>NW_027223752.1:192871736-197690486 GCF_028538775.1 Myotis yumanensis | reverse complement strand
AATCCTCATTAGCACAAGGAAGAATTTAGACCAAAAAAAAAAGAAAAATAAGACAAAGTATCATAAGATTGTGGTGTGAAGTATATGCTAACCAGCAGTGCTTACATATGTGAAATATACAATTTAGAATCATTTACTCCCAAGTTTGTCTCATTTCATAGCACCTAAAACACTGTTCTTTCCTTCCATATTAGCTTCTCCCCTTTCTTACCACTGCTTCAATTAATTGTGAACTCAAGGATAGGAACCTGATTCCTTTTGCTTTTTAACCCACAGTCGCCCTGATCTCCTTGGGATCATGTACATTAGAAGCATCAGCATTATTTTTAGGAAAAATCTAAAGAGGATTCCCTAAGCCATCTTGTTTAGAGTTTAAGACATACTTGTACGGGTAAATTATTTTGAACTACTCACCGTCGTCTACAATGGATCCAAACCCTGTGACAAAAACACTTGTTTTAGGTGGCAACTTTATAGATGAATCTGGGAGGCAAACTCTCTGGACTACATTTGAAAACTCAACTCGGGTGGTAAGCTGAGCCAGGGCAATGTCATTTTCATTTGTTTCCCTACGGTAATTTTCATGAAGGATGATTTTCCCCACATTTCGTTCCACTGCTGGTGGATTAATAGTTGTACCAAAAGTAGCAATCCATTGACGTGGGTCTTTATTTCTGTAAAACATTGAAGGACAAAATTTATGACACTTAATATTATATATATATTTTTTAAAAGATTGAGACTGTATTTCTTCCCAACTATTGGGATTATGCTCCTGAAAAATCCCTAAAGTAAGAGAATTTGCAATTGAAAGCCTTATTGAAAAAGGAGGGTAAACAAGCTGATGGTGTAAGTGAGAGTATGAAAGCCCTTAAAATGTTTTACATCCTCTAAAATTAAAAGAGCACAGCAACTAAATGGAATATCCATGCTTCATTAATAGTAATAGGTACCATAGAATTAATTTCCAATCTTTACATTTTTTTTGTTTATTAAAAATTCATTAGGTTCTCAGTCTTCTGTAATTTCAATGAAATGTATGCATATTAATTTTGATTTATTTTGGATATTATACGTGCTCAGAGGCGTCTTCCCTCTGTCTCAGACACCCCATCCATTCTTATGACTCACATTCTGCTCTTGTTTACTGGGTCTTGCTGTTATCCTTGAAACAAAGTGTAATTTGTCTCTTGTGTATACAAACTCTTGCATGTATCCAGGATTGTTTTTCCACCTACGCCCAGACCCTGTCTGGATATTTAAGGACTAAGCAGCCCTGACTCAACGTCATGTTGTGAGAGCTCTCACCACCCTCTGATCTGGCCTGGCCAGTCCCTCTTACTACTTTTGAGGTTCTCTCTTCACATAGATGCTTTTCTCTCCCCCAAAGTTACATCACAAGCAACTTCTATGTAGTACTGCCATCTCTTTAACCTCCCATTCTTCCCCAAAACTCAGTTCCCTCTTTTGCTAATTATCCCCATCAAGAATGACTAGAAATATATAGAAATTTGAAATTCTCTTTGTAGAGGAAAATTATGTAGAAGGAAATTACACAGAGGAGAATTCAAAAGGGGATTTCCTTGTTCATGTGGGATTACTGTGTTGGTGAATCATAAATGTGTCAGTGTAATGAAAACCTGAAAGATTAGTGGTTTTCAAAGTACGAGGCACTGCCCCAGGGATAAGCAGGCAGAGCCCAAGGGTGGGGACTGGGAGACGCAGAGGGCTCCTCTCTCAGCTGGTTTACTTATTTATACTTTAAAGGAAGTGTTTATTCAAAGCCGAAATCTTAGGGATGAAGAATTATTTAAAAAGTAGAATTCTGGGAGATACAAGACATACGTGATTTCAGTCTCAAGGAGCTTGTAAACTAATTGAGTAGATTAAAAAAAAAAGTACCCATCTCTTCATGCCCTGTCAACCAGAAAAGAAGACTCTTGTAATAGGCCCTGTTCAACACGCTGTGGATAAGGACACTGAGACTCAAGTTAACTGGCTTAGCCGGGGAGGGACACAGCCAGCTGCTTAGTGCCAGAGAGAGAGAGAGAGAGAGAGAGTCCAAGTCTCATGCCATCCTATCAAAACCTTTTCCCCTACCCACACTATTTCAAAAAGACTGAGTTTCTTTTTTATAGGCATCAAAGTACTGACATTTGTCTTAAATATGATTTTTAAATAATACACTGTCTCTATAGGGGGAAAAACATAAAATTTAAAAACACTTGGGATGAGGAACCCTGTGTTTTTCCTTCACAACAGTATATGTCATTGTGCAATTACATGAAATTATTATCACTCCCCAAATTGAACCATTTTCAGGATCATTACATTTCCTAACTCTTTTAGATTATTACCAGAATAAAACACCATCATTCGTATTTTAGGAAATCCTTCCTATGAATCTATACCTATTGTCACTTGTCAAATTTCTGTTTCCATTTATTTAAAAATTTCTTGAAAGTGGCATCTAAACTCACTGAATCCAGTGCTCACTAGTTATTTCTATTTTACCAAACTTAATGGCCAATTCCCAGTTGGGTCTTTTAGCATACAGCAATTACACTGGACCTGCTGAAACACAATAGCTTATATTCTTCATTAAAAATCAATAAATTGACATCTGGATTTATTTTCAATTTACATAAATTATAGAGATCAATTATAAACAAAAATAAATTATATTCCTCAAAATAAGTATAAAGATTGGAGCACTATGTGAACAAAAAATCAGAGAGCCTTAAAAAATGAGTGACACTCAAGTTCACCTAAGACATGATGCTAGTTATTTTGTAAATATAAATGAGTCCCTTTTCTCTTCTCTCATGAGATAGTGACAGACATTCACCTTAAGTTCATTAGGTCATTCCTATTACATATCTACCCCATTTTTAAAAAAAGGTGTAGGTACTTTGAAGGATGGTCAAAAGCCTCCTAGATTCACCAAAGATAGTTTTCTTGAAAGGATGTGTGAATAGTGCCACTGGCCAGAGCTTCATTCAGAGCTCTTATTTTTTGAGAGTTTAAAAGGAAAAACTTTCTGTTCCCTGTTGGTGAAAATTCAGGGAGGAAAGAAGGTGTGTCCTTGGTCACCTGGGGCAATAGTGGGCCTGTGGATATCTGTTACATGAACTGATATAGCTGAGCTTTAAGAGCTACAGCTGTGAAAGGTCAAGCAGACTGCTCCTGTTGGGCCCTATATGACCAGTCTTCCATACTGGGAAGGCAGAGAGACAGGGTGGTAGGACTCTCCCATCATCCATACACCTGTGGTCCACACAACTCACAGGAGTTCTTAGGTGATGCAGTTGGAAGGGAAGCTTCAAGAGTGACACCTTTCATTTTTGTCTTATTTATAAAGTGAGAGTGGGATAGAAGGATTAATTGGAAAAAAAAAACACACAGAAGTGGCTGAATTTTCTCTTTGCTTATATGAAAAAGCTTAATTTTATCTAATCTAAAAAAAAGAGAAACATGTAAATTGACCACACCTCCGCTACGCCCAAGCCACGCCCAACAGCCAATCAGAGCGACTATATGCAAATTAACCCAACCAACATGGTGGCCGGTAGCCACAGAGCTGGAGCAAGCAGGAGGCTTGGTTGCCCCGGCGATGGAGGAAGCCAAGCTTCCCACCTGCCCTGGCCAGCTGTGGCCTCCACTCAAGGCAACAAAGTTTCAATTATAGAAGATAAATAAATCCCAGATACCTGCTTCCAGCCAGCCTCCACTGGGAGCTTTGATGGCTGGGGGCTGTGGCCAGCCTGCAAACAGCCATCAGCCCCTCAGCTAGGCTGGCCACACCCTAATGGGGTCAGGGTTCCCACTGGGGGGCTTGGCCAGCCTGCAAACACCCATCAGCCCCTCACTCAGACTGGCTAGGCACCCCAGCAGGACCCCCACCCTGATCCGGGACACCCTTCAGGGCAAACCAGCTGGCCCCCACCCATGTACCAGGCCTCTATCTTATATAATAAAAGGGTAATATGCAAATTGACCCTAACAGTAGAATGACTGGGAATGACTGGTCACTATGACACACACTGACCACCAGGAGGCAGACGCTCAATGCAGGAGCTTCCCCATGGTGGTCGGTGCGCTCCCACAGAGGGAACTCTGCTCAACCACAAGCCAGGCTGACGGCTGCCAGTACAGCGGTGGTGGTGGGAGCCTCTCCCGCTTCCTCAGCAGCACTAAGGATATCCGACTGCAGCTTAGGCCTACTCCCCGCTGGCAAGTAGAAATCTCCAGAGGTCTCCCGGGCTGCCAGAGGTATGTCTGACTGCCAGCTTAGGCCCAATCCCCCTGGGAGCAGGCCTAAGCCAGCAAGTGGTCATTCCCCGAGGGGTCCCAGACTGCGAGAGGGCACAGGCCGGGCTGAAGGACCCCCCCACCCCCGCCCAAGTGCACAAATTTTTGTGCATCGGGCCTCTAGTTACATGTATAATAACCGATCTTTACACTAAAATAATTTATGATATAGTAGAAAAGATAATACTAATGTCACGATAATACAGGAAAATACATGGTGAGAACCACAAGAGTGATATAAACCAAACAGCATAATTATTTAGAGCAGGGAGAGATGAACATAATCAAGGCATAGAGCAAGCATCATGCATTTTAGGGGACAGAGGAGGGTCCATCCATAATGGAGCAGAAGATAAACTGGTGAGATTAGACTCTTCCCAAGTACTGAATCCATTGATGACATCTGGTAACTAAGTAAAGGAGACTCACAACAGTCCTGGGAACTTACTTGCGGAAGCAGTGAGCAGCTGTGAGCAGCCACGTGTTACTGATGAGGCTGGCTCCACACTGATGGCCTGCCCCTTTGAGCTGGAGGCTGGCCTGCCACGGCCATTCCCCTTCCATAGCTGTTTCCCTTCCTTGGACAATCCTTTCTGTAGAAGTGTATGCTGGTAATGGCATGTTTGAAGATGTCATCCTTATTCCACAGCCTGTCACAGAAATATACATTAGCTAGTTTTCATGAAAGCGGGAGGGGGTGGGGGGGAGGGGTGGGAGACATATCCTGACTTGCATTGGGTGCTGATGCTTAGACAAGCCATTGCACCTGCCACTCTAACCCATTCCTAGCACTCAGTCTCTGAGGTTCTTGGTAGGGGTTCTACTGATCTTACTGAGGTTCAAAAGAAATATTTACTAATATTTCAAGGCATCCAATCCAGGGTCAACTTCTGTCTCTCTATGTAAAGCATATACTAGTATAGATAAATAAATAGGTAGATAATTTATTGAGCATCAAAAATACAATATAAGTAATTTTATTAACCCAGCGGTTCTCAACCTGTGGGTCGCGACCCCTTTAGCAGTTGAATGACCCTTTCACAGGGGTCGCCTAAGACCATCCTGCATATCAGATATTTACATTATGATTCATAACAGTAGCAACATTACAGTTATGAAGTAGCAACGAAAATAATTTTATGATTGGGTCACAACATGAGGAACTGTATTTAAAAGGCCAGAAGGTTGAGAACCACTGTACTAAATTCAATAAAAAAGTAAAAAAAGAATGTATAGATCCTCACCTAGGTGTTTTAGATACATTTACAACAAAAACACTTTTCTGATGAGAAAACTCAGCCTTGAGAAAGCATATAAATTGCTGGAATTCATCCAACTGATAAGTGATTATTAGATATAAAATCAAGGAGGATCCACAGTATAGTTTGTATTTTTACTCCTGAGAGGCCAATAATATAAGTCATGATTTTATCTTAACATGAATCTATAAGTTGTCTTTTCAAAACCCAGAATTTAAACAATAATGCCTTTTTGTCGTTTTCTAAAAATTGAAAGGCTACTTTTTAAATTAAGTTTATTAGGGTAACATCGGTTAATAACATCATATAAGTTTCAAGTGTACAATTCTAAAATGCATCTGGATATTGCATTGTGTGCTCACCACCCAAAGTCTAGTCTCCTTCTGTTGTCATAAATATGACCCTCTTTATCCTGTTCACCCACCCCCACCACCTTTTCCTGATAACTGCCTTTCTATTGTCTGTGTCTATGAATTTGTTTGTTTAGGTTGTTAATTTGTGGCTTTCTGTTTTATTACACTCCACATATGAGTGAAATAATATGGTTCTTGTCCTTTTTCTTTCCTCTTTTTAATTGAATTTATTGGGGAGACATTGGTTAATAAAATTATATAGCTTTCAGGTGTACAATTCTACAATACACCATCTATATATTGTAGTATGTGTTTGCCACATCAAGTCAAGTTCCTTCTTTCATCACCACTTACTCCCCTTTATCCTCTTCTATCTCCCTCCAATCCCTCTCCCCTCTGGTAATCACCATGCTCTTGTCTGTGCCTATGAGTTTGTGTATTTTTTTTTTTTTTTGCTTAATCCCTTCATCTTTTTCACCCAACCCCGTAACCTCTCCCCCCCTAACAGCTGTCAGTCTTTTTTCTATTTGTGGGTCTATTTCTCTTTGATTTGTTAGTTTTTTTGTTCATTAGATTCTAAATATGAGCAAACTCATTTGGTTTTTGCTTTCTCTGACTGGCTGATTTTACTTAGCATCATGCTCTCCAATCAAGCTGTTAGAAAGATTAACATTTCCTTGTTTTTTCATAGCTGCATAGTATACCATGGTGTAAATGTACCATAGCATTTTTATCTATCATCTACTGATGGACACTTGGGTTGCTTCCAAATCTTGCATATTGTAAATAGCACTGCAGAGAATATAGGGGTGCATATATTCCTTCAAATTAGTGTTTGGGTTTCTTCAGATATATTCCCAGAAGTGGAATTGGTGGGTCATAAGGCAGCTCCATTTTTTATTTTTTTGATGTAACTCCATACTGTTTGCCACAGTGGCTGCACCAATCTGCATTTCCACCAAAGTGCACGAGAGTTCCCTTTTCTCTACACCCTCACCAACACTTGTTGTTTGTTGATTTATTTATGACAGCCATTCTGACAGGTATGACATGATATCTCATTGTGGTTTTAATTTTCATTTCTCTAATGACTAGTGACATTAAGCATCTTTTAATATGTCTGTTGGCTATCTGTATGTCCTCATTGGAAAAGTGTCTATTCAGGTGCTATGTCCATTTTTCAACTGGACTGTGTGTGTGTCTATTGAGTTTTATAAGTTCTTTATAAATTTTGGATAGTAATCCCTTATCAGATGTATCTTTGACAAACGTGTTCTCCCATTGAGTGTGTTGTCTTTTCATTTTGTTGATAGTTTTCTTTGCTGTGCAAAAACTTTTGAATTTGATGCTGTGGCTTGGACTTCCAGTGCTATGTTGAATAAGATGGTGAAAGCAAACATCCCTGTCTTGTTCCCAATCTTAAGGAAAATACTTGTAAGTTTTGCCCATTGAATATGATGTTGGCTATGGGTTTGTCATATTTGGCCTTTATTATGTGGAGGTATAGTCCCTCTATTCCCTCTTTGCTGAGAGTTTTTATCATAAATGTTTTCTGCATCCATTGAAATGATCATGAGTTTTTTAATCCTTCATTTTGTTTATGTGGTGTATCATGTTTTTTATTTGAAGATATTGTACCAACCTTTCATTCTCACTTGATCATGATGTATGATCTTTTACATGTATTGCTATATATCAGTTTGATAATATTTTGTTGAGGATTTTAGCATCTGTGTTCATCAAGGATATTGGCCTATAATTTTCTTTTTTATAGTGTATTTATCTGATTTTGAAATTAGAATAATTTCAAATATGCTGGCTTTGTAAAATGAGCTTGGAAGTCTTCCCTCCTCTGAAATTTTTTGAAATAGTTTGAGAAGGATAGGTATTAGTTCTTCTTTGAATGTTTGGTAAAATTCATCTGTGAAACTGTCTGGTTCAGAGCTTTTGTTTGTTAGTAGTATGTTTCTTCTAATTACTGTTTCAATTTCACTAGATGTAATTGGTCTATACAGAATTTCTGATTCTTCCTGATTCAGTTTTGGAAGATTGTATGTTTCTAAGAATATATCTATTTTATCCAGATTGTCCAATTTGTTGCCATATAGTTCTTCACAATATTTTCTTACAATCTGTTGTATCTCTTTGATGCTAGTTGTTACTTTTCCTCTTTCATTTTTTTTATTTATTTGGGTTCTTTCTCTTTTTCTCTTGATGAATCTGGCTAAAGGTTTGTCAATCTTGTCAATCATTGCAAAGAACAAGCTCTTGGTTTCATTCATCATTTTTTATTTTTTTTAGACTTTACTTTGTTTATTTATGCTCTCATCTTTGGTTCTAGTTATTTTTCTTGAAAAATTTTTTTGATTCTTTGATAACAAACCCTTAATTGATTAGACCAGTGGTCGGCAAACCATGGCTCGTGAGCAACATTCGGCTCTTTGGCCCCTTGAGTGTGGCTCTTCCACAAAATACCATGTGCGGGCGCACACAGACAGTGCGATTAAAACTTCATGGCCCATGTGCAGGAGTCAGTTTTCGGCCTGGGCGAGTCTATTTTGAAGAAGTGGCGTTAGAAGAAGTGGGGGTACATTCGCTGAGGTTGACCCCTCAGATTGAGGACGTTTTTAGCAAAGGCCAGCTTAGGAGTACCCTACTTAAGTTAATAACAATGTACCTACCTATATAGTTTAAGTTTAAAAAATTTTGCTCTCAAAAGAAATTTCAATCATTGTACTGTTGCTATTTGGCTCTGTTGACTAATGAGTTTGCCGACCACTGGATTAGACTTCAAACCAACCTTAAGATTCAAAAGTATATTAGTGTAATTCTTAATGTACTTTTCTATTATTTCTATTTGTATTAAGAATGCAAGTTTTGCCTGCTGGTGTAGCTCAGTGGTTGAGCATTGACCCATGAACTAGGAGGTCACAGTTTGATTCCTGGTCAGGGTACATACCCAGGTTGTGGGCATGACCCCCAGTAGGATGTGTGCGGAAGGCAGCTGATAGATGATCCTCCCTTATCATTGATATTTCTCTCTTTATCCCTCTCATTTCCTACCTCCAAAATCAATAAAAAACATAGTTTAAAAAAAGAATGCACCCAGCTGGAATGGCTCAGTGGTTGAGCATCGACCTATGAACCAGGAGGTCCATGTTTGATTCCTGATCAGGGCACATGCCTGCCTGGGTTGCGGGCTCGATACCCAGTGTGGGGCATGCAAGACATAGAGAAGCAATGATTCTCTCTCATAACTGATATTTCTATCTCTCTCTCACTTTCCCTTCCTCTCTGAAGCTGGGCTCATGGCTGGCAAGCGCAGCAGTGGTAGCGGGAGCCTCCCCGCCTCCGCTGCAGGCAGATGGTAAGGAGCGAGGGTTCCGGACTTTGAGAGCCCAGCCAAGCTGAGGGATCCCGCCCCTCCCTCGCTTCCCCCCCACCCCACAGTGCATGAATCTCATGCACTGGGCCTCTCGTCAATAATAAATTATCATGATAAGGTAACTTATTATCTTGTTTTTCCAGAACAAGAAAAAAGTAGTGTGCATATTGAAAACACTCTTTGTGTCCTACTCAAAATTCAGTGAAAAATACAACCACAACTAGATCTTATATGATAAGGATTTCCTACATTCATCCAGAAACAAAAAACCTTCATAACAAAAATCACACCCATCTTAGATTTCTATTCTATAGCAAAAACACTAGAAGGAACAGAATATTCTGTATTAAATTATTTGGGAAAGTTTATGACCCAATTTTCTTATAAAACATAGAGATAAAGGAAATGGAAAGAAATTCTTACATATGCAAGTACTCAGAAAATATACCATTTGTATAATTTTCTTGCTTAAAATGACTTGAAATACAGTTTAGCAGGCAAAAAGGTAACTAAGAATGGGAAATAGTAAAATATAATAGGCAACTTCAGGGATTGGTAATTAATTTTAACCATACATATAAAATGGAATATAATGTTTAAAAAAATGATATTGATTGAATATTTAAAGATTTAGTGATAAGCAAAATTGAAAGTTACTCATCAAAGACTGGAAAGTCAATTGAAGTTGATGAGAGAAATTTAGCCTATAATTTTTTCATTATGCATAGTTCTTGCTTTATCCTTGAGTTTGATATCTAAGAAATAAAGGTTAATATATGGATTTAAAAAACATAAAGGCTAGCTAGAAGACATCAACATGTGTTTAGAGAAAAAGACAAAACACAATAGAAGAAAAATATTTACCAAAAGCCAGAAAACATGAATGAGAACAAATATATGAATATTGATAATATTTGGAAATATGTTAAATGTTGCAAGTTATATAGGGAATGTTCATCATTTTTTAGTGTCCTTACAACATTTTTAATGGACGTATTTGATGGGGGGGGGAGGCAAAAAAAATGTCCATAGCAGATATTTCAACAAAAATACAAGAAAACAGAGAACTTTTAACAGGAAGAAGCCTAACTAATTACAACTTTAAAGCACTCTCTGAACTGGGATAGTATTTTAAAAAATAATCATTTAAATAAAATATTAAAATAGAATGTTAGAATTATAGTTACATATGTTATAATATAAAAATACCATGTAATTTTAAAAATTATATTCTGTAAGTCACATTTAAAATTGTATTTGATGTAAATTTATAAACTTAAATATCTTAAGAATAATAAACAATAATAAAAAGCTAAGTGTTCAGTTTATAAAAACATAAAATGAACAAAATGCTTGCTATTATTGTAATGATTATTTTGCAATATATATGAATATCAAATCATTACATTGTCCACCTGAAACTAATATGATGTTATGTTAATTATACCTCAATGGGAAAAAAAAACAACAACCTTACCAAATTTTACTAACTTTTTATGGCTTTTATTCATTATCTTTACTATGAAAGAGACAGTTAATTGTGGGGTTTGGAGCTTACGGCTATTGAGAAGATTCCTCATCTTCTTGCTGTCAATAGCTGAAATACACAAAGCATGAATTAGTTGGTAGGAGAATATGCTCCTATTGTCATGTAATTTTATTCAAATGGGCACTATAAGAAATGCTTATTATCCAAAACATGTCTATTTCAAGAGGGCATGAGATTTTTTATAACCAAGTTATAAATATCCCTCTATTCTGATTTAATCCAAAATGTATAATTTGAATTTTTTGAAAAAGAGTATTTTGGTTTTGATTTTTGCTGAGAAATAAGAAAGTAAAGTTAGAAAATTAGGGAAGAATGGTAAAGCTCAGTGCCCCCGATTGCTTTCTTTAGGAGCTCCAGTATAACTCTAGGAAACAATCCCAATTCCTATCACAATTGCTGTGCACTATATCAGGTGCACTAGCCTATGTGTCCCAGTAGGCCTGGCGGTTGTGTTGAAAAGGCAGCTCAGGTAGCCAGAGGCATCGAAGATCCCTCACAGTCCAATTTTCAGGGCCTGGTCTACAAAGGGTAGGAATTTCCTTAATATAGATAGATGGCTTTCTCTAACTGAGGATTCTCCCTCATGGTGAATATGGTGGAAAGTTGTAACTCAGTGGCAGGCACTAGAGGCATGAAGCTCTCTCATATATAGCCAGTTCATGGATCCCACCATCTCTCCCACACTTCATGCCTCCCTCTGGAATATCTTTTTTCTTTAAAAAGTATCTTAGTGTTAATTTAAGTACAGTCATTAAATTTTTGGTGTTTAGATGTTTGGTTTGTTTTGGCTATTTGTTAAAGAAAAAATAGAGAAGTAACTGATAAGTTGCTCAGGAATGGTGACTTTCTCAAAAGAAGGATCTGAGTCCCAAATCCTACTAGAGGTTTCTTGGAAATTTCACTTCTCTCTATTTAACAATAGATATGAATATGGGAGAAAAAATGTATGCAATAGAATTTTGGTTATTGAGTATGGTCATAGAATAGTTATTTTGATATTAAAGCAACCTGTGTAATGAAAATTCAGTGTACATGACCAAGAAATCTGAAAAAAAATTTAAAATTGTAAAATGAAAAACCCTACAGTTTAACATCTCTTCTATGATAGATATTTTGCTAACCCTATGATCATGCATTAAAGGTGATTATATTATCAGAAATTTAGATTTAGTTTCAGATTGCCATTTAGAGTGTCCTGGAAAATACCATGTTTTATTTTGTATAAAATTGATTGATAATAAAGGTGGATGCCATACTATTCATTATTTCTAATTACTTCTTTTTTAAAATATATTTTTTATTTATTTCAGGGAGGTATGGAGGGAGAGAGAGAGAGAGAGAGAGAGAGAGAGAGAGAGAAAATCAATGATGAGAGAGAATCATTGATCGGCTGCCTCCTGCACACCCACTACTAGGGATTGAGCCTACAATCCAGTCATACGCCCTTGACTGGAATCAAACCTGGGACCCTCAGTCTGCAGTCTGAAGCTCTATCCACTGAGCCAAACTGGCTAGGGCTCTAATTACTTCTTGAAAAAGTTGTCATGAATGTGTGTGGGGATTCCATCTCAAAATGTATTTAAAGGAGTTTCCCAATTTCTAGCAACATAAAAATTTAATTTTAGACTATCTGTTTCTTAAATTCATGGCTACTAGGAGGGGAAATACTTTCAGGTTCAAAGGGCAAGCCTTATTTTTTGGTATTAAATCAGAAGTAACTGAACATGGAAATACTTAAGGAGATGCAATGAACAGAGCTGGGATAACTATTATGTGAGACATATGCTAGAGTTTGGGGGAAGGATCTATATATTTAAAAGGCTAATATGCAAAGTGTCCCCTCAGGAGTTCGACTGGGAGACTGGGAGTTCAATCACTCACTATGACATGCGCTGACCACCATGGGGTAGTGCAGAAAGAAGGAAGGCCCTGGCTGGCAGCCGGAAGGCCCTGATCAGCCCTGATCACTGGCCAGGCCTAGGGATCCTACACATGCGTGAATTTTGTGCCCCAGGCCTCTAGTAAGAAAATAAAATAACAAAGTCCCTGACATTGATACTTATAATCTTATTTGAAACACATTATTTTATCTAATTACTAGAGACCCAGTGCATGAAAATCATGCACTGGGGGAGGGTCCCTCTACTCAGCATGCATCCTCTCGCAGTCCAGGACCCTTCAGGGGATGTCCGCCTACTGGCTTAGGCCTGCTACCCCTGGGGATCGAGGCTAAGCCAGAAGTCAGACATCCCTCTCGCAGTCCAAGGCTCTTGCAGTGCAGGACCCTTCGCTCCTTACTACCCACCAGCAGCAGGGGCAGGAGAGGCTCCCACCACCGCCACTGAGCTCACCAGCCATGAGCCTGGCTTCTGGCTGAGCGGTGCTCCCCCTGTGGAAGCACACAGACCACCAGGGGTACAGATCCTGAGTTGAGAATCTGGCCCCTGGTGGTCAGTGCACATCATACCAACCATTCGTTCCGCTGTTCGGTCGATTTGCATATTAAGGTTTTATTATATACTAGAGGCCCGGTGCACAAAAATTTGTGCACTGGCGGGGGGGGGGGTGTTCCTCAGCCCGGCCTGTGCCTTCTCACAGTCTGGGACCCCTCAGGGGTTGACCACCTGCTGGCTTAGGCCTGCTCCCTGGGGGATTGGGCCTAAGCTGGCAGTCAGACATCCCTCTGGCAGCCCGGGGATGTCCACTTGCCAGCAGGGAGCAAGCCTAAGCTGCAGTCGGACACTCTTAGCGCTGCTGAGGAGGCAGGAGAGGCTCCCACCACCACCGCTGTACTGGTAGCCATCAGCCTGGCTTATGGCTGAGCAGAGCTCCCCCTGTGGGAGTGCACTGACCACCAGGAGGAAGCTCCTGCATTGAGCATCTGCCCCCTGGTGGTCAGTGTGTGTCATAGTGACCAGTCATTACCAGTCATTCTGCTGTTAGGGTCAATTTGCATATTACCCTTTTATTATATAGGAGTGCCTGGCCAGCCTGGGTGAGGAGCTGATGGCTGTTTGCAGGCTGGCAACAGCCCCTTCAGTGTGGGGGTCCCCACTGCTGTGCCTGGCCATCCTGGGTGAGGGGCTGAGGGCTGTTTTCAGGCTGGCCACAGCCCTTTCATGGTGGGGGGTTCTGCTGGGGTGCCTGGCCAGTCTGGGTGAGGGACTGATGGCTGTTTGCAGGCTGGCCACAGCCCCTTCAGGGTGGGGGGTTCTGCTTGGGTGCCTGGCCAGTCTGGATGAGGGGCTGAGGGCCATTTTCAGGCTGGCTAAGCCCCCCAGTGGGGACTCCCACCCTATGAGGGTGTGGCCATCCTGGGTGAGGGGCTGGTGGCTGTCTGCAGGCTGGCCATGGCCCCAGCCACCCAAGCTCCCAGTGGAGGCTGGCTGGAAGCAGGTATCTGGGATTTATTTGTCTTCTATAATTGAAACTTTGTTGCCATGAGCCGAGGCCACAGCCGGCTCAGGGCAGGCCGGAAGCTTGGCTTCCTCCATCGCCTGGGCAACCAAGCCTCCTGCTTGCTCCAGTTCTGTGGCCGCCAGCTGCCATCTTGGTTGGGTTAATTTGCATATAGTCGCTCTGATTGGCTGGTGGGTGTGGCTTAGGGCATAGGGAAGGTATGGTCAATTAGCATCTTTGTCTTTTATTAGTGTAGATAGGATGCATTGGCATAAAAAATAGAAATACCTCTCAACTAGGATTCCAACTAACTTTGATATAGTTTTAATTTAAGTTTCATAACCTTTTTTAACTTAATTTTCATCTACTTTTGGGGGAAAACAAGAACTACAACTTTCCTAAGTTTGTTTAGTACGGCATTAATGAAGGTATAAATTTTAAACATTGTTTAAAGTTGTAAGTGAGGTAAAGGACCTCTTCAGCCCAGCCAGTGTTGGTCAGTGGTTGAGTGCCGAGCCTCAATGGTTTGATTCCCCGTCAGGGCACATGCAAGCTTGATCCCCAGTAGGGGGCATGTGGGTGGCAGCAGATGAATGTTGTTTCTCTCTCATGGATGCTTCTATCTCTCTATCCTTTGCCTTTCCTTTCTCTCTAAAAATCAATAGAAACATTAAAAAGAACCTTTTCACAGTTCATGTCAAATATTCTTCCTACAGGGGTTAACCTTCATAAAGATGTCAATTGCTTTGATACTATAGAAGCTAACCCCAAGAATTAGCCTTTGAAGACCTCTGGGAGTTAGTCCCATGTCTTACATCTTCCCTGAGTCTCAATTGCTTTAAAATGATAAAAATAATACCCACTCTTTTATACTTTTGAAAAGATCTAACATGATAATACAAGGGGAAAAATTAGAAACTATAGCAGAGGCCAAAATCAAATAAAAAAACAAATATTTATAAAACTAAATTTTGCATCATAGTAAATTTTTGTTTTGTTTTATTCCACACTGATTATATATATATATATATATATATATATATATATATATATATATACATATCAGTGGTGAGTTCTTTAAATGAGAGAATACATTAACCTAAATTCTTATGAGAGGATTGCAAGGGAAGGGAATCATAAAGATGGTAAAATGACTTACATGTGAGTGTAAGTGATGGTTTGTTTATAGTCAAAGGCATCTCTTTTGTCTTCAGAGTTTGATATAAAATCCTCTCAATTATTTTCCTGATGTACTCAGCACTACTAGTAGATGGGTATCGAAACATGAGCACCATAAGAATGTTCACACCATTTTCATCTGGACTAAAGAACAGAAAAGCATATAAACAGAGATAATAATAAAGCTAGCTTTCTAATCATTAATAACTTTTAGGTATTAAGATTCACGATAAATTTAAAGAACAGAATAGATATGTGTATATCAGATTTTTACATTATTTTTAAAAATACTGGGTAAGATACATAGCAGGAAAAAAATTGTTCTCTCCCCTTACTTAACTCATAGTCTGGAGGGTTTGTGGAAGAAGGAGATGTTTATGAAATCATGCTTAAAATATACTTAAAGGATTTGCTTTTTATGGTATTTTGAGCCAAAATTGTAACCATCATTATTCTTCAGTAGTGGTGTAGAAGAGAATGCTCTATGCTCACCAAACCCAGCTGCCTTGTCTCTTGAACACAGATCTGGATTTCATTTCCTAGCCTCCCTTGCAGTTTATTGGAACTCTCTAGTAAATTCTAGACAATGGAATGTGGGCAGAAATGATGTGTCCCACCTCCAGGCCCAGCCCCTGAAAACCTCTCATACACTCTTCCATGCTTTCACTCTTCCTTTATTTGCCAACCAGAAGATCCAGGGGGCAATTCCACCGTCCCCTCCAACACCCACATCCCCTGCTGCTGCTTCTGACTCTTTGAACTGAATCACTGAAATGAAATAAACCTTTATTGTGTTAAACCATTGGTATTTGGGGGAAGGGGGGGTTGTTGGTCAGTTAATACAAGTTTGATAAGTAGATGATTAGAGAAAGCAGTTATAAAAGGAAATCTTTTGATAGGAGTTTCAAATATATTAACTCGTTAGGTATAGAAAGCTTCTGTTGCCTTTGAGAATGAATTTAATTGGAAATAAATAAAGAAAAAAGAAAAGAAAGAAGAGAGAAGGACGGAGGAAAGGAAGGAACAAATATACAGAGGAGGAGAAGGAAAGAAAAGGCATGAGCTCGTTAACCATAGTGGTTACTTTGCCATCAAGAAGTAAAACAGATATGTTAAGTATTACAAATACATATATTTATATATCAATTGATATCCATAGAAAAATTAATAATTTTAATCAGAATGTATAGAAAAGCTATATTATTCTAATAAATGACAAGCCTTCAGATATAATGTGAGCAGTACATTCAGGATGCATTCTAGTCATTTATTTTAGTCTCTGGCAACAAGTGTATGTTCAATTACTGATGATTGCCTTTCATCAGAGTATAGAAATGAAAGTATTAAAACATTTTTAAAATAATAATGGAAATGCAATGGCATTAAAGAAAATCCTTATTGCAAAGAAAGTCATAGGCTGATTGTTGGGTAGGCTTAAAATGAGGATAGTCAAAAATAACTGGACTGTGTTCCACTGATCCCTTGCTTAAGGAGCAGGGTATGTGGACAGTACCATCCCCCCTCTTCCTGTATTTTTTTCTCTTGGAGAGTGTCTTTATTTTTAATCCAATAAGTGACATTGTCTCTTGTCATAAGGCACTCTACATCTTTCTACTGTGACTGGGAAGCAGCTGGGCAGTATCAGCTGGGCTATTCAGGATTCATGACATCTTTGTATCCCTGCAAAGAATTGCTCAGGGGAGTTGAGCAATCGTGTTTGTTCAATGCTTCTTAATTACTGGGTTGAAGTTGCAAACCAAGTTTACCTACCTTATTTTGATAACATGAGATTTGATAAACCGACCTGCTCCAGAAGAACGTCGAAATATCCTAGACATCTGAGTAGAAAAAATTTATAATGTATTAGTCTTAAGAACTGTTATTCCCTTTCTTATCCAGAGACTGGAGGGAATGACAATGATTTCAGTTTATTCTCAGACATGTGAACAGGCTATTCACAGTGATAAGACTTAACCAGGTTCTAATCCTTATAGAATTGAATAACCTCAACAAAACTGTTCAATTTTGCTAAGTGTCTGTAGAATGGAATAATAACAATGTCTACCTCAAAGAGTAGTTTTGAGGATTAAATGAAGTAATGTATATCATGCATTTTACACCTTACCTGGCATATTGTAAACTATTGATAATGCTCATTTTAATTATTGTCAGATGAATTAAAACCTGTGTTATTCATTAAGGTAGCATCTTCACTTCTAAAAAATCCTACCATTAGTTGTTCTCAAATACGGCATCTGGTCCATTATTTGTTGATTTCTTAAATGATTATCTCATTGCTACAGCCTTTGATGTAATGTGCAACAACACCTATTGTGTGACTCTGACACCCTCACTTGTTAGTCATCTCTGTGGCAGGCAGGCTTTCACAACTGGTACTAGGTTTAGAAGTAAGTTTCACCACACTCCACACTGTCAGCATTTTATTACTCAGTTTTTCTGGTCCGAACCATTGAAATATTCGGGATGTTCAGAGAACTGATTTCCTAAAAGGTTCTGATTCCCAAAAAAAACTATTAAGGCACAGCCTGAGACAAAAACAAACAAACAAACACTGAACTGAGAGTCAGAAATCACAGGTCCACATATGTTTACATAGGCCCACATCCATGGTAAATCTTGTCCCTTAATCACTATATCCTCTGGGAAGAGGGAATATTACCTTCTTCCCCATAAGGTTTTTCCCTCTCCCTGAATCCTCTAAACTAGTAACAATGCTCAGTAGATTTTACCTCCTAAACATTGATTCTACATCCTTTCCTTCAATCCTACTGATATGGTCTAAAATCAGCCCCCTGGAAACTTGGGCCTTTGCAGAAGTTCCCTCTCTGGCACATTTATGTGGTTCTACTCTATTCTCTCTCCCCTCAGTTGTCCCCTACAATGCTAGCAAAGGGGATACCTCTAAAGTGCATATCTGAGCCTGTTACACTCCTGCTTCAAGCCCAATGTCTCCCTTCGTGTGAGCTCCATAATCCTGTCCTTTCGTTGGCCCCTGCCCGGTCCCTATCTCCAAAACCTGTTCTCTTATCTACTGAATGGCCTGTTCTTTCCTATACCCACTAAATGGGTTCATACCTCTATGACTCTACACATTCATTTCTGTCTTCCTACAATATACTTTTTTTCCTCAGGAAAATTTATTCAATTACAATTCTGTAATTCTTTAGAAACTCCAGTGACAACTAAGTTTTCTTTGACTTGCCCTCCTGAACCAAAGTGAACATTCCTTTGCTTGGGCCAAATAGAATTGACATGATTCTATTACAGCAATTATCATGCCGGTTTGCAGGTGTGTCTTTCCTACTTGAGACTGTGAGCTGTGTGACGGCTGGGAGTTTGTCTGATTCATTTTTGTATCTCTAGCATTTGGCACGTTGCTTAGCCCAAAATAAACACGCAATGCATGTCTGATGAATAAATCCATGAGTGAGTACATGAGTAAATGAATGAAGAATCAACACTAAAGGGAAGAAGATAATAACGCATGGTTTTGTTTCATCAGCAAATCATGTTGCCAAGTGTAAGTAGAAATCCATGGGAATCTAAAATAAGGTGGAAACCAAGAGACCCCAGTGGTGACCTTCACATGGATGGTCATTTCAGGATTTTGAATCAGTTATAAATTATATCACTTATGATTTCACTAACTGCTGTCAGCTCATTTTATTCCATTTCTCAAGGAACAGGGAGAAAATCTGATTTTAATGTCTTTAGCATTTTATATAAAGGTCCTCTGAAATTTTGAACTGTGTATATAATGGCACTTTGGGAAATGATCAAGATTCATATCAGAGTATAAAAAATTACCAGGAATCTCTTCAAACTGCCCCAACCAGTTTCCTCAGTGGTTAGAGCATCAGCCCATGAACTGAAGGGTAGCAGTTTCGATTCCAGTTAAGGGCACATAACTCAGTTGCAGGCTCAATCCCTGGGTGGACCTCATCGGGGTGTGTGAGGGGGGCAACCAATCAATGTGTCTCTCTCATATTGATGTTTGTCTCTCCCTGTCTCTCCCCCTGCCTTCCACTCTCTCTAAAAATTAATGAAAAAAAAATCCTCAGGTGAGAATTTTTAAAAAAAAGAATCTCTTCAAACTAAAATGTGATATTATCAATATCACAGTCCCTTAAGGTGTCAATCTCTATTTAAAAATGAATAGATTCTGATACATTTCAATATTGGTATGACCATTAAGAACAGCTTACATGTATTAACCCTCATACTACATAGTAGGCATGGGACTGCTTCCTTTGTTCAAACCTCACACACCTTATGAGTAAAGTATTTTATTTATCCTCAACAGTCCCATTTTATAGATGAAGAAACTGAGGCTCAGAACACTTAAGATTACTTGTTCGAGATAGCATAGAAAGCAGTGATTCTGCATTATGCTGTATACTTTAATATAATATTAAATGGCAACTATAATTGAAAAATTTAAAAAATTAATGAAAAAATATACAAACGAAAAGCACATGTATGTGGAGTAATAGAAAAACAAGTACGTCTGAGGTTGTGACAGCATAGTAGTTAGGCACAGTATCAATTTCTGAAGCTGTCTCTTACTGGAAGGTTATTTTAGAAACATTTAGTGTCTCTGTGCCTAGGTCTCCTAACTTGTAAGAAGGGGATTATATATATAGCAGTTACCTCCTAAAGTGGTTGCCAACTTAGAAAGCATGAGGAACAGCAACAACAAAAAGTAGTGCTTCTGGCGCATGAACCCAGGAAATCTGGCTCTAGCTTTTGTATTCTCAAGTCCATTATGTGACATAAACAACCCTGTGTTACTTACATACTTGACAACAGGTGTTAGGGTAGGTGGGGGTAGAGAGGCCCGGGCAGCAAACCTTTAAAGGAGACCTCAATACATTTTTTATTTCCTGACTCTAAATCTTATAAAAGATAACCTCTTGGGAGGTTTCTCCTTTCTGCTTCTGAGATTAGCAAGGCTAAGGGAACTGCTGCTCTCCAGATACCTATTATTGTGAGCAATTTCTGGAGATGTTTAATTCATGCTTACATTTTTCTTATAAGAACTCACTAATATTACATTTAGTCCAAATTACAAAAATTAATTGTATTTTTCCCTTTCTGTGGTCCAAATCATAAAGAACAAATGATTTTATTTGAAGTCATTCTATTTAAAAACAAGAGTGTGTGAGCTCATGGTAGAATAGAAAAGTTCTCCTTAAAATCAGATACTAATTGTAGTCCTTGGTTTGAACTCTAGCATTAAAAAGCAGTACAACATGTTTGAAACAATAGTGTGGCTCTGACTAATAGTACACTCAGTTACTGTCTCCGGCAAGATTGAGCTTTCGGCTTCCCCTCTGGCTGGGAACTGCATGCAGATTAAGTCCTCATGGACGATCACTAGTTACTGGATGCCAGCTAGGGAATCCCTTTCCAGATCCACCTATGAAAATAAGTCAGGCAGACTTTGAATATTTCCTGTTACTGTCATGGAAACATGTACCACCAGAGGGCAAACACACCAAGGACATTCATTCTGTTTCCCTTTCTTCTCCACGAAAGCTTCCTGCCAGCTCAAAGGGATTTTTCCTTCCTCTGAACTAAAATCCCGATCATTTGGGTCAAATATTTGACAATTATATTCTGCACTGTGGCAACTCTCATACCATCATATCATCTTTTTAGCTCTCATATTACCTAAACTTTTAGTTTGTATTATTTCCGTACACAAACTTCCATACATAAACCATATTATAAATTTCAATTTGGAAGGAACTGTAATATACAGACCTTAGTATTCTTCATAGCCTTGCACAAAGTAAGTGAACAATAACATTTCTATTAATTGATGAATTCTCCAACCATGATTAATCAAACAACAGTGTGATTATTGGTCAATTAATTTTTTTCATTAGATTCCACAAATAAGTGAGATCATGTGATTTGTCTTTCTCAGTTTGGCTTATTTCACTTAGCATAATATTTTCCAGGTCCATCCATGCTGTCTCAAAGGGTAAGAGATCCCTCTTTGTTTTTACAGCTGCATAGTATTACATAGTGTTAAATGTCTCACAGTTTTTTTATTCATTCATCTACGGATGGGTACATGGGCTGTTTCCAAATCTTAGCTATTCTAAGTAATGCTGCTATGATGCACAATACTTTGTTTTAAAAAATTTTTAAACCTGAGGACATTGTTTGAGCCTCTGAATCCAGCCATGTCCAAAACCAAATGAATCTCTAGATTTTCCCAACAGCTCCTTCCTTCCTTCCTTCCTTCCTTCCTTCCTTCCTTCCTTCCTTCCTTCCTTCCTTCCTTCCTTCCTCCTTCCCTTCCTTCCATCCTCCCGCCTTCCCTCCCTCCCTCCCTCCCTCCCTAGAAGCTCTTTTGGTGGAAAAGAGCAAGGAGTCCGGAGAGGAGGAGACCAAGGAGAAAGCTAAGGAGAAGCAATAAGTCCTCTGCCCTTATCTTCTGTTCCTTTTTCCTTTTTTAAAAAATTTGCCCTGCCCCGTCTTTTCGGTTTGTTTTTATTCTGTTTTGTTTTTACAAGGGACTTTATATAAAGAACTGAATTCCAACAGGTGGAATTCAGTTATTTATATGAAGTCCCTCCCTTCCTTCCTTCCTTCCTTCCTTCCTTCCTTCCTTCCTTCCTTCCTTCCTTCCTTCCCTCTTCCTTCCCTTCCTTCCACCCTCCCTCTTTCCTTTCCTCTCTCCTCCACTCTCTTCTCTCCCTCCCTGCCTACTTCTCTCTTTCATTCTTTTTTTCTTTGACTCCTTAATTGGGTTTCTGTTATTTTCTACCAAAAGTGTTCCATTTATCATGGGAAACAATGAGGTCATTTATGGGGCACCAGAAGAAAGAGAAGCAAAGGAAGAATCCTGCCTCAGATGACTTGGAGGCATACGTCAATGGAAGCTTTACTGTCTATGATCAAGTATAAACAAAAATGTTTTCCTCTTAATACATTCCTTAAGAATAAGATTACTTAAATGGTGATGAATTGTTACAAAAGAGGAACTGTGGCAGATATTTGTCCCCTCCCCAAACTTTTGGACAGATGTGTCCCAGCTTCTATAAGTCTTGATAACAGCTCACACCTATATTTCTCCTGAAGCCTACCCTTATCTGACCTGAGCACATTTCTCAGGGATGGCTGGTAGCTTATGCTTACTTCCCTGGGCAGCCCTTGTTGTCATAACACAAACAGCCCAGCCCTCTTATCTCTGGGCAGAACCACCACTGTGCTGTAATTTAGGCTCAAGATCTCCTCAGAAATCAGGCTGAGGCTGCACTTCTCAAACCGCACCTTTGTCTAGCTTCTGACTTTGTCCTTTTCTGTTGCCCTCGCACTCTTACAAGATTTTTCTGAAAGCTTTTGGCTAATAAATCATATAACCAAGAATCTTCATCACAGACTGTGCTTTTGGGATCCCACCTATACAGGGATAATAAGCTGGAGCTAGAGAATGCTCTACTATCCATCTGTCTCAGTGTGTCCATTGTTTAGAAGGCCAGTGACCACACGTTTTCAATTTCCAGATGAGATCTTTAGCTTGTAACCAGGAAAAAATGTAATGAACTTAAATGGAAAACTGTTTTTAGAGATAATATTATGTATCTCCAGAGATGTTTATATATTATATTACTTCTTTAAAAAGAGGGAAAAAAGGAGATAGAAAGAGAAAAACTGTTTAAAGATTCGAGCTTAGTTGTTGTAGTTTTAGAACATACAGAGCACCAAAAAAAAGGTTCTAATTAGGAAGCTATTTTTTTAATCCCCACCTGAGGATATGTTTAGAACGAGGAAGAGAGAGAGGGAAGGAGGGAGGGAGAGGGAGAGAGAGAGAGAGAGAGAGAGAGACATTGACGTGAGAGCGAAACATCCGTCTATTGCCTCCCATATGTGCCCTGACATGGGATTGAACCCTAAACCTAGGTCAACCTCATGGGAAGCTATTTCTAAGACATAAGGTTAGAAAGGTGTACAGCCAACATTAGTAGTCTTTCCATATTGAATATTCTGCACAGTAAATGGAAGTCATCCTTCTATCCAATGATAATAATTGTCATATCATTTATAGATTAGCTTTTTGGATTATTCTGAGCATTGATTCCCAAAATGAAGCCAATGTTTCATGGAGGGTATGGAAAATATCAGAACTTCTATTTTTATTTTATATAAACAAACAAGTTTTTAGAGAACTGGCCTTAATAATACCAGGAATGCACTAACTACCTGATGTTCTCAAGGAGAATGTAGAAATAACTTTGGGGGCTGGAGTGGAAGGGGTCAGGGGTGAAAAGGAGGTGCAAAATGGGTGAAAGTTGTCAAATGGTACAAACTCCCATTTATAAAATAAATAAGTTATGGGGATGTAATTTATAGCATGGGGACTATAGGTAATAATACTATATTGTATAGTAAGTTTTCACTTGACAGTTTTGATAGGTCTTGTAATTTTAAGGAAAATCAATTTTACCATAGGCTAATTGATATAAATAAGAGTTGAGTTCCTGTGGCATCTCATCAACCTTATAATAAACCAACATTATTGAAGGACCTTCTCTATAATTTGAAAGTTGCCAAGAGAGTAGATCGTAAAAATACTCATCATGATTTAAAAGAAAAAAATTATAACTATGTGTGAAGTTAAGCAGGCTTATGGTGGTAATCATTTCACAATAAACACAAATATCAAATCATTATGTTGTAATGATTTGATATTTGTGTTTAACATAGTATAAACATAATTCTGAGTAAACCCACCAACCAATAAAGTGAGAATTGTGGCAACATAATTGTAAAAAACACTATTATGTTACATGCAAACAGTAAATAGCTACGGAAAGGAAAATACTACTTACTGATTTTTAACATTTAAAATCAAACTATCTAAAGATAACTGAATAAAATGCTAACACTTTCCACCATTGCTAATAATTTAGAAAAACATGAGAACAGTGGAAGTATTGGAGGGCTAAATACTCATCTTTTAATTAAGAGATAGTGTTTAGCCCAGCTGACTTGGCTCAGTGGTTGAGCATCGACCTATGAGCCTGGAGGTCATGGTTCATTGGAATGGGACCATTCCAGGGGTCAGGGCACATGCCTTGGTTGTGGGCTCAATCCCCAGTGTGGAGTGTGCAGAAGGAAGCCAATCAATGATTCTCTCTCATCATTGATGTTTCTATCTCTCTTTCTCCCTCTCCCTTCCTCTCTGAAAATCAATATACACATACATATATATATATTAAATAGATAGTGTCGCCTGGCTGGCGTGGCTCCATGGTTGAAGGTCCACCTATGAACCAGGAGGTCATGGTTCCATTCCCAGCCAATCGATGATTCTCTCTCATCATTAATATTTCTATCTCTCTCTCCCTCTCCTTTCCTCTCTAAAATCAATAAAAAACATATATTTTTAAGAGATAGTGTCTATAGCCAATCATAGACACATTACGTCTTTTTCCCTAATAGGTTTCAAAAGCTAAAAGGGCAAAAATACTGATTTTCTAACAAATCTGTGGTTTCCACAGACATGCTTTTCATGAGAGCAAAAGTGGAACACTATTCTATTTGACTTCCTACTATGATAGGTAAAAATTTAGCTTATCTTATATATTTTTAAAAAATATAAATGCCTTGATAAATGCATGTTTTCAAAGACAAGCAAAATATTTGAGGGGCGTTATTAATTTTGAGATCAAGAATTAAAGACACACATCCTTGTATGTGATACTTTACATACATTTAAAAGCAAAATAAACAAAATTCTAAGGCCAATATGACCATCCTAATTCTCATGTTAAAAAAATGATAAAGGAAAATGAATCAAGAAATAAAATCAAGTTAAAAATTGGGAAAACATCTGTCTCAACCAACAATCTCCTTAGGTCTTAATTTGTTGCCTCTCTAACTACATAACTGTAATAGTATGGAATATTATTTTAAATATTTTGTATACATTAAGTTATTTAATCTTCTTAACCATATAACCTAGATACTATATTATCCTCATTTCACAGAAAAAGATATTGAAGCATGGAGAGGCAAAATTACTACAATAACCACATTCAGAGTGAGACAGAAAAACATTTATAAAGTTTAAAATTTTTCTATTTAGCTTACCATTCTCTCAATCTGATGACTCCTTTGTGTAAACTCTTTTGAGGTTTTTATTCCATAATTTTCTCTGTATTTTACGTTTGTGACTTGAAAAGAGGCAAGGTAATAAAATGACTTATCATCTGAAAGGTAAAAATAAACAACAAAAATCACTGCTTAAGTATCATCAGTTTCTTGTCTCCAGTCCCCTGCCATTATGATGAGCAACAAAAAAGTTAGAGATATTAATTGTCCGGCACTTAGTATTTAATTAGTAATACAGAAACTATATTTTAAAGTAAGACCCAAGAATTTATGGACTTGAGAGAGAAAACATGGCCCCTGACCTTCAGGTGCTGGCCCACTACCACCACCTAAGCCTTGGTATCCAACATCCTGACAGCATCCAATCTAGAGAACCCCCCTTAAAATTAGTTACAAATCAAAATCTTATCATCCCTAACAGTGTCTGACTGACCCGTCCCATGGTTTCCATGGCCTGTGCTTTCCTTCCCTGAACATGCAATAAACCCACTACAGATGTGTTCCTGGTGGTCCCTGGTTGGTGGATATTGACAGACCATTCATATTCTAAAAGTCACTGTATTATTTTATAATCTTTATTTTTAAAATTATTATATATCAGAGAGTAAATAATTGGTTAGAATTATATACAGTGAAAGCTGAGATCCTTAGGATAAAAATAACTCCATCAAATACACTTCAATCCTGGTGATGTAAATTTTATCATTAAGTCTGCCCAAATCCTTACTTTTGTTTCAATTATTTCACATATTTTATTTTTTTTACTGTTCTTCCTTATTTCCACTCTTTAAAATTACTATTTTAATATTTTTTTTCTTCTTGGTGTTTTCTTGGTTACTGCAATATGGTTTTCTTCACTGACTTCGTTTTGATTTCTTTAAGCTATAAAAACATGTAAATTACTTTTCAAATATGTGTGTCATTTTAGATACCTCTATTTTATCCCCTTCCACTTGCTTATCCTTTATCATAGACTTTCTTCTTTGTTTTACAAAATTTCTATCTATAATCAGGCAACTCACAATGAACTTCATAGAAGGTCCATGTCATGGATTTCTCAAAATCTTAAGTATTAACCTCTGTAATGGTTTCGTATTGCTGCTATAACAAGTTTGCACAAATTCAGTGGCTTAAAAGAACACAAATTTATTCTCTTACAGTTTTGGAAGTCAAAAGTCTGCAATGAGTTTTACAAGGCTAAGATCAACATGCTGGCAGAGCTGGTTCCTTCTGAACCTTCTAAGGGGAGGAGAATCTTTTTTTCCCCCCTTTTGTCCACTTTTAGAGGTTATCCTCATTCCTTGGCTTGTGATCACATATCATATCGTCTCCTTCTCCCCCAGCTTTTTTTTTTTTTTTTGTCACATGGCCTTCTTCTTTCTTTGACCTTCTTGACTCTTTCTTATCAAATATTTTGGTTACATTTATGGCTCATCTGGAAAATCCGGAATAACCGCTCTCTCTCAGAATCCTCAATGTAATCATATCTGCAAAGTCCCTTTTGCTATATAAGGTAGATCTGCATGTTGTAAGGATTAAGACATGGATGCCTTATGAGAGGGGCATTGTTCAGCCTCCCACAACCTCTTTGATATTTTGTAAATGCTTTTTTTGTTATTATTTTTATTATCTCCTCAATTTTTCTTTTTTGAAGACCTGCCATATTAGGGATGGAGGGCATATTAAAAACAAAACTAGTTCACTATATTTTAACTCAAAGAAGATATTAACAACAAAGACACAATTGATGGGGTAACTTGGTTTCTCCTTTTATTTTATGAGGTCTAAGAAATGGATATTATCAATCCGCCAATAAAGTGGGTAAGAAATTAAACTGGACATGTTGAGTAATATTCGTCTCTTTCTAGGAGGTTTTTTAAGTATGGTTTTATTGTTGTAAGTCATATACTTCTGTAAAATTTTAGACAAAGTCTCAGTCACATGTGATTATTAATACACATATCAAATCAAACTTAGTCAATTGTCATTTGGCTTACCTGTGTTATTAACTATCCATTTTTGCCCATAATGTGAAATTATTCCTAAATTTTCTCTCCTTTCCCCAACCATGAAACAATCTCCTTTTCCTTCAAAAATAATGTTTGATCTTTAAGCCTTTACAAATATTTTTTAGGTAACTTTCCTCATATCATCAGCTCTTCTTGGGGCAACTCAATGTATTGATTTTGAGAAAAGTATATTAAACTCAGCACATGATGCGAATTATCTTTATTCTGAGGATAATCTTTCATTCTTTCTCTTTTTAAATATGTATTTCTTTGACATGTGTCTATCTATATTGCAAGCTTCACTGGTTGGAAATATGTAAGACTGAACTCAATACTGGAGCAAACTATAATTTAACATCAGTAAAACATTAGTAATTAAAATGTTAATGTCATGCAAATGACATTTTTTATACAGCAGAGAATTTTAAGATATTCAGTCATGGAGCACTTAGGCAATAGAAATGTGACCTGGATACTTACCCTCAACAACGTAATGACTAACAATGCCAATCGTAATTCCTATGATTGCTACAATTACCAATGTGAAAAGAGCTAGGCGAATAGGGTCCCAGAATTGCTGTCTTCTTTGAAATTCAACCGGAGGGTAATTATCAGCTTTTGAAAATTGAGCTGGTCTGTGATAATGGAAAGGAATAAACAGTAAGACAAAAAATAATCATTATGGCTTTACTCTATGTTCCCTTACTTTATTACTCTACAGAAATAGTTTATACTGCTAAATAACAATAGGATGCTTAGATATTGAAAAGAACACAAGGTTTTAATTTGTATACCCTCCCCCAACATCCCATTCACAATGTAAGTTTTACTTAAAGCTCAACTGGGAATATATTTCCACTGCATTCTATCTGACGTTTTGGCACTAGAAACAAAAATACATAAAATAAGTCTTTTGCCCTCAAATATTTTATGGTCTCCTAAAGTATGTCCACAATTGCAAGTCTTTCCCAGCACTGCTGTGCTTGAAAGAGGATATGGTAAAGAGGTGGGCTGGACCAGATCCTGGGCAATATCATAACCTAGAATGAAGAGCTTGAAATTGATTCTGCAGGAGATGGGAGTCAATAAAGGTTTTAATCAGACTGAGAATTTAGAAAGATCACAGAGATATGAATGAGGATGGGAATTAGAGCCAAAGGGCAGATAGGAAGACAGGTTTAGAGGTCATTTAGAAGGTCCAGGAAAGAGATGGTGAGGGCCTGAACTAAGGCTGAGACAGTAGGGTGGGGAAGAGAGATTTAGTTCCAATTCTTGAGATTTGTTGACTGATTGACTAGCTATATGATAAGAAAAGGGTTAATGGCTCCAGTGTTCCAATGTCCAGGTAAATGATTGTGCCTCTAAGCAAGATGAGGAGGATCCAATGAACAAAAGGTTTCCAATGTGGCATCAATGTTGTTATTAACGAGCAATGTGGTGTCCTTACCCTTGAGTCTGAGCCAAATGCAAAGTATCCATTTTATGTCCTTTGTCCTTGACTCTACTCTAGTTGTGTCTCTGACACCTGTTTGCATGACTCTAATAATAAAGTAACTGTTAAGGCTACTACCACACACCCAGAAAAAATAAAAAAGTTTCTTATGTCCCCATGTACAATATCTTCCTTCTCACCTAAGTGGTGTATGTTACCATTTCCAAAATATATTTAGTATGTAAATATTTTGATTGCTCCAATATTTTAAATTCTCACTTCTTTTTTCCTAAGTTTTATTAATTTGATTGCTTTACTGTGAGCCTTCAAGAAGCAAAAAATGACAACAATAAAATTCTGTCAAATATATGGGTGATAATCATATATTACCTCATGATAACTCTGCATCAGAGTAAAAAAGATTTTATCATGGTCATATTTGATTTTAAAATGAGTTTTATCTGCTGATCAGCTATTCTCAGTTTGATATACTGAAATGTTGACTTTTGTTTCATGTGGAAGTTGAAATAAGTTTTACCAAGTATTCATTTCAGTGTTTTAAAGTAGAGTTGGCAGATATCAGCCAACTGCAAAGGAAGTGTAGTTTACCTTAAATAAATAAAAATTCAAGGCAGTCCTAAGTGTGCAATAAACTTTTATAACTTGATTATAATAATATATATATTTTAAATATGCAACTGGTTCAAATTCTGAAAATTCCTCTCTTCTGTAAAATGAGGAATAGAAACCTTTTATGGCTTTGTTAGGATTCAAATAGTACAAATAAATAACACAAATAAATAATCAGAAGAGCCGAAACCGGTTTGGCTCAGTGGATAGAGCGTCGGCCTGCGGACTGAAAGGTCCCAGGTTCGATTCCGGTCAAGGGCGTGTACCTGGGTTGCAGGCACATCCCCAGTAGGAGATGTGCAGGAGGCAGCTGATCAATGTTTCTCTCTCATCGATGTTTCTAACTCTCTATCTCTCTCCCCTCCTCTCTATAAAAAATCAATAAAATATATTTTAAAAAAAAAAGAAAAAAAAAATAATAATCAGAAGATAGTCTGTTTATTTCCTTCACTGAAGCTATGGCTTTGTTTTGCTCTATTTTGTTTGATTTTGGGTCTTGCCTTTAAATAGAATTATTCACAACAAATTGGTAGTTACAAAATAGTCACAGGGAGGTAAAGTACAACATAGGGAATATAGTTAATAATATTGCGGGGGGAGACCAAGATGGCGGCGTAGGTAAACACCGGAGACCGCTGCCGCAAACAACCATTTCAAAAGTACAACTAAAAGACTGAACGGACATCACCCAGAACCACAGGAAGGCTGGCTGAAGAGAGACTCTACAACTAGAAGGAAAGAGAACAGCAAATCGAGGCTCAGAGGCGGCGCAGTGTGGAAAATACAAAGGTACCGAGGTGCGCGCGCAAAGCGGGCTGGTGGCTGAGGGCGCGGTTGTCGTTTTCTGTCGGGAGTGAGTCTCAGACTCTGGGCTCCAGATCCGGGCGAGTCTCTAGGGACCCAGACTCAAACGGGAGAAGCGGGATTATCCGGCATCAGTTGGAACCTGAGGGCAGCTTTCTCTCCGAAGTTTGCAGCGGCTGCCGGGGTTCTGAGAAGCAGAGCCTCTGGGAACGGGACTGAGCGTGGCCATAACTGCTCCCTCCGCCTGCCCTGTTGATCCCGCCCCACCCAAACCCTGCGCACAGCCATTTGCCGATCGCCTCAGGCAAAGGCTGGATTAGCGCCTCCCCAGAAGACAGACGTTTTCCATACAGCTGATTCCTATAGCCAGTAGGCCTGGTGGTCAAACCCCTCTAGTGTTAACTACAACAATTAAGGCTTGGCTAGAACAAGACTGCGCACAGAGACCACAAGGGGGTGCACCAAGAAAGCATAAAAGATGCGGAGACAAAAAAACATGACAGAAATGGAGGATATGGAGCTAAGAATTGCAATTTTGAGGGCTTGCCATAAATTTGTGCAGAACCTCACGAAAACTAATGAGACCCTCGATGCTACGATAAAGAAATTAGAAAGTAAGCATACACGGACTGAAATAAAGAATATTATACCCAATAGCAGACCAGAGGAGCACAATAATCAAACAAAAGATTCGACAAAAAACACCCAATTGGAAAAGCAAAATGAAAAAAGAATCCGAAAGTGTGAAGATAGTGTAAGGAGCCTCTGGGACAGCTTTAAGCGGTCTAATATCAGAATTATTGGAGTGCCAGAAGATGAGAGACAGCAAGATATTGAAAACCTATTTCAAGAAATAATGGCAGAAAACTTCCCCCATCTGGAGAAAGAAATGGACTTACAGGTCCAAGAAGCGCAGAGAACCCCAAACAAAAGGAATCCAAAGAGGACCACACCAAGACACATCATCATTAAAATGCCAAGAGCAAAAGACAAAGAGAAAATCTTAAAAGCAGCAAGAGAAAGAGGCTCAATTACCTACAAGGGAATACCCATACGACTGTCAGCTGATTTCTCAACAGAAACTTTGCAGGCCAGAAGGGAATGGCAAGAAATATTCAAAGTGCTGAATACCAAGAACCTACAACCAAGATTACTTTATCCAGCAAAGCTATCATTCAGAATTGAAGGTCAGATAAAGAGCTTCACAGATAAGGAAAAGCTAAAGGAGTTCATCACCGCCAAACCAGTATTATATGAAATGCTGAAAGGTATCCTTTAAGAAGAGGAAGAAGAAGAAAAAGGTAAAGATACAAATTATGAACAACAAACATGCATCTATCAACAAATGAATCTAAGAATCAAGTGAATAAATAACCTGATGTACAGAATGAACTGGTGATTATAATAGAATCAGGGACATAGAAAGGGAATAGACTGACTATTCTTGGGGGGAAAAGGGGTGTGGGAGATGCGGGAAGTGACTGGACAAAAATCATGCACCTATGGATGAACACAGTGGGTGGGGAGTGAGGGTGGAGGGTGGGGTGGGAGCTGGAAGGAGGGGAGTTATGGGGGGAAAAAAGAGGAACAAATGTAATAATCTGAACAATAAAGATTTAATTAAAAAAATATATATATATTGCATGTAGCCCTAACTGGTTTGGCTCAGTGGATAGAGTGTCACGTGAGGAGATTTCGGTCAAGGGCATGTACCTTGGTTGCGGGCACATCCCCAGTAGTGGGTGTGCAGGAGGCAGCTGAACGATGTTTCTCTCTCATTGATGTTTCTAACTCTCTATCCCTCTCCCTTCCTCTCTGGAAAAAATCAATAAAATATATTTTTAAAAAATAATATTGCATGTAAGCACAATCCTTAGTCTGAAGGCAACAAACCCAGAATATTTCAAATAAGATCCACACTTTTTTTCTAACAACCTCTTGGATAATGCCTTATCTTTTAATGTTTCGATGTGGACATCAAATAAAAATGGCATTGCTAGGAGATCACATTAATGTAGTGATGACAAAATAACTGTCAATGTCAGAAGTTCATGTCATTCTAAAAAAACTCATTAAAATACAGGAACTAAAACCTTTTGGTATTTTGAATATAAATGAAACAATAGTTAGAGTAATGAAGTACACATGAAACGAGTATTAGAAAAAGCATGAAATTCAGCATCATAAATTCAAGGGTTCAAACCTTGTTTAGTCACATATTGACCCTGTTATCTTGATGTCTCTGATCCTAAGAATCCCTTGTGTGTTAAATTAAAGTAATGATATCCCTCACTTCTGAAGGTTGTTGTGAGGATTTTTTAAATCATGTAGAGATAATTCATAATTTCTGAAAAACTATAGGAATAGGAACTGTCACAAAATATACCACTGAGAAAAATAGCAGATTATTCTTTTTATATAACCCTAATATCTAGAATAATTCCTTACATGAATTCTGCTGTTCTTCAAATAAATGAATGAATGATAAATAAAAGAAATGCAGTTTAGATACTTGATCTAGAAAAGTAATTTGCATACGAAAGCTGAAGAATTCTAAAACATAAGTATTATATTAAATACTCAACAAACATTTATTTCATAAACACCTACCATGTTTTAGATACTAGTAGTTACGGAGTACATAGTGAATACAACACAAATACATGGTTTTTGTTTTCATAGTGCTTACAGTATATAAGGGGAGACAGATAAAACCAGTAAACAGAGACTCTTACAGTGGTGATAAGAGCTAGGAGGAAGATGAATCAGATGTCCATGATCAAAAATAAGAAGGTATGGATTGGGTTGGGAGAGGAGACTACTTAGAAAGAGTGAGTGAGAAAGTCCTCTCTGTGAAAGTATCATTTTTGCTGAGACATGAAGGATAAGAAGAAATTTGCCATGCAGAGAATGATGGCAAGTCAGGAAAGTGTGTGAAGTATTTGCACTGAAAAATAACTTGACCTGTTGGATGAACTGGCCATTAAAAAAAGTATGGAGAAGCAGCTGTAAACCAGAGAATATTTCATGACTTAATAGGAGAAGCATTTCAGTTTCTTTAGCAGAAAAAAATCCTTTTTATATTCCTACAGAGGTATCCCCTGCTTGCATTCTTCTTGGGTCTAAGCTGCTATTTCATTCTTACAGCTTAACTCAGCTCAATATAGCAGACTAACTACATTATCAAAGACCAAAAAGATGTACTATATAAAAATAAATCTCAGTCTTATATCTTTCTCTCTACACAGCCTCCAATATTCTGCTCAATAGAGCAAACATAACCTGTAATATTGCCCCTCCAAAGTGCCACCTGTGTAGATTATCAATTAAGCCTGAGAGTTATTTCATCTTTTAGAGGCGGCATCTTTGATGATAAGCACTGTAATGATACCTAAATAAACAGGCGAGAAAGCCTGGCCCCTCCCAATAACTATATCACCAGTTGTAATGAGCTATGATTAGTATATTAGTATATTAACATATCAGAGATGGCTAATCATTGAACACATGACAGTTGCTTATTATTAGAGAGAAGCTACAGCTAATAGTTAAGTCTTGAACTTTTAAGTTTATTTGAGCAATTGCCAATTGGAATAGAGTTGTTGTTCTACTTTGTCTTATAAACTTTTTCTTAGAATGGAGGTTTTTATGACAAATTAATTGGGGTCCTAACTAGTGTAGTTTAAGTAGAAGTGTGCAGAAGTAGGCTACCTTCATCATATATTTGTGCATTAAATGGTAGGAGTGTCTTTTATGTTAGGCACAATGGAGAGATTGTTATATGATTTAGACATTTCCCAGTCTCTCAAACCTCAACCTATATATATGTTTTAGATTATTAATCTTAATATAAGAACCATGGGACAAACCTATTCAAGAATCCAATAAAATATAAAAATACATGGAAAAAATCATAGTAATTTTACCAGATTAAAGAATAATAATTACAAAAAAGTCATGATAATGAAGATAGCTTTTTCACGTGTAAATGAGTCTTATTCCAGAATTTTAAAAGTTAATCTGTTTGTACCCTTTTAATGAGTAAAAGTAAAATATATTTATATAGTACATAAACATATATAAAATATAATATAATATAATATCATTTAAACATGTCCCAGTCCCTCAGGCCTCAATTTAGGTATATCTTTTATGTTGTTAATCTTCATGTGAGAATCCATAGAACAAAGCTGTTCATATATATTATATATGCATATATATGTATATCTATAATAATAAAAGCATAACATGCTAATTAGACCAGACGTCCTTCCGGACGACCTTCCAGACGAAGCTGGGGCTGTGAGGAAAGCCCGATCCTGGATGCCAGAGGGAAGCTGGTGCCAGCAGCCAGGGGAAGGAAGGCCTATTCTTGCACGAATTTCATGAGTCAGGCCTCTAGTGTATATATAACAGAACTATATAATAATAAATATTATTAAAACTATAGTATTTTATTTGCAGTTGCAGAGGCAAAGCTTGATCTAAACCCTGTAAATTTGGGTATCATCTACTTTCTCTAAACTCCAAAATATTAGAAGTTTTTCCAGTAATTTTTCTCTATCACAATCTTACTATGTGACTACTGAGTTCATGGTAAAAGGTCCCCAAACTACATATTAACAGTATGACAACTGATTTATTCAAGTAAATGTGTCACCTCTAGACAAAGCTCAGGTAGCACTGAACTTGGAACATACCCAGAGCCACATGATGTGTGATCTAGTCAGCAGGATTATTACATGTCCAATTCTATATAAAGACCTTTTAGTATGTGTCAAATGCATTCTAAACAGTGTTATAAAAATTAAAAAAGAAACAAAAAACGACATAGAGCTTATGTTCAAGGGGCTTATGGTAGAATAAAAAGGCATAAAATAATAAAATCAATATGCTGTCATAGGGAAAATAATAGATTTACCAAGTACTGTCATAAGAAAACATGGATGACTGAGGAATAAAGTTGTTTGCAAAAGGAACAGAAATGGTTACAGGAAAGACTTTAGACAATGTGACAGCTGAGCTAGCCCCCAAAGGATAAAGGGAGTTCCCAAGCATGTGATACTGACGAAGTACATCCTGTACCTATGGCTCGTTGCTCATAAGCACAACAACTTCTCATTATCATAACAGCAATATGATCATGAGTTTATTTGGAGGTCAAATAAAACGTATTGGTTAATAGCATTTTTCAGTAGCACTCAATAGAAAAAAATTTATAAAATTGACAAAAAATACAATTCACATATTTTAGATGAAAATGAGAATAAGAGTTTAAGAGAATTTTGGAAACCATGTTAGTAGTTTACATAGTCTAATTTAGTTCAGCTGATAGCAGTACAATTCTTTCTGAGAGATCTATTTCTGTGGGAAGACTTTGGCAATTCTTGAACACATGAATCAGAAACATTGGCAAATGATGAGTAGTAATAGAGCAGAACTGAGTGTGTTGTTGCAACATTTAAAATGATACAGCTATCCAAGTAGTAATGACACTGGTATTTTCATGATAGGGTGAATTTGCTTAGGACTTGATAAGAATTTTAAAAACTAAGAACACAAATCAAACGACTCTGGCAAGAAATATCCTTGTTTTTGTCCAAAAGATATCTCAGGGCATAGTCTAAAAATGACCACATGTGACCACAAAAGAGTAAAGAACTTTCAAAGTGGTGAGAAACTAGGGGAATTTAAAATATGAGTTAGTCATCAAAATTAGCTTCCCTATCAGCTAGACATGACTGGCTTGGCAGGCAAGGGAGAAGAGCAAAGTTGTAGAGTGTGGGCAGAAATTGCATAACATTCTGCTCCTTTAATGGAATGTGTAATAGCTCTTTATATAATGGGGGGTGTTATTCCTATTAAATCCTATTTAAGTAGTGGAACATAATAGTAAAAGGCATATAGGACATGTCAGGATATAGGTGATAAAATTTTCATGTTTTCCAAAAATTCCTTCAAAAAATATTTTTAGACCTATGAGTTCTATATCCAGCACAAGATCTATCTCTCTTTATAGCTGACCTTTAAAATCATGATTGCCATCTTGTAGGCATCCAGAAGCAACCTCGTCCCACGCTATAATATCAGCAAGGTAAGCTCCACCTCTGAAAACAGCTACACAACCAACAATATTTAGTCATTTAATTTAATTCTTACAAATAGGAGTAATATTTTTACAGTTTCCCCATTTTCTTAAAAATGCACCAGACTCATACAATGGTATAAAAAACAAACAAACAAACAAAACTAGGAATAAATTTAACCAAGGTTGTAAAAGACTATACTTAGAAAATTATAAGAGACTGAAAAAAAGAAATTGAAGAAGATACAATAAGTGGCAGCATGTATTATGTTCATGAATAGGAAGAATTTGCATCATTAAAATATCCATACTGCCCAAAGCAATCTAGATTCAATGCAATTACTATTAAAATGCCAATGATGTATTTCATAAACTTGAACAAATAATCCAAAAATTTATATGGAACCACAAAAGACCCCAATTAGTCACAGCAATCTTGAGAAAGAAGAACAAAGTTGAAGAAATCATGCTACCTGATATCAAACTATACTACAAGGCCATAGAAATCAAAATATCATGTTATTGACATAAGAACAGACATGTAGATCAATGGAACAGAAAAAAGAGCCTAGAAATAAACTCACACCTATAAGGTCAATTAATATTTTACAAAAGAGTCAAGAACATACACAGGGTAAAGACAGTCTATTCAATAAGTGTGCTAGAAAAATTGGACAGATACATGCAAAAATAATAAAATTCAACCACTTTCTCACACCATACACAAGAATAAACACAAAATAAATTAAAGACTTTAATGTAAAGCTTGAAAGTATAAAAATCCTAGAAGTAAACATAGTAAGATCTCAGACATTTCTCTTAGCAATATTTTTTTCTTATATATCTCCCAGGTCAAGGGAAACAATAAGAAATAAACGGGACTACCTCAAACTAAAAAGGTTTTGCACAGCTAAGGAAACCACCAACAAAATGAAAAGACAGTCCACTGAAAGGGTGAACATATTCACCAGTGATACAGCTGATAAAGAGATAATATCCAAAATTTGTAAAGAACTCATACAACTCAACACCAAAAAACAAAAACACAATCCAATTAAAAAATAGGCAAAAGACTTGAATAGACACTTCTCCAAAGAGCACATACAGATGGCCAATAAACACATGATTATGATAAGATGTTCAACATCACTAATCACTAGAGAAATGTAAATTAAAACCACAATGAGATATCACTTCACATCTGTCAGAATGGCTATCTTCACTAAATCAACAAACATCAAGTGTTATCCAGGATGTGGAGAAAAGATAACTCTCATGCACTATTGGTGGGAATAGATGGACCTAGAGGGTGTTATGCCCTCAGATTGGTATAACCACTAGGGAAAACAGTATGGAGTTTCCCCCCTAAATTAAAAATGGAACTTCATTACAACCCAGAAATTCCACTTCTGGGTGGATACCCAAAGAAGTTGGAAATACTAATTCAAAAGAATATATGCACCCCTATGTTCATTGTAGCATCTATAATAATAAAAGCATAATATGCTAATTAGACCAGACAGCCAAACGACCTTCCGGACATCATTCCAGACATCCTTCCAGAAAAAGCCACAGAGATGGGGGCCAAGGCAGAGGCGGTTAGGGGCGATCAGGCAGGCAGAGTGGTTAGGGGTGATCAGGCAGGCAGGTAGAGTGGTTAGGGGTGATCAGGCAGGCAGGCAGAGGGGTTAGGGGCAATCAGGCAGGCAGGCAGAGTGGTTAGGGGTGATCAGGCAGGCAGGCAGAGTGGTTAGGGGCGATCAGGCAGGCAGGCAGAGTGGTTAGGGGCGATCAGGCAGGCAGGCAGAGGGGTTAGGGGCAATCAGGCAGGCAGGCAGAGTGGTTAGGGGCGATCAGGCAGGCAGGCAGAGGGGTTAGGGGCAATCAGGCAGGCAGGCAGAGTGGTTAGGGGCGATCAGGCAGGCAGGCAGAGGGGTTAGGGGCAATCAGGCAGGCAGGCAGAGTGGTTAGGGGTGATCAGGCAGGCAGGCAAGTGGTTAGGGTCGGTCAGGCAGGCAGGCAGGTGAGCGGTTAGGAGCCAGCGGTCCTGGATTGCGAGAGGGATGTTCCCGGCAGTCAGACATCCTCTGAAGGGTCCCAAATTGTGAGAGGGTGCAGGCCGGGCTGAGGGACCTCCCCCTCCCACCTTGCACTAATTTCGTTCACCAGGCCTCTAGTCATTTATAATAGACAAGTTCTGAGAGCAACCCAAGTTCCCATCAATAGATGAGTGGATAGAAAAGCAGTGGTACATATAAACAATAGAATATCATTGAGTCATAAGAAAGAACTAAATCTTACTATTTGCAACAGCATGGTTGGACCTAGTGGGTATTATGCTAAGTGAAGTAAGTCAGTCAGAGAAAGACAAATACCATATGATTTCACTTATATGTGGAATCTAAAGGACAAAACAGAAACAGATTCATAGATACAAAGAACACACTGATGGTTGCCAGAGGGAAGGAGGTTGGGGGACTAGGTGAAAAAGGTGAAGGGATTCAAAAGCACAGATTCATAGTTACAAAATAGCTATGTGGTTGTAAAGTACAGCATAGGGAATATGGTCAATAACATTGTAACTATGTATGGTGCCAGTTGGGTAAGGAAATATCAGGGGGAACACTTCGTAAAGTATTTTCTAACCACTATGCTGTACACCTGAAACTAATACAAAATAATATTGAATATAAACTCTAATTGAAAAACATTTTTAATAAATAAATTATCCTATATAATAAAGATGTAATATGCAAATGGTCGTTACGCTGTGAAGCGTAACAACCGACCTTGTAATGACCAGATCACGAATCAGCAGGAGGCTGGGGCAGCGAGCTACAAGCGGGCAGCGGAGAGCTACAGGAGGGGGTAGAGCAGCAAGCTATGAGGGGGGGCGGGGGGCAGAGGGAGCTACAGGAGGGCAGGGCAGAGGGTGGAGAGCTACAGGAGGGTGGCAGCGAGCTACTGGCGAGCTACTGGTGCACAGATTTGTGCACAGGGCTACTAGTAAAATGTAAAATAGTAAAACACACACACACAATGTACCAGGCTCTTCAAAATCTTCTGCCTCAAGTCATGTTGTTACCATAACTTCCAAGCATGACACCTTTAATTTTATTCATTTAATATATGTTCATTGAACATCTACTTGTTTCAAGCACTATTTTAGGTAGCAGGACTGATTATATATTTTCTGACATTACATCTTCTGATTGAGAAAACACTGAGCACTAAATCTATACATAAATTTAAAGTATCGAGTAAGGGGGCAGAGAACAAGTGGGGGTGTAGTCAGGTTAACGTAATCAGGGGAGGCCTCTCTGCAAAGGTGAAATCTAAGCAGAGAAGTGAACACTGTGAAAGCTGGAATCATGCAAATATCTGAGGGCAAAGAATTACAAGCAAAGGGAACAGTACCTAGCATGTCACAATAAGGACCTTTTTATGTTATTTTTTGTTTGTTTGTTTTGTTAATCCTCACTGGAAGATATTTCTTCCATTGATTATTAGTGAGAATGGGAGGAAGGGATAGAAGGAGGAGGGAGAGAGAGAGAGAGAAACATCGATGTGAGAGAGACACATCGATGGGTTGCCTCACAAATGTGTCCCGACAGTGGACAGAATCAAACCTGAACCCAGGTACATGCCCTTGACAAGGAATCAAACCCGTGACCCTTTGGTGCATGGGCCGACACTCAAACCACTGAGTCACACTGGCCAGGGCTTTTATGTTATTCTCTGTGAAAAGGGGAACCATTATAGAGTTCTGATTAGTGGAATGATATGGTCCTATTAAAAAGCTCACTCTGTGGAGAATACACTGTGGTGAGGGGTGAGGGTAACATGAAGGGTAGTAGAGGCAGGGAAACTGATTAGGGGACCATTACGATAATAGTACAGGTGAGATAAGATGGTAGCTTGGACTAGGAGGTAACAGTCCACATTAGGATATATAATTGAATTCAGAATATATTTTGAAAGCAGAACTAACAGATGTTGCTGATGAATTGGTTGCAGAATGTGATGTGAGAAAGAGAAGAAGTAAGGAGGATTCTAAGGTGTTTAGTCAGATCAAGGGAAAGAAACATTTTGAGGTGGTGAGACCCTTTCCTCAAATTAGTGCTTATATGGAACTTTACCGTATGGCACCAATTTAATCAGAGCTGATCTGGGGTGAGAGGGTGTGTGGAAATCTGCCAGCGTGTAATCACTCCTCTGAGTCACATTTGCAAGAATTAACGCTGAATTTTACCATAATCCCAAGATACTTCTTTCCCCCTCTCCCCCCAAAATCATTCTCGGCGTGGCCCTCAGCAGCCTGGCCTGCCATACAGCCTCCACTGCTCTCCCTCACATTCCATCCTCCAGCCTTTACCCGCCATGTACCCAAAGAGCACGTTTTCATCTTTCAACTATCACCTCCATAAAGTCTTATCTACATAGGAAACTCCTGACACACTTCAACCTGTGAGTAAGGAACTAGCAGGCAGATGGTGGATATAGGCATAAGCCATTTATTCCCTCTCTCTCTCCCAGATCCTCAGATAGGTAAGAAAGACTGAAATCTAGAGAAGATAGTCTTTGACAAAGGAAACTTTTCTCTCTGAGATTGGTTGCAGATACAAATGTATTTGTAAGCATGAAGATAGAAATTTGAAGACTCCTTTCTTGATTTTTCCCAGAAACCCATATTGAATCTCAGAATTCCTAGTTAAACATAATTAATGCCCTTCAATCACCAATGGTAAAATCCTATTCATTATGTCACTACTATAATGTTGGCCATCCTATTCTTAAAACCTCCCCTTCCTAAATTCCTGAGGAAACTTCTCTCATCTTGTAATAACCTGTCAATAGTTTTTAAGAATGCATTCCTAAAGTTTACATCCATTATACTACTTATATTTCTTTAGGATCATACAACATGAATCTAACCCTTCTGTCACATTTAATTCATTCAGCAAGTTTTATTGAGCATGTACTGTGTGCCCAGCACCATTATAGGCACTGTATATTCCCTGATGAACAAACCTACGTACCTGTTGTCATATAAATTAGAATCAGGTGAACATTTCCAGATCCTTCCACCAGTTAGTAAAATCCCCATACAGTCAGGGACATATTAAGAAAGCATTTCTTATACATCTTCCAAGAATTGAATAATATTAAGAGGAATTACATAGCAGGTGAATAGAAATGATGACAACCCATCTCCCTAAGAAATACTTTTTTTCACTCAGAATGTAAAGCTATGGCTTTAAGTCTGCTTTTTCTTCCACTCAGGATGTAAGGTTATGGCTTTGTTTTAAAATCAGTCAACAGTGATGCCTCTCAAAATTAGAAGCAGAAAGTCAAGAGTTTATGTTTAATAAAGTTATTCATTATTTTGACTCAGCAACACAAAGAAAAGGAGGATGAGTTGGCCAAGAGTTTATAGTAAAAAAGAAAAGTTATGTTGTGAGTACTCTATAAACATCTTTTAATAATTGTGACCAATATTATTCAAATATTTTTGTTTACTCTCACATGACTTCCTCATGGGGGATATTTCTGTGCTTATTCTCAAAGTCATTAAAATGTTACAAGGAAACCCTGTACAATTCATTTGAAATGGGTGAAGTGAATTCATCAAGATGAGAATTTAAATACTTGATTATCCTTGTTACTAAAGAAAAGTAAATAACCACGCTTAAGGTAAATGAGCTCTATGTATAGCATAAATATTTATGTGCTAATCGGGTGTTCTCCAGGAAGTAGGCCTGAAGGGAATTCTTTTTATGTCTTACACATGTCTTAACATATTTGTATTCAACTTGAAGGACAGGTACACTTTAGATATTCAGTTTGGGCATAGTTCTCTCTACTCTTGCCAAAAAGCCTTCATTTCTGGGAATGCTGATGATTAATCATATTTTCTTAATTACACGGGTTAACTGAGGTTAACAACTTTCCTAAAAACAACCACACACGTAGTGACGCACACATGCCAAGGGAGACAAGTAGCAACAGACAACAAATACAACATTCATTTTAAATGTAATTTTGGAGGCCAAAGGAACCTTTGAATCTCGGCAATAGTAAGACTATCTCTAGCTGAACAGTTCAACAAGGCTTAGGCCATTCCATTTCCACAGACTTAATTATGACAGAGAGAAAACTCAGGAAAATATACATGACTTAAATCTTGTACTATGGCATGAGAACTTTTCAATGCCTATTCCTTTGAAACGTCTGTTTTAGAGAGTAAAGGAAACCTATCACTTTCCCAAATGAAGGCTAGAAGTTTGTGATTAGGAATCTTTATTTTTCTTGAGTATCAAATGGAAAGAAGTTACTCTCTCAAGGGAAAAGAATTACTGTACATAGTATTCAGATCATGTTCACAGACTGAACAGCCAAACGTCTTTTCATATTCATCACCTAACATGGTAGTGAATCAAGGAAACTTGAAATTTTGCACAGGTTTTGCAATAATAAAAAAGAGAAAGATATCACCAAAATGAAATGTGCGCACCTGTAGGGGAACTCACTTTAGAAATTTAATATGGCTCCAGCAGTAAAGGCATCTGGGAAAATTTGGGCTCTCGGTTTAATTCTCTGTGACTGTAGCCTCAGGTTTAGCTGACTACCCAGAGAGCCAGAATGCCCCTAAAGATAAAAGTTTACTTCTCCAAGATTGTAAGCTCCCAAAGAGCAGAGGTTTGTCTTCTGCTTATTTTTATATTTCCAAAGTGTCCTTGCATAGCAGTTAGAAAACCTTGTTGACATGGAAAATTTCAACTATAAAAGTGAATCACAATGTACCCAAGATTCACAACTTGCCAGCATTTCCCAAGACAAAGAGGACATAAACCAATGTTTGCAAAATAATTTTAAAAAACATACCTTTCCAGAATCAAATCAAGAATCTCTGATCTGAGGTTATTATTTTATAGACAAATAGTAGCATATCCCATCTAACAGTAAATCAAAAAATGAGATTTTCCACGAGGTATTAGTACTTCAGACTAGGTAACAGGCAGGACATTTACTTTTTTCCTCAAAAAAAATGAGCCAGGAATTCTCTTTTCAAATATTGGCTTAAGGTAAATTAAAAAGAAAAATGGTAAATTATTCCTTTTCTGTTTAATACACCTAGCTGACTGGATCCAGACTGGATCCATGCCTCCTATGTCAATTCTTTCTTTCTGTTTTGTTTGTTTGTTTTTAGTGTTATGAGATAGCCCAATGGCTTCTGACTAAATTCTCTTTTTAACTCAAGTCCATTTCTGACAACTAAAATAATTTTAACCATCTCATCCAGCACAGCATAAATGTTTCTTGAGAAACCCATTTTGCTACTCCAGACTGAGTTTGAGAGAATATCTTAGGGGGCAAAAGCAGATTTGAAATAGACTTAGTGCCTGAAAAAGGAATTCATAAACTGTTAAGCACATATTCTCCTGACAAATATTTTGTATTTTTGTTGAACATTTTTAGTATGACAGCCACAAAAAAATATTTAATATTTTGTCTACGATTTAAAGACCAAATAGTGATACAAAGTGCTATTAATTACAATAAATTTGAATTTGCCATAAATAATAGCTCTATTTTATATATACAAGGTGGGGCAAAAGTAGGTTTACAATTGTTTGTATGGAAAAATAATACAAATTAATAAATAATAATACAAGAATAAACTGTTTCACATACTCAAAACTGTAAACCTACTTTTGCCCCACTCTATGTATGACAGATGCCAAAAGGAATGTGCTATTACTATACAATTTCTGGCAAACTAAATAGTGAAATGCATAAATATGTATTTTAAAACAACGTTGCTTTCAATAAGCAGCCAATATTTTGCTCTTAGCTTCCTGTATGATTGATTGATATTAAAGTTTTATATTTGAGTGGTATTTTGCAATCCAGTTAAAAGGGAGGAGCTATGATTAAGATATAAATGCCCTAGATGAAAGAGATTAACAATATTCTCATTTACAATTGATGTAATCTGCATATTAAATAAGCAAAATTAACATGTCCCAGAATCTTTGTCACATTTCTGATAGGCCCTGTGTGAAAGAAGTAATGAGTAGGTTAGAGTGCTGCATACAAAGAAGTTTAAGAGTTCCTCATTCTTGGAATTTTTCCCCTCAGAGGCTGAGTTGTCTTATCATTGACTTGTCGTGAATAAAAATATCATACAAAATGTGAAAAGGTGGCCCTAGCTGGTTTGGCTCAATGGATAGAGTGTCTTCCTGTGGACTGAAGGGTCACAGGTACGATTATGGTCAAGGGCACATGCGGGCTCAATCCCCAGGAGGCAGCTGATCAATGATTCTCTCTCATTATTGATGTTTCTATCTCTCTCCATTCTTCTCTGAAATAAATAAAAACATATATATTTTTTTAAAAATGTAAAAAAGTAAAGGTACTTGTCTCAACCATCTTATCTGATAATATCCCAAGTACCCAATCATAATATCTATGAGTTAATATATTCTTAAAAGTGACATGATACACTAGTATAAGCAATGAAAAAAATGAATTGATCTTTCCTCTACCTTATCAATAGCAAAGTAGTGGCCAGTACCACCTAAAGCAACCAAAGTTTGAGATTGGAAATGAAGCCATAATCAGTCACTAGTAACCATCAAGGGGAAAGATGATTATGAAAGGATGAATGATAAGTGGGAGTGGAGGGTAAGTAGTAGGAAATTAATGGGACAGGAAATGCCTCACAGACTTAGTAGAGCAGAGAGCTGAGATGATACCATTGATGCAGTTTCGAGGCAGTGTTCATGCTAATTGTCAAATCCAGTCTCTAACAGGTCTCTACAACTTGTTCAGGTCTACACGCATGACCAAAATCATGATATCAATGTGAACGACGGGAGTAACAGTACTGACCTGATTTTTAATCTATTTTTATAAAATGTTATCAAGATGAAACTGTAGATTCTTACTTTGTATCACTTCTCTTAAAATTTGACACTACAATATCACACCAAAGGCCTCATTCATTTTAGGTCTTGTGCCTGTTCAAGTTTATTTGTCTGTTTATACAAGAATCTCTCAATGGGCCTAAGGGAGCAGATAAAATACTTAAGGCAGTTGTTTGATACCTTGTAGATCAAACAATTAACTGGATTTTTCCCCCATTTTTTCTTTCGGTAGTGTCTACACACACCCTATACTCTGTTTTGCACTGGACTTTTTTATTCTATTTTTAGGAGTTAATTCTTGCCAACTTGCTTTATTATATTTCACCTTTTGGGATGTGTGTTGAAGATTGGCTGTCATTCTAGTATTTAAGCCAGTATATTTTAGATAGTACAAAAAATTTTTCAAATGTTACCTTGATAGTTTTTTAAATTCTGTAATTTTAAAGTTGCATTAGTCATTCCATATATTATATTCTAGAGTAAATAAAACAAGATCTGAAGGAGACTTGATAAGTTTGAACCATATAAAATTTCTGATATTCAGTTATTTTTAACCCAATAAGCATCAATTTCATATGGTCTCCACTAGTATATCATGCTACTGTATATTTTCTATAGTTATGTTTTAAATTAATTCATTTTTGTTTTATATAAAATACTCAATGTATGGGTTGCTCTCTTCTCCCAATGATAATGTTATATATAAATTGTCCCATGCCTCAAAGCAGCCTGCTTTCAAATTTTGAGCAGAAATAAGCAAGCAATTATAAAAACAATAACTTTGCAAAATTATTTAAAAACAAGTCAATATACTATAAATACTGGCAGCTGAAAAGAATCAAGTAAGAGTTAAAATTTACTCATACACATTATTGGAAGAAAATATAATGTACAGAATCCAATGCAAACATTTCTGGTTTGCCTTTGAATTTGTCTAGTCTATAAGCACTTAGCTGATGCTTTTATCTCTTCTGTAATAAATTTCTGTAGTTTGAATATAAATGTTCTTGAAAATGCTAAGGGCCGAAACCGGTTTGGCTCAGTGGATAGAGCGTCGGCCTGCGGACTGAAAGGTCCCAGGTTCGATTCTGGTCAAGGGCATGTACCTGGGTTGCGGGCACATCCCCGGTGGGGGGTGTGCAGGAGACAGCTGATCGATGTTTCTCTCTCATCGATGTTTCTAACTCTCTGTCTCTCTCCCTTCCTCTCTGTAAAAAATCAATAAAATATATTTAAAAAAAAAAAAGAAAATGCTAAGGGTTCAAATGCTTCATAATAAATAAGGAAGCCATATCCTATATAATAAAGAGGTAATATGCAAATTGACCATCACACCCTTGCACAAGATGTCTGCCCCATGTGGTCAAAGATGGCCACCACAAGATGGCTGACAGGGGAGGGCAGTTGGGGGCAATCAGGCTGGCAGGGGATCAGATAGGCATCGATCAGGATGGCAGGGGAATGGTTAGGGGGTGACCAGGCTGGCAGGCAGGCGAGCGGTTGGGAGCCAGCAGTCCCGAATTGTGAGAGGGATCCCAGATTGGAGAGGGTGCAGGCTGGGCTGAGGGACACCTGCCCCCCGCCCAGTGCATAAATTTCATTCACTGGGCTTCTAGTAGTGATTATATGATTCAAGAGTATGAAAACTTTCTTGCTATTTGTCCCTAAATATCCATTCACCAGTACACAGTACTCCAATACACAATATCCTTTTTAAAAAGACTACTACAAATACTTGCTTAAAGCAACACAGATTTATCTTCTTAGTCAAATACTGGTTTCCATGCAGTCTTCCTACATTTGTTGAATAGTGTTAAGAGGTCCTATTTAGATCTTCACAAAGCTTCATTAAGCACAGTAGAAAACTTTTTCAGTACTTAATGTTTCAAAAATATATTTCACAAATTTATCATGTAGATAAACAAAAGTAGACTGTAGCATGTTATCATGTAAACTAAAAATTTCTTGTAAATAAAAGACATCAGTTATCACTACCAGCATTATCATCAAATCCAGATATTATAAAATAAATGAAGTGAATTAGAAAAATGTTTTTGGGAAAAGTACAAATCCTTACCTCATAGTTATATTTATAATTCACATCCATTTGTTTGTTTAGTTGTTTATTATGTCTCCTCCTTTAGATTGTAACCATAAAAGTAGAGAATATGTTTTATTTATGTGTGTCTGTATGTGTATTTGTTTATGTGTATGTGATATGTGTATGTGTACACATGTACTATATACACATAACGCACCCTGTGCATGTATAATGTATGTAGGTATATACATATATTATGTGTGTATTGTGTGCTACTGGTAATAAGCATTTGTTGAATTAATGAGCTAATGAAACTTTAAAATCTAGTCTATAAGCATTTATCTGATGCTTTTATCTCTTCTGTAATAAATGCTCAAGTAAACAACATATGTTTACTTGAGATGAATTCTCTCCACTGCTCAGCTTTTTATTTGCCTTCTGAATTACTGTAACTCAAATATTGCATACACCTTTTTGAATAGGTATGTAAAAAAAAAGGTAAGTTTGAAATTTTCATTTATTCCTAACCTTTCCTCTTTCTAAGCATCTGTTCTTTGGCTCTAGGCGTATTTTATTGTAAGTCAACCCATGAATGTTGACAGTCTATGATGGACCAGGCAATGTGTTTGGCACTGGGAATGCAAAAAGCTCTCTGCTTAACTGAGGAGATATAATTGAAAACAAATAATCACACAGAGAAGTGCCAACAGAAATATAAACAGGGTCTTATGCAAGTTTGATAGGAAGGCTGTGCTTCAGGAATAATTAAGATGCGTGATGTGAGGGTAGGAGAAATATTTTACAGTAACTTTGATTAGAATCTTGAAGGAAGACTATAGTGTCTCACCAAAGGTGGGAAGGAACATTAATTGGAGGCATATAGTGATTATATAATTCAAGAATATGACAACTCTTGAAGACAGAAGAAAAGTGTACATAGGTGGTCTCCCTGCCACTCCCTTTATTTAGCTCTGCAACTCTACCCAGAAGACAAATGAACCATCAAACTGCTTCGTTCTACCCTAACAGTTCTAAATTGAAAATTTCATCATTCCTTCCTCTTGTTTAATTTTCACTCAACTCTCCTAATGTAGTTCAGAGACTTTAATCTGGTACAAAAAGCCTTTTGTAGTCTGACTGTTCACTTCATTTTTATCTGATAATGTCCAATAGCTATTTGTAAATATATCTCAAGTCTCTTGACCTTTGCAAGGGCTATCTTCTAATAATTCCTACTTGCTTTATGAGACTAAACTCAATCATTGTATATTCAGAGAAGCTTTTATAAGATTGAGTGGGCATTGATCTAGCATCTTGTTTATACTACTTTATTTTTATACTTATCAGAGTGTGCCATCATGTGGTCTCTACTTGCCTCTGAGGTCTCTACTACTGGTAACCATATCTCTAATCTCTACCTCACTGTGGAGAGTACCAGATATGGGGACTAGTAAAAAAAAAAAAAAAAAAGTAAACTCTGGGGTAATTTAAATGATTCTCTAGTACCTTAAGAAAGTTAATGATCTCATTATTAACTAGCTATTAACTCTTTAGAAATCATAAAACTTAAGTATCCCAAAGAACTTTAATGCTATCTAATGCAATGTTTTTAAACATATTTTTTACCATGACCCACAATAAGAAATGTTCTACATCACAGTATGGGGCACACACATAAACAACAGTTTCACAATATAATACTTAGACTTACTAATTTACTACTTAGGATATATTAAAATATAATAAAATTAATATTGGATAGTAGTTCATCATTATTTAATACAAAAAACACGCAAATTAAATTAAATAGTACCAAAATAAAACAAGTAATAAACCAATAAAACAAAAATAGTTTTGTTCTTATTCACAACAATGATTTCAAGTCCCATTAATAGTGACAACCTCCTCCCTATTTATTTTACTGTAAACTTTCTCCACAGTTTATAACTAAAAAAGTGAAGTCTTGAGAGATGACTTGTCCAGGCAAATAAGTGCAAAACTGAATCTAGATACATCTAAATCTCATGCCACTACTCCTCCCACTATGCCACAATGAAAAAGAGGTAACTTCTGCTAAGAAGCTTTGCATATCTAGCTCATCTGTTCTTTGACACCCTATATCTTGGGCAAAATACCTTTACTAATGAATTCCATTAGTAATCATCTTGTCTTATATCAATGGCACAATCCATAGATTTTGACAATATGGATGTTAAAAATGATACTCATCCTGGAATGCAATTAGAAAGAATACTTAAAATCCTCAGAACTATAAACTCTGAATTAAAACTGGTAAGGCTCAATATAGAAATTTCATGTCTGCAAGGAAATTTCATGTCATTTTTCAGAGTGGAAAAATGAGTGAGTAGAGATGACATAATAAATTGGGAAGAGGAAAACCAGGTTAATAGAAAAGCCATACACACAATTCTGGAAAAAGTAAGAACAGAACTTCAAGTTCTCTGCTCATTACTTTTTTAAAACTAAAATCATTAGCTTTTCATATTTGTAGGAATATTTGTTAAACATAATCGTAAGCTTTTTCCACTGCACATTTTTTCTTACTCTGTTCTTATCTTAGTAAATAAGAAATACACTTCCTTGTCTTTAATAAGAACTTCAGAGAATATGCTACGTCATGCTAACATGAAAGGGTCTATGGGGCCCCATGTGCATGACTCATGCTGTTATTTGAGAGAGCAAGAACAGTCATCAGATAATGTCAGAGCCTACAAGCCTAAATTATTATATTTCATTAAAGAGAAAATCAAATAACTGAACACTTATAATTATCACAAAATCATGAATACACTTGACACAGTCAGTGCAGAATATGTAGGAAACTGGTGTTGGTAGAGAAATCAAGAAGCTCTGTGAGAAGTCAAGTTAGACTAAGCAGGAGTTTAAATGAAATCACTCTGATCAAATATCAGTTATTCAATCTGTAAAGCAATAGCCTGAAATTGCCTAAATATAAACATATACAAATTATTTGCCTTAAATTCATTAATTAATCAATTATTTTGGAGTTCAATTATGACAAATGTCAGATAGAGTCTAGATTTTGTTAACTCAATAATTTTTAAATACCAATATTTTAATTTTCATCATTTCATTCATATGTTGCTACCATACTTTCTGTTGTTTAGTTAGAGAAATAAAAATCCTAATAGACTCCCCTCTTACATTTATTTTTAGTTTTCCCAGAGTATACTTCTATAGGCAACATAAGACAAAAATTTATACAAAGCTATTTGATCATACTAAGTTACATGAACTATATTAAAAACTTTACTCTTTGAAGCATAGTTTCTTCTAAATGTTTAAATATAACATAGTTAATTTATTACTGCATATATTTCTATTTCTATTATTTAGAAAGGACTACATTGGTTCCTTTGTTTTTTAAAAACAAAGGAACAACTCCTACATTTAAAAACAACAGAATAAAACTTTAACACAAAAAAACAATAACACAAGAAAAACTCTTATTTCTAAAGCTCTCTCCACCAGCCATCACCTGTCCTTTCTGACCCAGGAGGTGGAAACCTCTCTCCCTGTTGATAACCCGACTGAGAAAAGCAAGCTTCATGTGTACTTACGCATACATCATGGACCCAGAACTGGGGCAGCTTCTATCCAGACACCATCTGATCTATATCAGCCAGGTCAGGGCTGGGAGCCTGGAAAATAATGACAGTCATTGGTAACAAGAAAAGAAACGAGTCTGACAGGTTCAGCGACCAAGACAGAATCTGATAAGAACATGATCGATGTTGTGACAGCCGGTTCCACAGAGAAGCTCCAAGCAGTGAAGGCCACAAGGTGCAACTGCGGGTGATTCATGAAGGCCACACTCTTCCAGTTGGGGAGGTATGATCGGCACTGAGGTGTGGCCCCAATTTGTTTTCAAGAAAACAACAACAAAATATTAGAGTATATTGGTGACACTTCTTCATTAAAATTGTATGTCTCTTTCCTTTGAGGGAACCATAAGTGATGGTGGTGCAGGAAAGACCTGGGCTACAGGCCAGGATGCTTGTTTTTGCCACCTTGATGGTGTGACCATGGGAGAGCTGCTTAGCTCCTTGGGACTTATTTTCCTCACAAAGTAGAATGGCAGGGACATATAAGCTTTTTCTAGCACTGTCCATTTTAGCTCTAAATAAAACAGATTTTATTGTAATATACCCCCAAAAAGGCAAAAAAATATTTTTTTCTTTCCCACAATAATAAATATTGTAGTCTTAGTGTATGTGAATATCCCATTATTTATACATATTCACTTTAGATAATTATATTCATCCACAGACTTTTAGTCTCAATACACGAACGTACAATGAAGATCAGTAAAGTTGTAGGATAGATAATTTTTTTAAAAATATATTTTTATTGACTTCAGAGAGGAAGGGAGACGGGGAGAGAGATAGAAACATCAGCGATGAGAGAGAAGTATTGATCGGCTGCCTTCTGCATGGCCTGCCCTAAGAATGGAGCCCCAACCTGGGTATATGCCCTGACCGGGAATCAAACTGTGACCTCCTACTTCATAGGTCGATGCTCAACCACTGAGCCAAGCCAACCATGCAGAATAGATCATTTTAAGAGCTACTTTTAAAGTCTCTGAGCCAGGACATGTTAAAGGGGAATAAAGCTATAAACGCACATTGTGTTGTTCATACATTTTGAGACGAAAAATAAATTTCTGAATAAATATTTCACAAAACTTAACAGATCACTTAATTAAATTGAAAATTATAACTTACTTTAGCAAAAGCAACTTTGTTCTTTGGGTGTTTGATTTTTCTCAAGAGTAAAAACTTATAAAAATCTAACAAAAAAGTATGAAAAAGTTATTAGTTTATGATTATGACCTATTATTATTTTGATTTTTATATAGTAGTACTTGTGCTAACTTCAAATTAGTATTGTGCAAATATGCTTTTAACATGGTTTGAGTAGTTACATTCAAATGTTTCTCATTCATAACCAAATATTCTCATTTTATTTGTTAAAATTCATAAAAATATTCTCAGTTCTTTATATTAGTAAATAATAATACAGTAGAAAATATACTAGGTGACTTACGTGAATAAAATTATGCTAAACATGTCCAAAGTAAGAACAAGAACCAGATTTGAGGCTTCTGGAATGAGATATAGTATGTACAATTTCTTCTCCTAGTTGAGAAAGTCAGCATTTTCATATTACATCAGAAGACTAGGGTGGAGGCATCCAGAGGTACAGTAATATTTAACTAGTAAAATATCACAGTAGAAACTATTTTATTTTTAAAAACCTCAAAAATAGATGTTCAACTGCCTCCCACAGGAACTTTTCCTGCTATGCCATTCTTTCAAATTATCTTCAATTTGGTTTTAAAGGTTCTATTTCTATGTTTGTTTTTAGCTTTCTCCCCTACTTTTACTTTCAGTGAATATGTGGGATAACTTATTTTTATTCTCTGTGGTGGAGTGGGATGGCGGAATACACCTGCTCCTGGGCTCAGTTCCAGGTGTTATCGTTAACTGTGAACTTGAGAATGTTCTTAACTGTTTACATTTCAGTTTCTCCCACTGTAAAATGAGGATAATACTTGTGTCTAGTTTAAATGAGACTTAAAATAGTTCCTGGTCCATAGTAAAGCCCTCAAAAATTTAGGTATTTTATTCTCTCCCTACTCTCACTCCCTCCCTCCTTCCAGGATTCACCGTATTGCTAATTGTTTTCAGTAGACTTCAAAGGTGATATTTTTCTTACTCTTCTCTCTCTTTTCCACAACTCATTGTCTCTAGTCCTTTGCTTTACTTGTGATAAAGACATTGATGTATTATGTTCTAATTAATGTAACGTATGAAGATTTTTAAATTAATCTTCTTTATAAGGCTGAAAAATGATCAGCTAATTCTGAGGGTTAGTAGGCATTAGTAATTTGTACTATGGTAATGAAATCACTACATGTGAATTTTATTGCATTGGTTCTCAGCATCCTCAGTCGGATGTGGGCAGGCACCATAGTGGTTTCTACTGCTGCATTGTTTGTTTGTTTTTTTTTAAATATATTTTTTATTGACTTTTTACAGAGAGAAAGGGAGAGAGAGAGTTAGAAACATCGATGAGAGAGAAACATCGATCAGCTGCCTCCTGCACATCTCCTACTGGGGATGTGCCCGCAACCCAGGTACATGCCCTTGACCATTGGAATCGAACCTGGGACCTTTCAGTCCGCAGGCCGACGCTCTATCCACTGAGCCAAACCGGTTTCGGCATACTGCTGCATTGTTGAGTGAATGATTATCAGTCAAAGACAATGAGTGGATGATGCAAAATGTCAATGAGGAAAAGTCAGCGATAAGATGACATTATACCAGGACATTAAGGAGAAAGTTAAGATGCTCCCAAATTGATTGCATTTCTTCAGCATCCAAAATAAAAGAAAGGAATAGAAAAAGATAACCAGAGTTTATAAAGGGATTGTGTACATTTCCCTGTAATTGCAGATGATAATAATTAATTAAGTTTATGAACTTAATTAAATAGTCATCAGCAAAAAAATAATTTAATCTCATACTTACTAATAGCCTAAGTTTTGAGGATTGACCTTATGTTCTGCTTTGCACTTACTCGGGCAATTAGTGTACTATCTTTTCCATTGAAGAAAGAGCCTAAGAGGGTTTAATGACGGATCACATCTTCACTCATGTGAGCACTGCTAAAAGGGTGATAACACAGAAAAGTGGCAGCTCTTGAGGGAGAAAATGAGTCCTGTGGATTAAAATGGATGTATCATTGGCCTAAAGAAAAGGAGACCAAATTAGGTGGTCTTTCACTAATATATTATAAGAATTAACAGATATTATTTGCCCAGAAAATAAAAGTAACAAAAACTGGGACATTCCCTGTAAGATTAACTCATTTCCATAGGTCATTTACATGTGCTCATTAAGTTATGGAATTGAAGTAATCAACAAATAATATACATGCATTTTTTTAAAAAAAATTTCAATTCATAGATCCTAGAGTTGTGTGTGTTTTTTTAAGGATTGTTTTCAAAGAAGAGTTTACTGATTTTTAGAGAGAGAGAGAGGAAGGGAGAAGAGAGACAGATCGATGTGAGAATGTAACATTGTTTGGCTCCTCTTGCATGCCCCTTACCAGGGATCAAACCAGCAACCTGGGTGTGTGCCCTGACCAGGAATAAACCAACCAACTAAGCCATACCAGCCAGGGTATTTTCTGCTGCCACAATTTTAAAGAACCACTCCCAAGAGCAAATTTTTATTTTTGCCAATTTAGCTTCTATTATTAACCTTTAGAGTGAATCTAGACTATTTTGATATAGTCTTCAAAGAGAAGGGCTTACACTCCATGAGGGGGTGAGGCACAAGGTCATCAGCAGAGGTATGGTAGGAAAATACTAGAACTTACTGTACATGTATTTTTTAATGTAAAGAATATTAATAAAGAAGCATTACTAATGTTTAATACCTTGATTAACATTGGAATCTTCATTCAGTCTTGGAACTCAGATTGTATGTTACATATGGCATCCCAGATACCCTAAGGAAAGACTAAGAATTCAATAGACAATGACACTGATATTTGTTGGTTTGCTTTCATCCTATCTAGTTGCATTGCAACTTATGTTCACTTGTTTTGGTGCATTATTTATGAATAAAATTATCTGGTTTTAGTTATACTCTCTTCACAAAATAGAAAGGATTGAGTATAAGTAATAAATAAACAGAAGTTTGACCTATTGGGAAGCATTACCTCTTTCAGAGGAGCATGAGAAAAAGTACAGACTTTTCTTTCTCTACCTTTAAATATTATAATACATTCAGCCTCCTTTTAAAATATAATTAAATTTTAATTACTACTTAGATTAATACCCACTCTTCTAGTCTCTTCTATCTCTCCATATCACTCAGAATTAACCACTGCCACCATTTTTGTGTACACCATTTCTAAATGAGAAAGCACACGCTATGAATATGATCTAACATTTTTCAGTGTACACTTTCAAAAAATCATTAGGTTATTCTCATTTAGAGTCAAGTGGATTAAGATACTGTCATCTTTATCAAATGATATTGTATCTGAGTAACACACTTTACATTATTGTATATTAGCTATATCTCATTGGCTTTGACTGAAAGAAAAAAAAATGTGCCCAAACTGATCAACTTACCAAAGCTCCTCGGGCAGGATGTAATCCAAAAAGATTTTTTGTGACACAAACACTAAATAATATTTTATTTCTTTTTTCATAATTTTTAAATTGAAGGAAGTCCTTTAAGACCTCAAATAAATGGTTCCTATACTAGGTTCACTCTGGGGTTTTTTTTTCCAAAACAAATTTTTCTTTCATGAATTAATCCATTCTCATGACTTTATAGAGCTCTCTTCTATCCAGACAACTCCTAAATCTGTATCGTCACTTTACTCCTCACTGAAGTTGTAGTCCTATTGATGCCTACTAACATTTTGTGTCATGACCACATGCAATCATATATTTTTAAAAGTGTCTTATTGACCATCTATTTGCCAGTCACTATGCCTATCACATTGCTAAGTCTAAAATGGTAAATATGACACTACCCTGCTCTCAAAGAATTTTACAGTCTAGCTAGGTATCTCACAACCAACAACTCTTTGTGCCTCCAACCTTCTCTGCCTTTATCAGTAGCACCACCCAATGTCCCAAACACCTACACTCAAAATTTGAAAGGTATCCTTGACTCAGTCCTCAATTTCATTCCTTAATAATTATTTCTTCATATTGTCTTTTTGATTCATATATTCCTTTCTCTTCCTAACCTAGCTTAGACTATTATAACAGCTTTTCATCTGAACTCACTGACTTGTTTTCTTTTTCTTCAAATTCATCATCATCTTCATTAAAGACTAATAGCCCAAAAGCATGGCCTTCATTATGTGACTATTTTTAAAAATTTTTGAATGGCTTTCTATTTTATACTTCATCAAAAATGTGTTCAATGAAATTCAAAACACTCTAAGAATATGTATTCCAACTTTATTTCCCATGATACATCACATCATGAACTTTAAGTCTAATCAGCCTCTCATCCCTAAAACATCTAATATTCATTCTGCCTTTGTAAATTCTATCCTATTATCACAGCCTCCTTCCCACTGGGTTGTTGTCCCCATTCTCTCATTTAAATATGACACTTGGTAAAAGCCCAACTCAGTTACCACTTCCTTAATGAAACCCTTGACTGTTTAAGATAGCAGTTTAAAATGCAGTAGCTAGGTACTGACTGCTTTGATTCAAGTTTTTGCTCTGCCACTAACTTTGTGACTTTAAATAAGTCACTTAATTCTGTACCTCAATTTATTCATCTCTTTTTTTTAAAAAAAAAAAAAAGGTGAAAATCACATCTATCATTCATAGTAGTAGTGAGTAGCAAATGGAAAAAAATGAATGTAGATGACTTGGGAAAGTATCTAACAAGAGTAATCACTCAATAAACATTTCAATAAACATTACATCATCCTCATATCCTCATCAGTGGCATAGCAGTAATGGCAATTCACTCCAGAACTCTAGCTTCTGTTCTGATAGACCTCTCTAACACTTAGAATCTATGACACATAATTTATCCCTTACTGATATGTAATTTTACGTTCATTGCTATTGCCTTACATATTCTAGTTTCATCTCTTCAACTTTATTTAAATTTTAAAATAAAAAACTGGATCTTTTGCTGCTGAAATGTCTTTTAGTGTCTGCTATAGCTGGCTAATTAACATTTATTGATTGATATTTTTTAGATTCTAAACTATAATTCATTTTTACCCTATACGTAACTTCTAAAAGTGAAAACTATGATTTTTTCACTCCTTTTACTTTCACTTTAGAAGTAATTTTTTTCTATGCATAACAATTATATTGTTAGCTTTCCAGGACTCTTTGTCTGCTTTAGTTGCTATGAAAAAGGAACCTTCTAATGAATTACACTTAAGAAAAAAAATCAGGATAGCCATTTCCTCTAAACACTTTTCTTTCTTTATTTGTGACTGTTCTAAGTTTTGCAGTGGCTTATATTTTATTCATACTGGCTTATTCTCTTTATTGATAATGACAAAAGAGACTTTGATATGTAATAACTTGGTACCACTACTACTATTCTAAAGCAATGGAATACTAAGATTGGAATCAGGGGTTGTATAAGTAGTCTATTCTGCATGCAAGAAATAAGGGGGGCACATTGTAAAGATTTTAAAAGCAAAAGGAATCTAATTAAAGTTAGTGTAGTTATTATTGTAACCATGCACCAGCAATTCTAAACAACATCAGTGGTAAAATATTCCTCCCTGTTGAGGGTGGACTATTCCCATCAATGCCCCACTTACACCCTCCTACTTAGATTATGCTCTAAAGTTATCCTTGCAGGCATTACATTTTTCCTGGCGAATACTAGGGATAACAGCCATCTTTAATACCAAGAGGTAATGGCACTAATTTTGAAAAATATCTCTCTAATTTGATCCTTAGCCACTCAAATTAGAACTACCAAGAAACTGTTCTAAAATATATTAAGTAGCTCCCCTGGGATCCTATGAAATAACTACAATTTAAAAAGTGGAACTAAACTGGTCTTCTGATATTGAAGGGGGGAAATAGAAATTGAGGAGCTGATTTACTTTCTTTGGCCTTTCCACTAGTAGGTATAGACAACAGAGATAGAAAAAGTATCTCAAAGCCAATACCCGGGCTGAGGGGTAGGTGTCACCCAAAGACGCCCCACATTTACTTTTTGGAATTTCTCTTCTCAAGTCTGGCCCTGATCTGAGCTCCATCTCTCTTCTCTCCCAACCATATGCCTCATCTAAAAATGTACTTATTATTCTCATTGAATTCTGACAAATCTCTTTTTTTTATTCTCTTTATTGATTAAGGTATTACATATGTGTCCTTATCTCCCCTTGCCTCCCCACTCATGCCCTCACCCCCCTGGTGTCTGTGTCCATTGGTTATGCTTATATGCATGCATACAAGTCCTTTGGTTGATCTCTCCCCCTTCCCTTCACCCTCCCCTACCTTCCCTCTGAGGTTTGACAGTCTGATCAATGCTTCTCTGTCTCTGGATCTGTTTTTGTTCATCAGTTTATGTTGTTCATTATAGTCCATAAATGATATTTATCTTTCTCTGACTGACTTATTTCGCTTAGCATAATGTTCTCCAGGTCCAACCATGCTGTTGCAAATGGTAGGAGTTCCTTCCTTTTTACAGCACCATAGTATTCCATTGTGTAGATGTACCACAGTTTTTTAATCCACTCATCTGCTGATGGGTACTTATGCGGTTTCCAAATCTTAGCTATGGTAAATTGTGCTGCTATGAACATAGGGGTGCATATATCCTTTCTAATTGGTGTTTCTAATTTCCTGGGATATATTCCTAGAAGTGGGATCACTGTGTCAAATGGGAGTTCCAATTTTAGTTTTTTGAGGAAACTCCACAGTGGCTGCAGCAGTCTGCATTCCCACCAGCAGTGCACGAGGGTTCCTTTTTCTCGGCATCCTTGCCAAAACTTGTCGTTTGTTGAGTTGTTGATGATAGCCATTCTGACAGGTGTGAGATGGTACCGCATGGTCATTTTGATTTGCATCTCTCAGATGATTAGTGACTTTGAGCATGTTTTCATATGTCTCTTGGCCTTCTTTATGTCCTCCTTCAAAAAATATCTATTTAGGTTCATTGCCCATATTTTGATTGGATTGTTTATCTTCCTTTTGTTAAGTTGTATGAGTTCCCTGTAAATGTTGGAGATTAAACCCTTATTGGTGAAAAGATTGGCAAATATGTTCTCCCATGCAGTGGGCTTTCTTGTTGTTTTGTTGATGGTTTCCTTTGCTGTGCAAAAGCTTTTTATTTTGATATAGTCCCATTTGTTTATTTTCTCTTTAGTTTCCATTGACCTAGGAGCAGTATCAGTGAAGAAATTGCTTTGGTATATGTCTGAGATTTCGCTGCCTGTAGATTCCTCTAATATTTTTATGGTTTCCCATCTTATGTTTAAGTCCTTTATCCATTTTGAGCTTATTCTTGTGTATGGTGTAAGTTGGTGGTCTAGTTTCAGTTTTTTGCATGTATCTGTCCAATTTTCCCAACACCATTTATTGAAGAGACTGTCTTACTCCATTGTATATTCGTGCCTCCTTTGCCGAATATTAATTGAGCATAGTGGTTTGGGTCAATTTCTGGGTTCTCTATTCTATTCCATTGGTCTATATGTCTGTTCTTTTGCCAGTACCAGGCCAGTTTGAGAAGAGTGGCTTTGTAATACAGCTTGATTTCTTATTCCATTCCAAATTTACTTAACACTGAAGTTTATCAATCTCCATCCCTTTTTAAACCTCGTGTTTTGTTTCGTTTATCTAGAATGAGTGTACTAATTTTGCGTTTATCTCTCTCATTATCTATGCATAATTCAAGTACTTCTCACTGGAGGAGTTCTTTATTCCTATAATTCATGAATGATATCAGCCATGATGCAATGTTGGCTGGTCAGGATTTCCTCGTGAAAGCTATAGTTAGATGCCTAATTAGCAGTAAGATGAGAAATTTCAGTTTAATGATACATCTCAAATATTACAAGTTATTCTCCCCTATCTACTTTTTGGTATAGGATAGAGATCAGTTGTAAACAGAGATTTAATCATTACTATATAATTTCCAGAAATTTATTATATAGAAATAAAATCTCATCAAATTCTCTTAAAGTTTTAAAAGGATGACTTATTCTTGTTCTACATTAATAATCATTCAGTTACTTTATATCAAATGAGAAGATGACCGTAATCTTCTTTAAATAGGGATAGAAGATATCGGTTACAGATTAATATGTATATTTTTTAAACTAGCTAGTATTAATATAAGTTATTTCCTCTGAGCTGTGGTTTTTCTCATTGTTGAAATGAGAGATTTAAATATTATTTAACAGTTTTCTGTATGCTCCTGATATGGCAGGAAACTGTAAGAGGACATTTAACTTTTGAAAGACTGGTAGGTAAAAATACTATTTTTACATAGAAAATCCAACCTAATTAAGGGGAAAACTGCTAAACTAATAAAAGATTTCAAAAGGACACATATGTAATACCCTTTGTAATACTTTAAGCAATAAAAAAAAAAAGATTTCAAAGTGACTTGTTTCAAAAAGTAAGTATGCCAAACAATAGTATTAATATACCAAACTTTATTAGTATTATCCAACTGCAAATAATATAATTATTTGTTTCACAAGAGCAAAAATTGCACATTATAACTAGAGACAGCTTTAAAACCATGTAGAGAAAGCTATATATATTTTAAAAAGAGGAAAAATACTGTAAAAATATGCATAAAATATTACAAAAGAGACACATCTGTTGAGATTTTGCTTCTTGGCAATTGTCGAAAGTTTTGGCTCAAATAAACTCACAAAAATTTTTCACAGACTTAAATGTTTCTTATGTTAACATCTATATCACCCAGAGGCTCCAGTTTAGCAATCTTATTGAATAATCACAATAAAAAATTATTTTTTATAAAACAGATATGATAGCAGCAACTAGGATAGTACTAACTAGAATATTAAGTTAAAGTTCCAAATTTAATTCACAGTATTCAATCTTTTTGCCTCTAATTTAATACCTCAAAACACTGACTTAATAAAATCGAGCCCTCCTAGTGGAGTGAAGGACTAGGTGAAAGTTACAAAGAGCACTGGCTTAGGTCTATGGAATTGCTATAACATTGTAATTCAATATTTTGCACTCAAAAACAAAGATTTCACATTATCAGAGGTAGAGATCAGTAGAGAATAAATAGCAGTATACTGAAAAGAGTATTTGACTAAGAAGCCAGATTTAATTCTAGAGTTAGTCACATTCTAATTGTGTATGTTATCTACTCCTCTCTGGGTTTCTATTTCTGTCTCCGACAAAAGAAAGCTTGAACTACATCATTTCTAAGGTACATCATTTCTTTTTCTCCTCTAAAATAATTATACTTCCAGGATTTTAATAACACGACTATGACCAACCTAAGACTGTTTGAAGTAGGGTAAAATAAAGTTCTGATCATCAAAATATATATATTGTTAGAGATCCTCAGTATGATTGTGGAAATAATTGTGTTAAATGCCTGGGGTTAGGAGATAAGCTTTAAAACACACACAAAAACATCTGAAGCACTGACATTATACTTTTTTAAGCTTCTGATCTGCACAGTCATTAGATGCATTAGCACTTCGTTAAATATGTGATGGGCTGAGTAACTGAATGATAAAAAAAACAAATAACCTTTTGTGGGCTTATATATTTTTAAAATACAGTTTCAAGGCTAATAAATTAACACCTTATAAATTTATAGTTCTGTTATGACTGATTTCTCCCTTATAAAAAAAATCAGAGGGGGCATTTTGGTTTCAGGACCACTTCATACCCTTAAAAATTGTTGAGGAGCCTAAACAGCTATGGTTTATATAAGTTATATACTGATATTTATTTTATTAGAAATTTAAAATAAACATTTTAATATTTATTTATTTAAAATAACAGTAACAAACCACTTAAAATAACATTTTTATTTTTAAGAACTATATTTTTAAAAAATTATGAAACTCATTTTATGCCTATCTGCTTTTGGAACTCGCTATATTGCATTGTGCTGTTTAATGAAAATATTTTAGGAAAATTGTGTCTCACAGAGAGATATAGTTGAAAAGGAGTATTTTGATAGCCTCTTCAAATAATTGGGTATATCCTTTGACTCTATACCAAGCATGTCAAACTCAAAGGCTTAACACGGGCTAAATAAACAAGGTTTACGTTTATGTGGGCCACAAGAAAAATAAAAGCTTCAATTTTCATAGAAACGTAGGTTTATTTTGATAGACATGCTGAATACAAAGGGCTGAAATAAATGAGTAATCGTTAAAGTAAAATAATAGATCATTTTAATAAAAAGTAATGTTTTTTTCTTAAACATTAACTTACCAGACACTGAATAACTGCACAAATTAATAAGCGTAACACAAATGAATCTATTTTTCTTGTTCTCTGAAAGTGAAATATTTCCTGTTGTGCACACCAAACGAGTCAGTCCAAGACTAATGACATGGCAATGGGCTGCTAAAATATTCACTGCTAGTATTAGTGGAGAGAAATGGTGCACCTGTGCATAAGGTGCGTAAGGGAAATGAATGCAACACGATTATAGTAATCAGTCATTAGAGAATGTTGTAGTTCATTATTAATAATTATGTATAACAGGATAGTGTAAAAATTAAGTTACACATTTCATTATACAGTATCAAAATTTAATATTCCATAGTATCAACACCAATCTCATTATAAAAAGTCTTTAAGTATTGCAAAGTTGACAAATTTACAGGAAATTAAGCAAGTTTTCAAAATTGTAATTTTCACTTGTGAGTTTGAATTTTATCACAAACAATAAATTATTGTTTTCCTTAAAGTGACAGGCTCATTTCATTAATTTTAAATAAACTATCTGCCAGCCCTAGCTGGGTTGGCTCAGTGGATAGAGCGTCAGCCTGTGGACTGAAGAGTCCTGGGTTCGATTCCAGTCAAGGGCACATGCCTGGGTTTCGGGCTCAGTTCCGTATGGGGTGTGCAGGAGGCAGCCAATCAATGATTCTCTCTCATCACTGATGTTTCTATCTGTCTCCCCTCTTCCTTCCTCTCTGAAATCAATAAAGATATATTTTAAAAAAAAACAACACAACTATCTGCCAAAGAACCAAGTCTAAATAATCATGATTGGTCTATCAGTTGCTCTGTCAAGTAAAAATGGTGATATATGTTAAGGAGTAGCTATTACAGCTTTCAACTCAAATATCTGAGAACTTTCCTCAAGGCAATCATTGTACTTAGCATGCAGCAGTGTTTGTGCATTCTTTTCATTTTGTTGGCTAGCACATTTAAGAAGATCTGTACCTAACAATCAAGATTTAATCTAATTAATACTTTTTTTACTGCTTCATCAAGAATATTCTTAAGTGAAACTGGAATTCTTTTTTTTTCTGGAGTATTTGAAAGCACACACATAATGACTATAGTACAGTTCGATGCCGCTGTCTTGATTCACACTAAGGCGCCAGCAGTTCTGACCATATTGCTTTTGCTCCATCAGTACACATATCAACACAGTGAAACTGCAAATGAGACCTTAGTTTGAATGTCAGCAGCCCATGACAACTCAGGGCTCCATAGGAGACTATAGTACACACTTTGAAAATAACTGAGTTACATTTTTCAAACTAAACAAATGTCTTTACAAACATCCCAAGATGTTTTTAAATTGATTAGAAGTACATTTCTAAGCAATTAATTGAAATGCCTAATCATTCACTGAAGATTCAGGAGAGAGAATAGAATTTGAACAGGACAGATTTAACATTAAGCATAAGAAGTAAACTAAAAAAATCACATCATAGGAAATTATAAAAGGGCATAAGAAAGAAAACAAAAGGATTTTAAAATATGCATGAATCCCTTTAACCACTGTTTTCCATACCTTGTAGTTTATAGTCTGGAAGTGGTTCTGTCATTAGATAGCATCTACCTCTTTAGCTGGCAGCCGTTGGAAATGGTCCTAGAATGAAATTTTGGACTCTTTTTTCTGAGATCCAAAAACATATGAAAGACAATGAGTGTTAACCTCCTTCTCCCGGGACTTAACCCTTTACATTTGTGTCAGGCACGGGACGTGGTTTCACAAGTGTTCTTGCTAATATGAAGTTAGTCACATGCCATCTTTCTTTATCCAATCATAGGGCCATTCTAAAAACAACAGCTGGTCAAAGAGGCATTTTCTAACACGCCTATAATCTCCATTATCATTATCCTTGGCTGTCTTCCAGAGAGCTCTGAGGGCAGCACACATTATACTCACTCTATACAAAGGTTATGCACTTTGACTAAAGCCTCAGAGTAAGTCAGAAGTGAAAAATATTGGTGAAAGAATTGAATATGGGTTCTTGATTTTAAGAAATACCTTTTTTTCTCATTGATGTTTCTTTATGTTGCTAAAGAAAATGAATGGGAAATATCCCCTAAAGTAATAATTTTTAGAGTGCTCTTTGCTACATAAAATTGCTTTGTGACTATTAAGTACCTTCCCAATGAAACATTACAGCATGGAATTACTATTTATGCAGTTCTGACTGCTACAAGAAACACTTCCAGGCACTAAGCTTTTGAAGGATTGAACAGACATTTTTATTTTATAAATTAAATTATTCACAGTACCTTTAGTGTTTGACTAAACAGATTTAATCAAAGGTTTTGAAGATTATTGAGCAAATACCCCCAAGACAGTAATTTGTAGCTACATTTTTGCCTTTAATTTATTGCAAATTAACCAAGGAGATATGTTCAGGCTAGTATACACTATGCTCTTAGTGTGCCTCTGGCAGTACTGTGTCTAATAGCTAAAATCAAGAAAAAATTACATGACTCCCTAAAAACTGCTCATTACAGGACAACTCAGAAACTGTTTGCTGAATTCTCAACCTCTTTCCAAGCACTAAAACTTGCAAATTATCAGGACTCAGCCTTCGGATATCTTCTCTATCACATTTATTCTCTCTCACCCACTTCCTTTTTTCAAATATACTACTTATATGTTCATGATTCTTAAACTTATACTTCCAGTCCTGAGCTCTTCTCTGAACTCCAGACATGCATATCTAACTCTCTATCCAACATACTCACTTGTATTTAAGATAGGCCAAACTTAACAATTCTTTCTTCCTACTCCTTGTAACTGCTTCTTTCTGTTCTTCAAACTCAGTAAGTGGCACCATTTTTCACCAATTTGGCCATGATGAAAATCCTGCAGTAATCCTAGACTCCCCTCTACATTCACTCCATTAGGAAATTCTAGAGTTTCTATCTTTAAAATGCATATTCAGATCTGACCACTTATTGTCATCTTCACCAATACCATCCTAATCAATGATCTGATCAACAAGCACTTGAAATACTGTATTGCCTCCTAAATGGCATCACCGCTTCTGTGATTGACCCCATTCAAGTCTATTCTTTATACAAGTCAGAGAGATCTTATTGAAATACTAGAAGCCCGGTGCATGGAATTTGTGCATGGGGATGGGGGGTTCCCTCAGCTGGGCCTGCACCCTCTCCAATCTGGGACCCCTTGGGGGATGTCCAACTGCCAATTTTGGCCTGATACCTGCAGGATGGGGCCTAAATTGGTAGGCGGACATCCCTCTTGCAATCCAGGACCTCTGGCTCCTAACCGCTGGCCTGCCTGCCTGCCTGCTTGATCACCCCTAACCACTCTGCCTACCAGCCTGATTGCCCTTAACTGCCTGTGCTTGCCGGCCTGGTCATGCCCTAACTGGTGCCCTGCCATCCTGATTGCCTCTAACCACCTCTGCCTCTGCCCCCCACCACCATGGCTTTGTCTGGAAAGAAGTCAGATGTCTGGTCAACCCAGTCTAATTAGCATATTATCCTTTTATTAGTATAGATTAGTCAGATAATGTTGCTGTCTTGGATAAAATCCTCAGTGCCTTTCAACACAGAATAAAATTCAGTCTTATTGTGGCATACAAGATCATATATAACCTTGCCCTATTACTTCTCTGCTCTTTCCAACCTCACCTCTTCTCAGTTACAGCAGTGTTGTCCTCAGTCTTTGTAACTTCTGTGCTCTCTCCTTTAAAGTTTTCTGCAGATACTTTCAAGTCTTGCTCCTTCATTTCTTTCACATCTCTGCTCAGATGTTACCTCATCAAAGAGGCCTCTCTGACCATGTTGTCTAAAGTACTGATCCCATCACTCTCTATCCTCAACCTCTGCTTATTTCCTTTTCTTAATATTTACATATAGCTTCTTTTTAGCATTTATAGCAATGGATTGTTGCATCTCTAGTATGTACAACAGTTGTAAATATTTTTAAATAATGAATTAATCAATTATTCATAAGGACTTTGACATAAACATTATACATAAAGTCTAATTTTTGAGACAGTTTTACTAGCTATATCTGGTGACCAAAGTTTACACAATTCCTTAATAATAAACCACTGGAATTTAATGCTGGAACTAAACTACAAGATATTTATAAAATTTCCATATGTATTATAGTAATAAATAAACACAAACAAAATGAGAATAAGTAAAGGCTATTTATTCACAGTTTGCTTTAGCAAGGTGGTTGGCAGAGCAGGGAGAAAGCTATATAGTAAAAAAAAGGGAGGGGGGGCTTCAGGTATGCCCTGATTGGAAGCTATCCACATGGGAAAACTGTAGGAGGGCTAGCTAAAACTATGGCATACTACTTGATTTGGAGGGTGCATATTTAGCTTTCTCTGGTCCTAAATTGGAATCAGGGGAAACTAATAGAGAAGTATCAGTCATCAATCAAGTTATTAATCAAGTCATAGTCAATTGGGGCCGATTGCTTTTTGTTTGGCCTCTTGAACTGATTGTTGCAGACAGAGTAGCCTTTCTGGACTGGTCGCTAAAGGTAATGGGTCAAAGTTCCATTTTTATATGTGGTCTGGCCACTGCTTATTTGTACTAGGTAACTTTTAATACACTACATATAATTCACTGTATATTTTAAAAATTATTTTATTATAATAATATTCTTAAATAGTCTCACTTAGTGTTTTTGTCATCTTTTAAAATTCTGTAGTTAAAGCACACCTCCAGGTATTGCTGTTGATAAATATCTAAAACAAATAAACTCATTTAACAATGGCAGTTAAAATTCTGGATGCCAAGATTGCTTATCTAAAAATGGCAAGAGTAAAAATAAATAAATAAATAATAAATAAATAAATAAATAAATAAATAAATAAATGCAAGAGTAGCCCTGGCCAGGTGGCTGTTGATTGGAATGTCATCCTATACACGCAAAGGTTTCAGGTTTGATTCCCAGGCAGGGCACATACCTAGGTTGCTGGTTCTATCCCCTTCAGGGCATGTGGTAAGGTGGTCAACTGATCAATGTTTCTCTCTGTCTCTGTCTCTCTTTCTCTGTTTCTCTTCTCTCTCTCTGTTTGTCTCTCTCTTTCTCTCCCTCTTCCCCTTCCTCTCTCTCTCTCTCTCTCTCTCTTTCTCTCTCTCTCTCTCTCTCTCTCTCTCAAAAATCAATAAAAACAGTCTCAGTGAGGATTTTCTTTTAAAGTTATTGTTAGTGCCTAGTAAAATTAGGTTAGAATCCAACCAATGGTGTTATGTGCTAGTTGTGCAGAAAGATGGCACACATATTTTCAAGTGAAATTAAATATTTGAGAAGAAAAAAAGGCATAACAAAATATAGTTCAGAAGTATTTTCTAATTTAACCAAGAATTGCTGATTTTCTGTCCTGAGCATTTTCAGCTGTTTCCTATAATCCTCACAATGCTGTAAAGTGTACACTATAATTCCCATTAAACTGGAAAGAAAACTGAGATATCAGGTAGGTTGAATAAACTTCTCAATCACAATATAAGTAGCAGAATTTGAATTGGAATCCAGATTTTCTTATTTCCAAGTAGTTTTCTTTTCATTACCTCACAGTGTCTCACATTCCTATGGTGCAGGCACTATTAGCTTTGGTTAAGATTTCCTCACTTTGGTGAATGCAGAATGGTTGGATATCTTTAGTGAACCTAGTTTGAACAGGTAATAATTAAGAATGGCTTATTTCCCTACTTCTTTTACGAGCTGAATTTTCATAAATAGGTGTTCGTCTTTAACAATGATTGCATTCTATTAGGATCTCACTCCCTTCCAGCTTTGCTGATTCATGACTGGTCCCAGTTTTTTTGTTGTTGTTCATCCCTTGGATTCTGGACTGTAATTTTCTGCAGGATGCTCCTGATAATCCTCCAGAAGATTTTTCTGGCACCGACCATTTAAGCATAGACCATAGAGTAGGAATTTCAGGCTTCATTGGAGGAAAGCTTGCTGACATCTTCACAGTGGGGACCATGTTTTCATGGTACTCCACCTGCTTGGCTAGCCCATCCCACTGAGGTGGCCGCTCCCAGTCCCTTATGGGACCTTAAGCAAGACCTGACAATATATTGTCTCACTCTTTATTCTGCCCCTCTTGCTCCCCACCTGAGCTCTCCATTTGCCTCTGAGACACACTAGAGGTGCACCAACCTGCCCAGCTGGTTCTGTAATACTGAAGTCTATATGTGCGCAAATGGGAAGTATCACTGACTTGCTTCTGTTCACTAGCTCATCCCAAGCAGTGTGACTGCTGCTGCTGTGGATGCTGTCACTGCTGCCTTTGGATCTAGTCATCACCAGGGCTACTAGAAAGACCAGGTGATAAAACCTAAAAGCATGTTACTGTTGATTCACCATAGGTTGAATTTTGTTCACTGACAGATAGGAGAGGGTAGGATAGTCTTCCTTTCTCTTCTTGATCTGACTATTCAGAAACACAATACCTCATACAGACATCTGGAAATATCCCACTAGCTTGATATAAAGCTCCAGCCAGTTTTGTAATCTACCCCTTGCCTTTGCTCTCCATCCTTTCCTGTTCTATTGGACCTAACTCCTTCTCCAGAATAGCATACCCTCAAAAGTGAGGTTGTGCTTCAGGCTCTGTTTTCTCAAAAATCCAGACTAAGATAGTTGGTGATCCTAAAATCCCCTACCATTAGCCTCCCTTCCTAAAGTCAAAACCTATTCACCTCATTTAAAAAGATCAGCAACAGCTTTAAATTGTAGAGACAGAGTCTCTGTGGACCTGCTTATAGTTACTTGATTGAGAGACAAAAGATAAACAGAAGAATCATATTTCCTGGCTCCAAGAATGTAGATTAGGTTGTCCCAGTAGGAGAACCATGACATATTTCCTGCCTAACTCCTGTGCTTCTTAGGGAACAGGTGATATGGTGGGTGGAAGGGAGTTATACATGCAACTATTCAAGTCACTAGCTCTGAAAATATCTTGCTTGATTTGCAAGAGGTGGGGTTTAGGATTTTTTTAGGTGCAGACATATCAGAAATAATTCTGATGTAGTAATAGGTGAGTACATGGATAAACAGGTTATCCCATGTGTAATTGTTTACTATCATGATTTATATTAATGCATAGTATTTGTGGACAAATATCCAGAGCAAATGTATTATGTTTTAAAAAATAACAGCTTGACTTGAGAGAAGAAGAGGGCACAGCATGACCACTACTTCCATTTCTCTCATAGGAAGAAAATGAAGTGAAGACAACTCTTGGGAGACAGAAATTCAGACACATAAAATACTTTAGTGGAGCTATTAACTTTTGTCCTATAATTAGTAATCATTTGATTGATATGTGTCTGCAAATGTCAGAATTAAAATAAAAAATAAAGACAGGGGATCAAATAATGTGACATTGATATTAAAAATTCAGATGTCTCGACATAATGCTATATATTAAGTACTTTGGATCACATCAAGTTTCTCAACAAATGTTCAGTTTTCCCATTGATGACCTGCTTGCTTAATATATAATCACAGAACTTGTCTCTTTTTAAATTTTTTTTTCCTTTATTGATTAAGGTATTACATATGTGTCCTTATACCCTCATTACCCCCCCCCCCAATCATGCCCTCACCCCCCCTGGTGTCTGTTTCCATTGGTTAGGCTTATTTGTATGCATACAAGTCCTTTGGTTGATCTCGCCCCATTAACCCCACCCTTCCCTACCTTCCCTCTGAGGTTTGAGCATCTGATTGATGCTTTTCTGTCTCTGGATCTATTTTTGTTCATCAGTTTATGTTGTTCATTATGTTCCACAAATGAGTGAAATTATGTGATATTTATCTTTCGCTTAGCATAATGCTCTCCAGTTCCATCCATGCTGTTGCCAGATCCTGCTTTTTAAAGCAATCTTGTTACACCTTTGGGCAATCTCAAGACACGTGTTCTTTGTCTTATGGTGGCTGAGGTTGTGGGAGTTCAAAATGTATTGTCACTTGGATGACTAGGTATCCAAGTGATGACACACATTACCTAATTTTGGATAATATGTTAGCGGTTTAACCTGTCTGGGTTTAAGGGAAGCTCTAATTAATGACTTTATCATTTGTGCACTGAAATGAATAGCTATGTCATGTACTTATATCTCAACAGCAATGTTCTCCCAGAGGTTTAAGCTACAACCTTTTAGAACAATGACTCATTTTTTTCTCTTATGTGTCTCATAATTGGACAACTCTTCTGTGGCACCTCTTTTATTAATAAGAAATTCTCATTTCAACAAAGAGCTAATGATGACTATGAAGAGGATGTGAAGGGTCTTCTGATTCTATTATAATTTAAATTATTCATTGGAAAATGAAAATGGCTGTATGTAGCATAATCAATTCATTTGCCCTGTTGTTTGCACATGACACTACTACTTTGTAGATGTGTTTACTTATTCAAGCAAATATTTACTGAAGGCCCATCATGTAGAGATACTGGTCTAGATGCTGGAGTGATGGTAGTTGAATACCACAAAGTCCTTTCCATCACGATAGTTTATAATCAAAGAGAGGAGAGAGAATAAACAAATAGATAACATAACTCCAGGTTGTGTTTGGTGCTATGAAACAAGTTAAAGCAGATTAAGGACTAGCGAGTAAAGTGGGCATGGGGACTATGTTAAGTAGTGAAAGGAGGAAGTATCTCTCTGAGGATGTGAGATTTAAGTTGAGACATGAAGAACAGAATTATTTGATATATTGACAAGTATTTATTAATTTAATGGCTCATTAAATTAAATTGTGTTGTATTAATTTCAACTACAACTATATGTACTTAAAAGCGGTAGGTAATATATATTCAGTTTAAAGTATTGCTTGGAGCACTAATAGATGTGAACATTCCTTCTGATAACTACACATTCCACTCCTTCTCTTAGGACTCCAAAGCTGAGAACCACTCCTCCAGATCAACCCCATATGCCCAGTCCTGTCCTTCATGTGCACTTCTCTCAGTGAGTTCACATGTACCATGTTCATTGCTTTGTTCAAGTTCATTATTCCCCTCACCTGAAATGCCAGCCTTTTCCCACACTCTCTACCTGCCCAAATTATCCCTTCTCATGAAGACCTAGCTTTTGTAACAACAGATCATCTGGGTAGGGTGAGGGGGGAGGAGGGTTACTATGTGCTAGGCACTGTATTAAATGCTTTATATTCATTACGTTACATAGCCTTGATACTGTTATCATTCCTACTTTGCAGACAAGGACATGGACACTTGGGAGTTAAGATACTTGCCTAAGTTTATACACCTGAGCAATGGCAGGGATTCCAGGACAGGTCTGATGACTCCAATGTCCACGCTTTACACTACTGCTCTAGTGTGCCTTCCAAGACCATTCTTGGGCAATTAGTCCATCTTTATGTGACCTTACCTTCTGAGAAAGCTTACAGAAAGCACACTTCCCAACTTGGTCCTGTTTTGCTTTGTCTACTAGTATTTCCTGTACAGGGGTGGGTAAAAGTAGATTAATAATAGTAATAATAAATATAAATATAATACAAGAATAAATTCTGGGTTTCCAGTTCCAGCTCCAGGTGTTTGGGGAGTAGCAGGGAACATTCGGCTGTCAGTCCCTGCCACCATCTCCCATGGCCACGTATTCTGCGCCTGCGCCTGCGCCTGCGCCTTGGTCCCGAGTCCCTCATCCACCTGTTGTGGAACTTGCTTACAGGACTGGTGCGATCCAAACATCAAGGCGTCCTGAGCGTGCATGGACGAGATATCTTGAAGGGTTATACTGAGAAGCTCATCGACTATGGGAAGCTGGCAGACGCCAATGAAAGAGCCCTGCACATGGCTGACTTCTGGCTCACAGAGAAGGACTTGATCCCAAAGCTATTTCAAGTGCTGGTCCCTCGGTACCAAGGTCAGAATGGGGGCTACACGAGAATGCTGCAGATCCCAAATCAGAATAAGCAGGATCGGGCTAAGATGGCTGTGATCGAGTATAAAGGGAACTGCCTCCCACCCTGATACCCACCCCAGAAACTATAGAGAGTGATGGAAGGACCCTGTCAACCTGTTTCATCAATCCATGAGAAAAGCATGTAGATTTTTAGTTGAAGCAAATTACTAAGAGGCTAACTTAGTGCTGTAAAAAGTCAACTATTATTTTGAAACTGTCTGAGCAGGCTCATTTGTAAAAGAAATTACATAGCCACATGAAATAGGAGAGTTGGGAAAATAAAATCAAGGGGGAAAAATGAATGAAAGCCCAGCTGAATATGGGCAACAATAAAAATATCCATCTCAGCCTTCACAAGACTTTCTTCAGAGGATGCTGAGGGCTCAGGTCATCTTCTTTCCCAGGAGAGTAGCTTTTTTAAAAAAGAAAGCATGCCACAAATTCAAGGGTATTTTTGTTGTTGTTGCTTTTGTTTTTGTTTCTTAAACACTTTTTGATAAAATGAGTAAGCCAAAAATTGTAACAAAGTCAGCAATATATGAGCAGTTCTAGAGAGGCATATGGAAAGTCTTGTAGCTGAGAATGATTACAGAAAAAAAAATGAGCAACTATAAACTAAAAAGATAAGATTCCCAAAAAAGCCCAGTAAAAAACATAAATGGATCTAGATATTGGTTTTGTAGAAAAATCATTTACAGAACCTGCCATCAACTGAGGACATTGTCAAAAGCCAAATCTTTACCAATAAAAGGGTAATATGCTAATTAGGGCAGACATCTTCCGGACGACCTTCCGAACACCCTTCCAGACAAAGCCACAGCAGCTGCCAAGGGCCCAGGCTCAGGCCGGCAGTGGGAACCAAATTCACCAGGTCAAGATTCAGAACGCATTTTTATATAGGATCAAGCGAGATATATAAAATACTCCACAAATATAAACGGTTTTGTGAAAGTCTACTGGTATCATTTCCCATTGTGAACTTTGTACTAGTGTTAGGCACTAACCAATACTATAAAGGGTTTTACTCTTTTCAGAATATGCAAACAAACAAAACAACCTCAACAAAGAAAGAAATGTGAACTGTTCACACTTCAGGTCAAAGTCCCTTCCTTATCATGGACTTCTGTGATGGACTAAAAGGAAGAATGATGTAGGATAAATGTTATTTTGCATCCTTGGCCAAGGTTGTTAAAATCTATGTCTCAATGTCTTCATCCAAACTATAATAGTGGTATAGTTCATAGAACATAAGGATTAACTGGGATAAGACTTGTAAAGTTATTAGAATTGTTCCTGACACATAATAAGAACTCATTAAATGTTAAGTTTTACTGTTTAACTAGTGGCCCAGTGCATGAAATTCATGCACATCAAAAGGGAATTAATTAGAGGAAATATTTTAATGTTGCTATTTGCCCTTTCTCTATAATAGACATGTCAGAGATGAAAGAAAATTAGTAAAATGTATAAGAAAATCTTACCCCTGTCAGAGTCTTGGGCATGCCATGGGATCCATATTCAAGTCCCTTCCCACTCGTGTGCACCTCAAAATCACATGAGACCCAGACCCAGTTGGCCCTACTCCCATCAATCCCCACCAGGCAAGGGGTGCAGCCTCAGGTCTCCCATCAAGCCCCGCTGTGCCGGGGGGGCATCAGGTTTCCTGGCCCGGTGCCAGGGCAGGGGACGCGGCTTGAGGTCCCCAGCCCGGCACTGGGGTAGAGGTGTGACCTGAGGTCCCCTGTCAAGCCCCACCAGGAAGGGGGTGCAGCCTGAGGTCCCCAATCAAGCCCCACCAGGCAGGGGGCGCAGCCTCTGGTCCCTTGCCCTGGCCCGGCACCACACAGCCTCAGGTCCCTGCTGATCATTCTTTATGGTTTGTTACGGGAACCCTGCATCCACTGTGGGCGCAGCCATCTTGTGACAGCGTGGCAGAGTGAGGGTCAATTTACATATTACCTCTTTATTATGTAGGATTTCTTATCATAATGAATAATACAATATTTGATGTTAGTTATATAACCAAATGGGTTAAATAACAAGGTAGATAATAACTGAATTTAATATGCCAAGACTTTTTTAAGAGTCTTTGGTCTTTGAACACAAAAAAACTAGGGTTATAGATGATGGAAAATAACTTATAACTGCCATTAAAAACAAATTTATGAAACTCTGGAATAACTAACTTATATGGTTGTATATAATATATATTTATTCCAGGTCTTATATAGAAAATGGTTATAGGTAGAGAGTAAAATCTATATTTTCTGGGAGGAGAAAATTCAATAGGTAAAACATTTCTTTTTATATATCCAAACTCAGTAGTGGAAGCTTAAATAAAATTTAAACACTGTATAAGGACTCTTGTTAAGCCTCTGAGTCAAAATTTTAGTAAAGACTAATAAAAATTTCTACCCTTGAAAGATGAATATTACAAACTAAAGTCACTGAATTTATGAAGATTGTATGGTTCATAAAACAGGATTCTGTGCTCACTTCCACAAACTGAGACCAAGAACCTGGCCAGTAATTAGCATTTCTCGCATACAAAACAGCCAACTACAGGCAGGTATCTGGGTATGGAAGCAACTGTCTCTTGTTTGGATGCATCTGCCCTCCAGCCTCCAGTGACCCTCCTTTCTCCTCAGCCCCCAGCTGCAGCTTCCAGAGCCTTCTCCTTGGTCATTCCATCATCCACTTCTGAGACCCACAAATGTCATTTTTTTGTGTATGGTTGGTTCTGAGTCGCCAATGAACCATGAGCCCTCAAATCAGCCAGAATTAATTCTTCTGAGGTGGAGGCTGCCGTCACAGCCTGGTCAACCTGCATCTGTGGCCTCCTCACCTGCCTCTCTCTGGGTCTCCATAACCACGGGATCACATGACCCTGGTCCACTTGTGCCACTTCTGTGAGTTAGAGGAGGAGAAGCAGAGCGCACCCTCATTTGAAGTTGTAAAACCAGTGCAGCAACAGAGCCCTTTTCTAGGAAATTCAGAAGCCATCCTGAGAAGTGAGGTGGCAACCTGCACGCCATGAAAACCTCCTTGGCCAGGAAGGCGAGGCACATCCTGAGCTCTATCTGCATGCCCACCAACTCTTTTGCTTCCTGGAGAAACACTTCCTAAACCCAGAGCTGACACTCATGAGAGGATAGACAATCACCTGACCAAACTCCGCAAGCTGTCTGGCCCCATCCCTGGCTGACGCAGCCTCATCCTCAAGTGTAACTAGGAGCCTCCCTTGCCCACTGCATGCCCCTGATCTGGCCCAGCCTCTCCTTCCCGCCTTCTGGTAGCTGTTTAACTACCCTGTTGCTCTTTCCCAAGTATTTGACCAAGTGGAAGCAATAACAGAAAAATAAAAGAAGGAAGTCACCTGCAAAACACTAATAAGAAAACAAACGAAAAGAAACAAAAAGTGTCATATTGAACAAGGATGATCTACTTTTATTTTTTCCTTTATTTTTTAAAATTTACCTTTATTGTTGAATATAAAATACATTAGACATCTCCATGGCTCATAGCTACTACTTCTTTTTATATATGTTACAAATAAAGAATTTCTACAGAAGCCTGTATCAACATTGAAGAATTAGTGCACCTGGTATCTGTAAATCTAAGATGAGTTGTTTCACCCAGTTTTGCTGGTGGTGAAATTCTTTGACTGAAAGAGTTGATTACACCAATTAAGAGACTCTAAGTTAGTGCCTAAATTCTGACAAGATTTAGTTCACAATCACAGCCCTTCCACAAAAACTATGATCTGAGGGCAGATACGGAGCATTCCAACCCACTTCTCAGAAGGTGTTGGTTCCAGACTCTCACAGTGTTGCCTGGTAACTTGCAATAGACAAAAGCATACTTTCATAATTCTGCAAAGTCTGAATGCCTAAAACCAAGAGCTGTATTTCATGATATGGGTGCATGAAATAGAAAACAAATAGTAATTGTCAGTTTTTGATAAGAGTGCTTTCTTAGGCCTTTCTTGACTAAACACGAAATTTCTTCTTTTGTGGTGTCTGCTTAAAATTAAAGTTCATAAATATTCCCTCAGGACCACAATTTTTTCTAAACAATCATTGTATACGCTAATTGAAAATCCACGTTACATAAGGCTTAGGAGTAATAGGTTATAATGACCTAAGATAGTTTCTACAAGATACTTTTCTCTTAAATACCAGTCTTGGAGGCAATCCAGTTGCGATAGGCAGTCACTCGCATATAGACACCTGGCTTGTTGATTTTTCCACATTCTACACCCCAGCTCACTATTCCAACAAGGTACCAAATATGTCGAGAATTGGGATAAACCAGTGGTCCTCCAGAGTCACCCTAAACAAAACAAAAAAATATTTATCATTGTGAGAATTTATTCCCAGATACTTAAATTACCCTGTATGAAAAGCCAAGATGATGTTTGTGATTCATGCTTCATAAAGATCATAGGGAGGTACATGATGTAAATCCATTCTTCATCCTTAATCGTAACTGTGACTGGCCAGAATGTAACTGCAATCATCCAGGATATATTCTCTGGGGCTCTTTGGAGTTGACCTGAACCTTGAAGGCATGAACTGATAGGTTATAAGGTCTAATTCCATGAGAAAGCTTTGGGAGACATATTATTAATAAACTTGCAATAGAGGGCTTCCTATCTGAGAAAAGTAGCCAGACCCCTAACCATGAGGAGGCTAAAAATATAAGAAAAAATGAGCTAAAAACAATTGAAAACTTTCTGAGGCGGATTTTCTTTTTTCTTGTTGGTAATCCTCACCTGAGGATATTTTTCCATTGATTTTTTTAGAGAGAATGGAAGGGAGGGGAAGAGAGAGAGAAAGAGAGAGAGAGAGATTGATTGCCTCCCACATGCACCCTGACGGTGTATGGGATGAAGCCTGCAACCGAGATATGTGCACTTGACCAGAGTCAAACCTGGGACTCTTCTGTCCATGGGCATACACTCTATTCACTTAGCCAAACTGGCTAGGACCTGAGACTGATTCTTTATTGAAATATGATCAAGATTATGGATTGTGATGCTAAACTACTTGTTTCGGATGCCAGCTTTCTCACTTAATAGCTGTGTGACCTTGTGCAAATTACATTACCTTCTTCTGCCACTGTTTCAGTATCTATAAAATTATAATAATGATAGTAGCTACATGACAAAGTCATGATTAAAAGGATTAATATTTGTAAAGTACTTCAGTTTGTGCTTGGCTCAGAGTAAGTCCAACATAAATGTTTGTTAAACACTTATAAACACACTAGAGGCCCGGTGCACGAAATTTGTGCATGGGAGTAGGGTGGGGAGGGGAGTCTCTCAGCCCAGCCTGCACCCTCTCGCAATCCAGGACCCCTTGGGAGATATCCAACTGCCAGTTTAGGCCCAATCCCGCAACTGGCAGTTGGACATCCCTCTCACAATCTGGGACTGCTGGCTCCTAACCACTCGCCTACATGCCTGCCTAATTGCCTCTAACCACTCTGTCTGCCTGCCTCATCACCCCTAACCACTCACCTGCTGCCTGATCACCCCTAACTGCTTGCCTGCCTGCCTCATTGCCCCTAAACATTCTGCCTACCTGCCACATTGCCCCTAACCACTCTTCCTGCCTGCCTCATCACCCCTAACCACTCTGCCTGCCTGCCTCATCACCCCTAACCGCCTCTGCCTCAGCCTCTGCCCCTGCAGCTTCATCCAGAAGGACATCTGGAATGATGTCCGGAAGGTCGTTAGGCTGTCCGGTCTAATTAATATATTATGCTTTTATTATTATAGATGTTGCATGTAGGGAAGAATCACTTTAGTGCCACAGCTGAGGGAGTTTGACAGATTGTCAAAGTACAGATTAACTTAAGTATAGAATTCTCTTCATGTTGAAAATTTTCATAAAATAATAGCAGTTACTTATATTTGTATGTCCAATGTGAATAATGTTCAGATTTACCTGGCAGGCATCAATATGTCCTTCCATGTATCCAGCACATAGCATCGTGTCCTGCACCATACCATTGTATGCTTCCCTAGAATTACAAGTGTTTGTATCGATAATCTTCACAGGTGCTTTCTGAAGTATCGTTGGGTATTTACCTAAAAGAAGTAAATATTCTCAGCAAAAGAGCTGCTCTGAAACAGAGCAAGATGAAAAATTTGGTTTTTCCTTTGTGCATAAGACCTATATTTGACTGTTGCTATTCTTAGGATGAGAAAGCCCTCTTAGCTCCCTCGCAGTAAAACCAATGAAAAAGAAATGTTCAGAGAACAATTTGAACCATCCTCCTAGTGCTGCCTTCCTATGTCTTTGTCTCTCTTTTTACATCTTTGGACCAGAACTTTCTCACTTAGGTTCTCCAGCTTAGAGAGTTTTCACAAGTTGGTCTCCTTAGAATGTTCTAAAGCAAGGCAATTTGCAAAGCCACAGCTCCAAATGCAGCATTTTCTGAGAAGTTGCCTGGGAGTACTGGGCATCCAGAGGTAAACAATGCCTTTGACTCTGTACCTAAATCACTAATTTCTCTTGTTGCTTTTGTACCTTATTCACTATGTTAAGATTTCCCTGGACTTACCATTATACGAAAGTGCTCCCCATCCTGTAACAACAACGCCTTCACCTGGTAGAAAAATCTGTGTGGCTTCGGGAAGACAAACTCGATGGACATCATTCTTAAATAATACTTTTTCAGTGAGCAGTACAACTGCAATATCATCATGATGTTCGCCTGGGATGTAGTTTTCATGAATAATAATTTGTTGAACATAATGTTGCATATAGGGGGGAGTTACTTTGGTGCCAAAGCTGACAGTATAGTTTTTTGGATTTAGTGTCCTAAAGAAACAAAAATCATTTTGTATTTACTTCAAAGTGATAGAAATACGATCTGCATCTATTATACTCCTTTCATGACATTAATTTTTCCTTCCTTGATAATCCATTAATAGTGATAGAACCTGACTTTTAAATTAATTTTAAAAGCCTTCTTTGACTCCTTTCAATATACACTATGTAAGGCTATGAGGATACATATATAAAAATAAACCCATGCCTTCAAGAAATTTAAGTCTAATGAAAGATGGCATAAACACAGGCAGTTATGATTGCTTAAATGATTGTGTATATAATTAGTGGGACCACAGTTATATACATGCACTAGGAAATGGACCATTTCTTGGGGAAAGTAGCATTTTGGGTGAAACTATAGAGCTGAGTCACATGTGACTACAAAATGACAAGGGGACAGGCCCATGAAGAGGGGGAGGGAGATGTGTTTTAGCAACTACAAGTAGTTGCAGAATAAAGTGACATGAGATAAGCATCATGTGAGATAAATATGTCATATTATGAATGAATGACTCTTCCCATTCTTATTGGTAAGGTAGGAAAGCCTTAGATTGTTTTACCATATCATTTATCTTCCAAACCTTCCAGGACACTTTTGAGAATGAAAGGGTGTGCTACTGATAATTAAACTGGGATAATGGAGGTCAACTGGGAATGTTCCAGGGCTTTTGGTCCCCCTAGCCTGGGCAACATGATGAACTTACTTTTGAAAGCAGTGAGCTGCAGTCACCAGGTATCTGTCACTGATCAAAGATGCCCCACAGTAGTGTCGGCCATTTATTTTGAGACTTGCTTGCCAGGGCCATTCTCCTTCCCGAACATTGGAACCTCCCTTGACTCTATCATATGTAGCTGATATCCTTGCTCGTCTCCCACAGCCTGTCAGAGGGAGTCAGTTTTGTTCCATTGAGAATAGGAAAATAATGTTGATTTGATGACAAAGCTGAGGTATTCTTTTATGGTCTGTCTGACAATATCTTACACTGGTAGGAACAGAATCATCTCTATAGGAATCACTAGCAACCTCAGAATCACCTCCATAGGACCTCCAAGACATCTCATCACTTGAAGAGTGTAAAAGCTGTAGGAGGCATGTAAAGTCATGGTTAAGTCCATGGCCTCTGCAACCATACTCCCTGGTTTGAGTTCTGTTCCCACCTTTTACAAGCTGGTTGAACTTAGGCAAATTATGCCACTTCTTTGTGCTTCAGTTTCCCCATCTCTAAAATGGGGTGATAATAACTAATTTAGAATGGTTTAGAATGGATTAAGTAAGTTGTATGTAAAGCACTTAGACCTGTGCCTGGCCAAAAGTAACAAATCTTGACTTATGTTTTAGATTGTCATATATTTAAAGTAAAAGGTATCTGAACTTACGGTTGTTGATAATCCTTTCAGTATCGACCTTATTGGTTTCTGAAATAGAACAAAAAGGACATGGTAAATGAAATACCTGGCATTAGTCCATTGGCCCTGGAACCCATGGAGTGAGATGGTAGGTACAGTAACACTCTCAGGATAAAATGTCGATAGGAAGGAGAGAACATGGGTTTATTTGAATTGTTCTTTTACTGTATGTGAATGTGATATGAGTATCATCTTCATAGTTCCATGTGAGAGATTTCCTTCTACTTAATTAAAATTGTATTGTGTATCACCTAGAGTAGAAAACTACCAGTGTCTTCCTTTGTAAGAACAGGAAGTCCCCACAAGTGAATCTGATTCCTGTTAGCATACAAACATAACTTTTAAAAAGTGAGCTGTCATAAGAGCAGATCCTATGCAGTTTTTTTAATATATTTTTAATTGATTTTTTACAGAGAGGAAGGGAGAGGGATAGAGAGTTAGAAACATCGATGAGAGAGAAGCATCGACCAGCTGCCTCCTGCACATCTCCCACTGGGGATGTGCCCGCAACCCAGGTACATGCCCTTGACCGGAATCGAACCCGGGACCTTTCAGTCCGCAGGCCGACGCTCTATCCACTGAGCCAAACCGGTTTGGCCCTATGCAGGTTTTGAAAGCTACAGGAGATCGTGAAAAGAATAGCAAGACACACCATTACTTCTAGGAACTGTTCAAAGGCTTACTATCCGCTTCTTAATAAGAAGTAGCTTTATTCCCACCAGATCCACTTTTAAGGTGTGACATTATGATTTGAGTGTTTTTAGTAATGAAGACTGCTCTGATGTAAAACAGTGTCATTCATTTTAAAAAAATATTGAGGATCAGCTTTGTTTCTGGTGCTTGTGATATGTGTCCAGATAAAAAGAAGAAAACAATACTGCTGTGATTTAATACATGAGCTTACCCACAAGCCTAAGAGAATTAGGATCTGTAGTCAAGGATCCTGAGTTGTTACTGAGCATCTGCTGTAAGATGCTTTCGATTCTTCTTCTTGTGTGTGCCTTCATTGATCTGGGAACCTTGAACATCAGCAATATATGTGCTGTCACGCTGTTGCTATCAGGACTGGAAACAACATAAAGGTGTCATATGTTGCTAAAAAAAAAAATTACATTTCCTTCTTTTTTGCCTGATCTTTCATATCTTGATTTCTTCTGATTTTTAGGGGTCTGTGCAGTACCTTCACTTTAATCACAAGATTATGCGTCTAACTACATTTTACTTGGTAACAGTATATATGCCCCTATATTATTCAGTTAAGAAGATAAATAGTTTTACAAATCTGAAAAATAGGAAAGGCCTGAGCCACAGGGTAGAAGAACTGGGATCATTTATTCAAACATTCATTAATCATTTATTGAGCAACTGCTAGACAAACAACTGAGCCATGCAAGGGTGACTAGGACACATTTCCCACCCTCAAGAAATGTCCAGATTTCTAAGAGAGATAAAATATGTATACAAATGACTATAATAAATGTGTCAGAAGTGGTAAGATATTTATCTTATCTGCTGATAATAATAAAAAAAGATAAATCCTTTTTTACTTAAAAGATCATAGAACTTTTCATGGAAGAGGTGACATACACACTGGCCCTTAAGCATTTTTATTGCTGCTTCATCATCAAGCAGGAAATGTCATCAGGCAAAGAAGAGGAGGAATAGTACTCCAGAATAAGTAGAGAGCAATGACATTAATTGGTGCTTATTGGCCATGTGCTGTGTTCTGAATACTTGCTTATCACATTTATTATCACACTTAGTCTCCGCAGTGACCTTGCAGCACAGGTGTCATTATCTTCACTTGATAGAAAAGGAAAACTTGAGGTTCTGAGATGTTACCTAAAGTGCTCAAGATTGCACAGCTACTCAACTAGGATCCAGATTCAGTACGTTTGACTCTGCACCCCGACTCTTTACTTGTGGACTCTGTCTCCCTCTGCCCAGTCAGCTAGTGACAACGGTGTCTAAAAGACTGGACCTAGGAAGGCCTTTAATGCTAGCCAAAGGCCAGCAGTGAAGAGAAGTTGAGTAAAATCATGCTTGAGGAAGATCACCTGACTGTGGTGCTCAGGGCAGATCTGTTTGAAACTGGGAAAAGGAGGGGAAGCCAAGAGGCTGGCTAATGGAATTGTCAAGCATCCTTGAGGGTAGTGTCCGAAGTGACACTATTATGCTTTGGATCTCCCTAATGAGCTACCGTCTTTTGGCGTATAAATCAATAATCATTCCCAGGAAGCATTCAGCTTGTGGAAGTGAGAGTTTGATTATTGTCACAGGGTGTGCCCAAATGAGACACTACCTCTCCATCCCTTCGTATAGATAGCTGAAGTTACTAGAAAGATTGCCTTGGTATCAAAAAAGGAAGTCTTTCTGTCATTGCAGTTTTGTCTTAGAGGTATATGGCCCTTTAATTTTAGTCTCCTATTTCTTTCCAGTACTAAACGTGACCCCCAATGTTAATGCTAGTTGAAATCTTGATTTATTGTGCAATTCCGGCAGTTCCAGGAGTAGGGGAAATGTAGGCAGTCTGGTGGCATTGATGAAGGTAGCAGCATGATTCCCTTCATTTGAAATGTGTTTATTTGCAAATCGTTGCATGCATATTACCTTCTTTGATCCTGAGCACAGTTTTATGGGTGATGCAGTGTAGGTGTCATTATCAACATTTCACAGGCAGGGGAGCTGATTCAAAGTGGTATGGTGACTTTCCCAAGGTTCTAGGTTAAGTGGCAAAGGCTGAGCTCAGGTTGTCTATTTCCTATTCTAGGATTCCCTCTCCTTTTTCATGCTACTCCAAACCCACATGCAGAGAACACAGAACAGGTATTTCACTTCTTGCTGTGGTGACTATACCATGCTTTGATGCCTGAATATCAAAGCATGGTATAGATATGTTCTTTTCCCTAAGAACTCTAGAATAGTTCTATTAAGTGCTTAGCTGACTTGCGAGGAGGAAGACAGGAGAAAACAAGATCTGTGTTTATGCTACTGCTAAATAAAATTGTCAGAGCATCAAACATCAGTCTAAGGGACCATCTAATAATGTTGTCTGAACATAAAAAGTTAGGAAACCAGAGGGATATATTTTCTTTAATTTAAGGATTGATAACATTTTCAATAGGTCTAATGAACTCAGTTATATTGCCTGATATTTCCTTTGGTTTTATACTGAACAATTAATCTGACACTTAGCTTAGGACAATATTGAATATTAGTAACTCATTGGCTAATTACTGTAACATATTTATAGTAGACTGTTATAGGAGAATTATAAGCATAATAATATTATGGTGGGTTGATCTCTTTTATGTTACTGTTAGTTACTTACACCAGTGTGATAACTTGAGAATTGAGATATTGTTTGTAAATACTAGAACTCTGAAATGCATCAGCCATCTGTTAAAGAGAACACATAGAGTCAAACATCAAATTCCAATAATATATTTATATTTCAGAGAATTAACGAGTAAATATAGGAAAATACTAATTTACCTTAGTCTCAAGAATTGTGCTAAGATAGTTATTTTCTGATGATGTCTCTCTTTCATAATTTCTATTATATGGGATATCCAGAACCTTAAAGTTACCTTGGTAGTAGTAGACTGTGTTTTCTGTGAGATAAAGAAATGATGCAAGAATTAGTTAAGTGAAATGGGTTTACAATCCAAATATAGATGACATAGTAATACCAACTAGTAAGAACTGTGCTCATATTAGATATTGATAAATGCTGTGAATCTTTCTGGCATGGTTGATTAGATAACCTGGGCATTGTGACAACTATTTATAAGACCAAGAATGAAGTAGATATATATTAGACAAAAATCATAAAGAGTTGCCACATCTTGATGAGACAGGTAGGACCATATATAAATAAAATTTCTGTCTAGAATAATCAATTGTCAGACAATAAAAATAGTTACCATTGCCCTAACCGGTTTGGCTCAGTGGATAGAGCATAGGCCTGCGGACTGAAGGGTCCCAGGTTCGATTCCGGTCAAGGGCATGTACCTTGGTTGCAGGCACATCCCCAGTAGGGAGTGTGCAGGAGGCAGCTGATCGATGTTTCTCTCTCATCAATGTTTCTAACTCTCTATCTCTCTCCCTTCCTCTCTGTAAAAAATCAATAAAATATATTTTTAAAAAATAGTTACCATTTATGAAGTACTTACTGTGTAAAGATACTTTACAAAAGCCAGATGAAGTATACCCATTTTTTCAGAGAAATGTAGTCTTAGAGATATGCAGTAACTTATCCAATATCACATAGCTAGTAAGAAAGCCAAGGATCAAAACTTGGTCTGTCCAAAGCCCACACTTAATCCATTACATTTCCTTCCTAAATTTTCATAGACACTAAGCTGTTTGGTATCTGATGTATCTTACCTCTAATCTTAATCGATATTAAGCATCTAAGAATATGTTAGATACTGTATAACTGTATCTAGCATATAATAAGCTCTAAACAAATGTTAATTTTATTTTGCAATATAAGTATTGCCTTTAAAAACTATTTTGTGGAAGACACAGACTCAATGAGGATTCAATCATTGAGATACCCATAAGGATAATTAAGTGATAAAGTTAATTGTTATATATGAATTCAGAGAAGGGAGATACTATACTTAAAATAAAACATGAACTATTTTGCTGTCATAAATGTGAAAATATTTTACAGTGAGAAAGGTAATGAAAAAAAAAGCCAGAAAGTGCTAAATAAAATGCTGAAAATGGGTTGGTTATAAATAATGATATATGAATGAAAATTATTAATTGTAGTTAGCTTGTCTGTAAGTCATGGATCCTTTACTACGGAGACCAAGTTTTGCAATGGTAGTTTATTAGATTTTACCATAAATATCAAAAGTATTCAAATTCATTTTTTGTAATTTACTATTCACAATAAATGCTTCAGTTCTTTGATTGGATTCCTAAATATCCATTACCTGTTACAGCAATTAGGCAGCCATGAATATTTTTCAATGTAAAAAACAATAAGTTGGCAAATTTTTATTTCAACTGCATGGAGCATTTTTCCCCAAGTATAGTGGATAAACTGAATATATAATTGTCTAAGACATTTAAGACTAAGAAACCATACTCTGGAACAAGGAAATCAACCCTTGAATATCATATTTTTAATTTAATTTTTTGCAGCAACCTTAATGGGTCACTGTGCATATAGCCATTGTGCTCTGTTGGTACCTGATGAGATGAAAATAACCCCTTAGGGATGAGGTATTGATAAGGCTTACTTAGACTTTATGATAACATTCCCATCTCTATTGGTTCAAATACAAATAGGAATTGAGAAAGATGGAAAAAGGGGCAGAAAGAAGGAACATGTTTTATAACTTTTGCAGGTCTTGGTTGCTTATAGCTTATTTCTATAAGGAAAACTTACACAAACACATGATGTTGTCATTTTGGGGGATTCGTTTATACTAGGAGTTCTCTATTTAATAACATAGTTTAAGCATCAATTATGAGAACATCTATATTTGAAGCTGTCAGAGTATAAACACTTCTATATTCTCCTGTTTTAAATTCCAGGGTGGGGCGGGGAGAAGAAAAAAAGATGGAGGGCTTAAGTTGAAGGGAAAAAAAGAAAACAGCCATGACTCCAAATAAAAAACTATGAAGCAAATATGACAAAAACTGAAATATACACTAAGGTAAGAAAGGATATAGAGCAGAGATTCATCTCCTCACAAGTTGAGATGAATAAAGATTTTTCTAAAAGTTCTCAATGATTCTATGATTCTAGTAATAAGACTTCAGATTCTAGAAAGAGATAAGGAATATTTCTGTAGAGATTTATTTTGACACTGCAGAATGACGGCAGTGAAAATAAAAGTGAAACCATACTACTGTGACATTTTTTATTATATGTGGTCTAATCTCCCAGCTGAGGAAATTTGCTGGAGCTAACCTGCGGTGAAGGGAAGAAGTCAGAATCACTCTGCCATAATTCAGAGAGTGTAAATTAAGGAACTATCCTCAGGGCAACCCTGGCTTCTTAAGCGTTAAAAACTGAAGGTAAATGTGCCCCAGTGTTAAAGAAAAATAACAAACTAAATAAGAGAACGTTTGAGGGGACAAACTAAAATATAAGCTCCAAACTCCCTTAGCCTATGAGCAACCCCTAGACTCACTTCCCACAATAATCCTTTGAAAAGAGTCTTGTCCAAATCAAAAAGAGTAAATAATAATTACAAAAAGGATCCAGTAAGAAGCTTTTTATAATTATCATGAAACAAAGGAAAAGTTTTTACTAGTACTTCCCATTGTCTTAAAGATATTATAGAATAAAGAGCTCAAAATATACAATTTAGTGAAGAAGAAAATCTGGAGGATTCAGTAAATAAATGGAAGAGGAGCCCTGGCTGGGTGGCTAAATTGGTTGGAACATCATCCTGTACACCAAAAGGTTGTGAGTTCAATTCCCAGTCAGGGCATGTACTAGGTTGCAGGTTTGATCCCTGGTGAGAGTGGGTACGGTAGGTGATCAATGTTTCTCTCACATCAATGTTTTTCTCTCTCTCCCTTACTCTCTCTAAAATGAATAAACATATCCTCAGGTGAGGATTTTTATACAAAATTTCTATACTATTTATTAAGGTTCAGAATAGAATTAAGACATTTTCAGACATGCAAGTTGTCAAAAACATATACTTCTCAGAAAGCTCCTAAAGTATAGTATACAATGTACCATAACTGAGTAAATAAAATAATAAAAAGAAAATATGAAATACAGGCATTAGAAAATTAAGTCCAACAGACAATTGAAAGTAATCCCCAAGATGTTACTGAAGGAAAATCCCTAGTGAATTGCTATGTAGCCAGGATGTGAATGAGTACAGAATCCTCATATTCCATATGTGAATAGATAAAACCAGTAATTGAAAAATTAGGACATAACAATATTATGAATCAACTTAAAGAGTTGAAAGTGGTTGCCTCTGAGAAACTGGAAATAGTGGAGAAGGAGCTGCATTTTTTATAAAAAGCTCTGCCAGTTAGACTCTAAATTATGAGTATATATAACTTTGTAGGGGGAAAATCCAATCATGCCAAGGTCATGGAAAAAAGGTTAATGATAAGCATATTCAAAACTAAAAAAACTGTAGTGATTATGATTACAGACCAGAAAGAAGTGTTATAAACAATGAAAATGTAAAATAATAATAATATTGCTTATAAATTGCAGGAAAGTGTGGGAGAAAAATGAGAAGTATGATGATTTTTTTTTGTCTTTCATAGCAGGATATAAATACAATATTGTCTACAGTCAAAACATTATTTCTAATAGTAACTCCAACTATCCTCATGTTTTCAAAGTATTTTATCTATGCTAAAGGAGTTTTTATATTAATATTTTATTAGGAATAAAAATTAATCAAAATGCAATATTATTTGTTTTATCTTCTTCATATAAAATAAGTAATACTTTAATTATAAATAACATATATAATACCATCTTGGTAGAGTACTTTTTCTGCCTATCAAATATGTAGCTATGCATTCATATCTAGTATATTCTTCTATCCATGATCCCAGAAACATTTTAAATAGAGATAGTTCATTGCTTCCAATTGTCTCTTTTTTTTTTTGTAGAAATGGAAATAAAGTTTACAACAAACTGTAATAAGTAAAAATGTATATTTTACCAACCTACTACCAGAAAATGAACCAGGAGACCAATAGTTATTCCCAGGATTGCCAACACTCCAAACACAATAAGGGCAATTATCCATAATGGCAAAGATGTACGGGAAGTTGTGACTGGTCTGAAAGAAAAGGACATACATATGAAAGACATATTTAAAAAATCAGTCATTCTAAATATTTGTTTTTCCTTTTGCTCATATCTAGAAGCTCCACAATTTAGGCACAGGAATAGCAAAAGACATTTTAAGACAAGAGAGAGAGAGAAAGAGAGAGAGAGAAAGAGAGAGAAAGAATAAAGACGGGAGGAAAGAAAGCAAGTCCATGAGCTTACCTTTATAATCAAACCTCTCTGGATCTGTGCTATGAAATTATTTCTCAGGAGTTTGATGATTGGTGTGTCAAATTATCTATACTTAGCGTCTAGTTCCTTCCCATGATCAGTGGATATTGATAAAGTTGGTATCAGTAAGTGACCAGCTTGCCAGGTTGCAGGGGAAGAGGGGTGGAGAATTGAAATGTCCTAGAAGTTCTTAATGCCTAAGCCTATCCTAATTCTTAAAGTATGATCATAAGCCTATCTTATTTATTATGTCCTTATTATATATAAAACACACACAAATGTGAAGTGCTATATTGGGTCAAAGCAGTGTTCATCTCTCTTATTAGTTTGTTTATGGATATAATTCAAAAAATGATTTTTTATAGACAAGCATGGTATAATCAACCTACAACAAATAAGATATTTTCACTGTTTCATTTATACAACCAGAGACCTGGTGCATGACATTCGTGCACTGGCGGGTGTCCCTCAGCCCTACCTGTGTCTTATCACAGTCTATGACCCTTCAGGGGAATGTCCACCTACCTGCTTGGGCCTGATCCCCAGCAGGTAGACATCCCTCTCGCAGTCTGGGGCTCTCACAGTCCGGGACCCCTCACTCCTTACTGCCTGCTTGCAGTGGAGGCGGGAGAGGCTCCCGCCACTGCCTCTGTGCTCGCCAGCCATGTGCCCAGCTTCTGGCTGGGTGGTGCACCCCCTGTAGGAGCACACTGACCACCAGGGGGCAGCTCCTGTGTTGAGTGTCTGCCTCCTGCTGGTCAGTGCATATCACAGCAACCGGTCATTCCGCCATTTGGTCAATATTAGGATTTTATTATATTAGATAAATACTGGTATGTGTTGAGAGCCACTGCTTAAATAGAAGTATGTGTAGAACTTTCCAAAGAGGCATGGAAACATGTCTAAGAAGAGGAAACAACATGTAGTGCTCAAAGAATAGCCAGCAATTCAATTTTCTTGCAGCAAACTGTGAGGCATGATGATTAATTTTATGTCACCTTTGGCTAGGCTTGGTCCCAAGTTGTTTGGTCAATCACTAGTCTACATTTTGCTGTGAAGATAGTCTGTGATAAACTTTTATGATCAGTTGACTTTACAAAAAGATTACTCTCAATAATAAAGGAGATAATTCAGCCTCATCCAATCAGATAGTTTTCCATGGCCCAGCTAAAGCTGAGGTTTCTGGAAGAAGAAGGAATGCTGCCCTGGGAGTGTAACATGGAAATCCTACTTGAGTTTGCAGCCTGCCAACTTGTCCAATGAATTTCATATTTTCGAATTTCACAACTTTGTTAAGTAATTCCTTAAAATGAAATCTCTCACTCTCCAGATGATAGTTAGCTAGTTAGATAGATGATACATTAGATAGATATGATGAGTGCTATATAGATAGATAAATATAAATTTATGGGCATATAGATATATATAATGTATTATATCCAATAGGATCTACCTATCTATGATCTATCTATCTATCTATCTATCTATCTATCTATCTATCTATCAAAAGAGATAGCCCATAGCAGGGGTGGGCAACCCCTGGCACGCATGCCAAACATGGCACGCCAGTAACTTTTGCTGGCACGCGAAACCCTCTCTTATAATCTTCCATTTAAAATTTTTTTCTTAACATCTACTTTTTTATTTTTCAGATAAATTCGGTGTAGGTGCATCTTAGATAAATAAATAATTTTACATAACAAGTTATCTTAAAGACCATAGACATGGATTGACGAGAGAGGGGAAGAGCAATTTCTATGCCTCTGCCTTAACTCTCCCTGCCTTCCTAGATCCGACCAGTGTTTTGGCTTCATCGACATACGCTTGTGAATCTTTGTTCTCAGTGATGAATTTTGTTAAGTCTCGTAATAGGAGTAGCCTGACGGATGAAAGTAGTAGCTTGTGCATATCTCTGAAGGTCACGAAATATAAACCTGGTGTAAAATCTCTGTCATCAGTGATGCAGCAGCAAAAGTCCCACTGATAATATCAAATGGAGTCATAAAGTTTTCTGTCGGACTATCAGTGTACATATATACATTAAAAAACAAATGTATTTTTCATCATCATATACTGTGTTTTTGTCGCTCGAATGAATTTTATTATTTCTTCAAGGTTCTTCACATATGTTCACCTTAAGAGATATCAAGTAGGTGTAACATGTTCTCAAAAAATTAGGGTTGGCACACAGAAGAACTGTGAGTCAGAAATTTTGCTGGTTTTGGCACGCACTCACAAAAAGGTTGCCCACCCCTGACCTATAGGTTCCGTTTCTTTTTTAATTTTTTTTTTAACAGTAGCAACATGGTTTGTTAAGCTGTGCCTTAGTACAGGCGCTGGGGCTAGCCCATGGTGCTATTAATATACAAAGCTGGGACACTCTGCCAGTTCTTTTTGAGCAATGATACCAGGAAGTTGACAACTAAGTGGATGCTGTACACAAGCTCATCTGTCATCTTCACGTGGCCAATAGCCACTAGCAGACACAGCATCTTCTTCATCTGGAACTTGATTGTGAATTTCACCTCATCGACTTTGGCCACCATGTTCTCATTGTGGGTCAACAAGGAAGGGAACTTGCCAACCTTATTTAGTCCTGGGCCCCAGATTCATTGGATCTGCTTGATCAGAGACTCTGAAGCCAAAAAGGCATGGTACAACTTGACCAGTTTCTTATTCTCATTGAGTTTCTTCAGCACCTCGATGTCCATGTGGGGGATATCCAATGCCTTGGCCTCATTACAGTGCTGCTGCTCCCCTGGAACACATACAGAGAATTTGGGGTGGGGAGTGGACTTATGACTAACATGCCCGAGAAGTGTTTGTCCTTCTGAGGGTCATAGTTCTTCAAACTGATCTGCAATCTCCAAAAACTTCCAACGCTTGTGCTGGATCCTGTGCAGGACTTCCCACGCCACCTCGGTGTTTCAGGAGACTTTGCTGCTCATAATTCCTAGCTGCAAAACTAGGTTGTGATTCTTTAGAGAATCCTGACATCAACAGAGAGGCAACAACAAGAACCACCTTTGATGTCAAACAAAGGTATTGATATTTTGTCTTATATGGTGGGTCTCCTCCAAGTGTGATTGGAGGATGACCTTAGCCAGACAACCTGGGAGTGTTTATTAACTATGCAGATCAGATCTAATGAATTCAGATTCTTAAAAAGGCCTGAGAATTTGCACTTTAATACTCCTGGTGCTGCAGATTCTCACTTAACCATGTCAACATCAGGGGCAGTGTTTATGATATATTGGATTTCAGATCAAAATTAATTGGGTTGATGTTTTCAAGAAAAAAAAATTTTAATCCTCACAATTTTTTTTTTTACTCTCTTTGAAACTATTTCACATTTATTTTTCCTCAAACCTCCAGCACTATCTGGTCCATCCTCAGTCTTAGCTGATAGCCTTATTTCCTAGACTACTGAGAAAAGACCGGGCATCAGAGGAGAATATTTACAACTCCATTATTATATTTTTGAACTCTTTATCTATACCCTACACTCTGCTTTTTCTTCATAGTTCTATAAATAACTATGCCCCTGTCATATGCCAACATCTCATTTCACTTTTAAACCTGTGTTTCCACCTGTTTCTAATCTATGTGCCAGTCATTTCAAACTACTCCGAGTTCCATGGACAACCCAACTCTTTCACGTTTCCATATCCTTGCACATTCTGATCTTCTACCTAAAATGTCCACCTCAAGTCTACCCAGTGAGATTACACTCAAACTTTATTACTCAACTCTGTCATCCCCTCTTCACTGATGTCTTCCATGGCCCAGCCTATTATGTGTTTACATTGAAAGTAGTTTTTATTTTTATATGGAAATCATTTTACTTATAGTCGTGACCATGTTGCTGTCTGGGGCCATGTCATTATTTGTTGTTTTATACTTAGGGAATAGGGTGGTGTCTAGCACATTATAGATAATACTTTTTGAAGAAGTGAATGCATGAAGGCAAGGTATATTAAGGACAACTAGATCATGAAGGATAGATAGATAGATCAGAGGAATACAGTTTGTGGAAAGCCTTCAGTACCAATCAGAAGAGCCATAACTATCATGAAGACATGTGGTGCTTAAGAAGATGAATCTGCAAGTAGTCTGCATGATGATAGTTTAAAGGAGAGAGAAAAATGAGAGGACCAATGAGTAAAGAGACTACTGTAATCTATGGGAACATAGCAATGGAGTCCTGGATGGTGGTAGCAAGGAAAGAAAGTGATTAATTTGAGAAAGATTACAATATAATATTTGTCAGAACTTTGTAATTAGTTAGCTATATTGGTAAAGGATGGGAATATGTTAAAGATGACATGTCTTTATCTCAAGAATTAAAGGAGAGTAAATGAAGCTTAGAAGAGGTAACGCGAGGATAAAAATGATAAGTATTTTATATCTTGAGTTTGAGAGACATTTAAATTTCCAGTATACAACTAGAGATATCAGATTGATAGTTAACATAGTTGTGGATATCAACTGAGGAGTCATCCAAAAATAGGAAAGAAACAAAGCTGTGAAGCTAGATTAGTGTATTTTAGTGCATGCTGTATGATATATTATGCAAAACTGATATTTCTCTTTTTAAGACAAAAATTTGTTTCCATTCTAACTACAACTAATTTCTTGATTTTTCAGACATTTCTTGAATTGCACAGTCATATTGTTTGATGTCTCTCAAAAGACTCTAAATTGTCAGCTTGTTTCTTAAGTGTCAAATTCAAAATATTGTTCACCCTTCATTGATACGTTAGCACTTACTTCATAACATAAACATTCAGCTCCACCAAAACTGCTTTGCTCACTGCTTGGTTCTCTACACCCTTAATCCACACCCTTTCTTTACTTTTCTTTCTCCCATGAACTCTTATTCTTTTTTTTTTTCCTTAATAGTGTCTTAACTGGGAATTATATTTATACATTTCTTATATTGACCAGTTTTATCTTTAAATATTGACCTTCATATAGATTTGTGAAATTTTTTCTCTTATTTCTACAGTTTAAGAACTTGTATCATATAAGAACATAAGTAAATTTAAATCTATTAAAATTTAATCAAATAAGATGTCTTAGAATTCATTTAGACACAATCGTTTGAAAAAGAACTAAAATAGCATCCTCATTTTCAACTGTCCTTCATTGAAAACAGTCTAGAATTGTATATTTACACTTCCTCTCCTCTTTGTCCATTTTGATTATTGCTTGTTACTAGCTCAGATGCTCCTCTGGGTTGTAGCAATCTTTAGCTCTTAACCTAAAGATCTTACAAACTATTACACAGATTAAATAGCTGCTTAAAAGTGACAGACTTCCCAGGCAGAAAAATCTCTCAGCTACTTAGCCAATCTTTCTGTTAGTTCATACTACAAATTCTTCTGGAAAAAAAAATCACATAAGAGAACTTACTGAAAGAGCATACAGAATATTAATTATATCTTGTTATTAAAAACTCCTGACCATGAACTACTTTGGCAAGCTACCTTGGCAACCATCTAGAACACAGCTTTCTTTTGAGATTTTTCCCATTTTATCCTGTAAGACTAACTGTAATTTTAAAAAATGGAATTGATGAAATGTGGTTTTGAAGTCTTGATTTCCACTCCCAGTGTTCCTTTTCTTCTCTTGGTGTTCATCATTCTGGCAGCCAAGTGCAACCACAGGCTTGACTAAGGTCTCTTCAAATGCACCTGCAGAATCAACCATGTTGCCAAATCCACTCAAGCTCTTCCTGATAATCAGATTAATGGCTCACTCTGAGTAGCTAACCACTGAATTGGGGTTTAAAGCTTTCCTAGGTAACTAGGAATGCTTAGGAACAATGGGTTAATCCTTTGAAATCTTTTAGGTTGGGAGTTCACACAAGTATCAAAATGTTGAAGGAGATGAAGGAGGTGGCCTATGAGTAAAAAGAAAATCACCCACCCAGCATAAAAGTGATGACTGTATTATAGGCAAAACAAAACAAAGCAATTGTGTTTCCTCTCTACTGCTAAATGTGTATGATTGCTTTTTTTTTTTTCTTTTTTTGCTGATATATCAGAGCTGAGATTAATAAGAAAATATCAGGGTAGGAGTAATATAACATCTTTAATTAAAAATATTTACTTTAGTTCAAGAAAAAAATATTCTTACTATATATTATTACAGTGAGTATAATCTTTCTAATAACATTTTATGTGAATACTGATGTTGTAAAATAAATAAATGTGTGTGTGTGTGTGTGTGTGTTTGTGTGTCTTAAAGGGCTCAACTATTGGCTCAAGATGAACATTTTTAGAGAAATATTTGTATAAGGTATGCTTTCATATTACACAGTTACCTGAACATTAAATATTTTATAATTAGTTTTACTTAATTTTGCTATTTTGCATGCATTTTTATGAAAATGTTTTGTGAATTAAAAGTAAACTTTTAAAATGACATTAATTATCATTGTTTACTTCACATAATAATTATCTAGTTAGATACGTGATAAAAATAAAAAGCACATGTTTATACATAATTAAACCATTCTAATTCATGATCATTTTACAGATAAAAATACATGATTAAATAGCTGCTTAAAAGTGACAGACTTTTCAGGTTTTATATATGATTCTACAAAAAAACCCAGCTATGAAGCAATAATACTAGACAATATTTATGATAGCACTTTAGAAAGCACAAAATGTTAAAAAACAATTAACTCATAATCATGATCACCACCAATAACAATTTAACATTTGATTTATGAGAAAAAAATTCTCTTTGTTTCCTCTTTTCCATTTTACAACAAGTCACACATTTGTTAAGCTGCATGTCACCTTTCTGAAGCACTCCCTGAATCACTGCACAAAACTACAGATTCTAAAACAAATATGTGTGTGATAGGGTTGTCTCCAGGCAGGAACTTTAAAAATCTGTGGAAAAATTACAAACTCCTCCTAAACTCAGTTATTTTACTACAGTCCTTGGATGGGGGTCATATTGAGGAAATAGTTTAGTTTTATTTTTGTCGGAATTTTAGGCGAGCAAATCTCCACTTACCTATACATAATGTGCCGATATATTAGCTGTTGATGTCAATAGCAATAAAGGAAACTTCTGCACTTCTTTTGTCCTGATCAGTGGTTCTCAGGTAAATGTGCTAACCACAATGATACCTGGGATTTTAAGGGTTGGGTGCAATAGCAGAGGGTAATTAAAAAGAAACTTGTTTAACAAGTGTTGGTGACAGCTGTGCATCTGTGGTTAAAGGAAGAACTGAAAATCACTCTTTGAGTTGTATACTTAGAAAAAGACAGTAGACATCATTTGGATTGGTTGCCTGAGAGGTCCGCCCAAGAAATGCCACCACATATTGGTGAATCAGTGCTCTGACTCAGATTCCATCCATTCCTTTTATGATGCAGAGCTCTTCCTCAGTGAAACCAACTCTACTCACCAGAGCAGTCTTGGACAAATGACTTAAATATGCATTGTTGTTGGTTTTTTTGTGTGTGTTTTTAATACAATAATTCAGCAAGCATTACTCATTTGTAACATGCTTAATCTAAAAACTCTCACTGGGACTCTGCACATAACTATATAGAAATAGATTTACAGATAGAAGTAGTTTTTGGTGTAAGAAACATCAGTTCTATTTTGGTAATTCTTTTTTTTATTGCTTAAAGTATTACAAATAGTATTACATATGTCTCCTTTTTTTAATTCTTTATAAGAAATGGAACTAATTGACCTAGTCAAGAGTTATGTTATTAAGTAAATATGGAGTAAGTTTTCGAGTAACAAAATTTTTACAAAAACAAAACATTAGGAGGTAATTTAGATATTTTGGATACAAATATCTAGATTCTTAGCACCATCTTTCATATTTTTAACCATTCACTCGCTCCATTCATTTATTTAACAACTATTTGTCATGTACTTCCTGAGGCTGCACATTGTTCCTAGTAATGGAAATACAACGCTGGATATAATAAAGTTCCTGGCTTCATGAAGCTAACACTTGAATGGGAAGTACAAACACTCAAGAAAAGAGAAAATATATAATTTAGTACAAGATATTTATACATGCTATAAAGAAAACAAAGCAGAGTAATTGGTTTGAAAGTCATGTATGTGTGTATGGGGGTGGGGGGAGTTGGACACCGGGGGTGAGGTCCAGAAAGGCCTCTCTGAGGAAAAAGCTTTTGAATAGACACCTGAATGATGATACTAAATGTCATGACATTTCTCTATCTTCAGAACTCTAAATTGCTTTTAGGATTAAATATAAACTTCTTCAGTTGATGTTCAAGTCTCTTGAGAACAGCATCTTTTTTATCCATGTTGTTCCATAGTAGTTAGGTGTAACGGAAAGGACTTGATCTCTATTCCAATTCCAGTTCCTCTAGTAACTAGCTGTGTCGTATATGTGTATCTCTGAGCTTCAGCTTCCTCATGGGTAAAACTGATATCTAACAGTAGCATACCTGTAAAGTTGTTGCATTGATTGACACCATCTACTAGTATACCAAGCGCTTGGCACAATGCCCAGGACATTGTATTATCTTAAACTAACTCTGATTTTGCGCGGGAAACCTAAATAACTGCCCGCGCCATCTTATATTTTGGCGGGAAATTCACCCGACACCGTAGTGTTAACAATGATTTTACCTACAGATTGACTTTACTTGAGCCATTTCCCACAGTTCCATTTCTTAAAAAGAAGTGCTTTCCACCCTCCATCCTTTTATTTGTGCTGTGTAGTACTCTCAGGATTGCCATTTTTACCCACCCAATGTTTATTCCTGCTTCATAGTCCAACCTAATTGCCACTTCCTTTTTCTGGCCTCTAAGTACCATTGTCAGTACTCATTTTGGATTTAATCATCTGCTATGTTATACTGTTTCCTATTTAAATTTGTCCTTGGGGTGGTTCTATCACCCATATGAAAGTGTAAGCTGCTTGAACTTTGAAGGCATGGACTCTATCTTATATATCTGTCTTTCTTCATAATCATCAGAGTGCTTAGTATCCAATATATGTTTAGTAAATAAATTATATCTTTGAAATAAATGATGAACAACCAAACTATATGTAGACATTCTAAAAGTTAATAAAACATTTAATAACTCAATATTAAATGTAAATAGGATTTGCAGTATACACAGAAGAAATATGGGTGTTCAATTGGCATATAAAATGATACTCAATATCATCCATTAATAATTATAGAAGTATACATTAAAGCAATAATAAATCACACTAAAGTTAAAAATATTTCAATATTTGGTAAGCATGTGGAGAAATGGGCTCTCATATGTTGATAGTAGAAGTTAAAGTGAGGTAAGAACTTTTAAAGAGCAATTGGCAGCATCTATTTAATTTTAAAACTACATTTCCCATTACCAGTTAGTTTCACATCTAGGTATCTATCTAGATATCTATCTTGGCACAAGTAATCAGATAAAAATATAGGAAGATGTTTTATTACAAAGTTTGCAACAGCAAAAAAAAATGGAAACAAATTATTAATTGGTAAAGTAATGGTTAAATAAACTATGGTGTTTCAATATTATGGAATGTTAATTCGATATTAAAAGGAATTAGGTTAGACCTGAAGGGTCCCGGGTTCAATTCTGGTCAAGGACTGGTACCTTGATTGTAGGCTCAATCACTGACCCTTGTTAGGGCACGTACAGGAGGCAACCAATAGATGTGTCCCGCCCGCAATGATGTTTCTCTCTGTGTGTCTCTCCTCCTCCCTTCTACTCTCTCTAAAGATCAATGGAAAAATATCCTCAGGTGAGGATTAACAAAAAATAATAATAAATAAAAGTTTAAAAAGGAATGAGATTATTAATAGAGTGGTTGACTCATTCATCATCCATTCTACATTTTCTTTTAATGGCACAGATATTAGAAAGCTAAAAATGACATTTCCCAGACTCCCCTGCAGCTAGGATTCTGTATGCAAATTAGATCCTGCCAGCTAGATGCACTTACATGAAACTTGGAAAGGAGAAGCAAATCAGAGGCCTTCTAAGGCATAAATGAGGCCTTATGGATTTATGTTAGTGAAAGGTCATTGATATAAGATATTTCCTACAGCAACATTCTACTGTCCATTGTCCAGCTTCCTGGGGGCCAAGAAACAATTTTTGAGTAAGCAGAGACCTGAGAAACTTGTGGGTGTAAGGAGATTGAAGTGGTAATATCATTGGTGCTGGTGTCTTTTTGATCCCTAGATCTTAGGTATTTAATTTAATGATACCCATGGGTATCAGTTCTCTAGTGCTCTGCAGATCATTCTTGAGGCTAGAGCCTGGTCTTCCAGTTCTTCCAACAGTTTTTGAAGTACCTGATATCCTATTTCAAATTCCTTTCTGTTTAAAAATATATTTCCTCCTCTAAACCCTGACTGATATGTTGTTGACCTATATATAAAGGTTTCAAGAAAAACTGAGTAAAAATATGGGATGCAGAATGGTAATTCAATATACCATTAATACTTAAAAAATAGTAAATAATACTTTACATCTTTAATGGGTACTGATATATGTACTAAAATTAATGTGCTGTAAATGAAAAGATAAATAAATATATGAAAAGATATGGAAGAATTCACGAAACAGTGATTATCCTGGAGGGGAAGGAAAGAGACCAGAAATGAAAATGATGATTAAAAATAAGTTTAGTTTGATTTATCATAGGTTCATTTTTTTTACAAAGATAATGTATTGATATTAGTTACATAATTTTAAAAATTTAGATATACTTATGACATATAAGCTTATCTTTGATGTGGATCTGAATAAAAAATAAGTTGGAATTGGCAATAAAATACAGTTTCTCAGGGAGTTAGGGCCAAGTTAATATTGACTAAAAATAAATTGTATTTGTTGGCTTTATATAACCTTTCATGATGAGATGATGGCTTAATGACAATAATCATAATATCCATGAGAACACATTAGATAAAGTTTCACAAAGGTGTGAGCTAATTTTTAAAAAATGATAAGAGTATACCAGGAAAAAAAAGTCATTGAAGCACTCTAGACAAGGAGTACACTATTTGGAGAGGCCCAATATAGCATGTTTCAGAAATCTCAATAGTGTGATTAGGTCACAGGTTAGATGCAAGGGCATCATGGGAGATAAAAAGAGACGTATGTGTAGCAGCGAGATCTTGATAGTACATTTCAGTTTTGTCCAATTGAACACAATGATAACCTCTTTTGAAGTAGCCACAGACCCAGGAACTCATAGATGGAAAGGGGACCTTGAGAAGATCAGTGTCTAGTAAGATATTCAGATGCATAAACAGATCATTTTTATATCTTGTGGGCAGTGAAATGACAGGTGTAGGCCTGGTACAATCTGGAGCACCAGCAAGTCATAATAAAGAATTTTGGTTTTGTCCTCAATGAGTGTTGAGACCAGGAATGGAATAGGATTTTAAGCAAAAGATAGAGGTGCTGATAGACTAAGTCTCCCTGATTATTACTACCTCATCCCTGCTCTGAAAATGGCTTAGATAAATTTCTCTAATCCTTTATCTTTTATCAAATGACTGGGAAGGAAAATGTGGAGACAATCTCTCATTACCCTGGCTAGTGATTTTTGCAGTGTTGATTTATTTTTTGTAAGTGAGAAAAACCTGACTTTAAAAAGTATTAATGTAAGCTCATAAGACTATAGATAGTTATTTAATGGAATTCTTGTGTAATTTGTACCCCTATACTTAGTAAAAATAAAATTTTATTTATTCAACCATGAATGTCAATTGTGACAAACTCCATCTTGATTGATTGATTGACTGATTGATTAATTATAAGAGAAAGTTTATAAAGTCACAGAGGCAAAAGAAGAGCTCTTGGAACTGTGACAAATTTTAAATGAAGATAATTTAATTTTTTAGGAAACAACGAAAAGAAGCATGATATAATTATTTTATTTTCAGAATTAAACAAAATATATAATACAACATATTAAAATAACATAATCGCCTTTTCTAGAATCCTTTAATTAACTACTGTAAACTGCAAATTAGAAATGCACTTGACACATCATGAAAAATGTTTCAAAAAGAGCTTCTTCTGAAACTTTTGCTTGCATTGAAATTATGAAAACAAGTAAAAATCTTCTTACCTCAGTCACTAGCAGGCAGTACTTTAGGCATTTAACAAAAAGAATCTGGCATGATGACCAAAAGCTAGTTTGTAATGACATGGAATAAAAATTGTGCTCCAGTACGTCATTTGATGAAGATTTATTTTAAAAGCATAAATGAGGAATACTTAAATTCAGTGGTATGCTGTAAGTATTTAACATCCTGCTCCCAGAGGAGGTAGTAGCATTCACCAAATTTCCATGCTGTAAATACACAATAACCAATTCAAGATACCCACATGATATTGCCAAGCATGGATTTGGGAAGACGTGAGCAGTAGCGCTCTATTATATGTATCTTTACTATAAAAATATAATAGATGTAAATAATCTCAAGACCATAAACACTAGTAATATGTAGTAAAATTGGTAAAATATGATGAGTTTGGGATATTTAGTATTCTTGATTTTAAACTATGATGTGTTTCACAACTGGTTAACACAATCCCTAAAGTTTTCAAATACAGCTCATACAAATGGTGCAGGCCAACTTTTGTAAACACTGCTGCATTTTTTAAATATTAAATTTGAAAAGATTTCACAAGTCTGGATATTTGAAAGGACTGATAAAATTCCATAGGAAATACTAGTACTTACATAGAGTTTTATTTAAAGGCAAAGAATACAGTACATCAAGAGAGAGTACAGGCAAGCATTGGGAGGCCAAGACGTATACAGGTTCAAGTTTCCCATAGTCCTTAATCAGACACATACACATTTTGTCTCCAGATTGAACCTCCAAAATCTGTTAACTCCAAAAGAAATCAAGGCAGACATTTCCAGTTTTGTCTCCAGATTGAACCACCAAAATCTGTTACCTCCAAAAGAAATCAAGGCAGACATTTCCAGCAGGATCTTCGATCAGTAAAAAAACTGGCCCAGGGGCTGCCATGAAAGGTTCAGAATTTAAACCGCACATAAATCTTAATGGCCTCATTTTGGCCAAGAGTCAAAGTCCAATAATTTCCAGATGTAAGGATAGAGCTTCCCCAGGTCAGTTGTAAACCCTATACAAATTCTAATAATGAAAATCCTATCTAATAAAGAGTGAATATGTAAATTGACTGTCACCCTGTCACAAAGATGACAGCACCCATAGCCACAAGATGGTGGAGCCCAGTCCCCTCAGCCCCGCCAGAGTCCCCCAGTCCTTTCAGCTCTGCCGGGGGGGGGGGTGGTGGTGGTAGGTGTGTGGTGCAGCTGGACTCGCCCTCAGCCCCCCAGCCGCCCAGGGCCGGCCTGAGGCGCAGGCAAGCCTCGGATGGCGGCTGCCCAGCCGCCCAGGGCCGCCTGAGGCTCAAATAACCAGGGCCAGCCAAGGCTTGTGCTGCTGGCAGTGGCAGCAGCAGAGGTGTGATAGGGGCATCGCCTTCCCCTGATCGCCGGGTCACCTCCTTCCCTTGAGGGCTCCTGCACTGTGAGAGGGGGCAGGCCGGGCTGAGCGACCCACTCCCTCCAGTGCATGAATTTTCGTGCATCGGGCCTCTAGTAAGAAAAAATAATATCTCAAATATTGATACCCAGAATGACTCCAGGACTAATGTTCTAAGATGTGGAAGACTCATGAAAAATGAAGAATTCTGTTTTGACATACTAATGTAAACTGCCTATTAGACCTCCAAATAGAAATTTTAACTATATGCAAATAGGTCCCAGGATAAGTCAGAACTAGAGTTAAAACATTTGGGAGTTGTCAGCAAATAGTTGGTATTGAAAGTATTGGGCTGGATAAGAGCATCTAGGGTAGGAGTGCAAGTAGAGAAGAAGAAATCTGAAGACTGAGCCCTGGGACAATCCAACATTTATAGTTTGGGAAGATGTAGAAGATCCAGCAAAAGAGATTGAGATGAAATAGCTGATAACAGAAAAATCATTTCTGCCCACACATCCACCTCTCCTATTTCTGTCTCAAGGACTTTATACTAGTTTCCTTTGAATTTATCTTTGCTCAGATGTTTTGTATGTTTTGCCTAGTCATCATTTAGTTCCAGCTCAAATGCTCCTCTCTTAGAGAGAGGAGTAATTTAGATAGCCCAACCTCAAGTATTCTTAATCTGCCCCACAATTTTCTATCATATTATTTTTTATTTCCTTCATAATGTTTATCACAATCCAAAATTATTTTATGTATATTTACTATCTTTATCCACTAAATGCAGCATCCTTGAGAGAAGATACTGTGTCTATATTTGACAGTTCCTGGAACACACTAGGTGCTCAATAAATATGTGTGCCCCACCTGAGAAAGGAATCAAGAGAGAAAAATCACTTCTTGTCACACCTGGTTGTGGATTGGTTTGACATTATGTATGTCATTTAGTCATACCTTATAATAAAAAAGTAATATTACAAACAATTGAGGGAAGAACTAGTTTTACTTTATTTTAGCTACTTTTTTAAAAATATATTTTTATTGATTTCAGAGAGGAAGGGAAAGGGAGAGAGAGATAGAAACATCAATGATGAGAGAAAAATCATTGATTATTGATCGGCTGCCTTCTGCATGCCCCACACTGGGGATCAAGCCCACAATCTAGGCATGTACCGTGACTGGGAATCCAACTGTGACCTCCTGGTTCATAGCTCAATGCTCAATCACAGAGCCATGCCAGCTGGGCTACTTTAGTTACTTTTAAAATCTTGGGCTACTTCTTTTTATATTAGGAAATTATTTCCAGAGATTGGAGCTGCTGAATTGATTCCACACAGTTCCCTGCCCTTGAAAACCTCACATTATTTTTGCTGCAAGTGAAGGCAAACAAATGTCAAAAGAAGGGCAAGCAGAAAATGTTATTTAAATAATTGCAACTTACAATTTTTTTTAAATTCCTGATTAATTTTGGTTCTAAACTCTATGAAGGAAATTTCATGTGAGTGTTGTAACTTATCAGCGAGGCTGAAGATTGACTTTAAGTAAATAATTTTTCCTCTTTAGTCTTTAGTTTCTCAATCTATACATTGAGAGGTTTGCTCTAGTTGAACCTCTGAGACCCTTCTCCACATAAAGATTGCATTATTTTATGAGGCACACAAATTACCTCACATATAAACAAAAAAATGAACGTACATTATGTCTTATATATTCCACTTTAACAAAATGTAATTACAATTTATAGAATGAAAAGTAATTTATTTGGTAGATATAGCATTTGTGTTCTCATACTAAAAGTTGTGTTGTTGTTTTTTTAATTCTGAAAAATAAGTTAAGGTCAGTTCTGAATATAATGGTAGGATAGAACAGAACAAGGCAATTAAAAATATTCTGGCCATCTATTTTTTCTTAGTGTTTTCTCTATTAGTTAATAGAGGAAATAAATGGATAGTGTTTTAGGTATAATAAAATATTGATAAAGACCTCTGTGTGTTTATATATAAGAAAATGACTGGTATACCAACAGTCAAAAGAAAAAGATTTTGAAGCAACAAATAAGAAACCCAGCAGTTGTCTTTATGTTCCATTCCAAAGTTACTTTTTTTCAGAGTCCAGTCTTGGAGGTAATCCAATCACGATAAGCAGTCACTCGAGTATAGACACCTGGCTTATTCTTTTTAGCACATCCTTCACCCCAGCTTACTATTCCAACAAGGTGCCAGATATTTCTAGAGTCAGGGTAAACTAGTGGTCCACCAGAATCATTCTAGAAAAAAAAGGGGGAGAGGGGAGAATATTTCTTATCCTGTACAAGAATTTCCTTTTACCTCTCTTCTGGAGTTATCAATAGTCCCCCAGCATTAAAAACAATCCTCCCTTTTTTAGGCTTAGAAACTCTGGAACTCTTGGGCTTTTCAATAGTGTGGTGATTGGGAGGGGGTGGGAGTGGAGAAGGGCATACAAGAGATAAATGGTGATGGAAAATATGAAATAAAATAAAAATAAACAAAACCCAGGGAAACTCCAAACCAGAATCTATTGTCTACAGCTGCCAAATGCTGGATTGGACAGACTAGAAATTGACTTTATAATGAGTCCAACCTTGACTCTGGAGAAAGCGACTCAGCTGCTCTGTGAAGCCTCTGAGGAATGGGTACTGTGTGCACATGCTAGATCTCCTGCTGCATCTCTGGATAAGGAAGAGGCAGCATTGTAGATCTGCAGATTGCCCAGGAAATAGGGCCAAATCTATTTTATTGCCTTGTAGGTATTATCACCTGTGTGGATTCCTAGACTGAAAACTCCATGAGGGCAGGGATTGTGTTCACCACTGCATCCCCAACATCTAGGCTGGTGGCTGGTATATAAATGGGGGCAATCAATACTCGTTTTATGGACTGAAATAAGAAGGTACATTGTAGAAATCATTAACCCAGAAAAACATTTTGTGATAATAAAAACTGCCACTTAATTAGTACTTTGGGAGAAAATGATTTGATGATGTATCTGGACGTACCTGACAGGCATCAGTTTTTCCTGACATAAATCCAGCACATAGCATGTTATCGGTCACTAAGCCAGATAATGCATGTGGAGCATTGCAAACGTTGTTATCGATAATCTTCACCAAGGCCTCTTGAAGAATATTTGGAAAGGGACCTAAAGGCAACAAATTCTATATATTAAGGGAATCTTAATTTTGCTTGTTGAGATAAAGAATATCTATAAAATAAAGCAGAGTCTTTTGGTGACCAGGAGCCAGGCCAGTCCCAGGCTAGATTGGTCTCTCTCCGATGTTTATTATAGCTGTCTGCCTCACACAATTCCAATTTTCCCAATTCTCATTCCCAGAGGTATTATAGAAATTGAAGATAATGACAAATGCTGGTTCCAGCACTTGGTTTTCTTTTCAGTATATTTACTAATAGGTTAATTTCATGAGAGAATGATTGATTGGATGATCATTTAAATAATTATTCCCACGAAGCTATTATGTTTTTACAGAAAAACTTACCATTCATATAAAGTGTTCCCCATCCTGTAACTACAACACTGTCATTGTCTGAGAGCTTCATTTTGGCTTCAGGAAGACAAATTTTACGGACGTACTTTGAGAAAGAGACTTCTTTAGCAAGCTGCACCAGGGCAATGTCATTGTGGACCCCAGGCCCGCTAAAATTTTCATGAGAAATAATGCTTTGGACTTTCTGTGTCAGATATGGTTTATTTAATAAAGTTCCAAAGTTGACAGTCCAATCTTTTGAATTGTTTTTCCTGAAAGACACAATTCAACGAAAATACATTCAACTTCTGTGCCACAGCACTGTTCCTAGTGGTCAGTGTAAGGCATGAGATTCCCATATAACACTGTGAATCACTTAAATTTTTATTTTTATTTTTATTTCTTTGATTTGCAGATGTTATAAATGCTGTAGTCACATAAAAATACTGCTAAGGACTATTAGAGCTGTCAGCCTTCTGCAAATCATCCTAATTACAGTCACTGATGTCTCCTCCTTGTACTTCAGCCCATTTACATTCTGAACATTTCACTTAGGTCAGAATCATCCTAGCAGCCTCAGTGCATGGGGTCCAGAATCACTTACTGCCAAACAGCCTGGATTTCTACAGCCATTGGAGGCTCTGGCATCTGCATACATAAGAAAAATGCCACTGTTCTCACCCAACCATTCTGTTTACCAAGTCAATGCATTTTTGCTTCTAATTTAGATTTTATGTCCCATTTCTCAAGTTCTCACTGAAACTCTTCCTCAGTTTAGGGCCTAATATCTTGTTTAACTATTTTCAGTTTCCCTCAAAAGATTAGGTACTTAGTGTATTTTTGTTGCTGTTGTAAGGTTTCAAGACCTTCATGTAACAGTGCCACTCTTCAATCCTGCTACTACTCTGAAACCTTCTGGGACTCCATATGCTTCACAACTATGTTTGAAACTTCATTTCCTTAGACTCAGCCCAGGCTCCACCTCCCGAGATTTATATTTAAAGATTTAGTGTGATGCTTAAGGATCTACACTTTTGAAAAGTCTCCATGGTCCATAGTCCATGAACTATTGTTTGAAAATCATATCAGAAGGACAAATCCTGTGAACATGCTTTGTAAGAGAGTTAAATAAGTAAGCATCTTGTCATTTAGAGATGTCCCCAATCAATACAAATTTTCTAAGTGTGTATATATATATATATATATATATACATATACATATATATATCGCCAGTGTCCATGACAACCAGGACGACCGGTCACCATGAGGTGCATTGAGCACCTCTCGGTTGCTCCCCCTGGCCCACAAGCAGCGGCTCTTGTGGTGTGGTGTGGTGTGGCAGGGCAAGGCCTGGGACTCAGGCAGCCTTGAGCCACAGTGGCTGCAAGGCCCGGGGCTCAGGCCTTGCACTGCAGCCACCAGCAGCGGCAGCAGCAGCAGTAGGGTGATGGGGGCAACGCCTTCCCCTGATCGGCTTGGTTGCCTCCTGCAGAGGGAGGCCAGATGCGTGGGGACGGGCCTAAGCCATCAGTAGGACATCTCCTGAGGGCTCCCAGACTATGAGAGGGGTCAGGCCGGACTGAGGGATCGCTCCCAGTGCACGAGTTTTTATGCACCAGGCCTCTAGTATTTTCTAGTGCTTTATTTCACAAAATCCTCTCTACTTCAAGTTACTCTTTTTGTTTGCTATCCACAGAATATGACTTGTGTTATCCCATCTCCACACATTTGAAGAAGACTGTTTTCTCAGCTAAATACACATATTATTCTTTTCCATGCACTCACCCTTATCAATCAATTCTTATATCTATAGGAGCCAGATCAAATTTTATATCTTCACTAGAGGCCTGGTACATGGATTCGTGCACCGGTAGGGTCCCTCAGCCTGGCCTGCACCCTCTCACAATTCAGGACCCCTCAGGGGATGTCAGACTGCCAGTTTCGGCCTGATCCTCGCAGGCCAGGTGGGGATCAGGCCAAAACTGGCAGTTCAATATTCCTCAAGGGATGTAGTAGTGCACGAAGCGGCAGGTGACTGGGGAAGAGCCTGAGCCCGGTCCGGGCGCTGCACCGCTCCTGCTCATCCCGACCTCACTGCACCTGCTGCCGCTGCAGCTCAGTAAGCTTGCTGAGCGGCGCTCCTGCTGTGGGAGCACACTGACCACCAGGGGGCAGCTTCTGTGTTGAGCATCTGCTCCCTGGTGGTAAGTGTGCGTCATAGCGACTGGTCAACCATTTAACTGGTCGACCAGTTGAACAGTCGACCGGTTGCTTAGGGTTATATATATACTAGAGGCCCAGTGCACAGATTCGTGCACCAGTGGGGTCCCTCGGCCTGGCCTGTGCCCTCTCACAATCTGGGACCCCTTGGGGGATGTCGGACTTCCAGTTTCGACCCAATTCCCTGCTGGCCAGGCCAAGGGACCCCACAACAGGCCTCTAGTATGCATATAAGATCTTTGGTTGCCCTGACCTGTTTGGCTCAGTGGATAGAGCATCGGCCTGTGGACTGAAGGGTCCCGGGTTCGATTCTGGTCAAGGGCATGTACTTTGGTTGTGGGCATATCCCCGGTGGGGGGTGTGCAGGAGGCAGCTGATCGATGTTTCTCTCTATCCTTCTCCCTTCCTCTCTGTAAAAAATCAATAAAATATATTTTTTTAAAAAAAAGATCTTTGGTTAATCTCTTCCCACCCTCCCCCCTCCCTCCTTCCCTCTGAGATTCATCAGTCTGTTCCATATTTCCATGCCTGTGTGTTGAGCATCTGCTCCCTGGTGGTCAGTGCGTGTCATAGCTACCGGTTGGATGGTGAGACAGTCGCTTAGGCTTTTATATAGATAGATGATAAATAGATAGATAGATAGATGATAGATAGATGATAGATAGATAGATAGATAGATGATAGATATCTCAGTTGGATATACTGTCTTTATTCCTCAAACTTCCATAGCTCTTACTCATATTGTAGACAAGACATTTACTATGCTCCATGGTCTTATGCCCTGAATATATCACATTTAAAATTTTTTAACTAGATTGTAAAACCCTCCAGAGCAAAAATAAGGGGAAAAGTAACTGGAGTCAGATATACCAGAGTTCACATTCAATTTCTGATATTTAAAAGCTATATGATGTTGGCCAATTTATGTCACTATTTCTGAACCCCAATTTTCTCATCTTTAAATAAGTTTAATTATACCTTTTGTGCAGAATTATTGTTATGATGAAGTAAAATAATGTAAGTAAAGTACTTGCTGTCAGGCCAAAGTAGCTCTTTGGGAAATGAGAATTGTTTCCATTCACTTTTTCTTTCTTTATCAAATTTAAATAACCCTGCTTCCCTTTAATTTTGCAGGTACTTATAAATGTATATGGCCTTGATGAATGTTCACACATTTAGTTTAACCCCCACAAACAACCAAAAATATGCCAGCACCCAGAATCCTATGTAGAGTCAGACTTTCTACTTACTGAGTAAAGCAGTGAGCTGCAGATAGTAGCCACCTGCTGCTGATCAGAGATGCTCCGCAGTTGTGTTGGCCCTTCCACTGCATACTTGCCTGCCAAGGCCATGCCCCTGTCTGGGCATCTCTCCCATTCACGATTCGGTTGCCTGCTCTGATATTATTGACCAGTTGTCTCCCACAACCTGAAGAAAGGATTTATTTATACAAAGCAGATATCTTTGATAATGCTTTATAAGATATGTATCTTAAAACATGACTTGAAATCCTTTAGCGATTGTCCAGCATCTCCTAAGTAATGCTGTTTCTTTCCTGGAATGGGCTGTTAGCACAGTACCCACTCCATCTTGGTTTGGGTGACTTTTATATATTCTCTTTTCCAGTCTCAAGCATCCTTCAACCACTGACTTTTATTGCATCTATTTGTTATCATTCTCATTTCTCCAAGAAACTTTCCAACTTTTTGAAAGTAGAAACTTTGTTTCATTAATGTCTGCATCTTACATTGCATATCCAGTGCTACTTATAAGGCCCCATATGGACAACAGATACTCCAAAAATATTCATTAAATACATGAATGCAGGGTTAATTCTTGGGGGCAACATGATACTCTAAAGATAATTTATTTAAAAGGTACAGAACTGTTTTTAATCAATAATAAATATATTTGATACAGCCTAGTTGTTTATTTTCTTATTATCCTAAGTTGTCCTTTTTCCCTTCAATCTTTCTTATTTTAACTTACTCAGAATGATATTCTTAACTCATAATTCAACTCTTTTGAATCAGTTTTTATTTCATCCTCTTGGACAAATGTTTACAAAGTTAAAATTCATATGCCAGTGTTGTTCAAAAAGAAATTCCAGATATATATCTAATATATCCAATAATTTCAAAAGACTACTATGGATTTCCATGTGATGTACTTCAAGATCCTTTTTAGGGAAAGAAATGGAGAAATGTTTGTGAATGTGTTAAATTTACATAAAGTTTCTAGACTTACATTTGTTGGTAAGCATTTCAGCATCAGTCTTGCTGATTTCTGAAATTTAAAAGACATAAAATTGATAAAATATCACTGAGCAATTATCTTAGATCTAAGGACATAAAGACTAAGTTTTCCACCCCAATTATGACCAACATTTAAATATTCAGAATGTTTCATGTATTATCAGCCCCTCTCACTCTTATTTGTTATATTTTGACCATCTCTTCACATCTCTACCAGGCATAGGAAAAGGGAAAAGGAAATAAAAAACAAAGCTCTCAATTTTATAACATTTGTAAAATATTTAGTGCAGTAAAAAGCAGACATTCTTACTAAAAAAGGAACTGGGCATTATCTTTAAAATTTTTTCTTTATGATCATTCTTATTACTCTGAAATACTCAGAATTATCTATATTATAAAGAAAAAGGTCCAATTAAAATTATATTTTACTAGAAGGAGAAACCAAGATGGCAGCATAGGTAAACACCTGAAATTGCTGCCTCGCACAACCACTTCAAAACTACAACTAAAAGACAAAACAGACATCATCTAGAACCACAGGAAGGCTGACTGAATGGAAATTCTACAACTAGAAGGAAAGAGAAAAGCACACTGAGACTCAGGAGGTGCGGAAGTAAAGTGCAGAGGTATGGAGGCGCATGCGGAAAGGGCTGGCAACGGAGGACGCCAGTGTCTTTTTCAATAGGGAGGGAGTCACAAGATCCCGACGGCCCTGAACTCCGGTTCCGAGTGAGTCTCTGGGGACCCAGACTCATACGGGGTGAAACTGGACTGTCTGGCATCGGTGGGAACTCGAGGGCGGCTTTCTCTCAGAGATGCTTGCAGCAATTACTGCGGGACACTGAGACACAGGGGCCTCTTAGGCAGGACTGAGGATCAGCCATAGCTGTTTGCTCAGCCCTGTTGATTCCCTGAGACCCCGCCCCACCCAAGCTGTGCACAGAGGCTTTTGCATATGAATGGGCTGGCCCTTTGAGATCTAAAATTACCTAACAAATTGCAGCTGGGTCAGAGAAACCCAGAACTTCCAAAAGAAGGCCCAAGGCCCCACAGCAGCTTGCATTGCTTCACAGCTGGGCCTCATCTGGGTACCTCCAAACCCCAAACAAGGCAGAGGAATTTGCAGATCTCTCTGTGGCTCCTGCTGGGTAGCCTCAGGAAGAGGCTAAATTAGCACCTCCTTAGAGATCCAAGAGCCAGTGTACCCAGTGGTCAGAGTGGGACCACCCAGATTACAACTCCTCAGATCCATAAGGGACACACTCAGGGGGTAGACGCAGTGAGCACCAAAGTCCTACTGAAGCAAGTCTTGCCCCATAAGGGTGTCTTCAGCACAGAAGTTCTCCCACTGTAGACACAGCTGATTCTCACAGACAATTGGTCTGGAGGTCAATTCCTCCAGTGATACCAACAACAATCAAGGTTTAACTACAACAATACTGTGCACACAGCCCACAAAGGGGTACACCTAGAGCTCCTAGCTCAGGTAACTGGGGAGGCTGAGCCACTGGGCCCTATAGGACACCTAGCACAGAAAGCCACTCTATCAACACAGGGAAGCAAAAAAAATGCAGAGACAAAGAAACAGATCACAAATGACAGAAATGGAGGAAAGCAAACAACTGGACATAGAGTTCAAAACCACGGTTATAAGGTTTTTCAAGAACTTTCTAGAAACCACCGATAAATTTAGTGAGACCTTCAAAGATATGAAAAAGGACCAACTAGAAAGTAAGCATACACTGTCTGAAATAAAGAATATTATACAGACTCCCAACAGCAGACTAGAGGATCGCAAGAATCAAGTCAATGATCTGAAATACGAAGAAGCAAAAAATACCCAACCAGAAAAGCAAAAAGAAAAAAGAATCCAAAAATATGAAGGTAGTGTAAGGAGCCTCTGGGACAACTTCAAGCGTACCAACATCCGAATTATAGGGGTGCCAGAAAAAGAGAGAGGGCAAGATATTGAAAACCTACTTGAAGAAATAATGACAGAAAACTTCCCCTACCTGGTGAAAGAAATAGACTTACAAGTCCAGGAAGTGCAGAGAACCCCAAACAAAAGGAATCCAAAGAAGACCACACCATGACACATCATAATTAAAATGCCAAGAGCAAAAGACAAAGAGAGAATCTTAAAATCAGCAAGAGAAAAAAAGTCAGTTACCTACAAGGGAGTACCCATACGATTGTCAGCTGATTTCTCAACAGAAACTATGCAGGCCAGAAAGGAGTGGCAAGAAATATTCAAAGTGATGAATAGCAAGAATCTACAACCAAGATTACTTTATCCAGCAAAGCTATCATTCAGAACTGAAGGTCAGACAAAGAGCTTCACTGATAAGAAAAAGCTGAAGGAGTTCATCACCACCAAACCAGTATTATATGAAATGCTGAAAGATATTCTTTAAGAAGAGGAAGAAGAAGAAAAAGGTAAAGATAAAATTATGAAAAACAAATACATATCTATCAACAAGTGAATCTAAAAATCAAGTGAATAAAAAATCTGATGAACAGAGTAAACTGGTGAATATAATAGAATCAGGGGCATAGAAAGGGAGTGGACTGACAATCTTGTGGGGGGATGGGGTGTGGGAGGTGTGGGAAGAGACTGGACAAAAATCGTACACCTATGGATGAGGACAGTGGGGGGGTAAGGGCAGAGGGTGGGATGGGAACTGGGTGGAGGGGAGCTATGGGGAAAAAAAGAGGAACAACGGTAATAATCTGAGCAATAAAGATTTATTAAAAAATTAAATAAAATAAATAAAAAATAAAAATAAAAGAAGAAAAGAGAAAAAAAATATATTTTACTAGAGATGAATTCATTCACCAGACCTCTAGTATGCATATAGGATCTTTGGTTAATCCTGCCCTCCCCCAATCCCCTTTCCTCTGAGATCCATCAGTCTGTTTCATGTTTCCATGCCTGTGGTTTCCACTTCTGCATTGAGCGTCTGCCCCCTGGTGGTCAGTGTGCATCATAGCTACTGACCAGTCGGCCAGTTGCTTAGGCTTTTATATATGTAGACTAGAGGCCCGGATTCGTGCACAGGTAGGGTCCCTCAATCGAGGACCCCTTGGGGATGTGGTAGTGTCGAAGTGGCAGGCGACTGGGGAGGAGCCCCAGCTGGGGCTGGGCACAGCTCTGCTGCCGCTCATCCCAGCCCCACTGTGCCTGCCACCACTGCCACTCAGGAGCACTGCTGTGGAGGCTGGAGAGGCTCCCACCACCACAGTTGCGCTCACCAGCCATGAGCCTGGCTTCTGGCTGAGTGGTGCTCTCACTGTGGAGCACACTGACCACCAGGGGGCAGCTCTTGGGTTGAGCTTCTGCCCCCTGGTGGTCAGTGTGCATTATAGTGACCGGTTGATCGGTCATCCTGGCCATTCCAGTCGTTCAGTCATAACGATCACTGGATCGGTCTTGTTCTTTGGGATCATCTCATTACTAAGACCAGGGGTCCTCAAACTTTTTAAACAGGGGGCCAGTTCACTGTCCCTCAGGCCGTTGGAGGGCCGGACTATAGTTTAAAAAAAAACTATGAACAAATTCCTATGCACACAGTGGCGGCAAAAACACCCGGTGGCCGGATAAATGTGTTCGGCGGGCCGCATGTGGCCCGCGGCCGTAGTTTGAGGACCCCTGACTAAGACTAAATTCTGAAATTTTAAGAATATAACTTTTCAGGTCTTTTTTCCATTGGGAAAAGACTTAAGAGAGAAAGAGAAGAGTAGGGAACTAAAGGAAGGCACACCAGACAGTGCTGACTGGATTCCTGGGGCACAGGAGTAGTAGCTAGTGCAGCTATCTTTCCCGACATCTACCCACAGAGAATTGTATCGCTCCTTTGAGAAGTTCTAGTTTAAACTCACTTCTCATCAGTGGCTCATTGGTGGTAGAATCTGTATTCTGAGTGAAAGGAGCTGTAATAAGCAGCTGTCAGCCTTCATAGCCTTCAAGGACGCTCAGATCAACTGTCAGTCTGGAAAAACCACAAAACTGGACTCTGTAACCACATGCTTATCACCTAACAGGCCCTCCAACAATACAAATGAGAGTTTCAAAACCTTTGCAGGACATTGAAGTCTTTACAAACTTCACTTTCTATACTGGGACAAATTCCTATCATTTTCTTCCCTTGTTTTCTAGGGAATTAGTCCAGACAATTTTTTTTCCTTTAATACTATTATTCCCATTCTTCCTCAAGAAGCAACAAAAACTCCCTATTCCATCTTCATTCTTACCATTACAGTCTTTACACTGAATGATTGAAAAAATCTTAAATCTGTTACCTGTAATGGGATCCTGACAAGAGTACAGGGTAGGGGGGAACAATGCTTCAATTAGGTCCCTTCACTGCCTTTTCAGACATTGACAATAAACCCTTCCAAACTTGCATGCTACAGTTTAACTTCATTTCAATCACTCTTCAGACAAAATTCTCTGGCACTGACCCTTCTACTACCAATTCATTGTAGAAGTGCCAGACTTTGGGAAGCATATTTTTTCTAAACAAATTCCAGAAACTCTTGCCTTTTTTTTTTTTCTCGTATCCTTTTTCTTTAATAGTCCATAAGCCCAGGTAATGGAAAGTAATGGAAATAAATGAAATACCCGTAAGTTTAATGGAAGCTGGAACTGCATTCCAGGTCGCCACATTGTCTTTCAACAGCTGAAGTAAGACAGCTTTGATTGCAGGCTTCATGATTCCCCTCTTTGCTGGAGGAAACTTGAATGTCAGCTGCAACTGCACACTTGAACCATTGGGAAAAGGGCTAGAAACAGCAGAAGTATTCTAGTTGTTGCTTCTTGATTTTTTAGATGTTTTGTGAACACATTGAACTTCCCACATTTTAATTACCATATTTTCTTTACATATATTAGAGAATAATACATAGAAATTGTCCTAGTTTGTTTAAAGTGCAAAGGTCCCAAAAAATATTCTAATGGGTTCAGAGGTATGGTGCATGGACGAAGATGTGAACCACAAACTAGAAATCAGAATACAGGGTGGGACAAAAGTAGGTTTACAGTTGTTCATATGGAAAATAATATGATAATTAATAAATAATTATACGATAATAAGCCCTGTATTTCACCTACTCACAACTGTGAACCTATTTTTGCCCCACCCTGTATTTTAAACACATCAAAGAAACTGAGTACCAGCCAATAAATAATAAACATGAGATTTTATTATAACACAGTAAAAAAACCATGTTCTCATATAGTTATTTTCTAATAACTTAAATTTAAATTAAGAGATAAGTGAGAGCTTAATGTCAAACTAGGAGGCATTCAAAAGATAGCTTCTAAAATATATTCAAGAGCCAGTACTAAGCTCCTTTTTATAGTTTCTTATACATATCTACCCCATGAGAAATCTGTACCATGAGAAATCTCAGAAAGATAGCTCTAAAGCATGAAGAGAAGCTCCATTATTTATACTTTCAGTACATTCTTTTAATTAATCAGAAAAAGAAATTAATTCATTTGGAAGACTTTCAAACCAAAAGCCATGTTAATCACAATTTTAAAAAAAACACTATATTTTCAAATAATTATGGTCAATGGAAGAGCTTTGAAGGTTTTTGTTTGTCTGTAGGAAAGTTGTTTGGTTGTTTGGCATTTGGTCATCTGGATTTTTTTGTTTGTTTTGTTTTGGAAGTTCAGAAATCTCTGGAATAGATATTGACAATTACCAAAATACAAGTGCTGTCTACATCCCCTATGCTACATGCTACCCTCCTCCCTGCACCACTTTCCCCACCCTCAAATACACTTCAAAGACATATTTAGACAAATGCTCTCTTAAATGATTCACTTTGCTCCACAGTTATTACAGTAATGGTAATACTAAAGAGACCAAAAGGAGATTATTTTAGGAAAGGCATGCCAGATGGATATGGATAAAAGGAAAGGTGGCTCATATATAGATAGCAAAACAATAAAGTTGGAATCCTTGGTTTCCATAGAGTTATAATTATCTTTTATCATAGAAGTCAGTTAGACCTGATTGTCACAAACAACCTTGTAATTCCCCTTTAGGTATAAGATTACAGATTTGTACAGAACAGTTCCTACTGTGAACAGAAATTTGTTAAATACAATGATACCTTAATTTATGGACAACTCTTCCTTCCTTCCTTCCTTCCTCCCTCCCTCCCTCCCTCCCTCCCTCCCTCCCTCCCTCCCTTCCTTCCTTCCTTCCTTCCTTCCTTCCTTCCTTCCTTCCTTCCTTTTTTCTTTCTCCTCTCTTCTCTCTCTCTTTTTCTCTCTTATGTTGTTATTATGTAAAACCAGAGCTAATGTTACATATCACCTACATCCCTTTCCATAATATCCTGAATAAATTGGCACTTACAGAAGTTTGATGACCTGAGAGTTGACATATTCTTTGTATATGCTAGAATTTTGAAATCCATCAAGCATCTGTCAGGAGAAAAAATAAAAGAGCCACCATGTCTATTTTAATCAAATTTATAATGAAATTAATAAAATAAATCACTGACTTACCTTAGTCTCAATATCTTTGCTCAGATCTTTGCTAACTTGTGAGGCTGCATTTTCACAGCTATCATTGTATGTGACTCCAGAAATATGAAAATCCCCTTGGTAATGGTAAATCTTTCCTATGAAATAGAGAAATACTCAAAGAATTTTAAAGTAGAAATTGACCTCAAGTCCCCCCATATCTTTATGTCAAAAATAATATTCAACCTAATTTTAGAAATAATCATAGGGATGGATAAAAGAAGAGGAGGGAAATTAATATTCACTTATTCTAGAAATAGCAACTACCCAGCATTCATAAAGTGATCCCCCGCCTTTCTTCATAAGATATAGATATCACTGTCCCTCAGAATCCTCCTCAAAGCATTAATATTGGCAGCTAATAGCAATTTACCTCAGTATGCACTAGAGATGCAATGTATTTTTCATGTGTAATCTAAATTCTTAAGCTTAGTAATTACCCAGTTAATCTTTCTAAATACCTGTGATACAAGAAACATCTCCCTTCACTTTCTGACTTATCTATACTCACTTTCACCCTTTCTTATGCCCCATTGACTATTGGCCTTCTTTCCACTCCTTGAAGTCATTCCTTTAGGACTTCATGCTGCCTTTGCACTTCCCTATAACATCTGATGGCTGGTGCCTAGCATATGTCATGGGTCTCACATTCCCCATTACTTCCTATCCCCAAATGTAAACTGCTTCACCTGATATAGTAGGCCACCATAATTTAAAACATGACAAGCCTACAGGTAGCTCTTCCAGGTCATATATGTACTTTCAAAAATAGGAACTAATAGGAAATGGTACCATATTTTGATTAGGGATAAGCCATTTACATATTTCGAGAACAGCTGTGCTTTTGAGCAACCTTAAAACTCACCACATAGTCTCCAAGCACTGCTAATAGACTTTGAAAAATGTGATCACCTGAGCTGTAATAATTCATTGTCCTGGAAGTCAGAAATATTTCAACCTAAAATAAAAATTAGTTTCCTTTTTTTATAGCTTCCTCTATTTTTTCTTATGGCAACCAGTACATATGAAAAGCAAATGCCAGTGTCTGTCTAAGAAGTTATCTAAGGTCATTATGAAAAGAGTAAAGTATGTAAAGTTAGATAAACTAGTTCAACTTGTTAAATAAAAGATGACACAAATTGGCTGTCACCCAGCATATCACTTTAACCCTCTGGAATATTTTTCACTAATAACAAAGACTAGATTACAAAAAATAAACTCCAAAGACCCTTTTTTAACTACCATTTCATAATTTTAATCTGTAACATTTATCACAAAACAGGACAGCAAATAACTAGTATCTTTAACACTGTTGCATTCAGTATGCTGAACTTGAGTATTTGCGGCTGGACAGATTAATCTGTCAATACCAGAACTGAGCCAAAAAGAGTAGGGATCTCTACAGTTTGAGGTATATTTACTGAAAGACATAACAACTCAACTACAGGCCTACTACACAAGTTTCTTTATTTACAATGAATATTAGCATAAATATTGAATATTTCAATCTTGCCGTATTCCCATAGTTGATGATATAATGTATACAGTGGATCAAAGAGGCATCTAATTCAAAAGGTTTTTATAAATTTCATGGAAAAGTGTTATGTTGAAATAAAATACTAATAAATACTAAATTTTACCAAAAGAAATTTAATATTTATGTTGTTTCTTGACAATTCCTAAGTAAAAGGAGATTTAGTAGTAAGGGTGAAAATTGAAAATAGTTAATACTGACCGACCGCCAGAAAATGAACAAGAAGACCAATAGTTATTCCCACAATTGCCGCCACTCCAAGAAAAGCAAGGATTGACAAATATAGTGGCCAAGATCTTCTCTGGGATGATATGCCTGACCTATGAAAGGAGAAAAATGGCTCAAATCAGATAATAGACATTCTAAATCTACCTGTCTTTCCTCCAACTCATACAACATGATTTATAATATATGTATTAGGTCTGATTGTATGTTTCTAAACTATAGCCACATCATGAATAAGGATGTATGTAGATTTATAAACAAATACATAATATAACCATTTATAAGTTTTAATTAAATGTGGAAGGAAACATCATGATGTCAACTGCGGTTATCCCTGTTATGAGATCATGGATAGATATTTTTCTTTTTTGTCTACTTTAACTTTATTTTCTAATAGTTCTACAAATATTTAATATTTGGCAAATTAAGTATTCCCTATGACTATGAGCATCTTTCATTTTGTTCTAATGCCTAAAGGACCAACTGATTTTTAGATAGAGGAGATTTGGGGGGGTTACACTTTTTTAAAATACTACCTTAAGCCACAACTGTGTAACTCCACCTGTCTTATTTCCTCTCTACTCTGTTCTCTATTCTTAATCCTTCCTCTTCCTGATATTGATGACTTGCTAATTCATGTTTACAAGAACCATAATCTCTTCAGAGAAACTCCCCACTGCATGTAAGCTTTCATACTGAAATTCTATTGTTTAATCTCATACTCAGAGCAAAATGCTATTCTGGCACAGTCTCTTTTACTAAATGAATCACACTTTAAAGGAAATATACAATTAAAGTAATTAATAGCAATATTTTTAATCCTACTAATATCTGAGAATATGTTCTTTTAATGAGTAGAAGTTCACTGTGATAGTAAGATCTCGAATTATTTTGGATTAGCTAGTAGACTGGTAGTTTAGTCTTTCTGAGAAACGCATATCAGTTTGAGGAACTCAAACATGTAGCCTAAATGGTGATTCTTAAGTTGCTGAGATGGTTTCTATAAAAATAATCACTACATAGCATCTTATAAAATGTTTTTCTATGAAAGCTCTATTAGATACTCTGGAATGCCCTTTTAGATACTCTAAAGAAAACAGATTGTTGACTATAGTACCAATATGGCTCCCCCCATTATGGATTTCTTCCTGTCATAAACAATTAAGAAGTGTCTTTGATATCTGAAAGATCACAGTAGTTTATGATTTATTCAACCCTTCCTTCAGTAAATGTGATGCATGGACTTTAAGAATTGATTATTATTTTGAATAATAACAGAAACCATTAAAATGATGTTCTAAATACCAAAAAATTTCCATTCATGGAACAGTTTACTCCTTTGTCTGCCAAATTAATTTTAGCCATAGATTTTTTTCTTTTTTAATGTAGGTATTTGTATTCCAGGATGAACCCCACATTAAATAAAGAGAATAAGTTAAAAATTAATCTTCAATGAATTTAACCAACTTCATATACTTAACTGTACTACCATTGCCTCAATTTTGGATTGAATCTACGTCAAGTTAAGGCTCATTGCTATTATGACATAATCAACCATTCACCTTAATCAAATTACAATAATAATATTCATACAAGTAGTAGTAGATACATTATTCAATTTTAAACCATCAATCTCACTATAATTTACCCCATAGTCCATACCAGGTATAGTTTTCTAGATTAGATTTCCTTATAACCATATTCTGATATTGCATTATCAGTTTGACTGCAAAGCATAATGAACTAGTTTTCACTTATTAGACCTTCAGTTACACACCATTTGAATAGATGCACCTAAGTTGTTATATAGTGAAGAGAGTTAGCACAAGATTCCAGTGCAAAATTTCCCAAATTTTATAAAGATAAACCTTTTATTTTCATTTATTTATTTATTCATTTATTGTTATAGAGGACTTTAAATCACTAAAGAAAGTTTTGAAAAAGGAACAGAGAAATTAATGATCAAATGAGTTGAATGGCCTCCTCTTCCAACTTTCTCCTGGAACTCTACAAAAACAGAATACCCTAGAAACAAATCTCATTTAAATATTTATGAAGTTTTGAGGACCCCCAGAAGTTTGCCAGATACTAATTCATGATGTGTATTGTAAAGTACATTATTTCAAAAATCTATAAAGACATTCATAGTTTTAAATTATTTATATAAAAACATTTTTATATTATAAAGTTTATTTCAATTCTGTTACTAGAGAACAAAAATGAAAGTGTTCTTATGGGTAGTTCTTTAAAAAAGTGAGCAAAACTTTGCTGCAATCTGGTTCTTTTTTCCAACTTTCTGAAACTTTCCTAAAGATTTTACAAGGCCTTTAGACCTCAGAAACAATAGCATGTTTGTTGACAGTGACCAGAAAAAACTCTGAACTATAGAAAGCAACCAATTAGCAAAGAGTTAGAAGATACCTTGTTACTGGTTAGGTTTCACAGACTTAATTTCCCAAATAAAATCCTATTTACCTGTACATTATATCCTGATTGTTGCGGTGGTGTCAGGGACAATGGTGGTGACGATGATGGCAATGATGATAATGGTAACAAAAATAAGAATCTTCTTGTGTAGCTCTAAAGGTGATCGACGTGTCACAGGTTTATGTGCTACATTCAATGTTGGTTGGTTCGTTTTTATGGGCTGGGTGAAATGTAAAGAACAAATAAAATGAAACTTGTCTGATCAGGGTTAAAGACTGTCATATTTCTATAGTTTCAAGATAGGAGTCATCCAGGGAATGACAAACTTCCTTGACTTGGCCATTTAGAAAAAATAATAATAGCCTAGTCTTAGATTAGTCACCTAAAAGTTACACCCAAGGAGTAGCTTTGTGGTAAATTGGCATAATCCTAAATCTGTTTGACCAATTCCATTCTAGTGGCTTCTTCCTCAATTCAAACCAACTTCATAGAAGTTTCTGACAAATGACTTTGCACAAGGCATGAATTTCAGTATAACTAATATTGCCATTATTCTGATGTAAATGAATTTCTATTTTGTTATGGTTTGCATTTGCTTTTCCCTAATTACCATTGAGAATAATGATCATTTCACATACTGTAATATCATGGGAGGGTGCAGGCGGAGAGGAGGCTGGTTTTCTCTTCTGAGATGCCTGTTCATAAATTTAGCTTATTTTTTTCTATTGGTTGTTGATGTTTTCTTACGGATAAATGTGAGTTTTCTATAATATACTCAATATTGTGGTTCTGCATGTAAGATGTTTGGAAGTCCCCTCTCTTCCCTAACAAGTACAAAGTTCAATCAACCACATTCCCACAATAAATATTAAAGTAAAATTTCTTTGGGTTCCTCCATGGGAGAGGAAAAAGAAACCATTCTGAAATATTACAGAGCACTCTATTCTTTTTAACAAGGCCTGCCCTCACGAATAACTAATTATCCAGAGCCTAACCTTCTGGAGTATTGTCAGAGCCCTTCTGACCTGGAAAAAGGAAATACCCAATTTCAGACCATCCAGCCATCCTCTTCCACCCTCGAGCAGGGTAAAAAACTGAGAAATACTTGTGAAGCTTACAGTCCAGAGGCAGAGGTTCACTAAAAAACTGGACCTAACCATAGGCTATAGAACGCTTCCTGGGAAGTGTTGCTTAGTCCTATTGATAGCAGTTCCTTTGACCTGCTACATCATGTTCAGTTTTAAAGAAAAATTACAAGGCATACCAAAGGCCAAAAACACAATTTGAGGAGAGAGAGCAGTCATCAGAACCATACGTAGCAGGAATATTGGAATTATCACACCAGGAATTTAAAACAACTATGATTAATATGCTAATGGATAAACTAGACAGCATGCAAGAACATGTAAGAAATATGAACAAAAGGATGAAAATCCTCCAAATGCTGTAGATACAAAACTAACACCACTGGAGAATGCCTTTGAAGGGACAGACAGATCTTCTATGTGCCGTAACTGATTTGGCTCAGATCCCCAGTAGGGAGTGTGCAAGAGACAGCTGATCAATATTTCTCTCTCATCGATCTTTCTAACTCTCTATCCCTCTCCCTTCCTCTCTGTAAAAAATGAATAAAATATATTTTTAAAAAAGATCTTCTATGTGTAGGTACCTAACAACAGTATCCGTCTATCTGACACAAAACTGATAAAACTGCAAGGAAAAATAGATTAATTCGTTATCATAGTTGGAGACTTCAATACCCCTTGTGGGAACCATGTCAGAGTTCCCGGATAGTCAAGGCTAATTAGAGTTTGGAGGCCTCAATGATAGTATTCTGGATGGCCAAGACCACTCTAAACATGGGAATCTTAATCAGAAATATCCAAGGACTACACAGCTGCAAGGCCACAGCGATCTCACAGTATGCTCTGCCCTTCTATAGCCAAATGATTGATGTCATTGTTGGCAACTAGCCTCCTTTGTCTAAGTAGCTATAATACATGTAATTAACCAACCACTGTGCTGAGAGAGAAGCTCAGAGGTAGTTTGTATGTGAGGCTACAGAGACCAGCTAGTGTGCTGGGCAGGGGAGAGAGAAGCTGCTGAGCCAGATAACTCAGGTGCCACTACTATGTGAGGTAGTGAGTCTAGGGGGCAGCGTGAGGCTGCTCAGATAATAACTGTGGGTACAGCCGAAACCGGTTTGGCTCAGTGGATAGAGCGTCGGCCTGCGGACTGAAGGGTCCCGGGTTCGATTCCGGTCAAGGGCATGTACCTGGCTTGCGGGCACATCCCCAGTGGGGGGTGTGCAGGAGGCAGCTGATCGATGTTTCTCTCCCATTGATGTTTCTGACTATCTATCTCTCTCCCTTCCTCTCTGTGAAAAATCAATAAAATATATTAAAAAAAAAAAATAACTGTGGGTACAGAGACTGCTACTACTGTGTGGAAAAACATGTATTTACCAGCCGGTGTGTGGCTGCCTATATGGGATTGCTGTGAAGAACTGTCCTTTCTAATAGCTATATGGCCACTGGCTTCTGCAATAAAGACTCATTCTTATACACCCACAACTTCTCATGGCTTCTCTGTCTAAGACCCGGCCTCCAAGAAGGTCCAGTCCCTAGGCAGAGGGGTTCGGCCCAACAGTTAGTGCAATGGGCAGGGTCTGAGAAGGAACCTGCCCAGATAGTTGGTGTAGTCTAACAGAAGTCAGGGAAATATATGGACTCAGAGCAGAGCTCTGACTAGGCTCTGGCTGTGTTTCTGACACCCCTCTGTCAGAAATGGACAGATCCAGCAAGCAGAAAGTCAGTAACAGCTTTAGTTGAACTCAACATCATCAATCAACTGAATATCATTGACATCTATAGACTACTTCGTTTAACAACAGTAGAATACAGATTTTCTCAATCTCACATGAAATATTCACCAAAATAAACCACATTCTGGGCCATAAAACACACCTCAACAAATTTTAAAGAATGGAAGTCCACTCTCATAATAAAAAGACAACTGGAAATACCAAATTATCTGGGGATTAAATCTATTTCTAAATAATACATGGGAGAAAGAGTAATCTCAAGAGAAATTTAAAATATTTTAACTAAATAAAAACAGAAACACAATTTATCAAAATTTGTTGAATGCTGTGAAAGCAGTGCTCAGAAGGAAATTTAGAGCATTGAATGCATAAATTAGAAAAAAAGAAAAATTTCAAATCAGTAATCCAAGTTTCCATTTTAGGAATCTAGAAAAAGAAGAAGTTAAATCCAAAGTAAGCTAAAGAAAAGAAATAATAAGAAGTAGAGCAGAATTCAATAAAATTAATAGGAAATAATAAATAGAGAAAAGCAATTAAACCAACAGATGGTTCTTTGAAAAGAGCAATAAAATCAGTAAACCTCTAGTCAGTCTAAGAAAAAAGAAAGGATACATATTACTAATATTAGAAATGAAAGAGGGAACATCACAACAAGTCCCATGGACATTAATTCTACACTAATAAAAGAGAAACATGGTAATTGGCGTACAACCGCTACCCTTTTCATTGGCTAATCAGTGAGTATATGCAAATTAACTGTCAGCCAAGATGGCGGCCGGCAGCCAGGCAGCTGGAAGCCAACATGAGGCTTGCTTGCTGCGGACTCCAACGTTCCCCACCTCACTTGCCGGCCTCTGAGCTACAACTCTAAGAAACTATGTACTATGTTGCAAATAAGAAGATAAACAAAACTCCAGAAACCAGCGGACTGAAACCCAGCCGGACCGAAACATTGTATCCATGTTTTCAGTAGCAAGGCCTCAGAGCTAAAGCTGGCCCAGAATAAAAAAAAACAAAGAAGAAAACAAGGAGCGGTTGGGAGCTTTAGTCACTCGCCACCAGAAAACAGCCCTCAGCCCCTCTCCCAGACTGGCCAGGCACCCCAATGGGGACCCCCACCCTGATCCAGGACACCCTTCAGGGCAAACCAGCCGGCCCCCACCCATGCACCAGGACTCTATCCTATATAGTAAAAGGGTAATATGCCTCCCAGCACCGAGATCAGCGGAGCAGCGAGGCTCCCAGGACTGGGATCAGCATGACAGGGGGCAGCTCCCAAACCCCCTGATCGCCCTGCAGCTCTGTGTGTGACAGGGGGCGGAGCCACAACCTCCCTATCTGCCCTGCTCTGTTCGTGACAGGGAAAGGCGCCCCAACCCCCTGATCAGCCCTGCTCTGTGCCTGATAGGGGGGAGCTCCCCAATCCCCTGATTGCCCTGGGGCTCTGTGCTTGACAGGGTGTGGCGCCCCAACCCCCCCCCCCCACGGGCCCTGCTCTGTGCCTGATAGGGGGGAGCTCCCCAATCCCCTGATCGGCCCTGCTCTGTGTGTGACAGTTGTAGAGCTATAACTTCTCCATCGGCCCTGCCCCGAGTGTGACAGCAGTGGTGCCCCATCCCCCTGATTGGCCCTGCTCTGTGGGTGATAGAGGGTGGCACCCCAACCCCCCTCCACGGGCCTTGCTCTGTGTGTGACAGGGTAGAGCCATAACCTCCCTATTGGCCCTGCCCTGAGTGTGACAGGGTGCAGCGCCCCAAACCCCTGATCCACCCTGCTCTGTGTGTGACAGGGGGCGGTGCCCCAACTCCCCTATCGGCCCTACTCTGTGAGTGACAGGGGGGAGCTCCTCAACCCCCTGATCGGCCCTGCTCTGTGCATGACAGGGGGGAGCTCCCCAACCCCCGATGGGCCCTGCTCTGTGTGTGACAGGGTACGGAGCCCCAACCCCCCTGATGGGCCCTGCTCTGTGAGTGACAGGGGGCAGCGCCCCAACCCCCTGATGGGCCCTGCTCTGTGCATCACAGGGGGTGGCGCCGCAACCTCCCCATTGACCCTGCCTTGAGTGTGATAGGGGGCAGTGCCCCAACCCCCCAATCAGCCCTATCCTGAGCGTGACTGAGGGTGGCATCGCAACCTCCTGATCCACCCTGCTCTGTGCATGACAGGGGGCGGCGCCCCAACTCCCCAATCAGCCCTGCTCTGAGCCCGACCAGGGGCTGCACCTAGGGATTGGGCCTGCCCTCTGCCACCCAGGAGCAGGCCTAAGCCAGCAAGTTGTTATCCCCCGAGGGGTCCCAGACTGCGAGAGGGCACAGGCCGGGCTGAGGGACCCCCCCTTCCCCCCCGAGTGCACAAATTTTTGTGCACGGGGCCTCTAGTAGAATAATAAATGAATACTATGAACAACTCTATTCCCACAAATTTAATAATCTTGATGAAATGGACCAATTCCTTGAAAGGCATAATCTACCAAAATTTACACAAGAATAAATAATATAAATAATATACATATACTAGAGGTTTGGTGTATGAAATTTGTGCACAGATAGGGTCCCTAGGCCTGGCCAGCAATCAGGGCCGATCTGTGGGGTGACTGATGGAGCGATTGAGGGACCCTGCTGGCACTCGCCTTGGCCGACCTGGGGCCTGCGGGCTGAGGGCAGCTCCTGCATTAAGCATCTGCCCCCTGGTGGTCAGTGCACATCATAGCGACAGGTCGTTCTGCTGTTCAGTTGATTTGGTTATTAAGCTTTTCTTATATAAGATAGAAAAATCTTCTAATAATTAAAAACCAGTAGAGTCTACCAAACATTTAAGGAGGAGATGATACCAATTCTCTACAATCTCCTTCATAGGGTAGAAGCAGAGGAAATACTCCTAATTCATTCAATGAGGCTAGCATTTGAAAATTATAGGCCAATATCTCTCATGAACATAGAAGCAAAAATTCTCAAAAAAAATGTTAACAAACTGATTTAAAAAGGTATATAGACCACAACCAATGGAGATTTATCCCAGATATGCAAGGCTGGTTCAACATTCAAATCAGTTCATGCAGTTCATCATATTAACAGACTAAGAAAGAAAAATTGCATCATTATTTCACCATCACTTCACTATATATACTGGATATTAACCAATTTTGTTCACCTATTTAATAATTATTTATTCCCAGTGTGCAACTTGATGTTTTTTTATTTAATGAAGCCTTTTCATGCATAGAACATTTTAAAAGTAAACCAATTCTTGAAAGACACAACAGTGAATACTACTAAACATTTTAGAGAGAAATTATAAAAATTCTCTACAATTTCTTTCAAAGGATGGAAGCAGAGGGAATACTTCTTAATTAATTCTATGAGACCAGGATTACTCTAATACCAACACTAAACAAAGGTATTAAAAGAAAACTACAGACCACTATTTCTCATAAACTTTGATGAACAAATCCTCAACAAAACATTTTTTAAAATAAAAATACTTAATAGTCTAACATATCACACTAAGAACCATAAAATATTAACAAATATTTCCCACCTTTATTTCTTCAAAATATTATCCTATCTATCTAAAATTTAAATTTTATCTTTTTATATTTAGGTTTTGCTGCTATTATTCAGGTCTGGTTATAAACCATTTTTTTTGTGTCAAGATAAGTTAAAGAGCCCTAGCCTGTTTGGCTCAGTGGATAGAGAGTCAGCCTGTGGAACCAATCAATGTGTTTCTCTCACATTGATGTTTCTCTCTGTCTTTCCCTCTCTCTTCTTCTCTCTCTGAAAAAGATCAGTGATTAACAAAAATAAATAAATAAGTAAAAGAAAAGAACATGTATTTTTTAAAGATAAGTTAAAAATACAGATTATTTGTTAACACAAATAGAGTACCTACCTATAAAATAATCAAACTGAGATGAATTTAACAAGACTCTCCTCTGTCATAAGCTGCACATCCTATATAATAAAAGCATAATATGCTAAGTGTCCAATTGTCCGGTCTACCATTCAACCAATCAAAGCGTAATATGCTAATGACTAGAGGCCTAATGCATGAAATTTTTGCAAGTGGCCCGGCCCTCACAGCCCCAGCTGCCTCAGCCCTTGTAGCCCCAGCTTCGTCCGGAAGGTCATCTGGAAGGTTGTCCAGATGGTCGTTCCGCTATTCAGCTATTCAGTCGATTTACATATTACCCTTTTATTATTATAGGTATATTATTATAGATATGCTAAGGCCACTCAACCACTTGCTATGATGTGCACTGACCACCAGGGGGCAGATGCTTCGACTGGTTGGTTAGCTTACTGCTGGGATCTGGCCAATCAGGACTGAGCGAGATGGGCCAGACACACCCTGGAGCCCTCTGGTGGTCCCTCCTTGGCTGGCCAACCTCCCAAATCCCTCCCCGACCCTGATCATGCACCAGTGTGGCCCCTTGGCCTGGCCTGCACCCTCTTGCAATCCAGGCTGAGTGACCCCTCACCCGAGTGCATGAATTTTGTGCACCGGGCCTCTAGTTTCATATATTGTTTCATCTCAGCTTTAAAAGTAAAAAAATATATATATATATTTTAAGCTGCCATTAGGAATCTGAATTCCTAGGCTTATATTAATACCAAAATCCTATCTCTTTTGAGATAATTTTAGTGGAAAAAGTAGAACCCGCATACACAGTTAGATAAGAAATACTATTTCATACGATCCATATCTTAGTTTTCATCAATTTTTGTTTCTTTTTCTTTTTTCTTCAAAAATCTGTATAAATTCAGAATTTCTTTTGTTTTTGAAAGAAAGTCTCTATCTCACTTTTGCAAAAGAAATTTAAATAAAATTGAGTTGATTTCATCATTTCTAATTTTCTAAACACTTCTTGACTTTTGCCATACTCCTTCTTCCCTGGTAAGGTAGACCATTTTGGGAGAAAGTAGTTGTATATTTTTCTCCTGTCCTGACATTTTTATAAATCATTAATTTTTTAATTATATTTTTCTTTTTTCATAATTCTATATGTTATTTTATTATTTTACATAAATTTTAATTTGAGAACTTAATAATATTTTTACCTTCCTTTTAGCATTACTTCCTTTTTACATTATTTTTAATATATTTTATTGATATTTTACAGAGAGGAAGGGAGAGGGATAGAGAGTTAGAAACATCAATGAGAGAGAAACATCGATCAGCTGCCTCCTGCACACTCCCTACTGGGGATGTGCCCGCAACCAAGGTACATGCCCTTGACCAGAATCGAACCTGGGACTCTTGAGTCTGCAGGCCGACACCCTACCCACTGAGCCAAACCGGTTAGCGCACTTTTGCATTACTTTTAAAAGATTATTTCAGGAACTAAAAATATACATTGTTATCACATTCTACTTATATAACACTTCAAGATTTTACCCTTCACTTTTCAGCCATGTTGCAGCCTACATCTTTGTGTTCTGATGCCTAAAGCCAGTGAGAATGTGGCTTTCTTCTGGACTCTTTTTTTAACTATTTTTTTTTAATTTTTCAATTACAGATTTACATCAACATTACTTTGTATTAGTTTCAGGTATACAGCATTGTGGTTAGAAAGTCAGTATTTTACAAAGTGGTCCTCCTTATATTTCAAGTACCTGACACCATGCATAGTTATTACAATGTTATTGACTATATGCCCTATGCTGCACTTCACATCCCTGGAGCTACTTTGCAATTACCAATTAGTATGTCTTAATCCCTTCACATTTTTCACCAAGCCCCCCAAACCCCCTACCCTCTGGCATCATTCTGTTTTCTATAAGTCTGTTTCTGTTTTGTTTGTTTATTTTGTCTATTAACTTCTATATATAAGTAAAATCATATAGTATTTGCCTGCTAGATTTTTAGTTGCCCTTTGCCACCTGGACTAGGCAATGCTCTCTGGCAAGAAACCATATGTTTGTAAACCTCACCCATTATACTTCCTTCCTTTGACTCTCCTTTGATTGACTCCAGTTTTTGCCAGTTTGGGGTCACACTTGACTGTCTTCATATAGTCAGTTTTTACATTTTTCCAAAGTTTAGCATTATAACTTCCAAAGTTTATAACTTTAAGAGCGCTCAATATAAGATACTTTATCATTATTGAAAACAGAATTCTTTAATGTTGACTTTTATTTATTTACTTTTTAATATATTTTTTATTGATTTCAGAGAGGAAGGGAGAGGGAGAGAGAGACAGAAACATCAATGATGAGAGACAATCATGGATAGACTGCCTCCTGCACACACCCCACTGGGGATCGAGTTTGCAACCCGGGCATGTGCCCTTGACCAGAATCAAACCTGGGACCATTCAGTCTGCAGGCCAACACTCTATCCACTGAGCCAAACCAGCTAGAGCTACTGTTGACTTTTAAAGAACACCTTTGGTTGGGGGGGGGGGGGGGCGCAAGGGCAGGTGTGGGGAGAGTATGGACATTGATTCTTTTTTTAAGAACATAAATTCTTAATTTTAGTTTAAAAGTTATCATTTCCTTTTAAGTTTAGTATTTTACATATACATGTGTGCAGGGTGTTTAGAATTCTTTGCCTTTCATAAAGATATTCTCCCGCATTTTCTTTTAAAAACTTTGTGTTACAATTTGCACTTAGACCAACAGTTTATATGGAATTTAATTTTGTGTGCATTATAAAGTAGAAATAAAGATACACTTATTTTTTCCATATAACTCTTTGTGGAATCTGTGCATCTTATTGAAAATGTACAAAGACAATCCTTTATTCACTGCACTGCAATGCCACTTCTGTTATAAATCAAGTAGGTATCAAATGTGGGTCTGTTTTGGAAGTTTTCATTGATTCTTTGATTTGTTTCTAGTATCAACAATAGCCACTATGGACTGGTGTGGTTTTCCATGTTACCCCAAGATCAGCCTTTCTTCCATCTGAACAAAGCCTAAAATTTCAGTATTTATGTCATCTTTCTCCTCTTGGCTCCATGACCACAAAAAACAACAACATATATATGTGTTATTTTTATGTACTTGTTGAATCATCATGCTTTAAATGAGTGAGTTACAGAAAGTACACTGTTCACAGGACACTCCCAAGACTGCATATTCCAGTTTCAGTTCAACCAAGAAGCCTTAATGTCAACTTGGAAAAGAATTAACCAAATGCTCTGTAGCAACTGGAATTATCCACCCCATGACAACACTTCCTCTTTCTGGGTTTATATTTTTCCCAGGGCAAGCTTCAGAGCAGAAAATATGTTTTTAATACATTTATCTGACAAAAGACTTATATCCAGAGTAGAAAATACTGCTATAAAGCTAAAAAAGGGGAGACATCTAAAAACAAACAAACAAACAAAAAACCTCACAAACTTTACTAGGCACTTCAGAAAAAAAAAAAATAAGTATATGCAGATGTCCCTAATATTATGAAGTGATGTTCAACCTCATTGGTCATCAGGGAATTAGAACCACTGCATATTGACCAAATAGCTGCAGTGAAATAATAACACCAAAGGTTGGTGAGGAAGAGGAGCTACTAAGTCTCTACTATTGAGAGTGTAAATTGCTCCTGCCATTTTGGGAAATTACTTGGCAGTTCCTAGTAAAGCAGAATACCCACCTGCCTTATGACCCAGCAACTACGCTACAGTAATAGAGGCTATGTTCTAAACCCACCAGAAATGGCATGCATTTTGTGCACCAAAAGCCATGTACAAAAGCATTCCCAGCCACACTACTTCTGACAGCCCCAAACCGTAAATAACTCAAAAGCCCTTCAGCAGTAGAGTGGCTGCATACTTTATGTATCTTATTTTGTTATATTAGTGTGGTATTTCCATACAATAAAATATTCTACAATACTTTAAATAAAAGGACTTCAGATACATGCAGAAAATTAGATGCATCTCAAAAATGAAAGAATTAGACACAAAATAACACAAAATAATATGTGCCATATGCTTTTATTTCTGTATTAATCAATCACTCTTAGGTCTAAAGTATAGAGTTGGAAGTCCAAGATGGTGTTTGCTTTTGTAAGAAAAAAGGCTCATTGGGGGAAAAATTTGGGGAAGGGGGTGACTTCTGGGATGCTAGCAGTGTATTTCTTGAATAGGTGGTAAAAACGTGAGTGTTTCTTTGTGACAATTCACTAATGTACATTTGCCTTCTGTGTTCTTTTCTGTATATCTTATAATCTGTAGCACATTTTCTGAAAAATTTAATATGGAAAAGAATTATTTATGTAAGAAAGCAAAATAAAGAGCCTGTGCACAATCTGTACTGAAACCTATACAGCAGAACACTTTGCATGGTGCTATAAGGGTAGATAAAAAGACACAGGAAAAAGTTCATCTATCATGTGCCAGATACACTGGAAATACACCAAACAAGAAGCAAAATTTCCTGCCTCATGGAGTTTACATCTTAATGTAGAAGACAGACAAACAAACATATGTTTGTTTTTGTGTGTGTGGTGTCAGGCAGAAATGATTGCTATAAGAAAGTGTAAAGTAAGGTCAGAAGAATATGACTAATAGAGGCTACTTGGTGAGATAAGGTAGTCAAAGTAAGCCTCTCTGAGAGATTGACGTTTATACAGAGACTTGAATGAAATTAGGCAAGGGGGAAAATCACATGGCTATCTAAGGAAATAGCTTTTCAAGTAGAAAAGGCAGAAAAAGCAAAAATGTGGGGCCAAGAGAATTCTTGAGATGCTTGAGGAATTGCAAAGTGGCCAAAGTAGTGGAGAGTTTAAAAAAATACTAGAAAGATAAGAAGTTTTTAAAGGTAATGGCCAAAGAGAGAAACAGTTTTTCTTGGACCTAATGAATGTAATGAGAACTTTGAATTTTATTCTAAACTTGGTGGAAAGTCATTGTATGTTTTTAAAGCAGAAAATTATGTGGTCAAACTTATGTTCCTAGTGACTGTATGAAGCAAGAAACTAGGTGTCAGGGCTGAGTAGGAGCAGGAGTAAGGGAGTTAATAGGCTGCTGTAGTTTGTCAAGGTGAGAAAAATGGCTATTTGGACTGCAGAGATAATAAAAAATTTTGGAAGTCTGGTATATTTTAAAGGTAGTGCTGGCAGAATCTGCTGATGAATTGAATGTGGTAGAAATTTTGGAGCCTGAGCAATTGGGTTCACAGTAACACCATTAACTGAAATGGTAACACTCAGAAAAACAGAGTGAAAATTGAATATCCTGACCCCGTTTTTAGACATGCTCCATTAGAGAGAGCCTTTAGAAATCTATGGAGAGCTATTGAACAGGTGCTTGCTTATATGAGACTGGAGTTCACTGAAAAGGTGTAGTTGGAAATATAAATTTTGGAGGTGTAAGAAATTGGAGACTAATTCCTGTGATGAAATGTCCAGACACATTGATTATTCCTATTGCTATATACAGAGAGTAAGCTGTAGACTAACTGAGGTGCCTCAACAACTATGAATAGGAGGCTGAATTGTAGATAGAAAATGCTGAAGAGAAAAGAAAAAAACTTTAGGGAACTACTTTGCAATTATAAATGCTTTTTTGTTTCTTTTCCCAGAATGAGCTCTACTCTGCAGTAAGAAAAATAGTTGAAAATTATTACTTGCCTACTGAAGCTAATGTCTCTGAAATTATGATGATTCGGAGAATGAAAGAAATGGCAAATTACATTCTTTTCAAAAGGGAACAAAAGATTAAATTATAAACAATTGGCAAGTGAACTTGAGTTTAGGCAAAATTCTAGAGATTATTAATAAACTAGAAAAGTTTTAGATGTGGGATGTGAGAAAAAAGGAGTCAAGAGGATAGATAGCAAGGTTTGGGGCCAGAACAACAGAAAGAATGGCATTGGCTGAAACAGGGAATACAGTGGGTATAACACATGAAGCATGGTGGTCCCTCCTTTGGAAAACTGCTGTTTAAAACTGCTGTTTGAACAACTCTGTTATTTTTAGATAGTCTCTTATTCTGTAAAATATAATTTTGTTTGTTAGCTTGAGTAATATAAAAGATAAACTTAATTGTCTGACCTTGCAAGCTAGCCATCTAACATAAGGGACTGATACGCTGATTCTGATGCCAGGTGTCTGTATAGATATGTACCCAAGGTTACAGGTGTCTGTATAGATATGATATGTACTCAAGGTTACAAGTTGTCTGTATAGATATAACAGGTGTTTGCTAGATATGATATGTACTCAAGGTTACAAGCTGTCTACAAAAATAACTTACACAAAGAACTAGAAGGATATAAAAAGGCAATACTCCTTCCTGTGTTTGTTCAGAATTTGACAGAGGTAATCTGCTCTGAACCTGCACGCAATAAAGATGACTCCTAACTAATTGGCTTGTTAAGGCATCTTGTCCAGCTCGCTGATTTGCAATACAACACACATATGAGGAAAATACATGTTGTGTTTGAGATGATTATTACACAACTGAATGAAGATAAGCAATAGGCAATTTGGCATATGAGTATGGCTTTTGGGAGAGAAGTTTGGACTGAAGATAAAAATCTGAAGTATCATGTATATGGTATTTAAAACCATGAGATCACCAAGGAAGAGTAACAAGGTCTTAGCCCTGGTGTAAGCCAACATTAAGAGGTTAAGGACAAGGATAGCAACCAGAATATAGGACTAGCCTGTGAATACAAAGTCTGAGAGTAGCAGGAAATCAGGAGGATGTTGTGCCCTGGAAGAGGGAGAAGAAAGTTAACCAAGGGGAAGGGAACATCAACTGTGCCAAGTGCTATTGATAAGACATAAAAGGTGAGAATTCACCATTAGATTTAGCCACATGGAGAGTACAAATGTCCTTGAAAAGAGAAGTTTTAGTGAGATTATGAATCCAAAGTTTGAAATGTGCTTAAGGAATAATGGAATGAGAAATGAAGGAGATAGTAAATATAGGTCAATTTTTTTAAGAACCTTTTCTGCAAAGTTTTGAAGCAACAACTGATAGAGAGAGTGGGGTCAAGATGATTTTTGGTGTTTGTTTGTTTTAAGATGGAGGAAACAACAAAAGGAAAAGTTGACCATATAGGAGAGGGAGGGAAGAGTTACTAGAGTAAATTCCTTAAGTAGGTGAGAGAAGGTAGGATCTAGTGTGCAGGTGTAGGAATTGGCTTTCAGTGAGTGCCTCGTCCACAAGTGGAAAAGCCAAGTGTGAAGGTTTGACTGCTGGTAAGTAGAGGCAGTGGTGGGTTTCTTCAGAATGCTTTAATTTTCAGTGAAGGAGGATGGAAGCAATATCTTCAGTGGAGTTCAGAATAGATAAGATGTTAGGAGAGTTGAGGAGAGGAAAAGATGTGAAATAGACATCTAGGAGAATGGGAGTGTGAACGGTGAAGCATAGTATGATGGTGGGAAAGCATTAAGAGTATGCTGGAGGCTTGTGATCATGAATTTGAATTTAGATCAGTCAGTGCGGTTGTGTATTTTTCTCCAAACAAGTTCAACTTCGAGGTATAGAAAAAGAAAAGGTGGAGATTTGCATTTTATCAGGAGTATGGTAAAAAGCAAGTGTCGCAGAGTGGTGAAACAAAAGAGAAGCAAGACAGGAGTATGCAAAGCAGTTATTATGGTGATTGACTATTGTATGTATTTAAGCTGAATACAACTATGCCAAAGAAGTACACTGATTAATGAATGGATCAGTGTCAACTAAGGGAAATCTCATTGCATTTCATAGGCTTTCATTCCTCTTTCATTCCACCTTGAGAATTGTACATTAAAAATTATAATAGGACAAACAAATTATAGAGTCATGGTTATAAAAACTAAGACCAAAAAAAAAGTTTTTTTCAAGATATTTTATTGATTTTGAGAGAGAGAGAGAAGAAGGGAGAAAGAAACATCATTGATTGGCTGCCTCCTGCATGCCTTCTATTGGGGATCGAGCCAGGCATATGCCTTGACCTGGAATCAAAAAAGCAACATTTTTGTGCATGGACCAATACCCAACCAACTGAACCACACTGGATAGGGAAAGGCGAACAAATTTTTACGGAGTATATTTCTATTCCACAAGTACAGCATAGAAGCTGATAAAGATGTATCAGAAAACCATTCAATACACTTATATATAAAGGTATCAGAAAACCACTAAGTATATTAAAGGTAAATGTGCCAGGAAATACATTCAAGCATGAGGACTGCATCATGATATAAACCATGTCTTAAGTGTGTGCGTGATTGTGTACCATATGGGAAAGTGGAGAACATTTTATATCAACCAACCAATACTTGAAGCTACTGTGGCAAAGTCCAGAATTACAGAAATTAGAGCATAATGCACTCATGAAGGCAATACTGTTATTTTCTACCCAAAGAATTTCTTCTTTTCTATTGTACATATATTGCCACAGTTGCTTGCTATTATTACTATATTATACTTTATTTCATAAATCTTTATGGGCCGTAAGAAATAATCTTATCTATCTGTAAAAGTTATGAAAATGAATCAGTCATGGTCCCTACCCCTACAGAGCTTATAGGTCAGTATTGAAATAAGATCTATTCACACATGTCCAAAAAAACTTAAGTAGATAGTACAGGTACAGAGAGTTAAAAAAATGGTAAGAAGCCATCTGAAAAGAATATGGCAGTGTACTTTTTTAAAACCAAATATATGCTTACCTTACAACCATTAATGTACTCAAGGCCATTAATCTCAGAGAAATTCACACATATTTTCACATAAAAAACCTACACACAGATGTTATAGTTTTTTTCATAACAGCCAAAAACTGTGAACAACTTAAATGCCCTTCAGTGGGTGAATGCATAAACAAATTGTGTTATATCCATGGAATACTACACAGCAATAAAAAGGAATGAACTATTGATACACACAACTTGAATTGATCTTGAGAATTATGCTGAGTGAAAAGGCATGCCTACAATGTGATTCCCTTTATTTACCATTCTTGAATTGACAAAATTAGAAAGATATAGAACAGATTCGTGGTTACCAGGAGTTAGAGGCTAGGGATGAGGTAGGGAGGAAGCTAGGTGGCTGTGGGTAGCATGAGGAATTATTGCAATAAAACTATTTTGTACCTTGACTGTGGTGGTGGTCACACAAATCCACATATGTCATAGAATTACATGAAATTAAATACACACCCATAGGCATAATTGCATGTTTTTAAAATGGGTGAAATCTCAATAAGGTTGATGGATTGTCTCAATATCAACTTCCTGGTTATGATATTTTACTGTCACTAAGCTAGATGTTATCATTGGGGAAAACTGAAAAAAGGATGCACAGGATCTCTCTGTATTATATTTTATAATTATACATGAGTCTATGATTACTTGAAAATAAGAAAAGTTTTTTTAATGGTTAGGAATGTCAGAAAAGAAGATATTACGTCCACTTGAGTGAGTCAAGGAAGGCTTCATGGAGGAGGCATCATTTGAACTAGACTATAGATCTTGATAAAATCCAGTTACTCTTTGGTTAATAAGGTTTATTGTTTTTAAAGTTGAAATTAAAAATTAGAATAACAGTCAGAGAAAAACTTGATAATATCTTGTAGAATGATCCCAATAAAATTTCCTTTATAGAATCAGAATTAAACAAGAAAATAGCCCATTCTCTTAGTATAACTATTTCTTTATTTCAAACATATTTATTCAACCTATTATGATCAAGTATCAATTATTCAGAAGAAGACTCTAGTTTCATTACAACAACAATTACAATAGCACCATATCTTGAGCACCTACTATGCTCCAAGAACAATCATTTGAAGTATTATTGAGTGTTTAAATAACTGGTTTAAGTCACACAATGTAAAATATGACATTACTCCTTAAAATCAATGTGTAAATAATAATAAAGCTATGTTTTCTGAATAACACAAAAATAAAAGATCAGTTCAGCAACATTTATTGAAAGACTATTAGGTACCGAACACTTTATTAGGTGCTGTGGGAAGAGAGATAAAAGATACAGAAGAGGAATCGCCTACCCTTTTATACAATTAATAAATATTATTTTGGCCATGACTTAACTTTCTCCAATGAATTGGTTAACAGACATTTCTATAATAATGCTTAAACTTTTTCTATGTTATCTTGCAAAAGAAGTTGTCATTATAAAAAATATGACACTGTATTACCTATTTCTCTGTGCACATAAAATTTGAACTTTTGCTCATATTTTCACAGTGATTTTACCTCTATTTCACATATCTTTTGAAAATATCAAAAATATAGCCGAAACCGGTTTGGCTCAGTGGATAGAGCGTTGGCCTGCGGACTGAAGGGTCCCGGGTTCGATTCCGGTCAAGGGCATGTACGTTGGTTGCGGGCACACCCCCAGTAGGAGATGTGCAGGAGGCAGCTGGTCGATGTTTCTCTCTCATCGATGTTTCTGGCTCTCTATCCCTCTCCCTTCCTCTCTGTAAAAAATCAATAAAATATATTAAAAAAAAAAAAAAAAAAAAAAAATATTTCTCTGGGGAATATAATGTCACTGTGAAATTAAACTTCTAAAAGTGGTTAATTTAAATCTCTTCAAGTTAGTTTGCAGAGGAAATTCCTTATGTCACATGTTCATTTTATTTTAGTTTGGAAACTCACCTCCAGAAATCTGGAAAATACTAACCACGGTGCCAGTTTACCTGGATTTACTTTTAAATGCCTTTTCATGAATTGTATTCTTTTGGTTTCACAAGACTCTGGTATAGAATTTCTAGTACAGTTTTTATTATTACTTGAAGTCACAAACATCTCTTCCCTGTATCTTTCTGCAGCTGACGGGTGCCACCTAGAGGCCCAACTACAGAATACACTGAAATAAGGGAAGTAGATTTTTAATAGGACACTGAGAGTAAAGTGAAGGGATTAGCCAGCCGAAAAACATATGCATAACACATAGACCCAGACAACAGTGTGATGATAGCCAGAGGGAAAGAGGAGTGGGGGCTAAGTGGAGATGGGCAAATGGCGGGGAAACGGGCATAGAAAGAGACTTTACTTGGAGTGATGGGCACACGATGCAGTATGAGATGATGTTTTATTGAGTTGTACACTTGAAACCTGTATGGTTTGTGAACCAATGTCACACCAATAAATTCAATTTTTTAAGTGTACTTAAATCTTTGTTTAAAATCTTTCACTTCCCTCAATTTTTTTATCAAAATATTTTATTAAATGGAACAAAAATAGTTTCTGCAAAATATTTAACACTATCAATTCATGTCAATTTTCATATCTTATTTTAGCCAAGTGTCGCAATTTTATCAGATCCATATGCCAATGTTATTTGGGTCAAGTACAGTCAAATGTTCCTACTAATGTTAGTTTTCTAAGTGGTTGTGCTACAACACAGAATCTGTGTAAGTAGAGCATTAATGAAAGATTCTGTGAAATCTCAGGATTAATATGGCATATATCATGACACCAGTCCTAACTTCACAGTGGCCTAGACCACTTGAATGTTGTGTCTCTAACAATTTAGTAGAACTGAAATTATGAAGGTGGCTGGTAATTAGCTTTTTATTCTTCCATTTTGTATCCAAGCATTTAGCAATTCAGTGCCATTCTGGATGCAGGGAGTCAGCTTCCAGAATATCTCCCCTATCATATCCTAACTCTGAACCAGATAGGCCACAGTGCAAGCATGGGATGGAAGGAACCACAGCAATGGGGAAGAAGGTCTGAAATTATTTCAAAATGTGGGGAGGAGCTCTAGCTTGATTTGCATGACCATAGCTACATAGTAACATAGACTTTATTCCCATCCAAGGCTTTGCAGTTTGGGAAAGCTTCAGATGTACATACACAGGCACTTGGTGATAATCTTATTTCATTCAATAGTTTGAATTGATTTTCTCTTCATTCCCTCTTATTCACCCACACAAAAATCTTACCACATACACTATGCTGGTTGTTCTTCAATAAATTTTCATTCTACTCTCAGATTCCATCTTTTCCTCCTTCATGGATAACCATATTACAATGTCAAGCAAATGGGAGATTTATTATTTTTTATTGTTATACTAGAGGCCCAGTGCACGAAATTCATGCACTGGGGGGGGGGGGGGGGCGTTCCCTCAGCCTGGCCTGCACCCTCTCACAGTCTGGGAGTCCTTGAGGGATGTCCAACTAATTGCTTCGTGGGGAGCAGGCCTAAGCCATCAGTTAGACATCCCTAGTGCTCCCACGGAGGCGGGAGAGACTCCTGCCACTGCCGCTGCGTTCCCCATCCGCGAGCCCGGCTTCTGACTGAGTGGAGCTCCCTCTGTGGGAGCACACTGACCACCAGGAAGCAGCTCCTGCATTGAGCATCTGCCCCCTGGTGGTCAGTGCGCATCATAGTAACTGATCGTTCCACCCTTCAGTTGATTTGCATATTAGCCTTTTATTATATACTACAAGCCCATTGCAGGAGGATTCCTGCAAGAGCAGGGCTTCCTCCGGCCGATCGTGCCGCCAAGCCCCGCTGCCCAGGGCCGCAGATGGGGGTCCCACCCACCCAGGGCCGCACACGGGTGTCCCGGCTGGGGGTAGGGCTTAGGCAGCCCGTTGGCACCACTACCCAGGGCCGCACACAGGGGTCCCAGCTGGGGGTGGGGCTTAGGCGGCACACGGGGGCCTGGATGGTGGCTCGCGCTGGCCCGTCCTGCCTGCAGTATGCAAATTAGCCGCCATCTTTGTTGGTGGTTAATTTGCATATCACACTGATTAGCCAATGGGAGGCGTAGCGAAGGTACGGTCAATTACCATGTTTGTCTATTCTTAGATAGGAGGATATTACCATCCTCAGCAGTGCAATGTTAAATAAATGTTATTTGCTTTATATAGAGTTTGCAAAATTATTGTTAAGTCACAAGAACACATAACATTCCCCACATTTATTTCTGTAGTTTTTTTTTTACTGGAAATGGGGGAAAAGCTAAATCTTGTTCCTCTGTAAATTTCTTTAGCTTAGTTCCCATTCGTTGTCCATCATGAAGGGCTTGGTATTCTGTCTCTGCTTGACCTTTCATAATAAATATGATCATTTGTCTTATTCTGTTAAGAAAAAAAATATGTATTTTTCTGTACATAAAAATGTAGTTTTTTCGTTCTTATATTTTCTTTTATTCTTTGTCCTGCACTTTGAAAGTGGAAATGTACTGGTAGAACAAACTGGGGAGATGAAAGAAGGAATCACTTCAAATTGTATATATGCATGAGAAATTTTATGTCAACAAGGCATCAAGGACAGAAAACTTGTAAAATAAATGAATGCAAGTTGAGACAGAATCCATCTGGAAGAAGCAGGATGCTCACATGTGGAGCAGAGCTAGAAGGAAATTATGCATCAAGCAGACAGTTTCATTTTTCGGTCAGATCGAGGTGACCTGCAAAGCTTCTTCTGTAATTCCATATCTCTGAAAATGGCCTATAAACAAAAATGCACTCCATTCTACTGAGTTTTTCTCCTTTAGATACCAGTTTGGGAAGCGATCCAGTCCCGGAGGGCAGTCACTCTCGTATAAACACCAGGCTTATTGGGCTGCCCGCATTCATCTCCCCAGCTCACTATTCCAGCAAGGTACCAGATGTCTCTAGCATCGGCACTAACCAGGGGTCCTCCAGAGTCACCCTAAAGGAGAAGGAAAAGATTAGTAATTAATAATTCACTCATTACAGAGGAATTTGCTATTTTTCTTCTAACTTAAGTCAAATGGAAGGGCAGGTTTTCAAAAGTCTTTAGTGTGTTCAAATGCACAAGTGATTCCCTCTAAATCATAATTCACATAAAGGAGAAGCTTAACCATCAGAATTGGCTTAGCCTCAGGGTTCACACTGAGATTAAAAGCTCAATCTCTTTGGAGAACAGAATTCTTAACCTACCTGGTACATCTGACAAAGTAATTCTCCATACTGGTTGCCTCTTTATCAGTGTCACGTAGCTCTCAAAAGAAGGGTGATTAGTCTATTGCTGATGATGAGCATGGACATAAGATCAAATACCTGGGCTTAAATCTCAAGTCTGGCCCTTTCAAGTTGGCTAAGACCTTTAATTTACTTATTTGAAATGCTCCTAGTAGTGCCTACCTCTGGTAATTATTTTGAAGATTATATAAAAGAGTATCTAAGGTACTGGCTGATCAGATTCCTGGGTTCTCTACTTATTGATCACTCATTAAGTGTTCAGCATTCTATAAAGACTTAATTAATTAATATATTATTTCATTCACTCTTATAATTCTGGCAACAAAACATGGGGTTGTGTTTCATTTTGTCCATTTTAGCAATAAGGTAACTGAAACCCATAGAAGTTAAGTCATTTGCCTGTTGTCACATGCTAGTGTGGCAGACGTGAATGTGAATCGAGTGATCTAACTCAGAAGCCCACGTTTTCCCTCTACATTATACTAATTTCCTTGTGAGTTTTCCTTTGTCCATGTAAAACTATTAACTAATACTTACAATAGCTGAATTTTAAACAATGTGTTTGTAATTTTTTTCTTTTTTTTCTATTTTTTCTTTATTGATTAAGATATTACATATGTGCCCTAACTGGTTTGGCTCCATAGATAGAGCGTCGGCCTGCGATCTGAAAGGTCCCAAGTTCGATTCCGGTCAAGGGCATGTACCTTGGTTGTGGGCACATCCCCAGTTGGGGGTGTGCAGAAGGCAGCTGATTTATGTTTCTCTCTCATCAATGTTTCTAACTCTCTATCCCTCTCCCTTCCTCTCTGTAAAAAAAAAATCAATAAAAAATATTTTTAAAAAAAGATATTACATATGTGTCCTTTTCACCCTTGTCCCACCCCCCTCCCCCCCAATGCCTTCACCCCCTTGTGTCTGTGTCTATTGGTTAGGCCTATATGCTTGCATATAAGTCCTTTGGTCGATCTCTCCTCCTTACCCCCACCCTCCCCTACCTGTATTTTTTTAATACATTTTTATTGATTTCAGAGAAAGGAAGGGAGAGGGAGAGAGAGATAGAAACATCAATGATGAGAGAGAATCATTGCTCAGCTGCTTCCTGCATGCCCCACAATGGGATGGAGCCTGCAACCTGGGCTTGTGCCCCGAGTAAGAATCAAACCGTGACTTCCTGGTTCATAGGTAGAAGCTCAACCACTGAGCCACGCTGGCCAGGCAACATGTTTGTAATTTTTAAGTCAATTACCAATAAGTGTTTACTGATGCCCTAATATGTGGTAGGTAGGAGATAAGAGTGGAAACACATGGGCCTTGCCCTCAAGGAGCCTACAATCTATTTATAGAAATAAGATGTACCACATGGTGCTATTTGAAAACAAATCATTTTGATCATTGACACTAAAGCCTATATAAAGGCAGAGCTGATTGGCATGAAGAAATAGTAGATTCCAGAGACAACAAAGTTTAAATCTGTTTAAGAGACAGAAATGAAGAAGTCTGAGAATGAATTAGTCAAAGAAAATATATTACAATGTCTCCAACAGCATTACAAGATGGAAAATAAGGTGGTGTCCAGCAAGTATCAAATAGAGAAAGATATACCTGTTCTGCTAACACTAATGGTGGAAGTGATGGTTTATATGTGCTTTGTCTCATCCAGGGAAGCCAGAATAATGGGAGGAGAATTATAATCTTCAGGTGAAAAGGAAGCCTTTGGGGCTCTATTTTAACAAAATGCTTAAAAAATCCCTCTGCCTAGGACTACACCTCCCAACCTACACACACACACACACACACACACACACACTCACAGGCACACACCAGTCCTGTTTAGTTCTTAGATCCTGGCAGGTTGGGCTTCCTCCTCCACTTAGGGCTACACTCCCATGTGCATTGTCTCAGTCCCAGAAAACCAGATATTTCCAGTCATTATTTCTATGCATTTTTAACATCCCCTAAGTCAGCCACCAGCCGCCCTGAGCATTCTTCCTGCCTACACTGTCCAAGTTATTTTTCAAGGTACAATTATTTATTGTGGTTAATTTTCAGGTTACAAAGTTGCATAGCTTGCTAGGCCAGTGTTGCTCAATGGTTGAGCATCGACCTATAAATCAGGAGGTAGCAGTTTAATTCTTAGTCAGGGCACATGCCGAGTTAGGGGGCATGCAAGAGGCAGCCAATCAATAATTCTCTCTCATCATTGATGTCTCTCTCTCTCTCTCTCTCTCTCTCTCTTTCTCCCTCTCCCTCTTCTTTCCTCTGGAAATCAATAAAAAATATTTTTTAAAAGTTGCATAGCGTTTGTGGGGTCTGCTGATCTGTCTCTAACCCTATTTTTTTCATAAATCTTATTATTTTTAGTGAGCGATTTAGTGGGAGCGATTTAGTGGGAACAGAAAGTTTATTCAAAATGCACATAACAAAAACTTCTAAAATTAAAAGTAAGAAGCCAAACCAGGAAGCAACTTTAGTGATCAAGAAATGAAGTAATGAAGGAATAAGTTGGAGTGTTAACAAAAGAAATGTGCCGAAACCGGTTTGGCTCAGTGGATAGAGCGTCAGCCTGCGGACTGAAAGGTCCCAGGTTCGATTCCGGTCAAGGGCATGTACCTGGGTTGCGGGCACATCCCCAGTGGGAGGTGTGCAGGAGGCAGCTGATCGATGTTTCTCTCCCATCGATGTTTCTAACTATCTATCTCTCTCCCTTCCTCGCTGTAAAAAATCAATAAAATATATATAAAAAAAAAAAAAACAAAAGAAATGTTGGCAAAAGAGATAAACATGGAAGATATGATAAAGAGGAAAAGTATTCTAGGACTTGATTGACTCCCTGTGAGGAAGATAGAAGAGTAAAAGACCCCAAGAATAATGAAACCCGATAATATGAATGAGAAACTTGAAAATGGAAAATCTAGTTAACATTTCATGATGCCTGTTGAGTTTGCGATGGCACAAATACAAATGTTAGTCTTATATTAACAACTTAAAACATATAAATGAAAATGGTTTGGGAGTAGGTGGAAATGTGAGACTGAATGTGGGCATGAGGTTAATTCTGGATATGTAGATTTTGAAGTCATTAAAGTGATAGTGACTTCTAAAAAAAAGATACCTTCTTTTAATGAATACATGGATAAGAGAGAAAAATTTCATCTGAGACCTGAGTCTCAAGGGATAGCCAGGCTTAGAGAGAGGATGAGAAAGAAGAATCAAAAGGAGAAAGCAGAACTGAGTGCTGCAGCAGGGGGTTGAGGATGAGGTATTTTTGCATATATTTAAAATTTCTCTAATAAAATTTTTTAAATAAAACTAAAGAAGCATACAGCTGTTCCTCTGAAACTTTTAATAAGAACATTACTATTAATAGAGGTTGCAGTATTTGAATGAAAACCATAAGTGATGATCACACATGTGAAAGCACAAGATGTTTTCAATAGTTTTAGTAAAGTTGAAGGCAAATAGGATGAAGGGGATTACGATGAGAGAAGATGTACAATAATATCTATACAATGATTGTAGATCTGGTTTGTATGTCTATCAAAAAGTCAAATAAAATACAGCTAAATCAAGTCTCATTGTTCAGGGTGGTTATGTTCTATGAAGTTGCTGCATAAACTGAGTTAGTGAATTATGAATCATCATTGCTCCTAGGGGAAATACAGGGTTAGGCTTCCATGAGTCTTTGTTCAGATTTTTATCAGTTGATCAATACATAACCACATTTTTTGTGTATTTCTGTTTAAAGTTACCTTATTTAACATATATTATTGATTCATTAACACTGAACCCACAGCCAGCAGCACTATAACTCATGCCTGAATGAGGTTTATCTAACATACTTATTTTCTTCATAAGGCACATCACAACCTTCTTGCACTTTACTTCAGAACTATACACTGGGGACTATTTAAAATAGCAAAATCGCCAACAAAAAGCACAAAAAAATGTGGAAAATGTAGCATTAAATTTGTCACAAAAAGAGCATAAATTTATGCTGTTAAAACTAAACAAGAAGGCAGCATCACCTTTTTGAATCTGAGGTAGGAGCATGCTCACTGGATGACTAAAAATGTTTTCCAATTTGTGCATGATCATGAATTTGCCTTGAGTATTGACTTTATGTTTTCAAACAAATCTTAGCAAGTAGATTAATTCACATGTACAGAATCTTCAAATAATGAGGATCAAGTGTAATTTCCAGTGAATCTTATTAAGTTGGTTTTATTTGAGTAGGTTTATTTACAGAATCAATTTTGAAATTTTTGTAGAATGTTGTATTGGAACCAATCCACATTCCTTTATGAACAAACAGAGCCTCAGAGCAGAAAAAAAGAAACACATGAAATTAGTTTAATCTTGAGTATTTGCCAGAGTGTGAAGAAAGGGTCAATTGGGTGAAAGAGTTTAATGTGACAACTGAGCAATACTAACGTGACTGACCCAGAGGTAAATGTTGGGAAAGGACCATGGTGAAGTCAACTGTGCATTAAGGGAAGAGAAGCCAATGAAGAGGTGCAGTATGTATGTGAGAGAGAGAAAAAAAAATGGAAAGTTGAAAAAAATCTTAAAAAATAATTATATCCACTCTGTGAATCCAGACTGGAAAGCATACAGAATAGCATGGAATTTCAAAGACCAAAATAAGGCTTAGAGAGCACATTAAATGTAAGATCTATCAAATCCCGAAATAAAAATTATAGGGGTATATAGGGACATACTCAAGGAATTACTTATTGATCCCCTCCAACATTATATCAAGCAATGTGCATGAAGACATATAGTTCATTATTGTCATATCTGGCAAAGGTTCAAAGTCGACAGTGATAGCCTATGTACTAAAAAGCAAAACCAGAGTTCAAAAAGATGTCTATGCTATGGACCAAGATGGAATATACTTATTCCTTTTATACAAAGTAAATACCTCTAAGAAAAAAAAAACATAAAACTGTGGACACTATAAATAAAGCAAATATTAAAAAATCTGAGTCCTGGCCAATATAGCTCAGTCAGTTGGGACATCATTCGGTGTCAAGGGAGGATGAGTGGAGAATGAGGCAGCACCTCCCTCCCCCCTCCAGTGTCATGTCAGAGGAGGCCTGTTGAAGTAGAAGATTTAAATAAGATCTAGAGTCTCATAACAATACTCAAAATGTCAAGGGTACATTTAAAATGTATTATCATACCAAGAACCAAGAAAATCTCGAATGAGAGAAAGCAACCAACAAATACTGACACTGAGATTTGGAATTATCTGACAAAGATTTTAAAGCAGCCATTGCAAAAATGTCTTCATGGGAAATTATGACCATGCTTGAAACAAATAAAAAATAATAAGTTTCCACAAAGAAATAGTAGATATAAAAAAAGAATCAAATGGAAATTTTAGAACTGAAAAATACAATAATCAAAATAAAAATTTTAAAAACTCAATAAAGATGACAAAATAAAAATCAGTGAATTTAAAGATAGAATGATAGAAATTACCCAACCTGGACAACAGAGAGAGTGAAAAAGAAAAATGAACAACAGAAGCTCAGAGACCTCTGATACTATAACAAAAGAACTAATGTTTCTGCCATTAGAGTCCCTGATGGAGAGAAAAAAGAAGAGGGTGGGGCTAAAAAGTATACAAAGAAATAATGGCTGAAATTTTTCCAAATTTGTCAAAGGGCAGACACCTGCAGATTAAAAAGCTGAGCAAACCCCAAATAGACTAACCCAAAGAAATCCATTCCAAGGCACATAATTAAAACTTCTGAAAACTAAAGACAAAGAAAAAAATTTTTTTAAATATATTTTATTGATTTTTTACAGAGAGGAGAGGGATAGAGAGTTAGAAACATCAATGAGAGAGAAACATTGATCAGCTGCCCTCCACACACTCCCCACTGAGGATGTGCCCACAACCAAGGTACATGCCCTTGACTGGAAACGAACCCGGGACCCTTCAGTCCGCAGGCTGACGCTCTATCCACTGAGCCAAACCAGTCAGGGCAAAGAAAAGTTTTTGAACACAGCAAGAGAGAAATGACAACCTATCTATAAGGAAAAAATAATTATAATAATAGCAGGTTCCTCATTAGGAATCAAGGAGGCCATAATTTAAGTGCTGGTGGGAAAAACTATCCATCCCAAATTCTGTATCTGGCAAAATTATGCTTCAGAAATTAATAGGAAACAAGTATTTTGTCAAAGAACATCTAAAGAAATTTGTCACCAGCAGAACTACACTAAAAGAATGGTCAAAAAAGTTTCTGAAGCAGAAGAGAAATGATAAAAAAAGAATCTTAGAAAACCAGGAAGAAAGAAAGAATGAAACTATGGGTAAATACACTTTCCTTTTCTTGAGTTTTCTATGTTTGGCACTTGAAGCAAAAATATTGTATGATGTGGTTCCCTATGCATATAGAGGAAATATGTAATATTTTATTTTTATTAATATTTAATATTACAAATGGAGAAGAGTAAAGAGATTTGAAAGGAGGTAAGTTTTCTGTTGTATACTCCACTCAAGCTAGTAAAATCTGAACACCAGTAGACTGTGATAAGTTATGTGTGTATAACTTAGAGGAACTACAAAGTGTATTGTCCATAAAGAGATAATCTAGTCAAAAACACTAATAGGAATTTTTAAAAAGTTACTTTGTAATTCTATTTATATAGCACTCTCAAACTTACTCTCAAAATTATTGATATGGAAAACAGATTGGTGACTGACAGGTATGAGTGATGAGAAAGTGATGAGGGAGGAAAGTGGGTGTTATAGGAGATCTTTGTGGTGTTGAAATAGTTCTCACCTGCAGTGGTGGTTACACAAATCTACACATGAGGTGAAAGGCCATAGAACTAGAAGCACACACTGTACCAATGTCAATCTCCTAGCTTTTATGATGTACTATAGTTATGTGAGACGTCACCAGTAGGGACATTGAGTGAGGTGTACATAGGAGTTCTCTGTACTATCTCTACAACTTTCTGTAAATCTACAATTTTTTTCAAAATATATGGTGAGCAAAAATCTATGCAGCTTAACTTTTTTGGCCAAAAAGTTATAGGTCAAACCACTTACCTGGCATGCATCTCTTTTTCCTTCCAAGGAGCCAGCACATAACATCCTAGGAGTTATGGTATTATTGTAAGATTGAGGTTTATTGCAGGTTTCAGTGTCTATGAGATTCACCTGCACTTGCCGAAGATGATTTTGACTGCCACCTAAAGCAAAAAAAATAGTCTTTATATTTATTGATATACATATATTTTATAGACCTGAAAAAAGTCTTTCATAATTATCGGACAAGATGATAATATAGAATCTTAGGTTATATATTTTTCAGATACAGTAATATTTGGGGAGATAATGTTTTTCTAAGCACTTTAAATAAGAAGTTAGGTGCCCAGGAAAAAAACCTCAAGTGGTGTAAGTAATTTATATTCCATTGTTAAGCTTAGCAGGTAATTTTAGTAGGAGGGGATGGGAGTTTTATGATTCTTTTATCTTCACCATTGAATATATTAATGATCCCTCATTCTGTCCTCAATACCCTAGCAAAAAGTTCAGACATGTTTACTCTTTCAGATACCTTTCCAAGCACCATTACTATGGTAGTAGCGATGCACTTGATAGTAACCTAAGGTATGAAGGAATTTATGTATCTTCTAGATTTACAAGCGGAGCCTGACCTGGCCCAGGTCCAAACAACTAGCATACTTTGGCATAAAGACATTTTATTCTTTAAATGCCTTAGAATGCTAAATTAGGTGACTATATTTGAGTTTCTCTTCAGATTCTCACCATCATTTTGCAGTGCTCCAAATCCGGTCACAAACATCTCATCACCCGGGCGGAACTCATAGGATGCATCAGGGAGACAAACTCTATGTACCGCATTTGTGTAGGGAACAGGGCTGGAAAGCTCTGCAACTGAAATATCATAGTCGTGTGATGGATATTTGTATTTTTCATGCACAATTACCCTCCGGATGCCTTGTTTCATTTTAGAAGGATATAGTGTTACTCCAAAGGAGGCAGTCCATCTGGTTGGGTCCTTGTACCTGGGAAGGCAGATAGGAAGAATAAATTCCACTTTACCATTCTACCAATATAATGGTTTCCATGAAACAATTTAATCTGCCCATATGAGGTGTTTTTTAAAATATAGTTTCTATTTTTAGAAACAATCTGGGAATCTGGCTCATGGGTCAGATCAGGTAGAAACACCACAATGGCATGTATCTTGCTCCTTTGCATGCTGAGTTACCACTCCAGACCTTAGGGCCTTTTGACATTTCTGGCATCAGTGACTCCGAGGCATATACGGAAAGCATATCCTGTACAGGATGAGAGAACTAAATGCATTCTACATGCACCATGTCACCTACCCCCACAAACATAAACATTTCTCTGAAAACCAAAAAGACTGCACAATAATTTAACAAAGCATTACAATCCTCTATACTGTAGGCATTTTACTCTAGGTTAAAAATTTTTTATTCCTTGGAATATAACTAGCCAACCTATTCAGTTATACAATTTGTTACTACCAGGTTTCTTCATATTTAATTCTTATCATGGGAAACTTCCCCATTGGGGTCAAACCTACAACCCACCTAGCCTCCATCTCTCTTAGATATGCAGCAGAGAGCTATGGCTCTTCTCATTGATATCAAGCTCAAAGTCCAAAGATGTCTTAAAATTCCTGCTTCCTCTGACAAATTATTGTGTGCTTTTCAATGGATAATTTACCCAGATGTACTTTGATGCCATTTCCATTTCCAGTCTATGAAACCTTTTACTAAGGTTTAAGACAGTGGTTCCCAAACTTATTTGGCCTACCGCCCCCTTTCCAGAAAAAAATATTACTCAGTGCCCCCTGGAAATTATTTTTTTTTAAATTTTAATAGCAATTAAACAGAAAGATATATGCCTCCCAAATGCACCTGTGGCCATCACCGCCCCCCTGGATCGATGCAGCGCCCACCAGGGGGCGGTAGCGCCCACTTTGGGAATCACTGATTTAAGAGTTTCCCACTCTTTGTGATGTGTATGTTCTTTAATATATACTAAACTCATCTCTCTTAAACTTCATAAGGTATTTTCTTCTTGCCAAGCCCCAACGCACTCTGCTTACCCCCAATCACTCATGAGGTTCAGGACTTACATTCTAAAGCAGTGAGCGGCACTCACAAGCCATGAGCCATTAATTAAAGTTGCTCCACAGCGATGGATCCCATCCAGTTGCAGGCTAACTTGCCATGGCCATTCACCCTCTTCAACCTGTGTCCCACCAACAATCCTGACACTCTGTTTTGTACTTTTATTCTTCCGAGTCCCACAACCTGCCCAAGAGAGATGATGCATTAGTTAGCGGTTGCTTTTAAGTTTCAAATTGTGTTTTTGTGTTCCAAGTTTTTCATACTTTGAGCTCCAGTAGTATCAAACATTTTCTCTTGTTTTTCCCTTTCCTTAAATTGTTGTGTTTCATTATTTAACTCGTATTCCTGTTGTAAGATTTAAACTAGTCATTACTTCCTCTAGGATGCTGTCTCTAATCCTCATCCTCAAACTGGATTAGTTATAACTTTCATTAATACCTTCATTAAAAAAATGATACTCTATATATTGTTTGTGTATATACCTCTCTCCCTGTCATATATATATATTAATTACAGGGTTTCTCAACCATGGAAGTATTGACAATTGGGATGAATAGTTCTTAGTAGTTGCGGGAGACTGTCCTTTATATACTAGGACAGTATATATAGGATGTTTAAAAGGACCCCTGACCTATACATACTAGATACCAGCAGCGCGCGCGCGCACACACACACACACACACACACACACAATCATGATAACCAAAAATGCCAACATAGGGCATAATTCTTTGGGGGTCAAAATTGCCCTTGTTTGAGAGCTATTGTTTTAGAGTTATGCACTAGTTCATGCACTAGTCCCTATACATATAGTCCCATTAGAGTATGAGCTTCTTTGTGCAGGGATATTATTTCATCCTTTATATCCCTATTGCCTACCAAAGCACTAGCACATAGTAGGTTCCTAATAAATATTGGTGACAAGAATATATTTTATTTAAGTAATAGGATTATCCTTTGGTCTTATGCCTAGTTAAATTTATGTATCAACCAACATTCTGAGCTGGTGAGTAGCATATTTCCTTCCATCTTTTAAGATAAATATATTCTGTACTTATTCTGTAACTATCTAATGTACTCACTAAATCCTGATGCAGTACTCTGCTATGAGGGAAGGAAATTCTAGGTCTAGAGTCAGAATTTTTAAAATACAGGTAAAAAATGTTATCTAGGCCTTTGGTAATGTCATCAATATACACTCTAGCCCTATGATTGCCTGTTATTTCCACAATATGAGATTAATCAAGAAGATTTCATTTGCCCTAGCCAGTTTGGCTCAGTGGATAGAACATTGGCCTGCAGACTGAAGGGTCCCGTGTTTGATTCTGGTCAAGGGCACATGCCCAGGTTGCAGGCTTAATCCCTGGTAAGGGCTTCCTGGAGACAGCGATCACTGATTCTATCTCTTTTTCCCTCTCCCTTCCTCTCTGAAATCAATAAAAAATATATTTTTAATAAAGAAGAAGATTTTATTTTGTGTAGAATAATAAGTTTCTTCCTCTAGCTGAAAAATACCAACATTCAGATTACTTTTCTATAATCTTTAGAAAACTTTTGTGAAAGTATATTATAGTTATCTTCAATCAGAACATTAAGAAGTATTTTTGCCTCTTATTTAACAACTGCACGATTCACTTCCAATACACATATGCCGTGAACACCCATACATCCACTCCAAAATTCCCCCAATTTTGTTATTCTTTAGTAATAAAATGTGCCTCAGAGGTAAGCTAAAGCACCATGAGCTGTACACGGAACACTCAAACTTTGTTCTGACCCTTAACACCATATAAAGTAAGCCTAAATAATCTAGTGTTAACATTTTACATTCAAGTCATGTAATTTTAATAAATATATTAAACTTACAATTGTTTAGAAAGTTGTCCGTTTCTGTCTTGTTGATTTCTGAAATATACAGAAATGCTGAACAGGATCAGCTCATCAGAAATTGCATAATGCCTCTGAATACTTCAAATACTAAAGGCTGGTTTAATTTTATTTTAAAATAACGTATCTCTAGGTTGTAAAGAAAGCAACATAGTTATTTTTATCATAGACATAGTATGTTCACTGCCTTGGGGAAAAGAGAGATCTGAACAGTGTTTCTTAAACTTTAGTGAGGATAGTAACATAGGGAGCACCTTCATAATATAAATACCTGTTTCTCTTTCCAGTAATTCTGACTCAGTGATTTTGTGTTGAAGCCCAGGAGCATGAGTTTTATACCAGGAAATAAGATGCGTGTGGACCACAGTCTCTTTGAGGGAAATAATGGTCTGAACCACAGTTTGGATTGACCAAATGCAATGATATTATTTTTATTGGCCACTATTTCAGATTATTTTACTAAAGCCATAGGCATAGTCCCATTTGTACAACAACCACGTGGCATTTCCATAAATTAGTTCTCACGCCCATTTAAAACCAATGTTATCTCTTTACTAGTATAAGTCTTCCTTCTGCCAACGTTTTAGCAAGGCGATTTGCCTTCACATCGTCATTTGACTCTAACCAATGGCTCCTTAGTTCGTTGACTTCTCAACATTAGGCAGAGGGCAGTGATGGTCCCCAGAGGCCAGGTTTCCTGTGTGAACCAGAGGGTGCTTAAAAGGGAGGCAATGACATTCTAGTAGACATGAGCAACCAATGCACTCTAATATATTCTTTCTTGCTCTCATTATTCTTGGCACTGGCCAACAGTTTCTGCTGGAAATAATGGCATAGATAATAATAGATAATAAATAATAACAAATAAATAAGCCATCTTTGCTTAAGCTAAAGGTAGAGAACGCCTTTAAAATGTGCATGTGTCAACAAGGTAAATAAAAAAGCTCATGCTTGCCTTGTGTAGTGTTTTCATTGACCTGGTAAAAACTGAAATATATATATGTATGAGCTGTGAAATACAATTGTATAATTTTTGTGATTCCATGTAAAAATGAAATGCTCTTATATTTGTATTTAAAATTGACATTTCACAGAATGAATGTGAACAGTAAAACTCATGCTAGTAATTTTAATTTTTTTTACTTTAAATGACATTAAGAAATAAAAACACCAGGACAAAACAAGAGACCATGAGAGAAAAAGGCCATGAGAGGACTTATATTTTATTACCTTTAACAGCCCTTTTTTAAATTGCTTTTTGAAGAATGCAACTTTCTCTTTTCCACTGGGCCCCACAAATTATGTAGTAGCTCTGACTAGTGAAGTCTCCTTTGTAAGCAAGTAAGGTAGCTGACCATCAAGCTAAGCCTCTAGTGAAGTCTACCAGCTTTTATATTTGCACTTTGTACTTGTTCCCTATGGTCTCATTTCTAATACTACCAATTCCCATATTGTACCACTAGCCACATGTGCCTAGTGAGCTCTTGAAATGTGGCTTATCTAAATTGAAATGCACTATATATATAAAATATACACTAGATTTCAAAGCCTTAGTATTATATATATGTATATATATACATATACATATATATACACATATATATGTATATATATATGCACATATACAGTATATGCATATATACATATACTAGAGGCCCAATGCATGAAATTCGTGCAAGGGGCTCGGACCCCATAGCCACCGCAGCTGCCTCTGCCTTGGTCTCACAGCGCCATGGCTTAGTCCGGAAGGTCGTCTGGAAGGTTGTTTGGTCTAATTAGCATATTATGCTTTTATTATTATAGATATATACTCATAATAATTTGTACATTGACTGTTGAAATAATACTATTTTATATATATTGGGTTAAATATATAAATATTTAAATGAATTTCACAATTACTTAATGACAAACTTGCATGCAAGCCATAAGTTTTGGGTAGTATAAAAAATTAAAATACTTTATTAGGACCAATTTGGTCCCAAAGAAATGTTCTACTAGTGGCAAGACTCCATAATTAAAGGGCATCCGAAATAATTTTCTAAAAATCATTGCCCAAGACCAAACTTAACATGGAGATATTTTATGTAAGAGAATTAAACTAAGTAAGAAAAATAAACTTACTTTTTATTTCAACTGATTCAGGATCTAATTTAGGGGGCCCTACAGCATCATACAGCTTTTCATGTAGAACTCGTTGAATAATTTTATTTATGGTTTCAGGATCCTCAGTAGAGCGAAATCTAAAAATCAGCAGCATGTGAGCCAACACTCCATTTTCCTCTTTACTGTGGATCAAAAAGGAAAAAAAATGTGGTTTTAAAATATAGTTTAGAATAAAATTTAGAGTAATAGCATATACTAGGGGCCCAGTGCATGAAATTCATGCACTGGTAGGGTCCCTAGTGACTGCCGGCTGCCAGCAGTTACTCACTCCCTTCCCCCAGCTGCCTGCTACCACTGTTGGCCTGGGGCTCCCTCTCTTCCCCAACTACCTGCTGCTGCCTCCTGGTCGAACTCCTAGAGCACTCCCAGTCAAGGGGACAATTTGCATTCTACACTTTTATTATATAGTATATTTTTCTTTATCATTCTTTTGAAACACAAAAAACAAATCCATACATGTAATTTTAAAAGATCTAGTTTATTTTCTTCTATATTCCTATTGGTTACCACATATAGAACTCCCAACTCAGCCTCTCTGATAGTAATAAGCTAGTATGTTCATGGTTTCTATTACAACCAAAGGACCCAGTTAAGTACATGGTTATTGACATAAAAAGACACTTCTCTTGTTAGCCATTCAAAATTATCAAATGTAGCCTCACCAGTATGGCTCAGTTGTTGAACATTGACCTATGAACCAGCAGGTCACAGTTCGATTCCTAGTCAGGGTGCATGCATACCCATGTTGCTACTGGATCTCTAGTTGGGGGAGGGAGGGAATGGGCAGGAAGCAGCCAATCAATGATTCTCTCTCATCATTGATGTTTTTATCTCTCTCTTCCTATCCCTTCATCTCTGAAATCAATCAATAAGTATTTTTTTAATTATCAAGTATAATGTTTACTGAATATGAAATTGACTCTGGCTTTAGCTTTCAGGCTTAACTCCCAGTGACTTAAAACCAATAGTTTTTCCTAAGCAACCTTCAGGCTCTCCTAAACAACTCCCAAATCCTAAGAATCTTAGAAAGCTTGACCAAACTATGTTGACTCTATGTGATTGTATTTTCTAGGTAGAGTGTTAATTAACCTTTGTTATTTGAATGAGTTACTGACTTGGATTCAGCCTTGACTACTCTTTCTCATTCTGTCAGCTGCTCCACCTCATGTTTTTCACATATGATCAATTCCCATAGAATCTTACTCCTACCTCTACATGGCATTAACTCTTACATAAATTATAAACAGAATTATAAATTAGAATCATATTTTTTGAGATCAGTTTTTTTATTATAAGTTTTATTATCCACCCTCTCTGATGCAGTATTTCTACTTTTAGAAATTTAATCTTCAAATACCCTCTTGTATGTACAAGGAGATATGTATGCATATGTTCATCATAACCTTGTTTTTAAATCCAAAAATATGTAACAACCCAAGTGTCCATCAAAAGGGCATTGGCTAAGTTGACCCTGACACATACTTGTAGTGAAATACTATACAGCCAACTAAAAAATGGAATAGATGTACATTCAGTCATTAAAAATATGTGCAAAATAGATGGTTAAGAAGATGAGTTCTTTCTGGAAGTGGAATTATTGGAGAGAGAGCTTTCAGGTTCTATTTACATAATACTGTGTTGTTGATCTGTGTATCTTTTTGTATTGCTTTTGTAATCTGAAGAAACAAATAGGGCTTTAAAGAGATTATTGTTATGTATCTCATAGCCTTTCAGCAACCCCGCACATCAATTATTTCTTCTTCAGTCTCTTAAAATATTCCCATACTGCCTGGCTTATAGAAACAAAAACAAATAAAATCCTCTCCCTACCCCAGAAATTCAATGTATCTCTCACCTTATTATCACAATAAACCTTCTTGAACAGATAAATTACATTCTACCTCATATTTACTTCTTTGCACGCTGCTTCCTCCCCTCCCAGTCCACTGAGTCTTTCTTCTACACTAAAGACTTCCTCATTGACTCATACATCAGTCCATTCTTTCCAGTCTCTTCTTGAATTTTGTGCATCTGTCATGAATTTTCTTTTTTTTTTTTCTGCTTCTTCCCTATTGCCTAGGTTCCTATTTTTTGTGAATCTCCTTACACATTGTTGTTCTCCATCAAGCTTTTTTCATCAACCATTCTTTTTATCTTTCATTACCCTTTTTCTGAGAAATTTCATTTATACCCAAGTTAGACTCATATTTCAGGCTCATATGGTTCCCTAGCATCTCAATTCAACATCTCTAAGACTAACTTTATCTTTCCAACACACTTTACTTCTTCCTCCTGCAGTAACAGAAGAAAACATAATGAACAGCAAGGTTTGTAGGATGAAGAAATAAATTGGAAAGTGGTTGGGAAGATAGAATTGGTATAACTTTGTTATACATGTGTGAGTGGTTCAGGAAAGAAAGGAGTGTATGATGACTCCTAAGTTTCTCATTAGACTGGGTTTTCCTTGACTCCAAGATATTTCTGTGGAACTTCCATGTGGAAATGTACTTGGGCAGGCATATAGTTCTAGAAGCCAGGAAAATAGTTTAGACTGGAAAAATACACTTGGATTTCAATAACAAATGTGGATGAAGTCCTCTTTAGAGAGAAAAAAATTAAGGATTAGAGACCCAAGAAAGAATATTTCAAATACTAAAGAGGACAGAATTTTCAGGTGAAAGTAACCAAAGTAACACCTTAAAGATGTCAACAAAGTAATAGACTAAGAAGTGAATCTTGGAGTTTTGTCATTGAAATAATATTGGAAAGAGTTCTTATCCTATTTTTGAAAAATACAAGTAATTTTCATTAAGACAATATATTATTTAAGATCCTCATATAGTGCTTTGCATAAAATGTGCTCTAAATTTCTATTTATTCATGGTTGATAGTCAGATCTAAGATCTTAAATACTTGGAGCAGAAAGGGTAAAATAAAAAATAGCAAAGAAAATTGATAAGGAAAACCAAGAGATGAAGACAAACCTTATCTACTTACACTATTTACTATTAAACCGAAAGATGTGGTAGGTGCCTATTTGTGCTAGAATTTGCCAAAAAAACACACAACCATAATTCTATAACATAGCCACCAATAATATTTCTGAAACTCTCAATCATCTTGCAAATGCTTTCTTTTGCATTTAGAAAATCAGCAAGACACATTGTAACCCATGACTTACACAGAATAAGTGCGAAATGAATATTTGTGAAATTGAATTACATCACATTATAACACTTTAAACAGCATTTATAAACTGATTACATCAACAGCTTTAGCTTTAATTTGTATTCAGAAGTAATTTAGATCTACATACCTGAATCTGATAATGTGAGACATGACGAATTCTCCCCTCAATGAAGATTTATGAAATGCATTTCTCACCTGTTCCAAAAAATATTCAAATTATTCCAGCAACAATTCCTTGAAATTCTGCAAGCTAATTTAAAGTTTACATTTTTTTCAATTAAAAACAAAACACAATGACCAACATATCACCATGTGCCAAACTTGAGGACCCTTTTTTAGTATTCTACTTAAGTGATTTCCAGTGAACTCTGCCTTGGGACTTATAGGAGCTGGGGAACCATAATAGAGGGGTCTGAAGTGACATCAGTTGTACTACACTCAAAAAGAGATAAAAGAGAATAAACAGACTGTTTTTTGAAAAGTAACAGTAAATATTGACATCCTGAGATATAGACAAAAGTATACAAGGGAAATGAATTAATTCTGCCAACTAGTAATTGGGTTAGAGATATGAGTGCATGAATGTCACATGGTTTCCAAACCTGGTGAAAAACTTACCCTATATAATAAACAGCTAATATGCAAATCGAACAATTGATGGAAGACCAGTCACTGTGATGTGCACTGAATGCAGGAGCTGCCCCCAGTGGTCAGTGCGCTCCCACAGACTGGTGAGTGCAGTGGGGTTGGTGGGAGCCTCTCCCACCTCTGCAGCACATCGCTATGGACCCCTCAGGGGATGTCCACCTGCCTGCTCAGGGGGAGCAGGCCTAAGCCGGCAGGCAGACTTCCCCCGAGGGGTCCTAGACTGTGAGAGGGCACAGGCAAGGCTGAGAGACCCCCCCAGTACACAAATGTTGTGCACTAGGCCTCTAGTATATATATAAATATATACACTGAGTGGCCAGGTTATTCTGACCACCTGATGTTTGTAGGCAAATTAGCTATAATTTCGCACTGAAATTGCTAGAGGGCCAGACCATTATAAATAGGGAAGCAGGTTGTTTACCACGACAGTAGAAGTGATTTTTTTCTGAAGCTATGGGCAAACAACACGATTTAACAGCCTTTGAACGTGGGATATATTTGAACATGAATGGCCAGATTATTATGACCACCCCATCAGTACTTCATTGGGCCACCTTTTGCCTTCAATACTGCAGCGATTCTTCTTGGCACTGAGATGTTGAAAGGTGATGCGAGGAATTTGACACCATGCCTGATGAATAGCACTGTCCTGTTCTGTGAGATCTGATGGTTGTGGAACCAGCTGCCTGATGGCTCTTTTAACTTCATCCCACAAATGCTCAATTGGATTGAGATCTGGTGATTGTGGGGGCCACCTAAGCAAGGTAAAGTCTCCCTCATGTTCTTGAAACTACTCCTGCACAATAAGAGCACCATGGCATGGCGCATTGTCTTGTTGGAAGAAGCCATCTCCATTGGGATACGCCATCAACATGATAGGATGAACTTGATCAACAATGATACTTAAGTATGTTGTGCTATTCAGACACTGTTCCACACGAATTAAAGGGCCCAAATAATGCCAGGAAAACATGCCCCAAACCATAACACTGCCCCCACCAGCTTGAAGGTTTGTACTCATGCATGTGGGGTGCATGCTTTCATGCTGTTTCCGCCAAATTCTCACTCTGCCATCTGCATGATGCAACTGGAAACAATTCATCAGACCATATGACTTTTTTCCAAAGCTCGACTGTCCAATCCTTGTGTTCCTGTGCAAACTGGAGATGTTTCATCATGGTAACTGCCGACAGCAAAGGTGTTCGAACAGGCCTTTGGCTTCCATATCCCATACGATGAAGTGTACAGCTAATTTGCCTACAAATGTCAGGTGGTCATAATAATCTGGCCTCTCACATTCAAATATATCCCACGTTCAAAGGCTGTTAAATCACATTTTTTACCCATACCTTCAGAAAAAAAATCACTTCTACTGTCATGGTAAACAACCTGCTTCCCTATTTATAATGGTCTGGCTCTCTAGCAACTTCAGCACGAAATTATAGCTAATTTACCTACAAACGTCAGGTAGTCATAGTAATCTGGCCACTCAGTGTGTGTGTGTGTGTGTGTGTGTGTGTGTGTATTGCTTTAAAGAGGAGCTTATTCAGATATTTCCCTGACTTGGTGTTTACAAATACAAATACAACCAAGATTTGACCTCCTCCTCAGCAAGGTGTACGAATCCTCAGGCTTCTAGTCTACCGGGCAGTTTCCAGGCAACTCACTGCCATTCTGTTATTACTCGGGGTGTTGGAACTGGAAGACGATTTGGAAATGATCCAGTCTTAATGCCCTAATATCCACATAAAAAAATTTGTCCAGAATGATAAGTGATGCCCCAAAGAACACCTCACTAGCTAGTACATGGTACTGAAAATAAATGTCCCATCTCCTAGCTTAGGGGGCTTTCTATCACATCATACCACTAATTACCTCACAAAATATCAGGAAACATCTGAATTATTCTCTAAGTAATCTGACAATAAGAAGTCACCACCCAGGCCCTTGCTCTTTTGGCCAATACTACTTATTTTTCTACTTCTTAAAATATTTCATTTATCCCTCAGGATAATGTTGATGCCTTCATGATAGAATGAGTACCCATGGATTTCTTATGCACTTATTATCAAAAACTGGTCCAAGATTAGATTCTTAAATACGAAAATACTATTCAAGTATGTGTTCCAATAATTTTTAATCTGGTGTTCTTTTGCTCAGGGTTTCTTCTTTAAGAAGTCTAGGATACATCAACCCTCACATTCCCAGAATTTCTGGATTTTTCTGATTAAGCATGTAGCCCTAGCTAAGGAAGGGTGAGTAGGAGAAACATAAAGAAATGGCTAAGGTCATTTGGTTCAGTTCTGCACATCATACTCTCTGAAGTCATGAATTGTTATTTTGTTTTATATCACTTAGGGAGGGGGCTCTCCTTATTTTGCAAAGATATGCAAGGTCAGTGGAATAGATGTCGTAGAAGCTAAGGTACTAAAAATTATGGTAAAAAAGTGATGGCCCTGGAAATGGAGGGGAAAAAATGCTTACCATTGATTCAATTCTCTGGCTCATTTCTGTGAAATTTTTAGAAGCCTCTCTTTCAAAATCATCATACAGTTTGTCACTTGTAAATGACAATGTACTATAGTAATTGTAGGTCTTCCTTTGATCTACAAGAAAAGAGATAAAAACCCATCATAATTTTTATCAGATGTGTGTGAAGCATTATCATTTTCCTATTTAGTGGTTGCTGGAAAGGCTGACTGGAAATAATGTTTGTACCCATGTCGTCATCTGCATCATCCTGCCCTGAGCTTCATGATTATCTCAGAAGAAATGACAACAACATTAATCATCATGAGATTTAGAGTGTAAAAGCCATAAGAAATGCTTGGTGTTCCTATGGGTTAATTAGTCATGTGTTATCCATTCCTGAACAAGCAACAGGTGGTAGCAAGTCATGCCATCTGAGCAAACACACATGGATGGATTTAGAAACTTCTCAAGAGTAAATGCATTTTTTTATTCCAAAAGTAGGTTTCTTCCATAATTCTGGCCATAGGAGTCTAGTGTAAGAATATTTATTTTGACTAAGGAATAAGATGAGGATAGGGTTTAAAATGCTAGGAGTTCAATATATAGTTTAAGAAGCTAGAGCTGCCACCTGGCATACACTTCCAGGGACACTATTTAGTTTCACCTGGCTCCCTTTTCACACTATTTACTTTCTTTCTCCTGGCAGCCACGGGAATTGGAGCTTGTCGGCTTCCTTAGCCATTGTCTCTTTTTTGTGCATCTAGTTTAAGCAGCCCACGACTGGGATCTGCTGAAGAATTCATTCAGGAAAGCTTTTCATCTACCCCATGATACACAAAGCAAGCACAGAGCCCTCAGAAAATTCATTAAACAAATATTAATGCCAACTACCTTTTCTGTGAGGGACTCTGTGCTGAGCATTAGAAATACAATGGTGATCAAGACTATTGTGTATGGTTATCACAGGAAAATGGAGCATGTCTCACCCAATCTCAAGCTCTCTGCCCTTCTCTGTTGCTTCTTATTTGTTCCCTTTGCACTTAAACCCCAAGGAAAATAAAACTAACATTGGACACCTGTGTCCTAGACATACTCACATATCTCGTTTAATTTATAAAAACCCTCATGGGAAGGCAGTATTATACACATTTATCAGACACCGGATATAGCCTCAGAAATGTGAATAAATTGCCTAAACCCAACATGAACAGCCAGAAAAAAAAAAAAAACAGAACGGGGCTTCAACCTAAGGTCTAACTCCCAAAGCACAAATGTTCTTTACATACTGCTTCTTGGGGTGGAAGCAAATAAACAAACCCACTCATTGAAGCTATAAGAAAAATATCTTGTTATATGCAACTTATGCAAAATAACTCCTGGTAAATTTCAAAAGAACGTCATGGCCACCAATCAGACTCTGACAAGGTCTGGAGTGACACATGAAGGAGAGGGAAGTCAGGCTGGAGAGACTGAAAGGTCAAGGTCTGCTGAGCATTAGCCACCTAAGTGAGGTACTGGAGAGTTTTTACCTTCCTCCCCGCTTCCTCACCTCCCTTCCCTGAATGGCCAGTGCAAGCTGAAATGCAGGCAGAGCCCTGGCAATGTACACAATTTTAAGTGAGGTTTTTAATCTATTGAAATATTGACCGATCGTTTCCCTTAGGTCTGAATTTGGGCCCAAGACCCTGCATTTTTTTCTAACAAGCTCATCCATCAAGCACTAGGCTGATGCTGCTGGCACCCAACCACATGTTGAATAGTAAGGTTCTAAAAAGGAAAAGAACAGACTCTTCTATGTCCTTAGACCTGTTTTGGTGTTGTTTATTTAATCATTAGATTAAATCAGTGGTTCTCAACCTGTGGGTCGTGACCCTTTGGCGGTCGAACGACCCTTTCACAGGGGTCGCCTAAGGCCATCCTGCATATCAGATATTTACATGATGATTCATAACAGTGGCAACATTACAGTTATAAAGTAGCAACGAAAATAATTTTATGGTTGGGTCACAACATGAGGAGCTGTATTTAAAGGGCCAGAAGGTTGAGAACCACTGGATTAAATCATTTAAAATTGCCGTTTGTGTAGGTCAAAATCAGCAATTCCATATACTTCAACCAAATAAACAACTTATCTGTAGTAAATATTTTACTTTGATCAAATGACTCAAACAGATCACTAAGTGTCAAAAGATACTCCCAATTGTCAAAATTATATGGCATGTGTAGTTGTTGAAGAATATCATTGGGAATGTTAACAGAAAAGTAAAAAAATAAGGAGGAACATAAGTTTTCTAACAGGTTTGTGCTTCTATAACCTACAATGATGTTACTCATAATAGATTCACCTTCTGTCATTCAAATCACAGAGGGGACAGGAATGCAGCTTCAAAGGCCCGTGGACACACACCGCACACACAAATCTGCGCTGTCCTGGGCTTTATGCCAAAGCAATGTTTCTTCAAGTCTGATCACTTCCAGCTTTATCTATCTGTTTCTGTAATAGATTTGTTTGGTTTAGCTGGGTTATCTAGGTGTCCCATCTCCAAGTGCACATGTGCTATATCCACTCACAGAGGGCAGGTTGCAATTATGACAGTAACACACGTCACAACAATTGTTTATTCAGGTGTGCTGTGTGGGCAGTAGAAACTGTGTTCCATATTACTCAACTGATCATCCAAACAATAGGATCCAGGAACAGGTTACTGGAAAAAATCTTGCCAGGTTTTCACTGTATGCATATGAATAAGACTTTAAGCCTCTATAAACACTTGGCTTGGGAAGAAGCAAAGGAGAAAAATAAGAAACATTTTCTCTCGCTCAAGTATGAAGACCCCTAGTATTACTTGGGACTCCTTATGAAGTCAGATAAGCCAAAATATGCCCCTAGAAAATATCATAGGTATGACTCACTTGTTATTTTTCATTCTGTATTTAATAGACATTAATTAAGTTTCTAATATGTGCAAGAATCCTCTTAATTTCTGAAAATACAAAAATGAATGCAATGTAGTCCTAGGCATCCATGAAGAAGAGTGATAATGCTTACAACATCATGGGACTCAGTATATTCATAACAGAATTATAGGATTGTGAAGTTATTTCAGCTACTATTTTGTTATTAAAAACATGCTCCAGAAAACAAATTCAAAAATACAACTAAGAGACAAAACGGACATCATCCAGAACCACAGGAAGGCTGGCTGAGTGGAAATTCTACAACTAGAAGGAAAGAGAAAAGCACACTGAGACTCAGAGGAGGTGCGGAAATGCAGAGGTACGGAGGCGCACCGGCAAGGGCTGGCAACTGAGGATGCGGCTGTCGTTTTGAATCAGGAGGGAATCACAAGCCCCCGACTGCTCTGAACTCCAGTTCCGGGAGAGTCTCTGGGGACCTAGACTCATACGGGAAGAAACTGGACTGTCTGGCAGCGGGCAGAACTCGGAACTCGGAACTCGAGGGCGGTTTTCTCTCAAAGGTGCTTGCAGAGATTACCGGGACACTGAGACACAGGGCCCCTTAGGGCAGGGCTGAGGATCAGCCATAGCTGCTTGATCCGCCCTGTTGATTCCCTGAGACCCCACCCAAGCTGCAGCAGAGGCTTTTGCATATGAATGCCCTGGCCCTTTGCAATCTGAAAATTACCTAACAAACTGCAGCTGGGCCAGACAGACCCAGAACTTCCAAGAGAAGGCCCAAGGCCCCACAGCGGCTTGCATTGCTTCACAGCTGGGCCTCATCTAGGCACCTCCAAACCCCAAACAAGGAAGGGGAATCTGCAGATCTCTTCGTAGCTCCTGCTGGGTAGCCTCAGGCAGAGGCTAAATTAGCACCTCCTTAGATCCAAGAGCCAGTGTACCCAGTGGTCAGAGTGGGACCATCCAATTACAACTCCTCAGATCCATAAGGGACACACTCAGGGGGCAGACTCAGTGAGCACCAAAGCCCCACTGAAGCAAGTCTTGCCTCATAAGGGTGTCTTCAGCACAGAAGTTCTCCCACCATAGACAGAGCTGATTCTCACAGCCAATTGGTCTGGAGGTCAATTCTTCCCAGTGATACCTACAACAATCAAGGCTTAACAACAACAAGACTATGCACAAAGCCCACAAAGGGGTGCACCAAGAGTGTCCACCTCAGGTAATTGGGAGGCTGAGCCACTGGGCCCTATAGGACACCTAGCACACAAAGCCACTCTACCAACACAGGGAAACATAAAAAATGCGGAGACAAAGAAACAGGACACAAATGACAGAAATGGAGGAGAGCAAACAACTGGATATAGAGTTCAAAACCACACTTTTAAAGTTTTTCAAGAACTTTCTAGAAACCATCGATAAATTTAGTAAGACCCTCAAAAAGTCTGGTGAGACCGCCGATAAATGTAATGAGACCCTCAAGAAATCTAGTGAGACCCTCCAGGTTGTGAAAAAGGACCAACTAGAAATTAAGCATACACTGACTGAAATAAAGGATATTATGCAGAGATCCAACAGCAGACCAGAGGATCACAAGAATCAAGTCAAAGATTTGAAATACGAAGAAGCAAAAAACACCCAACTGGAAAAGCAAAATGAAAAAAGAATCCAAAAATACGATGATAGTGTAAGGAGCCTCTGGGACAGCTTCAAGCACACCAACATCCAAATTACAGGGGTGCCAGAAGAAGAGAGAGAACAAGATATTGAAAAACTATTTGAAGAAATAATGACAGAAAACTTCCCCTACCTGATGAAAGAAATAGACTTACAAGTCCAGGAAGCACAGAGAACCCCAAACAAAAGGAATCCAAAGAGGACCACACCAAGACACATCATAATTAAAATGCCAAGAGCAAAAGACAAAGAGAGAATCTTAAAAGCAGCAAGAGAAAGAAAATCAGTTACCTACAAGGGAGTACCCATACGACTGTCAGCTGATTTCTCAACAGAAACTTTGCAGGCCAGAAGAGAGTGGCAAGAAATATTCAAAGTGATGAAATACCAAGAACCTACAACCAAGATTACTTTACCCAGCAAAGCTATCATTCAGAATTGAAGGTCAGATAAAGAGCTTCACAGACCAGGAAAAGCTAAAGGAGTTCATCACTACCAAACCAGTATTATATGAAATGCTGAAAGGTATCCTTTAAGAAGAGGAAGAAAAAGAAAAAGGTAAAGATACAAATTATGAACAACAAATACACATCTATCAACAAGTGAATCTAAAAATCAAGTGAATAAATAATCTGATGAACAGAATAAACTGGTAATTATAATGGAATCAGGGGCATAGAAAGGGAGTGGACTGACTATTCTTGGGGGGGAAAGGGGTGTGGGGGATGCGACAAGAGACTGGACAAAAATCATGCACCTATGGATGAGGACAGTGGGGGTGGGGTGAGAGCGGAGGGTGGGGTGGGAACCAGGTGGAGGGGAGCTATGGGGGGGAAAAAGAGGAACAACTGTAATAATCTGAACAATAAAGATTTAATTTTAAAAAATAAAGTAAAATAAAAGAAGGGGGTGAAATAAAAAATAAAAACATGCTCCAGAAAAATTTTCAAAATGCAAATACTTCAAATTCAAAGACCTGCATGTGGGGAAATTCTACCAAAAATAATCTTTACATTACTTTTTTTTCCTTTAAACTGCTCGTTAATGATCCATCTTGCTTGGATAATTAAGACTGGATTGTGTCTGCTAGCAGATCACCAAATTACAGACCACCATTTCTCTTTACAAGAAAGAAACTTCTGCAAATTCCCAATTAAATTAGAATCAAGTTATTAGCCTCTTTAGTTACAGGGTCTTGAACATCAAAGCATTACCTAGTCAGTAAGGGAGATATTAAACCAATAGGTCATAGTGGAGTCAACTAATTAAAACCTGAGGCAAAGTAGGAGGAAACTTCAGAAGGGTTGTCGTGCCCTTAAAAAACAGTTCTGGAGTACCCTGGGGAAATTTCCAATAGCACAGCAGCGTTCACGTTTCATTCAGCAGTGAGGTACCCAATTACTGCAGAGTGAATCTCCTTATAATTAGCCTTCTCAGCAGATCCTGTCCTCTTTACTCACTTATAATACATCCCAAGATGAGATTTAAAATAACAGAAATAAACATTTCTTCAATAATATATCACTCTGAGCATTTTTCTAACTTACCAGCACAGAATAGAGCCTACTTATTTTTTATAGTCCCTGATTATGTGATTAATTAATTGGGCTGTCAGGATTTCAATGACTTATAATTATTTTAAATCAAGGTGATTGCCCTATAACCTCAAACAACTCAAGCCACTGGACTCTAGCTATCCTGTGGTCTTCCCCTAATTAAGAGTTGATTATTAATGAATATAAAAACGAGCATGCTATTCCCAGTAGGAAGCATTGCTTCATTAAAGATGGAAGAATCTCCTTGGCTCGTGAGGATTAAACATGAAACAAGGCAGGTAAAGCGTTCTTCGTACCAGCTATGCAAGTGAATTGTAGTAATGAATGAATAAGCCTGTGGCTAACCAAAACAGGAATGTACGGGAGGAAATATTTGGGGTAAATCACATGATGCCAGGGCAGCCCATACTTACTGTATCTCACATAATGAACAATGAGTCCAATGCACACGGCCAGGACAATCAGGGATAAAAAGGTGATGAGGCCCATAACCCATGGCTTCACACACTCTCTCTTCGTGGCCCTGGCCACAGAAGACCTGAGAAAGAAAGCAAATGGGTGAATTATATCACAGTGCACCCTGTGCCCACTTCTTGGGTAAAACAGATATTCCTGAGGAATTCAGGACACTCGAACAGATGATAGAATACTGTTTAGAACACACCCTGGGTCCCAGGCTGCTAAGCCAGTCTGGCTCTGGTTGCCTGACTTTTGGCAAGTAATTTGACTTCTCTGTGCCTCAGTTTTCTTGTCCATAAAGCAAGGATGATAATGGTAAACCTATCTCATAGAATTGTTGTAAGGATTAAATAAATGACTTCGTGTAAAATGCCTACAACAGTGCCTAACATGTAGAAAGTGCTATGCAAATGTTAGCCATGATTTATTGTGCTGTCTGTGTGCAGGACACTGAGTTAGCACTGTAGGAGCTTTGGAAATGTTTAAAGCCTGTTTCCACTCCTCTAGAATCTAAAACTGCTCAAGAAATGTGTTGCAGCTTTAATCATACCAGGTTCCAGATAGAGTTTCTAATTCAATCTCTTTCTGTTTTTCTGATCTATATCCAAACAAGCTTCCAGGATACGCATAAAAGACAACCAGAGGTCTATTCTAAAAATGCTAAATGTTTGAGCTAATAGTTATCTCTAAACTTCAGGGATGCTGCAGGGAATCCCTTGTTCATGAGACTCCCTCAGCCTCTCCCATTTGTTCTGCCTTCAGAACGTTACTGAAAAAATGTCTGTTAACCTTCTTTGTGCTTAATTAGTAAAGTTGCTGTTTCCTTGTGTTATAATAGTTACTAAGCAAACTCAAAGACTAGAGAAAATGAAATAATATGTCAGTTGGCTAAAGAGTTTGAATATGATGCTATTTTAAATTTCTTGAGGTATTTGTCATGCTGGTAGAATTGATGGCATGTATTCATACCTCCAGAGCACTGTCTGGTACATGAAGACTAGGGACAAGTATGGTGTTATTTTGGAGGGGGACCAGGGATTGAATCAAAATAAAGAGAATTCCAAGTCCAGCTCTTTCCTTACCAGCTTGGACAAATCACTTAGACTCTGAGCATAGTTTCTTGGTCTGACAATAATGACAGAAGAATACCCATATTTTCAAAAGCATGAGGTTGACTGTGGAACCCATAATGAAATCATGAATTTAAGAAGTTCTTGGAAACTGCAAAGCATTTTGCAATATATATATTGCAGAAACAAGGAGACTCTATTTCCATGTGATATATGGCCAAGAAGTGATACCATTTTTATCCCTGCCACACCATCATCACATCCTGTCTCTGCCTCCATGTCCTGTTCTGTGTGAACATTATTGCAGAAGTCACCATTGCTACATGACTCTGCCTCAAAAGGCCTGGGGTGTGGTGCAAGGCCCCTGGGACTCCACCTGGTCCTATGACTTTCCCATGAGACTGTAGTCAAGGAAACTTCATCTTCCTCTACCCTATCTCTTCCATCACTAGTTCTCCCTTGAGTGGGATTCCAAACACCTGCTCCTACAATGGCAATTATTGAAATATAAAAAGAGTTCTCCACAGGAGGTTATTTTTATGTGCAACTGTGCCTAAGAAGCCTAAAAACTGACTACTGTTCCTTCATCTGTGAATGCTTGCTATTCGCTTGTTGCAGAAGAAAGGAGATGCATATAGCAGACGTAAGCAAAATGTGGGGCGTGGGGGGAGGGGACAGCCATGGGAGGGAAGGGCTTCTCTACTAATAGCAAAACATGCCAGATAAAGAATATGAATTTATAATGGAAGGAAATATGATATAACTATAAAAGTATATGATCACTATATAGGATTGTGAAATATGACAGAAGTTCTATTTTATGATAACTGTTTATCAAGACAGAAAAGTAAAATAATGCAGCCATTAGACTGATGGGGTAGAGCTACATGTATTAACATGTAAAAGGTCAATGATACATTTTAATGAAAAAATGTTGCAGAAGAATATGTATTCTGTGTCTAGTTTCTATAAATAAAACTATATATGTGTGTGCATTGCAAAATATATAGGAAGAGACAAAAATTATAAACAGTAAGAAGTGGAATAACAGAAATAAGAAAGAAATTTTAATTTTAATGTGCTTTTTTGTGTTGTGGTGGATTTTTTCTAACAAGAGATATCATAGCTTTTGAATTAAACAAAAGAGAGAGAGGGGTTGAATTTCAAAAGATAATGAGAATGATTATATGCCTTTTCATGGGATTTCTGTCACTATCATGCCCCAAATTACCAGTGTGTCCTCCTTTCCTGACCCCCTCCGTTTACAGTTATTTCAGTGATGGTCTTTGGTGGCTTTGAATGAGATAAGAGAGGTAGCATGGGACAAAGAAAAAAGAGAAACCATCAAAAACACTTTGAATAAGCAAGGGAGTGTATTGCTGAGCCCCACCACCAATTTATTTATTGTACATTCTTGTACCAGCAGATTCAATTCTCTCTTATTTCCTACACATGAAAAACAAGAATTATAATCCCAAACCCCTCCTAAACTGGTGAATTATGTGGCGATAAAAAATGATAAAATATTTTATTACTTTGAGCTCCCAAGTAGAAAAATATTGTGCAAAAAGCAAGGGCTATCATTATTATCATTATTTTAATTATTAATAATAATGGTAATAACCACATTACTGAGATGTTTGTCATTGGAAACATTATCTCTTCCCTTCCCAGTCTGCATGGCATTGCTTTTCAAACTGATGCACCCTGTTTCTTAATTACTTTTTTGTTGCTCTCTCAGCAAGTGATTTAATACTGAATTGCTCCAAATTAGATGTGGTAGAGTGTGCTAAAAATCATTAAAATGGAGGAATAAAACCATTTTATATGTCAACAGAAACATGTAATTAACTCCCTTCTGCACATAAACCCTTATCCAATCATCATTGTGGCCTGTTGAAACTTATCTGAAGTTCCTCCCATAAAATTACCTTCAGATAGACTGGTTAATTCTAATAGCTTCAGTGGCATCAAATTTCTTTCTTTGTATTATTTTTCTTTTCCATTTGGGGACATGTGTGATTAGACAAAGAATATAGCAGGTGAATAAAACAGTTAAAATATGGGTACATTTTTATAAGCCCAAAATTGCCAAAAGGCAAGTTATATGACCAGAGTTGCATATTGTCACTTTTTAATGAGTACTAAAAAAAAAAAAAAAAAAAAAAAAAAAAAGGAGCCAGCTGGTGTGACTCAGTGGTTGAGCATCAACCCATGAACCACAAGGTCATGGTTCAATTCCCAGTCAGGGCACATGCCCCAGTTGGAAGCTTGATCCCCAGTAAGGGGATGTGCAGGAAGCAGCCAATCAATGATTCTCTCTCATCATTGATGTTTCTATCTCCCTCCCTCTCCCTTCCTCTTTCTGAAATCAATAAAAGTTGATTTTAAAAAATAAAGAGAAAGGCAACACAACTACAACAAAAACAAGGGGTGGCGGGGTATGTACTAACAAATAAACTTTATGGTAAGCACTAGGGAATGAGAAGTCAAGACTCACAGTGCTTCAAAGGAAAGTTCATCAGAAAACCCCTACACAACACCACCACCACGGACTGATGGATAGAGGATCTCCAACTCTTTGCTCATTGTCTACAATGGTAAATAGCATGGATGTTCTTAGTTCGCATGTTTCACCAGGTCAGTCCAGCTGAGCTGTTTTGAATGAACATGTGCACAATATCTATAAAACTGGAGATACCAAAACATTATTATCAACCACTTAACCCAGAGGTCAGCAAACTTTTCTGTGAATGTCCAAATAGTAACTAAGGCTTTCTGCGCCACACAATCTCGATTGCAGCTACTCAACTCTGCCTTTGTAGTGCAAAAGCAGGCAAAGACAATACATAAACAAATGAGCATGTCTGTGTTCCAATAAAACTTTATTTCTGCACACTGAGATTTGAATTTCACAAACCTTTGCTTGCCATGAAATATTTTTCTTCTTTTGATTTGTTTTCAACCATTTAAAAGTGTAAAAGTCATTCTTAACTCAAGCAAGGTACAAAAGCAGGTGGTAAGGCAAATTTGGCCTTTGGGCTGTAATTTACTGATGGTTGACTTAAGCAAGAGCCGGCAAGTCAATGCTAATTGCATTGGGAAGCTATAATGGTCTTTTCTCTTTCTAGTCTCACTTTCATAGCAAATCTAATGTAGTCTAATCCCATTGTCACTGAACTTGTTTTGACAGTTCTCACCAAAACCTGCCCTATAGCTTGACAAGTGATTTCTCTCTTGTCTACCAGTCTCCATATCATTCTCCATTATAGTAAGCTGTCTTTCTAGAAGGGATATGCTAATGCTGAGACTGCTTGAAACCCAAGTCGGCCTCAGTTTGCCTAGTTTCCCCCTCTGTCCCATGAGCTTTAAAGTTATTTGCCTTTGTTCCTGCTGCTCCTATGTGGAGTAACTTAGACTCATTTTTTAATATGCATATGTATAATTTATGTAAAACAAGTTACCAAGGTGGCCCACTCATACCTGAGTCCCTCCCCTTAGCTCACTCTTCCCCACGATGGCCCATTTGATCAGTGCACCAATACTGGAAAGTGCTGGGGGCTATTCGGTTGTGTGTGTGTGTGTGTGTGTGTGTGTGTAATAGAAAGAACTTTTTGAAAGTTAATTTTACTAGTATTTTCTTTTTTTTTCTGTTCATCAGATTATTTATTCACTTGAGTTTTAGATTCACTTGTTGATAGATGTGTATTTGTTGTTCATAATTTGTATCTGTACCTTTTTCTTCTTCTTCCTCTTCTTAAAGGATACCTTGCAGCATTTCATTTAATACTGATTTGGTGGTGATGAACTCCTTTAGCTTTTCCTTATCTATGAAGCTCTTTATCTGACCTTCAATTCTGAATGATAGCTTTGCTGGATAAAGTAATCTTGGTTGTAGGTTCTTGGTATTCATCACTTTGAATATTTCTTGCCACTCCCTTCTGGCCTGCAAAGTTTCTGTTGAGTAATCAGCTGACAGTTGTATGGGTACTCCCTTGTAGGTAACTGACTGTCTTTCTCTTGCTGCTTTTAAGATTCTCTCATTGTCTTTTGCTCTTGGCATTTTAATTATGATGTGTCTTGGTGTGGTCCTCTTTGAATTCCTTTTGTTTGGGGTTCTCTGTGCTTCCTGGACTTGTAAGTCTATTTCTTTCATCAGGTAGGGGAAGTTTTCTGTCATTATTTCTTCAAATAGTTTTTCAATATCTTGCTCTCTCTCATCTTCTGGCACCCCTATAATTCGGATGTTGGTATGCTTGAAGTTGTCCCAGAGGCTCCTTACACTATCTTCATATTTTTGGATTCTTTTTTCTTTTTGCTTTTCCGGTTGGGTGTTTTTTGCTTCTTCATATTTCAGATCTTTGACTTGATTCTTGCAATCCTCTAGTCTGCTGTTGGAAGTCTGTATAATATTTTTTATTTCAGTCAGTGTATGCTTAATTTCTAGTTGGTCCTTTTGCACAACCTTGAGGGTCTCACTAGACTTATTGAGGATCTCATTAAATTTATCGGCGGTCTCACTAGATTTCTTGAGGGTCTTACTAAGTTTATCGGTGGTTTCTAGAAAATTCTTGAAAAACCTTAAAAGTGTGGTTTTGAACTCTATATCCAGTAGTTTGCTTTCCTCCATTTCTGTCATTTGTGTCCTGTTTCTTTGTCTCTCATTTTTTATGCTTCCCTGTGTTGATAGAGTGGCTTTTTGTGCTAGGTGTCCTATAGGGCCCAGTGGCTCAGCCTCCCAATTACCTGAGGTGGACACTCTTGGTGCACCCCCTTGTGGGCTTTGTGCACAGTCTTGTGGTAGTTAAGCCTTGATTGTTGAAGGTATCACTGGGAGGAATTGACACCAGGCCAATTGGCTGTGATAATCAGCTGTGTCTGCAGTGGGAGAACTTCTGTGCTGGAGACACCCTTCTGGGGCAAGACTTGCTTCAGTGGGGCTTTGGTGCTCACTGAGTCTGCCCCCGAGTGTGTTCCTTATGGATCTGAGGAGTTGTAATATGGATGGTCCCACTCTGACCACTGGGTCTAATTTTACTAGTATTTTCATCTAGTAATATATGCATATTGTCTAAAAAATGAAATGAGACTACTTGCCAGTTAAGTCTTTAGCAATTGTTTTTTATTTACCTCTGAGTTTCTGAATAATGTTCTCACATTGAATCTATTCTTTGCCTGCATCATAAAAGCCTGTGGGTATTTAATAGCCAATTCAAAACATCTATTCACTTCAGCTAAGTTTATTCATCCCCATCTCTGAATATCACAGCTAAGTATGCATTTTGAACTCTTTGAGGATAGGGTCTAATCCTTACTTATTTCTATGTTCTCTGAGCACATGCTCAAGGAATGTTCCCAGAGGGAATTGAAGTTGACTAAACAAATTGAATCAACCATTTGTCAGTACCACATATGGGTTTTGAACTCTCTTAAAGCACTCTGCTCTGCCATAGTCTTGGAAAAGAACTGGGAATATGACACACAAAGAAGGACAGGTCAGACATTGTAAAGAATAATTGCTATTTAAGTAAGCCTGATTTCCATAATACACTTTATATAATAATGAAGCTTTGGTTAATGTTTCTATTTCATCTGTGTTTAAAATATGTGATTATCCAAATTGATTTGATCTACCTACTATAAACTACTATCATAGTACAAAAAGTGACAAATGCAAATAAAAGGACAAATAAAAAGACATTAATTTCAGGAGATACATATTATTTGAGATCACTGAATGTCTGTATGTTATAATATCTAGACAAAAGCATAATGAAAGATACCATAATAAAGTAACAATATAGTCCCTTATGATATTGCTAATTCCCTATGTCAGTGCTTAAGATTTAAAATATAATTTATTTTTTATGGTGACTGTAGCTTATTTCTTTAGTTCATTGGATTGTGCCTCCTTGTCCTATCCACACAAATCCTTCTGATGGTTTTTCTTACCAGAAGGCATTGGTGAGATCTTCCATCTTTTTTATACTTTCTATAATACAACTATAAAAATATCCAGGATAAAACTAAAAATTTGGCCCTAGCTGGTTTGACTCAATGAATAGAGTGTTGGCCCTCAAACTGATGGGTCCTGGGTTCAATTCCAGTCAAGGACACATACCTAGGTTGCAGGCTCAATTCCCAGTCCTGGTCGAGGTGCATGCTGGAGGCAACCAATTGATGTGTCTCTCACACATCAGTGGTTTTCTCTCTCTCCTCCTCCTCTCCCTTGCACTCTCTCTAAAAATCAATGGAAAAATATCCTCAGATGAGGATTCACAAAAAAAAACAACTGAAAGTTTGTATATGTGTGTCTGGATTATGTTTTCACTGACTTTTTAAAACAATACAAACAAATTACTCCTTAATAAAATTGCAAAAAACATATTCTGCCCTGTCTATACAGTTATACAAACACCTCTATAAAGTGTCTAATATCATCAACCTGGTCCTTGGACTGAATTTTGTGTGCACTCCCTACAATAATAACTATGAATAGTTCTCAGAGAGAAGTTATAATTATAACAAGGTGGGACTCTAATTACTAGACAACTGTTTCCATTTGATTTTTTACAGCACCAATGTAATGGTAGGAAACTCATTGTTTTTATTATGAATGTTTTTACTTGTATTCTACCTTGTTCTACACTGGATTAGGTGGCTTATAAGGAGATTTTATATAAAGATAGATTTTATATATATTCTATATAAAATATGGTATTAAATTACCTTTAGAGATGTAAGAATAAAGCAAACTGTAAGTGAAAAGATAAAATGGGAATAGAATTAAAACTATATTTCATAATTCCCATGTAGACATTTCCTTAAATCAAGCCACAACATTTATAGCTCTCTGGACAAAAAAGCAAACAAGCAAACTTTGGTCAGGTATAGTCTTCATGGCACCAATAAGATAAAAACTGAGCAGATGCTCAGAAGCAATACAATTCTTTCAGTTCCTCATAAAAAGAATCTATACTAATAATAGCCTAGATGGTTGTCATGCCCTCATGCATCATGCCCTAATATGGCCATCACAAGATGGCTGTCACAAGATGGCCATCACAAGATGACTGTCACATGATGGCCATCACAAGATGGCCGTCACATGATGGCCGTCACATGATGGCCGCACACACAGCAGAGGCGGGGCCTGGCAGAGGAGGTGGGTCGCAGCTGGGGAGGGCAGTTGTGGAATTTCAGGCCTGCAGGGGAGGGCAGTTGGGGATGTCAGGCCAGCAGGGAAAGGCAGTTGTGGGAGATCAGGCCTTCAGGGGAGGGCAGTTGGGGGTGATCAGGATGGCAAGGGAGGGCTGTTGTGGGTGAGCAGGCCAGCAGGGGAGGGCAGTTGTGGGCGATTAGGCCAGCAGGGGAGGGAAGTTTGGGGCGATCAGGCTGGCAGAAGAGCAGTTAGGCGTCAATCAGGCCAGAAGGGGAGCAGTTAGGGGGCAATCAGGCTGGCAGGCAGAACTGGTTAGTGGCAATCAGGCAGGCAGGCAGGTGAGCGGTTAGGAGCCAGCGGTCCCAGATTGCGAGAACGATGTCCCAGATTGGAGAGTGTGCAAGCCAGACTGAGGGACACTCCCCCACCATGCACAAATTTTGTGCATCAGGCCTCTAGTACTATATAATGTAATGAACTATATGTTCTCTAAGATATTCTTAGCACAGAAACAAAAATTTGTTTTATAATACTCTTACACTGTCCTTCAATTCTAACAAATGGCATCAATTACTATTCAGTAAAAGCAATATGATATGGGGCAAAGCAGTGTGAAATCATTTAGATACCAAGTTCTATATTTTTTGTCTGACAACACTTCCCTAATCATTATTGAAATGGCTCCTTATGGTATTTTCACAAAGTATCTAAAGATGATCGAAATCATAGACATTAAAACAGTGTTGTTTATTACAGCAGTAAGTTTTTAGTAAACATAGTATTGCTTTGCACAGTAAGAAGTTTATAATAAATTAGTGGCCCGGTGCACAAAAATTTGTGCACTTGGGAGGGTCCCTCAGCTTGGCCTATGCCCTCTTGCAGTCTGGGACCACTCAGAGGATGCCCATCTGCTGGCTTAAGCCAGCTCCCCAGGAAATCAGGCCAAAGCTGGCAGTCAGACATCCCTCTGGCAGCCTGGCAGCCCTCAGGGTATGTCCACTTGCCAGCGGGGAGCAGGCCTAAGCTTCAGTCGGACATCCTAAGCGCTGCTAAGGAAGCAGGAGAGGCTCCCACCACCACTGCTGTACTGGCAGCCATCAGCCTGGCTTGTGGCTGAGCAGAGCTCCCCCTGTGGGAGCGCACTGACCACCAGGGGGCAGCTCATGCATTGAGTGTCTGCCCCCTGGTGGTCAGTGTGTGTCATAGTGACCAGTCATTGCCAGTCATTCTGCTGTTAGGGTCAGTTTGCATATTACCCTTTTATTATATAGGATAGAGGCCTGGTGCATGGGTGGGGGCCGGCTGGTTTGCCCTGAAGGGTGTCCCGGATCAGGGTGGGAGTCCCACTGGGGTGCCTGGCCAGCCTGGGTGAGGGGGCTGATGGCTGTTTGCAGTTGGTCACACCCTCTTCAGGGTGGGGGTCCCCACTGGGGTGCCTGGCCAGCCTGGGTGAGGGGGCTGATGGCTGTTTGCAGGCTGGTCAAGCCCCCCCCCCCAGTGGGGACCCTTACCCCATGGAGTTTTGGCCAGCCTGGGTGAGGGGCTGATGGCCGTTTTCAGGCTGGCCACACCCCCTTTAGGGTCAGGGGTCACCACTGGGGTGCCTGACCAGTCTGGGTGAGGGGTTGAGGGCCGTTTTCAGGCTGGCCAAGCCCTCCGGCGACGGAAGCTCCAAGCCTCTCCTCCTTTTCTTTTTCTTTTTATTTATTCTGGGATTTATTTACCTTCTATAATTGAAACTTTGTAGCCTTCAGAGGAGCTCAGAGCCAGCCAGGGCGGGAGGGAGGGAAGCCTCCTGCAAACTCCAGCTCCGTGGCCACAGCCAGCTGAAAGCAGGTATCTGGGGTTTATTTACCTTCTATAATTGAAACTTTGTTGCTTTGAATGGAGCTCAGAGCTGCCGCGGCAAGCGGAAGCTTGGCTTCCTCCATCATTGGGGCAACCAAGCCTCCTGCTTGCTCCAGCTCTGTGGCGGCCGGCTGCCATCTTGGTTGGGTTAATTTGCATATAGGCACTCTGATTGGCTGCTGTGCGTGGCTTAAGGCGTAGCAAAGGTACGGTCAATTTGCATGCTTGTCTTTTATTAGTGTAGATGTTATGAATGACAGAAAACCCTACCTCTCATTAAACTTTAACTTAGGCAAAACCCATAACTTAACCATGCCTATATTTAACCAACCATAAAACTGCAGTGATAATCTTTCCTCCCACCTAGTTTAACAGGAAGTTGTGAAGATAGCACCTGATATCATCAGACTTTGTTAGATACATGTTCTATATAAGCATTAGTGGCAACTCAACAGTAAGGAATGTCTCTGATCTCCACTTTGTTATCATTAAGGTCTTTATTAAGTTCCTAACCAGAGATGGTATAGCATACGAAATTTAAGTTGACACTGTAACCCTTAGAAATTTACAGTCATAGATAGATGGGACCCCAAAATAATTTAAAGATATTATTAAGTAATTAGTTATTCATTTATAGACTTATAAATTAAACTATTTAACCCTTAATTCCACTAATACATTTGTTTTCTTTTCCTCAAACTCTTTCCAGTTCAAGATAGTAAGTTGGCATCGTCTGAGTAAATACCATTTAAAAGCAGCAGTTTCCCACAGAAATGTTGACAAGGAGTATAGGGAATTATACACACTTAAAAATATGGAATAAAAATAAGAATTAATAGGGAATTTGTGAGTATGTCGTGGCAAGTCTGTCACAAGAAAACTAATTGAGAAACCTGAGCTACAGACACTTGAGGCTGCTAATATATAGCACAGATTTCATTCATTAACTTTTTGCATTGTTATATGTCCTTCTACCAAGTCTTTCTTGTGACTTTGTCTAGATAATTCCTATAAGAGTTGGCATGATATAGTGGAAATAACTCTGAACTGCATGACTAATTACCTGTGTCTTAGTCCTAAGGGTTCATTTAAAGATTAAGCCCTTTCATCTAAATCCTAAGTTTCTCAGGTGATAAATCTGTCATATTCAACATCATAAATACCAGCATCTCCTAACCCCCAACTTGTGTGATGTTGAATGTGCTCTCATAGTCTTCATTTTTAAAAAATATGCCGAAACCGGTTTGGCTCAGTGGATAGAGCATCGGCCTGCGGACTGAAAGGTCCCAGGTTCGATTCCGGTCAAGGGCATGTACCTGGGTTGCGGGCACATCCCCAGTGGGAGATGTGCAGGAGGCAGCCGATCGATGTTTCTCTCCCATCGATGTTTCTAACTATCTATCTCTCTCCCTTCCTCTCTGTAAAAAATCAATAAAATATATTTTAAAAAATAAAAAATAAATAAATAAATAAAAAATATAATGGGGATTTTAGTTGATCTAGAAGCTCTCTAATTTTTACCAAAGCTAGTGTGTCATGCCTAATAACCTAGAAAAACTTAATATTTATATAATTAAAATTCATCATTTATTAAACAACAAGCTTTAACATAAATTTCAAATGCATTATTTTTTATTAGCTATATGCCAGATAATTTGGAATGCTCAAAATAAGAGATTGTAAGTCATTTGAAATAATCCAAGAATCATACATATGAAGAAGACATAAAAGTTCTTTATTACTTGAATCCTAAATCAGTTTTAAAATCTGTAGACCATAAAATTCCATTTTACATAACCCACTGAAGGGCCTTAAAATTGGAATGTGTCAGTGGGAACATGAGCTAAGACCCTGCGATGTCTTCCAGGTTGCTGTTTCCCTGGTAAACACTATAAACCATACACTAAGAATCCTCCAGATTATCTAGAAATTTCTATATATAATCCTATCTGAATTAACTTTGTAAGGAGAGACAATTGGAAAATGTATGAAATGTTTTAATACTTATATTATTCTTCCAAAAGTGAGATTTCTTGATTAATGGATTTCCTCCCCCAATTGCTGACCCATAATATATGGAAGTATTGCGTCTTAACTTTTGGATGGAACACAAGATTTGTGAAATTGATAATTAAATACTCACCTTAGCTTAATTAATATCTAAAATATTGCCATTTTAATAACAAATAGTGAAATATTCTTAGATTCATGTTATAATAGGGTAGAATTTACTATGCAAATTAATACCATAATATTATAAGAAAAGTACTCTTTTATCCAACAGAACCAAATATTTTCAGTTACCAATGTCCATGGCCTTAATTCATATGTATATGCTGATGTCTAAACTTCAGACCCACACCTACTACTGTTTACCACAACATTTCAATGATGATATTCTTCTCATCATTTAAATTTAACATGACTATGATAGAAACTCACAGGTGCCTATCCCAAATATTTGTTCTTTTTCCTTAATAATAGAATCTTTGATTTTGGGTTGGGCCTCCTGGAAAATAGAATAATGTCCCTTGTCCATAGGAGTCTCCATTTAAATAAGTTATGACCAATGGAATCTCTGTTCCTATGGCTAGAATCTTGATGTGCATGTCCTAGCTAAAATACATAAGTGTTAGTTGGAGCTCAGCAACCATATTGAACCATGATTTGGAGGATATAAGTTTATGCCAGCGGGACCTCATGACAGTAGGAGCCTAGATTCCTAATTACTTTGTGAACCTCCCTATCAGCCATCATCTGTTTTACATGAAACTGAAATAAAATTATATTTCATACACTAAAGCCACTTTACCCTAGATTTCTGGCTACTCATAGCTAAATTTAATATATTTACAATATATAAAAGAGGTTAATTGCAATCAGGTAAATACTATTTTTATGTAACTATCTTTGGGGAAAAAAGGACACCAAGAAACATACTTAGTAATTCTCATTCAATTTCTGTATATGAGATGACAAAAATATTTTTACTTAATATTCTCTTGCAGCATAAGTTTGAAATATAAGTAATACATCTAATACTAATAAATCAGGATATCAAGTTTCCATTGAGGATCTCATCATAACAAGCTTTAGGACTTTAAACAAATGACTTCCATTTTCTCCCTTAGTGGATAATGGTCTGTGCTGTAGTATCAGAAACTTGGGTTTAGTCCTGGCTCTTCCTCTTAGAGCTAGGTGGCTCTGAGCAAATTACCCTTTATAAGTCTATCAATGGAGATAATGATCTAACTATAGGGTTCTTCTAAGGGTTAAATGATATAACACTTAAAAGAGTAATTGGCATCCTGCCAGGTACACAGTAAATGCTCAACAAATGTTGGCTTTGTCCTCATTCCTCCTTCATAATGAGAAACAAATTTGTTTTTAAAGTGGGATGAAATACCCCAAGTTGCTTTATGTGTTCCTGGGGGAATAAGGAGATAGAGTAGGTGAGGCTCAAAGCCTTAGTCCCACTACACCCCTAGCAACTCTGCTCCATACAACAGGGCTTTGCATTAGCCTTATGTGCAAAATGGATTCAACTGGTAAAGAAAATGTGGAAAACCACTCATCTTTGCACCTGTCTGCTCTAAGAATCTATGAGTCAGGCCAATGGTCAGCCATGAAGTGTAGAGTTTAGTGTAAGGATTTAGAACTCTACTTATGAAGCCCTAATCTATCTTTGCTTTGAATCCAGTAATATATGTACAAGTGCTTAGCCATGGCTTCAATGTATTATATAGATTGAAAGATTGGTTTGTAATATTTTGGATATATTATTTGTAATCTCTGGTATTCTCTTGATTAGGAAAATTGAGACACTGAGATTAAACTAATTGTTGAAACAAGGAAAGTTAGCTCTGCTTAATCAAGGGATCACTTGTGATTCCAGGGATCATGATGTGGTGGAGGCAGCAGGGAGTACTAAAAAGTATAGAAATGCAGTTAGAGCATGTATGTTCAAACTCCAACTCCATCAATCACTGACTCAAAAGTGTGGAAGTCTCAGTCTTCCTAGCCTTTGATATCCCTATATGTAAAATTATGATAATGTTAGCATTACCTGCCTCATAGGGTTGTTGATAGATACCAAATTTTACATATATATATATATATATATATATATATATATATATATATGGTGTAGGAATTGTGTGTAAAGAACATATCATCCTATATAATAAAAGGCTAATATGCAAAGCAACCAAACAGCGAAACGACCAATTGCTATGTTGTGCACTGACCACCAGGGGGCAGACACTCAATGCAGGAGTTGCCCCTGGTGGTCAGTGCACTCCTACAGGGAGAGCACTGCTCAGCCAGAAGCCCTTAGCCGGGCTCATGGCTGGTGAGTGCAGCAGCGGTGGCGGGAGACTCTCCCACCTCCACAGCAGCACTGAGGATGTCCCTCGAGGGCTCCTGGACTGCAAGAGGGCACAGGGCCAAGCTAAGGGACCCCCTGAGTGCATGAATTTTGTGCACCAGGCCTCTAGTATTATATATAAACTAGTAGCCCTGCACATGAATCTGTGTGCCAGTAGCTCTCCAGTAGCTCTCTGCCTGCTGCCCTGCCCTCTTGTAGCTCTGCCCTCCACACCTTCCCCCAACCCCCTCATAGCTCGCTGCCCTGCCCCCTCCTGTAGCTCTCCACCACCCGCTTGTAGCCAGTAGCTCACTGCCACCCTCCTGTAGCTCTCCACCCACTGACCTGCCCTCCTGTAGCTCCCTCCGCCCCCCCACCCCCCCATCATAGCTTGCTGCCCTGCCCCTTCCTGTAGGTCTCCACCGCCCGCTTGTAGCTTGCTGCCCCACCCTCCTGCTGATCTGTGATCCGGTCATTACGCTTGAAGGTGTAACAACCATTTGCATATTACATCTTTATTATATAGGATACTTACATATGAATATATGTATTCTTACTATATGTACCTTCTCTGAATTTTACTAAATGTGACCTGACAAGCTTTTAATTTGCAATGACTAATTTTTTAAATGGCCATATCTACACTAATAAAAAACAAACATGCAAATTGACCATACCTCGCTACACCTTAAGCCACGCCCACCAGCCAATCAGAGCGCCTATATGCAAATTAACCCAACCAAGATGGTGGCCGGCCGCCACGGAGCTAGAGCAAGCACGAGGCTTGGTTGCCCCAATGATGGAGGAAGCCAAGCTTCCGCTTGCCGCAGTGGCTCTGAGCTCCACTCAAAGCAACAAAGTTTCAATTATAGAAGGTAAATAAACCCCAGATACCTGCTTTCAGCTGGCTGTGGCCATAGACTGGAGCAAGCAGGAGGCTTCCCTCCTGCCCACCCTGGCCGGCTCTGAGCTCCTCTCAAGGCTACAAAGTTTCAATTATAGAAGGTAAATAAATCCCAGAATAAAAAAATAAAAAATAAAAGGAGAGGCTGGGAGCTTCCGTCACCGGGGGGGCTTGGCCAGCCTGAAAACGGCCCTCAACCCCTCACCCAGACTGGCCAGGCACCCCAGTGGGGACCCCCCCACCCTAAAGGGGGTGTGGCCAGCCTGAAAACGGCCATCAGCCCCTCACCCAGGCTGGCCAAAACTCCATGGGGTGAGGGTCCCCACTGGGGGGGGGGGGGGGGGGCTTGACCAGCCTGCAAACAGCCATCAGCCCCTCACCCAGGCTGTTCCCTGAAGGGGGTGTGACCAGCCTGCAAACACCCATCAGCCCCTCAACCAGGCTAGCCAGGCACCCCAGTGGGACCCCCACCCTGATCCGGACATCTTCAGGGCAAACCAGCTGGCCCCCACCCATGCACCAGGCCTCTATCCTATATAATAAAAGGGTAATATGCAAACTGACCCTAACAGCAGAATGACTGGTCACTATGACACACACTGACCACCAGGGGGCAGACACTCAATGCAGGAGCTGCCCCCTGGTGGTCAGTGCACTCTCACATGGGAGGAGCTCTGCTCAGCCACAAGCCAGGCTGCCAGCTGCCAGTACAGCGGTGGTGGTGGGAGCCTCTCCTGCCTCCTCAACAGCACTAAGGATGTCCGACTGCAGTTTAGGCCTGCTCCCCACTGGCAAGTGGACATCCCCCGAGGGCTGCCGGGCTGCCAGAGGGATGTCTGACTGCCAGCTTGAGCCCTATCCCCCGGAGAGCTGGCCTAAGCCAGCAGGTGGACATCCTCTGAGGGGTCCCAGACTGCAAGAGGGCATAGGCCGGGCTGAGGGACCCCCCCCCCCCCCAGGTGCACAAATTTTTGTGTACTGGGCCTCTAGTACTTCTATATGAATCCAAATGGTAATAGTAATAATAATAATAACAATATTTTCTTGGGCATGTAGACACCTGTGTTAATTTAACTTTTCTACTTGACGATATTGGACTCAATGTACAGGTGAACTGGGAGAACAGATTCTATCTCTAATATTCATCAATATTCCTGTGACCACATGCAAATTACCTAATCTTTGAAGGTTGTATCCCTTACCTTATAGAATGCAGACAGCAATGCTTCCTGTCTACCAGCCTCAAAAGTGGCGTGAGAGGGAAAAATAAAGGTCATTATGCTATTACTTGAGGGACATTTTCTGATAATTCTGGTTGCAGTAAAGAGTGTGAGCAGGTAAGGAAGAGACCTCCTCTGTATCTATGCTAATTAAAGCCTGGGAAGGATCATAAAAAGAACATCCACATTTTGAATCCAAGTAGCACACAAGACAGTTAAATCAGCATAGCAGTAGAACCACCTAAGTAGGTAAAGGAGACATTGTGAAGAGGGTATAGCATTGTAATAAGAGCATAGATTTGGAGTCAGATAGACCTGTCTTAATTCCCAGGTCTGCCATTTATTGCCTTTGGGCAAATAATGGTACCTGTGAATCTCAGTTTCCTCATATGTAAAATGGGCATAATACTATAACCATACTATAAAGATTAAATGTGAATGATATTTTAGAAAAGTGGTTGGAACATAGTACATGTGCAACAAATGATAACAATTACTTTTTTTCTGCACTGACTCATAGTTTGACTTTAAACAAAGTGCTAAATCTTTCCATAGCTTTTGCAGCTTCAAAAAAAAAAAAGATATCATCTGATAACTTGAGATGAAAAGTTGCAAGATAACATTTAATGGTGACTGTAAGGTACTTTGAATTCCCCGAAGCTTAGTTCTACCACATCAGAGTTAGTATTCTAAAAATCTCAGAAATTGCCCAACCATGCAGGTGATACATATGCCTGGGAGAAGGTTGTGCGTGCCGGTTCTGGCATGACTTGGTGTCTCTGCAGCCTGTTTTTCTTTCTCAACCTCTTAAAACTTTCCTAATCTCTAATCCACTCATTTCTAAACCTATTAAATTGTGCTGGAAACTGAGAGCATTCATCACAATTCTCATTCACCATCTTCGCTGAAAATATGTCCAAAGAAGTATGCTTTGAGAAGTTTTTAGTCGAGTTCTTCTAAATCCTAACCCTGACAAAGCCAAGAAATGCAGCCAGAGTACCCATTTCAGCACTGACCATCTTGGAAGATCTGCTCCACATCTGCCCAACTCACCTCATTCCCAAGCACTAACGTTTCAGGCACTACAAACCTTATGGACCTCTGCTGATATTGAAGCACATATTAGGCAAATAATATCGCTTCTTCTTCTTGAATGTTTCTATTTATTCCCTCTTTATAGTGACACAATGACATATTTTTGGAGGAAAGCAGACAGCAATGAAAGAATAACAAAGGTCTATTACGCAGTTATAGTGACTGATGAATTCCTTCCTTGAAATGCTGCACTAAGATGAACTTGATTTTCACACAGCAGCAAATGTTGTAATTATTTTTATAAAATGGGGATGATGTAATTGAAGTGCTATACTCATAGTCACTGATCGCCTTTGAGATAGGGTGAGAAAGTTAGGTCATGTTCTTATTTAAATACAAAGACAGTTTGAAGAATATTAAATAAGGGCAGTTCATGCACTCTTTAAAATGTTTTTAAACCCTTCCTTCTTAAGTATATATGTGCATTGTTTCACATTAATCTGTATATGATCTGCTTCTTTGCCTATACATCACATAGGCATGTATGGGTATACCTACACATACATTTTCTCCATGGATGAATCTGCATGTATGCATGTTTTCCATTTCTCTGTTAGACTGCAAACTTTCCAAATACTCTTTTTTTAGGTCCCCACCCCTGATAGACAATGTGTTACAATAGAAAAGTGTAAACTTTAGAACCAGAAAGGCCAAGGTCAGATTCTAGATTCAACACTTAACTGACTCTGGACAATCTGAGCTGCTGTTATTTCATCTTTGAAAACAGTGATCAACAATAACTGCTTCTCAACGTATTGTCCAAATTAATTGAGGTACCATTTTACCAGGTGTATAATACATAATAGATGCTCAACAGGTAGTTTCTTCCATGCAAAACTGGGTACACAATGAGAACTTACTACAAGCTGTTACAGGGACCAGGACTGATCTTGGCTGAAGGAGAAGTGAGGCCCAGTGTTAAACACTTGGAGCACGATCCTAAAGCAACCTTGGACCTAACTCTCATAGAGTGGCCCTTCAGCATCACTATCTATTGACTAATTTCAGGGGGGAATATTACTAGATGAGTTTTATGTCAAGGTTTTCCCTGTAAAGAAACAGATTTTTCATCCGAAAATGACCACCCTCCCTGTTTGACACAAACTACCCAAATAATGTCAGTAGCTTCTCTTCAGTTTCCCATGTCTCCTTAAATTATCTTCTCCTGCTTAATCATCACTATGTTGCATAAATGAGTGCTCTTTTCCCTAGAAGGGAAAGGTGACTAGGGAAATAGCACCTCCCATTACGATATAATTATACCAATTTAAATTTTAAAAAAGGGCTACCTCTTTAAAAGATGACCAATTTCATTTCTGCCTTAATTTCTTTATATCTTACCATCTCCTCTCTTTTTTTATGGCTTTACACTGTATCAATTCTTCTCAGACTTTTAGTAAAAATAAGAATTACCTTGTGTAACTTCTAAAAAATACATTTCCCATGCCTCAACCAGAGATTTGTTAGAATTTCTGAAATGAGAACTGAATGTGTTTTTTTTTAATAAGTATCCAGTGAATCTAATGCAGGAAGTTCATGGGCCACACACTGAGAGACAGTCATATCCCACTGAGTAAAAATTAAAGTTATCCATGATGTTTAATTTAAATATGACTCATTTCACCTTCATCTATTTAAATGTGTGTAAATATTAATGTTTATAAATTTTGTCTGCTGACCTGTAATTCTTATCAGTGGTTGCGGGTGAATACAGTCAGCACGCATCCCCATCATCAGTATATATACAGGGGTGGGCAAAAAGTTGGTTTACAGTTGCTCATATGGAAAATAATACAATAATTAATAAATAATAATATATGAATAAACTGTTTCATGTACTCATAACTGTAAACCTACTTTTGTCCATCTCTGTATTAATAAGTAGATTCTTCTCTACACAAATCTCTTTCCTATAAACTTATTCTTGATAAAGTTTTCTTTAACTTTCCGCTATGGGTGTTTGCTCATAAAATTCACAAGTTCTCTTCATGCTCAAAAAACAGTATAAAATAAGAATTTGGGGAAAACAGCAGCATAAAAAGAATGTTTACATGGTCTAAATTTCTTCTTACCCTTAAATTCAAAAATAGTGATTCTCATTTAGAACAAGTAGAGTGGGGGGGGGGGGGGGAGGCGGGGGGGGAGGAGCTATCAGAAATTTGACTAAAGAGGAACGAACCATTTAATAAAATGCTCCATCTGTTTCTTATATCACTTCCCAGTTATGAATCAATGTTCTTAAAGAGAAATTGCCTACATATATCCTAATATTTCAATCATATTTCTTTCATGCAAGCATTGCTGTTGGTACACTTACTCCAGCAAACACGCATAGTAAATTTAATCCCTTCTCACTCTAATCTATTCTCTTAACATCACCAAGGTCAACTCAAACATGATATACTTCACTTTTTAGATCAGGATGGTATTTTGTTCACCTTTCTTTTTTTTCCTTGAGATATACTTCCATCTCCTCTGAAGCAGGATTTAAATAGGTACATCTTTTGCTTCAAATTAGAGACTATACATAGAAAAGTTTACTCCAATACACACACCCCCATAGCTCCTCTACACAAATTCCAGGCTCATTCACACCCAACATAGAACAAACCTGAAATCTATTGGATATCTTGAGTTTGATAGAGGTTCTAACTTTAAATAAAACACTCTTTTATATGGTAATATTCTTAAAGACAATGCAGGCAAAAGGTGTAGGACATAAAACCATCAAGGACTATAGAGAAGTACTTGCAAAGGCAGGGAGTCTTGAAAAATCTGACTAAATCTGTAGTGTCTTTAGCTCTTAGTTTCTCCATGAACATGTATAGAAGAGTATTAAACTTCTCATGACGAGTATGTAGAACTCTCTATCAATGACAGAGCCCTCTTCTCAAAGTAGAAATCAATCTCAATAAAAGATATACCAATACATCAACCAGAAAAAACAAAATTTTAATCTAAAGATAAAATTATTTTTAGAGTCCAAATTTATACACTGAAACCTGGATAATGTTTCATTTCTATCTTTGAAAGAAAACAACCCCAAAATAATTATGATTTATCTATTAGAGAAGTTGATTGTGGGCAGGTACATCATTAGATTTATTTTTTAAATCCAGCTATAATAGTCTAGTCATAATGTCTTTTTAAATTATTTCTCACCAAGACATGTATAATTTTTAAAGTTAAACTATTTACTTAGATAAATAAAGGTAATTTGGATCTTCATGATTTTCTCAATAAGACAAAGCTAAAACATGTTATTTTAGCCTAAGCTAAAAATGTGTTCTTTTCTTCTTCAAACAAACAAACCAAACAACTAAAAGACAGCTGTTCAAGCAGTATGTACCTTTATCTGTTGTTGAACTCTTCTGAAAGTATTTAGAAAAACATTTTTGGATAGGACACTAGAGAATAAGAAAACCAAATACAGAAAGAATAGAAATCTATTTCTTGATATAATTTCATGTTAAATATAAAAAGTATTTTTCTATGTTAAGCAAAATAAGCCAGAGATCTATATGTTTCTTGGTGTGGTTTATGTTTCATTTTAAACTACAAGCTAACTTAAGACAAAAAAAAAAGGAACTCACGGATGCATTTCTGACCAGCAAGGAAGCGTCCTGTGGAGACCGAGGTCTGCAGCCAAATGTATGCATCCAGCTTCTATCAGCAACTTCCTGGGCTGGATGAGGTGAAGAAAGAAATCACTGATGATCTAAACAAAACCAGTCTGACAGGTCATGGCTAGTATGATGGGAACTGTTTGTGTAATAGTAGGACAAAGTCAGATGTTATAGGGAGCTAGAGAACATAAATAATTTTTAAGTACTTTCTAGGAGTGGAAATTCTATTGTCTTAAGACTCTAACTTAAAAGTGTTAACGTAAATCTGAATATTTCAAAAAGTCAGATGTTTAACTCTAGAAATAAATTCTAAAACCATCTTGCTCAGCCTCTTCATGTTTCCAATGAAGAAACTGAGGTTTAAGTTGAATGACTTGGTCAAAATCACATAGTTTATGAGCCACCAAACCAGGATGAATGCTCGTTTTTTGTTGCTTGTTTTTTAACTAGTCTGACATGCTTGCCACTCTAACCATGCATATAATGAAAGTTTTCCTTTGGTATTGATTGTAATCAATCATTGAAAATTATAGTAGAGATTAGAAAATTATGTGTCATAATGATACTGCTGTAATTTACCCAGTAATTAATTAATTAACAGGAAAGGAGCAAAGGGAAGGCCAGATAATATAAGCATGCCTTTTGTACAGCTGTACCAGAAAACTGCAGTTTAGCACGCTCCAGATCTGTTCCCCGCAGATCCTGGGGGAAGGGACTGGACAAACAAGAATAGACACATGTCCAGTAAGGTCTGAATGGTATGGGAAAGGTGATTGTTTGTCATTCACACCTGGGAGCAGGGCATTGGCCAGAATAGGCATGGCCACTACAAGTGCACAAAATCTGAGATACATAAACTCCTAGACAAAGGGAGTTCCCTCTCTTGAGCTCCAGCTCTCTTGTTGCAAGGGGTGCCCTCCTCTGCACTTGCCACATGGCCCCACACACAATGGACTGATGGACTAAAATTAGACTGATGCTGCTCTAGGACTCAATTCCACAATGGAATGGAACTTTGGACATTGGCTTTGCTTTTTTTAAAAAAAAATCTTTATTGATTAAGGTATTACATATTTGTCCTTATCCTCCCATAATCCCCCCCCCCAACCCCCTCACTCATGCCCTCACCCCCCTGTTGTCTGTGTCCATTGGTTAGGCTTATATGCATGCATACAAGTCCTTTGGTTGATCTCTCCCCCTGACCCCCACCCTCCCCTACCTGCCCTGTGTGGTTTGATGTTCTGATTGAAGCTTCTTTGTCTCTGGATCTGTTTTTGTTCACCAGCTTATGTTGTTCATTATATTCCACAAATGAGTGAGATCATGTGATATTTATCTTTCTCTGACTGGCTTATTTCACTTAGCATAATGCTCTCAAGTTCCATCCATGTTGTTGCAAATAGTAAGAATTCCTTCTTTTTTACCGCAGCGTAGTATTCCATTGTGTGGATGCACCAGGGTTTTTTAATCTACTCATCTGCTGATGGGCACTTAGGCTGTTTCCAAATCTATGGTGAATTGTGCTGCTGTGAACATAGGGGTGCATATATCCTTTTTGATTGGTGTTTCTAGTTTCTTGGGATATATTCCTAGAAGTGGGATCACTGGGTCAAATGGGAGTTCCATATTAGTTTTTTGAGGAAACTCCATACTGTCTTCCACAGTGGCTGCATCCTCGCCAGCACTTGTCGTTTGTTGAGTTGTTGATGATAGCCATTCTGACAGGTGTGAGATGATACGGCATTGTCATTTTGATTTGCATCTCCCGGATAATTAGTGACTTTGAGCATGTTTTCATATGTCTCTTGGCCTTCCTTCTGTCTTCTTTCAAAAAGTGTTTATTTAGGTCCATTGCCCATTTTTTGATTGGGCTGTTTATCTTCCTTTTTTTAAGTTGTATGAGTTCCCTGTAAATGTTGAAGATTAAACCCTTATCAGTGATAACATTGGCAAATATGTTCTCCCATGCAGTGGTCTTTCTTGTTGTTTTGTTGATGGTTTCTTTTGCTGTGCAGAAGCTTTTTGTTTTGATGTAGTCCCATTTGTTTATTTTCTCCTTAGTTTCCATTGCCCTAGGAGCTGTATCGGTGAAGAAATTGCTTTGGCATATGTCTGAGAGAAAGCTTTGCTTTTAGTTCTACTAAAGCAGTGGTTCTCAACCTGTGGGTCGCAACCCCTTTGGGGGTTGAACGACCCTTTCACAGGGGTCGCCTAAATATATCCTGTATATCAGATATTTACATTACGATTCATAACAGTAGCAAAATTACAGTTATGAAGTAGCAACGAAAATAATTTTATGATTGGGGGTCACCACAACATGAGGAACTGTATTAAAGGGTCACAGCATTAGGAAGGTTGAGAACCACTGTAAAGCCCCAGCTCCACATTTTCCAGGCCTGATACAAGGGAAATGGGACTTTGGAAGCTGAAGGATATAACTTCATGAAAATAAAGCTTTCTACTATATCTCATCCTCCCAGGGGGTCCTCCAGAAATTCTTATTCCTGTGGTACTCCAAGAACCCCACTCCCACTAGCAACAGAGAAATTTCACCTGTGCAATTCTCTAATAGCAATAGTTTCTCTAGAAAAGTTAAGTAGTTTACAAATATTAACCCCCAATTGAGACAGTATATTTATTTCATTATGCTAGAGACAAGAATATGAGCCGACACTGAATCATTATTGACTTATTCCTAAAAAATGAATAACATATTTTTAAATATATTCAGCCCTAGCTGGTGTTGCTCAATGGTTAGAGTATCAGCCCATGCAACGAAGGGTCATGGGTTCCATTCCCGGTTAAGGCTATGTACCTGGGTTGCAGGTTTGATCCCCAGCCCAACCAGGGCTTATTCAGGAAGCAACTAATTGATGTGTCTCTCTCATATCGATATTTCTCACTTTCTCTCTCTCCCCAACCCTATCTCCCTTCCACGATCTCTAAAAATCAATGGAAAAAATATCCTCGGGTGAGGATTAACAAACAAACAAAAATGTGTTCACACATGTGTATGCAAAACTCGGTGTATTTGTGTCACGTATAATCTTTAAATTGCCTTCCCTAATCCCCATAAAGTAGATGAGGTGATTCTCCTCTGTCCTCTCATGGCATCATTAACACTTACATAGTACACTAGAATTTTCTGTGTTCTTGTATCTCAACTCCATTAGACTGAATTCTTAAAAGACATAAACCTATTCCTAAATCATATGGCTCTCAAATTATGTGTAAAAGGGAGGGAGAGAAGGAAAGCGTAAGGAGGTATGTGTAACTAATCTTAAAAATCACCATAAAGAAAGCAAATAGATTCTGTTTAATGTTCCTATGCATCCATTGATCCAATGGCTCATCTGAACAGATAGAGAAGTTGGAATCCACAGTGCAGTGTGGGCTTAGGCTGCCAAGAATTGAATCACTCTTTAACAGTAACTCCCAAAAAGCCTCTATGCTGGGGCACACTGTACTCGGGACTAGGGAGAGCATCTACCTTTGTTTCTGGCCAATAGATGACAATGCTGTAGAATAATATTATATGAACTTGGAGTTAATTACTATGTAGTATCAGTTTTCTGTCTACTCACTTGAAAGAGCAATTTTGCCAAAAATAAAAAGGTAACAATAATGAAGTAAAATGTGAGATTAAACTGTTCTTATTATACAGCCTTTAAAAAGTGAAATCCTCACTAATGGAATGTTAATCTGGTTGAATAATAGCATATTTTATTTTATACTCATGTTTTATGAAAATATTGATTATACTCTTGCTTTTGAAAAAAAAACAGTCTTCCTCAGTATAACTGTGGGCCAAGATTTGTCAAACTCATTTTAACAGAATCTCATGACTTTTTTTTAAAACTAAAATCCAGATTCCAAACTCAAATAAATCTTTTTATATGGTCCTATGGTCCTGTATACTTAGGATTATGTATTTCTAATGATGAATTGTTTAAAACCTTATGAATATAAACTAGCATTTATAGAAAACCAGAGATTAAAGCCATGTAAATAGAAAATAAGTGTATATCAGCCTAATGATATCAAAAGATAACCATAAGAACATGCTTCCTATGTTAATATCTTTCATTCAGGCTACTCAGAGACCATTAACAATGTGTGCCATCAAATTTCATTATATTACTTAGGCTTTAGTAGATGCTTGAAGAATGACAGGGAAGGAAGGAGGAATGAAACATTGAACTCTATCTATCAAATGGAGTATTTCATGAACTTAGGCTTTTCTTTGATAGTGATTCTTAGCGTTGTAGGATAGAAAACACAGTCAATCATTGTTTGAATTAATTGATCTCTAAGAGAAAAAATAAAAGGCTCTTAGAGCAAAAGTTTGTCTTTCACTTAAATATTTATTTCCTGTGTTGCTGTTTTTCAGGAATCATAAATTGTATTCTGTAATCCTTTTGCCCTAAATTATGGTGTGAAGAAAATGTGTTCAAAGATGTTTCCCCCTCTTTGTGTCTAAGATCAAGGCAGTCTGTCTTCCTGTGTCCTCCTGCGCAATGAACAGCAAAGTCAGGAGGAATATATCTATGGCCACGAACCCACAGCAGACATTACATTGCATAATTAGTAAAATAGCAACATGACCACAGGCATTTTTGCCAGCCAACACACCATTCCATAGTCCTTCCTATACACGTCAGTGTCATAACAAGGAGGCATGTGATGGCCGTAAGCATGACCATGCTAAAGAAGTACAGCGCCAGTGTGGCTAGTCATGGATGATTTTTATCATTTTTTAAATATCCCCCAGCTTGAACCAAGTTATTTTATGCCTGATAATACATGGATGCACATGCATGGTAATATGATTAATTTATGGAAGCACTTAAAGTTATACATAGCTTATCTTTGTATTGCTAGAGCAATCCTTTTATTGGCCAATTAATTGGGTCGTACATTATAGACTGACCACTGTCATTAAACTAGTGAGTGAGCTAGTTAGCAGGTAAACACAGCTATTGTCATTTGCAGATCCATTTCCTCCTGTCATGTATTGTTTTGAACTAGACCCAAATTCTAATAACTGCAATTAGTAGTTAATAACTGCACCTTAATTTGTTTAAGCCAAGAAAACAAAGACCATCAATATAACTAATTACACTGAACAATGCATTGAATAATAGCAGCAATGTTTATCAAAAATTAGGAGAGAGTTTTATATAACTTTCTTATAACAAGTTTAAAGAAGCCTAAGAACATAACTTTGAAGTTGGTGACAGATTTTTATAGATCTATTCATGTGGTCATTAATGTATACTTCCACTGATCTAGCTTGATCTAACGGCAGAACTCAAAGTACCTAAACTAGAGATACTGTGTTCTTTAGATGAACTTTCTTCGATATCACAATTCTCAGAAGACCTCTATAAGAACAGAATAGGAATCGTCTGAGTTCATATCCCTAACAAAGGCCTGAAGAGTTAGTATTGTACAGGGTGTCCCAAAAAAATGTATACACACTTTAACAGCTGATAGCTCAACTGATGTTTCTTTCTTTTAAGAGTAAACCCATTGGAACTAATAATTGTATTCAAAGTGGTATACACTGTTTTGGGACACCTGATATGTATTTTACTGATTGAGGGAAGATCAATTTACTTTCTTAATCCAAAGGGGCAGTTGACAGAATTAATACTTTATCAAAACTGAGGAGCTGGATGAATTTTACATTTAAATAAAATAAAATCCCATGAGATTATGATTTTAGATTAGTGTACTTTGACTTAGTAGATCCAGTGTGGTTTATATTATGTTTTCATTGTCTGGTTACTTGTGTAATGTATCACAACAGGAACATAATTACAAAATAATTTTATTTATATTACAATCAAGGCTTCCAACCATAATGTATTGAATCTCCTTTTCATATTCCTTAATGAAATCTTGTCACAGAGCATCATTTTCTACTAATTGCAGTTATTAGAATTTGGGTCTAGTTTAAAACTTCAACTGTGCATCTGATATAGATAAGATCACCCTCTTTTCCCCTCAATACAAGCTTAACTTGACTTCTTGGAGTAGAGAAGTTGGAAGGCTCCTCCTTCCTCACTGCTTAGCTCCTCTACTTTTGCAATCAGAGAGGGGAGTTTATCTGTCCCATTATTAGCACCACTTTGGGGTTTCTCATAGAAAGGGAATAGGTAACTTTGCTCTTCTTTTCAATTATGAGCAATAGGGGAAGTCCTACTCAACATCCTAAAATATTGCTTATAAGTATATCTAGTTATGTCCCTTAATTTCCACTAGATTTATAGTTAGGGGTATTTTTATCACACTGTTCAATCATTTCTGTTGATTCATTGTATGTATCTATTATTAATCTAAAATCATTTGACTATTCCTACCTCATGTCCACCACATGGGTCTTCTGTTTGCTCTTAAACCCCTGATTTCAGTTCTGCCTCATGGCCTTTATGCTATTCCTACTTCCTAGAATTCCCTTCCCATTGCTATTTCCAGCATTTATTAACTTAACCTACGTGACACACTGGTAAATGTCTAAGCTGGGATTTGAGCTCAATCAGTCTAGTTCTACTTTAAAGCCTAGGTGTGTTAGCTATAATACTTTAGTACTGCATTTTTAACTTCTACATTGGTGGTTTTCCAGCCTTAAGTATTTTTTATAAGTCATTAAACTCAAGACTTAAAGACTACTTATTTTAAATCTATAAGGTTAATCAAGAGACTATATGTAAATTACCTAAATTGTCTGAGGAGAGGCATTCACTATTCAAAATCCAGTCAAAGATACAAAGTCTAGGTGGCTATCTATTTTAAATGTATTTACTTATAGTTTTATGTAATACCTCATTCTAAAGAGAGAGAGAGAGAAAGGAGGGAATATTTAACAATATTAAAGATTTGATGAATAATTATATAAAGGGTATTTCCTAATACAAGAAGTATCCAAATTAAATAAGGTTAGGTGGTACTAGGTTAATTGAACTTGAACTGCAGAGTCTAGCAATAGTCATAGAAAGTTATGTTTGGCACATATGTCTTTGTTTGGAAATTATAAAATGATTTTGATTACAGTGAAGGGAAAGGCTGACTGATATTGCAATCTCTTTTAAGGAAATAACTGTCCATTTTCATTTTTTATTCCTCATAGTATCTAGCACAATGACTAGTACAACAGAATAACTCAAAAGCATTTACAGAATTACTAGATATCCTATATAATAAAAGCCTAATATGCTAAGTGTCTGACCGTTCATTTGACCATTCGACCAGTCGCTATGATACACACTGGCCACCAGGGGGAAGACACTCCAACCGGTAGGCTAGCTTGCTTCTGGGGTCCGGCCGATCAGGACTGGGCGAGATAGGCCAGACACGCCCTGGAGCCCTCCCACGGTCCCTCCCTGGCCAGCCGGCCCTGATTGGCCACAGTCAGGATTAGGTGAGATAGCCCCAATGGCCACGATTGGCCCAGATGGGGATTGGGCAAGATGGGCTGGACACACTCGGGAGCCCTCCCATAATCCCTCCCTGGCCCCGGTCATGCACCAGTGGGGTCCCTGAGCCTAACCTGTGCTCTCTCACAATCTGGGACCCCTTGGGGGATGTTGGAGAGCTGGTTTCAGCCCGATCCCTGCAGGCCAGGCCGGGGGACCCACTGGTGCACAAATCTATGCACTGGGCCTCTAGTATTGTTATAAAATATGTTGTTCTGCTTACTTAAAATTGGATCTAAGTGAACAACTCTTTTGCTTTTTATCTAAAATCACAAACAAGGCTATTTTGTTAATATGTTTTTTAATGATTTCAGAGAGGCAGGGAGAGGGAGAGAGAGAGAGAAACATCAGTGTTGAGAAAGAACCATTGATTGGCTGCCTCCTGCATGCCCCACACTGGGGATATAATTAGGACAGTTGTTCATATGGAAAATAATACAAGAATAATACAAGAATAAACTGTGCCCGGTTTGGCTCAGTGGATAGAGCATTGGCCTGTGGACTGGAGGGTCTGAGTTAGATTCTGGTCAAGGGCACGTGCCTCGTATCTCTGTTGCAGGCTTCTCCCCGGCCCAGGCCCTGGTCGGTGCACGCAGGAGGCAACCAATTGATATGTTTCTCTCACATTGATATTTCTCTGTCTTTCCCTCTCTCTTCCACTCTCTCTAAAAATCAATGGAAAAAAATCCTCATGTGAGGATTTAAAAAAGAAGAAGAATAGCCCTGGCTGGTTAGGCTCAGTGGATAGAACGTTGGTCTGCATACTGGGGGGTCCTGGGTTTGATTCCGGTCAGGGGCACATGCCTGGGTTGAGGGCTCTATCCCTGGAGGGGGTCATGCAGGAGGCAGCCAATCAATGATTCTCTCTCTCATCATTGATGTTTCTATCTCTCCCTCTCTCTCTTTCCTCTCCGAAATCAATAAAAATATATATTTTTTTAAAAAAAGAAGAAACTGTGTTTTGAGTACACACAATGGTAAACCTACTTTTGCTCATTCCATGATTAGAAAGTGGAATGATTAATTGCTCTCTGCGAGCGGCTGGCAGAGCAGGAGAGGCAGTTATGAATGCTCCATGTGTGGTAAGGTAACAAAGGGCTAAGGAAAGAGAAAATTGAGCAATTGATTCTGCTTGTTAGGGACTTCACAGACGGCCAAGGACACACAAATAATTAAGAATGCACCAGGATAGAAAAGAAAGTTAATTCCGGGAAGAAGAAGCAGCCTGAGCAAAAGTACTGATACTTCAATAAAATACACAATACCTTTGTAAGAAGACACATACACACAAAAAAAGTTCAATGTGAAAGAAATACAGCTTTTTTGTTGTTTTGTTTTAATCCACAACTCTAAGTATTCAAACTCTTTTTGCTAGGCCCTCTTGATAGGTCAATGTATAAGCAACCCTGGAAACAGTTTCCCACACCGAATGCCATTTTTTACAATCCCTTTAACTTCTAAGAAATTATTCTGCATGGCTGAAGAAAAGTCAGCTTTTATTCAAATAGGAGATTATCATCAAGGCAGCCCATTCTTTTCTCTCCTTTCATTATACTCATCACTTTCTTGGAAGACATCCCTTTCTTGGACGACAACCTGTCTCAGAGAGCCATTTAAGGGACCCTGCTTTGTTCTTCCTAGAACACAGTACTTGACCTAATATAGCACTTATTAGCCTACTAGAGGCCCGGTGTGCTGGGGTCCAATCCCAGCAGGTCCAGGGGTCCCCAAAGGTGTGGACGGAGTCGGCGAAGAAGGAATGACATGAAGACAGCCTTCAGTTGATCAGCAGCCTAGTCAGGACCTCTAGCCAGGATCTCCAGCCAAAGTTCTGGTCGGAGTTCTGGTTAGGAACTGATGAGGATCTGATGATTATTGTCTTGTTACATCCGTATTTATACCAGCCGATTTTAATCCTGTCAATTTCTATTACAAAGGTTAGGGCGTTTCTTATCTCCATTCCAGGGAGTAAAGATTATGTAGCTTAACTACCCGCCTGGCACTTAATTAAGGGGTTTTATCCCCTCCCTAACCTCAGGGAAAGATCCCCACCTGGGGAAACAACCTTTCTCGGAGAGGTGACCTTGGTTAAAACACATGGCGCTAAAGGGAGCAAACATATTAAGAACAGTATGCTATATATGCCAGGTCCATTGAAACATATGCTGTGCAGATGTTTCTTTCCTGCAGCGATTGTGTCAAGCAGCAAGGATGGACCGGCTCCCGGCACCGGTGCATGAAAATTCATGCACTGGAGGGGGGGTCCCTCAGCCCGGCCTGCCCCCTCTCACAGTCCGGGAGCCCTCAAGGGCGGGAGGTGACCCGGCAATCAGGGGAAGGCAACGCCCCATCACACCTCTGCTGCTGCCACTGCCGGCAGCGCAAGCCTCAGCTGACCCTGGCTACCTGAGCCTCAGGTGGCCCTGGGCAGCTGGGCAGCCGCCATCTGAGGCTTGCCTGTGCCTCGGGCCGGCCCTGGACAGCTGAGGGGCTGAGGGGACTGGGCACCACCATCTTGTGGCTGTGGGCGCCACCATCTTTGAGGGCGGGGCAGTCAATTAGCATATTCCCACCTTATTGGCTTGGGTGCTGCCATTTTGCGATGGTGTGAGGGTCAATGAGCATATTCCCTCTTTATTAGATAGGATTATGTAACTGTCTGTACATTTGTGTCCCTCATAACAATGTAGACTATTTAAAGACAAGGGTTGTGTCCTGCTCTTTAACCATGGTATTCCCAAGACCTATTAAGTGTCATTCACATAGTTAACTCTCAATAAAGACCTATTAAATAAACAAGTATCTTCACACTTGTGTTTTTGTCTGTTCAGGATCCTCCTGCAGAGTACTGGGCCAGGCCTGGACAAGTGTCAGTAGGAATGGTGACTAAGGAATAGTTCTTAGGGTAGGACACACTAACTGAGGAGGTTCGTGATAGAAAGAGCAGAAGGACTGAATGGAAGCCAAAGTCCTTAAAAAGATTGGAATTTTAAAGTCAAAGAAACAAGGTCTAGGGGCAGAAGCAGGGTCTTAAAATGGGGAGAAAACCCTAGGCTGTGCCTCTCAACCTGGGGACCTTGTGTTCGCAGGGGTATTTGTCAGGCTGCCTCAGAGGACAGAAAGCTATAAGACCAGCATGGACCATCATCCCACAGTGTCGAATTTATTCAATGGTGAGTACATTAAACATTCTACTTCTATTAAACAGAAAGAGGGTTCATGCAAATTTGCCCTGATTTTAATAATAAAAATGAAATTTCAAAATAACTGCTTTTAGTGAGCCATTTCATTTTATATGCCCAAATTCTTAGAGCCATGTGTTTTTCCCCTGATGTCGGGGATACTACAGTACAAATTTTTGAGAAGCATAAGTAGGGTAAGAAGGTGAGCAACACCAGACTTTTAAAAAAAATAATTGAAAACAATTTGAAAGGAATCTTGGGCAACTGACAAGAACAATATTGAGCTATCCTTAACTTCACTGGTTTGCATAAAGGTGAAATGTTAAGTAGGTAACTAATTCTTAACTTTTTTTAACTAAAATAATGTTTTTTATGAAACAATGCTTAAAACAAGGTTTGTCACAAGCTGATAATCGTTGAAGTTAAGTAGTAAATACTTGAAGGTTCATTATACTATTCCCTTTATTTGAGGGGTTATTTTAAATTTGCCAACTAAAAGGTTAAAGAGGTGAACACAATGCATGGTAATTAATATTATGTATAGATGAGCAAAAAGAAAAAAATGTTTAAAAATGTAATTTCATTGTCCATATATCATCCTTTTATGGTACTACTTTTCTAGACTATTCATAGATACAGACAGATTAATAATTTTTAAAAATCTATAAGAAATGTAATCCCAGTACCCAGATACTATCATATTGTAGGATTAATTTTCTAGTCTACTCATAGATAGAGATTAGACAGGTGATAGATATAGTAGATAGATTTTTTTAATTGTGTTTTTTTTTTTACTTTCCTAATGCATTCCATGCTACTCTTCATTAATTAGCAGCACTCTGGTTTGGGAAATACACCTTAGCTCAATGAGTGATTGGACTGCTCTAAAGAAACAACTGAAGTGTCCTTAGGCAGATGATTGAATAAGAAAGATGTGGTACATATATACAATAGAATACAACTCAGCCATAAGAAAAGATGAAATATTGCCATTTGTGACAATGTGGACCTTGAGAATATATGCTAACCAAAATAAGTCAGTCAGATAAAACTAAGAACCATATCATCTCACTCATATATGGGATATAAAACTGAAACTCATAGACACAGACAACAGTATGGTGATTACCAGAGGGAAGGGGCATGGGCTAAGGGTAAAGGGAACCAAATATATGGTGATAGATCATTTGCCTTTGGATGGTGGCCACACAATGCAATATACAGAGCATGTATCATAGAAGTGTACACTTAAAACCTATATAATCTTATTAACCAACTAGGAGCCCAGTGCACGAATTCGTGCACCTTGAAAGGAACTGTGGGCCATGAGGCCACAGTGGGCACAGGGGCAGGTCTCAGCCCATCCTCCACGCCCCCTCCCAGCCCCTCCTGCCACAGCCCTGCTCCAGCTGCCGCTCCCATGTGCTGAAAGTGCCAGCCCCACTCACATGCGCTGATGGCGTGGAGTGATTGGGGCTGGTGCCAACAGCAGGTGTGAGCGGGGCTGGGCCGTCAGCAAGTGTGAGCAGCAGCTGCTGGCCCTGATCACCCCTCAGGAGCAGGGGGAGGTGGAGAAGCCCTCAGGGGCAATCGGGGCCGGCAGCCGCTGCTCGCACCCACTGATGGCGCCAAGCAATTGGGACTGGTGCCAGGCACTGGAAGTGGGTGCGAGCAGGGCTATTGCCAGCAGTGAGTGCAAGAGGAGGCTGCCGGCCCCAATCGCCCCTCAGGAGGAGGAGGAGGTGGAGAAGCCCTGAGGGGTGCTCGGGGCCAGCAGCCGCCTCTCACACCCCCTGCCAGAGATAGCCCCGCTCACACCCGCTGCTGGTGCCTGGCACCAGTCCCAATCACTTGGCGCCATCAGCGGGTGCAAGCAGTGGCTCCGGCACTGGCAGCAGGTGTGAGCGGGGCCGACATGGGCACCAGGTGTGAGCACCAGATAAAATCACGGCACACAGGAGCAAAGAATTTTCAGTAACCACAAGCGTCTCGCCCAGATGACAGTGACTAGCGCCCTGCCTTGGTCTGGCGCCTCTGCTCACCTGTTCCACCATCCCACTGTGGCTGACACCCACTATGCTCCACGCTCTGCCACCTGCTACCAATGCCCGCCATGTTCTACACTTGCAGCCCCTGGTGGTCAGCACATGTCATAGCAACTGGTTGTTCAGTTGTTTGGTTGTTCGGTTGTTCTGCCATTCCGTCTATTTGCATATTAGGGTTTTATATAAAGAGATGTCATCCCCATTAATTTAATTTTTAAAGAAAGAAGCACATATCCTTTGCCAACTGAGTCTATTAATTGGCATATGATGTAAATCTAGCCCATGACAAATTAGGAGATGGTTGCTAGAGATTTTTACAAATTTTCTTTTTCAGTCTTTACAGCAAATGATAGTCATTCTCTCCTTCTCTAGCTTAATGTGAATGAAGAAGCAAGTAGTTATACCCAATTACTCCTGGAATCTACTTTATAATTATTTTGGGAACCAGCTGTAGGATGAAGCAGACATTTTGGGTAACAGAATAGAGAAACAGATTCCTTGATAGCATCACTGGGTCCCTGAATCAACCAATCCTGAAAACTGCTCTACCCCTAGACTAGATCAATTGGATTAATAAATCTAACAATTAGAATTATAAAAATAACCATATCATTTTAAATTCATTTTAAGTTGAATGCTGCCAAAATTATCCTGACACCCTACAGTTTAGTATTTTGTCTACTTAATGCTATATCATGAACATCTGTCCACATCAACACTTGCAATTCCACAGCATCATTTTATTTTATTTTTTTAGAATTTTATATGTTTTGTATTTATTTTTTTAAATTTCTTTATTGATTAATGTATTACATATGTGTCCTTATCCCCCCATCCCCTCCCCACTCATGTTCTCACCCCTCCCCCGCTATTGTCTGTGTCCATTGGTTAGGCTTATATGCATGCATACAAGTCCTTTGGTTGATTTCGCCCCCTGACCCCCATCCCTCCCTACCTTCCCTCTGAGTTTTGATGATCTGCTCGATGCTTCTCTATCTCTGGATCTGTTTTTGTTCACCAGCTTATGTTGTTCATTATATTCCACAAATGAGTGAGATCATGTGATATTTATCTTTCTCTGACTGGCTTATTTCACTTAGCATAATGCTCTCAAGTTCCATCCATGCTGTTGCAAATGGTAAGAATTCCTCCTTTTTTACAGCAGCATAGTATTCCATTGTGTAGATGCACCAGGGTTTTTTAATCCACTCATCTGCTGATGGGCACTTAGGCTGTTTCCAAATCTTAGCTATGATGAATTGTGCCACTATGAACATAGGGGTGCATATATCCTTTTTGATTGGTGTTTCTAGTTTCTTGGGATATATTCCTAGAAGTAGGATCACTGGGTCAAATGGAAGTTCCATTTTTAGTTTTCTGAGGAAATTCCATACTGTTCTCCACAGTGGCTGCACCAATCTGCATTCCCACCAGCAGTGCACGAAGGTTCCTTTTTCTCCACATCCTCGCCAGCACTTGTCATTTGTTGAGTTGTTGATGATAGCCATTCTGATAGGTGTGATAAGTAGAGTTGCTGGTGACCTATCTTGCTCACACTGTAGCAATGAGGCAAAAGGCTCCACAGCATAATTTTAAATGCCCCATTGTGTACCTGTACCTTTCCAACATCCTCAAAGTTTATTGTGCAATTTTCTTATGATGTCAAATGCATGACGTTCTTTAACAGTGAATCCATTAAAGCCATGGCCCCAATATCAGTACCCTTTCTGAAAGCAGAACTACCCCTCCATTGAATGACCACTATGGTATTTTAGCAACGCTGTGATCAAAACCTTGTTATCTAAGTTCAACCAAGATAGCAGTCCTTTCATGTAAGTTTATAATGTATTGTCTTCTTTCCCCCTTTAATGGGAGAAAAGGTTACTATAATCCAGTACCAAGTCATGTAGGATGCTATGCAAATTCCTCCTCACTGAGATCCAGGCAAGAGATTTTTTGTGGTTAATCCTCACCCAAGGATATTTTTCCATTGATTTTTTAGAGAGTTAAAGAGAGGGGTAGAGTCAGAAAAACCAGAAGACTAGGATTATCTAAAGAGAATAGACAATAATTTCTCTTTTAGCCATAGCATTCTTTTCTATTATTGAAGAACCCCAATTGATGGGTGAAGAAACTGTGTGCTGATCACTATTCTAAATTATTTATATGTATTAGTTCATTTGACCCTGACAACAAACCTATTAACCCCATTTTACAGATAAAGAAATTGAGGCCTAGAGAAGATAAGTCATGTACTTGAAGTCTGTCAGTAAATATGGAACTAGATTAGGACACAGACAGCCTGGCTATAGATTTGAGGCCATAAGGTGAATCAAAAACAGATTGCTGGATCAAGCAAAGGGGACTTTAGCAGTGACTTTCAAGACAGAAGATCTGTGAGGCAAAAGTTGGTTTGAGGAATGCTGAGAACAAAAGTCGGAGGTTTGAACATGAAGCTCTCCATCAGTTAAGAGGATAGATAACAAGTGAGAAATTAGCTAAAGGAATGGAGAAATACCTGAGAATGAGGGAGGGCAGCATTCCTGAGACCCATGGGTAATCAAGGTAAGAGGTCTAAGTAAAACAGAAGAATGGCTAAAATAGAATTTGTGTGTTTAAAAAGGGGGAAGAAGGATTAAATCCTAACAAACAGGACTTTCCATAAATGCTCATGGAACCATAATCACAGTGAGTGATTCTTTCCATAAACAGACTGATCATTGAGAACTCTCCTTAAGCTATTTATCAAAATATTCAAAGCACAATAAATACAAATCCATAATAATTTGTTTTCTGAAAATTGCCTATGTGTGTTCTCCATTATTTTATATTATTTGTCAGTTCTTGATATCAACCTAAGAAAAGCTCATTCTTCTTACCAATAGTAGACATTTTGTCTGAGGTCTGATCAACTGAAGTATTTAAAGTAGTTAACCAAATGATGAAAGTTTTCATTACTTTGAGAGGTTACAGGATAGAAGCTTTAAAAAGATGCTTACTGCCCTAGCTGGTTTTGCTCAGTAGATAGAGCATCAGCCTGCAGACTGAAGGGTCCCAGGTTTGATTCCAGTCAAGGGCACATGCCTGGATTGCAGGCTCGATCCCCAGTGTGGGGCATGCAGGAGCTAGCCAATCAATGATTCTCTCACATCATTGATGTTTCTCTCTCTCTTTCCCTTTCCCTTCCTCTCTGAAATCAATAAAAATATATTTTAAAAATCCTATATAATAAAACTCTAATATGAAAATCAACCGAACAGCAGAATAAGCGGCTGCTATGTTGTGCTATGACAGAGAGATAGAGAACAGTATGGTGATAGCCAGAAGGAAAGGGGGTTGGGGAAGGTGGATGAGAGCAAAGGGGAATAAATGAGGCCAGAAAGAGACTTTAGTTTGGACCATGGACACACAATGCAGTATGCAGATGACGTTTTGTTGAGTTGTACACTTGAAACCAATATGTTTTTGTTAACCAATATCATTCCAACCAATTCAATAAAAATTAAAAATAGCCCTGGCCAGTGTGGCTCAGTTGGTTTAGCCTCATTCCATGCACAGAAAGGTTGCCAGTTTGATTCCCAGTCAGGGCATGTGCCTGGGTTGTGGGCTTCATCCCCAGTAGGGGGAGGCAGGAATCGGTTGATGGATGTTGCACTCTCACATAGATGTTTATCTCTCTTTCCCTCTCCCTACCTCTCGCTCTTAAAATCAATAAACTATTTTTTAATTTAAAAAGATGTTTAAAAAATAGAAAGAAACTGTTGGTGAGTTCATAAATTGATACAACTTTTTTAGAAGGCAATTTGATCATAGAGGATATCCCAAAACAATGTATACACACTTTGAATAATTATTAATTCCAATGGGATAACTCTGAAAAAAAAAGAAACATAAATTGACCTATCAGCTGTTAAGTGTATATACATTGTTTTGGGACAACCTATATATTCAAAAATATATGTTAAAAGCTTAAATTATCTTTATTTAGCCATACAACTTCAAGGAATTTGGTCTTAAAAAATCAGAGAGAAACATAAATATGAATGTTTATTGCAGCATTATTTATAGTAAAATGTAAAAATAACCTAAACTTTTGTCACTTGGAGAATAGATAAATATGTTATTTCTATCTGTTTGACTATTATACAATTAGTAAAAATCATGACCTTGAAGCCCATTTAAAGAATAAAGAAATGTCTGTAATTAGTATTAAATGAAATAAAAAGGACATAAAATGTTTTCTTATACTATTTCAATTCTGAAAATAAATGATTTGACTAAACACACCCACACACACCCACACACACATAATTTGTGTAATTTGAATTAGAAATTGAGGTGAAAGGGCCTAGAAATAACTTAAGGAAATTTATAGGCTCTACACAACTGGATATGCAACTCACTTCACCTCCTGGACCAAATAACATAGCCTATTCATTAGTAAAATCAACATTTCTATGGTCTTTTTCAATTCTAATAGTCTATGACAGTGGTCAGACATTAAATAGGCTGGAGACCCTCCTTTTCTGCCGTGAGACCTTAGCCCTGTAATCACCTCCCAGGACCCCCACATCCGCACTTTTCCTCGTTTGGTCATCTTATCTGTTTAGGGTGGAGTCACTTTTGATTTATCTTGTGGTTTTCTCCCAGTTGTGCTGGCAGAGAAAGCCTCATCTCATAGCTCTCCCAGCTACTCAGGTCAGGGCTACTTTTGGTCTAACTATGGTCACTTTAATTGCTCAGGCCAGAGATACCCCTGTCTGTCCTTGGTTTATGGCTGTTTGAATTGCTCAGGCCAGAAATGTTTCCATCTGCCTGTGGCATTGCTCTGTCCTCTGTACAAGTCAGATAAGCACCCTGGCGTCTTCAAGTCTCCACCTATGTATTCCTCCCCCATGGACCCTCCTCATTCCTTAAACTCCCTAAACCTGCCTATTTTATCTCTAAAATTGAACAATATCATGTGGATGGAATCTTTGAACTTGGCGCCTTGGTCTATCATGACAACATTGAAACATTTTAACAATGTGCACATTAATAACTGCGTTCAGATAATTTCTCTAGGAGTTTGCCTACTGATCTTGCCACTCACTGGAGCAGTTGTGAAACTGTTCATGTGTGTAGCTATTTTTTAAAAGCCTCAAGAGAGTAACATAATTTGGAATTTTAACTCAGAGATCCCTATCTAGAAATTCCTTGACAAATGCTTGTACATGTGCAAGAGAAACTCTATGACCTGGAGAAGAGAGGGTGTAGTCACCTCAAAAAGGAGCAGGGTGGTGCTTTGGTTGCAAAGCCCTGGGGCAAAGGCTGAACATTGAAAACCTTTGATTTTTAGCCTCATTCATAGTAAAACATGAAAATTTGAAAGTTCCTGAGGATGAAATTAAGAGATTAACAGTTCTCCCATTTTCCAAAAAAAAAAAAAAAATGAAGAATCGTTTTTATACAGAGAAGAGGCAGGAGATAGCCAATGGATTCATTAACTGCACCAACTTCCCGCTCATTGATAGCCTTTTCAGTGGATTGGCAAGTCCTTTCATTCTTACCTGGAAGAGATCTCTTAGAAGTTGTTTGACCTTTTGTATACTTTTCGGCTAAAAGAGTCAACTGGAAGTATGATGTGTGATTTAGACATCTTGTTGCCTGTCATCGGAGCTAGTATCACTGTCTCATTTCTAAGAAGCCACCACAAAATCCTTAGTTATTACTAAGTTGAGCAAGTTTTATAACTGGTAATATGGAAGAAAATTTCTTAAGTGTGAGCCAATCCTCTTCTTTGCTCTGAATAAAAACTTAAACTGCATAACTATTATAAGTGCAATTAAAAAAAAAGGGAGAGGGAGAGAGATAAATTGGCTTTATTGACCAAGTTGTAAGCATTAAGCCAAATATAATAAAGTTGCTTCTGGTCAGGTCTAACTTCTTATATAAGACTCCGAAGAGCATAAATACTCATTTGGCATACTGTCATCCTTTGAATGATGAGTTCATGCTAAAGGATTCATCCAACCCTGTTCACCCAGACAGCATTCTCTAAAACCTAACACAGTCTGTAAAATGTCTCAAATATGATTATTGACTTAAAAATAAAGTTAGTTATTTTACCAGCAAAAATGGCTTCATTCAGGAATAATAAAGAATTGCAGTTTGGCATATAACGGCTATGGCAAAAGCATAAGCAAGGCCAGAGAATAAAGAGAGAAAATTCTTTTATAGGAGAAGGGGAAGTTAGGAAGAGCTGGAAGAAAGAATCCACTGGAGGAAATTGGAAATTCAAAGTGTAGTGGCTTTTCATTGGCTGGGCCTATAGCGGTTGCAAGGCAGTCTTTTCTGTTTGGGGCAACCACTGATTAGTGGTAGGACATAAGAGCTCCCCCTGCAGGTCCTCCTTATCTTAGTTGAGGTTTCTTTTGATGTGGAATTTTTGGACTGGAACCTGGATTCTTTGTCCACCGGAATTGAAGAATGAATCCACAGGCAGAAGGTGGTATAGCAAACGTGGAAATTTATTAAAGAACAAGTACAGACTCCCACGTGGGGAGGGGGAAGAGTCCCACCGAGTTCCTTTTCCCTATGCCTTATAAAGGCTGCAGATCTTGGTGCCTTGATATCCCCTCTGATTGGTCACTATTCCCCTAGACTGGTTACTATAGTAACTCCTGGGCTCAAAGGTGGAACCTCACATGGGACATGAGAGGTTCTCCCCCCTCCTTCCTTATTGTTTCCCTAATCCCTTTGGGCTTTCTTCTTCTCCTTCTGGATGAAGGGCTTCCTTCTCTTTATTTTATAAATATAGATATTTTGCTGTTCCCATCTCCTTCATTCTATGGAAATATACCTGTTACAGCTTTTCAGTTTCCCTATTCTATCAAAATATACCTGTAAGGTCTGGGGCTGGGAAAATAGGGTCTTTCCTGATCCCACCAGCTGAGTTGAACAAAACAACCCAGAACTGCCGAGCCACATCCTGCTGGACAATAGCTGCCATCCTGGGACCCACCAGAGCATCCTGTTGTGCTGATGGCCAATAAATAACCACCGGAGACTTCTCAAGATGGCCAGGGTGCAGCTGCACCAACTTCCCACTCATCAATCACCCGCCACAAGCTACCTCAGATAAACCTGATTGGTCCAACAGCAGCATAAAAAATCTCTGCCAGGCATAGGCGGGTGTGACTCCCCCCGGCCTGCACCCCCAGACCGTGGGACCTCACCCGAGAGCTTCCAATAAACGCGATATTTCGCTCTTACCCTGCTTGTCTTCGTCAATTTATTGGCTTTGGTCAGATTAAATCTTACATCTCAGATTAAACCTAACAATACCTTCTGCTGCTCTGCAGCCCCGTGCTTCTTCCATGGTCCCCTTTATTTCTAAAATTTCCTAAAACCTGTCTTTTTCACCCCAAAAATTCCTGTTTCACTTTTATTAATTTTCACTTGATTTAATACCCATCTCATCCCCCAAAGTCTGCAAAGTTCAGCTCCTCCAAGGTGCTTTTCCACCTTGCAGACTAAATTAGCCTGTTCCTTCTCCTTGCCCCAGAATACATCATAGAATCTGCTATTGTAATCATGGTAAATGCATATAGTGTTTACTATATGCTAGACACTATTCTAGGTTTTTAAATATATTAACCCACTTAAACTTCAAACTAACTCTATGTGGAAGGTTCTGTTATTATCCCCATTGAACACACAAATGTTAAATAACTCTTCAAAGGTCACATACCCAGTAAACGAAATAGCTGGTTTTGAACCCAGGTAATCTGGTTTAAGAGTGCTTAAGAGTTCATGCTTTTAACCACTATACCAACTATTTCACTGGATTAAAATAGAATCTTTACAGGTCTGGGGGTCCTTGTGATATTTTGATTTGTAATAGGAAGTATATATTTGGTCTCAGTTCATGTTCCTGGCACAAAGCTCCTGAAACCCTGGGAATTTCCTTAGTGATAAACCACAAAGGTGTCTTTTGTTATGTTAATGAATCACTTTTGGAAAGCCTCTAAGACAGTGGTTCTCAACCTTCTAGCCCTTTAAATACAGTTCCTCATGTTGTGACCCAACCATAAAATTATTTTCATTGCTACTTCATAACTGTAATGTTGCTACTGTTATGAATCGTAATGTAAATATCTTATATGCAGGATGGTCTTAGGCGACCCCAGGTTGAGAACCGCTGCTCTAAGACTAAGTCAAGGAAGTGTGGAGGATGGTTGTCAGGAGAACCAAACTTGTGATGAGAGGGCTAAACCCTTTAGTCCCATCCTGACCTCTGGGAAGAGGAGAGTGGCTGGAGATTGAGACCAATTATCTAACCAAGCATGTTTTATTGAAGTCTCCATAAAACACCAATAGGACAGAACATTTCCAGATGCTACCGTGCCAGGCCCCAATCTCTACAGGAACAGAAGCTATTTTGTTCAGGACTTCAGCCTATGTATCTCTTCTTCTGGCCGTTGATGCATATCCTTTAATAAGCTTTGTAATAAATCAGTAATCTGGTGAATAAGGTTTCCTGAGTTCTGAGGGTTGTCTTAGCAAATTAATCAAAAATAGGGAGGAGTCATGGGAATCCCAGATTTATAGCCAGTGGGTCAGAAGCAGAGGTAACAACCTGGATTTGTAATTAGCATCTGAAGTGGAGCAAAATCTCTCCTAGGACTGAGCTCTTAACCTTTGGATTCTGATGCTATCTGAATAGATAAGTGTCAGAATTGAGTTGAGTTGTAAGACACCCTGCTGGTGTCAGAGAGTTGTTTGGTGGTATGGAGAAAAACACCCACACCTTGGAATTGGGTGCAGAATGTAACCTCACAGGAACTTTATTTCTTTAGCATTAAGGAGGAAACTGGTCTTGCAAGGCGTGTCAGGCCATAAAAACTGTGAACAATGCACTGCCCTGGGGGGAGGGGGAGAAGGTCCTTGTTGCTGGCCCCAGAACAGATCATTGGATATGGCCTGGGGACCCCCAACACCTGGGGGCCTTCCTGTAAGCCCACGAAAGGGGGCGGAACCATATCTGCAAGACAAAGACCCCAGAAGTTTATAAAAAGTGAAGCCCTCTGCATGTTTCTTCACTCTGATTTGGAAATTATTCCTGGAGTCCACTGGTGTTAATAAACGGGGTCCCTCCCTTTCTCTAGGAAGCGTGCTTGGTATTTCTTTGTTCTTCTGTAACAGCATGACTTTTTCCTTAATTCAAGCTAGCTTTTTCCAGTTGAATAGCCGCATGACATTCTGCACATCCACTCCCTTAAACATTAAGCCTTAGGGCATTAGGTTCTGGTCAGTGTCAAACTGTTTTAAGAATAAAGCCTCACCCTGACCAGTTTGGCTCAGTGGATAGAGCGTTGGACTGCGGACTCAATGGTTCTGGGTTCGATTCCAGTCAAGGGCATGTACCTTGGTTGTGGGCACATCCCCGGTGGGGAGTGTGCAGGAGGCAGCTGATTGGTGTTTTTCTCTCATCGATGTTTCTAACTCTCTATCCCTCTCCCTTCCTCTCTGTAAAAAATCAATAAAATATATTTTTTTTAAAAAAGAATAAAGCCTCATGGGGGGTGGGAGTGGCTGGGAGAGGTCAATGGGCTGGGGGGGGTAGGGAGCGGGGGAGACATATGTAATACTTTAAACAATAAAGAATTTAAATATATTTTATTGATTTTTTTTACAGAGAGGAAGGGAGAGGGATAGAGAGTTAGAAACATCAATGAGAGAGAAACATCGATCAGCTGCCTCCTGCACACTCCCCACTGGGTATGTGCCTGCAACCAAGGTACACGCCCTTGACCGGAATCGAACCTGGGACCCTTCAGTCTGCAGGCCGATGCTCTATCCATTGAGCCAAACCGGTTAGGGTTAAGGAATTTAAATAAAATAAATTTTAAAAAGAATGAAGCCTCAGGACTGTTGATCAAGGAAACAGTTTTGGGTCAAACTAAAGATAACATTTTTTTTTTTTTTTCTGAGAGTATATTCATTAAAGCTGAGGACAGGGAAACAAGGAAGGGTTTAGGATAGAAGAAACACCAGAAGAAAGATTAGGTGGTGATGACCAGAACGGTGAGCTGAGGTGTTTTCCCCGGGTCGTGTCTCACAACACCGAAGAATGAGCTACAGGGACCAGAAGATTTAAGCAAAAGTGTGTAAAATTTATTGCAAGCAGATTCAGACTCCCTGCAAGGGGAGGGGGACCCAAGAATGGGCTGCCGGTTAAAGCCTTGTAGTCAAGGGGTATATATTTGCTACAAGCCTGTTCTATGCCTACCTGTGTCGTCACCTGATTGATTCCCTCAATTGTTTTTCCCCAGCAATGGGCCTAAACTTTCCCTGTTTCTATGTGTTCTCTGTTCCTATGCTAAACTTTTTCTGTTTCTATGTGTTCGTACATTTTGTTTACTGCAGGCCCTCCCTTGGCTTCCCATGCCTCCCGCTTTGAGCCCAGAAACATTTTATTATTTCTGCTTGGTTGGTCCTGTGGTTAGGCTGGCTCAAACCGCCATGTCTGCCCCTGCCTATGTTCCACCTGCCTTTGTTTTCCACTGGACCCCTGCCCAGTCTGCCTGCATTTCAAGCTAACTCCTCTCAGTGGAGCTGCTTTGAATTTCACTGGAAAGTCAGAGAAAAGGGGGCCTGGGGGACAGGTTCAGAGGTTAGCCCTAGACAAGCTGCCACTGCCCATTGCTTCCCTGGTTGCAAGTCTTCTGGGGGGGTCCCTTAGAATTTAGGAGATACACCCTGTGGGGGAAGAAGAGGAGGAAGAAAGAGGCAAGAATGTGCTCCCAGGACAGAGCACTGAAGATAACATCTTTTAAAAAAAATCTTTATTGTTGAAAGTATTACATACGTCCTCCTTTTCCCCCCATTAACCTCTTCCAGCCCACTCCCAGCCTCACCCTCTCTCACCCCCCACCAGGCCCTCACCACCCCATTGTCTGTGTCCATAGATTACGCATATACACATACAAGTTCAGTTGTGTTTCAGCCCCAGGCCAATGAAAACAGACCATCCTAGACCACACCCTCACCAAGACAAACTAAAGGACACTATAGTATATATGTATATATGACCTGATACAATAATCTACTACAACCTACCCTGGCCCCAACCAATCGATAAAACCCATGAACCAAACTCCCATAGTCACCATGATTAACAATTTTCCCCATATAGAATCTGTCCCTAAGGGAGTCATCAGGGAGCCCAGTTTTACAGTGTCAGCTCACCTGTGTTTCTGGACTTAACATCATTTTCTTAATAAACCTTTACTTTCTTTGCTGTAAACTCCTGTTCAAGTTTTATGGGGCTTTGATACACACAAGCAAACAAATCCCTTTAGTTCAGCAACAGAAATAATAGTCCTCCTTAAGAATTGAATGTTCACTCCTTGAGGGGGAGGGGTTGCAATTTACTCATCTTTATGGCTTGCAACCAGGGCAGCAATGGCCAGTGGCAATTCATTTCAGACAAACCCTCTGAGCCTGTCCCCAAGATCCCCTTTTCTCTGACTTCTTAGTGAGCCAAAGCAGCCCAGCCTAGGCTCATTTCCCCAACCCTTCCTGGTTTCATTGCCCCCAGCTTTAATAAATATCCTCTTAAATTCACTGGACTCCTGTTGTGAAATTTTTTCTGCACAAAGTCAAGAACCCACACACTACCAGCTGGCCCTAGAGAAACCCAGTCAGAACCAGGCCCCTTTTCAGGTAACACAGTGACCAAATTCCGATGTTGATTTGCTCTAAATTTATTGCCAACATACTCTCTAAATCCTCTTCTGCTAATGGAAAAAAAAAATAAAATAAAATGGCATTTAAAATAAATAAATAAATCTTCTCCTTGCAATAATTTAAAATAATTCAGAATTTTTTAAAAAACAATAAGGTTTTTTGCCAAAACCGGTTTGGCTCAGTGGATGGAGCGTCGGCCTACGGACTGAAGGGTCCCAGGTTCGATTCCGGTCAAGGGCATGTACCTGGGTTGCGGGCACATCCCCAGTAGGAGATGTGCAGGAGGCAGCTGGTCGATGTTTCTCTCTCATCGATGTTTCTGACTCTCTATCTCTCTCCCTTCCTCTCTGTAAAAAATCAATAAAATATATTAAAAAAAAAAAAACAATAAGGTTTTTATAATCATAAAATGTTTATAATGTTAAGAATAAATGCTTTCAAGAAAAGACCTGTAGTCCTGAGTGGTATGGCTCAGTTAGTTGGGTATTGCCCCATGCACCAAAAGGTGATGGTTCAATTCCTGGTCGGGCACATGCCTGGGGTTACAGGCTTGATCCCCCATAGGGGACATTCAGAAGGCAGCCAATCAATGTTGCAATGTTTCTCTCTTTCTAAAAATCAATAAAAATATGTTTAAAAAAGAGAAAAGGCCCATGAATATTCTTATTTAACATTCACCAAGGGTACTCTTTTAATTTCTAAATTAAATGACCTGCCACAATATCAAATTACAATCATGGACTATTTTACACTAGAGGACTAGTACGCAGATTCATGCACCAGTGGGGTCCCTCAGCCTTGCCTGCACCCTCTGCAATCCGGGACCCCTTGGGGAATGAAAGGCTGCCGGTTTCAGCCCGATCCCTGCAAGCCAGGCTGAGGGACCCCACCAGTCCATGAATCCGTGCACTGGGCCTCTAGTATGCATGTAAGATCATTGGTTAATCTCTTCCCACCCACTCCCCTCCCCCCTCCCCTCTGAGATTCATCAGTCTGTTCCATGTTTCCATGCCTGTGCATTGAGTGTCTACCCCCTGGTGGTCAGTGTGCATCATAGCTAACGGTTGAACAGTGGTGGGGTTTATTTGATACAACAGCCCTTACTATTCTCTTTTTAAATATTTGGCTCTAAAACTCTAAAGTGTCAGAATATTTCTTCTTAGGAGCTTCTTTCAATTAACCTATCTTGCCACTAGATGGAGAGTGATGACAGTTTAATGGTCTTGTAAACAGCCTTTAAAGGTAGCTGTTTAAGTATAATGCATATTGTATGGAGTCTTGTTTTAACCTGATGAAAAATAAATATTCTAGTTTCAAAGGTGATTTTAGAATAAGGTCTTCCCCTATGAGTTATTAAATATAAATAAAACAGCCTTCTCTTAATGCCACCTCTAAATCTATAACTTATTTGGGAAGAAACTAGAGAATCTTTAGCCCAGGAATAGTAAATCAATCCATCAAACAAACTCTTAACAATTTAGTCTGGATGCCATACATACTACCCTCTAGAAGAAAAAGATGTGGGAAATGTTGTTCTAACAGCCCAAAGGTTCTCTGAGAATTCATCCGGCCACATTAAATCAGGGAAGGTCAGTGATTCCTTCAGCAGATTCCAGAAGACAATGACAGCTGTATTTTTGGGCCCTTCAAAACTCTCTGAATCATAGTGCTCTTCCTTACGGAGGCTCTTATTGTGGGTGGCTAGACATTCAGAGTCTGGATGGGTGCACAAGTAGCCCACAGAGCTTATAAAATTACTAGAGGCCCAGTGCATGAAATTCGTGCACAGGTAGGGTCCCTAGGCCTGGCCTGCAATTAGGGCTGATCTGTGTGGTGACGGGCGGGACAATCGGGGCCCCCACTCACACCTGCCTTGGCTGACCTGGCGCCGCCTTCTCGCTGGTCCCACCCCCCACCACCAGGTCTGGTGGTCAGTGCGCGTCATAGCTGGTCGTTCTGCCATTCGGTCAATTTGCATATTAGGGTTTCAATTGCTCAGGTAATTCTTAGGGAAGAGAGGAAAATTGGGAGCATGGTTTCAATTTTTTTTTTTCTGAACAATTAATCTAGTAGTTTTCTGCTTGTTGTCTCCATTCTTTACAAGAGAGGAAGGAAACAGTACAGACATTTCTTTCCCCTCTGATATAATTATACCACTTCCTTTAGCTGTGTTAAATTAATTAAACAAGGAGGCCATTAGACTGAGGTGGCTCTATGTCCCATCAGTCTATGTAAGCAAACCAAAACCTAAGCCTGTAAATGCCTCAAGGTTAACAAATCAAAACCTAAGGACAACCAATCACAAACTGCCAACCACACTTTAAGCTATAGCTAATCAAATAATTTTCTTTCTTTTTGAAACGTGAGGTGAGGGGAGCATATGTCCCCCTTGCAGGTTCTTGCCTCACAAAGTTTGAAGAATAAAATTTACAGACGAAAAGGACTTGTTAGTAAAAGGGTGGAAATTCATTGCAAGCAAATACAAACTTCCACATAGGAAGGGGTTCCCAAGTGGGTAACCAACCAAGCCCCTTTTTCTAAGGTTTATAAAGACTACTAGAGGCCTGGTGCATGAAATTCATGCACTGCGGGGGAGGAGGGACTCACCCAGCCTGCACCCTCTCCAATCTGGGACCCCTCGGGGAATGTCCGACTGCCAGTTTAGGCCCGATCCCCCATAGAAGAGTCCATCTGCATAATTAAAATCCCTTTCCCACCAAAGAAAATAAGTCCTGAGTAATCCTTTCTTTTCATTTGGTTCTTTTAAAATAAACAATGAGAAGGAAATTTCAGAGCAGCAATGATGGTAGCACACAGTACCCAGGAATTTAATGACAACACATGGAAACTGTAAAATAAAACATTTAATATTATAAAAAAAATTTTTTTAGCCCTAATCAGTTTGGCTCAGTGGATAGAGTGTTGGCCTCTGGACTGAAGGGTCCAAGGTTCGATTCCAGTCAAGGGCATGTACCTTGGTTGCAGGCACATCTCCAGTAGGGGGTGTGCAGGAGGCAGCTGATCAATGTTTCTCTCTCATCAGTGTTTCTAACTCTCTATCCCTCTCCCTTCCTCTCTGTAAAAAATAAATAAATAAAATATATTTTTAAAAAATGTTAACAGAGTACATTTAAAGATCTTTTTGGCTTAAGTAATTCATGATTCAGGCAGCATCCCATGTAACAACTTGGAAGGCACTCAGAAGGGATCTACAAAATATAAGGTTTTTATAGGTAGCAGAATGTGGCAATGGAACTATTAACTTTTTTTTTTTTTTGGAGGGAAAGAAGGATATTTATCAGGTAAATTGCCTCTTCTTTCTGTGGGGGATAAAGAGAGCCAATGTGACAGGTTACCTTACTGGTGCTTGACCAGAAAAATCCAGACTGGTTAATCAAGACTACATTTCTGGGAGAGGTTGAAACTGCAATTAGATTAGTGCTGGGGTCCAACCCCAGCGGGTCCAGGGGTCCCCAAAGGTGTGGACGGAGTCGGCGAAGAAGGAATGGCACGGGGTCAGCGTTCAGTTGATCAGCGTAGCGAGGTTCTCCCTCCAGGATCTCCAGAGAAGTTCTGGTCAGAATCTCTAGCGAAGTTCTGGTTAGGTTCTCCAGAGAAGTTCTGTAGCCAGGTTCTGTCCAGGATCTTTTGCCATGTTCTCTCCCTAGGTTCTGTGTCCAGGTTCTGTCTCTAGGTTCTTCAGCTAGGTTCTCCGTAGGATCTCCAGCCAAGTCCTGTCTCTAGGTTCTGTCTAGGATCTCCAGCCAAGTCCTGTCTCTTGGTTCTCTCTCTAGGTTCTCTCTCCTGTTGTCTTGTTACATCTGTATTTATACCAGTTGATTTTAATCCTGTCAATTTCTATTGCAAAGGTTAGGGCGTTTCTTATCTCCATTCCAGAGAGTAAAGATTATGTAGCTTAAGCATGATTGTTTGTAGTTAAAGTGATTAACTACCTGCCTGGCACTTAGTTAAGAGGTTTTATCCCCTCCCTAACTTCAGGGAAAAATCCCTACCTGGGAAAACAACCTTTCTCGGAGAGGTGACCTTGGTTAAAACACATAGCGCCAAGGGGTGCAAACATATTAAGAACAGTATGCCATATATGCCAGGTCCCTTGAAACATATGCTGTGCAGACGTTTCTTCTCTGCAGCGACTGTGTCAAGCAGCAAGGATGGACTGGCTTCCGGCAGATTAGGCATTAAATCTAGGTTTGGCATCATGGACTTTTAGCATAAATGATGCCATTTTGGACCTGTGGCTTTCTTTTTAACAGTACTAATACAATGATTTCTGCCTGGCTTCTAGATAATAAAAGTAATTAAAACTCTTTTAAAGCAGTCATCTATCTAGTTGGGCACCAAGAGCCTGATCATATGTTGTGGGTAAAACGTTATGTCCTATTTCTCTTTCCTCTAAAAGACACTGTGGTAAAACTCCTACCAATAACAACAATAATATATATATATATCCTATCTAATAAAAGAGAAACATGGTAATTAGCGTACGACCACTACCCTTCCCATTGGCTAATCAGAGCAATATGCAAATTAACTGCCAGCCAAGATGGCAGTTAACCACCAACAAAGATGGCGGCTAATTTGCATATGCAGGCACAGTGCTGGGAGGCGAAAGGGAAAGGACAGAAGAAGCCCCCTGCCACTGATGGTGATCGGAAACCCAGGGGGGAGCTAAGAGCCGGGGGAAGGGCAAAGGCAGCCCCCAGGGCCGCCTTTGCCCTGCCCCCCAGCTGTGATCAGAGAACCAGGCGCCTTTGCCGCCTCGGCCAGAGGCGTTAGGCCTGGGCAGGGGCGGAGCCTGCAATCGCCTGGAGCTGGGGGTCCCCGGCCCAGGCCTAATGCCTCAGTCAGAGGCATTAGGCCTGGGAAGGGGCGGAACCAGCCATCGTGGGGAGCAGGGGCGGAGTCAGCGATCCTGGGCAGCTGGGGGTGCCCTGCCCAGGCCTAAGGCCTCGGCCAGAGGCGTTAGGCATGGGCAGGGGCGGAGCCTGCAACCACGGGGAGCTGGGGGTCCCCTGCCCAGGCCTAAGGCCTTGGCCAGAGGCATTAGGTCTAGGCAGGGGCAGAGCGGGAGATCGTGGGGAGCTGGGGGTCTCCTGCCCAGGTCTAATGCCTCCACCAGAGGCCTTAGGTCTTGGCAGGGGCGGTGCCAGAGATCATGGGTAGCAGGGGCGGAGCCGGGAATGGTGGGAGCTGGGGGTCCCCTGCCCAGGCCTGACACCTCTGCAGGAGGCCTCAGGCCTGGGCAAGGGGCCGATCCGGTGATCGGCGATCGGAGGGTGATGAGGGTCAACTCCTCTGGCCGAGGCATCAGGCCTGGGCGGGGGGCGGAGCCGGTGATTGGGGGGATATGAGGGTCCCCTTGTCTAGGCCTGAAGCCTGGGTCAGGCGTCAGGCTTGGGCAGGGGGTGGAGCAAGCGATCAGAGGGAGATGGGGGTCCCCTGCCCAGGCATGATTCCTGGGCCAGAGGCGTCAGGCCTGGGCAAGGGGCCGATCAGGTGATCGGAGGGTGATGGGGGTCGATGCCTCTGGCCAAGGCATCAGGCCTGGGTGAGGGCAGAGCCGGTGATCGGGGGGGAGAGGGGGGTCCCCTGCCCAGGCCTGAATCGTGGGCCAGAGGCATCAGGCCTGGGTGGGGGGCAGAACCAGTGATCGGGGGAAAATGAGGGTCCCCTGCCCAGGCCTGACACCTCTGGCAGAGGCATCGGGCCTGGGCAAGGGGCTGATCCTGCGATTGGAGGGTGATGGGGGTCAACGCCTGAGGGCTCCCAGTATGTGAGAGGGAACAGGCTGGGCTGAGGGACACTCCCCCCCACCCCCACCCAGTGCACGAATTTCGTGCACCAGGCCCCTATATATATATATATAGAGAGAGAGAGAGAGAGAGAGAGAGAACTTATTGCTATGTGCCAAATACCCCACATGCTTTACTTGTTAAGTCTGCATATAACTCTCTGAGATAAAATTCTGATTCCCACATACCCTAGAGAAGAAAGAGGTTGACTTGACCAATAGGTAAGCAGCAGAGTCTAAATAAGGACAGAGAGGCTAATTCCAGAGTTCTTAAAGAGAGATAAAAATCCGTAGAGGCAGAGTGCCCACAAACCCAATTACTAGATGTATAAAGATTGATAATTATCTTTTTAAAATGTAAATCCAATCATGTTATTCTTTTGAATCAGTTGAGATGCTGGTTAAAACAGCAGATTCCCAGTCATATAATAAACTCCTAAACCTGGCTCTAGTTTAAGATCAGGAATCTGCATTTTCAATAAATTGTCCTATTGGCAGCATAACGGCACCAGGTGTTAGACCAGTGGAGTAAGACCAGACCTTGGTTTGGCAACCTCAATTCTTGAGTTCTGGCTAAGAAAGAATTCAGATGCAAGACTCAAACTATAAGAGAAAGGTTATTTAGAAAATCATAGAGGCCGAAGAAGTGATCTGTAGAAGAAATGGAATCAGGAAACAAGTTACAGCAAAAGAAGGGCCCTTGGAGCTTAAGAGAAAGAGAGAGGCAAGAAAAAAGCACCTGGGGAAAGGGGGTGGGGAAAAGTGTAGGTGTGCTGGAGAGAGGAGTGCGCTGAGCTCTAGTCTTGAGGGTATTTACTTGGAGGTCTCAGGGGAGGAGCCCAATAGAATATTCATCAGCTTTCCAGGTGTTTCCTTTTGGAGTTGTGGTTTCTGTTGATTGGTTGGTGCCAGGGCAGGGGGACCTTAGTCATTGCAGCTGGTGCTGAAGTCAGCCATGGCATCACTTATCTGGCTTTGCTACTTTTCGGGGCCTGGATCAAACACAACTGATGAGGGTCAGAACTTCATTGTCCTTGGGGCTTCATGCTTAAAGGTTATTCTCCAGCTCCCTTATACATTCCCCCTCTAAGGAGATCTAACCTGCATGACCAGCAACATGCCAAGGGAGGAAAGGTCGAGGGAGGGTCCAAAGTGCAAGACCAGTGATATGAAAGGTCAGGGGATCTAAATCACTTGACTAGAGATATGCTGGGGGAGGAAAGGTTACCCTCAGGCCAGGTGCTTGTTTTCCCAGGGCCTTCTGCCCTGGTGACCTTCTGTACATGCACGGCCCATGGTCCTTCTGTCTGACTGCCTACCACATTCCTTATGAATCCTATGCACAGTGTAAGATGTATATTTGAGAACTCCAGATGAAGAAGATCAATTTTAAACTTGTTATTTTGGCACAGAAAACAATGTCTTGCCCTGTAATCGATGTTCAATAAATATTTGTGGGAGGAAAGGGAGAGATGTAGATCAGGCTACTTAAGTTTTGGATAAAACTAAGGCTCGAGTTGGAGAGATAAGGCACCTACATGAAATATCCTACAGATATCCTGCACATTCTAATGGCAACCTGCTATCTGCTTTCCACTTTGTTTTTCTTTCTCCAAAACGTTGGGTAGCCCTTGAAAAAACAAATGCAATGATTAACTAAGCAAAAAGTTAACTACTCGGCTTTTAAATGCCGTTTATTCTCTCCTTTTTATTTCCCCTTTCTCTACTTGCAGTGAAGCATAGTAATCCCTCCTTTGGAAATCTGCTGTTGAACTACTCTGTTATTCTTATACAGTCTTTTATTCTATAGGTCAGCTCTGTTATTTTTAGACTGTAAAATAACTTTGTTTTTTTGCTTGAATAGTAAAGATAAACTTAATTGTCTGACCTTGCAAGCAAAACTTAATAGTCTGACCTTGCAAGCTAGCCATCTAACTGATATGCTGATATTGATGCCAGGTGCCTGTATAGATATGATACTCAAGGTTACAAGTGTCTGTATAAATATGATATGTACTCAAGTTTACAGGTGTTTGTTAGATATGATATGTGCTCAAGGTTACAAATTGTCTGTAAAAAGAACTTACACAAGGACCTAAAAAATATATAAAAAGAGAATGCTTCCTCCTTTGGGTGTTCAGAATTTGACAGAGGTAATCTGCTCTGAACCCGTGCGCAATAAAGATGACTCCTAATTAATTGGCTCATTAAGGCGTCTGGTCCAGCTCGACGATTTGCAATACAACAGCAGTGGCATATGAACCGGTTGTTTTTGTCAAATAAAGCAGTTTAAATGGGAACACTGATTTCTAGGAGCACAACTTGTGCTGAGCTCCATCTGAGGTGTACATAGTCACACACGCACCCCATGGTGACTGCACATTTGTGTTCCCGTTAGCCCACAACATTTCTACAATATTCCTGGAAATTTGTCCTAGAAACTTCTTCAGAGTCTGGCACAATTTATATCCAAACTTGCCCAAGTAAAAAGTCTCCTAATTTTTTTTTTTCTTTTAAGATTTTCTTTTTAGAGCAGTTTTAGGCGCACAGCCAAATTGAGAGGAGAGTACAGAGACTTCTCATTTAAAAAAAAAATCTTTATTATTGAAAGGATTACATAAGTGCCCTTTCTTCCCCCATTGACTCCTCCTAGCCTGCCCTGCCCCCTGTCCCAGGCCTTCAGCACCTTATTGTCTGTGTCCATGGGTTATGCATATATGCATAGAAGTTCTCTGGTTGATCTCTTCCTCCCATCCCATCCACCCCCACCTTCCCTCTGAGATTCTGCAGCCTGTATCCCCCTGTTCCCACACACACACAGCCTTCCTCATCATCAACACCCCCACCAGAGTGGTACATTTGTTACAATTGAACCTGCATTAACAATTATAATCACTCAAAGTTCATAGTCTACATTTGGGTTCACTGTTGGTGTTGTACATTATATGGGTTTGGACAAATGTATAATAATATATATCCATCATTATAGTATCAAATAGAGTAGTTTCACTGCCTTAAAAATCCTTTGTGCTCTCCCTATTCATTCTCACCCTACCTCCAACCCCTGATCTTTTTACTGTCTTCATAGTTTTACCTTTTTACAAAATATTGTATATTTGGAAACATATACTAGTAGTATGTGTTCTTTTCAGATTGGCTTCTTTCACTTAATGATATGCATTTGTCTTCTCTGTGTCTTCCCATGGCTTAATATAGCTCATGTCTTGGTAGCACTGATTAATATTCTACTGTCAGGATGTACCACAGCTTGTTTATCTATGCATCTACTGAGGGATATCTTGATTGCTTCCAAATTTTGGAAATTATGATTAAAGCTACTGTAAACATTCATGTACAGGTTTTTGTGTGGACCTAAGTTCTCAGCAACTTTGGGTAATATCAAGAAGTATAGGTTGCTGGATCATATAGTAAGATTATGTCTTGTAAGACATGGCCAATCTGTCCTCCAAAGTGACTAAACCATTTTACATCGTCACCAGTGTTAAAAGATACACTTAGGCATATTAAAAATGTTAAGAGCAAAAATGGATTCAAGAGGGCAGCATCAAACCAGAAGTGATTAGAAGCCCTGGACTGACAGAAGCCAGGGCTTGCACAGTATAGGGAAAGTGTAGGAGCAAAGAAAGGGAATTATTTGATTGACTATAGCTTAAATCCTAGATGGCTGATTGTGAGTGGTTGTCTGAGGGGTTTTGATTTGATAACCTTGAGAAATGTACAGCCTTAGGTTTTTGTTTGTTTACACAGGCCACCATCGAGTTAGAGCGACCTCAGTCTAACGGCCTCGGTATTTAACTAAACAGGAGGCCAGGTTATCTGTGAAGTCCAACGGTAAAAATGCAGCCAGTCTTCAAGAAGAACTACAGTTGAAAACCAGAATGCTGTAAGACATCCAAGATGTGTTTTCCCATTTCTGCTTTTCCTTTAGCATTTCTTCTTCCTTCTTTACTGGGAGATCAATCTTATCTGCTATTCAGTCCACATTATGGTCAGAAAGTGGTTAGCTTCAAATATTCACATGTTAGTTGTAGCTTCAGCCACACAGACAGAGAAAATGATACCTGGTCTGATTGCATTTATAAATTCTGGGATGAATGACTTAGGACTGATTCTGATCAGCTGTGTCCAGGAAATATTATAATATTGTACAAATATAGCTACTGGAAGCTGTGTATCTGGGAGACAGTTAAGGGCAATGGTGTGCTGGAGCTCGCTCATAATGACTTACAAGAGCCAATTGTTAGATTTTCAGAAATTTTGCAAGCTGGTTGTTAAACACAGGGATTATAAAAAGTTAGATTTATATAAAATTATAGTTAAGTAAATTATATTGAAACAAAAGTAATAAATTTCAAAATTTACTCTTCCTAATCCTTTGAACTAAAAGTTATTATTACCTATGTTCTTGAGGTTATATACATCTATTGCCTATGCATGATGAGAACACTACATTATTGTGTGTTATTGTATACTTCTTAACGCTGCTCAGTGATGTGACATCACACTGGTAACTTAATATAGGTCATGGTGGGAGTATTTATACCACAGAAATTGGCAAACACTACAAAGAAGGTTTTTTTCTTCTGGAGAGCTAAAGGAGTCAAAATGCCCTTCAGTCTACCATCTACTACTTCTACTGTAATAGAGGATAAGGTTTTTCAAACTAGCTATAACAATTGTTCCTTCTATCACTTTTGACTTTCTAATAAAGTTATAGAAAAGCTAACTGTGTGCCTGGGTTACACACTCAAAAGTTAATTGTTCAGGAAACTTCAAAGACAAACACATACAAATGTATTACTTATGGAAGAATTTGTTCTTCAAATTATTGATTTATAATATTTTTTCTAATCTTCTCATCAGTGGAAGTAAAGGATGGAGGTTAAGTGCACAGACACTGGAATCAGAAAAGGCAAGTTCAAACTCTGGTTCCACAATATACTACCCATGAGTTTCTATCTAGAAATCTGTAAAATGAGGGTGAAATGAGAGTGTGTATGAAGCACTTTTCACAGTCTTGACATTGAATAATTAGTAAATATTGACTAGTCACCTTAAGACCTTATTGTCTATGTATCTGTTTCCTTTACCTCCAGTCTTCCTAATTCTCCCAATATACATGCATATATGAAACCTTCACCCATGTATTACCTATAGCCTCAATATAATGGCCCTGTACTCAATTTTAATTTTGAAGTCAGAATCTCAAACATATACCAAGAAAATTTTTTTAAATTTAGTTTTCATGTTTGCATTAACAAATATTTGTAGAACAGCTATCACCTTGGTTAGCATTAAAGGGGAATAAAAGAATAGATACTATAAGTATCATACATTTCTAACATTTCAAAGGATTTTTAAAAAATGTTACCATTTTTTCTCATAAATGCTTTATATAATTATACCATTTGGAAATTCAAATTATATGCATTCCAATTCTGATTTTAAAAATGGGCAGGGTTTTTGTTCTTGATTTTTTTTATTTAAGATGAGGGAGACATTGATTTGTTGTTCCATTTATTTATGCATTTATTGGTTGCTTCTTGTATATGCCCTACGGGAATAGAATGCAAAACCTTGGGATATCAGGATGATGCTCTAACCAACTGAGCTACCCGGCCAGGGCCAGAAGGTAATTTTAAAAATAAGTAATTTTTCACATGGAGATGACTGTGAGTTTGGGTAGGTATCAGAATGGATAGCCATGTAAACAGGTAGCCAAAGAAGAAGAGTCAAAGGACTGGGGAGCAGGCAGCAGTCACTGAAGCAGGCTGTGTGGGACCTTAAAAAAAAAAAAAAAAGAAACATCAAATAAATATGTAGTTTTCTTTTTATACAAGGTATACATTTTTATAGAAAATGGATGAAAACTAAAGTCAATTAAAGAAAAGTAGAAGGCTTTTCTTCACAACTGAAAAGCATGTTGGATTCCTTATAGTATAGGGAGCAGTGAGGTGCCCAGTTCACAGCCTTGTAGGCAAGTACCATGAAAAAATAAACAACCGGAAGGCAATTTAGGATTTAGAAATAGCTCTGATTGTTTCACAGACTTTTGCTGAATAGCAACTCCAGCAAATACTTCTCAGAAGTGGGAATTTCTTAGTTCCTTCTCCCTATGATGAGGCAGAAACTGCTTTCCTGAGTGACAGCCCATTGTAATTCTCTGATTCATTGGAATAATAAAAAGGCCAGAAAATGTGTTAGTCAAATATTATTATTATTTTTTTAAATATATTTTATTGATTTTCTACAGAGAAGAAGGGAGAGGGATAGAGAGCCAGAAACATCGATGAGATAGACCAGCTGCCTCCTGCTCGCCCCCCAGTGGGGACGTGCCCGCAACCAAGGTACATGCCCTTGACCGGAATCGAACCCGGGACCCCTGAGTCCGCAGGCCGACGCTCTATCCACTGAGCCAAACCGGTTCGGCAAAATATTATTTTTTTAAGACACCAAGTACTCTGTGGCATCACACTCAATAGTTCAACAATGATTACTGTGGTATCCAGTTGATCCTTGCATCATGCAGGGGATGGGGCACCAACTGTGGATCAAAAATAGTAGATATTAATTGAAAAAAATTCACGTATAAGTGTCCCAAACAGTTCAAAGCCGTGTTGCTCAAGGATCAATGATTCACAACAAGTTATCTGTAAGACTTTATCAATCTACTTCACGTAGGTTCTAGAGGTTCCCTTCTCTAGGGCTTTCCTTAGACTCTCCCTTCTAGCCTCTTCCCTCCACCTCAGGGTTTCCCATCATGTGGCCTCTCCTTCTCTGGTCAAGCCAAAAAGGCCCTTGCCCTTGAGAAGTGTAGGTCCTTGACAGATGTTCTTCAGAGATTAATAGCTACTGTACAAGAAATCCCTCTCTATTTTTTAAATATATTTTTATTGATTTCAGAGAGGAAGGGAGATGGAGAGAGAAATAGAAACATCAATGATGAGAAGGAATCATTGATCGGCTGCCTCCTGCACGCCCCCTACTGGGGATCAAACCCGCAACCCTGGGCATATCCACTTGACTGGAATGAAACCTGAGACCTTTCAGTCCACAGGCCAACACTCTATCCACTGAGCCAAACTATTTTTTAAACTTTTTTCCAGCTCTATTGACAAATAAAAAATGTAAACACAAAGTGAAAAATGTTATATATATATATATATATATATATATATATATATATATATATACATTGTGAAATGATTACCATGAGCAAGTTAATACACACATCCATCACCTCACACAGTTGCCGCTTTTTGGATGTAATGAGACCAGTTAGATTTATTCTCAGCAAATTTCAAGTATATAGTAGAGTAATATGAGCTATAGTTACCATGATGTAAATTAGGTTTCTAGAACTAATTCATTGTATAACTGAAAGTTTGTACCTCTCCTGCTATTATTGCTTTCTGTTACTGTGCTAGACAACTTGGTGCAATATTTTACAAAAAGACCTCATCCTTACCAGGCATGGGCAAACAGCAAATCAGATCCAGCTATGTTAGCTCACACACCAGCCTACGGTGGTTCACAGACAGGCAGTAAACAGAAGAGAGTCTGGGATGTGAAAGCGAGTGTCAGTGCACGTAGACCTAGGGAGAAACCTCAACTGAAAATCTGCCTCTGTAGGTGGATGGCAGGGAAAGACTGAAGAAAGAGGCAGGCCACTCCAGTTTGGCAATTAGCAGAGTTTATTAAGGCAATTTTACATACAAGGGTGGGTCCTGGATGGCTGTAAGACAAAGTGGATACCCTCCAAGCCAAATATTGGGTAAAAGGTGGGGGCATGTGGAGGGGATAGTCAGGAGTACTAGTATGTTACCAGGTTAGGGAAATTACATGCTTGACCAGATCAGGACAATGGCCTGTTCCAGGAACTAGCACTTAGCTAGAGGCAGGGTCAGGGTGTTGATTTATGTCGGAATGAACACTGATTAGGATCAGACAATGTCTGGAGGAGGTTTTCGGGAAACAGTCTCTATTCTGGCCCAGGTCCAACTTGCAGGACATACAGTGGTCTTGTCATGGAACAGACTCTCCTTGACCTCAAGCTGGGCTTTATGCATTTGGAGATCCAGATAAGCATTTTAATAAAAGACACCCAGTCCTGCTTGTGCTTTTCTCTCACCTGCACACACTCCATTAGAATGTTCTCTTAAGTCTGCATCAAGCGGTTCAGAATGAGCAGAAACTCAGCCAGAAGTGGAGAAGGCCAAGAGACAAAGACTATGGGAGGGTCAGTTTTTTTTTTTTTTTTTTTACTGGTTTGACCAACTATTTTAGACACTGGTGTATTATGCAATAATGAGTTTTATTTTAAACTTAGACTAACATTTTTCATGTGCAATTTAAATAATAAAATATTCCCAAAACATTAAAGACAGTAATGTAATCTTTATGTACTCACTAGTCTTATTACTTTGCCATGTGTTTCAGGTCTTTTTTTGTCTTTAAATAAATAAAGCATATCGGATGAAAGGTGAAGTCTTCTTTGTATTCTTTCTCCATTCTATTCCTTTCTTCACTTAATGTTATATGCTGGGGTTCTTGTCCCAGCATCAAGAAGGGTTCAGGAATCTGGAAAAGGCTGTGTGTAGATGACATAGGAATCCAGAGACTAATAAAGAGTCCAGAGACGTTACCGAAACCGGTTTGGCTCAGTGGATAGAGCGTTGGCCTGCGGACTGAAAGGTCCCAGGTTTGATTCCGGTCAAGGGCATGTACCTGGGTTGCAGGCACGTCCCCAGTAGGGGATGTGCAGGAGGCAGCTGATCGATGTTTCTCTCTCATCGATGTTTCTCTCTCATCGATGTTTCTAACTCTTTATCTCTCTCCCTTCCTCTCTGTGGAAAATCAATAAAATATATTAAAAAAAAAAAAAAAGAGTCCAGAGACGAGATATAATTTTGAAAGACATTGGGGGGTCAGAGGACCTTCAGCTAAAGGAACTGAAGACTCCCTCCTTGTCTTGGACCCTTGCTTTTATTAACACAATTTGTCCTAAGGCAAGGCGGAGATAATACACTTCAAAGGGTAAGGTTTCTTTTTTTTTTATTCTTTTTAAAAAAATATTATAATAAGTATTACAAAGGGTATTACATATGTGTCCTTCCCCCACCCCCCGCCCTTGACAATCCCCTGCCCTCCCGTACCCCCCAGTGTCTTATGTCCATTAGTTATGCTTATATGCATGCATACAAGTCCTTCAGTTGATCTCTCACTCTCCTCCCTTCTGCCCCCCAACCCTCTCTGGCCTTCCCACTGCAGTTTGACAATCAGTTTGAGGCAGCTCTGCCTCTGTATCTATTATTGTTCAAAAGTTTGTAATGGTCTTTATTATCAAAGGGTAAGGTTTCAAAGGGTACAGAAGCATTGTCAGAATGGGGGAATTAGCCTATGGCTGTTCAGGTGTTTGGCCAGTAGGAGGCAATAACATGTAGATTAAGATGCCTTTTAGCTGTCTGGCAGCCACAATCAATTTCCTATTCAGGTTTGGGGAAATGCCTTTAGCCATTTTCAACAGGTGACTACATGTGTGACTCAACCCTGTTGAGTCCTCAAGTTTTATCAACCTTTTGATGAAACTCTTGAAATTATGACATGTTGGAATTGGTTGCTGGCAGTTATATTTTCTAAATCTAACCATGTTGGTGCATATACCTCTAATTCATTTTTTAAAAATATATTTTTATTGATTTCAGAGAGAGAGAGAGAGAAACAACAATGGTGAGAGAGAATCATTGATCGGCTGCCTCCTGAATGCCCCCTACTGGAGACCAAGCCCACAACCTGGACATGTGCCCTTGACCAGAATCAAACCCGGGACCCTTTAGTCTGCAGGCCAATGCTTATCCACTGAGCCAAACCAGCTAGGGCTCTAATTCATTCTTAATGCTATATTGCACAACTATAAATATAACACAAATTATCTATGTAATTAATGTTATATTTCATGCCTAGGTATGAAACACTTTATTAATTTATTTATTTGTCTTACTTTACTAAGTACTACACTGTCATGTTTACTATAGCTTTTTTTGTGATCAGATAGTGTTAGTCCTCCAAAATTGTTCTTGTTTTCCAAAATTGATTTGGCTATCCCATGTCCTTTTCATTTCTCCACAAATTTAAATTTAAATTTATCTTGTCAATTTCTGTAAGAAAGCCTATTGTGATTTTAATTGGAATTGCTTTGAATCTATAAATAGGTTTAAGAAGAATTGACATTTATATTGATGCATGATGAGTATCTATTCCTTTATTTAGGTCTTCTTTGATCTCTCTCAACATTGTTTTGTAGTTTTCAGTATTCCTAAGTATTTGTTTTTAATACCATTATAAATGTTTTAAAATTTCATTCTCCAACTCTTTGTTGCTGTAGTTAGACATACAAGTGATTTTTACATATGATCTTCTGTACTAGTTATCTATTGCTGTGCAATAAAACACACCCCACCCCACCCCCAATTTAGTGGCTTAAAAATAACTTAAGTATTTATTATCTCTCACAGTTTCCACCTGTCAGAAATTTCAGAACCACTTATCTAGGCAGTTCTGGCTCGTGAAATTGCAGTCAGGTGTTAATTAGGGCTGCAGTCAGGTGAATGCTGATCACTTTGTGTTTGTGTAGACTAGATGTTTATGCTTCACCTTTATGCTTAATGGGTGAAGATCTATGGTAAACCCAAGTCATTTATTAACATTATGTGAGACTCAACCTTCAAATTTTCTTTTCCCTGTGGACATAAGTCATGATTAAAGTTTACCTTAGGCCAAGGTTCTTATTCTTATGGTGTGGCCTGTTTGGATATAAGGGGTATTATGAGATATTGATGTGACTTCTCCCTGGGAGGGCCAGATCTCCAGAGTTCCTTACCATTGCTCTTTCCCTAGCTTTGTTTGTCTTCTAGTGTCTCTGTTCTGATACCAGCCCAATAATAGCTGAAATCTGGTAATCATTTCATTGTTCTACTCTGTACATGGATACCTCTGGGCACTTTTCATTGCCACATAAATTCTTTTAATTACAATTCATTGCCATCAATTTAAAAGGAACTCCCCCCTTCAGAAGCTGTGTTGTATTTTAAAAACAATGATGATCCCTAGGTCTGAAGAGAATTTTTGGCTGTAGGTTTTCGGTTTATCCATATTTACTCAGGAAATCACCTGCATCCATAACTAAATCAAATATCTAGAGTTTTTAGTACTATGCCTTCTGGTTAAGTTCACCAGTGATAATTGGTGGAAACTGTAGGGAAGAATCCTCCTTGTCTTGTTTAGCTTCTGGTTTTTGCTGGCAATTCTTTGCATTCCTTAGCTATATCACTCTAATCTCTGCTTCTATGGTCACATGGCTGCGCTTTCCTTGTATGCCTCTCTGTCTCCCTTCTCCCTTATGAGAACACTAATCACATTGGTTTAAGAGTCCACCGTAATCCACCATGACTTTATCTTAGTTACATCTGAAACAATTCTACATGCAATAAACAAGGTTACATTCCGAAGTACTGCAGGTTAGGTCTTCAACACATTATATTGTGAGACACAATTCAACACATAACATTCATGTACTGCAATTGGTTTATAATTTTTATATTTCTCATAAATTTATTTTAATGTATAGATTACTTATTCCAACTTTCTTTCCTCCCTTCTTTCTATTTATTTTTAAAGACACCTGCTTGTTTGTTCCATAGTTTCCTATTGTGGGCATTTTGGTAATATTTGTGTGGCATGCTCAACATAGTCACCTGTGCTCTGTCCGTGCCTCGGAGCATGATTTCTCAGCTACTGGAGCACTACTGGCATTCGGGTGGGATAATTCCTTGTGATTGGGTCAGGGGCTTTCTTTGTGAGATGTTTAACACCATTCCTGGCTTCTGCCCAATACATTCTAGTAGCACACTCCCTCACTCGTGGCAACCATAAACTTCTCCAAGCATTTCTAAATGTGCCCTGGGAACAGAATCACCTTTGCCTGATAATAGTCTTGATGAGATCCAGGTTTAATTTTGGGGCAAGATTTCTTCAGAGACAGTGTTATGTACTCCCATCAGGAGGCATATAACATCTGGTTATCTTTTGTTATATTAATTAGCAGCCATTAACTACCATTGCTTTGATCTGTTTATTTCATTCCTGGATACATAATGATGATGTCCTAGTTCCATCATTACTTCCCCCTGGCCATGTATTAGCTGCGATACTTTCATAAAGAGAAACTTCCCTTCATCAACTACTTGCTTGGTAACCCTGAGACGCAATTCTAATAGAAAAGACAAGGTAAATAATGAATTCTTTTTGCTTACCAGTTTTCAAGATAATGAACTGTTCCCTAGCATCATTCAAAGGATGATGAAAAAATTTTTGAACTATTATCAATTCATGGAATAAAACATACTTGATATGTTTCAATCCAATGCAATTTTACCTTTATATAGGTAAAGGTAATATCTCAAATTTGTCCAGTGGGAGATGGTTTAGATAGCAACTCTTCTGAGTAATTTTGATAGGGCCCTAGCATTTTTTGATTACTTCTTTCTGGTATGACAAGATGTTCTAGGTTGATGTTGTAAATTTGCCTTCCCTACAATGATGTTCTCTAAGACTCTGGACTGTTTCCTTTGCACCTTGCTCTAAATAATCTTTCCAGGGCAACAAAATCCATTTACCGATATATATTTTTAATCCACACACTTGATAGATATATACTTCAATCAGTAATATTTACCAGGGATAAGGCAATTGAGAGGGATGGTGAAGGCCAAGACTTACTGAAAAGGGCATGAGCCTATTAAAGGCATTAAAGAGCACCTGACCTTAATGGCATTAAAAGCACACAATACTGCTAGTTCAAGAAAAGTCTTAGGTCAGTGGGAACCAGTTTGCAACCCGTGCTATGTGACCTGGCCCTGGCCTGCTTCATATTGAGTATTGTGAAAATATGTTTCAGAGACTCTAGATTTTGTTTTCTTCCTGTGAGGAATACTGATCACTCTAAACTTGCATAGGCTTGGTTTTAATTTTACAGAAGTGGATCTGTGAAAAGTCTAAGATATTTTACATTCCCACTCTCCAGTGGGCTTAACCTCAAAATCCTGTCTCTCTGCACATCTTGAACTGCTTTTGTTTTAGCCTGGGTCTAGGTTAGACCCTTGCTTCTATGATGTGGCCTGTCCCCAAATATTATCTCAGGCACTCGCCCTCTCACTCACGATCTGGGCTGTAGCTCATTGGCATTCTCCATGGATCCTTGACCACACCAAGGCCTCTTTCTCCCCCAGAGCCTTTGTATATGCTATTCTCTGCCTGGAAGACTCTTACCTCCACCTTTTTCTAGGTATCAGTCTCAACCTCCTTTCTTTAGAGAGCCTTTACTAGTTTTTCTACATAAAAAGTACTCACTCCTCCCCGCCTTGCCATATTAGCATCTTGTTTTTTTCATAGAATTCATCATGATTTTTTATGTATTTAGTTATACTTTGTTTCCTTAACTAGAGATAAATCAGTTCCTACATCATCTTCTATAATAATAAAAGCATAATATGCTAATTAGCTGCGATACTTTCATAAAGAGAAACTTCCCTTCATCAACTACTTGCTTGGTAACCCTGAGATGCAATTCTAATAGAAAAGACAAGGTAAATAATGAATCCTTCTGGACGACCTAAGCTGGGACTGTGAGGGAAGCCAGGGTCCTGGGTGCCAGAGGGAAGCCGGTGCCAGCAGCCAGGGGAAGGAAGGCCTACTCTTTTTTTCTAAAAAATATATTTTATTGATTTTTTTACAGAGAGGAAGGGAGAGGGACAGAGAGTTAGAAACATCGATGAGAGAGAAACATCGACCAGCTGCCTCCTGCACATCTCCCACTGGGGATGTGCCCGCAACCCAGGTACATGCCCTTGACCGGAATCGAACCTGGGACCTTTCAGTCCACAGGCCGACGCTCTATCCACTGAGCCAAACCGGTTTTGGCAAAGGAAGGCCTACTCTTGCATAAATTTCGTGCATCGGGCCTCTAGTGTATATACTAGTACATATATATATTAGTATTTGGGACCAAGTAAGAATATCAAGCTCTAACCGGTTTGGCTCAGTGGATAGAGTGTCAGCCTGCGGACCAAGAGGTCCCAGGTTCAATTCCGGTCAAGGGCATGTACCTTGGTTGCGGGTACATCCCCAGTAGGAGGTGTGCAGGAGGCAGCTGATCGATGTTTCTCTCTCATCGATGTTTCTAACTCTCTATCCCTCTCACTTCCTCTCTGTAAAAAATAAATAAAATATATGAAAAAAAAGAATATCAATATTTGGGACCGAATAAGAATTTGGTAAATACTAATTAACTGAATTAACAAATGAGTAGAACATTATAGAACAATTTTATTGATTCAGTCTTTTCTTACCCAACCATTGACTACCAATCTGAATTGAACCATGGGCAGATCTGCCATGTAGGACTCCCCCCCTTTTTTAAAGTTTATTATTATTTTTTTTAAATCTTCACCCGAGCATATTTTTCCATTGATTTTTAGAGAGAGTGGAAGAGAGAGGGGAAGACAGAGACAAATATCAATGTGAGAGAAACACATTGGTTGGTTGCCTCCTGTATGAGCCAGGGCCCAGGTGGGGGAGGAGCCTGCAACTGAGGTACCTACCTTTGATCTGAATGAACCCAGGACACTTCAGTGCACAGGCAGACACTCTATCCACTGAGCCAAACTGGCTAGGACTCCCCTGGCCTTTATTTTTATTTTTTTAACATAATAAAAACCAGTCCTGATCATCACCCTTGTCCTCTCCTCTTCACCTAAACCAATAGTCTTTTATTTCTCAACTAGACTTTGTTTTTGCTCTTCTCTTTTCTTGACTCTATTCTGTATTCCCTCCCAAGTCTAAGTGACATGCACCTAAGGGTTCCAATACTAACCTAAGCTTACTCCATATGAGGCGATGTGTATTATCTAGTGGTTGGGCTTACTGGAGCTAAATGACCTGGCTCTGAACCATGTTATTTACACTCCTGAACTTATGCACTTAATTTCTTATTATTTCACTTTCCCTTTATGTACAATAGAGCTAGTAATATAATTTAACTGGGTTTTTGGAAAATCAAATCACATTGTGTAGGTCAAGTGCTCAGAACAGTACCTGCACAGAGTAAGAACATACAGTTTTTCGCTATTACTCTTACACAGTAATTTCCTGTTAACTTGTCTCTTCCATATATTATTTTTAAAATTCCTTAACGGCAGAAATGCTGTCTTGTTAAAACTATTCCTAAGTATCTGATACATAGATGGGTTTCATAGTCACTGAATTGTTTTTCCTTCTCTTTTCCCTAAAAACCCTCCATACAGCTTCAAACAATTCTCCATTCATGTGTTTCCACTGCATAAAAATTTCCCACTGCCTTCAATTTGGTCTCAGTTTGTTACAATGGCCATCAAGGAACAAGACACTCTCATTCTCTGAACATAATTGTTTCTTTTCATACAACAATGTTACTCTTTTTTTTCTTCCCATTTTCCTTCCCCTGTAAACTTGGTTATGGCGCAGTGAAACAAAATTCCATTATCATTCCTTTGGGCAATGAACTTAAAAAGATTCCTTGCATATTTTACCATATTATGTAGTGAAGTAATTTTTGGTCACTTCGATAGTTTCAATTTCTCAATAGTCTGTTTCAATCAACTGTGTACCCCAAAACCTGGATATATGTTTAAATCAAATTTATTATGTGAATTAGAATGCAATTTGAAAAGTCATTATAATTCCTTTCCCCAATTAAATGCAAAACCAGTAGGCTTTTATGACAAATGAGATAGATGATTGCATGATCGCATCCTGCACTGCCTCTGGGTAAACCTAGGACACCAAAGTACAGGAAAGGGACCGGCCCAAATCAGGAGTCCGCGGAGCGACAGGAAGCATCTTTGCCCTGGAGCTGGAAGGTCCGCCAATAGGCGTTTCACGTGAGAAAACCAAGCCACCCCAGTGTAGTCAGGGTAGCTGACGCCGGTAAATAATTCCGGCAACCTAATCGCTGCGGAGGCTAATTCTAAGGACTCGCCGGCTCGCAGGGGGCGGGGCTCCATGCGACGTCACGTCACGTTCCCGCGCTCGTTTCGCTGCCCCGCCCCCCTCCGCACTGTGACGTTGCCAGGGAGGAACGAAGCGTAAACAGCGCAGGGCATTTCGGGAGCGGGATTGTTTCACGCAGGAAGCAGGCTCCATTTTAGCGCCGCCCGCCGTCGCCATCTGTTTCCCAGCCCTCCCCCCCTGCTGCCCCTCCCGTCCCCAAGCCCTTACGGGAAGGCCGGGCCTAGGCGAGGCTGGAGTGCCAGGAGGGAAGGGGAGAAGGGAGAACGGGCAAAAGCGAGGAGAAAAAGAGTGAGACGAGAAAGGTGAGTGGTAGAGGCCAAGGTGTGAAGCACGCAGCCACGCGGACGGACTGACGGACGTTCCGGTGCCACTGCTGCCGCGGCTGCGGCCCACGCGCGAGTCGCGTCGAGGCGACGGCGGCGGCGGCGGCAGCAGCAGCGGAGACGGGCGAGGAGCAATGGCGGCCGACAGCCGGGAGGAGAAAGGTTAGTGCGGAGAGAGGTGACGGGCGGAGGCGGGGCGGGGAGCGGGTCGCGCCGCGCCGCGGTGGTTCTCCGTGGCGGGGTGGGGGTGGGGAAGGTGAGCCTGCCCCGCGCGGAGCCGGCGCCCCCGCCGAGGCGCCGCACGCATCGGCAGAGGCCGGGCCTGCCCTTCGGTTCCGGGTCTCCGGGCGCCCTCACCCCGCATCGGGCCTCGGGCTTTTCTTTGGTCCCGATGCCCCGCGTCACTTTCCGTTCGGCTGTCCTGGGCGCGGCTGAAAGGAGGCCTGCTCCGAGTTGCAGGCCCTGCGGCTTGTTTCCTACTAGGAGTATGCGGATGTAATGCGCACTTGCAGAGCTACCTTCTCTGTTAGGCGAAATTTTGAGAACGCGTGTAATGCCACGATCACAGCAGGTAGTCTGGTAAGTAAGTATGTTTAACAAGCCGTGTAGGTAGGTGGGTGATTACTCTCGAGGAGTAAGTGCAAGTAACGCCCGGCTGTTACCGTTAACTGGGCGGAGTGCTAAGAATTGCCAATTTGGCTCCTCCAATACTTACTTTGGAAAATAATGATGTTTGAGAAGATAGTTATATGACTTCAAAGATTCCTGGCCCACTGTTCTTAGAGAAACACGTTGTGCGTAGCTCCCAGAGGGTACAACCAGGGGCAAATGGGTGTGACTGATAGAGTTGGAGGATGAATTTACAGTAAAATACAGGAAGAACGGATGGTGTCAGAATGGAATGTCAGGTCTTTTGAAATACCGACCTCCCAGGCCCTGGAGCTGTTGCTGTGGAATATAGATCCTGGATGAATCCGTGTCTGGAGAGTGGTCTGGATGAGATGCTGCCGTAAGTTCTTTTCCAACCCTAAGATTCCATGGTAGTTTCGGAAAGGTGATAGTTGATAAAAATATGACACAGCTGCCGTCCTGTATTTCACGGATCTGCCCTTCTCTGTGCCTCATTAACTTGGGGTGCGTGGGGACTTGTTCAATGGGCTCTAGAGTCCAGTTGCAGTAGGCCTGTCCTTTTTTAAAAAAATGTTCTGCTCTAGGATAGGGACAGCCTTGGGAAGTCGGGTGGGTGGGAGTATGTTGAAGGTATTGTTCCTGTCCTAAAGCAGTTGAGTGATTAGGACATAGTAATTTAATTTTCCTTCCTTAATTGAATCCGGGCAAAAAAAATCTCCATCCCTACTTTTTTGAGACACCTGGAAAGTTTGTGAATATAGGATTGCATGGTGTTAGTGAATAAAGGAAACTGCTTTTAATTAGCAGTCAAGTCAGTTATTAAGTGATTTTAATCAATAATTCAGTCAACATTTGTGTCAGTGTAATCTGTGAGCTGTGTGGGGAGCGCAGGGGGGTTGTGGTGGGTGAGATGAACCAAATACAAAATGAGTAAAACTCAGTACTGTCAAGAATTAATTATCTGTTGAAACATAGTTGTAAATCAGTAATAGAGTTGATACAGTAATGTACATTGAGGAAGAAAAGTGGGTGATGTTTTAAATATTTTTGTTTTGGAGATGCATTTATTGATGAAAATGGAGTCTAAACACATAAACTTTGTAACTATAATTGGGAAGTAGTTGTGCTACCTGTTAGCAGCACTTAGGATAAATTGTCCAACTTTTGAAAGGACTCACATTTGTGAAGTTTTTGTAAAACTTAATGTCCATAATTGAATTTGCCTGTTTTAAAACTTCTGCTATAAGTGCTTATCATTATAGTTTACATCAAAGATGAGTATCTAGAGTTTACTGGAAGAGCTAGCAAATACAAATCTACTGGAATTGCATATTTTGGAATGGGAAGATTTCTGGAATAACCCATTTTGCAAATAAGGAAACTGAGGCACAGGGTGTCTCAATTACTTGATCATTGTTACACGGCTAGTATAATAGCCAGAATTAGAATCAATACTTGACTTTTCCTTCTCATACTTGAACAAGAAAAAGTGGGAAACTGAGTACCTATTGTTGTCTGTTATCTTATATGAAATATTGGGAAATAATAGAGAAAAGCCTTGTAATAATCTTAGACATGTCACAAACCTTAGGTCCCTTCTAAATGATTTCATAAATGGTATAAGGTTTTGAAAAGAAACAAGTTTAAATTGCAGAAATTTGCGATTAATCACAGAACAGTTAAAAGATTTTTGGTCATAGAGTCCTTTGATTATTAGGCTTTGCACATCGGCTATGTAATAGATATTAAGTCTATAATGCTTCAACGTATAAATACCCATACTTAGAAGCTGAAGCCTATATAACTGGACAAGTTGCCAGTTCCTTCTGATTCTTGTGATTATTTGTCCAAAAAGTATATTTAAAAGAAGTTGGAATGTTGGTAGTGTTAACTAACATTAAATGATGTTTTTCTATATGAGGAAGTATACATCTTTTATACTATAAACATCTTGTATACATTTTATTTCTTAAGTTCTTGTAACGCTCTCTCTAAAGAATAGAGATATGGATAATGAATTACCACTTTCACAAGTAATATGTTTTCTTACATTATCAAACTGGAAGCTCCATGAGGACCAGGAGTATGTCTTGTTCACCAAGTTCCTGGTGTACAGTGATTTTGTGGTTGTAAATCATTACAGGTTGGAATTCATTAAAAACTGAGTAGTTATGTGACATTTGCTATTGATGTCCAAAGCTAAGTTTCAGGGTTTGACTTATATATGTACACACACACACTCATTCAGGCAAGTACATATAAATATTGACAGGCAGTTATGTGTACACACACATATGTATATTCCCTGAAGCTGTCATGGGGGAGAGTGACCACAGAAAAAAATGCCCTAGAAACCCCAGCTATTTTGAGTCTTCCCAGCCTAGGTGCCAGCCAGACATGTGAATGAGCAACTCTTCAGATGATTCTAGCCCTGGACACTACCTGCAGGCATATGGGAGGGAGACCTACCTCAGTTGAGCTCCAGAACTATAGCAATAATAAATTATTGTATTGTTTTAAAACACCAAGTTTTGTGGTGGCATGTTATATATACATTAGTAGATAACCAAAACATGTATATATTTGCTTTATTGGAAAAAAATTGGTTTTGTGTTTTGGACTAGGTTTTGTATATCATATATTACCCTTGTTATTAACAGTTTGTAGCAGGTAAGCTTTATTAGAATCTGGTAGCAAAGGGCTTACAGGTTGAAAAACTCATTAGGAGATTCAAATAATTGCCCTCCTGTTTCCTTTCCCAAACTGATATTTTTATCCTAAATGCCTCTTATCAGAGGTGAAGAAACTGGAGCGCAGCCTGGGATTTTCCCAAGGAGATCTAGCTCTTACATGATAACCTGGATTTTCTTAATTCCAAGTCTCTTTCCTCTATGTGTCATATTTCAGTAAATAAGTAAGTGGCTTCAGTGATAGAGAAAAGCAACTTAAAATATGGTCATTTAACCCTGCCTGTGTGGATAATGGTTAAGTGTCAATCCATGAACCTACAGGTCACTGGTTTGATTCCCAGTCAGGGCACATGCCTGGGTTTCATTCTTGATCCCCTGTAAGGGGCGTTCAGAAGGCAGCCGATCGAAGATGTTTCTCATCGAGGTTTCTGCCTCTGTATCCTTCTCCCTTTTCTCTCTCTAAAAATCAATAAAAACATATATTTAAAAAATATATGGTCATTTAGCCCTGGCTGGTGGGGCTCAGTTGGTGGGGCGTTGCCCTGTGCACTGAAAGGTTGCTGGTTCCCTGGTCACTGCACATGCTGGGGTTGCAGGCTCTATCTCCAGGAGGAGTGTGCAGGCCAGGGGTCCTCAAACTTTTTAAACAGAGCACCAGTTCACTGTCCCTCAGACCGTTGGAGGGCCGGACTATAGTTTAAAAAAAAACTATGAACAAATTCCTATGCACACTGCACATACCTTATTTTGAAGTAAAAAAACAAAACGGGAACAAATACAATATTTGTATTTGCATGTGGCCCGAGGGCCGAAGTTTGAGGACCCCCGGTCTATACCAGTAGCCTCAAATGTTTTTGATTGTGTAGCACATCAGTAATTTTGTTCTTGCAACTTTATTTTAACATTATTTCAGATAAACAATAGCTATAAGAATAGTACAAATAATTTTCTTGTACTTTTTAGCCATATTCCACAAATGTTAACATTTTACCACATTTACCTTTCTAATTCATATTCCCTCTTGATCTTACACATTCTCTTTCTATACAGACACACCTTTTTTCTAAATTGTCAATTGAAAATGTAATGCTTCTTTGTCCCTACAAACTTAAGTATGTATTTCCTAAAAATTAGGACTGACTTTTACTGAACTGTAGAATGTGTACTGTCAAAATCAGGAAATTAACATTGATGCTATAATTTACAGACCTTATTTAGAATTTATTAGTTTTCCCACTTATGTTTTAAATCAAGTGCTGTATTGTCACTTCATTCTCCTCTAATCTGGAGTACTTTGTTTTCATGACATTAACATTTTTTGGATGTCTCTTAATTTGGGTTTGTTTGATGTTTCCTCATGCATGAGTTTAAATTTTGCATTTTTTATAGGACTGTCACAGAATTGTTCTATTCTCAGTGCCCCATACCAGGAGGTCCATGATGTTGCTTTGACCACCCATTATTGATGATATTAACTTTGATTACTTGATTATGCTGGACTCGGCCAGCTTTTCTCTTGGTAGTCAATAAGTACCTAGCGGGGAGTACCCAATCCTTGATAAATGCATGTTTATAAGTTATACACATGTATTTCCATGCTAATTTGTGCACATTTTAAGCAGTTACACAATTTATAAATTAAAGGATGAAATACAAATATAAAAGTTCTGACATTTGCTTTTTATACCCCAGTATATGCTTTTATACTCTATGGAGTATATACTCCTGGCTTTGTAAAATAAGGTTCTGTCATATCTTTTACTTTGTATGATTTTATAGGAATTATTCTTATGTCTTCATCCTGAAATAAGTTCTTGAGGTTATGTTCCTATACTTCTGTAGCCTAAACATAGTAAGTACTTGAAAATAAATGCTTTAGTGATAATGATTTTCCTTATTTTGATTTTCTTGTTTTCAGATGGAGAACTTAATGTTTTAGATGATATTTTGACAGAAGTACCAGAACAGGATGATGAACTGTATAATCCAGAGAGTGAACAAGATAAAAACGAGAAAAAGGGTAAGATTTATATTATTTTTGTTAAAATAAGTGTATATAGAGATTTAATTTCTTAAGAAAGTGACTTTGCTTTTGTACTTATTTGAGGCATTAATACCTAAAGCAAAATCATAAACTGAGGTACCTAATTCCACATGAATAGGAGTAACGTGTTCCCCCCCCCCCCTTCAAATGTGTGAAATATCCCAAATAAATGAATTTATTCCAAGGTTTGAAAGCTATATTTTCTTTATGATTAACTTCAGGATAAAATTATTTCAAAAGAAGTTTTAAGTGAGGCTTTTTTCCTCTCTGATATTTAGCATTTGTTAATCTTTGGTGAAATAAATGGAATACTTAAACACTTCTCTGTATATCCTTTTAAATTGTGTTTTTAAGGATCAAAAAGAAAAAGTGACAGAATGGAATCTACTGACGTAAAACGACAAAAGCCCTCTGTTCATTCAAGACAATTGATTTCTAAGCCACTGAGCTCATCAGTTAGCAATAACAAAAGAATAGTTAGTACAAAGGGAAAGTCGGTTGCGGATTATAAAAATGAGGAATATCAAAGGTCTGAAAGAAACAAACGTCTGGAAGCTGATCGGAAGATCCGTTTATCAAGCAGTGCCTCCAGAGAACCTTATAAGAGTCAACCAGAAAAACCTGGTCTCCGGAAAAGGGATCCTGAAAGGAGGACCAAATCCCCTACACCAGATGGTTCTGAGGTAGTAAATATTATTTTTGATATAAAACAAAGCAATTCATTTTGAGGCTTTAGAACTATTTATTCATTCTGACCTTGTCTGTGATATGACTGCTGATTTCCTTTTTCTTTAAACATCAGAGAATTGGGCTTGAAGTGGATAGGCGTGCAAGCAGATCCAGCCAGTCTTCTAAGGAAGAGGTGAACTCTGAAGAATATGGCTCTGATCATGAGACTGGCAGCAGTGGTTCTTCTGATGAGCAAGGCAACAACACTGAGAATGAGGAGGAAGGAGTGGAAGATGTGGAGGAGGATGAAGAGGTAGAAGAAGATGCAGAGGAAGATGAAGAAGTGGATGAAGATGGAGAGGAGGAGGAGGAGGAAGAAGAAGAAGAAGAGGAGGAGGAAGAGGAAGAAGAATATGAACAGGATGAGAGAGATCAGAAGGAAGAGGGAAATGATTATGACACTCGAAGTGAAGCTAGCGACTCTGATTCTGAATCCGTTTCCTTCACAGATGGGTCTGTCAGATCTGGTTCAGGCACAGATGGATCAGGTACTATTTGTATACAAAAGTTTGTCCCTTTTTAAAAAATATATATATTTTACTGATTTTTTACAGAGGAAGGAAGAGGGATAGAGAGTTAGAAACATCAATGAGAGAAACATCAATCAGCTGCCTCCTGCACACCTCCTACTGGGGATGTGCCCGCAACCAAGGCACATGCCCTTGATCGGAATAGAACCTGGGACCCTTCAGTCTGCAGGCCAATGCTCTATCCACTGAGCCAAACCGGTCAGGGCTTGTCCTTTTTTTTATTTAAAAAAAAAAAAAATTGACCTGATTGGTTTTATTCTTGAACTGTAAAATATTTGAGGAGATGGAGGATGTTAAGACTATCTTGTGATTTTTTTATAGTTAATTATAAGCTTTTTGAGTATTATAAATACATTTGAATAAGTTGTACATACCTTTGTAAAGGCATTTCCCAGCTTGATTGTATTATATTATAAATGATCATAAGTCTGATTGTTTCTCGGAAATGTATTTTGGGTCATAATGTTATAAATTCTTAGATTTTCATATTACCAACAGCTTATTTAAACACTGATGTACTTGAGTGTTGTCATATGGCACCTGTGCACTAGGTATAATGTTTCCATGTTAAATGCCTTTAGATTTTCATCATGTGGCAATAGAAATGGAAACAATTCTCTTTCTTTTGGGAGCACAAGCTTTCATTCAATTTTGTATCTGTGTTGACTGACTGGTACAAGGTCTCCAAAGGGCTGGGTGGAAAATTCTTGTGGAAAGATTGGGTAAGAGCCATCTTGGGTCATTCCTTTATTACTCCAAGTCCTACCACTGTATCCTTATTTGATCCATGCAATGTAAATGTAGCTGTGTTAAGTGCTTTGGGGGAGATATTCAGAGAGTTCAGCAAAGAGAGGTCATGGTACTTAAAGAGCTTTGACCACTATACGAAGATTATACTTTCACATCTGTCTTATTTAAAGATGCTGCCAGCACTGCTACATAAACAAAATGTACTAAACATTGAAATACAACAGTAATTTTATTCTTTTGATAATATAGGACAGTTACATATTTATTGTTATAGAATTCTACTACCTTAGTGGTATATTGTTAGTAAATCATATTTTTGTTAGAGTAGATGATAGAGCAAATGGCCAGCTACTTTCCAGTGATTGAAAACTGAAGTACTTTCAACCTTTTTTTTTCCCCATTGACTCCTTCCACCCTGCACCCACCTATTCCAGTGCTTTCAACCTTTTGCTCACTAGAGTTTTAAGTTTGGGAGTTTAAATAGGTTTTTGAAAGGAGTTAGTTAAATTGAATAGATGAGTAGGTAGGTTTGATATAAAAAAGTTTTTGAATACTGATGGGATACGCCTTTTATAATTTACTAGAGGCCTGGTGCACGAAATTCGTGCACTCGGGGTGGGATGGGGGGGCAGGAATCCCTCAGCCTGGTCTGTGCCCTCTCACAGACCGGGAGCCCTTGGGGCAGTGGTTCTCAACCTTCCTAATGCCGCGACCCTTTAATACAGTTCCTCATGTTGTGGTGACCCCCAACCATAAAATTATTTTTGTTGCTACTTCATAACTGTAATTTTGCTACTGTTATGAATCATAATGTAAATATCTGATATGCAGGATGTATTTTCATTGTATCAAATTGAACATAATTAAAGCATAGTGATTAATTGTCAGGGCCAGCCTGACAGGTTGAGCCGGGCTGAGGTAGGGAGGTGGGGATTGAGAAAAGAAAGAAAGACAGGAGAGCGGGATTGGGAGGACTGGAGCTCAGTCGAGGAACTGCAGCAAGTTTATTAACCACACAATGCTTTTTATACACAAGACACTGAATAGGAGATCTGTCAAGAGGAATGTATTCTTTGTTCTTCTTAATCTCTAAGGGAGGGACAGAGCAGAAGGACAAATTCTCGGTACAGCAAATCTCAGTAAATAGTTACAGACTTCTTGGTAAGCCATGAAAGGCTGTTCTCATTCTACAAAGGTTGCTCTCATTCTACTGATAACTGCCATCCAAACAAGTCTGGGAAAACTGTGTGGATAAGGGTCCCAGCCTTGCTAGCCCCTTCAGGTGCAAGGACCATGTCAGCTTACACCCAGTCTAAAACAATTAATCACAAAAACAATATGTAATTATATATGTGTTTTCCGATGGTCTTAGGTGACCCCTGTGAAAGGGTCTTTCGACCCCCAAAGGGGTCGCGACCCACAGGTTGAGAACCGCTATTCTAAATGATGCTGATACTGTAACAAGATACTTAATAATACTTTATATTTTTGTAGAGAAGGTATTTCAAATAGAATGATATCCAGTAGTTTTATAAAACCTTGATTTCAAACTTACTAGAAGATATATTTTTCTGTCTATCTATATATGAGCGATACCTGGAACTATTTACTTTCACTATTGAAGGACAATTTGCAAATTTATGTGTGTGTGTGTATATATATATATATATATATATATATAACCATTGTATATATATATATATATATCATCCTTAGTGAACAGTTCATAATGGTTAGATGCCTACGTATTACTCAGAGGAAAAATGAAAAGAAACATGCTAGGATTTTTGAAAGAAATGATGTAAAAATATTTTAAGGAGGTTTTAGTTTTTTAGTTTCATGTGGATGTCTTATTCGTTCAGTGAACAGTTGCAAGGCACTGTATAGGAATGTGTAGTCGGTGAATGAAACAGAAATGCTTTAGAAAGATAATTTTGCATGCGCACAGACACATTCTCGGTCATTGTATACTAAAAGATTCAATCTATTCACAAAGTTAGGTATTATTCAAAGCCAGCAAGCCTGGAAATAAATTCATTTCTCTATAGCTTGTTATTTGAAATAATCATTTTGCCCCCATGCTTGCTAGCTATAAATAGTCTTGGCTTGGCTTTGTAATTGTTCGATTATGTGCTGCTTTGCTCTCCCTTTCAGCTCTAAATTAGGAAAATCAGTGTCATTTTCAAGCTTCTTGTTACATCTATTTGGAGAAGTAGTTATTAGTAAATTACAAAGGGAAAGATGCTTAAACTAAAAGAAAAGGAACTTAGGATGTCTTGGGAGTTTTCCATATTAAACCTAGAATCCCCTTTAAAAAATAGTAATAAAATTTCTTTCCGAAAAATTGAAAATTGGCTCAATAAGAGTAGAGTTTAGGGTTTGCACTTCTAAGTTACAGGACATACATTTGAAACTAGTTTCTACCGCTCAGTAACTGTGGGACACTGGCCCCATTATCTTAACCACCCCTCTAAATTGAAGTTTCCTTTTCTGTTAATGAGAATAATGGCATTGTGTATTGCAGGAGCTTGTTGGGAGGATTAAGGGAGGTAATTTATTTAAAGCTTTAAAATACTCTGTCCCATATAATAAAAGAGAAACACGTAAATTGAGTGTTCCTCCGCTACGCTCACCAGCCAATCAGGAGTAAGTATGCAAATTAACCCAACAAAGATGGCGGGTTACTTTGCATACACAGGCGCTGGGCAGAGAGCAGAGCAGGAGAGCCGGCAGCTTGGGGGGACATGGCTCCCTCGGTCACTCCCCCAAGCTACCGGATGGAGAGCAGAGCAGGAGAGCCTGGCAGAGAGTGGAGCGGCTTGGGAACTTGGCTCCCCAAGCGCCAGATGGAGAGCAGAGAGGGAGAGCTGGTGGCTTGGAGGACTTGGCAGAGTGGGAGGCTGTGGGATGGAGACAGAGCAGGAAGGGAAAACCAAGAGCGTGGGGAGCACCAGGAATTCTGGGAATAGTAGTTCAGGTGGCAGCCCCAGGACCTGAAGTGGAAGCCTAGAGCGCGAGGAGCACCAGGAATGCTGGGAATCGTAGTTCTGGCGACAGACGGATCTCCTAGACCAGTGGTTGGCAAACTGTGGCTCTTTGGCTCCTTGAGTGTGGCTCTTCCACAAAATACTGACTTCTGTGCATGGGCCATGAAGTTTCAGTTGCATTGTACATGCACGCCCGCACGTGGTATTTTGTGGAAGAGCCACACTCAAGGGGCCAAAGAGCCGCATGTGGCTTGCGAGCTGCAGTTTGCCAACCACTGTCCTAGACACTAGAGCAAAGTGAGCCTGGATCAAGTTACTGTTGCTTTGGGGGATGGAGGGAAAGCAAAGGTGAGAGACATAAGTAAAATCAGAGTGTCTAGGAAAAATTAAAGGGAAGATATCCTAAAACTTCCAGGAAATCCCCACCAGTGAAGCAAAGGAAAAAAATGCCTCTATTATTCTGTAAGCAACAAACCAAACTGGGTTGGGGGTCTCAGACAATTCGCTCATATGATTGCAAAGACAGACAGAAACTCCCAGATTGGAGATGGTGCAGGTCGGGCTGAGGGACCCACTCCCAGTGCACGAATCTTCGTGCACTGGGCCCCAAGTAGTCATATAATAAGAGATTGTATACAAGATCACTGATGATTATATTTCTGTTTTGTTTTATAGCTTCAGGTTTAGAGTTCATTAGTCATCTAAGATAGAATGAGTTGGAATTGTGATGAACCCTGATAGTATACTTTAAAAAAAGAGGACCTAGAATAGTGGAACCTGATACATAGAACAGAATACAGTAAATTTTATTGAAAGAAAAGTTGGGTTTGCTTTGCAGATTTTCCACCCCCTGTTGAAAAACGTTGAGACTATCTTTATATATAGACTAAGTGGTTCACAATTATGGGCATACTAAAGGCCCAGTGCATGAAATTCATGCACGGGTAGGGTCCCTAGGCCTGCTGGTGATCAGGGCTGATCTGTGGGGCCACCAGTAGGGTGATGGGGGGGGGCCCCTGCTGGAACCCATCTTGGGCAGCATGGCACTGCCTGCTCGCCGGCCCTGCCTCTCAGTCACCTCACTGTTGCTGCTGCCACCGCCAGTTGCCTCCCTCTGCAGGAGGCGACTGGCGGGGTGATCTGGGGGTGGCGCCGGCCTGCCTGCCAGCTGGCCCCACGCCCCGCCGCCACCTGCTCAATGGCTGGCCCCACCCCCAGCCACCACCGCTGGTTGCTTCCCTCTGCAGGGCGACTAGTGGGATAACCGGGAGCCCCCTTTGGCATTTGCCTTGGGTGGCCTAAGGTCTGTGGGCTGGGGGAAGCTCCTGCATTGAGCGTCTGCGCCCTGGTGGTCAGTGGGCATCATAGTGACTGATCATTCCACTGGTCATTCCACCTTTTGATTGATTTGCATATTAGGCTTTTATTATATAGGATTTTTTTTTTTAATTGGAATTGGTGGGAGAAACAACAAAGTGTCCTTAGTTTCTGAATAGTGTCTTTGAAATGAAACGCCTCATTCTGAGGTAATAGGGTTGTCAGGAGAGAGATTAGCAATGGTATTTAGGCATTACACAAAAACACAATGATACTACCTATCCCTATGTTGTAATGTTTTAAAAACTCTTGTTTGAATTCTTTTTAGATGAGAAAAAGAAAGAAAGAAAGAGAGCTCGAGGTATCTCTCCAATTGTTTTTGATAGAAGTGGAAGCTCTGCATCAGAGTCATATGCAGGTATTCTCATTTTACCCTTTTTTGCAATCATATCTGATTGATTCTAATGTAATCTGCTGTAGAAAGTGTGTGGAGGCTGTAGTTCAGTGTGAACTTGTTGGTGGCATGTTCAATGTAATAATTCTAGAGAAAACTAAGCTTTTTCTTATTATTTTAATCCTGTTCTGTTACTGCTTAAGTGGAATTTCACTTTTTTTTTTCTTGGAAGATGATGATTCAGTGACTAGTTTTCTGAGTGGGAAACTGTTCAAATATACGTATTTTTAAAAAAATCGAAACAACCCAAAAAAGCAAAACACTCGTACACATTGAGAAGTATTTTTTTGTGTGTATGTGGGTGCTCCAGAAAGAATAATTTGTCTTAAATGGGAACTTTATGTGACAAGACTGTAGAAATTTTGTCTTATCTCTATTAAAGCTCAATCTGAACAAATGTACTTTGGCTAAATACAGGTTCAGAAAAGAAGCATGAGAAATTATCATCTTCCGTTCGTGCTGTCCGAAAAGGTATCATTTAAATTTGAAATTGTTTTCATTGCATGCTGCGTAAAGCCATTATTTTGCCTTATTGGTTCTTCATTGATAGTTGGTTTTAATGTAGTAATGTTCTGATATATTAATGAAAAAAATAATGTCTTACATAGAGCTCCATGTTCATTTACTCTATGTCTTTTAGAACAATAGTAAACATATTAGGATATGTTACAGTTTTGGGGGCACAATGGATGATAAATATTTTTTAATAGCATAATAGTCTACTACTAATCTTTAAAAGAATAATCTGATGAAAGCTATAAAATTTGTAGCCATTATGATACTTAAATATGGATCTGATATATCGGAACATCACTGGATTAGGTTTACCTTTTTGCCAAATGCTGGTTTTTTTCTTAGCTTTGCTTTATTATGCCTTGTGGCTTAGCTTTATAGGTTGAATGGGTGACTATGAATTTTTAAATTTTATCTGGGTTGTGGGGGGCTAATTTCAGTGAGTTACATCCCTTTGTGTGATAATGACCTCTCATTAATCAATTTGGATTTCTTTTTTTTTTCCCTAGATCAAACAAGTAAACTCAAATATGTCCTACAAGATGCAAGATTTTTTCTCATAAAGAGTAACAACCATGAGAATGTATCTCTTGCCAAAGCTAAGGTATTAGCATCAGTTCTGTTGAAATTATCCTAATCTTGAAAATTTTAAATGGGAAGGTCCAATTATTAGCATAAGATACTGTCATTTTCATAAAAGCTTTAAAGGTCCAGAGCAATGCCACTTAGCGTCTGCTTTGTACTTGGTTAGGCAGTCTAATAGTAATCTGAGTTTCCTTTTAATCTTTTAGATTTAAAATAAATCTTATGATTTTAGAAGTCAGATAGTCATATTAAACAATATGTATATGTATTATACTTTATACTGTAAAAGATGTGTTTCTGTTGATTTTTGTGTTTCTATAATCAATTGCTAATTTATTTGTACTAACACTTTTTTAAAGGTTTCTTTAACCAGTTTTTGATTTATATTGATGCTTGTTTGAGGAAGGGAGAGAGAGAGAGAGGTAGAAACATCGATGAGAGAGAAACATCGATCAGCTGCCTCCTGCACACCCCCTACTGGGGATGTGCCCGCAACCAAGGTACATGCCCTTGACCGGAATCGAACTTGGGACCCTTCAGTCCGCAGGCCGACGCTCTATCCACTGAGTTGGCTTGATGCTTGTTTTAAATCTTGAGACCTTTAAAAAAATTCATTTCTATATGGAGAGCTTCTTTTGTTTTTAGAAGTAAGGTCACTGGATTTAGAAGAAAAGGGAAGAGTTAGTTTAAAGGTCTACCCAAGGAGTGGAGGAGTGGATTTAGGCAGAATTAAGCATTTAGTGTGGATGAGTTTTAGTTTGAGCAGATTAAACTGAATTAGAGCTGTTGCCTGACCTTATCATTCTCTCTCTTTTAATCATTCATAACAGAATTGCTTCAAATGCTTTGAAAATTAATTATGTTCTGGCTCTATGTAAAGAACACAGGCCTCTTCAGTAAAACTATTAATACATAAAACTTTGAACTTAGGTAGAAAAACTTATAAATGCTAGAAACTTGACAGAAATTCTTCACTTACGGATTCACAATAATTTTTAATTATTTTGTCAGTCAGTTTTTCAAGACAAAAAAATGTATTTGTTGTGATTCACCTTCAAACAACATGTTCATTTTACTACAGTAAATGGCTATATTAAAATATTTGTAGGGAATTATTTTTATTACATGGAATTCTAGTCCATAAAATTTGAATACCCCCCTCCCACATGTGTTTCTCTAATTGTTTTAATGATTTTGCAAAGCTTGGTAATTTTCTCTGTATTTTTCCTGAATTAAAAAAATATTACATTATTTTGACAACTGATAAATAAGACCTTTCTTCATTATAGCTTACATGAATTAAAGTACAATAATATTAGTAGTTTCGTTTTTTATAAATATAACTGGAAATATGAAAGATTTACATTAATTACAATCTATATGATTTTGTTACATCATTCATATAGGGTGTATGGTCCACGCTGCCAGTAAATGAGAAGAAATTAAATGCTGCATTCAGATCTTCAAGGAGTGTTATTTTAATATTTTCTGTCAGAGAGAGTGGAAAATTTCAAGGTAAAGAATAAAAATAATTTGGACATACAAAAACATCGATTATCCTGTATTAGCATTTTCATATTATGTTGTGATTTAATTCCCTTAGGATTTGCAAGACTTTCTTCAGAATCACATCATGGAGGATCTCCTATACATTGGGTACTTCCAGCAGGAATGAATGCTAAGATGTTGGGAGGTGTCTTTAAAATTGACTGGATTTGCAGGTAAGTAATAATTAGAGTTGCCTTTGTTTTGAATGAATGGGTTACCAGTTGGGAATGTTAAACTCCATGGTTGTTTAGTTTTAATTTATTTTTCTCTCTTGTTTTTTGTTTGAGGGAGGTCTTATTTCTAGACTGATTTGGATTATAAAATTGAACAACATCACTATGCTTAGCTTGTCTTGTTTACTACCTTTATAACCTATTACAGGATGCAAAGTGCAAAGGTTTATTTAGTCGAGTTTTATGTACTTTGTTCTCTATTAGTAATATAACAGTAAATTTATCATGAATTAGACAATTGGTTGGGATGTTATCTGGCATATATCTATGTAATGTTAATTTAACATGTTATTTATTTACTGTGGAATGGGAAAAGTCACCTTGACTTTGCTGACGTTTTAGAGGTGGCTAATTTAGTTGTAAATAGATTGTGTTTTTTAAGGAATTTAGCAAACCATGCTAAGTTGGCGTTGTGATCTTTTGGAAACTGGAATAAATAAGGTCTAAATATGTTTATAACAAAAAATATTTATTTTGAATACTGAGTTATTGCCACTATTATGTCCTTACTTAATAATGGTCATACATTGTTTAAAAAATGGTTAAAGAAGTAAATTTAGTTGTTACAAACAAAACTTTAACACTACATGAAATGGATAGTCTCCTTTGGAGAATTGCAAAATGGAGAAGGCAGGAATCTTTTATAGAATAAAGAATAAAGAACAAGGAAGAGACAAATAGGAAATACCTGGTTGGCTATTTCTACACGATCAGCCTTGTTTGGACTAAGAAACACTGTCTAAGTGAATCTAAGTTTCAGTTTGCTGATGTGGCACCTCCATGTTAGGCCTAGAAAGTTATTTAAACACATATAGAGCTAATTATTTAAGTGAACTCTATTATCTATAAAATTAATTTTAGTTAAATAAAAGTTACCTGAAAAAGACCCTGCTAATGTTTTTGTAAGTTATATGTTGCCTTAGGTGATGGATTTTGATGCGGATGGTGGAATTGGATAAGAATAAGAAGAAAAGGAAGAACATGAAAACAGAAACATGTCTGGGGGTGGGAGGGTATGTGGGTGGGATAGAGAGCTGCCTTTTTTATGAAGCAGATAGTAAAGAGAACAAAAGGCAAAGATAAAGAGTAAAGTGGCCAGCCTAAGGATTTAAACCTTTACTATGGGACAGTGAGGAACTATGAAGATACAAGGGCAATTATATAGTGAAAATAGTGTATTAGGTTGATTGTTAATAGAGTAGCAAAAAGCTGTATGCATAAAAATATATGATCTTTACTCTTCATTACTTTCTAGAGGCAAAAATTAGAGGCAATCTAAATTCTCCCATATAATAAATTGGTTAAGTAAATTATGATTTGTTACTTAAATGTAATATGCAGAGATAATTATCCATGATACAAAATGGAAAAGAATACAACACATGAAAAAAAATAATGTTGGACCATAATGTCATGGTGGTAAGAGTGTAGATGATATAAATTCAGGGTTTTTAAATATAAATCCGTAATTCTTAGAATTAAAGTGAAATTAAGTTATAATTATAATCAATAAAATGTAAAGAAAAAGTTTCTAGGGAAAACAAGGTTCCAGTTATTTCTTACAGAGATAGACAGTTATTTTTTTGGATGGATAAAAGTGTAAAAGCCTAAGGACAAGCTTTTTAATCTATGTTTTTATTATTAGAAACATTAGTGGTGTTACTGGAAAATAGTTGGGAGATGATGCTTTCTTAAGGAGTAGGAGCAAAATATCTCCCAGTTTTAGATTGGCTTCAACAAATTTTGTTTTGAATGTGACTTGTTCTGTTGACCTTATTTTCAGATTATTGATAAGCAAATTTGTTTCTAAATTTTAGAAAGTAGGCTTAATTTACTTGTAGATTATTATTTTCATATTCCTCATTTTCATATTCCTCTTCATTGACTTATTGGCTATTTTACCAACTTGTTTGAAACGTATTTAGCAAAAGAAGAGGTACAAACCCAAATTATTCCACTTACTAAGATTTTGTGCACTCTTGTACCACTTTTTTTTGGGGGGGGGGCTGTTAGGTACTTCTTTGGTAATTTTCATTTTGTGTAAGAATATTGGTCTGTTTAATTATTGTATTTTTACTGAGATCAAGTTTAGTAAACTTGATTTTTCTAGAACATAATCTATTTCTTCCAGGTTCTGAAATTTATTTGCATAATATTGTCCAAGGCTGACTTCTATGAGTTGTACCACTCTTGATGTGTAATGTAAGATGTATATTAGACTAAGAATCCTAATCTGTTAGTACTACCTAGTGAGCATATTCATCCCTCACCATCCACTTCCCTTATACATTCAGATCACCACACCACAGAGCAAGCTACCTTGTCACTATAACTTTATATATACTTCTCTTTCCCTGTAAATGTCAGTATTTTTCTAAGGTTTCAAAATGTATATAAAATTTGAGCATTCAATATTTATCTTTAAGAATATTCATGTAAGATTAAAATAAGTGGTTATATAGCTTGTCCAGTGGACCAGCTTACTTGTTTATGTTTTTTCTTCTCCATTTTGTTTTTGCTCCAAGCCCTTTTCATTGCTTTAAATGTCGTAATCCTTCCTGCCTTACCATTCTACATAAGGTATTTTCTGACTCATTTGCCTTTTAGGCTTATACCTGTTCTACTTTTTCCAGGAAGTTTTCTGATTATTTTTCTCTCCAGAAGAGATAGGACCATCACATTAAAAACAAAATAAAACTTTTGTATTCTATTTATTGTACCAGCTCTTTTATAGAATAATGGTGTGTGCTTATTTATTTATTCTTTGATAGCTATTGAAAAAAAGAGTAGGAATGAAAACAGCTCTTGACCTTATTTATCTATGTATATATTCTTTGGCTGAACAGTTTCATTTGCATTGTAGATATACTAGTTTTTTAATTAAAGCATTTATTTAATTACTTATTTTATGCACGAATAAATAAAACCATATCAAATGCTGTTAATTTTTTTTATTACTCCTTGACAACTAACAGGCATTCATTAGATATTGTATTTGCTTTCAGCACCGTGCTATATTGATAAAGAACTACAAAAATAAAGCATACCTTTTTTAAGTTAGTGAGACCATTTTGCCCTATGGCTCAGAGAAGAGTTAGAATTTAAAATTATATAGAATACTGCACTATAGTATAAATGGCATAATTAATACATGCAAATTATACATTTGTAAGTAAATATTTATATTAAGAGTCATTCTGTGGATGATGGGTAATAATCGCCATATTTAAAGGGGGAAGTTACTTGAACCTGGGAAAGCAGCCCTGAACCAAGGATAGGGCATATTTTGATTCTGTATTAACTACCTGATTAAGATTCAGCTCTTTGTTAATCACTTAATAAAAAGTACCGTTTTTTTGAGGACACAGAATCAAGAAATATACTAAACATTTTATATGTCCTTGCAAACTACTTAAATATGAAGTAGGTGGTAATATTCTTTATAAGATGATGAAACATGGGCTCAGAGAAGTTGAAAGAGCTGTTATGCAAACACCAAATTGTCTTGGTTTCCAAGCCCATGTTCTTAAGCACTATATTCTTTTTTTTTAAATTTCTTTATTGTTTAAAGTATTACATATGTCTCCGTTTCCCCCCATTGACCTCTTCCTGGAAGAGTATTTTTTAGCTCTTTTTGAGTACAAAGTGGAGAGTGTAGAGAGAGTGCATCTCTAAAGGGGCTCTTCCTGCTGGGGAATCAGCTCTGCCAGTCTCAGTGACTCTAATTTTTAGTGCATTTAAGTCATGAGTAACATATACTGCTGAACATAGTGTAAGGTCTTTAAAGGATTCTGCAAAAGAATATAATTACTATTACTTTGTATTTAGGCGTGAATTACCCTTCACTAAGTCAGCTCATCTCACCAATCCTTGGAATGAACATAAACCAGTAAAGATTGGACGTGATGGACAGGTTTGTTTGAATTGATTCTTTAAAAAATACATTTAATCAACCCTCTTTGAGATTGAAGGGCGTTCTAAGCCATTTCTGTAAGAATTTGGGAGCAGGATTAAGAGATAATGTTCTTATTTGGGTTTATGATTATTATGGTTATGACTTGTTAATAAGACCTCCATAACGTTAGAAGCTTTATTTGGTACTTTCATAATACAATTCAAGGAAATGTTTTTGGAGAGAATTAGCCTGATTTTAAATGGCTTATCATTATGTTATTGATATTCTGAACTTTGTACTAGTATACATTTTAGAAATACCAGTTAACATCTTTGCTTATGTTCTCTGAATGGAAGGAAGCTTTATAAAAGATCAGTACATGTACTGAGTTTTTCAAATCTGCTAATGAAATTAAAAGTACAGTTATTTAAAATAAACCCAAACCTTTGACCCTCATAGTTTCTGTAGGTAATTTTGAACCAGAAGTAATGTTTTCATTGCTTATAAGTGAAAATGTTGATAATTGGAAAACAAAACTTAACTTTTAAAAGCCCATTGGTTAGTATGCCTTCATAGTTAATCTAATATATGTAAGGGCACTTAGTACTTCATAATTATCAAAGTTGTTAGCACACACTAACATACATGTTTTTCCTCCACTGTATTGAGTTGGATGTTGGGTTTGTCCTAATATTTCTGTATTGATACAAAGAAATAATTTGCAGAAGGCTATTGTCTCAAAGTTTTACACAACTGCATTTGTATATTAACTTGGTATGTTACACTTTTTCGCTTTACCTTTATTAAATACATGAAACACTGTTGAAAGATTTAAACCTCTCAAAGAAGTTTATTGGAATCCCATGTGATCACCAACTTTGGGAAGGAAACCTCCAAAACAGTCTGTTTTTGTTCTTGTACATCATGAAAATACAAATTTATTGAAGTTTCTTTTATTTGCATCTTGTAACTTACTACTTTCCTATTCTAGGAAATTGAACTTGAATGTGGAACCCAGCTTTGTCTTCTATTTCCCCCCGATGAAAGTATTGACTTGTATCAGGTCATTCATAAAATGCGTCACAAGAGAAGAATGCATTCTCAGCCCCGATCAAGAGGACGTCCATCCCGTCGAGAACCAGTCCGGGATGTGGGAAGGTTAGAAACGTTCTTTGGACTGATAGTAGGCACATGTGTCAGAATAACATGATGGAGGAATGTGATTCGTCAAGTTTGTCCTGCGATAAAGAAGAAAGAGAAAATCCTCAAATCAAGCTGCATGGACTAGTTTGTGGCTTCATTGAGGATTTCACATGGTCACCTTGGTCTCAGTCATTTTTCAAGAGGAAAATGGGGATCTTTCCTTATACAGAAAAAATTATTTGCTAAAGAGTAATGACCAGTTTAGATTAGTTACCATTCTGATAATACAATGTATAAAATTGAAATGAGGTAGGCCTTTGTTGCTCAGAACAGGCTAGAAAGGAGGAAGTCTTTATTTGCAAAAAATGTTAATATTTTGTAAAAAGCCTTTTCTTGCAGGTGTGTCTCTGGATAAGCCTTATGAGATATGGGACTTTTATAAAGGATCACTAATATTTTTTCAGAAGATGACGCCTCATTTTAGAGGATAAAATATTTTAAGTTATTTTGATATTCAAGAGGAGCATTATTGGGACTGTCTCAGATTTTATCACCGTGATGTGTTATCCCCATTGCCAAATATCCTCTAACATGTACCCAGTGAATTCATACATCTTGCTGAGCTTCTGAAAACAATAGGTCCTTTCCAAAGGGGATCAAGTGGCCCTGGGAGACCCGGCAACAAACCAAAAAGAAGGGCTGTTGCTGTGTCTGTTTACAACTTTTCCAGATGCTGGCAGTACCTGTGGACTTAAAGTGTTTTTTAGAGGATCGCCATGGTTATTGATCACTACTTTATGAACTAAACATCATTTTCCAGGAAAAGGGGGTTTAACTTGTTACAGAATTGGAGAAGTCTTTGCAAAGGACTGATTTAAGCCCTTCCACCCAACACCTTCCCCTGTATAGATTTGCATACAGCTAATCTAAAATATTCTGCTAAAGACTGTTGGATGTATGGTTGATGAGATGAAATCTTTGGTTAAGTTTCCTTTTGATGGAAACATCCTGTGGTAGGTACAGATAATCCAACAAGAGTCCCCATTTCTTTGAGCTTAAAAAGGACACTGTCAAGTAGGTAGGAGGAAACCTGGCAGAGCCCCCTTATTTTTGGCCTAAAAGGACTGAACACCAAGATGTCTTTTGAAGTTTTAAACTAAGAGGTTTCCAGTGCAATACAGTACATACAACTGAAGTTTTTACCTCAGTTTTGCAATGGACTGCAAACTATACTTATTACACCACTACACCTTCTCTCAAGCCTGCCAGGGCCTCCATATATGTATGTGGCTTACAACTTAAAGTCAGTAGTTGGACTACTATATGAACTGTTACTATCATGTTTTATACCGGTCGTAAATGCACTTCCCAAACTACAAGAAAGCGGTATGTTTATTTTTTAAACCAGCTTTTAATTTTCTTAGTCTTATTTATTGTAGATGCAACTGTATTATTCTGTTGGGGGTGGGACTTGGGGTTATTGCAATTACAGTTTACGTGAACTTATGTTGCAAAAGTTAATGAAAGCAGTTGATATTCACAGAAATAGCTGGAAAACTAGTGATGCCAGGTTATTTGACAGAGTTTTTGATAGAGTTTATTAGACATTAAGGGTAAAAAGATATATTTATTACCTAAAAAACTTGAATTTTTAAAAATTTTGTGTAGCTCTTTTGTAAATGCTAAGTAAAACAAAGTATTACATTAACCATTTAGATTTATGAAAGACTTAGTAAAGAGCAACACTGCAGAGTAAAATTTCCCCTTCTAAAGCCTACACTTTGAACTTCTTTTATGAACTCTGTTAAAACTCTGCCCCATTACTTGCCAGTTCTATTTTAAGACATTGTCTCTGGAAGAGATTCCTTTAATTTAAAAATGTTATTAAATACAGACTTTTTTAAAAAATAGAATTAAGATTATCAAAGATTTCCTGTAAAGTCACTTTTTATAAATATCAAATTTTCTGTATGATGATGTAAAAAGTATAATTTTGTGCAAAGCAGAAGAAAAATATTTAAGAAATTTTTAATTTTGTTGAGATTTATCCTAAAGTGACGTTAGTAAGTTTAAATATATAGATTTTACCAATTGTGTAATGATGATAAAGTTTTTGGGTTTTTTTTCCCCTTTTTCACCTGAATGGAGACTTTATTTGGGAAAGTATATTGATTGTTAAACTGATATTTATTTTAGTTCGAGGTTCATTCACTTTTGTTTAGAGTACTAAAATGTGATTTATGTATTTTGAGCAGGGTACTCTTTCCAACTGTCTCATCATAGCGTGAGGATTGCAGAGAATATCTGCTTCTAGCAGTACATTTAAAGATTGATTTATAGTAATATGAGGAATTAAAATTTAGACATTTTAAGATTATTTGTTTATCACAAATTTGGGTGTTATTTTAAAGTAAATAATGGGCAATCCTCTGTACTTCTGTCAGAAACTCTTACTTTGCTATTTCTTCTCCCAGCAGTTTTTGGTTTAATTTCTAATATGTCTAATTTGTGTAGGCGTCGACCAGAAGATTATGATATTCATAACAGCAGAAAGAAACCAAGGATTGACTATGCCCCTGAGTTTCACCAGAGACCAGGTTAATATTTTATAATCCTGCAGATATTTGACTTAAATTTCTAAACACCACCACCACCACAAAAACTTCTGATGTAATGTGTAGTTTTAAAAGTGAGAAAACTAGGACATGACTACTTAAACTTTTGGAAGTTAATAATAGTCCTTACCTAGTAAAACATCCTCTCCTTTATTAAGGTTGAATAAGTTATTCTAGTGTGACTCATGATCATAAATCTGTTAATTACCTGAAATTGCTCATTTATAATTATTGCACAAGATTAGGTGTAGTTAGGGAAAACAATCTTATACTCCTTATGCTTTTTAGTCCCTATGATATTTAGTATTTCATATGACATAGCTTTGACTAGAAACTGAAATTATGCTTCATTTTTTTTAAGTAAAAATCTTTAACTTTATGTAATTAGAGAGGAATGGGAAATACTTTATTTATAATCTGAAAGCCAGCTTTTAACTTAGTCTTTTCCTTAACGGAATTTAAACAAGTAAAAACTGTATTTATGAGAAGATATTATCTTAAACAATGTTACATTTATAAAGATTGACAGTTTGGGAATTGCTATTAGTGAGCATTATTAGTGGCTTGATAAACCTTATTCTCCAAAATGGGATATTACAGAGAGTGAAATTAATTTTTCTTCATTAACATGGCCACGCAAAATGTTTGTGTTTTAATTTGCTGAGTCCTTATGAAAAGAAGGTGGGAAAGAATATTATCACCATGGTTCTTTCATTTAAAATGTATACATCTTTATTTTTGCAATTTTATTATTCTTCCCTTTAAGTTTACATTTTTTAAAAGTATCCTATGGTTGATCTAGCAAGACGCTGTATACTCAGGTAGAAGGTAAACATTTGTTTTAAAGAAATTCTGTTACAGTGTTCTCAAGATACTTTCTCTGCCCTTTCTTATGGTGCAGAATGAAGAAATTTTCTATCTAGTGAAATTGGGGTGTGGATTTAGAAGATCCATATAAAAACATTTCTAGCAGTTTATAATTCTATGGTATCAGTAAATTATTACTTCCTAGATTATCATGCAATCTAAGAAGAAAATCCAAAAAATGGAATAATATAATTATAGTATCACTTAGTAGCATCACTGTATTCATGGGAAGAATTGAGATGAGTGGTAAGGAAGGTTTAATTATGATGCCATAATAACTATAAATTTGATTTACTAAAATGCTTGATGTTTGAACAGGGTATTTAAAGGACCCACGATACCAGGAAGTAGACAGGTAAGTTGGGTTCACTCTTGCTTAGTTTTGAATTACATTCTTGGAACTAGTTTATGAATTACCTGAATTTAGTTTCACAAATCTTATTCCCAACAGACGATTTTCAGGAGTTCGCCGAGATGTATTTTTAAATGGGGTAAGCATTTCACTTCATGTATTAAATGTACATAAAATCAGGATCTGATTTATTTTGTAGTTCTGGGTTTGATTTCTATTTGTTATTGACATTATCATCTTTTATTTTAGTCCTACAATGATTATGTGAGGGAATTTCATAACATGGGACCACCACCTCCTTGGCAAGGAATGGTTTGTATTCTATTTTTGCAAGTTATTTAAATTTATTTGCAGTTTCATATATTTTGAGTGCTTATGTGGAATATAATTGTTAACAGTTACCAATTAAGAGACTTAAATATATATCTTTGGTAGTAAATAATTGCATGCTGTTTTTAAAACTAAAGACTAACAAATGATTTGACTTGTGTTAATAGCAGACTTAATTGATAAGGATTATGGTTTGTTATTGTAGTGGCTAATGGTGTAAACTCTCCCTGAGTTCATATATCTTAACTTCTAAATTCTGACCTCGGGCAAGTTTTATTTCTTTTTTAGTTTTTCTTGAGTGTAAAACTAAGACATTCCTTCATTCTTGGGCTCATCAAACTAATATTTGTTACCCCCTCTCTGTAAGGCATTGTGCTTACTCTGGGTATGCATTGGTGAATGAAATGGACATAACTGTCCTTGTATGGCTTAAAATTTAATGGAGTACTGTTAGTCTCATAGGATTGTGGAGAAGCTAAACTTACAGAATACATGTTCAGTAAACTTTTCATACAAAATAAGATTAATTAAACCCTGTTTCTAATTATTTTCCTTTAAGAAAGCTGAATATTATTCTTAGAGTATATTTTAAGGTATTGAGGTTAGCTGAAGCATTACTTCCTAAGGTATAAAAAATTTGAAAATTTAAGTATTTTTTATTTCTTACCTTTTAAAAGAAAAAAAAATTAACACGGTACTACATACAGATGAATTGTGAGGTTTTTTCTTTTAGAGTCTATGAAAATTTTAAAAAATAAAAATATTTAATAACATCTTGGCACTAACAAGGAAAGTGACCTTTGGTTTGCCCTTAATTTATTAAAAGTTCATTACCTCCTGAAGGTTGGTTTTTTTTGTTTGTTTGTTTGTTTTTAAGACTAGATTTTTACATTGTGGTTACGATGACTGATTCTAGAGCCAGAATGCCTCATGTTGTGTCCCGGCTTCACCCCTTAGCAGTGTGATCTAAATCAAGTTACCTAATTAGTTGGTACCTCAGTGTCCTCTTTTGTAAAATAGGAATAATAGTACCTATCTCATAGGTTTGCTATGAGAATTAAATGAGACGTGTAAAATGTTTAGGATAGTGCGAACTCATAGTATGTAAGGGATCACTATTTTTATTAGTATTTAAAGGATATTGTATAAAAGTAAAAACATTAAATCTTAAAAGATGTGTAACTAGAGTTTAGAGTTTATTACGGACATAATTTCAACAAGCATATAAAGGGTATTTTGAAGAACCTTTATACCATCAAAGTAGAAGATCACATTATTTGTTTGGGGTGGGTGGTTGTTTTATAAGGATATTTGGTACATGCTTATGGAAGTGGGCTTTTTTTTTTAGGCTCCTTATCCTGGAATGGAACAACCTCCACATCATCCTTACTATCAGCATCATGCTCCACCTCCTCAAGCTCATCCCCCTTACTCAGGACATCATCCAGTACCACATGAAGCAAGATACAGAGATAAACGAGTAGTAAGTGCATGAGAAAGCAAAAGTGAAGGAACTACTTAGAATTCTGTAAATAATTTAAATATGGAAGCTACGATATTTATTATGTTGAGTGGTGTTTCATATTCTTACTGCAGATTGTTTAATTCACAACTTGTTTTTAAAGTGGCCAAGCCCTTTGGATTATTTAAATAGACTATTTCTTCTGATCAAACACAAATTCCTTAAGTTAAGGCAACTCCTACATAAAACTCTTAGGTAATTTCCTAGGGGTATATAGTATACCAGGATATTTTCTTTCTATACCACTGTCTTTAATTATAGATGTGTAATTAATATTATTGCAAATAAGACATTTTAAAAAAATGTATTATTGGTTTCAAAGAGGAAGGGAGAGGAAGAGAGAAACATCAATGATGAAAGAGAATCATTGATTGGTTGCCTCCTTCATGCCCCCTACTGGGGATGGAGCCCGCAAACTGGGCATGTACCCTTGACCAGAATAGAACCTGGGACCCTTCAGTCCTCAGGCCAACGCTTTATCCACTAAGCCAAACCAGCAGGGCGCAAATAGACATTTCTAAGCTTTTTGTATATTCTGACTAAGTAAATTTTCATAGGACAGATGGTGTATATTTATTTAGTTAATAGATAAATCTCCAATCTCATTTAGTCATTTGTTCCTATCAAATTTTGTTAAAATTAGTACCAAGTGAATTGTTTCATTTCTATCTTTGATTCTTAGACTGATGCTAGCAAATAACAAACATATTAATAAATGCAACAGAAGAGTAAATTGTACTTTAGTAGTTACTGGTTCTAATAATTTCATATGATTGATATGAAAGCTTTTTTTTTTTTTTTAAATATATTTTATTGATTTTTTTTTTTACAGAGAGGAAGGGAGAGAGATAGAGAGTTAGAAACATCGATGAGAGGGAAACATTGATCAGCTGCCTCCCGCACATCTCCTACTGCGGATGTGCCCGCAACCCAGGTACATGCCCTTGACTGGAATCGAACCTGGGACCTTTCAGTCCGCAGGCCGACGCTCTATCCACTGAGCCAAAACAGTTTCGGCTGAAAGCTTTTTTTAATCACTTCAAAAGAGGATAAATGAAAAATAATCTCTAGTTTGAGTTTATTGGGTTTTTGGTATACTAATCCTAATCAGACTGATTTTGTTCATTGAATGGTATTCAATTTTTTCCCTAATAGTACTTTTATTTTTAAAAGTGAAGTTGTTTCCTGGTACTTGTTAACACAATTTCTCTGTATGTAAGTTTGGTAGCCTTACAAGGATATTTTGTTAAAATAGGATATACAGTTTGAAATTTCAACCACCAATACCTCCCTCCCGAAATAAATATCCTTTTTCTTCCCACTTGGGTGAAGAGTATGTATATTTGAGAGGGTCAGTATGCCCAGTAGTTTCCACCCTACCCTGACTTTGAGATGCTTTCAGCTATTGTCATTTATTTCCCTTATCCCATAGATTTTTCAACCTTTTTTTATCTCATGGCACACATAAACTAAAATTATGCGGCATAACAAAAAAATATATTTTTTGCTGACCTGACAAAAAATATTAGGTATAATTTTTATTGCTTTACAAAAAAAAAAATAGTAGTAATAATAATAATTACCTTTTTGTTCCAAAGTGACTTTTTAAAAAATGAGGTGCCTATACGTGTGTATAAGGATTTCTGGTACCAAGAATTAACCCATCAGATACAACCTTATTATGTGACATGACCAATAAGATGCAACTTTATATGTTTTTTTTAAAAATGTATTTTTATTGATTTTAGGAGAAAGGAAGGGAGAGGGATAGAAACATCAAGGAGGGAGAAACATCGATAGGCTACCTCCTACATGCCCCCGCTGGGGATCAAGCCTGAAACCCAGGATGTGCCCTGACTGGGAATCGAACTGGTGACCTCTTGGTTAATGGCTCAACCACTGAGGCACACCAACTGGGCAAGATGCAAGTCTATTATATGACCTATATTTTTATGGTTCAAGACAGGGCACTTATGCTGGATGGCTATTGTTGGACATTTTTTTATTTGACAATCTAAGGGAGAAGAGGTCATTACCCCTTACTAAATAGTCGGGTATTGAAAGTTTTAAGACACACCGGTTATAAATCACTTCTTATTAGAACCTTTAATATTCAGTTTAAGAATCCTAGCTGACTAATGTTTATATAATACTCACATATATGAAAGGTAAGGTGGAATTGTGTTTTTTTAATTTGCTGTATATTTATGCTGACTTTGGAAAAGTCACTAAGTAAAGGTGAGAAGTAAGAGTAGAAAGCGAGAGCAGGGGTCAAGCTTAGAATTGCTAACAGTGACCACTTGCATCTCACTTAGATGGTTGTTAATCTTGTCCTCCTCAGCCTTTCGTATATTACCAGCTTTATGTGGAATAGATTCCAGAATCTTATCTGAAGTACATATTTTCTTAAAATTCTATCAAATTTCATAAATTGTCATCAACAGTGGTTTAGTTTGAAATCTGGATTGTGAGAATTCCTAATTTCACTTTAAGAGGTTAGAGTTTGGTTCAAGTTAGCTTGTAGAATCAGAGGAGGAAATTATTAGTAGGGTTTACTGTTATAGGAAAACATTGATGACATTTAGCATTATTGTCAGCATGTATGCATGATGTGGTTGATGGTCATTAGTAGGTTATTACTTTGGCCTAAATCTTATTTAAAGGGATTGGATGGAAAAGACATTAAAGTTACATTCAGAAACTGCATGAAATGATTTTTAATGAGATAGGTATAAACCTCTGTTGTAGGTATCTAATTAGTTAAAAACCTCAGAGTCCTGTTTCTAAATGTCAGAATTACGTTCTGTGAATTACTGCATTAGTGCATTTCTCTAGATTCTTTCTTTCTACAAGACGATAATTACGAAATAGTGACTAGGTATTCCATGCAATTTTTGACATACCTAAGCAATTTCTTTTACCTTTTCTAGCATGATTATGATATGAGGGTGGATGATTTCCTTCGTCGCACACAAGCTGTTGTCAGTGGCCGGAGAAGTAGACCCCGTGAAAGAGATCGGGAACGAGAGCGAGACCGCCCCAGAGATAACAGAAGAGACAGAGAGAGAGATAGAGGACGTGATAGAGAAAGAGAAAGAGAACGATTATGTGATCGGGACAGAGACCGAGGGGAGAGAGGTCGATACAGAAGATAATGAGCTTTTGGAAGCACTGATTGTTTAAAGATAAAAAAAATCTTGTATTTTTTTTTGTGTGTGTTTACAAGTAGTAAATTTATTTTCAGCTGTCTACTTAAAGTTCATTGTGTAGAAGGATTTATTATGACTCTATTTGTTCCAAGCATGCAATATAATAAGAACTGGAAAAACTCAAATCCTCCAAAAAATGCACAGTTGACAATTTGAGTTGACACTTTTATTGGGGGCAAAATGGAACAGTCCACAAATGTAGATATTGATTTATTCTCCATAAATGTTCATCTACTTATACTGTGTTCATCCTAGCGTTATTTTTTCCTTTGCTTTCTTTTCTTTGGATTTTGATTGATAACTGCCATGATATTTTGCTTTGATGTGTTTCTACATATAGTTGCACACGGTTTAGTAAAAATAATGCTGCTATCAAGTATGCAATTATTGAAGTATGATGGTTTGTATGGCAGTGTTGTAGCAGCCTCTTGGTTTCTCCCTTCCCCTCCTTTTTTAAACTTTAAATGACTTTTTATTTTTCTTCAGTCTTCAATGATGAGAGCAATATTATGAAGACATTTCGATCTAATTTTTAATCTTTTTCAAAAAAAAAATTCCTATGTTCAGTAGCATGGTTGATGCTATTGTTTAGCCTTCCCCTCCAAACTAAACATTGGCTTGGAATGTTCACAACTTGCTTGTGTGGCAGCAGAAGATAATTCCCACATTCTACATTGCTACTGTTTTGTATAAAATAAATTGGTAAAGATTGACAATTACCTGTTGTATTTCTTTCTTGTCTTGATGAAAGTTTGTTTTCTTATGCATTGGTAGACATAAAATAATGTTTTGTGTTGAGTAATTGTAGGAAGTCGTTTGCCTGTTTTTGCATATTTTGCCAGAAATGATTGACCTGAGCCAATTATATTAAAATTTTACTTCTATTTCTAGTGTAAGAACTAATGATACTCAGTGGAATTATGTTGACATTTTGTTCAAGCATTTATCTGGCTAGAGGCCCAGTGCACAAATTCATGCATGGGTGAAGCCTGGCCTGCTCGGCCCCAATCGCGGCCCCAGTTGCGGCAGATCGGGGCTGGGCCTGTCGGGAGGAGATGGTGGGAGGTTGGTCGGCCAGCCCTCCCCAGTTGGAGCCCGATCAGATCCAGGCCAGCTTGGGGAAGGGGCTGGCGGGCAAGTGTCCGGAGGGCCCTGCCCTCAGTTGGTGTTGGGGGACCAATTGGGAGTGGGGTCAGCCATGGGGAGGGGCCATGGGTGGTTGGCCGGCTGGCCCTGCCCCTGATTGGGGTGGGGGAGCTGATCTGGGGTGGGGCCAGGCAGGGGGAGGGGCTGCAGGAGGTTGGCCGGCCCGTCCCCCTATTGGGGTGAGGGAGCGACCAGGGGTAGGGCAGGTGGGAAGGGGCTGCGGGCTGATCAGGGGTGGGGCCAGCTGCGGGGGGTTGGCCAGCTGGCCCCACCCCCTATTGGGGTGGGGCTGTGGGCCTATCATGCTGGGGTGGGGCTGGCCGGGGTGGTAGGAGGGAAGGCATTTGGCAGGCCGGCCTGCCCTTGATTGGGGTGAGAGAGTTGGATCAGGGGTGGGCTGGCAGGGGGAAGGGGCCACAAGGTTGGCTGGCTGTCCCCACCCCTTGATTGGGCCAGTTTGCTGGCCACAGTGGGCATCATAGCGACTGTTCTTTATGGTCATTACAGCATTAGGGTCGCTGGCTTTTTATATATATAGATAACATTTTAGGGTCTACTCTGATCACATGATTGCTTATTTCAGGTTTCCTTTCCTAATATTTGTTTAAGAGAGCTAATTTATGGATGTTTTTCTACTTTTAAAATGTAACCCTCTTAATATTTACACATTTTAAGTTAACCATTAATTCCTCCCAATAGAAGCAAGCCATATAAAAACAACCACATAAAACAGTTTAAGAAAGATTTTTTTGCATTTCAGTTTCTTGTTCAGTTGGACATCCCTGAGGGCTCCTGGACTGCAAGAGGGCACAGGCCAGGCTGAGGGACACCCCACCCCCACCCTGAGTGCACAAATTTCATGCATCAGGCTTCTAGTAGGAGATAAAAGCCAGTTAAAACATTCTGGTCTCTACCATTATTCAGGGGGACTAATCTGAGAAGTGTTCTATGCACCACTTCAGATATTCCCAGCAGGACAGAGACCAATTATCCACAGCAATGACCAGCTTCAATAACCTGGCCCTGACTTTCCCTCCTTTCTTGTTCACTTTCCTTGTTCCACACTCGTTTCATAGGATTAGTTCCAGAAATAAAACACTAGCATGCAAGCCCTTCTCTGTTTTAGCTGAGGGAATCTAGGCTAAGGTAGATAGCGTTAGAAGATAAAAATTGCTGAAATTAAAATACATAAATCAAAAAGTATGTTGAAACATAACATAAAGGAAATCTCGAGTTTAAAAAAAAGGCAAAAAAATAATTGAAATAAATGGTGCACTAATCTAGGAGGTCCAGTTAAGATGAACTGAGTAATAAAAAGGAACTGAAGTTGAAGTCTAAAGAGAAGAAAATTATTAACAAAACAATGCAACAAAGTTTTCCAGGGTACAGACAGGTATATGATCTTCAAAAGAAGTGGCTAATTGAGAGCCAAACTGATGAATATTCATTTTTGTGAAATTTCAAAGGAGGATATGTGGAAGATCTAAGAAGGGAAAAAACTGATTGCCTGAAAGAAATAGGAATTGCACCACCATCAGTCTTGTCACCAGCTGGAGGATATCAGAGCAATGTCTATGATTGAGGGAAAATATTAATCTAGAATTTCAACTTTCTCCAAATTAATTATCGTGTCATAAAAAAAATTTCAAATATTTTAGGAATCAAACATTTTTCCTACATCGGGCAGAATATACTAGAATATACTAGGTGTATCAGTTAATAATGCAATTGTGATTTTAGGAGTTCTAGGAGTTATCATCATTGCACATGTTATCAGTAATGATATCGTTATTGTCAGTTATCAATGAATTATCCAAGTCTCATCTTGTAGGTGTATTAATCAGAAGCAGTTGCTGTACAAACTGTATTGGTCTGTGTTCTCCTCAGAAAACAGAGCCTGAAAAAGAACCAGAATGCAATAGTTTATTTTGAAAAAACATAGGGTATAGGAGTAGGGGTCAAGGAAGGGTGAAACAGGAAGAGAGGAAAGTAAATTATGTTACAAGGTAATCATCATTGTGACATCACTGGAATTAAGCCCACTGGGTCCCAGGAAGATGCTGTGTGGTATGGTATAGACCAGTGATGGCGAACCTACGACACGTGTGTCAGAGGTGACACGCGAACTCATTTTTTTGGTTGATCTTTCTTTGTTAAATGGCATTTAAATATATAAAATAAATATTAAAAATATAAATATTTGTTTTACTATGGTTGCAAATATAAAAAAATTTGTATGTGACAAGGCACCAGAGTTAAGTTAGGGTTTTTCAAAATGCTGACACGCCGAGCTCAAAAGGTTCGCCATCACTGGTATAGACCTACAAATGACCACCTGAGGTGTGTTCCTTCAGCAGTTTCACACAGTGATGTCAAAGAAGGCTTAGTGCAGAAGGTGAGAGGTCTGCTCTCACATAATTGTGTAAAGCTCCTTGCCACAGCAAAAAGTAGAGCAAACAATGGGTTTAAGATGGAGTATAATAGTTGTGAAATAGACAAGATCCCTCCCTTTAGTCTCTTGTTGCATTTTGCAGTATATTATTCTTTTTGTGGATGACATATTTTTCACTACCTCTGAGGTTGCTAATAAGATTAAACTTTTTCTTTTTAAAAATTATCTTGTTCACTATGCCTGTTTATTCTGACCTGTGTGTGTATTTATTTATTTTGGCCTTACTCTGCCATTTTATTAGCTTTTCCCAAATGTGTGCTCATCTCTTGTTGGATGTTTATATTTAAAAATGAAGCAATTGAATGACTCATGGAATGTCTTTGTACCTGTAAAGGACTTTGAGTTTGGCTGGCTTTGAGTTTTATGCTGAATATGTATTATTGGACATTAACTAAGGTGACCCATAAATGTCAGAATGAGAAAGGCTTTACTTGGACGTTACATCATTTCCAGTTACTTTATTTCATCCCAGACTATTTCAGTTTCTTTAGAAAAGGACTCTTAATGTGGGTATAGGTAAGGTGCAGGGCCCACAGCATGAGTCTAGGTCAGGCTTTTCTGTTCTCTCACTAACCTTTTTCTGCATCAGGTTCCAAGCCACAATCATATGTTGCATTTCATTGTCATATCTCTTTAGTCTCTTTTAATCTGGGATAATGCCTTGGTCTTTTTTTTGGGGGGGTGGGGGTCTTAATTTTGACAATTTTGATGAATTACTAACTAGTTATTTTGTATAATAACCCTTAATTTAGGTTTTCGTGATGTTTTCTTACGATTAAACTAGAGGCCCAGTGCATGAATTCATGCACGGGGGAGGGGGAGTCCTTCAGCCTGGCCTGCGCCCTCTCACAATCTGGGACCCCTTGGGGGATGTAGCAGTGTGCCAATTGGCAGGCAGCCAGGGAGAAGCCCGAGCCAGGGCTGGGTGCCACACTGCTTGTGCACACCCTAGCCTGCTGCTCCTGCCATAGCAGCTTGGTAGGAGCCCTGCTTCTGGCTGAGTGGCACTCCCCCTGTGGGAGTGCACTGACCAAATGGGAGCAGCTCCTGCATTTAGCATCTGCCCCCTGGTGGTCAGTGCGCATCATAGCAACTGTGCCCTCTCGCAATCTGGGACCCATCAGGGGATGTCCAACTTCTGGTCGTTCTGGTTGTAACGGTTGCTTTGGCATATATATATATATATATATATATATATATATATATATATTCAAATTATGCATTTTTGGCAAGAATACCACAGGAGTATGTGCTTTTCTCAGTACATCATTTTTAGGAAGCATATGATGTTAATCTATCTTACTGGTGGTGATGTTAACTTTGATCACTGATTAAGATGATGTCTGCAATGCTCTGCACTGTAAAGTTATGATTTTTCCTTTTGAAATTATCTTGTGAGAAGATACTTTGATATTGTAAATACTGTTCATCATCATGCCTTTTGCTCTCTAATTTTAGTTTTCCTTGATAGATAATTCTTACATGAAACAAATATTATGATGGTGTTTGTCTAATGGCAATTTCTATAATAATAATTTCTTCTATAATTATTAATTGAAAGACTACCATAAGGAAAAGCATCCCCTTTTCTCTATTTATTTTTATCACTATAGATTTATGGATTTAAAAAATTTATTCTGTAATAGTACATAACTATTATTATTAATTTTGTTGCCGAAATAATTCCATATTTGACTCATTGGGACTTCTGTAGTTGTCCCCCATATCCTTTTAACCTGTTTTTCATAATTTTGTGTACTTTATTTTCTGAAGCCATCTTGTACTTTTCTTACCTGAGGACTAAACTCAATCATTTGTTCAAAAAGACATTGCTCCTTTTTTGAGGAATAGTATCTAGAAACTGAGATCTATATACTAGGTGTGCTCATTGCTACTGGGAGATCATTGCTTCTGGGTCCTCTTAGTAGAGAGAATTGGGAAATATATGTATGTTATTTTTGTTTAAAAGAGAAATAACTAATACAAAATGACCTAAAATTGCTACACACACACACACACACACACACACACACACACACACACACACACTGGCCAGATTATTATGACCACCTGACGTTTGTAGGCAAATTAGCTATAACTTTGTACTGAAGTTGCTAGAAGGCCAGCCCACTCTGCCATCTGCATGATGCAACTGGAAATGATTCATCGGACCACATGACTTTTTTCCAATGCTCAACTGTCCAATCCTTGTGTTCCTGTGCAAATTGGAGACGTTTTATCTTGGTAACTGCAGACAGCAAAGGTGTTCGAACAGGCCTTGGGCTTCCATATCCCATACGATGCAGTGTACGGCTAATTTGCCTACAAACAGCAGGTGGTCATAATAATCTGGCCACTCAGTGTATATTTAGCCAATACTAACTAAATGAAAACTAATGCAATACTATTAATATCAAACAAAGTAGAATAAAATAGGCATAATAATAAGTGTGATAAACAGAAACATTTCTATGGAAAGAATTCACTAAGAATTAACAAGAAAAAATTTTTAAAATATACCTCAGAAACTGGTAGACGAAATACAAATTAGTATGAACATTAATTATTTTGGCAACAAAAGTTACAAGATTCATCTATTGAATCCTGCAGCTCCAAATAGAGTACATACATTCTTCTCAAGTGCACATGAAACATTTTATAAATTTGACTTATGCAGCATTACAGATGAAATCTCAACAAATTCTAAAGTATATGAGACATCTGACTATAATGCAATACAATTTTAAAAAATTATTAATTAAAAAGGAGTACCCCTGCCCTGACTGGTTTGGCTCAGGGGATAGAGCGTCGGCCTGCGGACTGAAAGGTCCTGGGTTCGATTCCGGTCAAGGGCATGTACCTTGGTTGCGAGCACATCCCCAGTAGGAGGTGCAGGAGGCAGCTGATCGATGTTTCTCTCTCATCGATGTTTCTAGCTCTCTATCCCTCTCCCTTCCTCTCTGTAAAAAATCAATAAAATATGTTTAAAAAAAAAGGAGTACCCCTCCCACAAACACACATTTAAGAGTTCTCTTCAGTGTAGTGGACTGAGCTGATAAAAAATGACTCAACCCCTTCTCCACTTCTGCTTCAATTGCATACACATCCTGAAAAAAAGACAACATAGAACAACATACACAGCCAACTATAAAATGAAGAAAGAATATCCATCTATTGTTAGCACAAGAGTGAGTTCCATGAATATATGTTTGTGGGATCTATTTTTAAAATGGCTTTGGGAAGGAATAAATTATAAGGGCCTTATTACAGTAGGAACCACATTTTGCTCTACAGAGTGCAGTGATTTTAGGCTAAAAAAAAATGAAATTGTAATGTAGCGGTTCTCAACCTGTGGGTCGCAACCCCTTTGGGGGGTCAAACGACCCTTTCACAGGGGTCGCCTAAGACCATCAGAAGACACATATATAATTACATATTGTTTTTGTGATTAATCACTATGCTTTAATTATGTTCAATTTGTAACAATGAAAATACATCCAGCATATCAGATATTTACATTACGATTCATAACAGTAGCAAAATTACAGTTATGAAGTAGCAATGAAAATAATTTTATGGTTGGGGGTCACCACAACATGAGGAACTGTATTAAAGGGTCACAGCATTAGGAAGGTTGAGAACCACTGTTGTAATGGAACTGGTAATCCTCTACGCCAGTGATGGTGAACCTTTTGAGCTCGGCGTGTCAGCATTTTGAAAAACCCTAACTTAAAACACTGGTGCCGTGCCACATATAGAAATTTTTTGATATTTGCAACCATAGTAAAACAAAGACTTATATTTTTGATATTTATTTTATATATTTAAATGCCATTTAACAAAGAAAAATCAACCAAAAAAATGAGTTGGCATGTCACCTCTGACACGCGTGTCATAGGTTCGCCATCACTGTCCTATATCTTAGCAAGTTTTTTTCTGGCATGTATTCCATTCTAAACTTCTATTGTTGCTATAAATATACAAATATCTATTCATGGTAACCTTAATTATCAGCATGACATGGTTAATTTTTACTGAGCACAATGTGTTTTTGAATGGATCTTCCCAAATGTCTTTAATAAAATGCAGATTTTGCACTGACCAATATGATTGCCAGGCCATCCCAGTCTTAAGCACTCTTGTCCCTTGAGTTTGAAAAGCAAGCAGCTCTTCAGTTAGTTCCTTCTTTGTAAAGAACTTGTTGGAATTCAAATTGGAATCAGTTTAGGGGACCAATATTAAGGTAAAGCAGAGCAAATCCTGTTATTTAGTGACTAGAGGCCTGGTTCACAGATTGGTGTACTGATGGGGTTCCTCGGCCTGGCCTGCTGGGATCAGGCCGAAACTGGCTCTCTGACATCCTCCAAGGAATCCAGGATTGCAAGAGGGCAGTTCTTGGGTGCTGCACCCCGGAATTGGGCTCCCTCCTCCCTGGTTCCAGGTGGTCACCCAAAAATGGCAGTTGCCAAATCACAGCTTGACAACTCCTGCATTGAGTGTCTGCCCCCTGGTGGTCAGGGCATGTCATAGCTACCGGTTGGAGCATCCGCCCCCTGGTGCTCATTGCGCATCATAGCTACTGACTGGTTGGCCAGTCGGCTGATCAGCCAGTTGCTTATATTTTATATAGATAGACTAGAGGCCCAGTGCACAAAATTCATATATGGAGGGGAGGTCCCTCAATCCGGCCTGCACCCTCTCACAATCTGGGATTGCTGTCTCCTAACTGCTTGCCTGCCTGCCTGTCTCATCACCCCTAACCACTCTGCCTGCTTGCCTCATCTCCACTAACTGCTTGCCTGCCTGCCTGCCTGCCTGATTATCTCTAACCACTTTGCCTTCCTCCCTGATTGCCCCTAACACCTCTGCCTGCCTGCCTGATTGCCCCAACTGCTCCCCTGCCTTCCTCAATGCCCCTAACTCCTCTGCCTGCCTGATCACCCCAATTGCTAGCCTGCCTGCCTCAACACCCCTAACTGCCTCTGCCTGCCAGCCTGATCACCCCTAACTGCTTGTCTGCCTGCCTGATCATCCCTAACCACTCTGCCTGCCTGCCTGATTGCCCCTAACTGCTTGCCTGCCTGCCTGATCACCTAGCCACTCTGCCTGCCTGCCTGATTGCCCCTAACCACTCACCTGCCTGCTTGATCACCCCTAACCACTCTGCCTCAGCCCCCCGCTGCAGTGGCTTCATCTAGAATGTCTGAAAGGTCGTTTGGCTGTCTGGTTTAATTAGCATATTATGCTTTTATTATTATAGATGTTGATCATTTTTTTATATTTATAAAATTTTTTCTCCTTCTTGCAAAAAAATAGAAATATATTCATTATATGATATATAATTGATTATATGAAATAAAATGGAACTGAATGGGTAAGTAGAAGAATGAACAAGATCAGCTATAGAGAGAATTAGTGAATTTTCTATTTTCCTGACTGAACCTTGACTGACAGAGCCTTCTAGACCTAAGGCTCTAGAATTTCCAGTAAACTGATTAAAATATGTTATTTGCTAATGCCTTGCATTAGAGCTCTCCTAATCATTTTCTGTATTTCTAAAGCTCTCTTGTTTCTAATTGTTTTTCTGACCTTTATTGCACTATTTGGGATCTGATTCAATGTGTTTGCCTCAACTTTTATTTCATTCCATTCTCTCTTGCAACCTGCATGTCCTCATGATGACTGATCAACCCAGCTTCAAAGCTCATCTTCTCTGACCTAGGATTCCTCATTAATTTTTACCAGTTTTATTGATCTACTTTTTCTGCAAGTCACTCTGACCTAAGGATTCTAGATTTTCTACAAATAACAAATTTGTCCTTTGTAACTTCTCTCCACCAAAGAAGAGTCAGTAGAAGAACACCACAGTAGAAAATGAGCGCCATACATGAAACAACAACACATTCTAAATGGACAAAAATACATAAAGATGGCCTGAATTAGTAATTAGAGATTTGCCAATTAAGTCAATGAAATGCATTTCCATATAATTTTGGGTTGGTAAAATTAATACACACTGTAGAAGAGGTACCAAATAACTGGTCATTCTAGTGCTGGTTTGATGGGTGTTTGAACAGCTTGGTAATGGGTGTAGAGAAGAAAGCTACACATCAGTCCAACAAAATGGATTGCTGTAACCAAGACTGGGCTAGCTAACACTGAAACCAAGATTCTAGCCTGCCAGTATGTCTACTCTGATCATTTAGCAACCAATGGGACTACAAACCAAGTGGCCATCTCTAAGCTCACCTCTGTTAGGACCTGTTTAAATCCCCACTTTCTGAAACTTCATTAAAAAATAACAACATGCCTTTTATTCACCTAAATTTTATCTGGTGCAGCCTGGCTTGTGTGGCTCAATGGTTGAGCATGGACCTATGAACCAGGAGGTCACCAGTCAGGGCACATTCTGTAATTGCAGGTTCAACCCCAGTAGGGGGAGCAGTCTATCAATGATTCTCTCATCATTAATGTTTCTATCTCTCTTTCCCTCACCCTTCCTCTCTGAAATCAATAAAACATATACAAAGAAATAAATACATTTATTTTACCTGGTGCAATTTCCAAAGGTACAAAAACCTTTGGGATGCTAACAAATAAGAAATTTGAAATATTGTTTTCTGCTGTACCAGTTTTCAAATTTAGCTTTGTGATATTAAATTTGGATCCTATAAATATCTCTTCTTTGCCAGCTGGATGAATGTTAAGCTTCATCAACAGAGAACTCTGGAGTGACTGCAAGGCAGCAGTGGCAGGGAGAAACATTCCTTTAAAGACTTCACCCTCCCTTATTATTACCGTGACACTGTTGCATTTTAAGAACATATATATTAAAGAATATTTAAGAATACTAAAGAATATACTTAAAAATAGAAGAAAACAAAATATGTCTTATATATTCTTTTTTAAAAAAGCTATTGATTATAGAGAGAGAAAGGATGGGAAGAGAGGGAGAGAAACATCAATTTGTTGTCCCACTTATTTATACATTCATAGGTTGCTTCTTGTATGTGCCCTGATCAGGGATTAAATCCACAACCTTGGTGTATCAGGATGATGCTCTAACCAGCTGAGCTACCAGGCCAGAGCTGTCTTACTTATTCTTTAATAAACATTGCATTCTACATGCATATTAATTCATAATTAATTAACATCCTTTCATTTCAGCTTGAAGAACTCCCTTTAACAAGTTCTGTGAGGCTGGTATAGTCTTTTTTCTTTTTCCTTGTTATATTTTCTGTGTAAGTTTACTCATATTAACTACTTTTGAGCATTATCAACCTTATATCCATAGGCTAGAAATTTGTTTCAAATTAATCAATTCAAACAAGCTTTTAAAAACTGTATGGATGGAAGAGAGAACCAAGATGGCGGCATAGGTTAACGCCGGAGTTTGCTGCCTCGAACAACCACTTCAAAAATACAACTAAAAGACGGAATGGACATCATCCAGAACCACAGGAAGGCTGGCTGAGTGGAAGTTCTACAACTAGGAGGAAAGAGGAAACCATACCAAGACTCAGAGGAGGCTCAGTGCGTAAGTGAAATACTAAGGTTCGGAGTGCATGTGGAGCGGGCCGGCAGCGGAGGGCGCTGTTGTTGTTTTCAATCGGGAGGGAATTTCAGACTCTGAGCTCCAGATCCGGGCAAGTCTCTAGGGACCCAGACTCAAACGAGAGAAGCGGGAAGGCAGCTTTCTCACCAAGGTTTGCAGCGGTTGCAGAGCCTCGGGGGACGGAACTGAGAGCAGCCATAACTGCTCGCTCCGCCCGCCCGCCCTGTAGATCCCCTGGGACCCAGCCCGCCCAAGCCCTGCACAGGGGCATTTGCCGGATAGCCTTAGGCAAAGGCTAGATTAGCACCGCCCTAGAGATCCAGCACAGAAGCGCTCCCACTGCAGACACAGCTGACTCTCATAGCCAGTTAGCCTGGAGGACAATTTACCCCCCCGTATTGCCGACAACAATCAAGGCTTAACTACAACAAGACTGCCCACAAAGACCACAAGGGGGTGCACCAAGTAAGCATAAAAAAATGTGGAGACAAAGAAACATGACAGAAATGGAGGCTATAGAGCTAAAAAACGCAATTTTAAGGTCTCTCAATAATCTTCTAGAAACTGCCGATAAACTTGATGAGAGCCTCAAGAAATCTAATGAGACCCTCGATGTTGTGATAAAGAACCAACTAGAAATTAAGCATACACGGACTGAAATAAAGAATATTATACAGACACCCAACAGCAGACCAGAGGAGCGCAAGAATCACGTCAAATATTTGAAATGCTAAGAAGCAAAAAACACCCAACCGGAAAAGCAAAATGAAAAAAGAATCCGAAAATACGAAGATAGTGTAAGGAGCCTCTGGGACAGTTTCAAACGTACCAACATCAGAATTATAGGGGTACCAGAAGATGAGAGACAGCAAGATATTGAAAACCTATTTGAAGAAATAATGACAGAAAACTTCCCCCACCTGGTGAAAGAAATGGACTTACAGGTCCAAGAAGCGCAGAGAACCCCAAACAAAAGGAATCCAAAGAGGACCACACCAAGACACATCATAATTAAAATGCCAAGAGCAAAAGACAAAGAGAGAATCTTTTTTTTAAAAAATATATTTTATTGATTTTTTACAGAGAGGAAGGGAGAGGGATAGAGAATTAGAAACATCAATGAGAGAGAAACATCGATCAGCTGCCTCCTGCACACTCCCCACTGGGGATGTGCCTGCAACCAAGGTACATGCCCTTGACCGGAATCGAACCCGGGACCCTTGAGTCCGCAGGCCGATGCTCTATCCACTGGGCCAAACTGGTTAGGGCAAAGAGAGAATCTTAAAAGCAGCAAGAGAAAGAAAGTCAATTACCTACAAGGGAATACCGATACGACTGTCAGCTGATTTCTCAACAGAAACTTTGCAGGCCAGAAGGGAATGGCAAGAAATATTCAAAGTGATGAATACCAAGAACCTACAACCAAGATTACTTTATCCAGCAAAGCTATCATTCAGAATTGAAGGTCAGATAAAGAGCTTCACAGATAAGGAAAACCTAAAGGAGTTCATCACCACCAAACCAGCATTATATGAAATGCTGAAAGGTATCCTTTAAGAAGAGGAAGAAGAAGAAAAAGGTAAAGATACAAATTATGAACAACAAACATGTATCTATCAACAAGTGAATCTAAGAATCAAGTGAATAAATAATCTGATGTACAGAATGAACTGGTGATTATAATAGAATCAGGGACATAGAAAGGGAATGGACTGACTATTCTTGGGGGAAAGGGGTGTGGGAGATGCGGGAAGAGACTGGACAAAAATCGTACACCTATGGATGAGGACAGTGGGTGGGGAGTGAGGGCGGAGGGTGGGGCGGGAACTGAGAGGATGGGGGGTAAAAAGAGGAACAAATGTAATAATCTGAATAATAAAGATTTAATTAAAAAAAAACAACTGTATGGATGTATTTTGAACATAACTAAATATAATCTAATTACCCATGACGATTATTTTACTATTTTATTAAATAAATTCTTGGAGAAAAGTTATTCATAGAATATCTATAAAACAAAGGTAATGTACAGATGTATTTATTCCAAGGCATTGAGGCTTCCAGATTAAACCAAATCCTAGAACAGGCCAAAGCATATCTAAACCCTTGTGAATGATATTGTTAATTATGAATAGCATTAGTAATTACAATAGGCAGAATGATGGCCCTGAATAGGTAGCTCAGTTGGTTAGAGCATCGTCCTGATACACAAAAATTGAGGATTCAATACCAGTCAGGTTACATACAAGAATGAGCCAATCGATATGTAAAAAAGTGGAACAATAAATATCTCTATCTCTCAAAAAAAAAAAGACATGCCATTGACCATGAGCAGTGTGAAGTCTGACTTAGCTCTTTGATTTCAACCAAAACTTTTTAAGTCTATAAACTCTGCTTTGAGATGATCTTACTTTATTCTTTTATATCGAACAGATTTTTAGCTATTTTAATGGGGATGGATCTTTTATATCAATCATAAATAGACTTAAAAAAATTGAAATTCTGTAATCATACTCACCCTAATGGAGCATTGTAAGTTTGCAATGCTAAAAGAGCTACTCCTTTAGATGTTAAATAGAAAATTTTAACTAGTGAAATGTTTTCTATTTCCTCATCCTTCTGTAAATTTCTAATACGTATTTTTGGGAACTCTGGTATTTTTAAAGTAAAAATGTCATCTTTGGATACTTATTTTTGCTTTGCTTTCATTCTCAGGGGGATAGGGATGCTTCTATGCTTACTTACTATTTCTTCCCTCACCTTTGGAGTGGCCATGACCTTTGCAAAGAGGGGAGAGGCCTCTTCTTCCCATGAGTTCCCGCCTCCTGCTGCCTGGGATCTAATGCTCCTTCGTGCTGCCCTGCGTCCAGTTTTGATAAGCTGTAAGGCCAGTTTGTTTGTCCCACGGAGAGACTAAACCCAGTATTACAACACTGACAATAAGAGAGCAGCGTACTGAACAGAAAGGAAAGGCATTCATTTCATCTTCTTCTGTCTTCCAAGATGCAAAAGGCCTGGTTAAACCAAGTCTCCTATCCATGTGGTAGAAAACTGAGGTTGCTGACATTTTTTAATAAGAACATTTGAATGCCAAGTGTTATAGAGCTGTGGCCTCTTTTGAAATTTAAAAACAAAGAAGAAACAGAGCAATACTAAGTTCAAAAAGTGAAACAGCTACTTTACATTCTTTAGTGTAGAAGGTGACATTTAAGTTCATTGTACCTGAAATTATATGTTTTTTTTTCAACTTCTCTAACTTGCCATCTAAAATACATGTAGATGCTTCAAATAGTAACCATACTTCTGGTAACTAAATGGTGGCTTTCACAATTGGAGGAATTGGGGGGGGCAAAAGGTGAGAGATGGCTAAATTCATATTAATACCGGTGTTTTTTTTTTTTAAATCCTTGATTTTTAGAGAGAGAGAAACATTGATGTGAGAGAGAAACATCCATTGGTCATCTCCCCTACCTGCTCCAACTGGGAATCAAACTGTACCCTAAGTATGTGCCGAATCGAACCCACAACCTTTAGGTGTATGGTTTGATGCTCCAAAAAAGTGAGCCACCCAACCAAAGCTGTAATAAAAATGTTTTATCAGATAAATTAAATCCTTTTTATGTTGATCAAAACGTCATGAATTAAACCTTGCTCTCAAAAAAAAAAAAAAAAGAAAGAAAGAAAAAAAGCCACTTCTTACTAAGAGTTTTTAATCTTGTTTGGATGTCGGAACCACTTGACATTTAATCTCTTGACCATTTAATGATTCTTTGAATTAATGTTTTTTTGAGAAGTGAGGTTGAAATTTACATGGTACTGAGGCTTACATGTGCCAGAATAGATACATTGTTATTATATTAACTAGAGGCCCAGTGCATGAAATTCGTGCGGGGGGGGGGGGGGGTCCCTCAGCCCCGCCTGCACCCTCTCACAATCCGGGAACCCTCGGGGGATGTCTGACTGCTGGTTTAGGCCGATTACTGCAGGATTGGGCCTAAACCGGCAGTCGGCTATCTTTCTCTCAATCTGGGACTGCTGGCTCCTAACCGCTCACCTGCCTGCCTGCCTGATCACCCCTAACCACTCGCCTGCCTGCCTGATTGCCCCTAACCACTTGCCTGCCTGCCTGATTGCCCATAACTGCTTGCCTGCCTGCCTGATCACCCCTAACTGCCTATGCCTCAGTCCCTGCACCTGGGACCCGGGCTTCCCTCCCCCTGGCCGGCCGCAGGCACCCAGGACCCGGGCCGGCTTCCCTCCCTCTGGCCGGCCACAGGCACCTGGGACCCTGGGCGGCTTTGCCGGGTCCCGGCTTTGTCAGGAAGGACGTCTGGAATAATGTCGGGAAGACGTCCGGTCTATCAGGTCTAATTAGCATGTTACCCTTTTATTAGTATAGACTAGAGGCCCAGTGCACAAAATTCGTGCACAGGGGGGTGGGGAGTCCCTCAGCCCAGCCTGCACCCTCTCCAATCCAGGACCCCTCGGGGGATGTACGACTGCCAGTTTAGGCCCCATCCCTGTGGGACATCCCTCTCACAATCTGGGACTGCTGGCTCCTAACCGCTCACTTGCCTGCCTGCCTGGTCACCCCTAACTGCCTTTGCTTGCCTGCCTGATCACCCCTATCCACCTCTGCCTGCCAGCCTGATCACCCCTAACCGCCTCTGCCTGCTGGCCTGATCACCCCCTAATTGATCCCCTGCTGGCCTGATCACCCAAACTGCCCTCCCCTGCCAGCCTAATCATCCCAACTGCCCTCCCCTGCCGGCCTGATTGCCCCTAACTGCCCTCCCCTGCTGGCCTGATCGCCCCTAACCACCTCTGCCTCAGCCCCCGCCACCGTGGCTTTGTCCGGAAGGATGTCCGGAAGATGTCTGGTCTAATTAGCATATTACCCTTTTATTAGTATAGATTATTTGATCCCAAAACATTATGGCACTCTTTGTTTCTTATATAGGGTGGATAATGTTAATATTATTACTCATATATGTATGTCATGGGAAATAGTTTTTAAGGCTATCACAAGAGCCCTTATCACTTCTCTTTTTACTTTTTTTCATGATAATGTTAGGAAAACATTATCTGTTGAGTTATATACCTAAGAGGAAGAATTAACATGAAGGGAAGTGGTTTGCGATCATACCCATGTAACATCAAAGCCAAGTCTTCTATTTTAAAATATTAATTTATTTTACTTTGAATTTTTTTAAAATTTAAATTTGTTATTGTTTAAAGTATTGCATAAGTCTCCTTTTTCCCCCATTGACCTCTCCCCGGCCACCCCCAACCCCCAGCATGTGCCCTCGCCCCTCCCTTACCCCAGCCGCCTATGTCCATTGGTTATGCCCATATGCATGCATAAAAATCATTTGGTTGATTTCTTACTCCCTCACCCCCTGCCTTCCCTCATAGGTTGGACAGTCTGTTTGATGATTCTATGACTCTGGTTCTATTTTTATTCATCAGTTTATGTTGTTCATTATATTCTACAAATGAGTGAAATCATGTGATATTTATCTTTCTCTGACTGGCTTATTTCGCTTAGCATAATGCTCTCCAGTTCCATCCATGCTATTGCAAATGGTAAGAATTCCTTATTTTTTACTTCAGTGTAGTATTCCATTGTGTAGATGTACCACAGTTTTCTAATCCACTCATTTGCTGATGGGCACTTAGGCTGCTTCCAAATCTTAGCTATTGTAAATTGTGCTGCTATGAACATAGGGGTGCATATAACCTTTCTGATTGGGGTTTCTGGTTCTTGGGATATATTCCTAGAAGTGGGATTACTGGGTCAAATGGAAGTTCCATTTTTAACTTTTTGAGGAAATTCCATACTGTCTTCCATAGTGGCTGCACCAGTCTGCATTCCCACCAGCAGTGCACGAGGGTTTCTTTTTCTCCGCATCCTCTCCAACACTTGTTTGTTGATTTGTTGATGATAGCCATTCTGACAGGTGTGAGATGGTACCTCATTGTGGTTTTGATTTACATCTCTCAGATGATTACTGACTTTGAGCATGTTTTCATATGTATCTCGGCCTTCTGTATGTCTTCTTTTGAAAAGTGTCTATTTAGGTCCTTTGCCCATTTTTTTAAAAAATATATATTTTTATTTATTTCAGAGAGGAAGGGAGAGGGAGAGAGAGAAACATCAATGATGAGCGAGAATCACCGATCAGCTGCCTCCTGCATGTGCCCCACTGGGGATCAAGCCCACAACCCAGGTATATGCTCTTGACTGGAATCGAACCTGGGACTCTTCAGTCTCCAGGCCGATGCCCTATCCACTGAGCCAAACTGTGCTAGGGTGAGGGACTGCGCCATGGAAGGGTTACAGAATGTTACAGAATGTGCTGGGAGGGGGGACTGACATATGGAGAAGGATTGTGTTGCCAGGATATGAGGATTGTGTATGTGCTGGGAGGAGGGACTGATGAATGGAGGGGAGTTGCAGGGTTAGGAACCATGGAAGAAAAATTGCTAGATTGTCTTAGACCAGCCAGGTATGACTCTGTTTACCCCCCCTTTGTGCTTATGAACTTTCTGTGAGCTTCTAAGGTAACACTGTTTTGTTATAAAAATCATAATGCACACTTGCTCTTTGCCACATGCCGCGAGGCTTCCCAGAGGGGGAAGGTACGGGCTGTGGTCAGCTGGCCAGCTTAATAAACGGCTTTCAAATTTAAATTCTGAGTCGGTGGTCTATCTCGTTGAGCCAACCCATAACATTTGGAGGCCCCAGCGAGATACCCGGCAGGGGTGAGAGGGACCCCTTGTTTAGGGCTGGAGGCTCTCCCCCGGAAGGGAGGAGAGGGACCCCCTATTCAGGGCAGGAGGCTCTCCCCCGCTTGTCGCCGGGCACTCAGCGAGATACCCCACACCTGTGGAGAACGACTACCAAGGAGGCCTCCAGTTCACCCAAAACTTTCAATTCGGAAACCAAGCCACCTGGACTCTCGAGAGAGGTAAGGGACCGGTCGTTAAACAGGAATTGGGACGTCCCACGGAAGGACCTATACGGAGGGCTGGACGCAGCGGTACTCCTGGTCCTGACCCGCGGCCACGACGGTGGCCGGGGTCCCTGGTTCGTGCGGCTGTAGGCTGCACTGGGTTTGTCTGTCTGGTATTTGTTTGTCTTGGTATTTGTTGTCAAGAAGTTGTCTGCTTCTGTGTACACCCTGCTGCAATGTGTTTTGAAAATTTTCAGGACTCCAAGGAGCAAGCTGCAGGTTCCGGGCAACCTTAGGTTGCATTTGGCTGATTTATTTTGTCTTTGTTATTTGTTGTCTTTGTCTTTGTCAAATGGGATAGGGTCAGTCATCTTTGTCGACCCCCTATCAGTCAGGCCCACTCCGGGTGAGTGGAAGGGGAGCTTGATCACCTCCCTGGAAGCTATAGAGCTCCCTCAGGAATCAGGAAATTGTTAGGAATTGGGTGGATTGTTTAAACTCTGAGTGAATGTCTGGTGAAAGTGTGTGAGTGTGGAGGGAGGGGGCCTGCCCTCTCCTCTCCTTTATGTGGCTCCACGACTTCGGTTACGGAGTCCGAGTGGGCCCCAACCTGGGGTTCCGCGATTCGTCATATGGCATAATGGTGACTCACCCCCATGTGGAGGTGACCAGGCCCGGGGTTTATATGGGTGCACCTTAGCTACGACGAATCTAAGCTCCCAAGGGACGCGGCCAGGCGGGCACCTGCGTGAGGATCTGTGAAAACAGGTCACCCCTTCCCTTGTCTGTCTCTCGCCACCGGTCATCATGGGGTCAGGGCAAAGTTTGTTTGTGTGGGACTGGCCAAATTACTACAGAGAAGGGAGACTGGATACAGCTCCAGCCTGGGCTGGTCTATTAAGAAAGTGTAAATCATTACTGGTCTGTGTAAAGTAAGAGCTACTTTGATTTATTCTGCTTTTTGTTGATACGCTTGGCTGAACGTTTGGGCTGGCCCCTTGGCAGTCTGCAAAGTCTCTCGGCAGCTGCGAGAATTATTTTTCTCAGAGTCTTTTGCTCACTGTTAAGGAGAATTAGCCCACTTAGTTAATAAAGATTTCTGTCTATCAGCTGCTCTCACCTAGGTTGTAATTTACTGTATTAAACTGAAGTTCTAGGGTAAATTTAAAGGTTATAATATTAATGCTTTTGATTTACAGCGATTCTGTGAATGGGAGTGGCCCACTTTCCAGGAAGGGTGGCCGGATGCAGGGTCTTTTGATCTGACCACTGCCTACCGGGTCCATTACGTCATACACGGCCGCCCGGGGCATCCTAATCAAATTCCTTATATTCAAGTTTAGGTTGACATATTGTCCAAGAAACCCCGGTAAATGAGGGCTTGCCTCCCGAGGAAAAATTGGGACAGAGACAGACAATTCTTTTGGCCGGGCCCCAGAAGGGAAAAGCTCCCCCGGTCCTTCAGGGAGAGAGGGGGAGAACCTCCAGGACCTTGCGACATCTGCCAGTCCTGCAGTTCCTACGGCAGGCCGGCCCTCTAGATCTGGGGCTAGACAGGCAGCCCTCTGGGGAAGCAAGGCAGACCAAGGCGCTATTCCCAGCTCCAGACCAGATTGGGGAGTGAATGAACAAAGAAGGGAGGCTGGATGCCTGAGCTGCCTGCAGTGGCCCTAAAAAAAGAAAAAAAAGAAGCAGCAGCAGCAGTAGCAGCGAGAAAGTACTTGGGCTTTTGGCTTGCAGGCTACAGCAGTTAAGCCGTAAGCCAGTGACTGGTACTAGCCTTCCTACAGCCCCAGGAATAGAGCAGCAAGCCTGAGATCTATGAAAGCTGCAGATAGAGTTAGTAAAAGTTCCCTGCTTGCAAATGTACTGAAAGGGTTTAGTACCTGTTGCTGCTGGAAGAGGAGGGGCTGATATCCCCTTCCAGTACATTCCCTTCAAAGAGGCCTGGTCACTGTTCTGCCATAAAGGGGACTGGTGGGAAGACAAGGAAAGCAGGGCCCTGTAACTAATAAACAGAGAAGGGCACTCTCCCTAGACCTGGGAGCCATCGGGACTTTGAAATTCTCCAAGAGAGGAGAAGTCTGACTCAGAGACTGGCCGAAAAATCGTTGGGTTAGGAGGACCGGAGGCTGCACATTGAACTTATAGACTGCAATTTGCTAGGCAGAGGTCCAAGCCCAGTTGTATAGGGATTAAGCTACCTATGTACAGCAAAACAACTTTCTCCTGTGCCAGAATACATTTTAAGGAAATTGGACAAGCTGTATTTGTGGCTAGAAAGAACTGGCCTATGTGTAAACTGTCCTGGAAAAAGGCTATGTGGAATGAACCCAAAAAGTAAAAGGTGTCTAGCTGCCGAGAGGGCAGTTGCCCAGGTGGGCAAAGAAGAATACCCATTAAATTTTGGTCTCTATTGAGAGACAGTTGACAGTTAGCAACCTGTAGACTGTCTTACAGGCCTGTGTGACCATGCCCATGTCAGGGGTGGCACAAAACCTCAACTGTAGGAAACTGGGGAAGGCCTGTCTAGAACAGAGGGGTTAATAAAGTGGTGAATACTAGCCCTCTGTTACAGGAATTACAGACCCTGTGAGGTCCTGTGACATATAAGACCCTGTAGGGAAATAAAGCTCCTTTAGTCCATTCTGAAAGAATAAATAAAAGACAGATTGAAGGCTGTGTTTCCCTCCAGGCAACCAAACTGGAACCCCTATAGTGACAGGGGAAAGGAGGCTCTCGATCGGTATCGCCAGACTCTATTAGGGGGCATCCGAGCTGCTGCTTGGAGACCCACAAACCTCTCTAAGGTGACAGAGACAGTCCAGGGGCCTAACCCTGATGCCCTGGAAAGTCGGAGGGCTGTCAATGTTGCATTTGTTTCCCAGTCGGCCCCAAATATTAGGAAAAAATGACAAAAGTTAAAAGGCTTTGAGGGGAAATCAATCTCTAAGTTGGTTGAGGTGGCCCAGAAGGTTTTTGACAATCAGGAGGACCCGACAGCAGGTTTAAACACCCGGATGGCCAAGGTCCTCCTGTCCCTGAGCGAGGAGGAAGGCCCAAGGGGCCGGAGAGACAACAAGGGCAAAGAAAAGCCTCGCGGAAGAAAAGGAGTCCAACCCAGGCTTGGGAAAAATCAATGTGCATTTTGCAGAAAGGAAGGACATTGGAAAAGGGAGTGCCCTGAACGTGCGGGGGAACCGACTCCCTCCCATGCTAGTGGAGGAGGTGGATTGGGGTTGTTGGGGCTCAGCTGGCCCCCAGGAGCCCAGAATGACCCTGACAGTGGGGGGCCAAAAGGTGGACTTCCTTGTGGAACTCATAGCACTCACTCAGGCCCTCTGGTAGAGAAAGAGAAAAAGAGTAAACATTTCAGCTTCCTGAAAACAGCTGCCTTGAACCCTGCCACACTCCTCCCTGACGAGAAGGCAGAGGCCCCTTTGCCTGACTGCGAGGAGACACTGACTACCCTCACTTCCCTCCGTGAGGACCTCGTGGACCAGCCCTGCAGGATCCGGATGAGACTCTCTACACGGACTACCGGAGCAGCTTCATAGAGGAAGGTACCCGGTAGCGGGGGGCACATGAGGAGGAGCCAGGAGAGATCTAAGAAGCCCTGGTAAGCGCCCCGGCACTGGCCCTGCCAGTCCTACCCAGGGACTACAGGGATATATCTCCTCACACTGCCCTTACAGGAGGACACGGGAGCCACCTTAAAGAAGTCTCCTGACCTCAGGAGGAAAGGAAAAAGCTCCTGAGATAGTTAACCACCTGGCAGCCATATAGGGGCCAAGGAAGTGACTAAAAGACCAGTAGGGCCCCTAGAAGTTCTCATAGCCCTGCCAGCACGAAGGCTCCCAGAGAAGCCTACTCATCTGCCAGAGGAGCAGAGGCTAGCTGAGAAACTAAGGGCCCGGGAAGGAGAGGCTGAATGGCTAATTCTGCCAGATGGGAGGCCTATAATGCCAGAAGCCCTGGGGCGGACCATCGCTTTCCAGACCCACCAGAGCACCCACCGGGGGGAATGAAGGTATCAGAACTACTGGGAAGAGAATTTTACATCCCTCCAGAAAATATCTCAAGAGTTGGCTAGAAGATGCCAAGTGTGTGCCCAGGTGAACCAAGGGCCCCTGTTGTGGCCGCTCCGGGACAGCGAATCCGAGGTCAGAAACCCGGAGAACACTGGGAAGTGAACTTCACCGAGATACCAGGAGGACAAGGAGGGTGTAAATACTTGCTGGTTTTCATTGATACCTTCTCTGGCTGGCCTGAGGCATACCCAACCAAGGCAGAGACAGCACAGGTAATAATTAGAAAACTCCTCACTGAAATTGTCCCCTGGTTTAGCCTGCCACTATACATGGGGTCCGACGATGGCCTGGCGTTTATCGCCAATGTTACAATCCATAGTTAAGTCCCTAAGAGTTAAATTGCATACAGGTAGAGAGAATAAATTGGATCTTAAAGAAAACATTAACTAAGTTAAAATTAGAGACTGGCGAAAACTGGGTAAGTCTCCTTCCTTTTGCCCTCCTCAGAGCTAGGTGCACCCCGTATATAAAAGGACTCACCCCTTTTGAAATTATGTTTGGTAGGCCGCCACCTCTTCTTCCCTGCCTAAGTGAGGAAGAAATTGCCCAGCCGTCTACCCAAAGTTTGCTTAAGTCCTTACAGGCTTTGCAGAGCAGCGCCACGTCAGCACAACGGGTGGTGAGAGCCCTACCGGAGGAGGACGCACTGAGAACCAGTCCAACGCAGCCTGCCTTCTCTCCAGGTGACCTCGTCTGGGTGAAACGGCACGACCCTGGCAGCCTAGAACCTAGATGGGATGGACCCTACCAGGTGGTGCTGAGCACTCCAACTGCCATCAAAGTCGCAGGAAAGAGGCACTGGAAATTGTAACCCCGTCCTCCTCATGCCTCTCGCCTGGTGAACTGACCAATGGGAAGGAGAAATACATAGGAACTAAGACTCTATGTCAGTGGCCGAGACCCTGGCCAATTCTTCACCATCAAATGCCAGACTCTTCCCCGGCGGCTTGACCCCTACATTGCCAAATGCCTCCTCAATTTCATAACGTAGAGGAGGGCGCTGAATGAAAGATTTGATTCGGGCATAAGACCAGTAGGGAATGTGCTAGGGTGAGGGACTGCGCCATGGAAGGGTTACAGAATGTTACAGAATGTGCTGGGAGGGGGGACTGACATATGGAGAAGGATTGTGTTGCCAGGATATGAGGATTGTGTATGTGCTGGGAGGAGGGACTGATGAATGGAGGGGAGTTGCAGGGTTAGGAACCATGGAAGAAAAATTGCTAGATTGTCTTAGACCAGCCAGGTATGACTCTGTTTACCCCCCCTTTGTGCTTATGAACTTTCTGTGAGCTTCTAAGGTAACACTGTTTTGTTATAAAAATCATAATGCACACTTGCTCTTTGCCACATGCCGCGAGGCTTCCCAGAGGGGGAAGGTACGGGCTGTGGTCAGCTGGCCAGCTTAATAAACGGCTTTCAAATTTAAATTCTGAGTCGGTGGTCTATCTCGTTGAGCCAACCCATAACAAAACCAGCTAGGGCCTTTACCCATATTTTGATTGGATTGTTTAATCTTCCTTTTGTTAAGTTGTATGACTTTGATGCCATCATGTGATTTAAGTGTGCAGTTACAAAAGGTAATGCATTTCCTATTATGGGAGAGGCATATTTTTTGCAGCTTAAAAAATTAACTCACTAGTATGCACATAATTAAAAGGCTATTCACTGCCCCTTTCAATCTTTTCATTTTGAACTTTATAATTAAAAGACTGTTTTTATGCCTGCTTGGGTTGCTCAATAGGTTGGAGCATTATCCTGTGTACCAAAACATTTCAGGTTAGATTGCCAGTCAGGGCACATTCTTAGGTTCTGGGTTCGATCCCCAGTCAGGTGCGTACAAGAGTTAACCAATTAATGTTTCTCTTTCTCTCTTTTTTCTTTCTTTCTTTCTTTCTTTTTCTTTCTTTCTTTCTTTCTTTCTTTCTTTCTTTCTTTCTTTCTTTCTTTCTTTCTTTCTTTCTTTCTTTCTTTCTTCCTTCCTTCCTTCCTTCCTTCCTTCCTTCCTTCCTTCCTTTCTCTCTCTCTCTCTCTCTCTCTCTCTCTCTCTCTCTCTTCATTCCTCTCTCTAAAGTCAATAAGACATATCATTGGGTGAGGATTTAAAAAAAGACTGTTTTTAGAGGTGTGATTTTTACATATAAATAAAGTTTCATCTATAAAAAAAAAATAGGCAGAGTCAGAATTCTAGAACTAGAAAGAGCTCTGGAAGTCAAGGACAGATCTGCAGTTGAGATGAACAATCTAAGCCCCAGAGGTATAACTGGTTTGACTATTATAATATAACTAATTAATGGCCTAATTGATGCTCTAAAGTTAGGGGGAAGAAAAGAAAAAAAGAATTAGCATTACAAATCTCTTTTATTTTTCTTTAAATTTTAAAAAAATTTATTATGTGTTTGTTTCAGGTATACAGCTTAGTGGTTAGACATTCATATACCTTAAATAGTGTTCCCCTCAATATTTCCAGTACCCCAACTGGCACCATACATATTTTTCACAATGTTAATGATTATATTACCTATGCTTTGCTTACTTCCCCGTAACTATTTCGTAACTATGAATTTGTGTTGCTTACTTCTTTCACCTTTCACCTAGTGCCCCAACCCTGCCCTCCCCTTTGGCAATCACAGGTTCTCTGTATCTATAAGTCTGTTTCAATTTTGTTTGTTTATTTTGTTCTTTAGATCATGTGATTTTTATTCTTTATTTTGTTGATATAGTGCATCATATTAATTGATTTGTGAATATTATACCAGTCTTGCATTCCTGGAATAAATTAAACTTCATCATGGTTTATGATCTTAATGTATTGCTGGAACTGGTTTGCTAGTATTTTGTTGAGGATTTTTGCAACTATGTTCCAAGGATATTGGCCTATAATTTTCTTTCTTTGTAGTGTCTTTATCTGGTTTTGGAATTAGGATAATGCTGGTCTCATAAAATGAGCTTGGGATTCTTCACTCCTCATGAGATTTTTAGAAAACTTTGAGAAAGATGGGTGTTAGTTCTTCTTTGAATGTTTAGTAAAATTCACCTGTGAAGCCATCTGGTCCTGGAATTTTGTTTACTAGTAGTTATTTGATTACCTCTTTGCTTTTATTAGTTGTATTTGATCTGCTCAGATTTTCTAATTCTTCCTGATTCAGTTCTGGAATTTATCCATTTTGTATGTTTGTAGGAATTTATCCATTTTGTCCAGGTTGTCCAATTTGTTGGCATACAGTTGTTCATAATATTTTCTTACAATCTTTTGTATTTCTTTGGTGTGAGTTGTTACTTCTCCTCTTTCATTTCTGATTTTATTTATTTGGGTCCTCTCTCTCTTTTTCTTGATTAGTCTGGTTAATGATTTGTCAATCTTGTTTATGTTTTCAAAGAATCAGCTTATGATTTCATTGATCTTTTGTATTGTTTTTTAGTTTCTGTGTCATTTATTTCTGCTCTAATCTATTATTTCTTTTTTCTACTCTGGGCTTTGTTTGTTAGTTTGTTTTCTAGATTGTTTAGGTGTAAGGTTAGATTTTATGAGATTTTTCTTGCTTCTTGAGGTAAGCCTGTATTGCTGTCAACTTCCCTCTTAGGACTGCTTATGCCGTGTCCCATAGATTTTGGATGGTTGTGTGTTCATTTTCATTTGTCTCAGAGTAACTTCTGATTTCTTCTTTGATCTCATTGTTGATCCATTCATTGTTTAGTAACATGTTATTTAGCTTCTACGTGCATTTTTCAGTGTTTTTTTTTGGAATTGATTTCTAGTTTTATACCATGTGGTGAGAGAAGATGCTTGATATGATTTCAATCTTTAATTTACAGAGGCTTGTTTTGTATCCTAACATGTTGTCTATCCCAAAAGTGTTTTATGTACACTTGAAAAACATGTATATTCTGCTGCTTTTGGGTGAAATGCTGTGAAAGTATCAAACAAATCCATCTGATCTAGTGTGTCATATAAGGCCACTGTTTCCTTGTTGATATTAAGTCTTGAAGATCTACCCATAGATGTCAATAATGTGTTAAAATCCCCTACTGTGACTGTGTTATTGTCACTCTCTCCCTTAATGTCCATCAAGATTTGCTTTATGTATTTAGGTACACCAATATTAGGTGCATAAATGTCCTCTTGTTGGATTGATCCCTTTATCATTAGTAGCATCCTTCTTTATTTTTTATTACAGTGTTTGTTTTAAAGTCTATTTAGTCTGATACAAGGACTGGTAACCCAGCTTTTTCTGTTTTGTTTCCATTCGCTCTCTCTCTTTCTCCCCCTCCCTCTCCTTTCTCTTCTTAAAGTATACCCTTTAGTGTTTCTTGTAATGCTGGTTTGGTGGTAATGAGCTCCCTTAGCATGGTCTTGTTGGGGATTCTCTCTCTTTCTCCTTCAATTTAGAATAATGGCTTTACTGGGAGGAGTAGTCTTCATTGTATTCCATTGCTTTTCATCACTTTGAATATTTCATTCCAATTTCTTCTGGACTGAGATGTTTCTGTTGAGAACTCAGCTGATAGTTTTATGAGAACTCCTTTATAGATAACTTATTGTCTTTCTCCTGAAGCTTTTAAAATTCTCTCTTTGTTTTTAACCTTTTCCAATTTAATTATGATGTGTCTTGGTGTGGGCCTCTTTGGACATTTTGTTTGGGACTCTCTGTGCTTCTTAGACTTATGTGCTTTTTCTTTTACTACGTTAGTGAATTTTTTGGTCATTATTTTTTCAAATAGATTCTTAATCCTTTGCTCTCTCTCTTCTCCTTCTGTTACCCTTATTATATAAATATTGTTACACTTCATATTGTCCCAAAAATCCATTAAATTATCCTCATATAAAATTTTTTTTTTTCTTTTTGCTGCTCTGATTGGATGTGATTTTTTAAAATGTTGTTTTCCAAAAAGCTAATTCAATCCTCTGTTTCATCCAACCTACTGTTTATTCCTTCCAGTATATTCTTCATTTCAGATGTATTCTGCATTTCTGACTGGTCCTTTTTTTTAGTTTCTATGTATTTTTTCATGTTTTTGAAGCTCTTTCTAAGTTTCTTGAGCATCCTTATAGCCATTGTTTTGAACTCTGTATCTGGTAGCTTGCTTGTCTCCATTTCACTTAGTTCTTTCTCTGGGGATTTCTTTTGTTCATTCACTAGGGGCATGTTTCTTTGTCTCCCATTTTCTCTTCCTCTCTGTATTTATTTCTGTGCATTAGGTGGCTCTTCTATGCCTTGGTATGATGGCCTTGTGTAGTAGATGTCTTTTGGTGTTCAGTGGCAGCCCCTGCCCCAGAGTAATAAAACAGTTCATGAATGTATCCTAAAAACCCCAAAACACCAATCAGAGAATATATATACACCTATGTTCATAGCAGCATTATTTACAATATGGAATACTATGCAGCTGTAAAAAAGAAGGATCTCTTACCCTTTGGGAGAACATGGATGGACCTGAAAAATATTATGCTAAGTGAAATAAGCCAATATGAGGAAGATAAATATCACAAGTTACCATGTATTTGTGGAATCTAACAAACACAAGGAATTGACCAACAAAATAAGACTCGAAGCATAAAGGCATGGAACAGACTGACATAGCTCAATGTAGGGTTGGGGGGACAAGAAGAGATAAACCAAAGAATTTATATACTTACTAGTGGCCCAGTGCATGAAATTTGTGCGGGGGCGCGGGGGGGGGGGGGTATCCCTCAGCCCAGCTTGCACCTTCTCCAATCTGGGAGCCCTTGGAGGATGTCTGACTGCCGGTTTAGGCCTGATAACCTAAGCCAGCAGTCAGACATCCCTCTCACAGTCTGGGACTGCTGGCTACTAACCGCTTGCTTGCCTGCCAGCCCAATCACCCCCTAACTGCTCCCCTGCTGGCCTGATTGATGCCTAACTGCTCCCCTGCCAGCCTGATCACCCCCAACTGCCCTCCCCTGCCGGCCTGATTACCCCCAACTACCCTCCCCTGCCAGCCCAACCGCCCACAACTGCCCTCCCCTGCCACAACCTGCCTCCTCCTCTGGGACCCGCCTCCTCTGCATGGTGGAGATGCTGGGACAGGCCTCCTCTGCACTGCTCAGAGCCATGGGACCCCCAGGCCTCACCATGCAGAGCAGCCATTGGGCCCCACCTCTGCTGTGCATGCGGCCATCTTGTGGTGGCCATCTTGAGGCAGCCATCTTGTGGTGACCATTTTGTGATGACATTGCACGTGAGGGCCACCTAGGCTTTTATTAGTATAGATATGCATAGCCCATGGACATGGCAATAGGATAGTGAAGACCTGGGTGAGTGAGTAGGGCAGTGATGGTGAACCTTTTGAGCTCGGCATGTCAGCATTTTGAAAAACCCTAACTTAACTCTGGTGCCGTGTCACGTATAGAAATTTTTTGATATTTAAAACCATAGTAAAACAAAGATTTATATTTTTGATATTTATTTTATATATTTAAATGCCATTTAACAAAGAAAAATCAACCAAAAAAATGAGTTTGCGTGTCACCTCTGACACGCATGTCATAGGTTTGCCATCACAGGAGTAGGGCCTGGGAGGAGGAGGATAAAGGGGTGAGGGGGGCAATGGGAGATATTTGTAATACTATCAACAATAAAAAATATATTAAAATGTTCAAATAGTGGGAATGTCTAATAAACCTGAATAGGTTCATGTCCCTGAACCTATTCTTTTTTGCTTGGACTCTTTAAGAGATAAACACTGTTTCATCCTTAATTCCTCTGTCTCTATTTATTTATTAGGCTGAGATTTCCTAGAGAAGTATCTTACTGGAATTTCCTTCCAAAAGGGGAAAATAATCTTAGGATTTGACAGTAACTGCCAGGTCAGGAGAATTAAAATGGCTTTTCAACAGATTTTATTTGTCCTGTTTTTGTTAGTGTAGTCACTGAATCTGGGACTACTGATCAATTTCTCTATTGAATCAACTGCATCTTCTTTATGAGCAAATCTTCATCTGATACTGGAAGAATCCACAGTGAATTTCTGATTATGATTCAAATTGATCATTTAAAACCTCTTCCCAGAATGAATCAATATTCTATAAGAGGTTCTTCATAGTATAAAGCTCATGATAGAAGATTCCAAAACTCAGGGCCTTATTGTTTCTTGTTCTAGTCCTTGTAATGCTCCCATTTTATGTCTGAGTATGCCAGAGGATGGGGATGGAGGTTTGTCTAGAATTTCCAAAAAATAAGCAACATTATTATCCCTCTACACCTTGTTGTTTTTAACCCCCATACACTGATAGCATCTAACTGAACTGGAAATAAATTCTTTACTGTAATAAATTTATGTAGTACATTTTTTTAGAATTCCAGTTAATGAAACTAGCCATACTATTTCACCTAGTTTTGGGAAGGAAAACAATTTACCCGGACAGTCATGCCTTAGGGTTTTACTGAAAGCTCCTCTTATTTCTGACAAATTTTTAAGACTGATTTGGATGATATAACTTGCCCTATAGGTTATACCTTGTTGAGAGATGTGAATGATTTATTTATTTGCTCTTTTCAGATCTCCTCACTGGAAGACAGCATCCACCAGTTTGAACTTATGTACTTAAATGGACACAAAGTCTACAAAGAAATTTCAGTTTGTCCAAACTCAGGTAAGATATTTGAGACATCTAATATTGGAACAAGGACTGTACCTGGATCCAAGTAAGTTTCATGGTGTCCTACGTTTCCTGAGTTTTTCTTGGACTAGTTGGCTATTGCCAAAATTGGATTCCCAAACCTCATATATTTACTACAGAATTAGAGTCCTGACCAAATTTTATGGGAAGAATGGAATGAAATAGCATTTAGAGCCTTAAAGGTGAGTTTAATAAACCTACCTGCTCTTGGGCATCTTAATTATCAGATTCCATTTTCTTTATTTTTTTTTAATCAAAAGGAAGGGAATGCCTTTGGGGTACTCACCCAAAAACCTGGGGATCACCATTGACCCCCTAAGATATTAGCATCAGCAGCTTGACTTGGTGGCTCAGGGATCCCCACCCCCCCACCTCTTGCCTTAAAGCCATTGATGCTACTGACTTGTTGGTTAAGGCTACAGTGAAAAAAATATATTAAAGTAACTTATGCAAAGACTAAAATCATTGTGAAAGTTTTTTCATGCATATAAATCATAATGCAAATTACATTTTTCTATACATAGCAACTGTTTTTATTGTTTTACAATGTTAATACATTCACCCCTTCCACAACTCCATGAGATAGTTAATACCATATGTTTATCTGCATTTCACTTGGGGAGAAGATGAGGTATAGGGTATTTCCACATTATACTTCCTTAAAAATAGTTTTACCAGATAAATTGTTTGGAAAATTATCTGTAGGAAATTAATTTAATGACTTAATTTTTCACCTTCCAAGCATCAGTGACTTTTGTCATCTTTTATGTTTTATTGACCATCTTACTTTTGTGAATTTCCTATTCATATTCACTATTTTCATAATGCGGTTTTGACTGTTTGATTTTTTTGTTGTATATTTGTAATAGTTCTCACTATACAATGTCTACAAAACTTTTCTGTTACAGGATATATTTTGAGGTAAGTTATTTAAGTCTCAATGCATGATTTAATGATATTATCTACTATGGCACTATATTAGTTCTATTGGTATCTTTTTTAATTTTTAAAATATTTTTATTGATTTCAGAGAGAGGAAAGGAAAAGGAGAGAGAGATAGAAACATCAATGATGAGAGAGAATCATCCATAGGCTACTGGGGATCAAACCCACAACCCAGGCATGTGCCCCGACTGGGAATTGAACCACAACATCCTGGTTCGTGGGTCAACGTTCAACCACTGAGCCATACCAGTTGGGCAGTTCTATTTGTTTCTCAAAATGTGTCCATTATCTACAGGAGTTGCATGGAAAACTCTGTGTTTTTTCCTATATTTTTCCCATCATCAAAGTTTTAATTTATTTTCAAAATAAATTTTATGCCTTCATCTGGAAATTGTTTGTTGTAAGACTTTGATGGTGGTCTTCTTGGCCAATGAAGATCGATAAATGATTTTTCAATCTTGGACCAATTTGTTTATAAAGTGTTGTCCTGATGTGCAGGTTTTAGGAGAACTTTCAGATTCCTTTGGTTTGATTTACCAATTTCCCTTAATATTTATGTAATTTTTGTATTCTTTTCATTGGTACATATTAAGTCAGTCATAGTGTGCCCAGGTTTAATAAAAATGATAATTATTTTGTCACAACAAAGAATTGAATGTTTACATATAAGAGCTATGGGAGGAATGGAGCAACAATGTCCTGAGGAAAGAGACAAAAGAATGAGACAGATATGCCAATCTAGTATAGTTACATAGAATAATCATCATTATTTCAAATTGTGCTCAAGCAAAACATTAAATTTCACATTATATCTGTCGATAGATAAGTGATGCTCCATCTTATTCTGAAAGAAATATATATACATATACAAATTTAGAGAGAAGGAAAATACAATAAGTCCTTATATGAGTACAGGTTCTATATTAACTTAATCTACAATTGGGGCCTTACATCCATTATTAAAGGCTGAAAATGAGAGTGAAAGCAATCAGGTCAGATGAACATTTTTAAAGGCCACAAGAAAGAGATAATTTAGTTTTTGAAATAGAAGATTTTCATAAATAGCTCAACTTTATAATAGAAAGCAAATAGCTTTCTAATTCAATGAATATTCCATTGGAAAATGAGCTAAACTGCATGAAGGCAAATGACTTGCCATGTCTTTAGGTAAGAAGTGATTCTGAGGGTAGATGTATGATAAAAGCCAGGGAGCATTACTAGTCTCCCAAAATGAAATGGAAGGGTGAACCTTTTTACAGAATTCCTAGTTAAAATACTCTGAGTGCAAAATACTATGGATACTATGAGTAGACTTCTTCATGCTTTTTGTGTCATGCACAATATTTAAAACACTGTTTAACTCAATAATATTTTTGATATTGCTTGTGAATTAGAGCAGTAAAGCTCAATATAGTCCCAAAGAGTTAGTTATTTTTAATTTTTCCAAGATTTTTCTCTTTGGAATGAAATATTTCTACCTCAAATGGGTAGTAAACCACTTGGAAATAAACTTTTATCTAAATCACTTGAAAACAAATGTTGATCTTAGAAGCTAAATTGTGAAGTCATTTTGTCACAGAAAGAAGGGATCCTTATGTTAGAACTTCATTGTGCTGAATAAACTGAAGGAGTCCCATTTATTAGGCAAATCAGCTTCAGGCATATCAGCTTCAGGCCTCTAAAACAACTACTCCCGTTTTTTCTTCTTTCCTGATTTAGCAAACTTCTGGTAACACAACAGACAACATTTTGTGATGACAAATGTAGCACTTGCCACACAGGCCAGCAGGAACCCAATCACATCCAAAGAGTGGTACTGGACCCAGGTGAGGTCATAGGAGGCTGGCCGCAGGTGTTTGGCTCCTTTGTGGCGCATGACAAACTCGATCCAGAAGACCGCTCGATCTAGAGGTTTCATAGGCTGGTCATGATGAATTCTTGATAATCTCATTGCATTCTCCTTATATCTGAAGGAGAAACACAAAGATACCAACATTGAAAGGAAGTTAATTTGCCTAACCAATTCAAACCTATAAAAAGTTTTTGTCAAACAAATGATTTAACATACATACCTTAGAATTACAGTAGTATATTTTTATTTGGATGTCAAAGAAAGTTTGACTTCTAAATTAAAAATTTCTCATTGAAAAATATTTTAAAGAGTGAAGATGAAAAATAAAGTGGAAAAGTTAATGTATTTTTAGTAAAGGAAATGATAGAAGCCATTCTATATGCTATATGTTGGAGAGTGGAATTGTATCTATAATAATAAAAGCATAATATGCAAATCGACCAAACTACAGAACAGCAGAACAACTGTCAGGACAACCTTCCAGACGACCACGCTATAACATGCACTGGCACCAGGCCAGTCAAGGCGGGTGTGATGCGATTGTTCAGGGGGCTCCGTCATTGCCCCACGATCACCCCTCAGAGGGAGGCCCAGGTCATCCTATGCAGGGTAATCAATGAGGGGGCTCCACAATTGATTGCCCCAAAGAGGGAGGCCCAGGCCACTGGCCAGCAGGCCAATGAATTGGGAGGGGGGGTTCCATGATTGCCCCAAAGAGGGAGGCCCAGGCCACCCTCTGTGTGGAGATCAATTTTGGAGCCCTGGCTGGGTAGGCGGGGCTTCCCTCTGCTGGGTGGTTGATGCGGAGCCCTGTGATTGATTGCCCCAAAGAGGGAGGCCCAGGCTACCTGGCTGGTGGTGCTGCAGCGGGTGTGCAGGGCTGGCCAGCGATTGCCCCACAGAGGAAGGCCCAGGCCAGCCAAGTGATCACACCCCTACACCTGTTGCCCGCAGAGGGAAGTGACTGGTGGTGGGGGCGAGGGAGCAGTGCTGCACAGATGGCAAGCAGTGGTGGTGGTGGGGGCGGGAACTGTTGCTGGCAGCCAGGGGAAGAAAAGCCCCGATAGGCTCTAATCACCAGCTAAGTCTAGGAACCCTACCCAAGGGGTCTCGGATTGCTAGAGGGCACAGGCTGGGCTGAGGGACATGCCCCTGTACATGAATTTCGTGTACAGGGCCTCTAGTATCCTATGTATTAAAAGCCTAATATGTTAAGTGTCCAGTCATCCAGTTGTCCATTCAACCAATCAAAGCACAGTATGCTAAGGCCGCTCAACGGCTTGCTATGATGTGCACTGACCACCAGGGTGCAGACACTCCAACTGGTAGGTTAGCTTGCTGCTGGGGTCTGACTGATTGGGACTAAGAGAGATGGGCCAGACATGCCCTGGAGCCCTCCTGTGGTCCCTCCCTGGCTGGCTAACCTCCTGTGTCCCTCACCGGCCCTAATCGTGCACCTGTGGGGTCCCTCGGCCTGGCCTGCACCTGAGGTCAGTACGCTCCCACAGGGGGAGCGCTGCTCAGACAGAAGCTGGGCTCATGGCTGGTGAGTGCAGCGGGGGTGGCGGGAGCCTCTCCCGCCTCCGCGGCAGTGCTAAGGATGTCCGAATTAGTGCACCTAAGTCGTCAGTAGGACATGCTTCGAAGGCTCCCGGACTGTGAGAGGGTGCAGGCCGGGTGAGGACGCCCCCAACTCCCTGAGTGTATGAATTTCATGCACTGGGCCTCTAGTTTATAATAAAGCTCTAGAAGTTTTATTTTTTATTTTTTTATTTTTAAAATATCTTTTAGATATTATTTTAGTGAAGGTCTGTTGTTGGTAGAATTATCGTTTTTTAAAAAAATATATTTTATTGATTTTTTTATAGAGAGGAAAGGAGAGGAATAGAGCGTTAGAAACATCAATCAGCTGCCTCCTGCACACCCCCCACTGGGGATGTGCCCACAACCAAGGTAAATGCCCTTGGCTGGAATCGAACCTGGGACCCTTCAGTCCGCAAGTCGACGCTCTATCCACTGAACCAAACCGGTTAGGGCAAAGCTCTAGAAGTTTTAAAGAGGAATTGTGTCCTGGCAGGAGAAAGGCTTCCTCACAAGTCTTTGTATTTCTACTCTTGGCTTCATAACTCTATTTTTTTAAAAAAAATATTTTATTGATTTTTTTACAGAGAGGAAGGGAGAGGGATAGAGAGTTAGAAACATCAACGAGAGAGAAACATCGATCTGCTGCCTCCTGCAAACTCCCTACTGGGTATGTGCCCACAACCAAGGTACATGCCCTTGACCGGAATCGAACCTGGGACTCTTGAGTCTGCAGACCGATGCTCTATCCACTGAGCCAAACCGGTCACGGCATATCTGTCTACTTTTAACCCTATAGCCAAAATACTTTTTGTTAAACCCAACAGAATACTACACCTGCTCAAAATTTCTATCTGCCTCTTTATCACATTTAGAATAAAATCCAAATCAATTATTTGCCCTGTTGTATCTTACAAGAACAGACCCCTGGCTATTTCTTCTATTATTTTGTCCCAAGCATGCTCTACTGTAGTCACAATGCTCTTCTAGTTAGCTATTCATTGGAGGTGCCAAATATGTTCTCTTGTTAGCACTTTTGTACTTTCTGTCCGCTTTCTCCCTTTCCTGGAGCAGTTTTTCCTGCAACACCCCAAGGCTGCCTCTATCTCTTGCTGGAGATGTTGGCTTAGTGTCACATCTCAGAGAGTCTTTCCCTGGCCACACTACGATAGCATTTCTTTTTTTTTTTTAAGTTAATTTTTAATTTTTAAAATTTATTGTCTATAGTTTTACATATGTCTCCTTTTTCCCCAGTTGACCCCTGCCCCCCAGCAATTCCCACCCGGGGCAAGCCCCCACTGCCCCAGTGTCTATGTATGATAGCATTTCTTCAATGTCTCTGGTTTTCTTTTTTTTCTATTTAATTCCTATAATTTCTAAATACATTTTATAAAACATACCTTCAATTTATTTATGAAATTCATAAGTGTGTGCATATATTCTAAGTGATCAGCTCAAAATTTCAAAATTATCAATAAAATTATAAAGTGAACATATCAACATACCCACTATCCATAGAACCACTCCATGCCTGGGCCATTTTACTACACCCTTCTCCAAATTACCTACTCTTCTGATGTCCAATACCATAAATTAGTTTTTCTTGCTTATACATTAGAATCTTATAGTATGTACTCACTTGTTTTTTTTCTTTTCTGTAGCAGTTATTGGTTAATTCCTTTGCTATATAGTATTTAATTGTATGACAATACTACAAATTATTTCTTCATTTAATGACCAATGGACATTAAGATTATTAATACTTTTTGGCCATTACTACTAAGCTACTATAAACATTTTTGTATATGTCTTTTAGTTTACATATCTATGCATTTCTATTCCTATAAACCTAGACTGATGATAACAAGAATTCACAATGATGTAGAGAATTGGAACTCTCATACATAGCTGATAGGAATATAAAATGATATAGTCTCTTTGGACATCAGTTTTTCAGTTTGTCATAAAGTTATTGTATGACCCAGAGTTCACTTGAAGATATCTACCCAAAAATGAATGAACACTGATATTCACACAAAAACATAATGCTGTATTCATAATAGATAAATAATTGACAAAAGCCCTATTTATAACTACTATTAAAAATGTGATACTTACGAAGGGTCATTAATGACAGTCTTCAATGCATTGAGCAAATCTGTACTTGAAATAGTGTTTAAGTCCAATCTGATAGCTGCTCCCTTGGTCTTCATGCGAACAATGTTATCAGGTTGATCCGCAAACATAGGAAGGCCCACCATAGGGATCCCATGGTAGATCGCCTCATAGATGCCATTGGCTCCACCGTGAGTTATAAAGGCTTTGGTTTTTGGATGACCTAGGATTGGGTGAATTTCAGCAAATTATGAATTATAAGTCTTGGAAATAAAATGAGAGTTGGGCAATACAGGCACTGATAGAGACTATATATTTAGTAACATATTGGTCTGCCCTTCAGACTGTATTAAAATGTTTTTCAGAACTCATAGGAAGAGGCACTTAAGTCTGCTGGAGAGACAGTGAAGGCTTACATAGAAGATCGGTGTGTTCCTTTTGACTTGAAATGAATACAAGTTGCTAGTGGACAAATGGAAAGAGAATATTCTGAATTTTAAAAAGTGTGTGCAAAAAAAGTGGTGGTGCATGTTGAAATATATTCTCTTAATAAAATAGTGAAGTCACAGAGTGTGATATGTAGATGTCAAGGCAACAGACAATGGGATGGTGATGGCACAGGAATTAGAGAAAGGAACAGGTACACATTATCATGAAATTATTTATTACTTCAAAAAGAGATATATATTTTTTCCCAGTGGAAAATGTAGAGTCACTGGAAATAAAAGAGGAGCTGATATTTTTCAGGGGCACCTGTACACCCTCACCATGGATTAAACCATTGGTGTAAGGAGAGAATTAGGAGGCAGAGTGACAATTGGGAAAGTGTTGAGCTATTCTCTCTGAGAGGAATTACACTTGAACTAAAGATCTTTTGTTTGTGGCCATAAGGAACATGGCTGTGTAACATAAGATGCCAACTTATAGCTTATCCTTTTCCCCTAGGACTGGAAAAGAAATACTGGGAAGTTCATTTTTATTTTTGAAGTTTTCAGTAAGAAATGTCCAATATATTTCTATCCTAGTGAACTGCTTATCATTCTGGTTGACTTGATTCTGATTTCAGGGTTTCCCAGAATCTTACCAAGAAGGTCATTCTGGGGGATCCACTTATAGAGCCGGGTATTTGGCCCTAAGGTATCTGGTTTTTTGCCATCATATCTCCATATAACCTGTTAGGGTAAAGAAGGTAATGTATTACTTGAGTCAAAATGCAGAGTTATATCATGTTAGAATTCTAAATAGGTTAGGAGACATCTAGTTAAACCCCTGACATATTACAGGTTAAGGGAATGAGGAAAAGACATTCTGATAATGAGAATCAATAAAAGGCTGATGTAAGAGGCGTACATACTTATATTGCATGTTACTTATTTTTATATTCAGTCAGGTATGAGTGCAATCATGATGTTTCACACTTTAGGGTTAGACAAATGAGATTATCAATGACCAATTCAAGCATATAAAAATTTTTAGGTAGTCATATAATTGTAGTGTAAAACCCAGCAAATTAATAGTCTATGCATTTATTTTAATTATTTATTATTCTATCTCTCATCATCTAGATTTAATGTTAACCTGTTTATTTCTTTTTGAATTATGGGGATGTGGTTTTCTTATATTCATTAATTTCATAAAGTATCTTAGAGTTTTACATAATTTGATTTACAAAATCAAGGCAATCAGCTATTTATGAGAATTAAATCATTTTGATGTTTAAGTTTATTATTAACTAGAGGCCCAGTGCACAAAAATTTGTGCACTCGGGGGGGGGGGAGAGGGGGTCCCTCAGCCCGGCCTGTGCCCTCTCGCAGTCTGGGACCCCTCGGGAGATAACGACCTGCTGGCTTAGGCCTGCTCCTGAGTGGCAGAGGGCAAGCCCAATCCCTAGGTGCAGCCCCTGGTCGGGCTCAGAGCAGGGCTGATTGGGGAGTTGGGGCGCCACCCCCTGTCATGCACAGAGCAGGGCGGATTGGGAGGTTGCGATGCCACCCTCAGTCACGCTCAGGGTAGGGCTGATTGGGGGGTTGGGGCACTGCCCCTTGTCACTCACAGAGCAGGGCCCATCAGGGGGTTGGGGAGCTCCCCCCTGTCACCCACAGAGCAGGGCCAATCAAGGGGTTGGGGTGCCACCACTGTCACACTCAGGGCAGGGCCGATGGGGAGGTTATGGCTCTACCCCGTCACACACAGAGCAGGGCCCGTGGGGGGGGGGGGGCGCGTTGGGGCACCACCCCCTGTCACACACAGAGCAGGGCCGATCAGGGGGTTGGGACGCCACACACTGTCACACACAGAGCTGCAGGGAGATCAGGGGGTTTGGGCGCTGCCCCCTGTCATGCTGATCTGGTGCCAGGAGGCCTCGTGGCTCCGCTGATCCCGGTGCTGGGAGGCATATTACCCTTTTACTATATAGGATAGAGGCCTGGGGGCTGGCTGGTTTGCCCTGAAGGGTGTCCTGGATCACGGTGGGGGTCCCCACTGGGGTGCCTGGCCAGCCTGGATGAAGGGATGATGGCTGTTTGCAGCTGGTCACACACCCTTCAGGGTGGGGGTCCCCACTGGGGTGCCTGGCCAGTCTGGGTGAGGGGCTGAGGACTGCTTTCAGGCTAGGGGTTTTGACTGAAGCTCCCAGCCACTCCTTTTTTTCTTTTTTTTTTTTCTTCTGGACCAGCTTTAGCTCTGGCTCTAGCTCTGAGGCTTCCGCTGCTGGTTTGTTTGCCGTTCTATAATCGAAACAATGTATAACTTCAGCTCTGAGATCCCAGCCGGCTATATTTGTTAGAATGTTTCAAACTGCCAGCTCAGAGTCCGGCAAGTCAGGCGGGGAACTTGGAGTCTTCCATCACTGGAGCAAGGAATCCTCACGTTCGCTTCCAGCTGCCTGGCTGCCGGCCGCCATCTTGGCTGACAGTTAATTTGCATAAGGATACGCTGATTAGCCAATCGGAAGGGTAGCGGTCGTACACCAATTACCATGTTTCTCTTTTATTAGTGTAGATAATAAATAATATCTGCTTAATGAGTATGTTTAGCTTCTTTTAGTTTTCTACTTACTAATCACCACTTCCAAATGGTAATTTTTTACCCGAATCCAGTATAATCACTCTAGCTAGGATGGAAAATTTTCTTAAAAAGTAGAAAAGAAAAGCCATTGGTACTTTATAAATAATAGTTTACCTGTTGAAAAGATCAAATATGATAATGACAGTAAATTTTACTCAACTGACTGTTAACACTACAAAACATGCTACAATGTACTGACAGCATTGATTAATATGGTTAATTAATGATAAATGGCCAAGCAATTTCTAAGTCCACCAGTAAGCTGGATTCTAGTTTATAAGTGGTTAACATCTCTTTTCTATGTGAGTGTTAACGTTACTTCAGGTTCTCAGCAAACTTGCATAGGTATTAAGGAGAAAGCTACATTAGTTAGGAAACTACAAGTATTTTACAATTACACAGAGACAATTGTATTTTATGTACAGGTTATTAGAAAATATGATTTATTATCATATTTTATGGAGAAAGGGGAGGCATTTTAAACTATCCTATGTTAGGCTTGCTTCTGGTTGACTATTACATTTCCTTCTTCTTCTTAATCAGGAGAAGTTATTACTCTGATGGGTTGTTTTGGGGCCACATATAAAACACAGAGTCACCTTGAAGGCTGGACCCACCTTCACCCTTTCATTTATGTCTTCCTGCCTCAGAATTTAGCAGGGCCCAGCACACCAGGGAGGTTCTTTTTATGTTTTACAGGCCATTTTTTCTCTTTCTCTAAATCATTGTGGCTGGCTTAGGTACCTGGATGCAGCTTGGTGAGCCCTGGACATCCCTTCTCTGAATATCACCTTGCAACACTGAAAAGGCCTAATCCAAAATCCAGGGAAAGTAGGAGTGGCCTGGATTACCTGGAAAGTCTATATTGTAAGATGCCTTTCAGACTGTTATCATTCCGTGTTTAATGTTAAAATTTAATTCCATTCTCAGAACATCTGTAGTGTGTACAGTACTAGGAATCCTAAGGAAATGAAGCAAATGACAAGATACGATTTGGTGATATCTGTTCCTGCCCTATAATACTATTCTCAAACAAAAATTCACACTGCACTTTTGAAATATACTTCTTTGTGACCAGAATATTAATGCCAAAGTTACTGTCCATCAAAAACACCCTCTATACTACTTTAGCACCTGACATGCGTATTTTGTTTTTCAAATTGTTATCTGAGTTAATTGGAGCTACCCTAATAGTTTACCTTTCATGTAGAAATTTCTTTAACCAGACCTTTTACAGAGTTTAACACACTCATTAGTTTTCTGCTCTAAGGCAGTTTATCTAACCTTTTGAGGAACCTGGGCAAGGGCTGATGCAATCACATTGGCTCTTTCTTCTGTCATGTTAGTGACCATCGACCCCAGGGAAAACACCACAATACCATTTTCTCCAGAGCTCTGGACAAACTCTTCCATTTCCTGTGAAGAAAGAATTTTTTCCATCACAAAAGAGCAATAGCATAGTGAACACTATTGAAGGGTTTGCTATAAACAGCCAAAGAGAAAATTAAGTATTATAAGGAGTTATTAGTGTAGTCGCAGGGGTCCTCAAACTACTGCTGAAAACATTAATCTGGCCCGCCGGGTGTTTTTGTCGCCGCTGCCTGTTCTGCATAGCAACTGTCTCATCCCAGGCCCGCAGTGTGCATGTGTGGAATGTCTGAGGGACAGTGAACTGGCCCCCTGTTTAAAAAGTTTGAGGACCTCTGGTGTAGTGCTTGCTATTTTAAATTGTGTTAAAATGCACATAATATAAACTTACCATCTTAAGTATTTAAAAATATTTTTATTGATTTTTAGCAAGAGAGAAGAAGAGAGAGGGAGAGACAGAGAGAATCATCTATTGGCTGCCTCCTGCATGTTCAAGGTGGCGGGGCCCACAAGCTGGGCATATGCCCTGACTCGGAATCGAGCCAATAACCTTTGGTGCATGGGACAGTGCCCAACCAACTAAGCCACACTGGCCAGGGACCATCTTAACCATTATTTTTAAAAAAATATATTTTATTGATTTTTTACAGAGGAAGGGAGAAGGATAGAGAGTTAGAAACATTGATGAGAGAGAAACATCAATTCAGCTGCCTCCTGCACATTCCCTACTGGGGATGTGCCTGCAACCAAGGTATATGCCCTTGACCGGAATCGAACCTGGGACCCTTTAGTCTGTGGGCCGACACTCTATCCACTGAGCCAAACCGGTTAGGGCAATCTTAACCATTATTAAATGCACAGTTCTGTAGTATATATAGTCTTATTGTTATGCAACCCATCTCTAAGTACTTTTTCATCTTGCAAATTGGAACTGACAATCATCATTCTACTTTGTTTCTATGCATTTGAGTAGTCTAGATACCTCATTTGTTGCCATTTATTCATGCACTCATTGGCTGCTTCTTGTATGGGCCCTGATTGGGATCAAACCTGCATCGTGGCACACTGGGACAATTCTCTAACTAACTGAGCTACTTTGCCTGGCCAATACTGTTCTTAACAGCAGTAAAAATAACAATAGTAACAATAGTTAATATTACTTTTGTGTCACTATGTGCCATAGACATTGTAAGTAATATATATATATATATATATTTATATATATATATTTCTTTATATATATATAAAGAATTTTTTTATACTGAATAGAAATATGAGGTTGATATTATAACTATAAGAGTAAGTGTATTCACATCTTTAATGTGTAGTTTTCCATTATTTGTTGCTGGAATTCTCGCAACGCCCTCCTCTTTGTTTGCCTTTCCACTCTTGACCCTATGCAGTTCAATCCAGACATTGCATCTTGAGAGCTTTGTAAAAAGAAAAATCTGATCATATCTCTGCCCTTTTACCTTTTACTCCCTTTGCCCCTTTTCATTGGCTCCTGAATACTTTCATAAGATGCTTCAGAATTCTTATAATTACTTACCTTTAATTTACTTCTCCAGCATCATCTGCCTCTTTATTCAGCCTCTTCCTGATACACTAAACTTGGACTTATTGGGAATTATTATTCTTTTTCTTGCATTACCTTTTGTGTCTTCCTTTCTTACCATTCCTTTCTGCTATTAATACACAGCCTTCAGTTCCCACTTAATTATCAATAATATGAAATATTTTCTGTAATCCCTGCTGGGTATTATCTAGCATTGTGGTCTTTCCTTAGTATACTACTTTTCACAAAATTTTTATTACTAATACTAGAGACCCGGTGCACGGATTTGTGCACCGGTTGGGTCCCTCAGCCTGGCCTGCGCCCTCTCGCAATCCAGGACCCCTCGGTGGATGTAGTAGTGCACAAAGTGGCAGACAGCTGGAGAGGAGCCCAGGCCAGGCGCCACACTGCTCCTGCTCATCCCAGTCCCCCTGTGCCTGCAGCTGCTGCTGCTCAGTAGTGCTGTCATGAAGGTGGGATAGGCTCTCACTGCACAGCTGCGCTCACCAGCTGTGAGCCCGGTGTCTGGCTCCTGTTGGTCAGCTGAGCAGCACTCCCACTGTAGGAGTGCACTGACCACTGCGACGCAGCTCCTGCATTGAGTGTCTGCCCCCTGGTGGTCAGTGCACATCATAGCGACTGGTCGACTGGTCATTTGGTCACTTAGGCTTTTATGTATATAGATTCTGTCTTTCCAAGTAGAATGTTGGGTATTTATGGATAAAAATTGTGTCTTCACTGATTCTCTTTTATCCAGTGCTTATCTCTGGCTATGCGAGTCACTCTAAGAATGTCTTTGAATGAATGATTGACACTTTCTTATGTGTTCAACAGGGAAGACCTTAATTTAACTGAACCTATTTCCAAAGTCTCCCAAATATAATTATTTATTTGGTAGTGATAATGACATTCAAATTCTTGAAATAGTATAAAATATATGAGTTTTTAATGGTCACTTGACCCAGATTCCCATATCTCTCACTGTGTGATCAGACAATCTGAATGAAGAACACAGAATCATTCCTACTGAAAGTGCAAAATAATCAAAGTAGAACAAACATGAATAGTTTTACCTTAGGCAGAGGCTTAGCAGGTTTGCAGTGGAGGCCTCCAACAAATTGAAAATGTGGCAAGAGTGGGCGAGGGAATTCAAAATCCCAATAAGTTCGAATAAGCCATATTTCAGCTTTCCCCATTAACTCAAATAATGTAATGGGTTTTCCTGAAGGGAAAAAAATAAAAGAAAAAAAAAGGTAGTGAAAATGAGAATAGTGTAATGTGAATATAACAGGTAATTTTCTGAAAGGAGCTTAGAGTAATGTAGCCAAATATGTTTAAAAGTGATTGGCTTACACTCTTTTCAAAATTGCCTGATACTGGCACAAGAACAGATATATAGAGCCATGGAACAGAACAGAGAACCCAGAATTCGACCCAAGCCATTATGCTCAATAAATATTTGACAAAGGCAGCAAGAGCATACAATGGAGTCAAGACAGTCTCTTCAATGAAGGGTGTTGGAAAAATTGGACAGACACATGCCAAAAAATGAAACTAGACCACTATACACAAAAATAAAATCAAAATGGATAAAGGACTTAAATGTAAGACGGGAAAGCATAAAAATTTTAGAAGAATCCATAGGCAGTAGAATATCAGACATGTCGTAGCAATATCTTTACCTATACAGCCCCTAGGGCAATAGAAACTAAGGAGAAAATAAACAAATGGGACTACATCAAAATAAAAAGCTTCTGCACAGCAAAAGAAACCATCAACAAAACAACAAGAAAGCCCACTGCATGGGAGAACAGATTTGCCAATTTTATCTCTGATAAGGGCCAATCTCCAAAATTTATAGGGAACTCTTACATCTTAACAAAAGGAAGACAAACAATCCAATAAATAAATGGGCAAAAAAATTAAATAGATACTTTTCAAAATAGGACATACTAAAGGCCAGGAGATAGATGAAAACATACTCAAAGTCACTAATCATCTGAGAGATGCAAATCCAAAATGACAATGAGATACCACCTCACACCTGTCAGAATGGCTATTATCAACCAATCAACAAATGACAAGTGCTGGCAAGGATGTGGAGAAAAAGGAACCCTCATGCACTGCTGGTGGGAATGCAGACTGGTGCAGCCACTGTGGAAAACAGTATGGAGTTTCCTCAAAAAATTAAAATGGAACTCCCATTTTACCTAGTAATCTCACTTGCAGGAATATATCCCAAGAAACTAGAAACACCAATCAAAAAGGATATATGTACTCCTATGTTCATTTTACATTAGCTAAGATTTGGAAACAGCCTAAGTGCTCATCAGCAGATGAGTGGATTAAAAAATTGTGGTACATCTACACGATGGAATACTATGCTACTGTGAAAAAGGAAGAACTCTTACCATTCACAACAGCAGGGATGAACCTGGAGAGCATTATGCCAAGTGAAATAAGCCACTTGGAGAAAGATAAGTATCACATGATCTCACTCATTTGTGGAATATAATGAACAAAAACTGATGAACAAAAATAAATCCAGAGACAAAGGAGCATCAAACAGACTGTCAAACTTCAGAAGGGAAGGCAGGGGTGGGGGAGTGGATGGGTAAGAGATCAACCAAAGAACTTGTTTGCAGGCATATGAGCATAACCAATGAACACAGACACTAGGTGGGTGAGGGCATGTGCTTGGGGTTGGGGGTAACCGGGGAAAGGTCAGTGGGGGAAAAAGGAGACATATGTAATACTATATGTAATACTTTAAACAATAAAAAAAATTTCCTTATGACCCCTGTACCATAAATGCATGCATAATATTTATGTTAAAAAATTAAAGACAAAAAAATTATTTAAAAAAATGATTGGCTTAGCCCTGGATGGTGTGGCTCAGTTGGTTTAGGGTCATCCCGTGCTCTGAAAGGTTGCTGGTTTGATTCCCAGTCAGGACACATGCCCAGGTTTCGAGTTTGGTCCCTGCACAGGAGGCAACTGATCAATGTTTCTCTCTCACATCAATGTTTTTCTCTCTCCCTGTCCCATCCTCTCTCTTTGAAATTAATAAAAAACATATTTTAAAAATAAATACAAATAAAAGTGATTGGCTTGAAAATACAGTATTCAAACACACATTATTTATATAGACTTTTATCTCTAATATCACATCAGTACATTCAGAATCATAAACATTTATTTAAGCACTAAAGAGTTAAGTATGCATTTGTAAAACTTCAAAATTAACAAATGCAAATGTAAACAGTGATTTCAACTCCTTAGTCAATCAACCCTACCATACACACAGAAATGCCTTTCCCTAGAATACTCAGTCTAGATTCTATTTAGCAAGCTATTCCCTTATTTCTAGATTTTACAAGTAAATTGTGAGATCTTTGACAGTATGGCCACTATTGCATTCGGTTCATGTTCAGAGCTTAACAATATTTGTATGTGAAATAAAAATATTTGCCAACAACAGCTGGAAGTCTTTCATAAAGTATGGAAATAGATGTGCTCACCCTTAATTTTGGCTCATTTTGTCTGTAATGGAGAAATATAGTTTTCAAAAAAATATAGACTTTTAACTTGATTATCTACCCTTCAACAAGATTTTAGGCCTTTAAAACAGATGATTTATAAGCTCGTAGTGAAGCAATATAATCATTGGAAACTTCGAGTTATAGGTTCTTATCTGAGAAAGAGTCATATTTCTCCATTGTGAAAGACTCCTTCAGGTAGTATGGCAAAACAGTTTAATTTTTAAATAAGAAAACTGAAGAGAAACAAATGGAAACAATTTCCCCAATGGTCTATAGACATTGTGCTAAAAATATGTAACTCCTCAATTTACATTTGTGCTTTGATGAAATATTTAGTGAAATTTCTAATGCATTTATTGAAGAAAAAAATTATAGTAAAATTGATATGTAGGATAAATGGACAGAGCCACTGCCCAGAGGATTTTTAGGGCAGTTTAATTACTCTTTACAATACTATAATGGTGGATACATGACATTATAAATTTGTCCAAAAATCACAGAATATACAATGCCAAGGGTAAAGTAAACCCTAATATAAACTATGGACTTTATTTTTTTTTTTTTTTTTTTTTTTTTTTTTTTTATTTTCCTCTTAAAGTATTACAAAGGGTATTACATAAGTATCCTTTTTCCCCCCCCCCGCCCTTGACAAACCACTACCCTCCCTTACCCCCCAGTGTCTTATGTCCATTAGTTATGCTTATATGCATGCATACAAGTCCTTCGGTTGATCTCTTACTCCCCTCCCTCCTGCCCCCCAACTCTCTCTGGCCTTCCCACTGCAGTTTGACAATCAGTTTGAGGCAGCTCTGCCTCTGTATCTATTATTGTTCAAAAGTTTGTAATGGTCTTTATTATCCATGAATGAGTGAGATCATGTGGTATTTTTCCTTCATTGACTGGCTTGTTTCACTTAGCATAATGCTCTCCAGTTCCATCCATGATGTTGCAAATGGTAGGAGTTCCTTCTTTTTAACAGCAGCATAGTATTCCATCGTGTAGATGTACCACAGTTTTCTAATCCATTCATCTACTGATGGGCACTTAGGCTGTTTCCAGATCTTAGCTATGGTGAATTGTGCTGCTATGAACATCTGGGTGCATATATCCTTTCTGATAGGTGTTTCTGGTTTCTTGGGATATATTCCTAGTAGTGGGATCACAGGGTCAAATGGGAGTTCCATTTCCAATTTTTTGAGGAACCTCCATACTGCCTTCCATAGTGGCTGCACCAGTCTGCATTCCCACCAGCAGTGCACAAGTGTTCCTTTTTCTCCACATCCTCTCCAGCACTTGTCGTTTGTTGATTTGTTGATGATGGCCATTCTGACAGGTGTGAGATGGTACCTCATTGTTGTTTTGATTTGCATCTCTCGGATGATTAGTGACTTTGAGCATGTTTTCATATGTCTCTTGGCTTTCTGAATGTCCTCTTTTGAAAGGTGTCTATTTAGATCCTTTGCCCATTTTTTGATTGGATTGTTTATCTTCTTTTTGTTAAGTTGTATGAGTTCCCTATAAATTTTGGAGATTAAGCCCTTATCAGATATGACGTTGGCAAATATGTTTTCCCACGAGGTGGGTTTTCTTGTTGTTTTGTTGATGGTTTCTTTTGCTGTGCAGAAGCTTTTTATTTTGATGTAGTCCCATTTGTTCAGTTTCTCTTTAGTTTCAACTGCCCTAGGAGCTGTATCAGTGAAGAAATTGTTTTGGCATATGTCTGAGATTTTGTTGCCTTTGTATTCTTCTAGAATTTTTATGGTTTCCTGTCGTACATTTAAGTCCTTTATCCATTTTGAGTTTATTCTTGTGTATGGTGTAAGTTGGTGGTCTAGTTTCATTTTCTTGCATATGTCTGTCCAATTTTCCCAACACCATTTATTGAAGAGACTATCTTGGCTCCATTGTATGTTCATGCCTCCTTTGTCAAAAATTAATTGAGCATATTGGTTCGGGCTAATTTCTGGACTCTCTATTCTATTCCACTGATCTATATGTCTGTTCTTGTGCCAGTACCAGGCAGTTTTGAGAACAGTGGCTTTGTAATACAGCTTGATATCTGGCATTGAGATCCCACCTACTTTGTTCTTTCTCAGGATCGTTGCAGCTATTCGGGGTCTTTTTTTATTCCAGATGAATTTTTGGAGAGTTCGTTCTAGATCTTTGAAGAAGGCCATTGGTATTTTAATGGGAAGTGCGTTGAATGTATAGATTGCTTTGGGTAGTATGGACATTTTAATGATGTTGATTCTACCAATCCAAGAACATGGTATGTTCTTCCATCTGTTTATGTCTTCCTCTATCTCTTTTTTCAACGTCCTGTAGTTTTCTGAGTAGAGGTCTTTAACCTCTTTAGTTAAGTTTATTCCTAGGTATCTTAATTTTTTTGGTGCGATGGTAAATGGGATTGTTTTTCTGATCTCCCTTTCTGAAAGTTCACTGTTGGTGTATAGAAATGCCTCAGATTTCTTGGGGTTAATTTTGTATCCTGCTACATTGCCAAATTCATGTATTAAGTCTAGTAGCTTTTTGATGGAGTCTCTAGGGTTTTGTATGTATAATATCATGTCATCTGCAAATAAGGACAGTTTTACTTCCTCTTTTCCAATTTGGATGCCTTTTATTCCTTCTTCTTGCCTAATTGCAATGGCTAATACTTCCAGTACTATGTTGAACAGGAGTGGTGAGAGTGGGCATCCCTGTCTTGTTCCTGTTCTTAGGGGAAATGGTGTTAGTTTTTGTCCATTGAGTATGATGTTGGCAGTGGGCCTGTCATATATGGCTTTTATTATGTTGAGGTATGATCCTTCTATTCCCACCTTTCTGAGAGTTTTTATCAAAAATGGGTGTTGGATTTTGTCGAATGCTTTTTCTGCATCAATTGATATGACCATGTGGTTTTTTTCTTTCAATTTGTTTATGTGATGTATCACATTTATTGATTTACGGATGTTGTACCATCCTTGCATCTCTGGGATGAATCCTACTTGGTCATGGTGTATGATCCTTCTGATGTACTGCTGGATCCGATTTGCTAAGATTTTGTTGAGGATTTTGGCATCTATGTTCATGAGGGATATTGGCCTGTAATTCTCTTTCATTGTGATGTCTTTACCTGGTTTTGGTATTAGGGTGATGCTGGCTTCATAGAATGAGCTTGGAAGCGTTCCTTCCTCTTGAATTTTTTGTAGTAGTCTGAGGAGGGTAGGTTTTAGTTCTTCCTTGAATGTTTGGTAGAACTCCCCTGTGAAGCCGTCTGGCCCTGGGCTTTTGTTTGCTGGAAGCTTTCTGATGACTGCTTCAATTTCTTCCATAGTTATTGGCCTATTGAGGTTTTTAGATTCTTCCTGATTGAGTTTTGGAATGTTGTATTTTTCTAGGAATTTGTCCATTTCCTCCAGGTTGTCCAGTTTGTTGGAGTAGAGTTGCTCGTAGTATTGTTTAACAATCATTTGTATTTCTGTGGGGTCTGTTGTTATTTCGCCTCTATCATTTCTGATTTGGTTTATTTGGGACCTCTCTCTTTGCTTCTTGGTGAGCCTGGCTAGGGGTTTGTCAATCTTGTTTATCCTTTCAAAGAACCAGCTCTTGGTTTCATTGATTTTCTGTATTGTTTTTTTGGTCTCTATTTCATTGATTTCTGCTCTAATCTTTATTATCTCCTTCCTTCTGCTCACTCTGGGGTGTTCTTGTTGCTCTCTTTCTAATTCTTTGAGTTGTAGAGTTAGATGATTGACTACCATTTTTTCTTGTTTTTTGAGATAGGCCTGTAGAGCTATAAACTTCCCTCTCAGGACTGCTTTCATTGTGTCCCAGAGGTTTTGGATTGTTGTGTTTTCATTGTCATTAGTGTCCAGGAAGTTTTTAATTTCTTCTTTGATGTCATCGGTAACCCAATCAATATTTAATAACATGCTATTCAGCTTCCAAGTGTTTGAGTATTTTGGGTTGTTTTTATTGTAGTTTATTTCTAACATTATGCCATCGTGGTCTGTGAAGAAGCTTTTTATGATTTCAATCTTCTTGAATTTGTGGAGACTTTGCTTGTGACCCAATATGTGGTCTATTTTTGAATATGTCCCATGAGCACCTGAGAGGAATGTATATTCCGCAGCTGTGGGGTGAAGTGTTCTGAAGATGTCAATTAAGTCCATCTGATCTAGTGAGTCATTTAGGATTGCTGTTTCTTTGCTGAGTTTTTGTCTAGCGGATTTATCCAGTGATGTCAGTGGTGTATTAAAGTCCCCTACTATGATTGTATTGTTGTCGATCTCTCCCCTGATATCTTCCAGAAGTTTTCTTATGTATGTGGGTGCTCCTGCATTGGGTGCATATATGTTTACCAGGGTTATATCTTCTTGTTGTATTGATCCCTTTAGTATTATGAAGTGGCCTTCCTTATCTCTGGTTATGGCCTTCACTTTGAGATGTACTTTGTCAGATATAAGTATTGCTACCCCAGCTTTCTTTTCCTTTCCATTTGCGTGAAAGATATTTTTCCATCCCTTCACTTTCAGTCTGTGTGAGTCCCTTCTAATGAGGTGGGTCTCTTGTAGACAGCAGATGTATGGGTCATGTTTTTTTATCCATTCAGCCACTCGATGTCTTTTGGTTGGAGCATTTAGTCCATTTACATTTAAAGTTATTATTGAAAGGTATTTGTTTGTAGCCATTTCTTTTTGTGTGTGTGTGTGTGGCTGTTTTCTTTCTGAGCTTGATATTTCTTCTTTTTACACCAGTCCCTTTAGCATTTCTTGCATGGCTGGCTTGGTGGTGATAAACTCCCTTAGCCCTTTTTTGTCTGTGAAGCTTCTTATTTCCCCTTCAATTTTGAATGATAGCCTTGCTGGATAGAGTATTCTTGGATTCAGTCCTTTGCTTTGCATCACTTTGTAGATTTCCGTCCATTCTTTTCTGGCCTGATGTGTTTCTGTTGAGAAATCATTTGATAATCTAATGGGAGATCCCTTGTATGTTACTTTCCGTCTCTCTCTTGCAGCCTGTAAGATTCTCTCTTTATCCTGAACATTTGCCATGGTAATTATGATGTGTCTTGGTGTGGGTCTTTTCGGGTTCACCTTGTTTGGGACTCTCTGGTCTTGTGTGACTTTTTTCTTCCCCACCTCAGGGAAGTTTTCTGATATTATTTCTTCGAATAGGTTTTCTAATCCATGTTCATCTTTCTGTTGTTCTGGCACCCCTATTATTCGTATGTTGTTTCGTTTCATGTTGTCCCAAAGCTCCCTTAGGCTCTCCTCCTGTCTTTTAATTTTTTTCTCCATTTGCCGTACAGTTTGAGTGTGTTTTGCTTCCTTGTCTTCTAATTCACTAATTCGGTCCTCTGCTTCTCCCAGTCTACTGTTGATACTTTCAATGGAGTTTTTTATTGAAGCTATGTCACTCTTCATTTCTTCTTGGGACTTACTTAAGTTGTTGATTTTTTCATCTGTTTCTTCTAGCTTCTTGCATAAGTAGTTGAGTTTTTCATCTGTTTCTTCTTGCTTCTTGAACATGTGGTGCATGTACTCTAGGAACCTTATTCTGAATTCTTTTTCCGTCATGTTGCATATCTCTGTCTCACTTAGCTGCTTTTCTGGCGAGTCCTCCTTTTCTTTCCTTTGGGGGTTTCTTTGCCTACCCATGTTTGATCTCGCTGACATATGTAGGTGTTGAGGTGTTCAGTGGCTGCTCCCTGGGTGGCAGGGGCTCCTTGGGTTGTGGTTGCTGCTCAGACGGTTGCGGTAGCAGCTGCTTTCCAGTTGGCAGCAGCTCCTCTGGTGGGTGTTGTTCACAGCTGTGTTGGCTCTTCTGGCTGGTGGGGGGAGGCTTCACGTACAGTTGCTGTTCCACAGACAGAGGGTGTGGTGATCAGGAGGCTGTGGTGATCAGGAGGCTGCGGTGATCAGGGGGCTGCTGTTGCTTGGATCTGCTGCGTTGATTTAAAGGCACAAAATACAACAGAGCAAGGCACAACGTACCAGGCACTGAACACAAGTATATTCACAATATTAATAACTCCAAATAAAGGTGACCACCCGAATTAAGAGAATTAGGGGATAAGGGAGAAAGAAGAGAAGAAGATAAAAGAGAGAACAGAAAAGAAAAATAAGAAAAAAACAAACAAAAAAGGAGTGCAAAAATAGAATTGGGAAAAAAGAGGGGGGAAAAAAAGAGAGCGAAAAAAGAGAATGAAGTAGAAGTGGGGAAGAGACTCCCCGTATGAGGAGCAAACTCCAATAGAACTGCCACTAATCTCAACAAATTCCAGCAACAGATCCCTGGAGATGAATGCAAACTACAAACCACCAATAATATCCAAAGGGGTAAGGGAAAACAGAAGCACAAAAATAGCTGGGGTGGGGTGGGGGAGGGAAGGGAAAAACCAGCAGAAAAAAAAAAGAAAAAGAAAAAGAAAAAGAAAAACAACCTCACAACCAGTCCTAAAAAAGAAGAAAAAACACAAAACAAAACAAACAAACAAATTAAAAAAAAAAAAAAAAAAAAAAAAAAAAAAAAAGCCCAATATATTCAACAATCAAGAAAACAATAGAAAGATAAGAGAGAAAAAAAAATGGTTGGAAAGTGAAGAAGGATAAAGAATAGGTGTATAAGGATTTAGAGCAGTAGATTGGAAATAGGATATATAAGTAGGGTGGAATTAGACAGGGGGTAAAAAGAGGGAATTGGGAAAGTCTGGAGCAGGAATAGGGTAAGAGAAACAGGACACCAAAAGGGGAAAAGTAAGGAAGAGGGTTTTAGCAAAGAGGTGGAATTGAGATAGGGAAAATTAATGCTAAAGGAACGATGGAAATAGAATGGAGAACACTAATCCCAAAAGAAAATAAAGAGAAAATAAAATGGCACTTTAAAAAATGGTAAAATGGTAGGAGTAATAATACTGGTTAAAAATAAAAATGTGGTAATTGAAAGGGTAAAATCAGGTGATGGAAAAAGAAGAAAAAGAGAAAAAAAAAAATTGGTTTCTTAGTAAAAAGGTGAAAAAATTAAAAAGAAAAAGAAAAAGAAAAAATTTGCAGTAGTGATGGTCTTTCGGTTCTTCTACTCTTCAGCCTGGTTCGCCTTGGTCCAGCACTGCATGGTCTGGGAAACGCTCCTCTCTTATGGGCACTGCACGGTCTGATCAGTTCCTCAGGATGCCCCCTTTAGTCTCAGTTCTCCGCAATCACAAAATCCAAATCTCAAATCTCCTGGCGCCAGCAAACCCGCGGAACTCCTTACCCTGGTCAGGGTCTGTGTCTGTCCCAAGAGACGCGGCTGTCTGCCATGCGGTCTCCCTCCGACCCTCTGGGCTCAGGTCTGGCAAACTTTCCTGCCCAGATCCCTGGTTTTTAACCTTTCCAGGGGAGGTCTGCCCTTCCAGGCTGCAAGCCGTCTCACCAGCTGAGTAAATTTGCCAATTCGGGGTGGGTGTTATTAGTTTCAGCTGCTTACTCCGTTTGCTCCGGGACAAGACCTGGGACGCGTCTGCCTATATCGCCGCCATCTTGCTTCCTAAACTATGGACTTTAGATAATAATGCTATGTCAGTATATTTTCATCAGTTGTAACAAATGTACTTCTCTGGTGGGGAATGTTGACAATAAGGATGCAGGGCATATATGGGAAATCTCTACTTAATTTTACTGTGGACCTAACAATCTTCTAAAAAAAAAAAATGAAGCCTATTACAAAAAAAACAAAGAAGAATGGGTATGTGATTGCTGATGGAACTCCTCAGTGCTTCAATTTGGAGTCTCTAACTTCCTGGAGTATCCCATACTAGTGTACTCAGGGTTGAAACTAACCTTATAATTTAAGCATTTCTGTAATATAGAGTGTCCCACAAATATAGATGCACTTTGAATAATTATTAACTCCAATGGGTTAAATCTGAAAAGGAAGAAACATCAACTGAGCTATCAGAAAAAAAGAGTATATACATTTTTTGGGGGAACACCCTCCCTATGTTTGTGAGATTAAAAGGTCATTATATATTATTAGAGGCCCGATGCACGAAATTCATGCAAGAGCTCAGCCCTCACAGCTGCGGCAGCTTGACTTGGCCAACATGGGCCCAGCTTCGTCCGGAAGATCATCTGGAAGGTCGTTCAGCTGTCTGGTCTAATTAGCATATTATGTTTTTATTCTTATAGATTATTTAATCATTGCACTTATAAAAGACAAATTCCTCTCAATATTTATACCAACTCATCTTTCAAAGCACTAGGAAAGTTAGGACTTCATGCTACCAAGGAAAAACATAGCTTACCTAGTACTTCGTTCAGAAATTGGTCCCACTTCTTCTGATTATATATTTGCAGGCAGAAGTCAAAATAGAGCACATAGACCATATTTTTTACCCTCTCCATGAATGTCATCTGATCACTTAATTCTGAAAAGACAACAGGTACGTAGGATGGAGGGAATGGAAGTCCTCCACTATACTTTTCAGTTTTATAGCCAGGAGAGAAGCGGAGACTGTACACAAAAGGTATTTTAAGTAGCTCAGCCAGCAGCTCACCACATGCTCCAACGGCATCTGCAAGAACGACATCAAACCTTGATTCCTGTAGTTTTGTCATAAGTTTCTTATTAAAAACAGCATCTTTACAGAGCTTTTCAACAAAGTCAGAACCTTCCCAAAACATTTCTTGCATTAGTGACATATGTGTCCAAAACGTATCTTTTGGCAGATCATATGTCCATTTATTGATCAGCCGCATGAAAAAAGAAACCATATCATCTTTTGTTAAAGATGTAGGAAAAACCTCAAATTGAATAGCAGATGGTTTATTGGGATCAACAAGAATTGAAGCTGAAGATGTCAGAACGGTCACTTCATGACCTCTCTGGACAAGTGCATCCAGGATGGTCTTCATGTTGATCCAGTGGCTGTATTCTGTGGGCCACACCAGCACCTTTCCACAACCCCCAGGGCTGAAGTGACCACTCAGCTGTAGCAGCAGCAGAACTGAAATCCACTTCATAGGCATCCTGGTGGCACATAGGCTTCTTTTCAAATGGCTGACCCCTTTTACCTTGGCTCATGCTTTTGTTCAAAGAGAAATCAATCAGGAAGTTAAAATATAACTCCTCCATCTGAAAGTAAAAACAGTATGGCATTTGGAGCACAAGTGGAAAAAGCAAAAGGTAGATGAATAGTTAGGCAATGATGATGACACAAAAACATGTCATACTGTTTTTTTCATAGTTATTAGATTCCATGCGAAGATACACACACAACCTGTATTGCCTGTATGCATGTATTTATTTATTTATTGATCGATTGAGGGGAACTAGCTCATGTTTAATTGTGGCATTTTAAAATTGGACAAGTGCCCTAGCTGGTTTGGTTCTGTGGATAGAGCATTGGCCTGCAGACTAAAGGGTAGCAGGTTTGTTTCAGGTCAAAGGCACATGCCTGGGTTGCAGGCTCAATCCCCAGTAGCGGGTGTGCAGAGGGCAGCTGATCAATGATGTTTCTATATCTCTCTTTATCTCCCTACCTCTTTGAAATAAATAAAAATATATTTCAAAAAATAAAATTGGGACAAGTGTTTTGATATCTGCCCTTCCCGCCTTTTTCAGTTTCTTTAAAGTTGCAAGAAAACAGTAACCAATCACAGGTTTAATGGATTTAATAAATTTACCCCTTTGGCTCTTATTTGCAGCACTCAGTATTTCTTTGAAACCCCAGACAGATTCGATGGTGGACAACAGTAAGTTTCAGACCTCTCGAGTTTAACAGTTCAGGTTCTCTGAGCATTTTGTGTTGCAGTAGCACTCATTCAACATGGTACCTCTTGTAGTTGGGCAACTTCAAATGTACCAGTTGAAAAAGCTTTTTTCCTTCAAGGGGAAGAAAAATCACTCCTCAAAACCCTGCAGATATGGCTGTGTGGTCTTTCCTCCTGTTCCATGTCTTCAGGATTTATTTTGTGTTATTTTTTTTTGCAGTGGAGCAAGAGACCAAAACCTAACCTGAGTGACAAGAACCAAGATAGTAATGGCTATAAAGGCAGTGACCAGGAAAAACTGAGGTGCTTCTTTACCTCCCACATCCAATATATGTGCCTCACAGAAAACAACAAAAATAACAGGGACACAAATTAGCTAGAATTACAACATCCATTCATCCAAGAGTGGTGTAAGGCAGGACAGTGAGGTGGGATAGAAAATGGCGCAGGGAGAAAAAGTATTCAAATCAGTCCATGGGGTTGGCAGATGCTAGTAAAGAGCTGCAGAAGAGCTTGTGGTCCTTTCAGACTTACAGGCTAAAAATCCACATAGTGGTGTCAGGAAGATTGTACCTTATGTGCACCAGAGACAAAAAATCCAATTCCTTAGAAGGGAAGATGCAGACGGCCCTTGGCCGAATGGGTCCTGCCTTCCTTGGAGGGAGAGATGAACAAGGAAAGAGCTGCAAAGCCTCCAAACCCACTCATCCCGTCTGGATGGCAGGTAGCTCCGTGTCCTGCAGACACCTTCAGTTTGGTAGGCGATGGATGCGGTGAAGGGAACTTCTCTGCAGAGGCTGAGCCACTCGGGGAAGACTGCAGGCAGCCACTGCTAATGTGCCACGAGGCCCCATAACATGCTGGACCGTTAAAGAGTCTAACTCAGTGATGGTGAACCTTTTGAGCTCGGCGTGTCAGCATTTTGAAAAACCCTAACTTAACTCTGGTGCCGTGTCACATATAGAAATTTTTTGATATTTGCAACCATAGTAAAGCAAAGATTTATATTTTTGATATTTATTTTATATATTTAAATGCCATTTAACAAAGAAAAATCAACCAAAAAAATGAGTTTGCATGTCACCTCTGACACGCGTAACTGGTAACTGGTAACTCTTGGGCTTCTGACAAAGACAGCAGTATCTTCACAGCTTTCTGGGATTGCCTGTCCAAAGAATTTTGGGCTCTCTGCATCTGTTAGTTCCAAACGTTTCAAAGGGATGAAGCACACAACACATGTCCACCTCCACTTGAGGCCTCTCGGGGTGGGATGACCAAGAATCCGGAAATGGCTTATTGTGGTTTAGTCGGTGACAGACACTTGCTCTCCTGTGCTCAGCAACTACAGGGAGTGGTGCTTAAGGTGGCTGAGAAGCCAGGGAAAACTTTGCTTCAAGTTTTGCAAGTCTGAAGGCTTCCAAGGGCAACAGGCTGCCAGTGTCCGAGAGGCCCAGCCCTGCAGCGATCTTCAACACTTTCGGCCTCTGCAGGCAGCCAGGACCCCGGTTAGGACCCAGAACGCTGCCAACCGCGCAGCTGGAGGGAGCAGAGCTAAGACCCAGCCATGGCAAGGCCCAGTGTCATAGTGATAGATTGCGTTTTGGCCCTTGAAACATGTGACGCTGGCCAACACGAGAGGCTGGTGGGCCAGCACCAGTCCTGAGGGAGGCATCATTGACCAGGTAGCAAATGGGCAAGTTGTCTGAGCAATCGGGAGCTGGCCATGGTGCCCCCCCAAGACTTCGGCCTGGCGGACTCATGCCTGGTCATGCAGTGCATAGTGGACCAATTAGCTGCTTTCTACTGCGTCATAGTCCACAAGGCCAAGGCGGCCTGCACAGGCTGCTGCCAGGTGCAGAACAATGGGCAGTGGAACCCACTGCAGCCAAGCACTAGCAAGGACGCCATTGTCGGCTGCAGCTGTGGGTGCTCGCCCAGCTCAGAAGCACTACAGCCTGCTGAGCGCGGAGTCTCACCTGGGGACCTGGAGGCTTGGGTGCCAGGTGGCCCAGGAAGCAGCTGCTCTGGCTCCTGCTGCTTTGGAAGGCCGCTGCCAGCCTCTGTGTCCAGGGACTCAGCGCCTCCACCCCCACGGGCAGCTTGGGCCCTTTAGGTGAGTACTTTCTGGCAGCCAAGGTGGCCTCTTCCCACATAGATTACTATTCTTGGTAAATATTTCGTGGGTAACAATTTACTGACTCACTTTACCTTTACCTGAAATCAGGGCCTTTGCCATCCTTGATATGTTATTGGCCATTTCTACTTCTGTGAATTGCCTGTTCATGTCCTCCATGTATTTCCATCTTGGAATGTTTGTCTTTTTTGTTTTTGTTTTTTTGTAAGTTTTCTCACTCTACAATGATTACCAACCTTTATCAGTTATATGTGTTACAGATTATATCTGAGGAAAATTAAGCTTATATGCATGATTTGACATTATTACCTACAGAGGCAATCTGTTATTTTGATGCATAGGCACTCCATCTTGCTACCATAATCTCTATTTTGCTGTTTGAAATTTTAACCCTGCTATTTTGGCTTCTGTAAATACTTGCTTGCTTGAATAATAGGGAAAATAAGTTAAATTATCTGACCTTGCAAGCTTCTCTGTCCTTTCAAGTTTCTCTGTTACTGCTTCTAGCTACTGCCATGCAAGGTGTTTGTTTGTTCTCTGAAATGTACTGTGCTCAAGGTTACAAGCTGCCTGCGAAAAATAACCTACAGAGAGCTCTTTGTAAAGTCTGCACAAGGTCCGGAAAATCCCTTATTTGGGAGACAAAGGGACAGGAGTGGCTATAAAGGGAGAGCTTCTTCCATGTTGTTTCTCTCAGATTTGGGAAATTGCTCCTCTGAGACTGCTAGCATAATAAAAGCTCCTAATTACTACTTATTTTGGCTCTTTAAGGCATCTTATGTCAGCTCATTGATTTACAATACAACATTTGGAGGCCCCAGCGAGATAAGAGATAAGTGCCTACCAGCACTCTGTCTCAGATGCCTAGGGCTGACAACCTCCCCCGGCCTGGCTGCCAGGCCTGGAGAATCTCTAGAGGATGGCCACCTGAAGAAGGTCCAGGGCCCCAGAGATGCCTTTCAGGCCTCAGCAGCCAGACGGGAGATACCTGACAAGTCCCTCCATCCTTTTGGAGTCATCAGAAATACCCCCGGGAGTAAGTGAATTCAATTAAACAAATTTGAGTTCACTTTTCTGTTTGCTTGCTGGTGTGACCTGTCATTTTATTACTGAGAAGAAGGACTGGATGCGGTGTACCTTCTCCGGTAGATTCTCACCAAGAAGTTGGTAGAGAATCTTATTCTTGGGGCATAGGTTTAGGGAGGGCCCCCATGTCTGTCCTTGTTAGGCCCCCGAATTTGTTTTTGTTAGGGGAGTTGAGCAGGAATCCGGTTAACTGCTTAACCTCCAAGTAAATGTCTGCTGAAAAGCTGTAAATGTAGAGGGAGAGAGCTTCCACTCTCCTATTCATTCATTGGCACAGGGGAGCATCTGTGTGGATCTACGAAAGTAGATCACCCACCCCTAACCTCATTTGTCTCAGCATATTTATTTGTTCATTGACTGGTATGTAAATGTGAGTGTGAGAGCTTGAGTAAAGCGAAAGGTACTTTATGTTGTCCTGTGCATTTGTTAACTGAGAGGTTTTGAGCCATCTGGCTGAAAAACAAGAGTATTTGTTGATGTTTTGTCTTTGCTTAATTTGTTTGGGGCAAGCCCCGCTTTAGGGGGAAGCCCAGTTGTATAGTGGGGCTGAACTGTAAAAGAAATTGTGGGATGACATTCCAGCAGCTGCTGAGAATCATTATCTTGGGAATCATCCTTCTCTTTCTTTTTAAGTATTAGCTTGCCAGAGAACTCTTAGCTAGGGAGGTTTCTGTATGAGTAGAGACTTTAATTTACTTTTCCCTGATTTATGATTTTGTTGTGTTGGGTTAAAATTTTAAGACTCTAAGGTTGTAACCTGGTGAAATTTAAACAAAGAACCACTAACTAGTTTACTGCATGCCTGTAAATAACAGGTTCTTATCTCCCCTTGCCCTAGGCCAGTGGTAGGCAAACCACGGCTCTTGAGCCACATGTGGCTCTTTGGCCCCTTGAGTGTGGCTCTTCCACAAAATACCACGTGTGGGCGCACACGTACAGTGCTATTGAAACTCCGTGGCCCATGTGCAGAAGTCGGTTTTTTGAAGAAGTGGCGTTAGAAGAAGTGGGGGGTGTCAGTCGGTCGGGCGACAGGGAGTCGAGGCACAGGCAGGCCACGGGATATGCAGCGTGGGGGAGGCACGCTCGATTCATGCATGAGTTGAGTGTGCCAGTCAGCAGTCTCATTGTGCAGTGGTTAGTGCTAGTTGCACCCACAAATCACGTGCAGGTGACAAAAGATAGATGAAACAAGTATACAAGACGAGTGTGGATGGGAGAGTTGGAAGGGGTCGACCTCAGTGAACGTACCTCAATCAGATCAAGGATGTTTTTGCAAAGGCCAGCTTAGGAGTACCCTAATTAGGTTAATAACAATGTACCTACCTATACAGTTTAAGTTTAAAAAATTTGGCTCTCAAAAGAAATTTCAATCGTTGTACTGTTGATATTTGGCTCTGTTGACTAATGAGTTTGCCGACCACTGCCCTAGACAGAGTGAATAGTTAAATCACAGAGGGAGGGAAAGGAGAAAAGATAAAACAGAGGAGCAAAAGATTTTGGCTTTGAGCCTGGCAGAATACAATTGCTGGACATCAAAGAAAGAGAAATCCAACTAGTGTTATTATAATTATTTATTCATGGACCCCGTTTACCCCGGTTATTCAGTTTGTGTGTTTTGTTGTTTTCAGTTATTTGCTAGGGCCCTCCTGGCGGACATAACCTGGTTCTTTCCCTCTTTGCCCACTCCTGACGGCATCTGTGACTGGATTGAGGACCTTTTCTATCAAGGCGCCCTCCAGGATTTCAGTCCGCCAGAAATCTCCCTGCATACCTTTCTCCTCCTCTGTCTTCTTTCTCTGCCCGGCTAAAAGTCATTTTTCTCCACAGGTCACTCCCCAGCCCCCGAGAGGGAGGATTTCTATGGTGGTGGTCTCTGTTTTTCTCCAAAGTTCCTGTTTTTTCTCTTTCTCCTGTCAGTGGGGGTTGTTTCGCTCTGCTTCACGATGGGAAGGGGACCCAGCACGGCTAAGACACCCTTGGAATGTATGCTGAGGCATTTCAAGGAATGTTTCTCAGATGACATATATGGCATAAAGTACTCGAAGGGAAGGTTAAGGACTTTATGGGAGTCAGAGTAGCCCAAATTCGGAGTGGGCTGGCTGGACACGGGGTCTTTTGAGCCCAGGCTTGTAAAAGTGGTTTGGAATATAGTCGCCAGAGACCCTGGGCACCCGGGTAAATTTTCCTACATAGATAAATGGTTAGACTTAGTTCAGAATCCCCATCGTGGTTAAAGAATTGTGCTCTAAAGATTGGGGTCTGAATATTAGTTGCCGGCCCCAAGGGGAGTGTGCCAAGGAGAGTCAGCCCCCAGGAAAACCCCGAAAAGGGAGGCACCAGCCCCAAGGGAAGTACTGAGGGGAGACCCCGTCCAAGCCCCCGGCCCTTCCAGCCAGGGGTGGGCAAACTTTTTGACTTGAGGGCCACAATGGGTTCTTAAACTGGACCGGAGGGCCGGAACAAAAGCATGGATGGAGTGTTTGTGTGAACTAATATAAATTCAAAGTAAACATCATTACATAAAAGGGTACGGTCTTTTTTTTTTTTTTTTTAGTTTTATTCATTTCAAACGGGCCGGATCCTGCCCGCGGGCCGTAGTTTGCCCACCGCTGCTTCAACGGAGGCAGACCTTCCTCTACCTTATAATTCCCAGGTCTTTCTGCCTCCACCTTGGCCACAACTTCCCCGATCACAGATGGAGGGAAATCCCCAGGCTCCAGCACAGGGGAACGGTCTCTTTCCTTCTCACCTCCTGCCACTGAGAGCCACACCCAGGCAAGGGAGGGCAGTGCTGGAGACCCTCCAGCTGAGGGGTCTCTACTACCTTTAAGGGAGGCACCCCTAAAGAGGGAAATTTGGGAGAGCAACCCTTCCTAGTTTGAGAGCAATCCTTCTTAGTTTATGTCTCCTTCTCCACAAGTGTCCTCTGTAATTGGAAGACCTCAAAGTCTCCTTTTTCTGAGAAGCCTCAAACCTTCATTGGCCTCCTAGAATCTTTCATACCCACCGACCAACCTGGGATGATTGCCTGAAACTCCTAGTGCAGAGGTGGGCAACCTTTTTGTGAGTGCGTGCCAAAACCAGCAAAATCTCTGACTCAAACTTCTTCTGCGTGCCAACCCTGATTTTTTGAGAACATGTTACACCTACTTGATATCTCTTAAGGTGTACGTATATGAAGAATCTTGAAGAAATAATAAAATTCATTCGAGCAACAAAAACACAGTATATGATGATGAAAAATACATTTATTTTTTAATGTATACATGTACACTGATAGTCCGACAGAAAACTTTATGACTCCGTTTGATATTATCAGTGGGACTTTTGCTGCTGCATCACTGATGACAGAGATTTTACATCAGGTTTATATTTCGTGACCTTCAGAGATATGCACGAGCTACTACTTTCATCCGTCAGGCTACTCCTATTATGAGACTTAACAAAATCCATCACTGAGAACAAAGATTCACAAGCATATGTGGATGAAAACATGGAGAGTAACGCTGTTGCAAAGTTTTTTAAACAGAAAAAATTTTCTGGAATGGCATTCCAAGTCCTCAAAGTTCGTTTTCGACACTTCTCTCTGGCACTCCTGTCTCTAATTGCTTTTTTTCAATGTTTTCTAAGTCAACTCTAAGGTCAATAAATTTCTGCTTCCAAATTGAGCTACTCTGAAATTCAATCAACTGCATTTCAAAGTCAGCCATGTCTATCCATGAAAACATTTGTAAGTTTAGTTCCTCCAGTTTCATGCTGTCTGGAAACCTCATGAATTTTGCTGTCTCTTCCAGTTCTCTGAATTTCGCAAATCTTGAGAAGAACTGCTCCATAGTTGACACGATGATGTTTAAAAACAGCTTTTGAAGGCTTTGACAGTCTGTTCTGTCATCTTTTGGGAGGTCTTTGATGTGCCTCTCGAGGTTTGGGAAATATTTAAATCTCTCACCATCCACATCTCTCTTAAAGACTTCCAGTTTCTTTTCAAAAGCCTTTATGTAACCAAACATAACATCAAGTGTCTTGCCAATTCCTTGTAATTTAACATTTAAGTCATTCAAATGATCACAAAAATTGTAAATGGAAGATTATAAGAGAGGGTTTCGCATGCCAGCAAAAGTTACAGGCGTGCCATGTTTGGCACACATGCCAGGGTTGCCCACCCCTGTCCTAGTCACTCTCTTCACTTCAGAGGAGCGAGACAGAATTTGTCTTGAGGCTAAGAAAGCAGCCCTAGAACCCGGGGGAGGTTCACTAGAGGAGAATAGGGATCAGGTGGAGGAGATTTTCCTATCCCTCTGACCTTGATGGGACCCTAACTTGGCAGGAGGGAGGGTTTCCTTGGCCACTTTTCACCGTGTTCTCCTGGAAAGCATAGAGGAAGCAGCCTGGAAGCCTACAAATTTATCAAAAGTTACTGAAGTCATTCAAGGAGCCCAGGAATTGCCCGTGGCTTTTCTGGAGCACCACTGTGAGGCTTACAGAGTTTACGCTCTCATTGACCTGGATGCTCCAGAAAACCAATGGGCACTCAATTTAGCCTTTGTAACTCAGTCCACTTTAGATATAAGAAGAAGCTTCAAAAATTAGAGGGATTTGAAGAAACCAAGATGGCGGCATAGGTAAACACTGGAAATTGCTGCCTCCCACAACAACTTCAAAAATACAACTAAAAAACAAAACGGACATCATCCAGAACTACAGGCAGGCTGGCTGAGTGGAAATTCTACAACTAGAAGGAAAGAGAAAAGCACACTGAGACTCAGAGGAGCTGCGGAAGTGCAGAGGTATGGAGGCTCGAGTACACGCAGCAAGGGGCTCGCACCTGAGGACGCGGCTGTCTTTTTGAATCTGGAGGGAGTCACAAGATCCCGACTGCTCTGAACTCTGGTTCTGGGAGGTCTCTGGGGACCCAGGACTCATACAGGGAGAAACTGGACTGTCTGGCAGTGGGCAGAACTCGGAACTCGTGGGCGGCTTTCTCTCAGAGGTGCTTGCAGCAATTACCGGGACACTGAGAAGCGTGGCCCCTTAGGGCAGGGCTGAGGATCAGCCATAGCTGCTTGCTCCGCCCTGTTGATTCCCTGAGACCCTGCCCCACCCAGGCTGCAGCAGAGGCTTTTGCATATGAATGCCCTGGCCCTTTGCAATCTGAAAAGTACCTAACAAACTGCAGCTGGGCCAGATAGACCCAGAACTTCCAAGAGAAGGCCCAAGGCCCCACAGCAGCTTGCATTGCTTCACAGCTAGGCCTCATCTGGGCACCTCCAAACCCCCCAAAAGGAAGGGGAATCTGCATATCTCTTCGTAGCTCCTGCTGGGTAGCCTCAGGAAGAGGCTAAATTAGCACCTCCTTAAACCCAAGAGCCAGTGTACCCAGTGGTCAGAGTGGGACCATCCAGGTTACAACTCCTCAGATCCATAAGGGACACACTCAGGGGGCAGATTCAGTGAGCACCAAAGCCCCACTGAAGCAAGTCTTGCCCCAGAAGGGTGTCTTCAGCACAGAAGTTCTCCCACTGCAGACACAGCTGATTCTCACAGCCAATTGGCCTGGAGGTCAATTCCTCCCAGTGATACCTACAACAATCAAGGCTTAGCTACAACAAGACTACAACAAGACTGTGCACAAAGCCCACAAAGGGGTGCACCAAGAGTGTCCACCTCAGGTAATTGGGGAGGCTGAGCCACTGGGCCCTAGAGGACACCTAGCACACAAAGCCACTCTACCAACACAGGGAAGCATAAAAAATGCAGAGACAAAGAAACAGGTCACAAAGGACAGAAATGGAGGAAAGCAAACGACTGGATATAGAGTTCAAAACTATGGTTATAAGGCTTTTCAAGAATTTTCTAGAAACCGCCTATAAATTTAGTGAGACCCTGGAGGATATGAAAAAAAGACCAACTAGAAATTAAGCATACACTGACTGAAATAAAGAATAATATACAGAGATCCAACAGCAGACAAGAGGATCCCAAGAATCAAGTCAAAGATTTGAAATACAAAGAAACAAAAAATACCCAACCAGAAAAAAGCAAAAAGAATCCAAAAATATCAAGATAGTGTAAGGAGCCTCTGGGACAGCTTCAAGAGTACCAACATCCGAATTATAGGGGTGCCAGAAGATGAGAGAGAACAAGATATTGAAAACCTATTTGAAGAAATAATGACAGAAAACTTCCCCTACCTGGTGAAAGAAATAGACTTACAAGTCCAGGAAGTGCAGAGAACCCCAAACAAAAGGAATCCAAAGAGGACCACACCAAGACACATCATCATTAAAATGCCAAGAGCAAAAGACAAAGAGAGAATCTTAAAAGCAGCAAGAGAAAAACAGTTAGTTACCTACAAGGAAGTACCCATACAACTGTCAGCTGATTTCTCAACAGAAACTATGCAGGCCAGAAGAGAGTGGCAAGAAATATTCAAAGTGATGAATACTAAGAACCTACAACCAAGATTACTTTATCCAGCAAAGCTATCATTCAGAATTGAAGGTCAGATAAAGAGCTTCACAGATAAGGAAAAGCTAAAGGAGTTCATCACCACCAAACCAGCATTATATGAAATGCTGAAAGGTATTCTTTAAGAAGAGGAAGAAAAAGAAAAAGGTAAAGATAAAAATTATGAACAGCAAATACATATCTATCAACAAGTGAATCTAAAAATCAAGTGAATAAAAAATCTGATGAACAGAGTAAACTGGTGAGTATAATAGAACCAGGGGCATGGAAAGGGAGTGGACGGACAATTCTTGGGGGGAAAGGGGTGTGGGGGTGCAGGAAGAGACTGGACAAAAATCGTACACCTATGGATGAGGACAGTGGGAGGGGTAAGGGCAGAGGGTGGGGTGGGAACTGGGTGGAGGAGAGCTATGGGGGGGAAAAAAGAGGAACAACTGTAATAATCTGAACAATAAAGACTTAATTAAAAAAAAAAGTTAGAGGGATTCCAGAGCATGAATCGGTCTCAATTAATTGAGGTAGCCCCAAAAGTATTTAACAACAGAGACTCCCCAAGGGAAAAACAGGACAAGAGACTAGCAAGGGCAGTTGCAGCAGCTATAAAAGAAACAAACCCACAAAGAAAAAAGGTTTCACAAAAAGACCAACAGCGGGGAAGTAGACCCCTGTGAAGGAAAAACCAGTGTGCCTATTGTAAAAAAGAAGGACACTGGAAGAAAGACTGCCCCGACCAACCTGACAGGGAAAGAAAAAGGCAGTCTCATGCCCCGAAGGTCCTGAATGTAGAGGAGGATTGATGGGGCCAGGGCTCCATCCCTCTCAGCCCCCAGGAGCCCATGGTAACATTACAGATAGGGGGCAAGCTGATTAGCTTCCTAGTAGATACTGGTGCCACCTATTCCGTCCTAACTGAGCCTATGGGACTGATAACCATCAAGAAACTTCCATTCAGGGGGCCACGGGAAAGTCAACTCTCTGCCCATGGACTTCAAAAAGGACAGTAGATCTTGGGAGAAGCACTGTAACCCATTCGTTCCTAGTCATCCCAGAATGTCCCTATCCCTTATTAGGATGAGACCTCTTACAGAAGCTACAAGCCACCATCTCGTTCGAAGGGGACAAGGCCCACCTTACCATGGATCCTCCAGCCCAAGGTTCTTTTCCTACCATAATCTTACTCACTTGCCCTCTGTCAGAGGAATATCTTTTACAGGAAGAACCGCCTCTGGAAGCTTCACCCGCCAGTGAGCCCTCTGTATACCTGAAAAGACTTCAGCAGCTTTTCCCCACCATGTGGGTGAAGAGCAACCCTCCGGGACTGGCAAGTCATCAAACCCCGGTTGTAGTTCAGCTAATGGCCACCACAACACCGGCTCAGGTAAGACAATATCCTATGAGCCTAGAGCAGGGGTCCTCAAACTACGGCCCGTGGGCCACATGCAAATACAAATATTGTATTTGTTCCCTTTTTTTTTTTTTTTTTAACTTCAAAATAAGATATGTGCAGTGTGCATAGGAATTTGTTCATAGTTTTTTTTTTTTTTTTTTAATTTTTTAAAAATTATCTTTATTGTTGATTCTCCCCCACCCTCACTGAAAAGTTTTTAATTTGTTTTTTTTTTTTTCCTCTTAAAGTATTACAAAGGGTATTACATAAGTATCCTTTCCCCCCCCCCCCTGCCCTTGACAAACCACTACCCTCCCTTACCCCCCAGTGTCTTATGTCCATTAGTTATGCTTATATGCATGCATACAAGTCCTTCGGTTGATCTCTTACTCCCCTCCCTCCTGCCCCCCAACTCTCTCTGGCCTTCCCACTGCAGTTTGACAATCAGTTTGAGGCAGCTCTGCCTCTGTATCTATTATTGTTCAAAAGTTTGTAATGGTCTTTATTATCCATGAATGAGTGAGATCATGTGGTATTTTTCCTTCATTGACTGGCTTGTTTCACTTAGCATAATGCTCTCCAGTTCCATCCATGATGTTGCAAATGGTAGGAGTTCCTTCTTTTTAACAGCAGCATAGTATTCCATCGTGTAGATGTACCACAGTTTTCTAATCCATTCATCTACTGATGGGCACTTAGGCTGTTTCCAGATCTTAGCTATGGTGAATTGTGCTGCTATGAACATCTGGGTGCATATATCCTTTCTGATAGGTGTTTCTGGTTTCTTGGGATATATTCCTAGTAGTGGGATCACAGGGTCAAATGGGAGTTCCATTTCCAATTTTTTGAGGAACCTCCATACTGCCTTCCATAGTGGCTGCACCAGTCTGCATTCCCACCAGCAGTGCACAAGTGTTCCTTTTTCTCCACATCCTCTCCAGCACTTGTTGTTTGTTGATTTGTTGATGATGGCCATTCTGACAGGTGTGAGATGGTACCTCATTGTTGTTTTGATTTGCATCTCTCGGATGATTAGTGACTTTGAGCATGTTTTCATATGTCTCTTGGCTTTCTGAATGTCCTCTTTTGAAAGGTGTCTATTTAGATCCTTTGCCCATTTTTTGATTGGATTGTTTATCTTCTTTTTGTTAAGTTGTATGAGTTCCCTATAAATTTTGGAGATTAAGCCCTTATCAGATATGACGTTGGCAAATATGTTTTCCCACGAGGTGGGTTTTCCTGTTGTTTTGTTGATGGTTTCTTTTGCTGTGCAGAAACTTTTTATTTTGATGTAGTCCCATTTGTTCAGTTTCTCTTTAGTTTCAACTGCCCTAGGAGCTGTATCAGTGAAGAAATTGTTTTGGCATATGTCTGAGATTTTGTTGCCTTTGTATTCTTCTAGAATTTTTATGGTTTCCTGTCGTACATTTAAGTCCTTTATCCATTTTGAGTTTATTCTTGTGTATGGTGTAAGTTGGTGGTCTAGTTTCATTTTCTTGCATATGTCTGTCCAATTTTCCCAACACCATTTATTGAAGAGACTATCTTGGCTCCATTGTATGTTCATGCCTCCTTTGTCAAAAATTAATTGAGCATATTGGTTCGGGCTAATTTCTGGACTCTCTATTCTATTCCATTGATCTATATGTCTGTTCTTGTGCCAGTACCAGGCAGTTTTGAGAACAGTGGCTTTGTAATACAGCTTGATATTTGGCATTGAGATCCCACCTACTTTGTTCTTTCTCAGGATCGTTGCAGCTATTCGGGGTCTTTTTTTATTCCAGATGAATTTTTGGAGAGTTCGTTCTAGATCTTTGAAGAAGGCCATTGGTATTTTAATGGGAAGTGCGTTGAATGTATAGATTGCTTTGGGTAGTATGGACATTTTAATGATGTTGATTCTACCAATCCAAGAACATGGTATGTTCTTCCATCTGTTTATGTCTTCCTCTATCTCTTTTTTCAACGTCCTGTAGTTTTCTGAGTAGAGGTCTTTAACCTCTTTAGTTAAGTTTGTTCATAGTTTTTTTTAAACTATAGTCCGGCCCTCCAACGGTCTGAGGGACAGTGAACTGGCCCACTGTTTAAAAAGTTTGAGGACCCCTGGCTTGGAGTCTAAGCGGGGTGTTGCTACACACATTCACAGACTATGAGAAGCAGGTATTCTTATTCCTTGCCAGTCCCCCTGGAACACCCCCTTACTCCAGGTCCTAAAACCAAGAACAAAAGACTACTGGCCAGTGCAGGACCTAAGGGAAGTAAACAAGCGGGTTGAGACCATACACCCAACAGTCCCTAACCCTTACACTCTCCTGAGCCTCCTCCTGCTGGAGTGTCTTAAACCTAAAGGATGCTTTCTTTAGCTAACCCATTTTTGCATTTGAATGGACAGACGCTGAGGCAGGATTTTCTGGACAATTAACCTGGACCCAGCTACTGCAGGGGTTCAAGAACTCCCCCAACTTATTTGATGAAGCATTAAGCTCAGATCTGCTCCCCTTTTGGCATACAAACCCCGAGTGTACCTTACTACAGTATGTAGATGACCTCCTCCTTGCTACGGACACTGAAGTTGAGTGTAAAAAGGCCACTGAAAGTATCCTGGACACATTCCAAACTCTGGAATACAGAGTATCGGCCAAAAAGGCCCAACTCTGCACCCTCAAAGTTACATACCTGGGGTACAACATCTGTCAAGGCAAGCAGACTCTTCCCCTCAGTCGGATTGAGGCAATCCTACGAATCCCCACCTACAAGACTAAGAGACAGCTATGAGAGTTCCTAGTGGCAGTTGGATACTACTGCCTGTGGATCCAGGGTTTGCAGAGATCGCTAAGCCTTTATACTCCAGCATGGGGGAACACAGCCATTGGAGTGGTCTGAAACAGAGCAGCAAGCCTTTGAAAAATTAAAAACTGCCCTAACATCATCTCCTGCTTTAGCACTGCCAGATGTAACCAAGCCCTTCCACCTCTACGTATGTGAGACAAGGGGCATAGCAAAAGGGGTCCTCGCCCAAAGTCTTAGGCCTTGGAAAAGACCACCTGTCCAAGAGACTCGACCCCATTGCATCCAGTTGGCCAGCTTGCCTCTGGGTGGTAGCAGCCACAGCTATACTTGTCAAAGAAGCAGACAAGTTAATTCTAGCAGGAACTAATCCTAACCACCCCACATGCAGTTGAGGCTTTACTCCAAAGCACGCTGGAGTGCTGGATGTCAAATGCTCGAGTCACCCAGTTTCAGGCTCTTCTACTCGACCAGCCCCGCATCAGGTACAACAAGACTCTTGCCATCAACCCTGCCAGCCTCCTTCTGGAGTGACCCTAATAACCTCTACATGACTGTTTGGAGGTTGTCGACTTGGTACAGATAGCCTGCCGGACCTCACTGACACCCCACTGGCATCACCGGATGAGGTATTGTTCATGGACCAGAGCAGTTTTGTCCAGGAAGGAATCAGGTATGCGGGGGCAGCAGTAGTTACCTTAGACAGAACCTTCTGATCTCAGGCACTCACTCACAGGACATCTGCCGGGGTTCTTGTCCCAGCATCAAGAAGGGTTCAGGAATCTGGAGAAGGCTGTGTGTAGATGACATAGGAATCCGGGGACTAATAAAGAGTTTAGAGACGAGATATAATTTTGAAAGGCATTGGGGGGTCAGAGGACCTTCAGCTAAAGGAACTGAAGACTCCCTCCTTGTCTAGGACCCTTGCTTTTATTAACACAATTTGTCCTAAGGCAAGGTGGAGATCATACACTTCAAAGGGTGAGGTTTCAAAGGGTACAGAAGCATTGTCAGAATGGGGGAATTAGCCTATGGCTGTTCAGGTGTTTGGCCAGTAGGAGGCAATAACATGTAGATTAAGATGTCCTTTAACTGTCTGGCAGCCACAATCAATTTAATGTATCCTATTCAGGTTTGGGAAAATGCCCTGTTGAGTCCCCAAGTCTCATCAACCTTTTGATGAAACTCTTGAAATTATGACATGCTGGAATTGGTTCCCAGCAGATGTTGGCCCAGAAGGCCGAGTTAATTGCCCTTATTCAGGCTCTCCAGTGGGCAAAAGAAAAAATCAGTAATGATTTATACTGATAGCAGGTACGCGTTTGCAATGGTTCACATACACAGTGCTATTTACAAGGAAAGGGGACTCTTAACTTCAGCCCAAAGGACATCAAAAATAAGAAAGAGATTCTAGCTCTACTAGAAGCCATCTGGCTACCCAAGGTGGTAGCATTGGTCCACTGTAAGGGGCACCGGAAAGGGGACTCCATAGAAGCAAGAGGGAACTGAGCCACAGACGAAGCAGCCTGGGAGGCTGCCCTAAAACCAGTGGTGCCCTTACAGATTTTGGTGACTCTCCCAGACCCTGACTTACCCACCTCACCAGCCTACATGGAGAAGGAGGAGAAACTAGCCACACAGAGGCAGGCTTCCAAGAGTCCGGAAGGATGGTGGACTTTACCGGATGGCTGACTTTTGGTTCCTGAGGCTCTAGGTCAGACAATAGTTAATCAGTTACACCAGTCCACCCACCTAGGCCATACCAAGCTTCCTGAACTTTTAAGGGATAGATACTATATACCCATCCTAGATAGTATAATAGACAGCATTGTTTCCCGATGCATCACTTGCACTCAAGTGAATGCCAAACAGGGTAAAAAAAAACAACAACGCAGGAATCTGGGCTCAGGGAAAGTCCCCGGGGGAAACACTGGGAAGTAGACTTCACAGAAGTCAGGCCCATGGCGGCAGGGTATAAATATCTCTTAGTTTTCATAGACACCTTCTCAGGATGGGTTGAAGCTTATCCGACTAGGACAGAAACTGCCACCATTGTAGCTAAAAAGTTACTCCAGGAAATAGTCCCCAGGTTTGGCTTACCTGTAACTCTAGGATTGGACAATGGACCTGCTTTTATAGCCAAAATTTTACAGGGCATAGCAAAGACATTAAATATTAATTGGAAACTACATTTCGCCTATCAGCCCCAAAGCTCTGAGCAGGTAGGGCATATGAATAGGACCTTAAAAGAGGTCCTCATCAAATTTACCTCAGAAACCAGTGAAAAGTGGGCCACCCTACTCTCCTTTGCCTTTGCCCTACTCGGGGCAAGGTGCACCCCATTCCAAGTGAAACTATGTTTAGGATACCCCCTCAAATACTCCCAGGACTTAGGGAATAAATAAAAGCTGAAATCCATAACCAAACTTTATTCAAGTCCTTACAGGCTTTGCAGTCCACCCAGAAAGCAGTCCAGAAGCACTTCCGAGATGCTCTGCCTGTACCAACTTCTGATCCAGTCCATCCTTTCCAACCTGGTGACTCTGTTTGGGTAAAGAAATTCACTGCCCAGGGACTGACTCGCACCTGGAAAGGACCACACACCGGCATCCTAACCACCCCCACGGCAGTCAAGGTTGACAGGATCCCAATGTGGCTTCATCACACCCGACTTAAGGCAGCACAAGCAAAATGGAGAGTCCAGGACTCCTCGGACCCTCTAAAGATAAAACTCTCACATGTGTTGTGCTTTTAATTCTCTTTAGAGAACCGGCAGAAGGAAAAAATAATTTTCTAGCTGAATGGGTTTACAATCCCCATAAGCCGACTCAGAAGTGGGTTTGGGAATTCAGAAATGGAATTACTGGGGAAATTCTTACTAATGTATCTGAACCAGACTGGGGAGGTATATTCCTCACTACAGATCTGTGTGCCCTATTCAAAGATAGCCGATCCTTTCCATACTCAGTACCAGAGGGGATCGGATTCCTGCCAGAGGCCAACCAGGGGGAACACTTCCTATATGAATCTGGTTACAGTAAAGGGTGTGGAAGCACCCCCAGGCAAAAACCTTACAAAATTTAGGAATATATATTAGGGGTCTGGAAAGGTCAGTTACCAATGTCTCAGAGCAGATGAATATTTTTGCCCCCATTGTGGTTGTGAAACCATCTCCACCACACCTTCCTCTTGCTCAGTAGGGAATTGCAACCACATAGAATTTAAGGTCAAAAATAGCCAGGACCATTCCTGGAACATGGGAAGAACATGGGGAGTAAGATTATATGTAACAGGTAAAGATCCAGGTACCCTCCTAACTATCCAAGGAAAAGCATACTCTCTGCCCCAGAGGCCCATAGGCCTCTCGCAGAGCTTCCTTTACCTATCCCAGTCGGTCTTGCTCCGACCAAATCACCCCAAGTCTCACCTCTTCCAACCCACCCTCCCGCCTTCCCTTCCCTACCACCTTTCTCTACTTCTTCCCGAGAACCTTCTCTTTTCACTATGCTCGCAGCCGTGCATCGGTTTATAAATGCTTCACAACCTGAACTGGGAGCCGATTGCTGGCTATGCTTGAACTCCAAACCCCCGTATTATATGGGTATAGGAGTCTCTGAACTTTCCCATCTTGGCACAGACCCTAAGAAATGCCACTGGGAACAGCCAGATTAACTCTGGGGGACATCCAAGGGAAAAGCACCTGTTTAGTATCCACCACTTGCAACCTTTTAGCTTCCCCTTTCTCGGACCTCTGCACCTTCACCCTTCTGGTGAACAGCAGCACCAAGGCCTTCTATCAGGCACCAAATCATACCTGGTTGGCCTGCATAGATGGCCTCACCCACTGTGCTTCCTCCCTCAGGTTCGGGAAGACTTCAAAACCCCTACTCTGCATTCTTGTACATGTTCTTCCCCAGGTATTCCTATACAACGGGAATGAGGGCAGAACCCTAATCTTTCCTCGAAATCCTTATGATGGAAGAGGGCTCCAATCTTTGTCCCTATATTAATCAGGCTAGGGATTGCAGGCTCTGCAGCAATAGGGACTTCTGCCCTAGTGAAAGGGGATATTAATGTAACAGAGCTCACCAGACAAGTGGACACTGACCTTAGCCACCTTGAAAGCTCCATTTCCCGACTAAATGAACAGGTCGATTCCCTAGCTGAAATTGTCCTCCAAAATAGACGAGGGTTAGATCACCTCTGTGTAGCATTAGGGGAAAACTGCTGTTTCTATAGCAATAACACAGGAGTCATACAAGAAAGCCTAGCTCTAGTCAGAAAAAATATAGAATACACGGAAAAGAAATCAGAACAATCTCAGAATTGGTTTCAAAAATTATTCAATTGGTCTCCCTGGCTAACTACCCTCTTATCTTCCACTATTGGACCTTTACCCTTATTACTCCTTGCCCTTATTCTGGGCCCCTGTCTTATAAACTGGTTTGCTAACTTCATTCAACAAAGAATTAATTCTGTCAAGCTCATGGTCCTCAGGGATCGGTATAACCCCCTCCCCAACAATGACACACAAGAGTCAATGATTTGACTCATGACCATAAAACCAGTGGGAAATGATGCATAGGCACTCCATCTTGCTACCATAATCTCTATTCTGCTGTTTGAAATTTTAACCCTGCTATTTTGACTTCTGTAAATACTTGCTTGCTTGAATAACAGAGAAAATAAGTCCAACTATCTGACCTTGCAAGCTGCTCTGATACCGCTTCTAGCTGCTGCCATGCAAGGTGTTTGTTAGTTCTCTGAAATGTACTGTGCTCAAGGTTACAAGCTGCCTGTGAGAAATAACCTACAGAGAGCTCTTTGTAAAGTCTGCACAAGGTCTGGAAAAACCCTTATTTGGGAGACTGAGGGAGTATAAAGGGAGAGCTTCTTCTATGCTGTTTTGCTCAGATTTGGGAGACCTCTAGCATAATAAAGGCTCCTAATTACTACTTAATTTGGCTCATTAAGGAGTGTTATGTGAGCTCATTGATTTACAATACAATTTCTGCTTTTTTCTTTAAAATGATTTCAAATATCTAGAAGAGTTCTATGGAAATTCAGTGATAAATGTGCATTGTAATTCCCACAGCAATAAAGTTTTCATTTTTTTCTAAAATGAATTCATGCCATAGGCTGGATGATATTTACTATGAGACTCTGATAATGGTCTTCTTGACCAATAAAGACAGGAATGATTTTCTCATCTGGACCCCTGCAATCCTGGTGTGTATGTTTTAGGACAGCCTTGAGAATCCTTGTGATTTGATATTCCTATTTCCATAAAATTTTCATGATTTTTATATTCTTTGCATTGCTATTGATAATGGTCACAGTATGCCTAGATTGCAAAGAAAGAGATGATTGTATTTTTTATTTTTTGTCATGATGAAGGTTGTAATGCTTTTATATAAGGTTAGTGGGAGGGATGGACCAACACATTTCTGAGGACAGAAAGAACTAATGAGACATGTTGATCTAGTATGAGTTATATCATAATCATTGAAATAATAATCATTTCAAACTGCCTTCAACAAACACATTGAATTGTTCATCATGTCTTTAAGTAGCTAAGTTATTCTGTGCCTTGTTTTACAAGAAGTGGGCATATATATGTACAGACATATTTGGAGAGAATGAAAATTCAGTAAGTCCCTTTAGAGCATGGGTTCTACATTATCAAACCTACAATTGGAACCATATACCCATTATTAAAGACTAAAAGGAGAGTGAAAACAACCAGGTGAAGCTTTTTAGGAGACTGTGAGGTAAAGAGAATTAGCTATTGAAACCAAAGTCTTTCATAAACAGCTCAGTTCACAATAGGAAGCAATTAGCTGTTCAATTTCTCAATCCACATAAATTTGAATGATAAATTAACTTAAACAGGATGAAAGCAAATGACTTCCATGTCTTTAGGTAAGAAGTGATGCTGAGGCTGTATGTACAGTAAAACAAAGGAGCATTGGTGGTCTCCCAAAATGAAATAGAAGGATGAATTATTTTGCACAATTCTAACTTCTGAATAGTTTCTTTAGCAAAAGATAAAACTACAGAATTTTGCACCAAAATAATTTTAAAATATTCTGAATATTTGCAAAATAATATTAATATTGGAATAGACTACTTAATGTTCTTGTGTTCATGTGTAATGTTTGAAAGACAGTTAAGCTAATGTTTTGGTATAACTTTGCAATTAGAATAACAAATTTAAAAATATATTCATATGGCTTTATTTTTGATTTACTTTTTATAAGTCTTTATGTTTGGCATGACATATTTATAACTCTTAACCAGGTAGTCACTTGAAAACAAATTTGGATCTGAGAAGCTAAATTGTGAAAAGTAAAATTGTCACAGGAGATAGTGATCCTTACATCGCGACTTCTTGGTGGAATAAAGTGGAGGAGTCCTATCTATGAGGCATATCAGCTTCAGACCTCTGGAAACAACTACTCTCTTTTATTCTTTCCTGTTTTAAAAAACTTCCGGCAACAAAACAGAACACATTTTGTGATGACAAATGTAGCAGTTGCCACACAGGCCAGCAGGAACCCAATCACATCCAAAGAGTGGTACTGGACCCAGGTGAGGTCAAGGGCGGCTGGCCGAAGATGTTTGGCTCCTTTGTGGCGCATGACAAACTCTATCCAGAAGACTGTTCGATCTAGAGGTTTCACTGGTTGGTCATGATGAATTCTTGATAATTTCATAGCATTCTCCTTATATCTGAATGAGAAACACAAAGATACCAACATTGAAAGAAAGTCAATTTGCTTACTAATAAACCAATCATTCCCATTCAAAGTTGTGTTTTTTAATTAAAAAATATTTTATTGCCAGGCCAGCGTGGCTAAGTGGTTGAACCTTGAACCATGAACCAGGAGGTGACCATTGGATTCTGAATCAGGGCACATGCCCGGGTTGCCTGCTTGATCCCCAGTGTGGGGTGTGCAAGAGGCAGTCGATCAATGATTCTCTCTCATTATTGATGTTTCTCTCCTTCTCCTTTCTTCTGTTAAATCAATAAAAATATGTTTAAAAAACATACACAAAAACATTATGCCATGTGAAAGTAGCCAGTTCCAAAAGAACATATATTGCATGATTCTGTTATTATGTAATGTCCAGAAGGACTAATCTATAGAGACAGAAAGTTGATCAATGGTTGCTTGGGTGAGGGAGATGGGAAGTGACTTCTAAGGCATATGATATGTCTTTTTGGGATGACAAAAATTCCCTAAATTTAAATTGTGGTGATAGTTTCATAGCTTTGTAAGCATACTACATATATTAGAATTATATAATTTCAACATGTGAATTTTATGGTATGTAAATAATATCTCATAAAATCTGTTAAAATGATTATAATAAAATAAGTTTTTGAGTGTAAAGATATTTATAGTTTCAGAAATTTTAGATATTGAATTTAGGTAATGAATTTATTATTTTTATTCTAGTTTATCACTCTTCCTTCTATGTATTTGATCATATTTTTAAAAAATGTGTCCTTATGATTACCTACATAACTTTATAATATTGGAGGAGAAAATTGTTGCACTAGATGGCTCCCCATTAAATACATGGGGTTAATATGCATCTTTGAAATAAATGTGTGGTTGAAAATAAAAGCAGATTAAGATGGGTTAACTCATGTTAATAATGTCAAAATTAGCCTCTTCAAAATGGGATGAAACTAAGATGCACTATTGACAAAATAATCTATGTATAAATACTATCTATGAAAAATATGTGACACTTACGAAGGGTCATTAATGACAGTCTTCAATGCATTGAGCAAATCTGTACTTGAAATAGTGTTGAAGTCCAATCTGACAGCTGCTCCCTTGGTCTTCATGTGAGCAATGTTATCAGGTTGATCCGCAAACAAAGGAAGGCCCACCATAGGGATCCCATGGTAGATCGCCTCATAGATGCCATTGGCTCCACCATGAGTTATAAAGGCTTTGGTTTTTGGATGACCTAGGATTGAGTGAATTTCAGCAAATTTTGTATTATAAATCTTGGAATAAAATGAGAGTTGGGCAATAAAGGCACAGAGACGATATATTTAGCAACAGATTGGTCTACACTTCAGACTGTAGTAAAATGTATTTCAGAACTCTTAGGAAGAGGCACCTAAGTCTGCTGGAGAGACAGTGAAGGCTTACTTAGAAGATTAGTGTGTTTCTTTTGACTTGAAATGAATACAAGTTGCCAGTGGGCAAATTGAAAGAGAATATTCTGATTTAAAAAGTGTATGAAAAAAAAAGTGGTGCATGTTGAAATATATTCTCTTAATAAAATAGTGAAGTCACAGGGTGTGATATGTAGATGTCAAGGCAACAGACAATGGGATGTAAGCAGTGGCACAGGAATCAGAGAAGGAAAAGCTACACATTATAATGAAATATGTTATTATGCCCTAGCTGGTTTGACTCAGTGGATAGAGCGTCAGCCTGTGGACTGAATGGTTCCGGGTTTGATTACGGTCAAGGGCACATGCCTGGGTTGTGGTCTTGATACCCAGAGGGATCATGCAGGAGGCAGCCAATCAATGTTTCTCTCTCATCATTGATGTTTCTATCTCTCTTTCCTTCTCCCTCCTCTCTGAATTAAACAAACAAACAAACAAACAAACGAACAAACAAACAAAAGAAAGAACTGGGAGGCAGTTAGCTGCTCTTTAAAAAAAAGAAATATGTTATTACTTCGGAAAGAGATATTAAATTTTTTCCCAATGGAAAACAGAGAGTCACTAGCAATAAAAGAGGAGCTGATATTTTTCAGGGACACCTGTACACCCTTACCGTGGATTAAACGATTGGTATAAGGAGAGAATTAGGAGGCAGAGTGACAATCAGGAAAGTGTTGAGATATTTCTCTGAGAGGAATTACATATGAAATAAACATCTTTTGTTTGTGGCCATAAGGAACATGGCTGTGTAACATAAGATGCCAACTTATAGCTTATCCTTTTCCCCTAGGACTGGGAAAGAAATATTGGGAAGTTCATTTTTATTTTTGAGGTTTTTCAGTAAGAAATTTTTAATACATTTCTATCCTAGTGAACTGTTTATCATTCTGGTTGACTTGATTCCGATTTCAGGGCTTTCCAGAATCTTACCAAGAAGGTCATTCTGGGGGATCCATTTATAGAGCCGGGTATTTGGCCCTAAGGTATCTGGTTTTTTGCTATCATATCTCCATATAACCTGTTAGGGTAAAGAAGGTAATGTATTACGTGAGTCAAACTGCAGAGTTATATCATGTTAGAATTGTAAATAGGTTAAGAGACATCTAGTTAAACACCTGACATATTACAGGTTAAGAATTCTAAATAGGTTAAGAGACATCTAGTTAAACCCCTGACATATTACAGGTTAAGGGAATGAGGACAAGACATTCTGATAATGCGAATCAATAAAATACTGATGTAAGAGGCGTACATACTTATATGGCATGTTACTTATTTTTATATTCAGTCAGGTATGAGTGCAATCATGATGTTTCACACTTTGGGGTCAGACAAATGGGATTATCAATGACCAATTCAAGCATATAAAAATTTTTAGGTAGTCATATAATTTTAGTGCAAAACCCAGCAAATTAATGGTCTATGCATTTATTTTAATTACTTATTATTCTAGCTCTCATCATCTAGATTTAATGTTAACCTGTTTATTTCTTTTTGAATGATGTGAAAATGGTTTTCTTATATTCACTAATTTCATAAAGTATCTTAGAGTTTTGTATGATTTGATTTACAAAATCAATGCAATCAGCTATTTATGAGAATTAAATCATTTTTATATTTAAATTTATTATTAATAATAAATATAATAAATAATGTCTGCTTAATGAGTATATTTAACTTCTTTTAGTTTTCTACTTATTAATCACCACTTCCAAGAGGTAATTTTTACCAAAATCCAATATTATTACTTTAACTATGATTGAAAATTTTCTTAAAATGTAGAAAAGAAAAGCCATTGGCACTTTATAAATAATAGTTTACCTGTTGAAAAGATCAAATATGATGATGACGGTAAATTTTTTTCATCTGATTGTTAATATTTCACAACATGCTACAATGCACTGACAGCATTAATTAACATGGTTAATTAATTATAAATAGCCAAGCAATTTATAAGTCCACCAGTCAGCTGGATTCTAGTTTATACGTGGTTAACATCTTTTTGTTATGTGAGTGTTAAAGTTACTTCAAGTTCTCAGCAAATTTGCATGGGTGATAAGGAGAAAGCTACATTAGTTAGTAAACTCAAAGTAGCTCACAATTTTTTGGAGACTTCAAATGTATTTTATGTATTATAATAATTCACTACCATAATTTATGGAGAAAGAGGAGAATCTGAAACTGGGCCATGCTAGGCTTGCTTCTGATTGATTCTTTTTATATTCCCTCCTCCTCCTCCTCCTCTTCTTCCTCCTCCTCCTCCTCTTTCTCATACTCCTCATCCATCATCATCATCATCATCATCATCATCATCATCATGTTATTATTCTGATGGGTTGTTTTGGGGCCACATTTTATAAAACACTGGGTCACCTTGAGGGCTGGACCCACCTACACCCTTTCTTTTATGTCTTCCTGCCTCAGAATTTAGCAGGGCCCAGGCCACCAGGGAGGTTCTTTTTATGTTTTACAGGCCATTTTTTCTCTTTCTCTAAATCATTGTGGCTGGCTTAGGTACCTGGATGCAGCTTGGTGAGCCCTGGACATCCCTTCTCTGAATATCACCTTGCAAGACTGAGTAGGCCTAATCCAAAATTCAGGGAAAGTAGGAGAGGCCTGGATTACCTGGCAAGTGTAAACTGTATGATGCCTTTCAGACTGTTATCATTCCCTGTTTAATGTTAAAATTTAACTCTATTCTGAGAACATTGGTAGTGTGTTTATAATTCTAGGAATCCTGCAAGGAATTAAGCAAATGACAGGATAGAATTTGGTGATATCTATTCCTGCCCTATAATCCTATATAATAAACCTTAATATGCAAATCAACTGAACAGCCGGTAGAATGACCGGTCACTATGACACACACTGACCCCCAGGTGGCGGCGATTTGCAGTGGTGGTTGGGGGTGGTGCTCACCAGTGAGTAGCGTCAGGCCACTAGTCAAGGTGGGTGCCAGCTGTGGCCCCCCGATGGCCCCACCCGCTGGCCACCCCACAGATGGCTCTGATTCCTGGCCAGGCCTCACTTATATTTTGGGGACAGTCTCTTAGATTTAAAAATTAAAACCTGGCAAGGCTACTCTAACACTGAAAAAACAGGATTATGCAGCGAAGACATGCATGGACTCTGGCTTGCACATTTTGTGGTCAGCCCTGATTCTGACACTTATAACTGTGTGACAAACCCAAACTTAACTTTTCTCTGTTTCAGTTTTTCCACCCATAAGATGGGGAAAATGGTACTACTGCCTCAGAAGGATCTGTTATGTACTACATTTTATAATCAGGTCAAAAAATGTAGCTGTCTATACAATAGCAAGATGCCTTTCACCTGTATGAAAAGTATGGCCACTGGTGCATGAGGTGTCCCGGATTGCAAGAGGGATGTCCAATTGCTGATTTAGGCCCGACATCTCCCAAGGGGTCCCAGATTGCAAGAGGACACAGGCTGGGCTGAGGGACACCCCAACCCCATGCACGAATTTTGTGCACTGAACCTTTAGTATTATTATAATACCAAACTTCACACTGTACTTTTGAAATATACTTCTTTGTGACCAGAATGTTAATGCCAAAGTTATTGTCTATCAAAAACACCCTCTTAAGCGCCTGCCATGTATATTTTGTTTTTCAAATTGGTATCTAAGATCATTGAAGCTATCCTAATAGTTTACCTTTTATGTGGAAATTTCTTAATCAGACCCTTTACAGAGTTTAACACACTCATTAGTTTTCTGCTCTAAGGTAGTTTATCTAACCTTTTGAGGAACCTGGGCAAGGGCTGATGCAATCACATTGGCTCTTTCTTCTGTCATGTTAGTGACCATCGACCCCAGGGAAAACACCACAATACCATTTTCTCCAGAGCTCCGGACAAAATCTTCCATTTCCTGTGAAGGAAGAATTATTTTTTCCATTACAAAAGACAATAGCATAGTGAACACTATTGAAAGGATTGCTAGAAAATTAAGTATCATAAGGAATTATTAGTATAGTTCTTGTTATTTTAAGTTGTGTTAAAATACACATAATATACTTACCATCTTAACCATTTCTAAGTGTAAAGTTCAGTAGTATATATATTCTTACTGTTGTATAATCCATCTCCAGTACTTTTTCATCATGTAAATTGGTACTGTATATTTCTTAAACTGTAATTCTCCACTTCCCATTTTAACAGTCCCTGACAACTATCATTCTTTCTGTTTCTATGAATTTGACTAGTCTAAATCCCTTACATAAATGGAATCATGTAGTATTTGTGTTTTTGTCTGTGGCCTATTTCACTTAGCAAAATGTCCTTAAGATTCATCTATGTTTTAGCAGGTGTTAGAATTTCCTTCAATTTTAAGGCTTGGTAATGTTCATTTACAAACACCCTGAGCCACCAGAAAGACAAGTAGATCCTAGAGCAGGGGTGGGGAACCCCTGGCACACGTGCCAAACATGGCACACCAGTAACTTTTGCTGGCATTCGAAACCCTCCCTTATAATCTTCCATTTACATTTTTTTTCTTAATATCGACTTTTTTATTTTTCAGATAAATTCAGTGTAGGTACATCTTAGATAAATAAATAATTTTACATAACAAGTTATCTTAAGACCATAGACATGTATTGACCAGAGAGGGGAAGAGCAATTTCTATGCCTCTGCCTTAACTCTCCCTACCTTCCTAGATCTGACCATTGTTTTGGTTTCAGCCTCAGACACAACGGGTTTTTGTTAACCGCCTCACCTACTAATTCAAAATTTCACTCTATAAAAATGAAATCTTCTCTCTTGTTTTGCCCACCGGTACTAACAAAAGGGGAATAAATTTCTATGTTTCTCTTGACAGCAAAAGTCCCACTGATAATATCAAACGGAGTCATAAAGTTTTCTGTCGGACTATCAGTGTACATGCATACATTCTGTCAAACTACAGTGGGAAGGCTGGGGAGGGTTGGGGGGGCGGAAGAGGGGTGTAAGAGATCAACTGAAGGACTTGTATGCATGCATATAAGCATAACCAATGGACATAAGACACTGGGGGGTAGGGGAGACAGGGGAATGTCAAGGCGGCGGGGGGAAGGGGGAAGGAGACATATGTAATACTCTTTGTAATACTCTAAGCAATAAAACAAAATTAAAAAATTAAAAAAATAAATGTATTTTTCATCATCATATACTGTATTTTTGTCGCTCAAATGAATTATATTATTTCTTCAAGGTTCTTCACATATATACACCTTAAGAGATATCAAGTAGGTGTAACATGTTCTCAGAAAATTAGGGTTGGCACGCAGAAGAATTTTTAGTCAGAGATTTTGCTGGTTTCGGCACGCACTCACAAAAAGGTTGCCCATCCCTGTCCTAGAGCAAATTAATCCTGAAATATTGCAGGAGGTAAAAGTTACAAAAGTGATAACTCTCTTTTTCAGGGATATCATGAGAAGGCAGGGTTCTTGAAAAAGATAATGCTGGCAAAAATAGAAGGCAGCAGGAAGGAGGATGATCAAATATGAGATGGATTGACTCCATAACAGAAGCCACAGGCATGAGTCTAAAAGAGTTGAGAGGGCTGTTAAAACTAGGATTTTGTGGCCATCACTCATTCATAAGGTCCTCAGGAGTCAGAGCTGACTCAGCACATAACACATAATATACCATTGTGTGTATTGATTGTTTATTGATTAATCTATCAATGGCGCTTGGGTTGATTTTATCTTTTGGCTCTTGTGAATAGTGTTATGAATATGATTCTAATGTCACTGTTTTGGAATATACCCAGAAGTTCTATTGCTGGATCAAATGGTAATTGTTTTTATTTTTTTGAGGAACCTCCATTCTCTTATAATCAGTAGCTGTTTTGAAGAGACCTAATCCCTTAGTTTTTTTGGAGTATACAATTGATGAACTTGAAATCCCTTATTACATACTATTGGCCCAGTGCACGGATTCATGCACATTGAAAGGAAATTAATTAGAAAGTGGCTGGCGGGGTGGGACTGGGCGAGACAGGCTGGGAATGCCCTGGAGCCAAGTTCCTGTGGTCTCCTCCCCAGCCGGCCACACCTGGGGTGGTGCTGCGGCTCAAAGGGTGTCTGTGGAGTGAGTGGGGATCCCTCCAGCTGTCAGGGTCCCTCAGCCTGGCCTGTGGGAATCAAGCTGAAATTGGCTCTCTGACATCCCCTGAGGGGTTCCAGAGTATGAGAGGACGCTCTCCAAAGTTGCTGACATACAGGGTGTGGAATGCAAACACAAGTGTGCAGTAAATCAGATTCGGGGCTGACAGTGCCCCAGCAACAACATAACCCATGGCTGAAGGTGGAATCACGCTACCCCGCAAAGAATCAGGCTCCCTCCTCTCTGGTTCTGGGGTGTGTCACCCAAGAACCGAGAACCGCCACTGCCAAGTCAGTGCAGCTTGGTAGCTCCTGCATCTTTAATATATATTGGTCAGTAGGTATGATGTGTACCAACCACCAGGGGGAAGATGCTCAATGCAGGAGCTGGGCTCATGGCTCATGAGCACAAGTGGTGGGGGAAGCCTCATGGGGAGCAGACCTAAGCCTTCAGTCAGACATCTCCTGAGGGCTCCCAGACTGGTTGAGGAGCCACCCCCCCGCCCCCTTGCGGGGACTCTAGTTAGTTTATAATTTGTATCTATAAGTCTGTTTATGGTTGGGTTTTTTTTGGTTTTGTTTTAGATTATACATATAAGTAAAATCATATAGTATTTGTCTTTTCTTGTCTGATTTGTTTAACTTAACATAATACCCTCTAGGTTAGTGATGGCGAACCTATGACACGTGTGTCAGAGGTGGCATGCGAACTCATTTTTTTGGTTGATTTTTCTTTGTTAAATGGCATTTAAATATATAAAATAAATATCAAAAATATAAGTCTTTGTTTTACTACGGTTGCAAATATCAAAAAATTTCTATATGTGACATGGCACCAGAGTTAAGTTAGGGTTTTTCAAAATGCTGACACACCGAGCTCAAAAGGTTCCCATCACTGCTCTAGGTCCTTCCATGTTGTTGCATTTAGTAATATTTGATATTTATTCTAATTAATCTCTTTTTAATGTGCAGGAATACATACACTGGGCCAGTAGTTAGTATATAATTTATATCTATAGGTCTGCTTCTGTTTGTTTATTTATTTATTTTTATTTTTATTTATTTATTTATTTATTTTAAAGCATGGTTCTTTTTTAAAAATTTTAATTAAATCTTTATTGTTCAGATTATTACATTGGTTCCTCTTTTTTCCCACCATAACTCCCCTCCACCCAGTTCCCACCCCACCCTCCACCCTCATTCCCCACCCACTGTCCTCATCCATAGGTGCATGATTATTGTCCAATCTCTTCCCGCACCCCCCACACCCTTTCCCCCCCCGCAAGAATAGTCAGTCCATTCCCTTTCTATGTCCCTGATTCTATTACAGTCACCAGTTCATACTGTTCATCAGGTTATTTATTCACTTGATTTTTAGATTCACTTGTTGATAGATGTGTATTTGTTGTTCCTAATTTGTATCTTTACCTTTTTCTTCTTCTTCCTCTTCTTAAAGGATACCTTTCAGCATTTCATATAGTACTGGTTTGGTGGTGATGAACTCCTTTAGCTTTTTCTTATCTGTGAAGCTCTTTATCTGGCCTTCAATTCTGAATGATAGCTTTGCTGGATAAAGTTGTCTTGGTTGTAGGTTCTTGGTATTCATCACTTTGAATATTTCTTGCCACTCCCTTTTGTTTGGGGTACTCCCTTGTAGGTAACTGATTTTCTTTCTCTTGCTGCTTTTAGGATTCTCTCTTTGTCTTTTGCTCTTGGCATTTTAATTATGATGTGTCTTGGTGTGGTCCTCTTTGGATTCCTTTTGTTTGGGGTTCTATGTGCTTCCTGGACTTGTAAGTCTATTTCTTTCACCATGTAGGGGAAGTTTTCTGTCATTATTTCTTCAAATAGGTTTTCAATATCTTGCTCTCTCTCTTCTTCTGACACCCCTATAATTCGGATGTTGGTACGCTTGAAGTTGTCCCAGAGGCTCCTTACACTATCTTCGTATTTTTTGGATTCTTTTTTCATTTTGCTTTTCCGGTTGGGTGTTTTTTGCTTCTTTGTTTTTCAAATCTTTGACTTGATTCTTGCGATCCTCTGGTCTGCTGTTGGGAGTCTGTATAATATTCTTTATTTCAGTCAGTGTATGCTTAATTTCTAGTTGGTTCTTTATCACCACATCGAGGGTTTCACTAGATTTCTTGAAGATCTCACTACATTTATCGGCGGTCTCACCAGTCTTTTGAAGGGCCTTATTAAATTTATCAGCGGCTTCTGGACAGTTCTTTAAAGATCTTAAAAGTGTGGTTTTGAACTCTATATACAGCAGTTTGCTTTCCTCCATTTCTGTCGTTTGTGTCCTGTTTCTTTGTCTCGGCATTTTTTATGCTTCGCTGTGTCAATAGAGTGCCTTTCTGTGCTAAGTGTCCCAATTACCTGAGGTAGACAATCTTGGTGCACCCCCTTGTGGGCTTTGTGCACAGTCTTGTTGTAGCTAAGCCTTGATTGTTGTAGGTATCACTGGGAGGAATTGACCTCCAGGCCAATTGGCTGTGAGAATCAGCTGTGTCTGCAGTGGGAGAACTTCTGTGCTGGAGACACCCCTCTGGGGCAAGACTTGTTTCAATGGGGCTTTGGTGCTCACTGAGTCTGCCCTCTGAGTGTGTCTTTTATGTTTCCACAGAGCTGCAAACTGGATGGTCCCACTCTGACCTCTGGGCTTCCTGGCTCCTGGATCTCTAGGGAGGTGCTAATCTAGCCTTTGCCTGGGGCTATCCAGCAAAAGCCTCCCTGCAGGGCTTGGGCAGGGAAGGTCCCACGGGATAAACAGGGCGGGGCTAGCAGTTATGGCTGCTCTCAGTCTTGCCCTCAGAGGCTCTGCTTCTCAGTGTCCCAGTGATCGCTGCAAGCCCCTTGGAAAGAAAGCTGCCCTAGGGTTCTGACCGATGCCAGACAGTCCCGCTTCTCCCGTATGAGTCTGGGTCGTCCCTAGAGACTCGCCTGGAACTGGAGCTCAGAGCCTGAGACTCCCTCCTGATTGAAAATGACAACCACGCCCTCAGCCGCCAGCCCACTCCGCATGCACTCCACACCTTAGTAATTTACTTCCGTACTGCGCCTCCTCTGAGTCTCGGTATGCTTTTCTCTTTCCTTCTAGTTGTAGAATTTCCACTCAGCCAGCCTTCCTGTGGTTCTGGATGATGTCCGTTCCATCTTTTAGTTGTATTTTTGAAGTGGTTGTGTGAGGCAGCAATCTCCAAATGTTTACCTATGCTGCCATCTTGGATTCCCCAAAACTATTTTTAGATTATACATACAAGTAAAATCATATAGTATTTGTCTTTTTCTGCCTGATTTATTTAACTTAACATAATACCCTCTAGGTTCTTCCATGTTGCATTTAGCAATATGTGATCCTTTGATATTGGTGTGCATAGACCGCATGGATTTTTCATGGTGTGCATAGACCGCATGGATTTTACCCATTTATCTATTGATGGACACCAAGGTTGCTTCCATATCTTGGCTATTGTAGTTAATGCTTAATGAACATGGGGGTGTATATATCTTTTCAGATTAGTGTTTTTGTTTACCTCTGATAAATACTCAGAAGTGGAATTGCTCGGTTGTATACTATTCTATTTTTAATTTTTTGAGAAACCTCCATACTGTTTTCCATAGTGGCTCCAGCAATTTACAAACTTGCTCCATGCACAGGAGCTCCCTTTTCTCTACCTTTTTGACAACACTTTTTATTTGTTGACTGATTTCTGGATATTTATTTTGTATCCTGCAACTTTACTTAATTCATTTATCAGTTCTAGTAGTTTTTGTGTGGAATCTTTAAAGTTCTCTATATACTAGTACAGTATCATGTCATCTGCAAATGGTGACAGTTTTACAGTTTTTCTTCTTCATGTCCAATATAAATGCCCTTTATTTCTATTTCTTCTGTGATTGCTATAGCTAGGTCTTCCAGTACTATATTGAACAAAGCTGGCAATAGCGGGCATCACTGTGTTTTGTTTTGTATTTTTATTGTAGAAGAAAAGCTTTTAGCTTTTCATCATTAAATATGATATTAGCTGTGGGTTTTATTGTTCAAATATGGTCTTTATCATGTCCTCTCTGTACCCACTTCATTGAGAGATTTTATCATGAATGGATGTTGGATTTGTCAAATACTATTTTTTCTGTATCTATTGAGATGATCATATGATTTTTACCCTTGGTTTTATTGATGTTGTCTATCACATTGATTTTTTGTGTGGATATGGAACCATCATTGCATTCCTAGAATACATTCCACTTGAGCATGATGTATAATTTTTTAACATATTGTTGAATTCAGTTTGCTAATATTTTGTTGAAAATATTCACATCTATTTTTATCAGTGATATTGGCTTGTGATTTTTTGTATTGTCTTTGTCTGGTTTTGCTATCAGGGTACTGCTGACTGCTTTCATAGAATGAGTTTGGGAGTGTTATTTTCTTTTCAATATCTCTGGAATATTTTGAGAAGGATAGGTATTAGTTGGTAGAATTAAATGTTCAGTAGAATTTATTTGTGAAATCATCTGGTCTTAAACTTTTGTTTGTTGAGAGGTTTGTTTTTTAAGTACTATTTCAATTTTCTTGCTAGTAGTTGATATGTTCAGTTTTTATGCTTCTTCCTGGTTCATTCATTGCAGGTTGTATGTTTCTTGTCTAGCTCTTTTTCTGGATTTTCTATTCTTTCATTTGGGGCCTGTTCCTTTGTCTCCCTATACTTGCTGCCTCTTTGTGTTTGTTTCTATGTATTAGACCAATTTGCTTTGACTCAGAGTTTTGTGTATTCCCTCATTTGTTTTACTTTCTGTGTTTATTTCTAAGAATTAGATGAAACAGCCACCTCTCCTGACCTTGATGGAGTGGCTTTGTGTAGGAATGATCTTTGTGTAGTCTGTGAGTGCTGGGTGGCTTCAGCAGGCTGGCTGGAATTGAAGTAGTTGTTTGAGGTATCAGGGGGTCCCTGGCATTTAGGCTAGCCACAGTTGAGGCAAACATGACCAATTTTATCAGGATGCCCAGCTCTGGGGGCACCCTGGTAGGCCGAATGTCTGGGTTTGGAACAGCCAGTGGCATATGGCTGCAGCATTGCCATGGCAGTTTGTCTGTCTGAGCCTGAGGTGGGTGTGGGGTGAGTGGCCTAGGGCACGCTATGGTGGCCTTGTAGGTGAGCTACAGCACTTGAATTGAATTCTTGCCCCTGCTATTAGTGGAAGAGAATGTAAACATTGGCACTCACAGGCACCTCCAATCACAAAGAGTTTCCACAGAGCCTGGAGAGTTCTCACAGTTTCTCAACCTTCTCTACGCAGTCTCTCTCTCACAGTCTCTCTCTCATTTGTTGTGCAGATGCTGTTCAGTCAACCCTGATGTTTTTCAGGAGGAAATCCTCTTCATGTAGGTGTATATTCTGAGTGTTCATGGGAAGGTGTCAGTTCAGGGTCTTCCTATGCTGAAATCTCCCTAAATCACTTCTTACAGGCTGGAGAATTACTATAATTCAGGAATCTGTTATTATTGCTCAGAATATCCATGAAATAGCTTTAAGATTTCTATTTATAATCCAGAATTATCCTTATATAGTTACTTATCTGAGTGTCCATGTTCCTGACATGTATGTGTATGACACATTTTGCTCTGAAATCATATTGTATGTTCTTGTAGAATATGCTATGTGTAACCGGCTATGAGGGACCCTCATCATCACCTCGCTAACTCTCCCAGGGAGAACCTGCCCCACAGTGGGAGAAGTACTATTGGGCTCTCTGCAGCAAAGATCTGGTCACCCTCTTGAGTAGCTCAGTTTGATGTATTTAAAGTTGCTGGTGAATTCATGTTCACCTGGAATTGTTTCAGATTTATTCTGACTGTGGTCCCTGATTTTTTTTTATCAGTTTTCAAATTTTATTACTTTCAGTGCTAGAAAAATTCCTGATTGCTCAATTTGCTTTCTAGCTCCCCACCCCCAAATGTGCACCAAATGTGCAAGAAGCCAAAATTTCATATCTGTTCCAAACTTCATACTCTTCTATCCACCCCCACTGCCTCTGATGCTTTTTCTGTTTTAAATAGTTTACTTGTGTGTTTTTCTCTCTGAAAAATAAAGACCTAATCTTTCTAACATAAAAAGTTAACTTTCTCATTCTAATCATTGCTTCAATTTTTTGTTTAAAGATTTTGAGATATAACCCTATATAATAAAATCCTAATATGCTAAGTGTCTGGATGTTCATTCAACTGTTCAACCAGTTGCTATGATATGCACTGACCACCAAGGAGCAGATGCTCCAACTAGTAGGTTAGGGGTCTGCTGGGGTCTGGCCGATTGGGACTGGGCAAGATGGGCCGGAGATGCCCTGGGGCCCTCCTGCCATCCCTTCCCTGCCGGCCAACCTCTTGCGGTCCCTCCCCATCTGGCTGCCCCTGATTGGCCCTGATCAGGACTGGGTGAGATGGCCCCAATTGGCTCTGATTGGTCCTGATCGGAACTGGGCGAGACGGGCCGGACATGTCCTGGAGCCCTCCCGTAGTCCCTCCCTGGCCCTGATCATGCACCGATGGGGTTCCTTGGCATGGACACTGCCCTCTAGCAATCCGGGACCCTTGGGGGATGTTGGAGACCCGGTTTCGGCCCAATCCCTGCAGACTAGGCTGAGAGACCCTACTGGTGCATGAATCTGTGCATCAGGCCTCTAGTTGATATATAACATTCTGTAAGTTTAAGGTGTACAGTGTATTGAGTTGATTTATTTATATATTTTTAGTGACCCGGTGCACGGATTTGTGCACCAGTGGGGTCCCTGAGCTTGGCCTGTGCCCTTTAACAATCCAGGACCCCTTGGGAGATGTTGGACTGCTGGTTTTGGCCTCATCCCCACAGGTTCTCATGGGTGTGGTAGTGCACAAAGCATCAGGCACCCAGGGAGGAGCCTGAGCCTGGGCTGGGCACTCCCGCTCAATCTGGCCCTGCTGTGCCTGCCGCCTCCATGGCTCGGTAGTGCTGCCTCAGAGGTGGGAGATGCTTGTGCTGCTGCAGCTGGGCTCGCCAGCCGTGAGCTCGGAGTCTGGTGCCCACTGTGAGAGCACACTGGCCACTAGGAGGCAGCTCCTACATTGAGCATCTGCCCTCTGGTGGTCAGTGTGCATCATAGCTACCGGTTGACCAGTTGGGTGTTATCTTATAGATCAGCAAGTTTCCTTAGCACAGCTATTTTCACTTTTTTATTGGGTGAATCATATATCTCCATGTCTGTATTTGTTTGCTGGAGGATTGTTGTAGAATTTGGTGACCTAATGTTCCCTTGATTTTTCATGTTCTTTGGAATTTTGCATTGCTGTTTTTGCATTTGAATTAGCAGTCACCCACTTATGTTTACTACTCTCAGGGTAGAAATACCTTTTGTCACCCACTTATGTTTACTACTCTCAGGGTAGAAATACCTTTTGTCAGTACTGCTATAGATAAGGCTTTTTCAGATCTTGTATGAATGTGCCTTCTCTGTGCTTCATGCTCCCTCTTGTGGGAGAATTCTTGAGCCTGTTTGTTCTCCCTCCATATAAAGCACCAGGCCAGATGCTGATCTTCTTAGTATTAAGCTTTTTCTTTCTTTTTTGTTCCTGAAGGTGGTGCTACAGCTCAAGTTTGTGGTTCTCTCTTGTCTGCAAACTCTTGACTGTATTCTGCTCTTGCTCCCTAGCCTTTTATCAAATTTTGCTCTTGCTGCTGCCCTTGGCAGCTTCTACATGGAGCTGGACACAGAGGGGAGGAGATATGGGTTGGAATGCAGGTCACTGTTGTTGCCCACATGCCAGCATGCTGGGATCTGTAAGAAAGATTTTCTTAATGGTTTGTGGTCAGGCTTCCTGATGGAGTACAGAATGCAGTCAAGAGGAACCCTGTCTCTTTAACATGCTCTCTACTAATCTTCTTTGCCAGATCTTCTCCCTCTCACCAGTCACTGAGCCCCTAATACAACACTCTGGATGCTGTGAGAGAGAAATGAGCTCTTTGGAAGCACCCTGCAAACCAGGGGAAGCTCGGCACCCACTCACCAGCTCTATATCCCTGTGAGAGAAATCACGGCACAGGCGGGCCTTCTTTCAGCCTTACACTGAGCTCCTTTGGAAGAGGAATGATGCTGGCAAAATCAAGCATTCATCTCGCCCACACCAATGCATTCAAATTCATCTATTTTGTGCTTCAACAGAGTGCTGGAACTTCTCTAGATATCTGGACTTCCACAAAAGTTCTCTACTCCATAGGTCAGTGGTCAGCAAACTCATTAGTCAACAGAGCCAAATATCAACAGTACAACGATTGAAATTTCTTTTGAGAGTCAAATTTTTTAAACTTAAACTATATAGGTAGGTACATTGTTATTAGCTTAATTAGAGGCCTGGTGCACAAAAATTTGTGCACTCAGGTGGGCATCCCTCAGCCCGGCCTGTGCCCTCTCGCAGTCTGGGACTCCTTGGGAGTGTCCACCTACTGGCTTAGGCCTGCTCCCTACAGGATATAGACAGTCAGACATCCCTCTGGCAGACTGGGAGCCCTCAGGGGATGTCCACTTGACAGCGGGGAGCAGGTCTAAGCTGCAGTCAGACATCCTTAGCACTGTTGAGGAGGCAGGAGAGGCTCCCACCACCACTGCTGTACTGGCAGCTGTCAGCCTGGTTTGTGGCTGAGCAGAGCTCCCCCTGTGGGAGCGCACTGACCACCAGGGGGCAGCTCCTGCATTGAGCGTCTGCTCCCTGGTGGTCAGTGTGTGCCATAGTGACCAGTCATTCCCAGTCGTTCTGCTGTTAGGGTCAGTTTGCATATTACCCTTTTATTATATAGGATAGAGGCCTGGTGCATGGGTGGGGGCCGGCTGGTTTGCCCTGAAGGGTGTCCCGGATCTGGGTGGGGGTCCCCTTGGGTTGCATGGCCAGCCTGGGTGAGGGGCTGAGGGCCGTTTTCAGTCTGGCCACACCCCCTTCAGGAAGGGGGGTTGTGCTGGGGTGCCTGGCCAGCCTGGGTGAGGGGCTGATGGCTGTTTGCAGGCTGGCCACAGCCCCTTCAGGGTGGAGGTCCCCTGGGGTGCCTGGCCATCCTGGGTGAGGGGCTGATGGCTGTTTACAGGCTGGCCACAGCTCCTAGCCACCCAAGCTCCCAGTGGAGGCTTGCTGGAAGCAGGTATCTGGGATTTATTTATCTTCTATAATTGAAACTATGTTGCCTTTAGCGGAGGCCTGCGGGAAGCTTGGCTTCTTCCATTGCTGGGGCAACCAAGCCTCCTGCTTGCTCCAGCTCTGAGGCTGCCTGCCACCATCTTGGTTGGGTTAATTTGCATATAGTTGCTCTAATTTGCTGGTGGTGGTGGCTTGGGGCATATCAAAGTTATGGTCAACTTGCATGTTTCTCTTTTATTAGATTAGATTAGGTTACTCCTAAACTGACCTTTGCAAAAACGTCCTCAATCTGATTGAGGTACATTCGCTGAGGTCGACCCCTTCTAAGTCTCCCATCTACATTCATCTAGTATACTTGTTTCGTCTATGTCCTTTCTGAAAACTGACTTCTGTGCATGGGCCACAAAGTTTCTATCACATTGTATGTGTGTGTCTGCATGTGGTATTTTGTGGAAGAGCCACACTCAAGGGGCCAAAGAGCTGCATGTGGCTCGCGAGCCGCAGTTTGCCGACCACTGCCATAGGTGACTGCCAAAGTCAGGGCTATAGGTACTCCTGGACTGCAGGTAAGAGGGGCTGGAACAATTCACAATATCCTCACGGTGTCACAGCCAGTACTGGAGTCTCTCTGCCTATTACCCGATGCGTAGGTGGGCAAGATTCTTTCTAGGTCCTTTTGCATTGGCACTTTTGTTCGTGGATAGATAATGAATTTTGTTGTTGAAGGTGGAAAATAAGAAGAGATATCTCATGCTCACTTACACCAGATTGCTATTGTCACTCCTGAGGTATTATGATCCACTCCCATGGGATGCTCTCTAGCATTATTGCAGTATTATGCTTTCTTTTTATTATAATACTTTCCACACTGTTTTTATTACTTATATTATACTCAAGGCCCAGTGTGTGAAAAGTCATGCACTGGAGGGGGGGTTTCCTCAGCCCGGCCTGACCCTCTCACAGTCTGGGAGCCCTCAGAGGTGAGAGCTGTCCCGGCAATCAGGGGAAGGCAAAGCCCCATCACACCTCTGCTGCTGCCACTGCCGGCAGCACAAGCCTCAGCCAGCCCTGATTACCTGAGCCTCAGGCGGCCCTGGGCGGCTGGGGGGCTGAGGGGACTGGGGGATTCTGGAGGGAGGCGCGTGGAGCTGGCCCGGCCTTGCCGTGCACCTGCCGCCCTGGTGGGGCTAAAGAGACTGGGTGCTGCCATCTTGTGGCTGTGGGTGCTACCATCTTTGAGGGTGTGGCAGTCAATTAGCCTATTTTTGCCAAGGCATGAGGGTCAATTAGCCTATTACCTCCTTATTAGATAGGATCTTTCTAACTGGAACATCTGGTGTGTGGGAGCAAAAATGGTATCTATACTGCATCTCTGTATCTCCACTCCTTGTCCTTGCACTGTGGTAGTCACTTTAAAATTAGTTTTTAAATTAATGGTTGATATTTTTAAAGTGTTGAATAATGAAGGCCTTAATTTAACAGGCCTTATTACCAAAGTCTCCCAAATATAATTCTTTGTTCTGTAATGATAGTGACATTGAGATTCTTGAAATAGTATAAAATAAATGAGTTTCTAATTGGCAGGTCACTTTACCCAGATCCCCATATCTCTCTCAGTGTGACCAGACCTTCTGAATGAAGAACACAGAATCATTCCTACTGAAAATGCAAAGTAGAGCAAACATGAATAGTTTTACCTTAGGCAGAGGCTTAGCAGGTTTGCAGTGGAGGCCTCCAACAAATTGAAAATGTGGCAAGAGTGGGCGAGGAAACTCAAAATCCCAATAGGTTCGAATAAACCATATTTCTGCTTTTCTCATTAACTCGAATAATGTAGTGGGTCTTCCTGAAGGGGAAAAAAGAACAAAAAGTAGAAAAAATAAGAATATTGTAATGTGAATATACCATTTTTTTAAAAGTTTGTAATAATGTAGCCAAAGATGTTTAAAGTGTCTGTGGCTTGATAGTACAAACATATTTATATACATGTTTTGTATTATGTTGTTCACATATATTAACTATATATGTAAATTTAATAGTTTTTCTTCTCTAACATCACATCAGGACATTCACAATCATAGAAAATGGTTAAACCTAAGCCACTATAGAATTAAACATGCATTTGCTACTCTGTAAAGCTGCAGAAGTAATAGATGCAAATGTAAACAATGATTTCAATTCCTCAATCAATTAACTCTACCATATCCATGGAAACACTTTCCCTTAGATTATTTAGTCTAGTTTCTGCATTTTAGCAAGCTATTCCCTTTATTCTAGATTTCACAAAAACTGAGGTTTTGAGAGTATGGTTCAATTCCTGGTACTATAATTATATTTGGTTCATTTTAGGAGCCTAATAATACTTGTGCATGAATAAAAACATTTACAAGTAACAGCTGGAATATTTTCATAATGTATGGTAATAGATGTGCTCACTCTTGATTTTGACTCATTTTGTTTTTAATGAAGGGAGAGTTTTCACAAAATGTAGTTTACTGACTTCCATGTCCGCCCATCAACAAAAGCTTAGTGTTTAAGCAGATGAGTTGTAAGTGTTTAATGAAGGAATGTGAAGTCATTAGAAACCTCAAATTATAGGTTCCTGAGTCTGGGACAGAGGACTTCAGTGTGAAAGAACCCTTCAGGTAATATGGCAAAATAGTTCAGTTTTTAAATCAAACTAAACTACATGAGAGGAAGCAATTCCTCAATGACATAATCTAAGCATTTCCATAATATTTGTGAGAATGAAAGATTATTTCATAATGTTATTTTATCATTTTACTTATAAAAGACAAATTTCTCTGACTTAATATTTATACAAACCCACCTTTTAGAGCACTAACAAAGTTAGGATTTCATGCTACCAAGTAAGGACATGACTTACCTAGTGCTTCGCTGTAAAGCCGATCCCACTTCTCACTAAATGCTTGGAACCAGAAATCAAAATAAAGCACGTACATCATATTTTTTACTCGCTCCATGAATGTCATTTGATCACTTAATTCTGATAAGACAATAGGTACGTAGGATGGAGGGAGTGGAAGTCCTCCACTATACCTTTCAATTGTATAGCCAGCAGAGACACGGAGACTGTACACAAAAGGTATTTTAAGTAGCTCAGCCAGCAGCTCACCACAGGGTCCAATGGCATCTGCAAGAACGACATCAAACCTTGATTCCTGTAGTTTTGTCATAAGTTTCTTGTTCAAAACTACATCTTTACATAGTGATTGAACACAATCAGTAAATTTAAGAGTGACATCTTGAATTAATGAAAAATAAGTCCAAAATGTATCTTTTGGCATATATGTCCATTTAGAAACCAGCTGCATGAAAACATCCTCAAAATCATCTTTTGTCAAAGATGTAGGAAAAACCTCAAATTGAATAGCAGATGGCTTATTGGGATCAACAAGAATTGAAGCTGAAGATGTCAGAACGGTCACTTCATGACCTCTCTGGACAAGTGCATCCAGGATGGTCTTCATGTTGATCCAGTGGCTGTATTCTGTGGGCCACACCAGCACCTTTCCACAACTCCCAGGGCTGAAGTGACCACTCAGCTGTAGCAGCAGCAGAACTGAAATCCACTTCATAGGCATCCTGGTGGCACACAGGCTTCTTTTCAAGTGGCTGATCCCTTTACCATGGCTCATGCTTATGTCCAAAGAGAAATCAATTAGGAAGTTAAAATATAACTTCTACACCCAAAGTAAATACATTTGATGAACAGTCAGCATTTTATGGCGTCAGAAAATTATCAAGTAAATGACCTTTTTAAAATAAAAATTTGTGTAATATCTAAAGGTGCTGTCATCCAGCTGGGTCATCTTTGCAGTTTTCCTGTGTTGTATAATTTATTATAGATGAATGTCATAATTATAGGTTGTTAGAGGTGACTGTGTCTGTAACCACTGTTCATGAAGAAACGAAGATAAAGCTATTATGCAGCTGACAAAGAATTGCCTGGATGACAGTTCCAGAGATTTTATTCATTTATTTATTTATTTATTTATTAAATTTATCTTTATTGCTGAAAGTATTACAGGTGTCCCCTTTGTGTCTTTTTCCCCATTGGCCACCTCCTCCCTATACCTGCCCCTCCCAAGGCTGTGCCACGCTACTGTCTGTGACCATGGGCTATGGGTATCCTATCTAATAAAAGAGAAACATGGTAATTAGCCATACTGCCGCTACCCTTCCCATTGGCTAATCAGTGAGATATGCAAATTAACTGCCAGCCAAGATGGCGGCCGGCAGCCAGGCAGCTTGAAGCGAACAGGGGAGCTTGCTTGCTCCAGTGATTGCGGACTCCAACGTTCCCCGCCTGACTTGCCGGCCTCTCAGCTGCAACTCTAAGCAACTATGTTGCAAATATAGAAACTAAACAAAACCCCAGAAACCAGCTTTAGTCAGCCAGGATTCAGCCAGCCGGACCACAACATTGTATCAAATACAGAAGGCAAACAAAGGCCAGAAACCGGCTTTCAGCAGCCGAGGCCTCAGAGCTAAAGCTGGCCCAGAATAAAAAAAAGAAAAAAAGGAGCCGTTGGGAGCTTCAGTCACCCGCCAGCCTGAAAACGGCCCTCAGCCCCTCACCCAGACTGGCCAGGCACCCCAGTGGGGACCCCCACCCTAATCCAGGACACCCTTCAGGGCAAACCAGCCGGCCCCCACCCATGCACCAGGCCTCTATCCTATATAGTAAAAGGGTAATATGCCTCCCGGCACCGGGATCAGCATGACAGGGGGTAGTGCCCAAACCCCCTGGTCGCCCTGCGGCTCTGTGTGTGACGGGGGCGGGGCCACAACCTCCCTATCCGCCCTGCTCTGTTCGTGACAAGGGAAGGCGCCCCAACACCCTGATCAGCCCTGCTCTGTGCCTGATAGGGGGGAGCTCCCCAATCCCCTGATCGCCCTGTGGCTCTGTGTGTGACAGGGTGCAGCGCCCTAAACCCCTGATTGGCCCTGCTCTGTGTGTGACGGGGTAGAGCCATAACCTCTCCATCGGCCCTGCCCTGAGTGTGACAGTGGCGGTGCCCCAACCCCCTATCGACCCTGCTCTGTGTGTGACAGGGTGCGGTGCCCCAACTCCCTGATTGGCCCTGCTCTGTGTGTGACAGGGTGCGGCGCCCCAACTCCCCCCCCCCCCCAATGGGCCCTGCTCTGTGTGTGATGGGGTAGAGCCATAACCTCCCCATTGGCCCTGCCCTGAGTGTGACAGTGGCAGTGCCCCAACCCCCTGATCGGCCCTGCTCTGTGGGTGATAGAGGGCGGTGCTCCAACCCCCCTATCGGCCCTACTCTGTGAGTGACAGGGGGGAGCTCCTCAATCTCCCTGATGGGCCCTGCTCTGTGCGTGACAGGGGGGCGCCGCAACCTCCCCATCGACCCTGCCTTGAGTGTGACAGGGGGCGGTGCTCCAACCTCCCAATTGGCTGTACCCTGAGCATGACTAGGGGTGGCATCCCAACCTCCCGATCCTCCCTACTCTGTGCATGACGGGGGCAGTGCCCCAACTCCCCAATTGGTCCTGCTCTGAGCCCAACCAGGGGCTGCACCTAGGGATTGGGCCTGCCCTCTGCCACCCAGGAGCAGGCCTAAGCCAGCAGGTCATTATCTCCCGAGGGGTCCCAGACTGGGAGAGGGCACAGGATGGGCTGAGGGACACCCCCCCCCCCAAGTGCACAAATTTTTGTGCACTGGGCCTCTGGTCTATACTAATAAAAGGGTAATATGCTAATTAGACTGGGTTGACTGGACATCCAGTCATCCTTCCTTCCTTCCTGAAAAAGCCACAGTGGCAGGGGCTGAAGCAGAGGCAGTTAGGGGCGATCAGGCCCAAAGGGAAGAAAAGTTAGTGGCGATCAGGCCCGAAGGGGAGAGCACTTAGGGGCAATCAGGCAGGCAGGCAGGTGAGTGGTTAGAGCCAGTGGTCCTGGATTGCGAGAGGGATGTCCGACTGCAGGGATTGGGCCTAAACCGGCAGTCGGACATCCCCCGAGGAGTCCCAGATTGGAGAGGGTACAGGCCAGGCTGAGGGAACCCCCCTGCATGAATTTCGTGCACCAGGCCTCTAGTATGCATATAATTCCCTTATTAATCTCTACCCCCGTCCCCCCCCGACACACAGTATCCACCCCCATCTTTCCTCTGAAATTCATCAGTCTGTTCATGGTTTTGTCTCTGAATCTGTTTTGTTCAGCAGTTTATTTTGTTCATTAGATTCCACAGATGAGTGAGATCATGTGATACTTATCTTTCTCTGGCTGGCTTCTTTCAGCTAGCATAATTTCTCTCCAGGTCCATCTATGCTATTGCAAATGGCAAGGGTTCCTTCTTTTTTACCGTTGTGTAGTATTCCGTTGTGTAAATGTACCACCGTTTTTTTATCCACTCATCTGCTGATGGGCACTTGGGCTGTTTCCAAATCTTTTTATTTTTATTTGATTTGTTGATTTTTTAATTTTTTAAGTCTTAAATATAATAATAACACATGCAATAAATGTTAATATTTCAAGAAAAGACTTTAAGAATAATAATATTACCAAAACTATATTAACAAAGTATAATATTACAAAAGTTGTAGAAAATATTTAAAATCTGCAAATAACAGATTACTTTTATTATATTCTAAAATATTTTTCCCACCTCTGGCTCTACTTTTGTTCATCAGTTTATATTGTTCATTATATTCCACAAATGAGTAAGATCATGTGATATTTATCTTTCTCTAACTGGCTTATTTCACTTAGCATGATGCTCTCCAGTTCCATCCATGCTGTTGTGAATGGTAAGAGTTCCTTTTTTTTATAACAGCATAGTATTCCATTGTGTAGATGTACCACAGTTTTTTTTAATTGTTTAAAGTATTACATATGTCTCTTTTTTCCCTGATTAACACCCCCCCTGCCACTCCCATCCCAGAGGGCAAGCCCCCACTGCCCTAGTGTCTGTGTCCTATGGTTTTGCTAATATGCATGCATGTAAGTCCTTTGGTTGATCTCTAACACCCCCCTTCCCCTGCCATTTGTCTCTGGATCATTTTTTGTTCATCAGTTTATGTTGATCATTATATCCCACACATGACTGAGATCATGTAATATTTATCTTTCTCTACTGGCTTATTTCGCTTAGCATAATGCTCTCCAGTTCCATCCATGCTGTTGCAAATGGTAAAACTTCCTTCTTTTGTTATAGCAGCATGGTATTCCATTGTGTAGATGTATGGTAGACTTTTATCTCTAATATTACATCAGTACATTCAGAATTATAAACATTAATTTAAGCATTAATGAATTAAATGTGCATTTGTTTACTTTGTAAAGCTTCAAAATTAACGAATGCAAATGTAAACAGTGATTTTAACTCCTTAGTCAATCAACCCTACCATACACACAGAAATGCCTTTCCCTATTTGCAAAATAATATTAATATGGGAATAGACTACTTAATGTCCTTGTGTTCATGTGTAATGTTTGAAAAACAGTTAAGCTAATGTTTTGGTATAACTTTGCAATTAGAATAACAAATTTAAAAATATATTCATGTGGCTTTATTTTTGGTTTACTTTTTATAAGTCTTTATGTTTGGCATGACATATTTATAACTCTTAACCAGGTAGTCACTTGAAAACAAATTTGGATCTGAGAAGCTAAATTGTGAAAAGTAAGGTTGTCACAGGAGATAGTGACCCTTACATCGCAACTTCTTGGTGGAATAAAGTGGAGGAGTCCTATCTACGAGGCATATCAGCTTCAGACCTCTGAAAGAACTACTCTCTTTTTTTCTTCTTTCCTGTTTTTAAAAACTTCCGACAACAAAACAGAACACATTTTATGAGGACAAATGTAGCAGTTGCCACACAGGCCAGCAGGAACCCAATCACATCCAAAGAGTGGTACTGGAACCAGGTGAGCTCATGGGCGGCTGGCCTCAGGTGTTTGGCTCCTTTGTGGCGCATGACAAACTCGATCCAGAAGACTGCTCGATCTAGAGGCTTTACTGGCTGGTCATGATGAATTCTTGATATTTTCATAGCATTCTCCTTATATCTAAAGGAGAAACACAAAGATATCAACATTGAAAGAAAGTTAATTTGCTTAAGCCAATCATTCCCAATGAAAGTTGTGGGTTTTTTTTAAATTAAAAAATATTTTTATTGACAGATCAGCGTGGTTAATTGGTTGAGCCTTGACCCATGAACCAGGAGGTCACTATTGGATTCTGTGTCAGGGTACATGCCCAGGTTGCTGGCTCCATCCCCAGTGTGGGGTGTGCAGGAGGCAGTCGATCAATGATTCTCTCTCAATATTGATGTTTCTATCTCTCTCTCCTTCTCCCTTCCTTTCTGAAATCAGTAAAAATATATTTAAACAATATACACAAAAACATATATTGTATGATTCTGTTATTATGAAATATCCAGAAGGACTAATCTATAGAGACAGAAAGTTGATCGATGGTTTTTTGGGTGAGGGAGATGGGAAGTGACTTCTAAGGCATATGGTATGTCTTTTTGGGATGACAAAAATGCCCTAAGTTTATATTGTGATAGTTTCATAGCTTTGTAAGCATACTACATATATTAGAATTTTATAATTTTAATCATGAATTTTATGGTATGTAAATACTATTTCATAAAATCTATTTAAATGATTATAATAAAATAAATTTTTGAATGTAAAGATATTTATAGTTTCAGAATTTTAGATATTGAATTTATTTAAGTAAAGAATTTATGTTTTTTCTTCTAGTTTATCACTCTTCCTTTTATGTATTTTATCATATTTTAAAAATGTGTCCTTATAATTATTACATAACTTTTATTATTGGAGGAGAAAATTGTTGCACTAGATGGCTCCCCATTAAATACATGGGGTTAAAATGCAACTTTGAAGTAAATGTGTGGTTGAAAATAAAAGTAGATTAGGATGGGTTAACTCATCTTAATAATGTCAAAATTAGCCTCTTAAAAATGGGATGAAATTAAGATGCACTATTGACAAACTAATCTATGTATAAGTACTATCTATAAAAAAATAGGTGATACTTACGAAGGGTCATTAATGACAGTCTTCAATGCATTAAGCAAATCTGTACTTGAAATAGTGTTGAAGTCCAATCTGACAGCTGCTCCCTTGGTCTTCATGTGAACAATGTTATCAGGTTGATCCGCAAACATAGGAAGGCCCACCATAGGGATCCCATGGTAGATCGCCTCATAGATGCCATTGGTTCCACCATGAGTTATAAAGGCTTTGGTTTTTGGATGACCTAGGATTGGGTGAATTTCAGCAAATTTTGTATTATAAATCTCGGACTAAAATGAGAGTTGGGCAATAAAGGCACAGAGACTATATATTTAGTAACAGACTGGTCTACACTTCAGACTGTAGTAAAATGTATTTCAGAACTCTTAGAAAGAGGCACCTAAGTCTGCTGGAGAGACAGTGAAGGCTTACATAAAAGATAGCTGTATGAAATGCTGAAAGGTATCCTTTAAGAAGAGGAAGAAGAAGAAAAAGGTAAAGATACAAACTTTGAACAACAAATACACATCTGTCAACAAGTGAATCTAAAAATCAAGTGAATAAATAATCTGATGAACAGAATAAACTGGTGATTATAATAGAATCAGGGGCATAGAAAGGGAGTGGACTGACTATTCTTGGGGGGGAAAGGGGTGTGGGGGATGCGGGAAGAGACTGGACAAAAATCGTGCATCTATGGATGAGGACAGTGTGGGGGGGGGTGAGGGGGGAGGGTGGGGTGGGAACCGGGTGGAGGGGAGCTATGGGGGGATAAAAGAGGAACAACTGTAATAATCTGAACAATAAAGATTTAATTAAAAAAAAGATAGGTGTGTTCCTTTTGACTTGAAATGAATACAAGTTGCCAGTGGACAAATGGAAAGAGAATATTCTGGATTTTAAAAAGTTTATGCAAAATAAAAAAATGATGGTGCATGTTGAAATATATTCTCTTAATAAAATAGTGAAGTCACAGAATGTAATATGTAGATGTCAAGGCGACAGACAATGGGATGGTGGTGGCACCGGAATCAGAGGAAGGAAAAGCTACACATTATAATAAAATACGTTATTACTTCAGAAAGAGATATTAATTTTTTCCCCACTGGATAATGGAGAGTCACTGGTAATAAAAGAGGAGCTGATATATTTCAGGGGCACCTGTACACCCTCACTGTGGATTAAACCATTGGTGTAAGGAGAGAATTAGGAGGGAGAGTGATCATTGGGAAAGTGTGAGCTATTCTCTCTGAGAGGAATTACACATGAACTAAGGATCTTTTGTTTGTGGCCATAAGGAACATGGCTGTGTAACATAAGATGTCAACTTATAGCTTATCCTTTTCCCCTAGGACTGGGAAAGAAATATTGGGAAGTTCATTTTTATTTTTGAGGTTTTCAGTAAGAAATGTCCAATACATTTCTATCCTAGTGAACTGCTTATCATTCTGGTTGACTTGATTCTGATTTCAGGGTTTTCCAGAATCTTACCAAGAAGGTCATTCTGGGGAATCCATTTATAGAGCCGGGTATTTGGCCCTAAGGTATCTGGTTTTTTGCCATCATATCTCCATATAACCTGTTAGGGTAAAGAAGGTAATGTATTACTTGAGTCAAACTGCAGAGTTATATCATGTTAGAATTCTAAATAGGTTAAGAGACATCTAGTTAAACCCCTGACATATTACAGGTTAAGGGAATGAGGACAAGACATGTTGATAATGAGAACCAATAAAACACTGCTGTAAGGGGCATAGGTACTCGTATTGTGGGTTACTTATTTTTATATTCAGTCAGGTATGAGTGCAATCATGACGTTTCACACTTTGGGGTTAGAGAAATGAGATTATCAATGACCAATTCAAGCATATAAATGTTTTTTAGGTAGTCATATTATAGTGTAAACAGCAAATTAATAGTCTATATATTCATTTTAATTATTTATTATTCTAACTGTCATCATGTAGATTTAATGTTAACCTGTTTATTTCTTTCTGAATAACAAGGAAGTGGTTTATTTATATTCACTAATTTCATAAATTATCTTAGAGTTTTACATCATTTGCTTTACAAAATCAATGCAATTAGCTATTTATGAGAATTAAATAATTCTGATATTTAACAATTTATTAATAATAATAAATAATGTGTGCTTCATGAGTATGTTTAGCTTCTTTTAGTTTTCTACTTATTAATCACCACGTCCAAGTGGTAATTTTTACCCAAAATCAGTATTATCACTCTAGCTAGGGTTGAAAATTGTCTTAAAATGTAGAAAAGAAAAGCCATTGGCACTTTATAAATAATAGTTTACCTGTTGAAAAGATAAAATATGATGATGGTAAATTTAATTAATCTGACTGGCAATAATTCACAACATGCTACAATGTACTGACAGCATTAATTAATATGGTTATTTAATTATAAATAGCCAAGCAATTTATAAGTCCACCAGTGAGCTGGATTCTAGTTTATATGTGGTTAACATCTTGTTTGCTATTGAGTCTTAAAGTTACTTCAAGTTCTCAGCAAATATGCATGGGTGATAAGGAGGAAGCTACATTAGTTAGTAAACTAAAAGTAATTCACAATTACCCGGATACTTCAAATGTATTTTATGTATTAGAATAATTCACTACCATAATTTGTGGAGAAGGAGGAGCAGCTGAAACTGTCCCACACTAGGCTTGCTTCTGGTTGACTCTTTTTCATCTCCTCCTCCTCCTCCTCCTCCTTCCCTCCTCTTCTTCTCTTCCTCTTCCAACTCCTTCTCCTCCTCCAACTCCTTCTCCTCCTGCTCCTCCCACCCTCTTCCTCCGCCTCCTCCTCCAACTCTTCCTTCTCCTCCTCCTCCTTCATCAGAAGTTATTATTCTGATGGGTTGTTTTGGGGCCACATTTTATAAAACACTGGATCACCTTGAGGGTTGGACCCACCTCCACCCTTTCTTTTATGTCTTCCTGCTTCAGAATTTAGCAGGGCCCAGCCCATCAGGGAGGTTCTCTTTCCTTTGTACAGGCCATTTTTTCTCTTTCTCTAAATCACTGTTTCTGGTTTAGGTACCTGGATGCAGCTTGGTGAGTCCTAGATATCCTTTCTCTGAATATCACCTTGCAACTGAATAGGCCTAATTCAAAATCCAGGGAAAGTAGGAGAGGCCTGGATTACCTGGCAAGTGTAAACTGTATGATGCCTTTCAGATTGTTATCATTCCCTGGTTAATGTTAAAATTTAACTCTATTCTGAGAACATTGGTAGTGTGTTCAGTACTCTAGGAATCCTGCAAGGAAATGAAGCAAATGACAGGATAGGATTTGGTGATATCTGTTCCTGCCCTATAATACTATTATCAAACCAAACTTCACACTGTATTTTTGAAATATACTTCTTTGTGACCAGAATATTAATGCCAAAGTTATTGTCCATCGAAAACACCCTCTGTACTACTTTAGCACCTGCCATGTGTATTTTGTTTTACAAATTGGTATCTAAGATCATTGAAGCTACCCTAATGGTTTACCTTTTATGTAGAAATTTCTTAATCAGACACTTTACAGTTTAACACACTTATTTGTTTTCTGCTCTAAGATAGTTTATCTAACCTTTTGAGGAACCTGGGCAAGGGCCGATGCAATCACATTGGCTCTTTCTTCTGTCATGTTAGTGACCATCGACCCCAGGGAAAACACCACAATACCATTTTCTCCAGAGCTCTGGACAAAATCTTCCATTTCCTGTGAAGGAAGAATTATTTTTTCCATTACAAAAGACAATAGCATAGTGAACACTATTAAAGGGATTGCTACAAACAGCCAAAGAGAAAATTAAGTATCATAAAGAATTATTAGTGTAGTTCTTGTTATTTTAAATTGTGTTAAAATACACATAATATACTTACCATCTTAACCATTTCTAAGTGTACAGTGCAGTAGTATATATATATATATTCTTATTGTTAAATAATTCATCTCCAGAACTTTTTCATCTTGTAAATTTTTACTGTATTTTTCTTAAACTGTAATTCTCCACTTGCCATTTTAACAGTCCCTGACAACTATCAGTCTTCTTTCTGTTTCTATGAATTTGACTAGTCTACATCCTTTATGTAAGTGGAATCATGCAGTATTTTTGTCTGTGGCCTATTTCACTTAGCAAAATGTCCTTAAGATTCAGCTATGTTATAGCAGGTGTTAGAATTTCCTTCAATTTTAAGGCTTGGTAATGTTCATCTACAGATATCCTGAGCCACCAGAAAGACAAGTGGGTCCTAGAGCAAATTAATCCTGAAATATTGCAGGAGGTAAAAATCACTAAACTGATACTTTCATTTTTCAGGGACATCATGAAAAGGCAGGATTCATTGAAAAAGATAATGCTGGGGAAAATAGAAGGCAGCTGGAAGGAGGATGATCAAATATGAGATGGACTGACTCCATAAAAAAGCCATAGGCATGAGTCTAAAAGAGTTGAGAGGGCTGTTAAAAGTAGGATTTTGTGGACATCACTCATTCCTAAGGTACTCAGGAGTCGAAGTTGACTCACAGCACGTAATACATAATACACTATTGTGTGTATTGATTGTTTATTGATTTATCTATCAACTAGAGGCCCGGTGGATGACATGCGTGCAGAGGTAGGATCCCTAGGCCTGGCAGGCAGTGGGGGCCCATCAGGGCCTTTCAGCTGCTGGCCAGGGCCTTCCTCCATTCTGTGCCGCCCCCTTGTGGTCAGTTCATGTCATAGCGAACGATCAAACTCTGGTCAAACTCTTGAGGGGACACTTTGCATATTAGACTTTTATATATATAGATACCCCTTGGGTTGATTTTATCTTTTGACTCTTGTGAATAGTGTTATGAATATGATTCTAATGTCACTATTTTGGAATATACCCAGAAGTTCTATTGTTGGATCAAATGATAATTGTTTTTATTTTTTTGAGGAACCTCCATTCTCTTTTTATCAGTGGCTGTTTTGAAGAGACCTAATTCTTCAGTTCCTTGGAGTATACAATTGATGAGCTTGAATTCCCTTATTATATATTCTTGTGCAAGTGTGTGTGTGTGTGTGTGTATAAGGAAGAAATGAAATAGAGCCAGTACACAGTATTGAAGAGGAAATGCTTTTAGAGGCTCTTCATTTATAATGTTATTAATTAATAATATATATTTTTGTAATTAGGCTACACAACAGGATCTTAACTCACCTTTAATTCTTTATTTTAGTTCTACTAAATTGTGTTTATGCTTGTCAGGTTTTCTGGAGAATTATTGTAGTATATTCATTAGTATTTTTTTCTTTGACTATGAATACTAAGAAAAAGGCCATTATGATTAGAATGACTATATCTTTTATATCATCTCTATAATAATTTATATCTCATCTTAACTTTTGTCATATTCTCCCAAACTTTCCCTATAAATCATTAAAAAAATTTATTGAAGTATAGTTGGCATACTATATTATATTTGTGTCAGGTGTGCAATGTAATTATTTGACATTTATATACTTTACTATGTGATAAGTCTAGTAACCATCTCAGTACACAAAGTTATGATAATATTATTGACTATATTCCTTATGATGTACATTAAATTCCTGTGATTCATTTATTTTATAACTAGAAGTTTGTACCTCTTACTCCTCTTCCCCTTTCCCCCCATTCCCAACTGCCTCCCCCTCTGGCAATCATCTCTATATACAAAAGGCTAATATGCTAAGTGTCCAACTGTCCAGGTAATGAGGTCGTGTAGCAATGCCCAGCTTCCTCTCCCTAGCGACTAGTCTCCTTGTTGTTTCTTCTACCCAGGAACACGACTTGCTTTATAGCCAGGTGCAAACATTTTACACTTTAACCAAATGTCTCTGAAGTGTTTTCCCATGCCTCATCTTATTTGATCTTCACGGAAGTCCTGGAATAGATAGATAGGAGACTCAGTGGAATTCTATTTTCTTTTCATTAGCCAGAAAACAGAGATTTAGAAAGCTTAGAAACTTGACCCAACTGAAAAGAAGTAAGAAATAGTGGAACTTGAAAATAACTTCAGGTTTTTTCATTTCACAGAATATAGTCAGACACTGCTACAGTTAAATATTTTACCCTTTGTTCTCTCTGCGTGATCTACAATAATAATCTGCTTTTAGTTGATATTTATGGCTGTGTTGCTGACAATTACTTGAAAAAGAAGTTAGGTTCTTCACTGGTCTAGAAAAAGTTTAGCTACATCAGAAGGCAAGTCTAATTAAGCAAGTTTATTCTCTATATATAAAAGGCTGAGTTGACTCATGCATGTGTTTCTGTCTGTCATTGTCGATTATGAATTTGGTTGACATTTCTAATATAGAGAAAGGGCAAATAGCGATATTAAAATATTTATTCTAATTAATCTCTTATCAATGTGCAGGAATACATACATTGGGCCACTAGTTAGTATATAATTTGTATCTGTAGGTCTTCTTCTGTTTGTTTATTTATTTATTTTTAGATTATACGTATAAGTAAAATCATATAGTATTTGTCTTTTTCTGCCTGATTTATTTAACTTAACATAATACCCTCTAGGTCCTTCCATGTTGTTGCATTTAGCAATATGTGGTCCTTTGATATTGGTGAGTAATTTTTCATGGTGTGCATAGACCGCATGGATTTTACCCATTTATCTATTGATGGATACCAAGGTTGCTTCCATATCTTGGCTATTGTAGTTAATGCTTAATGAACATGGGGGTGTATATATCTTTTCAGATTAGTGTTTTTGTTTACCTCTGATAAATACTCAGAAGTGGAATTGCTCGGTTGTATACTATTCTATTTTTAATTTTTTGAGGAACTTCCATACTATTTTCCATAGTGGCTCTAGCAATTTACAATCTTGCTCCATGCACAGGAGTTCCCTTTTCTCTACCTTTTTGACAACACTTTTTATTTGTTGACTGATTTCTGGATATTTATTTTGTATCCTGCTACTTTACTTAATTCATTTATCAGTTCTAGTAGTTTTTGTGTGGAATCTTTAAAGTTCTCTATATACTAGTACAGTATCTTGTCATCTGCAAATGGTGACAGTTTTACAGTTTTACTTCTTCATGTCCAATATAAATGCCCTTTATTTCTATTTCTTCTGTGATTGCTATAGCTAGGTCTTCCAATACTATATTGAACAAAGCTGGCAATAGCGGGCATCACTGTGTTTTGTTTTGTATTTTTATCGTAGAAGAAAAGCTTTTAGCTTTTCACCATTAAATATGATATTAGCTGTGGGTTTTATTGTTAAAATATGGTCTTTATTATGTTGATGTATGCTCTCTCTGTAGCCACATTGTTGAGAGTTTTTATCATGAGTAGATACTGGATTAGTCAAATACTTTTTTTTTCCTGTATCTACTGAGATGATTATATGATTTTTATCCTCGGTTTTATTGATGTTGTCTATCACATTGATTTTTTTGTGTGGATATGGAACCATCCTTGCATTCCTAGAATACATTCCATTTGAGCATGATGTATAATTTTTTAACATATTGTTGAATTCAGTTTGCTAATATTTTGTTGAAAATATTCACATCTATTTTTATCAGTGATATTGGCTTGTGATTTTTTTTTTTTTTGTATTGTCTTTGTCTGGTTTTGCTATCAGGGTACTGCTGACGGCTTTCATAGAATGAGTTTGTGAGTGTTATTTCCTTTTCAATATCTCTGGAATATTTTGAGGATAGGTATTAGTTGTTTGGTAGAATTAAATGTTCAGTAGAATTCATTTGTGAAATCTGGTCTTAAACTTTTGTTTGTTGGGAGTTGTTTTTTTTAAATTACTATTTCAATTTTCTTGCTAGTAGTTGATATGTTCAGGTTTATGCTTCTTCCTGGTTCATTCATTGAAGGTTGTATGTTTCTTGTCTAGCTCTTTTTCTGGAGATTTTCTATTCTTTCATTTGGGGCCTGTTCCTTTGTCTCCCTATACTTGCTGCCTCTTTGTGTTTGTTTCTATGTATTAGACCAATTTGCTTTGACTCAGAGTTTTGTGTATTCCCTCATTTGTTTTACTTTCTGTGTTTATTTCTAAGAATTAGATGAAACAGCCACCTCTCCTGACCTTGATAAAGTGGCTTTGTGTAGGAATGATCTTTGTGTAGTCTGTGAGTGCTGAGTGGCTTCGGCAGGCTGGCTGAAATTGATGTGGTTGCTTGAGGTACGAGGGGGTCCCTGACATGCAGGCTAGCCACAGTTGAGGCAAACATGACCAATTTTATCAGGATGCCCAGCTCCGCAGACACCCTGGCAGGCTGGATGGCTGGGTTTGGAACAGCCAGTGGCATATGGCTGCAGCATTGACATGGCAGTTTGTCTGTCTGAGCCTGAGGTGGGTGTGGGGTGAGTGGCTTAGGGCACGCTATGGTGGCCTTGCAGGTGAGCTACAGCACTTGAATTGAATTCTTGCCCATGCTATCACTGGAAGAGAATGTAAACATTGGCACTCTCACGTACCTCCAATCCCAAAGAGTTTCCACAGAGCCTGGAGAGTTCTCACAGTTTCTCAACCTTCTCTACACAGTCTCTCTCTCTCTCATTTCTTGTGCAGAAGCTATTCAGTCAATCCTCAGATGTTTTTCAGGAGGAAATGCTCTTCATGTAGGTGTATTTCCTGAGTATTCATGGGAAGGTGTCAGTTCAGGGTCTTCCTATGCTGAAATCTTGGACCTCTCTCCCTAAATCACTTCTTACAGGCTGGAGAATTACTATAATTCAGAAGTCTGTTATTATTGCTCAGAATATTCATGAAATAGCCTTAAGATTCCTATTTATAACCCACAATTATCCTTTTATAGTTATTTATCTGAGTGTCCATGTTTCTGACATGTATGGGTATGACACCTTTTGCTCTGAAATCATATTGTACTTTCTTGTAGAATATGCTATGTGTAACTGGCTGTGAGGGGCCCTCATCATCACCTCGCTGACTCTCCCAGGGAGAACCTGCCTCACAGTGGGAGAGCTACAACTGGGCTTTCTGCAGCAAAGATCTGGTCACCCTCTTGGGTAGCACAGTTTGATGTATTTAAAGTTGCTGGTGAAGTCATGTTCACCTGGAATTGTTTCAGAATTATTCTGATTGCGGTCCCTGATTTTTTATCAGTTTTCAAATTTTATTACTTTCAGTGTTAGAAAAATTCCTGATTTCTCAATGTACTTTCTAGTTCCCCACCCCCAAATGTGTAAGGAGACAGAATTTCTTGGATATCTGGTCCAAACTTCATACTTATCTATCCCCTCTGTCCCCCCTGCTGATTTTTGTGTTTTAAATAGTTCAGTTTTTTTTTTCTCTGAAAAATAAAGACCTAACCCTCTTAACATAAAAAAGTTTACTTTCTCATTCTAATAATTGCTTCCAGCTTTTGTTTAAAAAAACTGACATATAATTGAAATGTAACATTCTGTAAGTTTGAGATGTATAGTGTGTTGAATTGATTCATTTATATATTATAATATGACTAGGGGCCCAGTGCACGAAATCGTGCACCTTTATAGGAACTGTGGGCCACGAGGCTGTGGTGGGCACAGGGGAGGGTCTTGGTCCATCCTTTGTGTTCCACCCGGCCCCTCCCACCATGGCCTTAGTTCCTTGTCTGCCTGCAGCCTTGCTCCAACCACCGCCGCTCCCATGTGCTGACTGTGCCAACAGTAGGTGTGAGTAAGGTTGGCATCATCATCAGCTGCTGCTCCAATTGCCCCTCAGGGGAGGTGGAAAAGCCTTCAGTGATGATTGGGGCTGGCAGCCATCACTTGCACCCGCTGATGGCACCGAGTTGTTGGGACCAGTGCTGGGCACCAGCAGCGGGTGCGAGTGGCAGATCTGGCTCTGGCAGTGGGTGTGAGCAGCGGCTCCAGTGCTGGCCATGGATGTGAGCAGGGCCATTGCCGGCAGCGGGTGTGAGAGGTGGCTGCTGGACCGGATCGCCCCTCAGGAGCAGGGGTAGGTAGAGAAGCCCTCAGGGACAATCGGGGCCAGCAGCTGCTGCATGCACCCACTGATGGTACTGAACAATCGGGACTCATGCTGGGCACCAGAAGTGGGAATGGGTGGCTGCTCTAGTGCCGGCTGCGGGTGTGAGCAATGGCCCTAATGATGGCAGCAGGTGTGAGCACCCAGTGGGACCGTGGGATGCGGGAGCAAAGAATTTTCAGTAACCACCATAGTCTCTCCCGGATGACATTGACCGGTGCCCCTCCTTGGTCTGGTGTCCCTGCTCACTCAGTGGTTCCACCATCTCACCACAGCCAACACCCGCCATGTTCTGCGCTCTGCCGCCTGCTGCCAACCCCTGCCATGTTTCGTGCATGCCCCCTGGTGGTCAGTGCAGGTCATAGAGACCAGTTGTTCGGTTGTTCTGCTGTTCGGTCTATGTGCAGATTAGGATTTTATATATATAGACTAGAGGCCCAGTGCATGAAATTTGTGCACATGGAGGGGGTCCCTCAGCCCAGCCTTCACCCTTCCAATCCTGGACCCCTTGGGGATGGCCGACTGATGGTTTAAACCAGCAGTCGGACATCCCTCTCGCAATCTGGGACCACTGTCTCCTAACCACTTGCCTGCTAGCCTGCCTGAGCACCCCTAACCACTGAGCATGCCAACCTGATGCCCCTAACTGCTCCCTTGCCAGCTGGATCACCCCCTAACTGCTCCCCTGCTGGTCTGATTGCCCTCTAACTGCTCCCCTGCTGGCCTGATTGCCCCTAACTGCCCTCCCATGCCAGCCTGATCGCCCCTAACTGCCTTTGCCTTGGCCCTGCCACTGTGGCTTTCTCTGGAAGGATGTCTGGAAGATGTCCAGTCTAATTAACATATTACTCTTTTATTAGTATAGACTAGAGGCCTGGTGCACAAAAATTTGTGCACTCAGCGGGGAGGTCCCTCAGCTCGGTCTGTGCCCTCTTGCAGTCTGGGACCCCTCGGTGGATGTCCACCTGCTGGCTTAGGCCTGCTCCCGGGGGGGATTGGGCCTAAGCTGGCAATAAGACATCCCTCTGGCAGGCTGGCAGCCCTCGGAGGATGTCCACTTGCCAGTGGGGAGCAGACCTAAGCTGCAGTCGGACATCCTTAGCCCTGCTGAGGAGGCAGGAGAGGCTCCCACCACCACTGCTGCACTGGCAGCCATCAGCCTGGCTTGTGGCTGAGCAGAGCTCCCCCTGTGGGAGTGCACTGACCACCAGAGGGCAGCTCCTGCATTGAGCGTCTGCCCCCTGGTGGTCAGTGTGTGTCATACTGACCAGTCATTCCCAGTCGTTCTGCTGTTAGGGTCAGTTTGCATCTTACCCTTTTACTATATAGGATAGAGGCCTGGTGCATGGGTGGGGGCTGCCTGGTTTGCCCTGAAGGGTGTCCCGGATCAGGGTGGGGGTCCCGCTTGGGTGCCTTGCCAGCCTGGGTGAGGGGATGATGGCTGTTTGCAGCTGGTCACACCCCCTTCAAGGTGGGGGTCCCCACTGGGGTGCCTGGCCAGTCTGGGTGAGGTGCTGATGGCTGTTTCAGGCTGCCCGCACCCCCTTAGGGTGGGGATCCCCACTGGGGTGCTTGGCCAGTCTGGGTGAGGGGCTGAGGGCTGTTTTCAGCTGGCCTGTGACTGAAGCTCCCAGCCTCTCTTTTTTTCTTTTTCTTTTTATTCTGGGATTTATTTATCTTCTATAATTGAAACTTTGTTGCCTTCACTGGCGCTCCCAGCTCTGAGGCCGCAGCTGGCTGAAAGCAGGTATCTGGGGTTTGTTTAGCTTCTATAATTAAAACTTTGTTGCTTTTGGAGCTGTTGCCTTTGGAGCTTAGAGCAGGCCGCAGCAGGCGGGGAACCTTGGCTTCCTCCATGACTGGAGCAAGCAAACCTCCTGCTCGCTTCAGCTGCGTGGCTGCCGGCCACCATCTTTGTTGGCAGTTAATTTGCATATCTCGCTGATTAGCCAATGGGAAGCGTAGCAGAGGTATGGTCAATTACCCTTTTTGTCTTTTATTAGATAGGATTACTACCTAACATTAGTGAACACCTCTGTTAGGACACATAATTAACTTTTTATGTGTGTGGTGAGAACATTTAAGATCTAGTCTCTAGAAATTTTCAAGTATATAAAGAGTATTGTTGGCTATAATCACTATATGTCCTGAACTTAATCATCTTTGAGTTGCAAGTCTGTACCCTTGACCAACTTCTTCTTACCCACTAATCTCCCTTTCACCAGTCCATGGTAATCACCATTGTACTTCTGTATCTAGCGGGTTTGGCATTTTTAGATTCCACATATAAGTGATATCCTATACTATTTGTCTTTTTCAGTGTGCCTTATGTCACTTAACATAATACCTTTGTGGTCCATCTATGTTGTCCCAAATAGTAGTATTTCCTCCTTTCTTATGGCTGAATAATATTGTAGTGTGTGTGTGTGTATTTCACTTCTCTTAAGTTGTTTCCATTTATTGGCTCTTGTTTATAATGGTGCAATAAACATGGGATTATGGATATATTTTTGATATCCTATTTTTCTTACTTTTAGAAGTATACCCAGAAGTAGATTTGTGGGTCATGTGGGAGCTCTATTTAACTTCTTAAAAAACCTCCATACTGTTTTTCATAGTGGTTGCACTGGTTTTACATTCCCACCAACAGTGCACAAGATTCAGTGTTATCTTGTAGATCAGCAAGTTTCCTTAGCACAGCTATTTTCACTTTTTTATTGGGAGAATCATATATCTCCATGTCTGTATTTGTTTGCTGGAGGATTGTTGTAGAATTTGGTGACCTAATGTTTCCTTGATTTTTCATGTTCTTTGGAATTTTGCATTGCTGTTTTTGCATTTGAATTAGCAGTTACCCACTTATGTTTACTACTTTCAGGGTAGAAATACCTTTTGTCAGTACTGCTATAGGTAAAAGGCTTTTTCAGTTCTTGTATGAATATGCCTGCTCTGTGCTTTATGTTCCCTCTTGTGGGAGGATTCTGTTTGTCCTGTTTGTCCTCCCTCCATATAAAGCACCAGGCCAGATGCTGATCGCCTCCTTTTTCTTTTCCTGAAGGTGGTGCTACAGCTCAAGTTTGTGGTTCTCTCTTGTCTGCAAACTCTTGTCTGTAATTCTGCTCTTGCTCCCTAGCCTTTTATCAAATTTTACTCTTGCTGCTGCCCTTGACAGCTTCTACATAGAGCTGGCCACAGAGGGGAGGAGATATGGGTTGGAATGCAGGTCACTGTTGTTGCCCACATGCCAGTATGTGGGGATCTGTAAAAAAGGTTTTCTTAATGGTTTGTGGTCAGGCTTCCTGATGGAGTACAAAATGCAGTCAGGAGGAACCCTGTCTCTTTAACATGCTCTCTACTAATCTTCTTTGCCAGATCTGCTCCCTCTCACCAGTCACTGAGCTCCTAATTCAACACTCTGGATGCTGTGAGAGAGAAATGAGCTCTTTGGAAGCATCCTGCAAACCAGGGGAAGCTCGGCATCCACTCACCGGCTCTCTATCCCTGTGAGAGAAATCATGGGCACGGATGGGCCTTCTTTTAGCCTTACACTGAGCTCCCTTGGAGGAGGAATGATGCTGGCAAAATCACGCTTCCTCTTGCCCACACCAATGCATTCAAATTCATCTATTTTGTGTTCCAACAGAGTGCTGGAACTTCTCTTTTGGAAATCTGGACTTCCACAAACGTTCTCTACTCCATAGGTGACTGCCCAAGTCAGGGCTGTAGGTGCTCCTGGACTGCAGCTAAGAGGGGCTGGAACAATTCACAATATCCTGTAGGTGTCACAGCCAGTACTGGAGTCTCTCTGCCTATTACCTGATGCGTAGGTGGGAAAGACTCTTTCCATGTCCTTTTGCATTGGCACTTTTGTTCGTGGATAGATAACGAATTTTGTTGTTGCAAGAAGAAAATAACAAGGGATATCTCATGTTCACTTACACCAGATTGCTATTGTCACTCCTGAGGTATTCTGATCCACTCCCCTGGGATGCTCTGCAGCATTATTTTAGCATTATGCTTTTTCTTTATTATAATACTTTTCACACCATTTTTATTACTTGCTTATATGATCTCTTTCCAAGTAAAATATCTGGTGTGGGGAGTAAAACCTGTGTCTACATTGATGCTCTGTATATCCCCCCCTTGCACTGTGCTAGTCACTTAAAAATTAGTTTTTGAATTAATGGCTGATACTTTTTTATGTGTTGAATAATGAAGGCCTTAATTTAACTGACCCTATTTCCAAAGTCTCCCAAGTATAGTTTTTTATTTTGTAATGATAGTGACATTCAAATTCTTGAAATAGTATGAGTTTCTAATTGGCAGGTCACTTTACCCAGATTCCCATATCTCTCTCAGTGTGACCAGACCTTCTGAATGAAGAGCACAGAATCATTCCTACTGAAAATGCAAAGTAGAACAAACATGAATAGTTTTACCTTAGGCAGAGGCTTAGCAGGTTTGCAGTGGAGGCCTCCAACAAATTGAAAATGTGGCAAGAGTGGGCGAGGGAATTCAAAATCCCAATAGGTTCGAATAAGCCATATATCTGCTTTTTTTATTAACTCGAATAATGTAGTGGGTCTTCCTGAAGGGGAAAAAAAGAGAAAATAAGGATATTGTAATATGAATATACCATTTTGTTTTCTTAAAAAAACACACACAAAAAAACAAACAAAACTTGGAATAATGAGCCAAAGATGTTTAAAAGATCTGTGCTTTGATAGTGCAGACAACCTATCTAATAAAGAAGTAATATACAAACTGACCATCACTCCAACACACAAGATGGCCGCCCCCATGTGGTCAAAGACGGCTGGCAGTGGAGGGCAGTTGGGGGGAACCAGGCCTGTGGGGGAGGGCAGTTGTGGGGGACCAGGCCTGCAGGGGAGGGCAGTTGGGGGGAACCAGGCCTGCAGGGGAGGGCAGTTAGGCATCAATCATTCTGGCAGGGAAGTGGTTAGGAGCAATTAGGCAGGCGGGCAGTCAAGCGGTTGGGAGCCAGCAGTCACGGATTGTGAGAGGAATGTCCAACTGCCGGTTTAGGCCCTGTGGGATTGGAGAGGGTGCAGGCTGGGCTGAGGGACACCCTCCCTCCCCCAGTGCATGAATTTTGTGCACTGGGCCTCTAGTTTTACTTATAAAAGACAAATTTCTCTGAATTAAGATTTATACAAATTCACCTTTTAGAGCACTCACAAAGATAGGATTTCATGCTACCAAGTAAGCACATGACTTACCTAGTGCTTTGCTGCAAAGCTGATCCCACTTCTCACTAAATGCTTGGAACCAGAAATCAAAATAAAGCACATACATCATATTTTTTACTCGCTCCATGAATGTCATTTGATCACTTAATTCTGATAAGACAATAGGTACGTAGGATGGAGGGAATGGAAGTCCTCCACTGTACTTTTCAATTGTATAGCCAAAAGAGAAGCGGAGACTGTACACAAAAGGTATTTTAAGTAGCTCAGCCAGCAGCTCACCACAGGGTCCAGCAGGATCTGCAAGAACGACATCAAACCTTGATTCCTGTAGTTTGGTCATAAGTTTCTTGTTCAAAACTACATCTTTACATAGTGTTTGAACACAATCAGTATATTCCCAAATGATATCTTGCATTAGTGAAAAATAAGTCCAAAATGTATCTTTTGGCATATATGTCCAGTTAGAGATGATCCGCTTGAAAAGATCCTCAAAATCATCTTTTGTTAAAGATGTAGGAAAAACCTCAAATTGAATAGCAGATGGCTTATTGGGATCAACAAGAATTGAAGCTGAAGATGTCAGAACGGTCACTTCATGACCTCTCTGGACAAGTGCATCCAGGATGGTCTTCATGTTGATCCAGTGGCTGTATTCTGTGGGCCACACCAGCACCTTTCCACAACTCCCAGGGCTGAAGTGACCACTCAGCTGTAGCAGCAGCAGAACTGAAATCCACTTCATAGGCATCCTGGTGGCACACAGGCTTCTTTTCAAATGGCTGAACTCTTACCATGGCTCATGCTTACGTGCAAAGGGAAATCAATCAGGAAGTTAAAATATAACTTCTACACCCAAAGTAAAAACATTTGATAAACAGAGCATTTTATAGCGTCAGAAAATTATAAAGTAATGATCTTTTTTAAAAATACAAATCTGTGTAATATCTAAAAGTGCTATTATTTAGCTGAATCAACTTGGCAGTTTTCCTGTGATTTGTAATTTATTATAGATGAATGTCATAATTATAGGAAGTTAGAAGTAATTGTGTTTGTAATGACTTTTTGTGAAGAAAGGGAGGTAAAGCTGCCAGAAGCCAGTTCCAGCATGTCATAATTGCAAGAGTTTCATCAAAATGTTCATAGAACTTGAGGACTCAACAAGGGCTGAGTCACATATGTTATCACCTGTTGGGAATGGCTGAGGGCATTTCCCCAAACCTGAAAAGACAGCTCAGGGCATCTTAATCTACATGTTATTGCCTCCTACTGGCCAAACACCTGAACAGCCGTAGGCTAATTCTCCCCATTCTGACAATGGACTCTGTATACGAAACCCTGACCCTGTGAAGTGTATATCTCTGCCTGGCCTCAGGACAATTTGTGCTAATAAAAAGCATGGGGTACTGAGATGAGGAGATCTTAGCTCCTTTTGGTTAGGCTCCTCTGACCCCCAATGCCTTTCAAAATTATATTTTGTCACTGGACTCTTACTTAAGTTACACACAGCCTTCTCCAGATTGCTGAACCCTTCTAGATGCTGGAACAAGAATCCCGGCAAAACTATTATGCAGCTGACAAAGAATTACCTGGATGACAGTTCCAGATTTTTTATTTTATTTGTTTATTTATTTTTTAAATTTATCTTTATTGCTGAAAGTATTACAGGTGTCTGCTTTGTGTTTTTTTTTCCCTCCATTGACCACCTCCTCCCCATACTTGCCCTCCCAAGCCTTTACCACGCTACTGTCTGTGTACATGGGCTATGCATGTATGCATATCAATTCCCCGATTAATCTCTACCGCACCCCCCGCCCCCCCTCGCACACACACACACACACACACACACACACACTATCCACCCCACCGTTCCTCTGAAATTCATCAGTCTGTTCATGGTTTTGTCTCTAAATCTATTTTGTTCTTCAGTTTATTTTGTTCATTACATTCTACATAGAGTAGGTCATGTGATACTTACCTTTTTCTGACTGGCTTATTTCGCTTAGCATAATACTCTCCAGGTCCATCCATACTGTTGCAAATGGAAAGAGTTACTTCATTTTCACTCCCGTGTAGTATTCCATTGTGTAAATGTACCACAGTTTTTGTTATTCACTAAACAGCTAATGGGCACTTGGGCTGGTTCCAAATCTTAACTATTGCAAATTGTGTTGCTATGAACATAGGGGTGCATATATATATCCTTTCTGATTGGTGTTTCTGGTTTCTTAGGATATATTCCTAGAAGTGGGATCTCTGGGTCAAACGGGAGTTCCATTTTAAATTTTTTGAGGAATCTCCATAATGTTTTACACAGTGGCTGCGCCCACCAATCTGCATTCCCACCAGCAGTGTACTAGGGTTCCCCTTTATCCACATTGTCACCAACACGTCATTTGTTGATTTGTATCACCTACCCTGTGTGAGGTGATACCTAATTGTTGTTTTAATTTGCATCTCTCAGATGATTAGTGACTTTGAGCATTTTTTAATATATCTCTTGGCCTTCTGTATGTCCTTTCTACTTTGGAGACGTGTCTATTTAGGTCCTTTGCCCATTTTTTAAACATGCTAATATATATTTTTAAATAATTTGTTATTGTTGAAAGTATTACATATGTCCCCTTTTGCCCCCATTAACACCCACTAGCCTGCCCTCACTTTCACCCTAGGCTCTCACCATCCCATTGTCTAGGCCCATGGGCCATTCATATATGCATATAAGGTCCTTGTTTAATTACCTTCCACCCACCCACACTCTCCCTCCTTCCCTCTGAGATTCCACTCTCCATTCCATGTTTCCATGTCTCTAGATCCACTCCACTCGTAGATTCCACATAGGAGTGAGATCATGTGATACTTGTCTTTCTCTGACTGACTTATTTCACTTAGCATGATACTCTCCAGGTCCCTCCATGCAGTCTCAAAGGGTAAAATATTTTTTTTTTTTTACTGCTGCATAGTATTCAATTGTATAAATGTATCACATCCACTCATCTGCTGATGTGCACTTGGGTTGTTTCCATGTCTTAGGTATTGTAAATTGTGCTGCTGTGAACATAAGGGTGCATACATTCTTTCTGATTGGTGTTTCGGGTTTCTTAGGATATATTCCTCGAAATGGAAAGACTGGGTCAAATGGCAGTTCCATATTTTTTTGAGGAAAATCCATACTGTTTTCCATAATGGCTGCACCAGCCTACATTCCCACCAGTGGTGTACTAGGGTCCACTTTTCTCTGTATCCTCACTAGCACTTGTTTGTTGCCCTGTGGCTGCTGGGAGCAGGTAGCTCCTCTCTGGAAAAATGGCAGTTTTGGTTTGGATGCATCCAAACGACCAAATATAGGATTCCTGACTACTGCTTTCCCATGTCTCCCTGCACTGCTTCCCACGCCAGCCTCTCTGTAGGCACCTCAGTCTGTGCCTCCCTCCCTGCACCAAAGCCTCAGGTGAGTAGTTGCAAATGAAAACTCATATGCTCTGGGTTTCTCTCCAACTGGCTCCAGTCTGCGAGACTCCACAGTGGCCAGTACGTCTGCCACCTTTCACAGATGTATGTTACATGGGCTGCAGGTCTCGGCTCCGGTGTCGAGCCTGGGTTCTGGGCCTCTGTCTTCAGAGGGAACAGACCCTCCTGTGGCCCAGAACTCCCTCCTCTCTGTGCCTGCTGCCCCTGGGAGCTGGGTCAGCTCCTCTCCTGACCTGGCCCTTCCTACCAGTTTCCAGGTGCTTTCTGTCCTTCTTTGATGTACGTCTCTTCCTTAGCTGGACCTCAGTAATTCCGGGTGAATGTTCTCCAATTTAGTTGTATTTCCAGTCTGGCCCTGGGATAAGGTGCAGGACACGTTGCCTATTTGGCTGCCACTTTCTCCTCTGAGATTTTAATTTTTAAATAAAACTTTGTGAACATGTAATTTACCCATAGTTCAATTGATTCGTTTAAAATGTACATTTCAGGAGCCGGAGACGCCGTCGCTGCCAGAGCGGGGTGCGCAGCCGGTCAGGAGGCGAGCGGCGGCCGAGGTGTCTTTCTATTAAGTTTAAAGATTTTTATGGAGGGAGTCACCAAGATGGCGGCATAGGTAAACACCGGAGACTGCTGCCGCAAACAACCACCTCAAAAATACAACTAAAAGACAGAACAGACATCACCCAGAACCACAGGAATGCTGGCTGAGGAGAGACTCTTCAACTAGAAGGAAAAAGAACAGCAAACCGAGGCTCAGAGGCGGCGCAGTGTGGAAAATACAAAGGTACCGAGGTGCGCGCGCAAAGCCGGCTGGTGGCTGAGGGCGCAGTTGTCGTTTTCAGTCAGGAGGGAGTCTCAGACTCTGGGCTCCAGATCCAGGCGAGTCTCTAGGGACTCAGACTCAGACGGGAGAAGCGGGATTGTCCGGCATCAGTTGGAATCTGAGGGCAGCTTTCTCTCCGAGGTTTGCAGCGGCTGCTGGGGTTCTGAGAAGCAGAGCCTCTGGGAATGGGACTGAGAGCAGGCATAACTGCTCCCTCCACCCGCCCTGTTGATCCCACCCCGCCCAAGCCCTGCGCAGAGCCATTTGCCGAATCCCCTCAGGCAAAGGCTAGATTAGCACCTCCCCAGAGGACAGAAGTTTTCCACACAGCTGATTCTCACAGCCAGTCAGCCTAGTGGTCAAATCCCTCAGTAGTAACTAAAAAAATCAAGGCTTAACTAGAACAAGACTGCGCACAAAGACCACAAGGGGGTGCAACAAGAAAGCATAAAAAATGCGGAGACAAAAAAACATGACAGAAATGGAGGATATGGAGCTAAAAAACGCAATTTTGAGGGCTTGCAAGAAACTTGTGGAGAGCCTCACAAAAACTAATGAGAACCTCGATGCTACAATAAAGAAACTAGAAATTAAGCATACACTGACTGAAATAAAGAATATTATACCCAATAGCAGACCAGAGGAGCGCAAGAATCAAGCCAAAGATTTGAAATTCGAAGAAGCAAAAAACACCCAACCAGAAAAGTAAAATGAAAAAAGAATCCGAAAATACGAAGATAGTGTAAGGAGCCTCTGGGACAGCTTCAAGCGCACTAATATCAGAATTATTGGGGTGCCAGAAGATGAGAGACAGCAAGATATTGAAAACCTATTTGAAGAAATAATGGCAGAGAACTTCCCCCACCTGGTGAAAGAAATGGACTTACAGGTCCAAGAAGCGCAGAGAACCCCAAACAAAAGGAATCCAAAGAGGACCAGACCAAGACACATCATAATTAAAATGCCAAGAGCAAAAGACAAACAGAGAATCTTAAAAGCAGCAAGAGAAAGAGACTCAGTTACCTACAAGGGAATACCCATACGACTGTCAGCTGACTTCTCAATGTTATGCCCAGATTTCAGGATCCCCAAGAAACCACATCAGGGAGCCAGCCAGTCTGATGCAAAAGCATAAGAGTCTTTATTCGAGCTAGCTCGGCTCCCCCACCTTGCCGACACAGCGACAGGAAGCAGAGAGAGATAACTCTGTGTGGAGACGGGTTATATAGGGGGAGTTGGAGGAAGGGGAGGAGAAAGGACTGTGCTCTGCCGATTGGCCAGGCACAAGTCTGTGTCTTGTTCCGGGGTGTGGCTAGCAGAGGCTTAGACTTCTGGGAAGAAGCTCCTTGCCAAGCACGTGGCCAAGGTAAGATGGAGCACTTACCCTGGGGCAAGGTGGAGGGTGTAGCCCTTACCCTGGGGCAAGGTGGAGGGCCTAGCCCTTACCCTGGGGCAAGGTGGAGGGCCTAGCCCTCGCCCTTTCATTCCCCCCTTTGTCTTGGAACTTCCGGCTCAATCATGAGACGGACTGCTTTTCTATTCCACTGTTGCTAGAGGCCCGTACTGGGCATATCTTAACAAATGATCTGGTGGAAGGGAAAGAAATCATTTTAGCTTTAACAACTTCTATTGAAATAGGATTTTTCTTCTTAAAATTCCTCCATGGCTATCAAAAAGCCAAATCAAGATTAATTTATCTACTGTCCTGGTGTTTGCATAAACACAACAAGAATGGTAACTGACTACCTTTGCTGGAATCTCATGGTTGAATCTTAATGTGCCCCGTAGGGCCAGGAAGCTGCGCCACCCAGCTGCCATCAGGCCCGCCTGCAGTATCTGCTGAGTTAGGTGAATCCCTCACCTGTAGCAACTCCACCTGAGCCCACGCTCTAGGCTTTAAGCCCATCTCAGTAGCCCTCCTACTTGTTGCGGCCCAGAGTGTGTGCGGGTTCCGCAGGAACGCAGAGGCATTCCTACTGCTCCCCTTCTACTCTTACCAACCGCCAATAACGGTAGGGCATGGGCCTGACGCTCCAGCGCCAGCCATCTTCAGGGCTTCCAAGCAGGATATCAGGCTTTCTTCGTGGCATTTTTACTGGCTTCAAGTCTTTAGAGCTCAGACAGGGCTCTTTAAAACATGATACTCCAGTCAAAGTTTTCCATTAATAAAACCACTATTAGGAACCAGTCTTATTGAATCTATGCAAAGAAATGTATTGCCATTACTTATTTAGCATTGCCAATATTTCAGAGGAATTATGTAAGGAGAAAAACATACTGATCTGCTCTAAGATTTTCTGATTTTTCCTTGCCAATTCCTTTTCATGGAGTTATAACAAAACAGTAACTGTTGGCATTAAACTTTCTTTCTATGCATAACCATGCCTTAGACCTTCTATTCCAAACAGGCCTTTCCCAGCTTTCTACAGTTGAGGTACTACCCCTGACATGGGCATGGTTACGCAGGCCTGCAAGACAATATACAGGCTGCCAACCATCAACTGTCTCTCAACAGAGACCAAAACCTGATGGGCACCCTTCCCTGCCCAGTTGGGCACCTGCCCTCTTGGCAGCCAGACACCCTCTACTCTTGGGGTTCACCCCACACAGTCCCCTTCCAGGACAGTCAACATACATTCAAACCTGCAAGAGAATCAAAGGTCAATATAACATATCAATACAATGAAACATAATATTGGCATCATGGCCGCTTCAGGCAGCCAAATCCTACTAAAGTCTATTCTTGACCTTCCTATAAATTGTCCTTGTCTCTTTGGAGCCATGTCCATGAAGATGCAGGCATCATCTAAGTCTATTACACAGTATTGTGGGGGCTCCCGGCAGCAGGAGTGATCGCAATCAATGTTACCAGCATCAGGCAGGTTGAGCACGCCGTAGCTTGAGCTTGAGCGGGTGTCGTTGATCTCGATCGACGCTCCATTTGGTGACGAAGTCTTCCCGGATCACGGATGGGTCCACTGACCGGATGTGAGTGTGATGGACCCAGGTCGCTACGCCGTTTACCTTGAGAGCGGTGGGGGTCGTCAGCACCACAGTGTAGGGACCCTTCCAACGTGGTTCGAGGGTCTCCTGGCGGTGCCTTCTGTCGTAGACCCAATCTCCTGGTCTGTGCTGATGAGGAGTTGGGGTTGGGCTGGTCTCGTACAGATTCTAGGGCCCGTTGCCTTCCTTTCACAGGCCGGGGGAAGGGCCCATGAAATCTCTGCCCTGAGGAACTGTGAGCCCCACCCTTAAATGTCCCAATCAGACTAGAAAATCCACAAATACCTTTTAAATCTACCCCAGAATTTCAAAATCCCAACCCAGCACAGAATATCACATAGCAAATCAAAGTTCTCAGCAAACAAACAGACAGAGATGTTTACTAGTTAGGCGGGCCGATTCCACCTCTGACAGAGAGCAAGCGCCCTTAGGGAAAGATCCCAGCGGCCGCTCAGGGTACTTTGCTATCGGTCAGAGCACTCAACCTCAAAGAAATCAAGCCTGTGGTTGTTGTTTTTTTTAGACACAAACAGAAATTTCACTAGCTAAACAATTTTCAATAAAGACAGATAACATTTCCCATTAAAAACTTTGAATCACCACAGGAGAAAACAAAACAAAACAGGAATAAACAAAAACACTTTTACACAGGCGCATGCCACATTTACAGCACAAAATACCAACAGATAACCTAGTTTGATTAACATATTATCTAGAGCCCAAGGGTAACCTGGGTTAAACTTAGGCATGTTATCTAAATTACAGTCCTGGGTCTCCAGAACACTGAGTTGATAAGTTAACTGGAGCTCTCTGATCCTGGGACAGCTATGCTGTCCCTCCCAGGCAAAGGAAAAATGTGCCCTCTAAGCCCAGTATGAAACCAGTTTCTACCTGAAATAATACTTTAGAAATTGGATTACTGCTATCAGTCCCTTTTAAGACTTTGACATAAGCTATTTAACTTTTGTTTAGGGAGGGAACATATAACCTTTAATTGCCCTTAGTTTAAGGAAAGCAGGGTTTTCTAGATTTAAGAGATGAGCTTAAAAATAGTATTAAATAAATCCATGAGGCAAGCACACTTCCTGCCCCATAAAACTCCACCTTAAAGCTCCACCCTTGACTAAATCAGAGGGAGGGGCCTTTGCTGTTTCAAGATGGCGGCCCCCAGGGGAGCAGCAAGTCATGTGGCTGACATGGCGGCTGCCAAGTCATGCAGCCCAAAATGGTGGCTGTCTACACTTTTTTTTTGCAAATCAGGATCAATAAGCAAAGGCATTTAGTTACCAGAATTACACAAATTTTCCCAATTCAATCCGAACCTTAAACTTTTAGCTGGCAAGTCAAAATATTCAGCATTTCTCAATCAGTCTAGAATCTAGCTAGCATCCTTTTTTTTTACTTTGGGTAAATGATCAGTCTTGGGCTCCATCCTGCACATCTGCAAAGAGACTCTAGCTCAAAACTCTATCCAAAATCGGACAGTGCGCGCATTAGTTTTAAGCCAGCTTTTCTCTCTACACGTGCACAGAAATCCCAGACGTATTTACTTGGGGAGGGGGTGACCTGTTTTCACAGATCCTCACTCAGATGCCCACCTGACCAAAGTCGTGGAGCCACACAAAGGAGGGGAGAGGGCAGGCCCCCTCCCTCCACACTCACACACTTTCACCAGACATTCACTCGGAGTTTAAACAATAACAACTTCCCAACTCCTGAGGGAGCTCTACAGCCTCCCCCAATCTCCTTGAAATGATCAATCACAATACCCAAAGGAGCAATCTGAGTCCGTCCCATAACATCCGTCCAGTAAGTCCACAGAAAACAGAAAAACACAGACACAGACAAACAGAGGGCCCCAAAGAACAGCCTTCCAACTCCATGGAAGCAACTAGACGATGGCCTTATGCCAAACCGGCGGGAGCGACCCGCCTCGTCTCAGATTGAGGGGGTTCCTACAGACTTTCCGACTCCGCGGAAGCAAAACTACACCCCTCCAGATGGAGGGTCGAGGCGTCCCCCGACTCCTCCCGCCCTTGATCCCCCTGTGCGTCCACTTAGATCATTGTGGGCAATTACAGATTTCAGAAGTGAGCTCACACAGAACAGATACAGAACAAGTCCCTGAACAGAGGCGGTAGAAAACTGCCTAGGAATGCTTCTCTTCTACCTTTTTTAAAAGATAGGCCAGATTCGAACCCTTAGCCAGTCCGAGTTTTGACGGTGAGTACCATCTAGAAGCCATTCCTCCAGATACAGGAAAAGTCCCTTAGAGATAACATATATCACACAGAACAGAATACACAACACACAGACACTTACCGCGGCCAGTCAGACTCTACGGATTGGGGGGGTCCCTCAATGGTTTTGGGGATCCCGGACGAGCCCCCAAATGTTATGCCCAGATTTCAGGATCCCCAAGAAACCACATCAGGGAGCCAGCCAGTCCGATGCAAAAGCATAAGAGTCTTTATTTGAGCTAGCTCGGCTCCCCCACCTTGCCAACACAGCGACAGGAAGCAGAGAGAGATAACTCTGTGTGGAGACGGGTTATATAGGGGGAGTTGAAGGAAGAGGAGGAGAAAGGACTGTGCTCTGCCGATTGGCCAGGCACAAGTCTGTGTCTTGTTCCGGGGTGTGGCTAGCAGAGGCTTAGACTTCCGGGAAGAAGCTCCTTGCCAAGCACGTGGCCAAGGTAAGATGGAGCACTTACCCTGGGGCAAGGTGGAGGGTGTAGTCCTTACCCTGGGGCAAGGTGGAGGGCCTAGCCCTTACCCTGGGGCAAGGTGGAGGGCCTAGCCCTCGCCCTTTCACTCAACAGAAACTTTGCAGGCCAGAAGGGAATGGCAAGAAATATTCAAAGTGCTGAATACCAAGAACCTACAACCAAGAGTACTTTATCCAGCAAAGCTATCATTCAGAAGTGAAGGTCAGATAAAGAGCTTCACAGATAAGGAAAACCTAAAGGAGTTCATCACCACTAAACCAGTATTATACGAAATGCTGAAAGGTATCCTTTAAGAAGAAGAAGAAGAAAAAGGTAAAGATACAAATTGTGAACAACAAACATGCATCTATCAAGTGAATCTAAGAATCAAGTGAATAAATAATCTGATGTACAGAATGAACTGGTGATTATAATGAATCAGGGGCATAGAAAGGGAATGGACAGACTATTCTTGGGGGGGAAAGGGGAATGGGAGATGAGGGAAGAGACTGGACAAAAATCATGCACCTAAGGATGAGGACAGTGGGTGGGGAGTGAGGGCGGAGGGTGGGGCGGGAACTGGGAGGAGGGAAGTTATGGGGGGGGGGGGGGAAGAGGAACAAATGTAATCTGAACAATAAAGATTTAATTTAAAAAAATAAATAAAATGTACATTTCGATAGTTCATACTGTATTCACAGAATTGTGCTACCACCATGGTGATTATATGAAGAGCATTTTCTGCCCCAGTGAAACCTTTATCCTTTACAAGGAACTCCCTAATGTCTTCCTCCCTAAACCCTATCTGACCATCAATCTGGTTTGTGTCTCTATGGAAGTAGAGGATTTCTTGTAAACAGAATAATGTAATATGTGTCCTTTTGTGATTGGCTTCTTTTACTTAGCATAATAATTTAAAGATTCATTCATATTACAGCATGCATCCTTTTTACTGCCAGATAATATTTCATAATACAGACACACCACATGTATTAGTTGATAGACATCCCTGCCCCCAATTTTGGCCACTATGAATAATGGTTTTTTTTTAATATTTATGAGCCAGTTATGAATGAACAAGTTTTCCTTGGGCATAAATGTGTCTGTAAATAGGTAAGTGATGCTGTGCCTTGTTTTGAAGGAAGTGGGTGTATATATGTACACACGCTATAAGAAAATTCAATAGTCCCTTTAGAGTATGGGTTCTACATTATCCAACCTACAATTGAGACCATATGCCCATTATCAAAGGCTGCAAGAAGAGTGAAAGCAGCCAGGTGAGTCTTTTTAAGGGGCTGTGAGGTAAAGAGAATTAGTTACTGAAACCAAAGTCTATCACAAACAGCTCAATTTTATATTAGGAAACAACTAGCTGTTGTTATATTTCTAAATTAACATACATTTTATTTATTTTTTGTTGTTAATCCTCACCCAAGGATATTTTTTCCATTGATATTTTTGGAGAGAGTGGGAGGGAGAGAGAGAGAGAGAGGGAGACAGAGACACATAGACTGGTTGCCTCTAGCACAAGCCCCAACTGGGGTGGGGAAAGAACCTACAACCAAGGTATGTGCCCTTGACTTGAATCGAACCCACAACCCTTCAGTCTGCCGGGCGACGCTCTAACCACTGAGCCCTGGCTATGGCTCCACATACACTTTAATCAGAAATGACTGAACCTGGATGAGGGCAAATGACTTGCCATATTTTTAGGTAAGAAATGATGCTGAGGCTGGATATACAGTAAAACCAAGGAGCAGGAGGGGGCAGGAGTGGGGAGAAGAAGGTAAGTGAGGGTTAAAAGGGGGGACATCTGTAATACTTTCAACAACAAAGATAAAATATATATAAAACAGCCTTCCCCCCAAAAGAAGCATTAGTGGTCTCCCAAAATGAAATGGAAGGATGAATCATTTCACACAATTCTAACTATTGAATGGTTTCTTTAGCAAAAATAAACCACAGAATTTTGCACCAGAATAAAGTTAAAATATTCTGAGCATTTGCACAGTAATACTAATATTGTGAATAAACTATTTAATGTTCTTGTATTTATGCCCAGTGTTGGAAACATAATTAAGCTTAATCATTTTTTGGTATAACTTTGGAATTCATATAATAAAATTCAATAAATACCCACATTGTTTTATTGTTATTTTATTTTTGCCCAGTTTTTTCTCTTTGGCATGAATATTTTTAACTCTTAAACAGACAACAAATCACTTGAAAACAAATTTTGATTTGAGAAGCTAAATTGTGAAAAGTCATTTTGTCACAGGAAGAAGGGATCCTTATGTTCCAACTTCATTGTGCTGAATAAACCCAAGGAGGCATATCAGCTTCAGGCCTCTGAAACAACTACTCCCTTTTCTTCTTCTTTCCTGGTTTAGCAAACTTCTGGTAACACAACAGACAACATTTTGTGATGACAAATGTAGCACTTGCCACACAGGCCAGCAGGAACCCAATCACATCCAAAGAGTGGTACTGGACCCAGGTGAGGTCATGGGAGGCTGGCCGCAGGTGTTTGGCTCCTTTGTGGCGCATGACAAACTCGATCCAGAAGACCGCTCGATCTAGGGGTTTCATAGGCTGGTCATGATGAATTCTTGATAATCTCATTGCATTCTCTTTATATGTGAAGGAGAAACACAAAGATTACACATTGAATGAAATTTAACTTACCTAAGCATATCATGCCCATGAAAGGTTTTTGAAAATGTCATAAATATGATTCAAAATAATATCATTCATTGAATTTACTTCTTCATAGATAGTTTGTCCTTTAAGTTGGGATTTTCTGATGACATGTAGTTTTAAAAGTGAAGATGGAAGTTGGACAGTTCAGTCTTTTCTAGCAGAGTAAATGGTAGGAGCCATTGTTAGTGCTATCAATGAGATGGTGGAAATTCACTTGCAGAGTGATGCTCATGAAGTGTTTAATGGGAGTAGTGTCATTGTGAGTGAAATGTCTCCCCAGTAGTCCCTGGACGTCCACTCTTCTCTTTGACCCTCTACTTTTTAATTGCCATCAGTTAGCCAGTATGGTTTTTGAAACAGATATCAGATATGACACTTCCCTGCTCAAAATTTCCATCTGGCTTCTCATCACATTTGAATAAAGTCCAAATGATTTTAGGACTAAAGGACTCCACATCCTCATACCCCTGGCAACCTCTTCTTTCACTTGGTCTCATGCACACTTTGTTGTAGGCACACTGGCCTTCTAGCTGTTCCTTGAAGTTGTCTGACAGGTTTTTGTTTGTTTGTTTTTAATTGCAAGTGCATTGCTTAAGCCTCCATTGGTGAGGTATCCATTTCAAAGAGGCATTTACTTTCAAGAGGACTATCTTTGTCAGCCACTTGACTAGATAACGAGCTAGGCTGCCTCCCTCCAGTGAGGTTCCTTTGTTTTAGAGATTTATTTCACTTCAATAACTGGCTATTTGGACTATATTTTTTTCTTGTTCCAGCTTAAGTTCCTGCTCTTATATTTTAAATTCATGAATAAAGAGTGAGTTTGCCAAACTCTTGGCCTTCATTCCAATAAAAGCAGTGTGTGTCTGATTTGCTCTCTCTCTCTCTCTCTCTCTCTCTCTCTCTCTCTCTCTCTCTCTCTCTCCCTGTGACTGTTTTGTGGCCCCAGGTAATTTCTGGGTTTTTAAAGTAATAAACTTTTATTTTTCATAATTTTTTTATGGTTATTGCTCAATGACATCTTGCAATCATAATAGGAACCACAAGGGCTGATCCAGACACCACATTGGTTATTAAGAGCCCTGACCAGAACAAAATAATATCAAACAGGTTACATTTTAAAATTTTATTCTTTAAAACTTGTAGGTATTTTTCCATTATTTTGGGGATGAAGCTTACAAGCATGTGGCCTGGTTGTGTGTTTAAAACTCTCTATTATGACTACAGATATGCATATATTTTTCTTTATCCATTTTGTTTTGAGTTTTTATTAGTAGATGTTACCAATTGATGTTGTTTTCAAAAATTGTTGTATTAATTATTATGAGATATTTGTTTTTTGCAGGCTTTTGAACCACTGTGTCTGATATTAGCATAAGTAAAACATCTCTCTAGGTTATGTTTAAATAGATCTTTTCCTATCTTGTTACTTACAATCTTCTTAGGTATTACTATTCAAACATTTCTTGTAAAAAGTATGTTAGTTAGTTTTTAAAATGCAGTCTAACAATCTTTGTCTTTAAACATTGAGTTTGTTTAGATTTGATGTAAGTATTGGCATATTTATATTTGTATCTACCATCTTATTCTAGTCTCAGGGCACGAAATTCGTGCACAGGTAGGGTCCCTAGTGGCTTCTGGCTGCCAGCCAGGGCCTTCTTTCGTTTGGTGCCCTGACCTGGTGGTCAGCGCATGTCAAAGCGAGCAATCAAACTTTTGGTCAGTTCAAACTCCCGAAGGGACACTTTGCATGTTAGGCTTTTATATATATATAGATTTTCTTTTCTATTTGTCCAACCTGTTTTATATTTTTTTCCTATTCTTTCATATTTTAAGGTATTTTCTTCTCATTCAATTGTTCTAACATTTTATTCTAAATAATACATTTTGAGAGAATTCCTTTTTGTTATACTCTATTAATATAATAATAATGCAAATAGTAGTAATAAATACTGAATTGATGGTTGCCATGCTAGGCACTATAAATTGTACTACACTATTTTACTCTTTAATATGGAAAATTTTAATGACTATTTTATCACATTTGAAAAATTTTATGCTTCAAAGGACATAATTAAGAAAGTGAAAAATCAACCTTCCAGAAGGGGAGAAAATATTAATATATTATATATCTGATAGTGTACTTGTATTCATAATACATTAAAATATCTTTATATTTATATATATAAAAAGCCATCGATCAGAATGCCATAAGGCTGGAACAACTGGTTGCTAGGACGTCCACTGTGGCCAGTGAACATGCCCAATCATGGGACAGGGCTGGCCAGCCAACTTCCTGCATCCCCTCTCCCAACCCAGCTCCACCCCAGATTGGCCCCCGCACCCGGATTAGGGTCAGGGGGGCTGGCCAGCCACCTTCAGACCCTCCCCTGAGCCAGCCCCATCCCTGATCGCTGCCCCCCCCCCACCCCATAGGGGGAAAGGCTGGCTGGCCAACTTCCTGGAGCCATTCCCCTGGGTCGGCCCCACGGCTGATGGTTCTCCACCACCCCAATCAGCCCGCAGCCCCTCCCCCCAGCCGTCTCCGCCCCTGATGGCTCCCCCATCCCAATAGGGGCCAGGGCTGGCCAGCCAACCTTCTTCAGCCCCTCCCCCATCCAGCCCCACCCCAGATCGGACCCTGCACCCCGATCTGGGGCAGGGTTGACCAGCCAACAGCCTGTGGCCCCTTGCCCTGGTCAGCCCTGCTCCCAATGGGCCCCCACCATCCTGATTGGTCCAAGGCTTCTGCCCCCAGCCAGCTCCACTCCAGATCGGCCCCCAACTCTAATCACGAGCAGGGCCAGCCAGCCAACCACCCATGTCCCCTCCCCCAGGCTGCTGGCCCATGATCGGCCCTCCCATCCCATTTCGAGGTGGGGGCCCTCTGGCCCACCACCCACAGCTCCGCTCCACAGCCAACCCCACCCCTGATCAGCCCTCACCACCCTGATCAGCCTGCAGCCCCTCCCCCTAGCCATCTCTATCCCTGATGGCTCCCCCACACCAATTGAGGGTGGGGCTGGCCTGCCAATATCCCATGGCCTCTCACCAGGCTGCTGACACCCGATTGGCCCACCTACCCCATTTGGGGGTGGGACTGGTCAGCCCACTGCCCACAGCCCCTCCCCACTGTCAGCCCTACCCCCAGTTGGCCTCCCACCCCAATTGGGGGTGGGGCCCATGAGCCAATCGCCCATGGCCCCTCCCCCCAGCTGGCCCAGCCATTATTGGGCCCCTATCGGGGTGGTTTGGCTGGCCAACCTCCCATAGTCTCCTCTTCCTAACAGACCTGGCCCCAATACACCCCAATTTCGGCTGGGCTGGCTGGACCCCACCCATACACGAATTTGTGCACTGGGCCTCTTGTTCAATAATAAAACAAATAACCAAATTTTAAAGTTGTCAAAATATTGCTATACACATTTATCTAGTCAGGCTATATGCATGCTTAATAACATATGAAATTAGGCTAATATGAAAAATATGCTCTGGCTCTAAGGGAAGTACAAATCAAGTTGACAAGGAGAAACCACTTCATACCTCTTAGGATGGTTATTAAAAAGACAGATGAGTATGGCTGGATGAGTATTGACCTATGAACCAGGAGGTCACGGTTTGATTCCTGGTCAGGACACATGCCGGGGTTGCTGGATTGATTCCCAGTAGGGGGCATGCAGGAGGCAGCTGATCAATGATTCTCTCTCATCATTGATGCTTTTATCTCTCCTTCTCCCTTCCTAGCTGAAATAAATAAATAAATATTATTTAAAAAAGCGACAGATGATAAGAAGTGTTAGTAATGTGGAGAACTTGGATCTCTCATATATGGCTGATGGGGATGTAAAATGGTGGAACTTCTTTGAATATCAGTTTGCAGTTCCTCATAGAGTTACCATATAACTCAACAATTCTATTTCTAGACTTATGCTTGAAAAGAAATTAAAACATATTCACACAAACATGTGTGGCAATGTTCACAATAGCAAAATGTGTAAACAACCAAAATGTTCATGAACTGATCAATGGGAAAATCAATGAAGTATATCCATACATAGACTGTTGGGGACAACAAAGGGGCTCTGTAATAAATCAAACCAAAAATAACCTCACAGGATGATCTTAACTGGTAAGGTTATGGTGGACAGTCATGCCTCATGCTTGTAAAAAGGTTTATCTGTGACTTAAGCAATCCCAGTCTGTTGTTTTTGTGCATCTATGTTAATAGACCTTTAAAATGTCAGATTAGTCCACTTTTCAGACTCCTCAGAGGCATAACTACCCTCAAGAGAGCACATAATCTTCCTTATGCTACCTTCTTAATTCCAAATGTATAAAAGAAACTGCAAAACAGCCATTCTTAGAAGCATTTGCTTCCTGACATGCTGACTGTTTTGTTCAAATAACCTCATACAAAAATTGAGGTTAGTTGCTGTGGTTCAGTTGGTTGGCTATCATCCTCTGCACTGGGGAGTTGCTGGTTCAATTCCCAGTCATGTCACCTGCTCAGGTTGTGTCCTTGATCCCCATAGGGATCAGCAGGAGGCAGCTGATCAATGTTGCTCTCATATTGATGGCTCTCCTTCTTTTCCTCTCTCTCTTAAAAATAAATCTTTAAAATTCTCTATGGGTTTGAACATTTTTATGTTGACACTATTACTCATCAATACAAAGCTATCACATGCATGAAACTCAAAATTATGCTAAGTGAAAGAAGCCACTTGCAAATATCGTATGATTCTATTTGTCTGAAATATCCAGAATATGGTAATTTATAGGATAGAGAGTAGATTAATGGTTGCATAGGGTGGGGTGGGGGGTGAGTGGAACAGGGGGTCCCCTGGGGGTGAGGATGACGGAGCCCAACACGCTGGAGCATCTGCATGCAGGACTCCGGATACCAGGTTCAGAGACACAGATCTAAGTTTATTGGGGAAGTACAGCTGTATACAAAGGGGTAAGCAGCCAATGCAATAGGGACATGCTTGCTATGCTATCCAATGGGCGTGAGGGTCGGGGCTAAGAGTAGGTGGCTCTTGGAGATTTGTCAGGCGGGTGTTGCCACTTCCTGGTGTACCAAGGAAGCATGTTCGCTGGAGTGTGCTCACAGTGTTGCTTTGGCTGCAGCACTGAGATAAACCTCTTGAGCTGTGCCCACATCTCCCCCTTCCCTTTTTATAAGCGCCTGCTGGATGTGGATAACCATAGCTTGCTGTGCATCTATTCTTTGGATCATGGAGTAAAAGCAACAAAACAAGCAGAATGCAAGAAGGCCTCCTGCTGCTGGGACGGCCCATATGAATATGTTAGCAGGATTTAACCAGGAGGTTAGACGGCTGAGGGCATCACTTAAGAAACTAAACTCAATGGGTTTTACTCGGGTATTATTGATTCTTAGGATTTCTCGCTGGAGCTGATAGGTGCTGTTTAGGAATGCCTGGCTGAATGGACCTTTAAGGAGATTTGCTAATTTTTGGCGCTCCCAGGAGGCATTTCTCACTGGAATGGGCATTACACAGATGGCACACATTAATAGGAATAATGTCCCTGCCAACAGATTGCCTTCTGGTGCCAGGCGTGCAGCTTGGTCCTGTAGATTCTTGATGTCTCCCCAGGTAATGTTGTGGGCCTGTCAGTGTCTTGGTCGTCTCTGCCACCGGGGCTGGTTGTCCTCTATGGTCAGGTCCTTCATTTCCTCTCTCTGGGGTGATGGTGATGGTGATGGTGGTCTACGGCTCATCGCTGGTGGTGCAGGGTTTGATGTTACAGTCAGGAATCCATGCGGGATTTTTCTCACCTTCTGGAAAAATACAAGCAAACCCTCTCCCTTGGGTTAAGAGTGGGTCGGGGCCCTTCCAAGCCCCGGTTAGTGGATCTCTCCACCGGACAAGGGGAGAGGTGTTGGTATGTCTCTGAGACCTCCCCAGTGTTTGAAAATGGGAGGAAGACCGTCGGGGGCAAAATGAAAATAATTGAGGGTTATGAGAGCCTGTAATAGTTGCTGTTGAGGTGTTAATCTTTGTTCTACCTTTTCCCCCCTTTTTTCTTTAGTAAGCTGGATTTTTTAACTCTTTATTTTGTCTTTCTATTATGGCTTGCCCTTGTGGGTTGTATGATATGCCAGTAACGTGCTTGATGTTATGTTTCGTGAGGAATTGCTGAAAAGCCTTGGTAGTGTAGCAGGGGCTGTTATCTGTTTTAATTTCCCAGGGGAAGCCTAATGTTAGAAATGCTCCCTTAAGGGTTGCTATTGCGTGGCGAGTCTTTTCACCTGTGTGAGCTTGAACATATGTGGCCCCAGAGCAAGTGTCAATGATTACATGTACATATTTGAGCCTACTGAAGCTGGGAATATGGGTTACATCTGCTTGCCATAAGGCATTGGGTTGGAGCCCCTAGGGGCTGACCCTTGGTGGCTGGAGGGGGCTTAAAGGCAATAGGGGGCCACAGGTTTTGCATGCCTGTATGAGATGCTTGCAGCCAGAGAGGGTTAAATGAGGAAATAGCTTGTGCAAGCTAGCTGCCTCTATCTCTGGCCTATTTATTTTTGCTTAAATGAATTTCCTTTGGATTATTTTGACACCACGTATGTTTTTCATGGGTGTCTTCTGTTAGCATTACAAATGAAAAAATTTTTCTAGATGTAAATTAGTTACAGGATATTTTTCCTTACATGGTATTTTTCCACTATCCCCTCTTTTTTGATTTAATTATTAGGAGAATTTTTGGAAAATTTATAATGCAGTTTAGATAACTTTAATTTTTTATACAAAAATATGACTGCTTTAGGTTCATTGCATGTTAAGCAATTTTTCCATGAAATGAAAATTTTGGTTAATACTTCTTGAACCAATTTTAATTAATCTGAAAACTTGATTACTATTTTACTGTCAAATTTAATACTCTAACAACAATCTTAGTTTACACTGTAAATATTAATGGAAAGGATTATTTTGCATCCTTGAGAAGGCCCTGAGCATTCCTGGTGTTAAGCTGGATTTAGATATAGGGTAGCCACTGTTAGCCAAGTTTCTGTTATCTGGGTACCGATCTGGGCTGGGCATGGGAATCTGGAAGCAGCCATGGGAGCAGGAGACCTCCCTCAGAAGGGGCGAGTGTTCAAGCCCCTGCATAATTGGGGGAGGGGGGTGAAGATCTGTGCCCCACCTCTGTTGGCCCCCAAGTTCTCTTTTGAGGCCCCTCTGCAACTGTGCCTGTCTTAGGTCTGGCTAACCAGCCATCCTCCGGGGCCAAGCAGGGTGATGTGAGGTTTAGTTCTGTCTCCTTGGTAGCCTATGTCCCTATGGCCTCCACGCCTAGTAACTGCCTTGGGATCCCCTCACCTGCTGGCGGGGGTCCCGACATTGATCATGGGGAACCCAAGTTTCTTCTCCAGAGAGGGCCCAGCTCATGCCATTGGGCAAGAGACAGATCTATGGTACCAGCCACTATGAGGCTTTAATCTTAGAATGAACAGAGTTCAGGCAACAGCTGTGGGCAATTGGAAGAGGAACCCCCTTGGCAAAACGGGCAAGAGAGGTCAATATAGAATGCTTAATTGTCTTCCCAGGGGGCCTTTCACACAGTGAAAGAGATTAAATCCTTTCATGTCCTTAAATTATATTGTTGCCAAACATTTAAAGAATTAGTTTGTAAGCTTGTTTGGAATAAATGTATAATATGCTGTTGTAAAATATTAAAAATTATTAATGAGCTTCTGTTATTTTAAATTATATCTTAAAATTCTACTGGTGTATTTTAAGAAATATTAAACAAAATAACTTGTTTTGCCCTTTCTTAGAGGCAAAAACCTAAAATATATATTCATTAGTCCTCATTTGACAAAGCTTTCCATGTGATTTCAAGTACATCAAATTGGCTTTATTAAAAATCCTTTAAGAAGAGAGAATAAACTTTTGAAAACATCTCAGGGCCCATGAAATGTCTCAAAGTCATTCCTTGGTTATAGTTTTGAAATCTAACTTGAAGGACCACCAAATATATATGTGTATATATGATTTAAAGATTACATACTTTCCATAATTATCAAGAGACACCAATCAAACCAAAAGTGATCCCTGTATACAAAAATTTCGGTTGTGATTATAGAATTTATTCTCTTTTCTAATCAGACCAATGAGTAACATATTTTGAATTCTGAATTTTTCAGAGAAAGTACAAGATTTTCTTAAAAATGAATTTCTATACTTTAGGCATTTAGTTACCACAATTATGATTTTTCCCAATTTACTTTAACTAGAACTTTAAACTCTTAGCTGGCAAGTTAAAAATTCAGCATTTCTTTAGACTAATAAGAGCAGGTGCTTCCTTCCTTATGTAATTTTTAAGTATATTGTGTTAGTCTAATTTAGTATTGGAAGGGTTAAAGAGAAGAAAACTGGACAGAGAAATTTGTTTTGCTTACTAGCAGCTTGCGTCCTTGAGTCCAGCATAGTTTAGATAAGTAAAAATTAACAAAGAACTCTCTCCCCCTGCTCTCCCTGCCAATGGCTCCTTTTTTTTTTTTCTGCATTAACCATTTGGATATTGGGGATATTGTTGCACATCCGATGGCATTTGCTGCAGCTGTGGGGTTAACATTCACAGGAAAGAGTCCAGGGGTCTCCAGCCCTAAAGATGTCTTTGCTCTATCTCTCTGGCTACACATGGATTGATATAGCCCTGTCCATGGATTATCATCCGTGTCCCCCATGAAAGGATTACTTGAGGGCCGCTGGGCAGTTAAACTTTTGGTTTGCTCTGCGAGGGGAGTGGGGGAGTGTCCCCGGCAGGAAGCCTCTTGGTAAGACTCCCCTGCTTTTGCCTTGCTTTTTTCTGTCTCAGTTTCAGCCTTCCTTGAGCTTTGAGAAACTACTTTTGGCTTGTCGAAAACAGCCCAGGGATCTGCGGGGGCAGAGGGCTCTGGAGGGGAATAGGGAGGCAGAGAGTCTTCTGTTCCCCCGCCCGCACCGACGGTGGTGGAGAGCCAGGGATTAAATGCTATTAGAACATCCCAGAGCTTTTGTAGCTCCTTTTCTGTTACTTTTACTTGCATCCTCTGTAACAACGCATGAAGCACGCGAGCCTGATGGGCTCGGGCTGAGGGGGGAAGGTTTCCCATCGTTACAGAGGGTCACTCACCCATCCTGGTGTTTGCCATGCCGGGGTCCCTGTTCGAGGCACCAGATGGAACAGGGGGTCCCCGAGGGTGAAGACGACGGAGCCCAACGTGCTGGGGCGTCTGCATGCAGGACTCCGGATACCAGGTTCAGAGACACAGATCTAAGTTTATTGGGGAAGTACAGCTGTATATAAAGGGGTAAACAGCCAATGCAATAGGGACACGCTTGCTATGTTATCCAATGGGCGTGAGGGTCGGGGCTAAGAGTAGGTGGCTCTTGGAGATTTGTCAGGCGGGTGTTGCCACTTCCTGGTGTACCAAGGAAGCATGTTCGCTGGAGTGTGCTCACAGCGTTGCTTTGGCTGCAGCACTGAGATAAACCTCTTGAGCTCTGCCCACAGGTGGGGAGATGGGGAATGATTTCTAAGGCATATGAGATTTCTTTTTGGTCTGATGAAAAATTCCTAAATTTAGATTATATTGACATTTTCATAACTCTATAACATACTACTTATATTTGATGTTTATATATTAATCATTGAATTTCGTCATATGTAAAACATATATTACTAGAGGCCCTGTGCACGAATTCGTGCATGGGTGGTGTCCCTTGGCCTGGCCGGGGATTGAGGCCAATGGGAGCCCTCTCTACCAGTTCTGATCAGGGCGGTGCTGGCCGGGGGAGGAACCACAGGAGGTTGGCTGGCCATGGAAGGTTGGCTGTAGGAGTGTACTGACCACCAGGGGGCAGCTCCTGCATTTAGTGTCTGCCCCTTGATGGTCAGTGTGCATCATAGCGACCAGCCGACAGGTCGTTGGGTCAACTGGTCATAACAGTTGCTGAGGCTTTTATATATATAGATTGTAAAATATGTTAAAATAATGATAATAAAAATCATTTAATCATTTTTTTTTTAAATAGAAAGTTATTGTCAATGTAAGAACATCCAAACCTGCAGAGAATTTTTATGAGTTTATTTGAACCAAACTAATGACTAATGCTGGGAGCAAGATAACAAATGCCCCTAAGAATAACAGTTTTGCAGCTTCTTTTATGCATTTGAGATTAAGGGGAAAACAAAGTAACATTACATGAAGTTGGAGGAAGCAAAGCAGGGATTGGATTACAGGATACAGTTAATAAGATTTTGTGCTCTCTTGAGAGTTAATGCCCCCCCCCTTCTTTTTAAATATATTTTTATTGATTTCAGAGAGGATGGGAGAGGGAGAGAGATAGAAACATCAATGACAAGAGAGAATTATCTATCAGCTGCCTCCTGCATGTCCCGCACTGGGGACCAAGCTCAAAACTGCAACCTGGGCATGTGCCTCACTGGGAATTGAACTGTGATTTCCTGGTTCACAGGTCGATGCTCAACCACTGAGCCACCCCAGCCAGGCAGTGCAGATTTTGAGGGGTATTATTTCTGGTATTGGAAAGGAGTATTAACCTAGATGCACAAGATCAATGGGCAGGGCTGGTGTAAAAACTTTCAATAAATAAGTTACAGGCCTGGAGCATGTCTACTCATCATGACCTTCCCAGTTAGGAATTTATGATCAGATCACCCTGTGAGGTACTTTCCATGGAACCCCCTTTTTTGTCCACAAGATTTATACTTTCAGAAATGTTTTTTCACTAAATTGAAATACTTTATGCAACTTCTTGAGTTCTTCATTCTTTCATTCTATGGGTTCTATTATATTTTAAAAAACGTGTCCTTGTAGTGACCAATATAGCTTTGGGTACCTTGTGTAGAAAATTGTTGCAGTATTTGGTTACCTGTACAATCAGGTTAAATGCAACTTTGAAATTAATGTCTGGTTAAAAATAAAAGCAGATTTAAGATTGGTAAAATCATGTTAATAATTTTAAAGTTAATCTTTCAATATGGGATGAAAATTGTACTCTTTATAGACAAAACAATCTATAAATACAGTTAAAATTGTGATACTCGAGATGGGACATTAATGACTGTTTTCAATGCATTGAGCAAATCTGCACTAGACGTGGTGTTGAAGTCCATTCTGATAGCTGCTCCCTTGGTCTTCATGTGAGCAATGTTATCAGGTTGATCCACAAACATAGGGATGTCCCCCATAGGGATCCCATGATAGATCGCCTCATAGATGCCATTGGTTCCACCATGAGTTATAAAGGCTTTGGTTTTTGGATGACCTAGGATTGGGTGAATTTCAGTAAATTACTAATTATAAGCCTTAGAAATAAAATGAGAGTTGGGCAAGAAAAGCAATCAGGCACTGTATTCTAGATGAAACTGCATTAAAATAGATTTTAGATCTCAGAGAAAGAAGAACTTCAGTTGCTGAAGAGGTAAATAGATACTGGTATGGCATTGTGACTTGAAAAATGAATACAAGATTGCTGGGTAGACAAGTTGAAAGAGAACGTTCTGTGAGGGGTAGGTGCTGGGGGAGGGGGTCAATGGGAAAAAAAGGACATCTGTAATACTTTCAACAATAAAGATAAATTTGGAAAAAAGAAAGAGAACATTATGGATGAAAAATAGCATGTGCAGAAAAAAAGGAAAAGAGAAAAGGAAGTGGCATGTTAGAACATATTCTCTTAAATAAATAGTGTAGCCACGTGTGGGGTATTATGTGTGGGGTGTCCAGGCAGCAGGAAATGTGAGTGTGGTGACTCTGGAATCAGAAGAAGAACAGACCACACTTTATCACTTCATGAAAAAGATTATGGCTATTTTTCTATTGAAAATGGAGTCACTGGTAATGAATGAGGTGTTCTTATTTTTTAATGGCAGTGAATTAATAGCCATACAGAAGCGTAAAAAATAGAAATAAGAAGGGAGAAGTAGGAGGCAGAGTGGTAGTTATTGAAAAATTCTTCATGAGAAGTAATTACACCTGAAATAAAGATATTTGATTTCAGTCATAAGGGAAGAGATGGTCTATAATAACATGTTAGCTTTTATATGTTAACCTTTTTTTCCCAGGACTGGCAAACAAATACAAGGAAATTAAGTTTGTTTTGAGTTTTTGTAAAATAAATGTTCAATAAATTTATTTCTTTTTGAAGTATTATCACTCTCTTTGGAGTTATTGTTATTTTAGTGTTTGTTTTTCAGTCTCACCAAGAAGGTCATTCTGGGGGATCCACTTATCGAGCTGAGTATTTGGCCCTAAGGTATCTGATTTCTTGCCTTCAAATCTCCATAGAACCTGTTAAAATAAAGAAAATATTTTATTCCATGAGTTGAACTAAAGGTATAGCATGTTCAGATTATAAAGAAATTTAGAGCCGAAACCGGTTTGGCTCAGTGGATAGAGCTTCGGCCTGCGGACTGAAAGGTCCCAGGTTCGATTCCAGTCAAGGGCATGTACCTGGGTTGCGGGCACATCCCCAGTAGGAGATGTGCAGGAGGCAGCTGATCGATGTTTCTCTCTCATCGATGTTTCTAACTCTCTATCTCTCTCCCTTCCTGTCTGTAAAAAATCAATAAAATATATATATATATAAAAAAGAAATTTAGAGATAATCTAGTTAAAGCCCTTCATAGACAGATAAAAAATGACAAGAAATTAAAAATGAGAACTATTATAACACTGGTATGATAGAAATACCCACATTTTATGTATTTTTTTTACATTCAATCAAGTATGAATGCAATCATGATGTCCAACACATACAGGTATACTAATGAGATTATCAATGATGAATTGAAGTATTTAAAAAATCTTAGTCCTGGCCAGCATGGCTCAGTGATTGAGCTTGGACCCATGAACTGGGAGGTCACAGTTTCATTCCCAGTCAGGGCACATGCCGGGGTTGTTGGTATGTGGAAGGTAGCCAATCAATGATTCTCTCTCATCATTGATGTTTCTATCTCTCTCTCTCCCTTTCCCTTCCTCTCTAAAATCAATAAAAATGTATTTTAAAAAATTTGGTTCTAGTCATTTTAGTTCTAGTACAAAAAAGTAGGTATTTATTACACATCCTATGTAATAAAACCCTAATATGCAAATTGACCAAATGGTGGAACAACTGGCGGAACAACTGGTGCCATGATGTACACTGACCACCACAGGGCAGACACTAATTGCAGGAGCTGCCCCTTGGTGGTCAGTGCACTCCCACAGGGGAAGCGCTGCTCAGCCAGAAGCCAGGATCATGGCTGGCCAGCGCAGCGGTGGTGGCAGAGCTGCTTCTGCCCCCACAGCTATGCTAAGGTGCTGCTAGCCAAGTGGTAAGGAGTGTCATGCAGTTTGGAAGTAAGGAGTGAGGGGTCCTGGATTGTGAGAGGAGTGGCCCTAACCCAGCAGTCGGACATCCCCCAAGGGCTCCCAGACTGCAAGAGGGTGCAGGCCAGGCTGAGGGACCCCCTCACACTGCAGGAATTTCGTGCACTGACCCTCTAGTTTATTTAAAATTTCCTTCATTTTGCAATGTAATATTAACCTGTATTTTTAAGTATTACAGAAGGGAATTTTCTTATATCCACTTGTCTCATAAGTTATTTTTTTACATCAAAGATTTACCTTTATTTTCACATTTTTCTCTTTTATTTGTCTATTTATTTATTAATTAATAATTTTTTAAAAAATATATTTTATTGATTTTTTACAGAAAGGAAGGGAGAGGGATAGAGAGGTAGAAACATCAATGAGACAGAAACATCGACCAGCTGCCTCCTGCACACCCCCTACTGGGGATGTGCCCGAAACCCAGGTACATGCCCTTGACCGGAATCGCACCTGGGACCCTTCAGTCTGCAGGCCAATGCTCTATCCACTGAGCCAAACCAGCCATGGCTATTTGTCTATTTAAAGTCACTAAATATTTTTATTTTTATATTTTTCTTTTTTATTGAATTTATTGGGTGACACTGATTAACAAAATTATACAGGTTTTAGGTGTACAATTCTATAACACATCATCTGTACACTGTATTGTGTGTTTCCCACCCAAAGTCAAGTTTCTGCCCATTACCATTTATCCACCCTATATCCTCCTCCACCGCTCTTCATCCACTTCCCCTCTGAAATCATCACACTGTTGTCTGTGTCCATGAGATTTCCCCCTTTTTTTTTCTCAATCCCGCCACTCCCCTCTTCCCACTAGATTAAGGGATCTTCTTTGTCAGTTTGCCCTTAGAATAAATGAGCTATTCTGTGATGGGTAACTTGTGGAAAGTCAGGATGGAAAACTGACTGTTCAAAGAGTCTATTTGTAGCATTATTTACCTAAAATGTTTTCTAAGCTTCTTTGTTACTTTGGATTATTTGTTTAGTTTTGTATTCCCACAGACCTGCTAGCCCAACCACCTACTCCTTTGCCATTTGATGCCCCCTTTTCCCCACATTACAGTGCATGTGCTTACTATGATATCTCATCTAAGACCTTGTTTTCTATGACCTATGATTACTGATTAATTTTAGCAGATCCACTAATAACTTTGTTCTTGGATTATTTGCTTAGTCATTCATTTGCCACATACCTACCCACCCTCCAACTCTTACTTGCTCTCCAGCTTTCTACTTTGATTGTTTGGCAGTTGATGCCTAGTTTTCTTCATGTTACCTTGCATGCCCTTTGCTATGGCATCTCTTCTAAGAGCTTATTCTCTATGAGCTATCACTTCTGATTAATTATTAGCATTATTATCTTAGAAACTTTGGTCTTCGGGTCATTTGTTTAATCTTATTCTGGACAGACCTATTCACCCTCTCACTTCACTCACCAACCAGCTTTCAACTTTGACTGTTTGCCATTTGATGCTTGGTTTTTCCTCCCCATTGCTTTGAATGCCTCAATTAAGAGCTTATTTTCTATGACCTGTTATTCCTGGTTAATTTTTAGCAAATTTGTTTTTGAGACTTTGGTCTTGATTCAAGCTACTTTTCCTGTATCTTATTCTATCTATCTATATCTATCTATCTATCTATCTATCTATCTATCAACTATCAATCTATACTTTTCTATATAATCTCTATATAACAATCTTTATAATATATATTTGTATATATATATGAATGTATAAAGATTAATGCTTTTATAACTCCAATATTTATTTCCCCTATAATCTTGTTTTTTTATTCTTTATTATTTAAAGTATTATATATATCTTCTTTTTCCCCCATTGGCCTCTCCCTGGTCACCCCCCCCCCCCACTCCCGCCACCTCACAAGCCCTCAACCCCCTAGTGTCTGTGTCCATTGGTTATGCAGACTGGTGCCAACACTGTGGAAAACAGTATGGCGTTTCCTCAAAAAATTAAAATGGAACTCCCATTTGACCCAGTAATACCACTTCTAGGATTATATCCCAAGAAATCAACAACACCAATCAGAAAGGACATATGAACCCCTATGTTCATTTTATAATAGCTAAGATTTGGAAACAGCCTAAGTGCCCTTCAGCAGATGAGTGAATTTAAAAATGGTGGTACATCTACACAATGGAATACTACGCTGCTGTAAAAAAGAAAGAACTCTTACCACTTGCAACAGCATGGATGGATCTGGAAAGCATTACGCCAAGTGAAATAAGTCAGTTGGAGAAAGATAAATATCACATGATTTCACTCATTTGTGGAATATAATGGACAACATAAACTGGTGATCAAAAATAGATCCAGAGACAGGGAAGCATCAAACAGACTATCAAACTTCAGAAGGGAAGGTGGGGGATGGGGGGTGGGGGAAGTAAGAGATCAACCTAAGGATTTGTATGCATGCATATAAGCATAACCAATGGACACAGACACTAGGAGGGGTGAGGGCATGTTCTGAAGGTTGGGGTGGCCGGGGAGAGGTTAATGCAGGAAAAAGGAGACATATGTATAAACAATAAAGAATTTTAAAAAATTTTTCTTATGACCCCCTGTACCATATATGCTTGCACGATATTTATGTTAATAAAATTAAAGAAAAAATTATTTTTAAAAAAAATGATTGTCTTAGCCCTGGCCAGTGTGGCTCAGTTGGTTGAGGGTCGTACTGTGCTCTGAAAGGTTCCTATTAGATTCCCGGTGAGAACACATGTCCTTGCACAAGAGGCAACTGATCAATGTTTCTCTCTCATACAAAATTTTTCTCTCTCCCTGTCCATCCTCTCTCTTTGAAATTAATAAACACATATTTAAAAAATAAATATAAATAAATAAAAATAAAAATACAAATAAAAGTGATTGGCTTGAAAATACAGTATATGCACACACACATTATGTATATAGACTTTTATCTCTAATATCACATCAGTACATTCAGAATCATAAACATTTATTTAAGCACTAAAGAATTAAGTATGCATTTGTTTATTCTATAAAGCTTCAAATTTAACAAATGCAAATGTGAACAGTGATTTCAACTCTTTAGTCAATCAACCCTACTATACACACAGAAATGCCTTTCCCTAGAATATTCAGCCTATATTCTACAATTTAGCAAGCTTTTCCCTTATTTCTAGATTTTACAAGTAAATTGTGAGATCTTTGACAGTATGGCCACTATTGCATTTGGTTCATGTTCAGAGCTTAACAATATTTGTATGTGAAATAAAAATATTTGCCAAAAAAACTGGAAAGCTTTCATAAAGTATGGAAATAGATGTGCTCACCCTTAATTTTGTCTGTAATGGAGAAATATAGTTTTCAAAAACTATAGACTTTTAATTTGATTATCTACCCTTCAACAGATTTTAGGCCTTTAAAACAGATGATTTATAAGCCCTTAGTGAAGCAATGTAATCATTAAAATCTTCGAGTTATAGGTTCCTATCTGCGACAGACTCATATTTCTCCATTGTCAAAGACTCCTTCAGGTAGTATGGCAAAACAGTTTAATTTTTAAATAAGAAAACTGAAGAGAAACAAATGGAAACAATTTCCCCAATGGTCTATAGACATTGTGCTAAAAATATGTAACTCCTCAATTTACATTTGTGCTTTGATGAAAATATTTAGTGAAATTTCTAATGCATTTATTGAAGAAAAAAATTATAGTAAAATTGATATGTAGGATAAATGGACAGAGCCACTGCCCAGAGGATTTTTAGGGCAGTTAAACTACTCTTTACAATACTATAATGGTGGATACATACATTATAAATTTGTCCAAAAATCACAGAATATACAATGCCAAGAGTGAACCATATTATAAACTATGGACTTTACATAATAATAATAATTCAGTATATTTTCATCAATTGTAACAAATATACTTCTCTGCTGGGGAATGTTGACAATAAGGAGGCAGGGCATATATGGGGAATCTCTACTTAATATTGCTGTGGACCTAATACTCTTCTAAAAAATGAAGCCTATTACAAAAAAACAAAGAAGAATGGGTATGTGATTGCTGAAGGAACTCCTCAGTGCTTTAATTTGGGTTCTCTAACTTCCTGCAGTATCCCATACTAGTGTGCCCTAGGGTTGAAACTAACCTTATAATTAAAGCATTTCTGTAATATAGGGTGTCCCACAAATATAGACACACTTTGAATCATTATTAACTCCAATGGGATAAATCTGAAAAGAAAGAAACATCAATTGAGCTATCAGAAAAAAGTTTGTATACATTTTTTGGGGGGGAACACCCTCTCTGTGTTTGTGAGATTAAAAGGTCATTATATATTACTAGAGGCCCGATGCATGAAATTTGTGCAAGGTGCTTGGCCCTCACAGCCCCGACTTTGTTTGGAAGGTCGTCTGGAAGGACATCCAGAAGGTCATTTGGCTGTCCGGTCTAATTAGCATATTATGCCTTTATTATTAGAGAATATTTAATCATTTCACTTATAAAAGACAAATTCCTCTCAATATTTATACCAACTCATCTTCCAAAGCACTGGGAAAATTAGGAATTCATGCTACCAAGGAAAAACATAGCTTACTTAGTACTTCGTTCAGAAATTGGTCCCACTTCTTCTGGGACCAATTGCAGGCAAAAGTCAAAATAGAGCACATAGACCATATTTTTTACCCTCTCCATGAATGTCATTTGATCACTTAATTCTGAAAAGACAACAGGTACGTGGGATGGAGGGAATGGAAGTCCTCCACTGTACTTTTCAGTTTTATAGCCAGGAGAGAAGCACGGACTGTACACAAAAGGTATTTTAAGTAGCTCAGCCAGCAGCTCACCACATGCTCCAACGGCATCTGCAAGAACGACATCAAACCTTGATTCCTGTAGTTTTGTCATAAGTTTCTTATTAAAAACAGCATCTTTACAGAGCTTTTCAACAAAGTCAGAACCTTCCCAAAACATTTCTTGCATTATTGAAAAATGTGTCCAAAACGTATCTCTTGGCAGATCATATGTCCATTTATTGATCAACTGCATGAAAAAAGAAACCATATCATCTTTTGTTAAAGATGTAGGAAAAACCTCAAATTGAATAGCAGATGGTTTATTCGGATCAACAAGAATTGAAGCTGAAGATGTCAGAACGGTCACTTCATGACCTCTCTGGACAAGTGCATCCAGGATGGTCTTCATGTTGATCCAGTGGCTGTATTCTGGGGGCCACACCAGCACCTTTCCACAACTCCCAGGGCTGAAGTGACCACTCAGCTGTGGCAGCAGCAGAACTGAAATCACTTCATAGGCATCCTGGTGGGAACATGATTCTTTTATCTTTTTTTTTTAAATTTAATTTTATTGTTTAAAGTATTACAAATAGTAGTGCATATGTCTCCTTCCCCCTCCCCCCCATTTATCTCCTCCTGGCCTCCCCTACAGCCCGGCACATGTCCTCACCCCCACCCCTAGTGTCTTCCGTCCATTGGTTATGCTTATATGCATGCATACAAGTTGATCTCTTACCCCCCCACCCTCCCCTACCTTCCCGCTGTAGTTTGACAGTCTGTTCGATGCTTCTTTGCCTCTGTATCTATTTTTGTTCATCAGTTTATAATATTCTTTGTATTCCACAAATGAGTAAGATCATGTGTATTTATCTTTCACTGATTGGCTTATTTCACTTAGCATAATGCTCTCTAGTTCCATCCATGCTGTTGAAAATGGTAAGAATTCCTTCTTTTTTACAGCGGTGTAGTATTCCATTGTGCAGATGTACCACAGTTTTCTAATCCTCTCATCTGCTGATGGACATTTAGACTGTTTCCAAATCTTAGCTATGGTAAATTGTGCTGCTATGATCATAGGGATGCATAGATCCTTTTGATTGGTGTTCTGGGTCAAATGGCAGTTCCATTTTTAATTTTTTTGAGGAAACACCATACTGTTTTCCATAGCATTCCTTTTTCTCTGCATCCTCTTGTCGTTTGTTGATTTGTTGATGATAGCCATTCTGGCAGGTGTGAGATGATACCTCATTGTTGTTTTGATTTGCATCTCTCAGATGATTAGTGACTTTGAGCATGTTTTCATATGTCTCTTGGCTTTCTGTATGTCCTTTTCTTTTCAAATGGCTGATCTCTTTTACCATAGCTCATGCTTATGTCCAAAGAGAAATCAGTCAGGAAGCTAAAATATAAATCCTCCACCTGAAAGGAAAAAGTCATAGCATTTGGAGCACAAGTGGAAAAAGAAAAAGGTAGATGACTAATTAGGCAATGATGATGACACAAAGACATGTCATACTGTTCTTGTCATAGTTATTAGACTCCACATGAAGATACACAAACAATATTTATTGATTGATAGATAGATTGATTGAAACTAGCTCATGTTTAATTGTGACATTTTAAAATTGAACAAGTGTCCTAGCTGGTTTGTCTCCATGGATAGAGCATTAGCTTATGGACTAAAGGTATCAAGTTTACTTCAGGTCAAAGGCACATGCCTGGGATATAGGCTCGATCCCCAGTAAGGGATGTGTAGGAGGCTGCTGACCAATGTCGTTTCTATCTCTCTCTTTCCCTTCCTCTCTGAAATAAATAAAAATATATTTCAAAATATAAAATTGGACAAGTGTTTTGACATCTGCCCCTTCCCCCATTTTTAGTTTCTTTAAAGTTGCAAGAAAACAGTAACCAATCACAGGTTTAATGGATTTAATAAATTTACCCCTTTGGTTCCTATTTGCAGCACCCAATATTCCCTTGAAACCCCAGACAGATTTGATGGTGGCCAACAGTAAGTTGCAGACCAATAAGTTTCAGCTGAGCATTCTGTATTGCAGTGGCACTCATCCCAAATGGTACCTCTTGTAGTTGGGAACTTCAAATGTACCAGTTGAAAAGCTTTTTCCCTTCAAGGGGAAGAAAAATCACTCCTCAAAACCCTGCAGATATGGCTGTGTGGTCTTTCCTCCTGTTCCATGTCTTCAGGATTTATTTTGTGTTATTTTTTTGCAGTGGAGCAAGAGACCAAAACCTAACCTGAGTGACAAGAACCAAGATAGTAATGGCTATAAAGGCAGTGACCAGGAAAAACTGAGGTGCTTCTTTACTTCCCACATCCAATATATGTGCCTCACAGAAAACAACAAAAATAACAGGGACACAAATTAGAAAACCTTGAATTACAACATCCATTCATCCAAGAGTGGTGTAAGGCAGGACAGTGAGGTGGGATGGAAAATGGCGCAGGGAGAAAAAGTATTCAAATCAGTCCGTGGGGGTTGGCAAATGCTAGTAAAGAGCTGCAGAAGAGCTTGTGGTCCTTTCAGACTTACAGGCTAAAAATCCACATAGTGGTGTCAGGAAGATTGTACCTTATGTGCACCAGAGACAAAAAATCCAATTCCTTAGAAGGGAAGATGCAGACGGCCCTTGGCCGAATGGGTCCTGCCTTCCTTGGTGGGGGAGATGAACAAGGAAAGAGCTGCAAAGCCTCCAAACCCACTCATCCCGTCTGGATGGCAGGTAGCTCCGTGTCCTGCAGACGCCTTCAGTTTGGTAGGCGATGGATGCGGTGAAGGGAACTCTTCTGCAGAGGCTGAGCCACTCGGGGAAGACTGCAGGCAGCCACGGCTAATGTGCCAGGAGGCCCCATAACATGCTGGACCGTTAAAGAGTCTAACTCTTGGGCTGCTGACAAAGACAGCAGTATCTTCACAGCTTTCTGGGATTTCCTGTCCTAAGGGTTTTGTGCTCTCTGCATCTCTTAGTTCCAAACGTTTCAAAGGGATGTGTAGGGCAGGAGGCACACAACACATGCTCACCTCCACTTGAGGCCTCTCGGGGTGGGGTGATCCAGAATCCGGAAATCGCTTATTGTGGTTTAGTCGGTGACAGACACTAGCTCTCCTGTGCTCAGTAACTACAGGGAGTGGTGCTTAAGGTGGCTGAGAAGCCAGGGAAAACTTTGCTTCAAGTTTTGCAAGTCTGAAGGCTTCCAAGGGCAACAGGCTGCCAGTGTCCGAGAGGCCCAGCCCTGCAGCGATCTTCAACACTTTCGGCCTCTGCAGGCAGCCAGGACCCCGGTTAGGACCCAGAACGCTGCCAACCGCGCAGCTGGAGGGAGCAGAGCTAAGACCCAGCCATGGCAAGACCCAGTGTCATAGTGGTAGACTGCGTTTTGGCCCTTGAAGCATGTGACCCTGGCCAACACGAGAGGCTGGTGGGCCAGCACCAGCCCTGAGGGAGGCATCTTGACCAGGTAGCAAATGGGCACGTTGTCTGAGCCACAGGCAGCTGGCCAGGGAGCAACCTGGGTCTAGAGGGCGTGGCTGACGTCAGGGGGGATCATGGGGCACTAGCTCCAGTCAGAACCGAGTAGGCGCAGGTGCAGGCGCGAGAGCAGGTGCTGGGAGGTGCCCCCCGCAACCCTCCTCCCATGTTAAGACCCTGGCCTGGAGGACTCATGGGTCACGCAGTGCCTAGCGGACCAATTAGCTGCTTTCTACTGCGTCGTAGTCCACAAGGCCAAGGCGGCCTGCACAGGCTGCTGTCAGGTGCAGAACAATGGGCAGTGGAGCCCACTGCAGCCAAGGACTAACAAGGACGCCATTGTCGGCTGCAGCTGTGGGTGCTCGCCCAGCTCAGAAGCACCACGGCCTGCTGAGCGCGGAGTCTCACCTGGGGACCTGGAGGCTTGGGCGCCAGGTGGCCCAGGAAGCAGCTGCTCTGGCTCCTGCTGCTTTGGAAGGCCGCTGCCAGCCTCTGTGTCCAGGGACGCAGTGCCTCCTCCCCCTGGGCCGCTTTGGCCCTTTAGGTGAGTACTTTCTGACAGCCAAGGCGGCTTCTTCCCGCATAGATTCCTATGCTTGGTAAATATTCCGTGGGTAACAATTTACTGACTCAGTTTACCTTTACCTGAATTCAGGGCCATTGCCATCCTTGATATGTTATTGGCCATTTCTACTTCTGTGAAGTGGCTGTTCATATCCTCCGTGTATTTCCATCCTGGGATATTTGTCCTTTTTGTTGTGTTTTGTAAGGTTTCTCACTCTACAATGATTACCAACCTTTATCAGTTATCCGTGTTACATAGTAGATCTGAGGGAAATTAAGCTTATATGTATGATTTAACATTATTACCTACAATGATGATGTGTATTTATGTTTTCCCTTTGAAATGATTTCAAATATCTAGAAGAGTTCTGTGGAAATTCAGTGAGAAATGTGCCCTGTAATTCCCCAGCAATAAAGTTTTCATTTGTTTCTAAAATGAATTCATGCCATAGGCTGGACAATATTTACTATGAGACTCTGATGATGGTCTTCTTGACCAACAAAGTCAGGAATGATTTTCTCATCTGGACCCCTGCAATCCTGGTGTGTATGTTTTAGGACAGCCTTGAGAATTCTTGTGACTTGATTTTCCTATTCCATAAAATTTTCATGATTTTTGTTTTCTTTGCATTGCTATTGATAATGGTCAGTCATAGTGTGCCTAGATTGAAAAGAAAGAGATGATTTTATTTTTTATTTTTGTCATGCTGAAGGTTGTAATGCTTTTATATAAGGTTAATGGGAGGGATGGAACAATAGACTTGTGAGGAAAGAAAGAAGTAATGACACACTGATATAGTATGAGTTATCCTATATAATAAAAGGCTAATATGCAAATAGATCAAAGGGCATTGGCCACTGCGGGATGGTGTAGAAGCTTAGTGGGGGCACAAGACTAAGGCGGGGCGCTGGTTGCTGTCATTGGGGTGAGCCTCTGGTGGTTACTGAAAATTCTTTGCTCCCATGTGCTGAGGTCCCGTCCGGTGCTTACACCTGCTGGTAGCACCTGGCGCTGGCTCCAATCACTCCACACTGTCAGCACTTGGAAGTGGGGTGGTGAGAGCGGGGCTACTGGCAGAGAGCAGACTGGGGGCTGTGGCTGGAGGGACCAGGCTGGGGCATGGAGGATGGGCCAAGACTCGCCTCTGTGCCCACTGTTCCTTTCAAGGTGCAGGAATTTGTGCACTAGGACCCTAGTATGAAATAATCACTATTTGAACTGCCTTCAACAAACACATTGAATTGTTCACTGTGTCTGAAAGTAGCTAAGTGATTCTGTGCCTTGTTTTACAAGAAGTGGGCATATATATGTGCACATATATTTGAAGAGAATGAAAATTCAATAAGTCCCTTTAGAGTATGAATTCTACATTATCAAACTTATAATTGGAACCATATACCCATTATCAAAGACTAAAAGGAGAGTGAAAAAACCCAGTGAATCTTTTTAGGGGGCTGTGAGGTAAACAGAATTAGCTACTGAAACTAAAGTCTTTCATAAATAGCTCAGTGTACAATAGGAAGCAATTAGCTGTTGTTATATTTTTCAATCCACATAAGTTTTGATGATGAATTAACTTAAACTGAATGAAAGCATATGACTTCCATGTCTGTAGGTAAGAAGTGATGCTGAGGCTGGATGTACAGTAAAACAAAGGAGCATTGATGGTCTTCCAAAATGAAATAGAAGGATGAATTATTTTGCACAATTCTAACTTTTGATTAGCAAAAGATAAAACTACAGATTTTTGCACCAAAATAATATTAAAATATTCTGAGTATTTTCAAAATAATATTAATATGTGAATAGACTACTTAATGTTCTTATGTTCATGTGTAATATTTGAAACACAGTTAAGCTAATATTTTGGTATAACTTTGCAATTAGAATAACAAATTTAAAAATATATTCATATGGCTTTATTTTTGGTTTACTTTTTATAAGTCTTTATGTTTGGCATGACATATTTATAATTCTTAACTAGGTAGTCACTTGAAAACAAATTTGGATCTGAGAAGCTAAATTGTGAAAAGTAAAATTGTCACAGGAGATAGTGACCCTTACGTCGCAACTTCTTGGTGGAATAAAGTGGAGGAGTCCTATCTACGAGGCATATCAGCTTCAGACCTCTGAAAGAACTACTCTCTTTTTTTCTTCTTTCCTGTTTTAAAAAACTTCCAGAAACAAAACAGAACACATTTTGTGATGACAAATGTAGCAGTTGCCACACAGGCCAGCAGGAACCCAATCACATCCAAAGAGTGGTACTGGACCCAGGTGAGGTCAAGGGCGGCTGGCCGAAGATGTTTGGCTCCTTTGTGGCGCATGACAAACTCTATCCAGAAGACTGTTCGATCTAGAGGTTTCATAGGCTGGTCATGATGAATTCTTGATAACTTCATAGTGTTCTCCTTATATCTAAAGGGGAAACACAAAGATATCAACATTGAAAGAAAGTTAATTTCCTTAAGCCAATCATTCCCATTCAAAGTTGTATTTTTTTAATTAAAAAATATTTTTATTGACAGGTCAGCATGGCTAAGTGGTTGAGCCTTGACCCATGAACCAGGAGGTCACCATTTGATTCTGAGTCAGGGCACATGCCCAGGTTGCTGGCTCGATCCCCAGTGTGGGGTGTGCAAGAAGCAGCTGATCAATGTTTCTCTCTCATTATTGACTAGAGGCCTGGTGCACAAAATTTATGCAGTTGAGCGGGGTCCCTTAGCCAGGCCTGCACAATCTCTCTAAGTCTGGGAGCCCTTGGGGGATGTCCGACTGCTGGCTTAGTTCCAGTCCCCACGTGGAGCGGGCCTAAGCTAGTTGTCGGACATCCTTAGTGCTGCTGCGTAGGTGGGAGAGGCTCCCACCACTGCCTCTGTGCTCACCAGTCATAAGGTTGGCCCACAGGGGGAGCACACTGACCACCAGGGGGCAGCTCCTGCATTGAATGTCTGTCCTTGGTGGTCAGTGCACATCATAGCAACTGGTTGTTCCACTGTTCGGTCTATTTGCATATTAGCCTTTTATTATATAGGATGTTTGTATCTCTCTCTCCCTCTTCCTTCTTTTCTGAAATCAATAAAAATATATTTAAACAATATACACAAAAAACATTATGCCATGTGAAAGAAGCCAGTTCCAAAAGATCATATATTGTATGATTCTGTTATTATGTAATGTTCAGAAAGACTAATCTATAGAGACAGCAAGTTGATCAATGGTTGCTTTGGTGAGGGAGATGGGAAGTGACTTCTAAGGCATATGATATGTCTTTTTGGGATGACAAGAATACCCTAAGTTTATATTATGGTGATAGTTTCATAGCTTTGTAAGCATACTACATATATTTGAAATATATAATTTTAACATGTGAATTTTATGGTATGTAAATAATATCTCATAAAATCTGTTAAAATGATTATAATAAAATTTTGGGGAATAAAGATATTTATAGTTTCAGAAATTTTAGATATTGAATTTATTTAGATAAAGAATTTATTATTTTATTCTAGTTTATCACTCTTCCTTCTATGTGTTTGATCATATTAAAAAAAATGTGTCCTTCTAATTACCTACATAACTTTATATTATTGGAGGAGAAAATTGTTGCATTAGATGGCTCCCCATTAAATACATGGGATTAAAATACAACTTTGAAGTAAATGTGTGGTCAAAAATAAAAGTAGATTAGGATGGGTTAACTCATGTTAATAATGTCAAAATTAGCCTCTTAAAATTGGGATGAAATTAAGATGCACTATTGACAAAATAATCTATGTATAAATACTATCTATAAAATATATGTGATACTTACGAAGGGTCATTAATAACAGTCTTCAATGCATTGAGCAAATCTGCACTAGACATGGTGTTGAAGTCCAATCTGACAGCTGCTCCCTTTGTCTTCATGTGAGCAATGTTATCAGGTTGATCCCCAAACATAGGAAGGCCCACCATAGGGATCCCATGGTAGATCGCCTCATAGATGCCATTGGTTCCACCATGAGTTATAAAGGCTTTGGTTTTTGGATGACCTAGGATTGGGTGAATTTCAGCAAATTATGAATTATAAGTCTTGGAAATAAAATGAGAGTTGGGCAATAAAGGCACTGACAAAGACAATATATTTAGTAACAGATTGGTCTACCCTTCAGACTGTATTAAAATGTATTTCAGAACTCATAGGAAGAGAAACATTAGTCTGCTGGAGAAACAGTGAAGGCTTACATAGAAGATTAGTGTGTTTCTTTTGACTTGAAATGAATACAAGTTGCCAGTGGACAAATGGAAAGAGAGTATTCTGGATTTTAAAAAGTGTATGCTAAAAAAAAAAAGTGGTGGTGCATGTTGAAATATATTCTCTTAATAAAATAGTGAAGTCAGAGTGTGATATGTTGGTGCCAAGGCAACAGACAATGGGATGGTGGTGGCACCGGAATCAGAGGAAGGAAAAGCTACAAATTATAATGAAATATGTTCTTACTTCAGAAAGAGATATTAATTTTTTCCCCAATGGATAATGGAGAGTTACTGGTAATAAGAGAAGAGCTGATATTTTTCAGGGGCACCTGTACACCCTTACCATGGATTAAACCATTGGTGTAAGGAGAGAATTAGGAGGCAGAGTGATCAATGGTTGCTTTGGTGAGGGAGATGGGAAGTGAGATGGGAGGCTTGCTTGCTCCAGTGATGGAGGAAGGCAAGGTTCCCCGCCTGCCGCTGCCGGCCTCTGAAACTATGTTGCAAATATTTAGATGAACTAAATATCTTTTGTTTGTGGCCATAAGGAATGTGACTATGTAAGATAAGATGCCAACTGTTACAGCTTATCCCAGGGGTCCTCAAACTACGGTCCGCGGGCCACATGCAAATACAAATACTGTATTTGTTCCCGTTTTGTTTTTTTACTTCAAAATAAGATATGTGCAGTGTGCATAGGAATTTGTTCATAGTTTTTTTTTTTAAACTATAGTCCGGCCCTCCAACGGTCTGAGGGACAGTGAACTGGCCCCCTGTTTAAAAAGTTTGAGGACCCCTGGCTTATCCTTTTCCCCTAGGACTGGGAAAGAAATATAAGGAAGTTCATTTTTATTTTTGAGGTTTTCAGTAACAAATGTTCAATGCACTTTTATCCTAGTGAACTGTTTATCATTCTGGTTGACTTGATTCTGATTTCAGGGTTTTCCAGAATCTTACCAAGAAGGTCATTCTGGGGGATCCATTTATAGAGCCGGGTATTTGGCCCTAAGGTATCTGGTTTTTTGCCATCATATCTCCATATAACCTGTTAGGGTAAAGAAGGTAATGTATTACGTGAGTCAAACTGCAGAGTTATATCATGTTAGAATTCTAAATAGGTTAGGAGACATCTAGTTAAACCCCTGACATATTACAGGTAAGGAAATGAGGAAAAGACATTCTGATAATGAGAACCAATAAAAGGCTGATGTAACAGGCGCACATACTTATATTGTGTGTTACTTATTTTTATATTCAGTCAGGTATGAGTGCAATCATGATGTTTCACACTTTGGGATAGACAAATGAGATTATCAATGACCAATTCAAGCATATAAAAATTTTTAGGTAGTCATATAATTGTAGGGCAAAACCCAGCAAATTAATGGTTTATGCATTTATTTTAATTATTTATTATTCTAGCTGTCATCATCTAGATTTAATGTTAACCTGTTTATTTCTTTTTGAATTATGGGGAAGTGGTTTTCTTATATTCATTAATTTCATAAAGTATCTTAGAGTTTTACATAATTTGATTTACAAAATCAAGGCAATCAGCTATTTATGAGAATTAAATCATTTTGATGTTTAAGTTTATTATTAATAATAAATAATATCTGCTTAATGAGTATGTTTAGCTTCTTTTAGTTTTCTACTTACTAATCACCACTTCCAAGTGGTAATTTTTACCCGAATCCTGTATTATCACTCTAGCTAGGATGGAAAATTTTCTTAAAAAGTAGAAAAGAAAAGCCATTGGCACTTTATAAATAATAGTTTACCTGTTGAAAAGATAAAATATGATGATGATGGTAAATTTAATTAATTTGACTGTTAATATTTCAAAACATTATACAGTTCACTGACAGCATTGATTAATATGGTTAATCTATATCCTATCTAATAAAAGAGAAACATGCAATTTGACCATAACCCCGACACCCTTCCCATTGGCTAATCAGCATATCCTTATGCAAATTAACTGTCAACCAAGATGGCGGCCGGCAGCCAGGCACTGAAGCGAACAGGAGGCTTGCTTGCTCCAGTGATGGAGGAAGGCAAGGTTCCCCGCCTGCCGCTGCCGGCCTCTGAAACTATGTTGCAAATATAGAATTAAACAAAACCCCAGAAACCTGCTTTCAGTCAGCCAGGATCTCAGAGCTGGAGTCACAACAAAGTTTCAAATACAAAAGGTAAACAAAGGCCAGAAACCCGCTTTCACCAGCCGAGCCTCAGAGAGAAAGCCGACTCTCAGCTCCAGTGACAGCCATAGAAGGTAAATAAATCCCAGAAGAAAAAGGAAAAAAAGGAGAGGTTGGGAGGAGCTTCAGTCACCCAGCAGCCTGAAAACGGCCCTCAGCCCGTCACCCAGACTGGCCAGGCACCCCAGTGAGGACCCCGACCCTGAAGGGGGTGTGAGCAGCTGCAAACAGCCATCATCCCCTCACCCAGGCTGGCCAGGTACCCAAGCGGGACCCGCACCCTGATTCGGGACACCCTTTAGGGCAAACCAGCCGGCCCCCACCCGTGCACCAGGCCTCTATTCTGTATAGTGAAAGGGTAATATGCCTCCTAGCACCAGGATCAGCAGAGCAGTGAGGCCTCCTGGCCCCTGGAGCAGCGTGACAGGAGGCAGTGCCCAAACCCCCTGATTGCCCTGCAGCTCTGTGTGTGACAGGGGGCGGGGCCACAACCTCCCTATCCGCCCTGCTCTGTTCATAAAAGGTGAAGGCTCCCCAACCCCCTGATCGGCCCTGCTCTGTGCTTGATAGGGGGGAGCTCCCCAACCCCCTGCTCGGCCGTGCTCTGTGTGTGACAGGGTTGGGTGCCCCATCCCCCCCATGGGCCCTGCTCTGTGTGTGACAGGGTGGAGCCGCAACCTCCCCATCGAACCTGCCTTGAGTGTGACATGGGGCGGCGCCCCAACTCCCCAATTGGCCCTACCCTGAGTATGACTGAGGGTGGCATCGCAACCTCTTGATTGGCCCTGCTCTATGCATGACAGAGGGGAGCTCCCCAACCCCTTGATCGGCCCTCCTCTGTGGGTGACAGGGGGGAGCTCCCCAACCCCCTGATCCGCCCTGCTCTGTGCATGAAAGGGGGCAGCGCCCCAACTCCCCAATTGGCCCTGCTCTGAGCCCAACCAGGGGCTGCGGGGCAGGCACCTAGGGATTGGGCCTGCCCTCTGCCACCCGGGAGCACGCCTAAGCCAGCAGGTCATTATCTCCCGAGGGGTCCCAGACTGTGAGAGGGTACAATTGGGGCTGAGGGACAAACCCGCCCCCCCGCCAGTGCACACATTTTTGTGCACCGGGCCTCTAGTATATATATACATATATATATAATAGAGAAATATGCAAATTAGCCTGGATGCTCTAAGGGGAAGACCAAACAACAGGGACCAGAGCAGCCACAGGCTCCCAGCCTCACCAGCCCCAGAGCACCAGCACACCCTTGGGCCTGGAATAAGGACACATTCACAATTAGCCCAGAGTTACTGCACTGGGGCTGCAGATCAGGAGGGCTGTGGATGGGGGGACTGCAGATTGGGGGGAGTTGCAGATAAGGGCGCTGCAGATCAAGTGGGCTGCATATTGGGGCGGCTTGCAGATTTGGGGGACTATGGACCAGGGGGGCTGCAGATGGGGGGAAACTGCAGATCAGGTGGGCTTCAGATGCTGGGGCTGTGGCTGGGGGGGCTGTGGATCAGGGGAGCTGCAGATCAGGGGGCTGCGGCACTGGGGACCCCAGCTCCAAGCCCAGAGCCTGGCCTCAGGGCTGCAGCTGTGACTGCACTGCCCAGTGGGGAGCCACATAATGTGCCCCCACTGACTCAGGAGAGCCGACGGGTCCATGGGGATGGCCAAAAAGAGGCTTCGCCTGGCGTCCTTTACTCTGTGAGGAGGGCCCGGTGGATGGGAGTTGTGGGCCAGACTGTGACCAGCGATCAGTGTTTGAAGAGGGAGCCTTCAGCCCCGTGGACTTTCTCTCCCAAAAAAGCTCCGGCTCCTCCCTGCACTCAGGCCCTGCCAGAGGGCCATGCCGGGGCCACATGCTGGAGTTGCAACAGTGTTTCAATTATAGAAGCCAAACAAACCGAGGTCTCAGAGCTGGAGCCGAGCCTCAGAGCTAAAGCTGGCTCTCAGTTCCAGTGACAGCCATAGAAGGTACAGAAATCCCAGAATAAAAAAAAAAGAAAAAAAGGAGAGGTTGGGAGCTACAGTCACCCGCCAGCCTGAAAACGGTCCTCAGCCCCTCACCCAGACTGGCCAGGCACCCCAGTGGGGACCCCCACCCTGAAAAGAACTAGATGTGAAGGGGGCACGGAGTTTCTTCTAGAAGCAATACAACATTCTAAAAGTGATTGGTGATGTCCTGGCTGGTTTGGCTCAGTGGATAGAGCATCAGCCTGCAGACTACAGGGTTCTGAGTTCAATTCTGGTCAAGGGCACATGCCCGGGTTGCGGGCTCTATCCCCAGTAGGGGGTGTGCAGGAAGCAGCCGATCCATGATTCTCTATCATTGATGTGTCTCTCTCCCCCTCTCCCTCCTCTCTGTAATATATGTCAGTATATCTACACTAATAAAAGAGAAACATGGTAATTGGCGTACAACCGCTACCCTTCCCATTGGCTAATTAGCGAGATATGCAAATTAACCACCAGCCAAGATGGCGGCTAATTTGCATACTGCAGGCAGGGCCCGACAGTGCCAACCGCCAGCTTGCCTCCATCCAGGGCTGGCAGCAGAGGTCCCTGCCCTCATCCGGGCCTCGGTGGAGACCTGGGGCTGGCAAGTGAGACCGAGGTGTTCAGCACCCACTCCGCCCTCATCCAGGACTCCGGCAGGGAACCTGGGGCTGGCGGGTGGGACCGCAGTGTTGACACCGGCTCCACCCTCATCCGGGCCTCCCACGGGAACCCGGAGCTGGCCTTCCGCGGGGGACCGGGGCTGGCGGGTGGGACCCGGGTGCTGGGCACCCGCTCCACCCTCATCCGGGCCTCCCGCAGGGAACCCGGGGCTGGCGGGTGGGACCCCGGTGTTCGGCACCCGCTCCACCCTCATCCGGGCCTCCCGCAGGGAACCCGGGGCTGGCGGGTGGGACCCTGGTGCTCCGCACCCGCTCCGCCTTCATCCAGGCCTCCCGCAGGGAACCCGGGGCTGGCGGGTGGGACCCCGGTGTTCGGCCCCGCTCCGCCCTCATCCGGGCCTCCCGCAGGGAACCCGGGGCTGGCGGGTGGGACCCCTGTGCTCCGCACCCGCTCCGCCCTCATCCGGGCCTCCCTCAGGGATCCCGGGGCTGGCGGGTGGGACCCCTGTGCTCCGCACCCGCTCCGCCTTCATCCGGGCCTCCCCCAGGGAACCCGGGGCTGGCGGGTGGGACCCCGGTGCTCCGCACCCGCTCCACCCTCATCCGGGCCTCCCTCGGGGGACCCGGGGCTGGCGGGTGGGACCCTGGCAATCGGGCACCCGCTCCACCCTCATCCGGGCCTCCCGCAGGGAACCTGGGGCTGGCGGGTGGAACCCCAGTTTTCGGCACCCGCTCCGCCCTCATCCGGGCCTCCGGCGGGGAACCCCGGGGCTGGCAGGTGGGACCGCGGTGTTCAGCACCCACTCCACCCTCATCCGGGCCTACCGCGGGATCCTGGGGTTGGCGGTGGGGCAGCAGCTATCAGGTACCCGCCTGGGTATCCCCTGTGCTACCGGCCGGGCGGCAGCAGTGATCTGCCCGCTGGCGCATCCCATGTGCTACCCAACTCGGGTGGGCAGGTCACGGGCATGCCTGGCAGCCTCAGTCAGTGCCTCAAGCCCCAGCAGCAGCAGCGGCAGTGGCAATAGCAGTGGCGGCAGTGCCCCCGACCTGCCCGCCCAGGTTTGAGAGGCCCCAAGCTGCAGTGCTTTCCATCAGTCCACGGCTGGCGCACACGCATCCAGGTGAAATCACCAGCGCCTGCTTTCCCACAGGCCTGAGGGGCTCAGGCCTGTGGGAAAGCAGGCGCCCTGAGCTGGTGATCCCAAAGGCCTGATAGCCGGGCAGTGGAGGCTGTGTTGGGACTGGGGAGTGGTGAGCAGGCAGAACATGGCCCTGATTGGGCCAGTCGCTATGATGCCCACTGTAGCCAGCACACCGCCTGATCAGGGGGCCAGCAGCCAACCTCGCAGCCCCTCCTCCCTACAGGCCTTCCCCTGATCAGACTCTCCCATCCACATCGAGAGCAGGGTGCTCAGAGCCTGGACCCTTCCTGGCAGCCCCGAGTCTCTGGGGTTAAGAATTCTGATGGCCCTGCCCAGAGAGTAGAGGTGCCTGAGGGGCAGGGACTGGGACCACAGGCCTCCAGGGAGCACTGCAGAGTTGGCAATGAGAGGAGAGGGCCTGTGAAGGGGGAGAAGGTGAAGCCAGTGGACATCAGCCCAGAATCCAGCCCTTCCCCTCCAGAGGCAGCAGGACCTAAACCCCAAACCCCAGCCAAAATTGGAAGAGCCTGAGGGAGCTTCAGGAAACTCTACGAAAAGCTGCACATGGAGAATGAGAGATTTCGTGAGGCCCTGACCCAGACCATGCTGCGGCTGGAGCAGCTCAAGGTGGAGCTGGAGCACGCCATGCAGAGGCAAGAGCACTTTGCAAAGAGGCCGGCCATCCTGGAGCTGGTGAGATTTGAGTGCAGGGCCCTGGAGTGCAAGGCCACTGAGCTGGAAGAGGAGCTGAAGGGCCTGTCCAATCTCCGAGCTGACAACCAGCGCCTCAAGGATGAGAATGTGGCCCTGATCTGCATCATCAGCAAACTGTCCAAGTGACCCCGGAGGACTTGCTCCTGCACCCGCATTTATACAGCTGCTTTTGCCACATGCACCCCTTCCCTGTGTGAACATGAGTGATAGGGCTGTCGAGGAGTCTCTGAGAAGCCATAACCTTCCTTGAGATCTCCAGGTTAGGAGGGGAGGACAGAGCCCCCAGGAGCCAAGGGGGCCATCTGAGGCCAGGTAGGGGGACCAAGGCTGCAGGCAGGAACAGAAAGGAACTGGGGACCAGGAAGTGCCAAAACCAGTAGCCAGGACCAGAGTGGTCACCCAGAGGTCCCCTCTCACGTGTGCTGCCACCAGTCACCCCTCCAGGCCCTGAGCAGGGATCCGAGAATGTGCCAAGCATCCCGCCGGCCTGGGCCAGGTGAGCCTGTAAATAGGGTCTGTGTGCAATAGGGAGGGATGTCTTCTATTTTTTTGCTGCCCCCTCCCCATCGCTCTCATGGGCAGGGGGAGAAGGTCTTTTTCAGACATAGCATAGACACCACAAATTAAAATTGTGGAGTTGCCAAAAAAAAAAAAAAAAGAGCAGGCTGGCTGGCCAAATACCCCCTCTCTTCCCCCCCACCCCCCGCCAACCACATCCTTGACCAACCTGCCCCACCACAATAGGCCCATAGCCCCTCCCCTTGGATATCTGCCCCTGATTGCACCCCCCCACCCCAAGAGGGGGCAGGGTTGGGCTGCCAATGTCCTGCAGCCCCTCCCCAGGTTGGCCCCACCCTTGATCCCCCCACTCCAAAAGGGGGCAGGGCTGGCCAGCCAATCTCCTGCAGCCTCTCCCCTTGCCCAGCCCCACCCCAGATTGCCCGCCCCCCCCCCCCACCGCAATCAGGGGCAGGGCTGGCTGGCCAACCACCCATGGCTCTTCCCCCAGGCCACTGGCCCTGATCGTCACCCCCCAACCCATTTGGGGGGGGTGGTTGCCCAGCCCACCAACCAAAGCCCCTCCCCATGGCCAGCCCCACCCCTAATCGGCCCCCCAACCCCAATCAGGCTGGTGGGGGGGGGGGGCAGTTGGGAGCAATCAGGCCGGTGGCAGGGGGTAGTTGGGGGCAAACAGGCTGGCAGGGGAGGCAGTTGGGGGTGATAAGGCCAGCAGTTGGGGGTGATCAGGCTGGCAAACAGAGTGGTTAGGGGCAATCAGGCAGGCACGTAGGCAGGTGAGTGGTTAAGAGCCAGCGGTCCTGAATTGTGAGAGGGATGTCCGACTGCTGGTAAAGGATCGGGCCTAAACGGGCAGTCTGACATCCCCCAAGGAGTCCAAGATTGGAGAGGGTGCAGGCCAGGCTGAGGGCCCCCCCCCCCCCCCCCCGTGCACGAATTTTGTGCACCGGGCCTCTAGTATATACTGATAAAAACATAATATGCTAATTAGACCGGGAGACCTTCTGGATAAAGCCATGGTGGCGGGGCCGAGGCAGAAGTGGTTAGGGGCAATCAGGCCAGGGGGGGAGGGCAGTTGGAAGCGAGCAAGCCGGCAGGGGGGCAGTTGTGGGTGAGCAGGCTGAGTGGTTAGGGGAGATCAGGCAGGAGGCAGGTGAGCGGTTAGGAGCCAGCAGTCCCGGATTGCGAGAGTGATGTCCGACTGCTGGTTTAGGTGGGATCAGGCCTAAACCGGCAGTCGGACATCCCCCGAGGGGTCCCAGATTGGAGAAGGTGCAGGTCAGCTGAGGGACGCCCCCCCAACCAGTGCATGAATTTCGTGCACCAAGCCACTAGTTAGTTATAAATAGCCAAGCAATTTATAAGTCCACCAGTAAGCTGGATTCTAGGTTATATGTGGTTAAAATCTTTTTGCTATGTGAGTGTTAAAGTTACTTTAAGTTCTCAGCAAATTTGCATAGGTGATAAGGAGGAAGTTACATTAGTTAGGAAACTAAAAGTAGTTCACAATTATCCAGAGACTTCAAGTGTATTTTATGTATTAGAATAATTCACTACCATAATTCATGGAGACGGAGGAGCAGCTGAAACTGTCCCACGATAGGCTTGCTTCTGGTTGACTCTTTTTTATCTCCTCATATTCCTCCTCCTCCCCTCTATCAGAAGTTATTATTCTGATGGGTTGTTTTGGGGCCTCATTTTATAAAACACTGGGTCACCTTGAGGGCTGGACCCACCTCCACCTTTCTTTTATGTCTTCCTGCTTCAGAATTTAGCAGGGCCCAGCCCATCAGGGAGGTTCTCTTCACGTTTTACAGACCATTTTTTCACTTTCTCTAAGTCATTGTTTCTGGCTTAGGTACCTGGATGCAGCTTGGTGAGTCCTAGATATCCTTTCTCTGAATATCACCTTGCAACTGAATAGGCCTAATCCAAATTCCTGGGAAAGTAGGAGAGGCCTGGATTACCTGGCAAGTGTAAACTGTATGATGCCTTTCAGATTGTTATTCCCTGGTTAATGTTAAAATTTAACTCTATTCTGAGAACATTGGTAGTGTGTTCAGTACTCTAGGAATCCTGCAAGGAAATGTAGCAAATGACAGGATAGGATTTGGTGATATCTGTTCCTGCCCTATAATACTATTATCAAACCAAAATTCACACTGTACTTTTAAAATATACTTCTTTGTGACCAGAATGTTAATGGCAAAGTTATTATCCATCAAAAACACCCTCTGTACTACTTTAGCACCTGCCATGTGTATTTTGTTTTTCAAATTGTTATCTGAGATAATTGGAGCTACCCTAATAGTTTACCTTTCATGTAGAAATTTCTTAACCAGACATTTTACAGAGTTTAACACACTCATTAGTTTTCTGTTCTAAGGTAGTTTATCTAACCTTTTGAGGAACCTGGGCAAGGGCTGATGCAATCACATTGGCTCTTTCTTCTGTCATGATATTGGCCATCGACCCCAGGGAAAACACCACAATACCATTTTCTCCAGAACTCTGGACAAAATCTTCCATTTCCTGTGAAGGAAGAATTATTTTTTCCATTACAAAAGACAATAGCATAGTGAACACTATTGAAGGGATTACTACAAACGGCCAAAGAGAAAATTAAGTATCATAAGGAATTATTAGTGTAGTTCTTGTTATTTTAAATTGTGTTAAAATACACATATTATACTTAACATCTTATCCATTTCTAAGTGTATAGTACAGTAGTATATATATTCTTATTATTGTATAATTCATCTCCAGAACTTTTTCATCTTGTAAATTTTTACTATATATTTCTTAAACTGTAATTCTCCACTTGCCACTTTAATAGTCCCTGACAACTATCATTCTTCTTTCTGTTTCTATGAATTTGACTAGTTAATGTTATTAATTAATATATATTCTTGTAATGAGGTTACACAACAGGATCTTAACTCACCTTTATTTCTTTATTGTAGTTCTACTAAATTACTTGCATTTATGCTTGTCAGGTTTTCTGGAGAATTATTGTAGTACTAGGGGCCCGGTGCACAAAAATTTGTGTACTCGGGGCGGGAGGGGGCGTCCCTCAGCCCGGCCTGTGCCCTCTCCCAGTCTGGGACCCCTCGGGAGATAACAACCTGCTGGCTTAGGCCTGCTCCCGGGTGGCAGAGGGCAGGCCCAATCCCTAGGTGCCTGCCCCGCAGCCCCTGGTCAAGCTCAGAGCAGGGCCAATTGGGGAGTTGGGGCGCCACCCCCTGTCATGCACAGAGCAGGGCAGATTGGGAGGTTGCGATGCCACCCTCAGTCATGCTCAGGGTCGGGCTGATTGGGGGGTTGGGGCACCGCTCCCTGTCACACTCAAGGCAGGGTCGATGGGGAGGTTGCGGTGCCACCCCCTGTCACTCACAGAGCAGGGCCAATCAGGGGGTTGGGGTACTGCCCCCTGTCACGCACAGAGCAGGGCCCATCAGGGGTTTGGGCGTTGCCCCCTGTCATGCTGATCCCGGTGCCGGGAGGCCTCGCAGCTCCGCTGATCCTTCTGCTGGGAGGCATATTACCCTTTTACTATATAGGATAGAGGCCTGGTGCATGGGTAGGGGCTGGCTGGTTTGCCCTGAAGGGTGTCCTGGATCAGGGTGGGGGTCCCCACTGGGGTGCCTGGCCAGTCTGGGAGAGGGGCTGAGGGCTGTTTTCAGGATGGTGGGTGACTGAAGCTCCCAACCGCTCCTTATTTATTTATTTTTTATTCTGGGCCAAGGCCTCTGCTGCTGAAAGCAGGTATCTGGTTTGTTTCAGTTCTCTAATTGAAACACTGTATCATCTCCAGCTCTGAGATCCCACTGGCTGAAAGCTGGTTTCTGGGGTTTTGTTTAGCTTCTATATTTGTTACAATGTTTCAAACTGCCTGTTCAGAGGCCGGCAAGGCAGGTGGGGAACGTTGGAGTCCTCCTTCACTGAAGCAAGCAAGCCTCATGTTCGCTTCCAGCTGCCTGGCTGCAGGCCGCCATCTTGGCTGGCAGTTAATTTGCATATCGCCCTGTTTAGCCAATGGGAAGGGTAGCGGTCGTATGCTAATTACCATGTTTCTCTTTTATTAGATAGGATATTCATTAGTATTTTATTTCTTTGACTATGAATACTAAGAAAAAGTTCATTATGATTAGAATGACTATCTTATTTATCATCTCTATAATAATTTATATCTCATCTTAACTCTTGTCAGATTCTCCCAAACTTTCCCCCCATATCATTAAAATAATTTATTCAAGTATAGTTGGCATACTATATTATATTTGTGTCAGTGTGCAATGTAGTAATTTGACATTTATATATGTTACTATGTGGTAAGTCTAGTAACCATCTCACTACACAAAGTTAAGTGTTATTGACAATATTCCTTATGCTGTACATGAAATTCCTGTGATTCATTTATTTTATAACTAGAAGTTTGTACCTCTTATCTCTCTTCTTCCTTTCCTCCATTACCAACCCCTCCCCCTCTGGCAATCATCCTATCTAATAAAAGACAAAAAGGGTAATTTAGCGTACCTCTGCTACACTTCCCATTGGCTAATCAGGGCAATATGCAAATTAACCACCAACAAAGATGGCGGTTAATTTGCATACGCAGGCTCCAAGTGGTGGAGTGAAGCCAAACAGCCCCTGAAGCTGCGGAGCAGCAAGGCCTCACTGCCCCGGGATCAGCGGAGCCCCAAGGCCCCCCAACACCGGGATCAGCGGAGCCACAAGGCATACTGGCACCAGGATCAGCAGAGCCGTGAGGCCTCCCAGTCCTGGAGTCAAGCAGAGCAGCGAGACCTCCCAGCACTGGGATCAGTGGAGACACGAGGCCTCATGCCCCTAGGATCAGCAGAGCCGCGAGGCCGTCCAGCACCTGGATCAGCCGAGCTGCAAGGCCTCACTCCCTGGGATCAATGGAGCAGCGAGGCCTCCCAGCACCTGGATCAGCGGAGCCACGAGGCTTCCCAGCCCCTGGAGCATGTGACAGGGGGCGGTGCCGCAACCCTTGATTGGCCCTGCTCTGTATCTGACAGGGGGCAGCGCCCCAACCCCTGATCAGCTGGCTCTGTGTGTGACAGGGGAAGGCATCCCAACTGCCTGATCTGCCCTGCTCTGTGCGTGACAGTGGGGAGCTCCCCAACCCCCTGATCGGCCCTGCTCTGTGCATGACAGGGGGAACTCCCCAACCCCCTGATCGGCCCTGCTCTGTGTGTGAGAGGGTGTGGCGCCCCAACCCCCGATGGGCCCTGCTCTGTGTGTGACAGGGTGTGTCTTCATGACAGGGAGCAGCACTCCAAACCTCTGATCAGCTGGCTCTCTGCGTGACAGGGGGGAGCACCCCAACCCCATGATCGACCCTGCTCTGTGTGTGACAGGGTGTGGCGCCCCAACCACCTGATGGGACCTGCTCTGTGTGTGACAGGGGGTGGAGCCACAACCTCCTGATCGGCCCTGCTCTGTGTGTGACAGGGTGCGTCTTCATGACAGGGGGCAGCACCCCAAACCCCTGATCAGCCGGCTCTGTGCGTGACAGGGGGCAGCACCCCAACACCTCCTCATCGGCCCTGCTCTGTGTGTGACAGGGGGCGGTGCCACAACCCCTTGGTCGGCCCCACTCTGTGCGTGACAGGGGGGAGCTCCCCAACCCCATGATCGACCCTGCTCTGTGTGTGACAGGGTGTGGCGCCCCAACTCCCCAATCGGCCCTGCTCTGAGTCCGACCAGGGGCTGCAGGGCAGGCACTTATGGATTGGGCCTGCCCTCTGTCACCTGGGAGCGGGCTTAAGCCAGCAGGTCGTTATCTCTCGAGGGGTCCCAGACTGTGAGAGGGCATAAGTGGGGCTGAGGGACAACCCCCACCCCCCGCCAGTGGACAAATTTTTGTGCACCAGGCCTCTAGTCTCTATATATAAAAGTCTATATGCTAAATGTCCAACTGTATGAGTAATGAGGTCATGTAGCAATGCCCAGCTTCCTCTCCCTAGCGACTAGCCTCCTTGAAGTTTCTTCTGCCCAGGGACATGACTTGCTTTATAGCCAGGTGTGAACATTTCACCCTTGTCTAATCTCATATGACATTCACAGAAGTCCTGGAGTAGGTAGATAGGAGACTTGGTAGCATCCTATTTTCTTTTCATTAGCAGAAAAACAGAGATTTAGAAAGCTTAGAAAGTTAACCCGACTGAAAAGAAGTAAGAAATGGTGAAACTTGGAAATGACTTCAGGTTTTCTCACTGCACTGAATATAGTCAAACACTGCTGCAGTTAAATATTTTACCCTTTCTTCTCCCTGTGTGATCTACAATAATAATCTGCTTCATGTTGATATTTACTGCTGTGTTGCTGACAATTACCTGAAAGAGAAGTTGAGGTGCTTCACTGGGCTGGAAGAAGTTTAGCTATATCAGAAAGCAGGTCTAATTAAGCAAGTTTATTCTATATATATATATAAAAGGCTAAGTTGACTAATGCATGTGCAGTATATGCTAGTGCCAATCACACGCATGTGTTTCTAGATGTCATTGTCGATTGGATTGTGAATTTGGTTGACACTTCTAATATAGAGAAAGGGCGAATAGCAATATTAAAATATTTCTTCTAATTGATTTCCTTTCAATATGCATGAATTTGTGCAGTGGGCCACTAGTTAGAATATAATTTGTATCTATACGTCTATTTCTGCTTTTTTGTTTGTTTTGTAGATTATACATATAAGTAAAATCATATAATATTTGTCTTTTTCTGCCTGAATTATTTAACTTAACATAATACCCTCTAGGTCCTTCCATGTTGTTGCATTTAGCAAGAGGTAATCCTTTGATATTGGTGAGTAATTTTCCATGGTGTGCATAGACCTCATGGATTTTACCCATTTATCTACTGATGGACACCAAGGTTGCTTCCATATCTTGGTTATTATAGTAAATGCAGTAATGAACATGGGGGTGTATATATCTTTTCAAATTAGTGTTTTTGTTTACCTCTGTTAAATACCCAGAAGTGGAATTGCTGGATTGTATGCTATTTTTCATTTTTTGAGGAACCTCCACAGTGTTTTCCACCAATTTACAACCTTACTCCATGTACAGGAGTTCACTTTTCTCTGCCTTCTTGAAAACACTTTTTACTTGTTGACTGATTTCTGGATATTCATTTTGTATCCTGCTACTTTACTTAATTCATTTATCAGTTCTAGTAGTTTCTGTGTGGAAACTTTAGGATCCTCTAGATACAGTATCATGTCATCTGCAAATGGTGACAGTTTTACTTCTTCATGTCCAATATCAATGCCTTTTATTTCTATTTCTTCTGTGATTGCTGTAGCTAGGACTTCCAATACTATATTGAATAAAGGTGGCAATAGTGGGCATCACTGTGTGTGAGTTGTTGTTTTTTATCGTAGAAGAAAAGCTTTTACATTTTCACCATTAAATACGATATTAGCTGTGGGTTTTATTGGTCATATATGGTCTTTATCATGTTGATGTATTTTCTCTCTGTACCCACTTTGTTGAGAGTTTTTATCATGAATGGATGTTGGATTTGTCAAATACTTTTGTATGTATCTATTAAGATGATCATATGATTTTTATCCTTGGTTTTGTTGATGTTGTCTATCACATTGATTTTTTTTGGTGTGGGGATATAGAACCAACCTTGCATTCCTAGAATACATTCCACTTGAGCATGATGTATAATCCTTTAACATATTGTTGAATTCAGTTTGATAATATTTTGTTGAAAATATTCACATCTATTTTCATCAGAGATATTGGCTTGTGATTTTTTTGTATTGTCTTTGTCTGGTTTTGCTATCAGGGTACTGCTGACTGCTTTCATAGAATGAGTTTGTGAGTGTTATTTCCTTTTCAATATCTCTGGAATATTTTGAGAAGGATAGGTATTAATTGTTTGGTAGAATTAAATGTTCAGTAGAATTTACTTGTGAAATTATCTGGTCCTGAACTTTGTCTTTTGTTTGTTGGGAGTTTTCTTTTTTTTTTTTTTAAATACTATTTCAATTTTCTTGCTTGTAACGGATATGTTCAGTTTTTATGCTTCTTCCTGTTTCATTCATTGAAGGTTTTATGTTTCTTGTATAGATCTTTTTCTGGAGATTTCTTCTATTCTTTCATTTGGGACCCGTTCCTTTGTCTGCCTATACTTGCTGTCTCTTTGTGCTTGTTTCTGTGTATTAGATCAATTTGCTTTTACTCCGAGTCTTCTGTATTCCCTCATTTATTTTACTTTCTGTGTTTATTTCCAAGAATTAGATGAAATGGCCACCTCTCCTGAACTTGATGAAGTGGCTTTGTGTAGGAATGATCTTTGTGTAGTCTGTGTGTGCTGTGGGGCTTCAGCAGCCTGGCTGGAATGGAAGTGGTTGTATGAGGTACCAGGGGTTCCCTGACATGCAGGCTAGCCACAGTTGAGGCAAACATGACCAATTTTCCCAGTGTGCCCAGCTCCGTGGGCACCCTGGTAGGCTGGATGGCTGGGTTTAATGAAGCCAGTGGCATATGGCTGCAGAATTGCCATGGCAGTTTGTCTGTCTGAGCCTGAGGTGGGTGTGGGGTGAGTGGCCTAGGGCACGCTATGGTGGCCTTGCAGGTGAGCTACAGCACTTGAATTGAATTCTTGCCCATGCTATCAGTGGAAGAGAATGTAAACATTGGCACTCACAGGCACCTCCAATCCCAAAGAGTATCCACAGAGCCTGGAGAGTTCTCACAGTTTCTCAACCTTCTCTACGCAGTCTCTCTCTCACAGTCTCTCTCTCATTTGTTTTGCAGAAGCTGTTCAGTCAACCCTCAGATGTTTTTTAGGAGGAAATGCTCTTCATGTAGGTTTATATTCTGAGTGTTCATGGGAAGGTGTCAGTTCAGGGTCTTCCTATGCTGAAATCTTGGACCTCTCTCCCTAAATCACTTCTTACAGGCTGGACAATTACTGTAATTCATGAGTCTGGTATTATTGTCCAGAATATCCATGAAATAGCCTTAAGATTCCTATTTATAATCCAGAATTAACCTAATATAGTTACTTATATGAGTGTCCATGTTTCTGACATGTATGTGTATGACAACTTTTGCTCTGAAATCATATTGTATGTTCTTGTAGAATATGCTATGTGTAACCGGCTGTGAGAGACTCTCATCATCACCTCGCTGACTCTCCCAGGGAGAACCTGCCCCACAGTGGGAGAAGTACAACTGGGCTTTCTGCAGCAAAGATCTGGTCACCCTCTTGAGTAGCTCATGTTGATGTATTTAATGTTGCTGGTGAAGTCACGTTCACCTGGAATTGTTTGAGATTTATTCTGATTGTGGTCCCTGATTTTTTATCAGTTTTCAAATTTTATTACTTTCAGTGTTAGAAAAATTCCTGATTTCTCAATGTGCTTTCTAGCTCCTTACCCCCAAAGGTGTAAGGAGACAACATTTTATGGATATCTGGTCCAAACTTCATACTCATCTATCCGCTCTTCCCCCTCCCTCACCCCTCTGATTTTTCTGTTTTAAATTGTTTACTTGTTTTTTCTCTCTGAAAAATAAATACCTAACCCTTCTAACATAAAAAGTTTACTTTCCCATTCTAATAATTGCTTCAAGCTTTTGTTTAAAACAATTGATATATAATTGAAATATAACATTCTGTAAGTTTATAGTGTATACTGTGTTAAATTGATTCATTTATATATTATGACTAGAGGCCTGGTGAATGAAATTCATGCGGGGTGGGGGGGTGGCCCCTCAGCCCAGCCTGCACCCTCTCAAACCCGGGACCCCTCGGGGGATGTCCGACTGCCGGTTTAGGCCCGATCCCTGATCCCTGAGATTGGCCTAAACCGGCAGTCGGACATCCCTCTCACAATCCGGGACTGCTGGTTCTTATCTGCCTGCCTGCCTGATTGCCCCTAACTGCCCCCCGCTGCTAGGCTGATAAACTCTAACTGCTTCTGCCTGTTGGCCTGATTGCCCCTAACCGCTCCCCCGGCAGGCTTGGTTGCCCCACACATCCTGCTGTTCAGTCGTTTGGTCGTCCCTCACTAACCCCCTGCCAGCCTGGTCGCCCTACACAGCCTGCTGTTTGGTCATTACTGTTATTGTGACGGCATCCTAGACAATTTGTATATTCCTCTATTATTAGTATAGATATAACTACGGGCCCAGTCCATGAATTCATGCACCTCGAAAGGAACTGTGGGCCATGAGGCTGCAGTGGGCACAGGGGCAGGTCTCAGTCCATCCTCTACACCGCCCCCCCTCGGCCCCTCACACTGTGGCCCTAGGTCCCCTGTCTGCCGGCAGCCCTGCTCCCGCCACCACAGCTCCCATGTGCTGATGGTGCCAGTAGCGGGTATGAATGGGGCTGGCGCCATCAGTGGGTTTGAGTGGCGGCTGCTGGCCCAATTGCCCCTCAGAAGCAGGGAGATGAGGAGAAGCCCTCAGGGACTATTGGGACTGGTGCCGGGCGCCAGCAGCGCATGTGACTGGTGGCTCTGGCTCCAGCTGCAGGTGTGAGCGGGGCTGGCACCGGAAGTGGGTTTGAGCAGCAGCTACAGTGCCGGCCACGGGTGTGAGCAGGGCCATTACTGACAGCAGGTGCAAGTGGCGGCTGTTGGACTGGATCGCTCCTCAAGAGCAGGGGAAGGTGGAGAAGCCCTGAGGGGTGTTTGGGGCCAGCAGCCACCGCTCGCAACTACTAACGGCGCTGAGCAATCGGACTGGCACTGGGTGCTGGCAGTGGGTGTGAGCAGTGGCTCTGGCTCTGGCAGTGGGTGAGAGTGGGGCCTGTGCCAGCAGCAGGTGTGAGCACCCTGTGGGACCGTGGCGTGCGGGAGCACAGAATTTTCGGTAACCACCAGAGTCTTGCCCTGATGACAGCGACCAGCACCCCTCCATGGTCTGCTGCCCCTGCTCACCGGATCCACCATCCCGCCACTGCCAATGCCTGCATTGTTCTGCACTCCGCTGCCTGCAGCCAATGCCCACCATGTTCCACGCTAGCCCCCTGGTGATCAGTGCACGTCATAGCGACTGGTTATTCGGTTGTTCGGTTGTTCCGCCACTAGGTCTATTTGCACATTAGGATTTTATATATATAGATTACTACCTAACATTAGTGAACACCTCTATTAGGTCACATAATTATCTTTTTATGTGTGTGGTGAGAACATTTAAGATCTAGTCTCTAGAAACTTTCAAGTATATAAAGAGTATTGTTGGCTATAATCACTACAGATCCCAAACTTAATCATCGTCGAGTTGCAAGTCTGTACCCTTGACCAACTTCTTCTTACCCACTAATCTTTCTTTCACCAGTCCATGGTAATCACCATTATACTTCTGTTTCTAATGGGTTTGTCATTTTTAGATTCTACATATAAGTGATATCCTCTATTATTTGTCTTTTTCAGTGTGCCTTATGTCACTTAACATAATACCTTTGTGGTCCATCTATGTTGTCCCAAATGGTAGTATTTCCTCCTTTCTTATGGCTGAATAATATTGTAGTGTGTGTGTGTGTGTGTGTGTATTTCGCATCTCTTAAGTTGTTTCCATTTATTGGCTCTTGTTTATAATGGTGCAATAAATGTGGGATTATGGATATATTTTTGATATCCTATTTTTCTTACTTTTAGAAGTATACCCAGAAGTGGATTTGTCGATCAAATGGCAGCTCTGTTTAACTTCTTAGAAAACCTCCATACTGTTTTTCATAGTGGTTGCACCGGTTTTACATTCCCACCAACAGTGCACAAGATTCTGTGTTATCTTGTAGATCAGCAAGTTTCCTTAGCACAGCTATTTTGACTTTCTATTGGGTGAATCATATATCTCCATGTCTGTATTTGTTTGCTGGGGGATTGTTGTAGAATTTCGTGACCTAATGTTTCCTTGATTTTTCATGTTCTTTGGAATTTTGCATTGCTGTTTTTGCATTTGAATTAGCAGTCACCCACTTATGTTTACTACTCTCAGGGTAGAAATACCTTTCCTCAGTCTTCTATAGATAAGGCTTTTCCAGTTCTTGTATGAATGTGCCTGCTCTGTGCTTCATGCTCCGTCTTGTGGGAGGATTCTGTTTGTCCTGTTTGTCCTCCCTCCATATAAACCACCAGGCCAGATGCTGATCACCTCCTTTTTCTTTTCCTGAAGGTGGTGCTACAGCTCAAGTTTCTGGTTCTCTCTTGTCTGCAATCCCTTGACTGTATTCTGCTCTTGCTCCCTAGCTTTTTATCAAATTTTGCTCTTGCTGCTGCCCTTGGCAGCTTCTACATGGAGCTGGCCACAGAGGGGAGGAGATATGGGTTGGAATGCAGGTCACTGTTGTTGCCCACATGCCAGTATGTGGGGATCTGTAAAAAAGGTTTTCTTAATGGTTTGTGGTCAGGCTTCCTGATGGAGTACAGAATGCAGTCAGGAGGAACCCTGTCTCTTTAACATGCTCTCCACTAATCTTCTTTTTCAGATCTGCTCCCTCTCACCAGACACTGAGCTCCTAATTCAACACTCTGGATGCTGTGAGAGAGAAATGAGCTCTTTGGAAGCATCCTGCAAACCAGGGGAAGCTCGGCATCCACTCACCGGCTCTCTATCCCTGTGAGAGAAATCATGGGCACGGACGGGCCTTCTTTCAGCCTCACACTGAGCTCCCTTGGAGGAGGAATGATGCTGGCAAAATCACGCTTCCTCTTGCCCACACCAATGCATTCAAATTCATCTATTTTGTGCTCCTACAGAGTGCTGGAACTTCTCCTTTGGAAATCTGGACTTCCACAAACGTTCTCTACTCCATAGGTGACTGCCCAAGTCAGGGCTGTAGGTGCTCCTGGAGTGTAGCTAAGAGGGGCTGGAACAATTCACAATATCCTGTAGGTGTCACAGCCAGTACTGGAGTCTCTCTGCCTATTGCCTGATGCGTAGGTGGGAAAGACTCTTTCCATGTCCTTTTGCATTGGCACTTTTGTTCGTGGATAGATAACGAATTTTGTTGTTGAAGGAGGAAAATAACAAGGGATATCTCATGTTCACTTACACCAGATTGCTATTGTCACTCCTGAGGTATTCTGATCCACTCCCCTGGGATGCTCTGCAGCATTATTTTAGCATTATGCTTTTTTTTATTATAATACTTTTCACACCATTTTTATTACTTGCTTATATGATCTCTTTCCAAGTAAAATATCTGGTGTGGGGAGTAAAACCTGTGTCTACATTGCTGCTCTGTATATCCCCCCCTTGCACTGTGCTAGTCACTTTAAAATTAGTTTTTGAATTAATATCTGATACTTTTTTTATATGTTGAATAATGAAGGCCTTAATTTAACTGACACTAGTTCCAAAGTCTCTGAAGTATACTTCTTTATTTTGTAATAATAGTGTCATTCAAATTCTTGAAATAGTATGAATATCTAATTGGCAGGTCACATTACCCAGATTCCCATATCTCTCTCAGTGTGATCAGACCTTCTGAATGAAGAATACATCATCATTCCTACTGAAAATGCAAAGTAGGACAAACATGAATAGTTTTACCTTAGGCAGAGGCTTAGCAGGTTTGCAGTGGAGGCCTCCAACAAATTGAAAATGTGGCAAGAGTGGGCGAGGAAACTCAAAATCCCAATAGGTTCGAATAAACCATATTTCTGCTTTTCTCATTAACTCGAATAATGTAGTGGGTCTTCCTGAAAAGGAAAAAGAAAAAAAAAAAAGGTAGAGAAAATAATAATATTGTAATGTAAATATACCTTGTTGCTTTCTTAAAGGAAAAAAAAGAAAAGCTTAGAATAATGTAGCCAAAGATATTTAAAGTGTCTGTGATTTGATAGTGCAAACATCTACATATATAAAAGCCTAAATGACAATTTGGACCATTTGGTTGACCAAAAAAATGGTAGATCAGTCGCTATGATTCACACTGACAACCAGTGGGCAGATGCTCAACACAGGAGCTGCCGCCTGGTGGTCAATGCACTCCCACAGCAAACCTCCCATGATCAGCCAACCTATTATGGTCCATCCCCTCAGTGCTGGGAGGTTCCGCTGAACCCAGGCCAGGAGGTCTCGCAGCTCCACTGATCCCAGTGCCTGGAGGTCTTGCGGCTCCGCTGATCCCAGTGCTGGGAGGCATACTACCATTTTACTATATAGGTAAAGGCCTGGTCCAAGGGTGGAGGCCGGCTGGTTTGCCCTGAAGGGTGTCCTGCATCAGTCTGCTCCTACAGCCAACCTTCCATGGTCCCTCCCCCTGCCAGACGGCCCATATCAGGCCCAATCTCTGGCCACACTGAGGGACTCCACCCATGCACAAATTCGTGCACAGGACCTCTAGGATTTATATCATGTACATTTTTTATATTATGACTGGCAGGGGGTGGTATCCCTCAGCCCCACTTGTGCCCTCTCACAGTCTGGGACCCCTTGGGAGATAACGACCTGCTGGCTTAGGCCCGCTCCCGGGTGGCAGAGGGCAGGCCCAATCCCTAGGTGCCTGCCCCGCAGCCCCTGGTTGGGCTCAGAGCAGGACCGATTGGGGAGTTGGGACTCCGCCCCCTATCATGCACAGAGCAGGGTGGATCAGGAGGTTGCAATGCCACTCTCAGTCACACTCAGGGTAGGGCCGATTGGGGGGTTGGGGTGCTGCCCCCTGTCACACTCAAGGCAGGGTCGATTGGGAGGTTGCGGCGCCACCCCCTGTCACACACAGAGCAGGGCGGATCAGGGGGTTGGGGTGCTGCCCCCTGTCACCCACAGAGCAGGGCCGATCACGGGGTTGGGCACTCCCCCCGTCACACTCAGGGCAGGGCCGATGGGGAGGTTGCGGATCCACCCCATCACAAACAGAGCAGGGCCCTTGGGGGGTTTGGGGCACCGCACCCTGTCACACACAGAGCAGGGCCGATCAGGGGTTTTGGGAGCTTCCCCCTATCAGGCACAGAGCAGGGCCTATCAGGGGGTTGGGGTGCCTTCCCCTGTCACAAACAGAGCAGGGCAGATAGGGAGGTTGTGGCCCCGCCCCCATCACACACAGAGCCTCAGTGCGATCAGGGGATTTGGGCACTGCCCCCTGTCAAGCTGCTCCGCTGATCCCAGTGCTGGGAGGCTCCGCTGAACCCAGGCCAGGAGGTCTCGCAGCTCCACTAATCCCAGTGCCTGGAGGTCTTGCGGTTCCGCTGATCCCGGTGCTGGGAGGCATACTACCATTTTACTATATAGGTAAAGGCCTGGTCCAAGGGTGGAGGCCGGCTGGTTTGCCCTGAAGGGTGTCCTGCATCAGGGTGGAGGTCCTGCTTGGGTGCATGGCCAGCCTGGGTGAGGGGATGATGGCTGCTTGCAGCTGGTCACACCCCCTTCAGGGTGGGGGTCCCCACTGGGGTGCCTGGCCAGTCTGGGTGAGGGGCTGAGGGCTGTTTTCAGGCTGGCGGTTGACTGAAGCTCCCAACCTCTCTTTTTTTTTTGGGGATTTTTTTACCTTCTGTGGCTGTCACTGGAACTGAGAGCCAGTTTTAGCTCTGAGGCTCAGCTCCAGGTCTGAGACCTCGGTTTGTTTGGCTTCTATAATTGAAACACTGTTGCAACTCCAGCTCAGCCGGCTGGCTGAAAGCATGGGGTTTGTTTAGCTTCTATAATTGCAACATTGTTTCTTAGAGTGCAAGCTCAGAGCCCAGCAGTGGCAGGCGGGGAACCTTGGCTTCCTTCTTCACTGGAGCAAGCAAGCCTCCTGTTTGCTTCAGCTGCATGGCTGCCGGCTGCCATCTTGGTTGGCAGTTAATTGCATATCTTGCTGATTAGCCAATGGGAAGGGTAGCGAAGTTACAGTTAATTACCATGTTTCTCTATTATTAGATAGGATGTTTATATATATTAACAATACATATAAAATTTAACAGTTTTTCTTCTCTAACATCACATCAGGACATTCACAATCCTAGAAAATGGTTAAACCTAAGCCACTACAGAATTAAACATGCATTTGGTACTCTGTAAAGCTGCAGAAGTAATAGATGCAAATGTAAACAATGATTTTAATACCTCAATCAATTAAATATACCATATCCATGGAAACACATTTCCCTAAATTATTTCGTCTATTTTCTGCAATTTAGCAAGCTATTGCCTTTATCTGTGATTTCCCAAAAATGGAGGTTTTGAGAGTATGGCTCATTTCCTAGTACTATAATTACATGTGGTTCAATTTAGGAGCTTAATAATACTTGTACATTAATAAAAACATTTACAAATAACAGCAGGAATATATTCATAATGTATTGTAATTGATGTGCTCACTCCTAATTTTGACTCATTTTGTCTTTAATGAAGGGAGAGATTTCACAAAATATAGTTTACTGACTTACATATCTAGCCATCAACAAAAGTTTAGTGTTTAAGCAGATGAGTTGTAAGTGCTTAGTGAAGGAATGTGAAGTCATTAGAAACCTGAAATTATAAGTTCCTGAGTCTGGGATAGAGCACTCTAGTGTGAAGGAATCCTTCAGGTAATATGGCTAAATAATTCAGTTTTTAAATCAAACTAAACTACACAAGAGGAAGGAATTACTTAATGACATAATTTAAGCATTTCCATAATATTTGTGAGAATGAAAGATTATTTCACAATGTTATTTTATCATTTTACTTGTAAAAGACAAATTTGTCTCAATTAATATTTATACAAATCCACCTTTTAGGGCACTAGGAAAGTTAGGAGTTCTTGCTATCAAGTAAGGACATGACTTACCTAGTGCTTCGCTGTAAAGCTGATCCCACTTCTCACTAAATGCTTGGAACCAGAAATCAAAATAAAGCACATACATCATATTTTTTACTCGCTCCATGAATGTCATTTGATCACTTAATTCTGATAAGACAATAGGTACGTAGGATGGAGGGAATGGAAGTCCTCCACTGTACTTTTCAATTGTACAGCCAAAAGAGAAGCGGAGACTGTACACAAAAGGTATTTTAAGTAGCTCGGCCAGCAGCTCACCACAGGGTCCAGCAGGATCTGCAAGAACAACATCAAAGCTTGATTCCTGTAGTTTTGTCATAAGGTTATTGTTCAAAACAGCATCTTTACAGAGCTTTTGAATACAATCAAAATATTCGCAAGTGTTATCTTGCAATAGTGAAAAATAAGTCCAAAATGTATATTTTGGCGTATAGGTCCACTTAGAGGTCAGCCGCTTGAAAAGATCCTCAAAATCATCTTTTGTCAAAGATGTAGGAAAAACCTCAAATTGAATAGCAGATGGTTTATTGGGATCAACAAGAATTGAAGCTGAAGATGTCAGAACGGTCACTTCATGACCTCTCTGGACAAGAGCATCCACGATTGTCTTCATGTTGATCCAGTGGCTGTATTCTGTGGGCCACACCAGCACCTTTCCACAACCCCCAGGGCTGAAGTGACCACTCAGCTGTAGCAGCAGCAGAACTGAAATCCACTTCATAGGCATCCTGGTGGCACACAGGCTTCTTTTCAAATGGCTGATCCCTTTTACCTTGGCTCATGCTTATGTGCATAGGGAAATCAACCAGGAAGTTAAAATATAACTTCTACACCCAAAGTAAATACATTTGATAAATAGAGCATTTTATGGAAGTCAGAAAATGATAAAGTAATGCCATTTTTAAAAACACAAATCTGTGTAATATCTAAAAGTGCTGTCATCCAGCTGAGTCAACTTGGCAGTTTTCTTGTGATTTGTAACTTATTATAGATGAATGTCATAATTATAGAAAGTTAGAGGTAATTGGGTCTGTAATGATTTTTTGTAAAGAAAGGGAGATAAAGCTATTATACAGCTGACAAAGAATTACCTGGATGACAGTTCCTGAGATTTTATTTTAATGTTCATTTATTTTTTAAATTTGTCTTTATTGCTGAAAGTATTACAGGTGTCTGCTTTGTGTATTTTTTCCCCATTGACCACCTCCTCCCCATACTCACCCCTCCCAAGTCTTTACCAAGCTAGTGTCTGTGTACATGGGCTATGCATATATGCATATAAATCCCCTGATTAACCTCTACCCACCCCCGCCAACACACACACACAAACTATCCACCCCCACCTTTCCTCTGAAATACATCAGTCTGTTCATGGTTTTGTCTCTGAATCTATTTTGTTTGTCAGTTTATTTTGTTCATTAGATTCTACATATGAGTAGGTCATGTGTTACTTACCTTTTTCTGATTGGCTTATTTCGCTTAGCATAATACCCTCCAGGTCCATCCATACTGTTGCAAATGGAAAGAGTTCCTTCATTTTTACTGCCTGTAGTATTCCATTGTTTAAATGTACCACAGTTTTTGTTATCCACTCATCAGCTAATGGGCACTTGGGCTGTTTCGAAATCTTAACTATTGTAAATTGTGCTGCTATGAATATAGGGGTGCATATATATATATATCCTTTCTGATTGGTGTTTATGGTTTCTTAGGATATATTCCTAGAAGTGGGATCACTGGGTCAAATGAGAGTTCCATTTTTAATTTTTTTGGGAATCTCCATAATGTTTTACACAGTGGCTGCACCCACCAGTCTACATTCCCACCAGCAGTATATAAGGTTCCATTGTCACCACATTCTCACCAACACGACATTTGTTGATTTGTTGATGACAGCCATTCTGAGAGGTGTGAGGTGATACCTAATTGATGTTTTAATTTGCATCTCTCAGATGGTTAGTGACTTTGAGCATTTTTTCATATATTTCTTGACCTTCTCTATGTCCATTTTGGAGAATTGTCTATTTAGGTCCTCTGACCATTTTTTAACATGCTAATATATATTTTAAAATAATTTGTTATTGTTGAAAGTATTACATATGTCCCCTTTACTCTGCAACCCCCCCATTAACACCCACTAACCTGCCCCCCAATTTCACCCCAGGCCCTCACCACCACATTTTCTAGGTCCATGGGCCATTCATATCCTATCTAATAAAAGAGAAACATGGTAATTAGCCATACGGCCGCTACCCTTCCCATTGGCTAATCAGGGAGATATGCAAATTAACTGCCAGCCAAGATGGCCGCCGGCAGCCAGGCAGCTTAAAGCTGACAGGAGGCTTGTTTGCTTCAGTGACGGAGGGCTCCAACGTTCCCCGCCTGCCGCTGCAGGGCTCTGAGCTTGCAGTTTGAAACATTGTAACAAATATAGAAGCTAAACAAAACCCCAGTAACCTGTTTTCAGTCAGCCGGGATCTCAGAGCTGGAGTCACAACAAAGTTTCAAATACAGAAGGTAAACAAAGGCCAGAAACCTGCTTTCAGCAGCTGAGCCTCAGAGAGAAAGCCGGCTCTCAGCTCCAGTGACAGCCATAGAAGGTAAATAAATGCCAGAATTAAAAAAAAGAGAAAAAGGAGAGGTTTGGAGCTTCAGTCGCCCGCCAGCCTGAAAACAGCCCTCAGCCCCTCACCCAGACTGGCCAGGCACCCCAGTGGGGACCCCCACCCTGAAGCAACAAGATGGCGGCTAATTTGCATACTGAAGGCAGGCGGCAGCAGGCAAGGCTGTCTGCCGTCTGGGACCCGGATCTGTGACCCTGCCAGGCGGTAGGCAGTGCTTGAGGCTGTCCTCGGTCTGGGACCTGGATCCATGTCCTCGCGGGTGGGGCGGCAGTGCTTGAGGCTGTCCACGGTCCCAGGACCCAGATCTGTGACCCTGCCAGGTGGGGGGCACCGCGGGAGGCTGTCCGCAGTACAGGACTCGGATCTGTGACCCTGCCAGGCGGGGGGCAGTGCTTGAGGCTGTCCGCTGTCCCAGGACCTGGATCTGTGACCCTGCCAGGCGGGGGGCAGTGCTTGAGGCTGTCCGCTGTCCCAGGACCTGGATCTGTGACCCTGCCAGGCGGGGGGCAGTGCGTGAGGCTGTCCGCTGTCCCAGGACCTGGATCTGTGACCTGGTGGGCAGGGGGGCAGCACAGGAGGCTGTCTGCAGTCCAGGACCTGAATCTGTGACCCTGTCGGGTGGGGGTCAGTGCTTGAGGCTGTGCACGGTCCTGGGACTCGGGTCCGTGACCCTTCACAGCGGGGAGGCAGCCATCAGCGCCCAGAAGTGACTGCGCAAGATCCGCCTCCTGGCCCAGAAGGTGCAGGATCGCAGGGACAGCCACTGTGGCGGGCCAGACAGATGTCCTCCTGGCCGCACCACGGGGGTTTGCGGATCTGCAAAGCCAGAGGCCTCCGGTGTGCGAATATCCCCCAGCACACTGTCACCCTCCCACGCCTGCAACAGTTGCAAACCAAGGTGTGCACAAGTTCACCCCGCCTCTCCACTGCACTTCCATCAACCCGGCATGCCTAACACCCCCACAGGATGTGCACACATCCCCTCTGATGAGCTCACGTCCTTTGGAGAGTGTCTGGGTGTTCTGGGTGCTGAGAGTTGGCACCTGTGAGATGACAGTGAGAGGGCAGAGTGGTGATGCCCTGTTCCCACCGAGGTCAGTGCAGCTACGAGATCACCTCTGGGGAGTTAATGCAGGTGCTGAGGCAGGAGCAGGTGCAGACAGACACACCTGGTGGGCGGGGGCGGCCCTCTCTGAGGAGCCTTCGGTCAGCGTTCAAGGTCAAGAGCCCAGAGGCAGAGAGGAATTCCATCCTCTCAGTGAAACAGTGGGATAGTCGGGGCGACTGTAGAGGAGGAATGTGCACTTTGGGTGCCAGCACCCATGAGTGAAGGCTGCCCTGACTGAGCCTTGCTTGCTTGGGGCCTAGCGCACTCCTGCGGGGCAACGGGTGACCGGACGTGCTTTTCTGAATTAATGAGAGAAAACATTGATTCTTCTGCTGCCCACGAAGGTGGAAAGTGAAGTGGGGAGACATGTGGGGAGTGAGCGAGGTTCCCTCTCTGGGGGTTCCAAATCTGCTGTTGGTTTCTTTCACCACTGACTAGAGATATACAGGGTGTCCCCCCAAAATGTATACACACTTTGAATACCTACTAATTCCAATGGTTTTAAGCATAAGAAGGAAACAACAATGGAGCTGTTATCTGTTAAAAGTGTGGGCACAAACAGGTAGTTGGACATTCCCTGAGGGGTCTCAGATTGGAGAGGGTGAAGGCCAGACTGAGGGGCCCCTTCTCTCCCCCTACCCCAGTGCACGAATTTCATGCACCGGGCTACTAGTATGCATATAAGGTCCCTGGTTGATTACCTCTCACCCACTAACACTCCCCCTCCCTTCCCTTTGAGATTCCACTCTCTGTTCAATGTTTCCATGTCTCTGGATTCACTGCATTGATTAGTTTATTTTGTTACTTAGATTCCACATATGAGTGAGATCATGTGATACTTGTCTTTCTCTGACTGACTTATTTTACTTTGCATGATACTCTCCAGGTCCCTCCATGCTGTCTCAAAGGGTAAGAGATTCTTTTTTTTTTTTTTTAACTGCTGCATAGTATTCAATTGTGTAAATGTATCACATCCACTCATCTGCTGACGTGCACTTAGGTTGTTTCTAGATCTTAGGTATTGTAAATTGTGCTGCTGTGAACATAAGAGTGCATATATTCTTTATGATTGGTGTTTCAGGTTTCTTAGGATATATTCCTCGAAATGGAATCCTGGGTCAAATAGAAGTTCCATATTTTTTTTAGGAAAATCCATACTGTGTTCCATAATGGCTGCACCAGCTTACATTCCCACCAGCGGTGTACTAGGGTCCACTTTTCTCTGCATCTTCGCTTGTTTGTTGCCCTGTGGCTGCTGGGAACAGGTAGCTCCTCTCTAGAAAAATGGCAGTTTTGGTTTGGATGCATCCAAACGACCAAATATAGGATTCCTGACTACTGCTTTCCCATGTCTCCCCGCACTGCTTCCCACGCCAGCCTCTCTGTAGGCATCTCAGTCTGTGCCTCCCTCCCTGCACCAAAGCCTCAGGTGAGTAGTTGCAAATGAAAACTCATATGCTCTGGGTTTCTCTCCAACCGGCTCCAGTCTGCCAGACTCCACAGTGGCCAGTACGTCTGCCACCTTTCACAGATGTATGTTACGTGGGCTGCAGGTCTCGGCTCCGGTGTCGAGCCTGGGTTCTGGGCCTCTGTCTTCAGAGGGAACAGACCCTCCTGTGGCCCAGAACTCCCTCCTCTCTGGGCCTGCTGCCCCTGGGAGCTGGGTCAGCTCCTCTCCTGACCTGGCCCTTCCTACCAGTTTCCAGGTGCTTTCTGTCTTTCTTTGATGTAAGTCTCTTCCTTAGCTGGACCTCAGTTGGTAATTCCAGGTGAATGTTCTCCAATTTAGTTGTATTTCCAGTCTGGCCCTGGGATAAGGTGCAGAACACGTTGCCTATTTGGCTGCTATTTGGCTGCCAATTTCTCCTCTGAGATTTTAATTTTTAAATAAAACTTTGTGAACATGTAATTTACCCATCATTCAATTGATTAATTTAAAATGTACATTTCAATAGTTCATACTGTATTCACAGAATTGTGCTACCACCATGGTGATCATATGAAGAGCATTTTCTGCCCCCGTGAAACCTTTATCCTTTACAAGGAACTCCCTAATGTCTTCCTCCCTAAACCCTATCTGACCATCAATCTGGTTTGTGTCTCTATGGAAGTAGACGATTTCTTGTAAACAGAACAATGTGATATGTGTCCTTTTGTGATTGGCTTCTTTTACTTAGCATGATAATTTAAAGATTCATTCATATTACAGCATGCATCCTTTTTACTGCCAGATAATATTTCATAATACAGACACACCACATTCATTTTTTTCATGCATTAGTTGATAGACATCCCCACCCCGAATTTTGGCCACTATGAATAATGTTTTTTTTTTAATATTTATGAGCCAGTTATGAATGAACAAGTTTTCCTTGGGCATAAATGTGTCTGTAAATAGGTAAGTGATGCTGTGCCTTGTTTGGCAGGAAGTGGGTGTATATATGTACACACGCTATAAGAAAATTCAATAGTCCCTTTAGAGTATGGGTTCTACATTATCCAACCTACAATTGAGACCATATGCCCATCATCAAAGGCTGCAAGAAGAGTGAAAGCAGCCGGGTGAGTCTTTTTCAGGGGCTGTGAGGTAAAGAGAATTAGTTACTAAAACCAAAGTCTATCACAAACAGCTCAATTTTATATTAAGAAACAACTAGCTGTTGTTATATTCCTAAATTAACATACATTTCATTTATTTTTTGTTGTAAATCCTCACACAAGGATATTTTTTCCATTGATATTTTTGGAGAGGGTGGGAGGGAGAGAGAGAGGGAGAGGGAGACAGAGACACATAGACTGGTTGCCTCTAGCACAAGCCCCAACTGGGGTGGGGAAAGAACCTACAACCAAGGTACGTGCCCTTGACTTGAATCGAACCCACAACCCTTCAGTCTGCGGGGCGACGCTCTAACCACTGAGCCCTGCCTATGGCTCCACATACACTTTAATCAGCAATGACTGAACCTGGATGAGGGCAAATGACTTGCCATATTTTTAGGTAAGAAATGATGCTGAGGCTGGATATATAGTAAAACCAAGGAGCAGGAGGGGGCAGGAGCGGGGAGAAGGAGGTAAGTGAGGGTTAAAAGGGGGGACATCTGTAATACTTTCAACAACAAAGATAAAATATATATAAAACAGCCTTCCCCCCAAAAGAAGCATTATTGGTCTCCCAAAATGAAATGGAAGGATGAATCATTTCACACAATTCTAACTATTGAATGGTTTCTTTAGCAAAAGATAAACCACAGAATTTTGCACCAGAATAAAGTTAAAATATTCTGAGCATTTGCACAGTAATACTAATATTGTGAATAAACTATTTAATGTTCTTGTATTTATGCCCAGTGTTGGAAACATAATTAAGCTTAATCATTTTTTGGTATAACTTTGGAATTAATATAATAAAATTCAATAAATACCCACATTGTTTTATTGTTATTTTATTTTTGCCCAATTATTTTCTCTTTGGCATGAATATTTTTAACTCTTAAACAGGCAGTAAATCATTGAAAACAAATTTTGATTTGAGAAGCTAAATTGTGAAAAGTCATTTTGTCACAGGAAGAAGGGATCCTTATGTTCCAACTTCATTGTGCTGAATAAACCCAAAGAGGCATATCAGCTTCAGGCCTCTGAAACAACTACTTCTTTTCTTCTTCTTTCCTGGTTTAGCAAACTTATGGTAACACAACAGACAACATTTTGTGATGACAAATGTAGCACTTGCCACACAGGTCAGCAGGAACCCAATCACATCCAGAGTGGTACTGGACCCAGGTGAGGTCATGGGAGGCTGGCTGCAGGTGTTTGGCTCCTTTGTGGCGCATGACAAACTCGATACAGAAGACCGCTGATCTAGGGGTTTCATAGGCTGGTCATGATGAATTCTTAATAATCTCATTGCATTCTCTTTATATCTGAAGGAGAAACACAAAGATTACACATTGAATGAAATTTAACTTACCTAAGCATATCATGCCCATGAAAGGTTTTTGAAAATGTCATAAATATGATTCAAAATAATATCATTCATTGAATTTACTTCTTCATAGATAGTTTGGCCTTTAAGTTGGGATTATCTGATGACATGTAGTTTTAAAAGTGAAGATGGAAGTTAAGTTGGACAATTCAGTCTTTTCTTGAAGAGTAAATGGTAGGAGCCATTGTTAGTGCTATCGATGAGATGGTGGAAATTCACTTGCAGAGTGATGCTCACGAAGTGTTTAATGGGAGTAGTGTCATTGTGAGTGAAATGTCTCCCCAGTAGTCCCTGGACCTCCACTTTTCTCTTTGACCCTCTACTTTTTAATTGCCATCAGTTAGCCAGTATGGTTTTTGAAACAGATATCAGATATGACACTTCCCTGCTCAAAATTTCCATCTGGCTTCTCATCACATTTGAATAAAGTCCAAATGATTTTAGGACTAAAGGACTCCACTTCCTCATACCCCTGGCAACCTCTTCTTTCACTTGGTCTCATGCACACTTTGTTGTAGGCACACTGGCCTTCTAGCTGTTCCTTGAAGTTGTCTGACAGGTTTTTGTTTGTTTGTTTTTAATTGCAAGTGCATTGCTTAAGCCTCCATTGCTGAGGTATCCATTCCAAAGAGGCATTTACTTTCAAGAGGACTATCTTTGTCAGCCACTTGACTAGATAAAGAGCTGGCTGCCTCCCTCCAGTGAGGTTCCTTTTTTTTAGAGATTTAGTTCACTTCAATAACTGGCTATTTGGACTACATTTTTTTCTTCTCATTCCTTCACTTTAAGTTCTGCTCTTATATTTTAAATTCATGAATAAAGAGCAAGTTTGCCAAACTCTTGGCCTTCAGTCCAATAAAAGCAGTGTGTGTGTGCTTTGCTCTCTCTCTCTCTCTCTCTCTCTCTCTCTCTCTCTACCTGTGACTGTTTTCTGGCCCCAGGTGTTCTATGTAATTTCAGGGTTTTTAAAATAATAAACTTTTATTTTTAAAACGTTTTTTTATGGTTATTGCTGAAGAACATCTTGCAATCATAATAGAAACCACAAGGGCTGATCCAGACACCACATTGGTTGATGAGAGGCTGAGACCAGCACAAAACAATATCAAACAGGTTATATGTAAAATTTTGTTCTTTAAAACTTTTAAGTACTTATCCATTATTTTGGAGATCAAACTCACAAGCAAGATATGCATATATTTTTTCTTTCTCCACTTTGCTTTGATTATTTTGAGTTTTTATTAGTAGGTGTTACCAATTGATAATTGGTATTGTTTTCAAAAATTGATGTATTAATGATTATGAGATATTTGTTTTTAGCAGGCTTTTGGACTACTGTGTCTGATATTAGCATAAGTAAAACATTTCTCTAGGTTACTGTTTTTTTGTTGTTGTTTTTTTAAACAAACGCTTCAATTTTCATAGAAACATCAGTTTATTTCTTTTTTATTTTTTATTATATGTTTTATTGATTTTTTTGTTACAGAGAGGAAGGGAGAGGGATAGAGAGTTAGAAACATCAATGAGAGAGAAACATCCATCAGCTGCCTCCTGCACACTCCCTACTGGGGATGTGCCCACAACCAAGGCACATGCCCTTGACCAGAACCAAACCTGGGACCCTTCAGTCCGCAAGCCGATGCTCTATCCACTGAGCCAAACGGGTTAGGGCTGTTAGTTTTTAAAAGGCAGTCTAACAATATTTGTCTTTAAACATTGAGTTTGATTAGATTTGATGTAAGTGCTGGCATATTTACATTTGTGTCTAACATTTTATTCTATACTAGAGGCCCAGTGCATGAAATGTATGCATGGGTAGGGTCCCTAGCTGCTGCCGGCTGCTGTCCAGGGCCTTCCTTCATTCCATGCGGCCCCATGGTGATCGCTGCACGTCATAGTGAGTGATCAAACTTTTGGTCAGTCAAACTCTCGAGGGGACACTTTGCATATTAAGCTTTTATATATATAGATTTTTTTTTCTATTTGTCCAACCTGTTTATATTTTTTTCCTATTATGTCATATTTTAAGTATTTTCTTCTCACTCAATTGTTCTACCATTGTATTCTTAATAATACATTTTTGAAGTATTCCTTTATGTGATACTCTATTAATATAATAGTAATGAGAATCGTAGTAATAAATACTGAATTGATGGTTGCCATGCTAGGCACTATAAATTGCACTATACTATTTTCCTCTTTATTTTTAATTTTTTAAAATATATTTTATTGATTTTTTTTCAGAGAGGAATGGAGAGGGATAGAGAGTTAGAAACATTGATGAGAGAGAAACATCGATCAGCTGCCTCCTGCACACCACCTACTGGGGATGTGCCTGCAAACAAGGTACATGCCCTTGACTGGAATCGAACCTGGGACATTTCAGTCTGCAGGCCGATGCTCTATCCACTGAGCCAAACAAGTCAGGGCTATTTTCCTCTTTAATATGGTAAATTTTAATATCTTTTTTTTTTATCATATTTGAAAAATTTTATGCTTCAAAGGACATAGTCAAGATAGTGAAAAATCAACCCATCCAGAATGGGAGAAAATATAACATATTATATATATGATAATGTACTTGTATCCATAATACATTAAAAATTCTTTATATCTATAAATATAAAAAGCCAGCGACCAGAAATCAGTAACAACTGGAACAACTGGTCGCTAGGATGCCCACTGCGGCTAGCAAACTGGCCCAATCACAGGGTCCGGCTGGCCAGCCACCCTCCTGCAGCCCCTTCCCCCTGCCCGGCCCCTTCCCAGGTAGGCCCCTGCACCCCAATCAGGGGCAGGGGCGCCCAGCCATCTGCCTGTGACCCCTCCCCTGAGCCAGCCCCACCTCTGATCACCCACCCACCCAAATAGGGGGCAGGGCCGGCCAACTTCCAGCAGCCACTCCCCTGGGCCAACCCCACTCCCAATGGGCCCCCCCCCACCACCATTGGCCCGCAGCCCCTCCCCCTGGCCTGCCCCAACCCTGGTTGCCCCCCCACCCCAATAGGGTCAGGGCTGGCCAGCCAACCTCCTGCAGCCCCTCCCTCCATCTGGCCCCACACCAGATTGGCCCCCACACACCGATCATGGGCAGGGCCAGCTAGACATCTTCCTACAGCCACTACCCCGGACTAGCCATGCCCCCGATGGGCCCCCACCAACCTGATTGGTCTGCGGCTCCTCCCCCTAGCCAGCTCTGGCCCTGATCGGCCCCCCCATCTCTGATCAGGGGCAGTGCTGGCCCCTGATGGGTCTCCCCATCCTTTTCGGGGTTGGGGTTTGCTGACCCACCACCACAGCTCTCCCCACAACTGGCCCCACCCCTGATCAGCCCGCAGCACCCTGATCAGCCCCAGCCCCTCCCCCCAGCCAGCTCTGCCCCTGAAGGGTCCCCCCACACCAATCAGTGGTGGGGCTGGCTGGCCAAACTCGCATGGTCCTTCCACTGGCCACTGACCCCCAATCGGCTCCCCACCCCAATTGGGAGTGGGGCCCACCAGCCAATCGCCTGTGGCCCCTCCTCCCACCCAGCCCGACCCTGATTGGGTCCCTATCAGGGCGGGCTGGCCAGCCAACCTCCAGCATTCTCCTCCGCCCAAAAGTCCCAGCCCCGATCCGCCCCAATTGGGATTGGGCTTGCCAGACCCCATCCATGCACGAATTTGTGCATTGGGCCTCTAGTTCAATAATAAGACAAATAACCAAATTTCAAAGTTGTCAAAGTTTTGCTATACACATTTCTCTAATCAGGCTATATGCATACTTAATGGCATATGAAAATAGGCTAATATAAAAAATATGCTATGGCTCTAAGGGAAGTGCAGATTAAGTTGACAAGGAGAGACCCCTTCATCCCTACTAGGATGGCTATAAAAAAGACAGATGAGCCTGGCAGGTGTGACTCACTGGATGAGCATTGACCTGTGAACCAGCAGGTTATGGTTCGATTCCTGGTCAGGACACATGCCCAGATTGCGGGCTTGATCCCCCGTAGGGAGCATGCAGGAGGCAGCTGATCAATGATTCCCTCTCTGCATTGATTCTTTTATTTCTCCCTCTCCCATCCACTCTGAAATCAATAAAAAAATATTATAAATAGAGCGACAGATGATAACAGGTGTTAGCAATGTTGTGGAGAACTTGGATCTCTCATAATCGGCTGAGGGGGATGTAAAATGGTGCAACTTCTTTGCAGTTCCTCATAGAGTTACCATATAACTCAGCAATTCTATTTCTAGACTTATGCTTGAAAAGAAATTAAAACATGTTCACACAAAACATGTGTGGAAATGTTCATGATAGCAAACTGTGGAAACAACCAAAATGTTCATGAACTGATCAATGGGCAAATAAATGAAGTATATCCATACATAGACTGTTGGGGACAACAAAGGGGCTCTGTAATAAATCAAACCAAAAATAACCTCACAGGATGATCTGATCCTAAAATTCTTAACTGGTAAGTTCATGGTGGGTAGTCATGCCTCATGCTTGTAAAAAGGTTTACCTGTGACTTGAGCAATCTTTATCTGTTGTTTTTGTGCATCTATGTTAATATAACTTTAAAATGTCAGATTAGCCGAAACCGGTTTGGCTCAGTGGATGGAGCGTCGGCCTGCGGACCGAAGGGTCCCGGGTTCGATTCCGGTCAAGGGCATGTATCTTGGTTGTGGGCACATCCCCAGTGGGAGATGTGCAGGAGGCAGCTGATCGGTGTTTCTCTCTCATCGATGTTTCTGACTCTCTATCTCTCTCCCTTCCTCTCTATAAAAAAATCAATAAAATATATTTAAAAAAATAAATAAATAAATAAAATGTCAGATTAGTCCTCTTTTTCAGACTCCTCAGAGGCATAACTACCCTCAAGGGAGCACATAATCTTATCAACTATTGTGTAATCTTCCTTATGCTTCCTCCTTAATTCCAAATGTATAAAAGAAACTGCATAACAGCCATTCTCAGGAGCATTTGCTTCCTGGCATGTTGACTGTTTTGTTCAAATAACCTCATACAAAAATTGAGGTTAGTTGCTGTGGTTCAGTTGGTTGGACATCATCCTCTGGACTGGGAGGGGGAAGGGGGCGGCGGGGGGGTTGCTGGTTTAATTCCCCATCAGGTCACATGCCCAGGTTGTGGGCTTGATCCCCATAGGGAGCAGCAGGAGGCAGCTGATCAATGTTCCTCTCATATCGATGTCTCTCCCTCTTTCCCTCTCTCTCTTAAAAATAAATCTTTAAAATTCTCTATGGGTTTGAACATTTCTTATGTTGACACTATTACTCAGCAATAGAAAGCTATCGCATGCATGAAACTCAAAAATATGCTAAGTGAAAGAAGCCACTTGCAAATATCATATTCTATTTGTCTGAAAATATCCAGAATATGGTAATTTATAGAATAGAGAGTAGATTAATGGTTGTTGAGATTTCTTTTTGGTCTGGTGAAAATTTCCTAATTTTAGATTATATTTACAGTTTCATAACTCTATAACATACTACCTATATTTGATGTTTCTATATTAAACATTGAATTTTATGATATGTAAAATATATATTACTAGAGGCTCAGTGCATGAATTCATGCATGGGTGAGTTGATCCAACGGTGGCCCTCTCGCCAGTCCTGATCAGGGCAGGGCTGGCCTAGGGGACGGACTGCAGGAGGTTGGCTGGCCACAGGAGGTTGGCTGTGGGATTGCACTGACCACCCGGAGGCAGCTCCTGCATTGAGTGTCTGCCCCCTGGGGGTCAGTGTGCATAATAACGACCAGTCGACTGGTTGACTGGTCATAATGGTCACTTAGGCATTTATATATATAGATTGTAAAATATGTTAAAATAATGATAATAAAAATAATTTTTTAAAATAGATAGTTATTGTCAATGTAAGAACATCCCAACCTATAGAGAATTTTTATGAGTTTATTTGAACCAAACTAATGACTAATGCTGGGAGCAAGACATCAAATGCCCCTAAGAATAACAGTTTTGTAGCTGCTTTTATGCATTTGAGATTAAGTGGAAAACAAAGTAACATTACATGAAGTTGGATAAAGCAAAGCAGGGATTGGATTACAGGATACAGTTAAGATTTTGTGCTCTTTTGAGAGTTAATTCCCCCCCTCCTTTAAAAAATTTTTTTTATTGATTTCAGAGAGGAAGGCCGAGTGAGAGAGATAGAAGCATCAATGACAAGAGAGAATCATTGATCAGCTGCCTCCCACACCCTCCCACCCATCCCCCACTGGGCACCAAGCTCACAACCGCAACCCAGGCATGTGCCCCGACTGGGAATCAAACCGTGACTTCTTGGTTTACAGTTCAATGCTCAACCACAGAGCCATGCCAGCCAGGCAGTGCCACTTTTGAGGGGTATTATTTCAGGTGTTTTAAAGTAGTATTAACCTAGATGCACAAGAACAATGGGCATGGCTGGTGTAAAAACTTTCAGTAAATAAGTTACAGGCCTGGAGCATGTCTACTCATCATGACCTGCCTAGTTAAGAATTTATGATCAGATCACCCTGTGAGGTACTTTCCATGGAAACCCCCTTTTTGTTCACAAGATTTATAGTTTCAGAAATGTTTGGCACCAAATTAAAATATTTTATGCAACTTCTTGAATTCTTCATTGCGTCATTCTATGGGTTCTACCATATTTTCAAAACGTGTCCTTGTACTGACCAGTATAACTTTGTGTATTCTTGTGTAGAAAATTGTTGCAGTAATTGGTTCCCTGTTCAATCAGGTTAAATGAAACTTTAAAATTAATGGTAAAATTGGTAAATTTAAGATTGGTAAAATCATGTTAATAATTTCAAAATTAATCTCTCAATATGGGGTGAAACTTGTACTCATCATTGACAAAAGAATCTATAAATACAGTTAAAATTGTCGTACTCACGATGGGACATTAATGACTATTTTCAATGCACTGAGCAAATCTGCACTAGACATGGTGTTGAAGTTCATTCTGATAGCTGCTCCCTTGGTCTTCATGCGAGCAATGTTATCAGGTTGATCTGCAAACATAGGGATGCCCACCATAGGGATCCCATGATAGATCGCCTCATAGATGCCATTGGTTCCACCATGAGTTATAAAGGCTTTGGTTTTTGGATGACCTAGGATTGGGTGAATTTCAGTAAATTATTAATTATAAGTCTTAGAAATAAAATGAGAGTTGGGCAAGAAAAGCAATCAGGCACTGTATTCTAGATGACAGATTATTATACACATGAAACTACATTGAAATGTATTTTAGATCTCAGAGAAAGAAGAACTTTAGTTGCTGAAGAGGTAAATAGATACTGGTACGGCATTGTGACTTGGAAAATGAATACAAGATTGCTGGGTAGACAAGTTGAAAGAGAACGTTCCGAGAGGGGCAGGTGCTGGGTGGAGGGGGTCAATGGGGGAAAAAAGGGACATCTGTAATACTTTCAACAGTAAAGATAAATTTGAAAAAAAGAAAGAGAACATTATGGATTAAAAAATAGCATGTGCAGAAAAAAAGGAAAAAAGAAAAGGAGGTGGCATGTTAGAACATATTCTCTTAAAGAAGTAGTGAAATCACCGAGTATTATGTGTGGGGTGTCCAGGCAGCAGGAAATGTGAGTGTGGTGACTCTGGAATCAGAGGAAGAACAGACCACACTTTATCACTTCATGAAAAAGATTATGGCTATTTCTTTATTGAAAATGGAGTCACGGGTAATAAATGAGGTGCTCTTATTTTTTAATGGCAATGAATTAATACCCATACAGAAGGGGAAAAAATAGAAATAAGAAGGGAGAAGTAGGAGGCAGAGTGGTAGTTATTGAAAAATTCTTCATGAGAAGTAATTACACCTGAAATAAAGATTCTTGATTTCAGACATAAGGGAGGAGATGGTCTATAATAACATGTTAGCTTTTATATGTTATCCTTTTCCCCCAGGACTGGCAAACAAATACAAGGAAATTAAGTTTGTTTTGAGTTTTTGTAAAATAAAGGCTCAATAAATTTATTTCTTTTAGAAGTATAATCACTCTCTTTGGAGTTATTGTTATTTTAGTGTTTGTTTTTCAGTCTCACCAAGAAGGTCATTCTGGGGGATCCAGTTATCGAGCTGAGTATTTGGCCCTAAGGTATCTGATTTCTTGCCTTCAAATCTCCATAGAACCTGTTAAAATAAAGAAAATATTTTATTCCATGAGTTGAACTAAAGGTATAGCATGTTCAGATTATAAAGAAATTTAGAGATAATCTAGTTAAAGCCCTTTATAGACAGATAAAAAATAAGGACAAGAAATTAAAAATGAGGACTATTATAACACTGGTATGATAGAAATACCCACATTTTATGTATTTATTTTTACATTCAATCAAGTATGAATGCAATCATGATGTCCAACACATACAGGTATACTAATGAGATTATCAATGATGAATTGAAGTATTTAAAAAATCTTAGTCCTGGCCAGCATGGCTCAGTGATTGAGCTTGGACCCATGAACCGGGAGGTCACAGTTTCATTCCCAGTCAGGGCACATGCCGGGGTTGTTGGTATGTGGAAGGTAGCCAATCAATGATTCTCTCTCATCATTGATGTTTCTATCTCTCTCTCCCTCTCCCTTCCTCTCTAAAATCAATAAAAATATATTTTAAAAAATTTAGTTCTAGTCATTTTAATTCTAGTGCAAAAAAAGTAGGTATTTATTACACATCCTATCTAATAATAGACAAAGATTGAAATTGACCGTACCTTTGCTATGCCCCCATTGGCTAATCAGTACGATATGCAAATTAATCGCCAAGAAATATGGCGGCTAATTTGCATACTGCAGGCAGGGAGGGCCAGTGTGAGCTGCCATCCGCCTGTGTGCTGCCTAAGCCCCGCCCACAGCCAGGACACCAGGCGGTGGGGGGCTTGGCAACACGAATGAACCGCCTAAGTCCCAACGCCAGCCGGGACACCCGTGTGGGGCCCTGGGCAGTTGGTGGCTTGATGGCGCAAAGGAACCGCCTAAGCCCTGCCCCCAGCCAGGACACCCATGTAGGGCCTTGGGCTGTTGGGACCTCCACAGCTGCAGTGTTCGGACCCAGGCCCCCAGCCTGCCCTGGGCTCCGCTCAAGGAGGGGCTGGGGGCCTGGGGTTTACTAAACTTTACTGGAGCTGCTCCCCACACCCCCAACCCCTGCCCCAAGAACCACGCTGCCCGCAGCAAGGCGCCCTGGCAGCGGTAGCGTCCTGACAGGTGGGTGGCGGGAAAGCTGAGTAGAATGGGGGCTGCAGAGCCATGGAAGGGCGGGGCCACTGGAGCCAAGCTCCTGGGGGTCTGAGGAGAGAGCCTGAAGGTAGAGGAACCTTTGGCAAAGCGGCCACCAGGAGCTGCGGCCATGGGGTCTGCAGGCCCACAGACAGGCCTCTACCTGATGGGTGGATCCTGGGCAAGCGCCACGGCTTAGGGAAGCGGCTGGCCAGGGGGCGGGCGGCCCAAGGGGCGCAGAGTGGCGCCAAGGTGGGGTGCACTGGAGGGGGCTCAGGGCTGGGCAGGGTGCTGGTGGGCAGGGATCTACCGAGCCCTCAGATAGCGAGGTTCTGTGGGAAACAAGAGGCGATGACTGCAGGCGTGGAAGGACGCCCTGGCGGAGGGGCGCAGACTTGCAGCCCTGAGGCGGGGGTGGATGGCTGGTGCGGCCTCAGTGGAGGAGCGCCGCACTGCTGGGTACCCCAATGCAGCAGTTTGGTGAAGCTCCCGACGCTGATCGGGCCTCGCCGTGGCCTGCACACTTGAGAGGCCAGGACTCCTGCTCCTGCCTTGGCCCAAAAATAAACCTGTGCCAGCCCCGCCCCCAGTTCCCACCCTGCCCCACCCCCAGTTCTGGCCCTGCCCCATGGGGGTGCACACCTGCACAGTGAGTGCAAGCCTACCACCTGTACCCTAGAAGGGGGGCAGTAAAGAATGGGGGTGGGGGCGGGGGGAGGAAAGAATGTGGAGCACCCATGATGAAGAGGTGCTTGAGAATGAGGCTTGGAAGCCTCACAGGGAGGTTTGTTCTGTTTGCCCTGCGGCTGTACCTTAGGAAAGGTGGAGAGCATGGCTGTGAGGGCTCCCTGCACGAGGAGTCCCGTTCCATAGCCAACTGGAATTGGCCTCAGTTTCCTGGTCTGTAAAATGGATTAAGCGTGTCCCAGTGCCTTCACTGAGCTTTGAGGGCCAATTGAGATACTATATAAAGAAAATGAGGAAAGACATAAGAAAGAAAAGGAAGGGTGGGCAACACAAAATAAAGATAGGAAGGAACCTGTAAACCTATTGTCACTTAAATAGGGAATAGAGTCAATAGTGTAATGACGGTATGAAGCCAGGTGGGTACTGGAAATACCAGGGAACACTTTGTAAAGTATATGGTTGTCTAACCACTATTCTGTAACTAATAAACCTGAAACTAATACAAAATAATATTGAATGTAAATAAATGAAAATAGGAGTGAAATTTTTCTAAATTTCAAAGTTTAAATAAAGGCTATAAAGAAAGGAAGGGGGAGAATAAAAATAGTGTTTTTCATTTTACCATTTTATTGTCTTTTCAGTACATGAAAAAGACAGTTGTCTTTATATGGTGCTTTTATGCTTTTCTAAGTCATTATCTCATTTGATGTTCAGGGCAACTTAAAGACAAGATAATTATTCCCTCCACTATTCAAAGAAAGGAAATGTTTCTGCCTGGCCCAATGATTCAATCATCAAGCCCTTATTGTAAAGCAGGCTTAGTGAAATTTTCTGTGAAGGGTCATATCTATACTAATAAAAGCCTTGGGGGTGATCTGGCCAGCAGAGGAGGGCATTTGGGGATGATCAGGCCGGCAGGGCAGTAGTTATGTGTCAATCAGGCCGGCAGGGGAGCTGTTAGGTGGGGATCAGGCTGGTAGGCTAAAGCAGTTAGGGGCAATCAGGCAGGTACGCAGGCGAGCGGTTAGGAGACAGCAGTCCAGGATTGTGAGAGGGATGTCCAAGTGCCGGTTTAGGCCCCATCCCAGCAGTCGGACATCCTGGGATGAGGCCTGCCAGACACCCAGGGACATCCTGGTAGCAGGCCTGTCAGACATCTTGGGATCAGGCCTGTTGGACATCCTGGGATCAGGCCTAAACCAGCAGTCAACATCCCCCAAAGGGTCAGAGATTGGAGAGGGTGCAGGCTGGGCTGAGGGACACCCTCCTCCCGTGCACAAATTTTTTGCACCGGGCCACTCGTGTGTATGTATGTATATATATATATATATATATATATATATATATATATATATATTAATACTTTTATAACTCTAATATTTATTTCCCCTATAATCTTGTTTTTTTAATTCTTTATTATTTAAAGTATTACATATATCTCCTTTTTCCCCCATTGGCCTCTCTCCGGTCACCGCCCCCCCCCCCCCCCCGCCACCCCCCCCCCCTCCCACCTCACAAGCTCTCAACCCCTTAGTGTCTGTGTCCATTGGTTATGCTTATATGCATGCTTACAAGTCCTTTGGTTGATTTCTTACACCCCTCCTCATTACCTTCCCTTTGAAGTTTTATGGCCTGTTTGGTGCTTCCCTTACTCTGTATCTATTTTTGTTAATCAGTTTATGCTTTTTATTATATTCCACAAATGAGTGAGATCATGTGATATTTATTTTTCTCTGACTGGCTTATTTCGCTTAGCATAATGCTCTTCAGTTCCATCCATGATGTTGCAAATGGTAAGAGTTCTTTCTTTTTTACAGCAGTGTAGTATTCCATTATATAAATGTACAACAGATTTTCAATCCACTCATCTGTTGATGAGCACTTAGGTTGTTTCCAAATCTTAGCTATTACAAATTGTGCTGCTGTGAACATAAGGGTGCATATGTCCTTTCTGAGTGGTGTTTCTGAGTTCTTGGGATATATTCCTAGAAGTGGGATCACTGGGCCAAATGGGAGCTCCATTTTTAATTTTTTGAGGAAACTCCATACTGTTCTTTACAGTGGCTGCACAAGAGTTCCTTTTTCTCAACATCCTCACCAGCATTTGTTGTTTGTCCATTTGTTGATGATAGGCCTTCTGACAGGTGTGAGATGGTATCTCATTGTCGTTTTGATTTGCATCTCTTAAGTGACTTTGAGTATGTTTTCAAATGTTTCTTGGTCTTCTGTATGTCCACGTTCAAAAGGTGTCTATTTAGTAGTAAGTCCTTTGCCCATTTTTTTGTTTATATTCTTTTTGTTAAGATTTTTGAGTTTCCCATAAATTTTGGAGATTAGGCCCTGGTAGGATATATAACATTGGCAAATATGATCTCTCATACAGTGAGCTTTCTTGTTGTTTTGTTGATGGTTTCTTTTGCTGCACAGAAGCTTTTTATTTTGATGTAGTCCCATTTGTATATTTTCTCCTTAGTTTCAATTGCCCTAGGAGCTGTATTGGTAAAGATATTGCTAGGACAAAATTCTGTTATTTTGCTGCCTATGGATGCTTCTAAGATTTTTATGGTTTCCCATCTTATGTTTAAGTCCTTAATGCATTTTGAGTTTATTTTTGTGTATGGTGTAAGTTGGTGGTCTAGTTTCATTTTTTTTTTTTTTTTGCATGGATCTGTCCAGTTTTCCCAACACTGTGTATTGTATACTCGGCTTCCTTTGTCAAACACTAATTGAGCATAATGACTTGGGTCAATTTCTGGGTTCTCTGTTCTGTTCCATTGGTCTATATGTCTGTTCTTGTGCCAGCACCAGGTAGTTTTGAGAACAGTGGTTTGGCAATATAGCTTGATGTCTGATATTGTGATCCTTCCAACTTTGGTCTTTTTTCTCAGGATTGCTGTGGCTATTCCGGGTATTTTTTTATTTATTTATTTATTTATTTATTTATTTATTTATTTATGTTCCATATGAATTTTTGGGTGCTGACTACCAAGATCAACTGTAATTGATATAAATGTGAGGAGTCTGGCAGAAGGCTGACCAGGACTCCTTTTGATATTCTCAGGGTGAATATCTACATTTTATTACCTGCTGCTGACTCAATGGCCTAAAGCAAACTCCCCTAAGACCTGGCAATCTTACTGTTTGCTAAACATTACCATTGAGGTGTCTGTTTGCATTCCTAAAGGCAATTGTGTATTCTAGCTAATAAAAGCAGCTGGGAAAGGAGCAACAGGGAGAATTTGACTTCTTTAGTTGAGTTATTCTCTGGTTTCCCCGGTAATTATAAAAATTAATATGCTGTTTTATGTGTATCATTTGCATGTCAGCCCTCCCTCCAAGTCTTTGAACCCGCAAAAGCCATGCTGGCCGTGGATCTCGCATTGGGGAGTTTTTTTTTTAGGTCTGTGAAAAAAACTTGGTATTTTAATAGGGATTGCATTAAGTCTATAGATTGCTTTGGGTAGTATGGACATTTTAATGATGTTGATTCTATTAATCCATGAACACGGCATATTCTTCCATTTGTTTATGTCTTGCTCTCTCTTTTTTCAATGTGCTGTAGTGTTCCGAGTACAGGTCTTTTACCTCCTTAGTTAAGTTTATTCCTAGGTAACTTAATGTTTTTTGTTGCAATGGTAAATGGGATTGTTTTATTTTTGTTTCTCTTTCTGTGAGTTCATTATTGATGTATAAAAAAGCCATAGAATTCTGGGTGTTAATTTTGTATCCTGCTAAGTTGCCAAATTCATTTATTAAATCTAGTACTTCTTTTATGGAGTCTTTAGGGTTTTCTATGTACAATATCATGTTGTCGCAAATAATGACAGTTTTATGTTTTGTTTTCCAATTTGGATACCTTTTATTTCTTCTTCTTGTTTGATCACTATGGCTAGCACTTCCAGTAAATGTCGAACAGAAGTGATGAGAGTGGGCATCCCTGTCTTGTTCCTGTCCTAAGGGGAAATGGTTTTATTTTTTGCCCATTGAGTATGATGTTGGCTGTAGGTATTTCATATAAGGCTTTTCCCACTTTGCTGAGAGATTTTATCAAGAAAGGGTGTTGGATTTTGTCAAATGTTTTTTCCATGTATTGATATGATTATGTGATATTTGTCTCTCAATTTGTTTATGTGATATATCATGTTTATTAATTTGCAGATATTGTACCATCCTTGCATCCCTGGAATAAATCCCACTTGGTCATGGTGTATGATGTTTCTACTGTAATGCTGGATCTGCTTTGCTAGGATTTTGTTGAGGATTTTAGCATCTATGTTCATCAGATATATTGGCCTGTAATTCTCTTTCTTTATAGTGTCTTTATCTGGTTTTGGGATTACGGTAATGCTGGCTTCATAGAAGGAGTTTGGAAGTGTTCCTTCCTCTTGAATTTTGTGGAATAGTCTGAGGAGGATAGGTTTTATTTCATTTTTGAATGTTTGTTAAAACTCCCCTGTGAAGCCAGGGCTTTTGTTTGCTGGAAGATTTTTGATCATTGCTTCAATTTCCTTCATAGTTATCAGCCTATTCAGAATTTTTTATTCTTCCTGATTGAATTTTAGAAGGTGGTATTTTTCTAGGAATGTGTCTATTTCTTCTAGGTAGACCACTTTGTTGGAAATGAGTTGTTCCTAATGTCTTTGTACAATCTTTTGTATTTCTGTTGGGTCTGTTGTTATTTCACCTCTTTCGTTTCTGATTTTGTTTATTTGAGTTCTCTCTCTCTGCTTCTTGGTGTGTCTGGCTCTAGGTTCATCAATCCTCTTGATGTCTTTTTAATGGGGTATTTAGTCCATTTACATTTAAGCTTATTATTGACTAGAGGCCTGGTGCACAAAAATTTGTGCACTTGGGAGGGTCCCCCAGCCCAGCCTGTGCTCGCTTGCAGTCTGGGACCCCCAGGGAATGACCACCTGCTGGCTTAGGCCTGCACCCTGGGGGATTGGGCCTAAGCTGGCAGTCAAACATCCCTCTGGCAGCCCGGGAGCCCTCGTAGGATGTCCACTTGCCAATGGGGAGCAGGCCTAGCTGCAGTCGGATATCCTTAGCGCTGCTGAGGAGGCAGGAGAGGCTCCCACCACCACCGCTGTACTGGCAGCCATCAGCCTAGCTGTGGGAGCGCACTGACCACCAGGGGGCAGCTCCTGCATTGAGCATGTGCCCCCTGGTGGTAGGTGTGTGTCATAGTGATTCCCAGTTGCTCTGCTATTAGGGTCAATTTGCATATTACCCTTTTATTATATAGGATAGAGGCTTGGTGCATGGGTGGGGGCTGGCTGGTTTGCCCTGAAGGGTGTCCTGGATCAGGGTGAGGGTCCGGCGGAGGTGCCAGGCCAGCCTGGGTGAGGGGCTGAGAACCATTTTCAGGCTGGAGACACCCCCTTCAGGGTGAGGGTCCCTGCTGGGGTGCCTGGCCAGTCTGGGTGAAGGGCTGATGGCTTTTTGCAGGCTGGTAAAGGCTCCCAGTGGGGACCCTAATCCCATGAGGGTGTGGCCATCATAGTTGAGGGGTTGATGGCTGTTTGCAGGCTGTCCACAGCCCCTTCAGGGTGGGGGTCCCTGCTGGGGTTCCTGGCCAGCTTGGGTGAGAGGCTCATGGCTGTTTGCAGGCTGTCCACAACCCCCAGCCACCCAAGCTCCAAGTGGAGGCTGGCTGGAAGCAGGTATCTAGGATTTATTTATCTTCTATAATTGAAACTTTATTGCCTTTTGCGGAGGTCACAGCTGGCCAGGGCAGGCAGGAAGCTTGGCTTCCTCTGTCGCCTGGGCAACCAAGCCTCCTGCTTGCTCCAGCTCTGTGGCTGCCCGTCGCCATCTTGGTTTCATTAACTTGCATATAGTCGCTCTGATTGCTGGTGGGCGTGGCTTGGGTGTAGCAAAGGTATGGTCAATTAGCATCTTTGTCATTTATTAGTGTAGATAGGTACTTGTTTGTAGCCATTTCTATTCTTTATACCCATGTTCCTTCTTTCCTTTTTATTTCTTCTTTTTAAAATAGTCCCTTTAGCATTTCTTTCATTGTTCCTTGGTAGTCATAAACTCCCTTAGCCTTTTTATTTTTCTATGAAGCTCTTGATTTCCCCTTTAATTTTTTATGATGGTCTTGCTGAAGAGAGTATTCTTGGATTCAGTCCCTTGCTTTGCATCACTTTGTATACTTCATTCCATTCCTTCTGGACTGATGTGGTTTGTTGAGAAATCATTTAATAATCTAATGGGAACTCCTTTGTAGCTAACTATTTGTCTCTTTCTTCAGCCTTTAAGATTTTCTCTTTGTAGATAATGTTGCCATTATGATTACCACGTGTCTTGGTGTGGGCCTTTTTGGGTTCATCTTGCTTGGGACTCTCTGTGCTTGTGTGAGTTTTTTCTTCCCCAAATTAGGGGAGTTTTCTGCCATTATTTCTTCAAATAGGTTTTCTAATCCTTGCTCCTCCACTTGTCCTTCTGACACCCCTTTAATACATATTTTACTTCATTTCATGTTGTCTCAAAGCTCCCTTAGGCTCTCCTTCTTCTTTCTTATTTTTTTCTCCAATAGTTGTTTAGATTGGGTGTGTTTCTGTGCCTTATCTTCTAACTCACTAATTCGGTCCTCTTCTTCTTCTAGGCCAATGGTCGGCAAACTGCGGCTAGCAAGCCACATGTGGCTCTTTGGCCCCTTGAGTGTGGCTCTTCCACAAAATACCAACTTCTGTGCACGGGCCACAAAGTTTCAATCGCACTGTATGTGCGTGCCTGCATGTGGTATTTTGTGGAAGAGCCACACTCAAAGGGCCAAAGAGCCTCATGTGGCTCGTGAGACACAGTTTGCTGACCACAGTTCTAGGGTATTGTTGAAACCTTCCATCATGTTTTTTATTGTAGCTATAAAATTTTTTATTTCCTCTTGATTCTTACATAAGTTGTTGATTTTCTCATCCATCCAGTTTATGAACTGTAAGACCCTTACTCTCAATTGCTTTTCTGACAACATGCCTCAGTTTCATTTAGCTCCTTTTCTGGCTATTCCCCCTTTTCTTTCCTTGGGGGATTGTTTTTCTTAGGTTTTAAAATATTTTTATAATAGTGACATAACAAAAATATTTTATACATGAGAGATGGTGATAAGGAAACACCTTCCTTGGCTAAAATAAGTTTGGCTAGTTGAGCAATGTACTCTGACTATGGAAAGTGTCTGTTGAAAAGACCACTCAGATCAAGAAAAACTAACTTTCTTGGTCTTCTATATTGTTGTACACTTGGTACTTAGCACAGTATCTCTTCAAGTAATATGTGGAGTTTTGGAGTCAGTGTCTTTCTCTTCTTTTTTAATTAATGCAATATGCAAAGTAGTTAGGTCCAGGTGCCAGACTACTCTGTTTTAGTCCCACCTTCGTTACTTCCTCCCCATGAAAACTTGGGTAGAGGGCCTGAACTTCCTGTACTTCAGTTTACATAGTCCTAAAAAAGAAAGAATAATAATGCCTAAAAAAAGGATTTCTGTGTGTCTTCTGTGAGTTAATACATATAAAGGACTTAGAACTTTTCTAAAACAGAGTAAATTTTTACTAAGTGTTCACTAATTTCCTGTTGCCTCCTGCAAAAAGGAGGTTGTTATAAAATCAATATCAGAAATCATTCAGATAGGAAAAACATAGGAGACTTTCACATTTAGCTTCATGTTTCAGAAAACAGACATTGATAATTCTAATGTTAACTCCCAAAATTTTAGATCTACTTAATGAATTATTTTTAATCCATTTAGAAGGAAGGGTAATAATTCCCAGAGAAAACTCATTCACAGATAAACATTTGTCCTTCTTAACAGAGATATTACATAATAGAAATATTAGAATAGTAGAATATTTGAAACTAGAAGAGAGCAATCAGAGACTTTGATTCAGAAAGTCAAATGAAACCTTAGCTGTAATCTCATAGAATTGTTTAATTTTAAAGGCAAGTAAACATAAAGATTTCACAAAACATAATACTTTCTTATACATAAAATAGATATTTTTTACTAGAATTGGATTTGAAAATTATATTTCCTATTACTGACCTTCACTTGATTTTATAAATATATTAAATGAATTTTTTTTTCTGTCGTATGTTACAAATGCTATATATTCTTTGCAACTCATATTGAGAGGTATGGGTCTATTTCAACATCCTTTGAATTTGGACTTGCCTCATGACCTGTTTTATCAATAGAATATGGCAGAAGTTATACCGTGCAACTTCTAAACCTAGGTCTAGAACTTTCAAAGAAGCTCTTCTGGAATTCTGTTATCATGTGACGAAGCCCAGACTTGCCTATTAGATAGCTCACATGAAGTAAGAATCAAAGTGCCCTGCTAATCTGCCAAACTTCATACATGTATGTGAGGCTTTCCTGGACCATTATGCCTCAGCCAAGCTGACAGCTAACTGTATCCTAATAAATGATCCCAGGCAAATCCCAAAGTAGCAACATTTACTGAGCTCAGCCCAAATTGCTGATCTGAAGGATAATGAGCAAATTATACATTGCTGTTTTAAATCCTGAGTTTTAGGCAGGCCAATAGGAAGACAAAGAAACATGCCCCAGATAAAGAAGTGGAAAAATTTCCAGGTAAGAACCTAGATGAAATGGAGGAAAGCAATTTACTAGGTACAGAGTTCAAAGGAATGGTAATAAAGTTTCTCAAGGAGCTTAGGAGAAGAATAGAGGAACTCAGTTAGAACTTCAACAAAAAGATAGTAAGCATAAAAAAGGACATAAAAACCATAAAATATAGGAGAACCAAAATGGCAGCACATATAAGCACCAGTACTTGCTGCCTCACACAACCACATTAAAATTACAACTAAAATACAGAACAACCATCATTTAGAACTGTCTGAAATCTGGCTAAATGGAAATCCTACAACTAGTGAAGTAAAGAAGAAAGTACATTGAGACTTGTAGGAGGGGCACAGGAACGGACAGGCTGTTCTGATACCCATGTGTGGTGTTTTTGTAATCAGGAGGAATATCTCCACTATGCAGGCCTCCTATGAGATGCCAGGTGTCCCAGCCGCACACCAGTCCTAACTCAGGACTCCAGAGTTGTGAAGAGAAGTCCCATATCTTTGGACTGTAAAAAACAGCAAGGACTGTGGCTGACTAACTCAGAGGCTGCAGTCCCAAGCAGTTCCTCTTAAAGGGCCAGAATATGAACTTACGTAGTCCTTCTCCCTTTGAGATCCAGTCCTAGATGGTAGCATTTGGGGAATCAGGGACTTGATTGTCTGCCATCAGGGTAAGAATTTATAGTGGCTTTTTCTAAGAAGGATGTGCTTGGCGGGGTCATTATTCCTGTGCTGGGACAGTCCCCCCTTCCTCCTTTCCCAGAGTTGACCGACTGGCAGCCATATCTGAGTTTCCATCAGTATGGCTAAAATTATTCGCTCTGCCTGGTTGATTTCATGAGACCCTGCCCAATCCTAGTTGCAGCCCCACAAGCTGTTTGCTGTGGCTTTTCCATATGAATGGCCTGTCCTGGCTCAGGCTTCAGACTCTTCTAAAATCTCTCGAACAAGCAACTGTCACTAATGTGCCACACACCTATCAATAAGAGGCCCAAGACCTGACACTAGCATCATCCTGCCTTTCTTCACAGCTTGACTTCATCTGGGCAGTTCCAAGTCCAATACAAGTAGCAGTCATCAACAGATCACCCTATAGCTCCTGTCTGGTGGCCACAGGAAGTGGCTGACTTTGTACTTTCAAGGAGGTCCCAGAGCTAGTGAACCTGAAGGACAGCTTTAGACCACATCAAACTCTACACATCCACAAGGAACACACTCAAGGAACAGACTCAGTGAGCACCAAAGCCCCAGTGAAGCAAGTCTTGCTCCAAAGTGGTGTCCACTGCATAGCAGCTCTTCCACTGTAGTTGTAGCTAACCTGGAGGTCAGCTCCTCCCAGTGACACCAACAGCAATTAAGGCTCAACTACAACAAGACTTTGCACATAACCCACACAGGGGCACACCTAGAGTGGCCAACTCAGGTGACTAGGGAGTCTGAGCCACTGGGCCCTACAGGACACCTACTACACAAGGCCACTCTACCAATCTAAGAGACATAGAAGCTCTACCTAATACATAGAAACAAACATAGAAAAGAAGCCAAAATGTGGAGACAAAGAAACATATCAGCAATAAAAGGACTGAAGAAATCTCCAGAAAATAAATGATATGAAATGAAAACAAGCTAACTACTGGATACAGGGTTCAAAACAGTGATTTTAAGGTTGATCAAGGATATTAATGAGAGCATCAAGGGACTAAATATGAGATACAAGGGACTTAGTGAGACTTATGAGGACTTGAAAAAGGACCAGTCAGAAATTAAGCATATACTAACTGAAATAGAGAATAATTTACAGGGATTAAACAGTAGAGTAGAAGATTCTGAGAATCAAATCAACAATTTGGAATATGAGGAAGAAAAAACACCCAACCAGAAGAGCAAAAAGAAAAAAGAATCCAAAAATGTGAATGTAGTTTAAGGAACTTCTAGGACAACTTCAAGAATACCAACATTCACATTATGGATGTGCCAGAAGGAGAAGAGAGTGAGCAAGATACTGAAAACCTATATGAAGAAATAATGACTGAAAACTTCCCCTACTGGTCAAAGAAATAGACTTAAAAGTTCAGGAAGCACAGAAAGTCCCAAATAAGAGATAACCAAAGAGGTCCATAGCAAGACACATCATAACTAAAATGCTAAAAGTTAAAGTCAAAGAGATAATCTTAAAAGCAGCAAAAGTAATGCAGATAATTACCTACAAGGTAGTGCCCATATGACTATTGGCTTATTTCTCATCAGAACCTTTGCAGACCAGATAGGAGGCAATGGGGGGAAAAAAAGGGACATCTCTAAAACTCTCAACAATAAAGATTTTAAAATATAAACAAAAACAAAAAAATAACCAGTAATAAAACCAACCCCCCAAAAGTTAATTTTTTAACTGAAAATTACTCTAGAGCAGTGGTCGGCATAGTCATTATTCAACAGAGCCAAATATCAACAGTACAACAATTGAAATTTCTTTTGAGAGCCAGATTTTTAAAACTTAAACTATATAGGTAGGTACATTGTTATTAACTTAATTAGGGTACTCCTAAGGCTTAGGAAGAGCCACACTCAAGCGACCAAAGAGGCACATGTGGCTCGCAAGCCACGGTTTGCCGACCACGGCACTAGAGGAAATCAGTTACTGTTAACTACAAGTTTCACAAAATTAGTAATTTTTCTATATTTTTTTATAATTACTTCTAAAATAATCTGCTTAACTTTAACATATTGTTGACTATTTTTTTAAATCTGGGAAAATTCTAATTTTCTTAATTTTTTAAGGCAGTAACAGGTGGAGGTAATACACAAAATATTGGTCATCTTAAAGCAGCATGTAGGCCAGAATTATCTAGAAGAGCAATATGAAAATATAGTAAACCTTTCCTAGAGTCTGGCCCTATCCTTGTTATATCAGTTCATACTTTAATCCCAGTAACATTAGCATGTAGAAGGGCTCATTTTTATTGATAAAAGGAAATCATTGTTTATCCTGACAACTAACCTCCTAGGATACTAAATTTTCCTGATTTTTGTCATCTATTGCAAGTTGTTAATTTTTCTATTCTGAGTTCCTTACATCCATTGAATTTAGCCCATATTTTGTGCACTCCCCAGGAATCAGCATATCACTTGATTAGAAAAGTAAATAATATTATGAACATAATATTTTACTTATGTGCTTCTGCATCAGGAGGGTGAGAAGAGGTTAAAGACAGATAGGACTTCTAGATTTCTGTCTTCCATGCAATGTTGTCTCTAGCTTTATAATTTATAGAAAGAGCTCTGTTCTTCATCTATTTCCAAGATAGAATTATTGGTTACTTTACTGAACACTTAAAAATCTTATTGTGAGGAGCAATGTTCCTCCCACAATTGAGTATAGCATGGAAGATAACATCTTCTTTTCTGAAAATATTTTTTCACACTCTTTTCAAAGTGCTGGATTCTATATAAAGATTGCTTTTAAAAGAATATAATATTCATTGAAAGAAAATTGATCAAATGATTTTTCTTAATATAAAAATACGAAAATATTTTTGATAATCATTTTTATTTGATAGTAAGAGGAACACCTATTTCTTTATGACAGAACTAGAGGCCTGGAGCACGAAATCTGTGCAAGGGTATCCCGTCAAGCCCTGCCAGATGGGGTGCATGGCCGGAGGTGCCCCTTCAAGCCCTGCTGGATGGGGATGTGGCCTGAGATTCCCCATCAAGCCCTGCTGGGCTGAGGGCACAGCCTGAGGTTCCCTGTCAAGCCCCACCGCTTGGGTGGCGCATCCTCAGGTCCCCCGACCTGGCCCGGTGCCACGCAGTCTCAGGTCCCTGCTGATTTTCCTTATGGCTCATTATGGGAACCCCGCCTCTGCTGTGGGCACAGCCATATTGTGTTACAGGAACCCTGCCTCCATTGTGGGCATAGCCATCTTGTTGTGGCGTGATGGAGTGAGGATAAATTTGCATATTACCTCTTTATTATATAGGATTACTTACATTATGAATACCAGTGATTTTTAAATATAATGAATTGACATTTAACTTTCAGATTATCAATTGTACTGGTCTTTAAAAATCTCATTAAAATTAATAAAACAATTCTTCTATAATTCTTTAATTTATTTCTTCGAAAATAATCTCTTTACTTTTAAAACATTACTGTCATTTTCACTTGTTGGGGGAAAAAATCATTCCATTGGTTATCTTTATAGTCTAAAGAAATGCTCAGAACTTTCCCTAGTACATAAAAGGCACACAGAAATATTTATTGATTAAAGTAAAAACAGTCATAATTTTTTGGTAGAGTTTGTTATGGACTAAAGTGTGTACCCCTCTCAAATTTATATATTGAAGCCTTAACTCCCAATGTGTCTATAGTTGGAGATAAGACCTTTAACAAGATATTTACAAACAAATTAGCTTATGAAGGTGGACTCTAATCCCAGAAGACTTGTATCCTTGTAAGAAGAGGAAGAGACATAAGGCGTCTTTTTCTTACCAGGGGCATACAGAGGAAAGGCCATGAGAGGACAAAGGGTGAAGATTGCTCTCTACAGTCAGCAAGGAGGCCTCACCAGAAACCAACTCTGTTGGCATCTCTTTTATATATATATATATATATATATATATATATATATATACATATACACATGCATATTTGTTGATTTCAGAGAGGGAGAGGGAGAGAGAGATAGAAACATCAATGATGTGAGAATCATTGATTGACTGCCTCCTGCACGCCCCTTACCAGGTATGGAGCTTGCAACCCAGGCATGTGCCCTGACAGAAATGGAACAGTGACCTCCTAGTTCATAGGTCCACCATGCTCAACCACGGAGCCACTGCAGCCAGGCCCTGCTGGCATCTTGATCTTGTATATCTAGCCTCCAGAATTGTGAAAAAATAATTTCTGTTGCTTATGCCGCTGAGTCTGTAGTATTTTGTTATGGCACCTGAGCAGACCAATGCTGAGCTTTATAGAAACTTTGTAAACATTCCAAAGCAGGATGTCTTATCATCATTATTTTCAATTTTGGCCTAATCCTAATAACATCGGGTAAGTAGAGAGGCTTATTTTTATTTAAAACAGAAATCTTATTTTCATAGCAAACTAACATTTGAAGACATTTCCCTGTTTATATGATTGGTTGTATTATTCTCAGATCCCCACATTCATGAAATTGGGCTCAAATTTTGTTATCTCCAGCAATCATCATATCACTGAAGGTTATGCAATTAAAGTAGTGATATCATGAATAGAATTTTTAGAGTTATTAATGTCCCTGTGCCAGAAAGTGGATAAAGAGGAAGAGGGTAAACATACCTGAGGCTATAAAGGAAGAATGGGACATGATCACCAGTGAATGATCATGGGGAATTCTAGGCTGTTTCTTTAGGCTAAAAAAAGAGGAACTTGAAAATTGAAAACAAGAAGGATGTGCAGGAAGAAACAGGTTTGTCCACTCAGGAGTTTGCCTAAGTTGGAAAGATCTATTCTCTCTTTTTCCTCTTTCCAGTTTTACCAAATTTTCGGCAAGAAAATAAACAACATTTTGTGATCAAGAATATAGCAGATGCTGCACAGGCCAGCAGGAACCCAATGACATCCAAAGAGTGGTACTGGAACCAGGTGAGGTTGTGGACAGCTGGCCGCAGGTGTTTGGCTCCTTTGTGGCGCATGACATACTCGATCCAGAAGACCGCTCGATCCAAGGGCTTTACAGGTTGATCATGGTGAATCCTTGATAATCTCATCACATTCTCTTTATAGCTGGAAAGCAAATAAGGAACAAGGCAAAAAAGAAAGAAATGAATGAAATTTTTTTTTTGTTTGTGACATGACACATGTTATAAAAGTTAAACTAAGGGCCACAGAATTGTTACATGAACACTGCTCATTGTATAGAATTTTAACACACATAGTAGGGAGATGGTAAAATAAATATATTATTAACTGAATGCGGTTAAATGCAGGCATAGAAAAAACAATAAGAATAAAACAGTTGTTAATTGAAGCCCAATTTTTCTGAGTTGGAAGTGTGACATTATGAATTGTACTTTCCAGAAGATTTCCAAGACCAAGATTGTGAATGTTCCAAGATTATGGGAAAAGTTCCATTGCAAGGTAAGCATGATCCCTAACATGTTCTTGTATGGTGCTTCATACAATCAATGGTAATCCTTTAGAAAGAAGTAGTACTTACGAAGGATCATTAATGACTGTTCTCAAGGCCTTGAGCAAGTCAGCACTTGTCATTGTGTGCATGTTCACCTCCACAGCTGCTCCTTTGGCCTTCATGTGAGCAATGTTATCATGCTGATCAGCAAACATGGGAACTCCCACCATAGGGATCCCATGATAGATACCTTCATAGATCCCATTTATTCCACCATGAGTGATAAAAGCTTTGGTTTTTGGATGACCTAGTGTGGGGATAGGATGAGAAGTGGGTGAAAATTTTATTATAATGCATGAACAGAAAAGCAGAGACAGAAGAGGAAGATCTATGGGATAAGTTATTGAAGAAGGCATTATTTTCTACAGTATTTCCTGTGGGGCACTGCTACCACAGAAAATTGTTATCCTAGGAAAAGGAGGCATTAATTCCCTCTGTGTTCCTGAAACTCTTATCTAAATTCATAGCAAGTATGAATCTATAAAATTAATGGTCAAATATTTAATTATATCTTTTTGAATTAGAGGTAAAATGAAAAATATTTACTATTGTTAACTGTTTGTTGATATTAGTTTTTATGTTATTATTAGCTGTTAAAGAATTGATCAACTTGTCCATCAACTACTATATAGCCTTTCTTCTCCTTAGTCTTACCAAGAAGATCATTCTGGGGTAGCCAGTCATAGAGCTGAGTATTGGCTCCTAATGTGGCTGGTTTCTTTCCTGTGTATCTCCATAAAACCTGTGGAAGACAGTCAATATACTTCACAAGTAATACCACAGGATAATGACGTTTTAAGGTTGTAGAGTTTGTATACACCATGCATCTACTCTACTTTAGGTGATAGTTGAGAAGGGAGTATAGAAGTGTACTCTATAAACACAAAGAAGTAGTGGGGCTCTTTATAACAACCTTTTTAAACGAGTTTGTGGTAATTGCCAGATATCATTTTGTCTATTATCACTAAGAACTTCCAGGAGTGAGATTATAAGTGAAGACTTAGAAAATAATGCCATGATAGCCTAATGAGTCAGAGTTTGGGAGTTAAAATTTTTATGGCCCAGGACCTCCATATAATTTTTATCACTGGTGCTCGTAGCTTTATCTTCATATTAGTGTTTCTTACAAACATTGCTTTAGATTTTAACTACTTATTTTTTGGATGACTGGTTATCATTTCATCCTCCATTTCTTTCTATTTCTTTTTTCTCCCACAACTTCTTTATTTTAAAGTAAAAATAAGGTAGTGCTTTTGCTTATATTCCAAAGTTTGGTGAAGTATATTGTTTGGTTTCATTTCTTCAATTATCATATTTGCATTTATATATAATTTTTATAGAATTTTATGGAATTTAACCAAATATACAAAAAAACAAACAAACAGCTGTTGGATGTTTTATAAATAGCAATATAAAAAGAGCAGTAATCTAGGATGGTGGTGATAACATTAAAATGAACTGAATATTATAAATTAGGACATGCAAAGTGTTAGACTATATTAACATTCCCATGGCCTTTTAATTCTAGAAAATGTTAATTAAAACGCTAAGTGAATCTAGGCTTCTACTTCTGTGCTTAACTATGATGAATCAAGTCCTAATACAAACAAAGACATGGAGGATATTCTTATGCAGCTTTCATATCTATGTTTGCCATTTCATTTCTCCTTTTTCCTGGTCTTGGAGTAAAGGCACTTCAGAACTATTTGGGAGTTGTTAGAGCAGGCCTTAAGATTTCATGAAAAATGGTGCTTAATGTTTTTATCTCTATTTCATTGAAAACAAATGATTGTAACAGAAAGCTCAGCAAGCAAGGTGCAAATATGCCTACACTCACTATTGTAATGTTTTACAAATGTTTACTAAATACTGGTACCTGATATGTTAAGTGTAAAATGAGATTCAACTTTCAGTGGGAAAGACACCAGCCCAGCAGGATTAAAGGTTGTACTAACCTTCTGTGGAATCTGGGCAAGGGCTGAGGCAATAAGATTGCCCTTTTCTTCTGTGAGATTTTGGATGATTGAACCCAGAGAAAACACCACAATACCATCATTGCCTGAGCTCTGGACAAATTCTTCTATTTCCTGTAGAGAAAAATTCTTTGTATCATAGATATACTGTATCTTAGGGAATAAAATAAAGTTCTCTTATATTTCTAAAATAAATATTCAAGGGAATTGTCAGAGGCCTGGTTAGATTTTTAAAAAATCATTGACACTTTTCAAGAAAAATGGTGCTTAACATTAACCACCTAAGCTCTTTAGGAGAAAATATATAATACAATATACGGATAATGTATCATAGATTTGTACACTTGAAACTATATAAATTTATTAACCAATGTCACCCCAATAAAGTTACAGTTTACATCTAATATATCATTAATGTGTTGATCTGCCTATGGCTTCATTAGTAATTTTTCACGTTCAAGTCTTCCTTTATGCCTAAGCAGATATTTGTTAGAATTGTGGTATCTACTTATATAAAAACCATGGGTGGTGTTCATCACGTCCAGAAGATCCGCTGCAACCAAGTGGAAGGAAGTCAGTCCTGCAGGGGTTTTCTTGTCAGAGGCTGCATCCTCCCCCAAGCTGTTTCCCAGAGCTGTTTCCTGTAAGGGTGGGGTTTGAGGCAGGAACCTGCCCTCAGAGCGTGGAGGCAGATCTTTCTAAAGTGTGCCATGCGCCAGCACAGCCAGGGGTGAACCAGAGTGGGGACAGCTGAAAGGTTTAGAAAAGACAGACAAGAGAATGAAAGCCAGGTCTTGGTGGGATGCTGCTTCTCTGAGAGACAGCGACCACTCCCACAGCCATGCCTTTATTTTATAGCAGATGCTAGGAGGCAAAGTAAGGGCATGACCAAGATGTTTACAACATTCTCCTGGGTTTCAATCCTACTCAACTACATGCACCTGAACTCTATCAAGCCTACATCACTCAGGCACGTGGGGCCAAGTGTTCGGACCATAGGTTCAAGCTTACAACTACAGCTGTTGGCTATCATTGTGCTGGAAGGGCCCTGCCCTCCAAGATAGGACTTGCACGTGGCAATGAGATGACTGTGCCCTCTCATGAGTCCAAGGCTTGAACCTGTCCAAAACTCTGTAGCGGCTCCACACAATAAAGTTTTAATTCTGTTTCTTTGTTACTAATGTTGTGGCCCCACCCATAACAAAGAAACAATTTCCGGAGGATGAGGCCCAGGAATCAGGATTTTAAAGAGATTCCCAGGTGATTCTAATGTGCAGCCAAGGTTGAGAACCACTGCTATAGATAATATTAAACATATATCTAAACGTGCAATTCTTTGTCCAAACAATGAGCATGTTCAAAAATTAAATGAAGAAATTTTGGATATACTCCATGGAGATTTTCACACATATTTGAGTGATGATTCCTTTGATTCCACAGAGGATGCTGAAAAAGAAAATTTTACCATTGAATTTCTTAATAGTATTACTCCTTCGGGAATGCCGTGTCATAAATTAAAATTGAAAGTGGGTGCAATCACCATGTTATTGAGAAATCTCAACAGTAAATGGGGTCTTTGTAATGGTACCAGATTTATTATCAAAAGATTATGACCTAACATTATCAAAGCTGTAGTATTAACAGGATCTGCAGAGGGAGAGGCTGTTCTGATTCCAAGAATTAATTTCTCCCCATCTGACACTGGCCTCCCATTTAAATTGATTCGATGACTGTTTCCCGTGATGCCAGCATTTGTGATGACTATTAATAAATCACAAGGACAAACTCTAGACAGAGTAGGCATGTTCCTACCTGAACCCGTTTTGGCACATGGTCAGTTATATGTTGCTTTCTCTCGAGTTTGAAGAGCATGTGATGTTACAGTTAAAATTCTAAGTACTTCATCACAAGGGAAATTAGTCAAGCACTCTGAAAGTGTTTTCACTCTTAATGTGGCGTACAGGGAGGGAGATATTAGAATAAGTTTAATCACTTTATCAGTCATTGTTTGCATCACTGTTGTTTTCATATCATGTTTTTGTTGTTTTCATATCATGTTTTTGTTGTTTTTATAACATGCCTCTGTTGTTGTTATATCCTTTTGTTACTGTTTATTTATTAATAAATTTATATATTATTTTCATATACATTTTACTAATTTCCTTTCATCTCTAACACTTCTATTATAGAAAAAGGGCAAATAGCAATATTAAAATATCTCCGCTAATTAATTCCCTTTTTAAAAAAATATATTTTATTGATTTTTTACAGAGAGGAAGGAAAAGGGATAGAGAGATAGAAACATCGATGAGAGAGAAACATCAATCAGCTGTCTCCTGCATACTCCCCACTGGGGATGTGCCTGCAACCAAGGTACATGTCCTTGACCGTAATCGAACTTGGGACCCTTGAGTCCACAGGCCGATACTCTATCCACTGAGCCAAACCGGTTAGGGCAATTTATCCCGTTTAATGTGCATGAATTTTGTGCACTGGGCTACTAGTCTATAATAATAAAAGGGTAATATGCTAATTAGACCAGACATTCTTCCAGACAAAGCCCAGGCTGTAACGAAGCCAGGGTCCCGGATGCCTGCCAGCAGCTGGAGCAAAGCCAGCCAGGGTCCTGGGTGCCGACGCATTCCTGGAGGGAAGCCAGCCCGGGTCCCTGGTGACTGCTGGCAGCTAGAGGGAAGCAAGCCTGGGTCCCCGGTGCCAAAGGGAAGCCAGTGCCGACAGCCAGGGGTATTGGGCCTCTAGAATAGTAATAGTAATGTTTTGGAAAAAGAGATATAACATATTTAAACAGCTCTATAGTTATAAATTACTTTTAGGAGATAGTGATTGCCTGTCTTTTTGATGTATAAAACTCCCAACTCAGTGAACATTAGCTCCAATGTTCTTAATTTCAGCCTTAGCACAGAGTTGATACATAGCTACTTCTGTAAATTAAACTGCCTCACCATTTAGAGTTGTACAAGTTGGCCATGGGAAACTCTGGGTTTGGGCCCAGTCAGATCATATTCTATGAGAATGACATCCTCTAGACATGCATCATGTATTTCTTGTGACTGCTTTTGTGGCAACTCTGGAGTCACATATTCCCCAATTAAAGGCTATTAAATGACCAGAAAAGAGATGATGTCGGCTTCATTAATATTAGGAGGACATATTTGACACCACAGAAATTATTTTGTTATTATTTTGATTCACCTTCCCAAACACATGGAGTTTGAATAAAATGTGTGTGTGTTTGTGTGTGTGTGTGTTTGTGTGTGTGTGTGTGTGTGTGTGAGTGTGTCTTCTTGATTGGAGGACCTGTCATCATCGTTTTTGCTTTTTTTGATGTTTTAACAGTTTATTTTGAAGGTGATTTAGAAAAATTTAAGGACACTCAGAGAAAAAAATGTACATAATACACTCATTAAATAAGTATTTTGATTAAATAAAAATAAGTGAAATATGTTTTCTTCTGCAACTCCAGTAATGAGTTGCTATTCTGAAGTTTCTTATACTTACAAAAAGGGGGCGCAGGGGATTACGACAATTAAAGCTTCCTCTTAATCACAGAAACCAAATTTTTCTTTTCTTCCCAATAAGTTAGTTTCCATCTTCCAACTGTGACTTGTTTTTTTAATAGATATGATGCTAGAAATTCAGAATGATTTAGTAGTCTTTCCTTTGCAAGTACAGCAATCTGATGCAGGTAGGTACAGTTGGCAAAGACTATAGGTCCACTTTCTGCTTTGATGATTTTTCTGCATTAATATTCTCAGTTTTACTATCCTCTCAACGTTTCTGTGGGACTACACTCAGAATGAGGATTTTCTGAAACTGGTGCCTGTCTTTCAGCATTTGCTCTGGCTCCATGTCAGACACTGCAAGTCACAGTTTCTGGATAGCAATTCATGCCTGAGCCTTCAATTTCTTAGAGCCTTCTGTAAAATAAATCAAGAATCTCCTACGAACATCATGTACCCTGAAAACTTCCTAAAGGGATTTTTAAAATCTTCTCGCAGTATAAGTAAATGAGGGTTTCCTCTTCACTCACTATTGATAGTTCAACACAGTATGTATGTAACGCTTATCTATTAGTCATTTGTTTCTCAATACTGTTTTCTTTTAACATCCCTGACACTCCACATTTTTTTTATTTGAAGACTTAAGAATGTGGTATACAATCATCTTTTTTATTCCAAAAGAAACCTGTCATCAGGTTGGTAAAGAATGAAGCCAAGTTTGGGTCTCTCATTTTCCTGAACTCTATGCTGGTGACCTCCCCTATTTCCTTTGCTGTGTGTTGCTGTGTCATATTACCCAAATGACTTATAGAAAATTCTACCTGAAAATTCCGCTTGTTCCTTTAAGTAAATAGTCACAATGTAGGACTCATTGTATTAGTCTCAAAAAAATTTTATCCTCTGTTTTCTATTGCAGTAGAAGCCATCACTATCAAATAAACATTCAAAATGAAAATCAAAGAGTCATCTTTATTTCCTTTTCTTCCTTTAACTCTTACTTCCCCTCTCACCCAGTAAATAGTGTGGAACTTATCCCAGTGTCTCATGAAAGCATGTTTATCTCTCATCCTTCATAGTATATGCCCATTTTCATAACTTTATCATGCTTATGAAGAATACTACAGCAGTCTCCTTAGTGATTTTCATGGCTTCAGTTTCCAGTTGCTCCTATCAATTATCCATATTGTTAAAAAAAAGATATTTTAAGATGTGCTTCAATCACGCCAGTTTTTTTAGCCGGATTTCCCAATATAATACCTAAAGTACCTATTAATAACTCACAAGAATCCTTTGGCATGGAAATAGAGTTGGCCATCCAATGATATTCAACATCATGTTACTGTTACCAAGACTGTAAGCTTTAAAAGGAAATCAGGTATCACATCATAAGGTACATAAAATCCATCAATGCTGTAGTCTTACCTTAGGTAATGGTTTGGCAGGTTTGCAGTGCAATCCTCCAACAAATTCAAAATTAGGTAGATATGGACGAGGAAATTCAAAATCCCAATATGTTCTAATTAACCAAATTTCAGCTTTCCCCAGAGTCTCACATAATGTAGTGGGTCTTCCTGGAAAAAAAAAAAGTTGGGTAAAAGGAAATAGACTATAAGTTAAATGGGAAAATTGCACCACTAACTTTATGATTAGCTCTCAAGGGAAAATTAAGTTTAGGTCTTCTAGAATGATATGGCTTTTAGATGTCAAATGAAATGAGGCATTAATATAATCAAATGGAATAAAAAAAAAGAAAGAGAAAAATAAATAAAGATGAAAGAAATAAAAATGAAAGTTAAAAAAAGAAAATAGATTATTTGTAAGTTTTTTTTTACAAGATAAAAGGAACCAAACATTTAAACACAACTCCAAACTTCTAATTAATTTATTGCCAGTTTTTTCTCTCCAATTGAATGGCAGATGATAGATTAGCTCCACAATATTTGCACCAAATTACCCCACAATGTTTTCTAGTCTTCTATTCAAGAATATGTCCATGACCTCTCCAGCATGTTTTAATTTCAGGATTACTCATCTACACTAATAAAAGAGAAACATGGTAATTAGTGTACGACCGCTACCCTTTTCATTGGCTAATCAGTGAGTATATGCAAATTAACTGTCAGCCAAGATGGCGGCCGGCAGCCAAGCAGCTGGAATCGAACATGAGGCTTGCTTGCTGCAGTGAAGGAGGACTCCAACGTTCCACGCCTCTGAGCTACAACTCTAAGAAACTATGTTGCAAACATAGAAGATAAACAAAACCTCAGAAACCAGCTTTCAGTCAGCCGGGCTTTAGCAACATTGTATCGATGTTTTCAGCAGCGAGGCCTCAGAGCTAAAGCTGGCCCAGAATAAATAAATAAAAAAAAAGAAAACAAGGAGCGGTTGGAAGCTTCAGTCACTCGCTTCCAGAAAACAGCCCTCAGCCTCTCACCCAGACTGGCCAGGCACCCCAGTGGGGACCCCCACCCTGATCCAGGACACCCTTCAGGGCAAACCAGCTGGCCCCCACCCGTGCACCAGGCCTCTATCCTATATAGTAAAAGGGTAATATGCCTCCGGGCACAGGAGCAGCAAGGCCTCCCGGAACCGGGATCAGGGTGACATGGGGCAGCACCCAAACCCCCTGATCGCCCTCTGTGTGTGACAGAGGGCAGGGCCACAACCTCCCTATCTGCCCTGCTCTGTGCCTGATGGGGGGGACTCCCCAATCCCCTGATTGCCCCACAGCTCTGTGTTTGACAGGGTGCAGCGGACCAACCCCCTGATCGGCCCTGCTCTGTGTGTGACAGGGTGCGGCGCCCCAACCCCCGCTCCCCCCCCACGGGCCTTGCTCTGTGTGTGACAGGGTAGAGCCATGACCTCCCCATTGGCCCTGCCCTGAGTGTGACAGGGTGCAGCACCCCAACCCCCTGATCCGCCCTGCTCTGTGTGTGACAGGGGGTGGTGCCCCAACTCCCTTATCGGCCCTACTCTGTTCATGACAGGGGGGAGCTCCTCAACCCCCTGATTGGCCCTGCTCTGTGCGTGACAGGGTACGGAGCCCCAACACCCCTGATGAGCCCTGCTCTGTGCGTGACAGGGGGCAGCGCCCCAACCTCCCTGATGGGCCCTGCTCTGTGCATGACAGGGGGTGGCACCGCAACCTCCCCATCGACCCTGCCTTGAGTGTGACAGGGGGCGGTGCCCCAACCCCCCAATCGGCCCTACCCTGAGCGTGACTGAGGGTGGCATCGCAACCTCCTGATCCGCCCTGCTCTGTGCATGACGGGGCGGCGCCCCAACTCCCCAATCAGCCCTGCTCTGAGCCTGACCAGGGGCTGCACTTAGGAATTGGGCCTGCCCTCTGCCACCCGGGAGCAGGCCTAAGCCAGCAGGTCGTTATCTCCCGAGGGGTCCCAGACTGCGAGAGGGCACAGGCCGGGCTGGGGGACCCCCCCTCCCCCCCGAGTGCACAAATTTTTGTGCACCGGGCCTCTAGTATTGTTATAGAATCCCATCAATATCAGTCGACCTCATCCTTCTGTGTTATATCTCATCACTTCAATTCATGGGGCACTATTTAATTAGTAAGAACTCCATGAATAATTCATACTCATGATGACCCTCTTTTGGGATGTGTGGTTCACAAATACATACTACAGTTACCACACAACTTTTTACTGCTGTCTTACTTTATTGCTGCCTCTCTGATGTGTTTTGAAGGGTATTTAGGGTATTTATTTTAGGTATTTATGCAGAAGAATAAATAATTGCAAATAACCAAGTCTTTAATTTCTGTTTATAAAAAATACATGTTTTATAACTGAGAGGAAGGGAGAAAAACAGGTGAGAATCCTTTTCACTTTAAGATTCTAATTAAAGTTGATGGTGACATAAACCCAGGGAGGAAAGCTTCATTTTATATTCATTACTTTTTAATGTAAAGTCATTTAGTCCGAAGGCTATAATTTGATAATGAAATTTTGACCGAGGACACTCAGTTTGAAATTGCCAGAGATTAGATTACAACTCCATCCCTTAGCTTCTGAATTAATGTGTTTTTGCCCTCTGGATGTGTACTTTTTTTGAGACTCAAATCATGCCTTGATTCCAAACCCAAGGTGATATTTTTATTAGTCATTACCTTATTTAAATTAATCTTTTTTCTGCCTAAGTGATTTAGTTTATATGATCTGAGCCTCATTTTAGAAAGACAACCTAAAGCAATTAGGAAAATTCTACATTTAAAGTATGAGTCATAATAATGGGTATAGAAGGGATAAATGGAAAGAGAATGAAAATGAATTTAATATAAAACAAACTGTAAATAATTTCATAAATTGTATTTGAAATGTTACATAAGAGGAATTATGGACATAAAACTGAAATTAAATAAACAAATACCCAGTTTCTTTTAGTTATATAATTTACATAAAATTGAATTATATAATCAAAATGGATAATTCTAAATATATGTGTGTTATGTGGGTTAAGTTAATTAATGGGTTAAATTTTATCTACCAAGTAGAAATTATTATCAAATGAATCTGTTAGTTTAAGTGAGTTAAGTGGGGTGTTTTTTAATTTTAAAGACTTCTTGCGTGAAAATATTATTAGTACAATTTTTGTTTAATAGAAGAACCTCTTTTCTACTCCTTATACAATGCTTCTGTCCTTTTTCTCAAGTTGAGGCTTTTCAGAGGTCTTTACTCATAATCCTACCATGCCAAAATGTGGCAAGATATATTATAGTTTTCTGTTGCTACTGAGGGTAGATTTGAGCCAAGATTCTTGTAATTTTTTCCTATATCTATAGAGCTTAGTAAGTAATGTGCTCCCAGCATGCATAATGATTATAGAGTTAATTAATTACAGCAAATCATTACATTTGAGTTTAAATCATGGGTATATAAAAGGATTTAAAATATATATTTTCATTGATTTCAAAGAGGGAGAGTGAGCAAGAGAGAAGAAACATCAATGATAAGAGAGAATCATTGATTTGCTGCCCACTGCATGCCCCACACTGGGGATCTAGCCTGCAACCCAGGCATGTGCCATGACCCGGAATCTAACCATGACATCCAGGTTCATAGATTGACCACACTAGCCAGGCTCAAAGGTTTTTTTAAGTTGATTTCTTTGAACATTAGTTCTGTGAAACAATTTGATATTCAGTGAATTAAATTAGATCATATATTTAGTGTGAGATATGATCTTTTGTTTGTTCTTGTTTGTGCTTTTCAAAGATAGTTGAAGTAGAAGCCATTCTGAGTTGATTGATTCAGCTCTCAGCTAAGTGTATGAAATTGCAAATAAAAGCATTTTAAGCAGAAAAGGCAAAGATTAAAAATAGGTTGATTAGGTGTATATCAACCTATTAATCAGTGATTCTCTTTAACTGCTCAAGACACAAAGTCTTTTAGGATTTAGTAATTACTTTTTTAGGTTTTTGTGTAGCATTCCCCCAAGAAATATAAAGTATCCTAGGAATCTTTTTCATGACCAGCCATGATGAACCTGTCCAAATACTCAACATATATTAGCAAATAAGACTCAGCAACATATTAAAAAGATTATACACCATGACCAAGTGGGATTTATTCCAGGGATGCAAGGCTGTACAATATTCACAAATCAACAAACAGGATACAATACATAAACAAACTGAAATACAAAAAGCACATGATTATATCAATAGATGCAGAAAAGTGTTTGAAGAAAATCTGACACCATTTTTGATAAAAACTCCCAGCAAAGTGGGAATAGAGGAATCACACCTTGACATAATAAAGGCCATATAAGACAAATGTACAGGTGACACCATACTCAGTTGGCAAAAACTAAAACCATTTCCCTTAAGAACAAGTATAAGACAGGGATGTCTTCTTTAACTACTCTTTTTCAATATATATTGATTTCATAGAAGAAAGAAGATGGATTCAGAGAGAAAGAAACATCAATGATGAGAGAGAATCCTTGATCTACTGCCTCTGGCTCACCCCTTACTGTGGATGGAGCCTGCAACCTGGGCTTGTGCTCTGACTGTGTATGGAACTGTGAGGTCCTGCTTTATAGGTTAATGCTCAACAAGTGAGCCACACTGGCCAGGCTCAATGGTATTTTCATACACCAATAATGATCTATCAGAAAGAGAAACTAAAAAAAAATTCCATTTATCATTGCAAGAAAAAATTTCAGATACTTAGGAATAAACTTAACCAAAAAGGTAAAACACCTATACTCAGGAAACTATAAGACATTGATAAAAGAGATAGAAGAAGAGATAAACAAGTGGAAGAACATAGGATGTTCATGTATTGGTACAATTAACATAATTAAAATGTCCATACTATCTAAAGCCATCTATAGATTCAATTCAATTTCTATTAATATACCAATGACATATTTCACAGATCTCGAATAAATACTCCAAAAAATTGTATGAAATAAAAAAATGATGCCAAATAGCTGCAGTAATCTTGAGAAAGAAGAACAAAGTTGGAGGGATCTCAATACCAGATATCAAGTTATATTACAAAGCAAATCAAAACAGCCTTGCTCTGGCACAAGTACAGACATGTAGATCAATGGAACAGAAAGAGAACCCAGAAATCGCCCCAAGCTATTATGCTCAATGAATATTTGACAAAGGAGGCAAGAGCATACAGTGGAGTCAAGACAGTGTCTTCAATAAATGGTGTTGAGAAAATTATACAGGTACATGCCGAACAGTAAAAACTAGACCACCAACTTGTATCATACACAAGAGTAAACTCAAAATGAATACAAGATTGTTATATAATTCACGAAACTGTAAAAATCCTAGAAGACAACATAGGCAGCAAAATATCAGACATCTCACGTAACAATATGTTTACGGATACATCTCCTAGGGCACAAAAAACAGAAAAAAAATAAACAAATGAACCTACATCAAATTAAAAGCTTTTGCACAGCAAGAGGAACCAGTATAAAAAAGTAAAGGGAGCCCATTGTATGGGAGCACATATTTGTCTGTGATATACAAGATAAGGGGTTAATTTCCAAAATGTTAAAGTACTCATACAACTCAACAAAAAAAAGACAAATAACCAATTAAAAAATTGGGCAGAGGACATGAATAGATACTTTTCTAAAGAGGACACATAAATGGCCAAGATACATGAAAAAATGCTCAGCATCATTAATCATCAGAGAAATACAAATAAAAATGACAATGAACTATCATCTCATAACTGCCACAATGCCTACCATCAATAAATCAACAAACAAGTGTAGAATTTCCTCAAAATGTTCTTATGTTCATGTGTAATGTTTGAAACACAGTTAAGCTAATATTTTGGTATAACTTTGCAATTAGAATAACAAATTTAAAAATATATTCATTTGGCTGTATTTTTGGTTTACTTTTTATAAGTTTTTAAGTTTGGTATGACATATTTATATCTTAACCAGGTAGTCACTTGAAAACAAATTTGGATCTGAGAAGCTAAATTGTGAAAAGTAATGTCGTCACAGGAGGTAGTGACCCTTACATTGGAACTTCTTGGTGGAACAAAGTGCAAGAGTCCTATCTACAAGGCATGTCAGCGTCAGGCCTCCATAACAACTACTCTCTTTTTTCCTTCTTTCCTGTTTTAAAAAACTTCCGGCAACAAAACAGAACACATTTTGTGATGACAAACGTAGCAGTTGCCACACAGGCCAGCAGGAACCCAATCACATCCAAAGAGTGGTACTGGAACCAGGTGAGGTCAAGGGCGGCTGGCCGAAGATGTTTGGCTCCTTTGTGGCGCATGACAAACTCGATCCAGAAGACTGTTCGATCTAGAGGTTTCATAGGCTGGTCATGATGAATTCTTGATATTTTCATAGTATTCTCCTTATATCTGAAGGAGAAACACAAAGATACCAACATTGAAAGAAAGTTAATTTTTTTAAGCCAATCATTCTCATTCAAAATTGTATTTTTTTAATTAAAAAATATTTTTATTGACTGGTCAGAATGGCTAAGTGGTTGAGCCTTGACCCATGAACCAGGAGGTCACCATTTGATTCTGAGTCAAGGCACCTGCCCAGGTTGCTGGCTCGATCCCCAGTGTGGGGTGTGCAAGAGGCTGCTGATCAATGGTTCTCTCTCATTATTGACTAGAGGCCAGGTGCACAAAATTTGTTCAGTTGGGCAGGGGTTCCTCAACCCGGCCTGCACCCTCTCTCAGTCTGGGAGCCCTTGGGGGATGTCCGACTGCTGGCTTAGGCCCGCTCCCCACATGGAGCGGGCCTAAGTTAGCAGTCGGACATCCTTGGTGCTTCTGTGGAGGTGGGATACGCTCCCACCACTGCCGCTGCACTCACCAACCATAAGGTTGGAACACAGGGGGAGCATACTGAACACCAGGGGGCAGCTCCTGCGTTGAGTGTCTGTCCCTGGTGGTTAGTGCACATCATAGCGACCAGATGTTCCGCCCTTTGGTCTTTTATTATATAGGATGTTTCTATCTCTTTCTCCCTCTCCCTTCCTTTCTGAAATCAATAAAAATATATTTAAACAATATACACAAAAAAACATTATGCCATGTTAAAGAAGCCAGTTCCAAAAGATCATATATTGTATGATTCTGTTATTATGAAATGTCCAGAAGGACTAATCTATAGAGACAGAAAGTTGATCAATAGTTACTTGGATGAGGGAGCTGAGAAGTGACTTCTAAGACATATGATATGTCTTTTTGGGATGACAAAAATGCCTTAAGTTTATATTGTGATAGTTTCATAGTTTTGTAAACATACTATGTATATTTGAATTATATAATTTTAACATGTGAATTTATGGTATGCAAATAATATTTCATAAACTCTGTTTAAATGACTACAATCAAATAAGTTTTTGAGTGTAAAGATATTTATAGCTTCAGAAATTTTAGGTATTGAATTTATTTAGGTAAAGGATTTATGATTTTTTCTTCTAGTTGATTACTCTCCCTACTATGTATTTTATCATATTTTTTAAAAAATGTGTCCTTCTAATTACCTACATAACTTTATATTATTGGAGGAGAAAATTGTTGCACTAGATGGCTCCCCATTAAATACATGAGATTAAAACGCAACTTTGAAGTAAATGTGTGGTCGAAAATAAAAGTAGATTAGGATGGGTTAACTCATCTTAATAATGTCAAAATTAGCCTCTTAAAATTGGGATGAAATTAAGATGCACTATTGACAAACTAATCTATGTATAAGTACTATCTATAAAAAATAGGTGATACTTACAAAGGGTCATTAATGACAGTCTTCAATGCATTGAGCAAATCTGTACTTGAAATAGTGTTGAAGTCCAATCTGATAGCTGCTCCTTTTGTCTTCATGTGAGCAATGTTATCAGGTTGATCCGCAAACATAGGAAGGCCCACCATAGGGATCCCATGGTAGATTGCCTCATAGATGCCATTGGTTCCACCATGAGTTATAAAGGCTTTGGTTTTTGGATGACCTAGGATTGGGTGAATTTCAGCAAATTATGAATTATAAGTCTTGGAAATAAAATGAGAGTTGGGCAATAAAGGCACAGAAAGAGACAATATATTTAGTAACAGATTGGTCTACCCTTCAGACTGTATTAAAATGTTTTTCAGAACTCATAGGAAGAGAAACATAAGTCTGTTGGAGGGACAGTGAAAGCTTACATAGAAGATTAGTGTGTTTCTTTGTCTTGAAATGAATACAAGTTGCCAGTGGACAAATGGAAAGAGAATATTCTTGATTTTAAAAAGTGTATGCTAAAAAGAAAGTGGTGGTGCATGTTGAAATATATTCTCTTAATAAAATAGTGAAGTCAGAGTGTGATATGTAGATGTCAAGGCAGCAAACAATGGGATGATGGTGGCACCAGAATCAGAGGAAGGAAAATCTATACATTATAATGAAATATGTTCTTACCTCAGAGAGATATTAATTTTTTTTCCCAATGGATAATGGAGAGTTACTAGTAATAAAAGAGGAGCTGATATATTTCAGGGGCACCTGTACACCCTTACCGTGGATTAAACTGCTGGTGTAAGGAGAGAATTAGGAGGCAGAGTGACAATTGAGCTATTCTCTCTGAGAGGAATTACACATGAACTAAAGATCTTTTGTCTGTGGCCATAAGGAACGTGACTATGTAACATAAGATGTCAACTGTTACAGCTTATCCTTTCCCCCTAGGACTCGGAAATAAATATTGGGAAGTTCATTTTTATTTTTGAGGTTTTCAGTAACAAATGTTCAATGCACTTTTATCCTAGTGAACTGCTTATCATTCTGGTTGACTTGATTCTGATTTCAGGGTTTTCCAGAATCTTACCAAGAAGGTCATTCTGGGGGATCCATTTATAGAGCCGGGTATTTGGCCCTAAGGTATCTGGTTTTTTGCCATCATATCTCCATATAATCTGTTAGGGTAAAGAAGGTAATGTATTACTTGAGTCAAACTGCAGAGAATTCTAAATAGGTTAAGAGACATCTAGTTAAACCCCTGAAATATTACAGGTAAGGGAATGAGGACAAGACATGTTGATAATGAGAACCAATAAAACACTGCTGTAAGGGGCATAGGTACTTATATTGCATGTTACTTATTTTTATATTCAGCCAGATATGAGTGCAATCATGATGTTTCACACTTTGGGTTTAGACAAATGAGATTATCAATGACCAATTCAAGCATATAAAAGTTTTTAGGTAGTCATATAATTGTAGTGCAAAACACAGTAAATTAATGGTCTAGACATTTATTTTAATTATTTATTATTCTAACTCTCACCATCTAGATTTAATGTTAACCTGTTTATTTCTTTTTGAATGATGGGGAAGTGGTTTACTTATATTCACTAATTACATTAATTATCTTAGAGTTTTACATCATTTGCTTTAAAAAATCAATGTAATCAGCTATTTATGAGAATTAAATCATTCTGATATATAAGTTTATTAATAATAATAAATAATGTGTGCTTAATGAGTATGTTTAGCTTCTTTTAGTTTTCTACTTATTAATCACCACTTCCAAGTGGTAAGTTTTACCCAAATCCTGTGTTATCACTCTAGCTAGGATTGAAAATTTTCTTAAAATGTAGAAAAGAAAAGCCATTGACACTTTATAAATAATAGTTTGCCTGTTGAAAAGATAAAATTTGATGATGATGGTAAATTTAATTCATCTTACTGTTAATATTTCAAAACATTATACAGTTCACTGACAGTATTGATTAATATGGTTAATCTATATATATAATAGAGAAATGAGCTATTCTCTCTGAGAGGAATTAGCCTGGATGCTGTAAGGGGAAGACCAAACAACAGGGACCAGAGCAGCCACAGGCTCCCAGCCTCGCCAGCCCCGGAGCACCAGCACACCCTTGGGCCTGGAATAAGGATGCATTCACAATGAGCCCAGAGTTACTGCACAGAGGGCTGCAGATCAGGAGGGCTGTGGATGGGGGGACTGCAGATTGGGTGGAGCCATAACCTCCCCATTGGCCCTGCCCTGAGTGTCACAGGGGGGAGCTCCCCACCCCCCTGATGGGCCCTGCTCTGTGCGTGATAGGGGGTGGTGCCGCAACCTCCCCATCGACCCTGCCTTGAGTGTTACAGGGGGCAGCGCCCCAACCCCCCTCAATAGGCTCTGCTCAGAGCCCAATCAGGCGCTGCACCTAGGGATTGGGCCTGCCCTCTGCCACCTGGGAGTGGGCCTAAGCCAGCAGGTCATTATCTCCCGAGGGGTCCCAGACTGTGAGAGTGCAGAAGTGGGGCTGAGGGACACCCCGCCCCCGCCAGTGCACAAATTTTTGTGCCCTGGGCCTCTAGTATACTGATAAAAGGGTAATATGCTAATTAGACCGGGAGACCTTCCGAGAGACCTTCTGGACAAAGCCACTGGGGCGGGGCCAAGGCAGAGGCATTTAGGGGCAATCAGGCCAGGAGGGGGGGTCAGTTGGGTGCGATCAGACCAACAGGTGGGGCATTTAGGGGTGATCAGGCCGGCAGTGGGGGACAGTTGGGAGCGATCAGGTTGGCAGTGGGGGGCCGTTGGGGTTGAGTAGGCTGGCAGGCAAAGTGGTTAGGGGCAATCAGGCAGGTAGGCAGGTGAATGGTTAGGAGCCAGCAGTCCTGGATTGCGAGAGGGATGTCTGACTGCCGGTTTAGGTGGTATCAGGCCTAAACCTTCAGTCGGACATCCCCCGAGTGGTACCAGATTGGGGAAAGTGCAGGTCGGCTGAGGGACAACCCCCTACCGGTGCATGAATTCCGTGCACTGAGCCACTAGTTAGTTATAAATAGCCAAGCAATTTATAAGTCCACCAGTAAGCTGGATTCTAGTTTATAAGTGGTTAACATCTTTTTGCTATGTGAGTGTTAAAGTCACTTTAAGTTCTCAGCAAATTTGCATAGGTGATAAGGAGGTAGCTACATTAGTTAGTTAACTGGAAGTAGTTCACAATTATCCAGAAACTTCAAGTGTATTTTATGTATTAGAATAATTCACTACCATAATTTATGGAGAAGGAGGAGCAGCTGAAACTGTCCCAAGCTAGGCTTTCTTCTGGTTGACTCTCTTTTATCTCCTCATATTCCTCCTCCTCCACTATCAGACGTTTTTATTCTGATGGGTTGTTTTGGGGCCACATTTTATAAAACACAGGATCACCTTGAGGCCTGGACCCATCTATACCCTTTTTTTATGTCTTCTTGCTTCAGAATTTAGCAGGGCCCAGCCCACCAGGGAGGTTATCTTTCCTTTTTACAGGCCAATTTTTCTCTTTCTCTAAATCATTGTTTCTGGCTTAGGTTCCTGGATGCAGCTTGGTGAGCCCTAGAAATCCTTACTTTGAATATCACCTTGCAACTGAATAGGCCTAATCCAAAATCCAGGGAAAGTAGGAGAGGCCTGGATTACCTGGCAAGTCTAAACTGTATGATGCCTTTCAGATTGTTATCATTCCCTGGTTAATGTTAAAATTTAACTCTATTCTGAGAACGTTGGTAGTGTGTTCAGTACTCTAGGAATCCTGCAAGGAAATGAAGCAAATGACAGGATAGGATTTGGTGATATCTGTTCCTGTCCTATAATACTATTATCAAACAAAAATTCACACTGCACTTTTAAAATATACTTCTTTGTGACCAGAATGTTAATGCCAAAGTTATTGTCCATCAAAAACACCCTCTGTACTTCTTTAGCACCTACCATGTGTATTTTGTTTTTCAAATTGTTATCTGAGTTAATTGGAGCTACCCTAATAGTTTACCTTTCATGTAGAAATTTCTTAACCAGACCTTTTACAGAGTTTAACACACTCATTAGTTTTCTGCTCTAAGGTAGTTTATCTAACCTTTTGAGGAACCTGGGCAAGGGCTGATGCAATCACATTGGCTCTTTCTTCTGTCATGTTAGTGACCATCGACCCCAGGGAAAACACCACAATACCATTTTCTCCAGAGCTCTGGACAAACTCTTCCATTTCCTGTGAAGGAAGAATTTTTTCCATTACAAAAGACAATAGCATAGTGAAAACTATTGAAGGGATTACTACAAACGGCCACAAAGAAAATTAAGTATCATAAGGAATTATTAGTGTAGTTCTTGTTATTTTTAATTGTGTTAAAAATACACATGATCTATTTACCATCTTATCCATTTCTAAGTGTACAGTGCAGTGGTGTATATATATATATTCTTATTGTTGTATAATTCATCTCCAGAACTTTTTCATCTTGTAAATTTTTACTGTATATTTTTTAAACTGTAATTCTCCACTTCCCATTTTAACAGTCCCTGACAACTATCAGTCTTCTTTCTGTTTCTATGAATCTGACTAGTCTAAATCCCATACATAAGTGGAATCATGCAGTACTTCTCTTTTTGTCTGTGGCCTATTTCACTTAGCAAAATGTCCTTAAGATTCATCTATGTTATAGCAGGTGTTAGAATTTCCATCAATTTTAAGGCTTGGTAATGTTCATCTACAGATACCCTGAGCCACCAGAAAGATAAGTAGGTCCTAGAGCAGCCGTGGGCAAACTATGGCCCGCGGGCCGGATCCGGCCTGTTCGGCTGTTCTATCCAGCCCACAGAGCCGAAAGAGCGGAGGGTTCTCTTGCTCTCCCCTCAGCTCCTTCACCAGCAGCAGTGTTAACATGGCAACGTTGGGAAACACTGCAGCAGCTCCTTCTTCTGAGTGGGCGGATATATATCCGCCCATTCAGTAGAAGGAACAGCCTCTCAATCTTCCAGAGGCTCCTTGTAATGCCTGCGGACGCGTCTCCGGACATCACCCTGGGAATGCGTAGACACGTTATCGTGATGATGTAGGGAGACACGCCCCTGGAGAGCACAGTATCAGAGCCTTTCTGAGGTAAGATTAAGAGCTCTACTCAAACACAATTTTTTCCTGTTCCCACATTCTGTACATCACAATGACTTGTTAATAAAACAGCAAAGACTTTCAGCTTTTAGGGCTTGTATCCACTGCAGTTTTTTTTTTTTTTTCCCACTGAGGACGCGTGCAGCAGGGAAAAAGACACACAGAGGACATGTCACACTAGACATGCTGCGGCTGCATTTTTTTGCTCATACGGATGCGGTATCAGTAACGCTACGGTGGCCACTAACCGCATGTGTTAGCGGCAGAACAAATGCATTTTGCGTTGCGTTTGCTTCTCCCTCTTGCGCCTGTAAAAATTCGTGCTACAGGGCATTTGTGTTAACATGCACCATTGCACATTAGCATCAATGCAAACATGATGGAAACCTGTGTACCCTGCATTAACCCTATCTGCGTTGCATTGCAGTACTGCACCACACTGCAACGGCAGCACGGCTAGTGTGAACAAACCCTAATTCAGTGGGTTGAACAAAAAGATTGTATAGAAATGTGATGAACTAAAGATTTTATTACAAAATCGCTTAATTTCAGGGTTTCAGAAGTAACTGGACAAATGAAAAACTGAAAATCAAATGTTCATATCTAATACTTGGATGAAATCCTTTCCTGGTAATGACAGCCTGAAGTCTTGTACTTATGGACATCAACAGATGCTGGGTTTTCTCCTTTGTAATGCTCTGCCAGGCTGTCACAGTAGGGGTATATATATAAATATCCTGCCATTTCCATCTTTTCATAAGAAAAACTGTTGCAATGGGCATTTAAAAGTGGCACTTGGTTGTTTTTATAGAGTCCAGTGGATGCAATCTGATATTGATAATGGGCTCTTTCACACTATGTGCACTGCGGCTGTTTTTTGCCAGTAACGGAAGTGCTAGTGGTAACTACTGGTTACCCATGTTTTGCATTGCTCTAGCACCTCCCATACAAGTGTGTCTGGAAGACACAGCAATGTGCAGCTATGTGTGTTACCATAAACAAAGGGCCTGTGTGAAAGATACACAGGTTTCCTATGGAGGAAAGGGGTTGTTCTCTATGGTCAGGGTGTGCCTCTGTCCCATGTCTGAACTTTTTTAGATGATTTTGTTATATATATATATTTTAGAAGACCAAAAATGTTATAGTAGAGCAAATTTAATCACTTGTTTTTATACTTTACTGTCTTATTTTAGTAAAGAATTTAATAAGAGAACAGTACTGTTGGTTTTAGCCCAATATTAAACATGAGTGGACCAAAGAAAAGGAAAGTGGACAGTGAATGCCGAGTGTTTAAGAGGGAGTGGACAACAAAATATTTTTTCACCGAAGTCCGATCAATGCTGGTATGTCTGATATGCCAGGAAACACTTGCAGTCTTCAAAGAGTACAATCTCAGCCGTCACTTTGCCACAAAGCATGGCAACTATGCTAGCAAGCAGTCACCTCAAGAACGGGAGGCTACTGCACAGAGGTTGATGGCTAAATTACAGGCTCAGCAAAATGTCTTTCACAGACAAACTGCAATTCAAGAGACAACTACCAAAGCAAGTTTTATGCTATCATTCAAATTAGCAAAAGCTAGCAAACCTCTCTCTGAAGGCGAGTTTTTGAAAGAATGTATGATAGAGACAGCAGGTCTCTTGTGTCCAGAGAGCAAAGGCAAGTTTGAAAAACTCAGCTTATCGCGCAGGACAGTGACTCGTTGAGTGGAACTGATTGATGAAGACTTAGCCAGCAAGTTAAATAGTAAGGCAGAGTTCTTTAAGTTTTATTCACTAGCATTGGATGAAAGTAATGACGTAAAGGACTCTGCTCAGCTCTTAATTTTTATCAGAGGGATTAGTGACAATTTTGAAATTACGGAGGAGTTTTTAGCCATGGAGCCACTGAAAGGAAAAACACGGGGAGAGGACTTGTATGACCGGGTGTCTACAGTCATTGAGAAAATGAAGCTACCATGGAGTAAACTTGCTAATGTCACGACAGATGGATCTCCAATTTAACTGGAAAAAATGTTGGACTGCTAAAAAGAATTCAGGATAAAGTGAAAGAGGAGAACCCTAACCAAGATGTTATTTTTCTTCACTGTATTATTCACCAGGAATCATTGTGCAAGTCTATATTACAACTTAATCATGTTGTTAATCCAGTCGTAAAGCTTGTTAATTTCATTCAAGCAAAGGGACTTCAGCACTGTCAGTTTATTAAGTTTCTGGAGGAAACTGATGTGGATTACCACGACTTACTTTACCACTCTCATGTCCGCTGGTTAAGTTTGGGCAAAGTTTTCCAACGAGTGTGGGAGCTCAAAGAAGAGATTGGTGCATTTTTGAAATTAAAGGGGAAGTCTGACGAATTTACTGAGCTGAGTGACAAGAATTGGCTGTGTGACTTTGCATTTGCTGTAGATATATTTTCACATTTGAATGAGCTAAATGTGAAGCTACAGGGAAAAGATCAGTATGTACATGACATGTACACTAATGTGAAAGCCTTTAAATCGAAGCTGATTTTCTTTCCAGACAAATTTCAGACAAAGTCTTCACTCATTTTGCCACACTAGCCACACAGAAGGAGACCATCCAAAACGTTAAGAAATACAGCAAATCACTGGATGATCTGCATGCAGAATTCTGTTGTCGGTTTTCTGATGTTGAAAAAATTGACCAGTCACTTCAACTGGTGGCCTGTCCTTTGTCACAAAACCCTGAAACAGCACCAGAAGAGGTGCAACTGGAACTCATCGATCTTCAGTCTGACTTTGTCCTAAAGGAGAAATTCAGCTCTCTTGAACTAAGAGACTTTTATGCTTCACTTAATGATGCCACTTTTCCAAACATCCGGAGGATGGCACAGAAGATACTGGTGCTGTTTGGGCCAACCTATGTTTGTGAGCAGACATTTAGCGTCATGAACATCAACAAACCCCTCACAGATCCAGCTTAACTGACGAACACCTCAGATCTGTCCTGAGAATAGCCACAACAAAACTAACTCCAGACTTTGATGCATTAGCTAAAAAAGGAGACCAACAACACTGTTCCCACTGAAGTTGATGTTTTAAAGACCAAAAACCTTTCAACCCAGTCTACATTGCCATCTACATCTACGTCCCGGGCATAATTTGGAAGTTGCACTAAAGAAAATGTTTAATTTACTGTTTACACATTTTGTTCTTTTCTATTTGTTTTAGTTTTAAATTATTTTATTATATTTAAGTTTAATTTGAAAGGCTTTTGTACCTTTCTTTTGTTAGGCAATTTTATTTTGCCTTTGCCATCTTCAATATAAGGTATGTTATTGTGCTATGATTCCTCCATTTTTTGAAGTTTCAAATTATAATAATTAGTGTTTACATTCTTCTTGTTAAAATGTTTGAAATGAATAAAACCATTGAAATAAAAAAAAAGACCATACCCTTTTATGTAATGATGTTTACTTTGAATTTATATTAGTTCACACAAACACTCCATCCATGCTTTTGTTCCGGCCCTCCGGTCCAGTTTAAGAACCCATTGTGGCCTTCGAGTCAAAAAGTTTGCCCACCCCTGTCCTAGAGCAAATTAATCCTGAAATATTGCAGGAGATAAAAATCACTAAACTGATACTTTCATTTTTCAGAGACATCATGAAAAGGCTGGATTCATTGAAAAAGATAATGCTGGGAAAAATAGAAAGTAGGAGGAAAGAGGATGATCAAATATGAGATGGATTGACTCCATAAAAGAAGCCATAGGCATGAGTCTAAAAGAGTTGAGAGGGCTGTTAAAACTAGGATTTTGTGGACATCACTCATTCATAAGTTCCTCAGGAGTCAGAGCTGACTCACAGCACGTAACACATAACATACCATTGTGTGTATTGATTGTTTATTGATTTATCTATCAACTAGAGGCCTGGTGCTTGAAATTCATGCACGGGTAGTGTCCCTAGACCTGGCTGGTGATCAGGGCTGATCAGTCTTTCAGCTGCTGGTTGAGGCATTCCTTCTGGCTAGCAGCCAGGGCCTGCCTTCATTCTGCGCCATCCGCTGGTGGTCATAGTGAGCAATCGAACTCCAGGTCAAACTCCCAAGGGGACACTTTGTATATTAGACCTTTATATATATAGATGTCCCTTGGGTTGACTTTATCTTTTGACTCTTGTGAATAGTGTTATAAATATGATTCTAATGTCACTGTTTGGAATAGACCCAGAAGTTCTATTGCTGGATCAAATGGTAATTGTTTTTAATTTTAAGGAACCTCCATTCTCTTTTTATCGGTGGCTGTTTTGAAGAGACCTAATTCCTCAGTTTTTGGAGTATACAATTGATGAGCTTGAATTCCCTTATTGCATATTCTTGTGCAAATGTGTGTGTGTGTGTGTGTGTGTAAAGAAGAAATGAAATAGAGCCAGTACACAATATTGAAGAGGAAATGTTTTTAGAGAGTCTTCATTTATAATGTTATTAATTAATATATATTATTGTAATGAGGCTACACCATAGGATCTTAACTCACCTTTATTTCTTTATTGTAGTTCTACTAAATTACTTGCATTTTTGCTTGTCAGGTTTTCTGGAGAATTATTGTAGTATATTCATTAGTATTTTATTTCTTTGACTGAATACTAAGAAAAAGTTCATTATGATTAGAATGACTCTATATCTTTTTTATCATCTCTATAATAATTTATATCTCATCTTAACTTTTGTCAGATTCTCCCAAACTTTCCACCTAAATCATTAAAATAATTTATTGAAGTATAGTTGACAAACTATATTATATTTGTGTCAGGTGTGCAATGTAGTAATTTGACATTTAATATGTTACTATGTGGTAAGTCTAGTAACCATCTCACTGCACAAAGTTATGTTAAGTGTTATTGACAATATTCCTTATGCTGTACATGAAATTCCTGTGATTCATTTATTTTATAACTAGAAGTTTGTACCTCTTATTCCTCTTCCTCTTTTCCATTACCAACCCCTCCCCTCTGGCAATCATCTATATATATAAAAGTTTATATCCTAAGTGTCCACAACTGTACGGGTAATGAGGTCATGTAGCAATGCCCGGCTTCCTCTCCCTATCAACTAGCCTCCTTGAAGTTTCTTCTGCCGAGGAACATGACTTGCTTTATAGCCAGGTGCAAAGATTTCACCCTTGTATAATCTCATTTGATCTTCACAGAAGTGAAGTAGGTAGGTAGATAGGAGACTTGGTGGCATCCTATTTTCTTTTCATTAGCCAAAAAACAGAGATTTAGAAGGCTTAGAAAGTTAACCCGACTGAAAAGAAGTAAGAAATGGTGAAACTTGGAAATGACTTCAGGTTTTCTCACTGCACAGAATATAGTCAAACACTGATACAGTTAAATATTTTACCCTTTCTTCTCCCTGTGTGATCTACAATAATAATCTGCTTCATGTTGATATTTACTGCTGTGTTGCTGACAATTACCTGAAAGAGAAGTTGGGGTGCTTCACTGGGCTGGAAAAAGTTTAGCTACATCAGAAAGCAGGTCTAATTAAGCAAGTTTATTCTATATACATAAAAGGCTAAGTTGACTCATGCATGTGCAATATATGCTAGTGCCAATCACAGACATGTGTTTCCAGATGTCATTGTCGATTATGAATTTGGTTGACACTTCTAATATAGAGAAAGGGCGAATAGCAATATTAAAATATTTCTCCTAATTGATTTCCTTTCAATGTGCATGAATTTGTGCACTGGGCCACTATTTAGCAGGGTTGGGCAAACTTTTTGACTTGAAGGCCACAATGGGTTCTTAAACTGGACCGGAGGGCCGGAACAAAAGCATGGATAGAGTGTTTGTGTGAACTAATATAAATTCAAAGTAAACATCATTACATAAAAGGGTACGGTCTTTTTTTTTTTTTAGTTTTATTCATTTCAAACGGGCTGAATCCGGCCCGCGGGCTGCAGCTTGCCCATGGCTGATTTAGAATATAATTTGTATCTATACGTCTATTTCTGGTTTTTTTTGTTTGTTTGTTTTTTAGGTAATACATATAAGTAAAATCATGTAGTATTTGTCTTTTTCTGCCTGAATTATTTAACTTAACATAATACCCTCTGGTTCCTTCCATGTTGTTGCATTTAGCAAGAGGTAATCCTCTGATATTGGTGAGTAATTTTGCATGGTGTGCATAGACCTCATGGATTTTACCCATTTATCTATTGATGGACACCAAGGTTGCTTCCATATCTTGGTTATTATGGTAAATGCAGTTATGAACATGGGGATGTATGTATCTTTTCAAATTAGTGTTTTTGTTTACCGCTGATAAATGCCCAGCAGTGGAATTGCTGGATTGTATGCTATTTTTAATTTTTTGAGGAACCTCCATACTGTTTTCCACCAATTTACAAACTCACTCCATGTACAGGAGTTCCCTTTTCTCTACCTTCTTGAAAACACTTTTTACTTGTTGACTGATTTCTGGATATTTATTTTGTATCCTGCTACTTTACTTAATTCATTTATCAGTTCTAGTAGTTTTTGTGTGGGAACTTTAGGATCCTCTAGGTACAGTATCATGTCATCTGCAAATGGTGACAGTTTTACTTCTTCATGTCCAATATAAATGCCCTTTATTTCTATTTCTTTTGTGATTGCTGTAGCTAGGAATTCCAATACTATATTGAATTAAGGTGGCAATAGTGGGCATCACTGTGTGTGTTGTTGTTGTTTTTTACAGTAGAAGAAAAGCTTTTACATTTTCAGCATTAAATGCGATATTAGCTGTGGGTTTTATTGGTCATATATGGTCTTTATCATGTTGATGTATGTTCTCTCTGTACCCACTTTGTTGAGAGTTTTTATCATGAATGGATGTTGGATTTGTCAATTACTTTTGTCTGTATCTATTAAGATGATCATATGATTTTTATCCTTGGTTTTGTTGTTGTCTATCACATTGATTTTTTTGTGTGTGTGTGGATATAGAACCAACCTTACATTTCTAGAATACATTCCACTTGAGCAGGATGTATAATCCTTTAATATATTGTTGAATTCAGTTTGCTAATATTTTATTGAAAATATTCACATCTATTTTTATCAGAGATATTGGCTTGTGATTTTTTTGTATTGTCTTTGTCTGGTTTTGCTATCAGGGTACTGCTGACTGCTTTCATAGAATGAGTTTGTGAGTGTTATTTCCTTTTCAATATCTCTGGAATATTTTGAGAAGGATAAGTATTAATTGTTTGGTAGAATTAAATGTTCAGTAGAATTTACTTGTGAAATTATTTGGTCCTGAACTTTTGTCTTTTGTTTGTTGGGAGTTTGTTTTTTGGTGTTTGTTTTTTTTAAATTACTATTTCAATTTTCTTGCTTGTAACGGATATGTTCAGTTTTTATGCTTCTTCCTGGTTCATTCATTGAAGGTTGTATGTTTCTAGTATAGATTTTTTTTTTTTCTGGAGATTTCTTCTATTCTTTCATTTGGGATCCGTTCCTTTGTCTGCCTATATTTGCTGTCTCTTTGTGTTTGTTTCTGTGTATTAGATCAATTTGCTTTGACTCTGAGTCTTCTGTATTCCCGCATCTATTTTACTTTCTGTGTTTATTTCTAAGAATTAGATGAAATGGCCACCTCTCCTGAACTTGATGGAGTGGCTATGTGTAGGAATGATCTTTGTGTAGTCTGTGAGTGCTGTGTGGCTTCAGCAGGCTGGCTGGAATGGAAGTGGTTGCATGAGGTACCAGGGGTTCCCTGGCATGCAGGCTAGCCACAGTTGAGGCAAACATGACCAATTTTCCCAGTGTGCTCAGCTCCGTGGGCACCCTGGTAGGCTGGATGGCTGGGTTTGGAGCAGCCAGTGGCATATGGCTGCAGCATTGCCCTGGCAGTTTGTCTGTCTGAGCCTGGGGTGGGTGAGGGGTGAGTGGCCTAGGGCACGTATGGTGGTCTTGCAGGTGAGCTACAGCACTTGAATTGAATTCTTGCCCATGCTATCAGTGGAAAGAGAATGTAAACATTGGCACTCACAGGCACCTCCAATCACAAAGAGTTTCCACAGAGCCTGGAGAGTTCTCACAGTTTCTCAACCTTCTCTACGCAGTCTCTCTCTCACAGTCTCTCTCTCATTTGTTGTGCAGATGCTGGTCAGTCAACCCTCAGATGTTTTTCAGGAGGAAATGCTCTTCATGTAGGTGTATATTCTTAGTGTTCATGGCAAGGTGTCAGTTCAGGGTCTTCCTATGCTGAAATCTTGGACCTCTCTCCCTAAATCACTTCTTACAGGCTGGACAATTACTGTAATTCATGAGTCTGGTATTATTGTCCAGAATATCCAGGAAAAAGCCTTAAGATTCCTACTTTTAAACCAGAATTATCCTTATATAGTTACTTATCTGAGAGTCCATGTTTCTGACATGTATGGGTATGACACCTTTTGCTCTGAAATCATATTGTATGTTCTTGTAGAATATGCTATGTGTAACCGGCTGTGAGGGACTCTCATCATCACCTCGCTGACTCTCCCAGGGAGCACCTGCCCCACAGTGGGAGAAGTACAACTGGGCTCTCTGCAGCAAAGATCTGGTCACCCTCTTGGGTAGCACAGTTTGATGTATTTAAAGTTGCTGGTGAAGTCATGTTCACCTGGAATTGTTTGAGATCTATTCTGATTGTGGTCACTGATTTTTTATCAGTTTTCAAATTTTATTACTTTCAGTGTTAGAAAAATTCCTTATTGCTCAATGCACTTTCTAGCTCCCTGCCCCCAAATGTGTAAGGAGACAACATCTTATGGATATCTGGTCCAAACTTCATACTCATCTATCCCCTCTGCCCAACCCCCCACCCCGCTGATATTTCTCTTTTAAATTGTTTACTTGGTTTTTTTTCTCTGAAAAATAAATACCTAACTGTTCTAACATAAAAAAATTTCATTTCTCATTCTAATAATTGCTTCAAGCTTTTGTTTAAAACAATTGACATATAATTGAAATATAACATTCTGTAAGTTTATGGCATATAGTGTGTTATATTGATTCATTTATATATTATAACTAGAGACCTGGTGAATGAAATTCGTGCAGGGGGGTAAAGGAGGGCCCTCCGCCCAACCTGCACCCTCTCCAGCACGGGACCTCTCAGGGGATGTCCGACTGCCGGTTTAGGCCCGAGATTGGCCTAAACCGGCAGTCGGACATCCCTCTCACAATCCAGGACTGCTCACCTGCCTGCCTGCCTGATTGCCCCTAACTGCTCCCCCTGCCAGCCTGGTAGCACCACACAGCCTGCTGTTTAGTTGTTTAGTAGTTTATTTGTCCCTCACTAACCCCCCTGCCAGCCTGGTCGTCCCTTACAGCGTGTTGTTCGGTCGTTACTTTTACTGTGACGGCATCCCAGACAATTTGTATATTCCTCTATTATTAGTATATATATAACTATGGACCCAGTGCATGAATTCATGCATCTTGAAAGGAACTATGGGCTGTGAGGTTGCAGTGGGCACAGGGTCGGGTCTCGGCCCATCCTCCGCATCCACACTTGGCCCCTCCCACCACGGCCCCGGTCCCCTGTCTGCTGGCAGCCCGGCTTCCACTACCACCGCTCCCACATGCTGATGGTGCCAGCTACGGGTGCGAATGGGGCTGGCATCATCAGGGGGTTTGAGTGGCTGCTGCTGCCCCAATTGCCCCTCAGAAGCAGGATGAGTAGGAGAAGCCCTCAGGGACGATTGGAACTTGTGCTGGACGCCAGAAGCGTGTGTGACTGGTGGCTCTGGCTCCGACTGCGGGTGTGAGCAGGGCTGGCTCTGGATGTGTGTGAGCTGCAGATCCAGTGCTGGCCACAGGTGTGAGCAGGGCCATTGTTGGCAGCAGGTGCAAGAGGTGGCTGTTGGATTGGATCGCTCCTCAAGAGCAGGGGAAGGTGGAGAAGCTCTGAGGGGTGTTTGGGGCCAGCAGCCACCGCTCGCAACTACTAACGGCGCTGAGCAATTGGACCGGCACTGGGTGCTGGCAGTGGGTGTGAGCAGTGGCTCTGGCTCTGGCAGTGGGTGAGAGCAGGGCCTGTGCCAGCAGCAGGTGTGAGCACCCAGTGGTACTGTGGCGTGCGGGAGCACAGAATTTTCGGTAACCACCAGAGTCTCACCCTGATGACAGCGATCAGCACCCCTCCTTGGTCTGGCACCCTGCTCACCGGATCCACCATCCCGCCACTGCCAATGCCTGCAATGTTCTGCACTCCGCTGCCTGCAGCCAGTGCCCACCATGTTCCGCGCACGCCCCCTGGTGATCAGTGTACGTCATAGCGACTGGTTATTTGGTTGTTCGGTTGTTCTTCCACTAGGTCTATTTGCACATTAGGATTTTATACATATAGATTACTACCTAACATTAGTGAACACCTCTATTAGGTCACATAATTATCTTTTTATGTGTGTGGTGAGAACATTTAAGATCTAGTTTCTAGAAACTTTCAAGTATATAAAGAGTATTGTTGGCTAAAATCACTACAGATCCCAAACTTAATCATCATTGAGTTGCAAGTCTGTACCCTTGATCAACTTCTTCTTACCCACTAATCTTTCTTTCACCAGTCCATGGTAATCACCATTATACTTCTGTTTCTAATGGGTTTGTCATTTTTAGATTCCACATATAAGTGATATCCTATATTATTTGTCTTTTTTAGTGTGCCTTATGTCACTTAACATACCTTTGTGGTCCATCTATGTTGTCCCAAATGGTAGTATTTCCTCCTTTCTTATGGCTGAATCATATTGTAGTGTGTGTGTGTATTTCACATCTCTTAAATTGTTTCCATTTATTGGTTCTTGTGAATAATGGTGCAATTAATGTGGGATTATGGATATATATTTGATATCCTTTTTTTTTTACTTTTAGAAGTATACCCAGAAGTGGATTTGTCGATCAAATGGCAGCTCTGTTTAATTTCTTTAAAACCTCCATACTGTTTTTATTAGTGGTTGCACAGGTTTTACATTCCCACCAACAGTGTACAAGATTCTGTGTTAACTTGTAGATCAGCAAGTTGCCTTAACACAGCTATTTTGACTTTCTATTGGGTGGATCATATATCTCCATGTCTGTATTTGTTTGCTGGAGCATTGTTGTAGAATTTGGTGACCTAATGTTTCCTTGATTTTTCATGTACTTTGGAATTTTGCATTGCTGTTTTTGCATTTGAATTAGCAGTCACCCACTTATGTTTACTACTCTCAGGGTAGAAATACCTTTCCTCAGTCTTCTATAGATAAGGCTTTTCCAGTTCTTGTATGAATGTGCCTGCTTTGTGCTTCATGCTCCGTCTTGTGGGAGGATTCTGTTTGTCCTGTTTGTCCTCCCTCCATATAAACCACCAGGCCAGATGCTGATCGCCTCCTTTTTCTTTTCCTGAAGTTGGTGCTACAGCTCAAGTTTCTGGTTCTCTCCTATCTACCATCCCTTGTCTGTATTCTGCTCTTCCTCCCTAGCTCTTGCTGCTGCCCTTGGCAGCTTCTACATGGAGCTGGCCACAGAGGGGAGGAGATATGGGTTGGAATGCAGGTCACTGTTGTTGCCCACATGCCAGTATGGTGGAATCTGCAAGAAAAGTTTTCTTCATGGTTGGTGGTCAGGCTTCCCGATGGAGTACAGAATGCAGTCAGAAGGAACCCTGTCTCTTTAACATGCTCTCTAATAATTTACATTTCCAGATCTGCTTCCTCTCACCAGACACTGAGCTCCTAATACAACACTCTGTATGCTGTGAGAGAAATGAGCTCTAAGGAAGCATCCTGCAAACCAGAGGAAGCTCGGCACCAACTCACCGGCTCTCTATCCCTGTGAGAGAAATCACAGGGATGGATGGGCCTTCTTTCAGCCTTACACTGAGCTCCTTTGGAAGAGGAATGATGCTGGCAAAATCAAGCTTTCCTCTCGCCCACACGAATGCATTCAAATTCATCTATTTTGTGTGCCAACAGAGTCCTGGAACTTCTCCTTTGGAAATCTGGACTTCCACAAATGTTCTCTACTCCATAGGTGACTGCCCAAGTCAGGGCTGTAGGTGCTCCTGGACTGCAGCTAAGAGGGGCTGGAACTATAGACAATATCCTGTAGGTGTCACAGCCAGTACCGGAGTCTCTCTGCCTATTGCCTGATGCGTAGGTGGGAAAGACTCTTTCCAGGTCCGTTTGCATTGGCACTTTTGTTCGTGGATAGATAACGAATTTTGTTGTTGAAGGAGGAAAATAACAAGGGATATCTCATGCTCACTTACACCAGATTGCTATTGTCACTCCTGAAGTATTATGATCCACTCCCATGGGATGTTCTCTAGCATTATTGTAGCATTATACTTTTTATTTATTATAATACTTTTCACACCATTTTTATTACTTGCTTATATGATCTCTTTCCAAGTAAAATATCTGGTGTGGGGAGTAAAACCTGTGTCTACATTGATGCTCTGTATATGCCCCCCTTGCACTGTGGTAGTCACTTTAAAATTAGTTTTTGAGTTAATGGCTGATACTTTTTTTATGTGTTGAATAATGAAGGCCTTAATTTAACTGACCCTATTTCCAAAGTCTCTGAAGTATACTTCTTTATTTTGTAATGATAGTGACATTCAAATTCTTGAAATAGTATGAGTTTCTAATTGGCAGGTCACATTACCCAGATCCCCATATCTCTCTCAGTGTGATCAGACCTTCTGAATGAAGAATACATAATCATTCCTACTGAAAATGCAAAGTAGAACAAACAGGAATAGTTTTACCTTAGGCAGAGGCTTAGCAGGTTTGCAGTGGAGGCCTCCAACAAATTGAAAATGTGGCAAGAGTGGGCGAGGAAACTCAAAATCCCAATAGGTTCGAATAAACCATATTTCTGCTTTTCTCATTAACTCGAATAATGTAGTGGGTCTTCCTGAAAAGGAAAAAGAAAAAAAAAAGTAGAGAAAATAAGAATATTGTAATGTGAATATACCATGTTGTTTTCTTAAAGAAAAAAAGAAAAGCTTAGAATAATGTAGCCAAAGATATTTAAAGTGTCTGTGATTTGATAGTGCAAACATCTACCGAAATAAAAGCTTAAATGACCATTTGGACCTTTTGGTTGACCAAAAAAATGGTTGATCGGTCTCTATGATTCACACTGATAACCAGTGGGAAGACGCTCAACACAGGAGCTGCCGCCTGGTGGTCAGTGCACTCCCACAGCAAACCTCCCATGATCAGCCAACCTATTATGGTCCATCCCCTCAGCTGGCTGGGTTGTCAGTCTGCTCCCACAGCCAACCTTCCATGGTCCTTCCCCCTGCCAGACGGCCCATATCAGGCCCAATCTCTGGCCATACTGAGGGACTCCACCCATGCAGAAATTCATGCACCAGGCCTCTAGAATTTATATAATGTAAATTTTTTATATTATGATGTTTATATATATTAACAATACATATAAAATTTAACAGTTTTTCTTCTCTAACATCACATCAGGATATTCACAATCATAGAAAATTGTTAAACCTAAGCTACTACAGAATTAAACATGCATTTGCTACTCTATAAAGTGGCAGAAGTAATAGATGCAAATGTAAACAATGATTTTAATAGCTCAATTAATTAAATATACCATATCCATGGAAACACATTTCCCTAGATTATTTCGTCTATTTTCTGCAATTTAGCAAGCTATTGCCTTTATCTATGATTTTCCAAAAATGGAGGTTTTGAGAGTATGCCTCATTTCCTAGTACTATAATTACATGTGGTTCAATTTAGGAGCGTAATAATACTTCTGCGTTAATTAGAACATTTACAAATAACAGCGGGAATATATTAATAATGTATGGTAATAGATGTGCTCACTCTTAATTTTGACTCATTTTGTCTTTAATGAAGGGAGAGATTTCACAAAATATAGTTTACTGACTTACATATCTAGCCATCAACAAAAGTTTAGTGTTTAAGCAGATGAGTTGTAAGTGCTTAGTGAAGGAATGTGAAGTCATTAGAAACCTGAAATTATAGGTTCCTGAGTCTGGGATAGAGCACTCTAGTGTGAAAGAATCCTTCAGGTTATATGGCTAAATAATTCAGTTTTTAAATCAAACTAAACTACACAAGAGGAAGCAATTACTTAATGACCTGATAAGTTAAGCATTTCCATAATATTTGTGAGAATGAAAGATTATTTTACAATGTTATTTTATCATTTTACTTGTAAAAGACAAATTTGTCTCAATTAATATTTATACAAATCCACCTTTTAGGGCACTAGGAAAGTTAGGATTTCATGCTGTCAAGTAAGGACATGACTTACCTAGTGCTTTGCTGCAAAGCTGATCCCAGTTCTCACAAAATGCTTGGAACCAGAAATCAAAATAAAGATTGTAAATCATATTTTTTACTCTCTCCATGAATGTCATGTGATCACTTAATTCTGAAAAGACAATAGGTACGTAGGATGGAGGGAATGGAAGTCCTCCACTGTACTTTTCAATTGTATAGCCAAAAGAGAAGCGGAGACTGTACACAAAAGGTATTTTAAGTAGCTCAGCCAGCAGCTCACCACAGGGTCCAGAGGGATCTGCAAGAACGACATCAAACCTTGATTCCTGTAGTTTTCTCAAAAGTTTCTTGTTCAAAACAGCATCTTTACAGAGCTTCTCAACAAAGTCAGCACCTTCCCAAAATATTTCTTGCATTAGTGAAAAATGTGTCCAAAAAGTTTCTTTTGGCAGATCATATGTCCATTTATTGATCAACTGCATGAAAAAAGAAACCATATCATCTTTTGTTAAAGATGTAGGAAAAACCTCAAATTGAATAGCAGATGGTTTATTGGGATCAACAAGAATTGAAGCTGAAGATGTCAGAACGGTCACTTCATGACCTCTCTGGACAAGTGCATCCAGGATGGTCTTCATGTTGATCCAGTGGCTGTATTCTGGGGGCCACACCAGCACCTTTCCACAAGTCCCAGGGCTGAAGTGACCACTCAGCTGTAGCAGCAGCAGAACTGAAATCCACTTCATATGCATCCTGGTGGGAACATGCTTCTTTTCAAATCGCTGATCCCTTTACCATGGCTCCTGCTTATGTGCATAGGGAAATCAACCAGGAAGTTAAGATATAACTCTACACCCAAAGTCAATACATTTGATAAACCCTCAGAGCATTTTATGGCAAGTTGGAAAATGATAAGGTAATGCCATTTTTTTAAAATACAAATCTGTGTAATATCTAAAAATGCATGCCCTAACCGATTTGGCTCAGTGGATAGAGCGTCAGCCTTCGGACTCAAGGGTCTCAGGTTCGATTCCGGTCAAGGGCATATACCTTGGTTGCGGGCACATCCCCAGTATGGGGTGTGCAGGAGGCAGCTGGTCAATGTTTCTCTCTCATCGATATTTCTAACTTTCTGTCCCTCTCCCTTCTTCTCTGTAAAAAAAAAAAAAAAAAAAAAATCAATAAAATATATATATATATATATATATATATATATTTTTTTTTTTTTTTTTTTTTTTTTAAATATCAGACAAAGTAGACTTTAAGGCAAAAAGCGTTATAGAGATAAGGGGTACATGTCAGAATGTTAAACAAAAATCAATCTACTAAGAAGATGCAACAATCCTAAATTTAAATGCACCTAGAAATTTATGCTATGATATATGCAAAAAAAAAATGAATAGGACTAAAAGGAAAAATAAGCAAATTTACAATCATAACTGGAGAGTTTCATACCTATCTCAATAACTGACAGAATAATTGGAACAACCAAAACCTCAGAGGAAATATAGAATATTTACCCATTGTGATGAACAAACACGGTCTAATTGATGTCTCTAGAACATTGCAACCAGTAACTGCAGAAAACACATATTTTTAAAGGGCATATAGAATATTTACCAAAATTGACCATATGCTGAACCATATGACAAGTCTCAACAAATTTCAAAGGACTAGAAATCACTCCATTACATTCTTGGCCATAATAAAATCAAGCTAGAAATCAATAACAAAAAGATAGCCAGGAAATTAAAAAATGGAAAATAATGCCCTACTAAATAACTCATGTATCAAAGAAGGAATAAAAATAAAAATATCTTAAGCTGAATGTGAATGAAAATGTGACACGTAAAGATCTTTGGGATGCAAGAAACCAGAAACACCAATCAGAAAGGATATATGCACCCCGATGTTCACAGCAGCACAACTCACCACAGCCAAGATCTGGAAACAGCCCAAGTGCCCATCAGCAGATGAATGGATTAGAAAACTGTGGTACATCTACACGATGGAACACCATGCTGCTGTTAAAAAGAAGGAACTCCCACCATCTGCAACTGCATGGATGGAACTGGAGAGCACCATGCCAAGTGAAACAAGCCAGTCAATGAAGGAAAAACACCACATGATCTCACTCATTTGTTGGGGTCCAACCCCAATGGGTCCAGGGGTCCCCAAAGGTGTGGACGGAGTCGGCGAAGAAGGAATGACATGGAGACAGCGTTCAGTTGATCAGCAGCCTAGCCAGGATCTATAGCCAAGTTCTGTGTCCATGTTCTCTCGCTAGGTTCTGTAGTCAGGTTCTGTTGCATGGTTCTCTAGCCAGGTTCTCCAGCCAGGTTCGGTCGCCAGGTTCTTTAGCCAGGTTCTATCCAGGTTCTTTTGCCATGTTCTGTCTAGGTTCTCCAGTGAAGTTCTGTAGCCAGGTTCTGTCCAGGATCTTTTGCCATGTTCTCTGGCTAGGTTCTGGTTAGGATCTGACGAGGATCTGATGTGGATCTGATGTGGATCTGATGTGGATCTGATGAGGAGCTGATGAGGAGCTGATGAGGAGCTGATGAGGAGCTGATGAGGAGCTGATCCAATAAAATATATTTTTAAAAAAAGTGCTGTCATCCAGCTGAGTCAACTTTGCAGTTTTCTTGAGATTTGTAATTTATTATAGATGAATGTCATAATTATAGGAAGTTAGAGGTAATTGGGTCTGTAATGATTTTTTTTTGTGATGAAAGGGAGATAAAGCTATTATACAGCTGACAGATAATTACCTGGATGACAGTTCCTGAGATTTTATTTTAATGTTTATTTATTTTTTAAATTTATCTTTATTGCTGAAAGTATTACAGGTATCCGCTTTGTGTATTTTTTCCCCATTGACCACCTCCTCCCCATACTCGCCCCTCCCAAGTCTTTACCACGCTAGTGTCTGTGTACATGGGCTCTGCGTATATGCATTTAAATTCCCCGATTAACCTCTATCCCCCCTCCCCCCTACACACACGCACTATCCACCCCCACCGTTCCTCTGAAATTCATCAGTCTGTTCATGGTTTTGTCTCTAAATCTATTTTGTTTGTCAGTTCATTTTGTTCATTAGATTCTACATATGAGAAGGTCATGTGATACTTATCTTCTGATTGGCTTATTTTGCTTAGCATAGTACTCTCCAGCTCCATCCATACTGTTGCAAATGAAAAGAGTTCCTTCATTTTTACTGCCATGTAGTATTCCATTGTTTAAACATACCACAGTTTTTGTTATCCACTCATCAGCTAATGGGCACTTGGGCTATTTCAAAATCTTAACTATTGTAAATTGTGCTGCTATGAATATCAGGGTGCATATATATATCCTTTTTGATTGGTGTTTCTGGTTTCTTAGAATGTATTCCTAGAAGTGGGATCACTGGGTCAAATGGGAGTTCCATTTTTAATTTTTTGAGGAATCTCCATAATGTTTTAAAAAGTGGCTGCACCCACCAGTCTGCATTCCCACCATCAGTGTACTAGGGTTCCCTTTTCTTCACATTCTCACCAACACATCATTTGTTGATTTGTTGATGATAGCCATTCTGACAGGTGTGAGGTGATACCTAATTGTTGTTTTAATTTGCATCTCTCAGATGATTAGTGACTTTGAGCATTTTTTCATATATTTCTTGAACTTCTCTATGTCCATTTTGGAGAAGTGTCTATTTAGGTCCTTTGCCCATTTTTTACCATGCTAATATATATATTTTTAAATAATTTGTTATTGTTGAAAGTATTACATAGGTCCCCTTCCGCCCTCACCCCCACCCCCATTAACACCCACTAGCCCATCCCCCAATTTCACCCCAGGCCCTCACCACCCCATGGTCTAGGTCCATGGGCCATTCATATATACATATAAGGTCCCTGGTTGATTACCTCTCACCCACTTACACTTCCCCCCCTTCCCTCTGAGATTCCACTCTCTGTTCCATGTTTCCATGTCTCTGGATTCACTGCATTGATTAGTTGATTTTGTTACTTAGATTCCATGTATGAGTGAGATCATGTGATACTTGTCTTTCTCTGACTGACTTATTTTACTTTGCATGATACTCTCCAGGTCCCTCCATGCTGTCTCAAAGGGTAAGAGATTCCTTTTTTTTTTTTTTTTACTGCTGCATAGTATTCAATTGTGTAAATGTATCACATCCACTCATCTGCTGACGTGCACTTAGGTTGTTTCCAGATCTTAGGTATTGTAAATTGTGCTGCTGTGAACATAAGGGTGCATATATTCTTTATGATTGGTGTTTCAGGTTTCTTAGGATATATTCCTCGAAATGGAATCCTGGGTCAAATGGCCGTTCCATATTTTTTTTAGGAAAATCCATACTGTTTTCCATAATGGCTGCACCAGCCTACATTCCACCAGCGGTGTACTAGGGTCCACTTTTCTCTGCATCCTCGCTAGCACTTGTCATTTGTTGCCCTGTGGCTGCTGGGAGCAGGTAGCTCCTCTCTGGAAAAATGGCAGTTTTGGTTTGAATGCATCTGAACAACCAAATATAGGATTCCTGACTACTGCTATCCCGTGGCTCCCTGCACTGCTTCCCACGCCAGCCTCTCTGTAGGCACCTCAGTCTGTGCCTCCCTCCCTGCACCAAAGCCTCAGGTGAGTAGTTGCAAATGAAAACTCATATGCTCTGGGTTTCTCTCCAACCGGCTCCAGTCTGCCAGACTCCACAGTGGCCAGTACGTCTGCCACCTTTCACAGATGTATGTTACGTGGGCTGCAGGTCTCGGCTCCGGTGTCGAGCCTGGGTTCTGGGCCTCTGTCTTCAGAGGGAACAGTCCCTCCTGTGGCCCAGAACTCCCTCCTCTCTGGGCCTGCTGCCCCTGGGAGCTGGGTCAGCTCCTCTCCTGACCTGGCCCTTCCTACCAGTTTCCAGGTGCTTTCTGTCCTTCTTTGATGTAAGTCTCTTCCTTAGCTGGACCTCAGTTGGTAATTCCAGGTGAATGTTCTCCAATATAGTTGTATTTCCAGTCTGGGCCTGGGATAAGGTGCAGGACACATTGCCTATTTGGCTGCTATTTGGCTGCCACTTTCTCCTCTGAGATTTTAATTCTTAAATAAAACTTTGTGAACATGTGATTTACCCATCATTCAATTGATTAATTTAAAATGTACATTTCGCCGAACCGGTTTGGCTCAGTGGATAGAGCCTCGGCCTGCGGACTCAAGGGTCCCGGGTTTGATTCCCGTCAGGGACATGTGCCTTGGTTTCGGGCGCATCCCCTCTGGGGGGCGTGCAGGAGGCAGCTGATCGATGTTTCTCTCTCATCGATGTTTCTAGCTCTCTATCCCTCTCCCTTCTTCTCTGTAAAAAATCAATAAAATACATTTAAAAAAATAAAATAAAATAAAATGTACCTTTCAATAGTGCATACTGTATTCACAAAATTGTGCTACCACCATGGTGATCATATGAAGAGCATTTTCTGCCCCAGTGAAACCTTTATCCTTTACAAGGAACTCCCTAATGTCTTCCTCCCTAAACCTTATCTGACCATTAATCTGGTTTGTGTCTCTATAGAAGCAGAGGATTTCTTGTAAACAGAATAATGTAATATGTGTCCTTTTGTGATTGGCTTCTTTTACTTAGCATAATAATTTAAAGATTCATTCATATTACAGCATGCATCCTTTTTACTGCCAGATAATATTTCATAATACAGACACACCACATGTATTAGTTGGTAGACATCCCCGCCCCCAATTTTGGCCACTATGAATAATGTTTTTTTAATTTTCATGTGCCAGTTATGAGTGAACAAGTTTTCCTTGGGCATAAATGTGTCTGTAAATAGGTAAGTGATGCTGTGCCTTGTTTGGCAGGAAGTGGGTGTATATATGTACACACGCTATAAGAAAATTCAATAGTCCCTTTAGAGTATGGGTTCTACATTATCCAACCTACAATTGAGACCATATGCCCATCATCAAAGGCTGCAAGAAGAGTGAAAGCAGCCGGGTGAGTCTTTTTCAGGGGCTGTGAGGTAAAGAGAATTAGTTACTAAAACCAAAGTCTATCATAAACAGCTCAATTTTATATTAGGAAGCAACTAGCTGTTGTTATATTTCTAAATTAACATACAGTTTATTTATTTTTTGTTTTTAATCTTCACCCAAGGATATTTTTTCCATTGATATTTTTGGAGAGAGTGGGAGGGAGGGAGAGAGAGAGAGAGGGAGACAGAGACACATAGACTGGTTACCTCTATCACAAGCCCCAACTGGGGTGGGGAAAGAACCTACAACCAAGATACGTGCCCTTGACTGGAATTGAACCCACAACCCTTCAGTCTGCAGGGCGACGCTCTAACCACTGAGCCCCGGCTATGGCTCCACATACACTTTAATCAGAAATGACTGAACCTGGATGAGGGCAAATGACTTGCCATATTTTTAGGTAAGAAATGATGCTGAGGCTGGATATACAGTAAAACCAAGGAGCAGGAGGGGGCAGGAGCGGGGAGAAGGAGGTAAGTGAGGGTTAAAAGGGAGGACATCTGTAATACTTTCAACAACAAAGATAAAATATATATAAAACAACCTTCTCCCCAAAAGAAGCATTAGTGGTCTCCCAAAATGAAATGGAAGGATGAATCATTTCACACAATTCTAACTATTGAATGGTTTCTTTAGCAAAAGTTAAAACCACAGAATTTTGCACCGGAATACAGTTAAAATATTCTGAGTATTTGCACACTAATACTAATATTGTGAATAAATTATATAATGTTCTTGTGTTTATGCCTAATGTTGGAAACATAATTAAGCTTAATCATTTTTTGGAATAACTTTGGAATTCATATAATAAAATTCAATAAATACCCACATTGTTTTATTGTTATTTTATTTTTGCCCAGTTATTTTCTCTTTGGCGTGAATATTTTTAACTCTTAAACAGACAGTAAATCATTGAAAACAAATTTTGATTTGAGAAGCTACATTGTGAAAAGTAATTTTGTCACAGGAAGAAGGGATCCTTATGTTACAACTTCATTGTGCTGAATAAACCCAAGGAGGCATATCAGCTTCAGGCCTCTGAAATAACTACTCCCTTTTCTTCATCTTTCCTGGTTTAGCAAACTTCTGGTAACACAACAGACAACATTTTGTGATGACAAATGTAGCGCTTGCCACACAGGCCAGCAGGAACCCAATCACATCCAAAGAGTGGTACTGGACCCAGGTGAGGTCATGGGAGGCTGGCCACAGGTGTTTGGCTCCTTTGTGGCGCATGACAAACTCGATCCAGAAGACCGCTCGATCTAGGGGTTTCATAGGCTGGTCATGATGAATTCTTGATAATCTCATTGCATTCTCTTTATATCTGAAGGAGAAACACAAAGATTACACATTGAATGAAAGTTAACTTACCTAAGCATATCATGCCCATGAAAGGTTTTTGAAAATGTCATAAATATGATTCAAAATAATATCATTCATTGAATTTACTTCTTCATAGTTTGGCCTTTAAATTGGGATTTTCTGATGACATGTAGTTTTAAAAGTGAAGATGGAAGTTAAGTTGGACAGTTCAGTCTTTTCTTGAAGAGTAAATGGTAGGAGCCATTGTTAGTGCTATAGATGAGATGGTGGAAATTCACTTGCAGAGTGATGCTCATGAAGTGTTTAATGGGAGTAGTGTCATTGTGAGTGAAATGTCTCCCCAGAAGTCCCTGGACCTCCACTTTTCTCTTTGACCCTCTACTTTTTAATTGCCATCAGTTAGCCAGTATGGTTTTTGAAACAGATATCAGATATGACACTTCCCTGCTCAAAATTTCCATCTGGCTTCTCATCACATTTGAATAAAGTCCAAATGATTTTAGGACTAAAGGACTCCACTTCCTCATACCCCTGGCAACCTCTTCTTTCACTTGGTCTCATGCACACTGTGTTGTAGGCACACTGGCCTTCTAGCTGTTCCTTGAAGTTGTCTGACAGTTTTTTTTGTTTGTTTTTAATTGCAAGTGCATTGCTTAAGCCTCCATTGCTGAGGTATCCATTTCAAAGAGGCATTTACTTTCAAGAGGACTATCTTTGTCAGCCACTTGACTAGATAAAGAGCTGGCTGCCTCCCTCCAGTGAGGTTCCTTTGTTTTAGAGATTTAGTTCACTGGCTTTTTTGACTACTTTTTTTTTCTTCTCATTCCTTCACTTTAAGTTCTGCTCTTATATTTTAAATTCATGAATAAAGAGTGAGTTTGCCAAACTCTTGGCTTTCATTCTAATAAAAGCAGTGTGTGTGTGCTTTGCTCTCTCTCTCTCTCTCTCTCTCTCTCTTTCTCTCTCTCTCTCTCTACCTGTGACTGTTTTCTGGCCCCAGGTGTTCTATGTAATTTCTGGGTTTTTAAAATAGTAAACTTTTATTTTTCAAACTTTTCTTATGGTTATTGCTGAAGGACATCTTGCAATCATAATAGGAACCACAAGGGCTGATTCAGACACCACATTGGTTATTGAGAGGCTGAGACCAGCACAAAACAATATCAAACAGGTTACATTTAAAATTTTGTTCTTTAAAACTTTTAGGTACTTATCCATTATTTTGGGGATCAAACTCACAAGCAAGATATGCATATATTTTTTCTTTCTCCACTTTGCTTTGATTATTTTGAGTTTTTATTAGTAGGTGTTACCAATTGATAATTGGTATTGTTTTCAAAAATTGATGTATTAATTATTTGTTTTTAGCAGGCTTTTGGACTACTGTGTCTGATATTAGCATAAGTAAAACATTTCTCTAGGTTACTGTTGTTTTTTTAAACAAACGCTTCAATTTTCATAGAAACATCGGTTTATTTATTTTTTAGTTTTTATTATACGTTTTATTGATTTTTTTTTACAGAAGGGAGAGGGATAGAGAGTTAGAAACATCTATGAAAGAGAAAAATCCATCAGCTGCCTCCTGCACACCCCCTACTGGGGATGTGCCCACAAGCAAGGTACATGCCCTGGACCAGAATCAAACCTGGGACCCTGCAGTCCACAGACCGATGCTCTATCCACTGAGCCAAACCAGTTAGGGCTCTCTAGGTTACTGTTTATATAGAACTTTTCCTATCTTTTTACTTACAGTCTTCTTGTGTACTACTATTTAAACATTTCTTGTAAAAAGTATGCTAGTTCATTTTGTTTTTCTTTTAAAATATATTTTATTGATTTTTTACAGAGAGCAATGGAGGGGGATAGAGAGTTAGAAATATCGATGAGAGAGAAACATCGATCAACTGCCTCCTGCACACTCCCTACTGGGTATGTGCCCGCAACCAAGGTACATGCCCTTGACTCGAATCTAACCAGGGTCCCTTGAGTCCAGAGGCCAATGCTCTATCCACTGAGCCAAACCGGTTAGGGCTGTTAGTTTTTAAAATGCAGTCTAACAATCTTTCTCTTTAAACATTGAGTTTGTTTAGATTTGATGTAAGTACTAGCATATTTACATTTGTATCTACCATCTTATTCTATACTAGAGGCCCAGTGCACGAAATATATGCATGGGTAGGGTCCTTAGCTGCTGCTGGCTACCAGCCAGGGCCTCCCTTAGTTCCATGCAGCCCCATGGTGGTCACTCGTCATAATGAGTGATCAAACTTTTGGTCAGTCCAACTCCTGAGGGGACACTTTGCATATTAGGATTTTATATATATAGATTTTCTTTTCTATTTGTCCAACCTGTTTATATTTTTTTCCTATTATGTCATATTTTAAAGTATTTTCTTCTCATTCAATTGTTCTACCATTTTATTCTTAATAATACATTTTGGAAGTATTCCTTTATGTGATACTCTATTAATATAATAATAATGAGAATAGTAGTAATAAATACTGAATTGATGGTTGCCATGCTAGGCACTATAAATTGTACTATACTATTTTCCTCTTTAATATGGAAAATTTCAATATCTTTCTTATCATATTTAAAAAATTTTATGCTTCAAAGGACATAATCAAGATAGTAAAAAATCAACCCATCCAGAATGGGAGAAAATATTAACATATATATATTATATATCTGATAATGTACTTGTATCCATAATACATTAAAAATTCTTTATATCTATAAATATAAAAAGCCAGCAACCAGAAATCAGTAATGACTGGAACAACTGGTTGTTAGGATGCCCACTGCAGCTAGCAAACTGGCCCAATCACCAATCACGGGGTGGGGCTGGCCAGCCAACCTCCTGCAGCCCCTTCCCCCCATCCCAGATTGTCCCCTGCACCCCGATCAGGGGCAGGGGTGCCCAGCCATCTGCCTGTGGTCCCTCCCCTGAGCTGGCCCTGCCCCTGGTCACCCCCCCCCCACCCGAATAGGGGGCAGGGCTGGCCAACTTCCAGCAGCCACTCCCCTGGGCCAACCCCACCCCCAATGGGCCCCCACCACCACCATCAGCCCGTAGCCCCTCCCCCTGGCCTGCCCCAATGCTGATCGCCCCCGAACCCCAATAAGGACAGGGCTGGCCAGCCAACCCCCTGCAGCCCCTCCCTCCATCGCCCAACACCAGATTGGCCCCCACACACCGATCAGGCTCAGGGCTACTGGACATCTTCCTGCAGCCATTCCCATGGGCTGGCCCTACCCACAGTGGGCCCCCACCACCCTGATTGGTCTGCAAGTATATTGAGACTGGTAGGAGGGTCAGAGGCACATAACAGGATGGTCCAACATCCAGGTGTGGTGTTTTTTCCTCAGCTGAAGAGACCCCCCCATGAATAACAAGAGGTCCCAGACCCATAGCAGACCCCCAGCCCAGGGATCTAGAGCTGGGAAGAGAAGTCTCATAATGTTAGGCTGTAAAAAGCAGCAGGCATTGTGGCTGAGTGACATGGAGGCTGCTGGAGATCCAGGAAGTTCCCCTTAAAGGAACTTTTTTTTTTCTCACTTTATTTTATTTATTATTTAAAAAATATTTTTATTGATTTTTAGAGAAAGAGGAAGAGGGAGGGAGAGAGAGAGAAATATGGATGTGCGAGTGAAATATCGATCGATCGATCAGCTGCCTCCTCTATTGGGGATTGGGCCCACAACCTGGGCATGTGTCCTGACCAGGAATGGACCTGGCAACCCTTCGGTGCACCAGATGATGCCCAACCAACTGAGCCACACTGGCCAGGGCTTGATGCTCAGTTTAATTTGGTAGCCAGTGGGCATCCCTCCAAATTGGCTGCTGGTCCTTCTGACATGTTTGCATCATGCTTTGAGCACGTTCTTTAATTTCTGACATAACAAAATGTTCTTTGTTCCTTTTCTACTGTGCCTGCCTCTGCCCTGGAATCACCCATTTCTTAAAGGAGCCAATTTCTTTTTTCTTTTATTAGTATAATTTTTATTGATTTCAGAGAGGAAGTGAGAGGGAAAAAGAGATAGAAGCATCAGTGATGAGAGATAATCATTGATTGGCTGTCTCTCACACACGCCGCCCCCCCGCCCCCCCCTGGGGATCAAGCCCACAACCTGGGCATGTGCCCTGACTGGGAATCGAACCCAGACCTCCTGATTCACAGATCAACACTCAACCACTAAGCCACACAGGCTGTGCTAGTTTCTAGTTTATTTATCCTATGCTATTTTTGTACAGCTAAACAGATACACTATTGTTTCCTCTCCTTTCTTACTCCAAATAGAGCATACTATAGATACTTGGCAAAAAAAATATTTTCTAAAAACCCAAATGTCTAATAATAGGAGAATGATTGGATATGATAAAGTACTATATAGCCATTTAAAATGTTTTAAAAAAATAAAGATTTGGGAAAGGCTTACAAAATAATTTTAAGTGTACATTTAAGTATAAAATAATTAAAGTACATGTAAATTTTTTAATAAAAAATTTGTTTTCACTTTTAGAAAAATGATAGGGAGAGACAATGTGGCAAATTAGAAAACAGAAGACCCTTTTGCTTACAAAACACCAGAAACTTGATGAGAAGGAAATGTACTAGAACATTAGCAATTCTCTGGGTGGTGGAATTATAGATTATTCTATTTTTTTCTAGTTTTAAAAACTCACCCCTCATAGGGCAGGTGATACCTGGACACCATTTATCAAACCATTTTTGTGCATTAAAAAAAATAAGTAAAGCATGCAATTGGTAAAAATTAAAAACCGTTCCAAAATAGTTTAAAGTGAAAAGTCCGTCTTCCTTCCCCAAGTTTCCCTCCCAGGGGCCAACTGTTTCTAGGCTCTCTGTATTTTCCCAGAGAACACAAGCACATACAAGCACCACTTGAGGATAATTTTACATCAGTGTGTACTGATCTGCTTTAGGTTTGTTACTGTAATTACTTACATAGCATAGTCATTTCTTTTCCTTCCTTTAAAAAAAATGCTTCAGTGGGGAAAGAACTATCTCTGCCTCCCCAAAGTTGCAATTATCCAAAGGTAACAAGAAGCCTCCATTGGCAGGGCCAAAGTAATCTGTGATTTTTATGCCAAGAAAGTGTTGGGCACTAGGTCAGTTGCATGATGTCAGGTGTGTTCGTGCTGTGGGCTTTGGGGAGCGGCTGAAGCAGCAGGTGTGCTGGATAAGGTCGCGGCCTTGGGTGCAGCATGGATTGGGAAGGACTGGTGAGGTGTCCCCTGGCATCCTAACTCCAGGATAGCCACAGACACTAACAGCAACTCTTTTACTTTATAATTTTAGTATTACTTTCTTTATAGAACATTTTTTTTTTCTTTATAGAACATTTAATGAAAAAATACCATCATCAGGGGCCTTAGTGTTTGTCTATTTGGGAAAATTTAATTCAGCAAGATTTGATACTATAAAGCAGTAGTTCTCAAACTTCTGGCCCTTTACAGTATTTATTTTTTCAATTGTTTTATTGCTTAAAGTATTACAAAGAGTATTATATATGTCTCCTTTTTTTTCTCCCCTTGACCCTCCCCTAGCCTCCCATGCCCTCCAGTGTCTTGTGTCCATTGGTTATGCTCGTATGCATGCATACAAGTCCTTTGGTTGATCTCTTACCCGCCCCCCTCCCCACTCCCCAACCCTCCCCAGCCTTCCCATTGTAGTTTGACAGTCTGTTCGATGTTGCTCTGCCTCTGTATCTATTTTTGCTCATCAGTTTATAATGATCTTAATTATCCATAAATGAGTGAGATCATGTGGTATTTTTCTTTCATTGACTGGCTTATTTCACTTAGCATAATGCTCTTCAGTTCCATCCATGCTGTCGCAAATAGTAAGAATTCCTTCTTTTTTACAGCAGCATAGTATTCCATCTTGTAAATGTACCACAGTTTTCTAATCCATTTATCTGCTAATGGACACTTAGGCTGATTCCAGATCTTAGCTATGGTGAATTGTGCTGCTATGAACATAGGGGTGCATATATCCTTTCTGATTGGTTTCTGATTTCTTGGGATATATTCCTAGAAGTGGAATCACTGGGTCAAATGGGAGTTCCATTTTTAACTTTTTGAGGAAACTCCATACCATCTTCCATAGTGGCTGCACCAGTCTGCATTCCCACCAGCAGTGCACGAGTGTTCCTTTTTCTCCACATCCTCTCCAGCACTTGTCGTTTGTTGATGTTTTGATGATAGCCATTCTGACAGGTGTGAGATGGTACCTCATTGTTGTTTTGATTTGCATTTCTCGGATGATTAGTGACTTTGAGCATGTTTTCATATGTCTCTTGGCTTTCTGAATGTCCTCTTTTGAAAAGTATCTATTTAGGTCCTTTGCCCATTTTTTGATTGGATTGTTTATCTTCCTTTTGTTAAGTTGTATGAGTTCCCTATAAATGTTGGAGATTAAACCCTTATAGGTGATGACATTGGCAAATATGTTCTCCCATGCAGTGGGCTTTCTTGTTGTTTTCTTGATGGTTTCTTTTGCTGTGCAGAAACTTTTTATTTTGATGTAGTCCCATTTGTTTATTTTCTCTTTAGTTTTCAATGCCCTAGGAGCTGTATCAGTGAAGAAATTGCTTCGGCATATGTCTGAGATTTTGTTGCCTTTGGATTCCTCTAGTATTCTTATGGTTTCCCGTCTTACATGTAAGTCCTTTATCCATTTTGAGTTTATTTTTGTGTATGGTGTAAGTTGGTGGTCTAGTTTCATTTTTTTGCATGTATCTGTCCAATTTTCCCAACACCATTTATTGAAGAGACTGTCTTGACTCCATTGTATGTCCTTGCCTCCTTTGTCAAATATTAATTGAGCATATTGGTTCGGGTCAATTTCTGGGCTCTCTATTCTATTCCATTGATCTATATGATCTATAGACATATAGATCTTATACCAGTACCAGGCAGTTTTGAGAACAGTGGCTTTGTAATACAGCTTGATATCTGGTATTGAGATCCCACCTACTTTGTTCTTCATTCTCAGGATTGCTGCAGCTATTCGGGGTCTTTTTTTATTCCAGATGAATTTTTGGAGAGTTCGTTCTAGGTCTGTGAAATATGGCATTGGTATTTTAATGGAAAGTGCGTTAAATTTATAGATTGCTTTGGGTAGTATGGACATTTTAATGATGTTAATTCTACCTATCCAAGAACATGGTATGTTCTCCCATCTGTTTATGTCTTCCTCTATCTCTTTTTTCAACGTCCTGTTGTTTTCTGAGTAGAGGTCTTTTACCTCTTTAGTTAAGTTTATTCCTAGGTATCTTAGTTTTTTTGGTGCAATGGTAAATGGGATTGTTTTTATAATCTCTCTTTCTGCAAGTTCACTATTGGTGTATAGAAATGCCATAGATTTCTTGGCATTAATTTTGTATCCTGCTACATTGCCGAATTCATTTATTAAGTCTAAAAGTTTTTTGATGGAGTCTTTAGGGTTTTCTATGTATAATATCATGTCATCTGCGAATAAGGACAGTTTTACTTCTTCTTTTCCAATTTGGATGCCCTTTATTTCTTCTTCTTGTCTAATTGCAATGGCTAATACTTCCAGTACTATGTCAAACAGGAGTGGTGAGAGTTGGCATCCCTGTCTTGTTCCTGTTCTTAGAGGAAATGGTTTTAGTTTTTGTCCATTGAGTATGATGTTGGCTGTGGGTTTGTCATATATGGCTTTTATTATGTTGAGGTATGATCCTTCTTTCCCACCTTGCTAAGAGTTTTTATCAGAAATGGGTGTTGGATTTTATCAAATGCTTTTTCTGCATCAATTGATATGACCATGTGGGTTTTTTCTTTCAATTTGTTTATGTGATGTATCATGTTTATTGATTTGCGGATATTGTACCATCCTTGCATCCCTGGGATAAATCCTACTTGGTCATGGTGTATGATCTTTCTGATGTACTGCTGGATCTGATTTGCTAATATTTTGTTGAGGATTTTGGCATCTATGTTCATGAAGGATATTGGCCTGTAATTTTCTTTCATTGTGTTGTCTTTCCCTGGTTTTGGTATTAGGGTGATGCTGGCTTTATAGAATGAGCTTGGAAGTGTTCATTCCTCTTGAATTTTTTGTAGTAGTCTGAGGAGGATAGGTTTTAGTTCTTCCTAGAATGTTTGGTAAAACTCCCCTGTGAAGCCGTCTGGCCCTGGGCTTTTGTTTGCTGGAAGCTTTTTGATGACTGCTTCAATTTCTTCCATATTTATTGGCCTATTGAGATTTTTAGATTCTTCCTGATTGAGTTTTGGAATGTTGTATTTTTCTAGGAATATGTCCATTTCCTTCAGGTTGTCTAGTTTGTTGGAGTAGTGTAGCTGGACATTTGTAAACAAGGATCTGAAGTCCTGCCAAGAGGAGGTGAATGTTCTATCAGGAACAACCACGTGACTTGCAAGCAAGTCACGCTGGGTCAAGATTGCACACAATCTTGATTTCCCAGAACATTTACCTCCCTAAGAAAGGATAAGATTAAAAAGTTGTGGGTAGAGCAGAAAAGGAAGTGCACAGCTGCAAGTTGTCTTCAATGTGCTATTGTAATAATATAGAACAAAACAAGATTTTGTTGATTAACTGCTGACGCACTAACCTCATGCGAAACCCCAATAAAAGCAATGGTTGAGGGTACAGAGTTTGCCACATGCCTGAGCGAGCTGTAGCCCTCTACCTGGCATCAATTGCCTGTGTGCTCATCTTACATCTACGTCTACGGTTCATTAAACATCCCTCAACAAGTAGAGTTTTTCATAGTATTTTTTAACAATCACTTGTATTTCTGTGGGGCCTGTTGTTATTTCGCCTTTATCATTTCTGATTTTGTTTATTTGGGTCCTCTCTCTTTGCTTCTTGGTGAGCCTGGCTAGAGGTCCATCAATCTTGTTTATCCTTTCAAAGAACAAGCTCTTTGTTTCATTGATTTTATGTATTGTTTTTTTGGTCTCTATGTCATTTATTTCTGCTCTGATTTTTATTATCTCCTTTCTTCTGCTCACTCTGGGGTTTTCTTGTTGCTCTCTTTCTAATTCTTTGAGTTGTAGAGTTAGATGATTAACTACCATTTTTTCTTGTTTTTTGAGATAGGCCTGTAGAGCTATAAACTTCCCTCTCAGGACTGCTTTCATTGTGTCCCATAGGTTTTGGATTGTTGTGTTTCCATTGTCATTAGTTTCCAGGAAGTTTTTAATTTCTTCTTTGATCTCATTGGTAACCCAATCAATATTTAATAATATGCTATTCAGCTTCCAAGTGTTTGAGTATTCTGGGTTGTTTTTATTGAAGTTTATTTCTAATATTATGCCATCGTGGTCTGAGAAAATGCTTGGTATGATTTCAATCTTCTTGAATTTGGGGAAACTTTGTTTGTGACATAATATGTGGTCTATTTTTGAATGTGTCCTATGAGCACTTGAGTAGAATGTATATTCTGTGGTTTTGGGGTGAAGTGTTCTGAAGATGTCAATTAAGTCCATCTGATCTAGTGAGTCATTTAGGATTGCTGTTTCTTTGCTGATTTTTTGTCTAGAGGATTTATCCAGTGATGTCAGTGGTGTATTAAAGTCCCCTACTATGATTGTATTGTTGTCGATCTCTCCTTCGATATCTTCCAGGAGTATTTTTTACGTATTTGGGTGCTCCTGCATTGGGTGCATATATGTTTACCAGGATTATATCTTCTTGTTGTATTGATCCCTTTAGTATTATGAAGTGGTCTTCCTTATCTCTTGTTATGGCCTTCACTTTGAGGTCTATTTTGTCCGATATAAGTATTGCTACCCCATCTTTCTTTTCATTTCTATTTGCCTGACAGATATTTTTCCATCCTTTCACTTTTAGTCTGTGTGAGTCCCTTCTAATGAGGTGGGTCTCTTGTAGACAGCAAATGTATGGGTCAGGATTTTTTATCCGTTCAGCCACTCGATGTCTTTTGGTTGGAGCATTTAGTCCATTTACATTTAAAGTTATTATTGAAAGGTACTTGTTTGTAGCCATTTTTTTTTTTGTGTGTGTGGCTGCTTTCTTTCTGAGCGTTTTATTTCTTCTTTTTACACCAGTCTCTTTAGCATTTCTTGCATTGCTGGCTTGGTGGTGATAAACTCCCTTAACCTTTTTTTGTCTGTGAAGCTTCTTATTTCCCCTTCAATTTTGAATGATAGCCTGGCTGGATAGAGTATTCTTGGGTTCAGTCCTTTGCTTTGCATCACTTTGTAAATTTCCGTCCATTCTTTTCTGGCCTGATGTGTTTCTGTTGAGAAATCATTTGATAATCTAATGGGAGATCCCTTGTATGTAACTTTCCGTCTCTCTCTTGCAGCCTTTAAGATTCTCTCTTTGTCCTGAACATTTGCCATGGTAATTATGATGTGTCTTGGTGTGGGTCTTTTCGGGTTCACCTTGTTTGGGACTCTCTGGGCTTGTGTGACTTTTTTCTTCCCCACCTCAGGGAAGTTTTCTGATATTATTTCTTCGAATAGGTTTTCGAATCCTTGTTCCTCTTTCTGTTGTTCTGGCACCCCTTTTATTCGTATGTTGTCCCAAAGCTCCCTTAGACTCTTCTCCTGTCTTTTAATTCTTTTCTCCAATTGCAGTTCAGTTTGGGTGTGTTTTGCTTCCTTGTCTTCTAATTCACTAATTCGGTCCTCTGCTTTTCCTAGTCTACTGTTGATGCTTTCAATGGTGTTTTTTATTGCAGCTATATCACTCTTCATTTCTTCTTGGATCTTATATAAGTTATTCATTTTTCATCTTTTTCTTCTTGCTTCTTGCATAAGTTGTTGATTTTTTCCTCCATCCGGTTTATGCACTCTAGGACCCTTATTCTGAATTCTTTTTCTGTCATGTTTCATGCCTCTGTATCGCTTAGCTGCTTTTCTGGTGAGCCCTCCTTTTCTTTCCTTTGGGGTTTTTTTGTCTACTCATGTTTGATCTCACCAACATATCTAGATGTTGAGTCTTTCAGTGGCTGCTCCCTGCGTTGCAGTGGCTCCTCGGGCTGTGGTTGCTGTAGCAGCTGCTCTTCAGTTGGCAGCAGCTCCTCTGGTGGGTGCTTTTCACAGCTGTGGTGGCTCTTCTGGCTGGTGGGGGGAGGCTTCACGTATAGCTGCTGTTCCTCAGACAGAGGGTATGATCAGGAGGCTGCTGTTGCTTGGATCTGCTGTGTTGATTTAAAGGCACAAAATACAACACAACAATGCACAACGTACCAGGCACTGAACACAAATGTATTCATGATATTAATAACCCCAAATAAAGGTGACCACCTGAGTTAAGAGAGTTAGGGGATAAGGAAGAAAGAAGAGAAAAAGATAAAAGAGAAAAAAGAAAAGAAAAAAATAAGAAATAAAAGGAGTGCAAAAATGAAATTAGGGAAAAAGGAGGGAAAATAAAGAAAAAAAAGAGCGAAAAGAGAGAATGTAGTAGAAGAGGGGAAGAGACTATTTCTATGAAGAGAAAACCCCGATAGAACCGCCACTAATCCCAACAAATTCCAGCAACAGATCTCTGGAGATGAATGCAAACTACAAACAACCTATAATATCAAGTGAGGCAAGGGAAAACAGAAGCACAAAAATAACCAGGGTGTGGGGGGAAAACCAGCAGAAAAAGAAAAAGAAAAAGAAAAACAACCTCACAACCAATCCTAAAAAAAACAACACACACACACACACACACACACACACACACACACACACACAAATATACTCAACAATCAAGCAAACAGCAACAAAACAATAGAAAGATAAAAGAAAAAAAATTTGGATAGTGAAGAAAGATAAGGGAGAGGTGTATAAAGATTTAGAGCAGTGGATTGGAATAGGATATATAAGTAGGGTAAAATTTTTACAGGGGGTAAAAAGAAGGAATAGAGATAATCTAAAGCAGAAATAGGGTAAGAGAAACAGGACAACAAAAGGGGGAAAGTGAGGAAGAGGGTTCTAGCATAGAGGTAAAATTGAGGTAGAGAAAAATGATGCTAAAGGAATGATGAAAATAGAATGGAGAACACTAATCCCAAAATAAAATAAAGAGAAAATATAATGGCACTTTAAAAAAAATGGTAAAATTGTAGCAGTAATAATACTGGTTAAAAATAAAAATGTAGTAATTAAAAGGGTAAAATCAGGTGATGGAAAAAGAAAAAAAATTGGTTTCTTTGTTAAAAGGTGAAAAAAGAATAAAAAAATAGATAAAAATTTGCAGTAGTGAAGGTCCTTCAGTTCTTCTACTCTTCAGTCTGGCACGCCTTAGTCCTGCCAGGTATTCAGGAGAGTGTTGAATTCCCCTGCGATACACTGTTCCTTCGTGTTGTAAACCACAGTCCTGATTTTAAAGCAGGCCCTATTTCTGTCCCAGACTGCCTTAATTTGTCTTTACCTAAGGGTCAGTTTGTGGCTCTGACTCTGGGTGGCAGTGTTTCTGGATTGGCCTCTGAGGCTATACGGCCTCTCTGTCCAGTAGTTAAGGTTTATTTTCTCTATTGCACTTAAAACTGGTTTAGGGAAGTCCACTGCCCTGAGCTGGTTCCTTAATCATTACCCCGCTCTGTGTTCTGGGTTGTTTTTATTGTAGTTTATTTCCAATATTATGCCATTGTGATCTGAGAAGATGCTTGGTATGATTTCAATCTTCTTGAATTTGGGGAGACTTTGCTTGTGACCCAATATGTGGTCTATTTTTGAAAATGTCCCACCTGCACTTGAGAAAAACATATATTCCCTGGCTTTGGGGTGAAATGTTCTGAAGATGTCAATTAAGTCCATCTGATCTAGTGAGTCATTTAGGATTGCTATTTCTTTGCTGATTTTTTGTCTAGAGGATTTATCCAGTGATGTCAGTGGTGTATTAAAGTCGCCTACTATGATTGTATTGTTATCGATCTCTCCCTTGATATCTTCTAGGAGTTTTTTTTATGTATTTGGGTGCTCCTGCTTTGGGTGCATATATGTTTATCAGGGTTATATCTTCTTGTTGTATCGATCCCTTTAGTATTATGAAGTGGCCTTCCTTATCTCTTGTTATGGCCTTCACTTTGATGTTTATTTTGTCCAATATAAGTATTGCTACCCCAGCTTTTTTTCATTTCCATTTGCCTGAAAGATATTTTTCCATCCCTTCACTTTCAGTCTGTGTGAGTCCCTTATTCTGAGGTGGGTCTCTTATAGATAGCAAATATATGGGTCATGCTGTTTTATCCATTCAGCTAACTCGATGTCTTTTGATTGGAGCATTTAGTCCATTTACATTTAAAGTTATTATTGAAAGGTACTTGTTTGTAGCCATTTCTATTTTTTGTGGCTGCTTTCTTTCTGAGCTTTTTATTTCTTCTTTTTACAACAGTCTCTTTAGCATTTCTTGCATTGCTGGCTTGGTGGTGATAAACTCCCTTAACCTTTTTTTGTCTGTGAAGCTTCTTATTTCCCCTTCAATTTTGAATGATAGCCTGGCTGGATAGAGTATTCTTGGATTCAGTCTTTTGCTTTGCATCACTTTGTAAATTTCCATCCATTCTTTTCTGGCCTGATGTGTTTCTGTTGAGAAATTATTTGATAATCTAATGGGAGATCCCTTGTATGTAACTTTCCGTCTCTCTCTTGCAGCCTTTAAGATTCTCTCTTTGTCCTGAACATTTGCCATGGTAATTATGATGTCTCTTGGCAGGGGTCTTTTCAGATTCATCTTGATTGGGACTCTGTGCTTGTGTGACTTTTTTCTTCCCCACCTCAGGGAAGTTTTCTGATATTATTTCTTCGAATAGGTTTCCTAACCCTTGTTCCTCTTTCTGATGTCCTGGCACCCCTTTTATTCATATGTTGTTTCATTTCATGTTGTCCCATAGCTCTCTTAGGCTCTCCTCCTGTCTTTTAAGTTTTTTCTCCAATTGTGGTTCAGTTTGGGTGTGTTTTGTTTCCCTGTCTTCTAATTCGTTAATTCAGTCCTCCGCTTCTCCTAGTCTACTGTTGAAACTTTCAATGGTATTTTTTATTGCAGCTATATCACTCTTCATTTCTTCTTGGTTCTTTCATAAGTTATTGATTTTTTCATCCATTTCTTTTTTATTCTTACATAAGTTGTTGATTTTTTTCATCTGTTTCTTCTTGCTTCTTGCATAAGTTGTTGATTTTTTCCTCCATCCGGTTTATGCACTCTATGACCCTTAATCTGAATTCTTTTTCTGACATGTTGCATGCCTCTGTTTCACTTAGCTGCTTTTCTGGCAAGTCCTCTTCTTCGTTCCTTTGGGGGTTTCTTTGTCTACCCATGTTTGATCTCACTGACAGATCTAGATGTTGAGTCATTCAGGGGCTCCTCCTTGGGTGGCTGTGGCTCTTCGGGCTGCGGTTGCTCCTCTGGTGGTTGTGGTAGCAGTTGCTCCTCAGTTGGCAGCAGCTCCTCTGGTGGGTGCTATTCACAGCCATGGTGGCTCCTCTGGCTGGTGGGGGAAGGCTTCTCATGGAGCTGCTGTTCCTCAGACAGAGGGTGTGCTGATCTCGAGGCTGCTGTTCCTTGGATGGGGGTGGGCTACTCTCGCAGCTGCTACTCCTTGAACTGGGGCAGGCACTGACACCTGATTTCTCATCAGAAACTCCATTGCAGCTCCACTCACTCCTACTTGGTGGTGGCAGTGGCTGTGGCTTCAGCGGACAATATGGCGGAGCGCCCCTTAAAGGAACTTAAATGCATACTAGCCCAGTGCATGAATTCGTGCACCTTGAAAGAAACTGTGGGCCACGATGCTGCAGTGGGCACAGGGGTGGGTCTTGGCCCATCCTCTGCGCCTCTGCCTAGCACTCCCCACTCTGTGCCCTGGTCCCCTCTCTGCTGGAAGCCCCGCTCCCGCTGCCGCCGTTCCCAAGCATTGATGGTGCTGATGATGTAGAGTGATTGGAGCTGGTGCCAGCAGCTGGTGTGGGTGGCAGCTGCTGCTCTGATCGCCCCTCAGGAGCAGGGAGAGGTGGAGAAGCCCTCAGGGGGAATTGGAACCAGCAGCTGCCACTCGCACCTGCTGATGGCGCTGAGCGATCTGGATTGGTGCCGGGTGCCAGCAGCGGGTGCGAACGGCAGCTCTGGTGCTGGCTGCGGGTGCAAGCAGGGCCAGCACCAGAAGCAAGTGCAAACACAGGGCAGGACCATGGTGTGCAGGAGCAAGGAAATTTCAGGAACCACCAGAGACTTTCGCTGATGACAGTGACCAGTGCCACGCCTTGGTCTGGTGCTTCTGCTCACCTATTTCACCATCCAGCTGCAGCTGATGCCTGCCATGTTTCATGCTCTACTGCCTCACACTGCCAATGTCAATTTCCATATTACCCTTTTATTATAGAGGATAGAGGTCCGGTGCATGGGTGGGGGCTGGCAAGCCTGCCCTGCTGGGGGCCCTGCTGGGGGCCTTGCTGGGGGGTAGGGCCAGCTTGGGTAAAGGGCTGTGGGCAGTTTGCATGCTGGCCACTCCCCTGATTGGGGTAGGGATCTCCGCTAGGGGGTGGTGCTAGCTGTGGCGAGGGGCCGTAGGCACTTTGAAGGCCAGACATGCCCCCAATTGGGGTGGGGCTGCCTGCTGGGGGGCATGGCCGGCTGGAGCGAGGGACCTCAGGTGGTTTGCAGGCTGACTCCTGCCCCGATCAGGTTGGGAATAACTGCTGGGGAGTGAGGCCAGCTGGGGTGAGTGGCTGTGGTCATTCTGATCTCTGGTCGTTCAGCCATTTTGTTTGCTGGACTTTTATTATATAGGATATTCATACCCCATGGCCAGACAGTAGTGCAGTCAGGCCTGGGGAGGGGGGAGATGCAGAGTGGAGGGGGCCAATGGGGAGAAAAGGAGGACATCTGTAATGTTCTCAACAATAAAGACAAATTAAAAATATATTGCTAACAAAACAATGAAAGATTGTTATTTGTGACAAAATGAGTGGAACTAGAGGGTGTCATTGCTGAGTGAAATAATCAGGTAGAAAAGATAAATTTTGTATGATTTCACTTCTATGTACAATCGAAAAAAACAAAACAAATGAACAGACAAAACAGAAACAGATCCTTAGATATAGAGAAGCAGCTGATGGTTTCTAAAGTGGAAGTTGGGGCATGAGAATAAAATGAAGAAAAAGTAGCCAATTTGCTCACTTATTAACATATCTATGAAAGAGCACATATCCCCTCATCTTCATTCACTTTGGGCATTGTCAGTCTTTTAAGTCTTTGCCAATATTACGGGTTTAAATGTTATCTCATTATTTGTATTTCTTTGATTTTCATTAATCTTGCTCATTTTCATTATATTTTTGTGGGAAATATGTGGTATATACAGGGTAGGGCAAAAGTAGGTGTACTGTTGTTTATATGGAAAATAATACAATAATTAATAATAATACATGAATGAGCTCTTTTGCATACAACTGTAAACCTACTTTTGCCCACCTTGTATTATAAAACTTAATTATGTTTATGTCATTTGAGTTAATGATTCTGTTTAAGAAGTAAAATCAAGAAAATATGTGGTACTCACAGATTTATGTCAAAAATGATCATCACAGTATTATAAGAGTAGAGATTGGTTAAATTAATTATAAAGTATCGTATCTATATGATGCTGTATTACACAGCCATTTAAATGCTATGTTTAAGAAGAGTTTATAGAATATTATTTTATAAGTAGGGGGAGAGAAAATTACATACCCAAGAAAGAAAGAAATGACATAAGAAAGAATACATTAAAATGTAAGCATTAGTTATTTATGAGTGATGGAACCATGGATAACTATTTTCTATATTTCATCTTTTAAAATAATAATAATAAACCAATTATATGGTAACATAAATGAATAATTAAAAAAAGGAAATGGGATAAGTGGGCATTCTGTCTTGTTCCTGATAAGAGGAAAGATTTTTAAAATTTCACTTTTGAGTATGTGTTGTTAGTTGTGCAAAATCTGAATGGATTGAGAAAATATGCCAGAGATGAATTTTATGTTAAGTAGATCATGTTCCACTATATACTCTATTAAAATAATGACATTCATCAAAAATAATTTTTTAACAAAAATATTTTTATAATTTCAAAAATTTCAAGTATTGAATTGAAATATTTTCTGGTATTGTTTTCATGTTTATCAGTGTTTCTGTGGATTTAATCACACTTCAAAAAGTTTGTGCTTCTTACTAAAAGCTGTTTGTAACCTTCAAATTTTTTTCAATAGAAAATTGTTGTACTAATTTGTTACCCATTAAATCTATAGGTTTAAAATGCAAATTTGAAATAACTGTCTGGTTGAATGTTAAAGTAAATTTCAAATTGAATATCATTTTTATTATTTCAACTTTAGCTTCTTTATAATAGGACAAAAGTCATAATCACTGTTGAAAAGAGCAACTATGTATAACTAGAGGCAAAGTGCATGAAATTTGTGCACAGGTAGGGTTCCTAGCAGCTGCTGACTGCCGGCTGGGGCACCTCCTTTCCACTGCTGCCACTGGCTGGGAGGGGGGCTCCCTTCCACCAGCCACTTGCCTCTGCTGCCGCTGGCCCTGTTTCCTGGTCGCACTCCCAGTTGAACTCCCAGTCAAGGGGACAATTTGCACATTAGACTTTTATTATATAGGATTACTACCTAGTAAAAAAAATTTTATAGTCGTGAAGGGTCATTAATGACAGTCTTCAATGCATTCAGCAAATCTGTACTTGACATTGTGTTCAAGCCCAATCCAACTCCTGGTCCTTTGGCCTCCATGTGTACAATGACACCACCATAAGTGATAAAAGGTTTGGTATGGGTGTGATCTAAAAAGGAGATTAATGAAAACAATGAATCCTGAGTTCATAGTTAGAAATAGACAGAATAAGCCAATAAAGAAGGGAATATTTTCTACATAGGATTACTGTGCTCACGGGATCATATGAGTGTTTATGACTTTTAAAAGGAAGTCTGTTTGAGGAAATGAGAGGAAGAATTACATAAGAGGTGAGATTAGGGTAGAGTTGTTTTGTCCAGTAAACAAGAGTGGGAGTGAATCAAGATTGTAACAACACCGTGTTCAAAATCATGGAGATAAAAAAACATTCTCTCTTAATAGTATAGAGAATGATTCACTCTGGTAATAAATGCAGTATCTCATGGGGTTTTGGAAATAAAGGACAAATGACAGATGTGTTGAGCACAAAGTGTTTTATAGTCTACTAGAGGCCATGTGCACAAAATTCATACAGTCGTGTGTGTGTGTGTGTGTGTGTGTGTGTGTGTGTATGTATGGGGGTGTCCTCAGCCCAGCCTGCACCCTCTTGCAGTCCAGAAACCCTTGGGGGATGCCCGACTGCCGGTTTAGGCCCCTCCCTGTGTGGGAAGTGGGCCCAAACCGGCAGTCAGACATCCTTAGTACTTCTGTGGAGATGGGAGAGGTTCCCATCACTGTGCTCGCCTGCTGTGAGCCCGGCTTCTGGCTGAGCACCGCCACCCCTGTGGGAGCACACTGACCATCACGGGGCAGCTTCTGCGTTTAGCATCTGCCACCAGGTGGGCAGTGCACGTCATAGCGACCGGTCGTTCCTCCATTTGGTCAATTTGCATATTAGCCTTTTATTATATAGGATTGCATGTATTTATTTTTTGGCAATGTGAGTCACTGAAAGTTCAAAGCAAAGGAGTGGTATTTTTCCATATCATCTTAGAAAAAAGAGAGAAACATTGAGGTGATAGAGACACATCAACTAGTTGCCTCCCATATGTGCCCCGACCAGGCCAAGATTGAACCTGCAACTGAGGTATGTGCCCTGTACTGGGAATCAAACCCGTGACCTTTCAGGTCACAGGTTGACACTCCAAACAATGAGCTAAATTGGCCAGGGTGAAATTTTCACTTCTGAATGGATAAAATCCCAAAGAATCCTAGGTCACTGGGGCAATATTTATTTATTTATCTATTTATTTAATTTTTATTTTTTAACTATGTTTTTATTGATTTTTAGACATAGAGAAAAGGACAGGAGGCAGCGTGATAGCTTCCTGGAAAGAATGGGAGCCCGAGGAACTATCTCATGATTCAGTCCATTAAGTGTTTATCCATACCTAAATTTGTGTATCTGGTCTCCAAAAAAATTATCAATATTTGAAAAACTAAACATAAATATTGCCAAACATGTGGGAAAGGTGGGGGGGGGGGGGGGGGTAAGGGAGGCTTACCAGCAAAAAGCTGAAAATTGTCTCCTAAATGTAACTAGATCAAGAGATCTTCTTTGTCAGTTTGTCCTTAGAATAAATGAGCTATTCTGTGATGGGTAACTTGTAGAAAGTCAGATGGAAAACTGACTGTTCAAAGAGTCTATTTGTAGCATTATTTACCTAAAATGTTTTCTAAGCTTCTTTGTTACTTTGGATTATTTGTTTAGTTTTTTATTTCCACAGACCTGCTAGCTCAGCCACCTACTCCTTTGCCATTTGATGCCCCCTTTTCCCCACATTACAGTGCATGTGCTTACTATGATATCTCATCTAAGACCTTGTTTTCTATGACCTATGATTACTGACTAATTTTAGCAGATCCACTAATAACTTTGTTCTTGGATTATTTGCTTAGACGTTCATTTGCCACATAGCTACCCACCCTCCAACTCTTGCTCTGCAGCTTTCTACTTTGATTGTTTGGCAGTTGATGCCTAGTTTTCTTCATGTTACCTTGCATGCCCTTTGCTATGGCATCTCTTCTAAGAGCTTATTCTCTATGAGCTATCACTTCTTTTTTAAACATATTTTATTGATTTTTTACAGAGAGGAAGAGAGAGGGATAGAGAGTCAGAAACATCGATGAGAGAGAAACATTGATCAGCCGCCTCCTGCACACCTCCTACTGGGAATGTGCCTGCAACTAAGGTACATGCCCTTGACTGGAATCAAACCTGGGACCCTTAATTCCACAAGCTGACGCTCTATCCATTGAGCCAAAGCAGCTAGGGCTATCACTTCTCTTTAATTATTAGATTATTATCTTAGAAACTTTGGTCTTTGGGTCATTTGTTTAATCTTATTCTGGACAGACCTAGTCACCCTCTCACTTCACTCACCAACCAGCTTTCAACTTTGACTGTTTGCCATTTGATGCCTGGTTTTTCCTCCTCATTGCTTTGAATGCCTCAATTAAGAGCTTATTTTCTCTGACCTGTAATTCCTGGTTAATTTTTAGCAAATTTATTTTTTGACTTTGGTCTTGATTCAAGCCACTTCTCCTGTATCTGTATTCTATCTATCTATCTATCTATCTATCTATCTATCTATCTATCATCTATTTCTATATAATCTCTACATAACAATCTTTATATAATATATCTTATCTAATAATAGATAAAGATTGAAATTGACCATAACTTTGCTACGCCTCCCCTTGGATAGTCAGAGCGATATGCAAATTAACCGCCAACAAAATGGCAGCTAATTTGCATACTGCAGGCAGGGAGGGCCAGCGTGAGCTGCCATCTAGCCCCGATTGCCCCCTGAGGCCCAATGCCAGCTGGGACCCCTGTATGGGACCCTGGGGGGTGGGGGTTTGGTGGAGTGAACATGCCGCCTAAGCCCCAACAACAGCTGGGACTCCTGTGCCTTCACTGAGCTTTGAGGGCCAATTGAGATACTATATAAAGAAAATGAGGGAAGACATGAGAAAGAAAAGAAAGGGCAGGCAACACAAAATAAAGATTGGAAGGAACCTGTAAACCTATTGTCACATAAATATGGAATAGAGTTAATAGTGTTGTAATGGCGATATGAAGCCAGGTGGGTACTGGAAATATCAGGGAACACTTTGTAAAGTATATGATTGCCTAACCACTATTCTGTAACTAATAAACCTGAAACTAATACAAAATAATATTGAATGTAAATAAATGAAAATAGAAGTGAAATTTTTCTAAATTTCAAAGTTTAAAAAAGGCTGTAAAGGAAGGAAGGGGAAGAATAAAAATAGTGTTTTTCATTTTACCACTTTATTGTCTTTTCAGTACATGAAAAAGACAGTTGTCTTTATATGGTGCTTTTATGCTTTTCTAAGTCATTATCTCATTTGATGTTCAGGGCAACTTAAAGACAAGATCATTATTCCCTCCACTATTCAAAGAAAGGAAATGTTTCTGCCTGGCCCAATGATTCAATCATCAAGCCCTTATTGTAAAGCAGGCTTATGAAATTTTCTGTGAAGGGTCATATCTATACTAATAAAAGCCTTCAGGGTGATCTGACCAGCAGGGGAGGGCAGTTGGAGATGATCAGGCTGGCAGGGGAGTAGTTAGGCATCAATCAGGCCTCAGGGGAGCTGTTAGGGGGTGATCAGGCTGGCACGCTGAAGCAGTTAGGGGCAATCAGGCAGGCATGCAGGCGAGCGGTTAGGAGACAGCAGTCCAGGATTGTGAGAGGGATGTCCAACTGCCGGTTTAGGCCCGATCCCAGCAGTCGGACATCCTGGGATGAGGCCTGCCGGACATCCAGGGACATCCTGGTATCAGGCCTGTCAGACATCCTGGGATCAGGCCTAAACCAGCAGTCAACATCCCCCAAAGGGTCCGAGATTGGAGAGGGTGCAGGCTGGGCTGAGGGACACCCTCCTCCCATGCACGAATTTTGTGCACCGGGCCACTAGTGTGTGTATGTATGTATATATATATATATATATATATATATATATATATACCCTAATAAAAGAGAAACATGGTAATTAGCATACGACCGCTACCCTTCCCATTGGCTAATAAGCATATCCTTATGCAAATTAACTGTCAGCCAAGATGGCGGCTGGCAGCCAGGCAGCTGGAAGCGAGCATGAGGCTTGCTTGCTCCAGGAACTGCAGACTGCAACGTTCCCCACCTGACTTGCCATCCTCTGAGCTACAACTCTAAGAAACTATGTTGCAAATATACATTGTTTCGATTATAGCAGCGGAAGCCTCAGAGCTAGAGCCAGAGCTAAAGCTGGCCCAGAATAAAAAAAAAAGAAAGAAAAAGAAAAAAAGGAGTGGTTGGGAGCTTCAGTCAATTGCCAGCCTGAAAGCAGCCCTCAGCTCCTCACCCAGACTGGCCAGGCACCCCAGTGGGGACCCCCACCCTGATCCAGAACACCCTTCAGGGCAAACCAGCCAGCTCCTAGGCCTCTATCCTATATAGTAAAAGGGTAATATGCCTCCCAGCACCGGGATCAGTGGAGTAGCGAGGCCTCCTGGCACCGGATCAGCGTGACAGGGGGCAGCGCCCAAACCCCCTGATTGCCCTGTGGCTCTTTGTGTGACAGGGTGCGGCGCCCCAACCCTCCCCCAACCCCACAGGCCCTGCTTTGTGTGTGACGGGGTAGAGCCATAACCTCCCCATCGGCCCTGCCCTGAGTGTGACAGTGGCGGCGCCCCAACCCCCTGATCCGCCCTGCTGTGTGTGTGACAGGGGACAGTGCCCTAATTCCCCCTTTTGGCCCTACTCTGTGAGTGACGGGAGGAGCTCCTCAACCCCCTGATGGGCCCTGCTCTGTGCATGACAGGGGGGAGCTCCCCAACCCCCTGATTGGCCCTGCTAGTGCGTGACAGGGTACGGAGCCCCAACCCCCCTGATGGGCCCTGCTCTGTGCGTGACAGGGGGGCAGCGCCCAAACCCCCCTGATGGGCCCTGCTCTGTGCAGGGGGCAGCGCCCCAACCCCCTGATCGGCCCTGCTTTGTGCATCACAGGGGGTGGCGCCGTAACCTCCCCATCGACCCTGCCTTGAGTGTGACAGGGGGTGGTGCCCCAACCCCCCAATCGGCCCTACCCTGAGCATGACTGAGGGTGGCATTGCAACCTCCCGATCCGCCCTGCTCTGTGCATGACAGGGTGGCGCCCCAACTCCCCAATCGGCCCTGCTCTGAGCCCACCAGGGGCTGCACCTAGGGATTGGACCTGCCCTCTGCCACCTGGAAGCAGGCCTAAGCCAGCAGGTCGTTATCTCCCGAGGGGTCCCAGACTCTATATATATATACTAGAGGCCTGGTGTAAATAAATTTGTGCACTGGGGGGGGGGGGGGGGGCGGGAGGGGGGCAGCCCGGCCTGTGCCCTCTCGCAGTCTGGGACCCCTTGGGAGATAACGACCTGCTGGCTTAGGCCTGCTTCCGGGTGGCAGAGGGCAGGCCCAATCCCTAGGTGCAGCTCCTGGTCGGCTCAGAGCAGGGCCGATGGGGGAGTTGGGGCGCCGCCCCGTCATGCACTGAGCAGGGCGGATCGGGAGGTTGTGATGCCACCCTCAGTCAAGCTCAGGGTAGGGCCGATTGGGGGTTGGGGCACCGCCCCCTGTCACACTCAAGGCAGGGTCTATGGGGAGGTTGTGGCGCCACCCCGTCACGCACAGAGCAGGGCCGATCAGGGGGTTGGGGCGCTGCCCCCTGTCACGCACAGAGTAGGGCTGATAGGGGAGTTGGGGCACCGCCCCCTGTCACACACAGAGCAGGGCGGATAAGGGGGTTGGGGCACTGCACCCTGTCACACTCAGGGCAGGACTAATGGGGAGGTTATGGCTCTACCCTGTCACACACAGAGCAAGGCCCGTGGAGGGGGGTTGGGGCCCACACCCTGTCAAACACAGAGCCCCAGGGCAATCACGGGATTGGGGAGCTCCCCCCTATCAGGCACAGAGCAGGGCTGATCAGGGCGTTGGGGTGCCTTCCCCTGTCACGAACAGAGCAGGGCGGATAGGGAGGTTGTGGCCCCGCCCCCTGTCACACACAGAGCCGCAGGGTGATCAGGGGGTTTGGTCGCTGCCCCCTGTCACGCTGATCCCGGTGCCAGGAGGCCTCACTGCTCCACTGATCCCGGTGCTGGGAGGCATATTACCCTTTTACTATATAAAATAGAGTCCTTGTGCACGGGTGGGGGGCTGGCTGGTTTGCCCTGAAGGGTGTCCTGGATCAGGGTGGGGGTCCCCACTGGAGTGCCTGGCCAGTCTGGGTGAGGGGCTGAGGGCTGTTTTCCTGAAGCGAGTGACTGAAGCTTCCAACCGCTCCTTGTTTTCTTCTTTTTTTTTTTTTTAATTCTGGGCCAGCTTTAGCTCTGAGGCCTCGCTGCTGAAAACATCGATACAAAGTTTCGGTCCACCTGGCTTTCAGTCCAGCTGGTTTCTGGAGTTTTGTTTATCTTATTTGCAACATAGTACATAGTTGCTTAGAGTTGTAGCTCAGAGGCCGGCAAGTGAGGTGGGGAACGTTGGAGTCAGCAGCATGTTCGCTTCCAGCTGCCTGGCTGCCGGCGCCATCTTGGCTGACAGTTAATTTGCATATACTCACTGATTAGCCAATGAAAAGGGTAGCGGTCGTACGCTAATTACCATCTTTCTCTTTTATTAGTGTAGATATTTATAAAGATTAATGCTTTTATAACTCCAATATTTATTTCCCCTTTAATCTTCTTTTTTTAATTCTTTATTATTTAAAGTATTACATATATCTCCTTTTTCCCCCATTGGCCTCTCCCCGGTCACCCCCCCCCCCCCACCCCCCACCTCACAAGCCTTCAACCTCATAGTGTCTGTGTCCATTGGTTGTGCTCATATGCATACATACAAGTCCTTTGGTTGATCTCTTACACCCCTCCTCATTGCCTTCCCTTTGAAGTTGGATGGCCTGTTTGGTGCTTCCCTTACTCTGGATCTATTTTTGTTAATCAGTTTATGCTTTTTATTATATTCCACAAATGAGTGAGATCATGTGATATTTATTTTTCTCTGACTGGCTTATTTTGCTTAGCATTATGCTCTCCAGTTCCATCCATGATGTTGCAAATGGTAAGAGTTCTTTCTTTTTTACAGCAGTGTAGTATTCCATTATATAAATGTACAACAGATTTTCAATCTACTCATCTGCTGATGAGCACTTAGGTTGTTTCCAAATCTTAGCTATTACAAATTGTGCTGCTGTGAACATAAGGGTACATATGTCCTTTCTGATTGGTGTTTCTGAGTTCTTGGGATATATTCCTAGAAGTGGGATCACTGGGCCAAATGGGAGTTCCATTTTTAATTTTTTGAGGAAACTCCATACTGTTCTTCACAGTGGCTGCACAAGGGTTCCTTTTTCTCCACATCCTCACCAGCATTTGTTGTTTGTCCATTTGTTGATGATAGGCCTTCTGACATGTGTGAGATGGTATCTCATTGTCGTTTTGATTTGCATCTCTTAAATGATTAGTGACTTTGAGTATGTTTTCAAATGTTTCTTGGTCTTCTGTATGTCCGCTTTCAAAAGGTGTCTATTTAGTAGTAAGTCCTTTGCCCATTTTTTTTTGTTTATCTTCCTTTTGTTAAGATGTATGAGTTTCCCATAAATTTTGGAGATTAGGCCCTGGTAGGATATAACATTGGCAAATATGATCTCTCATGCAGTGAGCTTTCTTGTTGTTTTGTTGATGGTTTCTTTTGCTGTGAAGAAGCCTTTTATTTTGATGTAGTCCCCTTTGTTTATTTTCTCCTTAGTTTCAATTGCCCTAGGAGCTGTATTGGTAAAGATATTGCTAGGACAAAATTCTGCTATTTTGCTGCCTATGGATGCTTCTAAGATTTTTATGGTTTCCCATCTTATGTTTAAGTCCTTAATGCATTTTGAGTTTATTTTTGTGTATGGTGTAAGTTGGTGGCCTAGTTTCATTTTTTTTTGCATGTATCTGTCCAGTTTTCCTAACACCGTGTATTGTATACTCTGCTTCCTTTGTCAAACACTAATTGAGCATAATGACCTTGGTCAATTTCTGGGTTCTCTGTTTTGTTCCATTGGTCTATAGGTCTGTTTTTGTGTCAGGACCAGGTAGTTTTGAGAACAGTGGCTTGGCAATATAGCTTGATGTCTGGTATTGTGATCCCTCCAACTTTGTTCTTCTTTCTCAGGATTGCTGTGGCTATTCCGGGTATTCTTATTTATTTATTTATTTATTTATGTTCCATATGAATTTTTGGGGAGTTTTTTTTTTAGGTCTGTGAAAAAAACTTGGTATTTTAATAGGGATTGCATTAAATCAATAGAGTGCTTTGGGTAGTATGGACATTTTAATGCTGTTATTCTACCAATCCATGAACACGGCATATTCTTCCATTTGTTTATGTCTTCCTCTCTCTGTTGTCAATGTGCTGTAGTGTTCTGAGTAAAGGTGTTTTACCTCCTTAGTTAAGTTTATTCCTAGGTAATTTAATGTTTTTTGTTGCAATGGTAAATGGGATTGTTTTGTTTTTGTTTCTCTTTCTGTGAGTTCATTATTGGTGTATAAAAAAGCCATAGAATTCTGGGTGTTAATGTTGTATCCTGCTACATTGCTGAATTCATTTATTAAATCTAGTACTTCTTTTATGGAGTCTTTAGGGTTTTCTATGTACAATATCATGTTGTCACAAATAATGACAGTTTTATGTTTTGTTTTCCAATTTGGATGCCTTTTATTTCTTCATCTTGTTTGATCACCATGGCTAGCACTTCCAGTAAATGTCGAACAGAAGTGGTGAGAGTGGGCATCCCTGTCTTGTTCCTGTCCTTAGGGGAAATGGTTTTATTTTTTGCCCATTGAGTATGATGTTGGCTGTAGGTATTTCATATAAGGCTTTTCCCACTTTGCTGAGAGATTTTATCAAGAAAGGGTGTTGGATTTTGTCAAATGATTTTTTTCCATGTATTGATATGATTATGTGATTTTTGTCTCTCAATTTGTTTATGTGATATATCATGTTTATTGATTTGCAGATATTGTACCATCCTTGCATCCCTGGAATAAATCCCACTTGGTCATGGTGTATGATTTTCTAATGTAATGCTGGATCTGATTTGCTAGGATTTTGTTGAGGATTTTAGCATCTTGGTTCATCAGATATATTGGCCTGTAATTCTCTTTCTTTATAGTGTCTTTATCTGGTTTTGGGATTAGGGTAAAGCTGCCTTCATAGAAGGAGTTTGGAAGTGTTCCTTCCTCTTGAATTATGTGGAATAGTCTGAGGAGGATAGGTTTTATTTCTTTTTTGAATGTTTATTAAAACTCCCCTGTGAAGCCAGGGCTTTTGTTTGCTGAAAGATTTTTGATCACTGTTTCAATTTCCTCCATAGTTTTCAGCCTATTTAGAATTTTTCATTCTTCTTGATTGAGTTTTAGAAGGTGGTATTTTTCTAGGAATGTGTCCATTTCTTCTAGGTTGACCACTTTGTTGGAATTGAGTTGTTCCTAGTATCTTTTTACAATTTTTTGTATTTCTGTGAGGTATGTTATTTCACCTCTTTCGTTTCTGATTTTGTTTATTTGAGTTCTCTCTCTCTGCTTCTTAGTATGTCTGGATATAGGTTCATCAATCCTCTTGATATCTTTTTATTGGAGTATTCAGTCCATTTACGTTTAAGCTTATAGTTGATTGGTACTTGTTTGTAGCCATTTCTATTCTTTATGCCCATGTTCCTTCTTTCCTTTTTATTTCTTCTTTTTACAATAGTCCCTTTAGCATTTCTTGCATTGCTGGCTTGGTAGTCATAAACTCCCTTAGCCTTTTTTTCCCTATGAAGCTCCTGATTTCCCCTTTAATTTTTTATGATGGTCTTGCTGAAGAGAGTGTTCTTGCATTCAGTCCCTTGCTTTGCATCACTTTGTATACTTCATTCCATTCCCTTCTGTACTGATGTGGTTTGTTGAGAAATCATTTAATAATCTAATGGGAGCTCCTTTGTAGGTAACTATCTGTCTCTCTCTTAAGCCTTTAAGATTTTCTCTTTGTACATAATATTGCCATTGTAATTACCACGTGTCTTGGTGTGGGCCTTTTTGGGTTCATCTTGCTTGGGACTCTCTGTGCTTGTGTGAGTTTTTTCTTCCCCAAATTAGGGAAGTTTTCTGCCACTATTTCTTCAAATAGGTTTTCTAATCCTGGCTCCTCCTCTTGTCCTTCTGACACCCCTGTTATACATATTTTACTTCATTTCATGTTGTCCCAAAGCTCCCTTAGGCTCTCCTTCTTCTTTCTTATTTTTTTCTCCAATAACTGTTCAGGTCGTGTGTGTTTTTGTGCCTTATCTTCTAACTCACTAATTTGGTCCTCTGCTTCTTCTAGGCCAGTGGTCGGCAAACTGCGGCTCGTGAGCCACATGCAGCTCTTCGGCCCCTTGAGTGTGGCTTTTCCACAAAATACCGACTTCTACGCACGGTCCACGATGTTTTAATTGCACTGTATGTGTGTGCCCGCACGTGGTATTTTGTGGAAGAGCCACACTCAAGGGGCCAAAGAGCCTCATGTGGCTCGTGAGACACAGTTTGCTGACCACAGTTCTAGGGTATTGTTGAAACCTTCCATCATGTTATTTATTGTAGCTATAAAATTTTTTATTTCCTCTTGATTCTTACATAAGTTGTTGATTTTCTCATCCATCCAGTTTATGAACTGTAAGATCCTTACTCTCAATTGCTTTTCTGACAACATGCCTCAGTTTCATTTAGCTCCTTTTCTGGCTATTCCCCCTTTTCTTTCCTTGGGGGATTATTTCTTTGTCTCCTCATTTTTGCTATCTCTTTCTGGCCCTGGGCACACTGCTTTGGATTTCAGAGGTTGAAGACCCTATCAGGACAATGGTCTGGAAATTTTTAGCTCAGAGGCTGAGAATGTCTTGAGTTTCATGCCTTTATTGTCTCTGCTCTGAGTTGTATCCCCTTCTCCCACAGACCTGGTCTATCAATTGTCTACTTCAGGGTGGTGGGTGCACATGCACAATTCCTCTGATGTGCAACTCCCTGTGAGGATCCAGAGCCCTCTGGCATGTAGTTCACTGTGCAGCCCAGCACCTGTGGCAGGGTGGTACCGTAGGTCCCTCTGGCAGGGCATTTGCATAGCGGTCCTGTGGCCCCTGCCTGGGAATATCGGCTTGCTCAGGGTCACCTTAGCAGTGCTTTCATATGGCGCAGAGTGAGGGGTGTATTGGATTGCTCCAGGTAGCCCTTGTAGGACTGTCCCAGGGCTGGGGGAGAAGCAGGTGCAGGTTGCTCTGAGTCACACAGTCCCTCATTTCTTGTAGCCCAGAGTGCGATGCTTTCTGTGTTACTCCAATTGACCCCTCCTTAGTGTGGAGTGGGGGCATGTTGCCCTGGGCTGCTCAGTCTGCACTCTCCCCTTTCCTGGAGTGAGGTGTGTGTTGGGTTGCTCTGGATGGCCCCAGCAGGACTGTCCTGGTAGCCGGGGTGGAGCCGGTGGGGTTGCTGTCGCACTGTCATAGCTGCCCAGTGGCATCCTCTGTGTTTCTCCGGGTTTCCCTGGCAGCAGGTTCCATTGCTGAGGCTGGAGTGCATGCTGGGAGGCTTCGATTCAGGCTAGCAGCATGGTTCTGGGTTCCAAGGTGGAGGTGGGGTACAGGGTTCCCTCTGGCTTGCACTCACTGCAGGGTCTTGGAGCCAGATCCTAGAATACTGGGTCCCAGTGGGCTGGTGAGGAGGTCTGTTGTGGATGCTCACTCAGGCGGTGTGCATGGTCCCTGCAGATGTCTGGGAGCCTGCTGGGAGGTACTGCACCATTCACTGCCAGGGCATGGTGGTGGTTCCATGCGAATAAAGGCTGGCAAGTGGCGTTCTCTAGGTGTCCTCTTACCTTCCTTATTGAAAATTGTCTCCTCAGCTGTATCTAATTTGTTAATTAAGGGAGGATGTTCTCTGATTTATTTGCTTTTCTGGCCTGGCCCTAGCAGGTGGTGCATGACACTGCTGCCTATTCAGCCGCTATTTTTCTCTCCTCCCGTATAATCTTAAACTTATAAGCCCTATTAGTTAATAAAAGTAATTATGACATTTCTACTAGAGATGACTAGGTTCCATTTGAAAGGGATGTTTTTCTTAGGTTTTAAAATTTTTTTACAATAGTGACATAACAAAAATGTCTTATACATGAGAGATTGTGATAAGGAAGCATCTTTCTTGGCTAAAATAAGTTTGGCTAGTTGAGCAATATACTCTGACTATGGAAATTGTCAGTTGAAAAGACCACTCAGATCAAGAAAAACTTTCTTGGTCTTCTATATTGTTGTACACTTGGTACTTAGCACAGTGTCTCTTCAAGTAATATGTGGAGTTTTGGAGTCAGTGTCTTTCTCTTCTTTTTTAATTAATGCAATATGCAAAGTAGTTAGGTCCAGGTGCCAGACTACTCTGTTTTAGTCCCACCTTCGTTACTTCCTCCCCATGAAAACTTGGGTAGAGGACCTGAACTTCCTGTACTTCAGTTTACATAGTCCTAAAAAAGAAAGAATAATAATGCCTAAAAAAAGGATTTCTGTGTGTCTTCTGTGAGTTAATACATATAAAGGACTTAGAACTTTTCTAAAACAGAGTAAATTTTTACTAAGTGTTCACTAATTTCCTGTTGCCTCCTGCAAAAAGGAGGTTGTTATAAAATCAATATCAGAAATCATTCAGATAGGAAAAGCATAGGAGACTTTCACATTTTGCTTCATGTTTCAGAAAACAGACATTGATAATTCTAATGTTAACTCCCAAAATTTTAGATCTGCTTAATGAATTATTTTTAATCCATTTAGAAGGAAGGGTAATAATTCCCAGAGAAAACTCATTCACAGATAAACATTTGTCCTTCTTAACAGAGATATTACATAATAGAAATATTAGAATAGTAGAATATTTGAAACTAGAAGAGAGAGATCAGAGACTTTGATTCGGAAAGTCAAATGAAACCTTAGCTGTAATCTCATAGAATTGTTTAGTTTTAAAGGCAAGTAAACAAAAAGATTTCACAAAACATAATAGTTTCTTATACATAAAATAGATATTTTTTTACTAGAATTGGATTTGAAAATTATATTTCCTATTACTGACCTTCACTTGATTTTATAAATATATTAAATGAAAATAAAGGAGAACCAAAATGGCAGCACATATAAGCACCAGTACTTGCTGCCTCACACAACCACATTAAAATTACAACTAAAATACAGAACAACCATCATTTATAACTGTCTGAAATCTGGCTAAATGGAAATCCTACAACTAGTGAAGTAAAGAAGAAAGTACATTGAAACTTGTAGGAGGGGCACAGGAACGGACAGGCTGTTCTGATACCCATGTGTGGTGTTTTTGTAATCAGGAGGAATATCTCCACTATGCAGGCCTCCTATGAGATGCCAGGTGTCCCAGCCGCACACCAGTCCTAACTCAGGACTCCAGAGTTGTGAAGAGAAGTCCCATATCTTTGGACTGTAAAAAACAGCAAGGACTGTGGCTGACTAACTCAGAGGCTGCAGTCCCAAGCAGTTCCTCTTAAAGGGCCAGAATATGAACTTACGTAGTCTTTCTCCCTTTGAGATCCAGTCCTGGATGGTAGCATTTGGGGAATCAGGGACTTGATTGTCTACCATCAGGGTAAGAATTTATAGTGGCTTTTTCTCAGAAGGATGTGCTCGGCAGGGTCATTGTTCCTGTGCTGGGACAGTCCCCCCTTCCTCCTTTCCCAGAGTTGACCGACTGGCAGCCATATCTGAGTTTCCATCAGTATGGCTAAAATTATTTGCTCTGCCTGGTTGATTTCATGAGACCCTGCCCAATCCTAGTTGCAGCCCCACAAACTGTTTGCTGTGGCTTTTCCATATGAATGGACTGTCCTGGCTCAGGCTTCAGACTCTTCTAAAATCTCTCGAACAAGCAACTGTCACTAATGTGCCACATACCTATCAATAAGAGGCCCAAGACCTGACACTAGCATCATCCTGCCTTTCTTCACAGCTTGACTTCATCTGGGCAGTTCCAAGTCCAATACAAGTAGCAGTCATCAACAAATCACCCTGTAGCTCCTGCCTGGTGGCCACAGGAAGTGGCTGACTTTGTACTTTCAAGGAGGTCCCAGAGCTAGTGAACCTGAAGGACAGCTTTAGACCACATCAAACTCTACACATCCACAAAGAACACACTCAAGGAACAGACTCAGTGAGCACCAAAGCCCCAGTGAAGCAAGTCTTGCTCCAAAGTGGTGTCCACTGCATAGCAGCTCTTCCACTGTAGTTGTAGCTAACCTGGAGGTCAGCTCCTCCCAGTGACACCAACAGCAATTAAGGCTCAACTACAACAAGACTTTGCACATAACCCACACAGGGGCACACCTAGAGTGGCCATCTCAGGTGACTAGGGAGTCTGAGCCACTGGGCCCTACAGGACACCTGCTACACAAGGCCACTCTACCAATCCAAGAGACATAGAAGCTCTGCCTAATACATAGAAACAAACATAGAGAAGAAGCCAAAATGTGGAGACAAAGAAACATATCAGCAATAAAAGGACTGAAGAAATCTCCAGAAAATAAATGATATGAAGTGAAAACAAGCTAACTACTGGATACAGGGTTCAAAACAGTGATTTTAAGGTTGATCAAGGATATTAATGAGAGCTTCAAGGGACTAAATATGAGATACAAGGGACTTAGTGAGACTTATGAGGACTTGAAAAAGGACCAGTCAGAAATTAAGCATATACTAACTGAAATAGAGAATAATTTACAGGGATTAAACAGTAGAGTAGAAGATTCTGAGAATCAAATCAACAATTTGGAATATGAGGAAGAAAAAACACCCAACCAGAAGAGCAAAAAGAAAAAAGAATCCAAAAATGTGAATGTAGTTTAAGGAACTTCTAGGACAACTTCAAGAATACCAACATTCACATTATGGATGTGCCAGAAGGAGAAGAGAGTGAGCAAGATACTGAAAACCTATATGAAGAAATAATGACTGAAAACTTCCCCTACCTAGTCAAAGAAATAGACTTAAAAGTTCAGAAAGCACAGAAAGTCCCAAATAAGAGATAACCAAAGAGGTCCATAGCAAGACACATCATAACTAAAATTCCAAGAGTTAAAGTCAAAGAGATAATCTTAAAAGCAGCAAAAGTAATGCAGATAATTACCTACAAGGTAGTGCCCATATGACTATTGGCTTATTTCTCATCAGAACCTTTGCAGACCAGATAGGAGGCAATGGGGGGGAAAAAAGGGACATCTCTAAAACTCTCAACAATAAAGATTTTAAAATATAAACAAAAACAAAAAAATAACCAGTAATAAAACCAACCCCCCAAAAGTTAATTTTTTAACTGAAAATTACTCTAGAGCAGTGGTCGGCATAGTCATTATTCAACAGAGCCAAATATCAACAGTACAACAATTGAAATTTCTTTTGAGAGCCAGATTTTTAAAACTTAAACTATATAGGTAGGTACATTGTTATTAACTTAATTAGGGTACTCCTAAGGCTTAGGAAGAGCCACACTCAAGCGACCAAAGAGGCACATGTGGCTCGCAAGCCACGGTTTGCCGACCACGGCACTAGAGGAAATCAGTTACTGTTAACTACAAGTTTCACAAAATTAGTAATTTTTCTATATTTTTTTATAATTACTTCTAAAATAATCTGCTTATCTTTAACATATTGTTGACTATTTTTTTAAATCTGGGAAAATTCTAATTTTCTTAATTTTTTAAGGCAGTAACAGGTGGAGGTAATACACAAAATATTGGTCATCTTAAAGCAGCATGTAGGCCAGAATTATCTAGAAGAGCAATATGAAAATATAGTAAACCTTTCCTAGAGTCTGGCCCTATCCTTGTTATATCAGTTCATACTTTAATCCCAGTAACATTAGCATGTAGAAGGGCTCATTTTTATTGATAAGAGGAAATCATTGTTTATCCTGACAACTAATCTCCTAGGATACTAAATTTTCCTGATTTTTGTCATCTATTGCAAGTTGTTAATTTTTCTCTTCTGAGTTCCTTATATCCATTGAATTTAGCCCATATTTTGTGCACTCCCCAGGAATCAGCATATCACTTGATTAGAAAAGTAAATAATATTATGAACATAATATTTTACTTATGTGCTTCTGCATCAGGAGGGTGAGAAGAGGTTAAAGACAGATAGGACTTCTAGATTTCTGTCTTCCATGCAATGTTGTCTCTAGCTTTATAATTTATAGAAAGAGCTCTGTTCTTCACCTATTTCCAAGATAGAATTATTGGTTACTTTACTGAACACTTAAAAATCTTATTGTGAGGAGCAATGTTCCACAATTGAGTATAGCATGGAAGATAACATCTTCTTTTCTGAAAATATTTTTTCACACTCTTTTCAAAGTGCTGGATTCTATATAAAGATTGCTTTTAAAAGAATATAATATTCATTGAAAGAAAATTGATCAAATGATTTTTCTTAATATAAAAATACGAAAATATTTTTGATAATCATTTTTATTTGATAGTAAGAGGAACACCTATTTCTTTATGACAGAACTAGAGGCCTGGAGCATGAAATCTGTGCAAGATATCCCGTCAAGCCCTGCCAGATGGGGTGCATGGCCGGAGGTGCCCCTTCAAGTCCTGCAGGATGGGGGTGTGGCCTGAGATTCCCCATCAAGCCCTGCTGGGCTGAGGGCACGGCCTGAGGTTCCCTGTCAAGCCCCACCGCTTGGGTGGTGCATCCTCAGGTCCCCCGACCTGGCCCAGTGCCATGCAGTCTCAGGTCCCTGCTGATTTTCCTTATGGCTCATTATGGGAACCCCGCCTTTGCTGTGGGCACAGCCATGTTGTGTTACAGGAACCCTGCCTCCATTGTGGGCATAGCCATCTTGTTTTGGCGTGATGGCGTGAGGATAAATTTGCATATTACCCCTTTATTATATAGGATTACTTACATTATGAATACCAGTGATTTTTAAATATAATGAATTGACATTTAACTTTCAGATTATCAATTGTACTGGTCTTTAAAAATCTCATTAAAATTAATAAAACAATTCTTCTATAATTCTTTAATTTATTTCTTCGAAAATAATCTCTTTACTTTTAAAACATTACTGTCATTTTCACTTGTTGGGGGAAAAAAATCATTCCATTGGTTATCTTTATAGTCTAAAGAAATGCTCAGAACTTTCCCTAGTACATAAAAGGCACACAGAAATATTTATTGATTAAAGTAAAAACAGTCATAATTTTTTGGTAGAGTTTGTTATGGACTAAAGTGTGTACCCCTCTCAAATTTATATATTGAAGCCTTAACTCCCAATGTGTGTATAGTTGGAGATAAGACCTTTAACAAGATATTTACAAACAAATTAGCTTATGAAGGTGGACTCTAATCCCAGAAGACTTGTATCTTTGTAAGAAGAGGAAGAGACATAAGGCATCTTTTTCTTACCAGGGGCATACAGAGGAAAGGCCATGAGAGGACAAAGGGTGAAGATTGCTCTCTACAGTCAGCAAGGAGGCCTCACCAGAAACCAACTCTGTTTATATACATACATATTTGTTGATTTCAGAGAGGGAGAGGGAGAGAGAGATAGAAACATCAATGATGAGAGAATCATTGATTGACTGCCTCCTGCACGCCCCTTACCGGGTATGGAGCTTGCAACCCAGGCATGTGCCCTGACGGAAATGGAACAGTGACCTCCTAGTTCAAAAAAGATGCCTTATGTCTAGGTCCACCACGCTCAACCATGGAGCCACTGCAGCCAGGCCCTGCTGGCATCTTGATCTTGTATATCTAGCCTCCAGAATTGTGAAAAAATAATTTCTGTTGCTTATGCCGCTGAGTCTGCAGTATTTTGTTATGGCACCTGAGCAGACCAATGCTGAGCTTTATAGAAACTTTGTAAACATTCCAAAGCAGGATGTCTTATCATCATTATTTTCAATTTTGGCCTAATCCTAATAACATTGGGTAAGTAGAGAGGCTTATTTTTATTTAAAACAGAAATCTTATTTTCATAGCAAACTAACATTTGAAGACATTTCCCTGTTTATATGATTGGTTGTATTATTCTCAGATCCCCACATTCATGAAATTGGGCTCATATTTTGTTATCTCCAGCAATCGTCATATCACTGAAGGTTATGCAATTAAAATAGTGATATCATGAATAGAATTTTTAGAGTTATTAATGTCCCTGTGCCAGAAAGTGGATAAAGAGGAAGAGGGTAAACATACCCTATAAAGGAAGAATGGGACATGATCACCAGTGAATGATCTTGGGGAATTCTAGGCTGTTTCTTTAGGCTGAAAAAGAGGAACTTGAAAATTGAAAACAAGAAGCATGTGCAGGAAGAAACAGGTTTGTCCACTCAGAACTTTGCCTAAGTTGGAAAGATCTATTCTCTCTTTTTCCTCTTTCCAGTTTTACCAAATTTTCGGCAAGAAAATAAACAACATTTTGTGATCAAGAATATAGCAGATGCTGCACAGGCCAGCAGGAACCCAATGACATCCAAAGAGTGGTACTGGAACCAGGTGAGGTTGTGGACAACTGGCCGCAGATGTTTGGCTCCTTTGTGGCGCATGACATACTCGATCCAGAAGACCGCTCGATCCAAGGGCTTTACAGGTTGATCATGGTGAATCCTTGATAATCTCATCACATTCTCTTTATAGCTGGAAAGCAAATAAGGAACAAGGCAAAAAAGAAAGAAATGAATGAAATTTTTTTTTTGTTTGTGACATGACACATGTTATAAAAGTTAAACTAAGGGCCACAGAATTGTTACATGAACACTGCTCATTGTATAGAATTTTAACACACATAGTAGGGAGATGGTGAAATAAATATATTATTAACTGAATGCAGTTAAATGCAGGCATAAAAAAAACAATAAGAATAAAACAGTTGTTAATTGAAGCCCAATTTTTCTGAGTTGGAAGTGTGACATTGTATGAATTGTACTTTCCAGAAGATTTCCAAGACCAAGATTGTGAATGTTCCAAGATTATGGGAAAAGTTCCATTGCAAGGTAAGCATGATCCCTAACATGTTCTTGTATGGTGCTTCATACAATCAATGGTAATCCTTTAGAAAGAAGTAGTACTTACGAAGGATCATTAATGACTGTTCTCAAGGCCTTGAGCAAGTCAGCACTTGTCATTGTGTGCATGTTCACCTCCACAGCTGCTCCTTTGGCCTTCATGTGAGCAATGTTATCATGCTGATCAGCAAACATGGGAACTCCCACCATAGGGATCCCATGATAGATACCTTCATAGATCCCATTTATTCCACCATGAGTGATAAAAGCTTTGGTTTTTGGATGACCTAGTGTGGGGATAGGATGAGAAGTGGGTGAAAATTTTATTATAATGCATGAACAGAAAAGCAGAGACAGAAGAGGAAGATCTATGGGATAAGTTATTGAAGAAGGCATTATTTTCTACAGTGTTTCCTGTGGGGCACTGCTACCACAGAAAATTGTTATCCTAGGAAAAGGAGGCATTAATTCCCTCTGTGTTCCTGAAACTCTTATCTAAATTCATAGCAAGTATGAATCTATAAAATTAATGGTCAAATATTTAATTATATCTTTTTGAATTAGAGGTAAAATGAAAAATATTTACTATTGTTAACTGTTTGTTGATATTAGTTTTTATGTTATTATTAGCTGTTAAAGAATTGATCAACTTGTCCATCAACTACTATATAGCCTTTCTTCTCCTTAGTCTTACCAAGAAGATCATTCTGGGGTAGCCAGTCATAGAGCTGAGTATTGGCTCCTAATGTGGCTGGTTTCTTTCCTGTGTATCTCCATAAAACCTGTGGAAGACAGTGAATATATTTCACAAGTAATACCACAGGATAATGACGTTTTAAGGTTGTAGAGTTTGTATACACCATGCATCTACTCTACTTTAGGTGATAGTTGAGAAGGGAGTATAGAAGTGTACTCTATAAACACCAAGAAGTAGTGGGGCTGTTTATAACAACCTTTTTAAACGAGTTTGTGGTAATTGCCAGATATCATTTTGTCTATTATCACTAAGAACTTCCAGGAGTGAGATTATAAGTGAAGACTTAGAAAATAATGCCATGATAGCCTAATGAGTCAGAGTGTGGGAGTTAAAATTTTTATGGCCCAGGACCTCCATTTAATTTTTTATCACTGGTGCTCGTAGCTTTATCTTCATATTAGTGTTTCTTACAAACATTGCTTTAGATTTTAACTACTTATTTTTTGGAGGACTGGTTATCATTTCATCCTCCATTTCTTTCTATTTCTTTTTTCTCCCACAACTTCTTTATTTTAAAGTAAAAATAAGGTAGTGCTTTTGCTTATATTCCAAAGTTTGGTGAAGTATATTGCTTGGTTTCATTTCTTCAATTATCATATTTGCATTTATATATAATTTTTATAGAATTTTATGGAATTTAACCAAATATACAAAAAAACAAACAAACAGCTGTTGGATGTTTTATAAATAGCAATATAAAAAGAGCAGTAATCTAGGATGGTGGTGATAACATTAAAATGAACTGAATATTATAAATTAGGACATGCAAAGTGTTAGACTATATTAACATTCCCATGGCCTTTTAATTCTAGAAAATGTTAATTAAAATGCTAAGTGAATCTAGGCTTCTACTTCTGTGCTTAACTATGATGAATCAAGTCCTAATACAAACAAAGACATGGAGGATATTCTTATGCAGCTTTCATATCTATGTTTGCCATTTCATTTCTCCTTTTTCCTGGTCTTGGAGTAAAGGCACTTCAGAACTATTTGGGAGTTGTTAGAGCAGGCCTTAAGATTTCATGAAAAATGGTGCTTAATGTTTTTATCTCTATTTCATTGAAAACAAATGATTGTAACAGAAAGCTCAGCAAGCAAGGTGCAAATATGCCTACACTCACTATTGTAATGTTTTACAAATGTTTACTAAATACTGGTACCTGATATGTTAAGTGTAAAATGAGATCCAACTTTCAGTGGGAAAGACACCAGCCCAGCAGGATTAAAGGTTGTACTAACCTTCTGTGGAATCTGGGCAAGGGCTGAGGCAATAAGATTGCCCTTTTCTTCTGTGAGATTTTGGATGACTGAACCCAGAGAAAACACCACAATACCATCATTGCCTGAGCTCTGGACAAATTCTTCTATTTCCTGTAGAGAAAAATTCTTTGTATCATAGATATACTGTATCTTAGGGAATAAAATAAAGTTCTCTTATATTTCTAAAATAAATATTCAAGGGAATTGTCAGAGGCCTGGTTAGATTTTTAAAAAATCATTGACACTTTTCAAGAAAAATGGTGCTTAACATTAACCACCTAAGCTCTTTAGGAGAAAATATATAATACAATATACGGATAATGTATCATAGATTTGTACACTTGAAACTATATAAATTTATTAACCAATGTCACCCCAATAAAGTTACAGTTTACATCTAATATATCATTAATGTGTTGATCTGCCTATGGCTTCATTAGTAATTTTTCACGTTCAAGTCTTCCTTTATGCCTAAGCAGATATTTGTTAGAATTGTGGTATCTACTTATATAAAAACCATGGGTGGTGTTCATCACGTCCAGAAGATCCGCTGCAACCAAGTGGAAGGAAGTCAGTCCTGCAGGGGTTTTCTTGTCAGAGGCTGCATCCTCCCCCAAGCTGTTTCCCAGAGCTGTTTCCTGTAAGGGCGGGGTTTGAGGCAGGAACCCGCCCTCAGAGCGTGGAGGCAGATCTTTCTAAAGTGTGCCATGCGCCAGCACAGCCAGGGGTGAACCAGAGTGGGGACAGCTGAAAGGTTTAGAAAAGACAGACAAGAGAATGAAAGCCAGGTCTTGGTGGGATGCTGCTTCTCTGAGAGACAGCGACCACTCCCACAGCCATGCCTTTATTTTATAGCAGATGCTAGGAGGCAAAGTAAGGGCATGACCAAGATGTTTACAACATTCTCCTGGGTTTCAATCCTACTCAACTACATGCACCTGAACTCTATCAAGCCTACATCACTCAGGCACGTGGGGCCAAGTGTTCGGACCATAGGTTCAAGCTTACAACTACAGCTGTTGGCTATCATTGTGCTGGAAGGGCCCTTCCCTCCAAGATAGGACTTGCACGTGGCAATGAGATGACTGTGCCCTCTCATGAGTCCAAGGCTTGAACCTGTCCAAAACTCTGTAGCGGCTCCACACAATAAAGTTTTAATTCTGTTTCTTTGTTACTAATGTTGTGGCCCCACCCATAACAAAGAAACAATTTCCGGAGGATGAGGCCCAGGAATCAGGATTTTAAACAGATTCCCAGGTGATTCTAATGTGCAGCCAAGGTTGAGAACCACTGCTATAGATAATATTAAACATATATCTAAACGTGCAATTCTTTGTCCAAACAATGAGCATGTGCAAAAATTAAATGAAGAAATTTTGGATATACTCCATGGAGATTTTCACACATATTTGAGTGATGATTCCTTTGATTCCACAGAGGATGCTGAAAAAGAAAATTTTACCATTGAATTTCTTAATAGTATTACTCCTTCGGGAATGCCGTGTCATAAATTAAAATTGAAAGTGGGTGCAATCACCATGTTATTGAGAAATCTCAACAGTAAATGGGGTCTTTGTAATGGTACCAGATTTATTATCAAAAGATTATGACCTAACATTATCAAAGCTGTAGTATTAACAGGATCTGCAGAGGGAGAGGCTGTTCTGATTCCAAGAATTAATTTCTCCCCATCTGACACTGGCCTCCCATTTAAATTGATTCGATGACTGTTTCCCGTGATGCCAGCATTTGTGATGACTATTAATAAATCACAAGGACAAACTCTAGACAGAGTAGGCATGTTCCTACCTGAACCCGTTTTGGCACATGGTCAGTTATATGTTGCTTTCTCTCGAGTTTGAAGAGCATGTGATGTTACAGTTAAAATTCTAAGTACTTCATCACAAGGGATATTAGTCAAGCACTCTGAAAGTGTTTTCACTCTTAATGTGGCGTACAGGGAGGGAGATATTAGAATAAGTTTAATCACTTTATCAGTCATTGTTTGCATCACTGTTGTTTTCATATCATGTTTTTGTTGTTTTCATATCATGTTTTTGTTGTTTTTATAACATGCCTCTGTTGTTGTTATATCCTTTTGTTACTGTTTATTTATTAATAAATTTACATATTATTTTCATATACATTTTACTAATTTCCTTTCATCTCTAACACTTCTATTATAGAAAAAGGGCAAATAGCAATATTAAAATATCTCCGCTAATTAATTCCCTTTTTAAAAAAATATATTTTATTGATTTTTTACAGAGAGGAAGGAAAAGGGATAGAGAGATAGAAACATCGATGGGAGAGAAACATCAATCAGCTGTCTCCTGCATACTCCCCACTGGGGATGTGCCTGCAACCAAGGTACATGTCCTTGACCGTAATCGAACTTGGGACCCTTGAGTCCACAGGCCGATACTCTATCCACTGAGCCAAACCGGTTAGGGCAATTTATCCCGTTTAATGTGCATGAATTTTGTGCACCGGGCTACTAGTCTATAATAATAAAAGGGTAATATGCTAATTAGACCAGACATTCTTCCAGACAAAGCCCAGGCTGTAACGAAGCCAGGGTCCCGGATGCCTGCCAGCAGCTGGAGCAAAGCCAGCCAGGGTCCTGGGTGCCGACGCATTCCTGGAGGGAAGCCAGCCCGGGTCCCTGGTGACTGCTGGCAGCTAGAGGGAAGCAAGCCTGGGTCCCCGGTGCCAAAGGGAAGCCAGTGCCGACAGCCAGGGGTATTGGGCCTCTAGAATAGTAATAGTAATGTTTTGGAAAAAGAGATATAACATATTTAAACAGCTCTATAGTTATAAATTACTTTTAGGAGATAGTGATTGCCTGTCTTTTTGATGTATAAAACTCCCAACTCAGTGAACATTAGCTCCAATGTTCTTAATTTCAGCCTTAGCACAGAGTTGATACATAGCTACTTCTGTAAATTAAACTGCCTCACCATTTAGAGTTGTACAAGTTGGCCATGGGAAACTCTGGGTTTGGGCCCAGTCAGATCATATTCTATGAGAATGACATCCTCTAGACATGCATCATGTATTTCTTGTGACTGCTTTTGTGGCAACTCTGGAGTCACATATTCCCCAATTAAAGGCTATTAAATGACCAGAAAAGAGATGATGTCGGCTTCATTAATATTAGGAGGACATATTTGACACCACAGAAATTATTTTGTTATTATTTTGATTCACCTTCCCAAACACATGGAGTTTGAATAAAATGTGTGTGTGTGTGTGTGTGTGTTTGTGTGTGTGTGTGTGTGTGTGAGTGTGTCTTCTTGATTGGAGGACCTGTCATCATCGTTTTTGCTTTTTTTGATGTTTTAACAGTTTATTTTGAAGGTGATTTAGAAAAATTTAAGGACACTCAGAGAAAAAAATGTACATAATACACTCATTAAAAAAGTATTTTGATTAAATAAAAATAAGTGAAATATGTTTTCTTCTGCAACTCCAGTAATAAGTTGCTATTCTGAAGTTTCTTATACTTACAAAAAGGGGGCGCAGGGGATTACGACAATTAAAGCTTCCTCTTAATCACAGAAACCAAATTTTTCTTTTCTTCCCAATAAGTTAGTTTCCATCTTCCAACTGTGACTTGTTTTTTTAATAGATATGATGCTAGAAATTCAGAATGATTTAGTAGTCTTTCCTTTGCAAGTACAGCAATCTGATGCAGGTAGGTACAGTTGGCAAAGACTATAGGTCCACTTTCTGCTTTGATGATTTTTCTGCATTAATATTCTCAGTTTTACTATCCTCTCAACGTTTCTGTGGGACTACACTCAGAATGAGGATTTTCTGAAACTGGTGCCTGTCTTTCAGCATTTGCTCTGGCTCCATGTCAGACACTGCAAGTCACAGTTTCTGGATAGCAATTCATGCCTGAGCCTTCAATTTCTTAGAGCCTTCTGTAAAATAAATCAAGAATCTCCTACGAACATCATGTACCCTGAAAACTTCCTAAAGGGATTTTTAAAATCTTCTCGCAGTATAAGTAAATGAGGGTTTCCTCTTCACTCACTATTGATAGTTCAACACAGTATGTATGTAACGCTTATCTATTAGTCATTTGTTTCTCAATACTGTTTTCTTTTAACATCCCTGACACTCCACATTTTTTTTATTTGAAGACTTAAGAATGTGGTATACAATCATCTTTTTTATTCCAAAAGAAACCTGTCATCAGGTTGGTAAAGAATGAAGCCAAGTTTGGGTCTCTCATTTTCCTGAACTCTATGCTGGTGACCTCCCCTATTTCCTTTGCTGTGTGTTGCTGTGTCATATTACCCAAATGACTTATAGAAAATTCTACCTGAAAATTCCGCTTGTTCCTTTAAGTAAATAGTCACAATGTAGGACTCATTGTATTAGTCTCAAAAAAATTTTATCCTCTGTTTTCTATTGCAGTAGAAGCCATCACTATCAAATAAACATTCAAAATGAAAATCAAAGAGTCATCTTTATTTCCTTTTCTTCCTTTAACTCTTACTTCCCCTCTCACCCAGTAAATAGTGTGGAACTTATCCCAGTGTCTCATGAAAGCATGTTTATCTCTCATCCTTCATAGTATATGCCCATTTTCATAACTTTATCATGCTTATGAAGAATACTACAGCAGTCTCCTTAGTGATTTTCATGGCTTCAGTTTCCAGTTGCTCCTATCAATTATCCATATTGTTAAAAAAAAGATATTTTAAGATGTGCTTCAATCACGCCAGTTTTTTTAGCCGGATTTCCCAATATAATACCTAAAGTACCTATTAATAACTCACAAGAATCCTTTGGCATGGAAATAGAGTTGGCCATCCAATGATATTCAACATCATGTTACTGTTACCAAGACTGTAAGCTTTAAAAGGAAATCAGGTATCACATCATAAGGTACATAAAATCCATCAATGCTGTAGTCTTACCTTAGGTAATGGTTTGGCAGGTTTGCAGTGCAATCCTCCAACAAATTCAAAATTAGGTAGATATGGACGAGGAAATTCAAAATCCCAATATGTTCTAATTAACCAAATTTCAGCTTTCCCCAGAGTCTCACATAATGTAGTGGGTCTTCCTGGAAAAAAAAAAAGTTGGGTAAAAGGAAATAGACTATAAGTTAAATGGGAAAATTGCACCACTAACTTTATGATTAGCTCTCAAGGGAAAATTAAGTTTAGGTCTTCTAGAATGATATGGCTTTTAGATGTCAAATGAAATGAGGCATTAATATAATCAAATGGAATAAAAAAAAAGAAAGAGAAAAATAAATAAAGATGAAAGAAATAAAAATGAAAGTTAAAAAAAGAAAATAGATTATTTGTAAGTTTTTTTTTACAAGATAAAAGGAACCAAACATTTAAACACAACTCCAAACTTCTAATTAATTTATTGCCAGTTTTTTCTCTCCAATTGAATGGCAGATGATAGATTAGCTCCACAATATTTGCACCAAATTACCCCACAATGTTTTCTAGTCTTCTATTCAAGAATATGTCCATGACCTCTCCAGCATGTTTTAATTTCAGGATTACTCATCTACACTAATAAAAGAGAAACATGGTAATTAGTGTACGACCGCTACCCTTTTCATTGGCTAATCAGTGAGTATATGCAAATTAACTGTCAGCCAAGATGGCGGCCGGCAGCCAAGCAGCTGGAATCGAACATGAGGCTTGCTTGCTGCAGTGAAGGAGGACTCCAACGTTCCACGCCTCTGAGCTACAACTCTAAGAAACTATGTTGCAAACATAGAAGATAAACAAAACCTCAGAAACCAGCTTTCAGTCAGCCGGGCTTTAGCAACATTGTATCGATGTTTTCAGCAGCGAGGCCTCAGAGCTAAAGCTGGCCCAGAATAAATAAATAAAAAAAAAGAAAACAAGGAGCGGTTGGAAGCTTCAGTCACTCGCTTCCAGAAAACAGCCCTCAGCCTCTCACCCAGACTGGCCAGGCACCCCAGTGGGGACCCCCACCCTGATCCAGGACACCCTTCAGGGCAAACCAGCTGGCCCCCACCCGTGCACCAGGCCTCTATCCTATATAGTAAAAGGGTAATATGCCTCCGGGCACAGGAGCAGCAAGGCCTCCCGGAACCGGGATCAGGGTGACATGGGGCAGCACCCAAACCCCCTGATCGCCCTCTGTGTGTGACAGAGGGCAGGGCCACAACCTCCCTATCTGCCCTGCTCTGTGCCTGATGGGGGGGACTCCCCAATCCCCTGATTGCCCCACAGCTCTGTGTTTGACAGGGTGCAGCGGACCAACCCCCTGATCGGCCCTGCTCTGTGTGTGACAGGGTGCGGCGCCCCAACCCCCGCTCCCCCCCCACGGGCCTTGCTCTGTGTGTGACAGGGTAGAGCCATGACCTCCCCATTGGCCCTGCCCTGAGTGTGACAGGGTGCAGCACCCCAACCCCCTGATCCGCCCTGCTCTGTGTGTGACAGGGGGTGGTGCCCCAACTCCCTTATCGGCCCTACTCTGTTCATGACAGGGGGGAGCTCCTCAACCCCCTGATTGGCCCTGCTCTGTGCGTGACAGGGTACGGAGCCCCAACACCCCTGATGAGCCCTGCTCTGTGCGTGACAGGGGGCAGCGCCCCAACCTCCCTGATGGGCCCTGCTCTGTGCATGACAGGGGGTGGCACCGCAACCTCCCCATCGACCCTGCCTTGAGTGTGACAGGGGGCGGTGCCCCAACCCCCCAATCGGCCCTACCCTGAGCGTGACTGAGGGTGGCATCGCAACCTCCTGATCCGCCCTGCTCTGTGCATGACGGGGCGGCGCCCCAACTCCCCAATCAGCCCTGCTCTGAGCCTGACCAGGGGCTGCACTTAGGAATTGGGCCTGCCCTCTGCCACCCGGGAGCAGGCCTAAGCCAGCAGGTCGTTATCTCCCGAGGGGTCCCAGACTGCGAGAGGGCACAGGCCGGGCTGGGGGACCCCCCCTCCCCCCCGAGTGCACAAATTTTTGTGCACCGGGCCTCTAGTATTGTTATAGAATCCCATCAATATCAGTCGACCTCATCCTTCTGTGTTATATCTCATCACTTCAATTCATGGGGCACTATTTAATTAGTAAGAACTCCATGAATAATTCATACTCATGATGACCCTCTTTTGGGATGTGTGGTTCACAAATACATACTACAGTTACCACACAACTTTTTACTGCTGTCTTACTTTATTGCTGCCTCTCTGATGTGTTTTGAAGGGTATTTAGGGTATTTATTTTAGGTATTTATGCAGAAGAATAAATAATTGCAAATAACCAAGTCTTTAATTTCTGTTTATAAAAAATACATGTTTTATAACTGAGAGGAAGGGAGAAAAACAGGTGAGAATCCTTTTCACTTTAAGATTCTAATTAAAGTTGATGGTGACATAAACCCAGGGAGGAAAGCTTCATTTTATATTCATTACTTTTTAATGTAAAGTCATTTAGTCCGAAGGCTATAATTTGATAATGAAATTTTGACCGAGGACACTCAGTTTGAAATTGCCAGAGATTAGATTACAACTCCATCCCTTAGCTTCTGAATTAATGTGTTTTTGCCCTCTGGATGTGTACTTTTTTTGAGACTCAAATCATGCCTTGATTCCAAACCCAAGGTGATATTTTTATTAGTCATTACCTTATTTAAATTAATCTTTTTTCTGCCTAAGTGATTTAGTTTATATGATCTGAGCCTCATTTTAGAAAGACAACCTAAAGCAATTAGGAAAATTCTACATTTAAAGTATGAGTCATAATAATGGGTATAGAAGGGATAAATGGAAAGAGAATGAAAATGAATTTAATATAAAACAAACTGTAAATAATTTCATAAATTGTATTTGAAATGTTACATAAGAGGAATTATGGACATAAAACTGAAATTAAATAAACAAATACCCAGTTTCTTTTAGTTATATAATTTACATAAAATTGAATTATATAATCAAAATGGATAATTCTAAATATATGTGTGTTATGTGGGTTAAGTTAATTAATGGGTTAAATTTTATCTACCAAGTAGAAATTATTATCAAATGAATCTGTTAGTTTAAGTGAGTTAAGTGGGGTGTTTTTTAATTTTAAAGACTTCTTGCGTGAAAATATTATTAGTACAATTTTTGTTTAATAGAAGAACCTCTTTTCTACTCCTTATACAATGCTTCTGTCCTTTTTCTCAAGTTGAGGCTTTTCAGAGGTCTTTACTCATAATCCTACCATGCCAAAATGTGGCAAGATATATTATAGTTTTCTGTTGCTACTGAGGGTAGATTTGAGCCAAGATTCTTGTAATTTTTTCCTATATCTATAGAGCTTAGTAAGTAATGTGCTCCCAGCATGCATAATGATTATAGAGTTAATTAATTACAGCAAATCATTACATTTGAGTTTAAATCATGGGTATATAAAAGGATTTAAAATATATATTTTCATTGATTTCAAAGAGGGAGAGTGAGCAAGAGAGAAGAAACATCAATGATAAGAGAGAATCATTGATTTGCTGCCCACTGCATGCCCCACACTGGGGATCTAGCCTGCAACCCAGGCATGTGCCATGACCCGGAATCTAACCATGACATCCAGGTTCATAGATTGACCACACTAGCCAGGCTCAAAGGTTTTTTTAAGTTGATTTCTTTGAACATTAGTTCTGTGAAACAATTTGATATTCAGTGAATTAAATTAGATCATATATTTAGTGTGAGATATGATCTTTTGTTTGTTCTTGTTTGTGCTTTTCAAAGATAGTTGAAGTAGAAGCCATTCTGAGTTGATTGATTCAGCTCTCAGCTAAGTGTATGAAATTGCAAATAAAAGCATTTTAAGCAGAAAAGGCAAAGATTAAAAATAGGTTGATTAGGTGTATATCAACCTATTAATCAGTGATTCTCTTTAACTGCTCAAGACACAAAGTCTTTTAGGATTTAGTAATTACTTTTTTAGGTTTTTGTGTAGCATTCCCCCAAGAAATATAAAGTATCCTAGGAATCTTTTTCATGACCAGCCATGATGAACCTGTCCAAATACTCAACATATATTAGCAAATAAGACTCAGCAACATATTAAAAAGATCATACACCATGACCAAGTGGGATTTATTCCAGGGATGCAAGGCTGTACAATATTCACAAATCAACAAACAGGATACAATACATAAACAAACTGAAATACAAAAAGCACATGATTATATCAATAGATGCAGAAAAGTGTTTGAAGAAAATCTGACACCATTTTTGATAAAAACTCCCAGCAAAGTGGGAATAGAGGAATCACACCTTGACATAATAAAGGCCATATAAGACAAATGTACAGGTGACACCATACTCAGTTGGCAAAAACTAAAACCATTTCCCTTAAGAACAAGTATAAGACAGGGATGTCTTCTTTAACTACTCTTTTTCAATATATATTGATTTCATAGAAGAAAGAAGATGGATTCAGAGAGAAAGAAACATCAATGATGAGAGAGAATCCTTGATCTACTGCCTCTGGCTCACCCCTTACTGTGGATGGAGCCTGCAACCTGGGCTTGTGCTCTGACTGTGTATGGAACTGTGAGGTCCTGCTTTATAGGTTAATGCTCAACAAGTGAGCCACACTGGCCAGGCTCAATGGTATTTTCATACACCAATAATGATCTATCAGAAAGAGAAACTAAAAAAAAATTCCATTTATCATTGCAAGAAAAAATTTCAGATACTTAGGAATAAACTTAACCAAAAAGGTAAAACACCTATACTCAGGAAACTATAAGACATTGATAAAAGAGATAGAAGAAGAGATAAACAAGTGGAAGAACATAGGATGTTCATGTATTGGTACAATTAACATAATTAAAATGTCCATACTATCTAAAGCCATCTATAGATTCAATTCAATTTCTATTAATATACCAATGACATATTTCACAGATCTCGAATAAATACTCCAAAAAATTGTATGAAATAAAAAAATGATGCCAAATAGCTGCAGTAATCTTGAGAAAGAAGAACAAAGTTGGAGGGATCTCAATACCAGATATCAAGTTATATTACAAAGCAAATCAAAACAGCCTTGCTCTGGCACAAGTACAGACATGTAGATCAATGGAACAGAAAGAGAACCCAGAAATCGCCCCAAGCTATTATGCTCAATGAATATTTGACAAAGGAGGCAAGAGCATACAGTGGAGTCAAGACAGTGTCTTCAATAAATGGTGTTGAGAAAATTATACAGGTACATGCCGAACAGTAAAAACTAGACCACCAACTTGTATCATACACAAGAGTAAACTCAAAATGAATACAAGATTGTTATATAATTCACGAAACTGTAAAAATCCTAGAAGACAACATAGGCAGCAAAATATCAGACATCTCACGTAACAATATGTTTACGGATACATCTCCTAGGGCACAAAAAACAGAAAAAAAATAAACAAATGAACCTACATCAAATTAAAAGCTTTTGCACAGCAAGAGGAACCAGTATAAAAAAGTAAAGGGAGCCCATTGTATGGGAGCACATATTTGTCTGTGATATACAAGATAAGGGGTTAATTTCCAAAATGTTAAAGTACTCATACAACTCAACAAAAAAAAGACAAATAACCAATTAAAAAATTGGGCAGAGGACATGAATAGATACTTTTCTAAAGAGGACACATAAATGGCCAAGATACATGAAAAAATGCTCAGCATCATTAATCATCAGAGAAATACAAATAAAAATGACAATGAACTATCATCTCATAACTGCCACAATGCCTACCATCAATAAATCAACAAACAAGTGTAGAATTTCCTCAAAATGTTCTTATGTTCATGTGTAATGTTTGAAACACAGTTAAGCTAATATTTTGGTATAACTTTGCAATTAGAATAACAAATTTAAAAATATATTCATTTGGCTGTATTTTTGGTTTACTTTTTATAAGTTTTTAAGTTTGGTATGACATATTTATATCTTAACCAGGTAGTCACTTGAAAACAAATTTGGATCTGAGAAGCTAAATTGTGAAAAGTAATGTCGTCACAGGAGGTAGTGACCCTTACATTGGAACTTCTTGGTGGAACAAAGTGCAAGAGTCCTATCTACAAGGCATGTCAGCGTCAGGCCTCCATAACAACTACTCTCTTTTTTCCTTCTTTCCTGTTTTAAAAAACTTCCGGCAACAAAACAGAACACATTTTGTGATGACAAACGTAGCAGTTGCCACACAGGCCAGCAGGAACCCAATCACATCCAAAGAGTGGTACTGGAACCAGGTGAGGTCAAGGGCGGCTGGCCGAAGATGTTTGGCTCCTTTGTGGCGCATGACAAACTCGATCCAGAAGACTGTTCGATCTAGAGGTTTCATAGGCTGGTCATGATGAATTCTTGATATTTTCATAGTATTCTCCTTATATCTGAAGGAGAAACACAAAGATACCAACATTGAAAGAAAGTTAATTTTTTTAAGCCAATCATTCTCATTCAAAATTGTATTTTTTTAATTAAAAAATATTTTTATTGACTGGTCAGAATGGCTAAGTGGTTGAGCCTTGACCCATGAACCAGGAGGTCACCATTTGATTCTGAGTCAAGGCACCTGCCCAGGTTGCTGGCTCGATCCCCAGTGTGGGGTGTGCAAGAGGCTGCTGATCAATGGTTCTCTCTCATTATTGACTAGAGGCCAGGTGCACAAAATTTGTTCAGTTGGGCAGGGGTTCCTCAACCCGGCCTGCACCCTCTCTCAGTCTGGGAGCCCTTGGGGGATGTCCGACTGCTGGCTTAGGCCCGCTCCCCACATGGAGCGGGCCTAAGTTAGCAGTCGGACATCCTTGGTGCTTCTGTGGAGGTGGGATACGCTCCCACCACTGCCGCTGCACTCACCAACCATAAGGTTGGAACACAGGGGGAGCATACTGAACACCAGGGGGCAGCTCCTGCGTTGAGTGTCTGTCCCTGGTGGTTAGTGCACATCATAGCGACCAGATGTTCCGCCCTTTGGTCTTTTATTATATAGGATGTTTCTATCTCTTTCTCCCTCTCCCTTCCTTTCTGAAATCAATAAAAATATATTTAAACAATATACACAAAAAAACATTATGCCATGTTAAAGAAGCCAGTTCCAAAAGATCATATATTGTATGATTCTGTTATTATGAAATGTCCAGAAGGACTAATCTATAGAGACAGAAAGTTGATCAATAGTTACTTGGATGAGGGAGCTGAGAAGTGACTTCTAAGACATATGATATGTCTTTTTGGGATGACAAAAATGCCTTAAGTTTATATTGTGATAGTTTCATAGTTTTGTAAACATACTATGTATATTTGAATTATATAATTTTAACATGTGAATTTATGGTATGCAAATAATATTTCATAAACTCTGTTTAAATGACTACAATCAAATAAGTTTTTGAGTGTAAAGATATTTATAGCTTCAGAAATTTTAGGTAATGAATTTATTTAGGTAAAGGATTTATGATTTTTTCTTCTAGTTGATTACTCTCCCTACTATGTATTTTATCATATTTTTTAAAAAATGTGTCCTTCTAATTACCTACATAACTTTATATTATTGGAGGAGAAAATTGTTGCACTAGATGGCTCCCCATTAAATACATGAGATTAAAACGCAACTTTGAAGTAAATGTGTGGTCGAAAATAAAAGTAGATTAGGATGGGTTAACTCATCTTAATAATGTCAAAATTAGTCTCTTAATATTGGGATGAAATTAAGATGCACTATTGACAAACTAATCTATGTATAAGTACTATCTATAAAAAATAGGTGATACTTACAAAGGGTCATTAATGACAGTCTTCAATGCATTGAGCAAATCTGTACTTGAAATAGTGTTGAAGTCCAATCTGATAGCTGCTCCTTTTGTCTTCATGTGAGCAATGTTATCAGGTTGATCCGCAAACATAGGAAGGCCCACCATAGGGATCCCATGGTAGATTGCCTCATAGATGCCATTGGTTCCACCATGAGTTATAAAGGCTTTGGTTTTTGGATGACCTAGGATTGGGTGAATTTCAGCAAATTATGAATTATAAGTCTTGGAAATAAAATGAGAGTTGGGCAATAAAGGCACAGAAAGAGACAATATATTTAGTAACAGATTGGTCTACCCTTCAGACTGTATTAAAATGTTTTTCAGAACTCATAGGAAGAGAAACATAAGTCTGTTGGAGGGACAGTGAAAGCTTACATAGAAGATTAGTGTGTTTCTTTTGTCTTGAAATGAATACAAGTTGCCAGTGGACAAATGGAAAGAGAATATTCTTGATTTTAAAAAGTGTATGCTAAAAAGAAAGTGGTGGTGCATGTTGAAATATATTCTCTTAATAAAATAGTGAAGTCAGAGTGTGATATGTAGATGTCAAGGCAGCAAACAATGGGATGATGGTGGCACCAGAATCAGAGGAAGGAAAATCTATACATTATAATGAAATATGTTCTTACCTCAGAGAGATATTAATTTTTTTTCCCAATGGATAATGGAGAGTTACTAGTAATAAAAGAGGAGCTGATATATTTCAGGGGCACCTGTACACCCTTACCGTGGATTAAACTGCTGGTGTAAGGAGAGAATTAGGAGGCAGAGTGACAATTGAGCTATTCTCTCTGAGAGGAATTACACATGAACTAAAGATCTTTTGTCTGTGGCCATAAGGAACGTGACTATGTAACATAAGATGTCAACTGTTACAGCTTATCCTTTCCCCCTAGGACTCGGAAATAAATATTGGGAAGTTCATTTTTATTTTTGAGGTTTTCAGTAACAAATGTTCAATGCACTTTTATCCTAGTGAACTGCTTATCATTCTGGTTGACTTGATTCTGATTTCAGGGTTTTCCAGAATCTTACCAAGAAGGTCATTCTGGGGGATCCATTTATAGAGCCGGGTATTTGGCCCTAAGGTATCTGGTTTTTTGCCATCATATCTCCATATAATCTGTTAGGGTAAAGAAGGTTATGTATTACTTGAGTCAAACTGCAGAGAATTCTAAATAGGTTAAGAGACATCTAGTTAAACCCCTGAAATATTACAGGTAAGGGAATGAGGACAAGACATGTTGATAATGAGAACCAATAAAACACTGCTGTAAGGGGCATAGGTACTTATATTGCATGTTACTTATTTTTATATTCAGCCAGATATGAGTGCAATCATGATGTTTCACACTTTGGGTTTAGACAAATGAGATTATCAATGACCAATTCAAGCATATAAAAGTTTTTAGGTAGTCATATAATTGTAGTGCAAAACACAGTAAATTAATGGTTTAGACATTTATTTTAATTATTTATTATTCTAACTCTCACCATCTAGATTTAATGTTAACCTGTTTATTTCTTTTTGAATGATGGGGAAGTGGTTTACTTATATTCACTAATTACATTAATTATCTTAGAGTTTTACATCATTTGCTTTAAAAAATCAATGTAATCAGCTATTTATGAGAATTAAATCATTCTGATATATGTTTATTAATAATAATAAATAATGTGTGCTTAATGAGTATGTTTAGCTTCTTTTAGTTTTCTACTTATTAATCACCACTTCCAAGTGGTAAGTTTTACCCAAATCCTGTGTTATCACTCTAGCTAGGATTGAAAATTTTCTTAAAATGTAGAAAAGAAAAGCCATTGACACTTTATAAATAATAGTTTGCCTGTTGAAAAGATAAAATTTGATGATGATGGTAAATTTAATTCATCTTACTGTTAATATTTCAAAACATTATACAGTTCACTGACAGTATTGATTAATATGGTTAATCTATATATATAATAGAGAAATGAGCTATTCTCTCTGAGAGGAATTAGCCTGGATGCTGTAAGGGGAAGACCAAACAACAGGGACCAGAGCAGCCACAGGCTCCCAGCCTCGCCAGCCCCGGAGCACCAGCACACCCTTGGGCCTGGAATAAGGATGCATTCACAATGAGCCCAGAGTTACTGCACAGAGGGCTGCAGATCAGGAGGGCTGTGGATGGGGGGACTGCAGATTGGGTGGAGCCATAACCTCCCCATTGGCCCTGCCCTGAGTGTCACAGGGGGGAGCTCCCCACCCCCCTGATGGGCCCTGCTCTGTGCGTGATAGGGGGTGGTGCCGCAACCTCCCCATCGACCCTGCCTTGAGTGTTACAGGGGGCAGCGCCCCAACCCCCCTCAATAGGCTCTGCTCAGAGCCCAATCAGGCGCTGCACCTAGGGATTGGGCCTGCCCTCTGCCACCTGGGAGTGGGCCTAAGCCAGCAGGTCATTATCTCCCGAGGGGTCCCAGACTGTGAGAGTGCAGAAGTGGGGCTGAGGGACACCCCGCCCCCGCCAGTGCACAAATTTTTGTGCCCTGGGCCTCTAGTATACTGATAAAAGGGTAATATGCTAATTAGACCGGGAGACCTTCCGAGAGACCTTCTGGACAAAGCCACTGGGGCGGGGCCAAGGCAGAGGCATTTAGGGGCAATCAGGCCAGGAGGGGGGGTCAGTTGGGTGCGATCAGACCAACAGGTGGGGCATTTAGGGGTGATCAGGCCGGCAGTGGGGGACAGTTGGGAGCGATCAGGTTGGCAGTGGGGGGCCGTTGGGGTTGAGTAGGCTGGCAGGCAAAGTGGTTAGGGGCAATCAGGCAGGTAGGCAGGTGAATGGTTAGGAGCCAGCAGTCCTGGATTGCGAGAGGGATGTCTGACTGCCGGTTTAGGTGGTATCAGGCCTAAACCTGCAGTTGGACATCCCCCGAGTGGTACCAGATTGGGGAAAGTGCAGGTCGGCTGAGGGACAACCCCCTACCGGTGCATGAATTCCGTGCACTGAGCCACTAGTTAGTTATAAATAGCCAAGCAATTTATAAGTCCACCAGTAAGCTGGATTCTAGTTTATAAGTGGTTAACATCTTTTTGCTATGTGAGTGTTAAAGTCACTTTAAGTTCTCAGCAAATTTGCATAGGTGATAAGGAGGTAGCTACATTAGTTAGTTAACTGGAAGTAGTTCACAATTATCCAGAAACTTCAAGTGTATTTTATGTATTAGAATAATTCACTACCATAATTTATGGAGAAGGAGGAGCAGCTGAAACTGTCCCAAGCTAGGCTTTCTTCTGGTTGACTCTCTTTTATCTCCTCATATTCCTCCTCCTCCTCCTCCACTATCAGACGTTTTTATTCTGATGGGTTGTTTTGGGGCCACATTTTATAAAACACAGGATCACCTTGAGGCCTGGACCCATCTATACCCTTTTTTTATGTCTTCTTGCTTCAGAATTTAGCAGGGCCCAGCCCATCAGGGAGGTTATCTTTCCTTTTTACAGGCCAATTTTTCTCTTTCTCTAAATCATTGTTTCTGGCTTAGGTTCCTGGATGCAGCTTGGTGAGCCCTAGAAATCCTTACTTTGAATATCACCTTGCAACTGAATAGGCCTAATCCAAAATCCAGGGAAAGTAGGAGAGGCCTGGATTACCTGGCAAGTCTAAACTGTATGATGCCTTTCAGATTGTTATCATTCCCTGGTTAATGTTAAAATTTAACTCTATTCTGAGAACGTTGGTAGTGTGTTCAGTACTCTAGGAATCCTGCAAGGAAATGAAGCAAATGACAGGATAGGATTTGGTGATATCTGTTCCTGTCCTATAATACTATTATCAAACAAAAATTCACACTGCACTTTTAAAATATACTTCTTTGTGACCAGAATGTTAATGCCAAAGTTATTGTCCATCAAAAACACCCTCTGTACTTCTTTAGCACCTACCATGCGTATTTTGTTTTTCAAATTGTTATCTGAGTTAATTGGAGCTACCCTAATAGTTTACCTTTCATGTAGAAATTTCTTTAACCAGACCTTTTACAGAGTTTAACACACTCATTAGTTTTCTGCTCTAAGGCAGTTTATCTAACCTTTTGAGGAACCTGGGCAAGGGCTGATGCAATCACATTGGCTCTTTCTTCTGTCATGTTAGTGACCATCGACCCCAGGGAAAACACCACAATACCATTTTCTCCAGAGCTCTGGACAAACTCTTCCATTTCCTGTGAAGGAAGAATTTTTTCCATTACAAAAGACAATAGCATAGTGAAAACTATTGAAGGGATTACTACAAACGGCCACAAAGAAAATTAAGTATCATAAGGAATTATTAGTGTAGTTCTTGTTATTTTTAATTGTGTTAAAAATACACATGATCTATTTACCATCTTATCCATTTCTAAGTGTACAGTGCAGTGGTGTATATATATATATTCTTATTGTTGTATAATTCATCTCCAGAACTTTTTCATCTTGTAAATTTTTACTGTATATTTTTTAAACTGTAATTCTCCACTTCCCATTTTAACAGTCCCTGACAACTATCAGTCTTCTTTCTGTTTCTATGAATCTGACTAGTCTAAATCCCATACATAAGTGGAATCATGCAGTACTTCTCTTTTTGTCTGTGGCCTATTTCACTTAGCAAAATGTCCTTAAGATTCATCTATGTTATAGCAGGTGTTAGAATTTCCATCAATTTTAAGGCTTGGTAATGTTCATCTACAGATACCCTGAGCCACCAGAAAGATAAGTAGGTCCTAGAGCAGCCGTGGGCAAACTATGGCCCGCGGGCCGGATCCGGCCTGTTCGGCTGCTCTATCCAGCCCACAGAGCCGAAAGAGCGGAGGGTTCTCTTGCTCTCCCCTCAGCTCCTTCACCAGCAGCAGTGTTAACATGGCAACGTTGGGAAACACTGCAGCAGCTCCTTCTTCTGAGTGGGCGGATATATATCCGCCCATTCAGTAGAAGGAACAGCCTCTCAATCTTCCAGAGGCTCCTTGTAATGCCTGCGGACGCGTCTCCGGACATCACCCTGGGAATGCGTAGACACGTTATCGTGATGATGTAGGGAGACACGCCCCTGGAGAGCACAGTATCAGAGCCTTTCTGAGGTAAGATTAAGAGCTCTACTCAAACACAATTTTTTCCTGTTCCCACATTCTGTACATCACAATGACTTGTTAATAAAACAGCAAAGACTTTCAGCTTTTAGGGCTTGTATCCACTGCAGTTTTTTTTTTTTTTTCCCACTGAGGACGCGTGCAGCAGGGAAAAAGACACACAGAGGACATGTCACACTAGACATGCTGCGGCTGCATTTTTTTGCTCATACGGATGCGGTATCAGTAACGCTACGGTGGCCACTAACCGCATGTGTTAGCGGCAGAACAAATGCATTTTGCGTTGCGTTTGCTTCTCCCTCTTGCGCCTGTAAAAATTCGTGCTACAGGGCATTTGTGTTAACATGCACCATTGCACATTAGCATCAATGCAAACATGATGGAAACCTGTGTACCCTGCATTAACCCTATCTGCGTTGCATTGCAGTACTGCACCACACTGCAACGGCAGCACGGCTAGTGTGAACAAACCCTAATTCAGTGGGTTGAACAAAAAGATTGTATAGAAATGTGATGAACTAAAGATTTTATTACAAAATCGCTTAATTTCAGGGTTTCAGAAGTAACTGGACAAATGAAAAACTGAAAATCAAATGTTCATATCTAATACTTGGATGAAATCCTTTCCTGGTAATGACAGCCTGAAGTCTTGTACTTATGGACATCAACAGATGCTGGGTTTTCTCCTTTGTAATGCTCTGCCAGGCTGTCACAGTAGGGGTATATATATAAATATCCTGCCATTTCCATCTTTTCATAAGAAAAACTGTTGCAATGGGCATTTAAAAGTGGCACTTGGTTGTTTTTATAGAGTCCAGTGGATGCAATCTGATATTGATAATGGGCTCTTTCACACTATGTGCACTGCGGCTGTTTTTTGCCAGTAACGGAAGTGCTAGTGGTAACTACTGGTTACCCATGTTTTGCATTGCTCTAGCACCTCCCATACAAGTGTGTCTGGAAGACACAGCAATGTGCAGCTATGTGTGTTACCATAAACAAAGGGCCTGTGTGAAAGATACACAGGTTTCCTATGGAGGAAAGGGGTTGTTCTCTATGGTCAGGGTGTGCCTCTGTCCCATGTCTGAACTTTTTTAGATGATTTTGTTATATATATATTTTTTAGAAGACCAAAAATGTTATAGTAGAGCAAATTTAATCACTTGTTTTTATACTTTACTGTCTTATTTTAGTAAAGAATTTAATAAGAGAACGGTACTGTTGGTTTTAGCCCAATATTAAACATGAGTGGACCAAAGAAAAGGAAAGTGGACAGTGAATGCCGAGTGTTTAAGAGGGAGTGGACAACAAAATATTTTTTCACCGAAGTCCGATCAATGCTGGTATGTCTGATATGCCAGGAAACACTTGCAGTCTTCAAAGAGTACAATCTCAGCCGTCACTTTGCCACAAAGCATGGCAACTATGCTAGCAAGCAGTCACCTCAAGAACGGGAGGCTACTGCACAGAGGTTGATGGCTAAATTACAGGCTCAGCAAAATGTCTTTCACAGACAAACTGCAATTCAAGAGACAACTACCAAAGCAAGTTTTATGCTATCATTCAAATTAGCAAAAGCTAGCAAACCTCTCTCTGAAGGCGAGTTTTTGAAAGAATGTATGATAGAGACAGCAGGTCTCTTGTGTCCAGAGAGCAAAGGCAAGTTTGAAAAACTCAGCTTATCGCGCAGGACAGTGACTCGTTGAGTGGAACTGATTGATGAAGACTTAGCCAGCAAGTTAAATAGTAAGGCAGAGTTCTTTAAGTTTTATTCACTAGCATTGGATGAAAGTAATGACGTAAAGGACTCTGCTCAGCTCTTAATTTTTATCAGAGGGATTAGTGACAATTTTGAAATTACGGAGGAGTTTTTAGCCATGGAGCCACTGAAAGGAAAAACACGGGGAGAGGACTTGTATGACCGGGTGTCTACAGTCATTGAGAAAATGAAGCTACCATGGAGTAAACTTGCTAATGTCACGACAGATGGATCTCCAATTTAACTGGAAAAAATGTTGGACTGCTAAAAAGAATTCAGGATAAAGTGAAAGAGGAGAACCCTAACCAAGATGTTATTTTTCTTCACTGTATTATTCACCAGGAATCATTGTGCAAGTCTATATTACAACTTAATCATGTTGTTAATCCAGTCGTAAAGCTTGTTAATTTCATTCAAGCAAAGGGACTTCAGCACTGTCAGTTTATTAAGTTTCTGGAGGAAACTGATGTGGATTACCACGACTTACTTTACCACTCTCGTGTCCGCTGGTTAAGTTTGGGCAAAGTTTTCCAACGAGTGTGGGAGCTCAAAGAAGAGATTGGTGCATTTTTGAAATTAAAGGGGAAGTCTGACGAATTTACTGAGCTGAGTGACAAGAATTGGCTGTGTGACTTTGCATTTGCTGTAGATATATTTTCACATTTGAATGAGCTAAATGTGAAGCTACAGGGAAAAGATCAGTATGTACATGACATGTACACTAATGTGAAAGCCTTTAAATCGAAGCTGATTTTCTTTCCAGACAAATTTCAGACAAAGTCTTCACTCATTTTGCCACACTAGCCACACAGAAGGAGACCATCCAAAACGTTAAGAAATACAGCAAATCACTGGATGATCTGCATGCAGAATTCTGTTGTCGGTTTTCTGATGTTGAAAAAATTGACCAGTCACTTCAACTGGTGGCCTGTCCTTTGTCACAAAACCCTGAAACAGCACCAGAAGAGGTGCAACTGGAACTCATCGATCTTCAGTCTGACTTTGTCCTAAAGGAGAAATTCAGCTCTCTTGAACTAAGAGACTTTTATGCTTCACTTAATGAAGCCACTTTTCCAAACATCCGGAGGATGGCACAGAAGATACTGGTGCTGTTTGGGCCAACCTATGTTTGTGAGCAGACATTTAGCGTCATGAACATCAACAAACCCCTCACAGATCCAGCTTAACTGACGAACACCTCAGATCTGTCCTGAGAATAGCCACAACAAAACTAACTCCAGACTTTGATGCATTAGCTAAAAAAGGAGACCAACAACACTGTTCCCACTGAAGTTGATGTTTTAAAGACCAAAAACCTTTCAACCCAGTCTACATTGCCATCTACATCTACGTCCCGGGCATAATTTGGAAGTTGCACTAAAGAAAATGTTTAATTTACTGTTTACACATTTTTTTCTTTTCTATTTGTTTTAGTTTTAAATTATTTTATTATATTTAAGTTTAATTTGAAAGGCTTTTGTACCTTTCTTTTGTTAGGCAATTTTATTTTGCCTTTGCCATCTTCAATATAAGGTATGTTATTGTGCTATGATTCCTCCATTTTTTGAAGTTTCAAATTATAATAATTAGTGTTTACATTCTTCTTGTTAAAATGTTTGAAATGAATAAAACCATTGAAATAAAAAAAAAGACCATACCCTTTTATGTAATGATGTTTACTTTGAATTTATATTAGTTCACACAAACACTCCATCCATGCTTTTGTTCCGGCCCTCTGGTCCAGTTTAAGAACCCTTCGAGTCAAAAAGTTTGCCCACCCCTGTCCTAGAGCAAATTAATCCTGAAATATTGCAGGAGATAAAAATCACTAAACTGATACTTTCATTTTTCAGAGACATCATGAAAAGGCTGGATTCATTGAAAAAGATAATGCTGGGAAAAATAGAAGGTAGGAGGAGAGAGGATGATCAAATATGAGATGGATTGACTCCATAAAAGAAGCCATAGGCATGAGTCTAAAAGAGTTGAGAGGGCTGTTAAAACTAGGATTTTGTGGACATCACTCATTCATAAGTTCCTCAGGAGTCAGAGCTGACTCACAGCACGTAACACATAACATACCATTGTGTGTATTGATTGTTTATTGATTTATCTATCAACTAGAGGCCTGGTGCTTGAAATTCATGCACGGGTAGTGTCCCTAGACCTGGCTGGTGATCAGGGCTGATCAGGTCTTTCAGCTGCTGGCTGGGGCATTCCTTTTGCCTGCCAGCCGGGGCCTGCCTTCATTCTGTGCCGTCCCCTGGTGGTCAGCACATGCCATAGTGAGCAATCGAACTCCAGGTCAAACTCCCAAGGGGACACTTTGTATATTAGACTTTTATATATATAGATGTCCCTTGGGTTGACTTTATCTTTTGACTCTTGTGAATAGTGTTATAAATATGATTCTAATGTCACTGTTTGGAATAGACCCAGAAGTTCTATTGCTGGATCAAATGGTAGTTGTTTTTAATTTTAAGGAACCTCCATTCTCTTTTTATCGGTGGCTGTTTTGAAGAGACCTAATTCCTCAGTTTTTGGAGTATACAATTGATGAGCTTGAATTCCCTTATTGCATATTCTTGTGCAAATGTGTGTGTGTGTGTGTGTGTGTAAAGAAGAAATGAAATAGAGCCAGTACACAATATTGAAGAGGAAATGTTTTTAGAGAGTCTTCATTTATAATGTTATTAATTAATATATATTATTGTAATGAGGCTACACCATAGGATCTTAACTCACCTTTATTTCTTTATTGTAGTTCTACTAAATTACTTGCATTTTTGCTTGTCAGGTTTTCTGGAGAATTATTGTAGTATATTCATTAGTATTTTATTTCTTTGACTGAATACTAAGAAAAAGTTCATTATGATTAGAATGACTCTATATCTTTTTTATCATCTCTATAATAATTTATATCTCATCTTAACTTTTGTCAGATTCTCCCAAACTTTCCACCTAAATCATTAAAATAATTTATTGAAGTATAGTTGACAAACTATATTATATTTGTGTCAGGTGTGCAATGTAGTAATTTGACATTTAATATGTTACTATGTGGTAAGTCTAGTAACCATCTCACTGCACAAAGTTATGTTAAGTGTTATTGACAATATTCCTTATGCTGTACATGAAATTCCTGTGATTCATTTATTTTATAACTAGAAGTTTGTACCTCTTATTCCTCTTCCTCTTTTCCATTACCAACCCCTCCCCTCTGGCAATCATCTATATATATAAAAGTTTATATCCTAAGTGTCCACAACTGTACGGGTAATGAGGTCATGTAGCAATGCCCGGCTTCCTCTCCCTATCAACTAGCCTCCTTGAAGTTTCTTCTGCCGAGGAACATGACTTGCTTTATAGCCAGGTGCAAAGATTTCACCCTTGTATAATCTCATTTGATCTTCACAGAAGTGAAGTAGGTAGGTAGATAGGAGACTTGGTGGCATCCTATTTTCTTTTCATTAGCCAAAAAACAGAGATTTAGAAGGCTTAGAAAGTTAACCCGACTGAAAAGAAGTAAGAAATGGTGAAACTTGGAAATGACTTCAGGTTTTCTCACTGCACAGAATATAGTCAAACACTGATACAGTTAAATATTTTACCCTTTCTTCTCCCTGTGTGATCTACAATAATAATCTGCTTCATGTTGATATTTACTGCTGTGTTGCTGACAATTACCTGAAAGAGAAGTTGGGGTGCTTCACTGGGCTGGAAAAAGTTTAGCTACATCAGAAAGCAGGTCTAATTAAGCAAGTTTATTCTATATACATAAAAGGCTAAGTTGACTCATGCATGTGCAATATATGCTAGTGCCAATCACAGACATGTGTTTCCAGATGTCATTGTCGATTATGAATTTGGTTGACACTTCTAATATAGAGAAAGGGCGAATAGCAATATTAAAATATTTCTCCTAATTGATTTCCTTTCAATGTGCATGAATTTGTGCACTGGGCCACTATTTAGCAGGGTTGGGCAAACTTTTTGACTTGAAGGCCACAATGGGTTCTTAAACTGGACCGGAGGGCCGGAACAAAAGCATGGATAGAGTGTTTGTGTGAACTAATATAAATTCAAAGTAAACATCATTACATAAAAGGGTACGGTCTTTTTTTTTTTTTAGTTTTATTCATTTCAAACGGGCTGAATCCGGCCCGCGGGCTGCAGCTTGCCCATGGCTGATTTAGAATATAATTTGTATCTATACGTCTATTTCTGGTTTTTTTTGTTTGTTTGTTTTTTAGGTAATACATATAAGTAAAATCATGTAGTATTTGTCTTTTTCTGCCTGAATTATTTAACTTAACATAATACCCTCTGGTTCCTTCCATGTTGTTGCATTTAGCAAGAGGTAATCCTCTGATATTGGTGAGTAATTTTGCATGGTGTGCATAGACCTCATGGATTTTACCCATTTATCTATTGATGGACACCAAGGTTGCTTCCATATCTTGGTTATTATGGTAAATGCAGTTATGAACATGGGGATGTATGTATCTTTTCAAATTAGTGTTTTTGTTTACCGCTGATAAATGCCCAGCAGTGGAATTGCTGGATTGTATGCTATTTTTAATTTTTTGAGGAACCTCCATACTGTTTTCCACCAATTTACAAACTCACTCCATGTACAGGAGTTCCCTTTTCTCTACCTTCTTGAAAACACTTTTTACTTGTTGACTGATTTCTGGATATTTATTTTGTATCCTGCTACTTTACTTAATTCATTTATCAGTTCTAGTAGTTTTTGTGTGGAAACTTTAGGATCCTCTAGGTACAGTATCATGTCATCTGCAAATGGTGACAGTTTTACTTCTTCATGTCCAATATAAATGCCCTTTATTTCTATTTCTTTTGTGATTGCTGTAGCTAGGAATTCCAATACTATATTGAATTAAGGTGGCAATAGTGGGCATCACTGTGTGTGTTGTTGTTGTTTTTTACAGTAGAAGAAAAGCTTTTACATTTTCAGCATTAAATGCGATATTAGCTGTGGGTTTTATTGGTCATATATGGTCTTTATCATGTTGATGTATGTTCTCTCTGTACCCACTTTGTTGAGAGTTTTTATCATGAATGGATGTTGGATTTGTCAATTACTTTTGTCTGTATCTATTAAGATGATCATATGATTTTTATCCTTGGTTTTGTTGTTGTCTATCACATTGATTTTTTTTTGTGTGTGTGGATATAGAACCAACCTTACATTTCTAGAATACATTCCACTTGAGCAGGATGTATAATCCTTTAATATATTGTTGAATTCAGTTTGCTAATATTTTATTGAAAATATTCACATCTATTTTTATCAGAGATATTGGCTTGTGATTTTTTTGTATTTTCTTTGTCTGGTTTTGCTATCAGGGTACTGCTGACTGCTTTCATAGAATGAGTTTGTGAGTGTTATTTCCTTTTCAATATCTCTGGAATATTTTGAGAAGGATAAGTATTAATTGTTTGGTAGAATTAAATGTTCAGTAGAATTTACTTGTGAAATTATTTGGTCCTGAACTTTTGTCTTTTGTTTGTTGGGAGTTTGTTTTTTGGTGTTTTTTTTTTTTAAATTACTATTTCAATTTTCTTGCTTGTAACGGATATGTTCAGTTTTTATGCTTCTTCCTGGTTCATTCATTGAAGGTTGTATGTTTCTAGTATAGATTTTTTTTTTTTTCTGGAGATTTCTTCTATTCTTTCATTTGGGATCCGTTCCTTTGTCTGCCTATATTTGCTGTCTCTTTGTGTTTGTTTCTGTGTATTAGATCAATTTGCTTTGACTCTGAGTCTTCTGTATTCCCGCATCTATTTTACTTTCTGTGTTTATTTCTAAGAATTAGATGAAATGGCCACCTCTCCTGAACTTGATGAAGTGGCTTTGTGTAGGAATGATCTTTGTGTAGTCTGTGTGTGCTGTGTGGCTTCAGCAGGCTGGCTGGAATGGAAGTGGTTGCATGAGGTACCAGGGGTTCCCTGGCATGCAGGCTAGCCACAGTTGAGGCAAACATGACCAATTTTCCCAGTGTGCTCAGCTCCGTGGAACCCTGGTAGGCTGGATGGCTGGGTTTGGAGCAGCCAGTGGCATATGGCTGCAGCATTGCCCTGGCAGTTTGTCTGTCTGAGCCTGGGGTGGGTGAGGGGTGAGTGGCCTAGGGCACGTATGGTGGTCTTGCAGGTGAGCTACAGCACTTGAATTGAATTCTTGCCCATGCTATCAGTGGAAAGAGAATGTAACATTGGCACTCACAGGCACCTCCAATCACAAAGAGTTTCCACAGAGCCTGGAGAGTTCTCACAGTTTCTCAACCTTCTCTACGCAGTCTCTCTCTCACAGTCTCTCTCTCATTTGTTGTGCAGATGCTGGTCAGTCAACCCTCAGATGTTTTTCAGGAGGAAATGCTCTTCATGTAGGTGTATATTCTTAGTGTTCATGGCAAGGTGTCAGTTCAGGGTCTTCCTATGCTGAAATCTTGGACCTCTCTCCCTAAATCACTTCTTACAGGCTGGACAATTACTGTAATTCATGAGTCTGGTATTATTGTCCAGAATATCCAGGAAAAAGCCTTAAGATTCCTACTTTTAAACCAGAATTATCCTTATATAGTTACTTATCTGAGAGTCCATGTTTCTGACATGTATGGGTATGACACCTTTTGCTCTGAAATCATATTGTATGTTCTTGTAGAATATGCTATGTGTAACCGGCTCTGAGGGACTCTCATCATCACCTCGCTGACTCTCCCAGGGAGCACCTGCCCCACAGTGGGAGAAGTACAACTGGGCTCTCTGCAGCAAAGATCTGGTCACCCTCTTGGGTAGCACAGTTTGATGTATTTAAAGTTGCTGGTGAAGTCATGTTCACCTGGAATTGTTTGAGATCTATTCTGATTGTGGTCACTGATTTTTTATCAGTTTTCAAATTTTATTACTTTCAGTGTTAGAAAAATTCCTTATTGCTCAATGCACTTTCTAGCTCCCTGCCCCCAAATGTGTAAGGAGACAACATTTTATGGATATCTGGTCCAAACTTCATACTCATCTATCCCCTCTGCCCAACCCCCCACCCCGCTGATATTTCTCTTTTAAATTGTTTACTTGGTTTTTTTTCTCTGAAAAATAAATACCTAACTGTTCTAACATAAAAAAATTTCATTTCTCATTCTAATAATTGCTTCAAGCTTTTGTTTAAAACAATTGACATATAATTGAAATATAACATTCTGTAAGTTTATGGCATATAGTGTGTTATATTGATTCATTTATATATTATAACTAGAGACCTGGTGAATGAAATTCGTGCAGGGGGGTAAAGGAGGGCCCTCCGCCCAACCTGCACCCTCTCCAGCACGGGACCTCTCAGGGGATGTCCGACTGCCGGTTTAGGCCCGAGATTGGCCTAAACCGGCAGTCGGACATCCCTCTCACAATCCAGGACTGCTCACCTGCCTGCCTGCCTGATTGCCCCTAACTGCTCCCCCTGCCAGCCTGGTAGCACCACACAGCCTGCTGTTTAGTTGTTTAGTAGTTTATTTGTCCCTCACTAACCCCCCTGCCAGCCTGGTCGTCCCTTACAGCGTGTTGTTCGGTCGTTACTTTTACTGTGACGGCATCCCAGACAATTTGTATATTCCTCTATTATTAGTATATATATAACTATGGACCCAGTGCATGAATTCATGCACCTTGAAAGGAACTATGGGCTGTGAGGTTGCAGTGGGCACAGGGTCGGGTCTCGGCCCATCCTCCGCATCCACACTTGGCCCCTCCCACCACGGCCCCGGTCCCCTGTCTGCTGGCAGCCCGGCTTCCACTACCACCGCTCCCACATGCTGATGGTGCCAGCTACGGGTGCGAATGGGGCTGGCATCATCAGGGGGTTTGAGTGGCTGCTGCTGCCCCAATTGCCCCTCAGAAGCAGGATGAGTAGGAGAAGCCCTCAGGGACGATTGGAACTTGTGCTGGACGCCAGAAGCGTGTGTGACTGGTGGCTCTGGCTCCGACTGCGGGTGTGAGCAGGGCTGGCTCTGGATGTGTGTGAGCTGCAGATCCAGTGCTGGCCACAGGTGTGAGCAGGGCCATTGTTGGCAGCAGGTGCAAGAGGTGGCTGTTGGATTGGATCGCTCCTCAAGAGCAGGGGAAGGTGGAGAAGCTCTGAGGGGTGTTTGGGGCCAGCAGCCACCGCTCGCAACTACTAACGGCGCTGAGCAATTGGACCGGCACTGGGTGCTGGCAGTGGGTGTGAGCAGTGGCTCTGGCTCTGGCAGTGGGTGAGAGCAGGGCCTGTGCCAGCAGCAGGTGTGAGCACCCAGTGGTACTGTGGCGTGCGGGAGCACAGAATTTTCGGTAACCACCAGAGTCTCACCCTGATGACAGCGATCAGCACCCCTCCTTGGTCTGGCACCCTGCTCACCGGATCCACCATCCCGCCACTGCCAATGCCTGCAATGTTCTGCACTCTGCTGCCTGCAGCCAGTGCCCACCATGTTCCGCGCACGCCCCCTGGTGATCAGTGTACGTCATAGCGACTGGTTATTTGGTTGTTCGGTTGTTCTTCCACTAGGTCTATTTGCACATTAGGATTTTATACATATAGATTACTACCTAACATTAGTGAACACCTCTATTAGGTCACATAATTATCTTTTTATGTGTGTGGTGAGAACATTTAAGATCTAGTTTCTAGAAACTTTCAAGTATATAAAGAGTATTGTTGGCTAAAATCACTACAGATCCCAAACTTAATCATCATTGAGTTGCAAGTCTGTACCCTTGATCAACTTCTTCTTACCCACTAATCTTTCTTTCACCAGTCCATGGTAATCACCATTATACTTCTGTTTCTAATGGGTTTGTCATTTTTAGATTCCACATATAAGTGATATCCTATATTATTTGTCTTTTTTAGTGTGCCTTATGTCACTTAACATACCTTTGTGGTCCATCTATGTTGTCCCAAATGGTAGTATTTCCTCCTTTCTTATGGCTGAATCATATTGTAGTGTGTGTGTGTATTTCACATCTCTTAAATTGTTTCCATTTATTGGTTCTTGTGAATAATGGTGCAATTAATGTGGGATTATGGATATATATTTGATATCCTTTTTTTTTTACTTTTAGAAGTATACCCAGAAGTGGATTTGTCGATCAAATGGCAGCTCTGTTTAATTTCTTTAAAACCTCCATACTGTTTTTATTAGTGGTTGCACAGGTTTTACATTCCCACCAACAGTGCACAAGATTCTGTGTTAACTTGTAGATCAGCAAGTTGCCTTAACACAGCTATTTTGACTTTCTATTGGGTGGATCATATATCTCCATGTCTGTATTTGTTTGCTGGAGCATTGTTGTAGAATTTGGTGACCTAATGTTTCCTTGATTTTTCATGTACTTTGGAATTTTGCATTGCTGTTTTTGCATTTGAATTAGCAGTCACCCACTTATGTTTACTACTCTCAGGGTAGAAATACCTTTCCTCAGTCTTCTATAGATAAGGCTTTTCCAGTTCTTGTATGAATGTGCCTGCTTTGTGCTTCATGCTCCGTCTTGTGGGAGGATTCTGTTTGTCCTGTTTGTCCTCCCTCCATATAAAGCAACAGGCCAGATGCTGATCACCTCCTTTTTCTTTTCCTGAAGGTGGTGCTACAGCTCAAGTTTCTGGTTCTCTCCTATCTACCATCCCTTGTCTGTATTCTGCTCTTCCTCCCTAGCTCTTGCTGCTGCCCTTGGCAGCTTCTACATGGAGCTGGCCACAGAGGGGAGGAGATATGGGTTGGAATGCAAGTCACTGTTGTTGCCCACATGCCAGTATGGTGGAATCTGCAAGAAAAGTTTTCTTCATGGTTGGTGGTCAGGCTTCCCGATGGAGTACAGAATGCAGTCAGAAGGAACCCTGTCTCTTTAACATGCTCTCTAATAATTTACATTTCCAGATCTGCTTCCTCTCACCAGACACTGAGCTCCTAATACAACACTCTGTATGCTGTGAGAGAAATGAGCTCTACGGAAGCATCCTGCAAACCAGAGGAAGCTCGGCACCAACTCACCGGCTCTCTATCCCTGTGAGAGAAATCACAGGGATGGATGGGCCTTCTTTCAGCCTTACACTGAGCTCCTTTGGAAGAGGAATGATGCTGGCAAAATCAAGCTTTCCTCTCGCCCACACGAATGCATTCAAATTCATCTATTTTGTGTGCCAACAGAGTCCTGGAACTTCTGCTTTGGAAATCTGGACTTCCACAAATGTTCTCTACTCCATAGGTGACTGCCCAAGTCAGGGCTGTAGGTGCTCCTGGACTGCAGCTAAGAGTGCCTGGAACTATAGACAATATCCTGTAGGTGTCACAGCCAGTACCGGAGTCTCTCTGCCTATTGCCTGATGCGTAGGTGGGAAAGACTCTTTCCAGGTCCGTTTGCATTGGCACTTTTGTTCGTGGATAGATAACGAATTTTGTTGTTGAAGGAGGAAAATAACAAGGGATATCTCATGTTCACTTACACCAGATTGCTATTGTCACTCCTGAGGTATTATGATCCACTCCCATGGGATGTTCTCTAGCATTATTGTAGCATTATGCTTTTTATTTATTATAATACTTTTCACACCATTTTTATTACTTGCTTATATGATCTCTTTCCAAGTAAAATATCTGGTGTGGGGGAGTAAAACCTGTGTCTACATTGATGCTCTGTATATGCCCCCCTTGTACTGTGCTAGTCACTTTAAAATTAGTTTTTGAATTAATATCTGATACTTTTTTTATATGTTGAATAATGAAGGCCTTAATTTAACTGACCCTATTTCCAAAGTCTCTGAAGTATACTTCTTTATTTTGTAATGATAGTGACATTCAAATTCTTGAAATAGTATGAATATCTAATTGGCAGGTCACATTACCCAGATTCCCATATCTCTCTCAGTGTGACCAGACCTTCTGAATGAAGAACACAGAATCATTCCTACTGAAAATGCAAAGTAGAACAAACAGGAATAGTTTTACCTTAGGCAGAGGCTTAGCAGGTTTGCAGTGGAGGCCTCCAACAAATTGAAAATGTGGCAAGAGTGGGCGAGGAAACTCAAAATCCCAATAGGTTCGAATAAACCATATTTCTGCTTTTCTCATTAACTCGAATAATGTAGTGGGTCTTCCTGAAAAGGAAAAAGAAAAAAAAAAGTAGAGAAAATAAGAATATTGTAATGTGAATATACCATGTTGTTTTCTTAAAGAAAAAAAGAAAAGCTTAGAATAATGTAGCCAAAGATATTTAAAGTGTCTGTGATTTGATAGTGCAAACATCTACCGAAATAAAAGCTTAAATGACCATTTGGACCTTTTGGTTGACCAAAAAAATGGTTGATCGGTCTCTATGATTCACACTGATAACCAGTGGGAAGACGCTCAACACAGGAGCTGCCGCCTGGTGGTCAGTGCACTCCCACAGCAAACCTCCCATGATCAGCCAACCTATTATGGTCCATCCCCTCAGCTGGCTGGGTTGTCAGTCTGCTCCCACAGCCAACCTTCCATGGTCCTTCCCCCTGCCAGACGGCCCATATCAGGCCCAATCTCTGGCCATACTGAGGGACTCCACCCATGCAGAAATTCATGCACCAGGCCTCTAGAATTTATATAATGTAAATTTTTTATATTATGATGTTTATATATATTAACAATACATATAAAATTTAACAGTTTTTCTTCTCTAACATCACATCAGGATATTCACAATCATAGAAAATTGTTAAACCTAAGCTACTACAGAATTAAACATGCATTTGCTACTCTATAAAGTGGCAGAAGTAATAGATGCAAATGTAAACAATGATTTTAATAGCTCAATTAATTAAATATACCATATCCATGGAAACACATTTCCCTAGATTATTTCGTCTATTTTCTGCAATTTAGCAAGCTATTGCCTTTATCTATGATTTTCCAAAAATGGAGGTTTTGAGAGTATGCCTCATTTCCTAGTACTATAATTACATGTGGTTCAATTTAGGAGCGTAATAATACTTCTGCGTTAATTAGAACATTTACAAATAACAGCGGGAATATATTAATAATGTATGGTAATAGATGTGCTCACTCTTAATTTTGACTCATTTTGTCTTTAATGAAGGGAGAGATTTCACAAAATATAGTTTACTGACTTACATATCTAGCCATCAACAAAAGTTTAGTGTTTAAGCAGATGAGTTGTAAGTGCTTAGTGAAGGAATGTGAAGTCATTAGAAACCTGAAATTATAGGTTCCTGAGTCTGGGATAGAGCACTCTAGTGTGAAAGAATCCTTCAGGTTATATGGCTAAATAATTCAGTTTTTAAATCAAACTAAACTACACAAGAGGAAGCAATTACTTAATGACCTGATAAGTTAAGCATTTCCATAATATTTGTGAGAATGAAAGATTATTTTACAATGTTATTTTATCATTTTACTTGTAAAAGACAAATTTGTCTCAATTAATATTTATACAAATCCACCTTTTAGGGCACTAGGAAAGTTAGGATTTCATGCTGTCAAGTAAGGACATGACTTACCTAGTGCTTTGCTGCAAAGCTGATCCCAGTTCTCACAAAATGCTTGGAACCAGAAATCAAAATAAAGATTGTAAATCATATTTTTTACTCTCTCCATGAATGTCATGTGATCACTTAATTCTGAAAAGACAATAGGTACGTAGGATGGAGGGAATGGAAGTCCTCCACTGTACTTTTCAATTGTATAGCCAAAAGAGAAGCGGAGACTGTACACAAAAGGTATTTTAAGTAGCTCAGCCAGCAGCTCACCACAGGGTCCAGAGGGATCTGCAAGAACGACATCAAACCTTGATTCCTGTAGTTTTCTCAAAAGTTTCTTGTTCAAAACAGCATCTTTACAGAGCTTCTCAACAAAGTCAGCACCTTCCCAAAATATTTCTTGCATTAGTGAAAAATGTGTCCAAAAAGTTTCTTTTGGCAGATCATATGTCCATTTATTGATCAACTGCATGAAAAAAGAAACCATATCATCTTTTGTTAAAGATGTAGGAAAAACCTCAAATTGAATAGCAGATGGTTTATTGGGATCAACAAGAATTGAAGCTGAAGATGTCAGAACGGTCACTTCATGACCTCTCTGGACAAGTGCATCCAGGATGGTCTTCATGTTGATCCAGTGGCTGTATTCTGGGGGCCACACCAGCACCTTTCCACAAGTCCCAGGGCTGAAGTGACCACTCAGCTGTAGCAGCAGCAGAACTGAAATCCACTTCATATGCATCCTGGTGGGAACATGCTTCTTTTCAAATCGCTGATCCCTTTACCATGGCTCCTGCTTATGTGCATAGGGAAATCAACCAGGAAGTTAAGATATAACTCTACACCCAAAGTCAATACATTTGATAAACCCTCAGAGCATTTTATGGCAAGTTGGAAAATGATAAGGTAATGCCATTTTTTTAAAATACAAATCTGTGTAATATCTAAAAATGCATGCCCTAACCGATTTGGCTCAGTGGATAGAGCGTCAGCCTTCGGACTCAAGGGTCTCAGGTTCGATTCCGGTCAAGGGCATATACCTTGGTTGCGGGCACATCCCCAGTATGGGGTGTGCAGGAGGCAGCTGGTCAATGTTTCTCTCTCATCGATATTTCTAACTTTCTGTCCCTCTCCCTTCTTCTCTGTAAAAAAAAAAAAAAAAAAAAAAAAATCAATAAAATATATATATATATATATAAATATATATATATATATATTTTTTTTTAAATATCAGACAAAGTAGACTTTAAGGCAAAAAGCGTTATAGAGATAAGGGGTACATGTCAGAATGTTAAACAAAAATCAATCTACTAAGAAGATGCAACAATCCTAAATTTAAATGCACCTAGAAATTTATGCTATGATATATGCAAAAAAAAAATGAATAGGACTAAAAGGAAAAATAAGCAAATTTACAATCATAACTGGAGAGTTTCATACCTATCTCAATAACTGACAGAATAATTGGAACAACCAAAACCTCAGAGGAAATATAGAATATTTACCCATTGTGATGAACAAACACGGTCTAATTGATGTCTCTAGAACATTGCAACCAGTAACTGCAGAAAACACATATTTTTAAAGGGCATATAGAATATTTACCAAAATTGACCATATGCTGAACCATATGACAAGTCTCAACAAATTTCAAAGGACTAGAAATCACTCCATTACATTCTTGGCCATAATAAAATCAAGCTAGAAATCAATAACAAAAAGATAGCCAGGAAATTAAAAAATGGAAAATAATGCCCTACTAAATAACTCATGTATCAAAGAAGGAATAAAAATAAAAATATCTTAAGCTGAATGTGAATGAAAATGTGACACGTAAAGATCTTTGGGATGCAAGAAACCAGAAACACCAATCAGAAAGGATATATGCACCCCGATGTTCACAGCAGCACAACTCACCACAGCCAAGATCTGGAAACAGCCCAAGTGCCCATCAGCAGATGAATGGATTAGAAAACTGTGGTACATCTACACGATGGAACACCATGCTGCTGTTAAAAAGAAGGAACTCCCACCATCTGCAACTGCATGGATGGAACTGGAGAGCACCATGCCAAGTGAAACAAGCCAGTCAATGAAGGAAAAACACCACATGATCTCACTCATTTGTTGGGGTCCAACCCCAATGGGTCCAGGGGTCCCCAAAGGTGTGGACGGAGTCGGCGAAGAAGGAATGACATGGAGACAGCGTTCAGTTGATCAGCAGCCTAGCCAGGATCTATAGCCAAGTTCTGTGTCCATGTTCTCTCGCTAGGTTCTGTAGTCAGGTTCTGTTGCATGGTTCTCTAGCCAGGTTCTCCAGCCAGGTTCGGTCGCCAGGTTCTTTAGCCAGGTTCTATCCAGGTTCTTTTGCCATGTTCTGTCTAGGTTCTCCAGTGAAGTTCTGTAGCCAGGTTCTGTCCAGGATCTTTTGCCATGTTCTCTGGCTAGGTTCTGGTTAGGATCTGACGAGGATCTGATGTGGATCTGATGTGGATCTGATGTGGATCTGATGAGGAGCTGATGAGGAGCTGATGAGGAGCTGATGAGAAGCTGATGAGGAGCTGATCCAATAAAATATATTTTTAAAAAAAGTGCTGTCATCCAGCTGAGTCAACTTTGCAGTTTTCTTGAGATTTGTAATTTATTATAGATGAATGTCATAATTATAGGAAGTTAGAGGTAATTGGGTCTGTAATGATTTTTTTTTGTGATGAAAGGGAGATAAAGCTATTATACAGCTGACAGATAATTACCTGGATGACAGTTCCTGAGATTTTATTTTAATGTTTATTTATTTTTTAAATTTATCTTTATTGCTGAAAGTATTACAGGTATCCGCTTTGTGTATTTTTTCCCCATTGACCACCTCCTCCCCATACTCGCCCCTCCCAAGTCTTTACCACGCTAGTGTCTGTGTACATGGGCTCTGCGTATATGCATTTAAATTCCCCGATTAACCTCTATCCCCCCTCCCCCCTACACACACGCACTATCCACCCCCACCGTTCCTCTGAAATTCATCAGTCTGTTCATGGTTTTGTCTCTAAATCTATTTTGTTTGTCAGTTCATTTTGTTCATTAGATTCTACATATGAGAAGGTCATGTGATACTTATCTTCTGATTGGCTTATTTTGCTTAGCATAGTACTCTCCAGCTCCATCCATACTGTTGCAAATGAAAAGAGTTCCTTCATTTTTACTGCCATGTAGTATTCCATTGTTTAAACATACCACAGTTTTTGTTATCCACTCATCAGCTAATGGGCACTTGGGCTATTTCAAAATCTTAACTATTGTAAATTGTGCTGCTATGAATATCAGGGTGCATATATATATCCTTTTTGATTGGTGTTTCTGGTTTCTTAGAATGTATTCCTAGAAGTGGGATCACTGGGTCAAATGGGAGTTCCATTTTTAATTTTTTGAGGAATCTCCATAATGTTTTAAAAAGTGGCTGCACCCACCAGTCTGCATTCCCACCATCAGTGTACTAGGGTTCCCTTTTCTTCACATTCTCACCAACACATCATTTGTTGATTTGTTGATGATAGCCATTCTGACAGGTGTGAGGTGATACCTAATTGTTGTTTTAATTTGCATCTCTCAGATGATTAGTGACTTTGAGCATTTTTTCATATATTTCTTGAACTTCTCTATGTCCATTTTGGAGAAGTGTCTATTTAGGTCCTTTGCCCATTTTTTACCATGCTAATATATATATTTTTAAATAATTTGTTATTGTTGAAAGTATTACATAGGTCCCCTTCCGCCCTCACCCCCACCCCCATTAACACCCACTAGCCCATCCCCCAATTTCACCCCAGGCCCTCACCACCCCATGGTCTAGGTCCATGGGCCATTCATATATACATATAAGGTCCCTGGTTGATTACCTCTCACCCACTTACACTTCCCCCCCTTCCCTCTGAGATTCCACTCTCTGTTCCATGTTTCCATGTCTCTGGATTCACTGCATTGATTAGTTGATTTTGTTACTTAGATTCCATGTATGAGTGAGATCATGTGATACTTGTCTTTCTCTGACTGACTTATTTTACTTTGCATGATACTCTCCAGGTCCCTCCATGCTGTCTCAAAGGGTAAGAGATTCCTTTTTTTTTTTTTTTTACTGCTGCATAGTATTCAATTGTGTAAATGTATCACATCCACTCATCTGCTGACGTGCACTTAGGTTGTTTCCAGATCTTAGGTATTGTAAATTGTGCTGCTGTGAACATAAGGGTGCATATATTCTTTATGATTGGTGTTTCAGGTTTCTTAGGATATATTCCTCGAAATGGAATCCTGGGTCAAATGGCCGTTCCATATTTTTTTTAGGAAAATCCATACTGTTTTCCATAATGGCTGCACCAGCCTACATTCCACCAGCGGTGTACTAGGGTCCACTTTTCTCTGCATCCTCGCTAGCACTTGTCATTTGTTGCCCTGTGGCTGCTGGGAGCAGGTAGCTCCTCTCTGGAAAAATGGCAGTTTTGGTTTGAATGCATCTGAACAACCAAATATAGGATTCCTGACTACTGCTATCCCGTGGCTCCCTGCACTGCTTCCCACGCCAGCCTCTCTGTAGGCACCTCAGTCTGTGCCTCCCTCCCTGCACCAAAGCCTCAGGTGAGTAGTTGCAAATGAAAACTCATATGCTCTGGGTTTCTCTCCAACCGGCTCCAGTCTGCCAGACTCCACAGTGGCCAGTACGTCTGCCACCTTTCACAGATGTATGTTACGTGGGCTGCAGGTCTCGGCTCCGGTGTCGAGCCTGGGTTCTGGGCCTCTGTCTTCAGAGGGAACAGTCCCTCCTGTGGCCCAGAACTCCCTCCTCTCTGGGCCTGCTGCCCCTGGGAGCTGGGTCAGCTCCTCTCCTGACCTGGCCCTTCCTACCAGTTTCCAGGTGCTTTCTGTCCTTCTTTGATGTAAGTCTCTTCCTTAGCTGGACCTCAGTTGGTAATTCCAGGTGAATGTTCTCCAATATAGTTGTATTTCCAGTCTGGGCCTGGGATAAGGTGCAGGACACATTGCCTATTTGGCTGCTATTTGGCTGCCACTTTCTCCTCTGAGATTTTAATTCTTAAATAAAACTTTGTGAACATGTGATTTACCCATCATTCAATTGATTAATTTAAAATGTACATTTCGCCGAACCGGTTTGGCTCAGTGGATAGAGCCTCGGCCTGCGGACTCAAGGGTCCCGGGTTTGATTCCTGTCAGGGACATGTGCCTTGGTTTCGGGCGCATCCCCTCTGGGGGGCGTGCAGGAGGCAGCTGATCGATGTTTCTCTCTCATCGATGTTTCTAGCTCTCTATCCCTCTCCCTTCTTCTCTGTAAAAAATCAATAAAATACATTTAAAAAAATAAAATAAAATAAAATGTACCTTTCAATAGTGCATACTGTATTCACAAAATTGTGCTACCACCATGGTGATCATATGAAGAGCATTTTCTGCCCCAGTGAAACCTTTATCCTTTACAAGGAACTCCCTAATGTCTTCCTCCCTAAACCTTATCTGACCATTAATCTGGTTTGTGTCTCTATAGAAGCAGAGGATTTCTTGTAAACAGAATAATGTAATATGTGTCCTTTTGTGATTGGCTTCTTTTACTTAGCATAATAATTTAAAGATTCATTCATATTACAGCATGCATCCTTTTTACTGCCAGATAATATTTCATAATACAGACACACCACATGTATTAGTTGGTAGACATCCCCGCCCCCAATTTTGGCCACTATGAATAATGTTTTTTTAATTTTCATGTGTCAGTTATGAGTGAACAAGTTTTCCTTGGGCATAAATGTGTCTGTAAATAGGTAAGTGATGCTGTGCCTTGTTTGGCAGGAAGTGGGTGTATATATGTACACACGCTATAAGAAAATTCAATAGTCCCTTTAGAGTATGGGTTCTACATTATCCAACCTACAATTGAGACCATATGCCCATCATCAAAGGCTGCAAGAAGAGTGAAAGCAGCCGGGTGAGTCTTTTTCAGGGGCTGTGAGGTAAAGAGAATTAGTTACTAAAACCAAAGTCTATCATAAACAGCTCAATTTTATATTAGGAAGCAACTAGCTGTTGTTATATTTCTAAATTAACATACAGTTTATTTATTTTTTGTTTTTAATCTTCACCCAAGGATATTTTTTCCATTGATATTTTTGGAGAGAGTGGGAGGGAGGGAGAGAGAGAGAGAGGGAGACAGAGACACATAGACTGGTTACCTCTATCACAAGCCCCAACTGGGGTGGGGAAAGAACCTACAACCAAGATACGTGCCCTTGACTCGAATCGAACCCACAACCCTTCAGTCTGCAGGGCGACGCTCTAACCACTGAGCCCCGGCTATGGCTCCACATACACTTTAATCAGAAATGACTGAACCTGGATGAGGGCAAATGACTTGCCATATTTTTAGGTAAGAAATGATGCTGAGGCTGGATATACAGTAAAACCAAGGAGCAGGAGGGGGCAGGAGCGGGGAGAAGGAGGTAAGTGAGGGTTAAAAGGGAGGACATCTGTAATACTTTCAACAACAAAGATAAAATATATATAAAACAACCTTCTCCCCAAAAGAAGCATTAGTGGTCTCCCAAAATGAAATGGAAGGATGAATCATTTCACACAATTCTAACTATTGAATGGTTTCTTTAGCAAAAGTTAAAACCACAGAATTTTGCACCGGAATACAGTTAAAATATTCTGAGTATTTGCACAGTAATACTAATATTGTGAATAAATTATATAATGTTCTTGTGTTTATGCCTAATGTTGGAAACATAATTAAGCTTAATCATTTTTTGGAATAACTTTGGAATTCATATAATAAAATTCAATAAATACCCACATTGTTTTATTGTTATTTTATTTTTGCCCAGTTATTTTCTCTTTGGCGTGAATATTTTTAACTCTTAAACAGACAGTAAATCATTGAAAACAAATTTTGATTTGAGAAGCTACATTGTGAAAAGTAATTTTGTCACAGGAAGAAGGGATCCTTATGTTACAACTTCATTGTGCTGAATAAACCCAAGGAGGCATATCAGCTTCAGGCCTCTGAAATAACTACTCCCTTTTCTTCATCTTTCCTGGTTTAGCAAACTTCTGGTAACACAACAGACAACATTTTGTGATGACAAATGTAGCGCTTGCCACACAGGCCAGCAGGAACCCAATCACATCCAAAGAGTGGTACTGGACCCAGGTGAGGTCATGGGAGGCTGGCCACAGGTGTTTGGCTCCTTTGTGGCGCATGACAAACTCGATCCAGAAGACCGCTCGATCTAGGGGTTTCATAGGCTGGTCATGATGAATTCTTGATAATCTCATTGCATTCTCTTTATATCTGAAGGAGAAACACAAAGATTACACATTGAATGAAAGTTAACTTACCTAAGCATATCATGCCCATGAAAGGTTTTTGAAAATGTCATAAATATGATTCAAAATAATATCATTCATTGAATTTACTTCTTCATAGTTTGGCCTTTAAATTGGGATTTTCTGATGACATGTAGTTTTAAAAGTGAAGATGGAAGTTAAGTTGGACAGTTCAGTCTTTTCTTGAAGAGTAAATGGTAGGAGCCATTGTTAGTGCTATAGATGAGATGGTGGAAATTCACTTGCAGAGTGATGCTCATGAAGTGTTTAATGGGAGTAGTGTCATTGTGAGTGAAATGTCTCCCCAGAAGTCCCTGGACCTCCACTTTTCTCTTTGACCCTCTACTTTTTAATTGCCATCAGTTAGCCAGTATGGTTTTTGAAACAGATATCAGATATGACACTTCCCTGCTCAAAATTTCCATCTGGCTTCTCATCACATTTGAATAAAGTCCAAATGATTTTAGGACTAAAGGACTCCACTTCCTCATACCCCTGGCAACCTCTTCTTTCACTTGGTCTCATGCACACTGTGTTGTAGGCACACTGGCCTTCTAGCTGTTCCTTGAAGTTGTCTGACAGTTTTTTTTGTTTGTTTTTAATTGCAAGTGCATTGCTTAAGCCTCCATTGCTGAGGTATCCATTTCAAAGAGGCATTTACTTTCAAGAGGACTATCTTTGTCAGCCACTTGACTAGATAAAGAGCTGGCTGCCTCCCTCCAGTGAGGTTCCTTTGTTTTAGAGATTTAGTTCACTGGCTTTTTTGACTACTTTTTTTTTCTTCTCATTCCTTCACTTTAAGTTCTGCTCTTATATTTTAAATTCATGAATAAAGAGTGAGTTTGCCAAACTCTTGGCTTTCATTCTAATAAAAGCAGTGTGTGTGTGCTTTGCTCTCTCTCTCTCTCTCTCTCTCTCTCTTTCTCTCTCTCTCTCTCTACCTGTGACTGTTTTCTGGCCCCAGGTGTTCTATGTAATTTCTGGGTTTTTAAAATAGTAAACTTTTATTTTTCAAACTTTTCTTATGGTTATTGCTGAAGGACATCTTGCAATCATAATAGGAACCACAAGGGCTGATTCAGACACCACATTGGTTATTGAGAGGCTGAGACCAGCACAAAACAATATCAAACAGGTTACATTTAAAATTTTGTTCTTTAAAACTTTTAGGTACTTATCCATTATTTTGGGGATCAAACTCACAAGCAAGATATGCATATATTTTTTCTTTCTCCACTTTGCTTTGATTATTTTGAGTTTTTATTAGTAGGTGTTACCAATTGATAATTGGTATTGTTTTCAAAAATTGATGTATTAATTATTTGTTTTTAGCAGGCTTTTGGACTACTGTGTCTGATATTAGCATAAGTAAAACATTTCTCTAGGTTACTGTTGTTTTTTTAAACAAACGCTTCAATTTTCATAGAAACATCGGTTTATTTATTTTTTAGTTTTTATTATACGTTTTATTGATTTTTTTTTACAGAAGGGAGAGGGATAGAGAGTTAGAAACATCTATGAAAGAGAAAAATCCATCAGCTGCCTCCTGCACACCCCCTACTGGGGATGTGCCCACAAGCAAGGTACATGCCCTGGACCAGAATCAAACCTGGGACCCTGCAGTCCACAGACCGATGCTCTATCCACTGAGCCAAACCAGTTAGGGCTCTCTAGGTTACTGTTTATATAGAACTTTTCCTATCTTTTTACTTACAGTCTTCTTGTGTACTACTATTTAAACATTTCTTGTAAAAAGTATGCTAGTTCATTTTGTTTTTCTTTTAAAATATATTTTATTGATTTTTTACAGAGAGCAATGGAGGGGGATAGAGAGTTAGAAATATCGATGAGAGAGAAACATCGATCAACTGCCTCCTGCACACTCCCTACTGGGTATGTGCCCGCAACCAAGGTACATGCCCTTGACTCGAATCTAACCAGGGTCCCTTGAGTCCAGAGGCCAATGCTCTATCCACTGAGCCAAACCGGTTAGGGCTGTTAGTTTTTAAAATGCAGTCTAACAATCTTTCTCTTTAAACATTGAGTTTGTTTAGATTTGATGTAAGTACTAGCATATTTACATTTGTATCTACCATCTTATTCTATACTAGAGGCCCAGTGCACGAAATATATGCATGGGTAGGGTCCTTAGCTGCTGCTGGCTACCAGCCAGGGCCTCCCTTAGTTCCATGCAGCCCCATGGTGGTCACTCGTCATAATGAGTGATCAAACTTTTGGTCAGTCCAACTCCTGAGGGGACACTTTGCATATTAGGATTTTATATATATAGATTTTCTTTTCTATTTGTCCAACCTGTTTATATTTTTTTCCTATTATGTCATATTTTAAAGTATTTTCTTCTCATTCAATTGTTCTACCATTTTATTCTTAATAATACATTTTGGAAGTATTCCTTTATGTGATACTCTATTAATATAATAATAATGAGAATAGTAGTAATAAATACTGAATTGATGGTTGCCATGCTAGGCACTATAAATTGTACTATACTATTTTCCTCTTTAATATGGAAAATTTCAATATCTTTCTTATCATATTTAAAAAATTTTATGCTTCAAAGGACATAATCAAGATAGTAAAAAATCAACCCATCCAGAATGGGAGAAAATATTAACATATATATATTATATATCTGATAATGTACTTGTATCCATAATACATTAAAAATTCTTTATATCTATAAATATAAAAAGCCAGCAACCAGAAATCAGTAATGACTGGAACAACTGGTTGTTAGGATGCCCACTGCAGCTAGCAAACTGGCCCAATCACCAATCACGGGGTGGGGCTGGCCAGCCAACCTCCTGCAGCCCCTTCCCCCCATCCCAGATTGTCCCCTGCACCCCGATCAGGGGCAGGGGTGCCCAGCCATCTGCCTGTGGTCCCTCCCCTGAGCTGGCCCTGCCCCTGGTCACCCCCCCCCCACCCGAATAGGGGGCAGGGCTGGCCAACTTCCAGCAGCCACTCCCCTGGGCCAACCCCACCCCCAATGGGCCCCCACCACCACCATCAGCCCGTAGCCCCTCCCCCTGGCCTGCCCCAATGCTGATCGCCCCCGAACCCCAATAAGGACAGGGCTGGCCAGCCAACCCCCTGCAGCCCCTCCCTCCATCGCCCAACACCAGATTGGCCCCCACACACCGATCAGGCTCAGGGCTACTGGACATCTTCCTGCAGCCATTCCCATGGGCTGGCCCTACCCACAGTGGGCCCCCACCACCCTGATTGGTCTGCAAGTATATTGAGACTGGTAGGAGGGTCAGAGGCACATAACAGGATGGTCCAACATCCAGGTGTGGTGTTTTTTCCTCAGCTGAAGAGACCCCCCCATGAATAACAAGAGGTCCCAGACCCATAGCAGACCCCCAGCCCAGGGATCTAGAGCTGGGAAGAGAAGTCTCATAATGTTAGGCTGTAAAAAGCAGCAGGCATTGTGGCTGAGTGACATGGAGGCTGCTGGAGATCCAGGAAGTTCCCCTTAAAGGAACTTTTTTTTTTCTCACTTTATTTTATTTATTATTTAAAAAATATTTTTATTGATTTTTAGAGAAAGAGGAAGAGGGAGGGAGAGAGAGAGAAATATGGATGTGCGAGTGAAATATCGATCGATCGATCAGCTGCCTCCTCTATTGGGGATTGGGCCCACAACCTGGGCATGTGTCCTGACCAGGAATGGACCTGGCAACCCTTCGGTGCACCAGATGATGCCCAACCAACTGAGCCACACTGGCCAGGGCTTGATGCTCAGTTTAATTTGGTAGCCAGTGGGCATCCCTCCAAATTGGCTGCTGGTCCTTCTGACATGTTTGCATCATGCTTTGAGCACGTTCTTTAATTTCTGACATAACAAAATGTTCTTTGTTCCTTTTCTACTGTGCCTGCCTCTGCCCTGGAATCACCCATTTCTTAAAGGAGCCAATTTCTTTTTTCTTTTATTAGTATAATTTTTATTGATTTCAGAGAGGAAGTGAGAGGGAAAAAGAGATAGAAGCATCAGTGATGAGAGATAATCATTGATTGGCTGTCTCTCACACACGCCGCCCCCCCGCCCCCCCCTGGGGATCAAGCCCACAACCTGGGCATGTGCCCTGACTGGGAATCGAACCCAGACCTCCTGATTCACAGATCAACACTCAACCACTAAGCCACACAGGCTGTGCTAGTTTCTAGTTTATTTATCCTATGCTATTTTTGTACAGCTAAACAGATACACTATTGTTTCCTCTCCTTTCTTACTCCAAATAGAGCATACTATAGATACTTGGCAAAAAAAATATTTTCTAAAAACCCAAATGTCTAATAATAGGAGAATGATTGGATATGATAAAGTACTATATAGCCATTTAAAATGTTTTAAAAAAATAAAGATTTGGGAAAGGCTTACAAAATAATTTTAAGTGTACATTTAAGTATAAAATAATTAAAGTACATGTAAATTTTTTAATAAAAAATTTGTTTTCACTTTTAGAAAAATGATAGGGAGAGACAATGTGGCAAATTAGAAAACAGAAGACCCTTTTGCTTACAAAACACCAGAAACTTGATGAGAAGGAAATGTACTAGAACATTAGCAATTCTCTGGGTGGTGGAATTATAGATTATTCTATTTTTTTCTAGTTTTAAAAACTCACCCCTCATAGGGCAGGTGATACCTGGACACCATTTATCAAACCATTTTTGTGCATTAAAAAAAATAAGTAAAGCATGCAATTGGTAAAAATTAAAAACCGTTCCAAAATAGTTTAAAGTGAAAAGTCCGTCTTCCTTCCCCAAGTTTCCCTCCCAGGGGCCAACTGTTTCTAGGCTCTCTGTATTTTCCCAGAGAACACAAGCACATACAAGCACCACTTGAGGATAATTTTACATCAGTGTGTACTGATCTGCTTTAGGTTTGTTACTGTAATTACTTACATAGCATAGTCATTTCTTTTCCTTCCTTTAAAAAAAATGCTTCAGTGGGGAAAGAACTATCTCTGCCTCCCCAAAGTTGCAATTATCCAAAGGTAACAAGAAGCCTCCATTGGCAGGGCCAAAGTAATCTGTGATTTTTATGCCAAGAAAGTGTTGGGCACTAGGTCAGTTGCATGATGTCAGGTGTGTTCGTGCTGTGGGCTTTGGGGAGCGGCTGAAGCAGCAGGTGTGCTGGATAAGGTCGCGGCCTTGGGTGCAGCATGGATTGGGAAGGACTGGTGAGGTGTCCCCTGGCATCCTAACTCCAGGATAGCCACAGACACTAACAGCAACTCTTTTACTTTATAATTTTAGTATTACTTTCTTTATAGAACATTTTTTTTTTCTTTATAGAACATTTAATGAAAAAATACCATCATCAGGGGCCTTAGTGTTTGTCTATTTGGGAAAATTTAATTCAGCAAGATTTGATACTATAAAGCAGTAGTTCTCAAACTTCTGGCCCTTTACAGTATTTATTTTTTCAATTGTTTTATTGCTTAAAGTATTACAAAGAGTATTATATATGTCTCCTTTTTTTTCTCCCCTTGACCCTCCCCTAGCCTCCCATGCCCTCCAGTGTCTTGTGTCCATTGGTTATGCTCGTATGCATGCATACAAGTCCTTTGGTTGATCTCTTACCCGCCCCCCTCCCCACTCCCCAACCCTCCCCAGCCTTCCCATTGTAGTTTGACAGTCTGTTCGATGTTGCTCTGCCTCTGTATCTATTTTTGCTCATCAGTTTATAATGATCTTAATTATCCATAAATGAGTGAGATCATGTGGTATTTTTCTTTCATTGACTGGCTTATTTCACTTAGCATAATGCTCTTCAGTTCCATCCATGCTGTCGCAAATAGTAAGAATTCCTTCTTTTTTACAGCAGCATAGTATTCCATCTTGTAAATGTACCACAGTTTTCTAATCCATTTATCTGCTAATGGACACTTAGGCTGATTCCAGATCTTAGCTATGGTGAATTGTGCTGCTATGAACATAGGGGTGCATATATCCTTTCTGATTGGTTTCTGATTTCTTGGGATATATTCCTAGAAGTGGAATCACTGGGTCAAATGGGAGTTCCATTTTTAACTTTTTGAGGAAACTCCATACCATCTTCCATAGTGGCTGCACCAGTCTGCATTCCCACCAGCAGTGCACGAGTGTTCCTTTTTCTCCACATCCTCTCCAGCACTTGTCGTTTGTTGATGTTTTGATGATAGCCATTCTGACAGGTGTGAGATGGTACCTCATTGTTGTTTTGATTTGCATTTCTCGGATGATTAGTGACTTTGAGCATGTTTTCATATGTCTCTTGGCTTTCTGAATGTCCTCTTTTGAAAAGTATCTATTTAGGTCCTTTGCCCATTTTTTGATTGGATTGTTTATCTTCCTTTTGTTAAGTTGTATGAGTTCCCTATAAATGTTGGAGATTAAACCCTTATAGGTGATGACATTGGCAAATATGTTCTCCCATGCAGTGGGCTTTCTTGTTGTTTTCTTGATGGTTTCTTTTGCTGTGCAGAAACTTTTTATTTTGATGTAGTCCCATTTGTTTATTTTCTCTTTAGTTTTCAATGCCCTAGGAGCTGTATCAGTGAAGAAATTGCTTCGGCATATGTCTGAGATTTTGTTGCCTTTGGATTCCTCTAGTATTCTTATGGTTTCCCGTCTTACATGTAAGTCCTTTATCCATTTTGAGTTTATTTTTGTGTATGGTGTAAGTTGGTGGTCTAGTTTCATTTTTTTGCATGTATCTGTCCAATTTTCCCAACACCATTTATTGAAGAGACTGTCTTGACTCCATTGTATGTCCTTGCCTCCTTTGTCAAATATTAATTGAGCATATTGGTTCGGGTCAATTTCTGGGCTCTCTATTCTATTCCATTGATCTATATGATCTATAGACATATAGATCTTATACCAGTACCAGGCAGTTTTGAGAACAGTGGCTTTGTAATACAGCTTGATATCTGGTATTGAGATCCCACCTACTTTGTTCTTCATTCTCAGGATTGCTGCAGCTATTCGGGGTCTTTTTTTATTCCAGATGAATTTTTGGAGAGTTCGTTCTAGGTCTGTGAAATATGGCATTGGTATTTTAATGGAAAGTGCGTTAAATTTATAGATTGCTTTGGGTAGTATGGACATTTTAATGATGTTAATTCTACCTATCCAAGAACATGGTATGTTCTCCCATCTGTTTATGTCTTCCTCTATCTCTTTTTTCAACGTCCTGTTGTTTTCTGAGTAGAGGTCTTTTACCTCTTTAGTTAAGTTTATTCCTAGGTATCTTAGTTTTTTTGGTGCAATGGTAAATGGGATTGTTTTTATAATCTCTCTTTCTGCAAGTTCACTATTGGTGTATAGAAATGCCATAGATTTCTTGGCATTAATTTTGTATCCTGCTACATTGCCGAATTCATTTATTAAGTCTAAAAGTTTTTTGATGGAGTCTTTAGGGTTTTCTATGTATAATATCATGTCATCTGCGAATAAGGACAGTTTTACTTCTTCTTTTCCAATTTGGATGCCCTTTATTTCTTCTTCTTGTCTAATTGCAATGGCTAATACTTCCAGTACTATGTCAAACAGGAGTGGTGAGAGTTGGCATCCCTGTCTTGTTCCTGTTCTTAGAGGAAATGGTTTTAGTTTTTGTCCATTGAGTATGATGTTGGCTGTGGGTTTGTCATATATGGCTTTTATTATGTTGAGGTATGATCCTTCTTTCCCACCTTGCTAAGAGTTTTTATCAGAAATGGGTGTTGGATTTTATCAAATGCTTTTTCTGCATCAATTGATATGACCATGTGGGTTTTTTCTTTCAATTTGTTTATGTGATGTATCATGTTTATTGATTTGCGGATATTGTACCATCCTTGCATCCCTGGGATAAATCCTACTTGGTCATGGTGTATGATCTTTCTGATGTACTGCTGGATCTGATTTGCTAATATTTTGTTGAGGATTTTGGCATCTATGTTCATGAAGGATATTGGCCTGTAATTTTCTTTCATTGTGTTGTCTTTCCCTGGTTTTGGTATTAGGGTGATGCTGGCTTTATAGAATGAGCTTGGAAGTGTTCATTCCTCTTGAATTTTTTGTAGTAGTCTGAGGAGGATAGGTTTTAGTTCTTCCTAGAATGTTTGGTAAAACTCCCCTGTGAAGCCGTCTGGCCCTGGGCTTTTGTTTGCTGGAAGCTTTTTGATGACTGCTTCAATTTCTTCCATATTTATTGGCCTATTGAGATTTTTAGATTCTTCCTGATTGAGTTTTGGAATGTTGTATTTTTCTAGGAATATGTCCATTTCCTTCAGGTTGTCTAGTTTGTTGGAGTAGTGTAGCTGGACATTTGTAAACAAGGATCTGAAGTCCTGCCAAGAGGAGGTGAATGTTCTATCAGGAACAACCACGTGACTTGCAAGCAAGTCACGCTGGGTCAAGATTGCACACAATCTTGATTTCCCAGAACATTTACCTCCCTAAGAAAGGATAAGATTAAAAAGTTGTGGGTAGAGCAGAAAAGGAAGTGCACAGCTGCAAGTTGTCTTCAATGTGCTATTGTAATAATATAGAACAAAACAAGATTTTGTTGATTAACTGCTGACGCACTAACCTCATGCGAAACCCCAATAAAAGCAATGGTTGAGGGTACAGAGTTTGCCACATGCCTGAGCGAGCTGTAGCCCTCTACCTGGCATCAATTGCCTGTGTGCTCATCTTGCATCTACGTCTACGGTTCATTAAACATCCCTCAACAAGTAGAGTTTTTCATAGTATTTTTTAACAATCACTTGTATTTCTGTGGGGCCTGTTGTTATTTCGCCTTTATCATTTCTGATTTTGTTTATTTGGGTCCTCTCTCTTTGCTTCTTGGTGAGCCTGGCTAGAGGTCCATCAATCTTGTTTATCCTTTCAAAGAACAAGCTCTTTGTTTCATTGATTTTATGTATTGTTTTTTTGGTCTCTATGTCATTTATTTCTGCTCTGATTTTTATTATCTCCTTTCTTCTGCTCACTCTGGGGTTTTCTTGTTGCTCTCTTTCTAATTCTTTGAGTTGTAGAGTTAGATGATTAACTACCATTTTTTCTTGTTTTTTGAGATAGGCCTGTAGAGCTATAAACTTCCCTCTCAGGACTGCTTTCATTGTGTCCCATAGGTTTTGGATTGTTGTGTTTCCATTGTCATTAGTTTCCAGGAAGTTTTTAATTTCTTCTTTGATCTCATTGGTAACCCAATCAATATTTAATAATATGCTATTCAGCTTCCAAGTGTTTGAGTATTCTGGGTTGTTTTTATTGAAGTTTATTTCTAATATTATGCCATCGTGGTCTGAGAAAATGCTTGGTATGATTTCAATCTTCTTGAATTTGGGGAAACTTTGTTTGTGACATAATATGTGGTCTATTTTTGAATGTGTCCTATGAGCACTTGAGTAGAATGTATATTCTGTGGTTTTGGGGTGAAGTGTTCTGAAGATGTCAATTAAGTCCATCTGATCTAGTGAGTCATTTAGGATTGCTGTTTCTTTGCTGATTTTTTGTCTAGAGGATTTATCCAGTGATGTCAGTGGTGTATTAAAGTCCCCTACTATGATTGTATTGTTGTCGATCTCTCCTTCGATATCTTCCAGGAGTATTTTTTACGTATTTGGGTGCTCCTGCATTGGGTGCATATATGTTTACCAGGATTATATCTTCTTGTTGTATTGATCCCTTTAGTATTATGAAGTGGTCTTCCTTATCTCTTGTTATGGCCTTCACTTTGAGGTCTATTTTGTCCGATATAAGTATTGCTACCCCATCTTTCTTTTCATTTCTATTTGCCTGACAGATATTTTTCCATCCTTTCACTTTTAGTCTGTGTGAGTCCCTTCTAATGAGGTGGGTCTCTTGTAGACAGCAAATGTATGGGTCAGGATTTTTTATCCGTTCAGCCACTCGATGTCTTTTGGTTGGAGCATTTAGTCCATTTACATTTAAAGTTATTATTGAAAGGTACTTGTTTGTAGCCATTTTTTTGTGTGTGTGTGTGGCTGCTTTCTTTCTGAGCTTTTTATTTCTTCTTTTTACACCAGTCTCTTTAGCATTTCTTGCATTGCTGGCTTGGTGGTGATAAACTCCCTTAACCTTTTTTTGTCTGTGAAGCTTCTTATTTCCCCTTCAATTTTGAATGATAGCCTGGCTGGATAGAGTATTCTTGGATTCAGTCCTTTGCTTTGCATCACTTTGTAAATTTCCGTCCATTCTTTTCTGGCCTGATGTGTTTCTGTTGAGAAATCATTTGATAATCTAATGGGAGATCCCTTGTATGTAACTTTCCGTCTCTCTCTTGCAGCCTTTAAGATTCTCTCTTTGTCCTGAACATTTGCCATGGTAATTATGATGTGTCTTGGTGTGGGTCTTTTCGGGTTCACCTTGTTTGGGACTCTCTGGGCTTGTGTGACTTTTTTCTTCCCCACCTCAGGGAAGTTTTCTGATATTATTTCTTCGAATAGGTTTTCGAATCCTTGTTCCTCTTTCTGTTGTTCTGGCACCCCTTTTATTCGTATGTTGTCCCAAAGCTCCCTTAGACTCTTCTCCTGTCTTTTAATTCTTTTCTCCAATTGCAGTTCAGTTTGGGTGTGTTTTGCTTCCTTGTCTTCTAATTCACTAATTCGGTCCTCTGCTTTTCCTAGTCTACTGTTGATGCTTTCAATGGTGTTTTTTATTGCAGCTATATCACTCTTCATTTCTTCTTGGATCTTATATAAGTTATTCATTTTTCATCTTTTTCTTCTTGCTTCTTGCATAAGTTGTTGATTTTTTCCTCCATCCGGTTTATGCACTCTAGGACCCTTATTCTGAATTCTTTTTCTGTCATGTTTCATGCCTCTGTATCGCTTAGCTGCTTTTCTGGTGAGCCCTCCTTTTCTTTCCTTTGGGGTTTTTTTGCCTACTCATGTTTGATCTCACCAACATATCTAGATGTTGAGTCTTTCAGTGGCTGCTCCCTGCGTTGCAGTGGCTCCTCGGGCTGTGGTTGCTGTAGCAGCTGCTCTTAAGTTGGCAGCAGCTCCTCTGGTGGGTGCTTTTCACAGCTGTGGTGGCTCTTCTGGCTGGTGGGGGGAGGCTTCACGTATAGCTGCTGTTCCTCAGACAGAGGGTATGATCAGGAGGCTGCTGTTGCTTGGATCTGCTGTGTTGATTTAAAGGCACAAAATACAACACAACAATGCACAACGTACCAGGCACTGAACACAAATGTATTCACGATATTAATAACCCCAAATAAAGGTGACCACCTGAGTTAAGAGAGTTAGGGGATAAGGAAGAAAGAAGAGAAAAAGATAAAAGAGAAAAAAGAAAAGAAAAAAATAAGAAATAAAAGGAGTGCAAAAATGAAATTAGGGAAAAAGGAGGGAAAATAAAGAAAAAAAAGAGCGAAAAGAGAGAATGTAGTAGAAGAGGGGAAGAGACTATTTCTATGAAGAGAAAACCCCGATAGAACCGCCACTAATCCCAACAAATTCCAGCAACAGATCTCTGGAGATGAATGCAAACTACAAACAACCTATAATATCAAGTGAGGCAAGGGAAAACAGAAGCACAAAAATAACCAGGGTGTGGGGGGAAAACCAGCAGAAAAAGAAAAAGAAAAAGAAAAACAACCTCACAACCAATCCTAAAAAAAACAACACACACACACACACACACACACACACACACACACAAATATACTCAACAATCAAGCAAACAGCAACAAAACAATAGAAAGATAAAAGAAAAAAAATTTGGATAGTGAAGAAAGATAAGGGAGAGGTGTATAAAGATTTAGAGCAGTGGATTGGAATAGGATATATAAGTAGGGTAAAATTTTTACAGGGGGTAAAAAGAAGGAATAGAGATAATCTAAAGCAGAAATAGGGTAAGAGAAACAGGACAACAAAAGGGGGAAAGTGAGGAAGAGGGTTCTAGCATAGAGGTAAAATTGAGGTAGAGAAAAATGATGCTAAAGGAATGATGAAAATAGAATGGAGAACACTAATCCCAAAATAAAATAAAGAGAAAATATAATGGCACTTTAAAAAAAATGGTAAAATTGTAGCAGTAATAATACTGGTTAAAAATAAAAATGTAGTAATTAAAAGGGTAAAATCAGGTGATGGAAAAAGAAAAAAAATTGGTTTCTTTGTTAAAAGGTGAAAAAAGAATAAAAAAATAGATAAAAATTTGCAGTAGTGAAGGTCCTTCAGTTCTTCTACTCTTCAGTCTGGCACGCCTTAGTCCTGCCAGGTATTCAGGAGAGTGTTGAATTCCCCTGCGATACACTGTTCCTTCATGTTGTAAACCACAGTCCTGATTTTAAAGCAGGCCCTATTTCTGTCCCAGACTGCCTTAATTTGTCTTTACCTAAGGGTCAGTTTGTGGCTCTGACTCTGGGTGGCAGTGTTTCTGGATTGGCCTCTGAGGCTATACGGCCTCTCTGTCCAGTAGTTAAGGTTTATTTTCTCTATTGCACTTAAAACTGGTTTAGGGAAGTCCACTGCCCTGAGCTGGTTCCTTAATCATTACCCCGCTCTGTGTTCTGGGTTGTTTTTATTGTAGTTTATTTCCAATATTATGCCATTGTGATCTGAGAAGATGCTTGGTATGATTTCAATCTTCTTGAATTTGGGGAGACTTTGCTTGTGACCCAATATGTGGTCTATTTTTGAAAATGTCCCACCTGCACTTGAGAAAAACATATATTCCCTGGCTTTGGGGTGAAATGTTCTGAAGATGTCAATTAAGTCCATCTGATCTAGTGAGTCATTTAGGATTGCTATTTCTTTGCTGATTTTTTGTCTAGAGGATTTATCCAGTGATGTCAGTGGTGTATTAAAGTCGCCTACTATGATTGTATTGTTATCGATCTCTCCCTTGATATCTTCTAGGAGTTTTTTTTATGTATTTGGGTGCTCCTGCTTTGGGTGCATATATGTTTATCAGGGTTATATCTTCTTGTTGTATCGATCCCTTTAGTATTATGAAGTGGCCTTCCTTATCTCTTGTTATGGCCTTCACTTTGATGTTTATTTTGTCCGATATAAGTATTGCTACCCCAGCTTTTTTTCATTTCCATTTGCCTGAAAGATATTTTTCCATCCCTTCACTTTCAGTCTGTGTGAGTCCCTTATTCTGAGGTGGGTCTCTTATAGATAGCAAATATATGGGTCATGCTGTTTTATCCATTCAGCTAACTCGATGTCTTTTGATTGGAGCATTTAGTCCATTTACATTTAAAGTTATTATTGAAAGGTACTTGTTTGTAGCCATTTCTATTTTTTGTGGCTGCTTTCTTTCTGAGCTTTTTATTTCTTCTTTTTACACCAGTCTCTTTAGCATTTCTTGCATTGCTGGCTTGGTGGTGATAAACTCCCTTAACCTTTTTTTGTCTATGAAGCTTCTTATTTCCCCTTCAATTTTGAATGATAGCCTGGCTGGATAGAGTATTCTTGGATTCAGTCTTTTGCTTTGCATCACTTTGTAAATTTCCATCCATTCTTTTCTGGCCTGATGTGTTTCTGTTGAGAAATTATTTGATAATCTAATGGGAGATCCCTTGTATGTAACTTTCCGTCTCTCTCTTGCAGCCTTTAAGATTCTCTCTTTGTCCTGAACATTTGCCATGGTAATTATGATGTCTCTTGGCAGGGGTCTTTTCAGATTCATCTTGATTGGGACTCTGTGCTTGTGTGACTTTTTTCTTCCCCACCTCAGGGAAGTTTTCTGATATTATTTCTTCGAATAGGTTTCCTAACCCTTGTTCCTCTTTCTGATGTCCTGGCACCCCTTTTATTCATATGTTGTTTCATTTCATGTTGTCCCATAGCTCTCTTAGGCTCTCCTCCTGTCTTTTAAGTTTTTTCTCCAATTGTGGTTCAGTTTGGGTGTGTTTTGTTTCCCTGTCTTCTAATTCGTTAATTCAGTCCTCCGCTTCTCCTAGTCTACTGTTGAAACTTTCAATGGTATTTTTTATTGCAGCTATATCACTCTTCATTTCTTCTTGGTTCTTTCATAAGTTATTGATTTTTTCATCCATTTCTTTTTTATTCTTACATAAGTTGTTGATTTTTTTCATCTGTTTCTTCTTGCTTCTTGCATAAGTTGTTGATTTTTTCCTCCATCCGGTTTATGCACTCTATGACCCTTAATCTGAATTCTTTTTCTGACATGTTGCATGCCTCTGTTTCACTTAACTGCTTTTCTGGCAAGTCCTCTTCTTCGTTCCTTTGGGGGTTTCTTTGTCTACCCATGTTTGATCTCACCGACAGATCTAGATGTTGAGTCATTCAGGGGCTCCTCCTTGGGTGGCTGTGGCTCTTCGGGCTGCGGTTGCTCCTCTGGTGGTTGTGGTAGCAGTTGCTCCTCAGTTGGCAGCAGCTCCTCTGGTGGGTGCTATTCACAGCCATGGTGGCTCCTCTGGCTGGTGGGGGAAGGCTTCTCATGGAGCTGCTGTTCCTCAGACAGAGGGTGTGCTGATCTCGAGGCTGCTGTTCCTTGGATGGGGGTGGGCTACTCTCGCAGCTGCTACTCCTTGAACTGGGGCAGGCACTGACACCTGATTTCTCATCAGAAACTCCATTGCAGCTCCACTCACTCCTACTTGGTGGTGGCAGTGGCTGTGGCTTCAGCGGACAATATGGCGGAGCGCCCCTTAAAGGAACTTAAATGCATACTAGCCCAGTGCATGAATTCGTGCACCTTGAAAGAAACTGTGGGCCACGATGCTGCAGTGGGCACAGGGGTGGGTCTTGGCCCATCCTCTGCGCCTCTGCCTAGCACTCCCCACTCTGTGCCCTGGTCCCCTCTCTGCTGGAAGCCCCGCTCCCGCTGCCGCCGTTCCCAAGCATTGATGGTGCTGATGATGTAGAGTGATTGGAGCTGGTGCCAGCAGCTGGTGTGGGTGGCAGCTGCTGCTCTGATCGCCCCTCAGGAGCAGGGAGAGGTGGAGAAGCCCTCAGGGGGAATTGGAACCAGCAGCTGCCACTCGCACCTGCTGATGGCGCTGAGCGATCTGGATTGGTGCCGGGTGCCAGCAGCGGTTGCGAACGGCAGCTCTGGTGCTGGCTGCGGGTGCAAGCAGGGCCAGCACCAGAAGCAAGTGCAAACACAGGGCAGGACCATGGTGTGCAGGAGCAAGGAAATTTCAGGAACCACCAGAGACTTTCGCTGATGACAGTGACCAGTGCCACGCCTTGGTCTGGTGCTTCTGCTCACCTATTTCACCATCCAGCTGCAGCTGATGCCTGCCATGTTTCATGCTCTACTGCCTCACACTGCCAATGTCAATTTCCATATTACCCTTTTATTATAGAGGATAGAGGTCCGGTGCATGGGTGGGGGCTGGCAAGCCTGCCCTGCTGGGGGCCCTGCTGGGGGCCTTGCTGGGGGGTAGGGCCAGCTTGGGTAAAGGGCTGTGGGCAGTTTGCATGCTGGCCACTCCCCTGATTGGGGTAGGGATCTCCGCTAGGGGGTGGTGCTAGCTGTGGCGAGGGGCCGTAGGCACTTTGAAGGCCAGACATGCCCCCAATTGGGGTGGGGCTGCCTGCTGGGGGGCATGGCCGGCTGGAGCGAGGGACCTCAGGTGGTTTGCAGGCTGACTCCTGCCCCGATCAGGTTGGGAATAACTGCTGGGGAGTGAGGCCAGCTGGGGTGAGTGGCTGTGGTCATTCTGATCTCTGGTCGTTCAGCCATTTTGTTTGCTGGACTTTTATTATATAGGATATTCATACCCCATGGCCAGACAGTAGTGCAGTCAGGCCTGGGGAGGGGGGAGATGCAGAGTGGAGGGGGCCAATGGGGAGAAAAGGAGGACATCTGTAATGTTCTCAACAATAAAGACAAATTAAAAATATATTGCTAACAAAACAATGAAAGATTGTTATTTGTGACAAAATGAGTGGAACTAGAGGGTGTCATTGCTGAGTGAAATAATCAGGTAGAAAAGATAAATTTTGTATGATTTCACTTCTATGTACAATCGAAAAAAACAAAACAAATGAACAGACAAAACAGAAACAGATCCTTAGATATAGAGAAGCAGCTGATGGTTTCTAAAGTGGAAGTTGGGGCATGAGAATAAAATGAAGAAAAAGTAGCCAATTTGCTCACTTATTAACATATCTATGAAAGAGCACATATCCCCTCATCTTCATTCACTTTGGGCATTGTCAGTCTTTTAAGTCTTTGCCAATATTACGGGTTTAAATGTTATCTCATTATTTGTATTTCTTTGATTTTCATTAATCTTGCTCATTTTCATTATATTTTTGTGGGAAATATGTGGTATATACAGGGTAGGGCAAAAGTAGGTGTACTGTTGTTTATATGGAAAATAATACAATAATTAATAATAATACATGAATGAGCTCTTTTGCATACAACTGTAAACCTACTTTTGCCCACCTTGTATTATAAAACTTAATTATGTTTATGTCATTTGAGTTAATGATTCTGTTTAAGAAGTAAAATCAAGAAAATATGTGGTACTCACAGATTTATGTCAAAAATGATCATCACAGTATTATAAGAGTAGAGATTGGTTAAATTAATTATAAAGTATCGTATCTATATGATGCTGTATTACACAGCCATTTAAATGCTATGTTTAAGAAGAGTTTATAGAATATTATTTTATAAGTAGGGGGAGAGAAAATTACATACCCAAGAAAGAAAGAAATGACATAAGAAAGAATACATTAAAATGTAAGCATTAGTTATTTATGAGTGATGGAACCATGGATAACTATTTTCTATATTTCATCTTTTAAAATAATAATAATAAACCAATTATATGGTAACATAAATGAATAATTAAAAAAAGGAAATGGGATAAGTGGGCATTCTGTCTTGTTCCTGATAAGAGGAAAGATTTTTAAAATTTCACTTTTGAGTATGTGTTGTTAGTTGTGCAAAATCTGAATGGATTGAGAAAATATGCCAGAGATGAATTTTATGTTAAGTAGATCATGTTCCACTATATACTCTATTAAAATAATGACATTCATCAAAAATAATTTTTTAACAAAAATATTTTTATAATTTCAAAAATTTCAAGTATTGAATTGAAATATTTTCTGGTATTGTTTTCATGTTTATCAGTGTTTCTGTGGATTTAATCACACTTCAAAAAGTTTGTGCTTCTTACTAAAAGCTGTTTGTAACCTTCAAATTTTTTTCAATAGAAAATTGTTGTACTAATTTGTTACCCATTAAATCTATAGGTTTAAAATGCAAATTTGAAATAACTGTCTGGTTGAATGTTAAAGTAAATTTCAAATTGAATATCATTTTTATTATTTCAACTTTAGCTTCTTTATAATAGGACAAAAGTCATAATCACTGTTGAAAAGAGCAACTATGTATAACTAGAGGCAAAGTGCATGAAATTTGTGCACAGGTAGGGTTCCTAGCAGCTGCTGACTGCCGGCTGGGGCACCTCCTTTCCACTGCTGCCACTGGCTGGGAGGGGGGCTCCCTTCCACCAGCCACTTGCCTCTGCTGCCGCTGGCCCTGTTTCCTGGTCGCACTCCCAGTTGAACTCCCAGTCAAGGGGACAATTTGCACATTAGACTTTTATTATATAGGATTACTACCTAGTAAAAAAAATTTTATAGTCGTGAAGGGTCATTAATGACAGTCTTCAATGCATTCAGCAAATCTGTACTTGACATTGTGTTCAAGCCCAATCCAACTCCTGGTCCTTTGGCCTCCATGTGTACAATGACACCACCATAAGTGATAAAAGGTTTGGTATGGGTGTGATCTAAAAAGGAGATTAATGAAAACAATGAATCCTGAGTTCATAGTTAGAAATAGACAGAATAAGCCAATAAAGAAGGGAATATTTTCTACATAGGATTACTGTGCTCACGGGATCATATGAGTGTTTATGACTTTTAAAAGGAAGTCTGTTTGAGGAAATGAGAGGAAGAATTACATAAGAGGTGAGATTAGGGTAGAGTTGTTTTGTCCAGTAAACAAGAGTGGGAGTGAATCAAGATTGTAACAACACCGTGTTCAAAATCATGGAGATAAAAAAACATTCTCTCTTAATAGTATAGAGAATGATTCACTCTGGTAATAAATGCAGTATCTCATGGGGTTTTGGAAATAAAGGACAAATGACAGATGTGTTGAGCACAAAGTGTTTTATAGTCTACTAGAGGCCATGTGCACAAAATTCATACAGTCGTGTGTGTGTGTGTGTGTGTGTGTGTGTGTGTGTGTATGTATGGGGGTGTCCTCAGCCCAGCCTGCACCCTCTTGCAGTCCAGAAACCCTTGGGGGATGCCCGACTGCCGGTTTAGGCCCCTCCCTGTGTGGGAAGTGGGCCCAAACCGGCAGTCAGACATCCTTAGTACTTCTGTGGAGATGGGAGAGGTTCCCATCACTGTGCTCGCCTGCTGTGAGCCCGGCTTCTGGCTGAGCACCGCCACCCCTGTGGGAGCACACTGACCATCACGGGGCAGCTTCTGCGTTTAGCATCTGCCACCAGGTGGGCAGTGCACGTCATAGCGACCGGTCGTTCCTCCATTTGGTCAATTTGCATATTAGCCTTTTATTATATAGGATTGCATGTATTTATTTTTTGGCAATGTGAGTCACTGAAAGTTCAAAGCAAAGGAGTGGTATTTTTCCATATCATCTTAGAAAAAAGAGAGAAACATTGAGGTGATAGAGACACATCAACTAGTTGCCTCCCATATGTGCCCCGACCAGGCCAAGATTGAACCTGCAACTGAGGTATGTGCCCTGTACTGGGAATCAAACCCGTGACCTTTCAGGTCACAGGTTGACACTCCAAACAATGAGCTAAATTGGCCAGGGTGAAATTTTCACTTCTGAATGGATAAAATCCCAAAGAATCCTAGGTCACTGGGGCAATATTTATTTATTTATCTATTTATTTAATTTTTATTTTTTAACTATGTTTTTATTGATTTTTAGACATAGAGAAAAGGACAGGAGGCAGCGTGATAGCTTCCTGGAAAGAATGGGAGCCCGAGGAACTATCTCATGATTCAGTCCATTAAGTGTTTATCCATACCTAAATTTGTGTATCTGGTCTCCAAAAAAATTATCAATATTTGAAAAACTAAATATAAATATTGCCAAACATGTGGGAAAGGTGGGGGGGGGGGGGTAAGGGAGGCTTACCAGCAAAAAGCTGAAAATTGTCTCCTAAATGTAACTAGATCAAGAGATCTTCTTTGTCAGTTTGTCCTTAGAATAAATGAGCTATTCTGTGATGGGTAACTTGTAGAAAGTCAGATGGAAAACTGACTGTTCAAAGAGTCTATTTGTAGCATTATTTACCTAAAATGTTTTCTAAGCTTCTTTGTTACTTTGGATTATTTGTTTAGTTTTTTATTTCCACAGACCTGCTAGCTCAGCCACCTACTCCTTTGCCATTTGATGCCCCCTTTTCCCCACATTACAGTGCATGTGCTTACTATGATATCTCATCTAAGACCTTGTTTTCTATGACCTATGATTACTGACTAATTTTAGCAGATCCACTAATAACTTTGTTCTTGGATTATTTGCTTAGACGTTCATTTGCCACATAGCTACCCACCCTCCAACTCTTGCTCTGCAGCTTTCTACTTTGATTGTTTGGCAGTTGATGCCTAGTTTTCTTCATGTTACCTTGCATGCCCTTTGCTATGGCATCTCTTCTAAGAGCTTATTCTCTATGAGCTATCACTTCTTTTTTAAACATATTTTATTGATTTTTTACAGAGAGGAAGAGAGAGGGATAGAGAGTCAGAAACATCGATGAGAGAGAAACATTGATCAGCCGCCTCCTGCACACCTCCTACTGGGAATGTGCCTGCAACTAAGGTACATGCCCTTGACTGGAATCAAACCTGGGACCCTTAATTCCACAAGCTGACGCTCTATCCATTGAGCCAAAGCAGCTAGGGCTATCACTTCTCTTTAATTATTAGATTATTATCTTAGAAACTTTGGTCTTTGGGTCATTTGTTTAATCTTATTCTGGACAGACCTAGTCACCCTCTCACTTCACTCACCAACCAGCTTTCAACTTTGACTGTTTGCCATTTGATGCCTGGTTTTCCCTCCTCATTGCTTTGAATGCCTCAATTAAGAGCTTATTTTCTCTGACCTGTAATTCCTGGTTAATTTTTAGCAAATTTATTTTTTGACTTTGGTCTTGATTCAAGCCACTTCTCCTGTATCTGTATTCTATCTATCTATCTATCTATCATCTATCTATCTATCTATCTATCTATCTATCTATCTATCATCTATTTCTATATAATCTCTACATAACAATCTTTATATAATATATCTTATCTAATAATAGATAAAGATTGAAATTGACCATAACTTTGCTACGCCTCCCCTTGGATAATCAGAGCGATATGCAAATTAACCGCCAACAAAATGGCAGCTAATTTGCATACTGCAGGCAGGGAGGGCCAGCGTGAGCTGCCATCTAGCCCCGATTGCCCCCTGAGGCCCAATGCCAGCTGGGACCCCTGTATGGGACCCTGGGGGGTGGGGGTTTGGTGGAGTGAACATGCCGCCTAAGCCCCAACAACAGCTGGGACTCCTGTGCCTTCACTGAGCTTTGAGGGCCAATTGAGATACTATATAAAGAAAATGAGGGAAGACATGAGAAAGAAAAGAAAGGGCAGGCAACACAAAATAAAGATTGGAAGGAACCTGTAAACCTATTGTCACATAAATATGGAATAGAGTTAATAGTGTTGTAATGGCGATATGAAGCCAGGTGGGTACTGGAAATATCAGGGAACACTTTGTAAAGTATATGATTGCCTAACCACTATTCTGTAACTAATAAACCTGAAACTAATACAAAATAATATTGAATGTAAATAAATGAAAATAGAAGTGAAATTTTTCTAAATTTCAAAGTTTAAAAAAGGCTGTAAAGGAAGGAAGGGGAAGAATAAAAATAGTGTTTTTCATTTTACCACTTTATTGTCTTTTCAGTACATGAAAAAGACAGTTGTCTTTATATGGTGCTTTTATGCTTTTCTAAGTCATTATCTCATTTGATGTTCAGGGCAACTTAAAGACAAGATCATTATTCCCTCCACTATTCAAAGAAAGGAAATGTTTCTGCCTGGCCCAATGATTCAATCATCAAGCCCTTATTGTAAAGCAGGCTTATGAAATTTTCTGTGAAGGGTCATATCTATACTAATAAAAGCCTTCAGGGTGATCTGACCAGCAGGGGAGGGCAGTTGGAGATGATCAGGCTGGCAGGGGAGTAGTTAGGCATCAATCAGGCCTCAGGGGAGCTGTTAGGGGGTGATCAGGCTGGCACGCTGAAGCAGTTAGGGGCAATCAGGCAGGCATGCAGGCGAGCGGTTAGGAGACAGCAGTCCAGGATTGTGAGAGGGATGTCCAACTGCCGGTTTAGGCCCGATCCCAGCAGTCGGACATCCTGGGATGAGGCCTGCCGGACATCCAGGGACATCCTGGTATCAGGCCTGTCAGACATCCTGGGATCAGGCCTAAACCAGCAGTCAACATCCCCCAAAGGGTCCGAGATTGGAGAGGGTGCAGGCTGGGCTGAGGGACACCCTCCTCCCATGCACGAATTTTGTGCACCGGGCCACTAGTGTGTGTATGTATGTATATATATATATATATATATATATATATATATATACCCTAATAAAAGAGAAACATGGTAATTAGCATACGACCGCTACCCTTCCCATTGGCTAATAAGCATATCCTTATGCAAATTAACTGTCAGCCAAGATGGCGGCTGGCAGCCAGGCAGCTGGAAGCGAGCATGAGGCTTGCTTGCTCCAGGAACTGCAGACTGCAACGTTCCCCACCTGACTTGCCATCCTCTGAGCTACAACTCTAAGAAACTATGTTGCAAATATACATTGTTTCGATTATAGCAGCGGAAGCCTCAGAGCTAGAGCCAGAGCTAAAGCTGGCCCAGAATAAAAAAAAAAGAAAGAAAAAGAAAAAAAGGAGTGGTTGGGAGCTTCAGTCAATTGCCAGCCTGAAAGCAGCCCTCAGCTCCTCACCCAGACTGGCCAGGCACCCCAGTGGGGACCCCCACCCTGATCCAGAACACCCTTCAGGGCAAACCAGCCAGCTCCTAGGCCTCTATCCTATATAGTAAAAGGGTAATATGCCTCCCAGCACCGGGATCAGTGGAGTAGCGAGGCCTCCTGGCACCGGATCAGCGTGACAGGGGGCAGCGCCCAAACCCCCTGATTGCCCTGTGGCTCTTTGTGTGACAGGGTGCGGCGCCCCAACCCTCCCCCAACCCCACAGGCCCTGCTTTGTGTGTGACGGGGGTAGAGCCATAACCTCCCCATCGGCCCTGCCCTGAGTGTGACAGTGGCGGCGCCCCAACCCCCTGACCCGCCCTGCTGTGTGTGTGACAGGGGACAGTGCCCTAATTCCCCCTTTTGGCCCTACTCTGTGAGTGATGGGAGGAGCTCCTCAACCCCCTGATGGGCCCTGCTCTGTGCATGACAGGGGGGAGCTCCCCAACCCCCTGATTGGCCCTGCTAGTGCGTGACAGGGTACGGAGCCCCAACCCCCCTGATGGGCCCTGCTCTGTGCGTGACAGGGGGCAGCGCCCAAACCCCCCTGATGGGCCCTGCTCTGTGCAGGGGGCAGCGCCCCAACCCCCTGATCGGCCCTGCTTTGTGCATCACAGGGGGTGGCGCCGTAACCTCCCCATCGACCCTGCCTTGAGTGTGACAGGGGGTGGTGCCCCAACCCCCCAATCGGCCCTACCCTGAGCATGACTGAGGGTGGCATTGCAACCTCCCGATCCGCCCTGCTCTGTGCATGACAGGGTGGCGCCCAAACTCCCCAATCGGCCCTGCTCTGAGCCCACCAGGGGCTGCACCTAGGGATTGGACCTGCCCTCTGCCACCCGGAAGCAGGCCTAAGCCAGCAGGTCGTTATCTCCCGAGGGGTCCCAGACTCTATATATATATACTAGAGGCCTGGTGTAAATAAATTTGTGCACTGGGGGGGGGGGGGGGGGGGGCGGGAGGGGGCAGCCCGGCCTGTGCCCTCTCGCAGTCTGGGACCCCTTGGGAGATAACGACCTGCTGGCTTAGGCCTGCTTCCGGGTGGCAGAGGGCAGGCCCAATCCCTAGGTGCAGCTCCTGGTCCGCTCAGAGCAGGGCCGATGGGGGAGTTGGGGCGCCGCCCCGTCATGCACTGAGCAGGGCGGATCGGGAGGTTGTGATGCCACCCTCAGTCAAGCTCAGGGTAGGGCCGATTGGGGGTTGGGGCACCGCCCCCTGTCACACTCAAGGCAGGGTCTATGGGGAGGTTGTGGCGCCACCCCCTGTCACGCACAGAGCAGGGCCGATCAGGGGGTTGGGGCGCTGCCCCCTGTCACGCACAGAGTAGGGCTGATAGGGGAGTTGGGGCACCGCCCCCTGTCACACACAGAGCAGGGCGGATAAGGGGGTTGGGGCACTGCACCCTGTCACACTCAGGGCAGGACCAATGGGGAGGTTATGGCTCTACCCTGTCACACACAGAGCAAGGCCCGTGGAGGGGGGTTGGGGCGCCACACCCTGTCAAACACAGAGCCCCAGGGCAATCACGGGATTGGGGAGCTCCCCCCTATCAGGCACAGAGCAGGGCTGATCAGGGCGTTGGGGTGCCTTCCCCTGTCACGAACAGAGCAGGGCGGATAGGGAGGTTGTGGCCCCGCCCCCTGTCACACACAGAGCCGCAGGGTGATCAGGGGGTTTGGTCGCTGCCCCCTGTCACGCTGATCCCGGTGCCAGGAGGCCTCACTGCTCCACTGAACCCGGTGCTGGGAGGCATATTACCCTTTTACTATATAAAATAGAGTCCTTGTGCACGGGTGGGGGCTGGCTGGTTTGCCCTGAAGGGTGTCCTGGATCAGGGTGGGGGTCCCCACTGGAGTGCCTGGCCAGTCTGGGTGAGGGGCTGAGGGCTGTTTTCCTGAAGCGAGTGACTGAAGCTTCCAACCGCTCCTTGTTTTCTTCTTTTTTTTTTTTTAATTCTGGGCCAGCTTTAGCTCTGAGGCCTCGCTGCTGAAAACATCGATACAAAGTTTCGGTCCACCTGGCTTTCAGTCCAGCTGGTTTCTGGAGTTTTGTTTATCTTATTTGCAACATAGTACATAGTTGCTTAGAGTTGTAGCTCAGAGGCCGGCAAGTGAGGTGGGGAACGTTGGAGTCAGCAGCATGTTCGCTTCCAGCTGCCTGGCTGCCGGCGCCATCTTGGCTGACAGTTAATTTGCATATACTCACTGATTAGCCAATGAAAAGGGTAGCGGTCGTACGCTAATTACCATCTTTCTCTTTTATTAGTGTAGATATTTATAAAGATTAATGCTTTTATAACTCCAATATTTATTTCCCCTTTAATCTTCTTTTTTTAATTCTTTATTATTTAAAGTATTACATATATCTCCTTTTTCCCCCATTGGCCTCTCCCCGGTCACCCCCCCCCCCACCCCCCACCTCACAAGCCTTCAACCTCATAGTGTCTGTGTCCATTGGTTGTGCTCATATGCATACATACAAGTCCTTTGGTTGATCTCTTACACCCCTCCTCATTGCCTTCCCTTTGAAGTTGGATGGCCTGTTTGGTGCTTCCCTTACTCTGGATCTATTTTTGTTAATCAGTTTATGCTTTTTATTATATTCCACAAATGAGTGAGATCATGTGATATTTATTTTTCTCTGACTGGCTTATTTTGCTTAGCATTATGCTCTCCAGTTCCATCCATGATGTTGCAAATGGTAAGAGTTCTTTCTTTTTTACAGCAGTGTAGTATTCCATTATATAAATGTACAACAGATTTTCAATCTACTCATCTGCTGATGAGCACTTAGGTTGTTTCCAAATCTTAGCTATTACAAATTGTGCTGCTGTGAACATAAGGGTACATATGTCCTTTCTGATTGGTGTTTCTGAGTTCTTGGGATATATTCCTAGAAGTGGGATCACTGGGCCAAATGGGAGTTCCATTTTTAATTTTTTGAGGAAACTCCATACTGTTCTTCACAGTGGCTGCACAAGGGTTCCTTTTTCTCCACATCCTCACCAGCATTTGTTGTTTGTCCATTTGTTGATGATAGGCCTTCTGACATGTGTGAGATGGTATCTCATTGTCGTTTTGATTTGCATCTCTTAAATGATTAGTGACTTTGAGTATGTTTTCAAATGTTTCTTGGTCTTCTGTATGTCCGCTTTCAAAAGGTGTCTATTTAGTAGTAAGTCCTTTGCCCATTTTTTTTTGTTTATCTTCCTTTTGTTAAGATGTATGAGTTTCCCATAAATTTTGGAGATTAGGCCCTGGTAGGATATAACATTGGCAAATATGATCTCTCATGCAGTGAGCTTTCTTGTTGTTTTGTTGATGGTTTCTTTTGCTGTGAAGAAGCCTTTTATTTTGATGTAGTCCCCTTTGTTTATTTTCTCCTTAGTTTCAATTGCCCTAGGAGCTGTACTGGTAAAGATATTGCTAGGACAAAATTCTGCTATTTTGCTGCCTATGGATGCTTCTAAGATTTTTATGGTTTCCCATCTTATGTTTAAGTCCTTAATGCATTTTGAGTTTATTTTTGTGTATGGTGTAAGTTGGTGGCCTAGTTTCATTTTTTTTTGCATGTATCTGTCCAGTTTTCCTAACACCGTGTATTGTATACTCTGCTTCCTTTGTCAAACACTAATTGAGCATAATGACCTTGGTCAATTTCTGGGTTCTCTGTTTTGTTCCATTGGTCTATAGGTCTGTTTTTGTGTCAGGACCAGGTAGTTTTGAGAACAGTGGCTTGGCAATATAGCTTGATGTCTGGTATTGTGATCCCTCCAACTTTGTTCTTCTTTCTCAGGATTGCTGTGGCTATTCCGGGTATTCTTATTTATTTATTTATTTATTTATTTATTTATGTTCCATATGAATTTTTGGGGAGTTTTTTTTTTAGGTCTGTGAAAAAAACTTGGTATTTTAATAGGGATTGCATTAAATCAATAGAGTGCTTTGGGTAGTATGGACATTTTAATGCTGTTATTCTACCAATCCATGAACACGGCATATTCTTCCATTTGTTTATGTCTTCCTCTCTCTGTTGTCAATGTGCTGTAGTGTTCTGAGTAAAGGTGTTTTACCTCCTTAGTTAAGTTTATTCCTAGGTAATTTAATGTTTTTTGTTGCAATGGTAAATGGGATTGTTTTGTTTTTGTTTCTCTTTCTGTGAGTTCATTATTGGTGTATAAAAAAGCCATAGAATTCTGGGTGTTAATGTTGTATCCTGCTACATTGCTGAATTCATTTATTAAATCTAGTACTTCTTTTATGGAGTCTTTAGGGTTTTCTATGTACAATATCATGTTGTCACAAATAATGACAGTTTTATGTTTTGTTTTCCAATTTGGATGCCTTTTATTTCTTCATCTTGTTTGATCACCATGGCTAGCACTTCCAGTAAATGTCGAACAGAAGTGGTGAGAGTGGGCATCCCTGTCTTGTTCCTGTCCTTAGGGGAAATGGTTTTATTTTTTGCCCATTGAGTATGATGTTGGCTGTAGGTATTTCATATAAGGCTTTTCCCACTTTGCTGAGAGATTTTATCAAGAAAGGGTGTTGGATTTTGTCAAATGATTTTTTTCCATGTATTGATATGATTATGTGATTTTTGTCTCTCAATTTGTTTATGTGATATATCATGTTTATTGATTTGCAGATATTGTACCATCCTTGCATCCCTGGAATAAATCCCACTTGGTCATGGTGTATGATTTTCTAATGTAATGCTGGATCTGATTTGCTAGGATTTTGTTGAGGATTTTAGCATCTTGGTTCATCAGATATATTGGCCTGTAATTCTCTTTCTTTATAGTGTCTTTATCTGGTTTTGGGATTAGGGTAAAGCTGCCTTCATAGAAGGAGTTTGGAAGTGTTCCTTCCTCTTGAATTATGTGGAATAGTCTGAGGAGGATAGGTTTTATTTCTTTTTTGAATGTTTATTAAAACTCCCCTGTGAAGCCAGGGCTTTTGTTTGCTGAAAGATTTTTGATCACTGTTTCAATTTCCTCCATAGTTTTCAGCCTATTTAGAATTTTTCATTCTTCTTGATTGAGTTTTAGAAGGTGGTATTTTTCTAGGAATGTGTCCATTTCTTCTAGGTTGACCACTTTGTTGGAATTGAGTTGTTCCTAGTATCTTTTTACAATTTTTTGTATTTCTGTGAGGTATGTTATTTCACCTCTTTCGTTTCTGATTTTGTTTATTTGAGTTCTCTCTCTCTGCTTCTTAGTATGTCTGGATATAGGTTCATCAATCCTCTTGATATCTTTTTATTGGAGTATTCAGTCCATTTACGTTTAAGCTTATAGTTGATTGGTACTTGTTTGTAGCCATTTCTATTCTTTATGCCCATGTTCCTTCTTTCCTTTTTATTTCTTCTTTTTACAATAGTCCCTTTAGCATTTCTTGCATTGCTGGCTTGGTAGTCATAAACTCCCTTAGCCTTTTTTTCCCTATGAAGCTCCTGATTTCCCCTTTAATTTTTTATGATGGTCTTGCTGAAGAGAGTGTTCTTGCATTCAGTCCCTTGCTTTGCATCACTTTGTATACTTCATTCCATTCCCTTCTGTACTGATGTGGTTTGTTGAGAAATCATTTAATAATCTAATGGGAGCTCCTTTGTAGGTAACTATCTGTCTCTCTCTTAAGCCTTTAAGATTTTCTCTTTGTACATAATATTGCCATTGTAATTACCACGTGTCTTGGTGTGGGCCTTTTTGGGTTCATCTTGCTTGGGACTCTCTGTGCTTGTGTGAGTTTTTTCTTCCCCAAATTAGGGAAGTTTTCTGCCACTATTTCTTCAAATAGGTTTTCTAATCCTGGCTCCTCCTCTTGTCCTTCTGACACCCCTGTTATACATATTTTACTTCATTTCATGTTGTCCCAAAGCTCCCTTAGGCTCTCCTTCTTCTTTCTTATTTTTTTCTCCAATAACTGTTCAGGTCGTGTGTGTTTTTGTGCCTTATCTTCTAACTCACTAATTTGGTCCTCTGCTTCTTCTAGGCCAGTGGTCGGCAAACTGCGGCTCGTGAGCCACATGCAGCTCTTCGGCCCCTTGAGTGTGGCTTTTCCACAAAATACCGACTTCTACGCACGGTCCACGATGTTTTAATTGCACTGTATGTGTGTGCCCGCACGTGGTATTTTGTGGAAGAGCCACACTCAAGGGGCCAAAGAGCCTCATGTGGCTCGTGAGACACAGTTTGCTGACCACAGTTCTAGGGTATTGTTGAAACCTTCCATCATGTTATTTATTGTAGCTATAAAATTTTTTATTTCCTCTTGATTCTTACATAAGTTGTTGATTTTCTCATCCATCCAGTTTATGAACTGTAAGATCCTTACTCTCAATTGCTTTTCTGACAACATGCCTCAGTTTCATTTAGCTCCTTTTCTGGCTATTCCCCCTTTTCTTTCCTTGGGGGATTATTTCTTTGTCTCCTCATTTTTGCTATCTCTTTCTGGCCCTGGGCACACTGCTTTGGATTTCAGAGGTTGAAGACCCTATCAGGACAATGGTCTGGAAATTTTTAGCTCAGAGGCTGAGAATGTCTTGAGTTTCATGCCTTTATTGTCTCTGCTCTGAGTTGTATCCCCTTCTCCCACAGACCTGGTCTATCAATTGTCTACTTCAGGGTGGTGGGTGCACATGCACAATTCCTCTGATGTGCAACTCCCTGTGAGGATCCAGAGCCCTCTGGCATGTAGTTCACTGTGCAGCCCAGCACCTGTGGCAGGGTGGTACCGTAGGTCCCTCTGGCAGGGCATTTGCATAGCGGTCCTGTGGCCCCTGCCTGGGAATATCGGCTTGCTCAGGGTCACCTTAGCAGTGCTTTCATATGGCGCAGAGTGAGGGGTGTATTGGATTGCTCCAGGTAGCCCTTGTAGGACTGTCCCAGGGCTGGGGGAGAAGCAGGTGCAGGTTGCTCTGAGTCACACAGTCCCTCATTTCTTGTAGCCCAGAGTGCGATGCTTTCTGTGTTACTCCAATTGACCCCTCCTTAGTGTGGAGTGGGGGCATGTTGCCCTGGGCTGCTCAGTCTGCACTCTCCCCTTTCCTGGAGTGAGGTGTGTGTTGGGTTGCTCTGGATGGCCCCAGCAGGACTGTCCTGGTAGCCGGGGTGGAGCCGGTGGGGTTGCTGTCGCACTGTCATAGCTGCCCAGTGGCATCCTCTGTGTTTCTCCGGGTTTCCCTGGCAGCAGGTTCCATTGCTGAGGCTGGAGTGCATGCTGGGAGGCTTCGATTCAGGCTAGCAGCATGGTTCTGGGTTCCAAGGTGGAGGTGGGGTACAGGGTTCCCTCTGGCTTGCACTCACTGCAGGGTCTTGGAGCCAGATCCTAGAATACTGGGTCCCAGTGGGCTGGTGAGGAGGTCTGTTGTGGATGCTCACTCAGGCGGTGTGCATGGTCCCTGCAGATGTCTGGGAGCCTGCTGGGAGGTACTGCACCATTCACTGCCAGGGCATGGTGGTGGTTCCATGCGAATAAAGGCTGGCAAGTGGCGTTCTCTAGGTGTCCTCTTACCTTCCTTATTGAAAATTGTCTCCTCAGCTGTATCTAATTTGTTAATTAAGGGAGGATGTTCTCTGATTTATTTGCTTTTCTGGCCTGGCCCTAGCAGGTGGTGCATGACACTGCTGCCTATTCGGCCGCTATTTTTCTCTCCTCCCGTATAATCTTAAACTTATAAGCCCTATTAGTTAATAAAAGTAATTATGACATTTCTACTAGAGATGACTAGGTTCCATTTGAAAGGGATGTTTTTCTTAGGTTTTAAAATTTTTTTACAATAGTGACATAACAAAAATGTTTTATACATGAGAGATTGTGATAAGGAAGCATTTTTCTTGGCTAAAATAAGTTTGGCTAGTTGAGCAATATACTCTGACTATGGAAATTGTCAGTTGAAAAGACCACTCAGATCAAGAAAAACTTTCTTGGTCTTCTATATTGTTGTACACTTGGTACTTAGCACAGTGTCTCTTCAAGTAATATGTGGAGTTTTGGAGTCAGTGTCTTTCTCTTCTTTTTTAATTAATGCAATATGCAAAGTAGTTAGGTCCAGGTGCCAGACTACTCTGTTTTAGTCCCACCTTCGTTACTTCCTCCCCATGAAAACTTGGGTAGAGGACCTGAACTTCCTGTACTTCAGTTTACATAGTCCTAAAAAAGAAAGAATAATAATGCCTAAAAAAAGGATTTCTGTGTGTCTTCTGTGAGTTAATACATATAAAGGACTTAGAACTTTTCTAAAACAGAGTAAATTTTTACTAAGTGTTCACTAATTTCCTGTTGCCTCCTGCAAAAAGGAGGTTGTTATAAAATCAATATCAGAAATCATTCAGATAGGAAAAGCATAGGAGACTTTCACATTTTGCTTCATGTTTCAGAAAACAGACATTGATAATTCTAATGTTAACTCCCAAAATTTTAGATCTGCTTAATGAATTATTTTTAATCCATTTAGAAGGAAGGGTAATAATTCCCAGAGAAAACTCATTCACAGATAAACATTTGTCCTTCTTAACAGAGATATTACATAATAGAAATATTAGAATAGTAGAATATTTGAAACTAGAAGAGAGAGATCAGAGACTTTGATTCGGAAAGTCAAATGAAACCTTAGCTGTAATCTCATAGAATTGTTTAGTTTTAAAGGCAAGTAAACAAAAAGATTTCACAAAACATAATAGTTTCTTATACATAAAATAGATATTTTTTTACTAGAATTGGATTTGAAAATTATATTTCCTATTACTGACCTTCACTTGATTTTATAAATATATTAAATGAAAATAAAGGAGAACCAAAATGGCAGCACATATAAGCACCAGTACTTGCTGCCTCACACAACCACATTAAAATTACAACTAAAATACAGAACAACCATCATTTATAACTGTCTGAAATCTGGCTAAATGGAAATCCTACAACTAGTGAAGTAAAGAAGAAAGTACATTGAGACTTGTAGGAGGGGCACAGGAACGGACAGGCTGTTCTGATACCCATGTGTGGTGTTTTTGTAATCAGGAGGAATATCTCCACTATGCAGGCCTCCTATGAGATGCCAGGTGTCCCAGCCGCACACCAGTCCTAACTCAGGACTCCAGAGTTGTGAAGAGAAGTCCCATATCTTTGGACTGTAAAAAACAGCAAGGACTGTGGCTGACTAACTCAGAGGCTGCAGTCCCAAGCAGTTCCTCTTAAAGGGCCAGAATATGAACTTACGTAGTCTTTCTCCCTTTGAGATCGAGTCCTGGATGGTAGCATTTGGGGAATCAGGGACTTGATTGTCTACCATCAGGGTAAGAATTTATAGTGGCTTTTTCTCAGAAGGATGTGCTCGGCAGGGTCATTGTTCCTGTGTTGGGACAGTCCCCCCTTCCTCCTTTCCCAGAGTTGACCGACTGGCAGCCATATCTGAGTTTCCATCAGTATGGCTAAAATTATTCGCTCTGCCTGGTTGATTTCATGAGACCCTGCCCAATCCTAGTTGCAGCCCCACAAGCTGTTTGCTGTGGCTTTTCCATATGAATGGACTGTTCTGGCTCAGGCTTCAGACTCTTCTAAAATCTCTCGAACAAGCAACTGTCACTAATGTGCCACATACCTATCAATAAGAGGCCCAAGACCTGACACTAGCATCATCCTGCCTTTCTTCACAGCTTGACTTCATCTGGGCAGTTCCAAGTCCAATACAAGTAGCAGTCATCAACAAATCACCCTATAGCTCCTGTCTGGTGGCCACAGGAAGTGGCTGACTTTGTACTTTCAAGGAGGTCCCAGAGCTAGTGAACCTGAAGGACAGCTTTAGACCACATCAAACTCTACACATCCACAAAGAACACACTCAAGGAACAGACTCAGTGAGCACCAAAGCCCCAGTGAAGCAAGTCTTGCTCCAAAGTGGTGTCCACTGCAGAGCAGCTCTTCCACTGTAGTTGTAGCTAACCTGGAGGTCAGCTCCTCCCAGTGACACCAACAGCAATTAAGGCTCAACTACAACAAGACTTTGCACATAACCCACACAGGGGCACACCTAGAGTGGCCATCTCAGGTGACTAGGGAGTCTGAGCCACTGGGCCCTTCAGGACACCTACTACACAAGGCCACTCTACCAATCCAAGAGACATAGAAGCTCTGCCTAATACATAGAAACAAACATAGAGAAGAAGCCAAAATGTGGAGACAAAGAAACATATCAGCAATAAAAGGACTGAAGAAATCTCCAGAAAATAAATGATATGAAGTGAAAACAAGCTAACTACTGGATACAGGGTTCAAAACAGTGATTTTAAGGTTGATCAAGGATATTAATGAGAGCATCAAGGGACTAAATATGAGATACAAGGGACTTAGTGAGACTTATGAGGACTTGAAAAAGGACCAGTCAGAAATTAAGCATATACTAACTGAAATAGAGAATAATTTACAGGGATTAAACAGTAGAGTAGAAGATTCTGAGAATCAAATCAACAATTTGGAATATGAGGAAGAAAAAACACCCAACCAGAAGAGCAAAAAGAAAAAAGAATCTAAAAATGTGAATGTAGTTTAAGGAACTTCTAGGACAACTTCAAGAATACCAACATTCACATTATGGATGTGCCAGAAGGAGAAGAGAGTGAGCAAGATACTGAAAACCTATATGAAGAAATAATGACTGAAAACTTCCCCTACCTAGTCAAAGAAATAGACTTAAAAGTTCAGAAAGCACAGAAAGTCCCAAATAAGAGATAACCAAAGAGGTCCATAGCAAGACACATCATAACTAAAATTCCAAGAGTTAAAGTCAAAGAGATAATCTTAAAAGCAGCAAAAGTAATGCAGATAATTACCTACAAGGTAGTGCCCATATGACTATTGGCTTATTTCTCATCAGAACCTTTGCAGACCAGATAGGAGGCAATGGGGGGGAAAAAAGGGACATCTCTAAAACTCTCAACAATAAAGATTTTAAAATATAAACAAAAACAAAAAAATAACCAGTAATAAAACCAACCCCCCAAAAGTTAATTTTTTAACTGAAAATTACTCTAGAGCAGTGGTCGGCATACTCATTATTCAACAGAGCCAAATATCAACAGTACAACAATTGAAATTTCTTTTGAGAGCCAAATTTTTAAAACTTAAACTATATAGGTAGGTACATTGTTATTAACTTAATTAGGGTACTCCTAAGGCTTAGGAAGAGCCACACTCAAGCGACCAAAGAGGCACATGTGGCTCACAAGCCACGGTTTGCCGACCACGGCACTAGAGGAAATCAGTTACTGTTAACTACAAGTTTCACAAAATTAGTAATTTTTCTATATTTTTTTATAATTACTTCTAAAATAATCTGCTTAACTTTAACATATTGTTGACTATTTTTTTAAATCTGGGAAAATTCTAATTTTCTTAATTTTTTAAGGCAGTAACAGGTGGAGGTAATACACAAAATATTGGTCATCTTAAAGCAGCATGTAGGCCAGAATTATCTAGAAGAGCAATATGAAAATATAGTAAACCTTTCCTAGAGTCTGGCCCTATCCTTGTTATATCAGTTCATACTTTAATCCCAGTAACATTAGCATGTAGAAGGGCTCATTTTTATTGATAAAAGGAAATCATTGTTTATCCTGACAACTAACCTCCTAGGATACTAAATTTTCCTGATTTTTGTCATCTATTGCAAGTTGTTAATTTTTCTATTCTGAGTTCCTTACATCCATTGAATTTAGCCCATATTTTGTGCACTCCCCAGGAATCAGCATATCACTTGATTAGAAAAGTAAATAATATTATGAACATAATATTTTACTTATGTGCTTCTGCATCAGGAGGGTGAGAAGAGGTTAAAGACAGATAGGACTTCTAGATTTCTGTCTTCCATGCAATGTTGTCTCTAGCTTTATAATTTATAGAAAGAGCTCTGTTCTTCACCTATTTCCAAGATAGAATTATTGGTTACTTTACTGAACACTTAAAAATCTTATTGTGAGGAGCAATGTTCCACAATTGAGTATAGCATGGAAGATAACATCTTCTTTTCTGAAAATATTTTTTCACACTCTTTTCAAAGTGCTGGATTCTATATAAAGATTGCTTTTAAAAGAATATAATATTCATTGAAAGAAAATTGATCAAATGATTTTTCTTAATATAAAAATACGAAAATATTTTTGATAATCATTTTTATTTGATAGTAAGAGGAACACCTATTTCTTTATGACAGAACTAGAGGCCTGGAGCACGAAATCTGTGCAAGGGTATCCCGTCAAGCCCTGCCAGATGGGGTGCATGGCCGGAGGTGCCCCTTCAAGCCCTGCTGGATGGGGATGTGGCCTGAGATTCCCCATCAAGCCCTGCTGGGCTGAGGGCACGGCCTGAGGTTCCCTGTCAAGCCCCACCGCTTGGGTGGCGCATCCTCAGGTCCCCCGACCTGGCCCGGTGCCACGCAGTCTCAGGTCCCTGCTGATTTTCCTTATGGCTCATTATGGGAACCCCGCCTCTGCTGTGGGCACAGCCATATTGTGTTACAGGAACCCTGCCTCCATTGTGGGCATAGCCATCTTGTTGTGGCGTGATGGAGTGAGGATAAATTTGCTTATTACCTCTTTATTATATAGGATTACTTACATTATGAATACCAGTGATTTTTAAATATAATGAATTGACATTTAACTTTCAGATTATCAATTGTACTGGTCTTTAAAAATCTCATTAAAATTAATAAAACAATTCTTCTATAATTCTTTAATTTATTTCTTCGAAAATAATCTCTTTACTTTTAAAACATTACTGTCATTTTCACTTGTTGGGGGAAAAAATCATTCCATTGGTTATCTTTATAGTCTAAAGAAATGCTCAGAACTTTCCCTAGTACATAAAAGGCACACAGAAATATTTATTGATTAAAGTAAAAACAGTCATAATTTTTTGGTAGAGTTTGTTATGGACTAAAGTGTGTACCCCTCTCAAATTTATATATTGAAGCCTTAACTCCCAATGTGTCTATAGTTGGAGATAAGACCTTTAACAAGATATTTACAAACAAATTAGCTTATGAAGGTGGACTCTAATCCCAGAAGACTTGTATCCTTGTAAGAAGAGGAAGAGACATAAGGCGTCTTTTTCTTACCAGGGGCATACAGAGGAAAGGCCATGAGAGGACAAAGGGTGAAGATTGCTCTCTACAGTCAGCAAGGAGGCCTCACCAGAAACCAACTCTGTTGGCATCTCTTTTATATATATATATATATATATATATACATATACACATGCATATTTGTTGATTTCAGAGAGGGAGAGGGAGAGAGAGATAGAAACATCAATGATGTGAGAATCATTGATTGACTGCCTCCTGCACGCCCCTTACCAGGTATGGAGCTTGCAACCCAGGCATGTGCCCTGACAGAAATGGAACAGTGACCTCCTAGTTCATAGGTCCACCATGCTCAACCACGGAGCCACTGCAGCCAGGCCCTGCTGGCATCTTGATCTTGTATATCTAGCCTCCAGAATTGTGAAAAAATAATTTCTGTTGCTTATGCCGCTGAGTCTGTAGTATTTTGTTATGGCACCTGAGCAGACCAATGCTGAGCTTTATAGAAACTTTGTAAACATTCCAAAGCAGGATGTCTTATCATCATTATTTTCAATTTTGGCCTAATCCTAATAACATTGGGTAAGTAGAGAGGCTTATTTTTATTTAAAACAGAAATCTTATTTTCATAGCAAACTAACATTTGAAGACATTTCCCTGTTTATATGATTGGTTGTATTATTCTCAGATCCCCACATTCATGAAATTGGGCTCATATTTTGTTATCTCCAGCAATCGTCATATCACTGAAGGTTATGCAATTAAAATAGTGATATCATGAATAGAATTTTTAGAGTTATTAATGTCCCTGTGCCAGAAAGTGGATAAAGAGGAAGAGGGTAAACATACCCTATAAAGGAAGAATGGGACATGATCACCAGTGAATGATCTTGGGGAATTCTAGGCTGTTTCTTTAGGCTGAAAAAGAGGAACTTGAAAATTGAAAACAAGAAGCATGTGCAGGAAGAAACAGGTTTGTCCACTCAGAACTTTGCCTAAGTTGGAAAGATCTATTCTCTCTTTTTCCTCTTTCCAGTTTTACCAAATTTTCGGCAAGAAAATAAACAACATTTTGTGATCAAGAATATAGCAGATGCTGCACAGGCCAGCAGGAACCCAATGACATCCAAAGAGTGGTACTGGAACCAGGTGAGGTTGTGGACAACTGGCCGCAGATGTTTGGCTCCTTTGTGGCGCATGACATACTCGATCCAGAAGACCGCTCGATCCAAGGGCTTTACAGGTTGATCATGGTGAATCCTTGATAATCTCATCACATTCTCTTTATAGCTGGAAAGCAAATAAGGAACAAGGCAAAAAAGAAAGAAATGAATGAAATTTTTTTTTTGTTTGTGACATGACACATGTTATAAAAGTTAAACTAAGGGCCACAGAATTGTTACATGAACACTGCTCATTGTATAGAATTTTAACACACATAGTAGGGAGATGGTGAAATAAATATATTATTAACTGAATGCAGTTAAATGCAGGCATAAAAAAAACAATAAGAATAAAACAGTTGTTAATTGAAGCCCAATTTTTCTGAGTTGGAAGTGTGACATTGTATGAATTGTACTTTCCAGAAGATTTCCAAGACCAAGATTGTGAATGTTCCAAGATTATGGGAAAAGTTCCATTGCAAGGTAAGCATGATCCCTAACATGTTCTTGTATGGTGCTTCATACAATCAATGGTAATCCTTTAGAAAGAAGTAGTACTTACGAAGGATCATTAATGACTGTTCTCAAGGCCTTGAGCAAGTCAGCACTTGTCATTGTGTGCATGTTCACCTCCACAGCTGCTCCTTTGGCCTTCATGTGAGCAATGTTATCATGCTGATCAGCAAACATGGGAACTCCCACCATAGGGATCCCATGATAGATACCTTCATAGATCCCATTTATTCCACCATGAGTGATAAAAGCTTTGGTTTTTGGATGACCTAGTGTGGGGATAGGATGAGAAGTGGGTGAAAATTTTATTATAATGCATGAACAGAAAAGCAGAGACAGAAGAGGAAGATCTATGGGATAAGTTATTGAAGAAGGCATTATTTTCTACAGTATTTCCTGTGGGGCACTGCTACCACAGAAAATTGTTATCCTAGGAAAAGGAGGCATTAATTCCCTCTGTGTTCCTGAAACTCTTATCTAAATTCATAGCAAGTATGAATCTATAAAATTAATGGTCAAATATTTAATTATATCTTTTTGAATTAGAGGTAAAATGAAAAATATTTACTATTGTTAACTGTTTGTTGATATTAGTTTTTATGTTATTATTAGCTGTTAAAGAATTGATCAACTTGTCCATCAACTACTATATAGCCTTTCTTCTCCTTAGTCTTACCAAGAAGATCATTCTGGGGTAGCCAGTCATAGAGCTGAGTATTGGCTCCTAATGTGGCTGGTTTCTTTCCTGTGTATCTCCATAAAACCTGTGGAAGACAGTGAATATACTTCACAAGTAATACCACAGGATAATGACGTTTTAAGGTTGTAGAGTTTGTATACACCATGCATCTACTCTACTTTAGGTGATAGTTGAGAAGGGAGTATAGAAGTGTACTCTATAAACACAAAGAAGTAGTGGGGCTCTTTATAACAACCTTTTTAAACGAGTTTGTGGTAATTGCCAGATATCATTTTGTCTATTATCACTAAGAACTTCCAGGAGTGAGATTATAAGTGAAGACTTAGAAAATAATGCCATGATAGCCTAATGAGTCAGAGTTTGGGAGTTAAAATTTTTATGGCCCAGGACCTCCATATAATTTTTATCACTGGTGCTCGTAGCTTTATCTTCATATTAGTGTTTCTTACAAACATTGCTTTAGATTTTAACTACTTATTTTTTGGATGACTGGTTATCATTTCATCCTCCATTTCTTTCTATTTCTTTTTTCTCCCACAACTTCTTTATTTTAAAGTAAAAATAAGGTAGTGCTTTTGCTTATATTCCAAAGTTTGGTGAAGTATATTGTTTGGTTTCATTTCTTCAATTATCATATTTGCATTTATATATAATTTTTATAGAATTTTATGGAATTTAACCAAATATACAAAAAAACAAACAAACAGCTGTTGGATGTTTTATAAATAGCAATATAAAAAGAGCAGTAATCTAGGATGGTGGTGATAACATTAAAATGAACTGAATATTATAAATTAGGACATGCAAAGTGTTAGACTATATTAACATTCCCATGGCCTTTTAATTCTAGAAAATGTTAATTAAAATGCTAAGTGAATCTAGGCTTCTACTTCTGTGCTTAACTATGATGAATCAAGTCCTAATACAAACAAAGACATGGAGGATATTCTTATGCAGCTTTCATATCTATGTTTGCCATTTCATTTCTCCTTTTTCCTGGTCTTGGAGTAAAGGCACTTCAGAACTATTTGGGAGTTGTTAGAGCAGGCCTTAAGATTTCATGAAAAATGGTGCTTAATGTTTTTATCTCTATTTCATTGAAAACAAATGATTGTAACAGAAAGCTCAGCAAGCAAGGTGCAAATATGCCTACACTCACTATTGTAATGTTTTACAAATGTTTACTAAATACTGGTACCTGATATGTTAAGTGTAAAATGAGATTCAACTTTCAGTGGGAAAGACACCAGCCCAGCAGGATTAAAGGTTGTACTAACCTTCTGTGGAATCTGGGCAAGGGCTGAGGCAATAAGATTGCCCTTTTCTTCTGTGAGATTTTGGATGATTGAACCCAGAGAAAACACCACAATACCATCATTGCCTGAGCTCTGGACAAATTCTTCTATTTCCTGTAGAGAAAAATTCTTTGTATCATAGATATACTGTATCTTAGGGAATAAAATAAAGTTCTCTTATATTTCTAAAATAAATATTCAAGGGAATTGTCAGAGGCCTGGTTAGATTTTTAAAAAATCATTGACACTTTTCAAGAAAAATGGTGCTTAACATTAACCACCTAAGCTCTTTAGGAGAAAATATATAATACAAGATACGGATAATGTATCATAGATTTGTACACTTGAAACTATATAAATTTATTAACCAATGTCACCCCAATAAAGTTACAGTTTACATCTAATATATCATTAATGTGTTGATCTGCCTATGGCTTCATTAGTAATTTTTCACGTTCAAGTCTTCCTTTATGCCTAAGCAGATATTTGTTAGAATTGTGGTATCTACTTATATAAAAACCATGGGTGGTGTTCATCACGTCCAGAAGATCCGCTGCAACCAAGTGGAAGGAAGTCAGTCCTGCAGGGGTTTTCTTGTCAGAGGCTGCATCCTCCCCCAAGCTGTTTCCCAGAGCTGTTTCCTGTAAGGGCGGGGTTTGAGGCAGGAACCCGCCCTCAGAGCGTGGAGGCAGATCTTTCTAAAGTGTGCCATGCGCCAGCACAGCCAGGGGTGAACCAGAGTGGGGACAGCTGAAAGGTTTAGAAAAGACAGACAAGAGAATGAAAGCCAGGTCTTGGTGGGATGCTGCTTCTCTGAGAGACAGCGACCACTCCCACAGCCATGCCTTTATTTTATAGCAGATGCTAGGAGGCAAAGTAAGGGCATGACCAAGATGTTTACAACATTCTCCTGGGTTTCAATCCTACTCAACTACATGCACCTGAACTCTATCAAGCCTACATCACTCAGGCACGTGGGGCCAAGTGTTCGGACCATAGGTTCAAGCTTACAACTACAGCTGTTGGCTATCATTGTGCTGGAAGGGCCCTTCCCTCCAAGATAGGACTTGCACGTGGCAATGAGATGACTGTGCCCTCTCATGAGTCCAAGGCTTGAACCTGTCCAAAACTCTGTAGCGGCTCCACACAATAAAGTTTTAATTCTGTTTCTTTGTTACTAATGTTGTGGCCCCACCCATAACAAAGAAACAATTTCCGGAGGATGAGGCCCAGGAATCAGGATTTTAAACAGATTCCCAGGTGATTCTAATGTGCAGCCAAGGTTGAGAACCACTGCTATAGATAATATTAAACATATATCTAAACGTGCAATTCTTTGTCCAAACAATGAGCATGTTCAAAAATTAAATGAAGAAATTTTGGATATACTCCATGGAGATTTTCACACATATTTGAGTGATGATTCCTTTGATTCCACAGATGGTGCTGAAAAAGAAAATTTTACCATTGAATTTCTTAATAGTATTACTCCTTTGGGAATGCCGTGTCATAAATAAAAATTGAAAGTGGGTGCAATCACCATGTTATTGAGAAATCTCAACAGTAAATGGGGTCTTTGTAATGGTACCAGATTTATTATCAAAAGATTATGACCTAACATTATCAAAGCTGTAGTATTAACAGGATCTGCAGAGGGAGAGGCTGTTCTGATTCCAAGAATTAATTTCTCCCCATCTGACACTGGCCTCCCATTTAAATTGATTCGATGACTGTTTCCCGTGATGCCAGCATTTGTGATGACTATTAATAAATCACAAGGACAAACTCTAGACAGAGTAGGCATGTTCCTACCTGAACCCGTTTTGGCACATGGTCAGTTATATGTTGCTTTCTCTCGAGTTTGAAGAGCATGTGATGTTACAGTTAAAATTCTAAGTACTTCATCACAAGGGAAATTAGTCAAGCACTCTGAAAGTGTTTTCACTCTTAATGTGGCATACAGGGAGGGAGATATTAGAATAAGTTTAATCACTTTATCAGTCATTGTTTGCATCACTGTTGTTTTCATATCATGTTTTTGTTGTTTTCATATCATGTTTTTGTTGTTTTTATAACATGCCTCTGTTGTTGTTATATCCTTTTGTTACTGTTTATTTATTAATAAATTTATATATTATTTTCATATACATTTTACTAATTTCCTTTCATCTCTAACACTTCTATTATAGAAAAAGGGCAAATAGCAATATTAAAATATCTCCGCTAATTAATTCCCTTTTTAAAAAAATATATTTTATTGATTTTTTACAGAGAGGAAGGAAAAGGGATAGAGAGATAGAAACATCGATGAGAGAGAAACATCAATCAGCTGTCTCCTGCATACTCCCCACTGGGGATGTGCCTGCAACCAAGGTACATGTCCTTGACCATAATCGAACTTGGGACCCTTGAGTCCACAGGCCGATACTCTAACCACTGAGCCAAACCGGTTAGGGCAATTTATCCCGTTTAATGTGCATGAATTTTGTGCACTGGGCTACTAGTCTATAATAATAAAAGGGTAATATGCTAATTAGACCAGACATTCTTCCAGACAAAGCCCAGGCTGTAACGAAGCCAGGGTCCCGGATGCCTGCCAGCAGCTGGAGCAAAGCCAGCCAGGGTCCTGGGTGCCGACGCATTCCTGGAGGGAAGCCAGCCCGGGTCCCTGGTGACTGCTGGCAGCTAGAGGGAAGCAAGCCTGGGTCCCCGGTGCCAAAGGGAAGCCAGTGCCGACAGCCAGGGGTATTGGGCCTCTAGAATAGTAATAGTAATGTTTTGGAAAAAGAGATATAACATATTTAAACAGCTCTATAGTTATAAATTACTTTTAGGAGATAGTGATTGCCTGTCTTTTTGATGTATAAAACTCCCAACTCAGTGAACATTAGCTCCAATGTTCTTAATTTCAGCCTTAGCACAGAGTTGATACATAGCTACTTCTGTAAATTAAACTGCCTCACCATTTAGAGTTGTACAAGTTGGCCATGGGAAACTCTGGGTTTGGGCCCAGTCAGATCATATTCTATGAGAATGACATCCTCTAGACATGCATCATGTATTTCTTGTGACTGCTTTTGTGGCAACTCTGGAGTCACATATTCCCCAATTAAAGGCTATTAAATGACCAGAAAAGAGATGATGTCGGCTTCATTAATATTAGGAGGACATATTTGGCACCACAGAAATTATTTTGTTATTATTTTGATTCACCTTCCCAAACACATGGAGTTTGAATAAAATGTGTGTGTGTTTGTGTGTGTGTGTGTTTGTGTGTGTGTGTGTGTGTGTGTGTGTCTTCTTGATTGGAGGACCTGTCATCATCGTTTTTGCTTTTTTTGATGTTTTAACAGTTTATTTTGAAGGTGATTTAAAAAAATTTAAGGACAATCAGAGAAAAAAATGTACATAATACACTCATTAAATAAGTATTTTGATTAAATAAAAATAAGTGAAATATGTTTTCTTCTGCAACTCCAGTAATAAGTTGTTATTCTGAAGTTTCTTATACTTACAAAAAGGGGGCGCAGGGGATTACGACAATTAAAGCTTCCTCTTAATCACAGAAACCAAATTTTTCTTTTCTTCCCAATAAGTTAGTTTCCATCTTCCAACTGTGACTTGTTTTTTTAATAGATATGATGCTAGAAATTCAGAATGATTTAGTAGTCTTTCCTTTGCAAGTACAGCAATCTGATGCAGGTAGGTACAGTTGGCAAAGACTATAGGTCCACTTTCTGCTTTGATGATTTTTCTGCATTAATATTCTCAGTTTTACTATCCTCTCAACGTTTCTGTGGGACTACACTCAGAATGAGGATTTTCTGAAACTGGTGCCTGTCTTTCAGCATTTGCTCTGGCTCCATGTCAGACACTGCAAGTCACAGTTTCTGGATAGCAATTCATGCTGGAGCCTTCAATTTCTTAGAGCCTTCTGTAAAATAAATCAAGAATCTCCTACGAACATCATGTACCCTGAAAACTTCCTAAAGGGATTTTTAAAATCTTCTCGCAGTATAAGTAAATGAGGGTTTCCTCTTCACTCACTATTGATAGTTCAACACAGTATGTATGTAACGCTTATCTATTAGTCATTTGTTTCTCAATACTGTTTTCTTTTAAGATCCCTGACACTCCACATTTTTTTTATTTGAAGACTTAAGAATGTGGTATACAATCATCTTTTTTATTCCAAAAGAAACCTGTCATCAGGTTGGTAAAGAATGAAGCCAAGTTTGGGTCTCTCATTTTCCTGAACTCTATGCTGGTGACCTCCCCTATTTCCTTTGCTGTATGTTGCTGTGTCATATTACCCAAATGACTTATAGAAAATTCTACCTGAAAATTCCGCTTGTTCCTTTAAGTAAATAGTCACAATGTAGGACTCATTGAATTAGTCTCAAAAAAATTTTATCCTCTGTTTTCTATTTCAGTAGAAGCCATCACTATCAAATAAACATTCAAAATGAAAATCAAAGAGTCATCTTTATTTCCTTTTCTTCCTTTAACTCTTACTTCCCCTCTCACCCAGTAAATAGTGTGGAACTTATCCCAGTGTCTCATGAAAGCATGTTTATCTCTCATCCTTCATAGTATATGCCCATTTTCATAACTTTATCATGCTTATGAAGAATACTACAGCAGTCTCCTTAGTGATTTTCATGGCTTCCGTTTCCAGTTGCTCCTATCAATTATCCATATTGTTAAAAAAAAGATATTTTAAGATGTGCTTCAATCACGCCAGTTTTTTTAGCCGGATTTCCCAATATAATACCTAAAGTACCTATTAATAACTCACAAGAATCCTTTGGCATGGAAATAGAGTTGGCCATCCAATGATATTCAACATCATGTTACTGTTACCAAGACTGTAAGCTTTAAAAGGAAATCAGGTATCACATCATAAGGTACATAAAATCCATCAATGCTGTAGTCTTACCTTAGGTAATGGTTTGGCAGGTTTGCAGTGCAATCCTCCAACAAATTCAAAATTAGGTAGATATGGACGAGGAAATTCAAAATCCCAATATGTTCTAATTAACCAAATTTCAGCTTTCCCCAGAGTCTCACATAATGTAGTGGGTCTTCCTGGAAAAAAAGAAGTTGGGTAAAAGGAAATAGACTATAAGTTAAATGGGAAAATTGCACCACTAACTTTATGATTAGCTCTCAAGGGAAAATTAAGTTTAGGTCTTCTAGAATGATATGCTTTTAGATGTCAAATGAAATGAGGCATTAATATAATCAAATGGAATAAAAAAAAGAAAGAGAAAAATAAATAAAGATGAAAGAAATAAAAATGAAAGTTAAAAAAAGAAAATAGATTATTTGTAAGTTTCTTTTTACAAGATAAAAGGAACCAAACATTTAAACACAACTCCAAACTTCTAATTAATTTATTGCTAGTTTTTTCTCTCCAATTGAATGGCAGATGATAGATTAGCTCCACAATATCTGCACCAAATTACCCCACAATGGTTTCTAGTCTTCTAGTCAAGAATATGTCCATGACCTCTCCAGCATGTTTTAATTTCAGGATTACTCATATTGTTATAGAATCCCATCAATATCAGTCGACCTCATCCTTCTGTGTTATATCTCGTCACTTCAATTCATGGGGCACTATTTTATTAGTAAGAACTCCATGAATAATTCATACTCATGACGACCCTTTTTTGGGATGTGTGGTTCACAAATACATACTACAGTTATCACACAACTTTTTACTGCTGTCTTACTTTATTGCTGCCTCACTGATGTGTTTTGAAGGGTATTTAGGGTATTAATTTTAGGTATTTATGCAGAAGAATAAATAATTGCAAATAACCAAGTCTTTAATTTCTGTTTATAAAAAAATACATGTTTTATAACTGAGAGGAAGGGAGAAAAACAGGTGAGAATCCTTTTCACTTTAAGATTCTAATTAAAGTTGATGGTGATATAAACCCAGGGAGGAAAGCTTCATTTTATATTCATTACTTTTTAATGTAAAGTCATTTAGTCCGAAGGCTATAATTTGATAATGAAATTTTGACCAAGGACACTCAGTTTGAAATTGCCAGAGATTAGATTACAACTCCATCCCTTAGCTTCTGAATTAATGTGTTTTGCCCTCTGGATGTCTACTTTTTTTGAGACTTAAATCCTTCCTTGATTCCAAACTCAAGGTGATATTTTTATTAGTCATTATCTTATTTAAATTAATCATTTTCCTGCCTAAGTGATTTAGTTTATATGACCTTAGCCTCATTTTAGAAAGACAACTTAAAGCAATTAGGAAAATTCTACATTTAAAGTAATGCTTCACAATAATGGGTATAGAAGGGATAAATGGAAAGAGAATGAAAATGAATTTAATATAAAACAAACTGTAAATAATTTCATAAATTGTATTTGAAATGTTACATAAGAAGAATTATGGACATAAAACTGAAATTAAATAGACAAATACCCAATTTCTTTTAGTTATATAATTTACATAAAATTGAATTATATAATCAAAATGGATAATTCTAAATATATGTGTGTTAAGTTAATTAATGAGTTAAATTTTAGCTACCAAGTAGATATTATTATCAAATGAATCTGTTAGTTTAAGTGAGTTAAGTGGGGGTGTTTTTTAATTTTAAAGACTTCTTGCCTGAAAACATTATTAGTACAATTTTTGTTTAATAGAAGAAGCTCTTTTTCTCCTCCTTATATAATGCTTCTGTCCTTTTTCTCAAGTTAAGGCTTTTCAGAGGTCTTTACTCATAATCCTACCATGCCAAAATGTGGCAAGATATATTATAGTTTTCTGTTGCTACTGAGGGTAGATTTGAGCCAAGATTCTTGCAATTTTTTCCTATATCTATAGAGCCTAGTAAGTAGTGTGCTCCCAGCATGCATAATGATTATAGAGTTAATTAATTACAGCAAATCATTACATTTGAGTTTAAATCATGGGTATATAAAAGGATTTAAAATATATATTTTTATTGATTTCAAAGAGAGAGAGTGAGCAAGAGAGAAGAAACATCAATGATAAGAAAGAATCATTGATTTGCTGCCCCCTGCATGCCCCACACTGGGGATCTAGCCTGCAACCCAGGCATGTGCCGTGACCCGGAATCTAACCGTGACATCCAGGTTCATAGATTGACCACACTAGCCAGGCCCAAAGGTTTTTTTAAGTTGATTTCTTTGAACATTAGTTCTGTGAAACAATTTGATATTCAGTGAATTAAATTAGATCATATGATCTTTTGTTTGTTCTTGTTTGTGCTTTTCAAAGATAGTTGAAGTAGAAGCCTTTCTGAGTTGATTGATTCAGCTCTCAGCTAAGTGTATGAAATTGCAAATAAAAGCATTTTAAGCAGAAAAGGCAAAGATTAAAAATAGGTTGATTAGGTGTATATCAACCTATTAATTAGTGGTTCTCTTTAACTGCTCAAGACACAAAGTCTTTTAGGATTTTCTAATTACTTTTTTAGGTTTTTGTGTAGCATTCCCCCAAGAAATATAAAGTATCCTAGGAATCTTTTTCATGACCAGCCATGATGAACCTGTCCAAATACTCAACATATATTAGCAAATAAGACTCAGCAACATATTAAAAAGATCATACACCATGACCAAGTGGGATTTATTCCAGGGATGCAAGGCTGTACAATATTCACAAATCAACAAACAAGATACAATACATAAACAAATTGAAATACAAAAAGCACATGATTATATCAATAGATGCAGAAAAGTGTTTGAAGAAAATCTGACACCATTTTAGATAAAAACTCCCAGCAAAGTGGGAATAGAGGAATCACACCTTGACATAATAAAGGCCATATAAGACAAATGTGCAGCTGGCACCATACTCAGTTGGCAAAAACTAAAACCATTTCCCTTAAGAACAAGTATAAGACAGGGATGTCTTCTTTAACTACTCTTCTTCAATATATATTGATTTCATAGAAGAAGGAAGAGGGATTGAGAGAGAAAGAAACATCAATGATGAGAATCCTTGATCTACTGCCTCCGGCTCACCCCCTACTATGGATGTAGCCTGCAACCTGGGCTTGTGCTCTGACTGGGTATGGAACTGTGAACTCCTGCTTTATAGGTTAACGCTCAACCAGTGAGCCACACTGGCCAGGTTCAATGGTATTTTTATACACCAATAATGATCTATCAGAAAGAGAAACTAAAAAAAAATTCCATTTATCATTGCAAGAAAAAATTTCAGATACTTAGGAATAAACTTAACCCAAAAGGTAAAACACCTGTACTCAGGAAACTATAAGACATTGATAAAAGAGATAGAAGAAGATATAAACAAGTGGAAGAACATACCATGTTCATGGTTTGGTACAATTAACATAATTAAAATGTCCATACTACCTAAAGCAGTCTATAGATTCAATTCAATTTCTATTAATATACCAATGACATATTTCACAGATCTACAATCAATACTCCAAAAATTTGTATGAAATAAAAAATGATGCCAAATAGCTGCAGTAATCTTGAGAAAGAAGAACAAAGTTGGAGGGATCTCAATACCAGATATCAAGTTATATTACAAAGCAAATCAAAACAGCCTTGTTCTGGCACAAGTACAGACATATAGATCAATGGAACAGAAAGAGAACCCAGAAATCGCCCCAAGCCATTATGCTCAATGAATATTTGACAAAGGAGGCAAGGGCATACAGTGGAGTCAAGACAGTGTCTTCATAAATGGTGTTGAGAAAATTATACAGGTACATGCCGAACAGTAAAAACTAGACCACCAACTTATATCATACACAAGAGTAAACTCAAAATGAATACAAGGTTTTTATGTAATTCATGAAACTGTAAAAATCCTAGAAGACAACATAGGCAAAAAATATCAGACATCTCATGTAACAATACGTTTACGAATACATCTCCTAGGGCACAAAAAACAGAAAAAACAAACAAACAAATGAACCTACATCAAATTAAAAGCTTTTGCGCAGCAAAAGGAACCAGTATAAAAAAGTAAAGGGAGCCCATTGTATGGGAGCACATATTTGTCTGTGATATACAAGATAAGGGGTTAATTTCCAAAATGTATAAAGTACTCATACAACTCAAAAAAAAGAAGACAAGTAACCAATTAAAAAATTGGGCAGAGGACATGAATAGATACTTTTCTAAAGAAGACACATAAATGGCCAAGATACATGAAAAAATGCTCAACATCATTAATCATCAGAGAAATACAAATAAAAATGACAATGAACTATCATCTCATACCTGCCACAATGCCTACTATCAATAAATCAACAGATAAGTATAGAATTTCCTCAAAAAATTAAAAGTAGAACTGCTATTTGATCTAGTGATCCCACTTCTTAAAATATATCCTAAGAATACCAAAACACCAATCAGAAAAAATGTATGCACCCCTATGTTCATAGCATTGTTATTAACAATAGGTAAGATATGAAAACAGCCCAAGTGCACATCAGTAGAGAAATGGATAAAAATGCTGTGGTACATTTACACAGTGGAATATCATGCAGCTGTAGAAAAGGAGGATCTATAACCATTTGAGACAGCATAGAGGAACCTGGAGGTGATTATGCTAAGCAAAATAAGCCAGTCAAAGAAAGACAAATATCACATGGTATCACTTATATGTGGAAACTAATGGATGCAATACATTTATGAATAAAATACAAGAAGATGTATGGAAACATGAACCAGACTGATGAATCTTAAAGGGAAGGGGGGAATGGGGTGGTGGGAAGAGTTTAACCAAAGAATTTATGTATATTTGTGCACGGGTAGGGTTCCTATCCCTGGCCAGCACTCAGGGTCGATTGGGGCCTTCTGGTTGCTGGCCAGGGTCTGCCTTTGTTCCGCGCCACCCCGTGGTGGTCAGCCCATGTCATAGTGTGCGACGAATTCCAGGTCGGTTGAACTCCCAAGGGGACAATTTACATATTAGCCTTTTATTATATAGGATATGCATTATCCATGAACACAGAAATTGGGATGGTGAAGGCCTAGGCATGGAAGGAACTGGGCAGTTGGGAGCATAGAAGGAATAAAGGAGACAACATTTGTAATACACTCAACAATAAAGTCAAAAAGAGTGGTTGACACCCTGTTCTAGTAAAAATGGTATAAGATTGAGTGTAATCATCACTAATTATAAAAAATGTTTGGAGTGGATATAGATGGATTAAATAGAATATATTTGTTAATAACAATATTTTAACTCATTACTGCTATCAGATATGTAGGTTATCTTGCTCTTAGGATAAACATTATATTGTCTTCACCAAGAATAGCTATAACTTCCTCTAATATGGAAACTCAATGTACTGTATTTATGTAATATCCAAATATGACAAACATTCCTAACAAGTATCAAGTTGTCTTATGAGAAGTGGTTTGATGACTATAAAGACAGAGTAACCATGGCAAGAGATTTTTTGTTCCCATTCCCACTTAGTTTTTGATAACCAGTTGATTACTGTTACTGGTAGAGTTTTAAATGGAAGACAGATATTTTAAAATGTATTCCTTTCATTCACTTAGATTTCTAAATTTCTTTTGATAACAAGTTTAAAATAAAAAGCAAAATGTCTTACCTAATGCCTCACTGTAAAACTGGTCCCAAAAATGAATGTCATAATCCCGGATCCATAAGTCAAAGAAAACGGAGAGCATTGTATTTTTTACTCTTTCCAGAAAGGTCATTCGGTCGGTAAGTCCCACCATCTGAACAGGAACATAGGAAGGTGGAGTGGGAAGTTTCCCACAGTGTTTCTCCTTCATGCCTCCCATAGACACTCTTAATGTGAGCACAAAAGGGACTGCAAGCAATTCAGCCACCAGCTCTCCACAGGGCAACACAGGGTCTATGAGCATTACATCGTAGTTGGTTTCCTGGAGCTTCTTCATGAGTGTCTGATTGTAGACTGCATTCTCACACAGGGTTTTTAAATTTTCAGTTACTTCAATGAAAACATCATTCAATCTTATTGTGGATTGCCAGGGTGTTAAGTTTGGCAAGTCATTCAAAATTACATCCAGAAATTTGTCTTGTGCTTTCTCTGCTAATTCTTTCGGATATTCTGAATGTAATACCTCGAAGTTCCATGAGGAAGGTTTCCTGTAGTCAATGAGCTTAGTATGTGGAAAAGTCAACACGGTTACCTCATGTCCTTTCTTTGTAAGTTCCTCTAGAATGGTCTTTATATTAAGCCAATGGCTCATGTCAACGGGCCATACCAGAACCTTTCCACAGAATCCACAGCCAGCACTACAGAGCTGCAGCAGCAGAACTGCCAAAGCCCACTTCTTGGGTAACATGTCAGCAGCTCTGTCACACACTGCTCTGCAGAGGTTTTAGGGTGTTTCTGCCTAGTGCAGAGATCAAATGGCAATAAAAACATAACAAGTTAAAAATTAACTTTTAAAGGAAACGTTTTTGCATTATATGCAAGGTTAATGTTTATTGGGGGAATAAAACAGAAATAAAAAAGATATCAGGGAAAGATTATTTCAAATTCCAGATTGGAAATAAGGAAAATAACAAATAGGAACTGCCTAAAGTTAATCTCTCTCTCTCTCTCTCTCTCTCTCTCTCTCTCTCTCTCTCTCTCACACACACACACACACAGACACATACACATACCCACCCACACACACACACACCCCAACATCCATTCCACTCTGAGTTTGAAGGTGGCAAGTGGTTTAGGTGAAAACATATTCTATATCATTTTCCCTATGTGAAATAGCAAATAATTTGCTTGGACACCTATGGGGAATATTTTGTTAAGAGTCTTATGACTAGTACAGGGTGTTCAGAATTCCAGAGAAAAAACATAATCCTTTATGGAATAATTGGAAACAACTGTAGTAAAATATGTAACATATGAGGTGAAATGAAAGCCTTGGTAGGATCTAGGCAGAGTGTGGCAAAGGACAAATTTCACAATGGATAGAGGAATGAGAAAAGTTCATGTGTATTTGGAAATATTCCAGTGTGTATGATCACAGAGAAAGTTTTGGGAAGTATGTTATAGAAAAAAGTTAGATTGAAAAAGGAGACAATAGGTAGTGTAGAATGGTTTCAATTTTAATTTATAGGCAAAAGTTATTTACTCAAATTTTAAAGAAGGGAAATCACAAGATCAAATTTTTCCTTTATCAAATAATTCTGGCAGCTAAACATAGAATACATACAAAAGCAAGAGTTTAAAAGAAGGGAAACTGATTAAAATGTGTATTGATAAATTAAACATGATACTATTATAGCCTGAAACATGGATTAAAAACAGTAAATATGAGTTATATATGTAAAAGCCTAAACGACCAAATGACCAGTCAACTGGTGTCTATGATGTGCATTGACCACCAGCGGACAGACGCTCAATGCACAGGATTGGGTTCCCTCCTGTCTCAATTGGACCTGTGGGGATCGGGCCAAAAACGGCCACCTGATATCCCCCGAGGGGTTCCAGATTGCAAGAGGGTGTAGGCAGGCTGAGGGACCCCACCGGTGCACAAATCTGCTCACTGGGCCTCTAGTCCTATATAATAAAAGCCTAATATGCTAAGTGTCCGCTCATCTGGTTATCTGTTCAGCCAATCAAAGTGTAATATGCTAATGATATGGTAAAGCTGCTCATGCACTGACCCCCAGAGGGCAGATAGTTTACTGGTCATCCATCGCTATGACGTTCACTGACCACCAGGAGGCAGATGCTCCAAGTGGTAGGTTAGCTTGCTGCTGCGATCTGGCCCATTCAGACTGAGTGAAACAGGCTGGATGTGCCCTGGAGACCTCCTGTGGACCCTCCCCAGCTGGCCAACCTCCTGTGTCCCTCCCCGGCCCTGATTGTGCACTGGTGGGGTCCCTCAGCCTTGCTGGCACCCTCTCGCAATCCAGGACACCTCGGGGGATGTCGGAGAGCAGGTTTTGGACCTATCCCTCAGGCCAGGCCAAGGGACACCACTGGTGCATGAATTCATGCACTTGACCTCTATTATACATATAAAGTATGTTTTATACTGAATAGAAATATGAGGTTGATATTATAACTATAAGAGTAGATTTCTTCACATCTTTAATGTGTAGTTTTTCAGTATTTGTTGCTGGAATTCTCACAACAGCCTCCTCTTTGTCTGTCTTTCCACTCTTGTCCCTATGCAATTCAATCCAGAGATTGCAGTTTGAGGGCTTTGTGAAAAAGAGAATCTGATCATATCTCTGCCATTTTACTCCCTTTCCCCCTTTTCATTGGCTCCTGAATACTTTCATTAGATTCTTCAAAATTCTTATAATTAGTTATCTCTAATTTACTTCTCCAGCATCATCTGCTTCTTTATTCAGCCTCTTCCTGATACACTAAACTTGGACTTCTTGGGAATTGTCATTATTATTTTTCTGGCATTACCTTTTGTGTCTTCCTTTCTTCCCACTCCTTCTGCTATTAGTATACAGCTTTCAGGTCCCACTTAATTATCAAAGATATGAAATATTTTCTATAATCCCTGCTGGATATTGTTGAGCATTGTGATCTTCCCTATTATACTACTCTTCACACGATTTTTATTACTTATATTCTATCTTTCCAAGTAGAATGTCAGGCATTTATGCACAGAAATTGTGTTTTCACTATTTCTCTCTTATCCAGCACTTATCTCTGGACTATGCTAGTCACTCTAAGAATGTTCTTTGAATGAATGATTGACACTTTGTTATATATTCAACAGCAAAGAACTTAATTTAACGGACCCTATTTCCAAAGTCTCCCAAGTATAATTATTTATCTGGTAATGATAATGGCATTCAGATTCTTGAAATAGTATAAAATGTATGAGTTTCTAATTGTCACTTGACCCAGATTCCCACATCTCTCACCGTGTGATCAGAAATTCGGAATGAAGAACACAGAATCATTGCTACTGAAAGTGCAAAATAATCAAAGTAGAAAAAACATGAATAGGTTTACCTTCAGCAGAGGCTTAGCAGGTTTGCAGTGGAGGCCTCCAACAAATTCAAAATGTGGCAAGAGTGGGCGAGGGAATTCAAAATCCCAATAGGTTTGAATAAACCATATTTCTGCTTTTCATTAACTCTAATAATGTAGTGGGTCTTCCTGAAGGGGAAAAAGCAAAAAGAGAAAAAAACACATGAAACCATAAAAATTTTAGAAGAATACATAGGCAGCAAAATATCAGACAGGTCATAGCAATATCTTTACCAATACAGCTCCTATGGCAATGAAAACCAGGAAGAAAACAAACAAAATAAAAAGCTTCTGCACAGCAAAAGAAACCATCAACAAAACAACAAGAAAGCCCACTGCATGGAAGAACATATTTGCCAATGTCATATCCTATAAGGGCCAATCTCCAAAATTTATATGGAACTCATATATCTTAACAAAAGGAAGATAAACAATCCAATCATATAATAGGCAAAGGACTTAAATAGACACTTTTTGAAAGAGGACATAAAGAAGGCCAGGAGATATATGAAAACATGCTCAAAGTCACCAATCATCCAAGAGATGCAAATCAAAACAATGAGATACCATCTCACACCTGTCACGATGGCTATCATCAACAAATCCACAAACGACAAGTGCTGGCAAGGATGTGGAGAAAAAGGAACCCTCATGCACTGCTGGTGGGAATGCAGACTGGTGCAATCACTGTGGAAAACAGCATGGCATTGCCTCAAAAAATTAAAATGGCACTCCCATTTGACCCAGTAATACCACTTCTAGGATTATATCCCAAGAAATCAACAACACCAATCAGAAAGGACATATGCACCCCTATGTTCATTTTATAATAGCTAAGATTTGGAAACAGCCTAAGTGCCCATCAGCAGATGAGTGAATTTAAAAATGGTGGTACATCTACACAATGGAATACTACGCTGCTGTAAAAAAGAAAGAACTCTTACCATTTGCAACATCATGGATGGATCTGCAGAGCATTATGCCAAGTGAAATAAGTCAGTTGGAGAAAGATAAATATCACATGATTTCACTCATTTGTGGAATATAATGAACAACATAAACTGATGAACAAAAATAGATCCAGAGGCAGAGAAGCTTCGAACAGACCATCAAACTTCAGAAGGGAATGTGGGGGGTGGGAGGTGGGGGAAAGTAGAGATCAACCAAAGGATTTGTTTGTATGCATATAAGCATAACCAATGGACACAGACACTAGGAGGGGTGAGGGCATGTTTTGAGGATTGGGGTGGCCGGGGAGAGGTTAATGCAGGAAAAAGGAGACATATGTAATACTTTAAACAATAAAGAATTAAAAAAAAGAAAATTTTCTTATGACCCCCTGTACCATATATGCTTGCACGATATTTATGTTAACAAAATTAAAGAAAAATTATTTTTAAAAAAGTGATTGTCTTAGCCCTGGCCAGTGTGGCTCAGTTGGTTGAGGATCGTACTGTGCTCTGAAAGGTTCCTATTAGATTCCCGGTGAGAACACATGTCCCTGCACAAGAGGCAACTGATCAATGTTTCTCGCTCATATCAATATTTTTCTCTCTCCCTGTCCCTCCTCTCTCTTTGAAATGAATAAAAACATATTTAAAAAATAAATACGAATAAATAAAAATAAAAAATACAAATAAAAGTGATTGGCTTGAAAATACAGTATATGCACATACACATTATTTATATAGACTTTTATCTCTAATATCACATCAGTACATTCTGAATCATAAACATTTATTTAAGCACTGAAGAATTAAGTATGCATTTGTTTATTCTGTAAAGCTTCAAAATTAATGAATGCAAATGTAAACAGTGATTTCAACTCCTAAGTCAAGCAACCCTACCATACACACAGAAATGCCTTTCCCTAGAATATTCAGTCTAGATTCTACAATTTAGCAAGCTTTTCTCTTATTTCCAGATTTTACAAGTAAATTGTGAGATCTATGAGAGTATGGAAACTATTGCATTTGGTTCATGTTCAGAGCTTAACAATATTTGTATGTGAGATAAAAATATTTGCCAAAAAACTGGAAAGCTTTCATAAAGTATGGAAATAGATGTGCTCACCCTTAATTTTGTCTGTAATGGAGAAATATAGTTTTCAAAAAATATAGACTTTTAATTTGATTATCTACCCTTCAACAGATTTTAGGCCTTTAAAACAGATGATTTATAAGCCCTTAGTGAAGCAATGTAATCATTAAAAACTTCGAGTTATGGGTTCCTATCTGAGACAGACTCATATTTCTCCATTGTCAAAGACTCCTTCAGGTAGTATGGCAAATCAGTTTAATTTTAAATAAGAAAACTGAAGAGAAACAAATGGAAACAATTTTCCCAATGGTCTATAGACATTGTGCTAAAAATATGTAACTCCTCAATTTACATTTGTGCTTTGATGAAAATATTTAGTGAGATTTCTAATGCATTTATTGAAGAAAAAAATTATAGTAATATTGATATGTAGGATAAATGGACAGAACCACTGCCCAGAGGATTTTTAGGGCAGTTAAACTAATCTTTACAATACTATAATGGTGGACACATACATTATAAATTTGTCCAAAAATCACAGAATACACAATGCCAAGAGTGAACCATATTATAAACTATGGACTTTACATAATAATAATAATTCAGTATATTTTCATCAATTGTAACAAATATACTTCTCTGCTGGGGAATGTTGACAATAAGGAGGCAGGGCATATATGGGGAATCTCTACTTAATATTGCTGTGGACCTAACACTCTTCTAAAAAAATGAAGCCTATTACAAAAAAACAAAGAAGAATGGGTATGTGATTGCTGATGGAACTCCTCAGTGTTTTAATTTGGGGTCTCTATCTTCCTGGAGTATCACATACTAGTGTAAACAGGGTTGAAACTAACCTTATAATTAAAGCATTTCTGTAATATAGGGTGTCCCACAAATATAGACACACTTTGAATCATTATTAACTCCAATGGGATAAATCTGAAAAGAAAGAAACATCAATTGAACTATCAGAAAAAAGTTTGTATACATTTTTGGGGGGAACACCCTCTCTGTGTTTGTGAGATTAAAAGGTCATTATATATTACTAGAGGCCCGATGCATGAAATTTGTGCAAGGGGCTTGGCCCTCGCAGCCCTGACTTTGTTTGGAAGGTCGTCTGGAAGGACATCCAGAAGGTCATTTGGCTGTCCGGTCTAATTAGCATATTATGCCTTTATTATTAGAGAATATTTAATCATTTCACTTATAAAAGACAAATTCCTCTCAATATTTATACCAACTCATCTTCCAAAGCACTGGGAAAATTAGGAATTCATGCTACCAAGGAAAAACATAGCTTACTTAGTACTTCGTTCAGAAATTGGTCCCACTTCTTCTGGGACCAATTGCAGGCAAAAGTCAAAATAGAGCACATAGACCATATTTTTTACCCTCTCCATGAATGTCATTTGATCACTTAATTCTGAAAAGACAACAGGTACGTGGGATGGAGGGAATGGAAGTCCTCCACTGTACTTTTCAATTTTATAGCCAGGAGAGAAGCACGGACTGTACACAAAAGGTATTTTAAGTAGCTCAGCCAGCAGCTCACCACATGCTCCAACGGCATCTGCAAGAACGACATCAAACCTTGATTCCTGTAGTTTTGTCATAAGTTTCTTATTAAAAACAGCATCTTTACAGAGCTTTTCAACAAAGTCAGAACCTTCCCAAAACATTTCTTGCATTAGTGAAAAATGTGTCCAAAACGTATCTTTTGGCAGATCATATGTCCATTTATTGATCAGCCTCATGAAAAAAGAAACCATAGCATTTTTTGTTAAAGATGTAGGAAAAACCTCAAATCGACTAGCAGATGGTTTATTGGGATCAACAAGAATTGAAGCTGCACATGTCAGAACAGTCACTTCATGACCTCTCTGGACAAGTGCATCCAGGATGGTCTTCATGTTGATCCAATGGCTGTATTCTGTGGGCCACACCAGCACCTTTCCACAACTCCCAGGGCTGAAGTGACCACTCAGCTGTAGCAGCAGCAGAACTGAAATCACTTCATAGGCATCCTGGTGGGAACATGATTCTTTTATCTTTTTTAAAATTTAATTTTATTGTTTAAAGTATTACAAATAGTAGTGCATATGTCTCCTCCCCCCCCCCCCCCCCCCCCCGCCATTTATCTCCTCCCGGCCTCCCCTACAGCCCGGCACATGTCCTCACCCCCCACACCTAGTGTCTTCCGTCCATTGGTTATGCTTATATGTATGCATACAAGTTGATCTCTTACCCCCCCCACCCTCCCCTGCCTTCCCGCTGTAGTTTGACAGTCTGTTCGATGCTTCTTTGCCTCTGTATCTATTTTTGTTCATCGGTTTATAATATTCTTTGTATTCCACAAATGAGTAAGATCATGTGTATTTATCTTTCACTGATTGGCTTATTTCACTTAGCATAATGCTCTCTAGTTCCATCCATGCTGTTGAAAATGGTGAGAATTTCTTCTTTTTTTTACAGCGGTGTAGTAATCCATTGTGTAGATGTACCACGGTTTTCTAATCCACTCATCTGCTGATGGGCATTTAGGCTGTTTCCAAATCTTAGCTATGGTAAGTTGTGCTGCTATGATCATAGGGATGCATATATTCTTTCTGATTGTTGTTTCTGGGTCAAATGGCAGTTCCATTTTTTATTTTTTTGAGGAAAAACCATATTGTTTCCACAGCATTCCTTTTTCTCCGCATCCTCTCTAGCACTTGTCGTTTGTTGATTTGTTGATGATAGCCATTCTGACAGGTGTGAGATGATACCTCATTGTTGTTTTGATTTGCATCTCTCAGATGATTAGTGACTTTGAGCATGTTTTCATATGTCTCTTGGCTTTCTGTATGTCCTTTTCTTTTCAAATGGCTGATCTCTTTTACCATAGCTCATGCTTATGTCCAAAGAGAAATCAGTCAGAAAGCTAAAATATAAATCCTCCACCTGAAAGGAAAAAGTCATAGCATTTGGAGCACAAGTGGAAAAAGAAAAAGGTAGATGACTAATTAGGCAATGATGATGACACAAAGACATGTCATACTGTTCTTGTCATAATTATTAGACTCCACATGAAGATACACACACAATATTTATTGATTGATAGATAGATTGATTGAAACTAGCTCATGTTTAATTGTGACATTTTAAAATTGAACAAGTGCCCTAGCTGGTTTGTCTCCATGGATAGAGCATTAGCTTATGGACTAAAGGTATCAAGTTTACTTCAGGTCAAAGGCACATGCCTGGGATATAGGCTCGATCCCCAGTAAGGGATGTGTAGGAGGCTGCTGACCAATGTCGTTTCTATCTCTCTCTTTCCCTTCCTCTCTGAAATAAATAAAAATATATTTCAAAATATAAAATTGGACAAGTGTTTTGACATCTGCCCCTTCCCCCATTTTTAGTTTCTTTAAAGTTGCAAGAAAACAGTAACCAATCACAGGTTTAATGGATTTAATAAATTTACCCCTTTGGTTCCTATTTGCAGCACCCAATATTCCCTTGAAACCCCAGACAGATTTGATGGTGGCCAACAGTAAGTTGCAGACCAATAAGTTTCAGCTGAGCATTCTGTATTGCAGTAGCACTCATCCCAAATGGTACCTCTTGTAGTTGGGAACTTCAAATGTACCAGTTGAAAAGCTTTTTCCCTTCAAGGGGAAGAAAAATCACTCCTCAAAACCCTGCAGATATGGCTGTGTGGTCTTTCCTCCTGTTCCATGTCTTCAGGATTTATTTTGTGTTATTTTTTTGCAGTGGAGCAAGAGACCAAAACCTAACCTGAGTGACAAGAACCAAGATAGTAATGGCTATAAAGGCAGTGACCAGGAAAAACTGAGGTGCTTCTTTACTTCCCACATCCAATATATGTGCCTCACAGAAAACACAAAAATAACAGGGACACAAATTAGCTAGAATTACAACATCCATTCATCCAAGAGTGGTGGAAGGCAGGAAAGTGAGGTGGGTTGGAAAATGGCTCAGGGAAAATAAGTATTCAAATCAGTCCATGGGGGTTGGCAAATGCTAGTAAAGAGCTGCAGAAGAGCTTGTGGTCCTTTCAGACTTACAGGCTAAAAATCCACCTAGTGGTGTCAGGAAGATTGTACCTTATGTGCACCAGAGACAAAAAATCCAATTCCTTAGAAGGGAAGATGCAGACGGCCCTTGGCCAAATGGGTCCTGCCTTCCTTGGTGGGGGAGATGAACAAGGAAAGAGCTGCAAAGCCTCCAAACCCACTCATCCCGTCTGGATGGCAGGTAGCTCCGTGTCCTGCAGACGCCTTCAGTTTGGTAGGCGATGGATGCGGTGAAGGGAACTCTTCTGCAGAGGCTGAGCCACTCGGGGAAGACTGCAGGCAGCCACTGCTAATGTGCCACGAGGCCCCATAACATGCTGGACCGTTAAAGAGTCTAACTCTTGGGCTGCTGACAAAGACAGCAGTATCTTCACAGCTTTCTGGGATTTCCTGTCCTAAGGGTTTTGTGCTCTCTGCATCTCTTAGTTCCAAACGTTTCAAAGGGATGTGTAGGGCATGAGGCACACAACACATGCCCACCTCCACTTGAGGCCTCTCGGGGTGGGGTGACCAAGAATCCGGAAATCGCTTATTGTGGTTTAGTCGGTGACAAACACTTGCTCTCCTGTGCTCAGTAACTGCAGGAAGTGCCGCTTAAGGTGGCTGAGAAGCCAGGGAAGCCATTGCTCCAAGTTTTGCAAGTCTGAAGGCTTCCAAGGGCAACAGGCTGCCAGTGTCCGAGAGGCCCAGCCCTGCAGTGATCTCAACACTTTCGGCCTCTGCAGGCAGCCTGGACCCCGGGTAGGACCCAGCACCCTGCCATCCGCGCAGCTGGAGGGAGCAGAGCTAAGACCCAGCCATGGCAAGACCCAGTGTCATAGTGGTAGATTGCGTTTTGGCCCTTGAAACATGTGACGCTGGCCAACACGAGAGGCTGGTGGGCCAGCACCAGCCCTGAGGGAGGCATCTTGACCAGGTAGCAAATGGGCACGTTGTCTGAGCCACAGGTAGCTGGCCAGGGAGCAACCTGAGTCTGGAACGCGCGGCTGACGTCAGGGGGGAAGGTGGGGCCCGAGCTCCAGGCCGAACCGAGCAGGCACAGGTGCAGGTGCTGGGAGGTGCACCCCCCCCATCCCTACTCACCCCTCTATTAAGACCCTGGCCTGGAGGACTCATGCTGGGTCTAGCAGTGCCTAGCGGACCAATTAGCAGCTTTCTACTGTGTCGAAGTCCACAAGGCCAAGGCCGCCTGCACAGGCTGCTGCCAGGTGCAGAACAATGGGCAGTGGAGCCCACTGCAGCCAAGGACTAACAAGGACGCCATTGTGGGCTGCAGCTGTGGGTGCTTGCCCAGCTCAGAAGCACTACAGCCTGCTGAGCAGGGAGTCTCACCTCGGGGCCTGGAGGCTTGGGCGCCAGGCGGCCCAGGAAATAGCTGCTCTGGCTCCTGCTGAGCTGGAAGGCCGCTGCCAGTCTCTGTGTCCAGGTACTTAGCGCCTCCTCCCCCTGGGCAGCTTGGGCCCTCAAGTGAGTACTTTCTGACAGCCAAGGCGGCCTCTTTCCGGATAGATTCCTATGCTTGGTAAATATTTCGTGGGTAACAATTACTGGCTCAGTTTACCTTTACCTGAAATCAGGGCCTTTGCCATCCTTGATATGTTATTGGCCATTTCTACTTCTGTGAAGTGCCTGTTCATATCCTCCATGTATTTCCATCCCGGAATGTTTGTCTTTTTCTGTTTTTGTTTTGTAAGGTTTCTCACTCTACAATAATTACCAACCTTTATCAGTTATACGTGTTACCGAGTAGATCTGAGGAAAATTCAGCTTAAATGCATGATTTAACATTATTACCTACAATGACCATGTGTTATTTCTGTTTTTCCTTTGAAATTATTTCAAATATTTAGAAGAGTTCTATGGAAATTCAGTAAGAAATGTGCTCTGTAATTCCCCCAGCAATAAAGTTTTCATTTGTTTGTAAAATGAATTCATGCCTTAGGCTGGACAATATTTACTATGAGACTCTGACGATTGTCTTCTTGACCAACAAAGTCAGGAATGATTTTCTTATCTGGACCCCTGCAATCCTGGTGTGTATGTTTTAGGACAGCCTTGAGAATTCTTGTGACTTGATTTTCCTATTTCCATAAAATTTTCATGATTTTTGTATTCTTTGCATTGCTATTTATAATGGTCAGTCATAGTGTGCTTAGATTTAAAAGAAAGAGATGATTGTATATTTATTTTGTCATGCTGAAGGTTGTAATGCTTTTATATAAGGTTAATGGGAGGGATGGAACAACAGACTTGTGAGGAAAGAAAGAAGTAATGACACACTGATATAGTATGAGTTATCCTATATAATAAAAGGCTAATATCCAAATAGATCAAAAGGGCGTTGGCCACTGCGGGATGGTGTAGCAGCTTAGTGGGGGCACAAGACTAAGGCGGGGCACTGGTTGCTGTCATTGGAGTGAGCCTCTGGTGGTTACTGAAAATTCTTTGCTCCCATGTGCTGGTCCTGTCTGGTACTTACACCTGCTGGTGGCACCTGGCGCTGGCCCCGATCACTCCACGCTGTCTGCACTTGGAAGCGGGGTGGTGAGAGCGGGGATACTGGCAGAGAGCAGACTGGGGGCTGTGGCTGGAGGGACCAGGCTGGGGCATGGAGGATGGGCCAAGACTCGCCTCTGTGCCCACTGCAGCCTTAGAGCCCACAGCTCCTTTCAAGGTGCAGGAATTTGTGCACTAGGTCCCTAGTATGAAATAATCACTATTTCAACTGCCTTCAACAAACACATTGAATTGTTCCTATGTCTGTAAGTAGCTAAGTGATTCTGTGCCTTGTTTTACAAGAAGTGGGCATATATATGTACACGTATATTTGGAGAGAATGAAAATTCAATAAGTCCCTTTAGAGCAGTGGTTCCTCAAACTTATTTGGCCTACCGCCCCCTTTCCAGAAAAAATATTACTCAGAGCCCCCTGGAAATTAATTTTTTTAAAAATTTTAATAGCAATTAAACAGAAAGATATATGTATTAATGTTTCTACCTTTTTCATAAAATATAGGAAAGAAAGGTGTAAATTAGACACATTGAAGTTTGAAATTATGAAACTATTTATTGAACTCAGAATAGAAAGGTAATACAAAAAAAATTAAAACAAATGCACCTGTGGCCATCACCACCCCCCTGGATCGCTGCAGCGCCGACCAGGGGGCGGTAGAGCCCACTTTGAGAATCAATGCTTTAGAGTATGGATTCTACATTATCAAACTTATAATTGGAACCATATACCCATTATCAAAGACTAAAAGGAAAGTGAAAAAACCCAGTGAATCTTTTTAGGGGGCTGTGAGGCAAACAAAATTAGCTACTGAAACCAAAGTCTTTCATAAATAGCTCAGTGTACAATAGGAAGCAATTAGTTATTGTTATATTTCTCAATCCATTTAAGTTTTGATGATAAATTAACTTAAACTGGATGAAAGCAAATGACTTCCATGTCTGTAGGTAAGAAGTGATGCTGAGGCTGGATGTACCATAAAACAAAGGAGCATTGGTGGTCTCCCAAAATGAAATAGAAGGATGAATTATTTTGCACAATTCTAACTTTTGAATAGTTTCTTTAGCAAAAGATAAAACTACAGAATTTTGCACCAAAATAATTTTAAAATATTCTGAATATTTGCAAAATAATATTAATATTGGAATAGACTACTTAATGTTCTTGTGTTCATGTGTAATGTTTGAAAGACAGTTAAGCTAATGTTTTGGTATAACTTTGCAATTAGAATAACAAATTTAAAAATATATTCATATGGCTTTATTTTTGGTTTACTTTTTATAAGTCTTTATGTTTGGCATGACATATTTATAACTCTTAACCAGGTAGTCACTTGAAAACAAATTTGGATCTGAGAAGCTAAATTGTGAAAAGTAAGGTTGTCACAGGAGATAGTGACCCTTACGTCACAACTTCTTGGTGGAATAAAGTGAAGGAGTCCTATCTACAAGGCATATCAGCTTTAGGCCTCCATAACAACTACTCTCTTTTTTTCTTCTTTCCTGTTTTAAAAAACTTCCGGCAACAAAACAGAACACATTTTGTGATGACAAATGTAGCAGTTGCCACACAGGCCAGCAGGAACCCAATCACATCCAAAGAGTGGTACTGGACCCAGGTGAGGTCAAGGGCGGCTGGCCGAAGATGTTTGGCTCCTTTGTGGCGCATGACAAACTCTATCCAGAAGACTGTTCGATCTAGAGGTTTCATAGGCTGGTCATGATGAATTCTTGATAACTTCATAGTGTTCTCCTTATATCTAAAGGAGAAACACAAAGATATCAACATTGAAAGAAAGTTAATTTCCTTAAGCCAATCATTCCCATTCAAAGTAGTATTTTTTTAATTAAAAAAATATTTTTATTGACTGGTCAGCATAGCTAACTGGTTGAGCCTTGACCCATGAACAAAGAGGTCACCATTTGATTCTGAGTCAGGGCACATGCCCAGGTTGCTGGCTCGATCCCCAGTGTGGGGGGTGCAAGAGGCAGCTGATCAATGATTCTCTCTCATTATTGACTAGAGGCCCAGTGCACAAAATTTGTGCAGTTGGGCAGGGTCCCTCACCCCGGCCTGCACCCTCTCTCAGTCTGGGAGCCCTTGGGGGATGTCCGACTGCTGGCTTAGACCCACTCCCCACGTGGAGCGGGCCTAAGCTAGCAGTCAGACATCCATAGTGCTGCTGCAGAAGTGGGAGAAGCTCTCACCACTGCCGCTGCGCTCACCAACCGTAAGGTTGGCCCACAGGGGGAGCACACTGACCACCAGAGGGCAGTTCCTGCGTTGAGTGTCTGTCCCTGGTGGTTAGTGCACATCATAGCGACTGGTTGTTCTGCCGTTTGGTTGATTTGCATATTAGCCTCTTATTATATAGGATGTTTCTATCTCTATCTCCCTCTCCCTTCCTTTCTGAAATCAATAAAAATATATTTAAACAATATACACAAAAAAACATTATGCCATGTGAAAGAAGCCAGTTCCAAAAAATCATATATTATATGATTCTGTTATTATGAAATGTCCAGAAGGACTAATCTGTAGAGACAGAAAGTTGATCAATGGTTGTTTGGGTGAGGGAGATGGGAAGTGACTTCTAAGACATATGATATGTCTTTTTGGGATGACAAAAATGCCCTAAGTTTATATTATGGTGATAGTTTCATAGCTTTGTAAGCATACTATGTATATTTGAATTATATAATTTTAACATGAGAATTTTATGGTATGTAAATAATATTTCATAAAATCTGTTTAAGTGATTACAGTAAAATAAGTTTTTGAGTGTAAAGATATTTATAGCTTCAGAAATTTTAGGTATTGAATTTATTTAGGTAAAGAATTTATGATTTTTTCTTCTAGTTATTACTCTCCCTAATATGTATTTTATCATATTTTTTAAAAAATGTGTCCTTATAATTACCTACATAACTTTATATTATTGGAGGAGAAAATTGTTGCACTAGATGGCTCCCCATTAAATACATGAGATTAAAACACAACTTTGAAGTAAATGTGTGGTGGAAAATAAAAGTAGATTAGGATGGGTTAACTCATGTTAATAATGTCAAAATTAGCTTGTTAAAATTGGGATGAAATTAAGATGCACTATTGACAAAATAATCTATGTATAAATACTATCTATAAAAAATATGTGATACTTACGAAGGGTCATTAATGACAGTCTTCAATGCATTGAGCAAATCTGTACTTGAAATAGTGTTGAAGTCCAAACTGATAGCTGCTCCCTTGGTCTTCATGTGAACAATGTTATGAGGTTGATCCGCAAACAAAGGAAGGCCCACCATAGGGATCCCATGGTAGATCGCCTCATAGATGCCATTGGTTCCACCATGAGTTATAAAGGCTTTGGTTTTTGGATGACCTAGGATTGGGTGAATTTCAGCAAATTATGAATTATAAGTCTTGGAAATAAAATTTGAGTTGGGCAATAAAGGCACTGACAAAGACAATATATTTAGTAACAGATTGGTCTACACTTCAGACTGTATTGAAATATTTTTCAGAACTCATAGGAAGAGAAACATAAGTCTGCTGGAGGGACAGTGAAGGCTTACATAGAAGATTAGTGTGTTTCTTTTGACTTGAAATGAATACAAGTTGACAGTGGACAAATGGAAAGAGAATATTCTGGATTTTAAAAAGTGTATGCTAAAAAAAAAAGTGGTGGTGCATGTTGAAATATATTCTCTTAATAAAATAGAGAAGTCAGAGTGTGATATGTAGATGTCAAGGCAACAGAAAATGGGATGGTGTTGGCACCAGAATCAGAGGAAGGAAAATCTACACATTATAATGAAATATGTTCTTACTTCAGAAAGAGATATTAATTTTTTCCCCAATGGATAATGGAGAGTTACTAGTAATAAAAGAGGAGCTGATATATTTCAGGGGCACCTGTACACCCTTACCGTGGATTAAACTGCTGGTGTAAGGAGAGAATTAGGAGGCAGAGTGACAATTGAGCTATTCTCTCTGAGAGGAATTACACATGAACTAAAGATCTTTTGTCTGTGGCCATAAGGAACGTGACTATGTAACATAAGATGTCAACTGTTACAGCTTATCCTTTCCCCCTAGGACTAGGAAATAAATATTGGGAAGTTCATTTTTATTTTTGAGGTTTTCAGTAACAAATGTTCAATGCACTTTTATCCTAGTGAACTGCTTATCATTCTGGTTGACTTGATTCTGATTTCAGGGTTTTCCAGAATCTTACCAAGAAGGTCATTCTGGGGGATCCATTTATAGAGCTGGGTATTTGGCCCTAAGGTATCTGGTTTTTTGCCATCATATCTCCATATAACCTGTTAGGGTAAAGAAGGTAATGTATTACGTGAGTCAAACTGCAGAGTTATATCATGTTAGAATTGTAAATAGGTTAGGAGACATCCAGTTAAACCCCTGACATATTACAGGTAAGGGAATGAGGACAAGACATGTTGATAATGAGAACCAATAAAACACTGCTGTAAGGGGCATAGGTACTCGTATTGTGGGTTACTTATTTTTATATTCAGTCAGGTATGAGTGCAATCATGATGTTTCACACTTTGGGTTTAGACAAATGGGATTATCAATGACCAATTCAAGCATATAAAAATTTTTAGGTAGTCATATAATTGTAGTGCAAAACACAGTAAATTAATGGTTTAGACATTTATTTTAATTATTTATTATTCTAGCTCTCACCATCTAGATTTAATGTTAACCTGTTTATTTCTTTTTGAATGATGGGGAAGTGGTTTACTTATATTCACTAATTACATAAAGTATCTTAGAGTTTTACATCATTTGCTTTAAAAAATCAATGTAATCAGCTATTTATGAGAATTAAATCATTCTGATATATAAGTTTATTAATAATAATAAATAATGTGTGCTTAATGAGTATGTTTAGCTTCTTTTAGTTTTCTACTTATTAATCACCACTTCCAAGTGGTAAGTTTTACCCAAATCCTGTGTTATTACTCTAGCTAGGATTGAAAATTTTCTTAAAATATAGAAAAGAAAAGCCATTGACACTTTATAAATAATAGTTTGCCTGTTGAAAAGATCAAATATGATGATGATGGTAAATTTAATTCATCTGACTGTTAATATTTCAAAACATTATACAGTTCACTGACAGCATTGATTAATATGATTAATCTATATATATATAATAGAGAAATATGCAAATTAGCCTGGATGCTGTAAGGGGAAGACCAAACAGCAGGGACCAGAGCAGCCACAGGCTCCCAGCCTCGCCAGCCCCGGAGCACCAGCACACCCTTGGGCCTGGAATAAGGACGCATTCACAATGAGCCCAGAGTTACTGCACAGGGGGGTGCAGATCAGGAGGGCTGTGGATCGGGGGACTGCAGATTGGAGGGAGTTACATATCAGGGGGCTGCAGATCGGGGGGCTGTGGTTGGGGGGGTGTGGATGGGGAGGCTACAGATCAGGGGGCTGCGGCACTGGGGACCCCAGCTCCGAGCTCAGAGCCTGGCCTCAGGGCTGCAGCTGTGACTGCACTGCCCAGTGGGGAGCCCCACAATGTGTCCCCACAGACTCAGGAGAGCCAACGGGTCCATGGGGACGGCCAGGAAGAGGCCTCGCCTGGCGCCCTTTACTCCGTGAGGAGGGCCCGGTGGATGGGAGTTGTGGTCCAGACCGTGACCAGAGATCAGTGTTTGAAGAGGGAGCCTTCAGCCCCGTGTACTTTCTCTTCCAAAGAAGCTCCAGCTCCTCCCTGCACTCAGGCCCTGCCAGAGGGCCATGCCAGGGCCACATGGCCGCTGCCCACACCCACTGGTGTCTGCAGTCCCATGTGGGACCGTGAACCATGTCTGAGCCCCTCTGAGGTGGAGCCCATGTCACCTCTCTAAAGTTTTCATTTTTGCTGATCGGACCTTTGCCTTCTGAGGTGTAGAAGCCAGGACGCTGGGCGCAGTGGAGCCTGCAGACAGGCACTCGGGAGCTCCTGGGCTCCCACGGCTTCCTTCAGAGAAGGCACCCCCTCCCCCCTCCCCGCCCCCCAGTGCACCGCACACTTCGACCTGCAGGGAGCAGCACAGTCACCGCTACAGGCATGGCCCCAAAGCTGCTCCTGAACCTCGCTTTTCCTCCTTCGGCTCCAAAGCCCAACACAGCCTGTGCCGGCCCCAAAGAGGGTTGGCTGGTGCCCTCAGCGCCCTCCCCAGGGCCCTCCCCAGTACCAGACAGGACCAGGCAGCAGGGGGGTGAGGTTGGCCTGGGACAGACTTAGCCCCTGCAAGCTGTGTCACAGCGGCTCCTGAGCAGCGAGAACTTACCAATAGGGATGTTTGTGCAGACATTTCAAACAACTTCCACTTTTAAAACTGAATTGAAAAGCATAGATTGTTGCTCTAGAGAGCAATGCTTCGGTGGGACCTGAGGTTACCTTGGAGGCTAGAACCAAAAGTTACATGATAGCAAGTGTTGGCGAGGATGTGGACAAATCCAGGTCCTCACACCCTGCTGTCGGAATGGAAATGGTGCAGCCGCTCCTCAAATGATCAATATCAGTCACATAGGACCCTGTAACCCGCCACTCCGAGGTATACACCCGAGGGAGGCAGCCGGTCACAAAACTCCCATTGTGTATGGTCCCATTCCCATGAAATGTCTGAAACAGCAGTGTGCCGATGGCTGGCTAAGGCAGGCAGCTAGATGGGGAAGGTGGCACGGGGTTTCTTCTAGAAGCAATACAACGTTCTAAAAGTGACTGGTGGTGCCCTGGCTGGTTTGGCTCAGTGGATAGAGCATCAGCCTGCAGACTGCAGGGTCCCGAGTTCAATTCTGGTCAAGTGCACATGTTGGGTTACAGGCTCTATCCCCAGTAGGGGGTGTGCAAGAAGCAGCCGATCCATGATTCTCTATCATTGATGTTTCTCTCTCCCCCTCTCCCTCCCCTCTGAAAAAAAAAAAAAAAAATATATATATATATATATATATGTACTGATAAAAGGGTAATATGCTAAATAGACTGGGAGACCTTCTGGGAGACCTTCTGGACAAAGCCATGGTGGCGGGGCAATCAGGCCAGGAGGGGAGGGCAGTTGGGGCAAGCCAGCCGGTGGGGGGCGGGGGGCAGTTGGGGGCGATCAGGCCGGCAGTGGGGCACAGTTTGGGGTGATCAGGCTGGCAGGCAGAGTGGTTAGGGGAGATCAGGCAGGAGGCAGGTGAGTGGTTAGGAGCCAGCAGTCCCGGATTGCAAGAGTGATGTCCGACTGCTGGTTTAGGTAGGATCAGGCCTAAACCAGCAGTCGGACATCCCCCGAGGGGTCCCAGATTGAGATGGTGCAGGTCAGCTGAAGGACACCACCAGTGCATGAATTTCGTGCACAGAGCCACTAGTTAGTTATAAATAGCCAAGCAATTTATAAGTCCACCAGTAAGCTGGATTCTAGTTTATAAGTGGTTAACATCTTTTTGCTATGTGAGTGTTAAAGTTACTTTAAGTTCTCAGCAACTTTGCATAGGTGATAAGGAGGAAGCTACATTAGTTAGGAAACTAAAAGTAGTTCACAATTATCCAGAGACTTCAAGTGTATTTTATGTATTAGAATAATACACTACCATAATTCATGGAGAGGGAGGAGCAGCTGAAACTGTAAGCTAGGCTTGCTTCTGGTTGACTCTTTTTTATCTCCTCATATTCCTCCTCCTCCTCCTCTATCAAAATTATTATTCTGATGGGTTGTTTTGGGGCCATATTTTATAAAACACTGGGTCACCTTGAGGGCTGGACCCACCTACACCCTTTCTTTTATGTCTTCCTGCTTCAGAATTTAGCAGGACCCAGTCCACCAGGGAGGTTCTCTTTTCTTTTTACAGGCCATTTTTTCTCTTTCTCTAAATCATTATTTCTGTATTAGGTACCTGGATGCAGCTTGGTGAGCCCTAGACATCCTTACTCTGAATATCACCTTGCAACTGAATAGGCCTAATCCAAAATCCAGGGAAAGTAGGAGTATAATTCTCCACTTGCCATTTTAACAGTCCCTGACAACTATCATTCTTCTTTCTGTTTCTATGAATTTGACTAGTCTAAATCCCTTACGTAAGTGGAATCATGCAGTATTTGTGTTTTAGTCTGTGGCCTATTTCACTTAGCAAAATGTCCTACTGGATTACCTGGCAAGTCTAAACTGTATGATGCCTTTCAGATTGTTATTCCCTGGTTAATGTTAAAATTTAACTCTATTCTGAGAACACTGGTAGTGTGTTCAGTACTCTAGGAATCCTGCAAGGAAATGAAGCAAATGACAGGATAGGATTTGATGCTATCTGTTCCTGCCCTATAATACTATTATCAAACAAAAATTCACACTGTATTTTTGAATATACTTCTTTGTGACCAGAATGTTAATGCCAAAGTTACTGTCCATCAAAAACACCCTCTGTACTACTTTAGCACCTGCCATGTGTATTTTGTTTTTCAAATTGTTATCTGAGTTAATTGGAGCTACCCTAATAGTTTACCTTTCATGTAGAAATTTCTTAACCAGACATTTTACAGAGTTTAACACACTCATTAGTTTTCTGCTCTAAGGTAGTTTATCTAACCTTTTGAGGAACCTGGGCAAGGGCTGATGCAATCACATTGGCTCTTTCTTCTGTCATGTTAGTGACCATCGACCCCAGGGAAAACACCACGATACCATTTTCTCCAGAGCTCTGGACAAACTCTTCCATTTCCTGTGAAGGAAGAATTTTTTCCATTACAAAAGACAATAGCATAGTGAACACTATTAAAGGGATTGCTACAAACAGCCAAAGAGAAAATTAAGTATCATAGGAATTATTAGTATAGTTCTTGTTATTTTAAATTGTGTTAAATAATATACTTACCATCTTATCCATTTCTAAGTGTACAGTGCAGTGGTGTATATATTCTTATTATTGTATAATTCATCTCCAGAACTTTTTCATCTTGTAAATTTTTACTGTATTTTTCTTAAACTATAATTCTCCACTTCCCATTTTAACAGTCCCTGACAACTATCATTCTTTCTGTTTCTATGAATTTGACTAGTCTAAATCCCTTACATAAGTGGAATCATGCAGTATTTGTGTTTTTGTCTGTGGCCTATTTCACTTAGCAAAATGTCCTTAAGATTCATCTATGTTATAGCAGGTGTTAGAATTTCCTTCAATTTTAAGGCTTGGTAATGTTCATCTACAGATATCCTGAGCCACCAGAAAGACAAGTAGGTCCTAGAGCAAATTAATCCTGAAATATTGCAGGAGGTAAAAATCACTAAACTGATACTTTCATTTTTCAGGGACATCATGAGAAGGCAGGATTCATTGAAAAAGATAATGCTGGGAAAAATAGAAGGTAGGAGGAGAGAGGATGATCAAATATGAGATGGATTCACACCATAAAAGAAGCCATAAGCATGAGTCTAAAAGAGTTGAGAGGGCTGTTAAAACTAGGATTTTGTGGACATCACTCATTCATAAGGTCCTCAGGAGTCAGAGCTGACACACAGCACATAACACATATTATACCATTGTGTGTATTGATTGTTTATTGATTTATCTATCAACTAGAGGCCTGGTGCTTGAAAGTCATGCATGGGTAGGGTCCCTAGACCTGGCCAGTGATCAGGGCTGATCAGTCTTTCAGCTGCTGGTTGAGGCATTCCTTCTGGCTAGCAGCCAGGGCCTGCCTTCATTCTGCGCCATCCGCTGGTGGTCATAGTGAGCAATCGAACTCCAGGTCAAACTTCCAAGGGGACACTTTGCATATTAGACTTTTATATATATAGATTGTAGTTCTACTAAATTACTTGCATTTAAGCTTGTCAGGTTTTCTGGAGAATTATTGTAGTATATTCATTAGTATTTTATTTCTTTGACTATGAATACTAAGAAAAAGTTCATTATGATTAGAATGACTCTATATCTTTTTTATCATCTCTATAATAATTTATATCTCATCTTAACTTTTGTCAGATTCTCCCAAACTTTCCCCTTAAATCATTAATATAATTTATTGAAGTATATTTGGCATACTATATTATATTTGTATCAGGTGTGCAATGTAGTAATTTGACATTTATATACTTTACTATGTGGTAGGTCTAGTAAACATCTCACTGCACAAAGTTATGTTAAGTGTTATTGACAATATTCCTTATGCTGTACATGGAACTCCTGTTATTCATTTATTTTATAACTAGAAGTTTGTACCTCTTATTCCTCTTCTTCTTTTCCTCCTTTACCAACCCCTCCCCTTCTGGCAATCATCTATATAGACAAAAGTCTATATGCTAAGTGTCCAACTGTATGGGTAATGAGGTCATGTAGCAATGCCTGGCTTCCTCTCCCTAGCGACTAGCCACCTTGAAGTTTCTTCTGCCTGGGATCACGACTTGCTTCATAGCCAGGTGCAAATATTTCACCCTTGTCTAATCTCATTTGACCTTCACAGAAGTCCTGGAGTAGGTAGATAGGAGACTTGGTAACATCCTATTTCCTTTTCATTAGCCGAAAAACATAGATTTAGAAAGTTTAGAAAGTTAACCCGACTGAAAAGAAGTAAGAAATGGTGAAACTTGGAAATGACTTCAGGTTTTCTCACTGCACTGAATATAGTCAAACATTGCTGCAGTTAAATATTTTACCCTTTCTTCTCCCTGTGTGATCTACAATAATAATCTGCTTCATGTTGATATTTACTGCTGTGTTGCTGACAATTACCTGAAAGAGAAGTTGAGGTGCTTCACTGGGCTGGAAGAAGTTTAGCTACATCAGAAAGCAGGTCTAATTAAGCAAGTTTATTCTATATACATAAAAGGCTAAGTTGACTAATGCATGTGCAGTATATGCTAGTGCCAATCACATGCATGTGTTTCTAGATGTCATTGTCGATTGTGAATTTGGTTGACACTTCTAATATAGAGAAAGGGCGAATAGCAATATTAAAATATTTCTTCTAATTGATTTCCATTCAATGTGCATGAATTTGTGCAGTGGGCCACTAGTTAGAATATAATTTGTATCTATACGTCTATTTCTGTTTTTTTGTTGTTTGTTTGTTTTTTAGATTATACATATAGGTAAAATCATATAATATTTGTCTTTTTCTGCCTGAATTATTTAACTTAACATGATACCCTCTAGGTCCTTCCATGTTGTTGCATTTAGCAAGAGGTAATCCTTTGATATTGGTGAGTAATTTTCCATGGTATGCATAGACCTCATGGATTTTACCCATTTATCTATTGATGGACACCAAGGTTGCTTCCATATCTTGGTTATTATAGTAAATGCAGTAATGAACATGGGGGTGTATATATCTTTTCAAATTAGTGTTTTTGTTTACCTCTGATAAATACCCAGAAGTGGAATTGCTGGATTGTATGCTATTTTTAATTTTTTGAGGAACCTCCATACTGTTTTCCACCAATTTACAAACTTACTCCATGTACAGGAGTTCCCTTTTCTCTACCTTCTTGAAAACACTTTTTACTTGTTGACTGATTTATGGATATTTATTTTGTATCCTGCTACTTTACTTAATTCATTTATCAGTTCTAGTAGTTTCTGTGTGGAAACTTTAGGATCCTCTAGATACAGTATCATGTCATCTGCAAATGGTGACAGTTTTTCTTCTTCATATCCAATATAAATGCCCTTTATTTCTATTTCTTTTGTGATTGCTGTAGCTAGGACTTCAAATACTATATTGAATAAAGGTGGCAATAGTGGGCATCACTGTGTGTGTGGTTGTTTTTTTTATCGTAGAAGAAAAGCTTTTACATTTTCACCATAAATACGATATTAGCTGTGGGTTTTATTGGTCATATATGGTCTTTATCATGTTGATGTATATTCTCTCTGTACCCACTTTTTTGAGAGTTTTTATCATGAATGGATGTTGGACTTGTCAATTACTTTTGTCTGTATCTATTAAGATGATCATATGATTTTTATCTTTGGTTTTGTTGATGTTGTCTATCACATTGATTTTTTTTGGTGTGGGGATATAGAACCAACCTTCCATTGCTAGAAAACATTGCACTTGAGCATGATGTATAATCCTTTACCATATTGTTGAATTCAGTTTGATAATATTTTGTTGAAAATATTCACATCTATTTTTATCAGAGATATAAATTTTTTTTTTGTATTGTTTTTGTCTGGTTTTGCTATCAGGGTACTGCTGACAGCTTTCATAGAATGAGTTTGTGAGTGTTATTTCCTTTTCAATATCTCTGGAATATTTTCAGAAGGATAGCTATTAATTGTTCAGCAGAATTAAATGTTCAGTAGAATTTACTTGTGAAATTATCTCGTCTTGAACTTTTGTTTGTTGGGAGTTTTTTTTTTTTTAATTACTATTTCAATTTTTTTGCTTGTAACGGATATGTTCAGTTTTTATGCTTCTTCCTGGTTCATTCATTGAAGGTTGTATGTTTCTTATATAGCTCTTTTTCTGGAGATTTCTTCTATTCTTTCATTTAGGACCTGTTCCTTTGTCTGCCTATATTTTCTGTCTCTTCGTGTATGTTTCTCTGTATTAGATCAATTTGCTTTTACTCCGAGTCTTCTGTATTCCCTCATTTATTTTACTTTCTGTGTTTATTTCTAAGAATTAGATGAAATGGTCACCTCTCCTGAACTTAATGGAGTGGCTATGTGTAGGAATGATTTCTGTGTAGTCTGTGTGTGCTGTGTGGCTTCAGCAGCCTGGCTGGAATTGAAGTGGTTGTATGAGGTACCAGGGGTTCCCTGACATGCAGGCTAGCCACAGTTGAGGCAAACACGACCAATTTTCCCAGTGTGCCCAGCTCCGTGGGCACCCTGGTAGGCTGGATGGCTGGGTTTGGAGCAGCCAGTGGCATATGGCTGCAGCATTGCCCTGGCAGTTTGTCTGTCTGAGCCTGGGGTGGGTGTGGGGTGAGTGGCCTAGGGCACGCTATGGTGGCCTTGCAGGTGAGCTACAGCACTTGAATTGAATTCTTGCCCATGCTTTCAGTGGAAGAGAATGTAAACATTGGCACTCACAGGCACCTCCAATCACAAAGAGTTTCCACAGAGCCTGAAGAGTTCTCACAGTTTCTCAACCTTCTCTATGCAGTCTCTGTCACAGTCTCTCTCTCATTTATTGTGCAGAAGCTGTTCAGTCAACGCTCAGATGTTTTTTAGGAGGAAATGCTCTTCATGTAGGTGTATATTCTGAGTGTTCATGGGAAGGTGTCAGTTCAGGGTCTTCCTATGCTGAAATCTTGGACCTCTCTCCCTAAATCACGTCTTTCAGGCTGGAGGATTGATAGAATTCCTGAGTCTGGTTTTATTGTCCAGAATATCTATGAAATAGCCTTACAATTCCTATTTATAATCCAGAATTATCTACACTAATAAAAGAGAAACATGGTAATTAGCGTACGACCGCTACCCTTCCCATTGGCTAATCAGCATATCCTTATGCAAATTAACTATCAGCCAAGATGGCGGCCGACAGCCATGCACTGAAGTGAACAGGGAAGCTTGCTTGCTCCAGTGAAGGCGAACTCCAACGTTCCCTGCCTGACCTGCCGGCCTCTCAGCTGCTACTCTAAGCAACTATGTAACAAATATAGAAGCTAAAGAAAACCCCAGAAACCGGCTTTCAGTCAAAAGCTGGGCTTCAGCCAGCCGGACGGCAACATTGTATCAAATATAGAAGGTAAAGGCCAGAAACCTGCTTTCAGCAGCGAGGCCTCAGAGCTAAAGCTGGCCCAGAATAGAAAAAAAAAAGAAAAAAAGGAACGGTTGGGAGCTTTAGTCACCCGCCAACCTGAAAACGGCCTTCAGCCCCTCAGCCAGGCTGGCCAGGCACCCCAGTGGGGACCCCCACCCTGATCCAGGACACCCTTCAGGGCAAACCAGCCGGCTCCCAACCCGTGCACCAGGCCTCTATTCTATATAGTAAAAGGGTAATATGCCTCCCAGCACCGGGATCAGCGTGACAGGGGGCAGCGCCCAAACCCCTGATCGCCCTGCGGCTCTGTGTGTGACAGGGGGTGAGGCCACAACCTCCCTATCCACCCTGCTCTGTTTGTGACAGGGGAAGCCACCCCAACCCCCTGATCAGCCCTGCTCTGTGCCTGATAGGGGGGAGCTCCCCAACCCCCTGATTGCCCTGCGGCTCTGTGTGTGACAGGGGGGAGCTCACCAACCCCCTGATCATCCCTGTGGCTCTGTGTGTGACAGGGGGGAGCTCACCAACCCCCTGATCAGCCCTGCTCTGTGCCTGATAGGGGGGGAGCTCCCCAATCCCCTGATCGCCCTGCGGCTCTTTGTTTGACAGGGTGCGGCGCACCAACCCCCTGATCGGCCCTGCTCTGTGTGTGACAGGGTGCGGCACCCCAACCCCCCCCCCCCCCCCACCCCACGGGTCCTGCTCTGTGTGTGACAGGGTAGAGCCATAACCTCTCCATATGCCCTGCGCTGAGCGTGACAGTGGCGGCGCCCCAACCCCGATTGGCCCTGCTCTGTGAGTGACAGGGGGCAGCGCCCCAACCCCCCTGATCGGCCCTGCTCTGTGCGTGACAGGGGGTGGCGCCGCAACCTCCCCATCGACCCTGCCTTGAATGTGACAGGGGGCGGTGCCCCAACCCCTCAATCAACCCTACTCTGAGCTTGACTGAGGGTGGCATCGCAACCTCCCGATCCACCCTGCTCTGTGCATGACAGGGGGCAGTGCCCCAACTCCCCAATTGGCCCTGCTCTGAGCCTTACCAGGGGCTGCACCCAGGGATTGGGCGTGCCCTCTGCCACCCGAGAGCAGGCCTAAGCCAGCAGGTCGTTATCTCCTGAGGGGTCCCAGACTGTTAGAGGGCACAGGCCGGGCTGGGGGACCCCCCTCCCCCCCAAGTGCACAAATTTTTGTGCACCGGGCCTCTAGTCCTTTTATAATTATTTATCTGAGTGTCCATGTTTATGACATGTATGTGTATGACACCTTTTGCTCTGAAATCATATTGTACTTTCTTGTAGAATATGCTATGTGTAACCGGCTGTGAGGGGCCCTCATCATCACCTCGCTGACTCTCCCAGGGAGCACCTGCCCTACAGTGGGAGAAGTACAACTGGGCTCTCTGCAGCAAAGATCTGGTCACCCTCTTGAGTAGCTCAGTTTGATGTATTTAAAGTTGCTGGTGAAGTCATGTTCACCTGGAATTGTTTCAGAATTATTCTGATTGCGGTCCCTGATTTTTTATCAGTTTTCAAATTTTATTACTTTCAGTGTTAGAAAAATTCCTTATTGCTCAATGCACTTTCTAGCTCCCTACCCCCAAATGTGTAAGGAGACAACATTTTATGGATATCTGGTCCAAACTTCATATTCATCTATCCCCTCTGCCCCGCTCCCCACTCTGCTGATTTTTCTGTTTTAAATTGTTTACTTGTGTTTTTTCTCTGAAAAATAAATACCTAACCCTTCCAACATAAAAAAGTTTACTTTCTCATTCTAATAATTGCTACAAGCTTTTGTTTAAAACAATTAACATATAATTGAAATATAACATTCTGTAAGTTTATACTGTGTTAAATTGATTCATTTATATATTATATTATAACTAGAGGCCCGGTGAATGAAATTCGTGCGGTGTGGGGGGGGGGGGGGCCCCTCAGCCCAACCTGCACCCTCTCCAACCCAGGACCCCTCGGGGGATGTCCGACTGCCAGTTTAGGCCCGATCCCTGAGATTGGCCTAAACCGGTAGTCGGACATCCCTCTCACAATCCGGGACTGCTGGTTCCTATCTGCTCACCTGCCTGCCTGCCTGATCACCCCTAACTGACCCCCCCGCCAGCCTGTTCACCCCTAACTGCCTCCACCTGATGGCCTGATTTCCCCTAACTGCTCCCCCTGCCAGCCTGGTAGCCCCACGCAGCCTGCCGTTTAGTAGTTTAGTAGTTTAGTCATCTCTCACTAACCCCCCTGCCAGCCTGGTCGCCCCCTACAGTGTGCTGTTTGGTCGTTACTTCTACTGTGATGGCATCCCAGACAATTTGTATATTCCTCTATTATTACTATAGATATAACTATGGGCCCAGTGCATGAATTCATGCACCTTGAAAGGAAATGTGGGCTGTGAGGCTGCTGTGGGCACAGGGGTGGGTCTCGGCCCATCCTCCGCATCCACACTTGGCCCCCTCCCACCACGGCCCCGGTCCCCTGTCTGCTGGCAGCCCGGCTTCCACCACCACCGCTCCCACGTGCTTATGGTGCCAGCAGCTTTAGTGAATGGGGCTGGCATCATCGGGGGTGTGAGTGGCGGCTGCTGGCCCAATTGCCCCTCAGAAGCAGGAGGAGGGGGAGAAGCCCTCAGGGACGATTGGAACTTGTGTCGGACGCCAGCAGCGCATGTGACTGGTGGCTCTGGCTCTGGCTGTGGGTGTGAGCGGGGCTGGCTCTGGAAGTGTGTGAGCAGCAGCTCCAGTGCTGGCCGTGGGTATGAGCAGGGCCATTGTTGGCAGCAGGTGCAAGAGGTGGCTGCTGGACTGGATCGCTCCTCAAGAGCAGGGGGAGGTGGAGAAGCCCTGAGGGGTGGTTGGGCTGGCAGCCGCCTCTCGCAACCACTAATGGCGCTGAGCAATCGGACCGGCACTGGGTGCTGGCAGTGGGTGCAAGCAGCAGCCCTGGAGCTGGCAGTGGGTGAGAGCAGGGCCTATGCCGGCAGCAGGTGTGAGCACCCAGTGGTACTGTGGTGTGCGGGAGTACAGAATTTTCGGTAACCACCAGAGTCTCGCCCTGATGACAGCGACCAGCACCCCTCCTTGGTCTGGCGCCCCCGCTCACTGGATCCATCACCCCGCCACTGCCAATGCCTGCAATGTTCTGCACTCTGCTGCCTGCAGCCAATGCCCACCATGTTCCACGCTAGCCCCCTGGTGATCAGTGCACGTCATAGCGACTGGTTATTTGGTTGTTCGGTTGTTCCACCACTAGGTCTATTTGCACATTAGGATTTTATACATATAGATTACTACCTAACATTAGTGAACACCTCTATTAGGTCACATAATTATCTTTTTATGTGTGTGGTGAGAACATTTAAGATCTAGTCTCTAGAAACTTTCAAGTATATAAAGAGTATTGTTGGCTATAATCACTACAGATCCCAAACTTAATCATCGTCGAGTTGTAAGTCTGTACCCTTGACCAACTTCTTCTTACCCACTAATCTTTCTTTCACCAGTCCATGGTAATCAACATTATACTTCTGTTTCTAATGGGTTTGCCAATTTTAGATTCCACATATAAGTGATATCCTCTATTATTTATCTTTTTCAGTGTACCTTATGTCACTTAACATAATACCTTTGTGGTCCATCTATGTTGTCCCAAATGGTAGTATTTCCTCCTTTCTTATGGCTGAATGATATTGTAGTGTGTGTGTGTGTGTGTGTGTGTGTGTGTATTTCACATCTCTTAAGTTGTTTCCATTTATTGGCTCTTGTTTATAATGGTGCAATAAATGTGGGATTATGGATATATTTTTGATATCCTATTTTTCTTACTTTTAGAAGTATACCCAGAAGTGGATTTGTCGATCAAATGGCAGCTCTGTTTAACTTCTTAGAAAACCTCCATACTGTTTTTCATAGTGGTTGCACCGGTTTTACATTCCCACCAACAGTGTACAAGATTCAGTGTTATCTTGTAGATCACCAAGTTTCCTTAGCATAGCTATTTTGACTTTCGATTGGGTGGATCATATATCTCCATGTCTGTATTTGTTTGCTGGAGGATTGTTGTAGAATTTGGTGACCTAATGTTTCCTTGATTTTTCATGTTCTTTGGAATTTTGCATTGCTGTTTTTGCATTTGAATTAGCAGTCACCCACTTATGTTTACTACTCTCAGGGTAGAAATACCTTTCGTCAGTCTTCTATAGATAAGGCTTTTTCAGTTCTTGTATGAATATGCCTGCTTTGTGCTTCATGCTCCGTCTTGTGGGAGGATTCTGTTTGTCCTGTTTGTCCTCCCTCCATATAAAGCACCAGGCCAGATGCTGATCGCCTCCTTTTTCTTTTCCTGAAGGTGGTGCTACAGCTCAAGTTTCTGGTTCTCTCTTGTCTGCAAACCCTTGACTGTATTCTGCTCTTGCTTCCTAGCCTTTCATCAAATTTTGCTCTTGCTGCTGCCCTTGGCAGCTTCTACATGGAGCTGGCCACAGAGGGGAGGAGATATGGGTTGGAAAGCGGGTCACTGTTGTTGCCCACATGCCAGTATGGGGGATCTGTAAGAAAGGTTTTCTTCATGGTTTGTGGTCAGGCTTCCTGATGGAGTACAAAATGCAGTGAGGAGGAACCCTGTCTCTTTAACATGCTCTCTACTAATCTTCTTTGTCAGATCTGCTCCCTCTCACCAGTCACTGAGCTCCTAATTCAACATTCTGGATGCTGTGAGAGAGAAATGAGCTCTTTGGAAGCACCCTGCAAACCAGGGGAAGCTCGGCATCCACTCACCGGCTCTCTATCCCTGTGAGAGAAAACACAAGCACAGGCGGGCCTTCTTTCAGCCTCACACTGAGCTCCCTTGGAAGAGGAATGATGCTGGCGAAATCAAACTTTCCTCTCGCCCACACCAATGCATTCAAATTCATCTATTTTGTGCTCCTACAGAGTGCTGGAACTTCTCCTTTGGAAATCTGGACTTCCACAAACGTTCTCTACTCCATAGGTGACTGCCCAAGTCAGGGCTGTAGGTGCTCCTGGACTGCAGGTAAGAGGGGCTGGAACAATTCACAATATCCTGTAGGTGTCACAGCCAGTACTGGAGTCTCTCTGCCTATTGCCTGATGCGTAGGTGGGAAAGACTCTTTCCAGGTCCGTTTGCATTGGCACTTTTGTTCGTGGATAGATAATGAATTTTGTTGTTGAAGGAGGAAAATAACAAGGGATATCTCATGCTCACTTACACCAGATGGCTATTGTCACTCCTGAGGTATTCTGATCCACTCCCCTGGGATGTTCTCTAGCATTATTGTAGCATTATGCTTTTTCTTTATTATAATACTTTTCACACCATTTTTATTACTTGCTTATATGATCTCTTTCCAAGTAAAATATCTGGCGTGGGGGAGTAAAAACTGTGTCTACATTGCTGCTCTGTATATCCCCCCTTGTACCATACTAGTCACTTTAAAATTAGTTTTTGAATTAATGGCTGATACTTTTTTTATGTGTTGAATAATGAAGGCCTTAATTTAACTGACCCTATTTCCAAAGTCTCTGAAGTATACTTCTTTATTTTGTAATGATAGTGACATTCAAATTCTTGAAATAGTATGAGTTTCTAATTGGCAGGTCACATTACCCAGATTCCCATATCTCTCTCAGTGTGATCAGACCTTCTGAATGAAGAATACATAATGATTCCTATTGAAAATGCAAAGTAGAACAAACAGGAATAGTTTTACCTTAGGCAGAGGCTTAGCAGGTTTGCAGTGGAGGCCTCCAACAAATTGAAAATGTGGCAAGAGTGGGCGAGGAAACTCAAAATCCCAATAGGTTCGAATAAACCATATATCTGCTTTTCTCATTAACTCGAATAATGTAGTGGGTCTTCCTGAAAGGGAAAAAAAAAAAAGTAGAGAAAATAAGAGTATTGTAATGTGAATATACCATTTTTGTTTTCTTAAAGAAAAAAAAAGAAAAGCTTGGAATAATGTAGCCAAAGATATTTAAAGTGTCTGTGATTTGATAGTGCAAACATCGATCTAATCTAATAAAGCGAAACATGCAAATTGACCGCACCTCCGCTACGCCCCCAGCCAATCAGAGCGACTATATGCAAATTAACCCAACCAAGATGGCAGCCGACAGCCTCAGAGCTGGAGCAAGCAGGAGGCTTGGTTGCCCCGGCGATGGAGGAAGTCAAGCTCCCCACCTTCCCTGGTTGGCTGTGGCCTTGGTTCAAGGCAACAAAGTTTCAATTTTAGAAGAGAAATAAATCCCAGATACCTGCTTCCAGCCAGCCTCCACTGGGAGCTTGGGTGGCTGGGGGCCGTGGCCAGCCTGCCAACAGCAATCAGCCCCTCATCCAGGATGGCCACACCCTCATGGGGTGAGGGTTTCCGCTGGGGGGCTTTGCCAGCCTGCAGACAGCCATCAGCCCCTCACCCAGATTGGCCTGGCATCCCAGCAGGACCCCCCACCCTGAAGCAGGTGTGGCCAGCCTGAAAACGGCCCTATGCCCCTCACCCAGGCTGGCCAGTCACCCCAGTGGGGTCCCCCACCCTGAAGGGGTTGTGGCCAGCCTGCAAACAACCATCAAATACTCACCCAGGCTGGCCAGGCACCACAGCAGGACCCCCCTCCCTGAAGGAGGTGTGGCTATCCTGAAATTGGCCCTCAGCCTCTCACCTAGGTTGGCCAGGCACCCCAGTGGGACCCCCACCCTGATCTGGGACACCCTTCAAGGCAAACCAGCCGGCTCCCACCCATGCACCAGGTCTCTATCCTATATAATAAAAGGGTTATATGCAAATTGACCTTAACAGCAGAACCACTGGGAACGACTGGTCACTATGACACACACTGACCACTAGGGGCAGACGCTCAATGCAGGAGCTAACCCTGGTGGTCAGTGCACTCCCACACGGGGAGCTCTGCTCAGCCACAAGCCAGGCTACAGCTGCCTGTACAGTTGTGGTGGTGGGAGCCTTTCGCGCCTTCTCAGCAGCGCTAAGGATGTCCGATTGTAGTTTAGGCCTGCTCCCTGCTGGCAAGTGGGCATCCCCCAACGGCTCCCAGGCTGCCAGAGTGATGTCTGACTGCCAGCTTAAGCCTGCTCCCCCGGGGGAGTGGGCTTAATACAGCAGGTGGTCATCCCTCGAGGGGTCCCAGACTGCGAGAGGGCACAGGCCGGGCTGAGGGACCCCTCCCAGTGCAGAAATTTTTGTGCACTGGGCCTCTAGTCCTATCTAATAAACGAGAAACATGCAAATTGACCATAACCCCGACAACCTTCCCATTGGCTAATCAGCATATCCTTATGCAAATTAAGTGCCAACCAAGATGGCAGCCGGCAGCCAGGCACTGAAGCAAACAGGAGGCTTGCTTGCTCCAGTGATGGAGGAAGCTAAGGTTCCCCGCCTGCCGCTGCCGGCCTCTGAGCTTGCACTCTAAGAAATAATGTTGCAAGTATAGAAGCTAAACAAACTCCAGAAACCTGCTTTCAGCCAGCAGGGCTTCAGCCAGCAGTACCGCAACAGTGTTTAGAAGACAAATAAATCCCAGATACCTGCTTCCAGCCAGCCTCCACTGGGAGCTTGGGTGGCTGGGGGCCGGGGCCAGCCTGCCAACAGCAATCAGCCCCTCATCCAGGATGGCCACACCCTCATGGCCACAGTTGCAAACCAAGGCGTGCACAAGTTCCCCCCGCCTCTCCACTGCACTTCCATCAACCCGGCATGCCTAACATCCCCACAGGATGTGCACACATCCCCTCTGATGCACTCACGTCTTGGTGTTCTGGGTGTTCTGGGTGCTGAGGGTGGGCACCTGTGAGATGACAGTGAGAGGGCGTGGTGATGCCCTGTTAATACAGCCGTGGTCTCAGAGCTGTAGCCGAGGTCTCAGAGCTGGAGCCGAGCCTCAGAGCTAAAGCCAGCTCTCAGCTCCAGTGACAGCCATAGAAGGTAAATAAATCCCAGAATAAAAGAAAAAAGAAAAAAAGGAGAGGTTGGGAGCTTCAGTCGCCCGCCAGCCTGAAAACGGCCCTCAGCCCCTCACCCAGACTGGCCAGGCACCCCCAGTGGGGACCCCCTCCGTGAAGGGGGTGTGACCAGCTGCAAACAGCCATCATCCCCTCATCCAGACTGGCCAAGCACCCCAGTGGGGACACTCACCCTGAAGCAACAAGATGGCGGCTAATTTGCATACTGAAGTCGGGCGGCAGTGGGCAAGGCTGTCCACAGTCCCGGGACCAGGATCTGTGACCCTGCCAGGCGGGGGGCAGTGCTTGAAGCTGTCTGTGGTCTGGGACCAGATCTGTGACTCTGCCAGGCAGGGGGCAGTGCTTGAGGCTGTCGGCGGTCTGGGACCCGGATCCGTGATCTGGCAGGTGGGGGGCAGCGCCTGACACTTTCCGTGGTCCCGGGACCCGGATTTTTGTGACCCTGCCAGGCGGGGGGCAGTGCTTGAGGCTGTCCGAGGTCCGGGGACCCGGATTTGTGACCCTGCCGGGCGGGGGGGCAGTGCTTGAGGCTGTCCACGGTCCGGGGACCCAGATCTGTGACCCTGCTGGGCGGGGGGCAGTGCTTGAGGCTGTCCGTGGTCCCAGGACCTGGATCCGTGACCCTTCCCGGTGGGGCGGCAGCTTGCACAGGGGTGGATCGGCCAGGGTTGGGCAGAGCAGGATGCCTGGCTTCCGCCCAGCCCCAGTCACTCTGGGCAGGTGAGCAGCGCAGAGAACCTCTGGACAGGGGAGGCAGGCCAGCGGAGGGCGGCCTGTACTCCCCACATGGCGGTGGTGACAGCTGTGAGCGCGCCAAGTGGAGCCTGCAGGCTGAGCTGAAGTAGCGCCTGCAGGCCATCAGTGCCCAGGAGTGACTGCGCAAGATCCGCCTCCTGGCCCAGAAGGTGCAGAATCGCAGGGACAGCCACCATGGCGAGCCAGACTGCCGTCCTCCTGGCCGCACCACGGGGGTTTGCGGATCTGCAAAGCCAGAGGCCTCTGGTGTGCACATCCCCCCGATGTGTGAACATCCCCCAGCACACTGTCACCCTCCCATGCCTGCAACAGTTGCAAACAAAGGCATGCACAAGTTCCCCCTGCCTCTCCACTGCACTTCCATCAACCCGGCATGCCTAACACCCCCACAGGATGTGCACACATCCCCTCTGATGCGCTCACGTCTTTTGGAGAGTGTCTGGGTGTTCTGGGTGCTGAGGGTGGGCGCCTGTGAGATGACAGTGAGAGGGCGGAGTGGTGATGCCCTGTTCCCACGGAGGCCAGTGCAGCTATGAGATCACCTCTGGGGGGTTAATGCAGGTGCTGAGGCAGGAGCAGGTGCAGATAGACACACCTGGTGGGCACGGGCAGCCCTCGCTGAGGTGCCTCCGGTCAGCGTTCAAGATCAAGAACCCAGAGGCGGAGAGGAATTCCGTCCTCTCAGTGAAACAGTGGGATAGTCGGGGCGACTATAGAGGAGGAATGTGCACTTTGGGTGCCAGCACCCATGAGTGAAGGCTGCCCTGACTGAGCCTTGCTTGCTTGGGGCCTAGTGCACTCCTGCCGGGCAGCGGGTGACAGGACGTGCTTTTCCGAATTAATGAGAGAAAACATTGATTCTTCTGCTGCCCACGAAGGTGGAAAGTGAAGTGGGGAGACATGTGGGGAGTGAGCGAGGTTCCCTCTCTGGGGGTTCCAAATCTGCTGTTGGGTTTCTTTCATCACTGACTAGAGATATACAGGGTGTCCCCCCAAAATGTATACACACTTTGAATACCTACTAAATCCAATGGTTTTAAGCATAAGAAAGAAACAACAATGGAGCTGTTATCTGTTAAAAGTGTGGGCACAAACAGGTAGTTGGACATTCCCTGAGGGGTCTCAGATTGGAGAGGGTGAAGGCCAGACTGAGGGGCCTCTTCCCCCGCTACCCCAGTGCACGAATTTCATGCACTGGGCTACTAGTATATATATAAAAGTGTAAGTGACCATTAGGACCTATTGGTAGACCGAAAAAATGGTTGATCGGTCGCTATGATGCACACTGACCACCAGGGGGCAGACACTCACCAAAGGAGCTGCTGCCTAATGATCAGTGCACTCCCACAGTCAACCTCCCATTATCGGCCAACCTACTATGGTCCATCCCCTCAGCTGGCCGGGTTGTCAGTCCGCTTCCACAGCAACCTCCCATGGTCCCTCCCCCCGCCAGCTAGCCCAGATCAGGTCCAATCTCTGGCCAGACTGAGGGACCCCACCCATGCACGAATTTGTGCACCAGGCCTCTAGGATTTATATAATATACATTTTTTATATTATGATGTTTATATATATTAACAATACATATAAAATTTAACAGTTTTTCTTCTCTAACATCACATCAGGACATTCACAATCATAGAAAATGGTTAAACCTAAGCCACTACAGAATTAAACATGCATTTGCTGCTCTGTAAAGCTGCAGATGTAATAGATGCAAATGTAAACAATGATTTCAATTCCTCAATCAATTAAATATACCATATCCATGGAAACACTTTTCCCTAGATTATTAGTCTAGTTTCTGCAATTTAGGAAGCTATTCACTTTATCCTAGATTTCCCCAAAATGGAGGTTTTGAGAGTATGGCTCATTTCCTGGTACTATAATTACATGTGGTTCAATTTAGGAGCCTAATAATACTTGTGCATCAATAAAAAACATTTACAAATAACAGCTGGAATATTGTCATAACATTGGGTAATAGATATGCTCACTCTTCATTTTAACTCATTTGTCTTTAATGAAGAAAGAGTTTTCACAAAATATAGTTTACTAACTTCCATGTCCGCCCATCAACAAAAGTTTAGTGTTTAAGCAGATAAGTTGTAAGTGCTTAATGAAGGAATGTGAAGTCATTAGAAACCTCAAATTATAGGTTCCTGAGTCTGGGACAGAGCACTCCAGTATGAAAGAATCCTTCAGGTAATATGGCAAAGTAGTTCAGTTTTTAAATCAAACTAAACTACACAAGAGGAAGCAGTTCCTGAAGGACCTTATAAGTTAAGCATTTCCATAATATTTGTGAGAATGAAACATCACTTTATAATGTTATTTTATCATTTTACCTATAAAAGACAAATTTGTCTCAATTAATATTTGTAAAAATTCACCTTTTAGAGCACTAACAAAGTTAGGATTTCATGCTACCAAGTAAGGACATGACTTACCTAGTGCTTCGCTGTAAAGCTGATCCCACTTCTCACTAAATGCTTGGAACCAGAAATCAAAATAAAGCACATACATCATATTTTTTACTCGCTCCATGAATGTCATTTGATCACTTAATTCTGATAAGACAACAGGTACATAGGATGGAGGGAATGGAAGTCCTCCACTGTACTTTTCAATTGTATAGCCAAAAGAGAAGCGGAGACTGTACGCAAAAGGTATTTTAAGTAGCTCAGCCAGCAGCTCACCACAGGGTCCAGAGGGATCTGCAAGAACGACATCAAACCTTGATTCCTGTAGTTTTCTCATAAGGTTCTGGTTCAAAACAGCATCTTTACAGAGCTTTTGAATACAATCAAAATATTCCAAAATGTCATCTTGAATTAGTGAAAAATAAGTCCAAAATGTATATTTTGGCGTATAGGTCCACTTAGAGGTCAGCCGCATGAGAATATCCTCAAAATCATCTTTTGTCAAAGATGTAGGAAAAATCTCAAATTGAATAGCAGATGGTTTATTGGGATCAACAAGAATTGAAGCTGAAGATGTCAGAACGGTCACTTCATGACCTCTCTGGACAAGTGCATCCAGGATGGTCTTCATGTTGATCCAGTGGCTGTATTCTGTGGGCCACACCAGCACCTTTCCACAACTCCCAGGGCTGAAGTGACCACTCAGCTGTAGCAGCAGCAGAACTGAAATCCACTTCATAGGCATCCTGGTGGCACACAGGCTTCTTTTCAAATGGCCGATCCCTTTTATCGTGGCTCATGCTTATGTGCGAAGGGAAATCAACCAGGAAGTTAAAATATAACTTCTGGGCGTGGCCCCAGCGCTGAGCGCGCGGACCGCGGCAGCCTCCTTCTGCAGGTTGCTGCTCGCCACCAGCCCCTCCCGCCCGCGTTTCCCTGCCGCGGGGCGGCCTGAGTGGGCGCTGAGGGCGCCGGCGCCAGCGGTCCTGGGGCTTGCCACTCCTCCCCCATCCTCCCAGCCCCAGCCCACCGGTCGGTCCTGGTGAAGCCGAGGCCAAAGCAAGGCGAATCCCTCCGCAGTGTACCCGGAGCGGCGGCCTTGCCGGGGTAGCGGGGGTGTCGTCCAGGAAACCGGAAGCCCATGGCGACCCCTGGCGACCCGTTTCCGAACGCTGGGGAATCGAAACTCCGTGGCCTTAAGTAGCCTGACTCGGGGCTGTCATGGATCCACTGGTAGGAGATGATATCTGCATTCTAAATCATGAAAAAGCCCACGGGAGAGATACAGTGACTCCGGTCTCAATATATTCAGATGAGTCTGTTGCTTCACATTTTGCCCTTGTCACTGCATATGAAGACATCAAAAAACGACTCAAGGATTCAGAGAAAGAGAACTCTTTCCTAAAGAAAAGAATAAGATTTTTTGGAAGAAAAGCTTACAGGATCTTTATTAGATGAAGAAACAAGTTCTGTGGGACGAGAACGAGTAAATAAGGCCTATCATGCATATCGAGAGGTTTGCATTGATAGAGATAATTTAAAGAGCAAATTGGATAAAATGAATAAAGACATCTCTGGATCTTTGAAAGTATTGAATGAACAGCTGCAGTCTAAAGAAGTAGAACTCCTCCAGCTAAGAACAGAGGTGGAAACTCAGCAGGTGATAAGGAATTTAAATCCACCTTCATCAAACTGGGAGGTGGAAAAGTTGAGTTGCGACCTGAAGATCCATGGCTTGGAACAAGAACTAAAACTGATGAAGAAAGAATGTAACAATCTCATAATAGAGCTACAGAAAGCCAAACAAACGGTACTGCAGAGTTAAATTGAGAAATTCAGATTCTGTGTGCATTGTATGAATGACTTAACTAGGGATAGAATCACAGAGTTAAATTCTAACTACTCAAAGTTACATTCTCTGAAAAATTCACCTTTATCCTCCCGTTTGTGCTAAAATCTGATATACTTTATACTTTTAGCATATACCCAGAATTATATAATTTTGTTGTATAAAAACTAACTTTTATAAAGCTTATTATTTATTAATGTATTAAAGCTATTCTTTCAAAAAAATAAAAATAAATAAATAAAATATAACTCTACACCCAAAGTAAATACATTTGATGAATAGTCAGAGCATTTTATGGCAAGTCAAAAAATGATAAAGTAATGGCTGTTTTTTTAATACAAATCTGTGTAATATCTAAAAGTGCTATCATTCAGCTGAGTCAACTTTGCAGTTTTCCTGTGGTTTGTAATTTATTATAGATGAATGATAATTATAGGAAGTTAGAGGTAATTGTGTCTATAATGACTTTTTATGAAGAATGGGAGATAAAGCTATTATACAGCTGACAAAGAATTACCTGGAGGACAGTTCCTGAGATTTTATTTTAATTTTTATTTATTTTTAAAATTTATCTTTATTGCTGAAAGTATTACAGGTGTCTGCTTTGTGTATTTTTTCCCCATTGACCACCTCCTCCCCATATCCGCCCCTCCCAAGTCTTTACCACGCTAGTGTCTGTGTACATGGGCTATGCATATATGCATATAAATTCCCAGATTAACCTCTACCCGTCTCCCCCCCACACACTATTCACCCCCACCGTTCCTCTGAAATTCATCAGTCTGTTCATGGTTTTGTCTCTGAATCTATTTTGTTTGTCAGTTTATTTTGTTCATTAGATTCTACATATGAGTAGGTCATGTGATACTTATCTTTTTCTGACTGGCTTATTTTGCTTAGCATAGTACTCTCCAGCTCCATCCATACTGTTGCAAATGGAAAGAGTTCCTTCATTTTTACTGCCGTGTAGTATTCCATTGTTTAAATGTACCACAGTTTTTGTTATCCACTCATCAGCTAATGGGCACTTGGGCTGTTTCCAAATCTTAACTATTGTAAATTGTGCTGCTATGAATATAGGGGTGCATATATATATCCTTTCTGATTGGTGTTTCTGATTTCTTAGGATATATTCCTAGAAGTGGGATCACTGGGTCAAACGGGAGTTCCATTTTTAATTTTTTGAGGAATCTCCATAATGTTTTACACAGTGGCTGCACCCACCAGTCGCATTCCCACCAGCAGTGTACTATGTTTCCCTTTTCTCCACATTCTCACCAACACGTCATTTATTGATTTGTTGATGACAGCCATTCTGACAGGTGTGAGGTGATACCTAATTGTTGTTTCAATTTGCATCTCTCTGATGATTAGTGACTTTGAGCATTTTTTCATGTATCTCTTGGCCTTCTGTATGTCCACTTTGGAGACGTGTCTATTTAGGTCCTTTGCCCATTTTTTAACATGCTAATATATATATATTTAAATAATTTGTTATTGTTGAAAGTATTACATATGTCCCCTCCCCCCCCACCCCTTAACACCCACTAGCCCGCCCCCTGCTTTCGCCCAAGGCTCTCACCACCCCATTGTCTAGGTCCAGGGGCCATTCATATCCTATATAATAAAAGGGTAATATGCAAATAGATCAAAATGCAGAACCAAACAACCAATCAAAGCATAATATGCTAATGATATGCTAAAGATGCTCAACTGCTCACTATGACATGCACTGACCACCAGGGGGCAGACAGACAACTGGTAAAACAGTCACTATGATGTGCACTGACCACCAGAGGGTAGATGCTCTGACCGGTAGGTTAGCTTGCCTACCGGTCCAGCCAATTGGAAATGAGTGAGATAGGCTGGACACGCCCTGTAGCCCTCCTGTGGTCCTTCCCTGGCCCGATTGTTGCACCAGTGGGGTCCTTCAGCTTGGCCTGCACCCTCTCGCAATCTGGAATCCCTCAGGGGATGTCAGAGAGCAGTTTTCAGCCTGATCCCCCAGGCCTCTCCCCTTGGGAGGGAGCCAGAGGCAGGGCTCATGGCTGGCGAGCCTCTCCCAATCAGGACTGATTGGGTGGGAGCCTTCAGCAGACACAGTGGGGCTGGGATGAGCTGGAGTGGCAGGTAGGAGCTACAAGTGGTGTTGGACTGCGGGTTTCAGCCTGATCCCTACAGGCCAACCAGAGGGACCCCACCCGTGCACGAATTCGTGCACCGGGCCTCTAGTATGCATATAAGGTCCTTGTTTAATTACCTTCCACCCACCCACACTCTCTCACCTTCCCTCTGATATTCCACTCTCTGTTCCATGTTTCCATGTCTCTGGGTCCACTCCATTGATTAGTTTATTTTGTTACTTAGATTCCACATATGAGTGAGATCATGTGATACTTGTCTTTCTCTGACTGACTTATTTCACTTTGCATGATACTCTCCAGGTCCCTCCATGCTGTCTCAAAGGGTAAAGGATTCCTTTTTTTTTTTTTTACTGCTGCATAGTATTCAATTGTGTAAATGTATCACATCCACTCATCTGCTGATGTGTACTTGGGTTGTTTCCAGATCTTAGGTATTGTAAATTGTGCTGCTGTGAACATAGGCATGCATACATTCTTTCTGATTGGTGTTTCGGGTTTGTTAGGATATATTCCTCAAAATGGAATCGCTGGGTCAAATGGCAGTTCCATATATTTTTGAGGAAAATCCATACTGTGTTCCATAATGGCTGCACCAGCCTACATTCCCACCAGTGGTGTACTAGGGTCCACTTTTCTCTGCATCCTCACTAGCACTTGTTTGTTGCCCTGTGGCTGCTGGGAGCAGGTAGCTCCTCTCTAGAAAAATGGCAGTTTCAGTTTGGATGCATCCGAACGACCAAATATAGGATTCCTGACTACTGCTTTCCCATGTCTCCCTGCACTGCTTCCCACGCCAGCCTCTCTGTAGGCACCTCAGTCTGTGCCTCCCTCCCTGCACCAAAGCCTCAGGTGAGTAGTTGCAAATGAAAACTCATATGCTCTGGGTTTCTCTCCAACCGGCTCCAGTCTGCCAGACTCCACAGTGGCCAGTACGTCTGCCACCTTTCACAGATGTATGTTACGTGGGCTGCAGGTCTCGGCTCCGGTGTCGAGCCTGGGTTCTGGGCCTCTGTCTTCAGAGGGAACAGTCCCTCCTGTGGCCCAGAACTCCCTCCTCTCTGGGCCTGCTGCCCCTGGGAGCTGGGTCAGCTCCTCTCCTGACCTGGCCCTTCCTACCAGTTTCCAGGTGCTTTCTGTTCTTCTTTGATGTAAGTCTCTTCCTTAGCTGGACCTCAGTTGGTAATTCCAGGTGAATGTTCTCCAATTTAGTTGTATTTCCAGTCTGGGCCTGGGATAAGGTGCAGGACACGTTGTCTATTTGGCTGCTATTTGGCTGCCACTTCCTCCTCTGAGATTTTAATTTTTAAATAAAACTTTGTGAACATGTAATTTACCCATCATTCAATTGATTAATTTAAAATGTACATTTCAATAGTTCATACTGTATTCACAGAATTGTGCTACCACCATGGTGATCATATGAAGAGCATTTTCTGCCCCCGTGAAACCTTTATCCTTTACAAGGAACTCCTTTATGTCTTCCTCCCTAAACCCTATCTGACCATCAATCTGGTTTGTGTCTCTATGGAAGCAGAGGATTTCTTGTAAACAGAACAATGTGATATGTGGCCTTTTGTGATTGGCTTCTTTTACTTAGCATAATAATTTAAAGATTCATTCATATTACAGCATGCATCCTTTTTACTGCCAGATAATATTTCATAATACAGACATACCACATTCTTTTTATTCATGCATTAGTTGATAGACATCCCCCGCCCCCAATTTTGGCCACTATGAATAATGTTTTTTTAATTTTCATGTGCCAGTTATGAGTGAACAAGTTTTCCTTGGGCATAAATGTGTCTGTAAATAGGTAAGTGATGCTGTGCCTTGTTTGGCAGGAAGTGGGTGTATATATGTACACACGCTATAAGAAAATTCAATAGTCCCTTTAGAGTATGGGTTCTACATTATCCAACCTACAATTGAGACCATATACCCATTATCAAAGGCTGCAAGAAGAGTGAAAGCAGCCAGGTGAGTCTTTTTAAGGGGCTGTGAGGTAAAGAGAATTAGTTACTGAAACCAAAGTCTATCATAAACAGCTCAATTTTATATTAGGAAGCAACTAGCTGTTATATTCCTAAATTAACATACATTTCATTTATTTTTTGTTGTAAATCCTCACCCAAGGATATTTTTTCCATTGATATTTTTGGAGAGAGTGGGAGGGAGAGAGAGAGGGAGACAGAGACACATAGACTGGTTGCCTTTAGCACAAGCCCCAGCTGGGGTGGGGAAAGAACCTACAACCAAGGTACGTGCCCTTGACTTGAATCGAACCCACAACCCTTCAGTCTGCTGGGCGACACTCTAACCACTGAGCCCCGGCTATGGCTCCACATACACTTTAATCAGCAATGACTGAACCTGGATGAGGGCAAATGACTTGCCATATTTTTAGGTAAGAAATGATGCTGAGGCTGGATATACAGTAAAACCAAGGAGCAGGCTGGGGCAGGAGCGGGGAGAAGGAGGTAAGTGAGGGTTAAAAGGGGGGACATCTGTAATACTTTCAACAACAAAGATAAAACATATATAAAACAGCCTTCCCCCGAAAAGAAGCATTAGTGGTCTCCCAAAATGAAATGGAAGGATGAATCATTTCACACAATTCTAACTATTGAATGGTTTCTTTAGCAAAAGATAAAACCACAGAATTTTGCACCAGAATAAAGTTAAAATATTCTGAGTATTTGCACAGCAGTACTAATATTGTGAATAAACTATTTAATGTTCTTGTACTTATGTCCAGAGTTGGAAACATAATTAAGCTTAATCATTTTTTGGTATAACTTTGGAATTAATATAATAAAATTCAATAAATACCCACATTGTTTTATTGTTATTTTATTTTTGCCCAGTTATTTTCTCTTTGGCATGAATATTTTTAACTCTTAAACAGACAGTAAATCACTTGAAAACAAATATTGATTTGAGAAGCTAAATTGTAAAAAGTCATTTTGTCACAGGAAGAAGGGATCCTTATGCTCCAACTTCATTGTGCTGAATAAACCGAAGGAGGCATATCAGCTTTAGGCCTCTGAAACAACTACTCCCTTTTCTTCTTCTTTCCTGGTTTAGCAAACTTATGGTAACACAACAGACAACATTTTGTGATGACAAATGTAGCACTTGCCACACAGGCCAGCAGGAACCCAATCACATCCAAAGAGTGGTACTGGACCCAGGTGAGGTCATGGGAGGCTGGCCGCAGGTGTTTGGCTCCTTTGTGGCGCATGACAAACTCGATCCAGAAGACCGCTCGATCTAGAGGTTTCATAGGCTGGTCATGATGAATTCTTGATAATCTCATTGCATTCTCTTTATATCTGAAGGAGAAACACAAAGATTACACATTGAATGAAATTTAACTTACCTAAGCATATCATGCCCATGAAAGGTTTTTGAAAATGTCATAAATATATGATTCAAAATAATATCATTCATTGAATTTACTTCTTCATAGATAGTTTGGCCTTCAAATTGGGATTTTCTGATGACATGTAGTTTTAAAAGTGAAGATGGAAGTTAAGTTGGACAGTTCAGTCTTTTCTTGAAGAGTAAATGGTAGGAGCCATTGTTAGTGCTATAGATGAGATGGTGGAAATTCACTTGCAGAGTGATGCTCATGAAGTGTTTAATGGGAGTAGTGTCATTGTGAGTGAAATGTCTCCCCAGTAGTCCCTGGACCTCCACTCTTCTCTTTGACCCTCTACTTTTTAATTGCCATCAGTTAGCCAGTATGGTTTTTGAAACAGATATCAGATATGACACTTCCCTGCTCAAAATTTCCATCTGGCTTCTCATCACATTTGAATAAAGTCCAAATGATTTTAGGACTAAAGGACTCCACATCCTCATACCCCTGGCAACCTCTTCTTTCACTTGGTCTCATGCACACTTTGTTGTAGGCACACTGGCCTTCTAGCTGTTCCTTGAAGTTGTCTGACAGTTTTTTGTTTGTTTGTTTTTAATTGCAAGTGCATTGCTTAAGCCTCCATTGCTGAGGTATCCATTTCAAAGAGGCATTTACTTTCAAGAGGACTATCTTTGTCAGCCACTTGACTAGATAAAGAGCTAGGCTGCCTCCCTCCAGTGAGGTTCCTTTGTTTTAGAGATTTAGTTCACTGGCTATTTGGACTATTTTTTTTTTCTTCTCATTCCTGTGTTTTAAGTTCTGCTCTTATATTTTAAATTCATGAATAAAGAGTGAGTTTGCCAAACTCTTGGCCTTCATTCCAATAAAAGCAGTGTGTGTGTGCTTTGCTCTCTCTCTCTCTTTCTCTCTCTCTCTCTCTCTCTCTCTTACCTGTGACTGTTTTCTGGCCCCGGGTGTTATATGTAATTTCCGGGTTTTTAAAATAATAAACTTTTATTTTTAAAACGTTTTTTTATGGTTATTGCTGAAGGACATCTTGCAATCATAATAGGAATCACAAGGGTTGATCCAGATACCACATTGGTTATTGAGAGGCTGAGACCAGCACAAAACAATATCAAACAGGTTACATTTAAAATTTTGTTCTTTAAAACTTTTAAGTACTTATCCATTATTTTGGGGATCAAACTCACAAGCAAGATATGCATATATTTTTTCTTTCTCCACTTTGCTTTGATTATTTTGAGTTTTTATTAGTAGGTGTTACCAATTGATAATTGGTATTGTTTTCAAAAATTGATGTATTAATGATTATGAGATATTTGTTTTTAGCAGGCTTTTGGACTACTGTGTATGATATTAGCATAAGTAAAACATTTCTCTAGGTTACTGTTTTTTTGTTGTGTTTTTAAACAAACGCTTCAATTTTCATAGAAACATCGGCTTACTTCTTTTTTATTTTTTATTATATGTTTTATTGATTTTTTGTTACAGAGAGGAAGGGAGAGGGATAGAGAGTTAGAAACATCAATGAGAGAGAAACATCCATCAGCTGCCTCCTGCACACCCCCTACTGGGGATGTGCCCACAACCAAGGTACATGCCCTTGACCAGAACCAAACCTGGGACCCTTCAGTCCGCAAGCCGATGCTCTATCCACTGCGCCAAATGGGTTAAGGCTGTTAGTTTTTAAAATGCAGTCTAACAATATTTGTCTTTAAACATTGAGTTTGATTAGATTTGATGTAAGTACTGGCATATTTACATTTGTATCTACCATCTTATTCTATACTAGAGGCCCAGTGCATGAAATGTATGCATGGGTAGGGTCCCTAGCTGCTGCCGGCTGCTGTCCAGGGCCTTCCTTCATTCCATGCGGCCCCATGCTGGTCGTAGCACATCATAGTGAGTGATCAAACTTTTGGTCAGTCAAACTCTCGAGGAGACACTTTGCATATTAGGCTTTTATATATATAGATTTTCTTTTCTATTTGTCCAACCTGTTTATATTTTTTTCCTATTATGTCATATTTTAAAGTATTTTCTTCTCACTCAATTGTTCTACCATTGTATTCTTAATAATACATTTTTGAAGTATTCCTTTATGTGATACTCTATTAATATAATAATAATGAGAATAGTAGTAATAAATACTGAATTGATGGTTGCCATGCTAGGCACTATAAATTGCACTATACTATTTTCCTCTTTATTTTTAATTTTTTTAAATATATTTTATTGATTTTTTTACAGAGAGGAAAGGAGAGGGATAGAGGGTTAGAAACATTGATTGGAGAGAAACATCGATCAGCTGCCTCCTGCACACCACCTACTGGGGATGTGCCTGCAAACAAGGTACATGCCCTTGACTGGAATTGAACTTGGGACATTTCAGTCTGCAGGCCAATGCTCTATCCACTGAGCCAAAGAAGTCAGGGCTATTTTCCTCTTTAATATGGTAAATTTTAATATCTTTTTTATCATATTTGAAAAATTTTATGCTTCAAAGGACATAGTCAAGATGGTGAAAAATCAACCCATCCAGAATGGGAGAAAATATTAACATATTATATATCTGATAATGTACTTGTATCCATAATACATTAAAAATTCTTTATATCTATAAATATAAAAAGCCAGCGACCAGAAATCAGTAACGACTGGAACAACTGGTCGCTAGGATGCCCACTGCGGCTAGCAAACTGGCCCAATCACAGGGTCCGGCTGGCCAGCCACCCTCCTGCAGCCCCTTCCCCCTGCCCGGCCCCTTCCCAGATCGGTCCCTGCACCCCGATCAGGGGCAGGGGCGCCCAGCCATCTGCCTGTGGCCCCTCCCCTGAGCCAGCCCCACCTCTGATCACCCCCCCACCTGAATAGGGGGTAGGGCCGGCCAACTTCCAGCAGCCACTCCTCTGGGCCAACCCCACTCCCAATGGGTCCCCCCCCACCACCATTGGCTCGCAGCCCCTCCCCCTGGCCTGCCCCAACCCTGGTTGCCCCCCACCCCAATAGGGTCAGGGCTGGCCAGCCAACCTCCTGCAGCCCCTCCCTCCATCTGGCCCCACACCAGATTGGCCCCCACACACCGATCAGGGGCAGGGCCAGCTAGACATCTTCCTACAGCAACTACCCCAGGCTAGCCCTGCCCCCGATGGGCTCCCACCAACCTGATTGGTCTGCGGCTCCTCCCCCTAGCCAGCTCTGCCCCTCATCGGCCCCCCCATCTCTGATCAGGGGCAGGGCTGGCTGGCCAACCACCCATGGCCCCTACCCAAGGTGCTGGCCCCTGATGGGTCTCCCCATCCTTTTCGGGGATGGTATCGGCCGGCCCACCACCCACAGCCCCTCCCCACAACTGGCCCCACCCCTGATCAGCCCGCAGCACCCCGATCAGCCCCCAGCCCCTCCCCCCAGCCAGCTCTGCCCCTGAAAGGACCCCCACACCAATCAGTGGTGGGGCTGGCTGGCCAAACTCGCATGGTCCTTCCACTGGCCACTGACCCCCAATCGGCTCCCCACCCCAATTGGGAGTGGGGCCCACCAGCCAATCGCCTGTGGCCCCTCCTCCCACCCAGCCCGACCCTGATTGGGTCCCTATCAGGGCGGGCTGGCCAGCCAACCTCCAGCATTCTCCTCTGCCCAAAAGGCCCAGCCCCGATCCACCCCAATTGGGATTGGGCTGGCCAGACCCCATCCATGCACGAATTTGTGCATTGGGCCTCTAGTTCAATAATAAGACAAATAACCAAATTTCAAAGTTGTCAAAGTTTTGCTATACACATTTCTCTAATCAAGCTATATGCATACTTAATGGCATATGAAAATAGGCTAATATAAAAAATATGCTATGGCTCTAAGGGAAGTGCAAATTAAGTTGACAAGGAGAGACCCCGTCATCCCTACTAGGATGGCTATAAAAAAGACAGATGAGCCTGGCAGGTGTGACTCACTGGATGAGCATTGACCTGTGAATCAGGAGGTTATGGTTTGATTCCTGGTCAGGACACATGCCCGGGTTGCGGGCTTGATCCCCGTAGGGAGCATGCAGGAGGCAGCTGATCAATGATTCCCTCTCAGCATTGATGCTTTTATTTCTCCCTCTCCTATCCTCTCTGAAATCAATAAAAAAATATTATAAATAGAGCGACAGATGATAACAGGTGTTAGCAATGTTGTGGAGAACTTGGATCTCTCATATATGGCTGATAGGGATGTAAAATGGTGCAACTTCTCTGAATATCAGTTTGCAGTTCCTCATAGAGTTACCATATAACTCAGCAATTCTATTTCTAGACTTATGCTTGAAAAGAAATTAAAACATGTTCACACAAAACGTGTGGCAATGTTCATAATAGCAAAATGTGGAAACAACCAAAATGTTCATGAACTGATCAATGAGCAAATAAATGAAGTATATCCATACATAGACTGTTGGGGACAACAAAGGGGCTCTGTAATAAATCAAACCAAAAATAACCTCACAGGATGATCTGATCCTAAAATTCTTAACTGGTAAGTTCATGGTGGGTAGTCATGCCTCATGCTTGTAAAAAGGTTTACCTGTGACTTAAGCAATCTTTGTCTGTTGTTTTTGTGCATCTATGTTAATAGACCTTTAAAATGTCAGATTAGTCCTCTTTTTCAGACTCCTCAGAGGCATAACTACCCTCAAGGGAGCACATAATCTTATCAACTATTGTGTAATCTTCCTTATGCTTCCTCCTTAATTCCAAATGTATAAAAGAAACTGCAAAACAGCCATTCTCAGGAGCATTTGCTTCCTGGCATGTTGACTGTTTTGTTCAAATAACCTCATACAAAAATTGAGGTTAGTTGCTGTGGTTCAGTTGGTTGGCCATCATCCTCTGCACTGGGGAGGGGGGGTGTTGCTGGTTTAATTCCCCATCAGGTCACATGCCCAGGTTGTGGGCTTGATCCCCATAGGGATCAGCAGGAGGCAGCTGATCAATGTTGCTCTCATATTGATGTCTCTCCCTCTTTCCCTCTCTCTCTTAAAAATAAATCTTTAAAATTCTCTATGGGTTTGAACATTTCTTATGTTGACACTATTACTCAGCAATAGAAAGCTATCGCATGCATGAAACTCAAAAATATGCTAAGTGAAAGAAGCCACTTGCAAATATCATATTCTATTTGTCTGAAAATATCCAGAATATGGTAATTTATAGAATAGAGAGTAGATTAATGGTTGTTGAGATTTCTTTTTGGTCTGGTGAAAGTTTCCTAATTTTAGATTATATTTACAGTTTCATAACTCTATAACATACTACTTATATTTGGTGTTTCTATATTAAACATTGAATTTTATGATATGTAAAATATATATTACTAGAGGCCCAGTGCACGAATTCATGCATGGGTGAGTTGATCCAATGGTGGCCCTCTCGCTCAGTCCTGATCAGGGCAGGGCTAGCTTGGGGGTCGGACTGCAGGAGGTTGGCTGGCCACAGAAGGTTGGCTGTGGGATTGCACTCACCACCCGGAGGCAGCTCCTGCATTGAGTGTCTGCCCCCTGGGGGTCAGTGTGCATAATAACGACCAGTCGACTGGTTGACTGGTCATAATGGTCACTTAGGCATTTATATATATAGATTGTAAAATATGTTAAAATAGTGATAATAAAAATCATTTTTTTAAAGTAGATAGTTATTGTCAATGTAAGAACATCCCAACCTATAGAGAATTTTTATGAGTTTATTTGAACCAAACTAATGACTAATGCTGGGAGCAAGATATCAAATGCCCCTAAGAATAACAGTTTTGTAGCTGCTTTTATGCATTTGAGATTAAGTGGAAAACAAAGTAACATTACATGAAGTTGGATAAAGCAAAGCAGGGATTGGATTACAGGATACAGTTAAGATTTTGCGCTCTCTTGAGAGTTAATGTCCCCCCTCCTTTAAAAAATTTTTTTATTGATTTCAGAGAGGAAGGGCGAGTGAGAGAGATAGAAGCATCAATGACAAGAGAGAATCATTGATCAGCTGCCTCCCGCACCCTCCCACCCAACCCCCACTGGGTACCAAGCTCATAACAGCAACCCGGGCATATGCCCCGACTGGGAATCAAACTGTGACTTCCTGGTTTACAGTTCAATGCTCAACCACAGAGCCATGCCAGCCGGGCAGTGACATTTTTGAGGGGTATTATTTCAGGTATTTTAAAGTAGTATTAACCTAGATGCACAAGAACAATGGGCATGGCTGGTGTAAAAACTTTCAGTAAATAAGTTACAGGCCTGGTGCATGTCTACTCATCATGACCTGCCTAGTTAAGAATTTATGATCAGATAACCCTGTGAGGTACTTTCCATGGAAACCCCTTTTTTGTCCACAAGATTTAAAGTTTCAGAAATGTTTGGCACCAAATTAAAATATTTTATGCAACTTCTTGAATTCTTCATTGCGTCATTCTATGGGTTCTACCATATTTTCAAAACGTGTCCTTGTACTGACTAGTATAACTTTGTGTATTCTTGTGTAGAAAATTGTTGCAGTAATTGGTTCCCTGTTCAATCAGGTTAAATGAAACTTTAAAATTAATGGTAAAATTGGTAAATTTAAGATTGGTAAAATCATATTAATAATTTCAAAATTAATCTCTCAATATGGGGTGAAACTTGTACTCATCATTGACAAAAGAATCTATAAATACTATTAAAATTGTCGTACTCACGATGGGTCATTAATGACTATTTTCAATGCATTGAGCAAATCTGCACTAGACATGGTGTTGAAGTCCATTCTGATAGCTGCTCCCTTGGTCTTCAGGCGAGCAATGTTATCAGGTTGATCTGCAAACATAGGGATGCCCACCATAGGGATCCCATGGTAGATCGCCTCATAGATGCCATTGGTTCCACCATGAGTTATAAAGGCTTTGGTTTTTGGATGACCTAGGATTGGGTGAATTTCAGTAAATTATTAATTGTAAGTCTTAGAAATAAAATGAGAGTTGGGCAAGAAAAGCAATCAGGCACTGTATTCTAGATGACAGATTATTATACACATGAAACTGCACTGAAATGTATTTTAGATCTCAGAGAAAGAAGAACTTTAGTTGCTGAAGAGGTAAATAGATACTGGTATGGCATTGTGACTTGAACAATGAATACAAGATTGCTGGGTAGACAAGTTGAAAGAGAAAGTTCTGAGAGGGGCAGGTGCTGGGTGGAGCGGATCAATGGGGGAAAAGGGGGACATCTGTAATACTTTCAACAATAGAGATAAATTTGGAAAAAAGAAAGAGAACATTATGGATTAAAAAATAGCATGTGCAGAAAAAAAGGAAAAAAGAAAAGGAGGTGGCGTGTTGGAACATATTCTCTTAAAGAAATAGTGTCGCCACATGTGGGGTATTATGTGTGGGGTGTCCAGGCAGCAGGAAATGTGAGTGTGGTGACTCTGGAATCAGAGGAAGAACAGACTACACTTTATCACTTCATGAAGAAGATTATGGCTATTTCTTTATTGAAAATGGAGTCACTGATAATAAATGAGGTGCTCTTATTTTTTAATGGCAATGAATGAATACCCATACAGAAGGGGAAAAAATAGAAATAAGAAGGGAGAAGTAGGAGGCAGAGTGGTAGTTATTGAAAAATTCTTCATGAGAAGTAATTACACCTGAAATAAAGATTCTTGATTTCAGACATAAGGGAGGAGATGGTCTATAATAACATGTTAGCTTTTATATGTTATCCTTTTCCCCCAGGACTGGCAAACAAATACAAGGAAATTAAGTTTGTTTTGAGTTTTTGTAAAATAAAGGCTCAATAAATTTGTTTCTTTTTGAAGTATTATCACTCTCTTTGGAGTTATTGTTATTTTAGTGTTTGTTTTTCAGTCTCACCAAGAAGGTCATTCTGGGGGATCCACTTATAGAGCCGAGTATTTGGCCCTAAGGTATCTGGTTTCTTGCCGTCAAATCTCCATAGAACCTGTTAAAATAAAGAAAATATTTTATTACACGAGTGGAACTAAAGGTATAGCATGTTCAGATTATAAAGAAATTAAGAGATAATCTAGTTAAAGCCCTTCATAGACAGATAAGTAAAATGACAAGAGATTAAAAATGAGAACTATTACAACATTGGTATGATAGAAATACCCACATTTTATGTGTTTAATTTTTACATTCAATCAAGTATGAATGCAATCATGATGTGGAACACATGCAGATATACAAATGAGATCATCAATGATAAATTAAAATAGTTAAAAATTTTAGGCCTGGCCAGCATGGCACAGTGGTTGAGCATCGACTCATGAATTAGGAGGTCACGGTTAAATTCCCAGTCAGGGCATATGTCGGGGTTGTGGGTGTGTGGAAGGCAACCGATCAATGATTTTCTCTCATCATTGATGTTTCTATCTCTCTCTCCCTCTCCCTTCCTCTCTAAAATCAATAAAAATATATTTTATAAAATTTAGGTCTAGTCATAATTCTAGTGCAAAAAAATTAGGTATTTACTGCACATATCTAATCTAACAAAAGAGAAACATGCAAATTGACCATACCTTCACTACACAACAAGCCTTGTCCACAAGCCAATCAGAGCTACTATATGCAAATTAACCCAACCAAGATGGTGGCTGGCAGCCATGGAGCTGGAGCAACCAGGAGGCTTGGTTGCCCCGGCGATGGAGGAAGCCAAGCTTCCCACCTGCTCTGGCAGGCTGTGGCCTCCACTAAAGGCAATAAAGTTTCAATTATTGAAGATAAATAAATCCCAGATACTTGCTTCCAGCCAGCCTCCACTGGCAGCTTGGGTGGCTGGGTTCCGTGGCCAGTCTGCAAACAGCCATCAGCCCCTCACCCAGGCTGGCCAGGCACTCCAGCGGGACCCCACCCTCATCCAGGACACCCTTCAGGTAAAACCAGCCAGCCCCCACCCATGCACCAGGCATATAACAAAAGGGTAATATGCAAATTGATCCTAACAGCAGAACCACTGGGAATGACTGGTCACTATGACACACACTGACCCTCAGGGGGCAGACGCTCAATGCAGCAGCTGCCCCCTGGTGGTCAGTGTGCTCCCACAGGGGGAGCTCTGCTCAGCACAAGCCAGGCTGACGGCTGCCAGCACAGCAGTGATGGCAGGAGCTTCTCCTGCCTCCTCAGCAGTACTAAGGTTGTCCGAGTGCAGCTTAGGCCTGGTCCCTGCTAGCAAGTGGACATCCCCTGAGGGCTCCTGGGCTGCCAGAGGGATGTCTGACTGCCAGCTCAGGCCCATTCCCCGGGGAGCATGCCTAAGCCAGCAGGGGGACATCCCCCGAGGGGTCCCAGACTGCGAGAGGGCACAGGCAGGGCTGAGTGATCTCCCCGAGTGCACAGATTTTTGTGCACCGGGCCTCTACTACTAGATAATAAAACCCTAATATGCATATTGACAGAACGGCAGAACAACTGGTGGAATGACTGGTCACTATGATGCTCACTGATCACCATGGGGCCGACACTCAATGCAGGAACTGCCACTTGGTGGTCACTGCGCTCCCACAGGGGGAGCGCTGCTCAGCCAGAAGCCAGGATCATGGCTGGCGAGCGCAGCAGTGGTGGCAGAGCCACTCTCACCCATGTGACCATGCTAAGGTGCAGCGAGCTGAGCAGTAAGGAGCAGTGCGCAGGCAGGCAGTAAGGAGCGAGGGGTCCTGGATTGTGAGATGAGTGGCCCTAACCTGGCAGTTCCTCCAAGGGCTCCGGGACTGAAAGAGTGTGCAGGCCGGGCTGAGGGACCCCCCCTTCTAGTGCACAAATTTCGTGCACCGAACCTCTAGTTTATTTATAATTTCTATCATTTTGCAATGTAATATTAACCTGTATTTTTAAGTGTCACAGAAGGGAGTTTTCTTCTATCCACTTGTCTCATAGGTTATTTTTTAAATCAAAGATTTAACTTTATTTTCACATTTTTTCTGCTTTATTTGTCTTTTTAAAGTCACTAATTATTTTTTACTTTTATACTTTTTCTTTTTTATTGAATTTATTGGGTGACACTGATTAACAAAATTATACAGGTTTTAGGTGTGTAATTCTACAACACATCATCTGTACACTGTATTGTGTGTTCACCAAGCAAAATTAAGTTTCTGCCCATCACCATTTATCCACGCTATACCCTCCTCCACCTCTCCTCATCCCCATACCCTCTGAAATCATCACACTGTTGTCTGTGTCCATGAGATTTTCCCTTTTTTTCTTAATCCCGCCACTCCCCTCTTCCCACCAGCCTCCTTACCCCTATCCTGAGAGCTGTCAGTTGCTATTTATGAGTCTGTCTCCTTTCTGTTTGTTTGTGTATTTAGATTCCACATATGAGTGAAATAATATGGTATTTGTCTTCTTCTTACTGGCTTACTGCACTTAGCGTAATACTCTTTAGGTCCATCCTTGCTGTCCCCAAAGGTAAGATTTTCTTCTTTTTTATGGCAGAGTAGTATTCCACTGTGTAAATGTACCACAGCTTTTTGAACCCCATGAACCAATGATTTATTACTATGTCTAGGGTTGGAAATTTTTTAAATGTAAGAAGAAGAGCCTGTTAGCACTTTATTACAGTATAGCTGTTGAAAAAATCTAAAATTATGATGATGCTAAAGTTTTTTCAACTAAGTGTTGACACTTCAATGACACACTATGTACATGGGCAGCACTGATTACTATGGGACCTGTAGCCAAGCTATTTTTATAGCCAGGAACAAAATAGATTCTGATTTTGGAATTCTCATAAATATCAGCAGTTCACATAAGCTGGATTATAATTCACTAGTGCTTAACATTTATCTGTTATGCCAATTTTAAAGTAGCAGCAGGTTTTCAGCAATTATAAGCACAGGCTATAAACAGAAATTACATCAGCTAGGAAACTAAAAAGTAGTTCATAAATGCCGAAAGACTGCAGGTGTATTCTATAAATATATTGGAAAATATCTTACTACTCTGTTTTATTGAGAAGGGGGCATATGAACTTTTCCATACTGGGCTTACTTCTAATGGACTCCTCATTATATTCCCTAATCCTTCCTCAACCAGGAGGAGTTCTTTTTCTGATGGGTTAGAAGCAGAGATTTTTGGCAGCCATCCTATATAATAAAAGGCAAAAATAAAATTAACTGCAGAATGACAGGTCACTATGACGTGCACTGACCACCAGGGGGCATACTCTCAATACAGGAGCTGCCCCCTGGTGGTCAGTGCGCTCCCACAGGGGAGGGCCATTCAGCCAGAAACCGAGCTTATAGCTGGCGAGTGCAGTGGCAGTGGCGGGAGCCTCACCCATCTCTGTGGCAGTGCTAAGCTGTCAGATGTAACACCCCCCAAGGGCTCCTGGACTGCAAGAGGGCTCAGGCTGGGCTGAGGGACCACCCCCGACCGAGTGCATGAATTTTGTGCACCGGGCCTCTAGTCTATATATATAAAAAGCCAGCAACTGGAACACTGTAATGACCAAAACGACCATTCACTATGATGCCCACTGCAGCCAGCAAACTGGCCTGATCTGGTGGTGGGGCCAGCTGGCCAACCTCCCGCGGCCCCTCCCCCCAGCTTCCCTGCCCCTGCTTGCCCCCTGTACTCCAATAGAGGGTGGGGCCACTGGCCAACCTTCTGTAGTCTGTCCCTCCACCCGGCCCCAACTCGATTGGCCCAAGGCCCCACCCCCAGCCAGCTCTGCCCCTGATCACCACCCCCCACACCAATTGGGGTCAGAGCCCACCAGGCAATTGTCCATGGCTTCTCACCCCAGCCGGCCTAGCCCTGATTGGTCCCAATCAGGGCGGGTGGGCCGGTCAACCTTCTGCTGTTTCCTCCTCTGACAGGCCCAGCCCGATCTGCCCCAATTGGGGCCAGGCAGGCCGGACCCCACCTGTGCATGAATTGGTGCACTGGGCCTCTAGTATTTTATAAAGCACACGTCACCTGAAGGGTGGATCCACCTCCCCCCTTTCTAATTTATTCCTCCACTTTTAAAGGACTCAATCAACCAGATGATCACAGCTTTTCTTTCTCTAGATCACTGTGGCTGGCTTGGGTACCTGGATCCAGCTTAGTGAGTCCTGGCTATTCTTTCTCTGAATAGCACCCAGAAATCACACTGAAAAGGACTATTTTGAAAATTTGGGAAGTAAGAGTGGCCTGGATTACTTAGCAAACCTAAAATGGCATGACTTCTTTCAGACTGTCATCAATTCCTGCTTAACATCACTGTTAGAATTTCCGAGGACATGTAGTTTGTACCATGTCTTCAGGAATTCTGCAATGAGATGGAGCAAATGACAGGGCAGAGTTTGGTGATTTTGGTACCCTCCTGCAATTCTATATAATAAAGAGGTAATATGCAAATTAACCCTCATGCTGTAACGCTGTCACAAGATGGCAGCGCGCACAGCGGAGGTGGGGCAGTGGAGGTGGGGCCAGCATCTGCTTCGCACTGCTTCTGCCGGGGTTTTCGTGGCCCCATGTGCCCGGAGGCAGGGCATTGGGGTGGCACTCCAGGACTCGGGGCCATCCTGCGGCACGCCCGTCACGTGGAGCGGGACTCCGAGACTCAGGCTGGAGGGCCAGAGCCTGGAACAGTGGGAAGGAGTGCAGGCGCTGGCCCTGTGGGTAGGGGCGTGGCCTTGGCCTAGCCCAGAGATTGCGGGAGGAGTAAACTCAGGCACAGATATTACTATAGTTAAAAGCAGGGACATGGGCACAAGAGACAGATGTGGAGTCAGCAGAATGAGGGTGAACACTGATAGAGAGGAGGGGCCACGGAGTAGTGTATGCAATGACGTACCCTGAACGTGAGGGCACACCTGGTCCGTAGGGCGTAGCTTTGCTGCCCTCAAGGGAAAGTCCTGCTAGAAGGTTGTTTGAACCCAGGCGGAGGGCAGGTGCTTGACAGTGAAAGAGGCTGTGAGCAAAGCTGACGTGCCCTTAGGGGACACAGCCAGGGCATGGCTTAAGGCGTTGCTGGGTGGTCGTGAGCAGAATGTGAATAAGCGAAATGACGTGACCAGTGTGAGGGGCGTAGGGGGGAGTAAAGGGGGGCGTAGCCAAGATGGCCACCAGCAAGAACCTGATCTCAGTAGCAAGTGCAGGGGTTTGTGCTCAGAGCGTTTGGGTAAGGTCCCATGGTGAGGGCGGGGGGGGGGGGGGGGGGGGGGGAGGGGGTGAGGAGGGGTCCCGGGTCTCCCGCAATTTCATGCTACGGGTCACTAGTATCACTATAATACCAAACTTTACATTGTACCTCTTAAATACATTTCATTCTGATTAAATGTTAATGCCAAAGTTACTGTTAAACACAACATTTGTACTACTATTTTAGCTCCTGCCTTGTATATTTTGATTTGAATTCATAGCTGAGATAAATAGGAGCTATCATAATGGCTTACGTGTCACACAGGAAATTTATGTAATTAGCGCCTAGATAGTTGTGCACTATTAAGGTGCTTCCAGTAGTCAGCAAACTGCGGCTCGGCAAACCGCTGCTCACGAGCCACATGCGGCTCTTTGGCCCCTTGAGTGTGGCTCTTCCACAAAATACTGGCTCTTCCACAAAATACCAACTTCTGCGCATGGGCCACGAAGTTTCAATTGCACTGTACATGCGCGCCTGCACATGGTATTTTGTGGAAGAGCCACACTTAAGGAGCTGCATGTGGCTCACGAGCCGCGGTTTGCCAACCACGGGTCACTCTAACCTTTTGCGGAATCTGGGCAAGGGCTGATGCAATCACATTGGCTCTTTCTTCTGATATGTTCCTGACCATTGATCCCAAAGTAAACACGACAATACCATGTTTCCCAGAGCTCTGGACAAACTCTTCCATCTCCTGTAAAAAAAAAAAAAAAAAAATTGCTCCATCACAAAAGAGTAATAGCATAGCAAATGCCATTGAAAGGAATGCTTTCAAACAACTAATGAGAGAAATCAAGTATTATCTGGAGTTATGAGTACTTCTTTTTTTTTTACAAGTTGTGCTAAAATATACATAACATAATATTTACCATCTTAACAGTTCCTAAGTGCACAATTCAGTAATACATATATTCACATTATTGTATAACCAAGCTATAGAACTTCTTCATCTTGCAAAAGTGCAACTGTACCTGTTATGTAATAATTCCCTCATCACTGGTCCCTGGTAACCATGATTTTATTTTCTGTTTCTATTAAACCAGTCTGGATACATAATATAAGTGGAATCATATGGTATTTGCATTTTGTCAGTGGCTCACTTCATTTAACACAATATTCTCAGGCTCCATCCATGTTATAGCATGTGTTAGAATTTCCTTCAATTTAAGGCTGAGTAAAATTACATTGTATGTAAATACTGCATTTTGTTTATTGATTCTTCCATCAGTGGGCTCTTAGGTTGCTTCCACTTTTGAGTTGTGAACAGTGCTGCTATGAATTTGGATGTGAAAATATTTTATTGAGATCATGATTTTAATTCTTTTGGATATGTACCAAAAACTGGAGTTGCTGGACCTTAAGGTAATCCTACTCTTATTTTTTTGGGAAAATCTCCATTGTTTTCAGTACTTGCTTTTTTTTTTTTTTTAACAGACTCAATATTTCAATTCCCATGGAAAGATGCATGTTATATGAGATTGATTTCCTTTATCATGTATATTTTTGTGAGAAATATATGATATATATATATATATATATCACCAAAAAATGAAATAGAGCCAGTACACAGCAGTTAGACAATTTTATATGACTATTTATAATGTTTTTAATTACTAATATGGATTCTTGGAAGGAAGCCAAATAGCAGTTCCGTATTCACTTTTTATTCTTTATCATATTGTAAAATTAATGTCTCATTAGAAAGTGCTATGTGTGATTTGCTCTGAGGGACTCCACTATCACCTTACCAAGTTCTCCACTGAGCACATTAATTACAGTGAGAAGGTACAACAGGGCTGACACCCTCTTGAATAGCTCATTTTCACCTATTTAAGTCTCTATTGAAGTCAGTTTTTGTTTAAAAATAATTTTGACATGTGATCCTAATGTGCTGAGCCAGCTCAGCCAAGGGTTCTGCAAGCCTGAGGGAGGGCAGAGAAGGATAAAGAAATGACAAAGAGAATAAGCTGGGTCTAGGTGGATCTTCCTGTGCCTGGCTGAGGCCACAGAGAGAGATCCAGAGGCAAGCTGAGCCTTTATTTTATAGCCAGAGGTAAACAAGGTAGTGGTCACCATAGTTACAGTGTTCTTGTGAGTTTTACTTGTTTTGGCAGCACTTGCTACATCTCCCTCAGCCCATTAGCTTCCCAGATAAGATCTAGGGAGCATCATAAGGTCAAGCCTAATTATGCTAAGAGGACTGTGCCCTCTAGGCTGGGACTTGTTTGTGGCTTTGTCAACAGGTCAGTCCGAGGCTTAATCCTATAGCCACGCCCCACACTCTAATCCTTGCCAATATTTATAATTTCATTATTTTCAATACTGGTGTAATTCCTCATTGTTCAGTGTACTCTTCTCAAAAAAAATGAAATGTAGATGATCAAATGTTTCCTGGATATTTTGCTAAAACTGCATACTCATACCTTTTTTTGTCCCTTGTGTTTCAAATTTATTATTTGTTTTTTCATTCTTTAAAAATAATAACTAAAACTTTCCAAAATCAAACTGTACAGTACTTTCCAAAAAAAGGCATTGTCATAAAGGGTTTTATTGAAATGGTGCTTTTACAGGTAAAAGAAAATAGGATATAACTTTTCAGACTTTGTCCATGCAGACTATACAATATTTAGACCATTCTTTAAAATTATAACTTTACTATGATGCTGTTTAGTTTCAATATGAAGGTCATTGAACATTCCTATCATTCACATGGTGCATCTAGCTAAGCTGTGGGGTTCCTTTGACCTGTAGCAACATTTAAAGTCTCTGCAGCTACACAGAGAGCAGTTTCCTCTGAGAGAATTCTAGGAACTAGCAGAGTGACACCTACATATTGTGCAAACATGAAAGTACATCACGGGTACTTATCACATCTCCCTGGAGTCAGGAGAGGCCAGCAGGCACCTCATGAGGCTTCTCACTTGAGTTCACCCCGTAATTACAAATGTCTCCATTCAAGGAGCTTGTATAGACATCTGGCAGCCCACTTTTGCCTCTGTCACCCAATGAATATCTAGATCTACTGGCTTTGATAGCCAATGAGACTTGTATTCATGAGTCCCACAGACCATAGCAACCTAATTTATTAATGGTGCAGGAGCCCCTCAGAGGCTACAGCAGTACAGAGGAGCAGGCAAAACATCTCCCCATTTCTTCCTGGAAGGACCCTAACTACATCCTATCCTGGTTGCTGCCTGAGGGTCCAGCTTCTAATCAGCGTACATGTAGGTCAAGCATGTCAAACTTGCAGCTGGCAGGCTGCATGCCTCCTTTAGGGATTCGGCCTGCTGGCCGTGAGTTTGAAATGCTTGATCTAGGATCAGCGATGGCGAACCTTTTGAGCTCGGCGTGTCAGGATTTTGAAAAACCCTAACTTAACTCTGGTGCCGTGTCACATATAGAAATTTTTTGATATTTGCAACCATAGTAAAACAAAGACTTATATTTTTGATATTTATTTTATATATTTAAATGCCATTTAACAAAGAAAAATCAACCAAAAAAATGAGTTCGCGTGTCACCTCTGACACGTGTGTCAGAGGTTCACCATCACTGATCTAGGTGATGACTGCAGTTATTTTCTTTGGGACACTGACAGGTTTTGGCACTCCTTCCATTACATAAGAACAAAGAAGATAGATTGGACAGTCACAAAGATTTTGAGACACAACCAAGAGTCTGGCTGGGCTGATGGATAAGGTTCATCTCCCACATGAGATCATTCTGTCAAGACTGGGAGAGGTGCTTGTTTCATCTAATGTGCAGGAATCAACCCGCAGAGTCAAGGAAAATGAAGAAACAGGGATATCTTATGTTCCAAACCCAAGAACTAGAAAAAACTTCAGTAACATACCTTAATGAAATGGAGATAAGTGACTTACCTGATAAAGAGTTCAAAATAATGGTCATAAAGATGCTAACCAAAGTCAGGAAAATAATGTATGAACAAAGTGAGAATTTCACAGAGTTAGAAAGTATCAGACAGAAATCAGAGCTGAAGAATGTATTAAATGCACCAAAACATTTAATAGAAGGGTTCAAAATAGAATAGATCAAGTGGAAAAGGATCATAAAACTTAAAGAAAGGACAGTGGAATTCATCCACTCAGATGAAAAAAAAGAAGAAAAAAGAATGTTAGAAAGTGAAGGTCACTTAAGGGACATATGGACTATTATCAGTTGCAACACTATATGCATTATAGAGTTCCTAGAAGGAGAAAAGAAAGGGGGTAGAAGAGTTATTTAAGGAAATGATGGCTGAAAACCTAACCTGAGGAAAGAAACAGATATTCATTTCTAGACAACCCAGAGAGTTCCAAATAAGAGGCATACAAAGAAAGCTACACCAAGGCACACCATAATTGTCAAAAGTTAAAGACAGGGAGAGAATCTTAAAAGCAGCAAAAGAAAAACAACTGGTCATAAACAAGGGAACAACCTAAGCCTATCAGCAGATTTTTTTTTAGCAGAAACATTGGAGGGCAAGGGAATGAATGACATGATATATTCAGAGTACTGAAAGAAAAGATTGCCAACAAATAATATTCTACCCAATAAACTTGTCCTTCGGAATTCAATGAGAGAGAAAAAACTTCCAGACAAGCAAAAGCTAAAGGACCACTATGACCAGCCTCAAAGGAAGTGTTAAAAGAATTCTTCAAGTTGAGATGAAAGGGTGCTAATAAGTAACAGGAAAACATAGGAAAATACAACTCTACTGGTAATGGTAAATACATAGTTAAATTAGGAATACTCTAATATAATGGTGGTGGATAAATTATTTATAATTCTACTATTAGGTTTAAAAAAGTATTAAAAATAAATTTTTAATGGATACAATGGTGAAAGGATATAAAGTGTGACAAAACCCCAAAATATATGTGGAAGAGATTAGAAATATAGAGTTCTATCATGCCTTTAGAGTTAAGTTGTTATTAGCTTAAAATAGACTTTCATAAATACAAGAAGTTTTATGTAAGCCTTATGGGAACTACAAAGTAATAACCTATAGTAGATACACAGAAAGAAAGAGAATAAGAATTTAAGCGTACCACCGTAAAAATTATCAAATCACAAAGGATAAGAGTAAGAGAAGAAAGGAACAAAAAAGTACAAAACAGCAAGAAAAAGGTTAAAAATAATGAAAGTAAGTCCATACTTATCTATTGATTTTACTTTAAATGTAAATGGCTAGATTCTACAATCCAAATACATAGGTGATTGAGTCTACAACAATTAAAGAAAATATGACCCAAATGTATGCCACCTAGAAGAGACTCACTTCTGATTTAAGGACACACATAGATTGAAAGTGAAGGGATGGCGAAGGTATTTCATGAAAATGGTAATAACAAAAGCAGGGGTAGCTATACTTATACCAGTAAAATACTCTTTAAGCTAATGATCACAACAGACAAAGTGAAATATAATGATTAAAAGGTCAATCCAACAAGATTACATTGCATTTGTAAATACTTATACACCTAACATAGGATCACCTAAATGAACAGCAAATATGAACAGACCTGAAGAGAGATAAATAGCATTTGACAAAAATTCAACATCCAATCATTATGGAAACTTTCAACAGCATGTATATATAGGGAAAGACTACAACCAAGTAAAGGCCATCTATGACAAGCCCAAAGCTAAAATACTCTATGATGAAAAACAGAAAGCTTTTCCACTAAGAGCGGTAAAAAAGACAAGGATGCCCACTCTTGATACTTTTATTCAAAATATTACCTGGAGCTCTAGTCAGAGCAGTTAGACAACAAAACGAAATAAAAGTTATCCAAATTGGAAAGAAAGAAGTAAAATGGACCCTATTTACGAATGTCATGATAATATATGTATAGAAAACACTAAAGACTCCATTAAAAGCTTTTAGAATTAATAAAAAAAATTAAGTAAAGTCCCAGGATTCAAAATCAATGTTCAAAACTCAATTGTATGTTTATACACTCACAATAAGCTACCAAAAAGGAAAACATCCTTGATATTTGTTTTGACCATAATTTTTGGGGGGTACACACCAAAAGCAGAATTGAAAATAACAGGTGGGAGTACCTCAAACTAAAAGCTTCTGCACAATAAAGAAAAGCATCAGCAAAATTAAAATGCAGCGTACAGAATGGGATAAAATATTTGGAAATCATATATCTGATAAGGGGCTAATATCCAAAATATGTAGAGAAATCACACATCTCAGATAAAAAATGGGAATAGTGCCTTGACCGGTTTGGCTCAGTGGATAGAGCGTCAGCCTGCGGACTGAAGGGTCCCAGGTTCAATTCCTGTCAAGGGCATGTACCTTGGTTGTGGGCACATCCCCAGAAGGGGGTGTGCAAGAGGCAGCTGATCGATGTTTCTCTTTCATCGATGTTTCTAACTCTCTATCCCTCTCCCTTCCTCTCTGTAAAAATCAATAAAATATTTTTTAAAAATGGGAAGAGCTCTGAAGAGACATTTTCCAAAGACATACAAAAGGACTACAGGTCCATGGAAAGGGGTTCAGCATCACTAATCATCAGGGAAAAGCAAATCGAAACCACAGTGCGATACCACCTAACATCCGGTGGAATGCCTATCATCAAAAAGACAAGAGATAACAAATTTGGCAAGGATGTGGGGAAACGGAGACATGTACAGTTTTGGTAAGAATTAAATTGTTACAGCCATTATGGAAGAAAGTGTGGAGTTTCCTCAAAAAAATTAAAAATAGAACTATCACATGATCCAGCAATCCCAGTTCTGGGTATACTATATCCAAAGGAAATTAAAACAGGATATTGAAAAGATATCTGTACTTCCATGTTTGTTGCACATTATTCACAATAACAAGATATGGAAACCATCTTGGTGTCCCTCAAAAGATTAGTAAGATACACACACACACACACACACACACACACAGGAATATTATTCAGCTATGAAAAAGAAGGAAATTGTTTGTTGCTTACATTATAAATGGACCATGAGGGCAGTATGCTAAGCTAAATAAGCCAGACAGATAAAGACAAATAGTGCATATTATTACTTATATAGGGAGTCTAAAAAAAAGGTAAATATAGAAAAATAGTAGGAAAGTGGTTGCCAGAGGTTGAGGGTGGAGGAAATAGGGAGATGTTGATATGCGATTGTAAACTTCTAGCTATGAGATGAAAGGTCTGAGGACCTAATGTATAACCTGTTGACTAGAATTGATAACACAGTATTGTATAATTGAAATATGCTGAGAGCAGGACTTGTTCTCACACAAACAGAAGAAGATAAATACGTGAGGTGATGGATGTGTTAATTACATGAGCAGAATACCTTCACAATGTATATGTATATCAAATCACTATAATAATAAAAGCATAATATGCTAATTAGAGCAGATGTCATTCAGGACGAAGCTGGAGCTGCGACCCAGGTGCTGCCTGCAGCTGGAGGGAAGCCTGGGTCCCGGGTGCCGGAGAGAAGCCGGTGCTGGCAGCCGGGGGAAGCAAGGCCTACTCTTGCATGAATTTCGTGCATCAGGCCTCTAGTGTACCCTATAAATACCTCATAAAAATATATGTTAATTACACCTCAATAAAGCTAAAAAAACAATAGGGTTGAATTGAATAGAACTTCTACCAATTTTACCTCAGGCTTTAGACCTTGTGAAAGTTATTGGCATGTAGCTAAACATTTTTAAGTCTAAATAGAAATTGGGTTAACTCTTGAATAAGAGAAATGTTTTATGTTGCTGCCAATCAAATGGTAGACAAACAGGATGTCTTAGTAGATAATAAAATAATTCAGTAAAGGATGGTTGTTTTGTAATTATGTCTTAAAGATATTATATCAATTTAAAGCATATTAGATTATTGCTTTCCTTCATAAGGAATATCCTACATGCTGACAGTTATTTTGGAATTTTGTACTATGGGTGATTTTCAGATGAAATTGGTATATTAAATATGCAGGATTTTTGGTTCTTATTATATGTGCAGTGTACATTTTATTTGTGCTCACTTTGTCAGTCAGCTGTGATGTCGCTAACCATGTTCCCCCAGAGATCTTTACTGAGATTTTGTGCAGAATTGGTGAATGTCAGAAAACACCTGCTTTAATAGGCTGTGCGATCCCTTTTTATGCTAGGATGATAAACCAGATCTAAAATGGGGAATTTTTTGAATGCTGGAGTGACAGCAAGTAAATGTTGGGTTTTGCTGCCAATATTGGTGGAACACAATTCATATTGTTGAGGCATTGTCTTCCTTCTAAGGTAGAATACTAGTTATTAACCTCAACAGAAAACAAAGAGGAATAGGTTTACCTTAGGCAGGGGTTTGGCAGGCTTGCAGTGGAGTCCTCCAACAAAATCGAAATGTGGTAAGACTGGGCGAGGAAATTCAAAATCCCAATAGGTTCGAATGAGCCACACTTCAGCTTTCTCCATTGTCTCATATAATGTAGTGGGTCTTCCTGGAGGGAAAAGCAAACAGAAGGTAGAGGAAATGAGGGTATTTTAATGTAAGCACTATACTAGGACATTTTCTGAAAGGGGCTTGGGATAAGGTAGCCAAAATGCTTTAAAGTGTCAGTGTTGTGATAATATAAGTATTTACGTATATGGTATATATGTATATATACTCATATATGTGATAAAATAAGTAAAATTTGTAGGTTTTATGTTTATGTTCAAAGACAAAGTGCTAGAGACTGTTTATATCTCTGATGTGACATCAGTACATTCACAATGATAAACCATTAAATGTAAGCCATTATAGAATTAAACATATTTGTTTTCTTTCTAAAACTACAAAAGTAACAGATGCAAATGTACACAATTATTTGAGCTCCCTAATCAATTTACCAATGGAAACACATTGCCTTATAAATACTAAGCTTAGTTTCTACAATTTAGCAAGCTATTCCCTGAATACTAGATTTTCTAAGAACTATGAGGTTTTTGAAGTGTATCTTAGTTCCTAACACCTATAATACCATTTTTGTTTATTTTTGGAGTTTAATAATATTTATATATATTTAATAATAATATTTGCAAATAACAGCTGGAAAGTTTTTATAAGATATGGAAAATAGATGTGCTCCCTTTAGTTTTGGATCATTTGTCTGTAATGAAAAGATACAGTTTTTACAAATACAGAGCAATAACTTGATTGTCCACACTTCAACACAATTTTTGACCTTTAAAACAGTGTAAGCACTGAGTGAATGAATATGTAATTAGAAACTTTGATTTGTAGGTTCTTGAGTCAGGTTGGAGTTATTATATCTCTCTATCATGAAAGAGTTTTTTAGGTAACATGGCAAATCAGGTTAATTTTAAAATAAAGAAGCTGAGGAGGAACAAGTGGAAACAATGATGTCAAAGCTCAATAGACAGCTGTGCTAGAAGTAAAGTAACATCTCAATCTACTTTTCTGCTTTGATCAAGATATTTAGTGAAATTTCTAATGCCTATTTTTAGGTTGAAAAATTATAGTGTAATGGGTATTTTGGAAATAAGTACAGCACAGAGAATTTTTAGGATAGTGAAACCACTCTATATAATACATGTCATTATAAATTTGTTAAAACCCATGGAATATGTAACACCATGAGTGAACTCCAACATGAACTGTGGTCTTTGGAGCATAGCGATGTGCCACTCTAGGCTCAACAATTGTAGCAAATGTATCCCTCAGGTGTGATATGTTGAAAATGAGCGAGTCTATACATGTGTGGGGGCAGAGGTTATATGGGAAATCTTATTCAATATTGCTATGAACTTAAAAATTCTCTAACAATAAGTGTAGGATGGGCAATATTTTGACATTATATTTAAGAAAAAACAAAGAATAAAACACTTTACTCAGAAAAAAAAGAATAAAAAATAAATTATATTACAAACAGACAAAGAATTGGTATAATGGCTTCTAGAATTCCTCAGTGCTTCAATTTGTGGTTTTTGACTTCCTGAAATCTCCTGTATTAACAGTGGTTCACAGGGTTAAAAATGGCCTAATAATTTAAACATTTCTACAATATTCGTGAGATTGAAATATCATTATATATTATTATTTAGTCATTTTACTTATAAAAGATATTTCCTCTGACTTTATATTTGTACAAACTCTCCTTCTATGGCACTAGCAAAGTTTGGGTTTCAAGCTATCAATTAAAACATGACTTACCTAGTGCATCACTATAAAACTGATCCCACTTCTTCCGATTATATGTTTGGAACCAGAAGTCAAAATAAAGCACATACATCATATTTTTTACTCGCTCCATGAATGTCATTTGATCACTTAATTCAGATAAGACAACAGGTACGTAGGATGGAGGGAATGGAAGTCCTCCACTGTACTTTTCAATGTTATAGCCAGGAGAGAAGCGGAGACTGTACACAAAAGGTATTTTAAGTAGCTCAGCCAGCAGCTCACCACAGGGTCCAATGGCATCTGCAAGAACGACATCAAACCTTGATTCCTGTAGCTTTGTCATAAGTTTCTTGTTCAAAACAGCATCTTTACAGAGTGTTTGAATACAGTCATAATATTCCCAAAAGATATCTTGCATTAGTGAAAAATAAGTCCAAAATGTATCCTTAGGCATATATGACCACTTAGAGATCAGCCTCATAAAAAGATTCTCAAAATCATCTTTTGTTAAAGATGTAGGAAAAACCTCAAATTGAATAGCAGATGGTTTATTGGGATCAACAAGAATTGAAGCTGAAGATGTCAGAACGGTCACTTCATGACCTCTCTGGACAAGTGCATCCAGGATGGTCTTCATGTTGATCCAGTGGCTGTATTCTGTGGGCCACACCAGCACCTTTCCACAACTCCCAGGGCTGAAGTGACCACTCAGCTGTAGCAGCAGCAGAACTGAAATCCATTTCATAGGCATCCTGGTGGCACACAGGCTTCTTTTCAAATCGCTGATCCCTTTTACCTTGGCTCATGCTTATGTGCAAAGGGAAATCAATTAGAAAGTTAAAATATAATCCACACTCCCAAAGTAAATACATTTGATTAACATTCAGACCATTTGGATGGAAGTGGAAAAAGTAAATATAGATGATCTTATTTGTAAACAAATGGCTTTAATATCTGTTTTATGATTATAAGCACTTTCAATGACCTTGTTTTTGCAAGTCTTCTGTTTTATTTCCACTTAAAGGGTCTCCTTTAAGTAGAAAAGAAAAGGCCATAACCAGAAATAAGAAAATATGAGAAAGGAATAAAAACTCCACAGGTAAAGCCAAATATTAAAAGACATTGCATTAGACCAGTGATGGCGAACCTATGACACGCGTGTCAGAGGTGACACGCGAACTCATTTTTTTGTTAAATGGCATTTAAATATATAAAATAAATATAAAAAATATAAGCCTTTGTTTTACTATGGTTGCAAATATCAAAAAAATTTCTATATGTGACACAGCACCAGAGTTAAGGTTTTTCAAAATGCTGACACACTGAGCTCAAAATGTTTGCCATCACTGCATTAGACATTTAAAAAGCTACTACAAAGGTAAAAAGGAAAAAAGGTATGTAACTCAACTCAAAATACAATAAGTAATTAGGGGATACACAACACAAAAATATCTAAAACATGGCATCAATAATATAAAACATGGAGGAGGGAGTGAAAATTTAATTCTTATATAATATACTTGAATTTAAATGCATATTAGTTTAAAATACACTGCTACAGATATAGAATGATATACGTAAACCTTATGATGACCAGAAACTAAAACCGTAGAAAAGATATATAAAGAACTAAGAGGAAGGAATACACACCAAACACTAAAGAAAAACAGCAAACCACTAGGGAAGAGATCAAGAGAAGAAGAAAGGAACAGAGGAGAAGTATAAGAACACCAAAAAAACTATTAACAAAATGGTAATAGGTAACTAGTTATCATAATTACTTTAATGAAAATGGATTTAATGCTCCAATAGAAAGACATAAGGTGGCCTTGGCCAGGTGGCTCAGTTTGTTAGAGTGTTGTCCTGTGCATGAAAAGGTTGCAGGTTTGATCCCTAACTAGGGCCCATATGGGAGGCAACAGATGATCTATGTTCTCTCACACATATATGTCTTTCCTTCTCCCTCTCCCTCTCTTTCTCTCCCTCCCCCTCCCTCTCCTCCTCCCTCTATCTCTAAAATCAATAAACATCCTCATGTGAAGATTTTAAAAAAAGACATAGGGTGGCTGAAAAGATTACAAATTATTTTCTATCTATATTCTGCTTATAAGAGGCACTTCAAAGACACATATAGAGAGAAAATGAAGGGATGAAAAAAGATATTCCATGCAAATAGAAATGAAAAGGAAGCTGAGATAGTGATGCTTATATCAGACAAAGTAGGCTTTAAAACAAAAAAAATGTAAAGAAAGGCAAGGACATTACATAATGATAAAGAGATCAATCTAAGAACAGAAAGTAACATGTGTAAATATCTGCACACCTAACATAGGAGCACCTGAATATATAAAGCAATTATTAATGGACATAAAGTGGGAAATCCAAAGTAATACAATAATAGTAGGGGATTTTAATACCACACTCACATCAATGGATAGATCATCCAGACAGAAAATTGAAAGGAATGAATGGCTTAAAATGTCACATAAGATATTGGCTTAATAGATATTTATGGAACATTTCATCCCCAAACTGCATAATACACATTTTTTTTCAAGTGCGCCTAGAACATTCTCTAGGATAGATCACTTATTAGGCCACAAGACAGCCTCAAAACACTTCAGAAGATAAAGATTATATCAAGCAACTTTTCCAGTCACAATGGTGCAAAACTAGACATCAACTACAGGAAGAAAACTGGAATGAAAACAAGTATGTGGAGACTAAACAACATGCTACTAAACAACTAATGGATCAAGAGCAAATAACACAAGAAATGAAAAGTGCCTTAAAACAGCAGAAAGTATCAAGATGGTGGCATAAGTAAACACCTGTATCACCGCCTCCCACAACCTCATCAAAATTACAACTAAAATATAGAGCAACCATCATTCAGAACCACCTGAAAGCTGGCTGAATGGAAGTCCTACAGCTAGAGAAGTAAAGATGAGAGTACACTGAGACTGGTAGGAGGGGTGGAGGCACATAACAGGTTAGTTCAACATCCAGGTGTGGTGTTTTTTCCTGCAGTAGGGATCTCAGCTGCAGAGATCCCAGACCCATGCAGGACCCCCAGCCCAGGGTTCCTGAGCTGGGAAGAGAAGTCCTCATAACTTCAGGCTATAAAAAGCAGCAGGGATTGTGGCTGAGTGACATGGAGGCTGCTGGAGATCCAGGAAGTTTCTCTTAAAGGAACTTATTTGCATACTAGGCGCTCAGTGCATGAGTTCGTGCACCTTGAAAGGAACTGTGGGCTGCGAGGCTGTAGTGGGCACAGGGGTGGGTCTTGGCCCAACTTCAGAGTCCCTGCCCAGCACCACCCACCACAGCCACTGGTTCCCTCTCTGTCGGCAGCCCCGCTCCTGCTGCTGCGGCTCCCACACACTGACAGCGCTGGCCCACTCACACCTGCTGGTGGCGAGAAGCAATGGGGCCGGTGCCAGCAGCAGGTGTGAGTGGTGGCTGCTGCTCTGATTGCCCTTCAGGAGAGGGAGAGGTGGAGAAGCCCCCAGGGGTGATTGGGGCCGGCAGCTGCCGCTCACACCCGCTGATGGTGCCGAGAGATCGAGACTGGTGCCGGGTGCCGGGTGCCGGGCAGTGGGTGCGAGTGGCAGCTCTGGTGCTGGCTGCGGGTGTGAGAGGTGGCTGCCGGCCCTGATCACCCCTCAGGAGTAGGTGTAGGTCGAGAAGCCCTGAGGGGTGATTGGGGCTGGCAGCCACCACTCTCACCCGCTTACAGTGCCAAGCGAACAGTGCCAGCGCTGGGTGCCAGCAGTGGGTGCAAGCGGCAGCTCCGGTGCTGGCAGTGGGTGCGAGCGGGGCCAGCACCGGCAGCAGGTGCAAGCCCAGGGTGGGACCATGGTGTGTGGGAGCAAGGAATTGTCAGTAACCACCAGAGACTCACCCTGATGACAGTGACCAGTGCCGACCTTGGTCTGGTGCTCCCACTCACCTGCTCCACCATCCTGCTGTGGCCGACACCTGCCATGTTCCACGCTCTGCCACCTGCTGCCGATGCTCACCATGTTTCGCATGCGCCCCCTGGTGGTCAGCGCACGTCATAGTGACTGATTGTTTGGTTCTTTTGTTCTGCTTTTTGGTCTATTTGCATATTAGGGTTTTATATACATAGACTAGAGGCCCAGTGCATGAAATTCGTGAGTGGGTACAGTCCCTAGGCCTGGCCTGTGATCAGGGCCATCTTCCCTGGCTGCCTGCAGCCAGCCCTGCCCCCCACTGCCACCCACCCCTAGTTCCCATTCACCATTGGGTAATTGGAGCCTGCTGGCTGGGGGGAGGAACTGAAAGGTCAGCCATTCCCACCCACTTGCCGGCCCTGCCCCTGCTGTGGGTAGCCCTCTGTGTGTGGGGTGACTGGTGGGGCGGGAGGCTTCGCCTGGTGTCACCTGCTTTCCCCACCACCCACCCTCAGTTCTCCGTTTGCCATCGGGCGATCAGAGCCTGCCGGCCAGGGAAAGGAACTAAGAGGTGGTCAGTGTGCCTCATAGTGACTGTTCAAGCAGTCTTTCTGGTCATTCCGCCGTTAGGGTCAATTTGCATATTACCCTTTTATTATATAGGATAGAGGCCCAGTGCACCAGTGGGAGCTGTCCTGCCTGCCCTGATGGGGGCCCCGGATCAGGGTGGGGGTGCCCGCTGGGTGGTGGGGCTGTCAAGGGCGAGGGGCAATGAGTGGTTTTCAGGCCTGCCACTTCCCCGATGGGGGTGGGGGTCCCTGCTTGGGGGCGAAGCCAGCTGGGGTGAGAGGCCGTGGAAGGTTTGCAGGCAAACCATGACCCTGATCAGGGTGGGGGTCCCTGCTAGGGGGTGGGGCTGGCCGGGGTGAGGGGCCATGAGCGGTTTGTAGGACGGCCACTTCCCCAATGGGGGTGGGGAGTCCCTGCTGGCAAGCAGGGCCAGCATGGGAGAGGGGCTGTGGATGGTTTGCTGGCTGGCCATACCCCCGATGAGGGTGGGGGTTCTTGTTGGGGGCCGGGGCTGGCCGGGGCAAGGGGCTGTGGTCGTTCTGGTCTCTGGTCATTCTGGTAGTTCCACCATTTTGTTTATTGGGCTTTTATTATATAGGATATGAATAACCCATGAACAGAAAATAGCGCAGTCAGGCCTATTGGAGGGGCAGAGTGGAGTGGGCCAATGGGGAAAAAAGGAGGACATCTGTAATACTCTCAACAATAAAGACAAATTAAAAAAATATATTGCTAACAAAACAATGGAAGATTGCTATTTGTGACAAAATGAATGGACCTAGAAGATATTATTCCTTAGTGAAATAAGTTGGGTTTAAAAGACAAATTCTGTATGATTTCACTTATATATATATAATCTAAAAAAACAAAACAAATGAACAGACAAAACAGAAACAGATCCATAGATATAGAGAACCAACTGATGGTTTCTAAAGTGGAAGTCAGGGATGAGAATAAAATATTAACATATCTATAAAAGAACACATATCCCCTCATCTTCATTAACTTTGGGCATTGTCAGTCTTTTAAATCTTTGCCAATATTATAGTTTTAAATGTTATCTCATTATTTTTATTTCTTTGGTTTTCATTAGTCTTGCTCATTTTTCATATATTTTTTGTGGGAAATAAGTGGTATATACAGGGTGGGGCAAAAGTAGGTGTACTGTTGTTCATATGGAAAATAATACAATAATTAATAATAATATAAGAATAAACTCTTTTGCATACAAATGTAAACCTACTTTTGCCCACCTTGTATTATAAAACTTAATTATGTTTATGCCATTTGAGTTAATGATTCTGTCTAAGAAGTAAAATCAAGAAAATATGTGGTACTCACAGATTTATGTCAAAAATAATCATCTGAGTATTATTTATAAGAGTAGAAATTTGTTAAATTATAAAGTATGGTATCTATATGATGCTATATTACGCAGCCATTTAAACATTATGTTTAAGAAGAGTTTATAGAATATTATTTTACATGTAGGGGAAGAGAAAATTACATACTCAAGATACAAAGAAAAGAGATAAGAAAGAATACATTAAAATGTAAGCATTAGTTAATTATGAGTGATGGAACCATAGATAACTATTTTCTATATTTCATCTTTAAAAATAACAATAATAAACCAATTATATGGTAATATAAATGAACAATTAAAGAAAAAGAAATGGCAAAGTGGACATTCTTGTCTTGTTCCTGTCAAGAGGAAAGGCTTTCAAAATTTCACCTTTGAGTATATGTTGTTAGTTGTGCAAAATCTGAATGGACTGAGAAGATATGCCACAGAATGTCAGTTTTGCACCTTATTTTTATTTTTTGTTAATCCTTACCCAAGGAAATTTTTTCTGTTGCTTTTTAGAAAGAGTGAGAGAGAGAGAGAGAGAGAGGGATGGAGGGATGGAGGGAGAGGGAAAGAGGAAGAAACAGAGAGAGAAACATTGATGTGAGAGAGACACATCGATTGGTTGCCTCCCACATGTGACCCCACTGGTGGGGTTTAATCCTACAACTGAGGTACGTGCCCTTGACCAGAAGTTGATCCAGGACCTTTGGGCTGGCTGACATTCTAACCACGTAGCCACACAAGCCAAGGCTTCTGCACCTAATTTACACTAATAAAAGAGAAACATGGTAATTAACGTACGACCGCTACCCTTCCCATTGGCTAATCAGCATATCCTTATGCAAATTAACTGTCAACCAAGATGGCGGCTGGCAGCCATGCACTGAAGCGAGCAGGGAGGCTTGATTGTTCCAGTGACGGCGAACTCCAACGTTCCCCGGCTGACTTGCCGACCTCTCAGCTGCAACTCTAAGCAGCTATGTACTATGTTGCAAATATAGAAGCTAAACAAAACCCCAGAAACCGGCTTTCAGTCAGTCGGGCTTCAGCCAGCCGGACCACAACGTTGTATCGATGTTTTCAGCAGCGAGGCCTCAGAGCTAAAGCTGGCCCAGAATAAAAAAGAAAAAAGAAAACAAGGAGCGGTTGGGGGCTTCAGTCACTCGCCAGCCGGAAAACAGCCCTCAGCCCCTCAGCCAGACTGGCCAGGCACCCCAGTGGGGACCCCCACCCTGATCCACGACACCCTTCAGGGCAATCCAGCCAGCCCCTACCCATGCACCAGGCCTCTATCCTATATAGTAAAAGGGTAATATGCTTTCCGGCACCGGGATCAGCGGAGCAGCGAGGCTCCCGGCACCAGGATCAGCGTGACAGGGGGGAGCTCCCCAACCCCCTGATCGCCCTGAGGCTCTGTGAGTGACATGGGGCGGGGCCACAACCTCCCTATATGTCCTGCTCTGTTCGTGACAGGGGAAGGCGCCCTAACCCCCTGATCGGCCCTGCTCTGTGTGTGACAGGGTGTGGCGCCCCAATCCCCCTTCCCGCCCCCCACGGGCCCTGCTCTGTGTGTGACAGGGTAGAGCCATAACCTTCCCATTGGTCCTGCCCTGAGTGTGACAGGGTGCAGCGCCCCAACCCCCTGATCCGCCCTGCTCTGTGTGTGACAGGGGGCAGTGCCCCAACTCTCTTATCGGCCCTACTCTGTGAGTGACAGGGGGGAGCTCCTCAACCCCCTGATCGGCCCTGCTCTGTGCATGACAGGGGGGAGCTCCCCAACCCCCTGATCAATCCTGCTCTGTGTGTGACAGGGTACGGAGCCCCAACCCCCCTGATGGGCCCTGCTCTGTGCGTGACAGGGGGCAGTGCCCCAACCCCCTGATCCACCCTGCTCTGTGTGTGACCGGGTGGCGCTGCAACCTCCCCATCGACCCTGCCTTGAGTGTGACAGGAGGCGGTGCCCAACCCCCCAATCGGCCCCACCCTGAGCGTGACTGAGGGTGGCATCACAACCTCCCGATCCGCCGTGCTCTGTGCATGACAGGGCGGCACCCCAACTCCCCAATCGGCCCTGCTCTGAGCCCCACCAGGGGCTGCACCTAGGGATTGGGCCTGCCCTCTGCCACCCAGGAGCAGGCCTAAGCCAGCAGGTCGTTATCTCCCAAGGGGTCCCAGACTACGAGAGGGCACAGGCCGGGCTGGGGGACCCTCCTCCCCTCCTGAGTGCACAAATTTTTGTGCACCGGGCCTCTAGTTATATATATAAAAGCCTAAGTGACCATTACGACCAGTCAACTGAATGGCCAGTCGACCGGTTGCTATGATGTGCACTGACCACCAGGGTCAGATGCTCAATGCAGGAGCTACCCCCTCGTGGTCAGTGTGCTATCAAAGCCAACCTCCCATGGCTGGCCAACCTCCCTCCATCCCTCCCCCTGGTCGACCAACCTCCCATGGTCCTTCCCCCCAGACTGGGCAAGATGGCCCCGATCAGCCCCAGTCGCCAGTCAGGTAGAAAGACCCAACCAGTGCACGCATTCTGCCACTACCGCTGTACTCACCAGCTGTGAGCCTGGCTTCTGGCTAAGCAGCGCTCCCCCTGTGGGAGTGCACTGACTACCAGGAGGGCAGCTCCTGCATTGAGCGTCTGCCACCTGGTAGTCAGTGCGCGTCATAGTGACTGGTATTTCCGCCAATCGGTTGATTTGCATATTAGCCTTTTATTATATAGGATTGCATGTATTCATTTTGTAGGCAATGTGAGTCACTGAAAGTTCAAAACAAAGGAGTGGTGTTTTTCCATATCATCTTAGAAAAAAAAAACAGAGAGAAACATCAAAGTGAGAGAGACACATCAACTGGTTACCTCCCGTATGCACACTAACCAGGGCCAGGGATTGAACCTGCAACCAAGGTATGTGCTCTTTACTGGGAATCGAACCCGTGACCCTTCAGTCCACAGCCTGATGCTCCAAACAATGAGCTAAACTGGCCAGGGTAAAATTTTCGCCTCTGATTGGGATGAAATCCCAAGGAATACTAGGTCACTGGGGCAATATTTATTTATTAATTTATCTATTTATTTAATTTTTATTTTTTAACTATGTTTTTGTTGATTTTAGACATAGAGAAAGGGACAGAAGTCAGCGTGATAACTTCCTGGAAAGAATGGGAGCCTGAGGAACTATCTCATGATTCAGTCCATTAAGTGTTTATCCATACCTAAATTTGTGTAACTGGTCTCCAAAAAAATTATCAATATTTGAAAAATTAAATATAAATATTGCCAAACATGTGAGAAAGGGGGTAAGGGAGGCTTACCAGCAAAAAGCTGAAAATTGTCTCTTAAATACAACTGGATCAAGGGATCTCCTTTGTCAGTTTGCCCTTAGAATAAATGAGCTATTCTGTGATGGGTAACTTGTGGAAAGTCAGGATGGAAAACTGACTGTTCAAAAAGTCTATTTGTAGCATTACTTACCTAAATTTTTTTCTAAGCTTCTTTGTTACTTTGGATTATTTGTTTAGTTTTTTATTTCCACAGACCTGCTAGCCCAACCACCTACTCCTTTGCCATTTGATGCCCCCTTTTTCCCACATTACAGTGCATGTGCTTACTATGATATTTCATCTAAGACCTTGTTTTCTATGACCTATGTTTACTGATTAATTTTAGCGGATCCACTAATAACTTTGTTCTTGGATTATTTGCTTAGACGTTCATTTGCCACATATCTACCCACCCTCCAACTCTTGCTCTGCAGCTTTCTACTTTGATTGTTTGGCAGTTGATGCCTAGTTTTCTTCATGTTACCTTGCATGCCCTTTGCGGCATCTCTTCTAAGAGCTTATTCTCTATGAGCTATCACTTCTGATTAATTATTAGCATTATTATCTTAGAAACTTTGGTCTTTGGGTCACTTGTTTAATCTTATTCTGTACAGACCTACTCACCCTCCCACTTCACTCACCAACCAGCTTTGACTGTTTGCCATTTGATGCTTGGTTTTTTCTTCCCATTACTTTGAATGCCTCAATTAAGAGCTTATTTTCTATGACCTGTAATTCCTGGTTAATTTTTAGCAAATTTGTTTTTGAGACTTTGGTCTTGATTCAAGCCACTTCTCCTGTATACTTTATATATATATATATATATTAGAGGCCTAGTGCATGAAAGTCGTGCATGGGGTGGAGGTCGCTCAGCCCAGCCTGCACCCTCTCCCTGTGGGATCGGGCCTAATTCAGCAGTTGGACTTCCCTCTCGCAATCCAGGACCATTGGCTCCTCCTACCCACTCATCTGCCTGCCTGCCTAATGCCCCTAACTGCTCTCCTGCCTGCCTGATAACCCATAACTACCTCTGCCTGCCTGCCTGGTTGCCCCCAACATGCATGTGGCTGGGGTCCCTCAGCCTGGCCTGTGCCCTCTTGCAGTCTAGGAGTCCTTGGGGGGATGCAAGCCTAACCCAGCAGTCAGATATCCATAGCTCTGCAATGGAGGCAGGAGAGGCTCCCGCCAGCGATGAGAGGCAAGAGAGGCTCCGCTTGCCAGCGGTGAGCCCAGCTCAGGGCTTCTGAGCGGCACTCCCCCTGTGGAAGCACACTGATCACCAGGGGGCAGCTCCTGCATTGAGAGTCTGCCCCCTGGTGATCAGTGTGTGTCATAGCAACTGGTTGTTACACCATTTGGTCTATTTGCATATTAGCCTTTTATTATATAGGATGGGAGTGACTGACAAAGATCAGAGGGATGGGGGATGGTCATAGATAATATTGTGGTGATGGCCAGAGGTGGGGGCGCTGGGTAGAGGAAGTTAAAGGGGGGGGGGGGGGGAAATGGGAGACATCTATAATAGTGTCAACAATAGAATAAAAACAACAATGATATACCACTACACTACACACCTATTAGGGAAAAAAAAGATACATTATGAACTAGGTATTTACTGCTTTGATAAAATTAAAAAATTTAAAAAGAAAGAATTTTGTCCAGAAAGGAGTGTTGTTGAAATGTTTTTTTTGTTGTTGTTTTGGTAAAGCTAAGGAAGCTTCAGAGCCCCTGTGAGGGCTGGATTTTTTCTGGGGGAGAGAGCAAGCAAGTTGCAATCAGCAGCATTTTGGATAACCTGCCTGAAATGATTTAAAAGAGAAAGGGACAGATTTCCCAAGCCTACAGTTATTTGTAATTTATTTTCTTATTCTAAATAAAGTCATTTTTGAACCTCATTTACCCCTTAAAATTAGTCCTTCAGTTTCAGTAAATGTTAGGCCTCACAAAACCTGTGTTAGTCTCTGAGGGTTGGGGTCCCCAAAGCAGTTCAGATTCATTCATTGTATTTATTTGCTCCTTTAAATTCTTGTTCTAGAGGAAGAGTGAGGACAGTTTTTTTACTCAGTAATTTTTATAGTAAGAATTGTATTGGAACCTACTCCTTCTTTGGCTGTTTACTGGTTTACCTTACCGGGAACTCACAGAGACATTAAGCCCTTTGAAGATAGGGACAGGGCTGTATTGTGTTTCTATAATACGGGCACAAAGTTAATACAACTTTTATAAATATTTGTTGAAGAAACTGATAAATTTCAGTGCCATGAGGCATTACTTTTCCTTCTGCTCCATCTCTTTATTGAGACTTTTGTGCAAAGCATAAGACTGAGGGGATGAGCAGGTAGAGCAGAGTAAAGTTGCTTTTTCCAAACCCTAGATCCCATACTTTGATTTTACGTAGTAGATGCATTTCTGAATGACATTTTGAATTGGGTATATTAGATTTTTCTAATATCAACTCCCTTTACTCATAGAGATTATTTTTAATGATGTTTAATATTTCATACTATGAGGTGCAAAATATTTTTCATATTTCAAGAATCTTTATGCATTCTTTCTGTAGTAAAGTGAATTACCAACATGGTAAGTCTATTTGGGGGTCTGCTTAAAATGGAGCAAACCAGTACTAAATTCAGCTCTAACAATAACTAATTTGCACACCAGGTGTGGCGTTAGATGGCTGTTGGACATAACCATTTTTTGGGTCCCTTTGCTCCTACAGCACCTGCTTCAACCAGAGGCAGTGTCTTGACCCTCCATGACCTCTTTGTCATGGCACCTGTGGGGCATCTACTGCCTGAGGCCTTGGGTAGACCTTCCCAAGATGGCGGCAACCCGGACAAATGCACGTCAGGAGTGGGGTCCCCTTGGCAGAGGAGGAGCAGGGAGGCACACGGGGAGAGCTTTCAGGCAGGCCAGCTGAACCCGACAGAGTTGCACCCACAGCTTCCCTCGCATGCTGGAGGGCTGTTGGCTGAGGGGAGCGGCAGCCTCTGGCGAGGCTGGGTGCAGGCTCCCAAGGGTGGGGAGCCTGAGGTGCCAGTCCCGGCTAGGCAGCGGGCACTTCTTCCCAGGGTTTTGGAGGGTGTTGGGGGTGGAGACGTGCCCCAGCCTCTGCGCTGGGTTGGAGCTGGAGAGGAGAGAGGCTGCCCCCTCCCCCACTGCTGGGTGGGAGGTTGCAGAGGAAGGGCTGTGGATCCCTAGCCCAGAGCCACCCTCCCAGGGCTCATGCGCCGCCAAGGCCGCTGGACCCTTGGGGGTGGGAAGGAACATCTGGGCCTGCCCCACAACAAGTCCCTGACTTGGGTGTCTGAGTGGCAGGTGGGCAGCAGGTGGCAAGAGTAGACAGAGAAACTGGCCCTGGGCCGGATAGGTTATGTGTGCAAAACTTCTGCCCTGGCAGCGCCAGAGCCACAGAGTTGTGGCGGATTACAAAGCACTTGCATCCATGGCCTCGATGCTGGCGCGGGGGTCTCAGAACCTGGTGGGGTGCGGGATGCGTCTCTCCTGCCACTGCCTGGCACGGGCACTGTGGGCTGATGGAGCGGGGTGGGGAGGGGCTGGCCCAGTATAGCCGTCTGCTGCTTGTGGCCCACCATAGCTCACCAGACTGCTATGGGCTTGGGGCAGGCCGGTTGAGCCTTCGGTCATTTTGGATGTTACTGACTCTGGCTCTTTATATATATACTAGAGGCCCAGTGCACAAAAATTTGTGCACTCGGCGGGGGCGGGGGGGGGGGGGGGGTCCCTCATCCGGGCCCGTGCCCTCTCACAGTCTGGGACCCCCTCGGGAGATAACGACCTGCTGGCTTAGGCCTGCTCCTGGGAGGCAGAGGGCAGGCCCAATTCCTAGGTGCAGCCCCTGGTCAGGCTCAGAGCAGGGCCGATTGGGGAGTTGGGGCGCCGCCCCCTGTCATGCACAGAGCAGGGGGGATTGGGAGGTTGTGATGCCACCCTCAGTCACGCTCAGGGTGGGGCTGATTGGGGGGGTTGGGGCACCGCCCCCTGTCACACTCAAAGCAGGGTCGATGAGGAGGTTGCGGCGCCACCCCCTGTCACGCACAGAGCAGGGCCAACCAGGGGGTTGGGCACTGCCCCCTGTCATGCACAGAGCAGGGCCCATCAGAGGGGTGGGGAGCTCCCCCCTGTCACGCACAGAGTAGGGCCGATAGGGGAGTTAGGGCACCGCCCCTTGTCACACACACAGCAGGGCGGATCAGGGGGTTGGGGCGCTGCCCTCTATCACCCACAGAGCAGGGCCGATCAGGGGGTTGGGGCGCCGCCACTGTCACACTCAGGGCAGGGCCAATGGGGAGGTTATGGCTCTTCCCTGTCACACACAGAGCAGGGCCTGTGGGGGGGGGGGGGTGTTGGGGTGCCACACCCTGTCACACACAGAGCCGCAGGGTGATCAGGGGGTTTGGGCGCTGCCCCCTGTCACGCTGATCCGGTGCCAGGAGGCCTCGTGGCTCCGCTAATCCCAGTGCTGGGAGGCATATTACACTTTTACTATATAGAATAGAGGCCTGGGGACTGGCTGGTTTGCCCTGAAGGGTGTCCTGGATCAGGGTGGGGTCCCCACTGGGGTGCCTGGCCAGCCTGGATGAGGGATGATGGCTGTTTGCAGCTGGTCACACACCCTTCAGGGTGGGGGTCCCCACTGGGGTGCCTGGCCAGTGTGGGTGAGGGGCTGAGGGCTGCTTTCAGGCTGACGGTTGTTGACTGAAGCTCCCAACCTCTCCTTTTTTTTCTCTTTCTTTTTTTTATTCTGGGCCAGCTTTAACTCTGGCTCTACCTCTGAGGCTTCCGCTGGTTTGTTTGCGTTCTATAATCGAAACAATGTATAACTTTAGCTCTGAGATCTTCTGGGGTTTTGTTTAGCTTCTATATATTTGTTAGAATGTTTCAAACTGCCAGCTCAGAGGCCAGCAAGTCAGGCGGGCAACGTTGGAGTCTGCAGTCACTGGAGCAAGCAAGCCTCATGTTCGCTTCGAGCTGCCTGGCTGCCGGCCGCCATCTTGGCTGACAGTTAATTTGCATATACTCACTGATTAGCCAAAGGAAAGGGTAGCGGTCGTACGCTAATTACCATGTTTCTCTTTTATTAGTGTAGATACTAGTGGCCTGGTGCACGAAATTCGTTCATGGAGGAGGAAGGTTCCCTCAGCCCACAATGCTCCCTCTCCAATTGGAGACCCCTTGGGGGATGTCCGATCCCTACAGGGATTGTGCCTAAACCAGCAGTCGGACATCCCTCTTGCAATCTGGGACTGCTGGCTCCTAACTGCTCACCTGTCTGCCTGCCTGATTGCCCCTAACTGCCCTCTCCTGCTGGCCTAATCTCGCCCCCAACTGCCCTCCCCTGCCAGCCTGATCTCACCCCCAATGGCCCTCCCCTGCTGGCCTGATCTCACCCCCAACTGCCCTCCCCTGCAGGCCTGGTTGCCCCAACTGCCCTCCCCTGCAAACCTGATCTCGCCCCAAACTGCCCTCCTCTGCTGTCCAATTTGGTTCTGATTGGTCAGTTTCTATTCCAGTCAGACTCAAAAGCTCCACCTCCTAGGCAGTCATTGGCTCCTCACAGCACCCAGATTTGGTTCTGATTGGTTGCTTCCTATGCCAGTCAGTGTCAAAAGCTCCACCTCCTAGACAGCCATTGGTTCTTCACAGCAGCCACATCTGTTCTGAATGGTCAGTTCCTATGTCAATCAACATCAAAAGCTCTGCCTCCTAGGCAGCCTTCGCTCCTCATAGCACCCAGATTCTGTTCTGATTGGTTGGTTCTTTCATTTCATAGTTATCAGCCCTATCAATAGGGCCTGATCAGAAAGGTGGGGCTGATCAGCAGCCCTGGTGGAGGCCTGGAGAGAAATGGAGGCGTGGCTGCTGGCCAGAGTGGGTGAGAAAGAGAGAGGCAAGTGATAATCAAAAGCTGCCACAGAGGCAATAGATCAGTCCCTGCTTCTCTCTTCAGGCCTCTCTCTGGCCCTGATTCGCAGCCCCCTCAGCAGTCAGTGCTGGGGCACCACGTCTGCAGTGGAAGCAGTCAGCGCTGGGTTGACACGGCAACCAGCGCTGACTGCCGGACTGATTTCCAGTTGGTTGAGCCTTGGTTGTGACTGGTCGTTACTACCCAGGGTTTTTATATATATTTGTCTATAAAATACTAGCTAATAAAGAGGGAATATGCTAATTGACCCTCACGCTGTTGCAAAGATGGCAGCACCCACAGCCAATAAGGAGTACATATGCTAATTGACTGCCCTGCCATCAAAGATGGCAATGTCCACAGCCAATAAGGATGGAATATGCTAATTGACTGCCCCGCCCTCAAAGATGGCTGTGCCCACAGCCAATAAGAAGGGAATATACTAATTGACTGCCATGCCCTCAAAGATGACAGCACCCACAGCCACAGGATGGTGGCACCCAGTTCCCTCAGCCCGACTCGGGTGGCAGGCATGCAGCAAGGCCCCAGATGGGCCCAGCTGATCCGTGTGCCTGCTTCCAGAGACCCCTAGTTCCCTCAGCACTCCAGCTGCCCAAGGCCATCCCAAGGTGCAGGCAAGCCTTGGATGGCAGCTGCCCAAGCGCCCAGGGCCACCTGAGGCTCAGGTAACCAGGGTTGGCTGAGGCTTGCGCTGCTGGCAGTGGGAGCAGCAGAGGTGTAATGGGGCATTGCCTTCCCCTGATCGCTGGGTTACCTCCTACCCTTGAGGGCTCCTGGACTGTGAGAGGGGGCAGGCCAGGCTGAGTGACCCCCTGTCCAGTGCATGAATTTTCATGCACTGGGCCTCTAGTCTCTATATAATAATCTTTATATAATAACTAGAGGCCCAATGCACAAAATTTGTGCAAGAGTAGGCCTTCCTTACCCCGGCTGCCGGCACCGGCTTCCTTCTGGCACCTGGGACCTGGGTTTCCCTCTGGCTGCTGGCACCCAGGACCTGGGCTTCCCTTGCAGAGGGAGGCCCCACCCACCTGCCACAGCCTGCCAGCCGGTGGCCAGGGCCTCCCTCTGCGGGTGATCATTAGGCAATGGCTGAGCCCCCAACCAATCGCATCCCACCTGCCTTGGCTGGCCTGGCATGAGTGGGTGTCAAAGCATGGTCCTGGAAGGTCGTCTGGACAGTTGTTCCGCTCTTTGGCTATTCAGTCTTATTAGCATATCATACTTTTATTATTAATGATATTTATATATAACTATGTATAAAGATTAATGCTTTCATAACTCCAATATTTATTTCCCCTATAATCTTGTTTTTTTAAGTTCTTTATTGTTTAAAATGTTACATATGTCTTTTTTTCCCCCCATTGACCTCTCCCCGGCCACTCCCCCCAACACCCCCCACAAGCCCTCATCTCTCTAGTGTTTGTGTGCATTGGTTATGCTTATATGCATGCATATAAATCCTTTGGATGATCTCTTAGACCCCTCCCCATTGCCTTCCCTCTGTAGTTTGATGGTCTGTTTGGTGCTTCCCTGTGTCTGGATCTATTTTTGTTCATCAGTTTATGTTGTTTATTATATTCCACAAATGAGTGAGATCATGTGATATTTATTTTTCTACGACTGGCTTATTTCGCTTAGCATAGTGCTCTCCAGTTCCATCCATGATGTTGCAAATGGTAAAAATCCTTCTTTTTACTGCAGCATAGTATTCCATTCTGTAGATGTACCACAGTTTTTTAATCCACTCATCTGCTGATGAGCACTTAGGCTGTTTCCAAATCTTAGCTATGGTAAATTGTGCTGCTATGAGCATAGGGTGCATATGTCCTTTCTGATTGGTGTTTCTGTTTTCTTGGGATATATTCCTAGAAGTGGGATTACTAGGTCAAATGGGAGTTCCATTTTTAGTTTTCTGAGGAAACTCCATACTGTTCTCCACAGTGGCTGCATCAGTCTGCATTACTACCAGCAGTGTACGAGGGTTCCTTTCTCTCCACATCCTTGCCAGCATTTGTCCTTTGTCCATTTGTTGATGATAGCCATTCTGACAGGTGTGAGATAGGATCTCATTGTTGTTTTGATTTGCATCTCTCAGATAATTAGTGACTTTGAGCATGTTTTCATATGTCTCTTGGCTTTCTGTATGTCCACTTTCACAAGGTTCCTATTTAAGTTCTTTGCCCATTTTTTGATTGTTTATCTTCCATTTGTTAAGTTGTATGAGTTCCCTATAAATTTTGGAGATTAGGCCCTTATCGGATATAACATTGGCAAATATGTTCTCCCATTCAGTGGGCTTTCTTGTTGTTTTGTTGATGGTTTCTCTTGCTATGCAGAAGCTTTCTATTTTGATGTAGTCCCATTTGTTTATTTTCTCTTTAGTTTCCATTGCTCTAGGAGCTGTATCAGTAAAGATATTGCTAGGACCAATTTCTGCTATTTTGCTGCCTATGGATGCTTATAAGGTTTTTATGGTTTACTTTTAAGTCCTTAATCCATTGTGAGTGTATTTTTGTGTATGGTATAAGTTGCTGGTCTAGTTTCATTTTTTTTGCATGTATTTGTCCAGTTTTCCCAACACCCTGTATTGTATGCTCTTGCTTCCTTTGTCAGGAATACTAATTGAGTATAATGACTTGGGTCTACTTATGGGTTCTCTGTTCTGTTCCATTGGTCTATATATCTGTTTTTGTGCCAGTAACAGGCAGTTTTGAGAACAGTGGCTTTGTAATATAGCTTGATGTCTGGTTGTGATCCCTCCAAATTTGTTCTTCTTTCTAAGGATTGCTGTGGCTATTCAGAGTCTTTTTTGTTGTTCCATATAAATTTTTGGAGAGTTTTTTTCTAGGTGTGTGAAAAAAACTTGGTATTTTAATAGGGATTGCATTAAATCTATAGATTGCTTTGGACATTTTAATGATGTTGATTCTACCAATCCATGAACATGGTATATTCTTCCATTTGTTTATGTCTTCTGAAAGGGCCGGCGGGGCACGTGGCCCCGCAGGCATCCGACAGGGAGGATGGCGGGCAGCCATGGCCGAGGCAGCGCCTGACCAGATAGGCGCAGGCCCGCGGACGCCCAGAAGGACCCGGGCCGCCCTCCTCGGCCTCCGAGTCACTTTCGGGCCAAGCAGCGGGCGACCCAAGGGCCAGGTGGGGTGGTGGGCGGCCCGCCTCCCGGGTGACGCCCACGGCGGCAGGCCTTGCATGGGAGCCGAGTGGCTGGCTTCCCATCCATTAAGGGACCTCCATTTTGTATGGAACCATGTGCTCAGTGAAGGCTCCTTCCCCCTCGGAAGGAGCCTCTGCTAGCCACACCCACCATTTCTCTGGACTAACCAATGGTAATCAAGGGAAGTGCACGCCATCGCTATGACCACATCCTGTGTAATGGGTCACCGGCTCGCACCTGGCCAATCGGCGGGGGGCGCAGCCCCCTCTCCCGCCCCTACTCCAACCCTCTATGAAACCCCTGGTTCGAGCAGACTGCTCTCTCTTTGCCACCTGCTGCTGCGTCAGTAAGGAAGGTAGAAGAGCTAAGCCCGGGCTTAAAATAAAAGACTCTTTGCTTTTGCATCGGATTGGATGGCTCCCTGGTGGCTTCTTGGGAATCTTGAAATCTGGGCATAACATCTTCCTCTCTCTTTTTTCAATGTGCTGTAGTTTTCTGAGTACAGGTTTTTTACTTCCTTAGTTAAGTTTATTTCTAGGTAACTTAATGTTTTTTTGTTGCAATGGTAAATGGGATTGTTTTGTTTTGTTTTTGTTTCTCTTTCTGTGAGGTCATTATTGGTGTATAAAAAAGCCATAGACTTCTGGGTGTTAATTTTGTATATTGCTACATTGCCAAATTCATTTATTAAATCTAGTACATTTTTGATGGAGTCTTTAGGGTTTTCTATGTACAATATCATGTCGCCTGCAAATAATGACAGTTTTATTTCTTGTTTTCCAATTTGGGTGCCTTTTATTTCTTCTTCTTGTTTGATCACTATGGCTAGCACTTCCAGTAAATGTCGAACAGAAGTGGTGAGAGTGGGCACCCCTGTCTTGTTCCTGTTCTTAGGGGAAATGGTTTTAGTTTTTACCTATTGAGTATGATGTTGGCAGTAGGTTTGTCATATAAGGCTTTTATTATGTTGATATATTCCCACTTTGCTGAGAGTTTTTATCAAGAAAGGGTGTTTGATTTTGTCAAATTCTTTATTTGAATCTATTGATATGATTAAGTGATTTTTGTCTCTCAATTTGTTTATGTGATATATTATGTTTATTGCTTTGTGGATATTGTACCATCCTTGTATCCCTGGATTAAATCCCACTTGGTCATGGTGTATAATCTTTCTAATGTAATGCTGGATCCGATTTGCTAGTATTTTGTTGAGGATTTTAGCATCAATGTTCTTCAGTGATATTGGCCTGTAATTCTCTTTCTTTTAATGTCTTTATCTGGTTTGGGGATTAGGGTAATGCTGGCTTCATAGAAGGAGCTTGGGAATGTTCCTTCCTCTTGAATTATTTGGAATAGTCTGAGGAGGATAGGTTTTATTTCTTTTTTGAATGTTTGGTAGAACTCCCCTGTGAAGCCAGGGCTTTTGTTTGCTGGAAGATTTTTGATCACTGCTTCAATTTCCTGCATAGTAATCAGCCTATTCAGATTTTTTTATTCTTCCTGATTGAGTTTTAGAAGGTGGTAGTTTTCTAGGAATGTGTTCATTTCTTCTAGGTTGACCACTTTGTTGGAATTGAGTTGTTCATAGTATCTTTTTACAATCCTTTGCATTTCTGTGGGGTCTGTTGTTATTTCACCTCTTTCATTTCCTTTTTTTTTTTTTAATATATTTTTATTGATTTTTCACAGAGAGGAAGGGAGAGAGATAGAGAGAGTTAGAAACATCGATGCAAGAGAAACATCGATCAGCTGCCTCTTGCACATCCCCACCGGGGATGTGCCCGCAACCCAGGTACATGCCCTTGACCGGAATTGAACCTGGGACCTCTCAGTCCGCAGGCTGACGCTCTATCCACTGAGCCAAACCGGTTTTGGCACCTCTTTCATTTCTGATGTTGTTTATTTGGGTTCTCTCTCTTTGCTTCTGGGTATGCCTGGCTAGAGGTACATCAATCTTGTTAATCCTTTCAAAGAATCAGCTGTTGGTTTCATTCATCTTTTGTATTATTTTTTTTGTCTCTATGTAATTTTTTTCTGCTCTGATTTTTGTTATTTCATTCCTTGTACTCACTCTGGGCTTTTCTTGTTGCTGTCTTTCTAATTCTTTAAGTTGTAGAGTTAGATAATTTATTACCAGTTTTTCTTGTTTTTTGAGGTAGGCCTGTAATGCTATGAACTTCCCTTTCAGGACTGCTTTCACTGTGTCCCATAGTTTGGATTGTTGTGTTTTCATTGTCATTTGTTTCCAGGATGTTTATATATTCTTTGATCTCTTTGGTAACCCAATCATTGTTTAATAACTTGTTATTTAGCCTTCGAATGGTTGAATTTTTTTATTGTTTTTATTGTAGTTGATTTCTATTATACCATTGTGATTTTTCATGATGCTTGATATGATTTCAGTCTTCTTGAATTTTAAGAGACTTTGCCTGTGTCCGAATATGTGGTCTATCTTTAAAAATGTCCCATGTGCACTTGAGAAGAATGTATATTCTGTAGCTTTGTGATGAAATGTTCTCAAGATGCTGATTAAGTCCATCTGATCTAGTGAGTCATTTAGGATTGCTATTTCTTTGCTGACTTTTTGTATAGATGATTTATCCAGTGATGTGAATGGGGGTATTAAAGTCCCATATATGAGTGCTTTGCTGTAGATCTCTTCCTTGATATCTTCCAGAAATTTTTTTGTGTATTTGGGTGTTCCTGTGTTGGGTGCATATATGTTTACCAGGGTAATAATCTCTTCTTGTATCGATCCCTTTAGTGTTATGAAATGGTCTTCCTTATCTCCTGTTATAGCCTTCACTTTGAGGTCTATTTTGTCAGATATCGGTATTGCTACACCCGCTTTTCTTTCATTTCCATTTTCCTGGAAGATATTTTTTTATTCGTTCACATTTAGTCTGTGTGAGTCCCTTGTTCTTAGGTGGGTCCCTTGTAGACAGCATATGTATGGGTCATGTTTTCTTATTCATTCAGCCACTCAATGTCTTTTTATTGGAGTATTTAGTCCATTTACATTTAAGGTTATTATTGATTGGTACTTGTTTGTAGCCATTTCTATTCTTTATGCATATGTTCCTTCTTTCCTATCTATTTCTTCTTTTTACAACTGTCCCTTCAGCAGCATTTCTTGCATTGGCTTGGTAGTCATAAACTCCCTTAGCCTTTTTTTTTTTTTTTTTTGGTCTATGAAGCTCCTGATTTCCCCTTAAATTTTTAATGAGAGTCTTGCTGAATAGAGTATTCTTGGATTCAGTCCCTTGCTTTGCATCACTTTCTATACTTCATTCCATTCCCTTCTGGCCTGATGTGTTTCTGTTGAGAAATCATTTGATAACCTAATGGGAGCTCCATTTTAGTTAACTCTCTGTCTCTCTCTTGCAGTCTTTAAGATTTTCTCATTGTTGTTAACATTGCCATTGTAATTATGACGTGTCTTAATGTGGGCCTTTTTGGGTTCATCTTGTTTGGGACTCTGTGCTTGTGTGAGTTTTTTCTTCCCCAAATTAGAGAAGTTTTTTGTCATTATTTCTTCAAATATGTTTTCTAATCCTTGCTCTTCTTCTTGTCCTTCTGACATCCTATTATATGTATGTTACTTCATTTCATATTGTCCCAAGTCTCCCTTAGGATCTCCTCCTGCTTTCTAATTTTTTTCTCCTTTAGCTGTTCAGATTGGGTGTGTTTCTGTGCCTTATCTTCTAACTCACTAATTTGGTCCTCCACTTCTTCTAGACTATTATTGAAACCTTTCATCATGTTTTTTATTGTAGCTATATAATTTTTTTTCCCTCTTGATTTTTACATAAGTTGTTGATTTTCTCATCCATTCAGTTTATGAACTGTATGACCCTTACTCTGGATTCTTTTTCTGAGATATTGCATGCCTCCACTTCATTTAGCTCATTTTCTGGTGATACCTCCTTTTCTTTACTGGAGGGGGGTGGGGGGGGATGGGTGTTGCTTTGTTTCCCCATTTTTGCTGTCTCTTTCTGGCCCTGGGCATCCTGCTTAGGATTTGAGAGGTTGAAGACCCTATCAGGGCAATACTTTGGAAATTGTTAGCCCAGAGGATAGGTCTGTTTTGCCTTTATTGTCTCTGCTGTGAGTTGTATCCCCTTCTCCCACTGATCTGGACTATCAGTTGTCTGCTTCAGGGTGGTGGGTGCACATGTACAGTTTCTCTGATGTGAGACTCCCTGTGAGGACCCAGAGCCCTCTGGCATGCAGTTCACTGTGCATCCCAGCACCTATGGCAGGGTGGCACCCTAGGTCTCTCTGGCAGCATATTTTCAGAGTGGTCCTGTGGCCCCTGGCTTGCTCAGGGTCACCCTGGCAGTGCTTTCATATGGCCCAGAGTGAGTGGTGTGTTGCATTGCTCCAGGTAGCCTCTGCAGGACTGTCCCAGCAGATGAGGAGAAGCAGGTGCAGGTTGCTCTGAGTCACACAGTCCCTCCTTTCTTGTAGCCTGGAGTGAGATGCTTGCTGTGTTACTCCAGTTCACCCCTCCTCAGTGTGGAGTGGGGGCATGTTGCCCTGGGTCACTCAGTCTGCACTCTCCTGTCTTCTGGAGTGAGGTGTGTGTTGGGTTTCTCTGGATGGCCCTGGCAGGACTCTCCTGGTGGCCAGAGTGAAGTGGGTGTGGGTTTCTCTGGGTTGCACAGTCAGAGTTTCCCTGTGGCATGCTATGGGTTGCTCCCGCTTTCCCTGGCACCAGGTCCTAGTTCTGGGGTGGAGTGGGTGCTGGGTGGCTTTGAGTTAGGCTAGCAGCATGGTTCTGGGTTCTGGGTGGGGGTGGGGCACTGGGTTTCCCTTGGCTTGCACTCTCTGCAGGATCTTGGAGCCAGATCCTAGAACACTGGATCCCAGCAGGCTGGTCAGGAGGCCTGGTGCGGGAGCTCATGCTGGTGGTGTGCACGCTCTCTGCAGATGTCTGGGAGCCTGTTGGGAGGTACTGCACCATTCACTTATAGGTCATCATGGTGGTTCTATGCTAATTATGGCTGGCAAGTGGTGTTCTCAAGGTGTCCTCTGCCCTTCCTTATTGAATATTGTCTCCTCAGCTGTTTCTAATTTGTTCATTTAGGATGATGTTCTCCGATTTAGTTGCTTTTCTGGCCTGTCCCTAGGACAGTGATGGTGAACCTATTGTGAAGGAAAACCCCTATTCTGTAAAACTACTGTTTGGAATTCTCTGCTATTCTTTGGACGGCCTCTTATTCTGAAAAAGTAACTTTGCTTTCTAGCCTGCTTGAATAGTGGGGGAGATAAACTTAGCTGTCTGACCTTGTAGGCCAGAGACTAGATACACCCAATGCCATGCCAGGTGCATTTTTTAATTGGATAGAACTGTATAGTTTTCAAGGCCGCCACCAGCAAGCACACAAAGGGCTGGCTCTTCTATAAAAAGGAAAGTTCTGCTTGTAGCTTTGCTTATATTTGGATTCATTTCCCTGAGCCTGCCGCAGTGAATAAAGTGTAACTCCAAACTCTCAGAGCGCTGTTTGGTTCTTGTCCAGTTTTCCTGTAACACTATGACACGCGTGTCAGAGGTGACACACTAACTCATTTTTTTGGTTGATTTTTCTTTGTTAAGTGGCATTTAAATATATAAAATAAATATCAAAAATATAAATCTTTGTTTTACTATGGTTGCAAATATCAAAAAATGTCTATATGTGACACGGCACCAGAGTTAAGTTAAGGTTTTTCAAAATGCTGACACGCTGAGCTCAAAAGGTTCTCCATCACTGCCCTAGGAGGAGATGTATGACACTGCTGCCTATTCAGCTGCCATTTCTCTGTCCTCCCCTATAATCTTAAATTAACATTATAAGCCCTATTAGTTATTAAAAGTAATGATGACATTTCTACTAAAGATGATTAGGTTCCATTTGAAAGGGATGTTTTTCTTAGGTTTTAAAATTTTTTTACAATAGTGACATAAAAATATTTATGTATTTGAGAGAGATGGTAAACATCTCTCTTGGCTAAAATAAGTTTGGCTAGTTGAGCAATATATTCTGACTATGGAAAGTGTCTGTTGAAAAGACCACTCAGATCAAGAAAAACTAACTTTCTTGGTCTTCTATATTGTTGTACACTTGGTAGTTAGCACAGTGTCTCTTCAAGTAATATGTGGAGTTTTGGAGTCAGTGTCTTTCTCTTCTCTTTTAATTAATGCAATATGCAAAGTAGTTAGGTCCAGGTGCCAGACTACTCTGTTTTAGTCCCACCTTCGTTACTTCCTCCCCATGAACACTTGGGTAGAGGACCTGAACATCCTGTACTTCAGTTTCCATAGTTCTAAAGAAGAAATAATAATAATAATGACTATAAAAAGGATTTCTGTGTGTCTTCTGTGAGTTAACACATATAAAGGCCTTAGAAGCTTTTCTAAAAGAGAGTAAATTTTCACTAAATGTTCACTAATTTCCTTTTGCCTTCTGCAAACAGGAGGTGGTTACAAAATCAAGATTAGAAATCATTCAGATATGAAAAGTGCTGGAAGCTGATCCACCCTTGCTGCTTGACACAGGGATGTTTCAAGGGACCTGGCGTATATGGCATACTGTTCTTAATATGTTTGCTCCACTCTTAACTCTATGTGTTTTAAACAGGACAACCTCCCCAAGAAAGGTTGTTTCCCCAGGTGAGGATTTTTATCAGTAAAACCCCTTAACTAAGTGCCAGGCAGGTAGTTAATCACTTTAACTATGAACAATCACGCTTAAGCTACATAATCTTTACTTAGAATAACCTCCTTCAGTTACTTCCTTGTAGCTTAATAGAACAATAGAGTAACCTTGGAATGGAGATAAGAAACGCCCTGACCTTTGGAATAGAATGGATAGGGTTAAGATCAAATAGTATAAATACAAATGTAAGAGGACAATAAAGAGAGGAACCTGGCTAAGAGGAACCTCGCCATGATGATCACCTGAACTCGGCCTCCATGTCATTCCTTCTTCGCAGACTCCGTCCACACCTTGGGGAACCCCTGGACCTGCTGGGGCTGGACCCCAACAGAAAAGCATACTAGACTTTCACATTTTGCTTCATGTTTCAGAAAACAGACATTGATAATTCTAATGTGAACATGTTAAGACTCAAGCCTGTTTTTTTCTCCCTTCCCATTTAGCCCACAATATCTGATTTCACTGATATGCTGGTGGCCAGAGACTGTCGAGGTCCAAACAGAGAGTATAGTGTCAGTCACTGGTGACTGACATGGTGCTTAACGTGTTAATACCCAAAATTTTAGATTTATTTAATGAATGACTTTTAATCCATTGAGAAGGAAGGAGTAATAATTCCCAGAGAAAACTCATTCACAGATAAGCAATTTCCTTCTTAACAGAGATATTACATAATAGAGATATTAGAATAGTAGAATAATTGAAACTAGAAGAGAGAGTTCAGAGACTTTATTCAGAAAGTCAAATGAAACCTTAGCTGTGATCTCATAGAATTGTTTAATTTTAAAGGCAAGTAAACATAAAGATTCCATAAAGCATAATGCTTTCTTATATATAAAGTAGATATTTTTTTTACTAGAATCAGGTTTGAATATTATATTTCCTCATGACTGCCCTTCACTTGATTTTATAATATACTAGAGGCCCGGTGCATGAAATTCATACACTGAGGGGTGCCCTCAGCCCAGCCTGCACCCTCTCCAATTGCGGACCCCTATGGGATCGTGCCTAAACTGGCAGTCGCACATCCCTCTAGCAATCTGGGACTGCTGGCTCCTAACTGCTCACCTGCCTGCCTGCCTGATCACCCCTAACCTCTCTGCCTGACAGCCTGATCACCCCTAACTGCATCTGCCTGCCTGCCTGATCACCCCTAACTGCTTCCCTGCTGGCCTGGTCGCCCTAAATGGTCCTCCCCTGCCAGCCTGGTTGGCCCCAATGGCCCTCCCCTGCCAGCCTGATCTTGCCCCCAACTGCCCTCCCCTGACAGTCTGTTCACCCCCAACTTCCCTCCCCTGCTGGTCTGATTGCCCCTAACTGCCTCTTCCTTGGCTCCCACCACCATGGCTTTGTCCGGAAGAAAGTCAGACATCCAGAAGATGGCTGGTTGACCTGGTCTAATTAGTATATTATCCTTTTATTAGTATAGATAGATTATATAGGATAGGATTGCTTAAATGGGGGGGGCGGGGGGAAAAAGCCTTTTTTAGCAGGAGGAGATGCTCTTTAAGACAAAAATACATAATCCCTATATCTGGACTGACAGCCATATGCACTATACTGCCAAACTGGTTATTAAAAAATTGAACTGCTTTCTTACACCTTACACCAAACAGCTGTTGCCTTTAAAACCCCGCCTCAGCCCCCACCTTAGGTTCTGCCTTGGCAGTTCACATAGATTTGGTTCTAATTGGTAAGTTTCTATGCCAGTCAGCATCAAAAGCTCCGCCTCCTAGGCAGCCATTGGCTCTTCTGGGAAATTCAGAATGGCTCTGCTTTCAGCTGTCTCTCTCTCCGGGCCTATCTGTGGATCAGGCGCTGCCTCTCTCTTTCTTTGGGCCTCACCAGCAGCTGAGGCAGCTGCTGATTAGGCCTCACCTCTCTCTTTCTCCAGGCCTCGCCAACGGCCACGGTGGCTGCTGATCAGGACCTGTCTCTCTCTCTGAGCCTCTCTCTGGGCCTGATTTACAGCTGCTGTGGCAGCAGCAAGGTTGTTAGGCCTCCAACTCACCCCGCCCACCTACTGCCAGCCTTGTGGGCTGCGGGGGAGGTACTGAGAGGTGCTCCATGCACTTCCTGGTGACCAGTCATCCATATGGTCATTTAGGTCATGACAGCCCTAGGCTATTATTAGTATAGATTAAATGGAATTTTTTTTTTCTGTTGTATGTTACAAATGCTATATATTCTTTGCAACTCCTATTGAGAGGTATGGGTCTATTTCTCCATCCTTTGAATTTGGGCTTGCCTCATGACCTATTTTATCAATAGAATATGGCAGAAGTTATACTGTGTAACTTCTAAACCTAGGCCTAGAACTTTCAAAGAAGCTCTTCTGGAATTCTGTTATCATGTGAAGAAGCCCAGACTTGCCTGTTAGAGAGCTCACATGAAGTAAGAATCAAAGTGCCCTGCTAATCTGCCAAACTTCATACATGTGTGAGCCTTTCTTGGCATTATGCCCCAGCCAAGCTGACAGCTAACTGTATCCTAATAAATGAGCCCAGGCAAATCCCAAAGTAGAAACATTTACTGAGCTCAGCCCAAATTGCTGATCTGAAGGATAATGAGCAAATTATATGGTTGCTGTTTTAAACCCTGAGTTTTAGGCAGCCCAATAGGAAGACAAGGAAACATGCCCCAGATAAAGAAGTGGAAAAATCTCCAGGATAAAACCTAGATGAAATGGAGGAAAGCAATTTACTAGGTACAGAGTTCAAAGCAATGGTAATAAAGATGCTCAAGGAACTTAGGAGAAGAATAGAGGAACTCAGTGAGAATTTCAACAAAAAGATAGTAAGCATAAAAAAGGACATAAAAACCATAAAATATAGGAGAACCAAGATGGCAGCACAGATAAGCACCAGTACTCACTGCCTCCCACAACCACATCAAAATTACAACTAAAATACAGAACAATCATCATTCAGAGCTGTCTGAAATATGGCTGAATGGAAATCCTACAACTAGAAAAGTAAAAAAGAAAGTACATTGAAACTTGTAGGAGGGGAAGAGGCACAGAACAGACTGTTCTGATACCCATGTGTAGCGTTTTAGTAATCTGGAGGAATATCTCCATTGCAGAGGCCTCCCATGAGATGCAACGGGTCCCAGCCCCACAACAGACCTAACTAAGGATTTCAGAGCTGTGAAGAGAAGTCCCATAACTTTGGACTGTAAAAAGTAGGAAGGATTGTGGCTGAGTCCCAAGCAGTTCCTCTTAAAGGGCCAGAACATGAACTTACACAGTCCCTCTCCCTTTGAGCTCCAGTCCTGGGCAGTAGCATTGGGTGAATCAGGGACTAGATAGTCTGGCATCAGGGTAGGAATTTGGTAGTGGCTTTTTCTCAGAAGGAGGTACTTGGCAGGGTCATTATTTCTGTGCTGGGACAGCCCCTCCCTCCTGTCCCAGAGCTGACTGACTAGCAGCCATATCTGAGTTTCCATCAGTGTAGCTAAAATTATTCGCTCTGCCCTGGTGATTCCATGCGACCCTGCCCAATACAAGTTGCAGCCTCACCAAGCTCTTTGCTGTGACTCTTCCATATGAATGGCCTGTCCTGGCTCAGGCTTCAGACTTTTCTAAAATCTCTCAAACAAGCAGCTATCATTAGTATGCCACATACCTATCAATAAGAGGCCCAAGACCTGGCACTAGCATCAGTCTGCCTTGTTTCACAGCTTGGCCTTATCTGGGGACTTCCAAGCCCAATATAATTAGCAGCCATCAACAAATCACCCTGTAGCTCCTGCCTGGTGACCCCATGAAGTAGCTGACTTTGTAACTCCCAGGAGGCCCCAGAGCTAGTGTAGTGCACCTGGTGGAAAGCTTTAGACCACACCAGACTCTACACAACCACAAGCAACACACTCAAGGGCCATACACAGTGAACACCAAAGCCCCACTGAACCAAGTCCTGCTCTAAAGGGCTATCTACTGCACAGCAGCTCTTCCACTGTAGTTGTAGCTAACCTGGAGGTCAGCTCCTCCCAGTGATGCCAACAGCAATCAAGGCTCAACTACAACAAGACTTTGCACATAACCCAAACAGGGCCACACCTAGAGTGGTTATCTCAGGTGATTGGGGAGGCTGAGCCACTGGGCCCTACAGGACACCTACTGCACAACAACACTCTATCAATCCAAGAGACATAGCAGCTCTACCTAATACATAGAAACAAACAAGAGAAGAAGCCAAAATGTGGAGACAAAGAAACATATCACAAATAAAAGAACAGAAGAAATTTCCAGAAAAAGAATTATATGAAATGGAAACAAGCAAACTACTGGATAAAGAGTTCAAAAAAATGATTATAAGGTTGCTCAAGGATCTTAATGAGAGCTTCAAGGGACTAAATGCGAGCTTCAAGGGACTTAGTGAGACTTTCAAGGAAATGAAAAAGGACCAGTCAGAAATTAAGCATATACTAATTGAAATAGAGAATAATTTACAGGGATTAAAGAGTAGAGTAGAAGATTCTGAGAATCAATGAGGAAGAAAAAACACCCAACCAGAAGAGCAAAAAGAAAAAAGTATTCAAAAATGTGAATATAGTGTAAGGAGCTTCTGGGACAACTTCAAGAATACCAACATTCACATTATGGGGGTGCCAGAAGGAGAAGAGAATGAGAAAGATGCTGAAAACCTATTTGAAGAAATAATGACTGAAAACTTCTCCTACCTGGTCACGAAATAGACTTACAAGTCCAGGAAGCACAGAGAGTCCCAAACAAGAGGTACCCAAAGAGGCCCACACCAAGACACATCATAACTAAAATGCCAAGAGTTAAAGACAAAGAGACAATCTTAAAAGCAGCAAAAAAAATGCATTTAATTATCTACAAGGTAGCTCCCATATGGCTGTCAGCTGATTTCTCAACAGAAACTTTGCAGGCCAGAAAGGAGTGGCAAGAAATACTCAGAGTGATGAATAACAAGGACCTACAACCAAGATTACTCTACCCAGCAAAGATCTCATGTAGAATGGAAGGTCAGATAAAGAGCTTCACAGACAAGAAAAACCTAAAAGAGTTTATCACCACCAAACCAGTATTACATGAAATGTTGAAGGGTATTCTTTAGAGAGAAGAAGAGGAAGAGAAAGAGGACAGAGAAGGAAGAGGAGGAGGAGGAGAAGGAAGAGGAGGATGAAGAGAAGAAGAAGAAGAAGAAGAAGAAGAAGAAGAAGAAGAAGAAGAAGGAAGAAAGAAAGAAAGAAAGAAAGAAAGAAAGAAAGAAAGAAAGAAAGAAAGAAAGAAAGAAAGAAAGAAAGAAAAAGAAAGGAAGGAAGGAAGGAAGGAAGGGAGAAAGGAAGGAAGGAAGGAAGGAAGGAAGGAAGGGAGAAAGGAAGGAAGGAAGGAAGGAAGGAAGGAAGGAAGGAAGGAAGGTAGGAAGGAAGAAAGAAGGAGAAGAAGAAGAAATAAATACTAGTATATGAACAGTAGTATGGCAATAAATACATATCTATCAATAATTGAATCTAGAAAGTAAAATAAATGAACAAGGAATCTAATGAACAAAATAAACTGATGAATAAAATAGAACCAGAGGCATGGAAACATGGAACAGGCTGATGAATCTCAGAGGGAACAGAGGGAGGTGGGAAGAGATTAACCAAAGATCTTATATGCATACATGCATTAGCTATGGACACAGACAATAGGGTGGTGAAGGCCGCGGGTGGAGAGTGAACCAGATGGAGGAGGCAATGGGGGAAAAAGGGGGACATCTCTAAAACTCTCAACAATAAATATTTAAAAATATAAACAAAAAAATGACCAGTAATAACCCCCCCTTCCCCATAAAACAGTTAATTAGTGAAGATTACACTAGAGGAAATCAGTTACTGTTAACTAAATGTTTCACAAAATTATTATTTTTCCTATATTTTTTATAATTACTTCTAAAACAATCTGTTTACCTTTAACATATTGTTGACTTTTTTTTAATCTGGGAAAATACTAATTTCCTTAATTTTTTTAAGGCAGTAACAGGTAGAGGTAATACACAAAATACTGGTCATCTAAAAGCAGCATATAGTCCAGAATTATCTAGAAGAGCAATATGAAAATATAGTAAACCTTTCCTAGAGTCTGGCCCTATCATTGTTATATCAGTTTATTCTCTAATCCCAGTAACAGTGGGCATGTAGAAGGGCTCATTTTTATTGATAAAAGGAAATCATTGTTTATCCTGACAACTAATCTCCTAGGATACTATATTTTCCCGATTTGTGTCACCTATTGCAACTTGTGAATTTTTCTATTCTGAGTTCCTTACATCCATTGAATTTAGCCCATATTTTGTGCACTTCCCAGGAATCAGCATATCACTTGATTAGAAAAGTAAATAATATTATGAACATAATATTTTACTTATGTGCTTCTGCATCAGGAGGGTGAGAAGAGGTTAAAGACAGATAGGACTTCTAGATTTCTGTCTTCCATGTAATGTTGATTCTAGCTTTATAATTTATGGAAAGCTCTGTTCTTCACCTATTTCCAAGATAGAATTATTGGTAACTTTACTGAACATTTCAAATTGTTATTGTGAGGAGCAATGTTCCTTCCACAATTGAGTATAGCATGGAAGATTACACCTTCTTTTCTGAAAATATTTTTCATATTATTTTCAAAGTGCTGGATTCTATATAAAGATTGTTTTCAAAAGAATATAGTATTCATTGAAAGAAAATTGATCAACTGATTCTTCTTAATATAAAAATAATAAAATATTTTTGATAATCATTCTTATTTGATAGTAAGAGGAATTTCTATTTCTTTATGACAGAATTAAAGGATTAGAGCTACTATATATTGTGACTATCTGAAGGGTTGGGCTCCAAATATTCCATTTTATTTTCCTTTAGAGTCTCTCTGTTTTATTGCATCCAGGAGATACAAGAGTTGATGTGACTTTTGTGCTTGAAAATAAATTCATTAAATGTAATAGAAAATATATTGGGAAAATTAGACATTGGATATTTTGTAATCGAATTGCTCAACTGCCACAGTTGCAAGGTCACACAACTTCACCTCACCAGTCAGAGAGGGAGAAGAAATTAGGGTTCAGATCTCTGTTTTTTTATGTAACATGTGGCACTTATTCTCCAAATGAGCAACTCCAAAGCAAGGCACAAAGATTTCCACTTTATAGTCTTTAGTGTAGTGGTATTTGTTATTCTATGGCCTGTGTCAGTACTTTATTTGCTTTTCCAGTAGCTACGCAGTAAGAAACAGGTAAGGACAACAAGCAAGCTCTCAGTATGGACTGTAGTTAGGAAGATGGAAAAGGTGTTATGAGTTTTAAAAATGAATTTGGTTTTGACAAAATTTTCAGGATTATCCTGAGGAGTCATGAGATTGTATTGACATTTTAGGGAAGCAATGGGAAAAATACAGGATTATGGGAGAATGATTGCTTTTTTTGTATTTTAATATGCCACCTAATACTCATTCTTGGAGCTATAAAACAAAAATAGTCCCCTCAGTTCTAGTGAAACAGGAGGGACACAGTTCACCAACTCTGGCAGGTTTTAAAATGCTGCCGATTGGATGAACAAAGTGATTTCAGCCTAGGTAAAATATAGGTGGTGGGTAGCTTGACTCTAAACCTTTTAAAATAATATATTTTTATTGATTTCAGAGAGGAATGGAGAGGGAGAGGTAGAAACATCAATGATGAGAGAGAATCTTGATCAACCACCTCCTGCACACCTCATATTAGGGTTCAAGCCCACAATCCGGGCATGTGCCCCGACCGGGAATCAAACTGTAACCTCCTGGCTCATAGGTCAATGCTCAACTACTGAGCCATGCAAGCCAGGCTGAAAACATTTTAATCCACATAAAACTTGAAGGAATATTGAAAGAAAGATAACACTTTATATCCTGTCCTATTTTTGCAATGAATAAAACTATTTACTTCTGCCCTAAATATTATAAACTTTCCTACACATTTAATTATCTTTATTTCTTTTCTCCATTTACGTGAATGAAGCATCCTATCCTTTACTCCTGTTAAGACTAGTCAACCTCAGGTCCTTAGTTTATTTATTGTACTACTTCTTTCTATATCTTTAACCTCTCCTCTTTGTGGGCTCTTTTGCAGTAAAAGACATACATTCATAAATGAGCTATATGTAATTTAATTGTAACAATATTTACTCTTGGCTCTGTCTGCTTATGCTAAAATCTTCCTCCAACAACTAGGCAGTAATATCACATTGGGAAAATTATTTAACCTATTTGCCCTTCAGTTTTCTTATCTGTAAAACATGTATATTAATAATGATTATTGTAAGAATTATTTTAATTCACATACTTTGAGTACTTAATATTATGCTAAGCATTTCATACTTAACAGTGTTATGAAATAAAATAAAATAAAATAAAATAAAATAAAATACATGTATGGATCTTGATGCCTACATTCCTCAGTCTCCATGTTACTTCGCTTTCCCATTCACCATCAGTTTACTTTCTAACCTGAATGCTACTTTATGAGAATTGTTTACACATTTTGTCGTATTTATTTTAATTTTTTTAATTCTCTATTGTTGAAAGTTTTATATATTACATATGTCTTACTTTTCCCCCATTGACCTCTCCCAGCTGGCTCCCCCTCCCAAAACAGGCTATTGATGTTCTTGGTGAACGGAGGCACAGAGATGAGTCGGACGACAGGATACGGAGAAGCAGAGGGCTACCGCTCGCTCAGGCGAATAGCAAAGATCCTCTGATCCCTCATGGCTTTTATTGGGGGTGAGCACAGCAATTAACAATGGAGTACAGCAAGTGACAATGATTAACAATGGGGTACAGCAAGTGACAATGATTAATAAACATGCTTTATGAAATCATCAAAGCTAAGTTATACATTACACTATTAATTTCCTATGTTATACAAAGTCTCTTTCCACCTGCAGCAGTGCACCCTCCCCTGAACTTTCTATGCCCTCATGGGCTATTCATCACGTCAAGGAAAGTTCTGCCTCGGAACAATAAGTCTCGCGTGCAAGACTTTGTTCTGACGCGGCCTGTTTGCAGGCTCACGCCTTCTCCCGGCAGAGCGTCCTCTTCTAGTTAACTTCTTTCCGCTTGACCGCTACATTTCCCCCTTTTTTGTTTTGCTTCAGGTTCATGACAGAAAAAATAGCACTGCGTTGATTATTCACTGCTGCGGCTTTACGGGATCTTCTGCAGACTTTCCCCTCTACACCGTGTCCATTGGACCCGCTCTAGTGAGTGTGTATGAATAGGCGTTTGACACACAGGTAAAGTTGGAGGCATGTCTGTCCTATCACTTTCATTTCCTCTCAATCCTAGGGCAGAAAGTATGAATAAATTATGTTGTTTTTCAGAATTAGTGGTATTTTTTGCTATACTTAACCAGGCTTGATTATTCAATTGTAAACAATGATCACCCAGTCCCAGACACACAGGCATTCCAATAACTCCTGTCGAGTAGTTGTACATTCTTGTTCCTTCTTCTTCTGGTTTCTTAGGCCCACGATCATCAAAACGTCCAGGCATCCAATTAGAGTCATTAGTATATATAGGTACAGTCACATCTGTCCAAGATACCCCTCTCATTAGTGGAGGATTGGGGATGTAAGCCCAATAAGCATAGTTCAACCCTTTTACCTGGGCAGTGAGAATGGCCAGCATAGCCACAAACAATGTAGAAGAAGTACAGGGCCTTCCATGGGCAGTCACAAGGCGTTCCCCTTCTTGGCATTAGGCGCTTCACCTGTCCCCATGTAGGTGGAGAAATGTTTCGGGTGCGAGGCAACCGCGTGCGAATTGTTTGTCCTTCCTGGATGGTTAACTGCGCAAGCCGGTCTTCCAGCTCCGTCTCGTCACGCTTCCTCTTGCTCGCCATGCCTTAGCTTGATTCTTTTGTCAGGAATCCAGAACTTCTTAGTTCCTGTGTAAATATAAGCATAACCTCGACCCCATCTTAAAACGGTAGCCGGGTACCATTGGTTAGTAGTGACATCTTGATACATAATAGGTTGTTCTACCGGGACCTCTTTTTTATGTCCCCAATGCATTTCAGCAGCTGACACTGTATCTGTATTCAAATTTAAAAAATTTAAAGTAAATAAAGCTCTTAATAATCTTCGTCGGGGAGTCTGGCCTGATACCAGCTCTTCTCCCCCTTTTTGTTTTTGCAGCATTTCCTTAAGGGTTCGGTTCTGCCGTTCAATAATTGCTTGACCTGTACTGTTTCCAGGAATTCCTGTAATATGTTTAATATCAAATTGTTGAAAAAATTGTTGACACTTACCTGATAAATATGCTGAGCCATTGTCAGTTTTAATGGCTTGGGGCTTGCCCATTACAGCAAAGGCTTCTAATAAATGTGTTATAACAGCATCAGCTTTTTCAGAGGACATTGCTGATGCCCATGAGAAATGGGAATAAGTATCAATAGAATGGTGAACAAATTTAAGCTTGCCAAATTCTGGCACCTGAGTGACATCCATTTGCCAAAGAGCATTAACAGTTTCTCCTCTGGGATTAACCCCCATGGGTAAGTGAGCAGTGTGGAATGGCTGACAGTGAGGGCATGTTTTGAAAATATTTCTAGCCTGTCTCCAAGTAATATGATGCTTTTCTTTCAATGCTCTAGCATTGGAATGATACATATTATGCTCTCTTTGAGCGGAGGTTACTGTACCAACCAATTGATCAATGTTAGCATTCCCAGCAGATAAAGGTCCAGGTAGTAAAGAGTGTGCACGAATGTGTGTTATAAAGATAAGATCATGCCGGAGGCGTAAGAGCGTTTGAAGCTGTAGAAATAGTTCATGCAAGTCAGACCCATCATTAAAGATAGTAGCCGTTTCAATGTGTTGCACAGTAAACTCCGCATATTGAGAGTCAGTAATAATGTTAAGAGACATAGAGTCTTTATCTTGTAGTAACATAACAATTGCAAACAATTCTGCCTTTTGTACTGATTGGTAAGGAGATTGTACTATTTTATTTTCTTTAAAATTACTGTATCCAGCCATTCCTTGTTTGTTTGCATCTGTAAAATAAGTTTCTGCTCCAGATAGGGGGGTTGGAGAAACCTTTTTTGGCAAAACCCATTGAGTTCTTTTTAAAAATTGTATTCTTTTGTCTTTAGGATAAATATTATGAATTTTTCCCATAAAATTACTAAAGGCCCTCTGCCAATCATCTGATAATTGCCAATGAATTTCTTGTTGTTGTTTACTAAAGGGTATTATTATTTCATCTGGATCTTGTCCACATAATTGTCGCAAACGGATTCTTGCCTTTTCTATTAAAATGCAAATTTTCTGTAAATATGTAGATAATGTTTTACTGGATTTATTAGGCAAAAATACCCATTCAATTATGTTAGTATCCTGCATAAGAATTCCCGTTGGAGAATGTGGGGTATGAATAATTAAAACTTTAAGATTCTGCAGTGATTGTATACGATCTAACTGTCCTGTTTGAATTTGTTGCTCAATTAATTGTAATTCGGCTTCTGCCTCAGGAGTCAATTGCCTAGGACTGTTGAGATCTGAGGGTCCCTCTAATGTTTGAAATAGATTAGTTAATTGATAGGTGGGGATTCCAATAGATGGTCGAAGCCAATTTATATCCCCCAACAGTTTCTGAAAATCATTTAAGGTGTTAAGGCTATCCCTTCTAATCTGAACCTTTTGAGGTTGAATAATGCTTGCTGAAATTTTTTGTCCTAAATATAAACAGGGCTCCGCTTGCTGAATTTTTTCTTCCGATATTTGGAGCCCATACTCTTTAAACAATTTTCTAGCTTCTTGCAGCATACTATCTACTTTAGATTTTTCTTTATGTGCTAATAAAATATCATCCATGTAATGATAACAAATGCCTGTTACAAACATTTCTCTTAATATTTGTAAAGGTTGATGAACATAAGCTTGACACATGGTAGGACTATTTAACATTCCCTGGGGGAGAACTCGCCATTGATATCTTTGATTAGGTTGGCTGTTATTTAAGGAAGGGACCGTAAAAGCAAATTTGTCACAATCCTGAGATTGTAAAGGGATTGTGTAAAAACAGTCTTTCAAATCAATAATTATTAAATGCCAATTTTTAGGAATTAATGCTGGATTTGGAACTCCAGGTTGTAAAGGTCCCATAGGCTCAATAATCTCATTAATCCGTTTTAAGTCAGTTAACATTCTCCATTTACCTGATTTTTTCTTTATAACAAAGACAGGGGAATTCCATGGACTAGAGCTGGCTTCTATATGCCCTAGTTGTATTTGTACTTTGATAATAATTTGGAGCGCTTCCAACTTTTCTCTTGTTAGGGGCCACTGCTCTACCCAAACCGGTTCAGTTGTTTTCCATTTTAAAGGCAGGGCGAAGTGCTTTGAAGTGGCCCCCTCTATAAATTTTGGTCCTGAACACTGGCGCCAGTGACGCCAGCACCAGCTTGACAAATCATTTGTCTATGACCTTTCTGTAAGGAAGGTATAGTAATTGTAGCCCCCCATTGCTGTAAAAGATCTCTTCCCCACAAAGATAGTGGAATGGAGGCAACATATGGCTGTATTTTACCTTTTTGTCCTTCAGGCCCTTGACATTCAAGTACATTAGAGCTTTGCAAAATTTCTGTGAGGGTCCCTAAACCTGTAAAAGTTGCATTCACCTTGTGTACTGGCCAAGATGGAGGCCAGTACAAAGTAGAAACTATAGTTACATCAGCTCCAGAATCTACCAGGCCGGTAATTTTTATTCCCTCTGGGAATATTACTGTAAGTTGAGGTCTTTGGTCTCCTAAAACTGTATGCCAAAAGACCTTTTTTCCCGTGCTACCAAATCCCCCAGTTCGCTTAACTGGTGCTGTATGCCCTATTTGTTTATAGGGAAGTAATAATAATTGTGCCATTTTTTCTCCAGCCTTTATATTTATAATACTAAAAGCAGACATCATAACTAATATTTCTCCTTCATAATCTGCATCAATAACTCCGGGATGAACTTGTAAACCTTTAGTTGTTAGACTACTTCTTCCCAACAGCAATCCTACTGTTTCCTCTGGTAAAGGTCCATAAACCCCGGTGGGTATTTTTTGTACCCCATCTCCAGGAGAAATAGTAAAATCATTAAGAGCTGGAATGTCTACTGCGGCACTTTGAGTGGTAGCATGAAATAAATCAGAGACCTTCATTTTATTTTTCCTTTCCTTTTGTTTTTGCTCGTATTGTTTTTCTTGGGGCCCCAGCTAAGCCCCAATCTAGTTTCCCGACTGCATGGGTGGTAATTTGTTGCCATCCTTATCTCTAACAGACCGGCATCTAAAGCACACTCCTGGAGAAACTTTATCCTTCCCTTGTGAGGCCTTTGTCTTCCAACAATCCTTTCTTTTATGTCCTTCTTTCCCACATTCAAAGCATTTACCCGGATGGGGAACAGTAATTTTTAGAGCATCAGCAAGAAGATTAGCATTATAACTGTTAGAACCAACTTCTCTACAACTGCAGATGTAATCATCTAGAGTTCCTCCAGCAGCTTTAGCTTGCAGGGCCCTTTTACAATCGTCATTAGCATTTTCAAAAGCTAAAGACAAAAGCAATTGACTTTGAGCTTCCTCCCCAGATACAGTTCTTTGAATTGCCTTCTGCAATCTAGCAAGAAAATCAGTGTAAGGTTCAATAAGTTTTTGTATAACCTTAGAGAATGATTGGGCCGGAGTGCCGGCCTCTTCCATTTTTGACCAAGCTTTTAAACAACAGGCTTTAATTTGTGCAATAACAGCCTCCTCTAATAATACCTGTTGCGTGATGCTAATGTGAGTCCCAGTTCCTGTTAACTGGTCAAAGTTACATCCAGGTGGATTTTGTTGGGCGTTAATCATCGCCACTCTCCTGGCTTCTTCCCACCACCAGGATTTAAATTGCAGATATTGCCCTGGGCTAATACTGCCTTAGCTATAGCATTCCAATCATATGGGATTAATTTAAAATCTGTAGCCAGAGCTTGTATTATTCCTACTGTATATGGGGCATTCGCCCCGTAATTAGCAACTGATTCTTTTAACAATTTTATCACTCTTAATTCTACATGTTTATGATTTAATTCTACATATCCTTGAGGGTATTGCTCATTAGCGGGTCTTGGTGTCCTCACGATGGGGAATATAGAATGTCCCCCAGGATCCTCCCATTGAGAGCCTCCAGGAAGGATCTCATCCTCACCTTCTAAAAGAACCTTGTGAACCTCCTGCTGTAAAGGAATAATAACAGTATGCCCTACACTCGGGCCCTCATAGGGAGGTGCTGTTGGCAAAGAAATTGGTGGAGGTTTAGCCGCGAAAGCCGGATTAATGGCTAGTGCCGTTTCACTTTTTGGCGGCGGCTTAGCCAACTCCTGAGGACTTTTATTCTCTTTCTTTTCTTCTACTACTGTGAGTAACAATTCTTTTAAACTCCCTAAAAGTTCCTTCTTCTCTGTTTCCCTTCTCTCCACTCTTTTTTTCCTTAACTTAGGGCGAGGGCATCGATCATCTTCCAAACCAGCAGAAGATGAATCATCCAGCTCTGAATCGCTGGCTGAGGTTATTCTTTCATAACCCCCTACTTCATTTTTATCCCTAGCTTTCTGTCTTTTACTTGACTCCCTCGGTTCAGTGACCTCTAACGGGAGCAGCTCGGGTGGTAGTGATTTCCCAGGAGGGAGAGGCTCAGGATTTAAACATTCAGCTCCTGGAGCAGCACTTTGTGACTTCATAGGAATTTCTTCACAATCTTCAGAATCAGACTGAAAAGGCTGTAAAGCTAACGTTACTAAATTAAAAACAGCCCATACATCAGCCTCTATAGCATTTCCCTGTTGGTGAGCCCTCCTTAATGACCTTCCAACTTGTTTCCACAACTTAAGATTTAACTGCTGTTTTCCTTCTGGGTTAAACCAATAACAGTGCTGCTGAATTGCCTCAAACAATTTTTTAAAAGCCTCATTCTTCACTTTTACCCCTGAACTCTTTAACAATGATTTCAAGACATCTATATATTGACTCTGCATCGACGGGCTAGTCCCCATGCTCTGCTTCTATTGCCGAAAGTTCCGCGTACTCGGCGCTGGCATCTCCCTTTCGGACCCACGCCCCTTAGGCTCACCCCTAGTCCCCGTTCGTGGCGCCAGATATTGATGTTCTTGGTGAACGGAGGCACAGAGATGAGTCGGACGACAGGATACGGAGAAGCAGAGGGCTACCGCTCGCTCAGGCGAATAGCAAAGATCCTCTGATCCCTCATGGCTTTTATTGGGGGTGAGCACAGCAAATAACAATGGAGTACAGCAAGTGACAATGATTAATAAACATGCTTTATGAAATCATCAAAGCTAAGTTATACATTACACTATTAATTTCCTATGTTATACAAAGACTCTTTCCACCTGCAGCAGTGCACCCTCCCCTGAACTTTCTATGCCCTCGTGGACTATTCATCACGTCAAGGAAAGTTCTGCCTCGGAACAATAAGTCTCGCGTGCAAGACTTTGTTCTGACGCGGCCTGCGTGCAGGCTCACGCCTTCTCCCGGCAGAGCGTCCTCTTCTAGTTAACTTCTTTCCGCTTGACCGCTACACAGGCCCTCACCCCCCTATTGTCATCTTATTTTCTTATCTCCTATATTGTAATGTAGTTTCTGCCCCCACCATTTCCCTGAAATAAGTTATACCAGGTTCAGCAACAAAATCTGATAAAAATGTATCAGTAGTTTTTGTTTACATGGCCTAGAATTTATTGCTATTCTACTTCTTCTACTAAAACTATTCTTACGGTTCCTGACTTATACACTTCAGGTTTTTCACTTACCTTCTATTTGTTGTACTCAGTATTTCCTTTTCTCTTTCTGTTATGGCAGCCTCTGTCTGTCTAGTAAATAGAAGTATTCATTATTCATTCACTAACTCAGTTAATAATAATCAAAAACCTTCTAAATCACTGTTGTTAGTTTCTCTGGATGCCTCATCATTTCTCTTTGTTCCCTTCATTATCCACACTTTTTATAAGTATGCTTTTCATTAAAATTTCCATATTGGGATAATTTGGAAGGAACATTGTTATTCACAGGGAAACTGAGTTATTCTGAGTTGGAATAGTCCCTTTAGTGTAGTTAACAAGAAAATGCACCATTAATTGTCTACCATGTTAAAAGAGGGCTCAAAGCTTATTAGGCCCATTTTAAATATGGAAACTATGCCACATGTGGGTATGTGAGCATAACCTATTCAAGAAGTAACCTGTAAGTTAATTTTTTAAAATTCATCTAGGACATTAGTGTTATCTACTGAATGTCCTGGATGCATTAAATTCATTATGACTTAGAACATATTACTTTATGTGCTGTCTGTGGCAGATAGAAATACTAGAGCAGTGATGGCGAACCTATGACACGCGTGTCAGAGGTGACACGCAAACTCATTTTTTGGTTGATTTTTCTTTGTTAAATGGCATTTAAATATATAAAATAAATATCAAAAATATAAATCTTTGTTTTACTATGGTTGCAAATATCAAAAAATTTCTATATGTGACATGGCACCAGAGTTAAGTTAGGGTTTTTCAAAATGCTGACACCCCGAGCTCAAAAGTTTCGCCATCACTATACTAGAGTGATGTCAGCATCATGGCGAAGTTAGATGATCCCCTTATACCTCCTCTTAAATCCACAATAAGTTGGTCATATATAACCTAACAAAGGTTTCTCTGCTCATCAGGGCACCTGTGGGATCCACACATCAGTTTATCTGAAGGTGGGTGTATTGGAATGCATAGGTAAGCAAGACAGGGGAAGGACAGGCATGATACACACAATCCCGGTTCCATGGCTTTCCACAGATGAGCTGGCAGACCCAGAAAATGCAGTTGGAGAAGAGTGTCAGGGAGTAGCCTTGACACCATCACGGGGGGAAGATAAGAGGCGCAGCAACAGCTCTGGAGCCTATGAATTCAGCTCCCTCCCCAGATTGCTGTGGTGCTCCCCTTACTTTGCATTACTGGGTATCCTGGTCCCAGGAGATGTCTCTCTGACATCCTGCTCACAGTACAGTGGTGCCAGAAGCTAATGGAAACCAGGTAGCAGGATGGCAGGCTCACGAACCTGATTACCCTTCGACCTGCCACATCTCCCCCTACCATGGTGGTATGACCCAAGAAACAGGTAACCCAAACACAGAAGGTACCTTTATACTTGGCAGCTCCTCCTCTGCTCAGGGTTCTTTAGTTGGTGGTGTGATCTAAACCTTTATTCACTCAGAATCAATGTGACCTGTTTTTATTGGTTTGTTACAGCTTTCTACTGACTTTTATTATTGGACATCAGAGTATTCAGTGGTGCCCTACTAATCTGCATCTCATCCATTTAATCTCTACCAGAGCTCAGTAAAAATCCAGGAGCTGTTTCTCAAATGCAGAAGAATAGTCAGGAAAATATGGTGTGGCTTTACTTCCAAATCCTGATTCCCATATTAGGATTTGTCAAAGATTCATTTAGTATTTGTTGATTTATTAAATTTAGATAACATTGGTTAATAACATAAAGTTCAGGTGGACAACTACATTATAATTTGATATCTGAGTACTCTATTACATGCTCACTACCAAAAGTCTAGTGCCTATCTGTTACCATATATTTGATCCCCTTTACCATTTTGCCCTTCCCTCGCCTATTTTCCCTCTGGTAATTCCCATTCTATTGTCTGTATATGATTTTTTTAAAAAATACATATTTTTATTGATTTCAGAGAGGAAGTGAGAAGGATAGAGAGATAGAAACATCAATAATGAGAGAGAATCACTGATTGCTGCTTCCTGCACGTCCAACACCAGGGATTGAGCCCACAACCCTTGGCATGTGCCCTGACCCAGAATCAAACTGTGACTTCCTGGCCCATAGGTCAACGTGTAACCACTGAACCATGCCATCTGGGCTATGAGTTTTTCTTTTTCTATGTTTTGTTATAGTTGTTCATTTGTTACTTTTTGACTTATATTCCACATATGAATGAAACCACATGTAATGAATTTATACTTGTAGAACATAGAGACTGGAAAAAATTACAATGATCTTACATTCAAAGTATATGAGGTTTTTTTGTAGGAAATGATTTCTTTGATTATATAGTATTATTACTAAATTATGAATACCAGTGATTTTTAAATATAATGAATTGACATTTAACTTTCAGATTATCAATTGTACTGGTCTTTAAAAATCTCATTAAAATTAATAAAACAATTTTTCTATAATTCTTTATTTCTCTTAAAATAATCTCTTTACTTTTAAAACATTACTGACATCTTCACTTATTGGGGAAAAAAATCATTCCATTGGTTATCCTTATTGTCTAAAGAAATGCTCAGAGAAACAGAAGGCACAAACTTCCACCAGCAAAAAGGTTACAACTCAAGAGACAACCAAGATGGCGGCATAGCTAAACACATGAACTTGCTGCCACACATAACCACGTTAAAACTACAACTAAAAGAAAAAACAAATATCATCCAGAACCACGGGAAGGCTGGCAGAGTGGAAATTCTACAACCAGAAGGAAAGAGAAAAGTGCATTGAGTCCAGTTGGAGGTGCAGAGGTGTGGAAGTGTGGAGGTATGGAGGCATGCACAAAAGGGGCTGGCAGCTGGGTACACTGTTGTCTTTTTCAATTGCGGGGGAGATACAAGCTCCTGAATGCTCTGAATTTTAGTTCTGGGTGAGAATTTGGGGACCCAGACTCATACGGAGAGAAACTGGACTGTCTGGGATTGGGTCGAAATGTGAGGGTGGCTTTCTCACAGAGGTGCTTGCAGCGTTCATTGTTCCTGCATGGGCGCAGGACACAGATCCCCAGACCTCTCCAAGGCAGAGCAGACTGGAAGCCATTGCAGTTTTCTCCACCCTGGTGATTCCCTGAGACCCTGCCCCACTCAATTTACAACCCCACCCAAGCTGTGCGTAGAAGCTTTTGCATACGAATGGCCTGGCCTTTCTCCATCTAAAAGCCTGTCAAACTGTATCTGGGTCAGAGAACCCCAGACCTTCCAAAAGAAGGCCTAAGGCTCATTAGTAGCCTGCATTACTTCACAGCTGCACCTCATCTGGGCACCTCCAAACCCCAAACAAAGAGGAGGAATCTGCAGATCTCTCTGTAGCTCCTGCTGGGTGGCCTCAGGCAGTGGCTGACATTGTATCTCCTTGGAGATACAAGAGCCACGCTACCCAGTGGTCAGAGTGAGACCATTCAGATTACAACTCTCCACATCCATAAGAGACACACTCAGGGGACAGACTCAGTGAGTGCTGAAGCCCCACTGAATCATGTCCTGCCCCATACGGGTGTCTCCAGCACAGACATTCTCCCACTGTAGACTCAACTGGTCCGCACAGCCAATTGACCTGGAGGTCAATTCCTCTCAGTGATACCAACAGCAATCAAGGTTTAACTACAACAAGCCTGTGCACACAGCCCACAAAGGGGTGCACCAAGAGTGTCCACCTCAGATGACTGGGAAGGCTGAGCCACTGGGCCCTATAGGACACTTATCACACAAAGCCACTCTATCAACACAGGGAAGCAGCCAAAATGCAGAGACAAAGAAACAGGTCACAAATGACAGAAATGGAGGAAAGCAAACTACTGGATATAGAGTTCAAAACCACAGTTATAAGGTTACTCAAGAATCTTCTAGAAACCTCTGAGAAATATAGTGTGACCCTCAAGGATATGAAAAAGGACCAATCAGAAATTAAGCATACACTAACGAAATAAAGAATAATATACAGAGATCCAACCAGACTAGAAGATGCCAAGAATCAAGTCAAAGATTTGAAATACAAAGAAGCAAAAAACACCCAACTGGAAAAGCAAAAGTAAAAAAGAATGCAAAAATATGAAGATAGTGCAAGGAGCCTCTAGGACAACTTCAAGCATACCAACATCCGAATTATAGGGGTTCCAGAAGAAGAGAGAGAGCAAGATATTGAAAACCTATTTGAAGAAATAATGACAGAAAACTTCCCCTACCTGGTGAAAGGAATAGACTTCCAAGTCCAGGAAGCGCATAGAACCCCAAACAAAAGGAATCCAAAGAGGACCACACCAAAACACATCATAATTAAAATGCCAAGGGCAAAAGACAAAGAAAGAATTTTAAAAGCAGCAAGAGAAAAACAGTTAGTTACCTACAAGGGAGTACCCATATGACTGTCAGCTGATTTCTCAACAGAAACTTTGCAGGCCAGAGGGAGTGGCAAGAAATATTCAAAGTGGTGAATAGCAAGAAGCCACAACCAAGATTACTCTACCCAGCAAAGCTATCATTCAGAATTGAAGGTCAGATAAAGAGCTTCACAGAGAAGAAAAAGCTAAAGGAGTTCATCACCACCAAACCAGTATTAAATGAAGTATTAAAGGTATTCTTTAAGATGGGGAAGAAGAAAAAAGATAAAGATAAAAAATTATGAACAACAAAGTGACAACAAATACATATCTATCAACAAGTGAATCTAAAAATCAAGTGAATAAAAAATCTGACAAACAGAATAAACTGGTGAATAGAATAGAATCAGAGGCATAGAAAGGAAGTGGACTGACAATTCTCGGGGGGAAGGGGGTATGGGGGTGCAGGAAGAGACTGGACAAAAATCATACACCTATGGAAGAGGACAGTGGAGGTGGTAAGGACAGGAGGTGGGGTAGGAACCGGGTGGAGGGGAGCTATGGGGGGAAAAAGAGGAACAACTATAATAATCTGAATAAAGATTTATTAAAAAAAATAAATGTTCAGAACTGTCCCTTGTATATAAAAGGCATGCAAGAAATATTTGTTGATTAAAGTCAAAACAGGCATAATTGTTTTGTAGAACTTGTTATGGACTGAATTGTGTAACACTCTCAAATTTATATATTGAAGCCTTAACTACCAATGTGACTATTGTTGGAGATAAGACCTTTAACAAGATATTTACAATCAAATTAGGTCATGAAGGTAGACTCTAATAGCAGAAGATTTGTAGCCTTGTAAGAAGAGCAAGAGACATAAGGCATCTTTTTCTTACCAGGGGCATACAGAGGAAAGGCCATGAGAGGAAAAAGGGTGAAGGTTGCTCTCTGCAGTCAGCAAGGAGACCTCACCAGAAACCAGCTCTGCTGGCATCTTTATTTTTTAATATATCTTTATTGATTTCAGAGAGAAAAGGAGAGGGAGAGAGAGATAGAAACATCGAAGATGAGAGAATCATTGATTTGTCATCTCCTGCACGCCCACTACTGGGAATTGAGCCTGCAACCTAGGCATGTGCCCTAACGGAAATTGAACAGTGACCTCCTACTTCATAGGTCCATGCTCAATCACTGAGCCACCACAGCCAGGCCCTGCTGGCATCTTTATCTTGTATATCTAGCCTCCAGAATTGTGAAAAAATAAATTTCAGTTGCTTATGCTCCTGAGTCTGCAGTATCTTGTTATGGCACCTGAGCAAACTAACTGCAGAAAATAAACTAGGTATAGAGCAAAAATAAAGTTATTCTCAAAACATAATAACCCGGATTGGAGAGGGTTCAGGCTGGGCTTAGGGGACCCCCCCCCCCGCCCCAATGCACGAATTTTGTGCACCGGGCCTCTAGTTGAGTTTATAAAGGGTAAAGAAAGTTCAATCTTAATCTATTTGTTAAATGAATGCAAAGCTGATTCAAATATGAACATTGGACTTTTATTAGTTTTTGCATTGATAAATATTTACTATAACATTTATGGTCAAGGAGAACTACTAATATCTTCTTGGCATAATAAGTAATTGATGAATTTAAATTTGTAGATGATAGAGACTGAAACAGAATATAATGATCATATATTCCCAGTAAATGTTTGTTTTAATGACAAAAGTAAACCTTTGATGATAGTGATTAAAGATTATGAGCATTAGTGATTTTTAAATATGATAAATTGACATTTCACTTCTTTATTAATTGAACTGTTAATTAAAATTTTTATAAAATTAATAAATTATTTACATTTAGTATTATTATTTCCTCTAAAAGTGATTTGCTTACTTTTAACATATTGCTACATTCTGTCCTGTAGAAAAAATGACTAATTGATCTCTTTTGTTTGAAGGCCCTTGCACAAGAAGGTACCCAATATACTTATTGACTAAAGATGGAATGTGAGCCAAGATTATGCATGTGTTCAGTGGAAATTTGTAGACCTATCCTAGTGTGATGTGCCATCCAAGTTATTATCATTTCATGTTCTGACTCCAGTAACATTGGGAAAGCAGAAAAAAAAATCAATACTATTCTTATAACATACTAATCTTCTATGATGTTTCTCTGATTTGTATGTTCTAGGTGAATTTGTGCATTTTATTCTTCCATGTTCCCTACATCCATCAAACTTAGCTCTCATTTTGTGTGTTCCCCAGGATTTAGCATATTGTTAGTCAGCATACCACTTAGGGTTAAAAAATAATGATAATATTGTGTATAGAATCTACATAAAACTATTAGTGTCCTTGTGTCAGGAAAGTGAGAGGAAGAGGGTAAAGTCATCTGGCAAAAGACAAAGGAAGAACAGGACATGCTCACTAGTTGATGGTATTATCAAATTCTAGCCTTTATCTGTAGGCTAAAGGAGAGAAATGGGAATTTTGAAAACATGATGAAGATGATATGTTTTCATGAAGATCATTGTGGCTAAACAGAACAAGATTGCCCACTCAGACCTGTACCACCCTGAGAATGATCTATTCCCTCTTTTTCTTGTTTCCTGTTCTACCAAATTTTTGACAAAAAAATAAGCAACATTTTGTGACCAAAAATATAACAGTTGCCACACAGGCCAACAGGAACCCAATCACATCCAAAGAGTGGTACTGGACCCAGGTGAGGTTGTGAGCAGCTGGCCGCAGGTGTTTGGCTCCTTTGTGGCGCATGACAAACTCAATCCAGAAGACCGCTCGATCCAAGGGCTTTATAGGTTGATCGTGGTGAATGCTTGATAATCTCATAGCATTCTCTTTATAGCTGGTAGACAAAGACAGACAGAAATTAGAGCTTTGTTTTTATTGAATTTGTAAGTATATGATACCTTTGCCTAACATGTTATTCATATATGTGTTGAGGAAACATTTAATTCTAGTTGTGACACGAACTTTGCTGATGGAATGGTATTTTAAGAGTTGTAAAGGGGAGGGTATGGAAGAAATAAATTTTTGACACAATGTAAATTTTTTTACATTTGGTCAAATGTAAACATAGAAAAAAGGAATAAGCCTCATTTTGTTTTCAAGAAGGAAATTTAATATTGCTTGAAGTGTGATTTTTAAGGACTCCTCTAAGGCCAAGATTGTGGCTAACCCATATTGTGGGAAAACATCCATTAAAAATCATAAGCATGGACCCTAATGTTTGACTAATTAATAATGATGGGCACAAGAAATTGGTAGTGAACATAGATTAGTTATTTTTCCAGAGTTTGAGATTCCTCCATTGCACATACTTGTGTGTTTGTGATGCAAAGGACATTGTCTCTATTGGCAATGTCAAAATTGAATGAAGGTACTAGGGTAATTTTAGAAATGGCAAGGAGATGGAATTTGAGTTTTCAAGGTAAATAGAAATAAATTTCTAGAATTTGAACCCCTAACTATTATGGAATCATAGTAATCAGAGTTATAGAGCTAATATCTCTAGTGGTCTCTCAAAACAATAATGGGTGTAGGGATGTAGTTGAATGGGAATTTGTGTCTTCACTTGACATTTTGTGGCTGAGGCAGAATTAGTATATTTCTCTCTGTTTCTGGAAACATGAAGATGACAGAAGGTAAGTTGTTTTTGAAGAGATGTCATAGTGTGAGCAGGACACTGTTGGGATTGGGGAAGGAGAAATGAGGTCATCCTCACTCAACAGTGAATGTGGTACAGTAGATCTGGCAGCAAGGGGTACTGTGTTCTTTTTTCGTGCATAACAAGAAAGAATAATCATCTACACTTTTAATGGAATTAAAATATAGGTAGGGTCAAAACAGAAATTTCACATGGTTTGCTTAAATACATTTAAGGTAAACTACACTGGTGATAAAAGCCTATCTCTCCAAATCATTCAAACTTTTTACCATTTATAGATAGATATTTAATATTGAAATTCACATGTATCTTATAGATAAACTTGCAATAAGAAGTTAAGGGTTATGAATAAGAGATCAAAAATTGATTGTAAAATAAAAAGAAGTGATAAATAATATAGGTGAGCTGTTGAAATATTATTAAATATAGCACATAAAAGATAAATTAGAAACAGTGAGCAATGCTCATGTTGGAAAAGTGAATATACAAATTTATGGACAATTTGGAGCAATTTCAGAGAAATAAAAATTGATTAAAACAATTAGAAAATGATAAAGATGGAAAACAATTGAAAATATTTTAACACTATGCATACATATATTAATTCTTAACTTTGATGAGATCTTTCAGAGAAAAATAGCTAAGATATAACTATATATATCTACAGTTAAATATAGGTAATAGATTCATTTTAATTTGTCTTTAGTTGAAATAGGTAAAATTTAAAGTTTTGTTTAAAAATTCATACAACCTATATTTATAAAGTTATTAACTATTCTAGTTCTCCTTCTGTATATATACATATGCTAATGGTATGCATTTAGTGTTAATGATGGTTATTTTTGAATGATTAATATTTGGCAAATTATCATTTCTATTTTTATACTTACTGAACACTTATCTATACTAATAAAAGGGTAATATGCTAATTAGACCAGGAGACCTTCCGGACATCCTTCCTGACAATGCCATGGTGGCGGGGAAGAGGCAGAGTGGTTAGGGGTGATCAGGCCAGGAGGGGAGGGCAGTTGGGGGTGATCAGGCTGGCAGGAGGGGGGGCAGTTGGGAGTGAGCAGGCTGGCAGGGGAGTTCAGATTGGGCCTAAACTGACAGTCAGACATCCACTGGGTGGTCCCAGATTGGAGAGGGTGCAGGCCAGGGTGGGCAGGGCAGTTGGGAGTGATCAGGCTAGTGAGGGGGGCAGTTGGAGGTGAGCAGGCTGGCAGGGGGGGCAAGTTGGGGATGAGCAGGCTGGCAATGGGGGGAAGTTGGGGGTGATCAGTCTGGCAGGGGGGTTCAGATCGGGCCTAAACCAATAGCTGGCCATCCCCTGAAGGATCCCAGATTGGAGAGAGTGCAGGCTGGACTGAGAAACACACCCCCACCGTGCATGAATTTTGTGCATTGGGCCACTAGTCTACACTAATAAAATAGAAACATGCAAATTAAACATCACTCCACCACTCTGCCACTTCACTACACCCACCAGCCAATTAGAGGAACTATGCAAATTAACCCAACAAAGATGGCGGTTAATTTGCATACACAGGCACAGAGCAAAGTCTGAAGATGACTGAAGATGGTGGTGGCAATGGAGCTAGAGCGAGCAGGAGGCTTGGGCTGCTCCTGGTGATGGAGAAAGCCAAGTTTCCCACTGGCCCTGTACTCTACTCAAGGAGGGGCTGGGGACCTGGGTCCCTGGGGGCGACCCAGGCCTCCAGCCCACCCTGGGCTCTGCTCAAGGAGTGGCTAGGGGCCTGGGTTGCTGGGGCAGACCCAGCCTCCCAGCCAGCCCTGGTCTCCACTCAAGGAGCTGGAAAAAAAAAAAAAAAGGAGGGGCTGAGAGCAGCCGGAGCAGAAAAGCCAAGCCTTGCTGCTGCGGCTGGACCAAAGGCCTGGGTCCTGGATGCCAGAGGAAAACAGGTGCTGGCAGCCAGGGGAAGGAAGGCCTATTGAGTGAATCTTCGTGCAATGGGCCACTAGTAATATATAAAGAAGCAGATATATTTATAAAAGTAAGCAGATGAGCATTGTCCAGTGTGGTTCAGTTGGTTGGGTGTTGTCCTGTGTACCCAAAGGTTGCTGATTCATTTCCTCATCAAGTGCCTCAAAATATCTGAGAATTTTTGTTATCATTAACATTATTTTGGGAAAAAACCCCACTTTGATAGATACTTGAAATCTGAGGATTTTTGCAATTTTAGGAAATCACTTCATCAATTTGGGGAATGAAATAATAAAATGGTGTTTATGTTAGTCACCTTATGGTTATTATTTCAAAACTAGAGGCCCGGTGCATGAAATTTGTGCATGGGGCAGGGGAAGGTGTGTGTGTCCCTCACCTCAGCCTGCACCCTCTCACAATCCAGGACTACTGGCTCCCAACCTCTTGCCTGCCTGCCTGCCTGCCTGACTGCCCCAAACCACTCTTCTGCCAGTCTGATCAATACCTAACTGCTCCCTTGCCGGCCCAATTGCCCTTAACTTCCCTACCCTGTTGGCCTGGTCTCCCCTAACTATCCTACCCAGCTGGCCTGGTTGCCTCCAACTGCCCTCCCCTGCTGGCCCGATCACCCCTAACTGCCCTCCCTTGCCAGCCTTGTCACCCCTATCTGCCCTCCCCTGCTGGCCTGGTCACCCCTAACTGTCCTCACCAGCCAGCCTGGTTGGCCCCAACTGCCTTCCCTGCAGACCTGGTCACCCTTAACTATCCTCCTCTGTAGGCCTGGTTGCCCCTAACTGCCCTCCCCTGCAGGCCTGGTTGCCCCTAACTGTCCTACCCTGAAGGCTGGGTTTCCCTCAACTGCCCTCCCCTGCTGGCCTGATTTCCCCTAACTGTCCTACCCCGCAGGCCGGGTTGCCCCCAACTGCCTTGCCCTGCTGGCCCAGTCCCCCCTAACTGCCCTCCCCTGCAGGCCTGGTCCCCCACAACGGCCGTCCTCTGCAGGCCTGGCCACGCCCATTGTCCTCCCCTGCAGGCCTGCTCCCCCACAACAGCCCTCCCCTACAGGACCGGTCGCCCCCAAGTGCCCTTTCCTGCAGGCCCAGTTCCCCCTAACTGCCCTTGCCTGCAGGCCTGGTCCCCCCCTAACTGCCCTCCCCTGCAGGCCATTTTGTGGTGGCCATCTAGTGTGTTGGAGTCATTGTCAATTTGCATACTGGTCATGACTAATCAGCATATCAAGGCTAATTAGCATGTCCAGGCTAATTACCATATCCCTTTCTTATTATATAGGATACACCAATTTCAAATACATGGTACATTGGACATTCTTGAATATGATGAGTAATGTAATCAATGGTAAGCCTTTCAAGGCTATAGTACTTACGAAGGTTCATTAATGACTGTTTTCAAGGCATCACGCAAATCTGCACTTGTCATTGTGATCATGTTCACCTCCACAGCCACTCCTTTGGCCTTCATGTGAGCAATGTTATCATACTGGTCAGCAAACATGGGAACTCCCACCATAGGGACCCCATGATAAATACCTTCATAAATCCCATTTGTTCCACCATGAGTGATAAAAGCTTTTGCTTTGGGATGACCTGTTTGAGGGTTGGGTGAGAAGCAGATGAGGATTTCATTATATGTTAGAAGAATTTCAGAGAGAGATGGAGAAAAACTACAGGATAAAACAATGAAGAAGGCAGTATTCTCTATAGAAGCTGAACACAGGGTTTATTGCTATCTCAGAAAACTGTGATCTCAGGAAATGGCAAATTCACTCCTGCATTGTCTGGAAAGACTTTACAAGGAGGTGATATCTGAACTGTGGTTGAAATTTGAGAACTCAGGAGAGTCTTAACTGAAGGTTCTGCTTTGTGAACCAGAGGAAGCAGGAATCTCTCAATGGCCAATTATTTTGTTATATGTGAAATTTTAAAAGTATTAAATGTTGATTGAACTTAGCTGCTCTCAGTTACTTAACTTGTTCATCATCCAACTGTACAGCTTTTCCCCCTCAATCTTACCAAGAAGATCATTCTGGGGTATCCAGTCATAGAGCCGAGTATTGGCTCCTAATGTGGCTGGTTTCTTTCCTTTGTATCTCCATAAGACCTGTGGAAGAAAGTGCATTAATTTTACAAGTAAGAATGCACAGTTAAGGAATTGTAGGGCTGTAGAGTTAATTAAAAATCATGTAGTCCATTTTATGTGATATATAAGAGGTACAAAGGGGTAGTTTGCAAACATTGATTGTATTTCCTTGAAAATCACTTTGCAAAAAGATGTACTGTATTTCCATAGTATTACAAAGGCTCAGTAGGCAAATGATCAAATGGGCCCAAACACAACATTTAAGTGTTTTGAGAAATTTGTACTTAAAGATGGTGTCAGTTATGCTTAATGTATAATGAGTTTCAGCTTTCATCTGGAAAGAGTACTTTTGGTTAGCTGCACTTTCTCTCCAATTGGCAAGGTGGCTGCTAACTAGGATCGTAGGTTGTACTGACCTTCTGTGGAATCTGAGCGAGGGCTGAGGCAATGAGATTGGCTTTTTCTTCTGTGAGGTTTTTGACCATTGACCCCAGAGAGAACACTACAACTCCATGTTCACCTGAACTTTGGACAAATTCTTCCATTTCCTGTAGAGATAAAATTCTCTCTATCATGAAAGTACAGGACCACAGGGAAGAAAATCTCTTACATCCTATACAATAAAAGTGTAGTATGAAAAATGTCCCCTCTACCAGTTGTCCAGGAGTTTGACCAGGGGGTGGGGCTGGCCAGGGGAAGGGAGAGAAGCCCTGGCAGTGGTGGCAGCGGTGGCAGCAGGGGGCTGAGGGAAGGGAGGAAGTATGCAGCCAGCAGCCGGCAGTTGCTAAGGACCTACCAGTGCACGGATTTTGTGCACTGGGCCTCTAGTTTCTAAATAGGCAGGGTCAAGAACAGCATCAGAGAAATTGTTAGACTGGTTAGGTATTCTACCTCATAGAACCATCTAATCTCTTTAGGAGAAAAACTGTTTCTGAAAACTATGGCTTAAATATATAATGAGTGATTACAACTAAAGGCATGGAGTCAAACCGTTATCCTATATAATAAAAGACTAATATGCAAATAGACCAAATGGTGGAACAACCAAACACCGAACAACTGAACAACCAGTCGCTATGATGGTGTGTTGACCACCAGAGGGCGTGCAGAACATGGCAGGCATTGGCAGCAGGTGCAGAACATGGTGGGTGTCAGTTGCAGTGGGATGGTGGAGCAGGTGAGCTGGGGCGCCAGAACAAGGTGGGGTGCCAGTCTCTGTCATCAGGGCAAGCCTCTGGTGATTACTGCAAATTCTTTGCTCCCCACGTCGCGGTCCCACGGGGAGCTTTCATCTGCTGCTGGCGCCGGCCTGCTTGCACCCGCTGCCAGCACCAGAGCTGCCTCTTGCACTGGCGCCGGCCCCCATCGCTCAGCACTGTCAGCAGTTGTGAGCTGCAGCTGCCAGCTCTGATTGCCCCGCAGGACTTCTCCACCTCCTCCTGTTCCTGAGGGCAATTGGGGCAGCAGCCACCACTCGCACCCTCTGATGGTGCTGGCCCTCCTCGCTCCAGCTGCTGGCACTTGCCCCAATCGCTTAGCGCCATCAGCGGGTAGAAACAGGGCCAGCACTGTCAGTGCGTGGGAGCTGTGGTGAGAGTGGGGCTGCTGGCAGACAGGGGTTCAGGGGCCATGGAAGGAGGGGCCAGGCGGGGCTTTAAAGGATGGGCCAAGACCCACCCTTGTGTCCACGCAGCCTCACAACCCACAGTTCCTTTCAAGGTGCACCAATTAGTACCAAATAAATAGGTAATAAGAGGCAAATCTTCCCATGGTATGTGAAACTGTTACTACCAAAGCTTAATTTTATGAACCAACAGAACTGTTTGCAAACTCATAAAAATATTCCTTGGAGGGAAACCCCCCAAAAGGGGTTTAGAACTAAGCTTTAAAATTTTTAAACATGCCAGTTTACAAGCAATAAGTTATTAATGACTTGATCTAACTTTCTGTTAGGAGTTTAGGATATTTGTCTGATATTTATTCTTTCCCTGATTTATAAGGCTAAATAGAACTTTTAAAAAAGGGATATACAACAATCGGTTTAAAAGGTGATAACACAGTCAAACACCTGCTATAATCATGATATATTTATGAAACAGTGATTCACTCTCTTTCCACAAGAAGGTGACACTAACTGCATGCCATTAACTTGAGCCTTAGTACAGAAGTAAAATATACATTTCTCTGCAAAATAAAATTCATTGCTTACAGCTGTTCAGGTTGAACACTGGAAAGTCTTGGATTGGGGTTTTGCACATTGCAATCTATGTGAATGTCAATATCTAGAGATGATGATGAAATCTCTCTGTAATTATTTGTGATTGTCTTGTGATCACTGATATGTCTCAATATAAGGCTAGTAAAATTACCAGGGGAAAGATGATGCCACAAAAGTAGACTGCTATTTTTAGCTTAATTAAACTTAGGAGAATATCTCTCAAATCATAGGAATTGGTGTTTTACCATTTTTATTTATCTTCTTAAGCATATGATTGAATAAAAAATATATACAGCACACACACACACACACACACGTTAAAACTTACATAGCTACCTGTCTGATTTGGATTCTTGATTTAACTGTCTCCTGTTGCTTTTTTTAATTTTTATTCTGTGTATTCAGTGACTGGTTTTGTTCTTTTTTTCAGAGATATAAGCCATGATTGGTATTCATTTGCTCAAATATCTATATTAATAATTGGGTTTGAAATGGAAAAATTCTTCCCTCTTGTGAAACATATCTGAGTTTGTTTTATGAAATTGTAATAAACAAAATAGTGTGTCAAGGTGTTTTGTAGTAAGCCACAGAATGTGTCATGTCTCTTACTCTACCTTTAGTTAGATATTGGTTAACTCTCTCTTGTAATAACACTCAATAGAATTTTCCTGAAGCTGTAACTGGTTGGTAAGAAAACCATATTTAGAATCCCAAAATGATATTTTAAAGTTAAATATGCATCTTAGCCAAAGCAGAAATCAAGAACGCTACTGGGAACACCATTTCTTCTGCAACCTTCAACAGTGATTATTTAGTTTACCTGCAACTCAAGCAAATGAGTGTTTCCTCACTCCCTATGGATAAAGATAGTTAAATACAAGATAGTTATTACTCTGCTTACCTATTATTTTCTTTTGTTTCCCAATATTGTTTTCTTCTAACATTTCTGGCAGCCCATATTTATTCTTTTATAGCTTTGGATTGTGTTATACAATTTCCTTTTTTTATTCAAAAAACAAACAACCAAAAAAACTGACATCATGGTCTTAAAGAACCAATCCAACATTTGAGTTTCTTAGTTCTATGACTTCTGGTTATGTTGATGACTCCCAATCTATTTCTAATGCTCTGCTGGGACAGAAACCTTGAATTACTCATACAACTTCTAGAAATCTACATCTCAAAATTCCTTTGGCTCCTTAAAGTGAATTTGAACTCATAATTGTCATCTCAAAATAGTGTTTCATTAATTGTTTCTTTTCCTTTTATTTTGTTCATATATATATATATTTTAATTTAAGTTCTTTATTGTTTAATATATTATATGTCTCCTTTTTCCCCTATTGATCTCTCCCCGGCCACTCCCACCCCTAGCACATGTTCTCCCCCCACCTTGTCTGTGTCCATTGGTTATGCTCATATGCGTGCATACAAGTCCTTTGGTTGATCTCTTACCCTCCCCCTCCCCTGTTTTCCCTCATAGGTTGGACGGTCTATTCAATGCTTCTATGACTCTGGATCTGTTTTTGTTCATCAGTTTATGTTGTTCATTATATTCCACAAAGAGTGAGATCATGTGATATTTATCTTTCTCTGACTGGCTTATCTTCCTCTTGAAAGTACCATGTGAATTATTTTGCCTTCAGCTAATTTTGTTTTCTTTATTGATTAAGGTATTATATATGTGTCCTTATCCCCCCTACTCCCCCCCCACTCCGGTTCATGCCCGCACCCCCCTGGTGTCTGTGTCCATTGGTTATGCCTATATGTGTGCATACAAGTCCTTTGATTGATTTCTCCCCCTTAGCCCCACCCTTCCCTACCTTCCCTCTGAGGTTTGAGTATCTAATTGATGCTTCTCTGTCTCTGGATCTGTTTTTGTTCATCAGTTTATGTTGTTCATGTTATAATATTATAATATTATAATATTAATATTATGTTATAATCCACAAATGAGTGAGATCAACATCTACACAATGGAATACTACGCTGCTGTAAAAAGGAAGGAACTCATACCATTTGCTACAGCTTCGATGGAGCTGGAGAGCATTATGCTAAGCAAAATAAGTCAGAGAAAGATAAGTATCACATTAATTGTTTCTTATTTCAGCAAAGCCCAGTGCTATCCAAAAAGCCATGTCTTCTGGCAATATTTACTTCTACTGACTAAATCCTGTGTAATCTACCCAACAGTTCTCACAAAAGCCTCATTATCATGCAAACAACCATAGTATGAGACCCTATTCATAATTCCATCACGCTTGTTAAAAAGACTACAGCAGTCTCCTTAGTGGCTTTCAATTCTTTAGTTTCCTGTTTCTTCAATCTCGTACCCACACTATAGACCCACTGATATTTTTAACACGCTCCTTAAATCACTTCATTATTCAGGTTAAATATCAAAGTAAAGTCCAAACAAAAAAGTAATATCACTCATAAGAGACCCCTATGACTTGGAAAATTGATTTTGAGTAGCAAACTGAAGATACCAAGCAGCACATCTCTGTTATTTAGACTGTAAAGTTTAGAGGGAAATCAGAATTTTTATCATATGGTACACAAAATCCTCCACTATAATAGACATACCTTAGGTAACGGTTTGGCAGGTTTACAATGCAATCCTCCTACAAACTCAAAATTAGGTAAGTACGGACGAGGAAATTCAAAATCCCAATATGTCCTCATTAGCCAAATTTCTGCTTTCCCCATAGTTTCACATAACGTAGTGGGTCTTCCTGGAGAAAATAAAGTTGGGAGGATGTTGTTAGCATATATGTTTGTTAGGAAAATAAATGTACCACTACTTTTCTGATGTGCTATTAAGAAAAAAAGAGAAATATAGGCCCTCAATATTACCTATTATGTCTAGATTTTAAAAGGAAAGGGAATTTAAAGTAATATGGAAGGAGGGAGAGAAGGAGAAAGAGATAATATTTGGATAGTAAAAGAACAGTAATGTGTAAAATAGTATATTCAATAAAATAAATTTTATAAAATCAAATAAGAATGAATAAAATCACAAAGATTAAATTAATAAAAAAATGTAACCACAGCTCCCAGTACTGATGAATTTTATGTTCACTGTTTCCCTCCAATTAAATGGCAGATGATACATTAACCCCATCATGTTAGCACCAAATCACTTCTTAATAGTTTTCTAATTTCCTGTCAGGAATATATTTCCACCATCTAGATCAGTGGTTCTCAACCTTCCTAATGCCGCGACCCTTTAATACAGTTCCTCATGTTATGGTGACCCCCAATTTTATTGTTACAAATTGAACATAATTAAAGCATAGTGATTAATCACAAAAACAATATGTAATAATATGTAATTATATATGTGTTTTCAGATGGTCTTAGGTGACCCCTGTGAAAGGGTCGTTTGACCCCCAAAGGGTTTGCGACCTACAGGTTGAGAACCACTGATCTAGATTCTTACAGTTTTTCATTTACTCTTATTGTTGAAGAATCCCACCAATATCAGTTTACCTTATCTTCCTGAGACAAATCCAATTAACGTCAATCCATTCATCCTTTTTTTTTCTTGGTAGGAATTATACCCAGTATGACTCCTTTTAGAATGTGAAGTATACATTACACATTACCGATATCACACATTTATTTTAGTGTTGCCTTTAAATGGTGCTTCTTGAAAGGGATAGAGTCTAAGTATTAATTTTAGAAGATTTGTTGGAAGAGTGTTGGCAAATGACCAAGCCAGCCATTTTTATACACAGAAAACATGTTTTGTATCTAAGGAAAGAAAATCCTCCTTTCAGGTGACAATCCTCCTTTCTTGAGGATTCTAATAGAAATTAGTGATCATATACACCCCAGGGTAGGTAGCCTCTTTTTAGTCATTATTTTGTATGTTTGAATATGTGTCTCAGGTTGTGTAGTCAGATGCTCTAATTTGATAATGAAGAAGCATTGCGCAAAGACACTCAGCTTGAAGTTGGCAGAAATTAGATGAGAACACCGCCTCACAGCTTCTATGCCAAAACGTTTATGCCCTTTAGAAGTCTTGTTCCATTTGTGTGATATCCTGCTTGATTAGCAACCCCCTAGGAAAAATTATTGTGCATAACCTGTAGGCTACATTTTAAGAAAGATATAACAAAGTATTCACTGAAAATCTGTATCTGCAGAAGCACAGTATCAAATCTAAAGCCAATCAAAAGTGAAGAGAATGAAATTGAGCAAAAGTATGCAGAAGTTCATAAATAATTTCATAAGACATTTTATATGTCATACTGAGAAATTAGGAAGCAAAAATATAGAATTAAAATTCACCACCCATCTTTTCCCCATCATTATATTACACAAAATGAGTGATGAACACAGTGGAAAATTGTGAAAATAACATGTAATTAATAAGTGGGCTGTTACATTTTAGTTACCATGTCAATATTGTTATTGTTTGAATATATTTTTATTATTATAAAAAATATTTTTATTGATTTCAGAGAGGAAGGGAGAGGGAGAGAGAGAGAGAAAGAGAAATATCAATGATGAAAGAGAATTATTGATCAGCTGCCTCCTGCACACCTCCCACTGAAGATCGGTTCATAGGTCCATGCTCAACCACTTAGCCACAGTAGCTGGAAGAATACATTATTTTAATCGTACATCTGAGTCTACTGAAATGATTTTTTAAAAAATTCCTAGAGGTAGCCTGAATGTATGGCAAAATGGATCAGGTAGATGAGGTATACAGGTGAGAATTTCATGGGAGACAGTTACCAACTTCTCAGAAGTAAGTCATGTTAGCTGGATTGATATTGACAGACAACATTTCTAGGCTCCCTAAGTTATTAATTTCATTCCAAAGGCATGAGGGTAAACCAATTTACATAATTTCTAAATCACTGTTTAAAAATTAATACTTTACAATACATTTATATTTACTTATACATAAATAAATTCATATCTTAAAAACAATTTTTGGGAAGGTCAAGATATTTCCCATATACCCTTGTTTTGGCAATTATGCATAAAATTTCTATAACCATACATTTGCTAGTTTTTGTTTGAACATAAGTTTTCAACTCCTTTAGGTAAATACAAGGAACACGATAGTATGGTAAGACTATGTTTAATTTTGTAAGAAATCTCCTAACTGTTATCTAAGGTGGCTGTACAATTTTGCATTTCCACTCATGAAAAAGGAGAGTCTTTGTTTCATAACTCACCAGCATTGGGTGTTATCTGTGTTCTACATTTTGGTCATTCTAAAAATGTATAGTGGTATCTCATTTAAATTTGCCTCATGAAAAATGATAAGGAGCATTTTTAATATGCTTACCTATTATTTGTCAACTGTATATCTTCTTTATCAGGGTATTTGTTAATGTATTTGGCCCATTTTAAAATTAGGTTTTATATTTTCTTATTGTTGAGTTTAAAAATATTTTGGATAAGAGTCCTTTATCAGACATGTTTATTGCAAATATTATCTCCCAGTTTGTGTCTTATCTTTTCATTTTCTTGTCATTGACTTTCACAAAATAGAATTTTTAAAATTTAACAAAGTTCAGCTTATTCATTGTCTTTCATGGATTTTACCTTTGATGTTGTAGCTAAAAAGTCCTTGCCATACCCAAGATCATCTAGGTTTTTTCCTATGTTATCTTCGAGGGGTTTTATAGTTTTGAATTTTACATTTCTATGGATAGTTCATTTTTGAGTTAAATTTTGTGAAGCTTAAAAGGTTTGTGTTTATATTTATTTATTTTTGCATGTGGAAGTCCAGTTGTTCCAGCATTACTTTTAAAAAGACTATCTATCTATTGAATTGCCTTTGTTTCTTCGACAATGATTAATTGACTGTCTTGTCTGTGTGTTTCTATTCCATAGATCTCCTCTGTTTCACTGATCCTTTTGTCTGTTCTTTTGCTAATACCGCATTGTCTTGATTACTCTAGTTTTATAATGTGTCTTGAAATTGGATAGTGATCATCCTCCAACTTTGTTTTTTTTTCCTTAAATATTGTGTTGGCTGTTCAGAATATTTTTCCTTGCCATTAAACTTTAGTCAGTTTGTTAATATCCATGTAATAACTTGCTGGAATTTTTATCAGGATTTTATTGATTCTTGGATCAAGTTGGGAGAAACTGACATTGACAATATTGAGTCTTTCCATGGACATGGAATATCTGTTCATTTATTTAGTGTTTTAATTTTGCTCTTCAGAGTTTTATAGTTTTCCTCATATAAATCTGTATTTTATTTTGGGGGTACTATTATAAATGATAGTGTTTTTAATTTCAAATTCCAATTGTTCATTACTGGTGTATAGGAAAGTGATTGAGTTTTCCATATTAATCTCGTATACTGTACTCCTGCTATGATTTCTTATTAGTTCCAGGAAGGGTTTTTTGGTACATTCTTTCATATTTTCTACATAAAGTCATGTGTCTCTTAATGATGGGAATATGTTCTGAGAAATGTATTTTTAGGCTATTTCTCATTGTGTGAACATCATAGAGCAGACTTACAGAAATCTAGATGGTCTAGCCTCCACCACACTTAGGCTACATGGTATAGTTTATTGCTCCTAGGGTACAAACCCATAAAACATATGTCCGTAAGTTATTTATATGCACAAAATACTGTAGGAAGTTGTAACATAGTGGCAAGTATTGTGCATCTAAATAAATCTAAACATAGAAAAGGTAATGCATTCATATGGCATAAAAGATTTTAAAAAATGGTATACCTGTATAGGGTTCTTATTATGAAAGGAGCTTGCAGGACTGGAAATTGCTCAGTGAGTCAGTGGTGAGTGAATGTGAAGGCCCGAGACATTACTGTACACTATTGTAGACTTTATAAACACTGTACACTTAACCTATGCTAAACGTATGAAAATGTTTTTCTTTAATAATACATTTACCTTAGCTTACTTTAACTGTTGTTCTTTATAAGCTTTTTAATGTTTTCAACTTTTTAATTCTTTTGTAATAACAGCTTCAAACAAATACATCGTACAGCTATATGAAAATAATTTCTTTTTTATATACTTATTTTGTAAGCTTTTTATATTTAAATTTTTTAAAACTTTCTAAGCTTTCTTGTTATAAACTAAGACAAACACATACATTAGCTTCTTAGGCCTACAAGGGACAGGATGATCAATATCACTGTCTTCCATCTCCACATCTTGTCTGTCTGGAAGGTCTTCAAGGGCAATATGTGCATGGAACATTGTCTTGGAAATTTTATGTCTCCCATCTAAATGTGACTCCCTTAACACTTTAGTGTTTAGTTTTTAAATGTTATATAAATACAAGTATAGATTTGGAGTGACATTAATTACTATGTTTCATATTTTGTTTTGTTTTGATAGCAATCTATTAAATATCAAAGTATCTTACAAAATGACTAGATGACTGTAAAGAAAAAAGTAACCATAGCAAAATATTTCTCACTTCTCCTTCCCCGTTAAATGCTGCTAACAGTTTATTGCTATAAATTATAGACTTTTAAATAGAAACTCAAGTTTTAAAATATAGTCCTCTCGTTTTCCTAGACTATTCTTAAACTTCCCAAGTTTCTTTTAATAACTACTTTAGAATGGAAAGCATAACCTCTTACCTAATGCTTCACTGTAAAACTGGTCCCAAAGCTGAATATCGTATGGCTCGAGCCAGAAGTCAAAGAAAAGGGAAAGCATTACATTTTTTACTCTCTCCAGGAAGGTCATTCTGTCTGTGAGTGCCCCCATGACAACAGGGACATAGGAAGGTGGAGCTGGGAGTTTCCCACAGTATTTCTCCACAGTGCCGCCCATAAAGAACCTCAGTGTGTACACGAAAGGGACTTCCAGCAACTCAGCAATCAGCTCTCCACAGTGCACCACAGGGTCAATAACCATTACATCGTAGTTGGTTTCCCGGAGTTTCTTCATGATTGACTGGTTGTAGACTACACTCTCACACAGAAGTTTTAAATGTCCAGTTAGTTGAAGAAGAAATTCTTGCATTTTTCTTGCTGACTGCCAGCGTGACAATGTTGGCATGACAGTAGTAGCTAAGTCTAAGAAGTCATTTAGTTTATTTGCAAAAAAATCTCCATCCTGAGATATAGGGATCACCTCGAAGTTCAGTGTGGAAGGCTTACTGTAGTCAATGATGAGCGAGTCTGCAGAAACCAACACAGTCACCTCATGCCCCCTGTCCGTGAGATTCTCCAGAATGATCTTTAGATTGAGCCAATGGCTCATGTCACAGGGCCACACCAGGACCTTCCCACAGGATCCAGAGCCAGTGCAGCAGAGGTGCAGCAGCAGAACCGCTGAAATCCACTTCTCAGACAGCATGGCAGAGTTCTTGCACCCACTGCGCTGCTGCGGGTGAATATTTGCTGGGCACAGAGGTGAAGTGGCAATTTAAACATAAAGTTAAAAATTAACTGCTCTGGTGACTGACAGATGCACAGCACTTTGTCAGTGTTGTTGACTGGGCCCACTACTACATGATACTTGTTCAGGAGAAGATCTGAAATATTTAAATATTTTGTAGGCAATGTTTGCAGTATTCTAGCAGTTTGCTTTAATTATATTAAAATAGAAAAATATTTTTAATTGGCAATTTTTAAAATATAGTAGAGTAACCCATTTTTTGGATCTAGTAAATAACATGGTATATCTTATGGAACAAGATGATTGATAATTTGGGGAAACATACAGTATAGGTTTTGTCAGAAAGATAATTACATGCTGGTATTGCTGGTATGTGGATAAGACATATAGTATGTAATAACAGGAGGAATATACTAAATATTATAGTGTTTCAAGGCACCAGAAGAAGCTGTCACTCCACTGTGAAGAAACTTAGACAGAGGTTCAGGTTGGACGAGGCATTTCAGCTGAGCCCAGATGGCAGGGTGAGAGGAGGGTTCTGAAGGTAAATGAAGGAAAAAAAATGACTATAGGGAAATCATGGCCACTTAAGTAAACATCACTTCAGTATATTTAGAGTTGAGGTTAACTCAGAGCAGTGAAGAAAAAAACAAACTTTTTTTTTTCAAATTGAATTTATTGGAGTGACATTGGTTCATATAATTATATAGGTTTCAGGTATACAATTCTGTAGCACAGCATCTGTTTATTGTATTTTGTGTTCACCACCCTGTCAAATCTCCTTCTATCATCATTTATCCTGGTTTTACCCTATTCTACCTCCCTCCACCTACCTTTTTCTCTAATAATCACCATACTGTGAGTTTTCTCTTTTTTGTTTAATCCCTTTACCTTTATCACCCAGTCCCTCAAAACCCTCCCCCTCTGAGAGCTGTTAGTATTTTCTCTGTATCTATAAGCCTCTATCTATTTTGTCTGTTAGGTTATTTGTTCATTAGTTTTCAATGTAAGTAAACTCATATGGTGCTTGTCTTTTTCTGACTGGCTTGTTTCAATGAGCATAATGTTTGTCAGGTACATAAATACTGTCATTAAAGGTAGGATTTCCTCCTCCTCCTCCTTCTCCACCTCCTCCTCCTCCTCCTCCTCCTTCTTCTTTTTTTTTTATATCACTGAGTAATGTTCCATTGTGTAAATGCACCAACGATTTTTATCTACTCATTTACTGATGGGCAATTGGGCTGCTTCCAAATATTGGCTATTAAAATAATACTGGAATGAACATAAGGGTGCATATATTCTTTCAAATGAGTGTTTCCGGATTCTTTGGATATATACCTAGAAGTGAATCACTGGTCATAAGTTCAATTTTTAATGTTTTTGAAGAAACTCCATATTGCTTTCCACAGTAGCTGTACAAACTGCATTCTTACCAACAGTCATGAGGGCTCTCTTTACTTCACATGCTTGCCAACATGCTTTTGTTAATTTATTGAAGATAGCTCTTCTGACAGGTATGAGGTGATATCTCATTGTGGTTTTAATTTGAATTTGCTTGATGATTAGTGATGTTGAGCATATCTTGGCCATTTGTGTGTCATCTTTGGAGAAGTGTCTCTTCAGGTCCTTTACCCATTTTCTAATTGGATTGTTTATTTTTTGGTGTTGAGTTTTGTAAGTTCTTTATAAATTTTTATGATAATGAGTCTAGAAAAATTATGAAACACTAAAGAAAGAGTAGCTATAGGAAGAGTTTTTGGCCTGCAGGGTGTGAGTTAATGATTGCACAAGTCTGTGGAGATACCAATTTGACTCGTGAATGCTTCAATCTCAAGCGAGGGAGGGTGGTAAATTCAGAAATGTAGATTTTTGTATCCATCCACCCATTCAACCCAATTTGTCTCCAAATCCTTGAATATGTCATTCCTTCAAGAAGCAATTTTAGCATAAGTATGTGCCAGATTCTATACAATGCACAAGAAATAAAGAGATAAGTAAGATACAATTTCAATTCTAAAGTTTACAGATTATTGCAGAAAATGAGTCAGTTAAGCCAACACTTATTGTACACCCATAAGGGAGATGGATCTGAGGTGGTAAGGGTGAACTGAGGAGGGACAAAGCTTATGAAGGAAGTTGTTTGGTGGAGGAACGAAATGAAGAAATAATACTTTAAGTATCTAAGAATGATATTAGCTGTTTGAAAAGTATCATTGGGAAGTAAAGGATAATATTAATAATTCTGTGTTCCAAGTGTGACATAGTTATATCCAGGGTTATATTCAGTTATAAAATCATATACAATTCATTAATTTGAAAGACATTTTATTGAAATTTCAAATTCCTTGAGAATGTTTCTGTTATATTGAAAAACAAAAATCCAGAGTAGATTTGCTTAGAAGTTGCAAAGATAAATCTAGGGTCAGGAATTGGGGAGATTTGCTCTTTTGCACAATTAGACGTTGCATAAGTTCTGGTGGTAACTGGTAGAAAGCAGAGTCCAAACAAGCCTCAGAAGCAGGAAGATAGGACAGGGCTATAAATCCACTAGAAAAACATTGAGGTTATGTTATAATCTTAGAGGATGAAAGTCCTTTTATACAAGACTAGAGGCCCGGTGCATGAAATTCGTGCACTGGGGATGGGTGGGGGGTCCCTTAGCCTAGCATGTGCCCTCTTTCAGTCCGGGACCCCTCCCTTGTTACTGCCCACCCGCTTGCTGCTTCCTACAGCTTGGCTTGCTGCTCCTTAGTTCTGCCATGAAGGCCTTGGGTCTGCTGTGTGCCGGGCCTGTGGGTTTGTGTCTCTGATACCCCCAGCAGCCCCAGCACCAAGGTGGCTGGCCTTGGGGCTGCTGGGTACAGGCCCCCCGTTGCGTGTTTGTGACATCTATCAGGCCCCCAGCAGCCCCAGCAGCCCCAGCACCACCTAAATAACTTAAGGGAAACTTTATTTAGTCTTCTTTTAAAAGCAATCTAGTTTAAAAATGAGTTGCAATTAAGACAGAACAAAGAACATGGTACCTAAGAGTGAGATAGACAGACAGAGGAGAGGCTGGGCACTGGTCAAGGGCTTACATGCCAACTGTTCTCCACCTTGGAAATGATGTAAAATTGGTTTCTTTAGTTTTCTGCTTAATGATCTTCTCCAGCACTGAGGTCAGAGGAGCCGCCTTCCAGCTCATAGGCTGCTTCTCAGAGTTGAAAATTTCACCATAGGCCTCTGCCTAGGACAGGACCTCTGCACCCCCAGGGTGCATAAACACACAGGGCTTCCATCAGGCTCCGCTGATCCGGGGCTGGGAGGCCTCTCGGCTCCGCTGATCCCCGGGCAGGGAGGCTTCGCTACTCTGCTGATCCCGGGGCGGGAGGCCTCTCAGCTGCACTGATCCAGGCGGCCAGAGGGCCTCTGGGCTCCGCTGATCCAGGCGGCCAGGAGGCCTTGCCGCTCCGCTGATCCCGGGGCCCTGAGGCCTCTTAGCTCCACTGATCCCAGGTCCGGGAGGCCTCTCGGTTCCGCTGATCCTGGGGCCAGGAGGCCTCACCACTCTGCTGATCCCGGGGCAGGAGGCCTATAGGCTCCGCTGATTCCCTGGCCGGGTGGCCTCTTGGCTCTGCTGATCCCAGGGCAGGAGGCCTCGCCGCTCTGCCGATCCAGGCGGCCTGGAGGCATCTCGGCTCCGCTGATTCAGGCGGCCGGGAAGCCTCTTGGCTCCACTGATCCCAGGCTGGGAGGCCTCTCGGTTCTGCTGATCCCGGGGCCGGGAGGCCTCGCCACTCCGCTGATCCCCGGGCAGGAGGCCTCTCAGTTCCGCTGATCCAGGCGCCCGGGAAGCCTCTCGGTTCCACTGATTCCGGGGCGGGAGGCCTCGCCGCTCCACTGATCCCAGACGGGAGGCCTCTTGGCTCTGCTGATCCAGGGGCAGTGAGGCCTTTCTGCTCTGTGGCTTCAGGGCTGTTTGGCTTCGCTCTCCTGCTTGGAGCCTGAGTATGCAGATGAACCGCCATCTTTTAGCTTCTATAATTGAAACATTGTATCTTTTGGAGCTGTTGCTTCAGGAGCTCAGAGCCCCGCAGCTGCAGGCGGGATCCTTGGTTTACTCTATCGCTGGGACAACCAAGCATCCTGTTCTTAGCTGCCTGGCTGCCAGCCGCCAAATTGGCTGACAGTTAATTTGCATATACTCACTGATTAGCCAATGAAAAGGGTAGCGGTCGTACGCCAATTACCATGTTTCTCTTTTATTAGTGTAGATAAGTAACTCAGAAATGATAAAAAAAGGACTGATAAACTTATCTACTCACTATATAACAAGGTTCATGATACATTATAAACAGCACAAACAAAGCTGGAGAAGAACAATGACATATAAATACAGGTCAGATATTGACCTCAAAATAAATGTATTATTGGATTAATATCTAAGTTACTTTATTATATAAGAAAACTAAAGACTCATGTTTCCTAGAGAATTCCTTTGCATAAATTTAGAGCTATAGACATGTTTTTATGTCCAATAGAAATATTTAAAATTCTGGGTGAAATATAAAATTGCTAAGAAAGTAAAAAATCAGAGTTATTAAACAAAGTAAAAACAGGAATTCTGACGTACAAACTTTTACCAAAAGAGGACTTGTTTCATTGAATAATACATAGTGTGTGTCAGGAGTGAGAGAGTAGGGAAATCTGAATGCTTACCAGTCTCCCCAGCCCACACATACGTTCATGTAATGCTAGATTCCCAAGGTCAGTCCTCACCTGTACAGATGAATTCCTTACCACAGACGTTACAGCTAGGAAAATCTCTGGGTTTCACTTAGCATTCCTTCCTAAGAATCCTTAGCACAGTCAGCTATCATGGATTTCCAATTCACAGTCAAACTAGAAAAGCCTCTTTGAAGAAATTCTGACCCTAGGCTTCAAAGGCTTCTCCCAGAAAAAGTTCCAAGTTGAATAAGCAGCTCCCTTTTACAAGGAAATAGGGCTTCATAACTGAGAACCAACATAGCGATAGGCACCAGAAATACAATCATTTGAAATATTATTTTCAAGGTTCTAGTTAGTCAAAGGTTGAAGTAGTTCATTACTGGAGTATTATTAGATAACATAATATATTTTTCCTAGAAAATTTGACCCCAAAAAGAAGTAAAGGCAAAAATGAATAAATGGGATTATATCAAACTTAAAAGCTTCTGCAGAGCAAAAGAAACTGACTACAAAACAAAAAGGTAACTTAAAAATGGGAGATGATATTTGCAAACAACAGCTTTGACAAAGGATTAATATTCAAAATATATACAGTTAAATGAGTCCTCACTTAACATCATCAGTAGGTTCTTGGAAACTGTGAGTTTAATTGCAATGACATATAATGAAACCAATTTTACCATAGGCTAATTGACATAAACAGTAGTTCTATGCATATTTCTGATCACAGAAACATCAAACACTTACAAAGGAAGACCCAAAACCCTTAGAATATTACATATTGAATTAAATGTGAGTATATTTAAGAAAGATTAATAAAAGCAAGTAAGATAATTATTTTCAACCTACTTATTCCAGCTCAGGGTCATAGTGGCTGGGGCTCACCCCAGCAGCTCAGGGCACAGGGCAGGAACCCACCCACTCTGGAAAAAGGAGGCCAATCTATCAGAGTATGCACACACACACACACACACACACACACACACACACACCCCTACCTCACTTAAACTGGGACAATTAATTCACCTAATGTGCACATTCTTGGTGCAAACAGCGACCCCTGCTGGGAATGTATAATATTTTCTCTCATTGATTATGACAAAACAAAATTGAATGAAACAATTATTCAAGAACCTGCTGAATTTCTAAATTGCCATGGCAATGTAAACAGGCAGGAGAGGCCAAAAGCACCTGGGCCTGGGCCTTTCATGCTTTTCCTGAGGATGCAACCTTGTATAAGGCAGAGCAAAGTTCTGTACCCAGGACCAACCATGCACTCCTCTATGAAAACTCAGACAGTTTGTACCAAAATATTTAAAAAGATTTTAAACTTGCAAAACAAACTGTGTCACAAGGATTTCACAGCAGTGTCCTAAGGAAAGTTGGATGAGAGAATTCTCACAAGACACACCAGATCACCACACACAAGGGTGGGTGGCCTTGCTTCTTTCTCTTCCTTATGCATGACTTCTAAAATTAAAATCCTGGAGATTCTCGAGCGGCTTACTCCTGGGAACCATACGTTTCTTTATGTAGAAAATTAACTATTTCTAGGTTCTTATCTTGTTCAATGACATATTTCGTGAGCACAGCAACTAATCTTTCTGAGTTTCTAATGCATTGTATCTAAAAGGCAGATAATGGTAGTTCTTGGATGTTTTTGTTGTGGATTAGCAACATCTGCAATTTACCTATCAAAGTGCTTGGTACCAAGCAGGTGTTTATTAAGAGTTTCTATTTATTGTTAGCAATAACGATGGTACAGTTAGTAAAGGCATTAATTACCTGCAGAATCACTGAATAGAGAACTATATCAGAGATTCTAGAATAGATGATCACAAACTGAACATGAATGACAATGTAATAATGTCACTTTTACGATTAAAATGAGTAAAGGATGCATTAAAAATCCAAGAAAATAAAAATAAAAGTGAATAAGAAGGAAAATTAAGATATTAGTTTTCCGGAGTTCCTCAGTATCTGTAAAAGTCTGGAGAGTAGCTTTCATTAGAGAGGGAACCAAGAGACTGATAGTCAAAGAGGTATATACCTTTGTCAAAATAAACCATACTGTAAACTTTACGTAATTATTTTTTGGCCATAGATCAATTATCCCTTAACAATAAAAAAGGGATAACACTATATATCAACAGAATGTTTACATTTTAAAAAAACAAAAAAATATCTAAATGTTAGTAAGAATGGAGAAAACATGGAATTCCAGTGGATCACTGGAAGGGTTATTAATTGATAAAAGCACTTGTGAAACTAGATTTTAGCAGTACCTACTAAAGCTAAACATTGGCATATGCTATGGCCTAGCAATTTCACTCTTATAAATAAATAAACCCGACAGTATGGCACATGTATATTTACAAAAGACATGTACAAGAATGTTTATAGCATTGTTTATCATAAATAGATAACACTAGATAGTCTACATGTCCATCAACAGTAGAATGTATAAGTCAAATGTGGTGTATTAATTCAATAGAATCTATATAACTGTGAGAATTAACAAATTATAATTACATGCAAGAAATATAATAAACAAATATATTATTATATTGGCTATAATTATACAAATATAGTAAACATGATGTTGAATAAAAGAAGCATCATGGGACTTAGAATGGGAGTACATAATGTGTGGTTCATTAATACAAAATTTAAAATCAGACAAAATTACTCTATGGTGTTAGAAGTCAAGAAAGTGTTCAAACCTAGATGGGGATGGGGGTTGTAGTGGCTGGTATGAACAATGAAGAGGAGTTATGGGTTGTAACAATATTTTGTTTCTGGATTTGGGTGCTGGTTGCATGGGTGGGTTTACATTGTGAAACTTCAATGAGCTGTAAATGTTCAATTTATGTTTTACTTCAAAAGAAAGTTTACAGAAAATTTAAGAACACCTCACAACACTGATCACAGGAAAGCTGTATATGAGAAGGAATTAGAAGACTTGTATGACAGAAGATGAACAGAGAGATCCAAGTTTTCCAGAAAAAAGGATGGGAGGTCGGGAATGGGGCTTAGAATGGGAGTGGGATACATTAAAAACTAACAAAATACTGGGCTCCAAAAGGGAGTGAGAGATCGCATATCTACACTAATATAAGACAAACATGCAAATTGATCATACCTTTGCTACACCTTAAGCCATGTCAACCAGCCAATCAGAGTGACTATATACAAATTAACCCAACCAAGATGGCGGCCAGCAGCCACGGAGCTGGAGCAAGCAGGAGGCTTGGTTGCCCCAATGATGGAGGAAGCCAAGCTTCCCCCTTGCCGTGGCAGCTCTGAGCTCCATTCAAAGCAACAAAGTTTCAATTATAGAAGGTAAATAAACCCAAGATACCTGCTTTCAGCCAGCCATGGCCATGGAGCTGGAGCGAGCAAGAGGCTTCCCTCCCACCCACCCTGGCCGGCTCTGAGCTCCTCTCAAGGCTACAAAGTTTCAATTATAGAAGGTAAATAAATCCCAGAATAAAAGAAAAAAAAGAAAAAAGAAAAGAGGCTTGGAACTTCAGTCGCCGGGGGGCTTAGCCAGCCAGAAAACAGCCATCAGCCCTTCACCCAGACTGGCCAGGCACTCAAGTGGGGATCCTTCACCCTAAAGGGGGTGTGACCAGCCTTCAGACACCCATCAGTCCCTTACCCAGGCTGGCCAGGCACCCCAGCGGGACCCCCACCCTGATCCGGGACACCCTTCAAGACAAACCAGCCAGCCCCCACCCATGCACGAGGCCTCTAGCCTATATAATAAAAGGGTAATATGCAAACTGACCCTAACAGCAGAACCACTGGGAATGACTGGTCACTATGATACACACTGACCACCAGGGGGCAGACGTTCAATGCAGGAGCTGCCCCCTGGTGGTCAGTGCACTCCTACAGGTGGAGCTCTGCTCAACCACAATCCAGGCTGATGGCTGCCAGTACAGTGGTGGTGGTGGGAGACTCTTCCGCCTCCTCAGCAGCGCTAATGATTCCGACTGAAGCTTAGGCTTGCTCCCTGCTGGCAAGTGGACATCCTCCGAGGGCTGCTGGGCTTCCAGAGGGATGTCTGACTGACAGCTTGGGCCGGATCCCCTAGGGAGCGGGCCTAAGCCAGCAGGTGGGCATCCTCTGAGGGGTCCCAGACTGCAAGAGGGCATAGGCCAGGCTGAGGGACTCCCCCCCACCTGAGTGCACAAATTTTGTGCACCGGGCCTCTAGTACGTAAATAATGTTGGGAGTAATGTAGCCCAGTTCTAGGCAAGTGGGTTTGGGGGAAAATTTTCAGAGGCTTTTTTGTTTCCATGGGCTGGAATAGGTAGCATTACTTCTAGGAAACTTATCTAACATAGATGGAAAGAGAGGCCAGCATAGAGCCAACATGGTACTGACAGGTAAAAGTAAGCTACACTGGCCAAGTAGTGCATAAGTTAGCTTTCTGCTCTCCTGATCTGCAGTAAACTTGGGAAGAGAGAAGACTGGGAAACCAAGACAGAGGCAAAGTGGGGCCATCCAAGTTGCCTTACTGTTTAGCTATTTTCACGGCAATGTTCAAGCCCTTGACTTACTATAGGTACAGCAAAGGCTAGTCCCAAATCCTACGCACATAAGAATTATCTATATGTTGTGTGGGATATCTCTCAATTCAAGGGTCCGGGAAGAGATCAGTGCAATCTGAAAGTGCCCCATGAAACACTGCACCTGGGTGAGATTTATCAATAGATTCATTCTTGGAAATGAATAGCAGTGATGTCATATTTTGTAAACATGCCTGTTCCTTAAGTGTTAGTAACATATTTAAAATTGAGTTGATGATCATTTTTACTTGCTTCCTCAATAAGATTTAGGACCTCTTCCCTGATAAATAAAACAGGATTTTTTAACTAGTGCAGTTATATATTTCCTTATTATTTCCTTCTCTTTCCTTCAATATAGATATTGGGGGTTTTCTTTACCACTATTAATCATACTGTTTTTCTGGTTTATTTTCCCCACAGAAGTGAAGCACAACCATTGAAATAGAAACTGCACAGAAATTTTACATATTATTAAATCTCCTGTATTCAAAAATAATAATATTAAATATCAGGTGCCCCTCCTATTTTATGATCAGTTTACAGTTACCAGGTGTCATTAATACTTTAAAAATATAATTAAAAACAAAAGACAAATTGGATTATACCAGTTCTTCCTGACAATATAATTCAAATAGGTTTAGTAACATGAGGAGCATGAAGGATTTAAGTAAATACTACACTGAATTTCTCAACCTGTGTGATTTCTGAAATAGATTGTCCTTTGGAAATGAGAAGTTGGGAACATGCTTTCTCATACATTATATAATCTGTCCTGGCCTTGTCTGAGATCACACAGCAGGTTCAACTTGAACTAAGAATCTTATGTTCTTTTCAAGACCCTGCAAAATCTTACCTTTTGTAATCCCATTATTAGCTTATTCAGTACCTACAATAGTCAGCATGTGATACATATATGGGTAGTGAAAATTATTATTGAACACATTTTGGATGTCTTAGAAAATAATCATGTGACTAACATCTAAATTTACAGAAGAATACATTTTTGAGGCATATGAAATTTGGAATTATGAAGTAAAGAAAATATAGTTAAATTGCATCATAAAGAATATTAAAACAAAATTTTACTTTCAAAATTCTAATTACCATATCTTCAAAAGTATATGAAAATTTTAGTTAACTTGCATATGTCTTATTTATATATGTGATATGTTCAATATTCTCCCTCTAGACCAATTCTGTGAAGAATTTCAAAAATTTAAGGGTTGGAAAATTGGATGAAGAATATTCTAACATCAAGGAAAGAAAAAATACACATATGCAAATCCTACTTGTGATGGATACGATTAATGTTAAATTACAGTAAAAATGTTACTGCATGTATGGCTTACACAGGTCTTTGTACTTGTTCTTATCTATGCCTGAGAGCTTTTCCTCCAGGGAGCTTGTTGGCTGTCACCCTCACTGCCCTTAGGTCTTTGTTCAAAGGTCACCCTTTCATTAGAGACCTTTCCTGACCATCCTATTTAAAATTGTAATCCTATTTCCAGAACCTACTATACAGCATATATTACACTTTAACATTCTATATATTTTGCATATTTATTTTATTTATCATTTGTCTCCTCTTACTAGAATGTAAGCTTATGGGGATAGAGATTTTAATTTGTTTGCTAACTCTTGTATTCCCAATACACAGAAAGTTTTAGAGACTAGGTTGTTGTTCAGTAAATACTTTTTACACAAAGAAAAAAAGATGGAAAGGAAGAAAAGATGGAAGGAAGGAAGGAAGGAAGGAAGGAAGGAAGGAAGGAAGGAAGGATGGAAGGGAGGGAATGGGGAGTAAAGGAAGGAAGAAAAAATGAAGAAAGAGAGGGAGAGAAAAGGAAAATAAATTAATGGAGGGAGGAAGGCCAACGGTAGTGTAACATAACAATCTTTTGAATATAGCCTTTGTAATAGAGTCCCATTAATGGAATCAACTATTAATTCCTGCTGTTAATTAATACCTGGGATAGTATTGATATATCTATAGGGAAATATATGCAGGGAAGAAAAAATAGAAAAATAAAGGAAAGAAAGCTCATAAAGAACAGAAAGAGAAGCTCCTTTAATATGTTTAGTGTACCTGGCCAGGTGGTTCAGTTGGTTGAAGCATCGTCCTGTACACCAAAAGGTGGCAGGTTTGATTCCCCGTCAGGACGCATGCTAGAGTCTAAAGATTGAAGTTTCTGTCTTACATTAGTGTTCTCTCTCTCTCTATCCTTTTCTCTCTCTAAAAAAATCAATAAAATTTTAAATAAATATATAAAATGTTCACTCTACTATAAATAATACACTTTGGAAACATACAAACTCAAATTTGTTTAATTTCTATCACTTTATTTTATGTTAATTACATGTGTCTGTGACTAAGTTCATGCAAAAATCTAAATGTTATGATCATAATTTTTTCTTTTTTGAAGATCTTTTTTTTATATTTAAATTAACATATTTGCAAGATAATTTATTGTTATTATAGATGGCATTCTCAGAAATCATTCATTTAAGTATTTATAATACTACATTAGGTATTTATGAAATTTTAACATATAAAGATTACTCATACAAATAAAAACCTGTTTGTTTTTATAGTGGCCAAAGTATAAAACTGTTGGTAGCAATAGGTAATGTTTATGGATTATAAATATTTTTTACTGTCATTAAAATGCCACATTATTCTTCCTTAAATGTTTCCCTAATTTTTGTGGCATTTTTGTTGTTAATACAAACTTAGAAACAAAATTTACCTGGTTCAACTTTAAACAAATATATTGAAATCTGTAGCAGGTTTTTCTTTCTTTTAAAGAGAAGCTTTCTTAAGACTCAAAACTATCCTCAGGCAAATTTCTCCAGGCAACAGAATCAGAGACTTGTGCTTAAGGGACTAGCAAGTTCCCTAGTGATAACATGGCCCAATTAAATTCCAGTCAGCAAACTGAAGTAGATGAGAACTAGAACTGCAGATTTCAAAGGCTAAGTGCACTGAAAGGAAGAAGAAAGCACCCAAGAAAGTTTAAGCCAAAAATATTCTAAATAATTGCTAACGTTTGCACCCGAAATTTTAAAAGGAGAGAAAAAATTTTCTAGAAGCTTTGGTGTCAGAAAGACTTCTTTAAGTCTTTGAAAACTATTTTCTCAAACTGGTAGCTATATCACTTTATTTTAACATGTTTGATATTTCTAAGCCTCAACATTTTTATCGGTAATAGTAGTTTTTTTCTTCACAAATTTATTGCAAGGATAAAGAGATATAATACACATGAAGCACTTATCACAATGTCTGTGGCACAGGATGAGATCAACAAATGTTAACTGCTATTACTAAAATGATATCCAGGAGTCTGAGCCAAATAACCATGACTTGAAATAAAAGAAGTAATTTGACTTTATAATATCCAATTCCTAGCAATTAGCAAAGATTAAGGACTCACTTTGAGGTTCTAATTGCATGACACTGCAGAAAACTAATCTTACAGTGTCTGTTTGTTTATTTACTCAAGTGTGACAGCCTGAGACCTGAATGCATATGGATTCTTTGCAATGACTTTGATTAGAGCAATCAAGCTAAAGCAAAAGTAAATTCAAATTACAAATTGGAAATGTTATTTTTACACATGAGTTCTATTTATCATTCACATTTATCACATGTACAAAGCCTTGCACAAAAATAAATTACTCTGCGATGTCAGTGCTATTGCTTCTTTCCTGGTGTTTTGAGTATGAGTGTTCAATGTCCCTGGGCATCAATAAGGATGTGTTTTAATAAAACAAACTTAAATAGTCATGCTAAGTCAGAAAAGTATAATTTAGTTAGAAACATGATATTATCAAAATCAGACTGTTAGTATCATTTTTAGAAATCTTCATTACATTCCCATGAACTAATTGTTAAGGAGTATTAGTCTCCTGTGAGTGGTTTTATTACCAGCATTAACTTACCAGCACAATACAATGGAACGTGTGATACTGAGACTGCCAGCATGGGGAAGGTTTATCTGGGGATAATCTCACCAGGATGAATAGGAGCAGTGTAACCATGATAGCCATTACTTCAAGGTTGAGAAGAAGCAATTGATAAAAGTTTAGATAATGAGATAAAAATGGGGACATATCTAGTGAGCAAAGAACTCTCTACTTACTTTCCTCTATTTTATGAACTGAGACACTGCACAGACTCGATGGGACTGTTAGTTTACTGCATGCATGAGGAGATTAAAGAGTTTTTGAAATATTAACAGCTTCATTGGCTCATATAATGACAATTTCGTCATCCTCTAGTTTTCACTTTTAGCACCATGATGTTGACTATCTACTGCTATTATCATAAGATAGTTTATAACCCTCATAATAGCTATGCTTATTCTATCTGAATGACAGGATAAATAGGTCTCTGTTTACATTTCCAAGAGAAAGTCCATTTTTTAATCTGGGGGCAATTATTTAACATATCTAGAGAAGGTGATGCAGCAACTAGAACTAACACTAAGACATTCCTTACCAATAAACTCATGCCTATATGGTCAATTCATTTATGAAAAAAGGTCCAAAAATATACAATGGGGAAAGAAAGTTTCTTTAATAAATGGTGTTGGAAAAACTGGACAACCATATGCAAAACAATAAAACTGAACACTATCTTACATCAGACACAAAAATTTACTCAAAATGGATTAAAGACCTAATTATAAGACCTGAAACCATAAAATCCCTTGAAGAAAACATAGGCAGTAAGCTTCTTGACATTGGTCTTAATGATGACTTTTATGGGATTTGAAACCAAAAGCAAAGGTGGTAAAAGCAAATATAAACAATGGGATGACATAAAACTAAAGAAGCATCAGCACAACAACGGAAACCATCAACAAATGAAAAGGCAACCTACTGAATGGGAGAAAATATTTGCCAATCATAGGTGTGATAAGGTGTCAATATGCAAAATATATAAACATTCATACAACTCATTAGCAAAAATATGTGATTAAAAATGGGCAGAAGATTTGATACTTTTCTAAAGAAGATATACAAATGGCCAACTGGTACATGAAAAGGTGCTCAACATCACTAATCATCAGGGAAATGCAAATTAAAACCACATGAGATATCACCTCACACTTGTTATAAAATAGATAAGTGTTGATGAGAATATGGAGAAAAGGGAACCCTTGTGCACTGTTGGTGGGAATGTATATTGGTATAGCACTTTTGGAAGACAGTAGAGTCATATACCACTTAAGGATGAGTATACATTCTGAAAAATCCATTGTAGGGAATTTTGTTGTTATGCAAACATCATAGAGTACATTTAAACAAACATAGATGGTGTAGCCTACCACACACCTAGGTTATACAGTATAGCCTATTGCTCCTAGGCTACAAGCCTATACAGCATGTTTCTGACTGAATACTGTAGGTAATTATAAACAACTAGAGGCCCAATGCACAAAAATTTGTGCACTGGAGGGGGGAGGTACCTCAGCCCAACTTGCCCCCTATCACATACTGGGAGCCCTCAGGGGATGTCCTACTCCCTGCTCCTCTTGGGGAGCAGGCCTAACGCACAGTCTGGCCTCCCTTTGTGGGAGGCGACCCAGCTGATCAGGGGAAGGCACCAGCCCCATCACCCCGCTCTTGCAGCTACTGCCATTCGCCGCAGCCATCAAGGTGTTTTCATCAACACAGACTCCAGTCCCTTCACCATGAAAAATGACAACTTTCTTTAGGCATTTTCAAGATGTGTCTTTCATAGGATATAACATTTCTTTCCTTCTTTCTTTCTTTCTCCCTTTCTTTCTTTCTCCCTTTCTTTCTTTCTTTCTTTCTTTCTTTCTTTCTTTCTTTCTTCCTTCCTTCCTTCCTTCCTTCCTTCCTTCCTTTCTTTCTTTCTTTCTTTCTTTCTTTCTTTCTTTCTTTCTTTCTTTCTTTCTTTCTTTCTTTCTTTCTTTCTTTTTTTATCCTCACCTGAGGATAGTTTCCATTGATTTTTAGAGAATGTGGAAGAGAAAGGGAAAGACAGAGAGAAACATCAAAGTGAGAGGAACACTTTGATTGGTTGCCTCCTGCATGAGCCCTGACCTGGGCCCGGGCCAGGGAGGAGCCTGCAACCTAGGTACATGCCCTTAGTCAGAATTGAACCCAGACCCTGTGGTCAGCAGGCCGAGGCATTATCCACTGAACCAAACCGGCTAGGGCAGGATATGACATTTCTTAGCCCTCCATCAGCTGACCTTCCTTTTTATCTCCAGGAGTGTGGTGAAAAACCCTAGAACACCTTATTGGATTGTTATTACCTAGTTACCAAGAATATTACCAGTGGCATACAGGGAGCTAAGCCAATGAGCAGTCAGAAAAGGTGTTTCCTCTGTAGTTCACACCAATTGCCAGCTTGGCCCCTGCCCAGGCTTAACGCCTCTGGCCAAGTCATTAGACCTGTGCAATCCCACCCCCAGCTCCCTGCCGCCACCAGCAGCCGCCAGCAGCGATTGCTGGCCAGTTCCGCCCCTGCTCAACCTTGGGCCTGGGCAGCGCACCCCCAGCTCCCCGCCACCATCAACATTGCTGGGGCTAATGCCTCAGTCCGTGGCTTGGCACCTACATATGCAAATTAACTGCCATCTTTGTTGGCGGTTAACCACCATCTTTGTTGGCAGTTAATTTGCATATAGCCCTGATTAGCCAATGGGAAGCGTAGCGGAGGTACGGTTAATTACCCTTTTTGGGTAAGTATTTGTGTATCTAAATATATATCTAAACAGAAAAGGTACAGTGATAACACAGAACGAAAGATTAAAACATGATACACTGGTGTAGGGCACTCACAATTAATGGAGCTTGCAGCTCTGGACGCTGTTCTGGGTGACTCACTGAGTGAGTGGTTAGTGAATGTAAAGGCCTAGGATATTTCTGTACACGACTGTGAATTTTTAAATGCTACACTTTGGCTTCACTAAATTTATATTTTAAAAAATTGAGATAAAATCAAGCATAAGAGAAATAATGCAATCAAGAGATGCAGTAAACACAAGGTGTATGAGGCTGCTGCTAGTGTAACATGGCACACTGTTTTACAGCAAGCATTGTTTAAAAATTCATTTTCTTTGAGAGAGAGAGAGAAACATCCATTTATTGTTCCACTTATTTCTGCATTCATTGATTGCTTCTTGTATGTGCCCTGACGTGGGATCTGAACTCGCAACCTTGGCTTATCAAGTCCATGCCCTAATCACCTGAACCACCTGGCCAGGGTGCAAGCTTTTTTTAAAATAAGTACAAAGAGTACACTCTAAAATAACAATTAAAAGTATGGCTGTGTAAATATATAAACCAGTAACAGAGTTCATTATTATCAAGTATCATGCATTGTACATGTTTTTATGTGTTCTACTTTTATATGACTATCAGCACAGTAGGCTTGTTTACACCAGCATGACTACAAACACAGGACTATTTCATTGTGTTACAATGTTACAGTATCTACTACTGTCATCACTAGGCGATAGAAAATGTTCAGCTCCATTATAACCTTATGAGACCAGACTTCTATATGTGGTTCATTGTTGACCACAACATTATTATGCCCTGCATGACTTTAAAGAGATTACTGAAAAAGTTAAAACTAGAACTCCATAACGATCCATCAATTCCACTTCTAGAGTATACTTCCAAAGAAGAGAGAAAATCACTGTTTCAAAGAAATGTCTGGCCCACTATGATCATAGCCTATTATTTACAACTAGAGGCCCAGTGCATGAAATTTGTACACAGGAATGGTGTCCCTCAGCCCAGCCTGTACCCTCTCCATTCTGGGACCCCTTAAGGGATGTCTAACTGCTTGTTTAGGCCTGATCCCTGCAGAATTGGGCTTAAACCGGCAGTTGGACATCTCTATTGCAATCTGGGACCGCTGGCTCCTAACCGCTCACCTGTCTGCCTGCCTGATCACCCCTAACTGCCTCTGCCTGCTGGCCTGATTGCCCCATAACTGCCCACCCCTGCCGGCCTGATCGCCCCTAACTGCTCTCTCCTGCTGGCCTGATCTCCCCTAACAGCCTCTGCCTCAACTGCTGCCACCGTGGCTTTGTCAGGAAGAACATCCAGAAGACACCTGGTCTAATTAGCATATTACCCTTTTATTAGTATAGATAGCCAAGACATGGAAACAACTCAACTGTCCAATGATGGGTGAATAGATAATGAAAATGTGGTTTATATATACAATGAGATATTCATCTATAAAAAAAGAAAATCCTATCATTTGCAACAACATGGATGGAACTTCAGGGCATTATGCTAAGTGAAATAAATCAGACAGAGAAAGATAAATACCATATGATTTCACTTATTTGTGGAAGCTTCAAAAAAAAAGAAATATAAAAACAAAAACAAAAACACACCAAATTCGTAGATACAGAGAACAGAATGGTATTTGCCAAAGGTGGGAGTAGGGGATGGACAAAATCGGTGAAGGGAGTCAAAATGTACAAACTTCCAGTTATAAAATAAATAAGTTATGGGAATATAATGTACAGCATGGTTACTAGTTAATAATACTGTATTGTATATTTTAAAGTTGTTAAGAGAGTAAATCTTAAAAGTTCTCATCCCAAGGGAAAAACTTGTAACTATGTGTGGTAATGAATGTTAACTAGACTTATTTTCGTGATCATTTTTTTGCAATATATACAAACTAGAGGCCTGATGCATGAATTTCGTACAAGAGTAGCCCTCCCTTCCCCTGTATGCTGGCACCATCTTCCCTCTTGCACCTGGGACCCGGGCTTCTCTTGTAGCCCCGGCTTCATCTGGAAGGTTGTCTGGAAGGATGCTTTTATTATTATAGATATCTAATCATTATGCTGTATACCTGACATTAATATATGTCAATTATATCTCAATTTAAAAATAAATAATTTAATCTCTTTCTCATCCCTTATAACACTCTCACTAATTAGCCATCAGTTTGTTTTAATTTTACCTGATAAACAATGAATACTAATTGAACAGATTTTATCTTCTAAAAATCTTTTTGGTTAACTAATATAGTCCTTTTAGTAGTAGCCCTGTTTGAAATGGGATGAATAAGTGTAGGTACAAAGAAACTTAATTACTTTTTAAAGTCACACATGTAAGCAGAAATTGTTTTTCCAGAGCCTTCTCTTCTGAGTGTGTTACTATATATTCCCATCTGCATTATTTTTCTAGTTCATAAGCTACTTCAGTAGTACATGCTTTCCCAACATGTTTCCTGAAGTGATGCAGTAGTGAACAGTCTAACATTTGTCCACTCTTGGTCCACATTTGTCCATATATTTTATATAAAACTAGAGGCCTGGTGCACGAATTCATGCACCAGTGGGGTCCCTCAACCTGAAGGGTCCCAGATTACAAGAGGGTGCAGGCGAGGCTAAGGGACCCCACACATGCACTATCGGGGCCAGGGAGGGACACGGGAGGTTGGACAGCTGGGGAGGGACCGTGGGAGGGCTCCAGGGCAGGTCAGGCCTGTCTCGCTCAGTTCCGATCAGCCAGACCCCAGCAGCAAGCTAACTTACCGGTTGGAGATTCTGCCCCCTGGTGGTCAGTGCACGTCATAGTGAGCAATTGAGTGGCCTTAGCATATCATTAGCATATTATGCTTTGATTGGTTGAATGGACGACAGGACACTTAGCATATTAGGCTTTTATTATATAGGATGAAATCTAGTCATAAAACATCCCTTCAGATTTTTCCCAGTTACTTCTAAGATACAAATCAAGATGCTTAGCATGAATATAATATACAGCATGGTCACTAGTTAATAATACTGTATTGTATATTTTAAAGTTGTTAAGAGAGTAAATCTTAAAAGTTCTCATCCCAAGGGAAAATCTTGTATGTCATACTAGATCCAGAGACACAGAAGTATCGAACAGACTGTCAAACGTCAGAAGAAAGGCAGGAGAGGGTGGATGGATGGGAAGAGATCAAACAATTAACTTGTATGCATATAAGAATAACCAATGGACACAGACAATAAGGGGATAAAGGCCTGGCCTAGCGGTGGGGACAGGCTGGGAGAGGTCAATGGGGAAAAGGGGGACATATGTAATACTTTCAACAATAAAGAATTTTAAAAAAGGAAAATATTTATGTAACCCATTCATTCTTGACATCTTCAAAGTTTTTTATCCCATACCTCTGCACCTTATACTTTGACCTTCCTAAATACTGACTCATCAATAATACCTATCACACATGTGCTATTTCTAGATTCCACAATATTGGGCACACTGTTTCTTTCCCCACACACTTCATTTTCAGGAAAATTCATATTTACTATTTAAACATTTCCTTGTGTATTGTCTCAACTCTGAAGTTTTTCAGAGTACCTCTCTGTCCTGTCATATACTGCCTATCTCATTTATACTGTTTCTGTTCTTTATATATATTTTCATTATCCATGCCATTCATATTGTAAATATTCCCTTTCATGTCTAACTAGAGGCCCGATGCATGAAGATTCGTGCAAGAATAGGCCTTCCTTCCCCTGGCTGCTGGCACCACCTTCGATCTGGCCCGGAGCTGCCTTTATGCCTTTGCTCCGGCTTGGAGACCCCTTTCCACCTTTGATCTGGCCCAGAATCACCTTCCGACTTCATGCGCTGCCCAGAGGCCTGGAGTGGCCAAGGTGAGGAGGAATGCCTGAGTCGTTGCCATGTTGACGATGCAAGCATCCCAGCCGGGCCTCCGCCATCTTTGTTGCATCAATTTGCATATTCCCTCCTTATTGGTTGTGTGCGCCACAATCTTTGTCATGAAGTGTTGGTCAATTTGCATATTCCAACTTTATTAGATAGGGTTTCTATGTTTGATTGTGAAATCCTTGAAGCTAGAAACTTCATCTTAGTCTTTGTTGTACCTCCCTATCCAAGAGAGTGCCTGATAAACAGTAGGAAGGCTATGAGCAATGATCAGAGATTATTCATATACATGTGTCTTTTAAACACACACACAGACACAAAGGTCTATTTAATAATGGGCTTGTAGAAAGCTTAATCTCTTTCAGCTCCCCTCCCACCCCCCCTCACCCACACCACTAAAGTTTCTAGGTGATTTCTATTTTTATTGCAATATGTAAATGGGAATCAAGTCCTAAATTAAAAATTGTATTTGTCTCCGTATGTTATGCATAAAAATATGTAATTGGTATCTTCAAGTACATAAAATTAGAAAACAACAAAGTATAGTTGCAAAGCATATTGCATTTTATGTCCTTTACTGTTAACAAATGGTAATAAGAGATAGTTATCAATATGTATGACTAAAAATTATCATAGGAAACAAAAAAGAGCTCTGTTTGTTTTAATTTAAATAATACAAAGAAAGTTACTTACCCAAAGCTTCACTATAATAGGAATCCCATGATTTCCAAAGAGTATCAAACATGTAGTCCTGTAGATGGTAGGAGATGAAATTTCTTATTCTGTCAGTAAAAGACATCTGGTCAGTGAGTTCTGATAAAACAGCAGGAACATAGGAAGGAGGGTATGGTGTCTTCCCACAGTGTTTTTCCACTGTTGATGCTGGAGAAAACTTCAAGGTGTACACAAATGGAATTCCAAGTTTTAAAGCTACTATATCACCACAAGGAAATAATGGATCCGATACCAGGACATCAAATTTGCTTTTCTTCAGCTTTTCCAGCAGCTTTTGGTTTTTGAGAACACCATCACAGATTTCTCTACTCAGTGCATGGAAGTCCATGAAGGCTTTGCCAATCTCCTGATAGAATCTCCAAATGGTTGAAGGAGATGGTTTATTTTCCATCCATGTAAAAACTAACTTACGGAGCGTTTCTTCCACATTTTCTTTCTCAAAGGGCACCTTATATATTTCATATGTCAGAGATGGGTTGGAAGTGGGCTTGATGTGAAGTGCACCAGAAGCAACTAGGACAGTCACATTATGCTGTTTGTTAATCAGCTCATCTATAATTATCTTAACATTAAGCCAATGACTACCTTCCATTGGCCAAATCAGAACATTCCCACCAAGAGTGACTCCCAGGAGACTTATCTGAAGAGACAACAGCAGAATGGATTTTTCTAACATGATGTGGCTTGACATAGAAAATTTGATGAGATGTGATGCAGACAAATTTCTCTGCATTTAAAACAAAAAGGAAAGACAAATTATTTTTCAGCTTGATTCAAACCAGTGATACCCTTAAGAGCATTCTCTCTACTAACTGTTACTAGTCATGGTAGCTTCATATTTTATGATAATTACAGGTTTAGGGGCAACGTGTGTTGTACTTGTCAACTTGTTGCTTTAGCTTTAGTTATGATTCTTTTTCTTAAACTTAATCTTTCAACCCTTTCTTTGCATCTCATAATTGTTAAATTCTTACTATATTTGATTTCTTGAAGCCACTGTATATCTGAACTCTACACTCAGACCTGGAAACTGATACTTCAGATGTGACATGAAATGTAGAGATGCAAACCCTATAGTTAGCTTAGTACACAGAGATGCTAATTCTATAGGTTTTACAATATTTGATACATTTTATATAGTAACATTAGCAAAAGTTATTATTTTTTAAATATATCTTTATTGTTGAAAGTATTACAGATGTTCCCTTTTCCTCCCAATTAACCCTCTCCCATCTACTCCTGCCCCTTTCCCCCTAGGCCTGCCACACTATTGCCTGTGTCTATGGGTTATGCATAAATGCATATAAGTTCTTTGGTTAATTTCTCCCCCCTTCCCCACCTCTCTCCCCCTGAGTCCCGTGGCCCTTCCATCTGACATTTGTTAGTCTATTCCATGCTTCCATGTCTCTGGATCTATTTTATTCGTCAATTTATTTTGTTCATTTATTTCACATATAAGTGACATGATGTGATAGCTGTCTTTCTCTGATTGGCTTATTTTGCTTAGTATAATACTCTCCAGATCCTATTATTGTAGTTACCAGTTATTAATAGACTAGAGGCCCAGTGCAAAAATTCATTAACTGGAGGGGGAATCCTACAGCCCGGCCTGGCCCCTCTCTTAGTCTTGGAGCCCTCAGGGGCAGGAGGCAACCTGGTGATCAGGGGAAGGTGACGCCCATCACACCTCTGCTGCTGCCACTTCCAGCAACGTAAGCCTAAGCCGGCCGTGGTTACCTGAGCCTCAGGTGGCCCTGAGCAGCTGGGCAGCCGCCATCCGAGGCTTGCCTGTGCCTCGGGCCAGCCCTGGGCAGCTGGGGGGCTGAGGGGACTGGGTGACACCATCTTTGAAGGCATGGCAATCAATTAGCATATTCCCTCCTTATTGGTGGTGGACGCCGCCATCTTTGAGAGCAGGGCAGTCAAGTAGCATATTCCCTCCTTATTGGTGGTGGATGCCACCATCTTTGAGAGCAGGGAAGTCAATTATCATATTCCCTCCTTATTGGCTGTGGGTGCCACCATCTTTGCAAGGGCATGGCAGTCAATTAGCATAGTCCCTCTTTATTAGATAGGATAAGATTATTACAAAGAGAAGATTTAAAATGTGAAGTACAAACACAATCTATACTAATAATAGACAAATATGTAAATTGACCACCCCTTTGTGACGCTCACAGCCAATCAGGAGAGAGTATGCAAATTAACCTGACAAAGATGGCGGGCCTGCGGGCAATGCACACGTGCACAGACATGGAGTGGCCAGGGTTGGGCGTTCCCCGCCCCCGGCCGCTCTAAGCCTACACTGCGGGTACCGACGGCCTGGGTCCCGGGGATGCCACTGAAGTGTCTGGTCCTGTCAGACCAGCCTTGGGGAGGCTGAAGTTCCCACTCCTTTTCATTTCTGCAGCCCCTGGACTGGAAGCGAAAACCAAGAGCACGGGGAGCACCAGCAGTTCTGGGAATTGTAGTTCTGGTGGCAGCCCCTGGAATGGAAGCAGAAGCCCAGAGCACGGGGAGCACCAGGAATGCTGGGAATCATGGTTCTGGTGGCAATTGCATTGCGTGATCTCCTAGACACTAGAGAAAGTGAGCCCGGAGCAAGTTACTTTTATGGGTGGGGGATGGAGGGAAAGCATAGGTGAGAGACATAAGTAAAGTCAGAGTGTTGAGGAAAAATTAAAAGGAAGATATCCTGCAACTTCTAGGAAATCTTCACCAATGGAGCAAAGAAAACAAAAAGACCTCTACTATTCTGTGAGCACAAAACCAAACTCTGTTGGGGTCTCAGACAATTTGCTCATATGATTGCAATGACAGACAAAAACTCCCGGATTGGAGAGGGCTCCCCTGAGGGCTCCCAGATTGGAGAGGGTGCAGGTCGGGCTGAAGGACCTACCCTTCCGTGCACGATTTTCATGCATCATGCCCCTAGTAAGTATAATATTTATTACTACTTTATCTTAATAAATCACTGAGAAAAATGGCATATAAGTAAATAAACTGTGTATATGTACATATGTCTGAGATGATGGGTAATGCTACTGGTAAATAAGAGCTCTTAGAAGAGACTTGCTAAGTCAAGCATGCTTCTGTGGGAAGTGCTGCTCAAAAGGCCAGCTGGCCTGTGTGAATAACAACAACTTCACATTTAGACTCAGCCTTTCATAGTTGCTAACATTTGTTAACTGCTTACTACCTATCAGGCATTGTGCAATGTGTTGTAAATATGTTAATGTCATTTACTTTGCACTTAAAAAAAGATCCAATAAGTTACAAACGATAATTATTTCCACATCAAAGAAGAAAATATTGGTCAGAAAAGCTGAGTAACTTGGTAAGTTCATAGAACAAAATAAGAAAGGAACTGATGGTAGCTGCCTTAAGGCTCTTTGACTCCAAAGCCTATTGTGTTGAGAAAATTGATATAAATGTAGCCATTTCAAAAACAGAGCCCACCATCCCTTGCACATCTTGTTCCTTATACATTTCAAATTATTGAACTGAGCAAATAACCTTTGGACTTGAGCCAAACCAACATTGTCTTAAAAAGAATTGTTTGTAAAGTTAATAGGAAAGCAGACCTCCTCACCACAAGCACTGATGATTTTGACATTTTTAATCAGCAACAAGCCATGTATAGTTAAAAAGTAACTTAGCTTTTTAGCATCAATATAAATTCCTCTATTCTATCTATGTAATTATTTCCCTTCCCTTTCTCATAAAAACCCCTTTCCTTCACCCCCATAACTGGGGTACAATTTGGGTTCCCTCCTGAATTTATCCCCATGGATTTCAGTTTGTTTTGACCTCAAATAAATGCTTGTTGCCTCACTTTGGCCTTTATTTTTCAAGTTGTCAGCATTCACGACCGGGACAGAGTGCCCCATTGGAGTGTATCATGTCACGTTATCAACTACAAGGCAAATCTTCGTTAGAGGTATGGTATTTGATACTCATCTGAGTTCCTTTCTATTTGCTAGATGGGATGCTGCCCGAATCATGAATTGTTGAATAAAGCCAGTAAGACCTATAAAATTTACATAGTTGCAGTTTGTTTTTTAACATAAGTATCTGGACATGAGTGATAAGCAGTGTGTACAAAGGAAACTTTGTACAGTGTGTTACACAAACAAACTTTTTGATTAAAAAAATATCTCAGTAATTGTGACTTTGAAAAAAACAACTTTGGAGAAAAAGCCACTTTGCTTTACTCAGTTACTGCTTAGGCATTTTATAGTATGACTAGCTGCCCAGTGCATGAAATTAGTACACTGGGGGGTGTCCCTCAGCTTGACCTGTGCCCTCTCTCACAGTCCAGGAGCCCTTCTGTGATGTCCAACTGACGGCTTAGGCCCGCTCCCCAGAGGGGAGCCATCCACCCTGCCCAACAGTCACCAATATCCTGACCTCTGAGCACTGGCTTCCTCCATCGCCGGGGTAACCAAGCCTCCTGCGTTTTACAGCTCCGTGGCTGCCGGCCACCATCTTGATTGGGTTAATTTGCATATAGTTGCTCTGATTGGCTGATGGGCATGGCTTGGGCATAGTGCAGGTATGGTCAATTAGCATCTTTGTATTTTATTAGTGTAGATAATCCTACTTACACCTAGAGTATAGACATTTAGATAAGGAGTTGAACTTAGGATACCAACCATAAGTTCCACTTTTTTTTTTCACAGGGTGCCTTTAAAAATGATCAGTTAGAGCTAAACCTGGGGAAAATTAGTGACCTCCACCCTAACCATCTTATAAGTGGTAGGTGCTTCTTACCCTGTCCTCTATCTCCTGCTGGTTTGTAACCTAGGACTGAGGACTGTCCTTCCCCTAGCTTAAGTGTGCAGCTTTACTTCTGGGATCTGTAAGTAATACATCTTGTGACTCTATTTCCATTGTGTGGAAATTTCTATTGAAACAGCACCTTCAATTAAAACAACTCCTAGGATTTTACTTCCCATGCACACACTCATCCCCCTGTGCCTCCTCATTCAGCAGGTCATCATCTTTATATTTAATTTAATACATCAACTCTGGCTTCACAACACAATTGGTGGCCAGGAGGGTGGGATTGTGGGCACAGATTGTACCCTTATACAATGCCTTTGACCTGCATGTGGCTCACTATCTGGGAAGGAACCATTGCTTTCTGGTGATCTGTGGCATTGCATTACACTCTGCTTATTGCTGCTTCCAGTGTTGCCTTGAATATCCACCCTATTATCTGGGTGCCGTTAAAGGTCAGACTCCCCTGCACCCAAAATGCCACCAGGTGTAGATACTATCCAGGCAATTCAAGCCCTCTACAGTATCTTAAATGGGAGCAGTGTCATGATTGCTTAAAAGCCATCCACCCTGCCCAAGAGTCACCAATATCCTGACCTCTGAGCACTGGCGCTTACATTATCCTAATTTCAATCCTATTTGTCTGATAGACTTAGGCAGTTCAAACCAATCGCTGGTAATATAGGGCCAAGCATTAAATTTTCAGGAGCACAGAATTAAATTTATTTTAAACCAAAGCTTCACATGTGTCTCCAACCTTTACTATTATGGATGGAGACCTCCTATGCCTTGGAGGAAATAATAGCCCAATTATTTGCAAGGTGCACCCCTGAGGACCCCAAAATTTACTGAGACTTTTGGGATACCAGTAAATGCTGTCAAAATGCAAGCAAACCTAATGAGAGTGTCCCAAATCTATTTGATCTCATTAGACCGCTTGAACCCTCAGTTGCCCTCCTGGGACAGCTCCCACCACCTGCAGCAACACTGGAGATGGCAGTGCCCCAGCCCATGACATCAGGGGACAACCTCATCCTACATGCTGCCTCCAAAACCTTCTTTGACAGAGATGTCACCAAGGAAGACTCAGTGGCTAATGATGGTGAGCTCTGCCCAGAACCTGGGTGTCACACTGAACATTTGTCTAAATTCTCTGCTGATGACCCTGTGAGTGGCATTTTGTAGAGTTAACTATGTGTTTACCCCAGAGCCCCCTTACCTACTATAATGCGTGCTGCTCGAGTATGAGGTTAACTGCCAAGCTGCTTTCTGCTTCACATTTGAGCTCTGGAAAGCCAAGGTATGTGTCAAGTCTCACAACTTTAAGGGGCCCCAAAACACTTCACTTAGTTGCTTGCCTTCATCACACCCATTGGATTGGCCCACATTATGCATCCTCCTGGGAGTTAGTGAATTTAAATTTTGTTGGGAAAACCCTTCCCAGACTGTGGATGCTGCTACCACAAAGCCCTCCACCTACAACTCTCCAGGACCTACACCACCTCACAGCACCCTTCCCCACAGTCACTGCTCAGGGCTCCACAATCTTTGCTTCTGTTTAAGACTTCTATAGGTGTTTTGTTTGTTTGTTTTAAAATTGATTTCATAGAGGAAGGGAGAGGGAGAGAGAGAGAGAGAAAAATCAATGATGGGAGAGAATCATTGATCACCTGCCTCTTACACACCCCACACTGGGGATTAAGCCCACAACCCGTGCTCTGACCAGTAATTAAACCTGTGACCTCCTGGTTCAACCATTGAGCAACACTAGCCGGGTGAGACTCCAATAGTCTTAATATGTTTATACAATGAGCAGAAACCAGAGCTTATTTTGGGGTGCCTATTTAATTGCTGGGATCAATAAAAGCTGTTTCCCAAGTTAGTGGCCTACCCAGCTGATTTACTGACCCTGTCCCCATTTGCCCAATAGAAAGCACCCATGCTACCCTGTAATTTGCCTTATGTTCTCTATGGTATTCAATAGTTCCCATGCAGGACACTTGTCTTACAGTAAGTGGCACCTGGCAGGAGCCTCCATATGCCCTTCAGAGTCCTCCATATCTGACCAGGCACCAACAGTACATGAATATGACCTATACCTTGTCCAAAAAGCACAATCCCTGTGGTCTTGGGCCCTGTGGCCCAGCCATCTGGAGAGAACCCTAATTTATTCTGGCTTCCCTGAGCACACAGTTGATGTCCATCCTGAGCCCAGTGCCTTGGGGCCACACACATACCTGGCTCTCCAAACGTGCACTTCTAACCTCAACCAATGCTTTTTACTCTGTGCTGGCCCCTTGGGAAATATTGTCTGTCCAAACTAAGTACTTTAGTCTCCCTGGGACTAACTACCCTTACAAATCACTGAGCAGGACACCCAATTGTCTCCCTTTCTCCCCTCTCAAGTCAAAATTATGCAGTATCCATCCCCATTGTTTTGGGACTAGAGTAGTTGCCAACACACTTGAGATGCAGCCAAAATCATTAAGGCAAACATCAACCTGTCAGCCATCCTGGCTGAACACATTGGTCTGTTACATAAGAGCGTTAATGCAGCAGCAACATGATTCTTTAGTATGAATCGTTCGGGATAACTGTTGAGATTTAGATTACCTATTAGATAAAAGTAAAAGTGTATGTGCTTACAAAGGGTACCACCTATTATATGAATACTAAAAATTCCGACAAATGTATACACATATACAAAAGTTGGCCCCATAAGTACAAGTGTTACATAATCTCACCCACGTTTAAATTAAATACCTACCTTACCATTACCCAAGGGCTTTGATTTAATTGATTGGCCGGACCCCAACAAAAGGGATGTGGCTGAGGGCTAAGAACAGGTTTTCAAACCCTCATTTGCCTATGGATATTGGTGAGTGTCATTTTTGCTTTTTTCAAATAATGCATTTGTTGGGTGACCAAAACCCTGCCCCGGCTTTAATATCCCCACTGTCCAGACTGTGAGTTTCCCTGAAGATTAGTGGCTAGGCATCATGGAGTCAATTGCCACGAGAGTCAACTTTTGAGAAAGAACAACTTTCTTTTTCTGCCAAGGCATTTCACAGTCTAAACCCAGCTCACCTCCAGAATCTGGACATTTAGATAAATGCTCGCCATGAATTCCATTTTACTTTTCCCGGGGCACCTTCTAAAATAACCGCTTAGAGTTAAGACTAGGAAAAGTTAGGGATCTCCACCCCAGCCACCTCATAACTCATAGGTGCTTGCTAGCCTGTTTCTGTCTCCTGCTGGCATGTGATCTGGATGGAGGACTACCTTTCCCTGGCTCAACAGTGACCTCCACTTCTGGGATCTATAAGTAATAAATCCTATGGCTCTATTTCCATTGTGTGAGTGTATTAAATGCGCACCTTCAATCCAAGTGATCCAGTGGATTTCATTGCCCCAAAGTGGGAGTTTGGATGCTGAAGGTGCTACCTGCCACCTCTGGTGGTGCCTTGTGTCTCCTCATTCAGCAGGGAGAGCATGATTGCACATTCTTGATTCAGTGCACCAGCTCCAGTTTCCCAGCACAGTAATTTGACCAGTCTTAAGCGATTTCTCAAACTGCCCAGGTAAATTTTAGATTTGTGCTCCTAAATTTAACTTAAAATAAAGAAATTATAAAGTGAAATGAAGAGATTGTTGACCATAAAGTTTTAAAAAGGTTGTAAACAAAAGACTTTTCCAAAATGAAGGCCCAAACTTGTGATTTTAATTATTTTGAGCTTAACATCACTGAAAGACTAATTTCTTTCTGGAAATTTTTGAGAAGCTACACCTAAAACTACGATACATATATTTGTGAAATCAGGTGTGTTCAAAGAAAAATGAATATATTTGAAAAGAAGCTAGTATATACAAATGTTTTTTATCATAGATGATAGTAAAAGATGTGCTGTAATTAATTGTACAAAAGGCAGCAAGTTTAGTACTTATTAATACCACAATAGGTTATTGATGCTACAACAATATTTTTTTGAGAAACTTTAAATTTCCTTTTTAATAAATAAATTTGATTATGCATAAAACTCACTTATATATAAAACATATACATTTAAAATATATAAAGTTGAAATATGTAAATATAAATAATCCATTACACAATATTAAAGAAAGAAAATACCCAGAAAGGACAACATCTTGCTTCCTGTACTTGTGCTGTTTTGAAGACCATTGTGACTTGTAAGAATCCTAGCACAGTTATGTAACAACCAACCCCATTCACCAAAAGAAGGTAAAAGAAGAAGAAGCCCGGTTAACCCAGGTCCAGTGTCCAGGATGCAAGGACCACACCCAAACTTCTCCTCCTCTTCTTTAGTGGCATATCCCCAAGACTCCTTGGTCTTGCCTGGCAGATTCCATCCTCACCCCATAATTTTTCTCATGAAGACTTTTCTTCCCTTTCATCCCAGCCATTTCCTCACAAACCAATGTCCTTCTGCGCTCACTCTGTTGTCCTTCCAGGTACTAAAGACATCCATGGGGGTGCAAAGATGTCTTTAAGGGAGTTCAAGGAAAGGAGCCTTTCCAAAAATTCCTACCCCTTCAAGAAAACCTACAAAAGCTATAAAGCCAACAATATGTGGCCAGGATCATAGGCCAAATGAGGAACTGAATAAAAATGATCCAGAAAAAGACCAAGACAATGTAGAAAAATTCACCACCTCGAGTGATAACTTGGGCAGCCAGTAACTTCAGAGCAAGGCCAAAGACCTCAGAGCTATCTAGGATGTTTCTGAAGTCTGGAAGCCAAATTTTACACCTACAGAGTACACCAATAGTGGTGATTAAGATAAAATTAATTAGTGGTTCACTTCCAGTGTTAGCATAATCTGCAGACAATTTTTATTAAACATCTATACTAATAAAAGGGTAATATGCTCTTTAGACCAGGAAACCTTTCGGGAGTCCTTCTCGATGTCCTTCTGGACAAAGCCATGGTGACGGGGCTGAGGCAAAGACAGTTAAGGGTGATCAGGCCAGCAGGGGGGGCAGTTAAGGATGAGAAGGCTGGCAGGAGGGCACTTTGGGGTGAGCAGGCTGGCAGACAGAGTGGTTAGGGGCGATCAGGCAAGCAAGCATGTGTGTGGTTAGGAGCCAGCGGTCCCAGATTGTGAGAGGGATGTCCGACTGCCGGTTTAAGCTTGATTCTGCAGGGATCGGGCCTAAACCGGCAGGAGGACATCACCCGAGGGGGTCCCAGATGGGAGAGGGTGCAGGATGTGCTGAGGGACAACCTTCCCTCCATGCACAAATTTCGTGTATCGGGCCACTAGTTATCATTGTTTCTTTGTCCAACTATTTTATTTTTTTAATATATTTTATTGATTTTTTACGGAGAGGAAGGGAGAGGGATAGAGAGTTAGAAACATCAATGAGAGAGAAACATCGATCAGCTGCCTCCTGACACCATCTACTGGGGATGTGCCTGCAACGAAGGTACATGCCCTTGACCGGAATTGAACCCGGGACCCTTCAGTCCGCAGGCCGACACTCTATCCACAGAGCCAAACCAGCTAGGGCTGTCCAACTATTTTAAAGGAGGAAAAAAAAAATAAAGTTAGTATGTCTTTTGCCACAGAGTCCCCAAACTGTCATAAGTACTGGAATAGAACATGAACACTTATTATATTAACTGGCAAACAAATGTGACAATAATTTCATACAGATTTTAAGTGGTGGCTGAGAATCTTGAGGGACATCTCAGCAGCAGAGGTCCCCCTTAAGTAGTGTGGGGCCTCAACCCCGTTCTGGGCTCCCAAGTCTGAAGCACTGGAGCCAGAAAGATGAGCATTCATAACATCTGGCTGTAAAAATCAGTGGAGATTCTGCTCGTCACAGAGGGACAGGAGTCTGCTAGAAATGCAGGTGCCCTCTATAAGGGCCAACATACAAAATCTGCTTTGCACTCACTTTCCCTGAACTCCATCAGAGGGAGCATACCTCAGAGTGGACTAAGATTGTGCAAAGAGAGACTGGGTTGTGTGGCTCCGGTGAGAGAGCTGAAGGGACAATTGTCAGGGTCCCTGAGCTGAGTCACTCTGACACACTGCCCACAACCACCATCTTTTCTGTGTCAAGCACTCCGCTACATATTGCATCAGCCTGGAGGAACTCCGGACTCCTTGTTGCTCTGCCTAGTCACGATCATGCACTGTGGGGGAGTCTGCTGCTTGAGCCCATAGTATAGACTTTTTTGAAAGGCTCTTGAGGGTGAACGCAGAGGGTACCAAACACTGAGTTGAATGGTTCTAGAGTGGGACCATTTCCCCCCCACTTACCTGCCAGAGCAGCAGCAACCCAGTCTGTATACCACAGCAGCACTGTCTCACCATAAGGTAAACACTAGCTTCACTCTCCTGAATCCTGTTGGCCCCTCCCTGCTAGGCTTGCACTCAGGAATATTGTTAGCTGGCTGTGGCCAGCCTGAGCCCACAGTGCAAAATCGTTTGGAAGACTCTTGAGCAGATATATGCAAACTCTGGGAAAGACAAAGTTGTGTGGCTCTTGGGTGAGGGTCATATTTCCCTCGCATGTCCAATCAACACCCCGTTTCTGTGCAAAGCCCTCCCTTCACATGGCTAAATTTTGGTCTGTTTGGGACTAATAAACATTGCTGACCTCACCCTGATGACTTTATGACACTCAATCCTACCACAAAGCTCTGTGGGCACCCAACTGCTGGCAGCTGGCCTGGGTATGCTCTTAGACTATTGCTGAGTGTCCTCAGACTTAGGACTGGCAGGGAGTTTGAACCCATATTAATCTGATGAACACAATTCACCCCTACATGATGCCTCATTTAGAACATGTTCTCACTTAACCTGTGTACTACTACAAGAGGCTCTTCCAATGATGGAGCCTGTCAGCTAGCAGATAGAGGCAGATTTTGGGTGCCTTGGGCCTTTTGTTGACCTGCTCCCATGCTCAGTACTGGTGGAAATTGGCCTCGGAGTGTAACTTGGCCACTGCCATGCATAGCCATGCCCAGCAGAGCACCCACAAACTGTGGATCACTTAGTAGCTACAAACAGGTGGCCCATGGACAGACACAGGCAATGCCTGACATTGAATGCACTGGAGTTCCTTTCCAATGGCCCCAGAATCAACACAACTGGTGGCAGGATACAGACCACATCAGAGCATGACCCAAATAGATCTATATGCTGCACATACAAAAGTAGATCTCAGCAGTCACTAGAATCTGCTGGAGTGAATTCTGATTTCTGGGATTAGCATCTGCACAACAACTCACAGTGTGGTTAGGGTTGATTCTCATAGTCAGCTAGTCAGAGAGGCAACCTCATCCGTGGATAGACCACCAGAAATCAAGATAAAATTACAATAGGAGAGTTCACATAACCCACACAAGGGACATTCCAGGGGACTGTGCCACTGAGGCCCACAGACACCTACTACATAAAGACAACATGCCAAGACCGGAGACACAGCATATCTACCTAATACACAGAAGCAAATATAGAGAAGCGCCAAAAATAAGAAGACAAAGAAATATTCTCCAAATAAAAGAACAGTATAAAGTGCCCCAAAATAAACAAAATAAAATGTAGGCAAGCAAGCTACCAAATAGAGAGTTCAAAAATTGTTATAAGGATGTTCAAGGAAATTAAAAGAAGGATGGATGAAATCCATGAGAATTTAAACAAAGAGAAAGTAAGTATAAAAAGCACGTAAAATCCATAAAAGAGAACCAGTCAGAGTGAAGAATACAATATCTAGAACAGGGGTGGGGGCAAACTTTTTGACTCGAGGGCCACAATGGGTTCTTAAACTGGACCGGAGGGCCGGAACAAAAGCATGGATGGAGTGTTTGTGTGAACTAATATAAATTCAAAGTAAACATCATTACATAAAAGGGTACGGTCTTTTTTTTTTTTTTAGTTTTATTCATTTCAAACGGGCCGGATCCGGCCCGCGGGCCGTAGTTTGCCCACGGCTGATCTAGAATGAAGAACACACTAGAAGGAATTGACAGCAAGCTAGATGAAACATAGGTTCCAATTAGTGATTTTGAAGACAAGGTATCAGAAAACACCCAATCTGAAGAACAAAAAGAAAAAAATAATTTTTAAAAAGTGAGGATAGTCTAGGGACATTTGGGACAACATGAAATATAACAACAGGCACATCATAGGAGTAACAGAATGAGAAAAGAGAGCAAGAGATGGAGAACCTATTTGAAAAAAATAATGATTGAAAACTTTACAAACCTGGTGAAGGAAAAGAACACAAAAATCTAAGAAGAGAAAAGAGTGCCAAACAAGAATCCAAAGAGCCCTCATCAAGATATATCTTGATTTGCGGGAAGTCACCACTTTCCCAACACTGTCATAAGAGTGCACCAAGGAACTCGGAAGGCTGAAGGACCTTGGGTGTTAGCAGGCTGATGCTCAGCACTGATTGTTCTGTCATGAGATATGGTTGCTTGAAGCAATTTCCTGACCTAATGTCCTCAAAGTGAATGTTTACTGAACCTTACGGATCTTTACTGATCTTTATTGACTTTAGAAACCATCTATCTGCTACCTGTTTGCCATGCTTTACTGAGGGCAAGATGTTTATCTAAAACTGAATAAAAATCAGAGAAGGCCAGGTTTCAGTGTGCCTCTCCAAGAAAGAGGTCTCCACTTGGCCCCCCATGCCTTCTAAATTCATATTTATTGTATAGTGTTTTCATTTGTGCGTCAGCCCCTCCTTCAGATCCTGAACCCCTGCCTCAAAAGGTTTCGACATTCTGGCACCATGAACAAGAATCTGGAGAGGAAGTGTCACCTGAGTGAAAAACAAAGTGAAAAAGGAAAAGTGGAAATTCACCGGAAAGGTGGGAAGTTCACTGCACACAAAGCCTGTGCCAGCTTCAGAGTCCCTACCATAAGTGGATGAGGAACGTTTTGATTCAGCCAGGTTATTATGGGGAAGAATTTGAGTAAAAGGCAAAAACATCATTGTAAATTTTTAGCTTGCATGCTCAAGGATAAAGGAATTAAGGTGTCAAAAGGTATTGTCTTAAATTAGGCTCAAGGGAAACGAGTGCCCTTGTCATCTTTAACTATGGGGGCTCCTGTTCGAACTGCATCATGCCCACTTCATATTGAGGATCAAAAGTCTGTAACACCTAAGCCCCAGATCCTCTGCCTCTAGTGTGGGAAGGCTCAACAGCTAGAGCAAATGAGGCTAACAGTCCTTTCACAAAAGAACTCTTTAATGCTTTGTCTGAAAATTACCATGTGACTCCTTGGGACTGGCAGATTTTAGCTAAAACAACTTTAGACACCAGTCGATGCTATGGAGAGCAGAATAGGATAAGATCTCTGAACAACAGGCTGAGATCTAGGCTGCATTCTGGTTGTAAGTCCCAGGCAATGTAAAACATCTGAAAGATCCATGAAAAGAACTCTGATTTATTAAGTCTTGTCTATGTGTTATGCATGCTTGTCTGTTGATTGTTGTTTTATCTGTCTTTTTTGTTTGGTTTAATTTGTTTATTAAGCATGCCTTTAATTTAATTTAATAGAAAAGAAACAGTAGATGGCCAGGCCATTACTAAATTTCCCCAGAGCAAACAGAATGTGGGGGTGGGGAGAAAGAATATGAGCGGTACATGTGGCTGATAACACAGGTTCTAGGATAAATCATTGACAAAGCGAAGTAACTAAAAAAAGGCCCCAGCCCATTAATTACTAGGTGTTTTGGTGATCCTGTAAAATGGATGCCCACTCTTGAGAGTGTTACTAAAAGTCTCATTTTCACCATGTTTTTATTTCCCAGTCCGTCATTTGAAATTTGGATAGATGAGACATTTCTCACAATTTAGGGATGCGTCTGGGATTTGTATACCCATGAAGAGAAAAAGGCTAGCTTAAGAGAAGGTGCGCCTCACCCGATTTTGGGTGGCCTCTTGGCCTAAGCCCCATCTCTTCACGGATGCTATGGAATAAACCCAAGATTGTTTTTATTTAAAAGATGGCAAAAGTGACACAAGGAAAACATACAGGCTGTGTTTGGGCAACAAAATTAATGTTTCCATGATAAAGGACAGTTCTTGGATAATAATGGACCTCATTCCAAGGTTGCCTCACAGGTGCGGCAGGGTGGGGGGGAGAGGCACTCCTGTTTTTATAAAGAAAAATAAAATAATACTTTAACATTAAAGCCACTGAAATTCAGTAAGTTATCTCTGTTACAGAATTTGCCAAAAAAAAAAAATGCCTTGGATAATAATAATTGGCTTTAAAATCTCAAAGTTGTTAAGGCAATAATATACATAACTAAAATGATAGGTATATGGTAAATCTTTTTCAGTGGTAATTATATATGACTAAACATATTTTTCCAAATTCTTTGGTAACATAAAACTTTGGCGTTTGCTGAATTAAACAATAAAAATTATTAAATATCTAGGTATTTAAAAATGACAAAATACTAAAATATTAATCTGAGTTTATCTCATGAAAAATCTAGAGGATAGATTTGATTCTATTAATTGAATATGTCTTGTATTTTATTTGAAATATATCCTTAAAAATGTAAATATATTACCAATCTAGGAAATGCTAAGTATTTAACTTGCCACCTAAAATGTCGAGCTTCCAAAAGTTAAAAATTCAAATTAAATTGGGAAAAATTATATGGTTGCAATAATAAAATGCATAAAGTATGGAAATTTATTTTTAAGAAAAATAATTATTACCTTTGCTCTGGAGAAATTAGTAGTTCAAAATATATTGTAGTCCTTGTGTGTACTACATGTGGTAAAGTTTCAACCTAGGATATAATATTTTATTGGCCTGATTAAGAAAAAGGATTAATTCTATGGTCTGAACCAAATTTTTAATATTAAAACCAGTTTAAATTTAACTGATATCTTGTAGAATAATTACAAGAAGTGTATAATATAATATTTTGGTTATGTATATTTGATAGTCTTTCCAAATTAAATTTCAAGACTTTAATCAAGAGTTGGCTTTGGGACATTTCAAAGGCCCTGAAATGATTCAAAGATTTATTCTCTCTTGTTAAAAGAAATATTTTTGAACTAGATTAGGCCAATCTAATATACTTGAAATCACGTGGGAAGCTTTATCAGATAAAAATTAATAAGTGTATTCTATTTATATACATACTAGAGGCCCGGTGCACAAAAATTTGTGCACTCGGGGGGGGTCCCTCAGCCCGACCTATGCCCTCTTGCAGTGTGGGACCCCTCGGAGGATGTCCACCCCAGTGGGGACCCTCACCCCATGGAGGTTTGGCCAGCCTGGGTGAGGGGCTGATGGCTGTTTTCAGGCTGGCCACACCACACCCCCTTCAGGGTGGGGGGTCTCCACTGGGGTGCCTGGCCAGTCTGGGTGAGGGGCTGAGGGCGGTTTTCAGGCTGGCCAAGCACCCTGGCGATGTAAGCTCCTAGCCTCTCCTTTTTTTCTTTTGATTCTGGAATTTATTTACCTTCTATAATTGAAACTTTGTTGCCTTTAGCGGAGGCCTGCAGAAAGCTTGGCCTCCTCCTCCACTGCCAGGGGCAACCCACTCCTGCTTGCTGAAGCTCCGTGGCCATGGCTGGCTGAAAGCAGGTATTTGGGGTTTGTTTACCTTCTATAATTGAAACTTTGTTGCTTTCAGTGGAGCTCAGAGCCAGGTCCTGGCAGGCGGGGAACCTTGGCTTCCTCCATGACTAGAGCAAGCAAGCCTCCTGCTCGCTCCAGCTCCATGGCTGCCAGCGGCCATCTTGGTTGGGTTAATTTGCATATAGTCACTCTGATTGCCTGGTGGGCATGGCTTAAGGCATAGCGAAAGTATGGTCAATTTGCATGTTTGTCTTTTATTAGTATAGGATATTTTAAATGTTATAAAGGTTTCAACCTCTAAGCTTGGCAAGACAAGGTTGCTGAATACTTAGCTTTTCACAATATAATCAAGGTTTCATATTAACTCATTTATATGAGAAACCAATATTTTATGAGCAATTGATTCTAGTAAAGTCAAAAGTAAAATTTGCATACATATGCAAATGAGCACTAACCAAAAAGAATGCTGTTTAAAAGTAAATTTAAGCTTAATAAAAAGGAGAAATTTTAAAATCTCTTCCACTATTTAGAAACTAAACTAAAAGTTATTATTAAAGCATTAAATCTCACCATTAATGAGACACCTTAAGTAAAAAGAAAGTTGCTTTTACTTGAAATGTATGTTTTGCAGTATTGGCCAGCATGTCTTGCTCCTACCTGTTTTTCTGAAAGGCAACCAAGTTGGTAGCTGTTTAAAAGAAAGTAAAATTTAAAAAAAAACAAAAAACTCCCTAAATGTGGTATAGAGATTGCTCTGGGAGAAAATACAGAGGGAAATGCCCTTCAAATATCTAAGAACTGTAATTAAAAATCAATATATTAGGCCTTAAAAAGTAGAAATACAAAAGGATTGCCTTAAAACCATTAAATGACTTTCAAAAATTATTAAGGGACATTAATTGGGTAAGGCCTTATCTAAAAGTCTCTATGGGAGAAATGACAAATTTATTCAATATACTTAGGGGTGACTCTAATCTTTCCTTGCCCTGTACATTAACCAATGAAGCTAGGAAGGAGTTACTAATTATTGAGCAGGCAATCTCCTCAGCCCAAGTGCACGGGTACAGCCTGAATTGCCTTTATTAGGACAGATTAATCCTACTGCAAATAGTCCCGCTGGAGTAATCTTCCAAAATAAAAACTCTCCTACTATTATTGAGTGAGTCCACCTAGGGCATCAATCCTCTAAAACTGTGGTTACATATATAGAGCTCATGGCTCAATTAATATCTCAACTCAGAAAGTGCTGCAGGCAGCTTAGAGGAGAAGAACTCCAATGCATCTATCTTCCCCTCGCTGGGAATAAAAGTTATTTCAGACTGATTTGAAATGGAAAATTGAAATAAGTGAATATTCAGGGGAAATTAGTTGTCACCTACTAAAAAAACAAATTACTACAATTTTTATATTACACCCCTATTTTTATACCAACAAATATTAGACAGGAACCTATTCCTGGAGCATTAACTGTTTTTACTGATGGTTCATCTAATATTAAGGCTGCTTATCATACAATGGACTCGGACTGAGTCATCCAGACTAGTCACACTTCTATACAAAGGACTGAATCAGAAGCTATCCAGGCTGCATTGCAGGATTTCCAAAAGCCTCTTAATATTATTTCTGATTCTGCCTATGCTGCTGGCCTGGTCAACAGAATTGAGACTGCTAGATTAAAATAACTCAGTGACCAAAGTCTATTTATACTATTTAAACAGGTACAGCATGTTGTACAGCAAAGATAGTATCTCTTTTTATATTACTCATATCAGGGCTCATACCATGCTGCCTGGTCCTTTAACAAAAGGAAATGCACACATTATTACAACAGGCACATTAGGGGAATACAACTCCCATGAACAGGCAATTATAGAACGCCAACATCAGCGGCTAAAATCCCAACTTGAAAACAAAAAGGGAGAATAATGATGCTGGAGAAATCTCCTATAGGTAAACGACATCAAGCTGTAATTTAAATTTTTTCACTTGTAATGCTGATGGCAAGACACTTATGGAATTACACTGGTGTTAGAATAAACCAAAGGAAAATGGTTTGGTTAAATGGAAAGATCCTGCGTCTGGTTTATGGAAGGGTCCCTTTGTTTATCTTTGGTTGAGGATATGCTTGTGTATTTCCACAAAAGGCCACCACGCCTGTGTGGATTCCTGCAAGAAATATTAAACTTCAACATGGATCCAAGAGAGGAATTAACCAGACTCATGAGACCCTTGCACCTAGAGCCTCATCCTGTACCTGCGGCTGCAGACAGATGACTGCTCCAGCCACAGATAGCAGTAGCCCCAAGCAACATGCTGAAGATAAGGAGTGGGAGGATAATGAGACAGACCACAAACAGTTCAGAGATGACCTGGGAGATGGTGAAGAAGACGGTCCAGAAAGCTGAGCGAATTTGTGAGGAGACCAAAACCTCAAGGACACCTGAGAACGTTTTCCTTGCCATGCTAGCAGCCATCAGTTGTGGGGTGATACTATCAGGGGCAAATGGGGAAGTATATTGGACTTATGTTCCTGACCCTCCATGGGTAAGACCCCTTACTTGGGCTGATACCCCACCTAGTGTAGTCACCAATAACACCAAGCACCTTGGTCATCCAGGGGGACCACAGGTGGGACAAGAAGTACATGGGTGTCGCCACCCAGCATCCCTTTTGTATGACACAGAATCCAACTACTGCTCCTGTGTGTGTAGAATTAAAGAGAGGTTTCTCGCTAGCATGGACACCAAAGGAGAGTGAAGCAAAAGCCCAAATACATCTACTATCACTACTTGCTCCTGGAGAGGTACAGAAAATGTAACATTACTAAGACATATCCCCACTAAGCCATTATGTAAAAAGTCTTATGAGTGGCACCCCACCGAGGAATAAATTAGTTGGCGAGACTGTTATAGTGGCCACCCCACCAGTAGCAAACTTAATAACAGTTTTCCTTTGTGGATTGGAGCCCCTACAGGTTTGCATATAGTAACAATCGCACCCTAAAATGGAAGGGGACCGCATCTTATCTATATGTTGAAGCTAATCATCCATCTCATGACATGGAGGAGAATTTGTTGGATCTCCGTTACAACGTGATAAATGGCCCCTACAAAACACGCAATGGAAATTAGCTGCTGCACTTGCACCTATAAAATGGTATACTTTTAATTGTAACTTAAATAATTGCATTTGTACCTTATTGGGAATTCCCAATAAGACAGTATTTGCCACCATTTTTTGTATTTGATCCTTTTGTACTCCTCTCAGGCCCCATTCTGATGTGCCTTAATGCAACAAGCCACTTGTGTGAGGTGTCATGCACAGGCTGCACACTATCCCATTGCATTAATTCTACATTCAAAAAAGATTCCCTCTTGATTTTAAAACAACCTGCTTTTGCTTGGGTTCCGACTAACCTAACCTAGCCTTGGGAACCTCATCAAACCTACCAACTGTTACATGACCTGGTAAAAATCTTAAAACAACAAAAAACGATTTCTTGGAAAGTTAATTGCAGGACTCTTTGCTCTAGTATTGCTACTTACTTCTGTGGGAATTGCTGATTCATCCCTGGTACAGTGTTCAAACTTCTCAGTTTTTACAACAAGTTAAGGAAAATGTAACAGACTTTGTCTATACAAAAAGAAATTGACAGCCAGTTTCAGATAGAATTATCGGCACTAAAATCTACAGTTTTATGGATGGGTGATAAATTCCACAGGTTAGAGCAAAGAATGTCTTTACAGTGTTATTATAATTTTCCCCAGATTTGTGTTATACCTGTTCCCTATAACAGTACCTTACACCCTTGGGAATCAATAAAATATCACCGTCTTGATGCTTGTGGTGAAGGTAACACAACCCTTGATATTTTAGAATTACAACAGCATATTGTACAATTATCCCAGGCAAACTTACAAACTAGTTCTTTAGATGCCTGGCAGCAATTTAAAAAGGACATGAAAGAGTTTAATCCCTTTCACTGGATCTTCTTACATTTTCCTCTTAGCATAACTACTATTGTCTGTTTCATTCTTGTTCTTATATGTTTATTTCTAGTCTGCAGATGCAGAATGAAGAGTCTTAAAAGGACTCAAGCCCTACAGACAGCATACACTTTTCAAGATTTACTAAGAAAATAAAAAGGGGGAGATGCAGAGAGCCACAGCTTTCCCAATAATGTCATAAGAGTGCACCAAGGAACGTGGAAGGCTGATGGACCTTGGACGTTAGCAGGCTGACACTAAGCACTGATTGTTCTGTGTGGAGATAGTGGTGGCTCAAAGCAATTTCCTGACCTAATAGCCTCAAAGTAAATGTTTACTGGACTTTACTGATCTTTACTGAAAACTTTACAAACCTGGTGAAGGAAAAGAACACAAAAATCCAAGAAGAGCAAAGAGTTCCAAACAAGAATCTAAAGAGCCTGCATAAAGATATATCATGATTGGAAGGAAGTCACCACTTTCCCAACACTGTCATAAGAATGCACCAAGGAACTCGGAAGGCTGAAGGACCTTGGGCGTTAGCAGGCTGATGCTCAGCACTGACTGTTCCCTATTGAGATATGGTTGCTCGAAGCTATTTCCTGACCTAATAGCCTCAAAGTAAATGTTTACTGAACCTTACGGATCTTTACTGATCTTTATTGACCTTAGAAATGGTCTGTCTGCTCCCTGTTTGCCATGCTTTACTGAGGATAAGATGTTTATCTAAAACTGAATAAAAATCAAATAAGGCCAGGTTTCAGTGTGCCTCACCAAGAGAGAGGTCTCCACTTGGCCCCCATGCCTTCTAAATTCATATTTATTGTATAGTATTTTTATTTGTGTGTTGGCCCTCCTTCAGATCCTGAATGCCCGCTGCAAATAATTAAAATTCCAAAGGTAAAGACAAAGAAAGAATCTTAAAAGCAGCAAGAGAAAGATAGCTACTACCTGCAAGGGACTTCCCATAATGCTGTCTGCTGATTTCTCAACAGAAATACTTCAGGACAGAAGGGCATGGCATGAAATATTCCAAGTGATAAAAAACAAGGAACTATAACCACTAGAGGAAGTTAACATTATAATACAATTTTTTATAGCTTGCCTGCTCATTTGTTTCTCATAAGTGTGTATTCAAGTTTTGGCATTCTCCTGAATTTCTTTGTACTATTATTTGTGTATTTATCACTAAATAACAATGGTATTATTTTGTATTTTTCAATCTTTAGATAATTATTGTTAATTTTATTATATGTGTGCAAATATGTATACATATATTTAATATTTAGAACAAAGAAAATGCTTAATCTGTGGTTAGATCTTACCATTAGTTTAATACAACATTAAAAAACTCATAAAATCGAAAAACATAGCAGAAAAAAGAAATAAAATATATGATAGCATGTAAGTCATAAGGGGTAAATGGAGTTAAAGTGCCATAGAATATTACATTGAGTAGGAGAAAAGTGAAAATACTGATTAATTTTATTCATTGATAAGTAAAATAAGAAAGTTAAGTAAAGAAAATATACAAACAAATTACCAAAATTGAAGGAAGAGTAAATCAATTTGAATGCCCACAAAAACAAATGCGTTCCTAATAAATAAATTTCCAGGTCTAGAACAGATGGGTTCCTGAACACATTTTACCAAATATTCAAGAATAACTCACTTTAGATGTTCTCCTATGGAGCTAAGTAACCAGGACCCCAAAATATGATTTGGAAAGTACAATAAAGAAATCACAGGAAAATCACATTGATATCTATCAGGCAAATAATAAATATTAGCACAACCTTTTCAAATATGTATAATAAGCTTCATGTATATATCAGGATTATTCCAGGAATTCAAATTTAACATTTAAAAATCCATTAATATAATCTATAATATTAGCAAGTTAAAGGAAGTTAAAGGAAGAAAAAGATAATAATTTTAATAAGTGTAGAAAAAGCCATTAGTAAAATTCAACATCATTTTATGATTCTTAGAAACTATAGAATACTAGGATTAAAAGGACTTTCCTTAACCTAATGAAAGGTACCTACAAAAAACAAACTCTTCAAAGAATAGCTTCTTAAGGATGTAAAAACAAGTAAAATTAAATTTGTCTAGTAATGAATACATTTCTGGTAAAACTATGAAAATAAAATAAAAGGATTTATTATTAAAAAAAGTGAGGATAGAGTTAAATCTGAAATAAAATGAGGAGAAAGTGATTGGTGATGATGTGATCTAAGTTATCAGCAGTGTTCTAGTTCTAAAATGAAGGATGGTTGCAGGATATACACTTCAAAAAATTATTATTTGAAGTATTAGATAAGTTTTTATGCTGTTCTCATGTACCAGTGCCCTTTGCCTCCCTTTACAGTGGAACCATTAGATCAATTAATTTGATTTTGTAGAGTCTCTGGCTCTATTTACTTTCATGGCCCCAATATATTTTCAAGAGAACTACAACTACTCCCATCAAATTCATGCCCCCTCCCACCTCCACACACACACATAATTCCTTGCAGGCCCATTTCTATATTTATGTAGCTGTTTAGAAGTAAAAGAGAATCTTGCCTTTAATTTGACTGTACCACAGTGTAATGGAAAGAATAATATGTTGTAGTCAGTTGATAAATTTCAAGTTTTAGCTTTACTACACACACACACACACATACACAAACACACACACACACACACACACCACCCTTTGACAAGGTCTTGACATAAGAGTTTTAGTTTCTTTACATGAGAAGTATTTTTTTTCATAGAATTATAAAGCTTATGTAAGATGTATATTAAATTCAGATACAAAAACATCTAATCCAGTTTTTCTGCAATTTGAATCTATTTAGACTTGTAATTGAAAAGTTTTGAAATAATAAATTTCTAAGGAAGGCCAGGAAAATTTCTCTCTTCTTAAACTGCAATTGTGAACCATTTCCAAAAAAACACATTAAAACACAATAATGTTACAATAATGACACCTTGCTTATCAGGTTGTTTTGTTATTTTTATTGTTGTTGGTTTTTTTAATTTCTTATGGAAACAGGGGATGAAATTTTGTTGGTGAGGTAAAAAACTATTTTCCAACTCTGTTATAAAACCCAGCTATATTTTATTTCAATAGTCTTGAAAACTATATCAGAGAAAATTAGCTATTAAAATTATAGTATTTTTTGCCTAACTGGTTTGGCTCAGTGGATAGAGCTTCGGCTTGTGTACTGATGGGTCCCAGATTCGACTCCGGTCAAGGGCATGTACCTTGGTTGCGGACACATCCCCAGTAGGGTGTGCAAGAGGCAGCTGATCAATGTTTCTCTTTCATTGATGTTTCTATCTTTCTATCCCTCTCCTTTCCACTCTGTAAAAAAAATCAATAAAATATATGTAAAAATAAAATAAAATGACAGTATTTTTAGAAATGTTAATAGCTAATAATAAATAATAAGTTGTAGGTTTTTACTGTTTTAAATTATTTAAAACAGCATGTCAATGGCTTCTACAGGCTACTAATATAAGCTGTAGTTTTTGTTAGATATGAAGGAAACTAGTGATTGGAGCATAGCCATGAAATTTCCTAATATGTGCTGTGTGTGTTCATATCTGTGTATTCATATGTACACATAACATGCTTTACATCATATAACTGTTTTATATTAGCTATACCCATACATTTATGTCATATATATATATATATATATATATATATACATATATATATATGTACAACAAAGCATGTAGATGAACTTTATGTTTACTTCATTAACAAAATTATGAAAATCCTAATAATTTGGACCCATCATACCTCATGAGCATTATCTGCTACCATCCACGTGGGGGCAGCACATCCTAAAGCCAGATAAACTACTTGAAGGAAAGAAAGTCCTGAGTGAGATCAGGGTTTCACATTTATAGCTGTGACAGGATACACAGATATTTGTATATCATAGTTTTGAAAGTGCTTTTACAAATAATTTCTTGTTGAATCCTCATAAATTTATTATACCTTAACTTTATGATGTAGATGAAGAAATCAAGCTCAGAGAAGTTGAGAATTTTCTGACAATTGAAAGTTTTGTAATTATATCTCATTTCCATGAATTATATATTTCTCATTCCACTACATTTTGGCTACAAGATTATGGTAATAAAATCATTGGCAGAGATGCCATCTATACAGAAAGCAGTTTCCAGGTGAAATTTAGAAATCGCTATTAAAAATTATTTTTTTAAAAACCCTCGCAGAGAAATCCCAGCTATCATTAGCTTTTGACTTCTGCTTCAGCTGGTATCTACCACGTCAGCTAAATGGAGGAATTGTGTCTTGCACTCTTCCATTCCTTACCCGGCATAATAAACTGTTTCTTGTCTCACTTAGGAGATAAAAAGATAAGTTTTCTGGCTTTATGTCTCTCCTAAATTCACTTGCATGGACACAGTGCTTTTCAAGACATTTAAGCTGGAAGTGCCAAACTCTTGAATCTCAAAAATGCTCCTGAGCATTTTTGCCATCTTTTGGTTAAAAATATCACAAGTTAACAGTCCTTTTATTCAAGCCCTCAATTGTAGAGGCATTATGGATGTTGAGGTAAAAAATCAAGATACAATGATTACTGCCATTAATTCTAATTAAAAGAGCCTTAAAATATTCAATTTTTTTCTATGTAGGAATAATGTGTATAGGAGTAGTTTTCTTATGGAACTCGAAGTTTGGAAGACAACCTGCAGGTCATTTAAGAGAAAATAAGAAACTTCTATTACTAATATCTTATTTCCTATGTAATAATGAAATAAATCTATTTCACTTCTCCTATGCATATAATTATAGCTATCATACTTATTAACTTTGGAACCCATATTCTTATATGATCCAGAAAAAAAAATTCATCTGGGAGAATATTGGTGAAAAAGAATGACATTTTAAAGTTAGTACTCTGAGATTTGCATTTCTGAAAAATACATTTGGGGGGAGTAATTGCTTAATTCCAAAATGGCTGTTTTCACTTTTAATAATGCATTTCAGGTGTTGTACTTGATCAGAAAAACATTAATTTGTACCATTTCTTAATTTGGAATGTACTTACATTTTATTGTATTTTGGGGTTATAGGGTGATCAACTTGTAAATGCTTTATGAATAAATGAAAGGACTATGCATTCATAGTAAGAAAGTTTTATATCACTCAATTGTGTCATGCATAATAATAATAATAAGATCCCTAATCTCTTTATTTTTATCTATCTGCCTATTTTACACTGTAATTTTAGACTCAAAATTTTGTTCATTATTTCTTCTATATGACATGTCATTTAGACATGCCATTCTCTCTTCTGTCATTAAAAAATGCTCATTTTATGTATTTTTGCTAGTCTTTTTCTTCCTTTCATCCTTCTTCCCCTTTCCCCTTTTCTTTCCCTTCCTTTCTTCCTTCCCTCCTTCCTTTCTTCCTTCCTTCCTTCCTTCCTTCCTTCCTTCCTTCCTTCCTTCCTTCCTTCCTTCCTTTTTCTTTCTGCCTGGTCCACTTTTCTTATTATTTTAGAATGCTTATGCTTTTTAACATTTTATTTCATTTTTTAAAATACTATTGTTATTTTAATTTATTTTGTTCTGCCATGTCATTTGTAAATTCCAATATAATTTTTATTTTTGCTTATATATTTCTATAAAATAAATGTTTTTAAACTATTCAGAGATACATAATTCCACACATCAAATAAAATATTATCCTTCACAAAAGGAATTCTTTAGTAGAACTTTATTTTTTCATTCATAGCCTTCTCTTTCACACAGTATTTACAATGAAAACTTTAATAAGATTTTTCTTTCCCACTCTCCCCCTCTTTCAATTCCTGAGTTTTAGTGGAAAGCTTGGGGATTCCTCATCCTAGGTTATAATTAAACTAGAGGCCCAGTGCACAAAAATTTGTGCACTTGGGTGGGTCCCTCAGCCATGCCTGTGCCCTCTTGAAATCTGGGACCCCTCGGGGGATGTCCACCTGCTGGCTTAGGCCCGCTCCCCTAGGTATTTGGCCTAAGCTGGCAGTCAGACATTCCTCTGGCAGTCCGGGAGCCCTCGGGGGATGTCCCCTTGCCAGTGGGGAGCAGGCCTAAGTTGCAGTCACACATGCTTAGTGCTGCTGAGGAGGCGGGAGAGGCTCCCACCACCACCGCTGTGCTGGCAGCCATCAGCCTGGCTTGTGGCTGAGCAGATCTCCCCCTGTGGGAGCGCATTGACCACCAGAGGGCAGGTCCTGCATTAAGCATCTGCCTCCTGGTGGTCAGTGTGTGTCATAGTGACCAGTCATTCCCAGTCGTTCTGCTGTTAGGGTCAATTTGCATATTACCCTTTTATTATATAGGATTGTTCCTTAGACTTTTCAATTGTTCTTTTCCTTTTGTCTTCAAATTTTATTAGCTTTCACATTCAGATTTATAACTATTACATATACATGACCATTGCAACCAATAAAGGACTTCAAAGTTATTTAACAAAAAATTTGATATTTTTTTCCTCCTCATAAGCTTTTCTTACTTATCCTGGACCCCTGGCTAATGTTAATCAATTGTTGTATATTTTTCTGTATTCCTACATAAATATATACCCACATACACTCTAAGATGTATGTGTGTATGGGCTTTTGGTGAACTTGACAAGAGCATCTGGTGAGATGATAGAGGTGAAAAATCTCACTGCAGTGGATTCAAGGAGGAGAGAATCTGTAGATTTTGAATATACGGTAGTCAACACTTTCTATGAGTTGGTTGTAAAGGAGCAGAGAAATGTGCTTGCTGGAGACTTAAGAAGAATAAGGAGATTTTTGTATTTTATCTTTAACATGGAAGAAATAACATTCATGAAATGAGGGAATGATTGTGAAAGAAAGATAAGAAAGAGAGCAAGTGGGCATGGGAGACAGTACATTCAAAGAAAAAGGAGCATATGAAGCGCCTGAGGGATCAGACACACATAGGCTGATTGACAAGAGTTTGTGATAATTCTCTTCTGATTACTTTTGTCATGAAGTGGAAGGTGGTTTTGGAGGCTTGAGAACAGCAGAGAAAGTACGAAATTATCTTAGGAGAGTGGAAAGTGAATGAAAACAGAATATTGGAGAGGTGATGACTATAAAATGATGGTTATGAATATAAATATTACTATTCAGCATGATTACATGGATTTCCCAGCCACCTTTAGCTGTGAACATTGGTATTTTGCCAGACCAATATGAGGATGGGGTAAAGGAGCTAAGATGTATGATTGATACAACAGTGATTGATGTATCATAAAATCTCAACTGGGTAAAGTGGTAAATCTGAATGTGAGAGGCAATGGGGGAATGTGACAAACAGCAAAATCAATGGATTGTTTGTTCTAATGTATTGAAAGATTGCTGGAAGACAAATACCATATGATTTTATTTGTTTGTGGAATCTAATGAACAAGATAAAAAAATAGAAACAAACTCATAGATACAGAAAATAGAATGACAGCTGTCAGAGGGGAGGGGATTTGGGAGGCTGGGTGAAATCTGTGAAGGGATTAAACAAAAACAACAAAAACTTATGTACACAGGCAACAGTATGGTGATTTCCAGAGGGAAGGTGGATGTGGGGGCAGGTGGAAGAGGGTAAATGAGATAAATGATGACAGAAGGAGACTAGACTTTGGATAGTGAGTTTTTTCTACTCATTTTATTAGTTTCTCCTCAACACTGTTCAGATCATTTCATCTTATTTTGAGATCTTTATACTAGATGTGTTATTTTTGGTATAAATACTTCTAATAATTTTCTCAAAATGTAATGAATAGAATACTGTTTGAACCATTAAATGTTCTCAAAATATTTTGCTTTGGTATTGCTGCATGAGTAATATTTTGGCAGGAGTTTCTTAGTGCACACTTTCCTCAAAAGCTATAGACATTATACTTACAGAGGAGAAATCCAATAGTGGTCCAATTTTCCTCCCTTTGAAATAAAATAAACCAATTTATTCTGACAGAGCATAAACTTTTTCTCTTCAAATGTTAAAATCTTTCCAGTGTGAGTTTTCATTTCTTAAAGCCTGCCTTAGATTTATTGGATGCATTTCATCTAAAATTTTAATTTATTCTTCAGCATAGTAAAACACATTTTTAAAATTATTTTTTGATTATTGAATTTGTTTTCCCAAATTTTGTCTTTGTAAATCCTTTATTGTTCTCTACAGAGTATTCATCTCTCATCCATTTCTCTAACCCTTAATCTTGTCACATATTTTTCATTTCTCTGTGTATTATTTATAAGATCATTCTTTCATCTAACTTTTAAGATAACTCAGTTTTCATGAGTCTTTTATATTTGGAAAGTACAATTTTTTAAATGTTTGTTGCTGTTGTTGTTCACAATTCTAATTTTTTAAATTACATTTAAAAATTTACTGCTTAATGCTTCTCTGTCTCTGGATCTATTTTTGTTCATCAGTTTATGTTGTTCATTATATTCCACAACTGAGTGAGATCATGTGATATTTATCATTCTCTTTCTCGCTTATTTCACTTAGCATAATGCTCTCCAGTTCCATCAAACCTCAGAGGGAAGGTAGGGGAGGGTGGGGGTAAGGGGGAGAGATCAACCAAAGGACTTATATGCAAGCATATAGGCCTAATCAATGAACACAGACAATAGGGGAGTGGGGGCATGAGTGGGGGGGATAGGGGGCAATGTGGGGATAAGGACACATATGTAATAACTTAATAAAAAAATTAAAAAAAATTAGTCAGAATTTTGAAAGACTGAAAAATAGATTTTAATTATGGGAATTAAAAGAATATATAAAGTAAAAAAATAAAAAAATAATCTCCTGCTTTTTTCAAGGAGTCTATTTAAATAGGATCTTCCTGTCTTGTGGGTTCTTTTTCATATTACTCAAATAAGATCTTGCTGTTGGTGTATTTTCATGTAGCCTTCCTGCTTACAGAGACTAAATCTCCAAAAGTGTTCTTTCATGGCCATTTACTTATTCTGGCCAGGCTGCCTATTTTCTTCTAGTCTCTCAATAATCATTGGTTAACCGATTCCAAAAATATTTTGCTCTATTTTAGTTTTGTACTCTAAGTACTGTACTGCTGTATTTCCTATATTCTACAGAAAGATCTGTTTTTTTCAAATCCCAAAATATTGTACTAATTTACTTATTTATTTTAAAACTAGAGGCCCAGTGTGCGATTGAAATGGCTCCAGGAGGCGCCCAGCCTCCCGCTGTGTGAGGAGGCACCCTGTCGGGGGTCAGGACTCTCGCCTGACCTGCAAAGCTGCAGCTGGCTGCAGCTTGTGTCTGCTGGGGTGGGGGCAGGCGCTCCTGTGTGTTGTGTCTCCTCTCTGGCCCGCCCCCAGCCCCAGCCTCCCCGTGGCCACTGGGGTGTGGGCTGCATGCCATCCCCTCTGGCCCATCTGTGTGTGCAGCTCCTCCTGAGCTGTCCTGATGCAGCCTCCTCCTGAGTGGTCTTGAAACTCGGCTAATTAGCATATTCCCTGTTTATATAGATAGATTTTACAGTCTTGAATTCATCCTAGTTATATTCCTATAGGTTTTTATGACTGTGTCATACTTAATATCTAAGTAAATGAGCTATCTGACTCAAACTATTTAATCACTCAGTTCCTCCATTTATAAAATGAAGCTAATAATGGTGCCTATTTAAAAGGGAGTTTTTCAGATTAAATGAAAAGTTACAAGGTCAGCTCCACACTTGACACATAGAAAGTAATCCATGCTAGTTTTTATGGTTTCACTTGTGATTTTTAATAACTGTGTCCTAGAGAACTTACTCAATAAATACTTGATGATAACTCATTCTAGTCACCCCCTGTTACTCCTCATCTTACTGGCTTTGCAAATTCCCAACCCTGATTGAGTTAAACATTCCACCTACTTTGTGCCCAAACAAAGCTATAGAAAAAACACTACTGTGGTAACTGGTCTCACTTTAAATTCAAGTTCATGACCATGCCCTCAGGTTTCTTTCTCTATTTCTTTCTCACTCTCCTACGCTCCTAGAAAACCCTCTGACATCTCCTTTTCTGTTTTTCTTTGCTCTATTTTTTGTTTTATTTTTTAGGCCACCACTCCTGATCTTCCTTTTTTGTTAAAATGTTTTAACACATGCTATTCAGAATATGGTGGGAGAAGTGTCCTAAACAATGTGCTTAATCAACTCAGACAAATGACAAATATATTTACACTAGGGGCCCAGTGCACGAATTTGTGCACCTTGAAAGGAACTGTGGGTTGTGAGGCTGTGGTGGGCACAGGGGCAGGTCTTGGCCCATCCTCTGCACTCTTGCCTGGCCCCTACCTCCACGGACCCCCCAGGTCCCCTGTCTGCCAGCAGCCCTGCTCCTGCCACCACTTCCATGAGCTGACAGAGCAGAGTGATGGGGGCTGGCACCAGCAGTGGGTTCGAGCGGTGGCTGCTTCCTAGCTCTGGCAGCAGGTGTGAGTGCCCCGTGGGACAGCGGTGCACAGGAGCAAAGAATTTTCAGTAACCACCAGAGGCTCATCCCAATGACAACGAACGACCACCCGCCTTAGTCTGGCTCCCCTGCTCACCTGCTCCACCATCCTACCTACCACCTGCCATGTTCCACGTGCGCACCCTGGTTTTCAGCGCATGTCATAGTGAACAGTTGTTGGGTTGTTCCCCTTTTCGATCTATTTGCATATTAGGGTTTTATACATATAGATGGCCAGCCTGCCCAGGTTTCATTCGTGAGGGCTTCATGAAACATAAAATGACTGTATACACTGGAGCTGTGTGTCAGCACTTTAAGTAAGACTTCTCCATCAGTGACAAAAAATACCTTTTAATACTAGATATCTACATTATGGCTAAGGTACTCACCTATTATGGTAGCAAATAAAAATGTCCAAGTTTAGTCAGCATTCTCAGGGGACTGTTGAGGGTAACTTGTGGCAGATATTAAGACCCATTCCTTGAATAAGCTCTGGAGTACTAAAGAGAGATAGTTAAAATAAAATCATTATAAAAGTAAAACGTTACATTATATGCCCTATAACAAAAGTGAAAATTATTTTATCCAGGGGCACTGTATTTTATGAATAAACATTTCTTTCTCAAACAGCTCTAGCATTTTGCACGAACTATATGATTTAGGTGACACAAAGGAAAGAGTTTCAACAATTTCATAAAAACAAGAAGTAAGCAGTGACAATAAATGTTTTGAAAGCCTCAGGTGTTCAGCCCTTAGAATTTGGTCTACCATAGAGGAACCCCAAAGAGCTCAGAGGCGTCCAGAACTAGACCTAAACTAGCTGGCTTACTCTGAACATGACGGTTTCTTCATTTTTGTACTCGAGTCTTATGAAAAGTTTCTATGTGTAGGTTCATCCCATGTGTAAGTACTATTTTAATGAGAAAATTTTTAAATGGTAAACTTCTTTTCCTCTCTATTACAGTGTTACTGACCACTTATAAGTCAATTGTAGTCAAGAAATTCATTTATAAATCACATATTTTGGAACCCGTTTTTCTGGTTTTACTTGTTCTATAGTTCAAAACCAGCCTAAGCCAAACACTTCCCTTAGAAATATTTAACTTGAAATATTGTACACAATAAACTGTTCTATATGCCTTAATCACGTTCCAACAATAACCTTGTGGAATGTGTGCTCAGAGTGCTAACTTGGAGTGTCAAAAGAGGTGCCCCTGCTGGGGACTGTACACCCTGTACCTTTCATTCAAACAAATGATAATACATAGAGGCTAAAATATCTTAACATTTTCATCTCTACTGACTCACATGCCAGGAAAATAATATGTCAGTGTGAAGAGAGACTGGGGAGAAAGAGCCATTTTATAGGTTAATATATATTTTTTATTTTTACGAAATAAAAAACTTCCTGGAACTTACCCACTCCTGGCATTTGTGAGATCAAGAGTACAAATAAGCCCTAGCTGGTTTGGCTCAGTGGATAGAGCATTGGCTTGAGGACGGAAGGGTCCTAGGTTTGATTCTGGTAAAGGGCACATGCCTGGGTTGTAGGCTTCTTCCCCATGGGGGGTGTGTAGGAGGTAGCCGCTCAATGATTGTCTCTCATTATTGATGTTTCTATCTTTCTCTGTCCCTCTTCCTTCCTCTCTGAAATCAATAAAAGTATATATTTTTTTAAAAAAGAGTCCAAATAAAAGCCCACAGCCCCTCCCAGCTCCATTTTCCTCCCGAAAGGGTCTTATATAAATGTATTTGGACAAGCTAAGCCACATAGCTATTTTGGCAGAATTAGAAATCAGGTTCCTGTCTGAATGCCTTTACTCAATTCATGCTGCTTATTATTGTCACTCAGACTTTCTAACTTGACTGTGTAACCAGGAATATATATGTTTTCCCTTTCACAAAACAGAAGTCCCTAGTGGTATTATTTTTAAATTAATGCATGAACAGAAATTCAGAGACAGAGGAGGAAGACCTACGGGATAAGTTACTGAAGGCAGTATTTTCTACACTATTTCCTGTGTGGCACGGCTACCACAGAAAATTGTTAACCCAGGAAAAGAAGGCATTAATTCCTTCTGTGTTGCCTGAAACTTATCGAAATTCACAGCAAGTATGAATCTATAAAAAAATTAATGGTCAAATATTTAATTATATCTTTTTGAATTGGAAGTAAAATGAAAAATATTTACTATTGTTAACTATTTGTTATTAGTTTTTATGTTATTATTAGCTGTTAAACAGTTAATCAACTTGCCCATCAACTACTATATAGCCTTTCTTCTTAGTCTTACCAACAAGATCATTCTGGGGTAGCCAGTCATAGAGCTGAGTATTGGCTCCTAACGTGGCTGGTTTCTTTCCTTTGTATCTCCATAAAACCTGTGGAAGACAGTGAATATATTTCACAAGTAATACCACAGGATAATGATGTCTTAAGGTTGTAGAGTTTGTATACACCATGCATCTACTCTACTTTAGGTAATAGTTGAGAAGGGAGTATAGAAGTATACTTTATAAACACCAAGAAGTAGTGGGGCTGTTTATAACAACCTTTTTAAACGAGTTTGTGGTAATTGCCAGATATCATTTTGTCTATTATCACTAAGAACTTCCAGGAGTGAGATTATAAGTGAAGACTTAGAAAATAATGCCATGATAGCCTAATGAGTCAGAGTTTGGGAGTTAAAATTTTTATGGCCCAGGACCTCCATATAATTTTTATCACTGGTGCTCGTAGCTTTATCTTCATATTAGTGTTTCTTACAAACATTGCTTTAGATTTTAACTACTTATTTTTTGGATGACTGGTTATCATTTCATCCTCCATTTCTTTCTACTTCTTTTTTCTCTCACAACTTCTTTATTTTAAAGTAAAAATAAGGTAGTGCTTTTGCTTATATTCCAAAGTTTGGTGAAATATATTGTTTGGTTTCATTTCTGCAATTATCATATTTGCATTTATATTTAAGTTTTATAGAATTTTATGGAATTTAACCAAATATACAAATAAAAACAGCTTTTGGATGTTTTATAAATAGCAATATAAAAAGAGAAGTAATCTAGGATGGTGGTGATAACATTAAAATGAATTGAATATTATAAATTAGGACATGCAAAGTGTTAGACTATATTAACATTCCCATGGCCTTTTAATTCTAGAAAATGTTAATTAAAATGCTAAATGAATTTAGGCTTCTACTTCTGTGCTTAACTATGATAAATCAAGTCCTAATACAAACAAAGACATGGAGGATATTCTTATGCAGCTTTTATATCTATGTTTGCCATTCCTTTCTCCTTTTTCCTGGTCTTGGAGTAAATGCACTTCAGAACTATTTTGGGAGTTGTTAGAGCAGGCCTTAAGATTTCATGAAAAATGGCGCTTAATGTTTTCATTTCTATTCATTGAAAACAAATGATTGTAACAACAAAGCTCAGCAAGCAAGGTGCAAATATGCCTATGCTCACTATTATAATGTTTTACAAATGTTTACTTAATAATGGTACCTGATATGTTAGGTGTAAAATGAGATTCAAATATCAGTGGGAAAGACACCAGCCCAGCAGGATTAAAGGTTGTACTAACCTTCTGTGGAATCTGGGCAAGGGCTGAAGCAATAAGATTTCCCTTTTCTTCTGTGAGATGTTGGATGACTGAACCCAGAGAAAAGACCACAATACCATCTTTGCCTGAGCTCTGGACAAAGTCTTCTATTTTCTGTAGAGAAAAAAAATCTTTGTATTACAGATATACAGTATGTTAGGGAATAAAATAAAGTTCTCTTATACTTCTAAAATGAAGATTCAAGGGAATTGTCAGAGGCCTGGCTAGAGTTTTTAAAAATCATTGACACTTAGAACCATCTACTTTCTTTAGGAAGAAATATATAATGCAATATACAGATAATGTATTGTAGATTTGTACACTTAAAACTTATATAAATTTATTAACCAATGTCACTCCAATAAAGTTACAGTTTATATCTAATATATATTACTGCGTTGATCTGCTTACTGCTTCATTGGTAATTTTCTCATGTTCAAGTCTTCCTTTATTAATATGCCTAAGCAGATAATTGTTAGAATTGTGGTATATATAACCCTATCTAATAAAAGACAAAGATGCTAATTGACTGTACCTTCGCTAGGCCCATCAGCCAATCAGAGCAATATGCAAATTAACTGCCAACAAAGATGGCAGATAATTTACATACTGCAGGCAGGGCGAGCCAGTGTGAGCTGCCAGCCGGGACCCCTGTGTGCCACCTAAGCCCCGCCTCCAGCCGGGACCCCCATGTGCGGCCCTGGGCGGCGGGGCTTGGCAGTGCAATCGGCCCGAGGAAGCCCTATTCTTGCAGGAATCTTCCTGCAATGGGCCTCTAGTAATCTATAATAATAAAAGGGTAATATGCTAATTAGACCAGACTTCCTTACTGAGGTCATTCTTGACTTCCTTCCAGACAAAGCTGGGGCTGGAGCAAAGCCTGGGTCCCTGGTGACTGCCAGCGGCTGCAGCAAAGCCAGCCCAGATTAAAGGTGCCAGAGGAAGCTGGTGCCAACAGCCAGGGGAAGGAAGGCCTACTCTTGCACAGATTTCATGCATTGGGCCTCCAGTATAGTAATAGTAATGTATTGGAAAAAGATATATAACATATTTAAACAGCTCTATAATCATAAATTCCTTTTAGGAGATAGTGATTGCCTGTCTTTCTGATGTATAAAACTCCCAACTCAGTGGACATTAGCTACATGTTCTTAATTTCAGCCTTAGCACAGAGTTGATAGCTAGCTACTTCTGTAAATTAAACTGCCTCACCATTTAGAGTTGTGCAAGTTGGCCATGGGAAACTCTGGGTTTGGACCCAGTAAGATCATCCTATCTAATAAAGAGGGAATATACAAATTGACCATCATGCCTAATGGTCAAGATGGCTGAGCCCACAGCGGAGGCAGGTATTCCGTAACACAAGATGGCTGCGCCCACAGTGGAGGCTGAGTTCCCATAACAAGCCTTAATGAGCAGTCAGCAGGGATCTGTGGCTGCGTGGCGCTGGGCCAAAGCAGGGGACCTGAGGCTGCGCCCCCACCACCTGGTGGGACTTGACAGGGGACCTCAGGCCGCACCCCTTGCCCTGGCACCAGGCTGCGGGACCTCAGGCCACGTCCTCCACCTGGTGGAGCTTGACGGAGGACCTCAGGCTGTGCCCCCAGTTGACAGGGCTTGACGGGAAACCTCAGGCTGCGCCCCCCACCACCTGGCAGGGCTTGATGGGGGACCTCAGGCTGCACTCCCCACCCCAACACCAGGCCAAGGGACCTGAGGCAGCGTCCCCTACCTGGTGGGGCTTCACAGGGACCTCAGGCCATGCCCTCTGGCCCAGGCCAGGGGACCTCAAGGAGCAACCCCCAGCCTGGTGGAGCTTGACAGGGGATCTTAGGCTGAGCTCCCCACCTGGCAGGGCTTGACGAGGGATCTCAGGCCATGCCCCCTGCCTGTGCGGCTTGACTGAAGATCTCAGGCTGTGCCCCCTGCCTCGGACCAGGGGACCTCAGGCCACGCCCCCACCCCAGTGCCAGGCTTGGGGACCTGAGGAAACACCCCCTTCCTGGAAGGGCTTGACAGGGACCTCAGGCCATGCCCCCTGCCCTGGCACCAGGCCAGGCAACCTAAGGCCATGCCCCTCACCTGGCATGATTTGACAGGGTTGGGGCAGGCCGGGTCTGGGTCTCATGCAATTTTGAGGTATATGTGAGTGGGCAGGGACTTTCTTCTGGTTCCTGTGGCGCATCCCAGACTCTGACAGGAGGAAGATTTTCATATACATTTTACTAATTTTCTTTCATCTCTGAAACTTCCATTATAGAGAAAGGCACATAGCAATATTAAAATATTTCCTCTAATTAATTCCCTTTTAATGTGCACGAATTTCATGTACCGGGTCACTAGTATTCTATGAGAATGATATCCTCTAGACATGCATCATCTATTCCTTGTGAAATCTTTTGTGGCAGCTCTGGAGTCACATATTCCCCAATTAAAGGCCTTTAAATGACCAGAAAAGAAATGATGTCAAAGTTTACTATGTCAGCTTCATTAATATGAATGAAGGACATAGGAGGACATATTTGACACCACAGAAATTATCTTGTTATTATTTTGATTCACCTTCCCAAACACATGGAATTTGAATAAAATGTATGTGTGTGAGTGTGTGTGTGTGTGTGTGTGTGTGTTCTTGATTGGAGGACCTATCATCATCATTTTTCCTTTTTTTGATGTTTTAACAGTTTATTTTGAAGGTGATTTAAAAAATATTTAAGGAAAATCTGAGAAAAAAATTGCACAGAATATACTCATTAAATAAGTATTGTGATTAAATAAAAATAAGTGCAATACCTTTTCTTCTGCAACTCCAGTAAATAAGTTGTTATTCTGAAGTTTCTTATACTTCCAAAAATGGGGGCGGGGGGGGGGCGGATTATGACAACTAAACTACCTCTTATTCCCAGAAACCAAATTTTTCTGTTCTTCCCAATAAGTCAGTTTCCATCTTCCAACTCTGACTTGTTTTTTTAAAAGATATGATGCTAGAAATTCAGAATGATTTGGTAGTCTCTCCTTTGCAAGTACAGCAATTTTCTGTAATAAGAGGCACAACAATCTGATGCAGGTAAGTACAGTTGACAAAGACTGCAGATCCACTTTCTGTTTTGATGATTTTTCTGCATTAATATTCTCAGTTTTTACTATCCTCTCAATGTTAGCTGTGGGACTACACTCAGAATGAGGATTTTCTGAAACCGGTACCTGTCTTCCAGCATCTGCTCTGGCTCCATGTCGGACACTGCAAGTCACAGTTTCTGGATAGCAATTCATGCTGGAGCCTTCAATTTCTTAGAGCCTTCTGTAAAATAAATCAAGAATTCTCCTAGGAACATCATGTACCCTGAAAACTTCCTAAAGGGATTTTTAAAATATTCTTACAATACAAGTAAATGAGGGTTTCCTCTTCAGTCACTATTGATAGTTTAGCACAATACCTATGTAATGCTTATCTATGACTCATTTGTTTTTTAATACTTTTTTCTTTTAACATTCCTGACCCTCCTCAGTTGGCAAAAACTAAAACCATTTCCCTTAAGGACAAGTATAAGACAGGGATATCTGCTTTTACTACTTTTCAATATAGTACTAGCAGTTCTAGCCACTATATTGATTTCAGAGAACAAGGAAGAGGGATTGAGAGAGAGAAACATCAATGATGAGAGAGAATCATTGATCGACGGCCTCCTGTACACCCCCTACTGAGGATGGAGCCTGCAACCTGGACTTGTGCTCTGACTGGGTATCGAACTGTGAGCTCCTGTTTTATAGGTCAATGCTCAACCAGTGAGCCACACCAGCCAGGCTCAATGGTATTTTTATACACCAATAATGATCTATCAGACAGAGAAAATAAAAAAAAAATTCATTTACCATTGCAACAAAAAATTTCAGATACTTAGGAATAAACTTATCAAAGAAGGTAAAACACTTGTACTCAGAAAACTATAGGACATTGAAAAAAGAGATAGAAAAAGATATAAACAAGTGGAAGAATATACCATGTTCATGGATTGGTACAATTAACATAATTAAAATGTCCATACTATCTAAAGCAATCTATAGATTCAATGCAATCCCTATTAAAATACCAATGACATATTTCACAGATCTAGAATAAATACTCCAAAAATTTATATGAAATAAAAAATGATGCCAAATAGCTGCAGCAAAATTGAGAAAGAAAACAAAGTTGAAGGGATCACAATACCAGATATCAAGTTATACTACAAAGCAAATAAAAATAGCCTGTTACTGGCACAAGAACAGACATATAGATCAATGGAACAGAAAGAGATCACAGAAATTGGCCCAAGTCATTATGCTCAATTAATATTTGACAAAGGAGGCAAGAGCATATAGTGGAGTTAAGACAGTCTATTCAATAAATGGTGATGGGAAAATTATGCAAGTGCATACAGAACAGTGAAAATTAGATCACCAAATTATATCATACGGAAGAGTAAACTCAAAATGGATACAAAACTTAATGTAATTATGAAACCATAAAAATTCTAGAAGAAAATGTAGGCACCAAAATATCAGACATCTCACATAACCATATGTTTATGGATACATCTCCTAGGGCAAGGGAAATAGAAAAAAATAAACAAATGGGACTACATCAAACTTAAAAGCATTTGCACAGCAAAAGGAACCAGTATCAAAATGAAAAGGGAGCCCATTGTATGGGAGCACATATTTGCCAGTGGATATATAAGATAAGGGGTTAATTTCCAAAATGTATAAAGTACTCATACAACTCAATAAAACAAAGACAAAAAAACAATTGAAAAATTGGGCAGAGGATGTGAATAGATACTTTTCTAAAGAGGACACATAAATGGCCTAGATATATGAAAAATGCTCAATATCATTAATCATCAGAGAGATACAAATAAAAATGACAATGAGCTATCACCTCATACCTGCCACAATGCCTACCATCAATAAATCAACAAACAAGTGTAGAATTTTCTTAAAAAATGAAAAGTAGAACTGCTATTTGATTCAGTAATTCCACTTCTAGGAATATATCCTAAGAATACCAAAACACCAATCTTAAAGAACATATGCACCCCTATGTTCATAGCATTGTTATTTACAATAGGTAAGATATGGAAACAGTCCAAGTGCCCATCAGTACATGAATGGATAAAAATGCTGTGGTACATTTACACAGTGGAATATCACGCAGCTGTAGAAAAGGAGGATCTATTGCCATTTGAGACAGCATGGAGGGACCTGGGGATGATTATGCTAAGCAAAATAAGCCAGTCAGAGAAAGACAAATATCACATGGTGTCACTTCTATGTGGAAACTAATAGACACAATACACTGATGAATAAAATACAACAAGATTTATGGAAACATGGAACAGACTGATGAATATTACAGGGAAGGGGGGAGTGGGACAGTGGGAAGAATTTAACCAAATAACTTATGTATATTGATGCATGGGTAGGGTCCCTAGCCGTGGCTGGCTATCAGGGCCGATCAGGGTCTTCAGGCTGCTGGCCAGGACTTCCTTCCTCCAGCTGCCAGCTACCAGCAAGGGCCTTTCTTCATTCCATCCCACACCCTGGTGGTCAACGCATGTCATAGCGAGTGGTCAAACTCCCGAGGGGAAAATTTGCATATTGGCCTTTTATTATATAGGATATACATTGTCCATGAACACAGAAAGTAGGATGGTGAAGGCCTAGGCGTGTTGGGAACTGTGCAGTTGGGAGCAAGGAGGGAATAAAGGAGGCAACATTTGTAATACTCTCAACATGAAGAAAAAAAAGAATGGTTGACATCCTGTTCTAGTAAAAATTGTATAAAATTGAGTGTAATCATCATTAATTATAAAAAAAACATTTGAATTGGATACAGGTGAATTAAATCTATACTAATAAAAGGGTAATATGCTGATTAGACCAGATAGACTGGAAGTCTTTCCAGACAAAATCATGGTGGCAGAGGCCAAGGCAGAAGCAATTAGGGGCAATCAGGCCAGCAGGGGAGAGCAGTAGGGGCGAATATACTCAATGTACTGTATGTATGTAATATCCAAATATGACAAACAGTCCTAACAAGTTCCAAATTGTCTTATGATAAATGGTTTGGTGACTATAAAGACAGAGTAACCATGGCAAGAGATTTTTTGTTTCCATTTTCACTTAGTTTTTGATAACCAATTGATTACTGTTACGGGTAGAGTTTTAAATAGAAGACAGATATTTTAAAATGTATTCCTTTCATTTACTTAGATTTCATTCAGTCAGATTTCTAAATTTCTTTTGATAACAAGTTTAAAATAAAAAGCAAAATGTCTTACCTATAAGTCAAAGAAAACGGAGAGCATTGTATTTTTTACTCTTTCCAGAAAGGTCATTCGGTCGGTAAGTCCCACCATCTGAACAGGAACATAGGAAGGTGGAGTGGGAAGTTTCCCACAGTGTTTCTCCTTCATGCCTCCCATAGACATTCTTAATGTGAGCACAAAAGGGACTGCAAGCAATTCAACCACCAGCTCTCCACAGGGCATCACAGGGTCTATGAGCATTACATCGTAGTTGGTTTCCTGGAGGTTCTTCATGAGTGTCTGATTGTAGACTGCCTTCTCACACAGGGTTTTTAGAGTTTCCATTATTTCAATAAAAACATTATTCGATCTTATTGTGGATCGCCAGGGTGTTAAGTTTGGCAAGTCATTCAAAATTACATCCAGAAACTTGTCTTGTCCTCTCTCCATTAATTCTTTCAGATATTCTAAATGTAATACCTCGAAGTTCAGTGAGGAAGGTTTCCTGTAGTCAATGAGCTTAGTATGTGGAAAAGTCAACACGATTACCTCATGTCTTTTCTTTGTAAGTTCCTCTAGAATGGTCTTTATATTAAGCCAATGGCTCATGTCAACGGGCCATACCAGAACCTTTCCACAGAATCCACAGCCGGCACTACAGAGCTGCAGCAGCAGAACCGCCAAAGCCCACTTCTTGGGTAACATGACAGCAGCTCTGTCACACACTGCTCTGCAGAGGTTTTAGGGTGTTTCTGCCTAGTGCAGAAACCAAATGGCAATAAAAACATAATAAGTTAAAAATTAACTTTAAAAGAAAACGTTTTTTTGCATTATATGCAAAGTTAATGGTTATTGGGGGGGATAAAACAGAAATAAAAAAGATATCTGGGAAAAAATTTTCAAATTCCAGATTGGAAATAAGGAAAATAACAAATAGGAACCACTTAAAGTTAATATTTCTCTCTCTCTCTCTCTCTCTCTCTCTCTCTCTCTCACACACACACACACACACACACACACACACACATCCACATACACCAACACCCATTCCACTCTGAGTTTGAAGGTGGCAAGTGATTTAGGTGAAAACATATCCCACATCATTTTCCCTATGTGAAATAGCAAATAATTTGCTTGGATACCTATGGGGAATATTTTGACAATACTCTTATGATTAGTACAGGGTGATCAGAATTCCAGAGAGAAAACATAATCCTTTATGGCATAATTGGAAACAACTGTAGTAAGTTAGATAACATATGAGGTGAGATGAAAGCCTTGGTAGGATCTAGGCAGTGTGGCAAAAGGACAGATTTCACAATGAACAGAAGATGAGAAAAGTTCATGTGTATTTGGAAAACATTCCAGTGTGTATGGATCACAGAGAAAGTTGTGGGAAGTAGGTTATAGCAGAAAGTTAGATTGAAATAGGAGACAATAGGTAGTGTCGAATGGTTTCAATTTTAATTTATAGGGAAAAGTTATTTACTGAAATTTTAAAGAAGGGAAATCACAAGATTGAATTTTCCCTTTAGTAAATAATTCTGGCAGCTAAACATAGAATACATACAAAAGCAAGAGTTTAAAAGAAGGGAAACTGATTAAAAATGTATATTGATAACTTAAACATGAGACTATTATAGCCTTAAACATGGATTAAAAATAGTAAATATGGGTTTTTCAAGATGGTGGTGGAGTAGGTGAATCTTTCTCACACTTCCTCTCAGAACCAAATTGGAAATTGGAAATAACACTAAATTGGAAAACAACCACCCTGAATTACTAACTGAAGACTATCTGAAGAGGAGACTTTTAACATACAGTATATCAAAGATTTACAAAATAGTGATTAAACATTTATAGAATTTATGACGTGATCATCCTATAATTCTAGTGCCCATCTGACACCATACATTATGTATGTACTTAACAAAGGATGCAGATGTTGTTATATTGCTATTAGAAAATAATTGATTTTAACTAAAAAGCATTACCAAAAATAAAAGTCAATGAAAAATGAAGTCTTTCATTCATTTGGAAGTTATCTAATTTTATATAAATGAAGCTATTACCACCTTAAACAGTAGAAAATAAATATTGACAGAATTATAAGTAGAATGGCTTGCTTTACAAGTCTACAGACTCGTGGGCAGTGACTAATGGATTAATTGGTTGGTCAAAGACTTGGGAAGAATTAAAGGCAAGATTAAAGGCAAGAAGATCTAGAGTAGAATTATATAGATAAACCTTTTTGAAATTTGCATAATGAAGATCTTAGTATCCAATGGGAATTTCCTTCAGAATCCAAGTGCTGCAGACAACCTTCTTAATAATAAGGTGCTCTGGATGAGTAGTCCTGTATATGACACTGTTTTTTTTCTCCTTCCGGAATTTGGTCATAAAACTTATCCCATTGAGCAATGTACAATGGGATGAAAACTATACATGAACGCACAACATTGAATTCACCTCACTAGGATTTATCTGGCTACTTCACCTGTTATATCCTCAATTTGTTAATAGAATATATCTCCCCACCTCCTTCTCAATGTGGCACTACTCCCTAGGGCTCAAGCTAGCCAAAAGGGAGAAGATAGCATTAGTCCCCTTCCATCACAGAGATGCATCCATTATCTCCATAGACTTAGTTACATTTTAAATAACAATACCCCCTACTGCCTTGTAGTACTTTTGCCAGCTTCATAAACCATGGGTATGAAGTCTTAGTAAAAAGCATGGTATTGATATCAACATGAGCAGGAAACTTATTGTTAGCCAATGATTTGAACAAAATCTAATATCCATACAATTTACTGATTTTACCAAGTTCCCCATTAGCTAATGAAAGCTGTTCAGGGTTTTAGCTGAGATAATCCCCTATGTATTTTAAGCGCTATATTAAAGGATGCAGTGTATGCTTGAAATCATGGCCTGATATATAATGCCTTTGGTATTTTAGTTTGAATACATGGGTTCAGAGTTCAAGGAATTGGAAGGGAATGGCCCCCAGCACAAGTATGCTTCACCATTCCCCTTAGTCTACTTTGTTTTTTATTATTACAACTTGGAGTCAGGCAGTTTGGAAGTTGCATTTTTGTAAGAGAAGAATGATTCCACCAACAGACATGGACATGATTTATTTAGATTAGAACCTGTGAATGCTACTTGATTATTTTGAGCTCTTCTGCTGTGTTACTTTCCTGGCTGTGGTGTTTTATCTAAAAAACCAAGGATAAACTGGGCCGCTGACACATGATAAAATGTGGGCAAAATTATGTCTCCCTATGCAGTAGATTATTACTTAACACTCTGATGTCCAATAGTAAAGTTCAGTGGAAAGCTGTGACAAATCATCCAGATGCTATATATTATCACATTGATTTGGAATGGATGAAGATTTGGATCATCTTTTCAGATAGGGAACCTTGACCAGAGGAGATGCTGCCATAGGATAAGGGGCACATAGAATGTATATGAACAAAATAAGTAAAAGTATTAAATCCAGGCTCCTGAGCATCTCTGAGTCCTGAGAATGTTAAGAATTGTGCAGAGTACTCTGGGCTATGGCACATAGTTTCTGCTTCGTTAGGGATGAGAGTTTCCTCATCTGAACAGTTTTATGAATGACTGGTAAGGAAAAGTCCATTCTAAGACTTTTCTTCTTTTTAAGTATATGCTGAAGCTATACTACCTAGTGAAGTTGGTATCCTCCAGAAATTTTTGGCATCTGTCTTCTAATGCTATTCAGGAAAAGAAAAAAATCTGCAGATAATCATAGAAGGGCAGGGGGAATCATGTGAGCAGTGGACACTGAGCACAAGTCTCCTATGCAATGGTGGCCTATATGAGAAACCAAATGGATGCCTGAACTTGGGTAGAGATCAGCACTATTGATGACCAGCCCTCTTCTCATTGGTTCTTAGCTATTCACTGCATTCTAATTGAAGAAAATAAACTGGGCATAGAGCAAAAATAAAGTTATTCTCAAAACATAATAAAAGTGTAAAAGTCAAAATACACTAATATGAATTACCCTTTAAAAATGTCAACTTATAATAAATGCAATGTTAGCCTTCACAAAAATATTGTAGAATTTATTTGGATTTTCAGTAATGAACATACTCAAGAATACTTATATGCTTTCATAATACAGTTATTTCAAAATTGGAAATAATTTTAATATATCATATTAAAATTAATAAGTATTTCAAAACTGTCAGTATGCCAGTGGATATCATTTATCTCCTTAATTATTTATCAAAAACTGAAGTTAAACCTTTAGTTAGACATGTCATTGAGTTTATAAAGGGTAAAATTCAATCTTAATCTATTTGTTATATGAATGCAAAGCTGATTAAAATATGAACATTTGACTTTAATTAGTTTTTTGCATTGATAAAGATTTACTATAACATTTTTGGTCAAGGAGATCTACTAAAATCTTCTTGACATAACAATTAATTGAAGAATTTAAATTTGTAGATGATAGACTGAAACAGAATATAATGATCATACATTCCCAGTAAATGTTTGTTTTGCTGACAAAACTAAACCTTTCATTATAGTGATTATAGATTATGAGCATTAGTGATTTTTAAGTATGATAAATTGACATCTCACTTCTTTATTAATTGTACTGTTAATTAAAAATTTTATAAAATTATTAAATTATTTATATTTAGTATTTTTATTTCCTCTGAAAGTGATCCGCTTACCTTTAACATATTACTACATTCTGTCCTTGAGAAAAGATGACTAATTGATCTCTTTTGTTTGCAGGCCCTTACACTAGAAGGTACCCAATATACTTATTGACTAAAGGTGGAATATAAGCCATGATTATGCATGTGTTCAGTGGAAATTTGTAGACCTATCTTAGTGTGATTTGCCATCCCAGTTATTATAATTTCATGCTCTGACTCCAGTAACATTGGGAAAGCAGAAAAAAAAACCAATACTATTCTTATAACATACTAATCTTCTATGATGTTTCTCTGATTTATATGTTCTAGGTGATTTTGTGAATTTTATTCTTCCATGTTCCCTACATCCATCAAACTTAGCTCTCATTTTGTGTGTTCCCCAGGATTTAGCATATTGTTAGTCAGCATACCACTTAGGGTCAAAAAATAATGATAATATTGTGTATAGAATCTACATAAAACTATTAGTATCTCTGTGTCAGGAAAGTGAGAGGAAGAGGGTAAAGTCATCTGACAAAAGACAAAGGAAGAACAGGACATGCTCACTAGTTAATGGTATTGTCAAATTCTAGGCTTTATCTGTAGGCTAAGGTAGAGAAATGGGAATTTTGAAAACATGATGAAGATGATATGTTTTCATGAAGGTCATTGTGGCTAAACTGAACAGGATTGCCCATTCAGACCTGTACCACCCTGAGAATGATCTATTCCCTCTTTTTCTTGTTTCCTGTTCTACCAAATTTTTGACAAAAAAATAAACAACATTTTGTGACCAAAAATATAACAGTTGCCACACAGGCCAGCAGGAACCCAATGACATCCAAAGAGTGGTACTGGACCCAGGTGAGGTTGTGAGCAGCTGGCCGCAGGTGTTTGGCTCCTTTGTGGCGCATGACAAACTCGATCCAGAAGACTGCTCGATCCAAGGGCTTTACAGGTTGATCGTGGTGAATGCTTGATAACCTCATAGCATTCTCTTTATAGCTGTTAGACAAAGACAGACAGAAATTAGAGCTTTGTTTCCATTGAAGTTGTAAGTATATATGGTAACTTTGCATAACATGTTATTCATAGATGTGTTGAGGAAACATTTCATTCTTGTTGTGACACAAACCTTGCTGATGGAATGGTATTTTAAGAGTTGTAAAGGGGAGGGTATGGAAGAAATAAATTTTTGACACAATGTAAATAGTTTTATATTTGATCAAATGTCCTATATAATAAAGAGGTAATATGCAAATTGACTGTCACACCCTCACAAACATGGCTGCCTATGACCAGTCCGGTAGGGGGATTAGTGAGGAATGACCAAATGACTGAAGAACAGGCTGCGTGGGGTGAGTAGGCAGCAGGGGGGTTAGTGAGGGACGACCAAATGACCAAACCAGCAGGATGCATGGGGCGACCAGGCTGGCAGGGGGGCCATGAGGGGAGACCAGGCCAGCAGAGGGGGCAGTTGGGAGTGACCAGGCTGGCAGGAGGTACAGTTGGGGGTGACCAGGCTGGCAGGGGGTACAGTTGGGGGTGACCAGGCTGTCAGGAGTGTTAGTGAGGGATGACCAAATGACTGAACAGCAGGCTGCATGGGGCGACCAGGCCAGCAGGGGGGCCATGAGGGGCGACCAGGCCAGCAGGGCGGAGCAGTTGGGAGTGACCAGACTGGCAGAGGGGTGCAGTTGGGGGCAACCAGGACAGTTTGGGGGGCAGCTGGGGGCAACCAAGCAGGCAGGCATGTGAATGATTAGGAGTCAGCAGTCCAAGATAGTGAGAGGGATGTCTGACTGATGTCCCTGAAATAGATATTAAAAATGGAATTAAAAGTAATTCTAATAAATAACATACAAAAATTAATTTCTGAAAGGAAAAATTAAATTCTTGTTATTCTATATTAATAGTGTTGAAAGGAATCACTATAACTCAGGGAAAATATAGAAAATTAGTTATAGAGAAATATCATACTTAAGTTTCTGAATTAATAATGATATTTTTCCATGCCGGAAAGGAAACACAGAAAAAGAGAAAATTATCAGCTAGACTTTAAAACCCACGTCAGCATTTAAAGCTAGAAGATCATGGGTAACATTTATGTAGTTCTGAAGAAAGGAAAGTAATAGTTAAGTATATTTAGATAGTTGTGATTTTCATATCAAGGCAGTGAGCAAGTATCAATAAACATGATCTCAAAGAATTCAATATCCATGAAACTTTATTGAAAGAATATTCCATATGATATATTCATTTAAAAGCTAATGCAAAATACTTTGGAATAAAGAATCTCTCATTCAATGGAGAATTTGATTCCCTTAAATATATATATATATATATATATATATATATATATATATATATATATATATATACTAGAGGCCCGGTGCACAACAATTGGTGCACTCAGGGAGGGGGGGGGTCCCTTAGGCAGACCTGTGCCCTCTCACAGTCTGGCACCCCTCGGGGGATGTCCGGCTTGTTTGTTCCCGCCTCCCTCAGCCGCCAGGCCCAGGTTGATCGTTCCGCCTCCGCCGCCCAGCTTGACTTCCCCACCTGGCTTGCTACGCTCCCAGCAAATATATGCACATTAACCGCCATCTTGGCTGGCAGTTAATTTGCATATCTCACTGATTAGCCAATGGGAAGGGTAGCGAAGTTATGGTTAATTACCATGTTTCTCTATTATTAGATATGAGGATATATATATATATATATATATATATATATATATATAGACTAAATAAATGTGAAGAAAGTAAGTACCAAAAATATTGACAACTTAAAATTTTAAATAATACATATCTGAGATGAGATTACTTCTATAGTGTGAATTAAACTGAGAGAGATTAAATTTAAAACATGTAGTTAAAAATTAACACAAAAAATAAATAAAACAAAAAAACACAATCAACACTATATACATATATTAATTCTTAACTTTGATGAAATGTTCTAGAGAAAAAAATAAGAGATAACTGTAGGTATCTACAGTTAAATATATGTAATAAATTCATTTTAGGTAAAATAGGTAAAATTTAAAGTTTTGTTTAAAAATTTATACAATCTACATTTATAAACTTATTAATTATTCTAGCTCTCCTTGCTGTATATATGCATATGCTAATGGTGGTATGCATTCAGTGTTAATGATAGTTATTTTTGAAAGATTAATATTTGGCAAATTATCACTTCTATTTTTATACTTACTGAACATTTATCTATACTAATAAAAGGGTAATATGCTAATTAGACTGGGAGACCTTCCGGGAGACCTTCTGGGCATCCTTCTGGTATAAGCCATGGTGGCAGGGCCGAGGTAGAGCAGTTAGGGGTGATCAGGCCAGGAGCGAGGGCAGTTGGGGTGATTGGGCTGGCGGGGGTGTAGTTGGGGGCAATCAGTTCAGCAGAGGGGTGCAGATCTGGCCTAATCCAACAGTCAGACATCCCCCGAGGGGGCCCAAATTGGAGAGAGTGCAGGCCCGGCTGAGGGACACCGCCTCCCCCTGTGAATGAATTTCATGCACCAGGCCACGAGTAATATAGGAAGAAGCAGATATATTTATAAAAGTAAGCAGATGAGCCCTGTCCAGTGTGGTTCAGTTGTCTGGGTGCTGTCCTGTGTACCTAAAGGTTGCTGATTCATTTCCTCATCAGGTGCCTCAAAATATCTGAGAATTTTTGTTATCATTAACATTATTGTGAAAAAAACATGTTGATAGATACTTGAAATGAGGATTTTTGTGATTTTAGCAAATCACTTCATCAATTTGGGGAATTAAATAATAAAATGGTGTTTATATTAGTCATCTTATGGTTATTATTTAAAAGTATACCAATTACAAATACATGGTACATTGGACATTCTTGAATATGATGGGTAATGTAACCAATGGTAAGTCTTTCAAGGCTATAGTACTTACGAAGGTTCATTAATGACTGTTTTCAAGGCATCATGCAAATCTTCACTTGTCATTTCGTTTATGTTCACCTCCACAGCCACTCCTTTGGCCTTCATGTGAGCAATGTTATCATGCTGATCAGCAAACATGGGAACTCCCACCATAGGGACCCCATGATAAATACCTTCATAGATCCCATTTGTTCCACCATGAGTGATAAAAGCTTTTGCTTTGGGATGACCTGTTTGAGGGTTGGGTGAGAAGCAGATGAGGATTTCATTATATGTTAGAAGAATTTCAGAGAGAGATGGAGAAAAACTACAGGATAAAGCAATGAAGAAGGCAGTATTCTCTATAGAAGCTGAACACAGGGTTTATTGCTATCTCAGAAAACTGTGATCTCAGGAAATGGCAAATTCACTCCTGCATTGTCTGGAAAGACTTTACAAGGAGGTGATATCTGAACTGTGGTTGAAATTTGAGAACTCAGGAGAGTCTTAACTGAAGATTCTCCTTTGTGAACCAGAGGAAGCAGGAATCTCTCAATGGCCAATTGTTTCATAATATCTACTTTAAACTTGGCAGCAAAATGTGAAATTTTAAAAGTATTAAATGTTGATTGAACTTAGCTGCTCTCAGTTACTTAACTTGTTCATCATCCAACTGTACAGCTTTTCCCCCTCAATCTTACCAAGAAGATCATTCTGGGGTATCCAGTCATAGAGCCGAGTATTGGCTCCTAATGTGGCTGGTTTCTTTCCTTTGTATCTCCATAAGACCTGTGGAAGAAAGTGCATTAATTTTACAAGTAAGAATGCACAGTTAAGGAATTGTAGGGCTGTAGAGTTAATTAAAAATCATGTAGTCCATTTTATGTGATATATAAGAGGTACAAAAGGGGTAGTTCACAAACATTGATTGTATTTCCTTGAAAATCACTTTGCAAAAAGATGTACTGTATTTCCATAGTATTACAAAGGCTCAGTAGGCAAATGATCAAATGGGCCCAAATACAACATTTTAATGTTTTGAGAAATTTGTATTTAAAGATGGTGTCAGTTATGCTCAATGTATAATGAGTTTCAGCTTTCATCTGGAAAGAGTACTATTGGTTTGCTACACTTTCTCTCCAATTGGCAAGGTGGCTGCTAACTCGGATCGTAGGTTGTACTGACCTTCTGTGGAATCTGAGCGAGGGCTGAGGCAATGAGATTGGCTTTTTCTTCTGTGAGGTTTTTGACCATTGACCCCAGAGAGAACACTACAACTCCATGTTCACCTGAACTTTGGACGAATTCTTCCATTTCCTATAGAGATAAAGTTCTATCTATCATGAAAGTACAGGACCACAGGGGAAAAAAATCACTTATATCCTATATAATAAAAGCACAGTATGCAAATTGTCCCCTCTACTGAGAGTTGTCCGGGAGTTTGACCAGGGAGTTGGGCTGGCCAGGGGAAGGGAGGGAGGCCCTGGTCGGCGATGGAAGCTGTGGTGCCAGGTGGCAGGGAGAAGGGAGGGAGTACCCAGTCAGCAGCCAGCAGCTGCTAGAGACCCTACCAGTGGATGAATTTTGTGCACTGGGCCTCTAGTTTCTAAATAGGCAGGGTCAAGGACAGCATCAGATAAACTGATAGACTGGTTAGGTATTCTACCACATAGAACCATCTAGTCTCTTTAAGAGAAAAACTGTTTCTGAAAACGATGGCTTAAATATATAATGAGTGATTACAACTAAAGGCATGGAGTCAAACCATTATCCTATATAATAAAAGGCTAATATTCAAATAGACCAAATGGTGGAACAACCGAATGACCAAACAACCTAACAACCAGTCGCTATGACCTGAGCTGACCACCAGGGGGCGTACGAAGCGTATCGGCATCAGCAGCAGGTGGCAGAGCACAGATCATGGTGGGTGTCAGCCACAGCGGGATGGTGGAACAGGTGAGCTGGGGTGCCGGTCGCTGTCATTGGGGCAAGCCTGTGGTGGTTACTGAAAATTCTTTGCTCCCTGCACCATGCTCCCGCTGGGTGCTTGTACCCGCTGCCAGCGCCAGAGCTGCTGCTTGCACCTGCGCCTGCTCCGATCGCTCAGCACTGTCAGCGGGTGTGAATGGTGGCTGATGGCCCCTATCACCCCTCAGTACTTCTCCACCTCCCCCTGCTACTGAGGGCAATCAGGGCAGCAGCAGCCGCTCTCACCCTCTGATGGTGCCAGCCCTGCTCACACCCACTGCTGGCACCAGCCCCAATCACTCCACACCATCAGTGGGTGGGAATAGGTCTGGCACTGTCAGCGCATGGGAGCTGTTGTGGGAGTGGGGCTGCTGGCAGACAGGGGACCAGGGGCCACAGAAGGAGGGGAAAGGCGGGGCCTTAGAGGATGGGCTGAGACCTGCCCCTTCCCACAGCAGCTTCAAGACCCACAGTTCCTTTCAAGGTGCACCAATTCATGCACTGGGCCCCTAGTACCAAATAAAATGATAATAAGAGGCAAATCTTCCCATGGTATGTGAAACTGTTACTCCCAAAGCTTAACCCCTACAGTGCCGGGGAGCGCAATCACGCTCCTGTCTTTCGCCAAAAGTGCCGGGAGCGCTATCAAAGCTTCGAAATGGCGTCCAGTTCTAAGTCTGCTTTTATTAGTGATGATGATATTGCTAAATATGTCAATGTAGTAAAGGTTTCCTTAAGTTTTTGAGTATATAACTTCATTTACTTGCGATTCATAATTTTTTTCCTAAACTGTTGTAAAATCAGCAAAAATGCCTTGGCAATTTTAGCATAGTTCCTAGGATATTGGTTGGCACTCAAAGGGTTAATTTTATGACAAATAGAGTTGTTTGCAAGCTCATAAAAATATTCCTTGGAGGAAAGCCCCCCAAACGGGGTTTAGAACTAAGCTTTAAAATTTTTCAGCATACCAGTTTACAAGCAATAAATTATTAATGACTTCATCTAACTTTCTGTTAGGAGTTTAGGATATTTGTCTGATATTTATTCTTTCCCTGATTTATAAGGCTAAATAGAGCTTTTTAAAAAGAGATATATAATAATTTGTTTAAAAGGTGACAACACAGTCAAATGCCTGCTATAATCATGATAAATTTATGAAACAGTGATTCACTCTCTTTCCACAAGAATGTGACACTAACTGCATGCCATTAATTTGATCCTTAGCACAGAAGTAAAATATACATTTCTCTGCAAAATAAAATTCATTGCTTACAGATGTTCAGGTTGAACACTGCAGCCTTGGATTGGGGTTTTGCACATCGTAATCTATGTGAATGTCAATCTCTAGAGATGATCATGCATTCTCTTTGCAATTATTGGTGGTTGTCCTGTGATCACTGACATGTCTCCATATAAGGCTTGTAAAATTACCAGGGGAAAGATGATGCCACAAAAGTAGACTGCTATTTTTAGCTTAGTTAAACTTAGGAGAATATCTCTTAAGTCATAGGAATTGGTATTTTACCATTTTGATTCATCTTCCTAAGCATATGATTGAATAAAAGATATATTGGATAAAAAATATATACAACACACGCACACACACACACACACACACACACACACTCACTAAGACTTACATAGCTACCTGTCTGATTTGGATTCTTGAATTTACTGTCTCTCATTGCTTTTTTATTCTGTGTATTAAGTGACTGGTTTAATCCCCTTTTCAGAGATATAAGCCATGATTGGTATTCATTTGCTCAAATATCTATATTAATAATTGTGTTTGAAATGGAAAAATTCTTCCCTCTTGTAAAACATATCTGAGTTGGTTTTATGAAATTGTAATAAACAAAATAGTGTGTCAAGGTGTTATGTAGTAAGCCACAGAATGTGTCATGTCTCTTACTCTACCTTTATTTAGATATTGGTTAACTCTCTCCTGTAATAACACTCAATAGAGTTTTCTGGAAGTTGTAACTGGTTGGTAAGAAAACCATATTCACAATCCTGAAATGATATTTTAATGTTAAATATGCACCTTAGCCAAAGCAGAAATCAAGATTGCTCCTGGGAACACCATTTCTTCTGCAACCTTCAACAGAGATTATTTTGTTTACCTGCAACTCAAGCAAATGAGTGTTTCCTCACTCCCTATTGATAAAAATAGTTAAATACAAGATAGTTTTTACTCTGCTTACCTATTACTCTCTTTTGTTTCCCAATATTGTTTTCCTCTAACATTTCTGGCAGCCCATATTTATTCTTTTATAGCTTTGGAATGTGTTATACAATTTCCTTTTTTACTCAAAAAAAAAAAAAACAACCAAAAAACTGACATCATGGTCTTAAAGAACCAATCCAACATTTGAGTTTCTTAGTTCTATGACTTCTAGTTATGTTGATGACTCCCAATCTATTTCTAATGCTCTGCTGGGACAGAAACCTTGTATTACTCATACAACTTCTAGAAATCTACATCTCAAAATTCCTTTGGCTCCTTAAAGTGAATTTGAACTCATAATTGTCATCTCAAAATAATGTTTCATTAATTATTTCTTATTTCAGCAAAGGCCACTGCTATCCAAGAAGCCATGTCTTCATGCAATATTTACTTCTACTCACCAAATCCTGTGTAATCCACCCAACAGTTCTCACAAAAGCCTCTTTACCACTCAAACAATCATAGTAAGTGACCCTATTCATAATTCCATCACTCTTGTTAGGAAGACTACAGCAGTCTCCTTAGTGAGTTTCAATTCTTTAGTTTCCTGTTTCTTCAGTCTCGTATCCACACTATAGAGTCACTGATATTTTTAACACGCTCCTTAAATCACTTCATTCTTCAGCTTAAATATCAAAGTAAAGTCAAAACAAAAAAGTAATATCACTCATAAGAGACCCCTATGACTTGGAAAATTGATTTTGAGTAGCAAACTGAAGATACCCAACAACACTCTGTAATTTAGACTATAAAGTTTAGAAGGAAATCAGAATTTTTATTATATGGTTCACAAAATCCTCCACTATAATAGACATACCTTAGGTAACGGTTTGGCAGGTTTACAATGCAATCCTCCTACAAACTCAAAATTAGGTAAGTACGGACGAGGAAATTCAAAATCCCAATATGTCCTCATTAGCCAAATTTCTGCTTTCCCCATAGTTTCACATAATGTAGTGGGTCTTCCTGGAGAAAATAAAGTTGGGAGGATGTTGTTAGCATATATGTTTGTTAGGAAAATAAATGTACCACTACTTTTCTGATGTGCTATTAAGGAAAAAGAGAAATCTAGGCCCTCTAGATTACTGATTATGTCTAGATTTTAAAAGGAAAGGGAATTTAAAGTAATATGGAACAGAGGGAGAGAAGGAGGTAGAGATAATATTTGGATAGTGAACGAACAGTAATGTGTAAAATAATACATTCAGTAAAATGAATTTCATAAAATCAAATAACAATGAATAAAATAAATTCACAAAAAAGAAATTAATAAAAAAATGTAACCACAACTCCAAGTACTGATGAATTTTATATTCACTGTCTCCATCCAATTAAATGGCAGATGATACATTAACCCCATCATATTAGCACCAAATCACCTCTCAATAGTTTTCTAATTTCCTGTCAGGAATATATTTCCATCTTCTAGATTCGTATACTTTCTCATTCACTCATATTGTTGAAGAATCCCAACAATATCAGTTTAACTTATCTTCCTGAGACAAATCCAATCAACTTCAATCCATTCATCATTTTCTTTCTCGGTAGGAATTCTGAGCAATTCATACCCAGTACAACTCTTTTTAGAATGTGAAGTATACATTACACATTACCGATATCACACGTTTATTTTAGTGTTGCCTTTAAATGGTGTTTCTTGAAAGGGATAGAGTCTAAGTATTAATTTTAGAAGATTTGTTGGAAGAGTATTGGCAAATGATCAAGTCAACCATTTTTATACACAGAAAACATGTTTTGTATCTAAGGAAAGAAAATCCTCCTTTCAGGTGACAATCCTCCTTTCTTGAGGATTCTAATAGAAATTAGTGATCATATACACCCCAGGTTAGGTAGCCTCTTTTTAGTCATTATTTTGTAAGTTTGAATATGTGTCTCAGGTTGTGTAGTCAGATGCTCTAATTTGATAATGAAGAAGCATTGCGCAAAGACACTCAGCTTGAAGTTGGCAGACATTAGATGAGAACATCGCCTCACAGCTTCTATGCCAAAACGTTTATGCCCTTTAGAAGTCTTGTTCCATTTGTGTGATATCCTGCTTGATTAGAAACCCCCTAGGTAAAATTATTGTGCATAACCTGTAGGCTACATTTTCAGAAAGATCTAACTTAAAGTATTCACTGAAAATCTGTATCTGCACAGTATCAAATCTAAAGCCAATCAAAAGTGAAGAGAATGAAATTGAGCAAAAGTATGCAGAAGTTCATAAATAATTTCATAAAACATTTTATATGTCATACTGAGAAATTATGAAACAAAAATATACAATTAAAATTCACCACCAATCTTTTTCCCATCATTATATTACACAAAATGAGTGATGAACACAGTGGAAAATTGTGAAAATAACATGTAATTAATAAGTGGGCTGTTACATTTCACTTATCATGTCAATATTATTATTGTTTGAATATATTTTTATTATTTTTAAAATATATTTTTATTGATTTCATAGATGGTGTGAGAGGGAGAGGGAGAGGGAGAAGGACAGAGAGAGGGAGAAGGAGAGGGAGAGAGAAAGAGAAACATCAATGATGAAAGAAAGAGAATCATTGGTCAGCTGCCTCCTGCATGCCCCCCTCTGGGGATCGAGTCCTTAAGCCCGGCATGTGCTCTGACCAGGAATCTATCTGGAACTGTGACCTCCTGGTTCAAAGGTCAATGCTCAACCACTTAGCCACACTAGCTGGAAGAATATATTATTTTAATCCTACATGTGAGTCTACTGAAATGATTTTTTAAAGAATTCTTAGAAAGGTAGCCTGACTTTATGGCAAAATGGCTCATGTAGATGAGATATACAGGTGAGAATTTTGTGGGAGACAGTTACCAATTTCTCAGAAGTAAGTCATGTTAGCTGGGTTGATATTGATAGACAACTTTTCTAGGTTCCCTAAGTTATTAATTTCATTCCAAAGGCATGAGAGTAAACTAATTTATATAATTTCTGAATCACTCTTTAAAAATTAATACTTTACAATACATTTATATTTACTTATACATAAATAAATTCATATTTTAAAAACAATTTTTAGGAAGGTCAAGATATTTCCCATATACCCTTGTTTTGGCAATTATGCATAAAATTGCTATAACCATACATTTGCTAGCCTTTGTTTGAACATAAATTTCCAACTCCTTAGGTAAACACAAGGAGCACAATAGTATGGTAAGAGTGTGTTTAATTTTGTAAACCTCCTAACTATTGTCTAAAGTGGCTGTACAATTTTGCATTTCCGCTCATGAAAAATGAGAGTCTTTGTTCCATAACTCACCAGCATTGGGTGTTATCTGTGTTCTACATTTTGGTCATTCTAAAAATGTGTGGTGGAATCTCATTTAAATTTGCCTCATGAAAAATGATATGGAGCATTTTTAATATGCTTATCTCTTTGCCAACTGTATATCTTCTTTATCAAGGTATCTGTTAATGTATTTGATCCATTTTAAAATTAAGTTTTATATTTTCTTATTGTTGAGTTTAAAAATATTTTGGATAAGAGTCCTTTATCAGACATGTTTATTGCAAATATTATCTCCCAGTTTGTGTCTTATCTTTTCATTTTCTTGTCATTGACTTTCACAAAATAGAATTTTTAAAATTTAACAAAGTCCAGACAGAACCTAGCTAGAGAACCTGGCTAGAACCTGGCTAGGCTGCTGATCAACTGAACGCTGTCTCCGTGTCATTCCTTCTTCGCCAACTCTCTCCACACCTTTGGGAACCCCAGGACCTGCTGGGGCAGGACCTCAACAAAGAGGTCCCAGGCAAGGAATACAGCCACACCCAGATTCCTCCCTGAATGAGATGAAGGATTTAAATAATCTGATTAATCCCTGGGAGTTAACAGCGTGTGGCCTAAAGAGGGCCTTTCAGTCCCAGCAACAACAACAACAACAGAATCACAGACATTCCAAAAACTGGGATCTTAAGCCAGCCAAAGGAATGACATTTCAATTTTTCAATTTTATTTTTTTATTATTTTGTTAGCTTTTTTTTTTTTTGCTTTTTTCTTTGTTTTCCCTTTTTTGTTGTTTGTTGCTTGTTTTTTTCTTTCTTATTTCTTTGTCCTCCTTTTTTTTTGTTTGTTCCTTTATTTCTTACTTCTGTTCACATTATTTTTTCAACCACGTGAGCAACAGACACGTGAGTTGCACAGTCTTGTCCAGGGAACATCAGCCCCATGAGCAGCCTTCCTCGAGCCTAAGAGCAGCAGCCTCATGTGGTCTGCGCCTGTCCAAGGAGCAGCAGCTGTGTGAGCAGCCCGCTTCCCTGTCCAAAGAGCAGCAACCACGGGAGCAGTCTGACCTGTTTGAGGAGCAGCAGCCGCACGAGCAGTCTTCCTACGTCTGAGGAGAGGCAGCTCTACACAGCACGCACTGGTCTGAGGAGCAGAGCCACAACAGCCTGCACCTGTCCAACGAGCAGCAGCTGGTCCTAGGAGCAGTAGCCCCACAAGCAGCCCACCACATCAGAGGAACAATAGCAGTGTGCAGCCAGCCCCCATTAAGGATCAGCAGCCACGTGAGCAGTCTGCCCCAGTTCAAGGAGTAGCAGCTGCATGTGTAGCCCGCCCCATACAAGGAACAGCAGCCTCGTGATCAGCAAATCCTCTGTCTGAGGAACAGCAGCTGTGTGTGAAGAATCCCCCCACCAGCCAGAGGAGCCACCACAGCGGTGAACAGCACCCACCACAGGTGCTCCTGCCAACTGAGGAGCAGCTGCTACAACAACCGCCAGAGGAGCAACCACAGCCTGAGGAGCCACTGCCACCCAAGGAGCAGCCCCTGAACGACTCAACATCTGGATATGTCAGTGAGATCAAACATGGGTAGACAAAGAAACCCCCAAAGGAAAGAAAAGGAGGACTTGCCAGAAAAGCAGGTAAGTGAAACCGCGGCATGCAGCATGACAGAAAAAGAATTCAGATTAAGGGTCCTAGAATGCATAAAACGGATGGAGGAAAAAATCAACAACTTATGCAAGAAGCAAGAAGAAAAAGATGAAAAAAAATCAATAAATTATGTAAGAACCAAGAAGAAATGAAGAGTGATATAGCTGAAATAAAAAACACCATTGAAACTTTCAACAGTAGACTAGGAGAAGTGGAGGACCAAATTAGCGAATTAGAAAACAGGGAAACAAAACACACCCAAACTGAACTGCAATTGGAGAAAAAAATTAAAAGACAGGAGGAGAGCCTAAGGGAGATATGGGACAACATGAAATGAAACAACATACGAATAATAGGGGTAGCAGAACAACAGAAAGAGGAATAAGACTTAGAAAACCTATTGGAAGAAATAATATCAGAAAACTTCCCTGAGGTGGGGAAGAAAAAAGTCACACAAGCACAGAGAGTTCCAAACAAGGTGAACCCGAAAAGATCCACACCAAGACACATCATAATTACCATGGCAAATGTTCAGGACAAAGAGAGAATTTTAAAGGCTGCAAGAGAGAGATGGAAAGTTACATACAAGGGATCTCCCATTAGATTATCAACAGAAACACATAAGGCCAGAAAATAATGGATGGAAATTTACAAAGTGATGCAAAGCAAAGGACTGAATCCAAGAATACTCTATCCAGCAAAGCTATCATTCAAAATTGAAGGGGAAATAAGAAGCTTCACAGACAAAAAAAGGCTAAGGGAGTTTATCACCACCACGCCAGCAATGCAAGAAATGCTAAAGGGACTGGTGTAAAAAGAAGAAATAAAAAGCTCAGAAAGAAAACAGCCACAAAAAAATAGAAATGGCTACAAACAAGTACCTTTCAATAATAACTTTAAACTTAAATGGACGAAATGCTCCAATCAAAAGACATCGAGTGGCTGAATGGATAAAAAAACATGACCCATACATTTGCTGTCTACAAGAGACCCACCTCAGAATAAGGGACTCACACAGACTGAAAGTGAAGGGATGGGAAAATATCTTTTAGGCAAATGGAAATGAAAAAAAAGCTGGGGTAGCAATACTTATATCAGACAAAATAGACCTCAAAGTGAAGGCCATAACAAGAGATAAGGGAGGCCACTTCATAATACTAAAGGGATCAATACAACAAGAGAATATAACCCTGATAAACATATATGCACCCAATGCAGGAGCACCCAAATACATAAAAAAACTGCTGGAAGATATCAAGGGAGAGATCGACAAAAATACAATCATAGTAGGCGACTTTAATACACCACTGACATCACTGGATAAATCCTCTAGACAAAAAAATCGGCAAAGAAACAGCAATCCTAAGTGACTCACTAGATCAGATGGACTTAATTGACATCTTCAGAACATTTCTACCCAAAGCCACGAAATATATGTTCTTCTCAAGTGCTCATGGGACATATTAAAAAATAGACCACATATTGGGTCACAAACAAAGTCTCCCCAAATTCAAGAAGATTGAAATCATACCAAGCATCTTCTCAGACCATGATGGCATAATATTAAAAATAAACTACAATAAAAACAACTCAAAATACTCAAACACTTGGAAGCTGAATAGCATGTTATTAAATATTTGATTGGGTTACCAATGAGATCAAAGAAGAAATTAAAAACATCCTGGAAACTAATGACAATGAAAACACAACAATCCAAAACCTATGGGACACAATGAAAGCAGTCCTCAGAGGGAAGTTTATAGCTCTACAGGCCTATCTCAACAAACAAGAAAAAAATGGTAGTAAATCATCTAAATCTACATCTCAAAGAATTAGAAAGAGAGCAACAAGAAAAGCCCAGAGTGAGCCCAAGGAAGGAGATAATAAAGATTAGAGCAGAAATAAATGACATAGAGACCAATAAAACAATACATGAAATCAATGAAACCAAGAGCTGGTTCTTTGAAAGGATAAACAAGACTGATGAACCTCTAGCCAGGCTCACCAAGAAGCAAAGAGAGAGGACCCAAATAAACAAAATCAGAAATGATAGAGGCGAAATAACAACAGACCCCACTGAAATACAAATGATTGTTAAAAAATACTATGGACAACTCTACTCCCACAAATTAGACAACCTGGAGGAAATGGACATATTCCTAGAAAAATATAACATTCCAAAACTCAATCAGGAAGAATCTAAAAATCTCAACAGGCCAATAACTATGGAAGAAATTGAAGCAGTTATCCAAAGCTTCCAGCAAACAAAAGCGCAGGACGAGATGGCTTCACAGGGGAGTTTTACCAAACATTCAAGGAAGAACTAAAACCTATCCTCCTCAGACTACTACAAAAAATTCAAGAGGAAGGAACACTTCCAAGCTCATTCTATGAAGCCAGCGTCACCCTAATACCAAAACCAGGTAAATACAACACAATGAAAGAGAATTACAGGCCAATATCCCTCATGAACATAGATGCCAAAATCCTCAACAAAATCTTAGCAAATCGGATCCAGCAGTACATCAGAAAGATCATACACCATGACCAAGTAGGATTTATCCCAGGGATGCAAGGATGGTACAATATCCACAAATCAATAAACGTGATACATCACATAAACAAATTGAAAGAAAAAAACCACATGGTCATATCAATTGATGCAGAAAAAGCATTTGACAAAATCCAACACCCATTTTTGATAAAAACTCTCAGCAAGGTGGGAGTAGAAGGATCATACCTCAACATAATAAAAGCCATATATGACAAACACACAGCCAACATCATACTCAATGGACAAAAACTAACACCATTTCCCCTAAGAACAGGAGCAAGACAGGGATGCCCACTCTCACCACTCCTGTTCGACATAGTCCTGGAAGTATTAGCCATTGCAATTAGACAAGAAGAAGAAATAAAAGGCATCCAAATTGGGAAAGAAGAAGTAAAACTGTCCTTATTTGCAGATGATATGATATTATACATAAAAAACCATAAAGATTCCATCGAAAAACTATTAGACTTAATAAATGAATTCGACAATGTAGCAGGATACAAAATTAACGCCAAGAAATCTATGGCATTTCTATACACCAATAGTGAACTAGCAGAAACAGAGACTAAAAAAGCAATCCCATTTACCATCGCACCAAAAAAATTAAGCTACCTAGGAATAAACTTAACGAAAGAGGTAAAAGACCTCTACTCAGAAAACTACAGGACGTTGAAAAAAGAGATAGAGGAAGACATAAAGAGATGGAAGAACATACCATGTTCTTGGATTGGTAGAATCAACATCATTAAAATGTCCATACCACCCAAAGCAATCTATAAATTCAATGCACTTCCCATTAATATATCAAAGGCATATTTCACAGACCTAGAACGAACTCTCCAAAAATTCATCTGGAATAAAAAAAGACCCCGAATAGCTGCAGCGAACCTGAGAAAGAACAAAATAGGTGGGATCTCAATACCAGATATCAAGCTGTATTACAAAGCCACTGTTCTCAAAACTGCCTGATACTGGCACAAGAACAGACATATAGATCAATGGAATAGAATAGAGAGCCCAGAAATCGGCCCGAACCAATATGCTCAATTAATATTTGACAAAGGACTCAAGAACATACAATGGAGTCAAGATAGTCTCTTCAATAAATGGTGTTGGGAAAATTGGACAGATACATGCAAGAAAATGAAACTAGACCACCAACTTACACCATACACAAAAATAAACTCAAAATGGATAAAGGACTTAAATATACGACAGGAAACCATAAAAAATACTAGAAGAATCCAAAGGCAACAAAATCTCAGACATATGCCGAAGCAATTTCTTCACTGATACAGCTCCTAGGGCAGCTGAAACTAAAGAGAAAATAAACAAATGGGACTACATCAAAATAAAAAGCTTCTGCACAGCAAAAGAAACCATCAACAAAACAACAAGAAAGCCCACTGCATGGGAAAATATATTTTCCAATGTTATCACCTATAAGGGTTTAATCTCCAACATTTATAGGGAACTCATACAACTTAACAAAAGGAAGATAAACAATCCAATCAAAAAATGGGCAAAGGACCTAAATAGACACTTTTCAAAAGAGGACATTCAGAAAGTCAAGAGACATATGAAAACATGCTCAAAGTCACTAATCATCCAAGAGATGAAAATCAAAACAACAATGAGGTACCATTTCACACCTGTCAGAATGGCTATCATCAACAAATCAACAAACGACAAGTGCTGGAGAGGATGTGGAGAAAAAGGAACACTCGTGCACTGCTGGTGGGAATGCAGACTGGTACAGCCACTATGGAAGACAGTATGGAATTTCCTCAAAAAACTAAGAATGGAACTCCCATTTGACCCTGTGATCCCACTTCTAAGAATATATCCCAAGAAACCAGAAACACCAATCAGAAAGGATATATGCATCCCTATGTTCATAGCAACACAATTCACCATAGCTAAGATCTGGAGACAGCCTAAGTGGCCATCAGTAGATGAATGGATTAGAAAACTGTGGTACATCTACACAATGGAATACTATGCTGCTGTAAAAAAGAAGGAACTCTTACCATTTGCAACAGCATGGATGGAACTGGAGAGCATTATGCTAAGTGAAATAAGCCAGTCAAGGAAGGAAAAATACCACATGATCTCACTCATTTATGGATAATAAAGACCATTATAAACTTATGAACAAAAATAGATATAGAGGCAGAGCTGCCTCAAGAAAACTGTCAAACTACAGCGGGAAGGCTGGGGAGGGTTGGGGGGCAGGAGGGAGGGGGGTAAGAGATCAACCGAAGGACTTGTATGCATGCATATTAGCATAACCAATGGACATAAGACACTGGGGTGTAGGGGAGGCTAGGGAATTGTCAAGGGTGGAAAAAAAGGAAACATATGTAATACTCTTTGTAATACTTTAAGCAATAAAACAATTTAAAAAATTAACAAAGTCCAGCTTATTCATTGTCTTTCATGGATTTTACCTTTGATGTTGTAGCTAAAAAGTTCTTGCCATACCCAAGATCATCTAGGTTTTCTCCTACATTTCCTAGGAGTTTTATAGTTTTGAATTTTACATTTCTATGGATACTTCACTTTTGAGTTAAATTTTGTGAAGCTTAAAAGGTTTGTGTTTATATTTATTTATTTTTTGCATGTGGATGTCCAGTTGTTCCAGCATTACTTTTAAAAAGACAGTCTATCTATTGTATTGCCTTTGTTTCTTTGACAATGATTAATTGACTGTCTTGTGTGTGTGTTTTTATTCCATAGATCTCTTCTGTTTCATTGATCTTTTTGTCTATTCTCTTGCTAATACCACACTGTCTTGATTACTCTAGTTTTATAATATGTCTTGAAATTGGATAGTGATCATCCTCCAACTTTGTTTTTCGCCTTAAACATTGTGTTGGCTGTTCAGAATATTTTGCCTTGCCATTAAACTTTAGAGTCAGTTTGTTAATGTCCATGTAATAACTTGCTAGAATTTATATCAGGATTTTATTGATTCTTGGATCAAGTTGGGAGGAACTGACATATTGACAATTTTGAGTCTTTCTATCCATGGACATGGAATATCTGTCCATTTACTTAGTGTTTTAATTTCGCTCATCAGAGTTTTATAGTTTTCCTCATATAGATCTTTATTTTATTTTGGGGGCACTATTATAAATGATAGTGTTTGTAATTTCAATTGTTCATTATTGGTGTATAGGAAAGTGATTGAGTTTCCCATGTTAATCTCGTATACTGTATCCTTGCTATGATTTCTTATTAGTTCCAGAAAGGTTTTTTTTTTTGTACATTCTTTCATATTTTCTACATAAAGTCACGTGTCTCTTAATGATGGGAATATGTTCTGAGAATTGTATAGTTAGGCTATTACTCATTGTGTGAACACCATAGAGCATACTTACACAAATTTATTTATATGCACCAATACTGTAGGCAGTTGTATCAAGGGCAATACATGCATGGAACATTGTCTTGGAAATTTTATGTCTCCCATCTAAATGTGATTCCGTTAATACTTTAGTGTTAAGTTTTTTAAATGTTATATAAATACAAGTATAGATTTGGAGTGACATTAATTACTATGTTTCATATTTTGTTTTGTTTTGATAGCAATCTATTAAATATCAAAGTATCTTACAAAATGACTAGATGACTGTAAAGAAAAAAGTAACCATAGCAAAATATTTCTCACTTCTCCTTCCCCGTTAATGCTGCTAACAGTTTATTGCTATAAATTATAGACTTTTAAATAGAAACTCAAGTTTTAAAATATAGTCCTCTCGTTTTCCTAGACTATTCTTAAACTTCCCAAGTTTCTTTTAATAACTACTTTAGAATGGAAAGCATAACCTCTTACCTAATGCTTCACTGTAAAACTGGTCCCAAAGCTGAATATCATATGGCTCGAGCCAGAAGTCAAAGAAAAGGGAAAGCATTACATTTTTTACTCTCTCCAGGAAGGTCATTCTGTCTGTAAGTCCCCCCATGACAACAGGGACATAGGAAGGTGGAGCTGGGAGTTTCCCACAGTATTTCTCCACAGTGCCGCCCATAAAGAACCTCAGTGTGTACACGAAAGGGACTTCCAGCAACTCAGCAATCAGCTCTCCACAGGGCATCACAGGGTCTATAACCATTACATCGTAGTTGGTTTCCCGGAGTTTCTTCATGATTGACTGGTTGTAGACTACACTCTCACACAGAAGTTTTAAATGTCCAGTTACTTGAAGAATAAATTCTTGCATTTTTCTTGCTGACTGCCAGCGTGACAATGTTGGCATGACGTTAGTAGCTAAGTCTAAGAAGTCATTTAGTATATTTGTAGTAAAATCTCCATCCTGAGGTATAGGGATCACCTCGAAGTTCAGTGTGGAAGGCTTACTGTAGTCAATGATGAGCGAGTCTGCAGGAACCAACACAGTCACCTCATGCCCCCTGTCCGTGAGATTCTCCAGAATGATCTTTAGATTGAGCCAATGGCTCATGTCACAGGGCCACACCAGGACCTTCCCACAGGATCCAGAGCCAGTGCAGCAGAGGTGCAGCAGCAGAACCGCTGAAATCCACTTCTCAGACAGCATGGCAGAGTTCTTGCACCCACTGCGCTGCTGCGGGTGAATATTTGCTGGGCACAGAGGTGAAGTGGCAATTTAAACATAAAGTTAAAAATTAATTGATCTGGTGACTGACAGATGCACAGAACTTTGTCAGTGTTGTTGACTGGGCCCACTACAACATGATACTTGTGCAGGAGAAGATCTGAAATATTTAAATATTTTGTAGGCAATGTTTGCAGTATTCTAGCAGTTTGCTTTAATTATATTAAAATAGAAAAATATTTTTAATTGGCAATTTTTAAAATATAGTAGAGTAACCCATTTTTTGGATCTAGTAAATAACATGGTATATCTTATGGAACAAGATGATTGATAATTTGGGGAAACATAAAGTATAGGTTTTGTCAGAAAGATGATTACATGCTGGTATTGCTGGTATGTGGATAAGACATATAGTACGTAATAACAGGAGGAATATACTAAATATAGTGTTTCAGGGCACCAGAAGATGCTGTCACTCCACTGTGAAGAAACTTAGACAGAGGTTCAGGTTGGACGAGGCATTTCAGCTGAGCCCAGATGGCAGGGTGAGAGGAGGGTTCTGAAGGTAAATGGAGGAAAAAGAATGACCATAGGGAAATCATGGCCACTTAAGTGAACATCACTTCAGTATGTTTAGAGTTGAGGTTAACACAGAGCAGTGCAGAAAAAAAAACATTAATTTTTTTCCAAATTGAATTTATTGGAGTGACATTGGTTCATATAATTATATAGGTTTCAGGTATACGATTCTATAGCCCAGCATCTGTATATATTGTATTATGTGTTCACCACCCTAAGTCAAATCTCCTTCCATCATCATCTATCCCCTTTCTACCATCTTCTACCTCCCTCCACCTACCTTTTCCTCTGATAATCACCATACTGTGAGCTTTCTCTTTTTTGCTTAATCCCTTTGCCTTTATCACCCAGTCCCTCAAAACTCTCCCTGCTCTGGAGCTGTTAGTATGTTTTCTGTGTCTATAAGCTTCTTTCTCTTTTGTTTGTTAGGTTATTTGTTCATTAGATTTCAATGTAAGTAAAATCATATGGTACTTGTCTTTTTCTGACTGGCTTATTTCAATGAGCATAATATTCTTCAGGTACATCCATACTGTCACAAAAGGTAGGATTTTCTTCTTCCCCTTCTCCTCCTCCTCCTCCTCCTCCTCCTCCTCCTCCTCCTCCTCCTCTTCCTTCTTCTTCTTCTTCTTCTTCTTCTTCTTCTCCTTCTCCTTCTCCTTCTCCTTCTCCTTCTCCTTCTCCTTCTCCTTCTCCTTCTCCTTCTCCTTCTCCTTCTCCTTCTCCTTCTCCTTCTCCTTCTCCTTCTCCTTCTCCTTCTCCTTCTTCTTCTTCTTCTTCTTCTTCTTCTTCTTCTTCTTCTTCTTCTTCTTCTTTTCTTTTTTCAACTGAGTCATGTTCCATTGTATAATGCACCACAGATTTTTATTTACTCATCTACTGATGGGCACTTGGGCTGCTTCCAAATATTGGCTATTAAAATAATATTGGAATGAAAATAGGGGTGCATATATTCTTTCAAATGAGTGTTTCTGGATTCTTTGGATATATACCTAGAAGTGAATCACTGGGTCATAAGTTCAATTTTTAATGTTTTTGTTGAAACTCCATATTGTTTTCCACAGTAGCTGTACCAATCTGCATTCCCACCAACATTCATGAAGGCTCCCTTTTCTTCACATGCTCGCCAACATGCTGTTTGTTGATTTATTGAAGATAGCTCTTCTGACAGGTATGAGGCGATATCTCATTGTGGTTTTAATTTGCATTTGCTTGTTAATTAGTGATGTTGAGCATATCTTGGCCTTTTGTATGTCATCTTTGGAGAAGTATCTCTTCAGGTCCTTTGCCCATTTTCTAATTGGATTGTTTGTTTTTGGTGTTGAGTTTTGTAAGTTCTTTATAAATTTTTATGATAATGACTAGCAAAATCATGAAATACAAAAGAAGGAGTAGCTATGGGAAGAGTTTTTGATCTGCAGTGTGTGAGTTAGCAATTGCACAAGTCTGTGGAGATACCAATTTGACCCATGAACACTTCCATTTCAGGAGAGAGGGAGGGTGGTAAATTTAGAAACATAGATTTTTGTATCCATCCATCCATCCATCCATCCATCCACCCATCCATCCATTCAAATTGTCTCCAAATCCTTGAATATGTCATTCCTTCAAGAAGCAATTTTAGCATAAGTATTTGCCAGATTCTATACAATGCACAAGAAATAAAGAGATAAGTAAGATACAATTCCAATTCAAAAGGAGTTTACAGATTATTGCAGAAAATGAGTCAGTTAAGCCAACACTTATTGTACACCCATAAGGGAGATGGATCTGAGGTGGTAAGGGTGAACTGAGGAGGGACAAAGCTTGTGAAGGAAGTTGTTTGGTGGAGGAAGGAAATGAAGAAATAATACTTTAAGTCTCTAAGGATGATATTTAGCTGGTTGAAAAGTATCATTGGGAAGTAAAGGATAATATTAATAATTCTGTCTTCTAAGTGTGACATAGTTATATCCAGGGTTATATTCAATTATAAAATCATATTCAATCCATTAATTTGAAAGAGAAATATTATTGAAATTTCAAATTCCTTGAGAATGTTTCTGTTATATTGAAAAACAAATATCCAGAGTAGATTTGTTTAGAAGTTGCAAAGATAAATCTAGGGTCAGGAATTGGGGAGATTTACTCTTTTGCACAATTAGGCGTTGCATAAGTTCTGGTGGTAACTGGTAGAAAGCAGAGTCCAAACAAGCCTCAGAAACAAGAAGATAGGACAGGGCTATAAATCCACTAGAAGAACGTTGAGGTTATGTTATAATCTTAGAGGATGAAAGTCCTTTTATACAAGATAAGTAACTCAGAAATGATAAAAAAGGACTGATAAACTTATCTACTCACTATATAACAAGGTTCATGATACATTATAAACAGCACAAACAAAGCTGGAGAAGAACAATGACATATAATACAGCTCAGATATTGATCTCAAAATAAATGTATTATTGGATAAATATCTAAGTTACTTTATTATATAAGAAAACTAAAGACTCATGTTTCCTAGAGAATTCCTTTGCATAAATTTAGAGCTATAGACATGTTTTTATGTCCAATAGAAATATTTAAAATTCTGGATGAAATACAAAATTGCTAAGAAAGTAAAAAAATCATACTTATTAAACAAAGTAAAAACAGGAATTCTGACGTACAAACTTTTACCAAAAGAGGACTTGTTTCATTGAATAATACACAGTATGTGTCAGGAGTGAGAGAGTAGGGAAATCTGAATGCTTACTAGTCTCCCCAGCCCACACATACATTCATGTAATGCTAGATTCCCAAGATCAGTCCTCACCTGTACAGATGAATTCCTTACCACAGAAGTTACAGCGAGGAAAATCTCTGGGTTTCACTTAGCATTCCTTCCTTAAAATCCTTAGCACAGTCAGCTATCATGGATTTCCAATTCACAGTCAAACTAGAAAAGTCTCTTTGAAGAAATTCTGACCCTGGGCTTCAAAGGCTTCTCCCAGAAAAAGTTCCAAGTTGAATAAGCAGCTCCCTTTTACAAGGAAACAGGGCTTCATAACTGAGAACCAACATAGCAACAGGCACCAGAAATACAATCATTTGAAATATTATTTGCAAGGTTCTAGTTAGTCAAAGGTTGAAGTAGTTCATTACTGGCGCATTATTAGATAACATAATATATTTTTCCTAGAAAAATATTTTTTCTAGAAGGTAATCTTTTAAATGGTACTTTGAAAGATGTTGGGAATATAGATATTTGATCCATTTGACTTTTCAGAAATATTTTTAAAAGTAACAGTTTTCCTGAAGACAGAAAAATGATGTATATTGAAAGTGCATATATTGATAATATACATAGTAGAGATGGGACATGCTACACCTATAAAAATGAACTACAGAGAGAAATTTTTCCCAAGAGAAAATTTCTTTATTCCCCAAGAGAAATCTGGGTCTCATATTTATAGGCCCAGATATTAGTCTGCAAAATGTGTTGGAAAGAACAACATTTTTCTGTATAATAAAACTGGTGTCCAACAACTTTGACATATAATGGATCAAGGCTGACGTTATAAATGGATTTACCAGACTTCTTTGGATCTGGCTAGCCATGTTAATACTGAGAGTTTTTCCAAGCTGGTTGTTATATCGTCCAGTAACTTGATGTTAGTCCAGGTGGGAGAACTTACACCACAAGTAGAGGTAAATGCTACCAAAGTGTTATTTTACTCTTTTGTTAAACATTGATAGCATGTCACTGGATACTAAAGTGCAAAAAAGAGAGTGCATAAATAGAGGAGGAAGCAAGGTAAAGTTCTAGGATTTAACAAATAGAGTAAGTCAAAACTAGAAGTCTTTTTATTAGTTTTCCATCATTGAATGGCAGACCACCCAAAATCTTAGTGTCTTATAACAATACATTTCTATTTAGCTCATGGTTCTGCTCAAAATTATGATGTACATTAAGCAGAGCTGTTCAGGGCTGATCTAGTTCATGGTCATATAAAAATGGGCCAGCTGATCATAGATGACAGCAGTTAGCAAAAGGCTAGCTGATTTTATAGGACATCAATTATATGTTTTGCTGTAGCCTGGTTAACATCTTTGTGGGTGAATATCTTGAGGCTATGTATCCCTCACCATTTAACCTTAACTTATGCCAGTTAAGTTAAATCACAAAACAAAAGGTTCACAAAGCAGTGAGAATAAGATTATACATTCCCAGAACATCAGATTACACATTCTTCTCCAGGGTATGTGGAACATTCTCAAGGATAGACCATATACTGGGTCACAAAACTAGCCTCACCACTCTAGAGGCCTGGTGCATGAAATTCGTGAGTAGGTATGGTCCCTAGGCCTGGCCTGCGATCAAGGCCATCTTCCCCAGCTGCCAGTAGCTGGCCCCACTCCCTGCTGCCACCTACCCCTGGTTCCTGTTCACCATCAGGTGAACAGAGCCTGCTGACCAGGGGAGGGACCAAGTGTTTGGCTGTTTCCGCCAGCTCGCCGGCCCCAACCCCACCGTGGGTCGCCCTTTGTGTGTAGGATGACCAGTGGGGGAGGGGCCTTGGCCTGGAACTGGCCCCATCCCCCGCCATCCACCCGCGATTGCCCATTGCCATTGGGTGATGGGAGCCTGCCGACAGGGGAAAGGCACCGCAAGGTGGTCAGTGTGCCTCATAGTGACTGGTCATGTGGTCATTCTGGTTGTTTTGCTGTTAAGATCAATTTGCATATTACCCTTTTATTACATAGGATAGTCTGGAAGTTCTAGCCAGAGCAATCAGACAAAATAAACAAATAAAAGTTATCCAAATTGGGAAGTAAAAGTGTCACCTTTTGCAGATGACATGATTCTATATATAGAATACCCTAAACACCAAAAATCTATTAGAAACAATAAACAAATACAATAAAGTTGCAGGATACAAAATCAATATACAAAAATCCACTGCTTTCCTATATACTAACAACTAAACTTCAGAAAAAATAAATGAAAAAACAGCAACTTCTTTTGCAATTGCAACCAAAAGAATAAAATACCTAGGAATAAACTTAACAAAGGATATGAAAGACCTGCAATATACTGAAGTCTATGAAGCATTATTAAAAGAGGTTGAAAAAGACACAACAAAAAAGAAAGATATTTCATATTCATACTTAAAATGGCCATATTAGTCAAAGCAATATACAGATTTAATGAAATCTCCATTAAAATTCCAGTGTCATTTAAAAAAAAAAAATAGAACAAAACGTCATCAGATTTGTATGCAACCACAAAAGACCCTAAATAGCCAAAATAGACATCCTGAAAAAAAAAAGAATAAAGCTGGAGGTATCATACTACCTGGCTTCAAATTATACTACAAAGCTATAATAATAAAACAACATGTTATTGGCAGAAAAACAGACACACAGATCAATAGAATAAAATTGAGAGCCCAGAAATAAAATCACAGGTATATGGGCAAATAACTTTTGACAGAGGAGCCAAGAACACACAATGGGGAAAAGAAAGCCTCTTCAATAAATGGTGCTGGGACAATTGGAAAGCCAAATGCAAAAGAATGAAATGATTACAGTTTGTACCCATGTACAAAAATTAATTCAGAACGAATCAAAGATGTACATATAAGATCTGAAATAATAAAGTGCATAGAAAAAAAACATAGTACTAAACTTATGGACCTTGGTCATAGAGCACATTTTATGAATTTGACCCCAAAGGGCAGTAAAGGCAAAAATGAATAAATGGGATTATATCAAACTTAAAAGCTTCTGCAGAACAAAAGAAACTGACAACAAAACAAAAAAGGTAACTGAAAAATAGGAGATGATATTTGCAAACAACAGTTTTGACAAAGGATTAATATCCAAAATATATACAGTTAAATGAGTCCTCACTTAACATCATCAGTAGGTTTTTGGAAACTGTAAGTTTAATTGCAATGATGTATGATTAAACCAATTTTACCATAGGCTAATTGACATAAACAGTAGTTCTATGCATATTTCTGATCACAGAAACATCAAAAACTTACAAATGAAGACCCAAAATGCTTCTAATATTACATATTGAGTTAAATGTGAGCTATATGCATATTTAAGAATGATTAATAAAAGCAAGTAAGTTAATTATTTTCAACCTACTTATTCCAACTCAGGGTCATGGTGGCTGGGGCTCACCCCAGCAGCTCAGGGAACAGGGCAGGAACCCACCCACTCTGGACAAAGGAGGCCACTCCATCAGAGGATGCACACACACACACACACACACACACACCGCTACCTCACTTAGACTGGGACAATTAATTCACCTAATGTGCACATCTTTGGTGCAAACAGCGACCCCTGCTGGGAATGTATAATATTTTCTCTCATTGATTATGACAAAACAAAATTGAATGAAACATTACTCAAGAACCTGCTGTATTTCTAAATTGCTGTGACAATGTAAACAGGCAGGAGAGGCCAAAAGCACCTGGGCCTGGGCCTTTCATGCTTTTCCTGAGAATGCAACCTTGTATAAGGCAGAGCAAAGTTCTGCACCCAGGACCAACCGTGCACTCCTCTATGAAAACTCACAGTTCCTACCAAAATATTTAAAAAGATTTTAAACTTGCAAAACAAACTGTGTCACAAGAATGTCACAGCAGTATCCTCAGGAAAGATGGATGCGAGAATTCTCACAGGACACACCAGATCACCACCCACAAAGGCCTTGCTTCTTTCTCTTCCTTATGCATGACTTCCAAAATTAAAATTAAAATTCTGGACATTCTCAAGCAGCTTACTCCTGGGAACCATACGTTTCTTTATGTAGAAAATTAACTATTTCTAGGTTCTTATCTTGTTCAATGACATATTTCGTGAGGACAGCAACTAATCTTTCTGAGTTTCTAATGCATTGTGTCTAAAATGCATATAATGATCATTCTTAGATGTTTTGTTGTGGATTAGCAACATCTGCAATGTACCTATCAAAGTGCTTGGTACCAAGCAGGTGTTTAGTAAGAGTATTTATTGTTAATAATAAAGATGGTACAGTTAGCAAAGGCATTAATTACCTGCAAAATCACTGAATAATTAGTGCAATATAAGGGATTCTTGATGGATCACAAACTGAACAAGAATGACAATGTAATTATGTAACTTTTACAATTAAAATGATTAAAGGATGCATTAAAAAGCCAAAAAAATAAAAATAGAAGTGAATAAGAATGAAAACTAAGATTAGTTTTCAGGAGTTACTCAGTATCTGAAAAAGTCTGGAGAGTAGCCTTCATTAGAGAAGGAACCAAGAGACTGATAGTCACAAAGGTATATACCTTTGTCAAAATAATCCACACTGTAAACTTTATGTAATTTTTTTAGCCATAGATCAATTATCCCTTAATAATAAAAAAATGGGATGACACTATACATCAACAGCATGGTTACATTTTAAAAAAAGAAAAAAATCTTAATGTTGGTAAGAATGGAGAAAAAGTAGAATTCCAGTGGATCACTGGTAGGGTTATTAATTTATACAAGCACTTGTGAAACTAGATTTTAGCAGTACCTACTGAAGCTAAACATCGGCATATGCTATGGCCTAGCAATTTCACTCTTATAAATAAACCCAGCAGTATGGCACATGTATATTTATAAAAAAATGTACAAGAATGTTTATAGCATTATTTATCATAAATAGCTAACACTAGATAGTCTACATGTGCATCAACAGTAGAATGTATAAGTCAAATGTGGCGTATTAATTCAATAGAATCTATATAACTGTGAGAATTAACAAATTATAATTACATGCAACAAATATATTATTATATTTGCTACAATTAGACAAATATAATACACATGATGTTAAATAAAAGAAGCATCATGGGACTTAGAATGGGAGTACATAATGTGTGGTTCATTAATACAAAATTTAAAATCAGGCAAAATTACTTTATGGTGTTAGAAGTCAAGAAAGTGTTCAAACCTAGATGGGGATGGGGGCTGTAGAGGCTGGTATGAACAATGAAGAGGAATTATGGGTTGTAAAAATATTTTGTTTCTGGATTTGGGTGCTGGTTGCATGGGTGGGTTCATATTGTGAAACTTCAATGAGTTGTAAATGTTCAATTTATGTTTTACTTCAAAAGAAAGTTTACAGAAAATTTAAGAACACCTCACAGCACTGACCACAGCAAAGCTGTACATGAGTAGGAATTAGAAGACTCATGTGACAGAAGATGAACAGAGAGATCCAAGCTTTCCAGAAAAAAAGGATGGGAGGTCTGGAATGGGGCTTAGAATGGAAGTGGGACACATTAAAAACCAACAAACAAAATACTGGGCTCCAAAAGGGAGCGAGAGATCGCATATAAGTAAATAATGTTGGGAGTAATCTAGACCATTTCTAGGAAAGTGGGTTTGGGGGAAAACGTTTAGAGGCTTTTTTGTTTCCATGGGCTGGAATAGGTAGCATTACTTCTAGGAAACTATCTAACATAGATGGAAAGAGAGGCCGGCATAGAGCCAACATGGTACTGACAGGTAAAAGTAGGCTACACTGGCCAAGTAGTGCATAAGTTAGTACTGGGCTTTCTGTTCTCCTGATCTGCAGTGCACTTGGGAAGAGAGAAGACTGGGAAGCCAAGACACAGGCAAAGTGGGGCCATCCAAGTTGCCTTACCTGTTTAGCTATTTTCACTACAGTGTTCAAGCCCTTTCCTTACTATAGATACAGCAAAGGCTAGTCCCAAATCCTATGCACATAAGAATTTTCTATATGTTGTGTGGGATATCTCTCAATTCAAAGGTCAGGAAAGAGATCAGTGCAATCTGAAAGTGCCACATGGAACACTGCACCTGGGTAAGATTTATCAATAGATTCATTCCTGGAAATGAATAGCAGTGATGTCATATTTTGGAAACATGCCTGTTCCATTAAGTGTTAGAAACATATTTAAAATTGAGTTGATGATCATTTTTATTTGCTTCATCAATAAGATTTAGGACCTCCTCCTTGATAAATAAAACAGGATTTTTTAACTAGTGCAGTTATATATTTCCTTATTATTTCCTTTTCTTTCCTTCAATATAGATATTTGGGTTTTTTTTCTTTACCACTGTTAATCATACTGTTTTTCTGGTTTATTTTCCCCACAGAACTGAAGCACAACTATTGAAATGAAAATTGCACGGAAATTTTACATGTTATTAAATCTCCTGTATTCAAAGATAATATTAAATATCAGGTAATCACCCTCCATTTCATAATCAGTTTACAGTTACCAGGTGTCATTAATACTTTAAAAATATAATTGAAAACAAAATACAAATTGGATTATGCCAGTTCTTCCTGACAATATAATTCAAATAGTTTTAGTAACATGAGGAGCATGAAGGATTTAAGTAAATAATACACTGAATTTCTCAACCTGTGGGATTTCTGAAATAGATCATCCTGTGAAAATGAGAAGTTGGGAACACGCTTTCTCACACATTATATAATTTGTCCTGGCCTTGCCTGAGATCACACAGTTAACAGGTAGAACTTGAACTAAGAATCTTATGTGCTTTTCAAGACCCTTCACAACCTTACTGTTTGTAATCCCATTATTTAAGGTATCTAGACAATTAGCTTATTCAGTACCTACAATAGTCAGTATGTGATACATATATGGGTAGTGATAATTATTATTGAACACATTCTGGATGTCTTAGAAAATAATCATGTGACTAACATCTAAATTTACAGAAGAATACATTTTTGAGGCATATGAAATTTGGAATTAAGAAATAAAGAAAATATAGTTAAGATGAATTGTAAAAAATATTAAAACAAAATTTTACTTTCAAAATTCTAATTACCATATCTTCAAGAGTCTATGAAAATTTTAGTTAACTTGCATATGTCTTATTTATATATATGACATGTTCAATATTCTCCCTCTAGAGTCTAGACCAATTCTGTGAAGAATTTCAAAAGTTTAAGTGATGGAAAATTGGATGAAGAATATTCTAACATCAAGGAAAGAAAAAATACACATATGCAAATCCTACTTGTGATGGATACGATTAATGTTAAATTACAGTAAAAATGTTACTGCCTGTATGGCTTACACAGGTCTTTGTACTTGTTCTTATCTATGCCTGAGAGTTTTTCCTCCAGGGAGCCTTTTGGCTGTCACCCTCACTGCCCTTGGGTCTTTGTTCAAAGGTCACCCTTTCATTAGAGACCTTTCCTGACTATCCTATTTAAAAGTGGAATCCTACTCCCAGAACAATCCAGTTTTTTTTAAGTCTACCATAGAGCATATATTATACTTTAATATTCTATATATTTTGCCTATTTATTTTGTTTATCATTTGTCTTCTCTTACTAGAATGTAAGCTTATGGGAATAGAGATTTTGATTTGTTTGCTAACTCTTGTATTCATAGTACACAGAAAAATTTTAGAAACTGTGTTGTTGTTCAATAAATACTTTTTTTACATAAAGAAAGCAAGCTGGAAATGAAGAAAAGATGGAAGGAAGGAGGAAGGAAGGAAGGAAGGAAGGAAGAAAGGAAGGAAGGAAGGAAGGAAGGAAGGAAGGAAGGAAGGAAGGAAGGAAGGAAAGAAGGAAGGAAGGAAGGAGGGAGGGAAGGAAGGGGGAGTAGATGAAGGCAGGAAAGAAAATGAAGAGAGGGAGAGAGAAAGGAAAAGAAATCAAGGAAGAGAGGAAGGCCAAAAGTTGTGTAACAACCATTTTTTGAATATGGCCTTTGTAAGAAAGTACCATTGATGGAATCAACTATTAATTCCTGCTGTTAATTAATACCTTGAATACTATTGCTAGATCTAGAGGGGGGGAAATGCAGGGAAGAAGAAATTAGAAAAATAAAGGAAAGAAGGCTCATAAAGAACAGAAAGAGAAGTAAATAGGCAGTCAGAACTGGCCTTGACAGTTTGCATTATGTTGCTTAATCCTCATAAGGAATCTGAGAAGCAAGGAAAGCTGAGACTTGCCAAAGTATACTGAAAAATTAAGTCAAAGACACCGCTATCCCAAACACTCAGAGGACTCTAAGGATGGAGAAATAGTGAGAGGCAGAGAAGGGTATAATCTCAGGTTTCCCATGTTCAACCCAAGTTTTAAAAGTTTCCTGTAAAGAAAAGATTGGAGAACCAAGAAGGGAAAGTAAATCATGTATCACTTCAAAATGTTTGCCAAAGTATTTTCTGGCAGTGTCATAATTTATCCTAGTAAAGGTACTTCCATTGATATTTGAAGATTGATTTACACATTGAAAAGGTGTTTCTTTTCACAATATTATTTGCATTAATAGCATACTTATTAATACCACCATTTCATTGTTAAGGAATATATCCAAAAATAATGACCAGTGATTTGTAGGAAGATATAATAATTATATTTACTTCAGTTTGGCATATGCAGTGGGATGAATATCTTTTACTGTATTTACAAAAAGAATAAATAAGGTATTAAGAGTCATTAATAAGTGGACATTGTAGAGACTTACCTAGAACTTTGCTGTAGTACACATTCCATTCTCCCCAGTAGGACTGAAATATATAGTCTTGCAGAGGATAAGATATGGCATTTTTAACTCTTTCACCAAAGGTCATCTGGTCAGTGAGCTCTGACAAGGCTGCGGGTACATAGGAGGCAGGTGCGGGGATTTTCCCACAGTGTCTCTCTACTGTTGAGGCTGGAGAGAACCTCAATGTGTACATAAATGGAATTCCTAATTTCAGAGCAACCAGGTCCCCACAGATTGTTACTGGGTCGGCTACTAGCACATCAAAACTACCTTTCTGAAGTTTTGACATTAACTTGGGGTTATTTAATACTCCATCACAGATTTGTATGTTAATTTGAAAAAAAGTATCTAGGAGTTTTCCTAGTTCTTTGTAGAAAGTCCAGAGTGTGAGAGGAGTTGGTCTATGATCTGTCCACAGCATAACCATATGTTCAATTAAGGAATCTATATTACTCTTTGTGAAGGAAACAGGTATCACCTCAAAATTCACAGGAGAATCAGGATTGGAGTTGATGAATAAAGTTGCTGATGAAGCCAGTACAGTCACATTGTGATTTCTTTGAGTTAACTCTTCTAGAATGATCTTAATATTTAACCAATGGCTACCATCTGTTGGCCAAATTAACACATTTCCACTTAAAATAATTTCAGTCAGAGTCAAATTAAAAACCAGCAGACAGACAAACTTCTTAGGCATGGTGATAGCCATTATGGAAGCCAATCTACTGTAGTTCTTTTCAGATGAAAAGAAATTTTGAGAGTATATTTATGTAAGTTTTTTTCCAAATAAAGTAATATTTTATGTAACAGCTACATTCATTCATAGGTCACTTGATCTACAGATGAAAAGGAAAAAAAATGTAATTAAAATTCTTATATGCTTTAATATGATTATTTCAACAACAAAAACAAATTATGGTCCTACTTTAAAGAAAAAAAAGGCAAGCAGGTTATAAGCCTAGTATCTGTATACTCTGTGATAATAACTATTATTTATAAAATGTGTCTCCAATTTAATATATCTTTCCAAGATCAGGTTTAACGAAAAGTAGCACTTCTAATTGCTAAAGCCACTTGGTCAAAAACAGATATACCCTCAAATTGTATGTCTTTATTATAAGGTATTTTTACATGCAAAACAGATTAGCCATAGAAAATTTGCACCAATTAGAATGTTGTCCTTTAAATCAAGTTTTCATTTTAATTTCTATCTGTTTACTTTAAAGGGAATAAAATAGAAATAAAACTCATATTTAATCATATTTGGAATATAACACTTACTGAAGAACATTTAGTTCCATCTGTATAAAATTACCCTAGAGTAAAATTTCTTAAACTGCCTATAATGCTATTTGTTTGAATTGAGAATCCTTAAAACAACATTTTTGTTTGGAAGTTCTTTCTTACATACTTTCCACCCAAAGACATGCCCTGACTTCAAGGTCTCTTCCTCCTGTGCTTCCAAAGCAGTGCCCCTGACGGCTAGGATTTCCTCCTGCTTATTTCTCATTGCCTCTAAGATTTGGAGGTAGCCTCAGAGACCACAAAAGCCTGGAAACCAGCCTTCATACTGTTTTAGGAATATGAGTTTCAACTCCTTAGTGACTTTAAAGTTTTAGCCTCACATCAGGAATTCAATTTTATTTGGCCTTGATGGACATTTAGTTAACTCTTTTGAATGCTTAACTTTACATGTATATAGATTTATATATATAAACTGAGAATCTTTCTAGAGCTTTCATTTTAGCCCAGGTCTGCCATCAAATGCTTCACCACTTTCTTGATTATAACCTCAGGCAAGTTACTCAGCTTTCTCGTTACAAAATGGGAGAGAATGATGATGCCTATTTTCCTATAGTTGTGAAGACCGAATGAAATAATGCATGCCAATTATTCAGAACAGCATCTGTGTGCCATAAATGTTAGCTATATAGGATATTGTAGGAAGAGAATTTTACATTACAAATGACCAATTTAACCAGATCTCACACCTTTCATTCCTCTCATGGGGGTGCCCAAGTTTTGGTGCCAAGGGGAAGCAGCGTTTGCCACCCTAAAATATGCCTTTCGGGATATTAATAATTTTAAGCTGGATATTTTCAAGAAATGAAAAACTCAAGAAAGACCTTTGGCTTTCTTCCCAAGTGCCTAAAAGAATTAGATAGATGACCTGTTCGAAGCACCTAGACATCATCACCAATAATTGGTTTACTATGACCAGTGTTTGGTAGACAGGGAGGAACCTAGCAAGGCACCTTTGATCAAAGTCTGCTCTGTGTCTTACTGTTCAAGATGGCTCAGCAAACATTTATTTACTGAAAATTTGCTTTTTTAACTCCATGTGAATTGCCTCCTACTCTCTCAAGTCCCAAACCACACCACCCTTTTCACCTTAGCTCAACATGACTTGTGTGCCCAACTGCCTGATCTGTCCAGGGTCTCATATTCTATAGAACCCCTGTATGTACATACATAATAATTTTGGTCATTTTCTACTCTTAATTTGTCTCGTGTTAATTTGATTATTAGTCCACCCTTTTATTTTGGTCACTTTGACCTTTTATTTTTAGGTTCATAATATGAAATTCAAGATTATACCCACAAAAATTATAACCTCCATTGTCTTTCCTTAAGTGGGAGAAAAACAAAAGAGTGACAGCTCTTTGGGAATTTTGCATGCCCCGAACAAATTCCGTCTTGGATGTCATGCCTGTGGCTGCTATCCAGCTCATGCATCATTGTGGAAAAGGTAATGCTACCAACAGTTATTTGAAAAGTTCTAAAAAATCAAGATTAAGTTAAATTTAAAAATAGAGGAAGAAAGGAAAGAAGAAAGGAAGGAGGAGCGCAATGGGAAGACTAGAGGAAAGGGGGGTGGGGAGAGAAAGAAAAAGAAAGATCCAAGCCAAAATATATTATTCATTAGGGAAAAGACTTTAATACATTTTTCTCCTTTAATATGTTCAGTGTAGCCCTGGCCAGGTGATTCAGTTGGTTGGAGCATCGTCTTGTACACTAAAAGGTGGCAGGTTTGATTCCCCGTCAGGACCCGTGCTGGAAGCTAAAGATTGATGCTTCTGTCTTACATTGGTGTTCTCTCTCTCTCTCTATTCTTTTCTCTCTCTCTCTCTAAAAAAAAAAATCAATACATTTTTAAATAAATAAATAAAATGTTCACTCTACTGTAAATAAAACACTTTGGAAATATACAAACTCAAATTTGTTTAATTTCTATCACTTTATTTTATGTTAATTACCTGTGGTCTGTGACTACTTAGTTCATGCAAAGATTTAAATATTATGGTCATAATTTTTTATTTTTTGGATATCTGTTTTTTTTTCTATTTAAATTAATATATTTGCAATACAATTTATTGTTATTATAGATGGCATTCTCAGAAATCATTCATTTAATTATTTATAATACTACATTAGGTATTTATAAAATTTTAACATATAAAGATTACTCATACAAATAAAAACCTGTTTGTTTTTATAGTGGCCAAAGTATAAAACTGTTGGTAGCAATAGGTAATGTTTATGGATTATAAATATTTTTTACTGTCATTAAAATCCCACATTATTCTTCCTTAAATGTTTCCCTAATTTTTGTGGATTTTTTGTTGTTAATACAAACATAGAAACAAAATTTACCTGGTTCAACTTTAAACAAATATATTGAAATCTGTAGCAGGTATTTCTTTCTTTTAAAGAGAAGCTTTCTTAAGACTCAAAAGCTATTCTCAGGCAAATTTCTCCAGGCAACAGAATCAGAGACTTGTGCTTAAGGGACTAGCAAGTTCCCTAGTGATAACATGGCCCAATTAAATTCCAGTCAGCAAACTGAAGTAGATGAGAACTAGAACTGCAGATTTCAAAGGCTAAATGCACTGAAAGGAAGAAGAAAGGACCCAAGAAAGTTTAAGCCAAAAATATTCTAAATAATTGCTAGATTTGCACCCGAAATTTTAAAAGAAGAGAAAAAATTTTCTAGGAGCTTTGGTGTCAGAAAAACTTCAGTTTGAAAACTATTTTCTCAAACTGGTAGCTATATAATTTTATTTTAATATGTTTGCTATTTCTAAGCCTCAACATTTTTATGTGTAATAGTAGTTTTTTTCTTCACAAATTTATTGCAAGGATAAAGAGATGTAATACAAATGAAGCACTTATTACAATATCTGTGGCACAGGATGAGATCAACAAATGTTAACTACTATTGCTAAAATGATATCCAGGAGTCTGAGCCAAATAACTGTGACTTGAAATAAAAGAAGTAATTTGACATTATAATATCCAATTCCTAGCAATTAGCAAAGATTAAGGACTCACTTTGAGGTTCTAATTGCATGACACTGCAGAAAACTAATCTTACAGAATTGTTTTGTTTATTTACTCAAGTGTGACAGCCTGAGACCTGAGTGCATATGGATTCTTTGCAATGACTTTGATTAGAGCAGTCAAGCTAAAGCAAAAGTAAATTCAATTACAAATTGGAAATGTTATTTTTACACATGAGTTCTATTTATCATTCACATTTATCATATGTACAAAGCCTTGCACAAAAATAAATTACTCTGCGATGTCAGTGCTATTGCTTCTTACCTGGTATTAGGAGTATGAGTGTTCAATGTCCCTGGGCATCAATAAGAATGTGTTTTAGTAAAACAAACTTAAATAGTCATGCTAAGTCAGAAAAGCATAATTTGATTAGAAACATGATATTATCAAAATCAGAGTGTTAGGAACATTTTTTGAAATCTTCATTACATTCCCATGAACTAATTGTTAAGGAGTATTAGTCTCCTGTGAAGACTTGAAGAATAGTGAGACCGAGTGGTTTTATTACCAGCATTAACTTACCAGCACCATACAATGGAACGTGTGATACTGAGACTGCCAGCATGGGGAAGGTTTATCTGGGGATAATCTCACCAGGATGAATAGGAGCAGTGTAACCATGATAGCCATTACTTCAAGATTGAGAAGGAGCAATTGATAAAAGTTTAGATAATGAGATAAAAATGGGGACATATCTAGTGAGCAAAGAACTCCCCACTTACCTTCCTCTATTTTATGAACTGAGACAATGCACAGACTCAATGGGACTGTTAGTTCACTCCATGCATGAGGAGATTAAAGGGTTTTTGAAATATTAACAGCTTCATTGGCTCATGTAATGACAATTTCGACATCCTCTAGTTTTCACTTTTAGCCCCATGATGTTGACTATTTACTGCTATCATCATAGGATAGTTTATAACCCTCATAATAGCTATGCTTATTCTATCTGAATGACAGGATAAATAGGTCTCTGTTTACATTTCCAAGAGAAAATCCATTCTTTTAATCTGGGGGCAACTATTTAACATAGCTAGAGAAGGTGATGCAGCAACTAGAACTAACACTAAGACACTCCTTACCAATAAACTCATGCTTATATGGTCAATTCATTTATAAAAAAGGGTCTAAGAATATATAATGGTGAAAGGAAGTTTCTTTAATAAATGGTGTTGGGAAAAATGGACAACCATATGCAAAACAATAAAACTGAACACTATCTTACAACAGACACAAAAATGAACTCAAAATGGATTAAAGACCTAATTATAAGGCCTGAAACCATAAAATCCCTTGAAGAAAACATAGGCAGTAAGCTTCTTAATATTGGTCTTAATAATGACTTTTATGGCATTTGAAACCAAAAGCAAAGGCAATAAAAGCAAATATAAACAGTGGGATGACATAAAACTAAAGAAGCATCAGCACAACAAAGGAAACCATCAACAAATGAAAAGGCAACCTACTGAATGGGAGAAAATATTTGCCAATCATAGGTGTGATAAGTTGTTAATATGCAAAACATATAAACACTTATACAACTCATTAGCAAAAATATGTGGTAAAAAATGGGCAGAAGATTTGATACTTTTCTAAAGAAGATATACAAATGGCCAACTGGTACATGAAAAGGTGCTCAACATCACTAATCATCAGGGAAATGCAAATTAAAACCACATGAGATATCACCTCACACCTGTTATAAAATAGATAAGTGTTGACGAGAATATGGAGAAAAGGGAACCCTTGTGCACTGTTGGTGGGAATGTATATTGGTATAGCACTTTTGGAAGACAGTACAGTCATGTACCACTTAAGGATGGGTATACATTCTGAAAAATGCATTGTAGGGAATTTTGTTGTTATGCAAACATCATAGAGTACATTTAAACAAACATAGATGGTGTAGCCTACTACAACCCTAGGTTATACAGTATAGCCTATTGCTCCTAGGCTACAAGCCTATACAGCATGTTTCTGACTGAATACTGTAGGTAATTATAAAACAACTAGAGGCCCGGTGCACAAAAATTTGTGCACTCAGGGCCGGGGGGGGGGGGGGGGGGGGGTCGTCCCCAGCCCGGCCTGTGCCCTCTCAAAGTCTGGGACCCCTCGGGAGATAACGACCTGCTGGCTTAGGCCTGCTCCCGGGTGGCAGAGGGCAGGCCCAATTCCTAAGTGCAGCCCCTGGTCAGGCTCAGAGCAGGGCCAATTGGGGAGTTGGGGCACCGCCCCATCATGCACAGAGCAGGGCAGATCGGGAGGTTGCAATGCCACCCTCAGTCACGCTCAGGGTAGGGCCAATTGGGGGGTTGGGGCATCGCCCCCTGTTACACTCAAGGCAGGGTCGATGGGGAGGTTGCGGCGCCACGCCCTGTCACGCACAGCAGGGCCCATCAGGGGGTTGGGGTGCTGTCCCCATCACGCACAGAGCAGGGCCCATCAGGGGTGTTGGGGCTCTGTACCCTGTCACGCACAGAGCAGGGCTGGTCAGGGGGTTGAGGAGCTCCCTGCTGTCACTCACAGAGTAGGGCCGATAGGGGAGTTGGGGCACCGCCCCCTGTCACACACAGAGCAGGGTGGATCAGGGGGTTGAGGCGCTGCACCCTGTCACACTCAGGGCAGGGCCAATGGGGAGGTTATGGCTCTACCCTGTCACACACAGAGCAAGGCCCGTGGAGGGGGGTTGGGGCGCCACCCTCTATCACCCACAGAGCAGGGCCGATCAGGGGGTTGGGGCGCCACCACTGTCACACTCAGGGCAGGGCCGATGGAGAGGTTATGGCTCTACCCTGTCACACACAGAGCAGGGCCCATGGGGGGCCGGGGGGGGGGGGGTTGGGGCACCGCACCCTGTCACACACAGAGCAGGGCCCATGGGGGGGGGGGGCGTTGGTGCGCTGCACCCTGTCAAACACAGAGCTGCAGGGCAATCAGGGGATTGGGGAGCTCCCCCTATCAGGCACAGAGCAGGGCAGATAGGGAGGTTGTGGCCCCGCCCCCTGTCACACACAGAGCCACAGGGCGATCAGGGGTTTTGGGCGCTGCCCCCTGTCACGCTGATCCCAGTGCCGGGAGGCATATTACCCTTTTACTATATAGAATAGAGGCCTGGTGCACGGGTGGGAGCTGACTGGTTTGCCCTGAAGGGTGTCCTGGATCAGGGTGGGGGTCCCCACTGGGGTGCCTGGCCAGTCTGGGTGAGGGGCTGAGGGCTGTTTTCCAGAAGCAAGTGACTGAAGCTTCCAACCACTCCTTGTTTTCTTTTTTTTTTTTTATTCTGGGCCAGCTTTAGCTCTGAGGCCTGGCTGCTGAAAACATGGATACAATGTTGCTAAAGCCCGGCTGACTGAAAGCCGGTTTCTGGGCTTTTGTTTAGCTTCTTATTTGCAACATAGTAGATAGTTGCTTAGAGTTGCAACTGAGAGGCCGGAAAGTGAGGCGGGGAACGTTGGAGTCTGTAGTCACTGAAGCAAGCAAGCCTCATGTTCGCTTCCAGCTGCCTGGCTGCCGGCCGCCATCTTGGCTGACAGTTAATTTGCATATACTCACTGATTAGCCAATGAAAAGGGTAGCGGTGGTACGCCAATTACCATGTTTCTCTTTTATTAGTGTAGACTAGTAGCCCGGTGCACAAAATTCGTGCACATTGAAAGGGAATTAATTATAGGAACGTAATTTGGACTCACAATCTAATATCAATAACATGTGAGCATGAGGCAGTCCGCATTTCTGAAATTCAATGACATGAATTTTAGCTATTACTTTGCCAAATAAATGGAATTTACAGATATCATTTAAAAGAGCATTCAGCTTAATATTAAAAACTCTGGCTACCATGTCAGGTCTGTTTTCAACTTTCTGCCAGCGTTGTAAATTGTTTGCAATATCTGCCCATTTGGGGTTGCATGTCATGGTTATGAATAAATCGGGCTTGCCATACCTCGTTACAATTGCTATAGCATCCTGATATTGCTGCTGCATATTTCTGGGACTACCCTCAAAAGATGATGGAAGTATTATCATTTTACTAATCGGCACATTGTCCTTTTCAGATCTAGATTTGAGATAACCCATCAAACCACTGTATTTTTCAACTCTCAACTTAGATTGGTTTGCTTTGATGAAATTTATCCGCTTGGCCTCCACTTTTAAATATGAATCTCGATAAAGTGTTGAGTTAATTTTCCTGCATTTAAAATAGGATTGAACCTGTCTGCACAGAGAGATGAAATCCATAATACTGCATTTGTGTGACTCGTGTCCTTACATTTTGTCTAGTATTATTGTCGATTACACTGCTGTCTCTGAATCTTAATGCAATATCTGATCCCCAGCCTTTTTCACCATATGGAAAAAGAAGAGGATATGTCATTGCATCTAATGTAGGAAACAGGATATTAATTTGTTTCATTTTAGTGGCATTTGGATTATTGGGATCTGGTTTACAATGAATGAACAAGTCTCTTTCAAAAGGAGGTTCTCCATCTTCGTTTCTGAATATGACAGCAACCTCAGTTACACGGGGAGAATTATATCTACCTGGGTTACTGTTACAATCATATTTAATCGCCATTGTTACCTCTGTGGGAGCAATACCTTTTGCTGCTGCTTCAGATTGGGCTTCCTTTTCTACCTCATGTAGCATCTTGTACGATTTTGTTAATTCATTTATGTCATGCATGAGGTTGTTGATGTTGATCATGAGTCTTTCTGAGCAGCCCTGGTTTTCTGGCATTCCTAATCTTTTACTTGTAACTTTGGCTGTATCCAAAATATAGAGTTGAGCAAACTTCCGAGAAACACTATCAGAAGGATGTAAAGTTCCAGTAAGGTGATAAACTTGTCCGTGTATTCTAAAACAGTATGGCCCATATCCTGAAGGCGATGCAATATTTGCACCCATGGAAGCAAAAGCAAAAAAACTATTTATGGAACGAATATTTTCCATGAAATTTTTACTGTCAGAATCTTTGTCATTAATCTTTTTAAATATGCGGGGTAATCTGGAAAATGTATATCATTTGGACAGACTTTCCCTTTGCTACAACATAGAGTAAATTTCCCATCGGATGGTTTTTCATCCGAGAAATTGAGTGATAGGCAAAATTCAAATAGAACAGTCATCCCAATACAACTATGTTCGAGGATTGCATCGTCATATACTTCATTTTCGCTTAGAAGGCAGTTCCTACCGGTATTGGTAGTACTTGTTGATGACTGATCTCTTGACATATTCTGTCTTCGCCACCGCCTTCTTTCAACTTCAAAAGCACATTGGTCTTTAGATATTTTCTGTCGATAATGCCAGTGTTTTTCAGCATCAGAGCAACGTTTTTCCAGTAGCTGGTATTCAGACACATCCTGTCGCAGGTGCCGCCTTCTTTCAAGATCAGACACACGTTGCTCTGCAGACACTTTCTGTCGATAATGCCGGCATCTTTCGGCTGCAGAGCTACGTTGTATCCACAGTTGTTCTTTAGACATAGTCCCACCTCTCTACTGTCACAGTCTGAGATGCAGGTGAGTGAGAGTCCTGGCTATCAGGCCGCTGAGAGCTGTCTGACCAATGGCTGATTCTGGCTGATTCTGTCGGGATGGGACTTCCTCCTCCCTGCTGTCAGTTTCCACAGCTGTGATGAGGAAACTGGGGTGACAGAGAGAGCCTCGCCTTCCAAGCTGCCCTCTCTCTCGCTCTGCTCTATGTCCAGCGTCTCCTGCTCTGCGAAGTCCTCCAAATCTCCCGCTCTCTGCCGGCAAAGGGACAGGAGTCCATGGGCATGGCTAGGCACAGGCAGCTGTACCTCCCCAAATGGCGAAAGTCCTGGGAGCCCGCGGCCACAGCCACTGTAGCCTCCTGGGGCGCTTGACACCTGCATATGCAAATTAACCGCCATCTTTGTCAGATAATTTGCATAGTCACTCAGATTGGCTGGTGGGCGTGGCTGGTGGGCGTGGTTTGAGCATAGCAGAGGGATGGCTAATTTGCATGTTTCTCTTTTATTATATAGGATGGTAAGTATTTGTGTATCTAAATATATATCTAAACAGAAAGCTACAGTGAAAACACAGAATGCAAGATTAAAACATAATACACTGGTATAGGGCACTCACAAATAATGGAGCTTGCAGCTCTGGAAGCTGTTCTGGGTGACTCAGTGAGTGAGTGGTTAGTGAGTGTGAAGGCCTAGGATATTTCTGTACACTACTGTGAAATTAAAAAAACAAGTGAGATTAAATCAAGCATAAGAGAAAATGATGCACTCAAGAGACACAATAAACACAAACCGTATGAGGCTGCTGCTAGTGTAACATGGCATACTGTTTTACAGCAAGCTTTTTTAAAAGATTCATGTTTTTTGAGAGAGAGAGAAACATCCATTTATTGTTCCACTTATTTCTGCATCCATCGGTTGCTTCTTGTATGTGCCCTGATGTGGGATCTGAACTCTCAACCTTGGTTTATCAAGTCCATGCCATAACCACCTGAACTACCTGGCCAGGGCGCAAGCTTTTTTTAAATAAGTAGAAAGAGTATACTCTAAAATAACAAAAGTATAGCTGTGTAAGTATATAAACCAGTAACAGAGTTCATTATTATCAAGTATCATGCATTGTACGTGTTTTTATGTGCTATACTTTTATGACTATCAGCACAGCATGACCACAAACACAGGAGTATTGCATTGCGTTACAATGTTACAGTATCTACTACTGTCATCACTAGAAAATGTTCAGCTCCATTATAACCTTATGAGACCAGACTTCTATATGTGGTTCATTGTTGGTCAAAACTTTATTATGCACTGCATGACTTTAAAGAGAATAGTGAAAAGGTTAAAACTAGAACTCCATAACGATCCATCAATTCCACTTCTAGAGTATACTTCCAAAGAAAAGAAAATCAGTTTCAAAGAAATGTCTGGACCACTATGATCATAGCCTATTATTTACAACTAGAAGCCCGGTGCACAAAAATTTGTGCACTCGGGGGGGCGGGGGGCGGAGAGGGGATCCCTCAGCCCGGCCAGTGCCCTCTTGCAGTCTGGGACCCCTCAGGAGATAATGACCTGCTGGCTTATGCCTGCTCCCCGGTGGCAGAAGGCAGGCCCAATCCCTAGGTGCAGCCCCTGGTCGGGCTCAGAGCAGGGCCGATTGGGGAGTTGGGGCACCGCCCCCTGTCATGCACAGAGCAGGGCAGATCGGGAGGTTGCGATGCCACCCCTAGTCATGCTCAGGGTAGGGCCGATTGGGGGGTTGGGGCACCGCCCCCTGTCACACTCAAGGCAGAGTCGATAGGGAGGTTGCGGAGCCACCCTCTGTCACACACAGAGCAGGGCTGATCAGGGGGTTGGGGTGCCGCTCTCTATCACCTACAGAGCAGGGCCGATCAGGGGGTTGAGGCGCCACCACTGTCACACTCAGGGCAGGGCCGATGGGGAGGTTATGGCTCTACCCCATCACACACAGAGCAGGGCCCGTGGGGGGTGGGGGTTGGGGCGCCGCACCCTGTCACACACACAGCAGGGCCGATCAGGGGGTTGGGGAGCTCCCCCCTATCAGGCACAGATCAGAGCTGATCAGGGGGTTGGGGTGCCTTCCCCTGTCACGAACAGAGCAGGGCTGGTCAGGGAGTTGAGGAGCTCCCCCCGTCACTCATAGAGCAGGGCCGATAGGGGAGTTGGGGCACCGCCCCCTGTCACACACAGAGCAGCGAGGATCAGGGGGTTGGGGCACCGCCACTGTCACACTCAGGGCAGGGCCAATGGGGGGGGGGTTGGGGTGCTGCCCCCTATCACACACAGAGCCACAGGGCGATCAGGGGGTTGGGGAGCTCCCCCCTATCAGGCACAGAGCAGGGCTGATCAGGGGGTTTGGGCGCTGCCCTCTGTCACGCTGATTCCGGTGCCGGGAGGCCTCGCTGCTCCGCTGATCCCAGTGCTGGGAGGCATATTGCCCTTTTACTATATAGGATAGAGGCCTGGTGCACGGGTGGGGGCCGGCTGGTTTGCCCTGAAGGGTGTCCTGGATCAGGGTGGGGGTCCCCACTGGGGTGCCTGGCCAGCCTGGGTGAGGGGCTGATCTGTTTGCAGCTGGTCACACACCCTTCAGGGTCGGGGTCCCCACTGGGGTGCCTGGCCAGTCTGGGTGAGGGGCTGAGGGCCATTTTCAGGCTGGCGGGTGACTGAAGCTCCCAACCTGTCCTTTTTTTCTTTTTTTTTTATTCTGGGCCAGCTTTAGCTCTGAGGCTCGACTCCAGCTATGAGGCCTTGGCTGCTGAAAGCAGGTATCTGGCCTTTGTTTACCTTCTGTATTTGAAACAATGTTGCAGTCCTGCTGGCTGAAGCCTGGCTGACTAAAGCAGGTTTCTGGGGTTTGGTCTAGCTTCTATATTTGTTACAATGTTTCTTAGAGAGCAGCTGAGAGGCCGGCAAGGCAGGCGGGGAACCTGGCTTCCTCTGTCACTGGAGCAAGCAAGCCTCCCTGTTCGCGTCAGCTGCCTGGCTGCCGGCCGCCATCTTGGTTGGCAGTTATTTTGCATATCTCAGTGATTACCCAATGGGAAGGGTAGTGGCCGTATGGCTAATTACCATGTTTCTCTTTTATTAGATAGGACTAGAGGCCTGGTGCATGAAATTCGTGCACTGGGCAAGAGGGAGGGAGAGGCGCTGTCCCTCAGCCCCAGCCTGCACCTTCTCCAATCTGGGACCCTCAGGGAATGTCCGGCTGCCAATTTAGGCCCATGAGGTCAGCCCAAATCAGCAGTTGGACAACCCACTCACAATCTGGGACCACTGACTTCTAACAATTCGCCTGCCTGCCTGCCTGCCTGATTGCCCCTACCTGCTTTTCCCTGCCAGCATGATCACCCCCTAACCACTCCCCTATCAGCCTGATCTATGCCTAAATGCTCCCCTGCTGGCACAATCACCCCCAACTGCCCTCCAGTGCTGGCCCGGTTGCCCCCAACTGCCCTCCCCTGCTGGCCCAGTCAACCCCAACTGCAATCCCCTGCTAACCTGGTCGCCCTTAACTGCCCTCCCATCTTTGTTGGCGGTTAATTTGCATATCACCCTGATTAGCCAATGGGAAGTGTAGCGAAGGTACAGTCAATTACCCTTTTTGTCTTTTATTGGATAGGATGGACAGATGTGTACCTAGAGTGGACAAATGTTAGACTGTAGGCTACTGCATCACTCCAGGAAACATGTGGGAAAAGCATGTACTACTGAAGTAGCTTATGAACGAGAAAAATAATGCAGATGGGAATACATAGTAACACACTCAGGAAAGCGGACTCTTGAAAAACAATTTCTGCTTACATGTGTGACCATAAAAAGTAAGTTTCTTTGTACCTACTCTTATTTATCCCATCTCAAACAGGGTTACTACTGAAAGGACTATATTAGTTAACCAAAATGATTTTTAGGAGATAAAAACTGTTCAATTAGTATTCATTGTTTATCAGGTAAAATTAAAACAACCTGATAGCTAATTAGTGAGAGTGTTATAAGGGATGAGAAAGAGATTAAATTATTTATTTTTAAATTGAGATATAATTGACATATATTAATGTCAGGTATACAGCATAATGATTTGATATCTATAATAATAAAAGTGCAATATGCTAATTAGACCAGACGTCCTTCCAGACAACCTTCCAGATGAAGCTGGGGCTGAAAGGGAAGCCTGGGTCCCAGCGGCCAGAGGGAAGCCGGCGCCAGCAGCCGGGGGAAGGGCGGCCTCCTCTTGCACGAATTTTGTGAATCAGGCCTCTAGTTTGTATATATTGCAAAAAATGATCACCAAAAGTACCCGAAGCCGGCCAAGCAGCAAGGCCTCACGTCCCCGGGATCAGCGGAGCCAGGAGGCCTCATGGCCCGGGATCAGAGGAGCCACGAGGCCTCACAGCCCAGGATCAGAGGAGCCACGAGGCCTCATGGCCCAGGATCAGTGGAGCCAGGAGGCCTCAGGGCCCGGGATCAGTGGAGCCACGAGGCCTCAGGGCCCCGGGATCAGCGGAACAGCGAAGCCTGATGGCTGGGAAGGGGGTGCCTCTGGCTGGAGCCCAGCCAGAGCGAAGGCCAGGGTCCCGGGTGCCAGAGGAAAACTGGTGCCAGCAGCCAAGGGAAGGGAAGGCCTATTGCATGCATCTCTTTGTGCAAAAGGCCTCTAGTGTGTTTTATATAACACTAGAGGCCTGGTGCACCAGTGGGGTCCCTCAGCCTGGCCTGTGGGATCAGGCTGAAATTGGCTCTTCAACATCCCCTGAGGGGTTGCAGATTACAAGAGGGTGCAGGCCAGGCTGAGGGACCCCACCAGTGCATGATCAGGGCCAGGGAGAGAAGCAGGAGGTTAGTCAGCTGGGGAGGGACTGCAGGAGGGTTCCAGGGCATGTCCAACCCATCTCGCTCAGTTTCTGATCAGCCGGACCCCAGCAGCAAGCTAACCTGCAGGTCAGAAAATCTGCCCGCTGGTTGTCAGTGCACATCATAGCGACTGATCGACAGGTTGACTGTCTGCCCCCTGGTGGTCAGTGCACATCATAGTGAGCAGTTGAGTGGCCTTAGCATATCTTTAGCATATTACTCTTTGATTGGTTGAACAGACGACTGGACACTTAGCACATTAGGCTTTTATTATATAGGATGCAATCTAGTCATAAAACATCCCTTCAGGTTGTTCCCAGTACTTGTTAGATACAAATCAAGATGCTTAGCATGACATACAAGAAGCCTTGAAAAGTATCTTGTATGTCATACTAGATCCAGAGACATAGAATTTTCGAGCAGACTGTCAAACCTCAGAAGAAAGGCAGGAGAGGGTGGACGGATGGGAAGAGATCAAACAATTAACTTGTATGCATATAAGAATAACCAATGGACACAGACAATAAGGGGGTAAAGGCCTGGCCTAGCGGTGGGGACAGGTTGGGATAGGTCAATGGGGGAAAAGGGGAACATATGTAATACTTTCAACAATAATGAATTTTAAAAAAGAAAAATATTTATGTAATTCATTCATTCTTGACATCTTCAAAGTGTATTTTCCCCCCATACCTCTGCACCTTATACTTTGACCTTTCTAAATACTGACTCGTCAATAATACCCACCACACATGTGCTATTTCTAGATTCCACAATATTGGGCACACTGTTTCTTTCCCCACACACTTCATTTTCAGGAAAATTCATATTTACTGTTTAAAAATTTCTTTGTGTATCATCTCAACTCTGAAGTTTTTCAGAGTACCACTCTGTCCTGTCATATACTGCCTATCTCCTTTATATCGTTTCTGTTCTTTATATATATTTTCATTATCCATGCAATTCATATTGTAAATATTTCCTTTCATGTCTAATTTCTCTGTTTGACTGTGAAATCCTTGAAGCCAGGAACTTCATCTTAGTCTTTGTTGTACCTCCCTATCCAAGAGAGTGCCTGCTAAACAGTAGGAAGGCTATGAGCAATGATCAGATTATTCATATACTTGTGTGTTTTAAACACACACATAGACTCAAAGGTCTGTTTAATAATGGGCTTGTAGAAAGCTTAATCTCTTTCAGCTCCCCCCAGCCCCCCTTCCTCCACACACCACTAAAGTTTCTAGGTGAATTCTATTTTCAGTGCAATATGTAAATGGGAATCAAGTCCTAATTTAAAAATTGCATTTGTCTCTGTATGTTATGCATAAAAATATGTAGTTGGTATCTTTAAGTCCATAAAATTAGAAAACAACAAAGTATAGTTGCAAAGCATATTGCATTTTATGTCCTTTCCTGTTATCAAATGGTAATAAGAGATAGTTATCAATATGTATGACTAAAAATTATCATAGGAAACAAAAAAGAGCTCTGTTTGTTTTAATTTAAATAATACAAACGAAGTTACTTACCCAAAGCTTCACTATAGTAGGAATCCCATGATTTCCAAAGAGTATCAAACATGTAGTCCTGTAGATGGTAGGAGATGAAATTTCTTATTCTGTCAGTGAAAGACATCTGGTCGGTGAGTTCTGATAAAACAGCAGGAACATAGGAAGGAGGGTATGGTATCTTCCCACAGTGTTTTTCCACTGTTGATGCTGGAGAAAACCTTAAGGAGTACATAAATGGAATTCCAAGTTTTAAAGCTACTATATCACCACAAGGAAATACCGGATCTGATACCAGGACGTCAAATTTGCTTTTCTTCAGTTTTTCCAGCAGCTTTTGGTTTTTGAGAACACCATCACAGATTTCTCTACTCAGCATGTGGAAGTCCTCGACAGCTATGCCAATCTCCTGATAGAATCTCCAAATGGTTGAAGGAGTTGGTTTATTTCCCATCCATGTCAAAATAAACTTCTTGATCGTTTCTTCCACTTTTTCTTTCTCAAAGGGCACCTTATATATTTCATATGTCAGAGATGGGTTGGAAGTGGGCTTGATGTAGAGTGCACCAGAAGCAACTAGGACAGTCACATTATGCTGTTTGTTAATCAGCTCATCTATAATTATCTTAACATTTAGCCAATGACTACCTTCCATTGGCCAAATCAGAACATTCCCACCAAGAGTGACTCCCAGGAGACTTATCTGAAGAGACAACAGCAGAATGGATTTTTCTAACATGATGTGGCTTGACATAAAAAATTTGATGAGATGTGACACAGACAAATTTCTCTGCGTTTAAAACAAAAAGGAAAAAAAATTATTTTTCAGCTTGATTCAAACCAGTGATAACCTTAATAGCGTTCTCTCTAATGAATGTTACTTGTCATGGTAGCTTCATAGTTTATGATAATTACAGGTTTAGGGGCAACGTGTGTTGTACCTTTCAACTTGTTGCTTTAGCTTTAGTTATGATTCTTTTTTCTTAAACTTAATCGTTGAACCCTTTCTTTGCATCTCATAATTGTTAAAGTCTTACTATTCGGTTTCTTGAAGCCACTATATATCTGAACTCCACACTCAGACCTGGGAACGGATACTTCAGATGTGACATGAAATGTGGAGATGCAAACTCTATAGTTAGCTTAGAATGTAGAGATGCTAATTCTATAGGTTTTTCAATATTTAATACATTTTATATACTAGTATTAGCAAAATAAATTATTTTTTAAATATATCTTCATTGTTGAAAGTATTACAGATGTCCCCTCCAACCCCCCCTCCAATTGACCCTCTCCCCTCTACTCCTGCCCCTTCCCCCAGGCCTACTACACTGGTACCTGTGTCTATGGGTTATGCATAAATGCATATAAGTTCTTTGGTTAATTTCTCCCCCTCTCCCCCCCTCTCTCCCCCTGAGCCCGCGGCCCTTCCCTCTGACATTTGTCTATTCCATGCTTCCATGTCTCTGGATCTATTTTATTCATCAATTTATTTTGTTCATTTATTCCTCATATAAGTGACATCACGTGATAGCCGTTTTTCTCTGACTGGCTTATTTTACTTAGAATAATACTCTCCAGATCCTATTATTGTAGTTATCAGTTATTAATAGATAAGATTATTACAAGGAGAAGACTTAAAATGTTAAGTACAAACACAATAAGTATAATATTTATTACTACTTTATCTTAATAAATCACTGAGAAAAAATGGCAAGTAAGTAAATAAACTGTGTATGTGTACATATGCCTGAGATGATGGGTAATGCTACTGGTAAATAAGAGCTCTTAGAAGAGACTTGCTAAGTCAAGCATGCTTCTGTGGGAAGTGCTGCTCAAAAGGCCAGCTGGCCTGTGTGAATAACAACAACTTTACATTTAGACTCAGCCTTTCATAGTTGCTAACATTTGTTAACTGTTCACTACCTATCAGGCATTGTGCAATGTGTTGTACATATGTTAATGCCATTTACTTTGCACTTAAAAAAAGATCCAATGAGTTACAAACGATAATTATTTTCACATCAAAGAAGAAAATATTGGTCAGAAAAGCTGAGTAACTTGGTAAGTTCATAGAACAAAATAAGAAAGGAACTGATGGTAGCTGCCTTAAAGCTCTTTGGCTCCAAAGCCTATTGTGTTGAGAAAATTGATACAAATGTAGCCATTTCAAAAAAAGAGCCCACCATCCCTTGCACATCTTGTTCCTTGTACATTTCAAATGATTGAACTGAGCAAAATAACCTTTGGACTTGAGCCAAACCAACATTGTCTTAAAAAGAATTGTTTGTAAAGTTAATAGGAAAGCAGACCTCCTCACCACAAGCACTGATGATTTTGACATTTTTAATCAGCAACCAGCCATGTATAATTAAAAAGTAATTTAGCTTTTTAGCATCAATAGAAATTCCTTTATTCTATCTATGTATTATTTCCCTTCCCTTCCTCATAAAAACCCCTTTCCTTCACCCCCATAACTGGGGTACAATTTGGGTTCCTTCCTGAATTTATCCCCATGGATTTCAGTTTGTTTTGACCTCAAATAAATGCTTGTTGCCTCACTTTGGCCTTTATTTTTCAAGTTATCAGCATTCACCACCAGAACAGAGTGCCCCATTAGAGTGTATCATGTCACGTTATCAACTACAACACAAATCTTCGTTAGAGGTATGGTATTTGATACTCATCTGAGTTCCTTTCTATTTGCTAGATGGGATGCTGCCCGAATCATGAATTGCTGAATAAAGCCAGTAAGACCTATAAAATGTACATAGTTGCAGTTTGTTTTTTAACGGAAGTATCTGGACATGAGTGATAAGCATTGTGTACAAAGGAAACTTTGAACAGTTCGTCACACAAACAAACATTTTGATTAAAAAAATCTCAGTAATTGTGACTTTGAGAAAAACAACTTTGGAGAAAAAGCCACTTTGCTTTTCTCAGTTACTGCTTAGGCATTTTATAGTATGACTAGCTGCTCCGAGCAAGAAATTAGTGCACTAGGCGGGGGAGAGGTGTCCCTCAGCCCGGCCTGTGCCCTCTCGAAGTCCAGGAGCCCTCGGGGGATGTCTGACTCCCCTGGGGAGTGGGCCTAAGCCCTCAGTCGGACATCCTTAGCGCTGCCTAAAACTATGATACATATATTTGTGAAATCAGGTGTGTTCAAAGAAAAATAAATATATTTGAAAAGAAGCTAGTCTATACAAATGTTTTTTATCATAGATGATAGTAAAAGATGTGCTGTAATTATTTGTACAAAAAGGCACAACAGGTTATTGATGCTACAACAGTATTTTCTTGAGAAGCTTTAAATTTCCTATTTTTAATAAATAAATTTGATTTTGCATAAACCCATTTATATATACAACATATACATTTAAAATATATAAAGTTGAAATATGTGAATATAAATAATCCATTACACAATATTAAAGAAAGAAAATACCCAGAAAGGATGACATCTTGCTTCCTGTACTTGTGCTGTTTTGAAGACCATTGTGACTTGTAAGAATCATTTTTGCCTCACCGTACATTAGTATAAGTCTTATTTCCTATGATATATGTGCCTAATGAAGGAACAAATGACATTTCCAATGGTAGGAAATATAGGAAATAGATCAACTTTTAAAGGGTTCAATGAACTCACACTTAGAAAAACTCTCAATTTATTCCTCTATAATACACTTCCCTCAATATCTACTAGTATACAGTCATTATGAAGTGTAACTCCTGGGAGGAAAAATCCCCCCAAATTATTTCAAAATAGATCTAAAAACTTTTCAAAGGGAAGTAATAAAACAACCCAAAAGTTAACCCACAATCTTGTAATGGTTGATATTGCTATTAGAAGAAAATATAAAATACATCCAAATGTTTATTACACAGTGCTTTTATATAGCTTATACACTGATTTAAATTTCTTACCTGAAGTTTACAGCTGGACCTTTAAAAGCAATCATTTGCCCTTAGGTACCTGAGCATAAATAACCCCTGGGTGCGTAAGTGTGGTATGATGTGAAATATGATCTTAAGTAGACAGGCTTGTTTACTCTTAGCATTCTTCGTGAATTACAGTATTAAGCAGATTAAGTTGTGCAAAAGGTATATCCTTCAACAGCTTTCCTGGCAAATATTTGCCTTGAATATTGTCTCTGCTATCATTGTCTCCACTGCTCCCATCAACCAAGAATGTCAGATGTATCTGAAATAAAGACTGGTAATGATTAATAATCTTGGCTTATTATTAAGAAGTATGTAAAATTAATAGATCTCAAACTAATGCCACATAAAATTATTATTATTATTTATTATAAAAATTTTTTTAAAAAATTAAAGTGTCTTTTTTTTCCAAGTTGTATAATGATGACAGTTGGCTATGTTAATTCAAATTAACCACAGTAGAGTTGAATTTCTCTGAATAATGAAGAAATATCTCTGAAAAATCTTGTTTTTTAAAAAATTTTAATGTATTTTAAAAGATACTAATTTAGATAATTAAATATGTGTTTTAAAGTTTTATATTTTCATTATGCAACATCCCTGTGAATGATATTCCATCCTATCTAATAATAGACAAACATGGTAATTGACTGTACCTTTGCTACACCTCCCATAGGCTAATCAGCACAATATGCAAATTAACCGCCAACAAAGATGGCGTCTAATTTGCACACTGTAGGCTGGGTGGGACAGCACGAGCTGCCAGCGTGCCACCATTCAGAGCAGGCCCAGCTCCACCTTGCCGCCAGAGACCCCATCAGCGGGTCCCCGGCGGCAAGGCAGGCCGGACCCAGAAGCCCCAGAAGCAAAGACAGATTATGAGGGTGAATCAAAAACAAAACCCACTTTAAATATAAAGACACATATAGATTAAAAGTAAATGAATTAAGCTGCAGCCTGTTTTGTTCAGTGGATAGAGCATTAGCCCATGGACTGAAGGGTCCCAGGTTCGATTCCAGTCAAGGGCATGTACCTCTGTTGTTGGCTTGATTCCCAGTCCCTATCAAAGCATGTGCAGGAGGCAACCAATCAATGAGTCTCTCCCTTTCCCTTCACTCTCTCCAAAATTCAATGGAAAAATATCCTTGGGTGAAGATTAACAAAAACAAAGTAAATGGATTAAGTAACATTAAAGAGATTATAAGAAAAATATATTTCAAATTTTGTTAGTTGTATAATGGTTATATTTAAATTATTAACACCTAAGAAATTGGGTGAAGGATACATATAATATGCTGTAGTATTTTATAGTTCTTTTTTACATGAATGAGATTATTTCAAATTAAAATATTAAAAAATTAAAAATTAATAAAATATTAATTGAAATGTATCTGCATTACATGAAAAACCTCCAAATTGCTTCTAGCATAATTCATTAAATTGTGATAACATTTACAAGGGTTCAATTAAAAAATATCTTAATTCTAAATGATATAATAGAAAATATATAATAGTGCAGTTATAAGCACTTATCTGAAAATAAAAATTTAAAGAAGTGAATTTAAAGAAGGGATTAGCCAAAGAAAATATATGCACAACCCATGGACACAGACAACAGTATGGTGATGGCCAGAGAGAAGTGGGGGGCAAGAACTGGGTAGAGGGGGCAAAAGGGGGGAAATACGGACATCCTATATAATAATAATAATAATAATAATAATAATAAAAGGCTAATATGCACATTGACTGAACGCAGAATGACCGGTTGCTATGATGCACACGGGCCACCAGGGGGCAGATGCTCAATGCAGGATCTGCCCCCTGGTGGTCAGTGCATTTCCATATGGGGAGTGCCACTTAGCCAGAAGCTGGCTCATGGCTGGCCAGCGCAGTGGTGGTGGCAGGAGTCTCTCCCACCTCCGTGGCAGCACTAAGAATGTCCAACTAACGATTTAGACCTGATTCCTTGGGGGCCTAAGCCTTTAGTCGGACATCCCCCGAGGCTCCCTGGCTGCCAGAAGGATGTCTGACTGCAAGCTTAGGCCTGATCCTCCTGGGAGTGGGCCTAAGTCGACAGGTGGACATCCCCCAAGGGGTCCTGGACTGTGAATGGGTGCAGGCCAGGCTGAGGGACCCCTCCTCACCCCGGGAGTGCACAAATTTTTGTGCACCAGGCCTCTAGTATATATATAAAGAGCCAGGGTCTATAACGTCCAAAACTACCGAAGGCTTGACTAAAGATCAGGTGGGGGTTGGGTGCGGAGGGGCCAGGCAGGTGCAACGTGGTTGTTAACCTCTGGCCTGGGCAACCCACTGCCTCAGTGATTGACTCCAGCAGAACCTGGGCTATCCCCTCTGTGGACCAGAGGCCCTTTTCCTGATACTAAGTTCCCAGGATATCTCAGACCCCTTTGTAAAAGTCAGGAAACACTTCATGTGGTCATCCTGCTCTGGGGACTCCCAGGGCTGACAGCAAGGGTGGGCTTCTGTGATGTCCCCTCTGTTATGTGATCCAGGATCGCTACATCCTAATGTTGACTCTGGCAGGACTTGGGCCAGTCCTCTGTGTATCTGAGGTCTCGCACCCTATAGCAAAGCTCCTGAGTCTCTGAGACCCAGACCCAGATGCCTGTTGTCGTCATCCCACCCTGGGGAGTCTCAGGCTTACACCGGGGGAGGGCCTTGGTGGGGATCCCTTTATTGTGGCTTCCAGAGTCCCTTTAGTGTTTCCTCAAGGTCCTTACCTTGACTCTGGCAGGACTTGGGCTGGTCCTCTGCATATATGAGGTCCTACTCCTTATACCAAAGCCCATAAGTCTCTGAGAGGTGGATGCAGAAATCGCCTGATGTTGTCATCCAGTCCTGAGTGGGATGATTCTATTCTAGGATCCAGGTTCCTTCCCTCCTCCCTTATGTTCCTCAGCTTGAGCCCTGGAAGGTCCTGGGATCCTCCCTCTGTTGACTCAAGGCTCAACTCCTCAAATCAAGGCCTCACTGCCCTGAGTCCTCTGCAGGAAGTCAGTGTATGTCACATTTGGTACCAAGCCCAGCAATTCCATGGCAGGGGCTGAGATGGATACCATAGGGTCCTTTAGCCCTGCCTCTGATCCATACTTTGACGGGGTCTGGGCCTCTTGTCCTCTATGAACATGAGTCTGCAACCCTCAAACCAAGGGTCTGACTACCGGAGTTCCCTGAGGAGGTGGGGCGGGGGAGGTGAAGTTTTCCACATACAAACAGGAAGCCCAACTTCGGGAATTTAAATCCCTGCCTCATTCACCGTATACTGTTAAACCCCAAATCTAGATACTATATCTACTAAGATCACCCCCAAGATTTTAAAGAAAGCTAAGATAACCAGTTGAGCAACTCTATTCATTAAAGACAGCCTAAAGGCAATTATTTCAACCTTGAAAACAGAAAGCTGGGGAGAGCCACAGTGACAGTGGAAAAAGTGGGGTGAAATGGAAAATTTCTCTGATAGTAGCCAAGTGAATGGTTTTCAAGGTGCATAAGAGCAACCTGTACTAGGGAAGCAGGGTGATTCACATCTCCACAGAGACAGTCACATTACCTTAAAAATATTTTAGATAAATCTTATGAAAACTAGCTAAGGGTGAAGGATGAGAAAGAACAATGAACCACTGAAATGGGTGGCCTAGGGAAACGTTTGGAGGAAGCATCATCTCCCTACCATGTGACCCATCAGAATTGAACATGGGGTCAATAAATTTGAGAAGGCTTTGGAGTGTTAAAGAAATGCCCCCTTTCTCTTACCTAAGCATCTCGGCCTCCTCACCCCTCCCCATGGAAGTGTCAGGATGGTGCTGTATGATGTCTAAGTTTCTCTCCCAGAGCTACCATTAGCCGGAGGAGAGGCTTCCTGATTAATTAAAGCCTAGGGGGTGTGGCCCCTCATTGTCTTAGAGAAAAGCATACGTTCAAGAGGCCTGGGGTAGGGCCCTGGGAAATTTTGACATGGTGAAGATGACCAGGTAACCACAAACTCCTAGCACAGTTATGTAACAACCAACCCCATTCACCAAAAGAAGGTAAAAGAGGAAGAAGCCCTGTTAACCCAGGTCCAGTGTCCAGGATGCAAGGACCATACCCAAACTTCTCTTCTTTAGTGGCATATCCCCAAGACTCCTTGGTCTTGCCTGGCAGATTCCATCCTCACCCCATAATTTTTCTCATGAAGACTTTTTTCCCTTTCATCCCAGCCATTTCCTCACAAACCAATGTCTTTCTGCGCTCACTCTGTTGTCCTTCCAGGTACTAAAGACATCCATGGGGGTGGAAAGATGTCTTTAAGGGAGTTCAAGGAAAGGAGCCTTTCCAAAAATTCCTACCCCTTCAAGAAAACCTACAAAAGCTATAAAACCAACAATATGTGGCCATGATCACAGGCCAAATGAGGAACTGAATAAAAATGATCCAGAAAAAGACCAAGACAATGTAGAAAAACTCACCACCTCGAGCGATAACTTGGGCAGCCAGTAACTTCAGAGCAAGGCCAAAGACCTCAGAACTATCTATGACATTTCTGAAGTCTGGCCCCCAAGAAATGCTGACAGTGTGGAAGTCAAATTTTACACCTACAGAGTACACCAATAGTGATGATTAAGATAAAATTGATAAGTGGTTCACTTCCAGTGTAAGCATAATCTGCAGACAATTTTTATTAAATTGATTGGGATAACATCTATACTAATAAAACATAATATGCTAATTCGACCGGGAGACCTTCCAGGAGACCTTCTAGACATAATTCTGGATAAAGCCATGGTGGTGGGGCCAAGGAAGAGGCAGTTAGGGGCAGTCAGGCCAGGAAGGGAGGGCAGTTGGGGTTGATCAGGCCTGCAGGGGAGGGCAGTTGGGAGTAAGCAGGCCGGCAGGGGGGGCCAGTTGGGGCCAGCAGGATGGCAGAGGGAAAGCAGTTGGGGGCAAGCAGACTGGCTGGGGGACAGTTGGGGGCAATCAGGCTGGCAGGGTGGAGCAGTTCGGGGAGATGAAGCCGGCAGGGGGTGGCAGTTGGGGGAAATCAGGCCAGCAGGGCAGGGCAGTTGGGGTCGAGCAGGCTGGCAGGGGCCACAGTTGGGGGCAAGAAGGACAGCAGAAAGAGTGGTTAGGGGCAATCATGCAGGCAGGCAGGTGAGCGGTTAGGAGCTAGCAGTCCCAGATTGCAACAGGGATGTCTTATTGCCATTTTAGGATGTCAGACATCCCCAAGGAGTGCCAGATTGGAGAGGGTGCAGGCCGGGCTGAGGGACATCCCCCATGCATGAATTTTGTGCACTGGGCCACAAGTTATCATTATGTTTCTTTGTCCAACCATTTTAAAGGAGGAAAAAAGAAATAAAGTTAGTATGTCTTTTGCCACAGAGTCCCCAAACTGTCATATTTAGTAATAACTAAGTACTGGAATAGAACATGAACATTTATTGTATTAACTGCCAAACAAATATGAAAATAACTTCATACAGAGTATAAGTTCTGGCTGAAAGTCTTGAGGGACATCTCAGCAGCAGAGGTCCCCCTTAAGTAGTGTGGGGCCTCAACCCCATTCTGGGCTCCCAAGTCTGGAGCACTGGAGCCAGAAAGAGGGGCATTCATAACATCTGGCTGTGAAAATCAGTGGAGATTTTGCTCGTCACAGAGGGACAGGAGTCTGCTAGAAACCCAGGCGCCCTCTATAAGGGCCAACACACAAAATCTGTTTTGCGGTCATTTACCCTGAACTCCATCATTGGGACCGTGGCTCAGAGTGGACTAAGATTGTGCAAAGAGAGACTGGGTTGTGTGGCTCCGGTGACAGAGCTGAAGGGACAGTTGCCAGGTTCCCTGTGCTGAGCCCCTCTGACACACTGCCCACAGCACCATCTTTTCTGTGTCAAGCACTCTGCTCCATATTGCATCAGCCTGGAGGAACTCCGGACTCCCTGTTACTCTGCCTAGTCACGATCATGCACTGTGGGGGAGACTGCTGCCTGAGCCCATAGTATAGACTTTTTAAAAAAAATTTGTTTTATTGCTCAAAGTATTACAAAGAGTATTATATATGTCTCCTTTTTTTTCCCCTTCTTGACATTCCCCGGCTTCCCCTATCCCCCAGTGTCTTATGTCCATTGGTTATGCTTATATGCATGCATACAAGTCCTTCGGCTGATCTCGTATCCCCCCTCCTGCCCCCCAACCCTCCCCAGCCTTCCCACTGTAGTTTGATAGTCTGTTTGATGCTGCTCTGCCTCTGTATCTATTTTTGTTCATCAGTTTATAATAGTCTTTATTATCCATAAATGAGTGAGGTCATGTGGTATTTTTCTTTCATTGACTGGCTTATTTCACTTAGCATAATGCTCTCCAGTTCCATCCATGCTGTTGCAAATGGTAAGAGTTCCTTCTTTTTAACAGCAGCATAGTATTCCATCGTGTAGATGTACCACAGTTTTCTAATCCATTCATCTGCTGATAGGCACTTAGGCTGTTTTCAGATCTTCGCTATGGTAAATTGTGCTGCTATGAACATAGGGATGCATATATCCTTTTTGATTGATGTTTCTGGTTTCTTGGGATATATTCCTAGAAGTGGGATCACTGGGTCAAATGGGAGTTCCATTTTTAACTTTTTGAGGAAACTCCATACTGTCTTCCATAGTGGCTGCACCAGTCTGCATTCCCACCAGCAGTGCACGAGTTTTCTCTTTTCTCCCCATCCTCTCCAGCACTTGTCGTTTTTTGATTTGTTGATGATAGCCATTCTGACAGGTGTGAGATGGTACCTTATTGTTGTTTTGATTTGTATCTCTCGGATGATTAGTGACTTTGAGCATGTTTTCATGTCTCTTGGCTTTCTGAATGTCCTCTTTTGAAAAGTGTCTATTTAGGTCCTTTGCCCAGTATAAACTTTTTCGAAAGGCTCTTTAGGGTGAAAGCAGAAGGTATCAAAGACTGAGTTGAATGGTTCTAGAGTGGGACCATTATCCCCCTCCTACTAATTACCTGCCAGAGCAGCAGCAACCCAGTCTGTATACCACAGCAGCACTGTCTCACCATAAGGTAAACACTAGCTTCACTCTCCTGAATCCCGTTGGCCCCTCCCTGCTAGGCTTGCACTCAGAAGTATTGTTAGCTGGCTCTGGCCAGCCTGAGCCCACAGGGCAAAATCGTTTGGAAGACTCTTGAGCACATATGTGCAAACTCTGGGAAAGACAAAGTTGTGTGGCTCTTGGGTGAGGGTTATATTTCCCTTGCATGTCCAATCAACACCCTGTTTCTGTGCAAAGCCCTCCCTTCACATGGCTAAATCTTGGTCTGTTTGGGACTAATAAACATTGCTGACCTCACCCTGATGACTTTCTGAGACTCAGTCCTACCACAAAGGTCTGTGGGCACCCAACTGGTGGCAGCTGGCCTGTGCGTGCCCTTAGACTATTGCTGAGTGTCCTCAGACTCAGGACTGGTAGGGAGTTTGAACTTGTATCAATCTGGTGAACACAATTCACTCCTACATTGTGATTCATTGAAAACCTGTCCTCACTTAACTTGTGTACTACCACCAGAGGCTCTTCCAATGATGGAGCCTGTCAGCTAGCAGATAGAGGCAGATTTTGGATGCCTTGGGCCTTTTGTTGACCTGCCCCCATGCTCAGTACTGGTGGAAACTGGCCTCAGTGTGTAACTTGGCCACTGCCATGCATACCCATGCCCAGCAGAGCACCCACAAACTGTGGATCACTTAGTAGCTCCAAACAGGTGGCCCAGGGACAGGCACAGGCAATGCCTGACATTGAATGCACTGGAGTTCCTTTCCAATGGCCCCAGAATCAACACAACCGGTGGCACGATACAGACCACATCAGAGCATGACCCAAATAGATCTATATGCTGCACATATAAAAGTAGATCTCAGCAGGCACCAGAACCTGCTGCAGTAAATTCTGATTTCTGGGATTAGCATCTGCACAACTCACAGTGTGGTTAGGGTTGATTCTCATAGTCAGCTAGTCAGAGAGGCAACCTCATCCATGGATAGACCACCAGAAATCAAGATAAAATTACAACAGGAGAGTTCACATAACCCACACAAGGGACATGCCACTGAGGCCCACAGACACCTACTACATAAAGACAACATACCAAGACTGGAGACATAGCATATCTACATAATCTACAGAAGCAAATATAGAGAAGCAGCCAAAAAATAGGAAGACAAAGAAATATTTTGCAAATAAAAGAACAGGAGAAAGCCCCCCAAAATAAACAAAATAAAATGTAACCAAACAAGCTACCAGATATAGAGTTCAAAAAATTGTTATAAGGATGTTCAAGGAAATTAAAAGAAGGATGGATGAAATTAGTGAGAATTTAAACAAAGAGAAAGTAAATATAAAAAAGCAAATAAAAAGAGAACCAGTCAGAGGTGAAGAATACAATATCTAAAATGAAGAACACACTAGAAGGAATCAACAGCAAGCTAGATGAAACATAGGATACAATTAGTGATTTTGAAGACAAGGTAACATAAAACACCCAATCAGAAGAGCAAAAAGAAAAGAAAAATAATTTTTTAAAAATGAGGATAGTCAAGGGACATTTGGGAGAACATGAAGCATAACAACAAGCACATCATAGGAGTAACAGAAGGAGAAAATAGAGAGCAAGAGATGGAGAACCTATTTGAAAAAATAATGATTGAAAACTTCACAAACCTGGTGAAGGAAAAGAACACAAAAGTCCAAGAAGAGCAATGACTTCCAAACAAGAACCCAAAGAGCCCACATCAAGATACATCATGATTTGTGGGAAATCACCACTTTCAGTCTGGAGATGACCTGGGGGATAGCGAAGAAGAGTCCAGAAATCTGAGCGAATTTGTGAGGAGAACAAGATCACAAGAACACTTGAGAATGTTTTCCTTGCCATGTTAGCAGCCATCAGTTGTGCGGTAATACTACCAGGGTCAAGTGGGGAAGTATATTGGACTTATGTTCCTGACTCTCCATGAGTATTGGGCTGATCCTCCACCTAGTGTAGTCACCAATAACACCAAGCACCTTGTTCATCCAGGGGGACCACAGGTGGGACAAGAAGTATCTGGGCTAAATATAATTACATGGGTGTCACCACCCAGCTTCCCTTTTGTATGACACAGAATCCAACTACTGCTCCTGTGTGTGTAGAATTAAAGAGAGGTTTCTCGCTAGCATGGACACCAAAGGAGAGAGAAGCAAAAGCCCAAATACATCTACTATCACTACTTGCTCCTGGGAGAGGTACAGAAAATGTAACATTACTAAGACATCTCCCCACTAAGCCATTATGTAAAAAGTCTTATAAATGGCACCCTGCTGAGGAAGAAATTAATTTTCAAGACTGTTATAGTGACCACCCCACCAGCAGCAAACTTAATAACCGTTTTTCCTTTGTGGATTGGAGCCCCTATGGGTCTGCATATAGCAACAATCGCACCCTGAAAAGGAAGGGGACCGCGTCCTAACTACATGTTGAAGCTAATCACTCCATCTCATGACATGGAGGAGGATTTGTTGGATCTCAATTCAAACATGATAATTGGCCCCTACAAAACACGCAATGGAAATTAGCTGCTGCACTTGCACTTATAAAATGGTATACTTTTAATTGTAACTTAAATAACTGCATCTGTACCTTATGGGGAATTCCCAATAAGACAGTATTTGCCACCATTTGTGTATTTGATCCTTTTGTACTCCTCTTAAGCCCCATCCAGATGTGCCTTAATGCAACAAGCCATTTGTATGAGGTATCATGCACAGGCTGCACACTATCCCATTGTATTAATTCTACATTCTAAAAAGATTCCCTCATGATTTTAAAACAACCTGCTATTGCTTGGGTTCCGACTAACCTAACCTAGCCTTGGGAATCTCATCAAACCTACCAACTGTTACATGACCTGGTAGACAAAAAAGATTTCTTGGAAAGTTAATTGCAGGACTCTTTGCTCTAGTATTGCTACTTACTTCTGTGGGAATTGCTGATTCATCCATGGCACAGTGTTCAAACTTCTCAGTTTGTACAACAAGTTAAGAAAAATGTAACTAAGACCTTGTCTATACAAAAAGGAATCGACAGCCAGTTTCAGATAGAATTATCAGCACTAAAATCTACAGTATTATGGATGGGTGATAACATCCACAGCTTAGAGCAAAGAATGTCTTTACAGTGTTATTATAATTTTCCCCAGATTTGTGTTACCCCTGTTACCTATAACAGTAGCTTACACCCTGGGAATCAATAGAAAATCACCTTCTTGGTGGTTGGGGTAAAGGTAACACAACCCTTGATATTTTAGAATTACAACAGCATATTGTACAATTATCCCAGGCAAACTTACAAACTAGTTCCTTAGATGCCTGGCAGCAATTTAAAAAGGACATGAAAGAGTTTAATCCCTTTCACTGGATCTCCTTACATTTGCCTCTTAGCATAACCACTACTGTCTGTCTCATTCTTGTTCTGATATGTTTTTTTTCTAGTCTGCAGATGTGGAATGAAGAGTCTTAAAAGGACACAAGCCCTACAGATAGCATACACATTTCAAGATTTATTAAGAAGATACAAAGGGGGAGATGCAGGATCCACAGCTTTTCCAATACTGTCATAAGCGTCCACCAAGGAATGTGGAAGGTTGATGGACCTTGGGCATGAGCAGGCTGATGCTAAGCACTGATTGTTGAGATAGTGGTGGCTAGAAGCAATTTCCTGACCCAATAGCCTCAAAATAAATGTTTACTGAACCTTACTTATCTTTAATGATCTTTATTGACTTTAGAGACGGTCTGTTTGCTACCTGTTTGCCAGGCTTTACTGAGGGTAAGATGTGTATCTAAAACTGAATAAAAAGCAGATAAGACCAGGTTTCAGTCTGCCTCACCAAGAGAGAGGTCTCCACCTGACCGCCCCCCCCCCATGCCTTCTAAATTCATATTTATTGTATAGTATTTTCATTTGTGCGTCAGCCCATCCTTCAGATCCAGAATTCCCTCCGCAAATAATTAAAATTCTAAAGGTAAAAGACAAAGAAAGAATCTTAGAAGTAGCAAGAGAAAGATAGTTAGCTACTACCTACAAGGGACTTCCCATAATGCTGTCTGCTGATTTCTCAACAGAAACACTTCAGGTCAGAAAGGATTGGCATGAAATAATCCAAGTGATGAAAAAACAAGAAACTACAACCACTAGGGGAAGTTAACATTAAAATATAATTTTTTATAGCTTGCCTGCTCATTTGTTTCTCATAAGTGTGTATTCAATATTTTACATTCTCCTGAATTTCTTTGTACTATTATTATTTATGTACTTATCATTAAATAACAATGGTATAATTTTGTATTTTTCAATCTTTAGATAATTGTTGTTAATTTTATTATATGTGTGCAAATATGTATACATATATTTAATATTTAGAGCAAAGAAAATAGTTATTATGTGGTTAAATCTTACCATTAATTTAATACAACATTACAAACATCATAAAATTGAAAAACATAACAGAAAAAAGAAATAAAATATATAATAGCATGTAAGTCATGAGGGGTAAATGGAGCTAAAGTGCCATAGGATATTACATTGAGTAGGAGAAAAGTGAAAATACTGTTTAATTTTATTCATTGATAAGTAAAATAAGAAAGTTAAGTAAAGAAAATATACAATTACCAAAATTGAAGGAAGAGTAAATTTATTTGATCATAACTAATTGATAAATAAGTTACCATAAAAACAAATGGGTTCCTGATAAATAAATTCTTATGTCCAGAACAGAAGTGTTCCTGAACACATTTTACCAAATATTCAAGAATAAGTCACTTTAGATGTTCTCCTATGGAGCTAGGTAACCAGGACCCCAAAATATGATTTGGAAAGTACAATAAAGAAATCACGGGAAAATTACATTAATATTTATAAGGCAAATAATAAATATTAGCAACATCTTTTCAGTTTTGTATAATAAGCTTCATGTATAAAACAGGATTATTCCAGGAATTCCAGTTTAACATTTAAAAATCCATTAACATAATCTATAATATTAGTAAGTTGAAGGAAGTTAAAGAAAGAAAAAGATGATAATCTTAATAAATGTAGAAAAAGCCATTAGTAAAATTCAACATCATTTTATGATTTTTAGAAACTATAGAATACTAGGATTAAAAGGACTTTCCTTAACCTAATGAAAGGTACCTACAAAAAACAAACTCTTCAAAGAATAGCTTCTTAAATATGTAAAAACAAGCAAAATTAAATTTGTCTAGTAATGGATGCAAATCTGGTAAAACTATGAAAATAAAATAAAAGGATTTGTTATAAAAAAAAAGTGAGGATAGTGTTAAATCTGAAATAAAATGAGAAAGTGATTGGTGATTATGTGATCTAAGTTATCAGCAGTGTTCTAGTTCTAAAATGAAGGATGGTTGCAGGATGTACACTTTAAAAATTATTATTTAAAGTATTAGAGAAGTGTTTACCCTGTTCTCATGTACCAATGCCCTTTGCCTCCCTTTACAGTGGAACCTCCCACTAGATTGATTAATTTGATTTTGTAGTGTCTTTGGCTCTATTTACTTTCATGGCCCCAATATATTTTCAAGAGAACTGCAACTACTCCCATCAAATTCATGTCCCCTCCCCTCTACACACACACACACACACACACACACACACACACACACACACAATTCCTTGCAGGCTCATTTCTATATTTATGTAGCTGTGTAGTAGTAAGAGAATTTTGCCTTTAATTTGACTGTACCACAGTGTAATGGAAAGAATAATATGTTGTAGTCAGTTGATAAATTTCAAATTTCAAGTTTTAGCTTTACTACACACACACACACACACACACACACACACACACACACACACACCCTTTGACAAGGTCTTAACGTAAGAGTTTTAGTTTCCTTACATGAGAAATATTTTTTCAAAGAATTATAAAGCTTATGTAAGATGTATATTAAATTAAGATACAAAACATCCAATGCAGTTTTTCTGAAATTTGAATCTATTTGAACTCGTAATTGAAAAGTTTTGAAATAATAAATTTCTAAGGCCTGAAAAATTTCTCTCTTTTTAAACTTCAAATGTGAATCATTTCAAAAAAACGCATTAAAACACAATAATTTTACAATAATGAAACCTTGCTTATCAGGTTGTTTTGTTATTATTATTGTTGTTGGTTTTGTTAATTTTTTTATGGAATCAGAGAATGAAATTTTGTTGGTGAGGTAAAAAACTATTTTCCAACTCTGTTATAAAACCTAGCTATATTTCATTTCAATAGTTTTGAAAACTATTATCAGGTAAAATTAGCTATTAAAATGATAGTATTTTTAGAAATGTTAATAGCTAAAAATAAACAATAAGTTGTAGGTTTTTACTGTTTTAAATTATTTAAAACAGCATGTCAATGCCTTCTACAGGCTACTAATATAATCTGTAGTTTTTGTTAGATTTGAAGGAAACTAGTGATTGGAGCATAGCCATGAAATTTCCTAATATGTGCTGTGTGTGCTCATATTGGTTTTATATATCTGTGTATTCATATGTACACATAACATGCTTTACATCATATAACTGTTTTATATCAGCTATACCTATACGTTTATGTCATATAAAAGAAAGTATGTAGATGAACGTTATTTTTACTTTATTAACAAAATTATGAAAATCCTAATAATTTGGACCCATCATACCTCATCAGCATTATCTGCTACCATCCACGTGGGGGCAGCACATCCTAAAGCCAGATAAACTACTTTGAAAGAAAGAAGTGAGATCAGGGTTTCACATTTATAGCTGTGACAGGATACACAGATATTTGTATATCATAGTTTTGAAAGTGCTTTTACAAACAATTTCTTGTTGAATCCTCATAAATTTATTATACCTTCACTTTATTTTAAAGATAAGAAATCAAGGTCAGAGAAGTTGAGAATTTTCTGACAATTGAAAGTTTTGTAATTATATCTCATTTCCATGAATTATATATTTCTCATTCCACTACGTTTTGGCTACAAATTTATGGTAATAAATTTATTGGCGGAGATGCCATCTATACAGAAAGCAGTTTCCAGGTGAAATTTAGAAAGCACTATTAAAAATCATTTTTTAAAAAACCCTGGCAGAGAAATCCCAACTATCATTAGCTTTTGACTTCTGCTTCAGCTGGTATCTACCACGTCAGCTAAATGGAGGAATTTGTGTCTTGCACTCTTCCATTCCTTACCCGGCATAATAAACTGTTTCTTGTCTCACTTAGGAGATAAAAAGATAAGTTTTCTGGCTTTATGTCTCTCCTAAATTCACTTGCATGGACACAGTGCTTTTCAAGACATTTAAGCTGGAAGTGCCAAACTCTTGAATCTCAAAAATGCTCCTGAGCATTTTTGCCATCTTTTGGTTAAAAATATCACAAGTTAACAGTCCTTCTATTCAAGCCCTCAATTGTAGAGGCATTATGGATGTTGAGGTAAAAAATCAAGATACAATGATTACTGCCATTAATTTTAATTAAAAGAGCCTTAAAATATTCAATTTTTTTCTATGTAGGAATAATGTGTATAGGAGTAGTTTTCTTATGGAACTCGAAGTTTGGAAGACAACCTGCAGGTCATTTAAGAGAAAATAAGAAACTTCTATTACTAATATCTTATTTCCTATGTAATAATGAAATAAATCTTATTTCACTTTTCCTATGCATATAATTATAGCTATCATACTTATTAACTCTTGAACCTATTTTCTTATATGATCCAGAAAAACAAATTCACTTGGGAGAATATTGGTGAAAAAGAATGACATTTTAAAGTTAGTACTTTGAGATTTGCATATCTGAAAAATACATTTGGGGGGAGTAATTGCTTAATTCCAAAATGGCAGTGATGCTGTTTTCACTTTTAATAATGCATTTCAGGTGTTGTGCTCAATCAGAAAAACATTAATTTGTACAATTTCTTAATTCAGAATGTACTTACATTTTATTGTATTTTGGGGATATAGTGTGATCAACTTGCAAATGCTTTATGAATAAATGAAAGGACTATGCATTCATAGTAAGAAAGTTTTATATCACTCAATTGTGTCATGCATAATAATAATAAGATCCCTAATCTCTTTATTTTTATCTATCTGTCTATTTTACACTAGAATTTTAGATTCAAAATTTTGTTCATTATTTCTTCTCTATGACATGTCATTTACATGCCATTCTGTCTTCTGTCATTAAAAATGCTTATTTTATGTATTTTTGCTAGTCTTTTCTTTCCTTCCTTTCTTCCTTTCTTCTTTCTTCCTCTTTCTTTCTTTCTTTCTTTCTTTCTTTCTTTCTTTCTTTCTTTCTTTCTTTCTTTCTTCCTTTTTCTTTCTGCCTGGCCCACTTTTCTTATTTTTTTAGATTGCTTATGCCTTTTAACATTTTACTGCATTTTAAAAAATACTATCATTATTTTGTTCTGCCATGTCATTTGTAAATTCCAATACATTTTTTTTATTTTTACTTATATATTTCTATAAGGTAAACATTTAAAACTATTCAGAGATATATAATTACACACATCAAATAAAGTATTATCCTTCAGAAAAGAAAATCTTCAGTAGAACTTTATTTTTTGTTCATAGCCTTCTCTTTCACACAGCATGTACAATGAAAACTTTAAGAAGGTTTTTCCTTCCACTCTCCCCCTCTTTCAATTCCTGAGTTTTAGTGGAAAGCTTGGGGATTCCTGGTCCTAGGTTATAATTAAATTATTCCTTAGACTTTTCAATTGTTCTTTTCCTTTTGTCTTCAAATTTTATTAGCTTCCACATTCAGATTTATAACTATTACATATACATGACCATTGCAACCAATAAAGGACTTCAAAGCCACTTAACAAAAAATTTGATAATTTTTTTTCCTCCTTGCAAGCTTTTCTTACTTATCCTGGCCCCCTGGCTAATGTTAATTAATATTATATATTTGTATATTTGTACATTTGTATATATATTGTATATTTTTCTGTATTCCTACATATACTCTAATATGCACTCTAATATGTATGTGTGTATGGGCTTTGGTGAACTTGACAAGAGCATCTGATGAGATGATAGAGGTGAAAAATCTCACTGCAGTGGATTCAAGGAGGAGAGAATCTGTAGATTTTGAATATACGGTAGTCAACACTTTCTATGAGTTGGTTGTAAAGGAGCAGAGAAATGTGCTTGCTGGAGACTTAAGAAGAATAAGGAGATTTTTGTATTTTGTCTTTAACATGGAAGGAATAACATTCATGAAATGAGGGAATGATTGTGAAAGAAAGATAGGAAAGAGAGCAAGTGGGCATGGGAGACAGTACATTCAAAGATAAAGGTGCATATGAAGTGCCTGAGGGATCAGACACACATAGGCTGACTGACAAGAGTTTGTGATAATTCTCTTCTGATTACTTTTGTCATGAAGTGGAAGGTGGTTTTGGAGGCTTGAGAACAGCAGAGAAAATACGAAATTGTCTTAGGAGAGTGGAAAGTGAATGAAAACAGAATGCGGGAGAGGTGATGGCTATAAAATGATGATTATGAATATAAATATTACTATTCAGTATGATTACATGGATTTCCCAGCCACCTTTAGCTGTAAACATTGGTATTTTGCCAGACCAATATGAGGATGGGGTAAAGGAGCTAAGATGTATGATTGATAAAACAGTGACTGATTTATCATAAAATCTCAATTGGGTAAGTGGTAAATCTGAATGTGAGAGGCAATGGGGGAATGTGACAAACAGCAAAGTCAATGGATTATTTGTTCCAATGTATTGTAAGATTGCTAGAAGACAAATACCATATGATTTTATTTGTTTGTGGAATCTAATGAACAAGATAAAAAAAATAGAAACAAACTCATAGATACAGAGAATAGACTGACAGCTGTCAGAGGGGAGGGGAATTGGAAGGCTGGGTGAAATCTGTGAAGGGATTAAGCAAAATCAACAAAAACTTATGTACAAAGGCAACAGTATGATGATTTCCAGAGGGAAGGTGAATGTGGGGGCAAGTGGAAGAGGGTAAATGCGATAAATGATGATAGAAGGAGACTAGACTTTGGATAGTGAGTGCACAATGCAATGTGCTGTTGATGTATCATAGAACTGTACACTTGAAACCTATATTATTTTTTGAAACCTATATAATTTTATTGACCAATGTAACTCCAATGAATTTAATTTTAAAAAGGTTGATGAAACTGCAATAGTAGGAATATTTGGATATCTCCTTCTGAAAAATGTTCTACTCATCAACTTCACACATTTATAAAAACTTGTTTTGTCAATTTTTTTATTTGGGTAATAGTATCTTTATCTCTCATATCATCTACTTATATAAAAACCCTGGGTGTAACATCATGGCCAGAACCATGACCAACTGGAAGGAAGTCAGTCCTGTAGGGGTCGTCTTGGAAACAGCTGTTCCCTCCCCCAGCTCTTTCCTGGAGGGTGAGGTTTCAGGCAGGAACCAGCCCTCAGGGCGAGGTTTGAGGCAGGAACCCATCCTCAGGGTGAGGTTTCAGGCAGGAACCGGCCCTCAGGGCAAGTTTTCAGGCAAGAACCCACCCTCAGAGCAGAGCATGGAAGTGAAATGATTTGTAATGGATGTATTATTGAAGCTACCATTGGAAATACTCTATCTATAGATCAGTGGTCCTCAACCTTGGCTGCACATTAGAATCACCTGGGAATCTTTTTAAAATCCTGATTTCTGGGCCTCATCCTCCGGAAATTCTGTTTCTTTGTTACTAATGTTGTGGCCCCACCCCATAACAAAGAAACAATTTCCGGAGGATGAAGCCCAGGAATCAGGATTTTAAAAAGATTCCCATGTGATTCTAATGTGCAGCCAAGGTTGAGAACCACTGCTATAGATAATATTAAAAATATATCTAAACATGCAATTATTTGTCCAAAAAATGAGCACGTTCAAAAATTAAAAGAAAATTTGGATATACTTGATGGAGATTTTCACACATATTTGAGTGATGATTCCATTGATTCCACAGATGATGCTTAAAAGGAAAATTTTCCCATTGAATTTCTTAATAGCATTACTCCTTCAGGAATGCTGTGTCATAAATTAAAATTGAAAGTGGGTGCAATCATCATGCTATTGAGAAATCTCAATAGTAAATGGGGTCTTTGTAATGGTACCAGATTTATTATCAAATGATTATGACCTAACATTATCGAAGCTGAAGTATTAACAGGATCTGCAGAGGGAGAGGCTGTTCTGATTCCAAGAATTAATTTCTCCCCATCTGACACTGGCCTTCCATTTAAATTGATTTGTCAACAGTTTCCCGTGATGCCAGCATTTGTGATGACTATTAATAAATCACAAGGACAAACTCTAGACAAAGTAGGCATATTTCTACCTGAACCCGTTTTCTCTCATGGTCAATTATATGTTGCTTTCTCTCGAGTTTGAAGAGTATGTGACGTTACAGTTAAGTTCTAAATACTTCATCACAAGGGAAATTAGTCAAGCACTCTGAAAGTGTTTTCACTCTTAATGTGGTGTACAGGAAGATATTTGAATACGTTTAATCACTTTATCAGTCATTGTTTGCATCACTGTTGTTTTTATGTTTTTGTTGTCTTCATATCATGTTTTTGTCATTTTTATATTATGCCTCTGTTGTTGTTATATCCTTTTGTTACTGTTTATTTATTAATAAATTTATATATTATTTTCATATACATTTTACTAATTTCCTTTCATCTCGCACACTTCTATTATAGAGAAAGGGCAAATAGCAATATTAAAATATCTCTGCTAATTAATTCCCTTTTAAAAAATATATATATTTTGTTGATTTTTTACAGAGAAGAAGAGAGAGGGATAGAGAGTTAGAAACAGCCGAAACCGGTTTGGCTCAGTGGAGAGTTAGAAACATCGATGAGAGAGAAACATTGATCAGCTGCCTCCTGCACACCCCCCGCTGGGGATGTGCCTGCAACCAAGGTACATGCCCTTGACCAGAATCAAACCTGGGACCCTTGAGTCCGAAAGCCGATGCTCTATCCACTGAGCCAAACCGGTTAGGGCAATTAATTCCTCTTTAATGTGCACAAATTTCATGCACCGGGCTACTAGTTTATAATAAAAGACCAGGGACCATAAGCGGAACGACTGGAATGACCGCTGGACCAGTTGCCATGAGGTGCGTTGACCACCTCTCGGTCCCACCCCTCACCCACCTCTCCCACCTCTCCACCCCTGCCTGCAAATGAACGGGAACCATGGGGAAGTGGGTGGGTGTTGGCAGGGTGGAGCCGAACAGCTGATCTCTTGGTCCCTTCCCCCAGCCCATTGGCTCTGATAGATCAGTGATGGTAAACAGGGGAACCAGGGTGGGTGGTGGGATGACCAGGCTGGCTGTCAGGCTGTTGGGATCCTTAGCACATTTCCAGCTGCTTGGGCGCTCTAGTTGGTGGGAAATCGGATGCTGGAGACTTCACTTCCATGCGGGTGTGCTGGGCCTGCTGCTGATGGAAGGCGCTGCCCACTCGAGGTCACTCACTGGCACTGTGCTGCCGTTGCTGCTGCCGCTGCTCCTGGGACTTGCAGTGTTGAGGGAAGCTGTGGGGTGCCCCCTCGACTTACCAGCCCCAGTTGCCGAGGCGGCATTCGGCCTAGTGACTGGCGAACAGGGAGAAGATGGCCCTGATAGCAGGCTAAACCTAGGGACCCTACCCTCACCATTTCGTGTGCTGGGCCTCTAGTGTGTTATAAATACTTTTATGAATAGATTATACTTACCTTTCCTATTTATAAAATAATTTTCAAGCACATTAACAGTGCGTTTATTTTTCTACTCATTTTATTAGTTTCTCCTCAATACTGTTCAGATCCATTTCATCTTATTTTGAGATCTTTATACTAGTTGTGTTATTTTTGGTATAAATACTTCTAATAATTTTCTCATAATGTAAATGAATGGAATACTGTTTGAACCATTAAATGTTCTCAAAATATTTTACTTTGGTATTGCTACATGAGTAATATTTTGACAGGAGTTTCTTAGTGCACAAACACTTTTCTCCAAAGCTATAGACATTATACTTTCCATTATTACAGAGGAGAAATCCAATAGTGGTCTGATTTTTGTCCTTTTGAAAAAAAAAAATAAACCAATTTATTCTGACAGGGCATAAACTTTTTTCTCTTCAAATGTTGAAATCTTTCCAGTGTGAGTTTTCATTTCTTAAAGCATGCCTTGGATTTATTGGACACATTTCACCTAAAATTTTAATTTATTCTTCAGCATAGTAAAACACTTTTTAAAAAATTATTTTTTGATTATTGAATTTGTTTTCCCAATTTTTTTCTTTGTAAATTCTTTATTGTTCTCTACAGAGTATTAATCTCTCTTCCATTTCTCTAATCCTTAATCTTATCACTTATATTTTTCATTTTTTCTGTATATGACTTATAGGATCATTCTTTCATCTAACTTTTAAGATAACTCAGTTTTCATGAGTCTCTATTTTTGTTCCACTATTGATTTTTTTTTTAATTTGGAAAGTACAATTTTAAAAATTTTTTTTGTGTTCACATTTCTAATTTTTTTTATTACATTTAAAAATCTCCTGCTTTTTTCAAGGAGTCTATTTAAATAGGATCTTCCTGTCTTGTGGGTTCTTTTTCACATTACTCAAATAAGATCTTCCTGTTGGTGTATTTTCATGTAGCCTTCCTGCTTACAGAGACTTAATCTCCAAAAGTGTTCTTTCATGGCCATTTACTTACTCTGGCCAGGCTGACCAATTTCTTCTAGTCTCTCAATAATCATTGGTTAACCAATTCCAAAAATATTTTGCTCTATTTTAGTTTTGTACTCTAAGTACTGTAGTGCTGTATTTCCTATATTCTACAGAAAGATCTGTTTTTTCAAATCCCAAAATATGTACTAATTTACTTATTTATTTTAAAATTTTATACGGTCTTGAATTCATCATAGTTATATTTTCTATAGGTTTATTATGACTGTCATACTTAATATCTAAGTAAATGAACTATCTGACTCAAACTATTTAATCACTCAGTTCCTCCATTTATAAAAAGAAGCTAATAATGGTGCCTATTTAAAAGGGAGTTTTTCAGATTAAATGAAAAGGTCAGCCCCAACAAGCTTGACACATAGAAAGTAATCAATGTTAGTTTTCATGGTTTCATTTGTGATTTTTAATAACTGTGTCCTAGAGAATTTACTCAACAAATACTTGATGATAACTCATTCTAGTCACCCCCTGTTACTCACTCCTCATCTTACTGGCTTTGCAAATTCCCAACCCTGATTGAGTTAAACATTCCACCTATTTTATGCCCAAACAAAGCTAGAGAAAAAACACTACTGTGGTAACTGGTCTCACTTTAAATTCAAGTTCATGACCATGCCCTCAGGTTTCTTTCTCTATTTATTTCTCACTTTCCTACGCTCCTAGAAAACCCTCTGACATCTCCTTTTCTGTTTTTCTTTGCTCTATTTTCTGTTTTATTTTTTAGGCCACCACTCCTGATCTTCCTTTTTGTTAAAATGCTTTAACACATGCTATTCAGAATATAGTGGGAGAAGTGTCCTAAACACTGTGCTTAATCAACTCAGACAAATGACAAATATATTTACACTAGGGGCCCAGTGCACGAATTCGTGCACCTTGAAAGGAACTGTAGGTTGTGAGGCTGTGGTGGGCACAGGGGGGGGTCTTGGCCCATCCTCTGCACTCCCACCTGGCCTCTCCCGCTGCGGCCCCCCAGGTCCCCTGTCTGCCAGCAGCCCTGCTCCCACCACTGATCCCATGCGCTGATAGTGCAGAGTGATTGGGGCTGGTGCCAGCAGTGGGTGCGAGCGGTGGCTGCTTCCTAGCTCTGGCAGCAGGTGTGAGCACCCAGTGGGACAGCAGTACACGGGAGCAAAGAATTTTCAGTAACCAACAGAGGCTCATCCCAATGACAACGAACGACCACCCGCCTTGGTCTGGTTCCCCTGCTCACCTGCTCCACCATCCTACGGCCCGCCATGTTCCAGGTGCGGGCCCTGGTGGTCAGCACATGTCATAGCCCCTGGTTGTTCCACCTTCTGATCTATTTGCATATTAGGGATTTATATATATAGAAGGCCAGCCTGCCCAGGTTCCATTTGTGAGGGTTTCATGATAACATAAAACGACAGTATACACTGAAGCTGTGCTGTGTATCAGCACTTTAAGTAAGACTTCTCCATCAGTGACAAAAAATACCTTTTCATACTAGATATATACATTATGGCTACAGTACTCAGCTATTATGGTAGCAAATAAAAATGTCCAAGTTTACTCAGCATTCTCAGGGGACTGTTGAGGGTAACTTGTGGCAGATATTAAGACCCATTCCTTGAATAAGCTCTGGAGTACTAAAGAAAGATAGTTAAAATAAAATCATTATAAAAGTAAAACGTTATATCATATGCCCTATAACAAAAGTGAAAATTATTTTATCCAAGGGCCCTGTATTTTATGAATAAACATTTCTTTCTCAAACAGCTCTAGCATTTTGCACAAACTATATGATTTAGGTGACACAAAGGAAAGAGTTTCAACAATTTCATAAAAACAAGAAGTAAGCAGTGACAATAAATGTTTTGAAAGCCTCAGGTGTTCAGCCCTTAGAATTTGGTCTCCCATAGAGGAAACCTCAAAGAGCTCAGAGGCATCCAGAACCAGACCTAAACTAGCTGGCTTACTCTGAACATCATGGTTTCTTCATTTTTGTACTCTAGTCTTATGAAAATAACGATATGTAGATTCATTCCATGTGTAAGTATTATTTTAATGAGATAATTTTTAAGTAGTAAACTTATTTTCCTCTCTATTACAGTGTAACTGACCACTTATAAGTCAATTGTAGTCAAGAAATTCATTTGTAAATCACATTTTTTGGAACATATTTTTCTGGTTTTACTTGTTCTATATAGTTTAAAACTAGCCTTAGAAATAATTAACTTGAAATATTGTACACAATAAACTGTTCTATATGCCTTAATCATGGTTCAACATTAACCTTGTGGAATGTGTGCTCAGAGAGCTAACTTGGAGTGTCAAAAGTGGTGCCCTGCTGGGGACTGTACACCCTGTACCTTTCATTCAAACAAATGATAATACATAGAGGTCAAAATATCTTAACATTTTCATTTCTACTGACTCACATGCCAGGAAAATAATATGTCTGTGAAGAGAGACTGGGGAGAAAGAGCCATTTTATAGATTAATATATACTTTTTATTTTTACCAAATAAAAAACTTTCTGGAACTTACCCACTCCTGGCATTTGTGAGATCAAAAGTCCAAATAAAAGCCCACAGCCCCTCCCAGCTCCATTTACCACCCAAAGAGGTCTTATATAAATGTATTTGGACAAACTAAGCCACATAGCTATTTTGGCAGAATTAGAAATCAGGTTCCTGTCTGAATGCCTTTACTCAATTCATGCTGCTTATTATTGTCACTCAGACTTTCTAACTTGACTGTGTAACCAGGAATATATATGTTTTCCTTTTCACAAAACAGAAGTCCCTAGTGGTATTATTTTTAAATTAAATTTATTGGGGTGACATTGGTCAACATGAACATATAAGTTTCATGTATGGATTTCTAAGTTACCAAATTTGTATATAGCACCATGTGCCCACAACTCAAAGTCAAATCTTCTCCTGTCACTTCATTATAGGACACCCTTCTCACTTATGAACATAAACAGCAGTGTGGTGGTTGCCAGAGGGAAGGGCACAGTGGTATTTTTTCTCAAGCTACTACATACCAGTTAAACTCCAAAAGTTAGCTCATTAAAATGCATTTTTAAAAAATTGAATAAGCATTTTTAAAAGACGGAAACCAATTGTCTAACAAATTTCTTATAAAATTTTTATGCATTTATTCTAAACTAGAGGCCTGGTGCATGAACTCATGCCTGGGTGGGGTCTGGCCAGCCCACCCAGATAGGGGCTGATTGGGCTGAGCCAGTAGTGGGGGAGGGGCCATGGGAAGTTGGCCAGCAGGCCCCACCCCTGACTGGGCAGTTGGTTGGCCTCAATGGGTGTCATAGCGATTGGTCGTTCCCATCACCCCAGCTTTCTAGTCACTGGCTTTTTGTATAGATTCAAAATTATATAGAAATGTGGCAAAATCAATGTGGTTATTTTTAATACATGTGTAGTGAGATGGAAGGGACAACCATACTTTAATATTGTGAGAAAAAAGAAATTTGAGAGGGTAATAAAAAAGAGAAACTTTCTTTTCATTTTAGAGTTTTTACAAAAACTCCTTATTGAGCTGTATTATGACCTTTAAAAATTTTATATGGTCTTTGAATATCAGTACAACATACAAAAATATGCATGAAATTTGTGTGAAAATCATTCATACCACATTAATGACATTGTATTTAGCAAGATTATTTTCACTTCAGAAAAAGAATAGCAATGTCTCTATTGATTTTCAGAATCCAAGAATTCTTTTGTCTCTAATAAACAAGCCATGAACCATAAAATTAGACTTTTGCTTGTTTGGATTTTACTTACACTTAGAGGTTCCACTTAGGAGTGTTAAAGCTGGCTTGTATAACACTGTTTTTGGCAACCACATCACATGGTTTCTCATTATTACTCATGTAAGATTGTTCTTATTTTCTGGGAAATTGTATTGGGTAAATGCTTTGAATTAAACACACCTGTGATTGCTGAATGGGGCAGATCTATAGTTACAAAACAAAGTTTTATCTAAGGCAGTTCATAACTGCCTCCCAGTTCTGGCATGCCTGTGGTTTCTTTTTTCTTTATTTCTTTTTTATTCTTTCTTTCTTTCTTTTTTAGTGTGTTTTTTTTTATATATATATATATATTTTATTGATTTTTTACAGAGAGGAAGGGAGAGAGATAGATAGTTAGAAACATCGATGGGAGAGAAACATCGACCAGCTGCCTCCTGCACATCTCCCATGGGGGATGTGCCCGCAACCCAGGTACATGCCCTTGACCGGAATCGAACCCGGGACCTTTCAGTCCGCAGGCCGACGCTCTATCCACTGAGCCAAACCGGTCTTGGCATTTTTTAGTGTGTTTTTAAGTGTATCTCTACACAAGGTTAATTATATTTAATTTCTCATTCCATGGTATACATGTGACATATGGATTTAACAGAACAATTTTGAAGCAATATTCTTTGTATGTTTATTCCATCTATATTCATTTGTTCCTACCTTCTTTTTCAAAATGAATCATCTGGACACAATTTTCTGGTAATGATTTTGGAATTCTAATATATATTAAATTTAAAAGTTTCAAATATAATTCTGTCCATTAACATTTAGTAAGAATTTATTGGTGTTTGATAATATATCATTTTCAAATGTGGTTCTTCCTTCACAGACAGAGTAGTAGCTTAGAGATTAATATTCTTAGTCTTTCTCTCCATGAGAATCCTCTGGTCTCTGGGTGTGTGTGTGTGTGTGTGTGTGTGTGTGTGTGTGTAAAAGAGAGAGAGGGAGAGAGAGAGAGAGAGAGAGAGAGAGAGAGAGAGAGCAGGAAAAACTTTGGATAGGTTAATACAACAATAGATTTCAGCTTCAAATAAAACATTACATCTGATACCAAATTGTGCAAACAGAAAATACTGCTTTGAGGGGGAAGCATATATCTTAGGGAAGAATGAGATGAGACGTTCCTGGACAAGCAAAAAACTAAAATGTTTTCTGGGAATCAGGCAAGTCACTTAAATGCGTAAATCAGCAAGAGGCAGTAGTGAAGCTTATGTTGAACTGGATGGAGACTGTATGCCCTAGCTAAAGATATTCAAATTCTTTAAAGAGTAAAGTTAAAACAAACAAAATCCACAGCACTAAAAATACTACTGGCTGAACAGGAACCTCAGTTGCCCTTAGATTCCCCTACATTTTTCCTGGAAGTCATCAGGGGCTGCCTCAGGGCTAGTCCCAGACTCCTAGGGTGGTCTCTAATTTCCTCTCTTCTGTCCCAGCTCATGAAGATGGATCTCCTTTGCTGCCAGTGCCCACACAATAACCAGAGGATGTATCTACCTAAAAGCCACCACTCTGGAATTCACTCTGGAATTATCAATACTTGCTGGTCTTCTTCAGTGTACTGATGGGTGAGAGCAAGAAGAAGGAGCTTTCTCAGTTTTATCCACCCTGGTGTTGTGAAACCCAAGTGATAGGGATAGAGGGATAGTTCCCACGCAATATGAAGAATTACCTCACCCCTCAGATGCTGGCCTACTGTGTGTGAACCCAATTTTGTGCTTTGACTGTCTTCCCCTCCTAGGTAAGCTGCTTGTGCCCACACATGGGAAGGGATATTTAAATCCTTCACTGCCAATGCAGATGTATCTAGACAAACTACATATCAGTCTAAATTCACTGTCTACCTATATAACCATCTGATAGAGGTCTCTTTTAGTAGAAAGATGTGGGGAGATATTAGTCAGTATCATCATCTTACCTTAAAAAATCTATTAATAAACTCAGGAGATAAAATTTCCAACTTGCAAGTTATAAGCAGACCCATTTATCACCCTCATCGATATAAAGTTTGAAAACATTTGTATCCCAAAAAGCAGCAATTGTCTTACATTCTAAAATTAAAAAATATGTTAATAATACCCATAATCACTTCTACAATTTTTATTTGTGTAAAGCATTACAGTTTACATGAATATGTTCAACAACACTTCAGAGAATACATAGTTTGTGGCTTTACTGTGTTAGGAACTGGGAAAAATGGATAAGATATATTGTCATTTATAGATAAATAAATTACTTATGTATCAGTACATAATTCAAAGTGGTAAGAAATAACAAGAAGTTAATAAATGTGCTTTGTGTTTTAACAGAGAAAAATCACATAATAAATATAATAAACTCATTATGTATACATGTAAACTATTTCATAGACTTAAGACTTCAACTTCCTTCATATTTTCACTATCAATCCAGAAATGTGTGTTTATGTGTATATTTTCATAATAAAATACAGGGTTTTTAAATCAATGGGGGAAAGATGATCCAATCAATAAAATGCTACTGAGAGAACTAGTTAGCTAGCTTCATTGCTCTGTTATAAATTTTGTGCATTAGAAATGTGACCGTAAATTCTATTTAGGGAAAGAGGACAGTAGAGAATGTGGGGGATTGTAGTTTAATAGTTGTGCTTGGCAAAATTTGGAAAACAGATATTAAGGTCTCTGAATAGATCTCAATAAAGACAACCCCCTTTTTCCACCCATGTTCTGAGAAAGGGCATAAAAGGTAAAGATAAAAGCCAAATTAATTTTATTACTAATTGAAACCAAATCATTGAATTTAGTTTTATGTTTGCTGGACAGATCAGCTTGTTAATACTGACCTCAAAATTAGGCAGACTTAGATCTAAGTAATTCTGAACTGGGGTGTGTCTACATGTCTATCTGTGGGGTCTACACCTGGAGGAGTGAAGTAGAATATTTTAGTGGCCAGAATAGCTGTCAGTTGGTAGAAAAGCACAACTGAACAGAGTTTGCCCAGTTATTTTTTTCAAATTTACTAATTGGATACTGACTTATCCTTACCGGTGTTAGAGTCAGTAAAGTAGAGGAAGAGGCCTGGAGTAATCATGGAGTTTTTTTCACGAAAAGGAAAGTGGGTGGAAGAAGCATTCCTCACTAACACACTTTTAATATGCGTTCTCTGTATTCACTGGGCTTAACCATTAAACTGTGATTAACCAGGGATAAGGGCATTACCCTTGAGGAATGAGATCAGCAGTTTAAATCAGAACTACCTTGGCACCAACTTTGCAAGTTCACTCTTCCAATGCCAGTCTATCCTTCTTGGACTGCTGGTGGGTAGTCAGTTTTTTCTCATAAAATGACTCAAAACAGCACATTAGTTAAGTCAACTTAAAAGCCATTCTATAATTTTCTCCCTATTCATTTCTCAATCAAATTATGTCTAGCCCTGCTGATCAAAATAGATTATCAGAGATTATGCAGTGAAATTAAATAGTATAATTAAGATAAAATGCAAAAAAAGTTCTAATCATTAAATGCTAACAGCATAAAGATATCCTAAATTTGACTATTTCTCAAGTTAAAAATTAAATTTTATTGCAACTCCAAGTTCAAAGAAACCAAAAACCCAAATAAAAATGTCTTGCTGCCCTAACTGGTTTGGCTCAGTGGATAGAGCGTCAGCCAGTGGATTCAAGGGTCCCAGGTTCGATTCCGGTCAAGGGCATGTACCTTGGTTGCGGGCACATCCCCAGTAGGAGGTGTGCAGGAGGCAGCTGATCAATGTTTCTCTCTCACCGATGTTTCTAACTCTCTATCACTCTCCCTTTCTTTCTGTAAAAAAATCAATAAAATATATATTTTTAAAAATATGACTTGCTTTTGTGAAATAGAAGTGCATAATCCAGAGTATTTCTCACAATTTCTAATTTTCACCAGTAACAGCCAAATGGAGTTTTAGTAATTTAGTAGAGTCAAGGCATTTTTTTTTTTTTTTTTTTTTTTTTTAGTCATTAGAATGGATCATACTTCAGAGTCTCAGAAAACCTAAAGAAAGTTTCTGATATGGATTACATTATAAAGGTCAAAGAATTTATAAGCCCAGTCGGTGTGGCTGTAAGAACAGAATAAGATTGGGTTAATGGTTCTACTACTGTCTAGATCAGTGGTTCTCAACCTGTGGGTCACGACCCCTTTGGGGGTTGAACGACCCTTTCACAGGGATCACCTAAGACCATCGGAAAACACATAGATAATTACATATTGTTTTTGTGATTAATCACTATGCTTTAATTATGTTCAATTTGTAACAATGAAATTGGGGGTCACCACAACATGAGGAATTGTATTAAAGGGTCGCAGAAGGTTGAGACCCACAGGTCTAGAACCTACTAACACCTGGTATCTGTAATACAGGGAACTCAACTACTTTGCAGTTTAGAAGCAGCCAGTAAGGTTTTGTCTACCAGTGATTAAAAGGCTTAAGGACTCTTTTCACTGTATGGAACTTTGCCAGAGTTACTCCAGTTGAGAAAAAACAGGGCCTGCTATAGGGCCTTAAGACCATGCTTTGATGAGTTCTGTCCTTGATGCTCTTGTGTATCTGTGCTTATAATAGAACCCTTGACTTCAGCAAGGCAAAGGACAAAATTATACTGGTATCTGCAAACTCTGTTTTGCAGACCCCTTTACATTCTCTAAGACTATTCATTTAGTTACCTTTTAGCTTGGGTCTTCTCCAGGCTCTTATCCAGGCCATTCTGAGGACTACACCGCCTTTTCTATGACCCTATTTAAAAAATCCACTCATGTACGGTTAAATCATACAGAAGTTGCAGTTATGTCCAAGACCACTACCATATGATTGATATAAAGCCTCTTACCAAGGCCGCAGGGGTCAAGACTGGCCCAATATAATCTTTATTAAAGCACCAAGGTCAAAAAACTTCTCCCTACATACTAAAGTTTAAGGAACAGAACTAAACACTTTCCCATGCCAAAATCTCTCCTTGTGTATGATTTACCTGAAAATTTTTACTTATTTCATTTTCCAGTGCTCTCAGCCCAAGCACATATGGGCCCTTTGGGAACCCATTAGCATTACTCCTTCTGGCCCAGCTTCTCTATAAAATTAAGAAATAAAACATATGTTTAAAAATGGAGCCACATTATTACCATCATTATTGTCAGAGGCCAAGCTGGAAAATATGACTTCAGGTCTCAGCCAAAGAGAGCTATTCTAAAGCCCAGAGTTAGAAGGGAGTTATCCCTTAAGAAAGAGCTCAGGCTCACTCCCAGGATAAGAAGAGTAGTGATGAGCAGAGCATGCCAGTCAGTCGCTGAAATTTACTGGTTAGCTAAGACATTTCTGCTCTCCAGGGACAGAGTGAGCAAAGGAGAAAATGGTAATTCAGAATTAAAACAACCAAGCCACCTTCACTTGGAGGAAATCCAAGGAGAAGCATCTTCATGACCACTGAGCAATGCTCATCTGCTTACTTCCCCCCCAACCCACCCCAGAACTCAATTTTATCATTTTGAGATTTGTGACTCAACCTAAAGACGGCAAAGCCCAGCCTGAGAAGATGTCCTCTGGGGCTTATCGAGAAAGCATCAGAAGCACTGTTGTACTAGGAATCAGGCAGTGTGTAGGTTGAGGGGAGGGATGGAAGACAGGGGAGGTCTGCAGATGCAGGCTTTATTATGAGCCTGTTTCAGTTTTCCCTTTAACTGTATGGCATAGCTCTTAGACTTGGGAACGTTTTCTTACTTCTAGAAAAGCACTCATTTTTTACATTTTATTTATTGCTTTCCATCTGGGTTTTTTTGAGTCTTGCCATGGTAAGATTTACTTCTTTCAAAGGTTGAATGCTTGGTTATAAAGAAAATGTCAGTAAACACCAAAGGAATAAAACCAGACAAAGTATGGTCTCTGATAACAGTGGAATTAAGTTAGAAACCTAATAAAACATTCCAGTGAACATTAATCTATATATTTTAACTAAATGGTAATAAACTATGGCACTTCAAAGCTGTAAAGTACAGATAAAGAAGTTTTCAAGTGAATTATATTTAAATACACATGTTAGAAAACAAGTGGAATATTAATGATCAAAGCTTCCATCTTAAGAATTACTTAATGGGTGGATGGAAAGAGTGATGAGTCCAAGACAATAATGACTCTGAAAATGGCTTTAATTTGCCTGAAAAGAACAAAAATTCAAATGTAAATAAGCAAGAGTAAAAGGCAGAAAAGAACATGAGTGCTCAACTGACTATTTTTATTCAATATTGTATTAGATGTCCTAGATAGCACATTAGGAGATAAAAAAAAATACATAAAATTTATAAAAAAAGAATTAAATGCTGATATTACTCATAGATAACATGATAGTGTAAAAAAATACTTGACAGAATCTACAGAAAAATTATTAAAATTAAGAAATTAATTCAGTAAGGCCTCTGCATATAACATTAAAAACAAAAATCAATTGCATTTCTGTGTACCAGCAACAAATATTATTATATAAAATTTGAAGCCCTGGCTGGTTTTCTCAGTGGTTAGAGCATGAGCTCAAGGACTGAAAGGTCCAGGGTTTGATTCTGATCAAGGTTATGTATCTAGGTTGTAGGCCCCATCCCGACCCTGGTCAGGGTGAGTGCAGGAGGCAACCAATCAATGTGTCTCTCTCACATCTATGTTTCTCTCTTTTCTCTCCCACTCCCTTCCACTCTATTTGTGTAGTATAATGAACGATGTAAACTGATGAACAAAAATAGAAACATAGAGACAAACCTCAGAGGGAAGGCAGGGGAGAGTGCGAGGAGGAGGGGAGTAAGAGATCAAACAAAGGACATGTATGCATGCATATAAGTATAACCAATGGACACAGACAGTAAGGGGGTAAAGGCATGTGCTGGGTGGTAGGAGAGGTCAATGGGTGGGGGGGAAGGAAGCATATGTAGTACTTTCAATAATAAAGAATTTAAATTAAAAAATTAAAAAAATAAATAAAAATCAATGGAAAAAATATCCTTGGGTGAGTATTAAACAAACAAATAGATAAAAATAAAATTTAAAGAAGACATTATTTAAAATGATACCAGATAGATAAAATATAGAAGAATTCTGACAAAAGTTATATAATATTTTCACACTGATAAAATTGTTAAAGTAAAAAATTGGAGAAATCCCCAATAAAACAGTGTGTTGTACACATGTCACTTCTTGATCAATATTTTAAATGTAATCCCAAAACAGTTCATAGAATTTTTTAAAAATGGAAATTGAAAAGCTAAAATGTATATGGAAATGCAAAAGGCCAATAATTAACAAAGAAATCTTGAAGAAAAATGTAACTGGAGATGTTATACTATCAGGTTCTCAGTTATATTTTTAAGCTATATTAATTAAAGCAGTACAGTGCTGATGCATGAATAGAAAAATAGACCGATAGAATAAAACAGACATCAGAAAGAAACCCACATATATGGGTTTCTTTCACATCTATGAACAACTGATTTATAACAGAGCTGGCTGCAGCAGAGTGAGGAAAGGACTTGTTTTTATAAATTGTACAGGTTCAACTGGGTATCTCTATGGGGGTACACGGGAGGAGAAGAATGGTATTGCCCTGTTTCTTAAGAAATGGATTTGGTTACCCAGATATGTTTACTTGGGAAGATTTATCAGGATACTTAAGGTTTGTACACTAGTCTGTGTGTGTGCTATACTTAAAAAAATAGTAAAACTGCATTAGTAAAAGAAAAGTCAGGTATTGGGATAGAAGTTTTGTACCACTCAAATACTATGCCTTCACTAATAGGCTGCTTTGACAGATTTTACTCTATATGTAATTACTCTATATCCTATCCCTGCTTTTTCCTGCTTTATTCTTTTTGTATTTTGGCTTTGTTGTAGAGACCCAGTGTGCTTCAAACCTAAGAGTCCAAAATATGTCAGTAAGAATTCAGGCAAAACAATGGCAGAATATAATTTCCCCACATACTAATCTATTTAAAGATTTAGCTTTTATCCAATGGAAGGTATAATTACCAGGAATTAAGCAAAAAAGTTCTCAATGAAAGTAAATCTACACTAGTTCTTTAAGCTAACAAATAGTTCACAAACTGTACTGGAAAAGTTACCCACTTCTTTTATTTTAAAACAGTGCATGTTGGGACAAAGGCCCAGAGTTGAGCTCTATAATTCCTTGGACTTCCTTCCTCTTTTTATATTAAGTTTTATTTGATTAATGTTTTTTGCATTTCTAAAGATAAACTCAAATACAATAGAAGTGTCTTCATATTCATTATATCTGCTTATTATCTATCTATCTATCTATCTATCTATCTATCTATCTATCATCTATCAATCTATCATCAGCTATCTATCATCTATTCATCCATTCATCTACCTGGAAGTTACTTGTGAAACAAGAAGAGTTAACCTTCATCACTTGGAAACAGCACCAGATAATACAGTCATTGAGTTAGCTTTGATGTTTATATAAAATGCATAATTTGGAGCACCCTGTCTCAGGTTATCTTATCAGAACCTCCAAGGAAAATGACAAGAATTGTATTTTCTTGATATAAGATTTCAGTAAACTCAGGAAGTTTGGTACTCCTGCTAATAAGACTGGAGGGAAGGGATAGAGACAACACAAGTTGTGAGAAAATATTTTGTTCTATCTCCTCCTCCCCCACCCATATTTAAAGTTGCATGGGAAGTTTCTCCACAATATTTATGGCAGCTTGTTCTCTCCCTCCCTAAAGGAGAGAACAGAACAGAGTACAGTCAGTCCTCATCTTATAAATATGGTGCATTACACAAACTGTCTTATTAGTCATTTACTTGGACAGAATGCATTTTAATGGAGACTTTTTTTTGGAGATATTTCTTTCAAATTAGTAGTTTTTAAGTCAACACTCAAAAATTACATTAACCCATATGAACTTGAACTATAGTATTGTCATCTTTATTTAAACATGACAAGAAACAACATGACATAGCTTATAGAAGGAAAGCATTGATAAACTTAATCTTCACAGGTTTATAGGCAATGTCCCTTCAACAGTTGGGCTGTGAGAGTAGATAGAGCTTGAAACCTTTTCATTGTCATCTTGGACACCATTACCTAATTATGTTTATGGTAATGTTTTAAGAAGTGATCTAATACCTAATATTTAAAGGAAATTATTTATATATAATTAGATACAGGGTCATAGAGCAGTTGAGAATGACATTTTGGAGTTAAATAGGCTTAGATTTAAAGCCTAGCAAAAGTTTGAGTTTCCTCAATGTATAACAGGTCTACTTGTACTTCTACAAGATTGCCTGGCATCTAATAAATGATCAATGCAAATGTTAACATGTCATAAAATATAATAATTACTCCATATACATTATTTAATTTTATGCTATATAATTGATATATACAGTATATTCATATATATGTTAATAAAATCAGAAACTTCTTTGACTCTCAGTAATTTGCAGAATATATATACATTTTGAAGCCAGCTAAAAACATGGAATAGGAAATTAAAGATTTCCCAATGGACAAAACTGGAAAAATTTGAGCAAGAAAATACAGTATTACTGAATTATAACAAAAAGTATAAAATAAATATCCATGAGTCCTTACTAATATAAATAAATAAATTATAAATAAATAAATAGCAGGAGAAATTTAAAACATCTCCCAAGCAGAATAATTCTAAATAATTTCCACCTTTCAGAAGGTAAACCATTACTCCCTGCTTCTTAAGTATAAGCTATAGACTGTGATTTTCTTCCAAGTGTATAATATGGAAAGAAAAACAAAGAGTAACTTTAATAAACACTACTTCAAGTAGGTGATCAAGGTCAACATCAACAGAGATAAGTCTTATATTTAGTATATATCCTTGATGTCATGTGATGAGATTGGTATTTTAACTCTATGGTCTTTTTCCCCAAAACACATTATCCTATCATAGCCATGATAAAAATATTACATATCTATACTAATAAAAGGGTAATATGCAGATTGGTCATGATGCCCTCACAGTCATAAACGGATATTCTAATTAGTCATGACCAGTATGCAAATTGACCATCACTCCAACACACAAGATGGCCGCCCTCATGTGGTCAAAGATGGCCACCCCCATGTGGCCACAAGATGGCCTGCAGGGGAGGGCAGTTGTGAGTGATCAGACTAGCAGGGGAGGGCAGTTAGGGTTGACCAGGCCAGTAGGGGAGGGCAGTTGGGGATGACCGGGCTGGCAGGGGAGGGCAGTTTGGGGCAATTGGGCAGGCAGGGGAACAGTTAGACGTCGATCAGCCTGGCAGGGTAGTGGTTAGGGGGTGATCAGGCTGGCAGGCAGGCAAGCTGTTGGGAGCCAGCAGTCCTGGATTGGGCCTAAATGGGCAGTCAGACATCCCTCGAGGGGTCCCAAATTGGAGAGGGTGCAGGCTGGGCTGAGGGACTCCCACCAGTGCACAAATTTTGTGCACTGGGCCTCTAGTATCTATATAAAGAACATTCTACAAAATAGCTAACTCAAAATAATATATATCAAGATTATAGAAAAAAACAACACAGAAAAGTTTGAGAAACTTTCACACCTAAGAGAAAACTAAGAAGACAAGATGGTTAAATGTAACATGGTGCCCTGAATGGGACCCTGGGATAGAAAATGACATTATAAAATAACGAAGGAAACCTAAACAATGTCTGGACTGTAGGTAATAGTAACATATAAATATTTATTAAATGTGACAAATATACCATATTAATGTAAAATATTACTAATAGGGGAGATTGGGTGTGGGGTATCCAGGAATCTTCTGTACTATCTTGGCAATAATTATACAAATCTAAAACTGTTCTAGATAGAAGCTTTATTAAAAAATAAACAAAAAAGCACAACTGGTGTATTTGAAAAAAGGGGGCGGGGGGCAAATGCCCATCACCTCTATTGCCACATCTCCAGTCCATTGGCAGCCTCTGAAGCAACCTTTACTCCAGGGATTCCTTGCAGTATGACCCATAAACCTTTGCATTTAAATGCCACTAAGACTATATAATAAAAATAGAAGTATTACTGAGGTCTAGTAAATAGCAAATCTATTCATTTCTCTTTTTCTTCAAGGTCTATTCATCTATTAAGATAATAATTGTTTTTGTATAATCTTTTCTTTAAAGGGTCAAGTTGAATGCTGACCAATACACTGACCTTAGAGTTCAAGAGCACTTGATATTTTCTCCAATGTATCTAAAACGTGTTAAGTCAATTGGTTTATAATTCTGCAAATTCTTCAAAGGAGAAGCTATGATGTTGGTGATGGATTATTAATACTGTAGATTCCTACATCTTATCTGAATTTACATGATCTTCTTGTCCATAAAATAATAAAATACTAATAAAAATAAATCTGATGTAACTCATGTGATAATATGACTGGAATTACCAGTAAGTGGAAGTGTCAGATGGAACATGCTATTATAAATCCCAAAGTTTTAATGAAAAGTTATTTAAAGCACACAATAAAAAAACATTATCAGAAATAATGAATTGGAAACAGTATATATTAATTAATAGCATTCCCCAACTTTTGAAATGTTTATCAGGTTAAATATTTGCTTTAAGTTAATATGTAGTATTGGTAATTAAAGATTAGATGATAAATCTTGGTAAAGTCATTTTGCCATTCTTTTAAAGGCACTACAGCTAAACCTTTAAGATCACCGGACAATTAGAATGATGCCCTACCAGCAGAATTCTGACCTGGTCACCAGATTCTCACTACTCTTAAGTAGAGTTTTCCATCTCACTCAGGAGCATCTTTCATGACAAGTATTTGAGTGCTTAATAGGGCAGAGAATAAGGAGATATGGCTATATTTTGACCTCCTTGCTAATAGATGTTGGCATATAAGTTTGAATGCTTTGTGTTCCACATTATCTGATAGAAAAGTTACAGGGAAGGACTCCTATAGCTTTAAATACTTCCAACTCATTGGACGTTCACAATACTTATCCAATAACTGTGAATGATCAAATGACTTGGTCCAAAACTTTCATGAAAACATAGAACAGCAATAAAGTTTAGAATATGTACTCTATTCATTAAAGAAACAGAACCAATGGGATATGTGTATACATTTGCATATAAATATGTATTTGCATATATACATGCACACATGTTTACACAGGATGCAGAAGGCAAATGCAGTCAGGCAATTTTAGGATGTGGAAGAAATATAAACCGATTACTAAATTTTACAGATGAGAAAACTAAAATCTTATTTACTTGGTTTTCTAAAGTTTAAGTGTCTCACTAAAGAACAATCCAAGATACTGTTCCTTTGAGAGTCTTTTTGCCTCTTTCCTTTTTACCAATAATGACAAAGATTCATGATAGGTACCTATTACAATAAGTACTCTAAACAAATTCCAGTACTTGTTTTGAATGTCACAATGAAAAGATTTTTTAAGCCATACTTTGGCTTCTTAAAAAATAATTCCTTGAATTGATTAGTGAGGTGCCATGAGAGAGGGAGTAATCACATCATTGCCACATATTTGCTATTACTGTCCTCACATCAGGTGCCATGGGTTAGAGGTAAATAGAAAGAGCTTCATCTAAGTGGGTTATTTTTTTTTTTTAATTATAGCAATGATTGCTTGGGGGGATAATGATAAATTCACTATTTCAGGGAAATTAATTTGGTGGCAGTTCTCTGAATAGTCACAAAAGATATTCAGTACTTTTAAAACTGTAATTCTACTGTGTGTTGCAACCTGAGGAGTGAGTGAACTCAGATGTTGCCATTTGAATCAGAAATTAAAATATGGATAAAAGGCAATGACCTGTAAGAAATATAAGGACAACTTATATTCTTCTGTTTTCTCCACTCTATCCACAATGCCTAGAAAACTACCTGGAGCAGAGCTAAAGATCACTCAATTTTTTTGAGTAAAACCCAGTTACAGAGACATATTTCCACAAAGGACAACTAGGGAAAGTGGAAATTATTTTATCCTGCTAGTGGAGGCAGTTAGTGCAGCCAATCTATTACATAGATTAAAGGCTAGTTCAGAGATTTTTTTTAAAAAAATAAACCATAGCATCAGAAGTCCATACCACATTAGCTTATTATTAATAAAGATAATAAAGTAAATTTATACAGGATTGGCTTTACCTCCTTGTTGGCAAGAGTATTCTAGAAAGTTGGAACTGTTCCACAATACCCTTAGCTATTCAAGATTAATTAAAATGTTTTAAGGAACGTGCACACATTTCATTCCCTGAAATAATTTATAATACATAAGATAGATAATAAATGTCAAAACAATTATCTCTAAGATCATAGCTATACCACTCCTAGGAGCTTTGTAGTTGGCATTAGATCAGTCCCCTACGGGGGTTGAGAAAGATGAGTTACAAGCTTGAGAGCTATTCCAGATGCAGTGGCTGACAGCAGAGATTTGCCTATAAAGGCAAAATATTGTACCCAAGTTATTGTAGCCATCTCAGTTGTGGCTCAGGGTGTCTGTCATGTCAGAACTCCTCCCCAAAACGAATAAGTGCCCAGGGCATTTGAACCAAGCTTGAGTTTGGGAACTTGGGCTTGGCATTTAACTTGGCACATGAAATATGACTTGCAGGCAAAAGGTCTTGCTGCATAGAAAGATAAATATAATTCCTTCCAAGGCAAAGGTGGAACAAATAAATGTTCCTAGGAAACATATTGAAGAGCCCAAACTGAGAGGTATAGTGAGAGATACTGGAAAGAAGGGATGCTTGGTATGGCATAGTGGATATTCAGCCTAGAGAGCATCCCTTAGACACCAGATTGGGAAATCTTAGCCTCAGTTATGATCTTTTCTGGGGTATTAAGGGATGCAAACCTGTTCAGACACAAGAGAAAATAAACCGAAATTCCCAAATGGTGACCAGAGTCCAACAATAGGCAATTCTCAGAAGATAAGAAGAGGCTGATAAGATCTAGGAAGGATTCTCCCCAGAAAACAGGTTCCAGCCCCCAGTCAGGGTCTCATAGTAGATGTCCAGTTCTCAGGAAAGAGTCCAAGGGAGACTAATGACCTTTCACCTTAGTAAACTCAGAAATTAGATGCTCAGAAATTAGAGATTTGGGGATGTACTTAGATTAGGGACACACACATTTCCAAAATCTAAACTACATGATGTGGGACATGAAGCATGTTATCAAAATAGAGACACCACAAGGCCATGAGCTCTGATTCAGGGAACATCTTGAAACCCAGAAAACAGCCGTGGAACAGTGTGTCCAGAATCAAGTTTTCAACAAAGGGAAATAGGGGCAGAGCTAGGAAAGATGGTGTCAGTGTGCAAACATTTCTTGGGCCATGTTAATAGGGAGGGAAACATCATTTTTAGACCAAATATATGGAGATTGAGTAGGATAACTATTTTCTTGGCAGTATTAGGAAAAGGCAATAGTCTACAAAAAGGTAATGATTGGTCTTTATAAAATTCAGAAGCTCAAAGTCAGGAGCAAAACTGGGAACTTATTAATGACACTGGAAAATCAAAATTTTAAAAGCACAATTGTCCCTGTTAAACCCCATTTGATTGTGCACATCAAATCTCAACTATCCTTGTTTCAACAAATTACAGGTCAATTCTTTTAGATTTGCATTGTATGCTCTTCAAAATTCTGTGCAGAACTGCAGTGTACTTCCAGACATTTCCTTCCTATAAATGGCATCAAATTTCTCATTTTGGGCCACTGTGAAGTAATTCTTCCAGTCACCTGCAATCCCTAAAAATAAGAAATACAAAAACATGTGAAGGAATAAAATATTTTCATTATGAAGGTATAGCTAGCATATACCAAAAGAAAAGGTTAGAAAAGTTGAAGAAAGACTTTCTTTGTATCTGAATACTTTAAAATGTCATTTCTCTTTTACTGGTAATTCCTCCCACCTAGAAGGTGACTTATAACTATAGAGTCCAACATTTAAAGACACTTTCTGAGAAGGATTAATTTTCTTGTACAAATTTATGGGATGTACAATGTGGAGTTTCCTGAAAGAAATCTTTTAGAGTTTATAAATTTCCCAAGTTATCCTATATAATAAAAGGGCAGCAACCATAATGACCAGAATGACCGCTCAACCAGTAGCTATGAAGTGCATTGACCACCTCTCGGTCCCTTCCCCACCCCCTGGCCTGCAGGTTCCGATCGCAGCATGGCAAGTGGGGAGCCATAGGGAACCAAGTGGTTGGCGGTGACTGGGTGGAAGATGGCCCTGATTGCAGCCTAGGCCTAGGGATGCTAACTGTGCATGATTTCATGCACTGGGCCTCTAGTGGATTATAACTGGACACCAGTCAGGCATATTTTATTCCATGAGTTACTTTTGGAAACTGTACAAAGTAGTCAACAGCACAACCAAACCATAAAAGAGAGAGCTAATAAGTATCAGTTCATACTTATGCATACATGAGAATGCTATGATGCTTATATGATACCTGCTATTCCTGAGTTCAGTAGACTTATATCATATTTGCATTTTAGATGAGAAGAATAGCATCAGACATAACATTCCTGAATTATCTTTACAAAAGTAAACTTTTGTGATATAAATTTATTTAGTTTCTTAAACTTGGATTCTTATATTTACTACTGTTAATGTGCTTGGAGGAAGCATTTACTTTGCTATATTATGAAATATTAAATATGTCCTATTGCTTTGTATCTATATTAACTTGTGATGGTTTGGTGAAGATTTCAAGCCCTTTTAATGAAAAATATTCCCTTAAGTTGTTTCCCTAGTTATTATTCTTTGTTCTATGAGTACGTGATGGCAAGAGCTCTTAGGGATGTATATGAGGGTAGTGTATATTCAAGATAGTACATATGTGAAGATATTAAAAAAAAAAGAGAGCACAGGTTTAAACAGTAAAGACTCATATAAAGTACTCCGACGATCTTCTGTTTTGAATATAAATTAACACATATAAATATATTTGCATTATAAGAGTAAGGAAAGTGTAAAAGTTTTTTCAGATACAATAAATGTTGGCCAAAGCCCAGATTTTTCTGCTTTATTGCAATTTGGGACACAGGTATAAATATTGGACATCATTTATCCTGTCCCTACTACCTTTACTACTGTGTGGCTAAATTATAACATTGGTTTATTCGACATAGAATTCTTCAAGACTTGAATGGCCCTTTGAGCCCTTTTCAGCATCCATTTACATCTATGTCTCTTGTATTGCATTATGAGCCTCCTGAAGCAGATGCATGTGCCATTCAACCTTGCATATTCTACAGGATATGTGCTAACTATAGATATTTATGAAGTTTTTCCGACATATAACTTAATGAATGGGTGTGTATTCTTTAAATGTTTATTGAATGCATGAATAAATAAATGGATAGAGGTATCTTGAATTGTTTAAAGTAATAAGGCTTGCTACTTTTTAATGTATTATTTATGATCAGAAAAATATTCCAAATGCTTATGTATCATTTACCTTAATCTTCCCTCAAAACCTGTGCCATAGATGTTAGTACTTTCTCCATATTTTTAGTGATGGAATCTTAGTTTTGGCAGATTAATTAATATGTTCAAAGTCATAAATTTGGGGAGTGGCAGAGTCTGGACAAATTTCAGGTCAATCTGACCATATAGGACATGTCCTTTACCATTTCTGAAGGGCACGTAAAAACTGCCTCTCTTATTAGGCCAACATGTACTCTTTTAGGTTGAAGTTGGAGAAACCATATGATTCAGATACTGAACTTATCTCCTCTATTGCTATATTCTAATGAGAATCATACAATGGTATCAATTTTCATATTATTGGGGATAAAACTATTCTAGAAATTTCAGTCAATGACCTGGCATAAAATATTTGCCTTGTTTTATAAAGTTTTTCTTTTTAGTCTCCCATCAGAAAATGTGTGAGTGTGTATTATTAGTTTTCTTTGTTCAAATTTGTAATGCACTATTCACAATGAAAAATTTGCTTTGCCTTCCTATACCAGAAGTCATTTTTGAAAGGTTAAATGTAGCGTTTTAAAAAATGAAACACAATTTTAAAACACTGAAACCATTTTCCATTTTAGTAAATTCTGGAGGAAAATTTTTTATAAAAAATTTAACCATATACTCTTTCAAAATTAAGGGTTTTCTCCTACACATTTCTATCCCCAATACATTCCCAGGATTATGTTTACTTCCCAGTGCACCAACTGAAATTGTACCTTTTCCCTCCAATTCAGTAAAGAATATTGAAAACAGAGGGTGATATTATTAAGTGGGTAACTTCTTAAATTTGTTTAAATTAATTATTTGTAAAATGCATTATTTTTGTCATTAATAAAACATTTTAACACAAATCATATACAACAAGCCATAATGGAAGTAAGTTTTAGGTAGCAAAACTTTCCATAGTGTAAAAAAAAAAAGTATTTTCTCTTGGTGAATCCTTTTTAACAAAGTTTCCTAAATAATACGGGGACTTTAAAGAACATGGTACTATAAGGAATGACATTAGTTTCTCACTGAGAAGGAGGTCTATGACAATTTAGCGAAGATTGAGGATTTAGATATAACAAATTTGGAATGACTCATATTAGAACTGACAAGACCACTCCCATGTAGCAGAGTAGCAAATACAAGGAGAAATATGTATCAAATACTCAAGGTATTCTGACAATAGGTTTATAAGCTTTATTTCCTTTAATAATTTCTAATCTGATTCAGCAATGTTGTGTGGTTAGTATTTTTAGTGTCCTTATTTTATAGATGAGGAAATTGATACCCAAATTGGCTATTTGGTAGAGATCACAAAGTTAATCCTAATTTCAGAGTAATACATAACAAAATAAAAACAAAAGTTAAACTTAGAAAAATATTCACCTTTGCGCATAAAAGGGGATTTACTGTGATCCATCACTGAACTTGGTATATGTGTATAATTCACCAGAGGGTTGTCCTTCATCATTACAAATGAGGTGTGATGGATGATCTTATTTAAGATCTCATCATTTAGGTTTTTCTCTAGAAATGTAGCAATCTTCTTGATTTCCTGCATTGGATTCTATTAGTGGGTAAAGAGACATATCCAAGAAAATGGTTAACATAATGTAAAGACTATAATATTTATAATATGTATTTACAAATGTTTACTTTGAATAGTGAATCAATATTTTATGTTTAGCAAAAATGGAATAGAAATGTTTTGTTTGTTACAAATCTTATATTTTTAGTTTACATTAACAGTACAATAAGAATAAACCCTGAGCTAAATATTAAAATACTTATAGAAAACAATCTTAAAACCCATATTAGGCTCAATTTGTAATCAGATTTGAATTGTGCATGTTTTAGAGACACAGTATCTTTTTATTCTTTCCACCTCTCTTTTTCTGCTTTTAATAAAAACTTATTTTACCCAACCAGTGTGGCTCAGGGGTTGAGCCTCGACCAAGAGGTCACTGCTTCAATTCCTGGTCAGGGTATATACCCGGGTTGTGAGTTCAATCCCCAGTAGGGGGCATCCAGGAGGCAGCCAATCAATGATGTTCTCTCTAATCGATGTTTCTATCTCTGTATCCTTCTCCTGTCTCTCTCCAAAAGAATCAATAAAGACATATTTTTAAATTTTTCTTTCTTGTTTTTAGTAACAATATTTAAAAACAAAAATAATAAATTCATGGACAACTTCAAGTATACTTTCTTTAAGGTATACTGATTAGACCTTGCTTAGACATAAATTATTAAAAATAAACTCTAATACATGAGCAAAGTCATTGAGACCTAAATTATCCATTAGCCATTGAGGATAAAAAGAATAAAATATAAGAAATGGGTCATTTTCCAGATTCTAATGACATAAACTTAATTTTTATAGCTTTTTAGGATGCCAAACTAAAATTTGGATGGACATGTCTAGAAAGATTTTGAGGAAGTGATATCTATGCTGAGTTTAAAATGGTGAATATAATTTAGCAACATGTGTGGTCTTTTGAGGTGTTGGACAGTGAATTTTCAATAATGAAAAAGTTAAAACTCTTGGAGGTATCAGTGTCACATAGTTCAAAGGAGAAAAAAACACACAAAATGGTTAGAGTTAGATCTGAGTTTTTTGTAGGAGTGAGAGAGGCTATAAAACTGGAAAGATGAGTTGGGTTTAAATTAGGAATATCTTTTGATATCTTGTTGAAGGATTTGGACTGTATCTGTAATGCCAAAGGAAAGAAACAGCTTTTAATAATGTGTCTTATTAACTCTGTGCCTGTATGTGTGCACATGCATTTATACACATGACAGAGGCTAAAACCAATAGTAGTTAGCATATTAATGCAAAAAGACCCATTGGAAGGCCAATATTCATCAGGGCTGAAAATCAGCATGATATTGTCCTGCTGTGGGCTCAATGCTGAAGGCAATTCCCTAACCTGATAATCCTTTTACTGATTACCAATCTTTACCTTTGATATGCCTGTATGCATTGCTAAGCGCAAATGTGTATTCAAGTAAATAAAAAGAGACCGACCAGAAGTCAGAGAACTTCTCCTCTAGAGAGAGGTTTCCCCATGCTTCTAAATTTATATTTCTTGTCTAGTGTTTTCATTTGTGAGTGGCCCCGTCTTCAGATCCTGAATCCTCACTGCAAAAGGTTGCGGCATACACACGTGTATGTTTTGGCAGGGAGGTCTCTAGAAGGGAAGTTATGATAATATTTTATGTGTGAGACCTTGATGAGAGAAAAGTAAAATGTCTAATTAAGGGGTGGCAATGCTTAGAATGAGTAAAAAGTCAGAAATGATGATAGTAAAGAAAAAGCCAAAAGAAAAATTAGTAGTAGTACTAGGAAAACACCTAGATGAACAGGCAAATAGAGAGCAATTTCTCTTAAGGATTCAATGTGTTTGGAGAATAATCTGGCTATAGTCAAAGTATCAATGAAGATTTTGCTTTATAAACCAGCATAAATTCAAATACAGGGTGCTGACTCCTATTGAATCTCCCTCTCCTGCATTTCTTTTTCACCTCGTTGAGAATTTATGCAGACACTCATAAACTAGATGCAACTAATTAGGCATCTCTCTGAATTTTATTCTTGATATGTAATTGTAATTTTGCTCTAATATTGTTTTATTATACCTCTATATAACATTGTCTAGGAATATTTGTATGGCAGTAGAAAACATTATATTTTAGTAATTATTATCTGTGTAGAAAATCTGAGTGGGATTCAAGTGTCTGGATATGCTTTGTAAAGCTGATTAGACTACACTGCAAATCAATCAATATAAATGAGTTGATTTGAATAAGGCATGTTAACTGAATAAAGAGGAAATGTTGACACCAGAGCATCATGTGGGAGACAGCATGATGTGTGACTCAGAATTTGGATGTCAGCCCAGATCAGGAAATGTATTTCTCCATTCTGTGGAGAAAGGAACTATATTAAGAAGCAAAAATTGCTCTTTTCATAAAGCTAACAAGTGCTACTCATGTGTGCAGAAAGAGAGATAGTAGTTGGAACAGAAGAACAATTTTATATCTTATAAAGAATAGGTAATTGAATATGATTAATCAACACCACTTCAGTTTTACAGCTGTGTATGCCGCCAAGTTGGCATCAATTGCCTCAAACACTGGTAAGATTTAGAGCACAGATTCTCCGTGGGCTGCAAACAAGTGTGACAGAGGTGGGAGCCTGTGCAGAACAGAGACACTGAGGACTCTTTTTTGATATGATGTGAGAAATAATCTGGGAGTTAATCAGAAATATATGGAGCAAGGGAGATTTTACCGAAACATGATTTCTGGTATGCAAAATAGGATTGTCACTAAAATGTTTCTTAATACTGCTTACTCATTTATTTATTAACTCATTCAAGCAATCCATTATTCACACAATATAGGTGCTATGTTAGGTATTGTGGATGCAATCACAAGAATAGTAGCTATGGTATCTTCCTTCATGAACCTGAAAATCTAAAAAGTATTCTCATTTGTATGCCCAGGCTTTTAAGAACTAGAGAAACTTGATTTCCACATATTTCCCATATGTGTGCATGCACACACCTACACATTTGCCTAATTTGAGTGATATAGGCCCTGAATAGGCCTGGAGCTTTGCAGTAGTATTTGAACGAATACTGGTTCGTAAGGAGACTAGATGAATAATTATGAAACCCTGACTAAGAGAGAGGTAGTAAAAAAATAAAGGAGGGGAGCACATTTGAAAGATATAGCAGGGCAGGTGAACCCACGGGATGTTCAGGATCTAGTTGAACTAGATTCACTATATGGAAGCTAATGAGGACAATTTACTTTCAAGTTTTGAAAACTGAATGGACATATAACTAACATCATCAACCAAAAGGGAAGAAAAGAAGAAAAGAAGTACATTTTGGAGAGAAAGAAGCAAGATAAGTTTAGTTTTAAACATATTAAATTTGGTGTTCATGTTAATAAAAGCATGGGTTTGAATTCAGTGTAGGAATTAAAATAAAGTTTGGGGGACATCAATAGCATATAAATAGTTTTGGCAATAGTGGGCATGGACATGAACACCAAAATATAGCAAACAGCTTAAAAAGAAAAATGACCAAGTGATAGAGATACATTAAAAAACCATGAGAGAGTGATAATGTGTTAGATGGAGGAGAGATTTTTAGAAAGTAAAGGTACTCGAAACAAATAGGATCAGAAGAATAAAAATGTTAAAGTTTTCACAATTAGAAAGTTATTAATGATCTGAACAAGATTTGGGTAAGCAGTCATGAAGAATTGGAAAAGCAACCATATCATTTTGAAAATTTTATATTAATCCTTTTATCCCAGAATGTAGTGAGGAATTATTCAGAATGAATTTTTACCATTTTACCTCTTTCATATCTTCATAGTGCAAGAAAAGTATTGGGTGTTCTTCTTTTTTCTTCCACCAGCTCTTAACATGATTAAACCAGGAACCATAGGCCACTAAAACAAACAAATAAACAAAAACCTATTTCCATAGCATTCATAAAATTAAAGATTTGTTCCTAAAAAATAAGTCAAATTGTACAACCATTTTGTGGATGTTAATAATCAAGGGAACTGAGAATGTAAGGCCAATTTAACCATGAGTTTATAAATAATCAGATTTTAAAATATAAGGTACAAGGAAGCATTTCAATTGAAAATACATTTACCTTCATTAGGTTATACTTAGCCTCACATGGAAGGAGACTATTCTTTTTATGAAGTACTCATATCAAATATTTATCTAAGTACTATGAATATGTGTATAACATTTTTTACTAATGGTTTGGACAAGGAAAACAATTTCTATCATGAACAGAAATAGAGAATGGATTTCTAGCAACTAAAAAGAGATTAGAGAATATTTTCATTAAGCCAATGTTTTTGTTTTTTATAATATACTAGAGGCCCAGTGCACAAAAATTTGTGCACTCGGGGGTTGGAAAGGGGGGGGTCCTCAGCCCGGCCTGTGCCCTCTCGCAGTCTGGGACCCCTCGGGAGATAACGACCTGCTGGCTTAGGCCTGCTCCCAGGTGCCAGAGGGCATGCCCAATCCCTAGGTGCAGCCCCTGGTCGGGCTCAGAACAGGGCCGATTGGGGAGTTGGGGCGCCGCCACCGTCATGCACAGAGCAGGGTGGATTGGGAGGTTGCGATGCCACCCTCAGTCACGCTCAGGGTAGGGCCGACTGGGGGGTTGGGGCACCGCCCCCTGTCACACTCAAGGCAGGGTCGATGGGGAGGTTTCGGTGCCACCCCGTCACGCACAGAGCAGGGCCCATCAGGAGGGTTGGGGCTCCATACCCTGTCACACACAGAGCAGGGCCAATCAGGGGGTTGGACGCTGCCCCCTGTCATGCACAGAGCAGGGCCAATCAGGGGGTTGGGGTGCCACCACTGTCACACTCAGGTCAGGGCCAATGGGGAGGTTATGGCTCTACCCTATCACACACAGAGCAGGGATCGTGTGGGGGGGGGGTTGGGGCGCCACCCTCTATCACCCACAGAGCAGGGCCGATCAGGGTGTTGGGGCTCAGCCACTGTCACACACAGAGCAGGGCCCGGGGAGTGGGGGGGTTGGGGCGCCGCACCCTGTCACAGAGCAGGGCCGATCAGGGTGTTGTGGCCCCACCCCCATCACACACAGAGCCGCAGGGCGATCAGGGGGTTTGGGCGCTGCCCCCTGTCACGCTGATCCGGTGCCAGGAGGCCTCGCGGTTCCGCTGATCCTGGTGCTGGGAGGCATATTACCCTTTTACTATATAGGATAGAGGCCTGGGGGCCGGCTGGTTTGCCCTGAAGGGTGGCCTGGATCAGGGTGGGGGTCCCCACTGGGGTGCCTGTCCAGTCTGGGTGAGGGGCTGAGGGCTTCTTTCAGGCTGGCGGTTGTTGATTGAAGCTCCCAACTGCTCCTTTTTTTTATTTTATTCTGGGCCAGCTTTAGCTCTGGCTCTAGCTCTGAGGCTTCGTATCTGGTTTGTTTCGGTTCTATAATCGAAACAATGTATAACTTCAGCTCTGAGATCCGGCCTATATTTGTTAGAATGTTTCAAACTGCCAGCTCAGAGGCCGGCAAGTCAGGCGGGGAACGTTGGAGTCTGCAGTCCCTGGAGCAAGCAAGCCTCATGTTCGCTTCCAGCTGCCTGGCTGCCGGCCGCCATCTTGGCTGACAATTAATTTGCACAAGGATATGCTGATTAGCCAGTGGGAAGGGTAGCGGTCCTATGCTAATTACCATGTTTCTCTTTTATTAGTGTAGATTTTTATTGATTTCAAAGAGGAAGGGATAGGGAGAGATAGAAACATCAAAAGATGAGAGAGAATCACTGATCCAGCTGCCTCCTGCAAGGCCCCTACTGGGATTGAGCTCCCAACCCAGGCATGTGCCCTAACCTGGAATTGAACTGTGACACTCAACTACTGAACCATGCCGGCCCGGCATGACAATGTTTAACACCAACTTTATATATTGAATATCATAGGAATATATTAGACATATTTGATTTAATTTTTTAAATTGTATTTGAATATACTTGTTACTGACTGGGAAAAATAAGTGTTTTAAAAGGAAAAGTCATAGCAGTAATAGTTAATAGTATTATTAAAAATTAAAAATTACTTATTAATTTTAAACCAAGGTCTACCTACCATTTCCAGCCATGAATCTCTCTAGATATTCATCCCAGGTGCCAGGAAGAGGTTGCAAATTATTCATTAAGTCAAAATGATAATATGAGACTGCAACATCCTTGGCATTTCGAGCCAGATAAATCATCTGCAGGAGGAGAAGGAAGAAATGGATGGCATTTTTAAAGAGAAAAATTAACATACAGGCAAGGAAAGCAACATATTTGAAATCTATGAAATGTCTACAAATCAATTTAAAAATTTTAAAAATAAACATACTCATACCATACAATTTAACGATTGCACTACTTGGTATTTACCCAAAAGAGTTAAAAAAATAAGGTACACAGAAAAATGTGCACATGATTGTTTGTAGCAACTTTATTCATAATTGCCAAACTTGAAAGCAACCAATCTGACCTTCAGTAGGTGAGTGTAAAAAAACTGTGGTACCTCCAGACAATAGAATATTATTCAACACTAAAAAAAAAAAAATGACTATTAAGTCATGAAAAGACATAGAAGAATGTAAAATGCATGATAGAAAAAATACAACCTGTAAAGGCTACATACCATGTAATTCTGATTCCATGCTGTGTATTTCTACAAATCCATAGGATATACAACACCAAGAAAAATCCCTAATTATGGACTTTGGGTGATAATGATGTGTCAGTGTAGGTTCCTCAATTGTAACAAATGTACCACTCTGGTGGGAGATGATGATAATAGAGAATCTAAATGTGTGTGAGGGCAAGATATGTATGGGAAATCGCTTTGACTTCCACTCAATTTTGCTGTGAACCTAAAATTGGTCTAAAAATAAATAAATTTCCTAGGAAAGAACATATTTTAAAAAAAAGAATAAGAAGGGAATATTATGAATAGCTTTTCAAGATTTATAAGATTCAACATCTTAGAATTTCTCACACATCACAAACTAGCAAAAGTCAGCTAAGATAAAATAGACAATCTGAATAGCTCCACGATTATTAAAAAAAAAAATGAATTTAAAATTTCTCCAAAACAAATATCCAGCCATAAATGTTTCACCAGAGAATTTTATCAATCACAAAAGAACATCCTATGTTGAATTTTCAGAGAAGAGCAGACTACCAGAGACAGCTGGGAAATAACAGCAGCAATATTGTGCTGAGATGAGAATCCTTTAGCTACATAATGTTGGAAACCTTTAGTATGTAGGATTAGACTAAAATAATTGAGCCCTAGGCCAGGGGGCTCAATTGGTTTGGATGTTGTTTCATACACCAAAAAGTTTGCAGGTTCAATTCCCAGTCAGGGCAATTAATTAGGTGGAAGGTTCAATTCCCCATTGGGGCACATAAGGTAGGCAATAAGCAATCTCTCTCTCTCTCTCTCTCTCTCTCTCCCTCTCTCTCTCTCTCTCCCCCTTCCTCTCTAAAATCAATAAAAAACATAACCTTGGGTGAGGATAAAAATATATTTGAAGCACATTCATTGAAACACTTTCTTATGTAGCTCAGTTCTCAAGGTAACAAGTAAATAAAACATCTGAGCAATTATTTACTATGTGAGTGAGTCAAGGGTCACATTAAAAAATTGACTGGCACCTTGCAGTTGTTCTTCCAAAAAGACTCAGGAAGGAGATCAATGGGTAGATGTGTCTTCACAAGCCGGGGTGATGGATTCTTCTCTAATTGCTCTACACCTGGGGAAATTTAGTTTAATATATAGAGATATTAGAGTCTCCAAGAACCCTGCATTTCCTGATTTTCTCAACCAGCCTTTCAAAATATTTCTAAACAGTATATAATGTTACTAAATTTTAAACTAATCATAAGCATTATTTACCCAGATTCTAAGAGGTGATATTATATGATGGTTCAGGGCATAGGATATGAGATTAGTCTTGGATTCAAATTCTAACTCTATCACTGACTCACTGTGAGCCATCAGCCACTCACCCAGGCTGGCCAGGCACCCCAGCGGGGACCCCGACCCTGAAGGGGCTGTGGCCAGCCTGCAAACAGCCATCAGCCCCTCACCCAGATGGCCACACCCTCATAGGGTGAGGGTCCCCGCTGGGGGGCTTGGCCAGCCTGCAAACAGCCATCAGCCCCTCACCCAGGCTGGCCAGGCACCCTATTGGGGACCCCCACCATAAAGGGGCTGTGGCCAGCCTGCAAACAGCCATCAGCCACTCACTCAGGCTGGCCAGGCACCCCTGCAAGGACCCCCCTCCCTTAAGGGGGTGTGGCCAGTCTGAAAATGGCTCTCAGCCCCTCACCCAGGCTGGCCAGGCACTCCAGCAGGGACCCCCACCCTGAAGAGGGTGTGGTCAGTCTGAAAATAGCCCTTAGCCCTCACCCAGGCTGACCAGACACCCCAGCGGGACCCCCACCCTGATCCAGGACACACTTCAGGGCAAATCAGCCTGCCCCCACCCATGCCCCAGGCCTCTATCCTATATAATGAAAGGATAATATGCAAATTGACCCTAACAGCAGAACGACTGGTCACTATGACACACACTGACCACCAGGGGGCAGACGCTCAATGCAGGAGCTGCCCCCTGGTGGTCAGCGTGCTCCCACAAGCCAGGCTGACGGCTGCCAGTACAGCAGTGGAGGGAATCTCTCCTGCCTCCTCAGTAGCGCTAAGGATGTCCGACTGCAGCTTAGGCCTGCTCCCCGCTGGAAGTGGACATCCCCATAGGGCTCCTGGGCTGCCAGAGGGATGTCTGACTGCCAGCTTAGGCCCAATTCCCCAGAGAGCAGGCCTAAGCCAGCAAGTGGTCACACCCAAGAGCTCCCAGACTGTGAGAGGGCACAAGCCAGGCTGAGGGACCCCCTACCCCCGAGTGCACAAATTTTTGTGCACCAGGCCTCTAGTACTAAATAAAATTGTTATCTGAATTTCAGATTCAATTGGGTATCCTGAATTTTATAAGAAAAAATTAATTATACATCTATAAAATTCCTATTTCATTATGCTTCTACTGACCTGGTAGTTACAGCCACTTTACTCAGCATATAGAAATGAGAGATCATAACATTCCACAACTCACTATTCCTCAGTGCCATGACATGAACTCATGTTTATTTTTTGGTGGAGTTTTCCCACATTGTTGCTCCTTTTCCCTTCCTCAACTTTCTTCTGTCTTGTAATTGTTTTGCCATTGATATCCTTTAAATGAACCCTTTGCATGCACAAATATAAATGTTGGGAATATGTAATGACACCACAAGTATTCACATTCAGGCTCCAGACTAAATCTGAGTGCCAGTTTATCCTCCTTTACCTGGTGTACCTCACCTGCTCACTCTCCGGCAATGCTACACAGCCTTACTAATCACCTCCAGCCCCCATCTCCCACGAATAGTCCCCAACTCCCCTATTCCTGATTACTTTGATTCTACCACTTTCTTATTTCATACTTTTCTATGGGCCTCTAGTCTTAGGTCATTCTAACATTCATTTTGTTGCTTGTCCTTCAGTTCCAAGCTTTAGCATTTGCCCTCTGATTTCAGGCAACCACACAGGAAAAAGGACACATGCCCAGTTGGTCTTTCTCTGTCTGTGTAAGCAACTAGCTCCAGTAGGCGATAGCATTTGGATTCTGCTCTTTAAATTGATGTACAATTTCTTCACTGTACTTATTCTGGGCTTCCAACAGCACTAGAGAGCCAGGCCTCACTTCTTAATACCTCTCACTTGCCTTCAGGACATCATACTTTTCTGATTCTCTCTCAGCTCACTGTTTCTTTTTTTTTTTTAATAAATCTTTATTGTTCAGATTATTACAGTTGTTGCTCTTTTTTCCTCCCAAAGCTCCCCTCCACCCAGTTCCCACCCCACCCTCTGCCCTTACTCCTCCCTCCCACTGTCCTCATCCATTTGTGTACAATTTTTGTCCATTCTCTCCCCTCACCCCCAGCTCACTGTTTCTTAAAAATTACAAATCCTACATGATCTGTCCCCAGCAAGCCTCCAATTGTTTTGCATCTCATTCTTCCCTTCTTTCACTGTTGTTGTTGGTTGTTGTTTTTTTGTTTTTGTTTTGTTTTGTTTTTTAATCCTAGGACTATGCCAATGCCTTTTCTGCACCTAGTTCTTTATAGCTAATATTTCACCTTCTGGAAATATGCTTTCTCCAACCACATGCATGGTTTTAGGTCTCAATTCAGGAGAGATATTCCTAATCATCCAGTCTAAAGTAAACTCTCCTGTTGTTCTTTTTCATAGAGTCCTATTCTCTGGATACATAAGACCAATAATATGCACATGTTGGTAGTTTACTTATTTAATGTCTCAATATTACCATAAGCTCCTTGTGGTTAGGACATCTAATTTACTAATCATCTTGTATCTAGTTCATATAATAGTACATAATTATTTGGAAGCACTTAATAAATATTTGTGAAATAATAAATTTTATTAATAAATTTTATTTTTAAAAGGGATTGGTATTTATTTATTTATTTAACTACAGCAAAGTTCTAAATTAGGAACTTATTGCTCTACACCAAATTCTACACAATAAGTCAATAAAATATAAGGAATTTTTATATTATCAACTAAGTTTTTAGTTGTTTCCTACAACAAAACTCATTCATTTTTGGTTACCATACCCAAATATGTCATAGGCTAAAACTGCAGTTTCTCTACATGCTTCAGTTATTGTATTGCTTTCAAACTTCCATTTTATGTTACCAAATTCACTCCATTTTTAGTGGAAATCATAAACACAATAATTAATATGTTAGATAAATAATCTTGCAAAATAATAATTCCCAAATGGTTTAAAATTACCTGACGTTCTTAATCCAGGGACAGCCATTTCCAACATTGGAACTTTCACATTTATAAAATCTCGCTTACATTTCTCAACATCTCCATCATTTAAGACCATGTCCACAATTTCACTTACCCAAGTGGTACCTGTGGCAAAAAGCAACATTTTTTATAAACCATCATCTGAATCTGAGGGGAAAAGTACCTATTGGAAGCCTGCCATCATAATATATTTCATTAGAAACTTAATTCTGCAGTTTCATTTTCTATGCCCCAAATGCCCATTTTAATATATTTGAAGTGGATTGCTAGACTGACTGATAGGCATATTAATTTTATTTAGGATAATAATGATTTTATAGAGAAGTTGATTTTCAGAAAACAAAGGTTGATATGAGATCTGCATTTTTCAGGCCATGAAACTCACCTGATTTGGGGTAAGTGGCTATCACAATGTCATCTGGCCTGCTGTGGAACTGTTCAACCCTTTCCCAGTTGTCCACAAAAGCATAGATCATGGGATAGCCATGAACCATCTTCAAATTTTTTCTCAGGACGTCTTTGGGAGTAGTCATTTTTGTACCAAATTGTACAGATTCTTAATAGAATATTTTTTTACAGTCAAATCCTGGAGAAATAAAGAGAATGAAAATCAGAAGCTGAGTAACTGATGTTATTCATAAGAGACCGCAACATGGCACAAAGTAAAATTGGCCTCTAACACACTGAGCACACAGAGATCTAAATACAAAGGGCGTTTTTGTGGGTATACAGCTGTAGATTGCAAGAGCAGCAATTGGCCCTATGACAAGCAGAACAAAGGTCTTTGGTGGAAGCTTTGGAAGGAAAGGGAACTGCATATCTTACTTTGAATTTAAAAAATCAGACTTCAGAGACTTATGTTAAAAACTATCTGGACTTAATGCAAAGTAAGTGTATCACTCATGATTATACTTTAATTTACCTCATTTTTCCTTATAGAAATCTTTTTTCTTTCCTACCATTCTTTTTCTGTCCAGAATGCATCTGTTTTCTCTGTCTGCTTGTAAGTTCTTGGTCACTGATTTTGAGCAATTAAATTACGATGTGCTTGGTGTGGTTGTTTTCATGGGCGTGTGTCTGTGCTCACGCGTGCATACTTCAGGTTTATCAAGCTTCTTAGAAATGTGAGTTTTACAGTCATTATTTCTCCAAATATTTTTTTCTGTTTCTTCTTCCTTCTGGGATTTGAGACCCCATACAATTTCTAACAGCTAACTGATGTCCTATTCGTTTTTAAAAATCCTTTTCTCTTTTTGTGTTTTAATTTGGATGATATCTATTGTTATGCCTTTATGTTCACTAACCCTTTCTTCTACAATGTATAATCTGATGTTGATCCCATCCAGTGCATTTTTTTTTTCAGACATTGTGGTTTTCATCTCTAGAAAATCATTTTGGGAATGATTATATATTCCCTGTCTCAACTTTTCAAACATATTGAACACAGTTATACTGACATGTTTGCAGGGTCTGCTTAAAGACAACAAAACAAGTTAATGGCAGCCCAGAAATAGATTTAATTTCCCAGCTCTGCTCCCTTTGTCACAGTGCAAATCTACCATGGGTGGGATCTACCCAAAGTCAACAAATGTTCGTGATTTATCTTATTCAAATAAGAGGTTTACAGTTTATAAGGAAGTCTTTCTTTGACAAAGCAAACTTTCCCTGACAAAAAGCACAAGCTCTCCATACTGTGAAAATGTCAGAGATTAATGGTATGAGTAACAAGATGAAAATAAGGCAGCTGATCTGAATACACCCTGGTCACATCTGGGATGTGGGTGTAACCAATTTAGAAACCCAGGAGGATTAATCCTGAATTAATATGGCTCATTGTGACTAGTGGCTGACGATGATTTCAGAATAATATTGGGAGATGAGTCCAGGGGTAGGACTGGAAAATATAAGAATACTAATCTCATTGAACCAGATACATTGGAAGATGGTTCATTATGATATTTACTTTTAAATATGAAGTTAGTTCATAAAAAATCTTTTAACTATAAGCATGCTCAAAATGGAAATCATTCAAAAGAGCACAATTATCTGTGGATGCAAGACAAAAACTTAAAGAAGAGAGATTTAAAAAGCAAACTTTGCCTCACAATTTAATCCCCTATTTTAGTTTTCACTGTCTGTCAATAGTGCTGCTGTTGAAAGGAACCCTGGGAGCCTGAAGTAGTCCAGGAAGGGCAGGGCTAGGGAGTCCAGGGAGGGGGGAAAAAGTAGTTTCAGGATATGATCTGTATGTAGTAGTCGGTGACTTTACAGTCAATTAAGATATAAAACAGAGGCAAGGCCTGCTGTTTCAACAGCTGGCAAAGCCAGGAAGCACTGAGGAGGAAATGAATCAGGGTGGTGGCCAGAATTGAGCAAAGAAAAAATTGTATAGGTTTCCACAAGGCTTCAAAGGATCTGAGAGGAATGCATAAGCTGAGAACCAGAAAGATCAGTGGATGAAAGACTGTTGCTTCTCTAGCACATATAAGAATGACTTCTAATTTTGGTTGTGATGAAAAGTCATGATGTTTGTGTGTATGTGTTTTCATCTGGAAGAAGCATAAGTTCCCAATATCATGGAAAGAGCAAACATATGCTGAAGCAACAATTTTGGCAGCAGAAACAGAGAGGCTCAAGCTAATGGTTTAAGAATGGGCAGATACATAGAGAAGGAGTGAACAAGAAGCTTGTGTGTGGAGGAGTAGAAATGTGCTCCTGCCCTCTATCCCACTATGTCAACCACCCTATAAGATTCCCTTTTGGTCTAGTTTCTGGTATCAATCCTTTTATGAAGAACATTTGTTTCAAACTTAAATACAACTATAATCACCAACCCCTTACTCTGGTAATTATACTGATCAGGGTAGGCTTGGTGAAGTCAAAAGGCCCAGAAAGAAAGTAGCACACTTTTATATATCCCATTTTACTTACAGATTTAAAAAAAAATTCTAGACATATTTGTGTTTCTAAAAAACCTTGCCATTAACAACAGATTTCTAATTTTTTTCAGCCAGTGTTTTAATTTTTAATTTGTGTGGAAGGCAGAAGTGTGTGTGTGAGGGAGAGAACCTGGTTTATTGGTGTTTTGCTGCAATTATGGGAAACATAATCCTTCTCAGTGCACGTGCGGTACAAATCTGGAGAGTACTGAGACCCATCCTGTTAACATCAATGTGGCTCTCTTTGAGGATTTGGAACATATGATTTTTTCTGCGATATACTCTAAGCTAGTGTGCTCATTTTTTGTGTGATTTTGTAACTCTGTAGACTAAGTAATTTTCTTCCCTTTTGATGACATATGCGGATTGGTTTCCACAAACTACCACCTTCCTGCTCACCATGCAATCAAATGACATATTCCAAAGACACAGGGTTAATATAGTCCTAACAAAGTTTAGAAATAATATTTTTAATTGGATATACAGATTTGCTATTAAAAATTAACTTTTTCAGAGTTTGTTTAAAAATCAACTGATATAGGCAAGATATCGGACATCTAGACAACCTGAAATCAGGCAGAGATTGGAGGCCTCGTAAATAGTATAATAGTATAATAGACCATTAGTATAATAGATTATTGGACTAGCCCAGCCACAATTAGTGAAGCCATGCAAAATAACAGCAGGACCACTGAAGTCAGTGGGGGGAGCCTATGGGCAAGAGGGTGGCCTCTATAACCAAACCCCCTGAGTTTTAGATTCCAAACTCAAGTTTCACCTTTCTGTACCTCTACAAGAAAAACAAAATTCTAACAAAAATATTTAAAACTTGTTTATCTTAGTTGAAGTTAAGTTTACAATTATCTTGTAATATAAATTCATGCATCATAGGATAATAAGGGGAAAAATGATGAAACCCCATGCTGTAGATTTAGGCCAGGCTGTTGGGGTAGTAAAGAGAAAGGTGTGTCAATTAGGTCAATTTGTTGTATCAAATATATGAAGGGTAAGGAAACCCTAATAATGAAATTTTCCATACAATAATAGGCTTTTGTTATTCTTTTTTTTATTGTTTAAAGTATTACATGTCTCCTTTTTTGCTTTTGTTATTCTTGTTTGCTAGTTGTTCTCATAAAAATGTACACACTGATAAATGTGTACATTTATATACTACACAAGAATATATATACCACACAAGAATAAACTCAAAATGGATTAAAGGCTTACATGTTAGATTCAAACCCATAAAAACTCTAGAAGAAAACATAGGTAGTAAAATCTCAGACATTTCTTATAGCAATATTTTTCTTATATATCTCCTTGGGCAAGGGAAACCAAAGAAAATTAATAGGTTTACTTCAAACGAAAGAGTTTTTGCACAGCAAAGGAAATGGTGAAAAGACACCCCACTGAATCAGAAACACATTTGCCAATGATACATCTAATAAGAGGTTAATATCCAAAATTTACAAAGAATTTATAGAACTCAATACCAAAAATACCAACAATCCAATTAAAAATGGGCAAAGAACCTGAATAGAGACTTCTCAAAAGATGACAGACAGATGGACAATAGACATATGAAAAGATACTCAACATCACTAGTTATCAGAGAAATGCAAACTAAAACCACAATGAGATATAACTTCACACCTCTCAGAATGGCTATCATCAATAAATAAAAAAATACGTTTTGGCAAGGATGTGGAGAAAGGGGAATCCTAATGAAGATTAGTGCAGCCACTGGGGAAATCAGTATGAGTTATCTCAAAAATTAAAAAAAAAATGGAACTGCCTCATGACCCTGTGATTCCTCTTCTGGGAATTTAGCTGAAGAAACCCAAAACACAAATTTGAAAGAATGTATGTACCCCTATGTTCCCTGCAGTATTGTTTACAAATAGCCAAGATCTGGAAACAGCCCAAGGTCATCAGTAGGTGAATAGATAAAAAAATGCTGTACATTTACACAATGGAATACTACTCTGCTGTAAAATGGAAGAAAATTTTATCCTTTGTGACAGCATGGATGGTCCTGGAAAACATTATGCCAGGTGAAATAAGCCAGTCAGAGAAAGACAAGTACCGTATGAATTCACTCATATGTGGAATAATGAACAAACTGAACTACCAAGCAAAATAGAGACAGACTCATAGATAGAAAGCAGGCAGACAGGAAGGGTGTTGGGGGTGGTGGAGGGATTGAGAAAAAAAAAAAAGATAGAGAACTAATGGACATGGAAAGCAGTGTGGTGATTGTGGGGTGGAGGTGGATAGGTGGAGGTAGTAGAGAGCATAAAAGGGATAAAATGTGGTGGAGCCCTGGCTTGTGTTTCTCAGTGGTTATAGCTTTGGCACATGCACCAATGGTTGCAGTTTGGATACCCAGTCATGGGTACATACCTGGGTGGCAGGATCAATCCCAAACCCTGATAGAGTTGCATGAGGACCACAACCAATTGATGTGTCTTCCTTACATCAATGTTTCTCTTTCTCTCCCTCTTTCTTTCTCTCTCTTCCTCTCTCTTCCTTTCACTCACTCTAAAAAAAAAAAAAAAATCAATGGAAAAAATATCCTTCAGTGAGGATTAACAACAACAACAAAAATAGTGATGGAAAAAATAAAACAAATTAAAATAATTAATAAATAAATAAATAAATCACCTGTGATGGAAATAGGAGTAAGAGTCACCTTCTTGAAATTCTTGGTGTCTTCATACCTTACCTACCTGAGAAGGCAGGGATTAGCAGGGAGATGAATCTACTTCCTTCTCTGAAAGAGAGTCACACTGACAGTTGTTACCAGAATGCTTTTTCCTCACTTCCCTCTTTAGAAATGGGGAAGTTCCTCATCTGAATATTGACATCCCATATACATTATTCATGAGAAAGTAGGATAATAACAATGAAGGAACATTCCTGGATAAAGAAATATCCTCAAGAAATAAAAGTTATTTACATTACGAAATAAAAAATATCCAAATAGAGCCATACAGAATCTGGATATTATTTCCTTAAATGTCTTCAAAACCAAAGGAATCCACTGTTGAATTTTAGTTTCAATTCCCTTGATTGCAAAACTTGGGGCTTATTACTCTTTATAAAGTAGCTGTCCTTCAAAGTCCATGCTGTGACTCTGGGTTGTGTGGGGCAATATGAATGGTACCTTTTGGAATTGAAGAGTGTACAAGATGCACAACTGTAGTTGCTGGTGCCATAGATTAACAATATAATCCTGACCCTTACAATACACTCGGTAAATATTTTGGTGAATGAAAGGCTTTAGATTTATGTTAATAATCATATTTTTATGATATATTAATGAGTTTTAGTTCCTAGATATAGAAAATAGCTTAATCTTAGTCAGTTGTGCTTGGCAAATATTAGAAGACAATTATTCTCATATTGTTTTATCTCTAATTATTAGTTTGACACAAAGTCCAAATAATCTGCCTTCAATGAGAAGAGAGTATAGTGATGAGATCATGAATTTCAGTAACTGAAAGATAAGTTTGAGCTTACACCCAGATTCTGTCACTTGTTCCTTTTGGGTAAACACTAGTGAAATAAAAATGAGCATAGAAGTAAGTTCTTACATACAACTGCCACCAACCAGATGTAGGCTCTTCTTCCTCAAGCAAGGGAGGTGTGTTTGGTTAGGCAAGTTCAGGTTCTTGGGCTATGACTATGTATATTTTTTTCTTTCCTTCTCAGTAATAAATTGAATTTACAGAACAATAGTCGGTGACCATCTCAGCACCAAAGTTGTCATCTTGGGTGCTATGGCAGTACTTATTTTCTTATTTGCCCAGAGAAAAGCCCTGTTTGACAGCTGTGGGTTTTGTATGCACAGTTATCCCCCATGTTTTCAAACTTCACTGTAGGCCATTTGCCTTTTACAAAAGACCTGCATTCGTACCTGTTTTCACTAATCGAAAGATATCTGAAGAGAATTTTTGCTTTTGTGAAAAAAAGTGAAAATCAAAAATAGCACTAAGCATTTGTTTTGTGCCTTCAGAGAGGCAGTCAACACCCTGAGCAACAAGAGGTCCCTGACAAACGCCTTCCCTGGGTACTACACTCAGCTAACTCTGCATCAAGCCATCAGAGCTTTGAGCTGTGTCTGCGAGCATCTGGGCTTTATCTCGATTTATTTTGTGCATTTGTTAGCAAATTGCTTCTTTGCTTTCCACCATTTCAGCTTATAAAAGCTTTCACAGGAAGACTCTACATTTGGATAGTGTGGGAAACCTCTACTCCTGACCTCATCTTGTCCCTGGAGAAGAAAATAATAACAAAGAGTTTGTCCAGTCTCCATTTATATATACCTCACCCACTTCCAAAACACACACACACACACACACACACACACACACACCTCCTTTCTAGGAAGAAATGGAGGACAAGAATTGTTTTCCTGGGAACCAGACCAACACACACACTCTGACTCAAAAAATACAGGAAGGGTATAACGCCCACTCTTGTTCTCCATAGAGTAAAAGGGCTTGAACTGAAGCATTCCTTCTCTTTTCCAATGTAAGTTGGTTCTTTCTTTCCTTTAGTAGCCTTGGGAAAGATAAGCAACTGCCTGTACTACCCCATACTTCTGCCAGTGGTTTCCATTTCCAGAAAAAAACAAAGTTTAAGGAAGGTGTCTTTGGCCTGAGACCTCATAAATTGCCTCAGCAAAACATTAAAATGTTATATTCTATTAATATGTAATTTGCTCTTTAATAACCCAAATTTATCTCCTCATTCCTCCCTTCCTGACCTGAATAGCTATGAAGATACCTCCACCCCATATCTGAACCTCCTTCACTCTTAGCCTGACAAAGTTTATGGTTGGGCAAGAGTCCCTGTTGACTACATTGCTTGGCCTAAGTCTTAAAAATTGAATACTTAATGGTTTGTATTTTAGATTGAATAGAAGCTCTTTGTGAATATATTAACAACTGAATCAAAATAGTATATAAGCAATTAAAATATATCTTGCCCTGGCTTGTTTTTCTCAGTGGTTAGAGTGTCAGCCCACGGACCGAAGGGTCATGGTTTGATTCCTGGTCAAGGGCACTCACCTGGATTGCAGGCTTGATATCCTGTTGGTAAATGTTTCCCTCCACGTCCCGCGTGGTTCAGGGTTCAGGATCTGGAAGAAGAGCCGACACAAATGAAAGAGAAAAGACACGAGATAATTTGGGAATATTGGGGGCCAGGCAGGTAAGTCCAACTCAGGAGGAAGGACTTCCACCGGTGCTCAGGCCGTACCAACCTTTTATAGTCAGAGGTAAACTGGGCAGTGGTCACCATAGTTACACAGTTCTTGTGAGTTTCACTTGTTTTGACCATAGTTACACTTCCTGCACTTCCCTCAGCCCATTAGCTTCCCAGATAAGATCTAGGGAGTGTTATAAGGTCAAGCCTAATTATGCTAAGAGGACTGTGCCCTCTAAGCTGGGACTTGTTTGTGACTTTGCCAACAGGTCAGTCCGAGGCTTAACCCTATATCAGTTCCCCACAATATCCGGCTCTGGCCACCAGAAGCAACCAATAGATGTGTCTCTCTCACATCAATGTTTTTCTACTCTCCCTCTCCTCCCTCTATTCCACTCTCTCTAAAAAATCAATGGGAAAAATATCCTAAGGTGAGAATATTTTGTTAATCCTCACTCAAGGATTGATTATATGTATATACTAGTATATACATATATATTTCTAATTGATTTCAGAGAGTAAGGGAGAGGGAGAGAGAGATAGAAACATCAATGATGAGAGAGAATCGTTAATTGGCTGCACTCGTTCATAGGTCGACACTCAACCACTGAGCCACGCCTGCTGGGATATATATATATATATATATATATATATATATATATATATTTCATAGCTGTATTAGTCCTTAGAATTTTATGCTGTCTTTTAACTGTCTACCTTCTAAAATTTTTGTACAAATTGTTTTTTGCAGATAATTGTTACATTTACTGCTTTTAATACTTCTGACTTTCAGAATTGGATGAGGTGAACATGTATTAAATGGTTGTTTTACCACTATGTGAAATGCTAATGATTGGTTTGATTTTATTTGTAGGAAATAGAACGGATCTTTTTCTTTTAAAGAGAATAATAACATATTCATTTTGGTTTCAGTAAGATTAAGGTGATATTATACATTACAGATGTTAAACTTTCCAGAGTTTATGCTAACTTGAGAACTGTGAGACCCTTTAAGGTTTTGTATATTTTTAAATAAATAAAGGGCTGAATTTAGGGTTTAATTTCATGTCACTTGTCTATACAGTATTTTAATTGACATGGTTGGATAAATATACATGTTACAACTATCTCAACGTACTCAAAAATAATAAAGGACTTTAACCAGGAAACAAATGGTGATTCAGACTTCTATAAATATAGTTGGCTCAGGCATTTGCTCTTCTGGGTATCATTTTTAACTTTCTGGAAGAACTATAACTTTCTGAGACAGGATTATTACATGGAAAATCCCTAAGGGGTAAAGCTATAGGAAGCAGAGAATGATATATTACAACACACACTTACCTCATGCACTATTGTGCATCATTTTCCCAGGATGTAGTTAACAGTTTTATTTTTCCCTTACTTTATTTTAAAATCCCCTTCACTCTCTGGTCTACACCATCTTCAGACAATTATATTAGAAATTTAGGATTGACGGTCAGAACTGAAGATACTTTCTAACCCGGTCTCTTCCACTCTGCTTTCATTTCTTCAGTGTCAATTTTCTAATTTATAAAGCACTGACTGACAGGATGAAATAGGATTTTATAGCAAAGCAGAATTGCCTAGATTCAAATGTCAGTTCTGCTGGACACTGGGGAACTTATATACTATCTCTGCACTTCACTTTTATACTTGGAAAATGGGGATAATACTGTATCAAATTTATACAGACAGTAGGCACATTGAAAAAGGTGTTTGTGAAGGACTCATTACAATACGCCACTGGTAGTCAGCACTATGCAAGTGTGAACTTTTATCATTATTATTCCTGCATTCACTTTCTAATTCAATAGCAGAAAAGGCTAGTACAGTGGATATGGCTTATGAGCAGTGAGTAGGCAGAAATGAGCTGTTTAGTTGAATTCTTAATGATCCAGAGGCAGTAAAGCTTACAATTTTGTAAGTATAACAGTCGTGATTTTACCCACTAAGAATTGCTATTGAGAGCTGGCTATGCTTAGACTACTTTTCTTGAGAGGACATTCCTAGAAATTATGTTTAAGTTTTCCTTTCCATTGTCTCAGAAAGCTCCATCAGGCCCAGCTGGCATGGTTCAGTGGTTGAGCATTGACCTATGAACCAGGGGGTCTCGGTTCGAATCCCTGTCAGAGCATATGCCAGGGTTGCGGCTGGATCCCCAGGGTGGGGTGTGCAGGAGGCAGCAGATCAATGATTCTCTCTCATCACTGATGTTTCTATCTCTTTTTCCCTCTCCCTTCCTCTCTGAAATCAATAAAAAAGTATATTAAAAGAAAGAATGCTCCATCAGGATGCCCACTACTGCCACTATAGACCTACCTATAGGTGCAAGTAAATCTTCAGTGCATGTCTGCATTTGTCCTCTTCTCTAGCTGTCTTACTATCCTATATAATAAAAGCCTAATATGCAAATTGTCCCCTCATCCAGGAATTTGACCTCTTGCTATAATGTGTGCTGACCACCAGGGGGCAGTGAGGAACATGGAGGGCATCAGTGACATGGTGCTGGCAGTGGGTGGCAGTAGAGGCGCTGCTGGCCCCGATGGGCCCCGATGAGAACAGGACCATGGCAGGATGGTGGAGCAGGTGAGTGGGCAGCGCCAGGCCAAGGCAGGTGCGAGTGGGGTCCGATCACCCCACTGATGGCCCCGCAGATGGCGACCAGTGGCGGTGGCTGGTGGCAGGGCTTCCGCCTGGCTCCCAGGCACTGAGCCAGACGGGGCCCAATCATTCAGCCAGGGGGTAGGGGGCGTGGGGGCTCAGGGGCCCAGGTTCTGCCCAGGACCCAGAGTTCAGCTGGGACCTGCCCTCCCATGCCACACACTCACGCTTTGATTTCCGTCCAGGCCTAGGGACCGCATCCATGCACGAATTTTGTGCACCGAGCCTCTAGTTCTCTTATAACACCTCAACACCCAAAGCTCCCACAGACTCCATTGCTTATTACACTGTTTACATTTGCTTTTACCAAATTTGCTCTCAGGAATTTTGAAGCTGTTCTAGTGCCTTGGACATAGAAACTTTTACCACAGACACAGCTGAAGAAATTGTAACTTCTGTTCTGTTGAGAATTTATTTGCTTTCCCCAAAAAAGTATACTATGGATTGCTGAGTTAAAAGCTGGTTTTGATTTATTAGGCCTCATGTTATAATCTTTAGCAGATATCTAACAAGGGGATGTAAGTAAGACACACATATCATTGCAAATTGGTTGACTGTCAGGACCATATAGGCACAGATGTTGTTTTTTTCTGAAACTGTTGTAAATGAGGAGTGTTGGTGGTCTGAGAGTGAAGCCGAACATCTGGCTTCAGAATTAAAATAATTTTATTCAAGTTTGCTTAATGTAAAACTGTTTCTTTTTACTTTTCCCAGTTTCATTCCAGCTGAACACTAACTGAGTCTGTTTTCATGGGCACATTTTAGGGAGTGTTGCTTGCAATAAAAACCAACACAATTCATCAGAAAACTCCACAATATTGAAGCCAGTGCCATTTCCTATTTCATTTCTAAACTTTTGTGTGGTTCCTGCTTTTTAAATTTTGGTAAAATATTCATTAAATATTTTATTTTGTGCCATTATGCAGTAATTTCACCATCAGTTCCTAGAAGTCAGAAAGAAAAAGTGAAAACAACATTTTTAAGTGTAACAAAGAAATTCATTCCATGATGAAATAGAATTTATTATAGCACATATTGCAGAGCTAATGAAACCAAGGTGACCCTAGAATGAAAGCTGCCTTTCCTTGATAAGACTCTGAGCTGATAATATTAATAATAACACTGCATTTGAATTTATCCCCCCAAGCCTGCGGCATGTGGGTCTGTGATTAAATGTACTCTCTACATAGGTTTGAGAATTGAAACCCAGATATTAAAGCTACAGTAAAATTATTCCAGGTTGGTATGAATACTGATATCTGAGAGATACAAATACAAATATTTACTAAAGAAAAGTATTTTAAATATGGGTCTTTAAAAATTCCAATATTTACACAATTATTACCATACAATAAAACTACATGACATAGAAGGAAAATGCCCATTATAAAAAAGAGAGTTTTAGAAGCAAAGATAATAGATGTAAATCTTCCAATATGTCAGTTGTTAGATGTATCAGACAATTGAAATTTTCCTATATAATAAAAGCCTAATATGCTAAGTGTCCAACCATTTGTTTCACCATTCTACCAGTCACTATAACATTCACTGACCACCTGGGGTGGTAGGTTAGCTTGCTGCTGGGGTCTGGCCAATGGGGACTGGTCGAGATGGGCAGGACATGCCCTGGAGCCCTTCTGTGGTCCCTCCCTGTCTGGTCAACCTCCTGTGGTCCCTCCCCAGCTGTCTGGCCCTGATCAACCCTGATTGGGACTGGATGAGACAGCCCTGATCAACCCCAATTGGCCCCGATTGGGACTGGGTGAGAGGGACCTGGCATGCCCTGACAAATCTATGCACTGGGCCTCTAGTGTATAAAATATTTTCAGAAATAAAATATAAGAAGTCAAACTATCAAATTGATTATCTATGTAGCTATAATAAAACACTAAAATAACATTTTAAAAATAAAATTATTGAAATAAAAAATTCAATAAACTGGCCAATAGCAAAATAGTGAAACTGAGGAGCAATAAAAAACTGAACAGTTTTAAAAAAGGACTACAGCAAGAAAGAATATGAAAGAAAAGAGTAAGAGATGTAGACAGTAAGATAAAATGAGAAATTCTAATAGAATTTTTATCCCTCCTCTCTATGTCTTACTAATTCTTTAATTTTTAATAAAATATTTCTTTTAATTTTGCTATTTAATATTTAATATAGAAATTCTGATCTATGTCTAGTTATGGCTTTGATTCTAAAAATTTTCCTTACATATTCTCAGTCCCTATATAGAGCAGTCAACGTTTAATTGTTTAGAAAACTAATTTATACAATCCTAAAGAAAAAGTCCACCTTTTTTCTTCTAGAGACAATAGACAATGTCAACAGGCAATATGTACTCTGTCTCTTCCAGCTGAAATAAATAACATAGAATTCCAGGGCCATTTTATATCTGAAGAAGACAATTTAAGACATAATATGTCGTCCTGCATTTCTCTTTGTTTTATTCATTTGTGAGCTCCCCGAAGACAGACAGAAGCCACCTGCTCTCCTTTTTTTGTTTGTTTTGTTTTGTTTCTAATTTTGACTAATATAGTGATAGAAATATAGATCCACATGTTCATTAATCAATTGATGGTAACAAGAGAACCAGCTATAGAAAAGCATGGTTTAGAAAAACAGTATTTTTTAATGATTCTTTAAGAATTCTATTTATTTATATGTTTTGTAGATTTTAATATGTTTAAGTGTTGCCATTCTAAATAGAACATGTACAAATTTAAATCATATAGATTTTGACTTATATTCTTCTTCCCTATAAGAAATTCTAATTTTTACTCTTCTTTCTTTGGGTTCTTTATAAGCAATAAATATCCCAAGATATATCACCTACAATTGGTATATATATATATATATATATATATATATATATATATATATAGTAAAATATTATATGGTTACTGAATTTATCAAACATTTTGTATACTTTATAAAATTGTTTACTTAATTAGAAATGGGTCATTTAAAATAATGCATGAGTGGGCCATTGGTTTGCTAAATTAATTACTATTACAAGAAAAGTGACTACATATTATTTGTTATAATATAAGACTGTTGCTGTGAGAAACCACCTACAGTTTTAATCTTGAATACCTATTCCTTATTTCTCCATTTTGGTTTTAAAAGTGTCATGTAGTTGTATTTATCTGAGCAACTGTCTTATAGTTTGTTTTAGGTGAGCATGAGATACTCAAAACTACCACATTTTCTCATAAATATTGAGAGTATGCCAAACTCAATTATTCAACTGCTAATTTCAATAAATTGAGATTTCCTAGTTTTAAGTCAGAGCTTTGATGGTTATTATAAAAGTAGAATAGTTGAGAGTTGAATAGGACCTGGTTGTCAAAATCACATGAGATTATAGTATTTATCAATAACTTTCACACCATTTGTACATCAAATGTTTTACATCAATTCTACATTTTAAATAAGTCCATGTGAACTCTTCCATGTCAACTATAGGAAATATTTAATATTTTTAAAGCCCAAAGTATTATTTTTATGCTGATTAAGTCAAGAATTACAAGTGCAGTGCCAATTCTTTCTGAATCAAAACACTGGTAACATGATTTGAAAATTATATATATATGAAAAAGAATAAAGCATATTAATTCATGCATTAATTGGTTGTGAAATTTCTTTATTGTAGAAAAATGTAAAATAGCTTTCTCATTTCAAAATATTGTGTGCTTTTCTATTTTGGAAGAATAAATTTCCTATTTGCATAATTTATTTGAGTAGATAAACACAGTTGACCAAATCAAAGAGAATAAAAATTACAATGAAAGCAATTATACTAAGGTAGAGAATTAATCTAAATTATTTTTATACTTAAAATATGGCATTCTAAAATTTTAGAATTTGATGCACAAACAGCATTTTGAAATACGTAGAATATTTTATTTCACTTTGGAGAATGTCTTGAGAACCTGAGGAGCATTTATCTAATGTATGGTAAGGTGTGTGTAATTGAGAAAACAAATAAACAATGAACTTTGGCCCAGGAAAAAATAAAAAGATTTACTCCATCTGGCTTAAAAGACCCAGTCTCAATTCTACAGCATGGATATATTCTTTTCCTTTTGGAACAGTTGAAGTGTAGATTTTCTTCCTGGAAACTCAGTATCTTTAATCAGCTTTCATTAAATGCTTTTCTGTTAGGAGATTAATGAATAAATACTTCAGTCACTAGGTCACATACAATTGAATGATGTGAGGCCATTATTAAAAGACCACCAGAGTGCTAACAGGTATTATTTCCTGTATTTTCCATTCTATAAACAATAATTGAAAACTCGAACTATTGAGAAAAAATTTGATCCAACCTTCCTTCAGTCAAGGTCATCATAGCAGTTTGAACAAATTTCTATGTTTATTTTTTTAATATTTGTCTGTTGATATAGCAAGACTATTAATATTAAATACAAGGGCATATTCATCTCTGTGTCTCCAGGGCTCAGAACTAAGTGAGCCCTATGAATAGGTAGTCACGTGCCCCATAACAAAAGGTGACTTCTTCATTGGAGCTTCCCTTTATCACCTCAGCCCACTTAATCAAGCCTTAGAACACTCTTAAACTGCAAGTTGATTTTCTTTAATTAAGTTTTTTTTATTAGGCTTCTAGAGGCCCAGTGCATGAAATTCGTACCTGGCAGGGGTGTGTCCCTCAGCTCAGCCTGCACCTTTTCCAATCTGGGACCCCTAGAGGGATGTCTGACTGCCTGTTTAAAACCAATCCCACTGGGATCTGGCCTAAACGGGCAGTCAGACATCCCTCTCATAATGTAGGACTGCTGGCTCCCAACTGCTCACCTGCCTGCCTGCCTGATTGCCCCTAACCGCTTCTACCTGCCAGCCTGATCACCACCTAACCACTCCCCTGCCAGCCTGATCAATACCTAACCACTCTCCTGCCAGCCTGAGCAACACCTAACTGCCCTCCCCTGCAGGCCTGGTCACCCCTAACTGCTCTCACCTGCTGGTCTGGTCCCCCCCAACTGCCCTCCCCTGCCAGCCATCTTGTGTCCACATGGGAGCAGCCATCTTGTGTGTCGGAGTGATGGTCAATTTGCATATTACCTCTTTATGATAGTTACATAACTTTCTCAAAACTATTCTTTTCTTATTTAAATGTTAAGGTACTTATAGATTTGTATGAAGTGATAAAAAATAATACAAGATCCTAAGTGCCCTTTACCTAGTTTTCTCCAATGGTAACATCTTGCAAAACTGTGGTATAATATTAACACCACAATATTAATATCTAGGATACAGAATATTTCTATCACCACAAGATCCCTCCAGGTATCCTTTTATAGCTTCACCTACTTCACTACAGTTCCTTCCTTAAATCTAAATTCTAAAGAATGTTCATAATCATTAGTCCTCGTGGTCAGGATGTCTGCTTCTTCCTGTTAACTTTACAGTTGTTTATAAGAGAATGCTGGTTTAGCCCAGTCCAAAGACTATTTTTACCCAGTTAAAGATTCCAAAGGGTTCAAGGAGTAAGACGCACAAAGCATTTCCTCTGGACTGATGTCTCCGACTGCATTTTGCAATGGTTGTTTATTTAATTTTTTACATTATACTAGTAAATGAAATAATATAGCCTTTGACTTTTGAGATTTACTCTTTTTACTCCACATAAATCTCTGGACATTTTCCCAAATTGTTTGATGTATCAATAGCCTGTTTCTTGTTATTGCTCTGCAGTGAATCTTGGATAAAAGGGTTTTTTCCATAACTAAGAATGATTAATGCCAGAGGGAGAAGTGCTATAGCAAGTGCTCTGATGTAGGCCAGACTCCAGGTAAAGAGAAGAGGTCTGACTGAAAGTTGATTCAGTGTACATAAAAATTCTGACTGAAGCCACCCACATCTAACTAAATACAAAAGGCTGGACATTGCTGGGAATATTTTGAGCAAATATCACCATCTACAGCAGCAGAATTTTACAACAGCTTCATTATGTGATATAAAAAGTAAAAGTAATTGGGTCATCCTAACCTTCCTTACTTCAGATTATACAGAATTAGTAGTATGACTCATTTTTTAAAAATGTAATGTATCTAAAACGAGGCATTCTGACATCATGATTGATAATATTGTCTGTGTCAAAGTCACGATGTCTAAGATATGAAATAACTTCAAAGTAAATCAGTGAGTTGATTGTAATCTCTGTCTAGAACAGGGGTGGGGAAAATCTGGCCTGAAGGCTGAATAAGGCCTGCAAAATCATTTGGTCTGGCTCTGCGAAGACATTAGGGGTGAGTTAATTAAATGTTTGAGCAAATATCAAATTTTTAAGTTGATAAATTTGTATGGCTCATGAATGATGTTATAAATATCCAAATGGCCGTTGGCAGAAGAAAGGTTCCCCAACCCTGGTCTAGATGGTGACCTAAATGCTGGATTCAAATTACATTTTTCAGAAACGTGGGTTCTAAGAGCATGAGGAACTAAGTATAGAGTTATGGGAAATCCTTAGTCAGTGAAAGGTAGTGGAGCCTTTGAAATTAATACATTTGTGGTAAAAAAAGAAAAAAAAAAGGTGTAGACACTAGTTAACTCTTCTTTTATGGCAGAGAGCAAGTCAAGGATTATTATCTGTGATTTATGAGATTGGTCTCCAGTAGCATGCATGCACTCCACAGAGCAGCAAAGTCAATAAAATGTGATTCAAGAAAAAAATATATTATTCGTATTTCTCTCTGTGTGTCTCTGTCTCTCTCTTCATTTATATATATGTACTAGAGGCCTGGTGCATGAAATTCATGCATGGGGGTGGGGGGGGTCCCTCAGCCCAGCCAGCACTCTCTCGCAATCTGGAACCCCTTGGGGGATGACCGACTGCCAGACATCCCTCTCAAAATCTGGAACTGCTAGCTCCTAACCGCTCACCTGCTTGCCTGCCTCATCGCCTCTAACCACTCGCCTGCTTGCCTGATTGCCCCTAACCCCTATGCCTGCCTGCCTGATCACCCCTAACTGCCTCTGGTTGCCTGCCTGATTGCCTCTAACCACCTCTGCCTTGGCCCCTGCTGCCACTGTGGCTTCATCCGGGAGGACATCCAGAATGACATCCAGAAGGTCATTTGGCTGTCTGGTCTAATTAGCATATTATGCTTTTATTATAATAGACCAGAGGCCCAGTGCATAGATTCATGCACTGGTAGGGGCCCTCAGCCTGGCCTGTGCCCTCTCGCAATCTGGGACTCCTCGGGGATGTCGGAGAGCCAGTTTCGGCCCAATCCCTACAGGCCAGGCTGAGGGAACCCACTGGTGCCAAATCAGTACACCCAGCCTCTAATATATATATGAGATCTTTGGTTAATCTCTTTCTGAACTCTCCTCCTTCCTCTTCCCTCTGAGATTCATTAGTCTGTTCCATATTTCCATGCCTGTGGTTTCTGCTCCTACATTAAGTGTCTGCCCCATGGTGGTCAGTGTGCATCATAGCTATCGGCCAGTTGGGCAGTCAGCTGGTCACTTAGACTTTTATATATATAGACTAGAGGCCCGGTGTACAAAAATTTGTGCACTCAGGGGGGTGGGGAGGGGAGTCCCCCAGCCTGGCCTATGCCCTCTCGCAGTCTGGGACCCCTCGGGAGATAATGACCTGCTGGCTTAGGCCTGCTCCCGGGTGGCAGAGGGTACATCCAATCCCTCGGTGCAGCCCCTGGTCAGGCTCAGAGCAGGGCTGATTGGGGAGTTGGGGCACCGCCCCCTGTCACTCACAGAGCAGGGCCAATCAGGGGGTTGGGGCGCTGCCCTCTGTCACTCACAGAGCAGGGCCCATCAGGGGGTTGGGGCTCTGTACCCTGTCACACACAGAGCAGGGTCGATCAGGGGGTTGGGGAGCTCCCCCCTGTCACTCACAGAGTAGGGCCGAAGGGGAGTTGGGGCACCGCCCCCTGTCACACACAGAGCAAGGTGGATCAGGGGGTTGGGGCGCTGCACCCTGTCACACTCAGGGCAGGGCCAATGAGGAGGTTATGGCTCTACCCTGTCACACACAGAGCAGGGCCCATCAGGGGGTTGGTGCGCTGTACTCTGTCAAACACAGAGCCACAGGGCAATCAGGGGATTGGGGAGCTCCCCCCTATCAGGCACAGAGCAGGGCTGATCGGGGGTTGGGGCGCCTTCCCCTGTCACAAACAGAGCAGGGCGGATAGGGATGTTGTGGCCCCGCCCCCTGTCACACACAGAGCCTCAGGGCGATCAGGGGGTTTGGGCGCTTCCCCCTGTCATGCTGATCCCGGTGCCGGGAGCCTCGCTGCTCCGCTGATCCCGGTGCTGGGAGGCATATTACCCTTTTACTATATAGAATAGAGGCCTGGTGCATGGGTGGGGGCCGGCTGGTTTGCCCTGAAGGGTGTCCTGGATCAGGGTGGGGGTCCCCACTGGGGTGCCTGGCCAGTCTGGGTGAGGGGCTGAGGGCTGTTTTCCGGCTGGCGAGTGACTAAAGCTCCCTACCGCTCCTTGTTTTCTTTTTTTATTCTGGGCCAGCTTTAGCTCTGAGGCCTCGCTGCTGAAAACATGGATACAATGTTGCGGTCCGGCTGGCTTTCAGTCCGGCTGGTTTCTGGGGTTTTGTTTAGCTTCTTATTTGCAACATAGTACATAGTTGCTTAGAGTTGCAGCTGAGAGGCCGGCAAGTTAGGCGGGGAACGTTGGAGTCCGCAGTCACTGAAGCAAGCAAGCCTCCCTGCTGGCTTCAGTGCATGGCTGCCGGCCACCATCTTGGCTGACAGTTAATGTGCATAAGGATATCCTGATTAGCCAATGGGAAGGGTAGGGGTCGTACGCTAATTACCATGTTTCTCTTTTATTAGTGTAGATAGCAATTATTTATAATTATATATATACTATATATAAGGACAAAAATTAAAAAATATTAAGCCTACTTCAGTACAATTACAGATTCACACTGACATCTTTTTTAAAATTTATCTTTATTGTTGAAAGTATTACAGATGTCCCTTTGGTTCCCCCCCCCCCTGCCCCCGATTGATCTTCTCCACCTTGTGCCTGCCCCTCCCAAACCTTCACCACACTAACACTGGCATCTTATTTTGTCCTTATGTCAGATGACCATGAGTCATGTATGATAGCACCACAAATATTCCGAGGAAACAGGAATTCTAAGGAAGACAGAGGAGTTGATGATGGCACTCTTAATTGTTTTTGTTGTTTTAATTGAGATATAATTGACATAAAACATTATATTAGTTTCAAGTATACAGCAAAGTAATTCACAGATGTTTATATTGTAAAATGATCACAATAAGTTCCTAGCTAACATTCATTACCATAAATAATTATCATTCTAATCATATAACAAAGATAAATTAAAACCTTTTAAGGGGCTGCCCTGACTGGTTTGGCTCAGTGGATAGAGCAGCCGTGGGCAAACTACGGCCGGTGGGCCGGATCTGGCCCATTTGAAATGAATAAAACTAAAAAAATAAGACCGTACCCTTTTATGTAATGATGTTTACTTTGAATTTATATTAGTTCACACAAACACTCCATCCATGCTTTTGTTCCGGCCCTCCAGTCCAGTTTAAGAACTCATTGTGGCCCTCGAGTCAAAAAGTTTGCCCACCCCTGGGATAGAGCATCAGCCTGCGGACTCAAGGGTTCCAGCTTCGATTCCAGTCAAAGGCATGTACCTTGGTTGCGGGCACATCCCCAGTAGGGAGTGTGCAGGAGGCAGCTGATCGATGTTTCTCTCTCATCGACGTTTCTAACTCTCTATCCCTCTCCTTCCTCTTTGTAAAAAATCAATAAAATATATTTTTAAAAAATTAAAAAAAAACTTTTAAGGGGATATTTTTGTTCTAATCACTCTATTTTGAAGACTCCCCTAAATATCTTCTTTGCAAGTTCAAAGATCCAGAAGTTGAATTTAAAGAAATAAACCAGGTAAATTTATAGATTTCAAACTTTATTTTATTGTTTAATCTTTAAGAATAGTAAAAACATTGTGGGAAGTAATTAAAAATCACAGAGTACTAATTTTTGATATGGAGACTTTTAAATTCTTTGGATATTCTATTATAAATCACCATTATTAGTAAATAAGGAAATACCACATATAAAGTTTTCTTTCACTAACTGTTTAAAGAGATTTTTTTATTTCTAATTTAAGTGCCAGCTAAAGGAGTTGGACAAAGAGCAGGTATTTCTTAGATTTCTGAACGAAACTGCAATGTAGACGCTTTCATTTTCTTTTCATAATCTTCTTCAAATTTCTCGTTTTGGGCTACAGTGAACTTATTCTTCCAGTCTCCTGAAATACCTGAAAAGAAACATAAATGGTAAATTTGAGATTACTGTCAAATTTCTACCTAAGATGAATTCTAATTTAAATTATCATGCTTATATTTTTAAACCTTCAGAATGTCTTATCTACTCCAAAACTCCATTAATTACCTCCTGCTCCACTCCCAGACTCCTACACCTTCTTAGTTTTCCAAAAATTCCATGCATTTTCCCTGTATCTTATATGAAGAAAAAACCTTTTTAAGTAGCTTCAAGAAATGCCACTGGGAAAATATCCAACATATTCTCTTTGACTTCAGAAGATTTGCTAACAAAAGATACAGAAAATGTTTCAGTCCTTTTAAGACCCATTTTCCAATGTCAAATGTAATTTATTTTTAAAAGTTCCATGATCAAGTAAGATTGGGAAATCACAGGGTTAAATGTAATTAAGCATATGTCTTTATTATAGGTTGCTCAATCTTCAAAATACTAACTGTACTTAAAACTTCAAAAGAATACATACAGGACACAGCATGTGCAATAAATATGTGATAAAAACAATGTCATTTTCATAGAATATCTCACAGGAGACACATCCAGAAGTTGAGTTTTATATTAAAAAAATGGAAGAGAAGATGTCAAAGTAAATTTTTCAATCTGGCCTGGGATTTCTGAACTGTGGCATTTTATTTATATCTCCACTCTTAACATTTGAAGCCAGAGGATTCTTTGCTGGGGAGGATGTGGGGTTGCCCTATGCATTGTAAGATGTTTATCAGCATCCCTGGCCTCTGTTAGAAGCCAGTTACACACCCTTCTCATGACCATCAAAAATACCTCCAGATGTTTCCAAATGTCTCCTGGGAGGCAAAATCATACATGCTTGAGAGTCAGATATCTCCAGCAAGACATCCATGGCATTCTTCCTAACCTTTTAAAATAAAAATCTCTAGAATGCATCAAGATACATTATAATTAAAGTTACCTTTAACATTCCCTTTATAGGTTCTCTCCAAAACTGTCTCAGTTTGTATTATTCTCGCTCTCCTTTATGGTAAGGAGATTTTACATCTCTGAAAATTGTCAAGTGTCATGTGATTCATCTTTGCCTCACTAACTTTGGGCTTGCGTTTTTTATATGCTTTGGCCAATGAAATTTGAATATGTGCAATATATACCAGATCTGAACTGAAGTTTTTAAAAGACATCGCAAGTTTCCACTACCCCTCTTGCTTTTCTTCTATACCATGATAGTGGTTGTATCCCACAAACAAGCAGTTGTATCAGCCTGAGCTTCAGAAAGAGAAAACACAAGAGGCTAAGCCAGTGATGGCGAACCTTTTGAGCTCGGTGTGCCAGCATTTTGAGAAACCCTAACTTAACTCTGGTGCCATGTCACATATAGAAATTTTTTGATATTTGCAACCATAGTAAAACAAAGATTTATATTTTTGATATTTATTTTATATATTTAAATGCCATTTAACAAAGAAAAATCAACCAAAAAAATGAGTTCACGTGTCACCTCTGACACGCGTGTCATAGGTTCACCATCACTGGAAGCCCATGATAGCCAATAAACACTGATCAGACTAAAAAAGTGCTGAGCAGAACTGCAGCAGCCACAAATGACCAACATCCACCAACATTAAGTGAAAATTAAATATTGTGGTTTTAAGCCATTGAGATTCTTTGAGTTGTTTGTTTTATAACAAAGCTAACATGTACACAACTAACAAAATCTCTCTCTCTCTCTCTCTCTCTCTCTCTCTCTCTCTCACTCATACACACACACATGCAATTCAATTAAACTCATATTTATCATTTATTAAATAACTATTTTTGTGCAAGATGCTAGCTATACATTGAGTTCAATTCTGAGGATGCAATAATTTACCATAATCATAGCAGCAACCTCAAGGAGTTGATACTTTCCCTCATTAATTTAGTATGTGTAATATCATATAAGCTTTTTACCTACCACAGCAACATTTCTAAGGAATGATGGGTAGATATCTAGATAATTCAGAAAAATAAAGGGCATTCTTCTGCTATAGCAATGGATGCCAAGACTCATGCTTATTGATACATAGGCTCTTGAATAAACATTTCTTATTAAAGACTTGTCTTATATGCTAATATTACAGCAATCATAGAGTTTCTTTGCCATAAATTATTTTCTCAAATGTTTTCAGTTTTCCTACATTTTTCTCTCAATCTCTTTCCATTTCTTATAATATTGCTCTCATTAATCCACCTATATTCTCTTTAATGTGACTAACAAGCACTACAGAAACTAGTCTATGATGTCCTCACCTTTTCTCATGAAGGGCGACACAGAATGATCCATATCAAATGATGGTACAGTCGTATAATTTGCACAGGGATTCTGCTTCATTACATCAAAAGAACTATGATAGATTATTTTATTCACAGTTTCCTCTGGAAGGTTTTTATCTAGAAATTTCAACAACTTCTGAATTTCACGCTTTGGATTCTAAAAAATTATAAAGACAACAAATTATTTCACATAGATATAGTCATGAAGTAGTTAAACACATTAAATTATGTTCTATATGTCAATGTGGTAGAGGAAATGATTTTATATTTTATCCATACTTTTCATTTTGCTTTCCCAAGTACATATCCTACTCTTGGTTGTATCTGCTAGAAGAAATTTTTTTTCCCAAAAAATACAAAGAAAAAGACTGAATCAATTCAACCTTTTACGTTAAAAAATAGAGTTAACCTGTAGAATAAAAGATGTTGATAAAGCAAGTTACTGTTATCATAAGATATAATTTTCAAAATCCCATAGTCTTTTTTTATAGCTAATATCAAGAATAGGTTACCTACTAAAAATTTTTGTAAGAATGAAATCCTTCTCAAACTCTTCAAAAAAAAAATAAAGAAAGAGGGAACATTTCTAAAGTTATTTTATAAGGTTAGCATTACCCTGATACCAAAGACCAGGGCAATACAAGAAAAGAAAATTAGAGGCTAACATCCCTGATGAGCACAGATGCAAAATATTCAAACAAAATTCAATGGTACTTTTAAAGGAACATACACTATGATCAAGTGGGATTTTTTCCTGCAGTTCTAGGATGGTTCAACATTTGTAAATCAATCAAAGTGATGCACCACATTAACAAAATGAAAGATAAAAAGCATATTATCATCTCAATAGATGTAATTAAAAAACTCTCAACAAAATGGGTATAGAAGAAACATATATACAGGGCATATATGACAGGTCTATACCTAACATACTCAGTGGTGAAAAGCTGAAAGTGTTTTCTTTAAGATCAGGAATAATTGTTAACTATAGTTAATAATATTATATTGTATATTTGAAAGTTGCTAAGAGAGTATATTTTAAAAGTTCTGATTACCAAAAAAATAATTGTAATTATGTGTGGTGATGAATGTCAACTAGACTTAATGTGGTGATAATTTCACAATATATACATATATTGAATCATTATATTGTATACTTGAATCTAATATTATGTTATATGTCAATTTTATCTCAATAAAAATAATAGATTACTTATCTCAGAGAGTTCTCATATAGTGGGAAAAAAGGATACTCTTTTTATCTTTCACACCTACATAGATTTTTTGATAGTATGAGTACATTAAGAGAAAGTAAAATAAAATCCTGTTCATTTTCCAGCATAAGGAAAGATGGGGAGGAGAAAGAGGCAACAATGAAGAAGAGAGAACCATTTGATGTATTTATTATGATTTCCCTTTTCTGTGCATCAAACTATACATAGGACAGCATGTTAGATACAAATGAAAGAATGGCACTCAGGCCAAAGAGTTTGTACCCTGCTATTCATCGGTGAGGTGTCCTTGGTGGTACAAACCAAACTGAGGCAGAGAGCCATAATCTTAGTGACCTGGTAAGATCAGGCATAAGGGCAATCTGAAATTTAGCTTTCTGGCACTACCCATCTCAATTCATGGGAACAGAACTAGAGTTTCTGTAGTGGCTCTAAAATAATCTATTTCTTGTAGCTAAAAAACTAAATTTGCTGCAAATTAAACACACAACTTAATTATTCTAGTGGAGGAATTACAATGAAAGTTTAATTCCCAGTTGTGCCAAGTCCATGATGTGAAGGTTAAATGGAAGAGTGATAAGGAAAGTGTGGACTGTTCAAGCTTGTAATGAGAATTTGGGGGTGATCTGATGACGCAAGGACTCTAGGACCCTTGAGTAACTTCGAACTTTTTTCTGCCAGCAGATATAGATTTTCCTACCATATTTGAAGAGATAAACTTCCTTTGCTGGAAGACTGTATTATGACCTCATTTGGGAATTTTCCTCCCAAGATAATGCCTATCCTCTTCAAGATCCACCCCAACCACTACTTATTGCTTCTAGACCCACAACTAGGGTAATAAATCACCATGATTCAGAGTCACAGGTGAAAAAAAAAATGTTTTAGATAGGATTCAGAAAAGTCAAAGAATTAGACTAAGGAGTCTGTCAGAGGGGGTCACCTTAGCTGGGTAAGGTGGTTTCCCAAGAGATGGTAGAAGAGATTTCCCAAATAAGAGATTAATGGTAGTCATAATCATCTAAAGGAATTCAGAAAAATCTAAGGGACCAAGATGAGGCTGAGTCAAGGCACTGGATTCTGAGCAATTGAGGCAGATAAACCAGATAGTCTATGGGGAGGGAGGTCAGTAGACATTGTTTCCAGGGATCTCAGCCCATCCTCATTCTTGTGATGTCTTATATAATTTACCCTTTGCCCCACACACATAGGCTCTATGTTAAAGAGAAAAGAGAGCTGTAGACAAGCTATTCGAGAAACATTCAATTTAAAGAAATGTGCAACATTTCTTAAATAGATTGTGTAAATAATCAGATCAAAATAAGTTTTTTATCAAATTAGGGAGTGAACTATTTTCCATGCTAATAATTAGACAGAAGATGAGAAAAAATCTAAAATAAATAAGGAAATTACATTGTTTTCCCATATGTTTGCCACTTGGGGAAACAATCATAGATAAATTAAATTTGGTATCTATGTTCAAGGAGCTTACATTAGAGAACAACAAAACATAAGTAAAGAAACACATACATAAAATAATTACAAATGGTGGTGGATGCTATTTAAAGAATAATAGCAGCAAAACAGAGTTTAATAGAAAATAATGAGGTAGATTATTTGACATTGTGGACATAAAAGAACTTTGTGGAGAAGTTACATTTAATTGAAGACATGAAGGATGAGAAGAAGTTAATCTGAAAATAGTGAGAAGAAATATTTCAGGTAGGCTCACTTACAGAGAAAAGAAATAATGGCACCAGAAGATATTGGAGAGATAGACAGGAACTAAATATGCTGAAATTCATAAATTACAGTAATGACTATTTCTCACATAGGGATAGAAGCCATTGAGAGATTTGAAACCTTTTTCAAAGATGACATATTTTTATTTAGGTTTCAAGATCATTCTTTCTAAATGGATAATAGATGCAAGATAAGATAGAACAAATAAATCAAGATAGTTGCCTGAACTAGAGTAGGAAGCAGTAGAGTTAGAAAGAGGTGAATTGCCCAAAAGATGAATTTTTCAAGTCAGAGTTAATAGTCATATTTATAGATCAAGAGGAAAGGAAAGTGTGATACAAAAAAGGTGCAGCATAGGTTTCCTTAAAAAATAAAGAAGAAATTGTGGTTGTTTCTTACCTCTTTCAAGTCTTCATAGAATAGGTAGAGGATACGATAATCTTTCCTTTTCTCCCACCAGCCTTTCACATGGTCATACCAAGAACCAAAAGACACTACATTGAAAGATAAAATGTTTGCAACTTAAAACTATTTACATGAAGTCAAGATTTATTAAGTTGTTAAATGTTATTCCAAGTGTAATTCAAAACAAAAGTGGTAAGGACTATATATTGCTTATTTACTAGTTCAAGAAAAAGATATGATAGTATAAGGGAGCTATATCAAATCACCCCTGCTCTCACTGAATTTACCATCTACTTAGAATAAAATACTTCTATTATGGGACAAACTGTGTTCCCCAAAATTCTTCAGTTGAAGTCCTAAACATCAGTCAGTAGTTCAGAATATGACTGACTTTAGTCATGGGACCTTTAAAGAAATAATTCAGTTAAAATGATGTCATTAAGGGTGGGCCCTAACTAATCCAGATGACTATTCTCAAGCATTGAAATCTAATGGAATTTGCCTTGCTAAATTTCAGCTTTTTTTTCTGTCTTATTTATTTTTTTCCACATGGGAATGTTTATCTTAATGGTTGTCCCACCATTATATTTTGGAAGAAGACTATCTGATTTCACAAGTTCACAGTTAGGAATTTTATCCAGAGAGGATTTTGCAACCAAGGTACATGCCCCTGACCAGAATCGAACCTGGGACTCTTCGGTCCACAGGCCAATGCTCTACCCACTGAACAAAAGCAGCTAGGGATGATTTATATGATATTTAGATGAGATTTTAGACTCAGAATTGATGCTGGAATAGTTTAAGACTTTTGGGGTTAGAGGGATATAGTGAATGCATTTTGAATGTGAGGACATAGATTTGGGGGACCCAGAAAGCAGAGTATTATGGCTGAATTGTGTCTAACCTGAAATTCATGTGTTGAAGTCTGAAGCCCAATACCTCAGGCTAATACGCTAAGTGTCCATCCACCCATCCAACTGGTCGCTATGATGCACACTGACCACCAGGGGCAAATGCTCAATGCATGAGCTGCTGAACTGCAGTGACTTGACAGTGACGGTTCTCGGGTGACGCTCCCCAAAACCAGAGGAGGGAGCCTGATTCCTAGTGTGGCACATGATTTCACCTTCGGCTGTGGGTTATGTTGTTGCTGGGGCACTGTGGGCCCTGAATCTGGTTTACTGCACACTTGCATTTACATTCCACACCCTGTACTACAGCAACTTTGCAGAGTGCCCTCTCGCACTCTGGGACTCCTCAGGGGATGTCAGAGAGCCAGTTTCAACCCAATCCCCGCAGGCCAGGCCTAGGGACCCCACCTGCCACAGAGACCCCACTCACTCAGCAGACGCAGGGGAGAGACTGCAGAAGGTTGGCTCCAGGGCGTGTCTAATTAATTTCTTTTCAATGCGCATGAATCAGTGTACCAGGTCACTAGTGTGACTATATCTGAAGATGGTGTCTTTTCAGAGGTAAAGTTAAAATGAGCTCATTAAGATGTGGATCAAAATCAGTCTCACCAAAATGTGCCACTCTGGCATGCAGGTTACATATTTCAAGCTAAAAATAATCAAGGCTCAGAGGCTCAGGAAGAAACTTTGGCCTTCCCCTTCATTGACTAAAAAAATTTAAGAGAGTGGACATGCTCCAGGAAGGGAGATATCATCATGGGATATTCCAGTTTAATTTGAATAAGGTATGGTGCAAGGAGGAACCTGGCAAAGCCCATTTCCTCAAAATCCTTCATGTGTCTCATTGCTTCAAGATGGCCCATAAACACTTGTTTACTAAGATCTCCTTGTACATTTGCCTTACTTCCCTGGTTTCTCCTCCTTGATCCAGAATGACATATAGACCTCATTTGAAATTTTCATGCTTATGTGAATTCCCCATAATGCAAGTATTAAAACTTTTGTTAACCTGCCTCATGTTCATTCTGCCTGCCAGAAGAACTAAGAGGGAAATGGGAAAGTTTCCACATCCCTGACAGGTCTTAATCCAATATAACCGATCTCTTTCTAAGAGGAGATAATTATAACCCAGACATATACGGAGAGAAGACCATGTGAAGACACAGAGAAGATGGTCATCTACAAGACCACGAAAAGGGCCTCAGAAGAAACCATCATGAGGATACCTTGATCCAGAATTTTAGCTTCCAATACTGTGGGAATATAAAGTTTTGTTGTTTAAGCCACTCAGTCTGTGGTACTTTGTGGCAGCCTTAGCAAATGAATACAACCTTTGGTAAATAAAATTAAAACTAGAAGAGCAAGATGGCAGGTAATAATACAGACAATAAGTGGTACAGATGTTCATAGCAGAGGGAAAAAGGGAGAGAAAAGCATAGGGATGGAGAGATGAAGAAAGAGCTGTGGTAGAAGTAGAGTGTATCTAGTTCTAAGAAGAGTTGGGCATTGATAATAAGAATGAGTAGACATTCTATGGAAACAGAATAGTCCAAACAATGGCAGGAGTAAAAAAAAAAAAATTGCAAGATGCCATTGAGATGTATTTGCTTTGAAAAGAGACTTGGAAAATGTTTATATGAAAATTAAAGTAGAGTTACAACCATGGGTATAAGTATGTTTTCCTGAAAGAGAAAATACACAGATAGAAAAGAAGAACCTTGAAGTTAAAATCTTCATTCAATAATTTTTAGTTTATAGAATTAAACTGAAGGAATGGTTAAGAAAAGAGAGTCCATTCATTTGCAAAGGCTGCCACAAAGATGAAAAAAAATAGATCCAGAGACAGAGAAGGATCAATCAGACCATCAAACCTCAGAAGGAAGGTAAGGGAGGGTGGGGGTAAGGGGGAGAGATCAACCAAAGGATTTGTTTGCATGTATATAAGCCTAATCAATGGACACAGACAACAGGGGGGAGAGGGCATGAGTGGGGGGATGCGGTGGGGGGACAATGGGGTGATAAGGACACATATGTAATACCTTAATCAATAAAGAAAAACAAAACAACTTTACAAGCTTTCCTTTAAAACTTTGAATAGCTATTGCCAACTTGGTTTCCATATAGTTTGTATCAATTTATCATCTCACCAAAAATTCATGAGATGGCTTGACTCCCCACACTCCCATCAACACAATGTGTTTATCTTTGTCAATCTGATAGGTGAAATATGGATGGCATCTCATCATTTTAATTTACATTTATCTTCTTATAAATATGGTTTCATATGTTTAAAGCTATTTGTATTTCCATTTCTATGTTCCATTTGGTTGGATTCTTGGTCAGTTTTTAATAGGAGTTTGATTTTATCAATTTACAAAAGCTCTGTATACATTAAAATTTATTTTTTTGTATTTCATGTGTTAAATATGCATTTGTACAGTTTGTCATTTCTATTTTTTGTTGACTTTTTTCATGCAGACTTTTAAAAAATACAGTCAAATTTGAATTAAAAAAGAAGAATAGAGTCCAAGAAATATGTATAAAATCAAAACAATACAATGACATACAGCAAGGCAGTAGTCACCAAGTACTAATGAAACAATGAGACCAAGGGCTTAAAAACCTGTGTGTCACCGAAACTGGTTTGGCTCAGTGGATAGAGCGTCGACCTTCGGACTCAAGGGTCCCAGGTTCGATTCCGGTCAAGGGCATGTACCTGGGTTGCAGGCATGTCCCCAGTGGGGGATGTGCAGGAGGCAGCTGATCGATGTTTCTCTCTCATTGATGTTTCTAACTCTCTATCTCTCTCCCTTCCTCTCTGTGGAAAATCAATAAAATATATTAAAAAAAACAAAACAAAAAAAACCTGTGTGTCATATATTTTCCAAAAGTCCTTAAAGGGAAGAAATGGCAATGTATTCTTTTTCTTCTATTGTCTCTCTCATGCATTAGTAGAGTGCTGAAGGCATATTAGGTTTATAACAAATACAAAATTTATATCTGAACTTTATATATCCTTGCACAAAAAAAAAAGACTTTTCATTATGAAACTCCATGATTAAAGTAAGAATTGGACTCACCCTTCCCAGTCATGAATTTACCCAAAAACTCCTCCCATGTACCAGGCTCTGGGTGCAATTTTGCCATTTGGTAGAAATAAAAATAGGACACAGCCACATCTTTAGCATTCCGTGCCACATAGACCATCTGTGGAAAGAGATGATAAATCATAATTTTGTTTATATTATTAAAAATATGTAAACTTTTGATTACCTTGACAGAATGCCTATTTTTCTTTTTCTCATTTTCTATCTTGGTGTGTATAGATATATCCTAACATAGAATATTGATTAAATCCTAATTATTTTAACACAAAGTCTTCTCATCTCTCACACCTCAGGGTTCTCTTTAGCCTTTGAAAAGACATCTCTTGAAATATGGAAAACCAAGTGAAATAAGAATTAAATATTAAATTAACAAAAATTGATATTATTCTAACATTTAGAATATTTTTCTGTATCATCACTTAGCAAAACTAATAAAAAACAGCAATTTTTAGAGTTGAAAAAATGTCATATTTTTCATTAAAAATGAAATACTTTTGGGTAAATTCAGTCAATAAAGATGAAACACTATTCACTCTATCCATGTTTATAATGATTATAATGAAGAGGAAGGAGAATGAGTAGTAGTAGGAGAAGAATAAAACAAACAAAAGAAAAACAGAGGAACATAATTATAAAGAATAAAATGGCAGTAAATACATACCTATAATAATCACTTTAAATGCAAATGGCTTAAATGCTCTAATGAAAAGACATAGGGTAGCTGAATGGACAAGAAAACAGGATCTATATATATGTTGTCTACAAAGGATCCACCTCATAATAAAGAAACACACAGACTAAAACTAAAGGGATGGAAAAAGATGTTTCATGCAAAAGGTAATGTAATGGAGTAGTAATACATTTATCTGACAAAATGGAATTTAAAATAAAGGCTATAAAGACATAAGGAAAGACACTGCATAATGATAAAGGAATTAATCTAACAAGAAGGTATACCCATTGTACACATTTATAAACCCAACATAGGAGTACCTAAATATATAAAGCATATTTTGATGGACTAAGGGAGAGATTGACAATAATACAGTCATAGTGGGGGATTTTAATACCCCACTGACATCAATGCATAAGTCTTCCAGACAGAAAATCAAGGAACAGCAGCCTTAGATGGCACACTAGACCAGATGGATTTAATTGATATCTGCAAAGCATATTACCCCAAAGCATCAGAATTACAGGATATTCATAGAACATTTTACAAGATAGACCACATATTAGGGCACACAATAAGTCTCAGTAAATTTAAGAAGACTGAAATCGTATCAAGCATCTTTTCTGACCATAGCAGTATGAAACTAGAAATCAATCACAAGAAAAAAACTGAAAACACACAAAGCAATGGAGGCTAAATAACATGATACCAAGCACTTAATGGGTTAAAAATTCAATTAAAGAAAAAGGAAAACATTCCTTAGAACATATAAAAATGAAAACCCAACCTAAAACATATGAAGCACAGCTAAAGCAGTCCTGGAAGGGAAATTCATAGAGACACAGGCATATTTGAAACAAGAAACATCTCAAATAAACAATCTAATTTTACATTTAAATAAAGTAGAAAAAAAAATCCCAAAATGATTAGAAGAAAGGAAATAATAAAGATCAGAGAAGAAATAAACAAAATAGAGTCTTAAAAAAAGTACAAATCATCCATGGAAACAAGAGCTGGTTCTTTGAAAAGATGAACAAGATTGAAAACCTCTAATCAGACACATCCAAAAAAAAAAAAGAGAGAGAAAGAGGACCCAAATAAATAAAATCAGAAATAAAAGAAGTAACAAATGACACAGAAATACAAAGGATTGCAAGAAAATATTACATACAACCGTATGCCAACCAAGTGGACAATCTGAACAAAATAGATAAATTCCTAGAAACATACAATCTTCCAAAACTGAATCAGGAAGAATCAGAAAATATGAATAGACTGATTACAAATAAGGAAATTGAAACAGTAATAATAATAATTAAAACAAACTCCCAAAAAACAAGTTCCTTGACTGGATGGCTTCACAGGTGAATTTTAACCAAAGAAAATTTGACACCTATCCTCCTCAAACTATTCCAAAAATCCAAGGGAAGACTCCCAAGTTCTTTTTCTGAGGCTAGCCTTATTGGAATTCCAAAACCAGATAAAGACATTACATAGAAAGAATATTATAGACCAATATCCCTGATGAACTTAAATGCTAAAATCCTTGACAAAATATTAGCAAACTGGATCCAGCAATACATTCAAAAGGTCAAACACCATGATAAAGTGGGGTATACAAGGTTAGCACAATATCTGAAAATCCATAAACATGATACACCACATAAACAAAATGAAGGATAAAATCACATGATCATATCAATACATAAAAAAGAGCACTTGATAAAATACAATACTCATTTATGATAAAAGCTTTCAGCAAAGTGGGAATAGAGAAAACCTATCTGAACATAATAAAGGCTATATATGACAAACCTACAGTCAGCATTATACTCAATGGACAAAAACTACAAGTGTTTCTCTTAAGATAAGGAACACCAGGAACAACACAAGGATGTCTGTTTTGCCACCCTTATTCAACATATTACTGGAAATCTTAGCCACAACAATCAGGCAAGAAGAAGAAAGAAAGTTGGGGGCAGGTAAAAGAGGGATAAATGGTAAAGGAAGGAGATTTGATGTTGGTGAACAAACAATAGAATATACAGATAATGTATTATAAAATTATACATTTGAAACCTATATAATTTTATTAACCAACTAGTGGCTCGTTGCATGAAGATTCACGCAATAGGCCTTCCTTCCCCTGGCTGCTGGTACCAGTTTTCCTCCGGCACCCGGGACCCAGGCCTTTGGTCCAGCCACAGCAGCGAGGCTTGGCTTCTCTGCTCCGACTGCTCCCAGCCCCTCCTTTTTTTTTTTTCCAGCTTCTTGAGCAGAGGCCAGGGCTGGCTGGAAGCCTGGGTAGCCCCTGGCGACCCAGGTCCCCAGCCACTCCTTGAGCGAGAGTCCAGGGTCATCAGGAAGCTTGGCTTCCTTCATTTCTGGGAGCAACCCAAGCCTCCTGCTCACTCCAGCTCCGTGGCCACTGCCATCTTCAGTAGTCTTCACTCTTCACTCCATGCCTGTGTATGCAAATTAACTCTCATCTTTGTTGGGTTAATTTGTATAGTCACTCTAATTGGCTGGTGGGTGTAGCAGAGTGGTGGAGTGATGGTTAATTTGCATGTTTCTCTTTTATTAGTGTAGATGTTACCCTAGTAAATTCATTATTTTATATATGCTAATTAGACTGGACATCTTCCGAACATTCTTCTGGACATCCTTCCGGACACAGCCATGGTGGCGGGGGCCAAGACAGAGGCATTTAGGAGCAATCAGGTCAGCAGAGGAGAGCAGTTAAGGAGATAGGCTGACAGGGGAGAGCAGTTAGGGGCAACCAAGCTGTCAGGGGAGAGCAGTTAAGCACGACCATCTATACCAGCAGTTCTCAACCTGTGGGTCATGACCCCTTTGGCGGTTGAACGACCCTTTCACAGTGTTTGCCTAAGACCATCCTGCATATCAGATATTTACATTGCAATTCATAACAGTAGCAACATTACAGTTATTAAGTAGCAACAAAAATAATTCATGAGGAACTGTATTTAAAGGGCCAGAAGGTTGAGAACCACTGATCTATACTAATATACCGGTAATATGCTAATTAGGCCAGATGTCTTCTGGACAAAGCCACAGTGGCAGGGGCCAAGGGAGAGGCAATTAGGTCCTACCAAGCTGGCAAGGGAGGGCAGTTAAGGGGTCAAGCTGGCAGGTGAGAGCAGTTAAGGGCTACCAGGCCAGCATGGGATAGAAATTAGGGGCAACCATCTATACTAATAAAAGGGTAATATGCTAATTAGACTGGGCGTCTTCCGGACGTCCTTCCAGACAAAGTCACAGTGGCGAGGGCCAAGGCAGAGGTGGTTAGGGGTGATCAGGCTGGAAGGGGGTGCAGTTATGGGGATCAGGCCAGCGGGGGGATGGCGATCAGACAGGTAGGCAGGTGAGCAGTTAGGAGCCAGCAGTTCCGGATTGGTGAGGATGCAAGCCGGGCTGAGGGACAGCTTCCTGCCCTGTGCATGAATTTCATGCACTGGGCCTCTAGTATTTAATAAAAGATAAGACATATAATTATCTAATCAAAGGACTTGTAATTTAGAGCATAGAGGAAATATTTACCTTAATAATAAAAAGAAAGAAGCCCCTATAGTAAGTAAAAGGTAAAAAACCTTGATAGATACTTTAGAAAAAAAACACAAATAAATAACACAATGGAATACTACTCAGTCATAAAAACAAAAAAGAAAGAAAAATTTTATCCTTTGTAGTAGCAGAGATGGGGCTGGAGAACATTATGCTAAGTGAAAGAGCAAGTCTGAGAAAAACAAGTACCATACGATTTCCCTCATATGTGGAATCTAATGAACAAACTGAACTAACAATTAAAACAGAAACAGTCTCATAGGTAGAAATCAACTCACAGCTGTTGGGTGTAGGTGGGGTGGTACTGGGAGAGGAACATGGAGGGATTTAGCAAAAAAATAAAAAAGAGAGAAAGAACTCAATGTGGTGATTGCTGGTGGAACAAGGGGTTGCGGGAGGTGGAGGAGTGCATAGGGGGATAAATGGTGTTGGAAGGAAACTTGAACTGGGGTGGTAAACACACAACACAATACAAATGTACAGATGATGTGTTGAAGAATTGTGTACCTGAAACCTGTATAATTTTAACCCCAATAAAATAAAGGAAAAATATCTAAGCTATGTAAATGTTCTTAATGTAATTATCATTATAGAACTACAAAGTAAAACCACAATGAGATGCCACCAGACATTTACTAGTATGGCTAAAGTTAAATAGTTTTAGTTATATCTTGTGTTGATGAGGATGCAAAATAACTTCAACTTTTGCATAATTTTGTTCAATGTTTAAATTGGTGCATGTGATTGAAAAGATGTTTGAAAAAATCTACTAAAGATGAATCAATGCATACCCTAAGATCTAGCCATTCCATCCCAATATATTTAATCAAGAAAAATATGTATATATCAATAAAAGACTTGTATAAGAATGTGCAATATTTTCAATGCTGGCAACCAACAACTACCCAACTATCCCTTAAAAGTGCCATGGACAGGTAAGCTATGAAACAGTCACATATACATAATGAAATGCCTTACATCAGTGCTTCTCAAATTTTAGCTTGAATCAAATTCACCTGGAGGTCTTATTAAAACTCAAATGGCTGTAGCCACCCCCATTGTTTCTGAATCAGTAGGACTGAATTGGGCCTAAGAATTTGCATCTCTAATGAGCTACTTTTCCTCAGGGTACCATGTTTTGTGATCCAGAAGGCTACATTAAACAAAATAAGCATGATGAGAATTGATCTCACCAACACTATGTTGAATGAAATAAGCTAGATATTCAAGATTATATATTTTATGATTACAGACAAAAAAAACTCAAACTAGCTCATGGTGAAAACTTTCTGGATAGTGGTTATTTTGGAGACAGGGATTCTTGCCTGGAAATGTACACAAACAGAGCTTTTAGGGAGCTGGTAACATTTAATTTTTTGGTTTTATGGGTATACTCACTTTGTGAAAATTCATCAAGTGCATTATGATGTATGCACTTTTCTCCCTAAATGTTATGCTTGAATTAAGATGATTATTAAAAAAAATCCTAAAACAATTCCATAAATATGTAACGTATATATTATAAATTATATATAATTATACTAGTGGCCCAGTGCAATAATCTCTGTATGGAAGGGAGGGTGTCCCTCTGCCCAGCCTGCACCCTCTCCAATCTGGGACCCCTCCAGGGATGTCCGACTGCCGGTTTAGGCCGGATCCCTGATCAGGCCTAAACCGGCAGTCAGACATCCCTCTTGCAATCTGGGACCACTGGCTCCTAATGGCTCACCTACCTGCCTGCCTGATAGCCCCTAACAACTCTGCCTGCTGACCTGATTGCCCCCAACTTCCCCCTCCTGCCAGCCAGGTTTTCCCCAGCTGCCCCCCTGCTGGCCTGCTCACCCCCAACTGAACTCCTGTGCTGGCCTGCTCACCCTAAACTGGCCCCCCCTGCCAGCCTGCTTACCCCCAACTGTCCCCCCCTGCCAGCCTGATTGCCACTAACTGCCTCTGCCTCAGCCCCACCACCATGGCTTTGTCTGGAAGGATGTCCGGAAGGTCTCCTGGTCTAATTAGCATATTACTCTTTTATTAGTATAGATATTTATAAATTACAATGACACTGAATTCATGAATAAGCAGTTCTGGAGTATTTAAATATCTATTGTTTACAAGTGGACAGTGAAAGGATTTAGACAGAAAGGTATTTTAGAGAAGGGGAACCTGAGAGAATCTTATGGCTTGGGCACTGAGTATTAGAAATCCCTTAGCTATAGCAGTGAAATCCTTTGGTATATTTTGATCTTTAATGTATGGACCACATTATTATATTTTTACAATGATTTACCCAGGGGTTGAAAACTCATCTTAATTCCTACATAATTAGTAAAAGAAATTACAACACAATTAAGAATCTTTTTATTTAAATTTTGCTACCTTGCAGTTATTCTTCCAAAATGAAGAAGGAAGAAGTTGAACAGGCAGGTGTGTTTTCACTAATCGAGGAGACTGCATTTTTTTCAAATCCTCAATGCCTATAAGCATAAAAGTTAAATTATATTATAAATGTGGAATCATAAAGGTCAATTACAATATAATCTAAGACTTTGTAAACTTTAACCCCACTATATGGCTTGAAATGATTATATGGCTAAATGACCTCATATAAATCTAAAATCTATTTGAGGTTAAAAAATGATTAATTCTGGTTAGTTAGGCTGTTTTATTGCCTATGAATTGTAGAGTTTATTATCTTTGTATTAAATATAAAATCTTCATATATAATATCTGATGAGACAGAAACAGCAGTAGGTCAAGATGTCCAAATTTTTCCTTCATTTACCTTCTTCTTTGCCTCATTTACAATGTGAGGAAATGGAACTAGAGAGTTTCAAAATCCCTTTTCTGCTTTATTTTTTTGGCATTTTAATATATATTTTTAAATTTATTTTTTAATTACAGTTGACATACAATATAATATTCATTTAGGTGTACAACATAGTGATTAGACATTATAATATCTTTTGAAGTGATCACCCTGGTTTAAGTCTAGTAGACTTTACATCCCCATGACTATTTTTATAACTGGCAATTTGTACTTCATCCCTTTCCAGCTTTCTTGAGATCAAATTAAGCTATGAGGTTCATGACTAATTTACAAATTTTTAATAATGTAAGACTTTATAACAATGTAGTAATGTAAGACTTTTTTTCAAGTGCTAAGAAAAAGGTGGGTCAACTCAATACTACACGTGAATAGTTTACAGCCTAATCTGCATAGGCTTGAGCAATGATTTACAAAACAAAGGAGACCTAAATTCAACATTTTTTTTCTTGAGTCTGTAAAGATCAGCTAACTAGCAGTAGATATGATTCTATATTGAATCAAACACTGAATTTTTTTGTGTGTAATGATCACCAAATATTCAAATGTTAAAGACTTCCACCGGTCCTATTAACAAAAAATATATATATACTCATCAACATTTCTTCTGAATAAGTAAATACTCTTTTATTATAGACACTTATGATTCATATCTGTATCATTTTTCATCATCACTCCTCTAGACACCACTAAAAGATATAGGAATTTACTCTTATGGTGAAAAAGAACATTAAGAGAAAATACCATTTTCCATTCCAGGAACTATAAGTTCCATGAATGGCACTCGGTTGTATATTGCATCCCGTTTACATTTCTCTGCATCTCCATTGTTATAGATCAAATCCACTATTTCACTGACCCAGGTTGTTCCTAGAAAAAAAAAAAGAAAGAGAGAGAGAAGGAACTCTAAACTTTTCTGTCAAAAAGAGTATGAGACGGTCACAAGACATTATGTAACATCAAAAAACAAAACCGTGCTCTTTGAATTCATGCCTTTTTTCTCTTCTCTCTTTTTCTAGTAGACATCCTTATTTATCTTGAACATATGCTGTATGCATGTATTGTGCATGTGTGTCAAATCTGATTAAAATACTCATAAAAGTAAAGCCTGAAAAGGAAGTAAAATATGGGGTATAAAAGAAACATTGTGGGCCCTGACTGGGTAGTTCAGTTGGTTAGAGCATCCTCCCATACATCAAGGTTGCTGGTTCCAATCTCTGGTCAGGCCACATACTAGAATCAGCCAATGAATGCATCAATAAGTGGAATAACCACTCAATGTTTCTCTCTCTCTCTCTCTCTCTCTCTCTCTCTCAAATTAATCAATAAAAAAATAAAAACTAACAAACAAAATTTTAGAAAAGAGATGTTGTGGAAGTAATGATAGCTCATTTTCCTGTGTGGGGAGCAGCCAATTTTAATGACTCTGAACTCCAATTTGTACATTTTTATTAATATCAAAAAGACTATTATTCTTTGGGATTGAAGGGCACTTTGGGTAAAACTGAATTTTTTTTGTGTATAATGATCACCAAATATTCAAATGTTAAAGACTTCCACCGGTCCTATTAACAACAATAACAACAACAACAACAACAACGAAATATATATATATATATATATGTATATATATATATATATATATATATATATATACTCATCAAAATTTCTTCTTATTCAGATATTATCTTTGGGTAGAAGTGGAGTATAATATGATTATTAGAATAAGTAAATACTCTTTCATTATAGACACTTATGATTCATTTTGGTGAAGAGAAAAACAGGGGTGAAGGAAAACAAAAAGAACTTTGTCATTTTTTTTAATGTATATTATTGATTTTTTACAGAGAGGAAGGGAGAGAGATAGAGAGTTAGAAACATCGATGAGAGAGAAACATCGATCAGCTGCCTCCTGCACATCTCCCACTGGGGATGTGCCCGCAACCCAGGTACATGCCCTTGACTGGAATCGAACCTGGGACCCTTCATTCCGCAGGCCGACGCTCTATCCACTGAGCCAAACCGGTTTTGGAGACTTTGTCATTTTATCTGTGGTGACCGGTGTGACACTACCAAGTCAAACAATATATTCTGTTTGAACACAGTGGATCAAGTTACTCTGTTCTTTATGAAATTGTGTCTTACCAGATTCTGAGAAATTGCTATAATGTACATGAGCATTGGCTCCATTTAATTGTCTATGTCACTCCATGATCTGGTTATCAACATACTGTTTAAAAAGTGATTACAATTCATAAGAGAAAAATGTCTTCTTAATTGTTCCCTGCTCTTTCCCCTTTACAAAACATGTAATGATAGTCTCTAAACTGAATAATCATTGAGGGTGAGAACTAAAAAATTAAATAATTAATCCATGCAAACAGCATAGTTTTTGAAGAATGATCTTCATATGGAGGTACTTTTGAATTGGTTCCAGATATTAGAGTACTTTAGGCCTCATTTTTGTTTAGTCCTTTTTGTGGACAACTCTTACTCCTTCATGTCCCTAAATCACAAGTACAAGACTCATCTCTATCCTTCTAACTCAGACAATTACAGTACTAAGAAAAAGGTGGGTCAACTCAATACTATACTTGAATAGTTTTTTTGCCTAATATGCATAGGCTTAAGCAATAATTCATAGAACAAAAGAGATCTAAATTCAACATATTTCATTTCCTATGTTGAAATGGGTGGTTCAAGTTGTGGCCAATGAAATTTGATAGAAAGAAATTCCATTTTAGATATGCTTTCAGTTGAAAATGTTTATTTTCTAGGAGTTTTGAAAAAAAGATATGGTTTAGTTAGCTTTCCCTGGCTGGTATGGTTCAGTGGGAACATCCTTCTGTACACCAAAAGGAGACAGGTTCAGTTCCCCATCAGGGCACATATCTAGGTTTCATGTTCTATTGGGAGGCAACAAATTGATGTTTTTCATCCACATGGATGTTTCTCTTTCTCTATCTCTCTCCCTTCCTCTCTCTAAAATAAAATAAAATAAAATTTTAAAAATTATTTAAGTTGAATATTTTTAAAAATTTATCTTTATTGTTGAAAGTATTACAGATGTCCCCCTTTTTCCTCCCCACTGACCCCCTCCAACCCACTCCTGCCCCCTCCCCAGGCACTTCCTGTCTGTCTATGCATATATACATATAAGTTCATTGATTAATCTCTTCCTGCCCCTTCTCTCTGAAATACATCAGTCTGTTGCATGCTTCAATGTCTCTGGATCTTTTCTGTTCATCAGTTTATTTTGTTCATTAGATTCCACATATAAGTGAGATCATGTGATATTTATCTTTCTCTGACTGGTTTATTTTGCTTAGCACAATATTCTCCAGGTCCCTCCATACTGTCTCAAAGGGTAAGAGATCCTTAACTTGGAACAAAAGAAAAGAAAAGAAAATGACCAAAAAGAGTACATGATTAATTTATGTGTAGCCACCTAGCCATCTAATATTTAGTACATTAGAAAAAATTCAGCATCAAAGAGCACCTTTGTAGATGAACTATTTGTGTAATAGTACCTTCCAAGGACTTCCTTAATAGTTTCCTATTAATCTACACTAATAAAAGATAAACATGGAAATTGACCATACCTTTGCTACACCTTAAGCCCCGCCCACCAGCCAATCAGAGCGACTATATGCAAATTAACCCAACCAAGATGGTGGCTGGCAGCGACAGAGCTGGAGCAAGCAAGAGGCTTGGTTGCCCCAACAATGGAGGAAGCCAAGCTTCCCAGCTGCCATGGCCGGCTCTGAGCTCCACTCAAAGCAACAAAGTTTCAATTATAGAAGGTAAATAAACCCCAGATACCTGCTTTCAGCCAGCCGTGGCCACGGAGCTGGAGAGAGCAAGAGTGGGTTGCTCCTGGCAATGGAGGAAGCCAAGCTTCCCTCCCGCCCACCCTGGTCTGCTCTGAGCTCCTCTCAAGGCTACAAAGTTTCAATTATAGAAGGAAAATAAATCCCAGAATAAAAAAGAAGAAAGAAAAAAAGGAGAGGCTGGGAGCTTCTATCACCAGGAGGGCTTGGCCAGCCTGAAAACAGCCATCAACCCCTCACCCAGGCTGGCTAAACCTCCATTGGGTGAGGGCCCCCACTGGGGGGTGCTTGACCAGCCTGCAAACAGCCATCAGCCCCTCACCCAGGCTGGCTAGACACCCCAGTGGGAACCCCCACACTGAAGGGGGTATGACCAGCCTGAAACACCCATAAGCCCCTCTCCCAGGCTAGCCAGGCACCCCAGCAGGACCCCCACCCTGATCCAGGACACCCTTCAGGGCAAACCAGCTGGCCCCCACCCATGCACCAGGCCTCTATCCTATATAATAAAAGGGTAATATGCAAACTGACCCTAACAGCAGAATGACTGGGAATGACTGGTCACTATGGCACACACTGACCATCAGGGGGCAGACGCTCAATGCAGGAGCTGCCCCCTGGTGGTCAGTGCGCTCTCACAGCGGAAGCCCTGCTCAGCCACAAGCCAGGCTGCCAGCTGCCAGCACAGCGGTGGTGGTGGGAGCCTCTCCCGCCTCCTCAGCAGTGCTAAGGATGTCCGACTGCAGCTTAGGCCTGCTCCTCGCTGGCAAGTGGACATTCCCCGAGGGCTCCCGGGCTGCCAGAGGGATGTCTGACTGCCAGCTTGAGCCCGATCCCCCAGGGAGCAGGGCTATCCAGCAGGTGGACATCCTCCGAGGGGTCCCAGACTGCAAGAGGGCATAGGCCAGGCTATAGGACCCCCCGACTGCACAAATTTTTGTGCACTGGGCCTCTAGTAAATGTATAAAAATAGCAAAACAACAACTCATATCATTTCTCAGTTTCTTTCCTTAAGTCTTATAGTTTTCAGTGTGTAGGGCTTACATTCTCTTTTTTGAGACTGTTTACTAAAGAGAGCAGTTGTTTAAATTTATAACAAAGTATTTCTAAACATATTTATAAAACATGTTGAAAACAATGAAATATTAATATTTTACAAAATATTTTAAAATATTAAAATGAACAAAATATTTAAACATTAAATTATATAGAAGTATATATATTCATATTCTAATTTACCAAGTCATTTATATGTACAGTTTTAATATTTTTTATTTGAATTTTAAAAGGGAAACAAAACAACAGCATTAATTTTTCTTTAGATAGAGCTTCCAATAGGAAGTGAGTTTGTCTAATTTGAAACAAAACTACACCAGCAACAAACAGCTACAATGATTTTTTAGAAGTCCAATGCGCTATCCATTGCGCCACGGAGCCACCTGTAGCTACAATGATTTTTTAACAAGTGATCTGCTAATCATTGGGCTTACACATATGGATCAATAAGTAATCATCAAGTACAGTGCCTTTGAACAATGCAGGGGTTAGGGGTTCTAACTTTTGACTCCCTCAAAACTTAACCACAGACATCTGTCCTTTGTATTCACAGAAAGTTTCAGGATCCCTGCAGATCCCCGTCCCCAGAAGCTCATGTGTCTTACATAAAATGATGTAGTAGAACAATGCAGTCAGCTCTCAATATCCTTGAGTTCCCAACTGAAGATGGAAAATACTGTTGCTGTAAAAACGAAGATATCCTTACCATTTGCAACAGCATGGATGGAACTGGAGAGCATTATGCTAAGCGAAATAAGCCAGTCAGAGAAAGATAAATATCACATGATCTCACTCATTTGTGTAATATAATGAACAACATAAACTGATGAACAAAAGAAGATCTAGAGACAGAGAAGCATCGATCAGACCGTCAAACCTCAGAGGGAAGGTAGGGGAAGGGTGGGGTAAGGGAGAGAGATTAACTAAAGGACTTGTATGCATGCATATAAGCCTAACAAATGGACACAAACACCAGGTGGGTAAGGGCATGAGTGGAGGGGTCGAGGGGCTCTGGGGGCATAAGGACACATAGGTAATACCTTAATCAATAAAGAAAAAAGAAAAAAAATACTGTTTTCCATCTGCAGTTGGTTGAATCTGCTGATGCACAACCTGGGAATATGGACAGTCAACTGTATATATATTTTTTAAATCCTTAAGTAAGTAGATCCATGAAGTTCAAATTCATGTTGTTCAAGGGTCAACTGTACAAATAAATGAAAAGGTCTTACCAGATTTGGGATAGGTGGCTATCAAAAGGTCATCTGGTCGGCTTTCAAATGACTCCACCTGGGACCACTCCTCAGCAATGCTCCAGAAGAGAGGAATACCCTGAACATCCACTAACTCCCTTCTGTAGATATCCAGCTTGTTGTCCATGTTTGAGAGACTATATTTTATGCAAAGAGGCACAAGTTAAAAAGCCTTTGTTTTACATAACATCAATATGATTAAAATTAATTACATGTTATTCACTAAGGTCATATTTCATTTCTCTAGGTCTAGCAGCGTCAGATCACAGTACTGTGCATTACAAATCAGCAGAAGAAAAAAAGTATTGTAAAAATCAATGAGGTCTTGCACAATTTATTTTATATGTACTGGTTATATGATAATATCATCAATATTTTTAATGGGTATACAAAGACTTCTGGGATATGTAATAAAATTACTGGACTTTAGAGTTAGAAGAAAGTGTCCTTCTTAACCACCATGCTGCCAATTCATTGCAGTGGGAATGTGAATAAGCCCCATGACTACTCTGAATGTTCTTAAGTATAAAATCAGGAGTGGCCTAACTTAGTACTTCCTTAAATTACAGGCTGAGCCACTGAATGCAAATTAGCTGAAAGTAAATTATTCTACAATAGACCACAAGAATAAAAGCGGGGGGGAGGACTTGAGGTAAGTATAGCATTGGAAATACATTGCTCTGATTAAGGTTTTAGCTTCCTGAGGTCCTCTAGCAGCTACTGAATCTTACTTCAATAATTAAAATCAGAACCCTCTGAAGCCAATAGACATAACCTAACTGTATCTTTTCCAAAGTGCAATTTCTTATCCTCTTTATTTCTCTTTTTTCAAGTCCTTACAACTCCACCCTTATTCTACCTCAACCAAATACCTTTTACTTTAAAGGTTTATGAAGTCACAGGATACCAAATCAATATACAAATACCTGTTGCATACATATAAGTTAATAAAAAACTATCACAAAGAGAAATTAATAAAATAATCCCATTTGCAACTACATAAAAACTATCTAGGAATAAATTTAACCAAAGAAATAAAGACCTATACACTGAAAACTATAAGACATTAAGGAAAGGAACTGAAGACACAAATAAATGAAAAATATTCTGTACTTATGGATTGGAAGAATTAATATTTTTAAAATGTCCATACCATCCAAGGTAATCTATAGATTCAATGTAATCCCTGTCAAAATTTCAAAGACATCTTTCACAGAAATAGAACAAACAATCCTAAAATATGTGTGGAACCACAGAAGACCCAAAACAGCCAAAGTAATCTTAAGAAAGAAAATCAAAGCTGGAGAGGCATCACACTCCATGATCTCAAACTATATTACAAAGTTATAGTAATAAAAACAGTATGGTAGTATAAGAAAAAAGGGTACATAGATCATTAGAACAGAATAAAAAGCAAGAGTTAATTTGGAAAAGAGAACTTTCCAGCCAGGAACTAGCATGTATAAAGACCCTATGCTTTCATTCTGGGACAGAGAGATAAGGTCTATGTGCCTACAGTGCAAAAAGTGAGGATGAATTGTGAATACTTCGCTAAATTATGTGGTAAGAAACTAAAGATTTCAGGGTTATTTCTGGGTAATTAAATGTGTCTGGGATATACTGGGTTTCTGATTAGTCTCACAAGAATAAGAGGGTCCACTGACTGTCATTATGCATACTTCCAGCAGTAGTTCTGTCTATATTATATGAGAGAATGGTGATATGCAACTGAATCTGAATGTTCCTGAGTGTCACTGAGGGTGGAGTGTATAATTAGATATGGTTGCAGTTTTTTGTTGTTGTTTGTTTTTTGCTTTTACTGAAAATCTTGGGATTTATAAACACCATAAAGTTTCAAACTTAATAATCACAAGTATAACTTATGAACCTTGTTCAGTGAACAGTTTTTGTCCTAAAATGCCTATGTAACTTACAATTTGGTGGTACCATATTCACCTCACCACTCACGTCAGCAATCTAGAGATTCTGTCTTCTCTTTAACTTTTCTAAATCCAATCATTTCACAAGTCTGATTATTTCTTTTTCTTTCAAGTGTCCCTGGGAAAAGCAGCTTCTCTTCATGAACTATCTTAGTAGTTAAGACTGTTAGCTCCCTAGAATCATAAATAATATGCTAGATCTGTCATTCGCTACCAATGTGACTCTGGACAATCAAAATTCTAATTTAATTTTTTAATCTTAAAGTGGAGGTAATGATTTACTAACTTTGCACAGCTATTGTGATGGAGAAATAAGATGATGGATGTAACATGTATATTGATAAAACATGGTGTATATTCGATAAAGCATAGCCATTATTAATATTACTAGAGGCCCGGTACACAAAAATTTGTGCACTCGGGGGGGGGGGGGTCCCCCAGCCCGGCCTGTGCCCTCTCGCAGTCTGGGACCCCTCGGGAGATAATGATCTGCTGGCTTAGGCCTGCTCCCAGGTGACAGAGGGCAGGCCCAATCCCTAAGTGCAGCCCCTGGTCAGGCTCAGAGCAGGGCTGATTGGGGAGTTGGGGCGCCGCCCCCTGTCATGCACAGAGCAGGGCAGATTGGGAGGTTGCGATGCCACCCTCAGTCATGCTCAGGGTAGGGCCGATTGGGGGGTTGGGGCACCGCCCCCTGTTACACTCAAGGCAGGGTCAATGGGGAGGTTGTGGCGCCACCCCCTGTCACGCACAGAGCAGGGCCGATCAGGGGGTTGGGGCGCTGCCCCCTGTCACTCACAGAGCAGGGCCCATCAGGGGGTTGAGGAGCTCCCCCCTGTCACTCACAGAGTAGGGCCGATAGGGGAGTTGGGGCACCGCCCCCTGTCACACACAGAGCAGGGCGGATCAGGGGGTTGGGGCGCTGCACCCTGTCACACTCAGGGCAGGGCCAATGGGGAGGTTATGGCTCTACCCTGTCACACACAGAGCAGGGCCGATAGGGGAGTTGGGGCACCGCCCCCTGTCACACACAGAGCAGGGCGGATCAGGGGGTTGGGGCGCTGCACCCTGTCACACTCAGGGCAGGGCCAATGGGGAGGTTATGGCTCTACCCTGTCACACACAGAGCAGGGCCCGTGGGGGCGGGGGGTTGGGGCACCGCACCCTGTCACACACAGAGCAGGGCCGATCAGGGGGTTGGTGCGCTGCACCCTGTCACACACAGAGCCGCAGGGCAATCGGGGGATTGGGGAGCTCCCCCCTATCATGCACAGAGCAGGGCTGATCAGGGGGTTTGGGCGCTGCCCCCTGTCACGCTGATCCCGGTGCCGGGAGGCATATTACCCTTTTACTATATAGGATAGAGGCCTGGTGCATGGGTAGGGGCTGGCTGGTTTGCCCTGAAGGGTGTCCTGGATCAGGGTGGGTGTCCCCACTGGGGTGCCTGGCCAGGCTGGCTGAGGGGCTGAGGGCTGTTTTCCCACTGGCAGTTGACTAAAAGCTCCGAACTGCTCCTTGTTTTCTTTTTTTTTTTTATTCTGGGCCAGCTTTAGCTCTGAGGCCTTGCTGCTGAAAACATGGATACAATGTTGTGGTCCGGGGCTGACTGAAAGCCCGTTTTGTTTAGCTTCTTATTTGCAACATAGTAATAGTTGCTTAGAGTTGCAACTGAGAGTCGGGCAAGTGAGGCGGGGGAACGTTGGAGTCTGCAGTCCCTGGAGGAAGCAAGCCTCCCTGCTCGCTTCAGTGCCTGGCTGCCGGCCGCCATCTTGGCTGACAGTTAATTTGCATAAGGATACGTTGATTAGCCAATGGGAAGGGTAGCGGTCGTACGCCAATTACCATGTTTCTCTTTTATTAGTGTAGATCATTACAAGTATCCATACACATTGAAAGGAAATTAATTAGAAGAAATATTTTAATATTGCTATTCACCCTTTCTCTATAATAGAAGTGTCAACCAAATTCATGATTGACAATGACAGATCAAAACACATGCATGTGATTGGCACCTGTGAGCTTTATATATATAGATAAACTTGCTTAATTAGACCTGCTTTCTGATTTAAACTTTCTCCAGCCCAGTGAAGCACCCCAACTTCTCTTTCAGGTAATTGTCAGCAATATAGCAGTAAATATCAACTCAAAGCAGATTATTATTGTAGATCTTGCAGGTAGAACAAAGGGTAAAATATTTAACTGTGGCAGTGTTTGACTATATTCTGCGCAGTGAGAAAACCTGAAGTCATTTTCAAGGTCCACCATTTCTTACTTCTTTTCAGTCGGATCAAGTTTCTAAACTTTTTAAATCTCCATTGTCTGGCTAATGAAAAGAAAATAGGATTCTACCAAGTCTCCCATCTACCTACTCCAGGACTTCTGTAAGGATCAAATTAGATGAGGCATATGAAAACCCTTCACAAACATTTGGTTAAATTGTAAAATATTTGCACCTGACTATAAAGCAATTCATGTTCCTGGGCTGAAGAAACTGCAAGGAGGCTAGTCACTAGGGAGAGGAAGCTGGGTGTTGCTACGTGATTTCATTACCTGGCGCCCAAAGCTACTATTTCCAGGCTGGGCTGGGCTGTGGACCACATTTTGTGCCATGGGGTCTCGGCAGCATTGGCTGCGATTTGGTGGGGTGTCGCTCTGGGGTAGTGATGCTCTGGTGTGTACCACTTGGGGGAAGCCGAGTGTTGGTTTGTCAGTGCCAGGTCCATGGTGCCATTTATTTTTCAACTCGAGGCCCGGTGCACGAATTCATGCACAGGTGGGATCCCTTGGCCTGACCGGCGATCAGGGCCAATTGGGGCCATGGGAGGTTGGCTGGCCATTGGAGGTTGGCTGTGGGAGTGCACTGACCACCAGGGGACAGCTCCTGAGTTGAGCGTTGACCAGTTGTTAGGTTGTTCGGTCGCGTAGGCTTTTATATATATAGATGACCAGTTTGCGTCATGGTAGCTCCTGTATTGAGCGTCTGTCTCCTGGTGGTCATAGCTACTGGTCAGATGGATGGACACTTAGTCTTTTATATATCTATCTAGATTATTATTACCCAGAAAAATCATTATTAGTATTATTACCCAGGAAAATGCCTTAATTTGTGTCCTTATCATCATAAATCCTGGCAATGGCCTTTGAATTAGTCACCTTATCTCTAAGCTCAGTTCCTCCCTTCTTCCTGCCAACTCTCTGTAAGATACCTCTAAAAAATCTGAAAGGGTAAAGTGTAAAGAACTTCACCATGGTTTTTTACACTTAAACTCCTCCCTCTGTTTACCTCCCACTGCAGTTAGACTTTAGCCTCTAGCAACAGGCAATTAAAAAAAAAATGCATCCACCCCCTCACACCTAGATGTTGCAATTGCATGTTCCTATCTTTGAGCTCATACTCTTACTTTTCTTGTCTACCTGGAAAACTCCTGTTCATTCTCAAAATCTTGTATGAATTGCACAACCTCTGAAAAGCCTCCCTGGTAACCTAAAAAAAGTAGTTATTGTCCCTTTCCATATCTTGGATGTACTGATGTTATTTTATACATTTTTAGTGTCTTATCAGTTTACAATGTCTGTTTCTTTGATTAGAATTTAGATTCTTTTTTTCCAGGAGGACTTGACTTTATCAAGGTTAATGAATGTGTATTGAAATGAAATGAAGCTTCCCTAATACTCTAGATGGAATAGTCAGGGATTGAGTTATTTTGTTATGATTATAATTTTGATTAGCAACCTAACATTCTGAGATATACTGAGAAGTATCAGTAGTCCCAATCAACAAGAAGTTTACATTCTAAATCATTTTTCAAAATACATACACGCTCTCATACACATGCACCCCCCCCACACACACACACAAAATCCTGTTTTTAGTGAAATTTAAATCTATTACCCTCATTTTACCAAGAGGGGAATTAAAATTAACTTAGAGAAAGCTTTAGTAACTTACCCAGGTCACACTGTCAGTAAGTGGCAGGACTGGGTTTGAACCCAGATAGTCTGACAACAGAATCACTAATAATAATTACTTACCTATATTACCTTCTAAATATAAACATTGAAACGATAAATTTCAACACAAGACAACATAAGAGAAGTGCCAAATTATGGTAAGGTGGTCATCAGATCTGTAGCACAGGTTGGTGTGATTTGATTTTAACCATGAAGTTTGGTTAATTAGAGATACAAAAGAATATTCTAGGTAGAAAAGATAAGCAGTATTCCTTTTTGCTCAATATTGCACACATTAAGGTGCTTCATAAATACATGGATATTTAATCTATTATACTGCATATTAAAGGACTTTAATAAAACCTGATTCACACTAATGATTCATTTTATTAATATTTTTCATTCAATATCCATATATTTTAGATGATGATATAAAATTTTATCTGGAACCATTTCTAAAGGGACAAATTGTACATTTTAACATTGTTTTATGTTTTAAAATTGTATAATAAAATATTTTAATTTATGTACAGTGTTTGGCAATTTTTGGAATATCTGTGTTTTTGCCATTATCTTTTTTTTTTTTAGGCCATCCCTTGAAGAGGAACAAATCAGATAAGTGTATTCAAATTTTGCATGAGTTCAATATCTTAAATTAGCATTATGATTCCTAAAACACCCCAATGTATTCATGGAAGAAATGCAGTCAAATTGAACTTACCTTTAAACTCCTGAGAACTTTAAATGAATATCCTCAAGAATCAGAGCCAAAAATCATTAAAAGGATGAAAGGCTTAGTGGGATATAACACTATGTGAGAGAAATTGAGTTGGTAAAAGCTCAGGAAATGTTGCCGAAGCTGATCCTGTCCCTTAGGCATCTTTTGTTTACTTCTCTGAAGATGTCCCTTGAAACATAACTTCCTCTAGAGGATAACTGTGAGACCTTGGACACAATTTAATATCCTTTATGTTGTTGAAATAAATGCTAGTCCATGTTAACCTGAATGAAATTATGGATTCTTATGCCCATTGATGAATTAAAATAACGAAATATTATTATACCTAAAAGTATGATGTGCCTTAATCATTAAGAAAAATTGAATATTAAACTGATACAACATTATTCTCCTAGAAAGTGGTATTTTGATATTTAACGGATTATTTACCTAAAGAGAATGGATTTATTAGCTTCTTTTATGTAAAACTAATATATTTTAACAATAGAAATGCTATATTTGTGGGGTTCTTCTAAGCACAGCCTTGGGAACCTGAAGAGAGACTTTTGGTCCAGCTCTTCCACAAACTAGCAGTCTGACCTGAGCAACTTACCTCATATATCTGAGCCATATTTTACCTATCTAAAAAATATGGGATGCTCAGCTAGCTTGCCTCAGTGGTTGGGCATTGACCAGGTTAGATTCGGGTTAGGGCACTCGCCCAGGTTGCAGACTGGATCCCCAGTGTGGGGCATGCAGGAGGTAGTCAATCAATGATTCTCTCTCATCATTTATATTTCTACCTCTCTCTCCCTCCCTCTCTGAAATCAATAAAAATATTTTTAAAACAAACACATAATATGGAAAATGTACAAAATGGTCACCCTAGTTTGTTTCATCTGTAACATCATACAATTTTAAGTGAAATTGGTATTCGTTGATTAATAAACTATATTTTGTAAGTCACAACAGAAGAAACAAGAAAAGAATGAGCAGTTGAACAGAACACTCCTTTATTGCTGAAAGATCCCTTTAGGATACTGCTTCACTTTTATAAAAACTTAAAGTAGACATTTACAGAAGCTTCTATTATGTACTTTTCACATGACCTGTGGTAGTTTCTCTCTAAAATAATTGATTCAATTACTTGGCTTTTAACTATTGCATTTTGTTTGTTCCCTGATTTCCTAGAAATGAGGCCATGTTCTTTTCCCACATACTGCATCTTACAAACAATATTAATTTATATCATAATCAAATTTAGTTGACTAAAGCAACATGGAGTAATATTAAGGCAAAGACTATGAAGAAGGTTAATATTTATTGAGCACTTATAGGCATTATAATTTCCACTTCTACCTATAGCTTTGATTCATATTATCATTAGAAATTATCAGAGTTTATGCAACTTGCCCAACTACAAAAATATGGTAAAATCAGGTTTCAAATTCTGTGATGTAAGACACCTAACGGTGAAAGCATTTAGCTTTGTTGCTGGAAAAGACCACTGCTAGAAACATCTAGAACTTAGCAGCAAAAATCTAGATCTTGCCAACATTTTATCAGTTAGTGTCCAATTCATGGAATCATTGTCACTGTTATTGTCATTGTTATAATCTCATAAAGAAATGATTTAATGTGTATAAAGATGCAGCATGCTGCCTGGCATGTAAAAATTGCTCAATGTAGCTTAGGTATTACTAAAAGTATAATATTATCTCCATTTATACCATCCTAACCTAAGAATTTGTGCTCTTTTTTAATTTCAACACTGCCTCAAAGCAGAAGAAAAATGCATTCTCTTCACCTAGAGAACCATTCCCTATCCTTCACTCAGTCCCACACAAAAAGAGATGAGTCTAAGTTTTTATATCTAATCTCTGCCTTCGAATCACTCTTGAGCAAGTCATTAATCCTGTTAGTGCTTGGGAACTTTAGCCTTTAAGAGGAGATAATTGCACCTATCTCCTCCATCTCACAGAAATTCTAATGTGAAATATTCCCTGTTCTTTGATGTCCTCAGACACTTAATTTTACATAGTCAGGAGGTACTGGATGCCATGTGCTATTAGGCGGTATTTTATTGTTAGGGTCTTTTAACATAGCTATTTTTTTGGTGAAGAGTTAATTTGGGGTCCCAAGGGCCTAATAAAATCCAGAAAACAGCCCAGCCAGTATGGTTCAATGGTTGAGCATCAACCTATGAACCAGGAGGTCACGGTTCAATTCCCAGACAGGGCACATGCCCAGGTTGTGGGCTCAATCTCCATTAGGAGGCGTGCAGGTGGCAGTCAATCGATGATTCTCTGTCATCATTGATGTTTCTTTCTCTCTTTCCCTCTCCCTTTCTCTCTCTGAAATCGATAAAAAAATATTTTTAAAAAATCCAGAAAACAGCTTCCCAGTACCATAGCAATGGAAGACATATCAGTTCCTAAAAGTATAAGCAACTCTGCTTTATAATAGGTCTGGCTTATTTGTCCGCCTACATGGAATATATGTTAGAAATAAGACAAGAAACATGTATCAACATTAAAAACATAATTGTGTATGTGTGTGTTTGTATATGTGGGTATTTTGAACTTTATTTGTTTTTAAATATAGTTTCAGGTGTACAATTCTACAATACATCATCGGTATATTGTATTGTGTGTTTACCACCCAAAGTCGTGTCCTTCTTAACCATTTTTCTCCCAGTAGCTTCTAGCTCCCCCAACCCCCTTTCCCTCTGGTAATCACCGTACTGTTGTCTGTGTTTAAGAGTTTTTTTTCTTTTTTTGCTTAATCCCTTCCATTTTTTCACCCAGTCTCCCATACCTCCTCCCCTCTAATAACTATCAGTCTGTTTTCTATATCTATGAGTCTGTTTCTATTTTGTTCATTAGATTCCTCACATAAGTGAAATCATATGGTATTTCTATTTCTCTGGCTAGTTCATTTCACTTAGCATAATAATCTCCAGGACAATCCATGCAGTCACAAAAGGTAAGATTTCCTTCCTTTTTATGGCTGAATAGTATTCCATTACTTAAATGTACCACAGCTTTTTTTATCCACTCATCTACTGATGGGCACTCTGGCTGCTTCTGAAATTTGGCTCTTGTAAATAATGTTGCTATGAACATAGGTGTGCATATATTCTTTCAAATTAGTGTTTTGGGTTATGTTAAATGTATTCCCAGGAATGGAATCTCTGGTTCATAAGGAAATTTCATTTTTAATTTTTTTAGTAAACTCCATACTGCTTTCCAAATTGGATGGTTTTTATTTATTCTTCTTATCTGATTGCTGTAGCTAGGACTTCCAGTACAATGTCGAATCAGAGTGGATAAAGCAGACATCCCTGTCTTATTCCTGATCTTGAAGGAAACTCTTAGTTTTTGCCCATTGAGTATGATATTGGCTGTGGGCTTGTCAATATTAATACACTTTAAAATCTTTTTAAATTTAATCTATTGAATAGATTATTATTGTGTAAGATATTCCTCTGCATGTTTCTACTAATTTATCCCAAATTTTTTAACATACCGTATATGAGATTTTATTTTTACTTTGAAAATATACTATTTGAAGCATAAAATTTTAACTGTTTTGTATTTATTATACATTATAATATTTATTACCATAGATTCACTTTTTTACCACTTAACTCTTCTTGTTTTGATTCTGTCTTAGACAATAGCATTGTTACTTTTTTCACCTATTTCTGTATCTGTTTCTCAATTCAAATACATATATATGTACACATTTATAAGTGTATTTATTTATCCAGAGGTATTTAATTATAATATATATATAATTTAAATATATATATATATATATATATATATATATATATATATATTTCAGAAAGGAAAGGAGAGGTATAGAGTGAGCGGGATAGAAACATCAATGATGAGAGAAACATCAATCATTGATTGGCTGCTTCTTGCACTCCCCACACTGGGAATCCAGCCTGCAAGCCAGGCATATGCCCTGACTGGGAATTGAACCATGACTTCCTGGTTCATAGGTTGATGCTCAACCACTGAGCCACACCATTATTTAAAATAATATAGAATAATAATTATTCTCTTTTAAAATAAGTTTCCTTTTTCTTTGCCCATCTTTAACTTCTATGAGTACAGTAACTTTTATAGCAGCTTCTTTTGAGGATAGTAGACAAAATAAGGTGTCTTTGAGAAATAACGGTATTTATGTAAGCTGAAAGCATTGCTAATTCCTGATAAATTGAGAAGACTAGACTTAGGGTTAATTTTAATCCCATGTTTCCAACAGCAAAGTGTTCCATGGTGAGCTGAATCAGACCTAATGAAAATCAACTGTACAATGTTAGATCTCTTATCACCAAACCTTTTCCCTAACAATGAATTTCTCTTCTCTATGAAATATTAATATTATCTCCACTTTTATTCCTATTTAAAATCTATTTTCAGGATGTGGTGAGATAAGATGGAGTGAGAAGTGTACACTGTGAAGCTTAATAAAGCTGCCCTGCAATTCTTCATAGAAATAGATAACTACTTGCTTCAACTCACTAGTGTATCTTAGATAGGAACATTTTAAAATCTGCCTTGTCATAAGTCCTTTGCCACCTCGCCACAGGTCCAGGCAAATACTCTGCAAAAGCTACCTCCTATTGACTTTTGAAATCAATATAAAAGACTTCCATGGTTATTTGTACCAAGTTTCAGAACACAAGAAGACATTGCTCTTAGATTCGATTAACAAAGATAAAAATTTTTTTTTAAAATATATTTTATTGATATTTTTACAGAGAGGAAGGGAGAGGGATAGAGAGTTAGAAACATCGATGAGAGAGAAACATCGACCAGCTGCCTCCTGCACATCTCCTACTGGGGATGTGCCCGCAACCCAGATACATGCCCTTGACCGGAATCGAACCTGGGACCTTTCAGTCCGCAGGCCAACGCTCTATCCACTGAGCCAAACCGGTTTTGGCAACAAAGATAAAAATTTGCTAATATTCCATGGAGAACAAAGAATGGAATTGATGTTGAGAACATCCTCTAACTTCTTTGGGCCATCATGAAATACTAAATGAGACTGATGAGCCAAAAATGAACTATTTTTAATTGCATAAACACTTCTTTTAGATTATCTAGAAATTTAGATGTCATATGACAGTATAAGGTTTCAACTATATATTGTCTGTATTTGAGGATGTAATGATTTTAAAGTTCCATATAGCTTTATACAAACCTATATACCATCTATAATAATAAAAGCGTAATATGCTAATTAGACCAGACATCCTTCCAGATGACCTTCCGGATAAAGCCAGAGTTGAAAGGGAAGACCGGGTCCCATTGCCAGAGGGAAGCCAGTGACGGCATCTGGGGGAAGGAAGGCCTACTCTTGCACAAATGTCATGCATCAGGCCTCTAGTTAAGAATAAAAACATAATTTTGGAACATTTCAGCAGATTGGTTTATGAATTTCAAAGACTTGAATTTTTATGTATCTGAGGAAAATATTTAGATTTAAAAAAAATAGTAATAGTGAAGCATTTGTCCATTGAAAAAAAAGTATATTGACTGGTCACAAGCATTAGCCCAAATATTGACTTATTACAACTTTAATTTAAAATATTTGGATGTAAAATATATTGAGTCTTTTTCATTTGTTGTTAAAATGTTAAATATTTTCATTACTAAAACAAAATAATTAATTATACTGTATGACTCTTCATTTATCAGAGCTTTCTGTACTGATATTAGAATATTGTTTTGATAATGAACACAAGGAAAAGACAAAGGGATGTAAACAAGGGCATACTGAAATGATTATTCATAAAAGTAACAATAGGATAGTCACGATAGTGCATATGAAAAAAATAAATAAAGTAGCTTAAATCTTGTTCCAGAAACCTTGAGGAAGTAATCAGTATTCAGAATGTTAAGAACACATTATCACTGTAGTAGTTCTGTGATTTAATGATAAAAAAGATGAAGTACATATCGTGGTGAAAAATATTCCATATATTTTTGAAATAGGAAATAAAGCAGTCATTGGTGGAAAATGCATTTATCTAGCAGCTGAAGGATACATTGTCTTTGGGAATCTGAAAACTATTTTTGGCAAGATTTGGTTTTCATGTCCCCATACACAGAATTTTTAAAAATGCATCCTAGCAGAGGATCATACAAGAATATTCCTTTAAGTTAAATAGAAATACTGAGAAGGCAGAAGACTAACAGCTTTTACAATTATATTTAGGTTTTTAAACTTAAAATTAGTAGAGTAAACTACCTCAGCACAGTTTTAAATATGAAAAGCAATCCTATCCATTTATGATAAGAAATCTGGGCCTAATAATTCCAAAACAATGTTTTCCCTTTATAAAGCAAAACATCCATAGTAGAATTTTCCAGATCTCACTCGTCAATTTTTCAATTGTTGAGTTTAGTTTTATACAAAATATGGGCACTTTAAAGACAGAGTTGATAAATCACTTACCCAGGTACTTGTCTCGAGGAGCTGGAAGTCCAGGTTTTCTTTCTACAGTAACTGGTTAACAGAACTTTCACTTCGTAGGTTGTTTCTGTCAACCAAGATAATCTGTCTTATGCATTAAGAAATCAAAAGATACAGTCTGTAGAGCACTATCAAGTTAATTATTAAGCTGTTCAGTCTGTTGTTTTAAACATTAAAGGCTTAAGAGAAGGCCTTTTGCTGTCACTTGTGAGAGGAAATAGAATGAAACAAAGAGCCCATAGAAAGCATCTAGAATTAACTGCTATGCGGTGATTATGTATAGTAAGTGAAGGCTCTTTACATTTACTTTTGCTTCTGATTTCAGCTATAAAAGCCAAGTATTGTCTCATGGCTCCAGAGCTCCTATTAGATTTCCTTCATGAAAGGTGGTTTATTTGTACCTCTAGAACTGTGTGGGCAAGTTAGACAGGCAAGGGCATGCTCCCCATGTAGGAGCACAAAGAAAAAATGCAGCCAAAAAAGTTGGAGCACATTCTACATCTTAAATTATGCATATACCGCCGTCCAGAGGTAGATATGTATATCACCTTTCTTAGTTACCTTGTGGCTGTGGTAAAAATGCCTGATTCAAAATAGAAAAACTGGTTTGAGAATATTGTTATTTTCCATATAACCAAAATACTTTCTTTTTTACTTGTTTATTTATTTTAATTTTTCAATATACAAAATAAATCAATGTCTATGTGGTCTCCACTTTTGGTTCTTGGGTACCAGGGTTCTCTCCTGCAAGTTTTCCGTTGATTATTCAGGAAATTTTTCTGTATTTAGTTGTACTTCCAGTTTGTTCCTGGGAGCATGTCTGTGCAGCATCCACTTACTCTGCTGCCGTTTTCAGTAACCCCGAAATGCTTTCTATGATGTAGATTCTTTTGGTCTCTAGGCCCTGAAACCATGATGTTGAGAAAGAACAAAGTTTTTAAAATCTTTGAGTTTATCAATCTGTATAATATCTATCTGTATAATAATAGAATTTGAAACCTCTCATTCAACAAAATATGAAGATGTGAATATTTTATATTAACATCCTCTGGGAACACCTCATACCGATATTTTCTTTGAATCCCATGAAAAATTCTAGATTATGTTTTGTTTTTTTCATGAAGTCTCCTTCAGAGAAGAAACCAAGAAACAATCTGAATGTTGGGCTGCAGAATTACAGGAAAGCGAAACAACTGGAAGCAATTAGATACCTTTACCTATTAGTCTGAAAAACAATGTAAAAAGTATTACTAGTTTGCCTACCTACATACCTTGACAACTAGATAATCATCATCAGGCTCTCAGTATGACCCTATTTCTGCCCCTTGCAGGAGATTGGAGACTTATGTTCTAGAAAAATTGTAATAAAGGAATATAGTTTTAGAGTCACTAGATATAGCTGAAGAAAGTGTGTTATAATGAAAACAAAGAAATTAAGTGTTAAGATCCTTTCAGTTAATTTGACTGAAGTATTTGGTCCACTTAACTTGATCTCATGGGAAAGAGCCAGGGAAATAATCAACTTGACTTCATTTTTCCCTTCCCTCAGGTCTCCTGCCAGAGACTATTGCATGGCTTAGAATCCTGCTAATGTAATCCATACACATTAGCCCCCTGGGCACAGAGCAGGATGGAAAAAGTTGGAGAAGGAGTCTGGAGGGATAACTAGTGATATCCAACACTTGTCCCGTATTTTGGAGGGAACACCCTAAGAAACACTAATTATTATTTTTTAAATAATTGTTAATATGATTAATGAAACATTTTAAATGTTTTATGTAGAGATATATTTTATAAATGAACTAGAGGCCCAGTGCATGGATTCATTCGTGCACTAGTTGGGGTCCCTCAGCCTTGACTGTGCCCTCTTGCAATGTGGGACCCCTCACGGGATGTAGCAGTGTGCGAAGTGGTAGGTGGCCGTGGAGGAGCCGGAGCCGGGCTCGGCACTCTGCGCTTGGTGCTCCTAACTGCTTGCTACTCTCTCCTTACCGCTGCCATGGAGGCAGGAGAAGGTCCCACAACCACCGCTGTGCTTACCAGCCGAATAAACAAATTTGGGACCAGTACATATAGTGAAAATAAATGTTGTGTAAATTCAAATATTAACTTAAGTGAATTTTAGTAACACAATCTTGAGTCAGGATGAAAGCAAGTCACCAAAAAACACATTGAGTATGATGGTCCTTATATATAACTAGAGGCCTGGTGCATGACATTTGTGCACTTGGTCCCTCAGCCCGGCCTGTGCCCTCTTGCAGTCCGGGAGCCCTCAGGGGATATCTGACTGCCAGGTTAGGAGAGCTGGCCTAAGCTGTCAGCCGGACATCCCTAGTGCTGCTATGAGCCCGGCTTCTGGCTGAGTGTCGCTCCCCCTGTGGGAGCTCACTGACCACCAGGAGCAGCTCCTGCATTGAGTGTCTGCCCCCTGGTGGTCAGTGCGTGTCATAGCAACCAGTCATTCTGCCATTTGGTCAATTTGCATATTAGCCTTTTATTATATAGGATAGGATTAAAAATGCCTATCTATGCAAAAGACTGTATGTTAAGCATGCAAGTATGTTAAGCAATTAAGGAAATTCAGGGAATGATAAATACAAAATTCAGGCCAGTAGATAAGTTATTTATGGGCAGAATATGTAAAGACATTAGATGGGAAGTACAGAGGGACTTCACTGGAATGGATAATGCTCCATTTCTTAGGCTGATCCTGGTACAATGATGTTCCTTTTGTTCTTATTCTTTATACCATATATGCATACACACATGTGTATTAATAGGTATGTTATATTATGTTTTAAATATTTAATACATAACTTAATGAAACTAATTTGGTAAAGGATACAGTAGATGAAGTAAAGTGAAAAATGGGATATATGAGCCGACAGTTCTTAGATGATTTTTAATGTAAAGAAAAACAGAAAATGTGAGAATATCTGGAGGAAATTTGATGCAAAGACTTATTTTGTTTTGTTTATTGTAAGTTGTAAGGTGCTACAACGTATTTGCTGATTGGAATTGATCAAATAGGAAGAGAAAATGAAGATACAAAGACATGTCAGTTGTCAGAGTAGATGACAGTTGAAGAATCCAGTGCACAAGTAGAGTGGTTGGCATTATACATATACTGGTACTATCCCCCATAGTCAAAAAAAGTCTGATTTCAAGGGAAGAGACACATATTTATTGTTGGTCATGAAGGAGCTATTTTCTATCATTTGTGATGGGATGAGATAGCAAATACCTGTAGTACCTATTCTAACTCTAGTACTTGTACTTTAAAATGGGGTGTTTAGTCTCTGGTGCAGTTTAACCCTGGTTGAAGATTTTGACTTCTAACACTTATCTCCCACAGGAGACGTTTGATATCAACCATAAGACCCTGGCTTCCAGCAATGTGGCTGTCTCAATATTCTGAAAGCTAATAAAAAACAGAGCAACTGAGTACTGGGTAATATATAGCTTTTGGTGCATTCCTAGGCTTTAGTTAATAATAATAAAAATAGCAGATATCTATGCATTTCTAAAAATGGAAGAAAAATTATTATCTAGAGGAGGGTCTGGAAAACTGCAACCTTTAAGCCAAATCTGCATTTCCATTTGCTTTCATAAATAAATGTTTTTTAAATTTTATTTTTAATTATAGCTTACATTCAATATTATTTTGAATATTAGTTTTAGATGTACAGCTTATTAGGTAAACAATCCTATACTTTACAAAGTGTTCCCCTCAATATTTCCAGTACCCAACTGGCACCTTACATAGTTATCATAATGCTAAAGGCCTGGTCCATGAAATTTGTGCACGGGTAGTGTCCCTAGGCCTGGCCTGCGATCAGGACTGATCTGTGGGGCGACCAGCAGGGCGATCAGGGGGCCACCACTGGCACCTGCCTGTGGGGTGGGGGCAGCTCCTGCATTGAGTGTCTGCCCCCTGGTGGTCAGTGCGCATCATAGTGGCCTGTTGTTCCACCAGTCATTCCAACATTTGGTCGATTTGCATATTAGGCTTTTCTTATATAGGATTATTGACTATATTCTCTCTGCTGTACGTTACATCCTGGTTTTTATTTTGTAACTACCAATCTGTACTTCTTAATCCTTTCATCTTTCTCACCCAGTCTCCCAAACCCTCTCCCCTCTGGCAACCATCATTCCAGTCTCTATATCTCTGTCTGTTTCAAATTTGTTAGCACATGTATTTTGCTTTTTAGATTCCACATATGATATTTGTCTTTTTCTGACTGATTTATTTCAGTTAGCATAATACCCTCTAGGACTGTCATACTGTCAAAAAATGCAAATTGAAACAACAATGAGACACCATCTCATACCTGTCAGAATCATCAAATCAACAAACAAGTGTTCGCAAGGATATGGAGAACGGGAACCCTCATGCATTGCTGTTGGAAATGCAGATTGGTGCAGTCACTATGGAAAATGGTATGGAGGTTCCTCAAAAAGCTTTATATAAATAAATGTTTATTTTAACAAGTGACATTTATATTTCTGTGCTGTTGTCAATCGCTGCTTTCAAGCTAATGACAGAATTGAATAATTGAAACAGTGTCCATATAGTCAAGGGGGGGTGAAGGGGGGGTCCCTCAGCCTGGCCTGTGCCCTCTCACAGTCTGGGACCCCTCAGGGGATGACCATCTGCTGGCTTAGGCCCGCTCCCCAAGGTACTGGGCCTAAGCTGGCAGCCAGACATCCCTCTGGCAGCCCAGGAGCCCTCAGGGGATGTCCACTTGCCAGTGGGGAGCAGGCCTAAGCTGCAATCAGACATCCTCAGCGCTGCTGAGGAGGCGGGAGAGGCTCCCACCACCACTGCTGTACTGGCAGCTGTCAGTCTGGCTTGTGGCTGAGCAGAGCTCCCCTTGTGGGAGCACACTGACCACCAGGGGGCAGCTCTTGCATTGACCGTCTGCCCCCTGGTGGCCAGTATGTGTCATAGTGACCAGTCATTCCCAGTCATTCTGCTGTTAAGGTCAATTTGCATATTACCCTTTTATTATATAGGATAGAGGCCTGGTGCATGAGTGGGGGCCGGCTGGTTTGTCCTGAAGGGTGTCCCGGATCAGGGTGGGGGTCCCGCTGGGGTGCCTATCCAGCTTAGGTGAGGGGCTGATGGGTGTTTGCAGGCTGGTCACACCCCCTTCAGGGAAGGGGGGGTCCTGCTGGGGTGCCTGGCCAGCCTGGGTGAGTGACTGATAGCTGTTTGCAGGCTGGCCACGGCCCCCAGCCACCCAAGCTCCCAGTGGAGGCTGGCTGGAAGCAGGTATCTGGGATTAATTTATCTTCTATAATTGAAACTTTGTTGTCTTGAGCAGAGGCCACAGCCGGCCAGGGCAAGTGGGAAGCTTGGCTTCCTCCATCGCCAGGGCAACCAAGCCTCTTGCTTGCTCCAGCTCTGTGGCTGCCAGCTGCCATCTTGGTTAGGTTAATTTGCATATAGTTGCTCTGATTGGCTGGTGGGCGTGGCTTGGGGAATAGAGAAGGTGTGGTCAATTTGCATGTTTCTCTTTTATTAGATTATATATTGATATATTATTATTAACTAAAGTCCACACTTTCCTAGAATTGTATGAGTTTTTAATTAATATCTTTTTTTTTCCCTCAGGATCTCATCCACGTATACCATGTTACATTTATGTGACAGTTTCTCAAATATTCCTTGTATTTAATGATCTTGATAAAACATGCATACTGGTCAGATATTTTGTATATTTTTCTTCAATTTGGGTTTATCTGATATTTCCTCCATGGTTTTACAATGGATATAGTTTTTTGGAAAAAGGCCATCGAGATGAAGGGCCATTTCATCACATATCAAGGATCTCTACTGTAACATCACTGATGGTTTTAACCAGCTGAGGTAGTGTTGGCCAGGTTTCTCTACTGTAAATATAGTCTTCCCTCCCCACCCTACCACTAATCTTTTTCATATTCTTTAGAAGGAGGTCACTGTGTGAATCCAACACTTAGGGAATAGAATGGGAGTCATACATAATTAGTTAGGAACTTTCTCTGTATGATATTTATCTACTCTCCTGAAATTAATTATTTATTCTATCTTTTATTTATATCAGCATGTATTTATGGATATTAATTTTATAGCATGCTCAGAAATCCCTATACTTTTCTCTAAATAGTAAGAAAGCAGCCCTGACCAGTTTGGCTCAGTGGCTAGAGTGCCAGCCTGTGGACTGAAGAGTCCCAGGTTCGATTCCGGTCAAGGGCATGTACCTTGGTTGTGGGCACATCCCCAGTAGGGGGTGTGCAGGAGGCAGCTGATCGATGTTTCTCTCTCATGGATGTCTCTAACTCTCTATCCCTCTCCCTTCCTCTTTGTAAAAAATCAATAAAATATATTTTTTAAAAAAGAAAGAAAACCATACTTATTTCTCCTTAGATTTGACCTTGCAGGTTAAGAATTAAGGATGTAATAATATACTAAAGACCCATACTGAATTTTTGATGATCTTGTGAGTCTTCTGATTTGGAGAAAGGGAATAATGTAGTATAGGAAAAACAATCATCAATAGAATACAAAAAAAATAGGAGACAAGCCAAAACAGCAGTTTATATAAAAAAAACAATAACTGTTCTTCTATTCCTTTTGTTTTTGTTTTCTTTTATTGGCAAATATCACATTTTGTAAAACTTTAGCTTAGAGAATTCAAATTCATTACATTTTATATATGACTTTCAAGTATAAATAACACTCATTGGGAGTATTATAGACATCTGAATAATTCTGTTATAGCCAAAATTTATATTAGATTAAAGTAAATTCCAAATTAAGTATTTTGCAGGAAGTGAAAAAAATCAGGAACTACATAATAAGTATAATTATGCCCCCAATTTTATTTGTTGATTTTAGTTATATCTTCCATGATTTTCAAAGTTCATGTAAATACGAAATATACTACTAAGTGTGTGTGTGGGGGGGGGGGAAGTGGGAGGGGGGCAGCATGAAAATAATTTGGAATGCTTGTTTATTTTTAATGTACTTCTAAGTTCAACTATCTGTGTGTTTCTACATCACTACCATAGATTATAGCTTTGTGTAATATTTGTAAAAAGAAGAAAAAGGAGGAGGAGAAAAAGAATAAAAAACAATATATAAAGATAATATCAGGCAAAAATCATTCTGTGTCTGTATATTGAGATCTCAATAACCATGTGAACCTGATCATATAACCTTTCACATGACTCCTTCTCTAGCAATCTAAAATAAGGAAAGCTGTAACCTCTGATATGTTAGAAAAGCCTTTCTTAGATCTCAGTTCGTAATTTCAGTGTAGACCCCTTCATTTGCTGCTCATAGTGCATATCAAATTTCTTATTCAGGGCCTCTGTAAAGTGATTCTTCCAGTCTCCTATAATCCCTGTAACAAAAGAAAAAAAAGTATTATGTCTTCAAACCGGAATCATGAAGTTTTCTAATATTCATCACTTTCATTAACAACTTGATTACAATAATAAAATATATGCCATAAATAATATATATATTTGAGCTTGCAAAGGATTTGTTGTGATTATTAAAACAACAGTAACCCCTTGATTACAATAATAAATGCCATAAATAATATACATTTTTGAGCTTGCAAAGGATTTGTTGTGGTTGTTAAAATAACAGCAACAACAAACAGCAAATTTCTTTCTCTGACTCTTCTCGCTAATGCTACCTCATTGAACTTTTTTTCTCTAATTTCCTCTCCTGTGTTGGGACTTCCTCTTAATATGAGATCCACATTTTACACATGCCCAAGATATTAAATATCATGTTCATGCTGATAACACTTAAATCCAGCTTTATATTTCCATATCCAACTGCCACCGGAATTCCATACAAGTATACCAAATTGAACTAGTTCACAAATTAATTCATATTGTTCCCCACCAAATTGAGTTTTCTTTTTTTATAACCTGATGAACAGCGGCACCAGTTATCCAAAACATAAACTTGGAGGTTGCCCCCTCAGTCACATCTCATTCTTTATTCCTAATCAGACTTCCTTCAGACTCATTTCCTTTTCTCCATTTCTGTTGCCACTGTCATCGGAGCTCCTCAGCGTTTCCCACCTGGGTTATCACAATAGTCTAGAAGGCCCTTCTCTTTTGCTTTCTACCACATCCAGCCCTCTTCTGGCAGAGGAAGTCACCCTGTATTTTAAATGTCAACAGTTCACTTTCCACATTAGCTCAAGAAGTTCTCAACTTTCCCAGTGAAATAACCCAAAAAGCAAAAGGTAGAAAATATGTATTCTGGGTAGGGTCTAAGGGTACAGGAGTGAGCAGCCCTTTACAAGCATGATAATTACTCATTTTTTAATTTAAAAATATATAGATATTATTTGCCCAGCCAGTGTGGCTCAGTGGTTGAGCATTGACCTATGAACCAGGAGGTCATGCTTTGATTCTAGGTCAGGGCACGTGCCTGGGTTGTGGTCTCAATCCCCAGTGGGGAATGTGTTGGAAGCAGCCGATTGATGAGTCTCTCTAATCATTGATGTTTCTATCTCTCTCCCCCCTCCTTTTCTCTCTGAAATCAAGAAAAATATATGGACATTGTGGTAAAAAAGACTGAGATAATCTGAGAAATGGATTATTAAAATATCTTTTTTTTTCAGGGGCTCCCTGTTTTCACCCAGTGGCAGGTTTGTTATTCCTATTAATTAAAAAATGTCCTCGCCTTTTCACTGGCAATTTAGATCAAAGAGCAAGATTTTCTCTATTCTGCTTCTAAAAAAAAAAGATGAACACCGAAACCCACATGTTTTTTTCACATATCAGTAAGTCTAGATGTGCCAATACTCTGCATATCCTACATGTGTTTGGTTTTATAAACTGCATGTATCTCATCAGAGTCTCTAGTGAAAATTTAAAGATAATTAGAATTTTAAATTTATATGTATTTACATAATGTACATGGTATAGCACCAAAGCTCCCTGGCCTAGTAAATGGTAGGTAGCAGAGGGTATTAGTGCTGGGGCTGAGGTTGTACTGAATGCTGGGAATTCTTATAATACTAGGGGCCCGATGCATGAAATTCGTGCACAGGGGTGGGGGGGCAGGGGGGAGGTCCTCAACCCAGCCTGCACCCTCTCCAATCTGGGACATCCCTCTCACAATCCAGGACCGCTGGCTCCTAACAGCCTACCTGCCTGCCTGCCTGATGACCCCTAACCACTCTGCCTGCCAGTCTGGTTGGCCCCTAAGTGCCCACCTGCCAGCCTGCCTGACCACCCGTAACCACTCTATGCCTGCCTGATCACCCCTAACTGCCTCTGCTTGCCAGCCTGATCACCCCCTAACTCATTCCCTCTCAGCCTGGTTGCGCCCTAACTGCTCCCCTGCCAGCCTGATCACCACTAACTGCCTCTGCCTTGACCCCCACCATCATGGCTTTGTCCAGAAGGAAGTTGGACATCTGGAAGATGTCTGGTCGACCCGGTCTAATTAGCATATTACCCTTTTATTAGTATAGATACTGCATATCCTATATAATAAAAGGCTAATATGCAAATTGACCAAATGGCAGAATGACTGGTCACTATGATGTGTACTGACCACCTGGACTGTGAGAGGGCACAGGCCGGGCTGAGGGACCTTCCCCCAAGTGCACAAATTTCATGCACTTGGCATCTATTACTAAGTAATCAATAAGTAATAGAAATTTATTAGTAATAGTAGTAGAACTAGTGTTTTATGTCTCTGAAGACTGGTAACACAATAAAGAGAGTTCTCATATGTGAAACAACACTGCAGAAAACAAGCCGAGTCCACATATATGAATAGGCCTTTGTAGGTGTTTGCCTATAATTGTTTCAACTTGTGACCTCCTATAGTAATAGAGGCAAATCATGTGACCATCTCACCCTTTCTCATGAAGGGAGATATTTTTTGGTTCATGATTTCATCTGGTAGTATTGTGTAATTGGTAGATGGGTTGTTTTTCATCTCTTGGAATGAAGTGTGTTGAACAATCTTGTCCACAAGCTCCTTTGATGGCTCCCTTCCCAGAAATTGTATCACTTTTATCACCTCTCTTCTGATATCCTAGGAAGAAAAAAATATTTTGAAGACTCAATTACTAATATTGAATGCATTACTATTTGAATTAAAAAGAGAGAGAGAAATCCCCTCTCCCCAGTGATATTGGAATTGGACTTCTAATGAGGAAAAATGCTTCCTGTAGCAGTATTTCAAACTCCTCTAAACACAAATTTCCTCAGCCATAAAATGTACATAAAAGGTACTTTATACCATGTACATTCTTGCATATCACATACAAAATACAACTTTATTACACCATCCACAAAAATAAACTCAAATTTATGATTTACTTAACTGTATGATCTGAAACCATAAAACTTCTAGGAGGAAATACAGTCAGTAAACTCTTTGACATTAATCTTAGAAATGTATTTTTAGATATATTATCTCAGGCAAGGGCAACAAAAGCAAAAATAAATTGTACTACATCAAACTTAAAAGCTTCTGCACAGTAAAGGAAACCATGAACAAAATAAAAACACAACCTACTGAATGGGAGAAGATATTTGCTAATAATATATCCAATAGAGGTTAATATCCAAAATATATAAGGAGCTCAGACAACTTAATATAAAAAAAAACAAACACACAATTAAACCTGGGCAGAGGATGACTAGACATTTCCCTAAAGAAGACATATTGATGGCTAACAGACATGAAAAGATGCTAAATATCATTAATCATCAGAAAAATGCAAATAAAAACCACAATGACACAATGAGATATCACCTCTCACCTGTCAGAATGGCCATTATGAGGAAGTCAACAAATAAGTTTGTCAAGAATATGGAGAAAAAGTAACCCTTGTGCATTGCTGGTGGGAATGTAAATTGAAGTAATCACTATGAGGTTCCTCAAAAATTTTAGAAAAAAACTACCATATGACCACTTCTGTATATTTATCTGAAGAATATAAAAGCACTAACTCAAAAAAAATGTATGCACTTCTATGTTCATTGATGCATTATTTACAATAGCCAAGATATGGAAGCAACCTAAGAGTTCACTGACAGACAAATGGATTAAAAATGTGTGATTTATATATTAGTCAGCAATAAAAAAAGAAAATTTCACCATTGGCAACAATATGAATGGACCTAGAGGGTATTAAGCAAAGCAAAATAAGTCAGAGAAAGACAAATACTGTATGATTTCACTTATATGTGGAATCTGAAAAAACACAGGACAAATGAGCAAAAAAAAACCAAAACAGAAATAGACTCATAGATACAGAGAACAAACTAATGGTTGCCAGAGGTGAGGAGAGTGAGGGGACAGGTAAAAAAGGTGAAGAGGAATAAGAGATACAAACTTCCAGTTATAAAATAAATAAGCCATGGGGGTGTAATGTACAGCACAGGGGAAATAGCCAGTAATCCTATATAATAAAAGGCTAATATTCAAATAGACCAAATGGCGGAACAACTGAACAACTAAACAATAGAACAACCGGTCACTATGACATGCACTGACCACCAGGGGGGAGTGTGTAGAACATGGCGGGCATCGGTAGCAGGTGGCAGAGTGAGGAACATGGTAAATGTCGGGTGTGGCAGGATGGTGGAGCCAGGTGAACAGGGGCACCAGACCAAGGTGGGGCACCAGTCACTGTCATTGGGGCGAGTCTCTGGTGGTTACTGAAAATTCTTTGCTCCCATGACACAGTCCCACTGGGCACTTGCACCTGCTGCCAGTGCCAGCCCTGCTCACACCTACTACCAATGCCAGAGCCACCACTCGCATGCACTGCCAGCCCCAATTGCCTGAGGGGCGATCAGGGCAGCAGCTGCCGCTTGCACCCACTGATGGCACTGGCCCCGCTTACACCTGCTGTTGGCGCTTGCCTCAATTGCTCCACGCCATCAGAGCATGCCAGCGGAGCTGATGCCATCAGCACATGGAAGTGGTGGCAGCGGGAGTGGGGCTGCTGGAAGAGAAGGGACTAGGGGCCACAGCAGGAGAGGCTGGGCAGGGATGCAGAGGATGAGCCAAGACCCACCCCTGTGTCCACCACAGCCTTAAGGCCCACAGTTCCTTTCAGGGTGCACGAATTCATGCACTGGGCCCCTAGTACCATTATAATGTTGCATGGTAACAGATGGTTACTAGACTTATTGTGGTGATCACATCATAAAGTTATATAAATGTCAAATTACTATTTTGTACACCTGAAACTAATATCATCTACTATGCCAACTATACTTTAATAACATGTTTTTTAAAAAATAGATACTTCATCCAGCCAGGGTGTCTCAGTAGTTGAACTTTGACCTATGAACCAGAAAATCAAGGTTCGATGCCCAGTCAGGGCATATGCCTGGGTTGTAGGCTTCATCCCGAGTAGGAAGCGTATGGGAGGCAACTGATCAATGGTTCTCTCTCATCACTGATGTTTCTATCTCTCTTTCCCTCTCCCTTCATTTCAGAAATCAATAAAAATAAATTAGAAATAGATAATTTAAAGATTGTTAGAACACTAAGTGAGATGATGTTGTACAATACTTTTTGTAGTCCTCAATACACTCAATAAATATCTATTAATATTAACATACACTACCAAATAGTACAGTCTACTGTGATAGATTAAGCTTTGGGTTGAAAATGTGCAGAAAAATGTCATTTTTCTTCTAATTTACTGGTGTAACTAGTGAAAAGCAAAGGAATAAGACAGGTTGAGAAAATATGTAAAAAGTCAAGTACTCAACATGGAACATTAGATGTTATATATGAACCACAACTACAAACATCCCCATCTCTATGCATGTAACTACTATTATATACCTTATTATCCAACTACATCACTCAATGCAACTATTTTCAGTATCAACCATAATGCTTATTCTGGCATGTAATTTTCTGTACATAGAATGCTGTTCTCAAATTCTCTGTCCTACAAATTATAGACTACCTATTAAACCAGCTTACCTATCACCTTCTTTAGGATGAGATCCTTGACCCTTCCAATTTGAATTAAATGACATGTATTGATTATTACTTATATATGTACTTGGGTTGTTTCCAATGTTTATGGTAAAGATTGTTGTACATATTCAGTTTCTCAAGAATATATATCTACTAGTGGAAATTCTGGGTCTTCAGTTCCATTCATGTTTTGCCCTTTGTAGATAGTGACAAGTTTATTCCATTGTGTATCTTTTACACTACCATCAGCCGTATGTTACTTCTCACTGATCCATATCCTGACTAACATTTATTATTGTTAGACTTTTTCATTGTTGTCAGTCTGGTGGGTATGGGATAATATCTCATAGTGAATTTTATTTGGAATTATCCTGATTACTAATGAAGCTAGAGAAAAACTAAGTTATTAGGAAATTTTGAGGTCAGCAGATTTTTATATATTGCTGTTCTAAGCATTCTCTTAACTCTCTCCTTCTGAAGGTTTGAGTTGATATATATGGAACCTTATCATGTTATACTACATGTCCATTACATTTTTTAATAAAGTATTCTATTTATCTCAATGTGGTAAATTCTATAGAATTAACTCAGCTCCATCTTCCACATTACTAATTCATGACTCAGCCATGTCTCACTGTTATTTAGACCATCTCTTAATTTCTAATTTTTATTTATTATTTTAGAGATTCTATTTTGTTATTTTTTCCCAAGTTGACTTATTAAGGTTAGTAACCTCTTGCTTCTTTGTAAAAATCTCAATTTCTTCTTTTATTTCTTTAAACATATTAAGCATAATTATGCTAAGCCCTTACCAGACATCTATGGATTTGGAGATTAGTTGACTCTTCTTGCCTGCTGTGATTCCTTTTGTGTATGTGTGTGCATGTGTTGCTGTTTGTTTTATAAACTCAAGTTCTTCCAAATTTTATTGTTGGTAATTTTTTGAGACTTGGTTTTAAACATATGCATTCATTCACAGGAAACTTGTATTTACTAACTTTAAATCTGTGCTAAAGTACCTGGATAATTGTAACTTTTGGAGGCGACAGCATCATTTATTTAAAGGTAGACCTTTGTATCTAGAGTGTTGCCAAATACTAACATTTTAGAAATTACTAAGTTGTCCATTTGTTTTGTTTCTCACCTCCTTCATGTCTTCATAGAAAAGAAATAGCAAACGTGGATTCTTTCTCAGTTCCCACCAAGATTTTGCATGTTCATACCAGGGACCATAAGGAACTAAAATTAGAGATAAAGGCAACATAAGAGTACAGTATCATCTCTATACAGCTTGAAAAATGAATGTTTAAACAACAGTAGCAATAAATAAATATCAATAAATGATCATGAAATGAAAACTAGAGATCAGCCTCACATCTGAAGCACATTTCCCTGCAGCAAGGAGGCAAAATATGTTGAATAATTTATATATGGAAACATATTCTCAACTTCCGTCATTGTGACATGGTTTATGGCACAGAGAACAAGTGAAGGAAGTCCCCCTCCCATCAATTTGATTCAGAGTTTATGAAATCATTTTTGAAACTTGTGTGTGTGTGTGTGTGTGCGTGTGTGTGTGTGTAAAATCAGATTGTTAGTGAAGGGAGTTGAGTTAGTGGAACTATCAACGTTCTTATAATAAGAAGTCAGCCCAGTCCTCAAATTTGCCATTTACAATCTTGCTTTGGCAACTGAAGCTAGTAACTACATAATAGTTTATTACAGTACTTGCAGTTTCTATGATAAAAGTTATTCTCTTAGGAAACTTTAGTGTCATTGTCACTCTAAAAGAATTAGATTTGGGAGATGATGTGATATGATCAAATGTTATCTCTTCCTTTCTCTCTTCTTATCTTTTTCTCGAATATATCCAAGTGTTTCAGCCAATAAAAGCTCACAAAATGATTTAATAATGTGTGAATCCAAGTATTCTGCTTTGCACTAAATCATTGCATATGTCTTTTATTCTTTGACTCTATTGGCAATTTTTCTTTATAGGAAAAGTTACATGATGCTATTTATAATTATCTTATCTCTTTTGTGGAGGTACAACTTTATGTTTCTCTGCCTTACAATGTGAGTTTTAATGATCTTGAGGCAAATATTTTATTCATTATGCATTAGCATAAAATTTCTCAAATACAACAATAAAAATAAAGCACAAATATCCTACTTTTAGTGAGTCAATATTAGCTTTTATGGGTATAAAAGTGGCATTGCTATCATTTCCCTTACAACTTATTACTACAGAGTCAGAATGGCCTTCTTCAGTTAACACTAGAATCTCCTGACCCCTTTCTTCCTCAAATCTAAATACTTAGTTATTTTCGTCTCTAGTTAAATAAAAAGGCAACATTTTCCAGAATTACTGCTCAAGTAATTCTTGTACTGTTCTGAGAAATCTAGTTGAATTATTCAGGCTGTACACTGAGTGAATGCGTAAAAACTCCGTAGATATTAAGACTTCTTTATAAATTGTGGCTCATGTAACACCTGAAATTTTCCTTGGAAACAAATGGACATTCTCTCTCCTTTATTCTCTCCCTCCTCTTGTTCAATAGAGTGCTAATAACATTCTGTGAAATACTTTTCTAATAAAAAAGAACAAGAGAAAAAATTAGACCCTGAGTCTCAATCTTAGAGAGAAAAATTGTTACCTCCACTCCCTAAATATATATTTTTAGGCATTAAGCTGAACTTTCTATATTCTACAATTTGCCATCCACATCTGAAAATTTGCTCTAAAATTCAAGGGCATCTAGAACATCTGTGTTTTAATTAAAGAAGAGGGAAAATAACAGACTAGGGAAAACAACAAACATTTTTGCTCAGAGACACCATTTGTCTTGTATCATTTACCTTGAAAGAATTCAAAGAGAGGAAGCTGTTTTTACCTTCTCCATCCATGAATTTCTCCACAAACTCTGGAAAAGTTCCAGGATTTGGATGACCAGCTACCATTTGAAAGAAATAATAAAAAGAAACAGCCACGTCCTTGGCATTCCGGCAAAGATAGATCATCTAAGAGGGTAAAATCGAATATTAAAAAACCTAAAATTTTAAAATATAGTTTCATCAAGATTTTTTAAAAAAAGGCATTTGTGTTTTCAACTATAACAAATTACATAATTAACTTAGAAAGTGCATACCGTTATTTAAAAGTCCTTTAATAGCCTGAAGTGACAGTATCTTTTAAAGTGTTGTTCAATGCTAATTCTCACTTTTCATTTTTATGCTATTTTTACATATAACACCTCATTTAAGAGTCACAATTCCATTGTTATAAATTGGACCAGACAGATTAGTATCCTTAATTTATAAGTGAAGAAACTAAACTGAAGCTAAGTCACAAAACAACACTGAGAATAAATCAATGAGAGTAAATGATTTGTAAATCACTCAGTCAATAGTAAAGTCCTCTGATCTTTATACTACACCACCATTCTGTATAGTAAAGAAAAAGATGGTCCTATTGTTTCCTCACTCACGCTCTTTAAAAAAAAAATCATGTTCATGTGGGTCAATATGCACATTCACCTCAGAGACAATGTAATCTACACCAACATCTTGTTGAGTTTCTGTTTCACATAAAGAGGAAACACTAGCAAATTAACCAGCAGGACGATTGGTTTTTAATTGCTAGTTCTGGCACTAAGATTTTCTATCATCTTGTACAAAGCACCAACATTTTGGACCTAAATTTCTATCCACTAAATAAGTCAGTTGGATCAGATCTGCGTGGCCTCTTCTAGGTCTGATACACAACGCTACTGAAAACGTTCTGCAAAAGCAAACTGCACATCGCTGTGGTGTCCCACTTCCGTCCTCAGGCTCCTGAGCAATGCCATCAGGGAAGAAAGCCTCTTCTTGATGTATCCACCTGCAGGGGAACCTTCTTGCTGCCAAGGACCATTTGGATATTTAATGCATCATATAAAATTGTCCACTTAAAAATTAGCCTGGTCAAGCATGTAATGAACTTACCCATAATGCTTTTGCAGGGCCAGACCAAATGATTTTGTGGGCTTTATATGGCCCTTGGGCCAGACGTTCCCACCCCTGGTTTATGAGATATGATTAGGCTCACTAACTTGTCTTACTCAAGTCTTCACATTTTCAAAAAAATTGTTAAGAAAATCTTCAATTTATTCTAAGAAAAATGGATTTCAATGTTAAGATCCTACTATAAAACCTCTAATTACTACAGAAAAAAAAAGTGAATTTTATTTTCTCATCAAAGCTATTATTAACCCTTTTGAACATTTATTAAATGTTTATAGATTCAATGAAAGAATAAAGAAACAAGCGTGTATACAACACAGTTATGACTTGAATATTCTAAAATTTCCTGGAGTTGGATAAAGTTTTCAGAATACTTGATTCTGGTTACCTTACAGTTCTTTTCCCAAAATGAGGCCGGAAGAAGCTGCACTGGCAAATGAGTCTTCAAGATTCTAGGAGATGCCATCTCTTTTAATTGTTTGACCCCTGGATTATAAAAAATTAAAGGTTAGATAACTTCAAAAATTATAAATATTTATATGGATTTTATAGATATTTAAAAAATATAAATAACTAAGATTTTATCTTTTATTAATGATAATATTATATACAACATATATACTAACTATGACAGAATTTTAGATAGAGAAAATAATAGAGAAAAAAATAAGATCAAATAAAATTTCATCACTTTGGAAAAATCATTCTTAACATTTGGGTCAGTAGCTTTCTCTACAAATATATCTATCTATATGCTCAGACTCACAGCCATCCAAATACCACATACACACATAAATTTTTCAATATTTTCTAATTCTCCTTTTTCTTTAATATATTACACTGATACTGCAATGTCAAAAAACATATGATAGCCTAACATTTTTAATGATTTTATAGTGTTATAATATCACTTCTAAGTATTCTTTTCTTAACTAATATGGCTAAGAAATTTTTTACAATGTTAAAACAATCTTCGATGCATATCTTTTTGCATAGATCCTTTAAAAAATGTATAATTTTCTAGTGTTTAAAATATTACCACATTTAGCCCATAGGGACATAAATACATATTTCTAGGCTCTACTGGGACATATAAGAGCTATCCTATTCACTTTTTTCTAGACACATGCTATACCATAATCTCTGTCAAGATTTTCATTTAAATTTACATGTTTTGCAATGTCAAAGACATAATAGTAATTGCCATTGTTGCTTACAGTCTCTTTCCATATATCATCTACATCCACACTTTAAAAGATATGTATAGTATAGCTTTTAAAATCAACTTAAACATTACCATTCATCATCTCTTCTTTTCTGCATTCTAAGAAAGGTATTCGATTAAAAATGGCATCTCTCTTGCACTTTTCCACATCGCCATCGTTAAAGACCATGTCTACAATTTCACTCAGCCAAGTTGTACCTGTAAAAATTAAACAAACCTGAGTCTTCCACTGACCATGCTGGGCTGGCGATGGAAGTGATGAATTTATAGCTGGATAAAGTAGGATGGTACCAGTGCAATATTATTTGAAAGGTGCCAGAATAGCCATAAGACTCAATAAATAAAGATGAACATTATAATAAAACATACCTGTTGTAGGGGTGCCAATTTGTCCATGATGAATTGGGACATTGTGCACACTGATAACAGTTTGGATTTAAATTTTTACATTTAGAAACTAAGGAGGCTTGAATGACAGATGATACACTCAAGTATGCTTTCAAACACAAACTTACTGCTAGTTTTTTATGCCTCAAATTGTCTTAGTTCAGAGGATATTGAAAAAAATAAATCTGGTCCTTGGTTCAATGGTGATCAAAGGCCCTTTGAAGAGTTAGAAACAATGTTCACTAATTACAATAGCTTTTTTTTTAAGATGTTATAATACCAGTGAGCACAGGGATTTAAAGGACTGCAAAAGGGGAACATTTAATTCAGTATGACTCTGCTCCTGCAATATTTAGACAAGAAATGCCTTCAATAATTGAGCTTAGAGTTAACAAATTATTGGTATAAATTCACCAGTTTTGTGAGGTAGGGAAGGATTTTACCAGTCAGGAGAACTGTCTTTTTTTTTTTTAATTCAAAGTCAGATACTTAAGAATATTACAGTGGTGAGGGAAAGAATTGGAAATAGATTGTGAAGCCTAGATCAAAGAGTCCACCTGAAGAGATGAGTGGGCATGAAGCTATAGTGGCAATTAGACAACAAGCATAAAATACCTTATAATTCATACTAAAATATGGAAAGGCATTTACATACATTAAATAAGAGAGCAAGTTTAGGAGGGTTGAGTTTTATTTTTATTTTTTTAATATATTTTATTGAATTTTTACAGAGAGGAAGGGAGAGGGATAGAGAGTTAGAAACATCGATGAGAGAGAAACATCAATTAGCTGCCTCCTGCACACCTCCTACTGAAGAGGATGTGCCCGCAACCCAGGTACATGCCCTTGACCGGAATCAAACCTGGGACCTTTCAGTCCACAGGCTGGCGCTCTATCCACTGAGCCAAACCGGTTAGGGTGATGGGTTGAGTTTTAGAAGTCCACTAGAGGCAGAGTAAATAGAACAATGGAGTGAGATTAGCCGTTCTGTGTCACCACCACTCTTATCAGTCTCGATGTGGCTTTTTCTTTATGTCCTTAGTTATATGACTTCTGTTCGGCTAGATTTCAGGTGGTTTTGAATGATGGTTATTTTGTAGTTTAGTTGTAATTTTGATGTGATTGTGGGAAGTTTTAAGTACTACTTTAATCTATACTGTCATGTTGACCAGAAGCCAATAATAACCATTTTTCAATAGTACTGCTCAAGTTATAGGTATAATTATGATCTTACAATAGATTTATTATATGCCCCCTTTTCTTTTTAAAAATATATATTTTATTGATTTTTTACAGAGAGGAAGGGAGAGAGATAGAGAGTTAGAAACATTGATGAGAGAGAAACATCGATCAGCTGCCTCCTGCACACCCCCTACTGGGGATGTGCCCACAACCAAGGTATATGCCCTTGACTGGAATCGGTCCTGGGACCCTTCAGTCTGCAGGCTTACGCTCTGTCCACTGAGCCAAACCGGCTAGGGCGACATGCCCCTTTTTCTACATCTATAGAAACTACTATATCTGACCTTATTTAATATGGAGAAAGAGCGTGGAGGAAGTAAACAGCTTAATACTTACCATTCTATCTGAGACTGTCATTATTAGGAGACAGGAACAAGTTAGACATCATAGGGAGACTCACCAGATTTGGGATAGGTGATAATGACAATGTCATCTGATCTTGCCTGAAATGTCTCCACATCATCCCAATATTTGACAAAATCTTTATACATTAGAATTCCATGGACTCTGCTAAAGAATTCAGAATTGTCACCTTTTGAAGAAGCCATCACAAAATGATACACTAAAAGAAAAAAAGAGGTATCTTTTTCACTTTGTGTTTTATAATGTTTTAACATTAACAGTAGCTCTGTATATTGAAATTTCCTTGTCTATCTAGTATTTCTTAGCTGTTGAGCATATGAGGTAAATGTGCATTTAAGAAATATATAACATCATCTTGGTGCTTTAAGAATTTCTAATCCTCTTAAGGAGATAAAGTCTAAGATATAAAAGAATAGTAAAGTACAAAGCATTATAAAGTAAAATGTTTAAAACTATATAGAAATATATGATACATTGCTATTATCATATTTATACATAATATTTATCTACACTAATAAAAGACAAACATGCAAATTGACCATACCTTCGCTACGCATTAAGCCACCCCCACCAACCAATCAGAGTGACTATATGCAAATTAACCCAACCAAGATGGCGGCCGGCAGCCACAGAGCTGAAGTGAGCAGGAGGCTTGGTTGCCCCAGTGATGGAGAAAGCCAAGCTTCCCACCTGCCGCCCCAGCTCTGAGCTCCACTGAAAGCAACAAAGTTTCAATTATAGAAGGTAAATAAATCCCAGAATAAAAATAAAAAAATAAAAAAAGAAGAGGCAGGGAGCTTCCATTTCTAGGGGGCTTGGCCAGCCTGAAAATGGCCCTCAGCCCCTCACCCAGGCTGGCCAAACCTCCATGTGGTGGGAGTCCCACTGGGGGGGAACTTGACCAGCCTGCAAACAGCCATCAGTCCCTCACCTAGGCTGGCCAGGCAACCCAGTGGGGAACCCCAACCTGAAGGAGGTGTGACCAGCCGCAAACAGCCATCAGCCCCTCACCCAGGCTGGCCAGGTACCCCAGTGGGAACCCCCACCCTGATCCAGAACACCCTTCAGGGCAAACCAGCCAGCCGGCCCCATCCATGCACCAGGCCTCTATCTTATATAATAAAGGGGTAATATGCAAGCTGACCCTAACAACAGAATGACTGGGAATGACTGGTCACTATGACACACACTGACCACCAGTGGGCAGATGCTCAATGCAGGACCTGCCTGGTGGTCAGTGTGCTCCCACAGGGGGAGCTCTGCTCAGCCACAAGCCAGGCTGATGGCTGCCAGCACAGTGGTGGTGGCAGGAGCCTCTCCCACCTCCTCAGCAGCACTAAGCATGTCCGACTGCAGCGTAGGTCTGCTCCCTGCTGGTAAGTGGACATCCCCCAAAGGCTGCTGGGCTGCCAGAGGGATGTCTGACTGCTAGCTTGGGCCTGATCTCCCAGGGAGCGGGCCTAAGCCAGCAGGTGGACATCCTCCGAGGGGTCCCAGACTGCGAGAGGGCACAGGCCAGGCTGAGGGACCCCCCAAGTGCACAAATTTTTGTGCACCTGGACTCTAGTATATAATAAATTCCACCATGAATGAAAATAATAGAGCCTTCAATTTTTTCTGTCAAAATTGCTCGGCATTTAAAAAGACTAAGAGGTTCAGAAATACAACAATATTTTGGCAAAGCATTGATTAACTTTGTCTACATTAAATAACAATAAAGTTGAGGTCACATTTGATATCAATTGCCAGATTTCAAAGTCAGCTTCCTTAGTTTCTAAATATTTTTTTTATTTGATGGAAAAATTCAAAGGTTTGGTGAGTGTATTTAAAAGAGATGAAATCAATGACACTGTAACTGATATCTAAGGCTTGATTCTTCAGGGTAGAGAAGGTTCCTCTGTGACTACAGATATTACCTTTACTTTTCTGTCTCAGTTAATCATTAGTATAGTAGTGAACACTCCATTGAGTGACTTGTCTGAAAATTATCAGGTTAAACCAAATGGTTATCAGTTGGTAATTCATCTCCTGGCCCTGTTACAACCCATTTCATGTTTAGAGTTAATCACAGAGTTATTAATTAAGCGAATTTTCTTTCATTGACTTTCAATTTCTTTCACTACCATTTCACCCCCAAATTATCCCATTTTGAGTTTTTGATATAGTACCTCAACAAATTTTGCCCTTCTAGACCTCTCTTTTATTCATCCTTGCCAAAAAGCTGCCCAATAGACTGTTATAGACTCATAGATTCGTGACAGTGGTAGCTTTTATTGTGTTTTTCAGAGAGTTTGTATTATAATAGGAGGCTCCTGAAGGCAGTAGTTCTTTTAGCCTCCTAATGTATTTCCTGTAATAGAGAATTCCAATCCATGAGAGAGGAAATGAAGTTAGTAGATACTATAACAAATGGATTAACCCTAAGGAAGAAATAGCTGATGATAAAATTTTAGAAAGATAAGTGTCCTACAAATGAAAGCAAATAATTAGACCTATGACTTATACTGAAGTCTTTTTCTTGTAGTGTTTCTCCCACTAAATTTCTAGCTACACATTACAGATGTAAACTTTCAGATGTTGCCTCCTAACTCTTCCTTATCAGCCAGCACCTGACATTAAGTCCCAATGATTCTATCTCTGTTATTTTCCTCTATTTTCTATAGTTAAGATCACCGCCCTAGTTAGGAACCACTCCAACTGTTAACTGAATATACAAAAATGACCTCCCCATTGGCCTTCCTGTAAAAAGCTCATATATCCTCTTTCTATAATCACCAGAGGAAGGAAAATGAATGCTATTTACTTATGTTGAGCCAGACTTAAAAGGTTTTATTTTGAAATCTTATTTGTAAGTCATATGAGAAAGCAGACATCATTATCAATTAGGTTAGGTTTGTCCTGCATGATACTTCTTGAAGATGCAACCATATTTGTTTTATACAAGAAAGAATAAATATGCACACATTTATGCATACATGTAAACAAGTGCATATAAATGTATAATTGTGGGCACAATTTTTGAAAAAAATTAAACAACATAGAGGAAAAGTACCCTCTTTATTATAATCTTAAGAGATAATCATTCCTAATAGCATTGTATTTATGCTTCCAAATATTTAAATGTATATTAAAATCTAGATTTTATATCACATTCTATATTTATTTATAATCTATTTTTTCACTGAACTACATAATGTGAAGATATTTTTCTGTTAATATGTAAATTCTGTTTTTATTCTTATAAATGAAACATAGTAGTCCATAGTATGGATATAACATAGATGATATAATTCTTTATTGATAGAAATTCCTGTTTTTCTCAATTATTTTGAAATAAGTAGTACTTTAATGACTATCTTTGAGCGTATGTATTTTCACACTTATCTTTTCAGTAATAATGGCATTGTCAAAATAAAAGTTATGCATGTATAAGATATTGATATTTTTTAACAAATCACTGAAATATTGTACACATTTACACAACATATGGAATTGCGTATTTTCTCACATCCTCGCCTGTACTGGAAGTTACTTGTAATTTTTTATAAGAATATATATATATATTTTTTTCTAAATTGGTATTTCATAGATATTTTATAATTTTCATATTTTCACATTTTATATATTTATTGGTTATTTTAATCATTTTGATCCATTTTGCCAATAATAATTATTGGCTTTTCCTGATTTACAGCTAGTAATTTATTGTTGATAAAGAAATCTATTGTTTTTCCCCCTTTTAAAATATAGCTGTATAGGATATTATTGTTTATACTAGGGGCCTGGTGCATGAAAATTCCTGCACTGGAGGGGGGTCCTTCAGCCCAGCCTGCCCCCTCTCACAGTCCAGGGTCCCTCAGGGGCGGGTGGTGACCCAGTGATCAGGGGAAGGTGACGCCCCATCACACTTCTGCTGCTGCCACTGCCAGGAGTGCAAGCCTCAGCTGGCCTTGGTTACCTGTATGTCAGGCAGCCCTGGGAGGCTGGGCAGCCACCATCTGAGGCTTGCCTGTGCCTTGGGCCAGCCCTGGGTGGCTGGAGGGCTGAGGGGACTGGCGGACTCCAGAGGCAGGCTGAGGGGACTGGGTGCCACCATCTTGTGGCTGTGGGTGTTGCCATCTTTGAGGGTGTGGCAGCCAACTAGCATATTCCCTCCTTATTGGCTATGAGTGCCGCCACCTTTTGTGATGGCATGAGGGTCAGTTAGCATATTCCCTCTTTATTAGATAGGATAGGCAAGTGTGTTAAATTTTTGCCTTATGATTGGTATAGTTATCTAAATATTTAAATATGCTCATATAATGAAGAACATATATGTGTTAAAGGTTATACATGTACATTAATTTAGATAATTAAGGTGTAGATAACAGAGAAAATAGTTATTAAGAATATGGGTTCTAAAGTAGACCACCTTGGGTTAAATCCTAGTTCTGCTAATTGAAACTGTACGACCCTAGCCAATTAACTTGACTATGCTCCATTTTCTCACCTACAAATTGAAGATGATAATTGTACTTACCTGAAACAGTTATTGGGAATTAAATGAGGGCATAAGCCTGGCCAATTATAAATGCTTAATAAGTATGAACTTTTATTGTTATTATGCCACATCTATATGATAATGTAGGAGAACCAGATCCTGGACTCTCTCAGTATCAGTACACATTACATAGTAATGATATATCTGTTCAAAGCAGGAAAAATATTTGCTGTTTAAAAATTCCCAAGGATATTAATATAAAATTGTCTGAAGAAACTCATAGTCAGTGATCTGTTTTCTACTGGAGAGGGTACAATCTATACATATCTAATGTGAATGTTGTCCCTGTTTACTTGTCTAAAGTTCTCTGGGACAACCCAGTATGACATTCATTTCATGTATGCCCCAGATTACACAACAGAAGAGAGACACAATATAAGAGTTTTTCTTTTGTTTGTTTTTAACCAAAGAATGGCTTATCATGTGTTTTGGAAACCACAGAACAGCACTAATCATGGTTGTTCTTACCAAAAGGGGAAAGTAATCCCAGTCCTTAAGGACAAACTCAACTATTTTAAAACTGCCCTCTCAGGTTTATCAGAGGTAATCTCACCAAAATTATATTTTTAGTAAAATCAGATTTTTTAATAAATCTGCTTGGTCCCCAAACCTTCCCTTTACTCTCAGAAATGAGATCTTTCACTAGAAAAAATATTTATAAAAGGCATCATTTGCCCTGCCTACTAATTTGTTTATTCATCTAAACAACTTTCTTGATGTTCTGCCAAGTTTGAAAGAATTGGCTTATAATCAATTGGGAGGAGCTGACTTATCATTAAAGAGTTGTTTGACTTTTTGGCTGCCCCTTCATGATCAATTTTGTACTTGGAATTAAACTAGGCAGCATATAATAAAATGTCTTTCTTTGTTTAACTTATTTTGGTAAATTATCTTATATTACAATGTATGGACACACTGTCTAACTGCTCTGTTCTTTCTCAAAAGATATATTTCAGTTGGAAAGAGTCAATTTTATTATCTGAGTATATAGGTTACTGTTGTCTAGAGACACCAATAAAAAACTTGTTAAAACTCAGATTAATAAATTCAATTCAGAAAGATTTCTTCTTTTTCTCTATATGTCTTCATTTCTGTCTCTTTTTCTTTCTTCCTTTTTTTATTTGTCCTCCCTTTCCTCATCTCCCAATCTGCCTTTCATTCAGAAAACATTCTCTGTGTGAGCACCTACTTCTTCCCCAAGCACAGTATCAAGGGCTGGGATACCATGGTGAGTATATGCAGAAGGCTCACCTAGTCCTTACCATCTTAGACTTACCTAGATTTAGGTAAAGTGGCTGAAAGCTGAGAATATCCTTTTGTACATCATTTTATCCCAGGCCTCAGCACTGTGTCATTAAGTAGATGCTCAAAACCATTTATTAAAGTTAATTATTAGTTCAAGTCACTCTGGGCTTTCTAGGTTTCACTAAAGACTCCTAGATAAAATAGGCATTATGCTGCCAATGATCTATCTGTCAGTAATTTACCAAGGACTTGCATTTCTGCTGTATTTATCTGCTAACTCTCACTTAATAGTAACAATAATGTTTGTAAGGTCCATGGTCATAATAGACTGCTTCTGACAGATTTCATGCAAGTGAACTTCGATCTAAAAGTCAGTCTTCACTCTGTTTCTACCTTGCTTCCTGTATTTCTTTATCAGTAAAATGGAAACATGTCTAGTGAGCAGGACTTACAAGATAACTATGATACTGCGGTTTTATGTTAAAGCTCTTTACCCAGAAAAGCACCACATAAATGCTGGATGTTATTTGTAATGACACACATGTCGTTTAAGAAAGTTGTAAATCCTTTATATTATTAAGTGACTAAAGTATTGACAAAGAATTACTCTTTCTATATTTCCCTTTTAACAGCTTTGTGATAAACAGTTTGCATTTATATTTCCTATATGTTAATCTAAATAAAAATGTTAATAATAATAAAATACAACCTGTCCAGATGATCCTGTGAAACTGAGTATTCAGTGTAGTATTCCTCAAATCCCCACTCAGGTTTTAAGCTGCAAAAAAAAAAAAAAAAAAAAAAAAAAGATGAGTTGTACATCTAGGATGTTTCTGAGGAGCTTTTATTCCTAATGCCAGAGAAGGAGGTGGAGATTAATTTGTGGGCTTGGCTTTCTAGAGTCTGTGATGCAATGGAGTAACACAAATATAGATACATACCTGCAAATGCATTCAGCCCCACACAGTCATGCTCATTCATACAGGGATGTAGAAAGCTTCTGCTGTTATTTTTCATTCTTGGCTCAGGATCAAATTCCTAGATCTGCCCATAGCAATCAGTGGGTTGGGGAGAGGGAGGGAGAGGAAATGAAGGGGAAGATGAGGGAGAAGATTAGAGCAAAATGTACGACAGCTTGGGAAGAAAAAGCCTCTTACTCACCGATGAATAATAAGATGGTTAAGGTTGACCTTCAAAGAATAAACTTGCTGGAGGAGTGAAAGGAGAGAAGAAAATGACAGGGAAGAAACAGGAGGGCGGTAAGGACCCTGAATCAGAGACCCAGCTCAATTTACTAAGAATTGTCAAAGAAACCTTTGTAGTGCTTGGTTGTATCTTACCTAACAAGTCAATTGTAAAACATCTTCTGTCTAAAATCTTTGCTTTCAGCTCTTAAGCAGTCCTGAAAATCAAAAACAGATGACAGCTAAGGAAAGAATGTAAATATCATTCCCCTTTAGATTATTATTTTAAAAATCCCACTTCTCTCTGCTCTAAATCACATGCTTAATGCAAGGCTTAGTATGGAATTTCCAGTTAAAGTTATCCATTAATGCCATTGGAATTTAGATAAGAGGATGAGAAAAATAGAAGGACACGGGTTTGTGGAATCTATGGATCCTACACTTTTCTTTTTACATCTCTGTACCTACTCTGTCTTTAGTTGAGAAAATTCTTCCTTGCTACCCACCTTCACCTCTATCAATAGCTCCAACTCAATTCCAATCCTGATTAGTTTTCATTTGTCTTTCAATTTTCACTTGATTGCACTTCCTTAGAAAGGCCTTTAGTGACACATTTAGAAGTGAATATCCCTTTGAGCGAACTTTAAGCTCTCTACTAGCTGTTTAATTGGCCCTATTTCACTGTGCTGAAGTTAAAATTTACTTATCTAGCTTCCTTATTAGGGAATATATTAGACTGTATATGACTTAATAAAAGGTCCTACTATATAAATAGCACACTGCATGGCATCTAAAATCTAAGGATTAAATATATACTAACTAAATAAAAGGGGCTGATGTTCAAGAAAGATAAGAAATTAAGTTCTAGCTCATTTGGTTCAGTGGATAGAGCGCTGGCCTGCAGACTGAAGGGTCCTGGGTTTGATTCTGGTCAAGGGCACATGCCCAGGTTGTGGGCTCAATTCCCAATGGCAGCCAATCGATGATTTTCTCTCATCATTGATGTTTCTATCTCTCCCTCTCTCCCTCTGCCTTCCTCTCTGATATCAATAAAAATATATTTTAAAAAAATTAAAAAAAGAAATTAAGAGAACCATAGTAGTTGCTTATTGAAGGCATTTATATTCAGCCCTATCTAAAGTAAAAAGAACAGTTAAGTTGTTGGTGAGAAATAGCACATTTCTTGATTAAAAATCAAGGTGGAGCATGAGAACCCAAGGGCTCAAGTTTACATTTTATATTATTTGATTTTGTGTAGTTGGTCATTTTAATTTTTATATTTACTTGTGTGAAATAAAATATATTACAACATTTAATCTTCAAATATGAAAATATAACATGGTCCATAATTTTAACCCTGTTGCATAGCTTAATTATATTTTTTAATTATTAGTTTTTAATTATGAGGATCTGTGAAGCTTTCTTTCTTGTTTACCAAAAATAATCTTTCATCCAAAAAGTTAGCATGTGGGCATAAGCTAATCTGAACAGGTTTTACCTTCTGACCCTCTCTTATCTTTCAGTTACAAGAGACTGGCTGTAGGGATATTACAAATGCTTTAATAATGTGATGCTGGCAACCACTAAAGGCCAAAACACCTTTAGCTTTAGAAAATCTTCTAACTGAAGAGAATTCACTTCTAAAAAAAGAAGTAAAATAGCCAGCTTAATCTCTCCATTCTTCTCCATGAGCAGTGATTACAAAAGAAATTACAAAATGTTTGAGTCCTAGTCTGACCTTTCCTCCTGTGTACTGGTACACTCAACCCAGAACAAAAAATTCCAGATAAGCACCTACATCTTTAAATGTTTATCTTGATTCTTAGAGCAGATCTGCTATCATACCTACCATACTGCTGCTGTCATATTCTAAAACATTGATAACAATGTGGGATCTGTATGTCTGTGTGATAAAATGTTTCTAAGACTACAGTTGTTTCTTAATAGTGATCATTGAACTTTTTCTTTTATATATATATATATATATATATATATATATATATATATATTTTATTGATTTCTTACAGAGAGGAAGGGAGAGAGATAGAGAGTTAGCAACATCGATGAGAGAGAACCATCGATCAGCTGCCTCCTGCACATCCCCCGCAACCCAGGTGCATGCCCCTGACTAGAATCGAACCCAGGACCCTTCAGTCCGCAAGCCAATGCTCTATCCACTGAGCCAAACCGGTTTCGGCTGAACTTTCTTTTCCTTCTGTAACACATACTTCATTTGGGTCAAGTTTGAGGATGCTAGCTTTTGTTTAATAAATGAAAAGATTTCAAAATTAATAATAAAAAAAGAAGTGGCAGTGTGACTGAGTGCTTTAAAATATTATTATTAAAATAGTTTTTTATTTTTATTTTAAGAACGGTTTTGAGTTTACAAAAATTTGAGCCAGTAGTACAAAAAAGTTTTCTCCCCTGTATAGTTTGCCCCATTTATTAACATCTTGCATTAGTGTGGTACATTTGTTGTAATGTACCCCATGAATCACAGAAGGACGCCTCAAGAAGTTGAATTAAAGAGTCACATTTATTGCAATCCGGGACTATGAAGGGCCATTCCCCAAACCTCATGGTGATAAGATGGCTGCAATACCAGATTTATATAGGCAAAGATCACAAAGGTATTGATTACATCCCAGGGTTTGGAATGAGGAACCTGATTTGCAAAAAGCATTTTATAGAAGCAAAGCAGCATGTTATCTAAATTATAGTTTTGGGTCCCCGGATCACTGACTTGACAGAAACACATTATCTAGAGCCCTCGAGTCTGGAATGAGGAACCTGGTTTGCAAAAAAGCAGTTTACAGAAGCAGAAGCAGCATGTTATCTAAATCACAGTTTTAGGTCTCCAGAACACTGAGTCAACAGGGACACATTAACTGGAGCCCTCAGACCTTGGGATAATTGTGCTGTCCTTCCCAGGTAAAGGAAAATGTGTTTCTAAGACCAGTATGACCACAACCCATAGGATATTCACATTACAATCAATAGGGTATTTAATCAAATGCGATAACTTATATAATTCAGAAAATCAAAATAACTTTTCTATTATTTTAGCAAACAAATAAGTACAGAAACCAAACAGCAGGGTTAAAGTTAAACTATAGTTTCTACCTGAGATGATTGCTACCATACTTCACATTTACTAGAATTGAAGAACCAATATTGACACCTTAGTATTAAAGTCCATAATTCACATCAGGGTTCATTTTTGTATTGTAAAGTTCTATGATTATTGACAAATGCATGTCACCCATTTAAAAAAATCTCTTGTGTTCCACCTGTTATGCCCAGATTTCAAGATCCCCACAGACCAACAGGGAGCCTTCCAGTCTGATGCAAAAGCATAAGAGTCTGTATTTCAAACCCGGGTTTGGCTCCCCTACCTTCCTTACTGACTCAATGGCAAGCCAAGTGGCAGAGAGAGCGAACTCTGTGTGGAGACGGGTTTTATAGGGGGGTTGGAGAAAGGGGAGGAGAAAGGACTGTGCTCTGCCAATTGGCCAGGCGCAAGTCGGTGTCTTGTTCCTGGGTGTGGCTAGCAGAGTCTTAGACTTCTGGGAAGAAGCTCCTTGCCAAGCACATGGCTGCCCCAAAATGGAGGACTCAGGATAAGATGGAGGGCGTAGTCCTCGCCCTTTCACCACCTATCCATATACCTGTTGCTGATGTAAGAAACATCCAAACCTGTAGAGAATTTTTATAACAGTTTATTTGAGCCAAACTGACTGTATGTTGGAAGCAAGATTGCAAATGCTCTGGAGAATAACCGTTTTGCAGCTTCTTTTATGCATTTAAAATCAAGGAGGGACCTAAGGAAGATTACACAGAGGTGGGAGAAAACAAGGCAGAGATTGAATTACCGTGTAGTTAACAACACTATGTGCTCTCTTTTTAATTTTATCTTATTTTTTCCATCACTATTTATTCCCTCTATGCTTTTTCAAAGGCATGTTACCTAGAAGCACTGAAAGAATGGACAGGGCTTGCTTAAGGCAAAGGTAAGCCTTTTAGTCAAGAAGTTATGTGTCTGAGGTGTGACAAACTGCCATGATCTGCCCAGTTAGAAATTTATTGTTGGGGAGCACACGAGACTTGTTTGGAAAGTTTGTAAGGAGGACATTAGGAGAAAAGGGAAGTGTGTGGAAGGTTGCCTGCCCTGTTTATCAGAATTCCGACTTAGGGGAGTGCTGAAGGCTGTGCCCCTAATTATTTCTTGACCTTTCCAAACAAGTCTGTGTGCGTGCAGACCCCCGGGGTGTTTACTGGAACCCTTATGCTTAATCTTTGGGTGTCCTTGCTTAAAGGGCATTACAAACACACGTGTCCTCCCAAAATTACTTACCCTACTGATTGTATCTAAAAGATAAACTTTACCTTAAACCGCTGTTACAATAAAAGCCTAATGAGGCAGGCAAACGAGCTGTCTGGTTGCTTTAGCCAGGCAGTTCCTTCGCCCCCTCATTCACAGCAAACATTGAGTCAGAGTAATCCACTCACCAGTCACTCAGGGTCTGCTGGTCAGCCCCGGCAATTTATGACCTGATCACATGGTGAGATTACTTTCCATAGAACTGTTTTTTTGATTTTTGTTTTCATCCACTCTCCTTCCATCCTCCTTCTCTGAACTCCTGACAGCCAGGGATCTTTTCATTGTCTCTATAGTTTTCCTTCTCCAGACTGTCATATGGTTGCAGCCAAACAATATGTAAGCTTTTCAGACTGGCTTCTTTGACTTAGTAACGCACATTTAAGGTTCTTCCGATATCATCAGGAGTGGAGTTTTGGGGGTGTGAGAAGAAATGAATTTTCTGAGGCCCCTATGGAAGGGGATGAGTTTCTTGGAAAGCTTTATTCTTCTCCAAGGTCCCATCTCTGTCCATCCTGCCATGGAAGAAGTCCAATCTTGTCTTCAGCAAGGCCAGAATAAAGGCCACTGTCCATAATTTCTACTCCCCATTAAAGTCTGGTCCAGTCCAGCATCCACCCTTATGAAGTCCACATGACCATGGGCCATGAGGCTGCTAAGGCCACATGGCTATGGAGAAAGAACACACAAAAGCATGGACAAGTGTATGTTGTGGAGCAAAAGGGGAACAAGAGAGAGGGACCCCTTTGTCTGGGGATTTTAACCAGGAGCTTCTTCAAACTCAATTAACTTTCCTAGATTTTGCATGCTTCTGATGGGTTCACTCCCTAGCCAATCCACTCTTTTCCAGGCTAGACTGACAGTTAAGCACCCCTGTGTCACTCCAACTTCTACTTCCAATGTGTCTACCTTCCCCTTCTCCTCCTAACAATCCAGTGCTGGGTGGGGGAAGGGAGAGGTGTCAATCCCCTTGGACACCTCCTTGGAGGAGCAATGCTGTATGCAGCTACAGCTTCCTGGTGAAGCTTCCCGGGTGACCATGCTTGTAATATCAGACTTCCCTTTGCTTTCTTTATTAAATTAAGTAGCTAATTATGATGATAACACTTCCATTTTTTAAGGTTATCTCATTTCTTTTTATTGCTGAATAAAATGGGTAAACTGAATGTACCACAGTTTATCCATTTACTTATTGAAGGACATCTTGGGTGCTTCCAATTTCTGCAATTACAAATAAAGCTATTATTAACATTGATGCACAGTTTTCTTTTTTCTGTGAATATCTTTTTGCCTCATTTGGATAAATACTTAGAAGTGTAATTACTGGATAGTGTGGTAAGATTATTGTTAAAGAACAAAAATCCAATCAAGCAAATTTGGAAATCTACTTTGCTTTATTAATTGATTCATGAAAGGGCAACATTCCTTGTAGCAAGTACAAAGTTGCTCCTAGAAGCCATGTAATATTGAAGGCTTTTTTATGGTAATCTTCACCGAGGATATGTTTTCATTGATTTTTAAAGAACATGGAAGAGAAGGGGGAGAGACAGAGAGAGAGGAACATTGATGTGAGAGAGACACATGGATTGGTTGCCTCCCACTCACACTCCAACCAGGGGATCAAGCCTGTAACTTGGTACGTGCCCTTGACCAGAATCAAACTCAGGACCCTTTAGTCTGCAGGTCAATGTTCTATCCACTGAGCCAAGCTGGCTAGGGATATTGAAGGGTTTTATAGGCAGAAAGTGGGTGGGAGAAGAAAGTTATTGGCAAAAAAAAAGAAGAAAGGATTGTTTCTGGCAAGGTTACCTTCCTTAGGGGAAAGTCGGGGGTCTCACCAGGCAGATTGCCTCTGGCTTCCTTTGGGGAATGAAGAGGGATCACAGACAGATTACCTCATTAATACTAACCAGAAAGTTCCAGACTGATTTAATAAAATACAGATGTGGAGAGGTTGAAATTGGAATTCACTCAGGTATTATTAACTCTAGGTTCAGTGTCATATTCTTAAGCACAAGTGACTCCATTTTGAGCCTGTGGTTTTCTCTTTAACAAGCCTAAAAAATAAAACTCAATAAAGTCTTTTCTTACTTATGAAGTGTCCCTGAGAGTCTTATCAGATAAGAAAGACATAACCACAAACATTTTAGTAGCAATTACTGTAGTTTGTGGGTACTTTGAAATTTCAGAAATTTTAAATGGTTTACAAAACTTAACATCTTTACTTAATAGCAGTAAAAGAAAATTTCTTGAATTCAGATTTTGGTAATATCAAATTTAGTAAATAAGGTATGTTCCTGCTATCCAATTGTTGAATTAGCTTTAAAGCTAAAAACAGAAGTTGTTAGCCTATAAATTATCATGTTAATAACAAAGTAGACTTATCAAATATTTAAAGAATCCTGTACATTTGAAAGTAATAACTACATGTAAAAGAGATTATAATTTATATTTTTTAACCACAGGAATCAACAAAAATTAGTGTAGTATTACTATACTTCTAAAAAAATGGCACTGATATTTTTATAAATTCTTTTGAAAATTCTCACATTATGGCTCTATTCTTTTTGGGTTTATTTACTTTGTGGGTAATTTTCCCCTTGAATTCAAGCAAGTATGAGCTGGCAGGAAGACTGCTAAATCACATTTTCCTTTTATTGTTTTGATTCCTTTCCTCCTCAGTGGGTATACTTCTCCAAGATGAAATCAATATGTAGATTCAAGTTTCCTCACTAGCCCCTTCCTGAATTCTCTACTTAAAATTCTTGGCCAATTAAAAAACATTTTGAAAAAAATATTAATAGCAAACTTATTTTATAGAAGTCAGCCTTGTTTCTGGTACCACATTATCCTGTTCCTAGTTACTGAGCTCTTTCTTTCCTGGTGCATCTGCAGCACCAATGATGACAATAAGAAGAGGAGATGGTAAAACTTACAGAATACCTACTATATGCCAAACAGTTTATGTGGAGTTATGTGTGGCTTTCATATCTATCATGTGGACATATGTCCTAGAACTATGTCCTGAAACTTGGTCAGCAGGTGGGAGGACACCTGTTGGAATCCAGCTATAAGAAGTAGTTCTGTGGTAAAGTGAGATAGAACTTGGGCTAGTCATAAACCCTTTCCAGAAGGCATATTCTTAATCTTTAAAATGATCTAGACGTGAATTGATTTATTTATAAAAGAATAATAATCACACAGCAAATAGGCAAAAAGTGGTAGGTGGAGTAGAGGAAACATGGTTATAGACAGGTGGGTGTGTGGAGTCAGGAATTGGTGCGCAGGGGAATTTGTGGTCCTCTAAGAGTCAGACTTTACATTGACAGCTGGCAGAGAGGGTGAGAAAGAGCCAAGCAAGTGGTAGAGGTGTTTCTATAAGCCTGGAGCTCGGAAACAGGACTAATTTCCAGACAGAAAAATAGCAAGTCTGATTCCTACATGAGAGGAAAGATAACCAGATGAAGATTCAGATATGGGGGGAAAAGTGAGAAACCTGGGATATGAGATTTTTGGTCATAAGAAACAGTCCCACACTTGATTTGCCAAACTGCTAAATCATAGCTAAATATTTCTAATATGATCTAATGTTTAATAAGGGCTATGCTAGGCACTTTTTATAGATGATCTCTTTTCATTCTCACAGTAAGCCTATGAATTAATACTATCTCCTCATTTTAAAAGAAAAGAACAGAAGCCCAGTAGGCTAGGTAATTTATAGCCACTAAGTGGCTGACTTGAAATGTGAACCCAAGCTAACTAACCCAAGAACCTATTCATACAACCCTATAGAAAAGGACTGTAACAGCTAAATACCTTTAATCTCTCTGCATCACCCCTAGTTTGGTCCAATTCTTCCCCCTTCCTTCTAATTCTTGGCAGAATTGGCCTCAGAGGATGAAGAGAAGCCACAGCTATGGCAAGTAGGAAGTTTGGGGCGTGGATTTGGGAGTATTGTTATAAGACTTCCATCAGGAAGACTTGAAAGGGACGGCCAGTTAGCCGCTGTTCTTCGTGGAGACAGGATCAGCACAGCCTGCAGGTTCCATCTCTCTGGCTAGACACAGGGAGGCCCCATAAATCTCTCTCAGACCGCCTGTCCTCCCATGGACACAAACCAGGCTGCTCAGCATGGCTGCGGATGGACGCATCCGCCGTGGTGAAGAGGGCAGTGGGAGCCGGGCTGCCTGCCATCTGACGGGGGTGGTCCCTACCTGGGGTGTGAGATTTGTGTCCCAACCCTGTTTTGCTGCCTTCTCAGGATGTTCCTGTGTTTATAAAAGTGTGTTTATTTCCAGAAGTGTTCTGGGCTGTGTAACCTTCAGCATGAATCACCAGCCCTTCTCTCGGATCCTACAGGATCTGAGCTCTGATTACCACCCCATGTGGGCATTGGGAGCCTCATCTTTGTTCTCCTGGATGTTGGCAGCTTGTGCTTTGCCTCGATTACCTCCTGTCCTTCCCTTTGCAAACAACTCTCTGTTATTTCCACCCAGATCCTCCTGTGCCATTTATAGAGACTGTCTTCATCCTATAACCTCGGCCAGCTCCCAGCCATCTCCTCCACCAGGACTGTGGGACTGTGGGGCTGCCTGGCCTTGAAAAACAGGACTGGGGCGGGGGGGACTGAGCCTGGGCCTGGCTGCGTCAGCTGGTACCAGAGTTTGGGAAAGCCCAGAGCTGCTGGACCAGAGAGTGCAGAGCTGGACCAAGGAAGGCCACGTAGGACCCTCCCTTCATGGATGGGGAACTGAGACCTGTGTTTGGATGTGTGTGTTGACCATGTCTTTTATCATTTGATTCTTATGCATTGCTATCTGGGCCTTCCCACCCTGGAGGGACTGCCTCTCCCAGGGCTAGTCAGTTCCCAGACGATTGAGCACAGGAGGGTAGGTACTAGACAGCCAGGTCCCTCCCTCTGCCCAGAGCCAGCCACTGGAGTTCTTTGCACCAGCCAGTCCCGGGCCTTCCAGTGGAAACCATGGCATAGGCTCTAGTGCTTATTTCCCCTCCATCCTGACCCACCCCAGCCTTCTCCCGTGGTCCCCATGGCCTGTCATCCCCTCCTCCTGGGACCTGCAAATATCACCATCTTTCCAGTGCCATCATCTCCTGTATTTTGTCTCACCACACAATAATAATAATAATAATAATAATAATAAACTTGCCTTTTCAAACAGTAAAAAGAAACAAACCCCATTGAATTACTACATCATGTTCTTATCTTTTTCTCCACTAGCTCTCTATAGTTCTGTCTCTGATAAGATCATGTAGTTCAATTTGAGTCAATTCTGAAAAGGGTAAGACATATCATCAGGATAATTGCAACCTACCTGATGGCTTCTGCCTCCATTTATAGAGACTGGCACGGAATTCCCATGTGAAATTGACCCCAGGAATCTTTCTTAGCACCGTTTAGAAGAGGGGACTGATAGGCCGTGGTCGGCAAACTGCGGCTTGTGAGCCACTTGCGGCTCTTTGGCCCCTTGAGTGTGGCTCTTCCTAAGCCTTAGGAGTACCCTAATTAAGTTAATAACAATGTACCTACCTATATAGTTTAAGTTTAAAAAATTTGGCTCTCAAAGTAAATTTCAATCGTTGTATTGTTGATATTTGGCTCCGTTGACTCTAATGAGTTTGCTGACCACTGCAGTCTAGGGGTAGGTTCTGAAGATCTAAAGCAGAGGTGGAGAAGGTCTGGCCCACGGGCCAATGAAGGCCCCAGAAATACTTTTGTTCTGGCTCTACCAAGGCATTTGGAGTGAATTAATTAAATGACCAAATATAGCAACTGAATTTTTAAGCTGATAATTTTGTATGGCCCTCTAATAATGTTATAAATAGTCACATGGCCCTTGGCAGAAAAAAATGTTCCCTACCCTCTGATCTAAAGCCATGAAAATAGTTTACACCTGTGCTGGTCCATTGCAGTCATGAGTTTCTGCTCTGATCACCACTCTGTAATCAGCTCACTTTCTACTATTTTAGTTTTGGAGAAAAAGATACTTTCCCCTACCCTCAAATTTCTCTTGGCTGGTCTAATAATTAAATAGACATGATACCAATTAATAAGATAAAATAATCAAATTTAATACATGTAAGCATGGGAACTCCATATGAGAGTCATACATGAGAAGTTCAGGGACAGAAAGTTAAATGAGGTGTATATGTAGCATTTTGAGCTAAGGATGAGGTAAATTTCCTTGGATGTTTTAAAGGGTCATTGTAGAATGATAACAAGAGCAGATATTTAGAAACTAGAGGCCTGGTGCATTGCCGGGAGCCGGTCCATCCTTGCTGTTTCAAGGGACCTGGCATATATGGCATACTGTTCTTAATATGTTTGCTCACCTTCTTGGCGCTATGTGTTTTAACCAAGGTCACCTCTCCGAGAAAGGTTGTTTCCCCAGGTAGGGATTTTTCTCTGAAGTTAGGGAGGGGATAAAACCCCTTAACTAAGTGCCAGGTGGGTAGTTAATCACTTTAACTACAAACAATCACACTTAAGCTACATAATCTTTACTCCCTGGAATGGAGATAAAGAAACGCTCTAACCTTTGAAATAGAGATTGATAGGATTGGAATCAACTGGTATAAATACAGATGTCACAAGACAACAGGAGACAGAACCCAGAGACAGAGAACCTAGAGAGAGAACCAAGAGACAGGACTTGGCTGGAGATCCTAGACAGAACCTAGAACCAGAACCTAGCCAGAGAACATGGCAAAAGATCCTGGACAGAACCTGGCTACAGAACTTCACTGGAGAACCTAGACAGAACATGGCGGGAGAATCTGGATAGAACCTGGCAACCGAACCTGGCTGGAGAACCAGAACCTGGCTACAGAATTGGTTGGAGATCCTGACCAGAACTTGGCTGGAGATCCTGGCCAGAACTTCGCTGGAGGTCCTGACCAGAACTTCGCTGGAGATCCTGACCAGAACTTGGCTGGAGTTCCTGGCTAGAGATCCTGGCTAGGCTGCTGATCAACTGAATGCTGTCTCCATGTCATTCCTTCATCGCCGACTCCATCCACACCTTTGGGGACCCCTGGACCCGCTGGGGTTGGACCCCAGCAGTGCATGAATTCGTGCACCAGTGGGGTCCCTCACCCTGGCCTGCAGGATCTGGCTTAAACCGGCTCTCTGACATCCCCCAAGGGGTCCTGGATTGCATGAGGGTGCAGGCCACCCCACTGGTGCTGAGGGACCCCACCAGTGCATGATCAGGGCCGGGGAGGGACTCTGGAGGTTGGCCAGCTGGGGAAGAATTGCAGGAAGGCTCCAGGGTATGTCCAGCTTGACTTGCTCAGTCCTGATTGGCTGGACCCCAGCAGCAAGCTAACCTACCAGTTGGAGCATCTGCCCCCTGGTGGTCAGTGCATGTCATAGTGAGCAGTTGAGTGGCCTTAGCATATCATTAGCATATTACACTTTGATTATTTGAAGAGAGGACCGGACAACTGGACACTTAGCATATCAGGCTTTTATTATGTAGGATTAGAATATTTTTTAAAAAAGAAAAGAAATTAGAAGTTTTTCCTGCCCTGTAAGGTAGGTCACAAAAAGTTATTTCTGTAATAACTCCTATTGTGGGCAAAGTTTCTAATTTAAATTCTTGAAGTAAGAGATAAAAGTTTCTTGTGAGTTTACCTTCAGATCAAAATAATTCACATGCCAAAGTCATACATTTTGGGGAGACCTGTTCTGAACCCCTACATTTTCTCCTCTGAAACTTCCTAAGAAGTTTCACATTCCAGAACTCGGGTTGATAGCTTCATAACTCATTAAACCACTCTCATTTCAGGAGGCAGTGATGTAGGTGGGCTCCCAAAGTTAACCTATGAGTCAAATAATCAGGTATTTCAAGAGAAGCATCTCTATGGAAACCAAAGAAAATCAGTGGTCATGAATTGGAGCAGAAATCCCAATTTCTGAGTTGTGAAGGCAGCCAGTCAAGATTTCTAGATGTCTGTCTCAAAGCATCTTTAGATGGCATGAAGGCAGGCAGTGACAATCTGGTAGATTCTCCTGGGCATCAGTTTGAATGTTTCTGGTGATCTTACTGCAGCAGACACAAAGGTTGTTCCTATATAAGCTGTTGTGGTGATTTCACTGAAATCTATATTAAGTTTTCTAATTTCAGTTTGCCTTGGGAAAAGGGCAGTTTTAGTTCTCAGTGATACCAAGTCAAAGAAAGGGTGGGAGAAAAATTAGAAATATTAGTTTGGAGAGTCATAGCCTGATATTGGAGGAAATGAAAAGAATTAATATCCAGTCCAGTTTACAGGTAGAAGGCAAACATCTTAAAAGACAAATGAGCCCTGACCGGTTTGGCTCAGAGGATAGAGTATCGGCCTGCGGACTGAAGGGTCCCAGGTTCAATTCTGGTCAAGGGCAACTGAAAAAAAAAAGACAAATGAGCAGCACTAGAATCTAATATCCGTAAAAAGTATATTATTGAAATATGATTTCTCTAAAATCATCCCCCACTTTTAGGAGATAGCCAAGTTAAGACTGATTTATTTACAAAATAAGCCTAATTTTGATAAACTTGGTTTGATTATTTGTACAAGTCAAGCAGAATAGTAATGAACCATATAGGCTCTTTTAAATCTGTTTTGCTACAATTTTTCATAATGAATCTTCAGATTGAACATTAACAGAACTCTTAAGGCCAGAAAAGCCAAGGCAAAGATTTGTCATCAAACATGGTCTGCAATCCCTATGGGTTTAGATGAGTTCCTCTCTTTCCAATGTCCTCCCAATACCTTGAGGTTTCTGTACCTTCCAGAAAGTGACATTCTTTACTCATCCGATAAGGCTGCTTCCTTAAGTCTGTCTGGTCACAGTGTCCAGTTTTATCCTGTTACCAGGAGAACAGATTCTTATTGAATTTATGCAAGTAATAATATTGCTGTGAAAATGAGAACACTCACTGTGAGTTTTCTATTCTGGAGGAATTAAGTAGGGAGTAAAAAAAAAAAAGTTTCCATTCTGTTTACAAAGGTATAATTTACCAAATTGCTCTAAGTCATAACTAGGTTTAGTAAAAATAATTGTTTTCCTCCTTATATCTGGGAAAAAGAAGAATCAGCGATGTTTCAAACAAAAAGTCATAAAAATTGTAATCACCCCCCTCAGGTCATTCAGTTTTGTGTAATTAAAATTTTTCTACTTGAATCCAGTTTTTCTAGTAGTTCTCTCAACCCTGCCTAATAATTAAGGGTGATAGAGTTGGTGACAATTCCAAGAAGTATGCAAGGCTGTCCTTCAAATTTTGTATGATTTGTTCAGCGAAGTGGGTGCCTCAATCACTAGAGATTGTGGAAGGTATGACCCAAGTGGGGAACACATTCACACTTAAAGATTTCAAAGACAGTACAGAAGGTTACATAATTGTTAGCAAACCTGTGGTTTTACTATTGAGGTGTTTCAGTTTTTTTAAGTAGGAAATAACCTGATTAAAACAAAATAAAACTCAAACTCATTTTGATAAAACACAGTATCTTTGCTTGCTAGGCAGAACACGTTTTCGCAATGTCTTGTCAGTAGCAGACCAATAGTCTAAGAAAACTTTATCCTTTATAACAGATTAAATAATATTAACTTTAATGCACTATTGATATTAAAGCTTAATTAAAAACTTCTAATAAACTCATTCAATCTTACCCATCTTGATCACACATAAAATTTCCTTTCTCAAGTTTCCTTTTCATAAACTTTCTGTGTCCCTTTTAGTTTGTCTCTTATTCTCTTAACCTATTCAGAAGTACAATCAGGACAAAATAGCTTTATTTCCTTTAATGAAAACACATCTTCATACTTCATACCTTTTTTTTAAGACAAAACATGTTCCAGTTTGCTTATATAGATAGTTGTTTTCTCCATTTCTGTAGCTTTAATTAGATATGTTAGAATTCTTAACCTTTAAAAAACTTATTTTCTAGTAAAAACTAAGAAGTAAGCAATTGTGAACTGTCTGTTACTCCAGTATTTTTTTAGATTGATAAATTTCTGAACATGTTTTATTATTTCTCACAGCACAATTGTTTTAATGTGGAAGAAGACATGTTCACTAATAGACTCAAATGCCTTTAGTTTATCTATACTAATAAAAGGATAACATGCTAATTAGACTGGGTCAACCAGACATCTTCCAGTCATCCTGCCTTCCTTCTGGACAAAGCCATGGTGGTGGGGGTCAAAGCAGAGGTGGTTAGGGGTGATCAGGCCAGCAGGGGAACAAGCAGCTAGGGTATGTTCTTGACATTATGTTTAGATTACTTATGAAAATTTTATCAAGTTGTTCTTCTTGCTGACAAGTTTGCAACAACATAACATGTATTTATTTAATTAATAAACCCAAGTAGAGTAAAAGTATTATAGTTAATTCTGATAATGCTAAAAACATGCCCATTTAACCAAACCAAACTCAAGCTTTAATGCCAAATATTTTCCCAGACCACATAATTCTGAAAAGAATTTAGGTTACTTTCTGTTATAATTTTGAGCATTCTTATATAAGCGCTTGTTTAAGCCAACTAAAGGGAGCTTTTTAAATAAATTAACAATACAATACAATTTGTAGATAGAAAATAACACACAACACACATGAACATATAGAGAGACTCAGAGACCTCCTAGCTTTCACCTTAAAATCACTGTCACAAGATGGGTACAATAAAATAAAAGAACAGTTTGATCAAAAGCTGTGTTTCTGGCAGATGGAATAAATTAAAATTTTTCTTTAGGTGGCTAAAGATTTTCTTATTAGTATTTGCCGAGTAAACAATTAAGATTTATATTTGTCCTTAGAAAATTTTGATTTTCAGAAAAATGTTTGCTTTCAGAAAAACATCCCCTGGTTTCCTTTTTTTTTTTAGTCTTAGGAACTGGGGATGATAAAGACAAATGGGCTTTGAACTACTTCTTGAGCTACATTTCTGGTTTCACAAAGATTTGTAATATAAAAACAATTACTCTTGCCCAGCCAGTGTTGCTCAGTGGTTGAGCATTGACTCATGAACCAAGAGGTCTTTGGTTGATTCCCAGTCAGAGTACATGCCCAGTATACAGGAGGCAGCCAATTGATGTTGATGTTTCTCTCTCATTGATGTTTTTCTTTCTCTCCCTCTCCTTTTCACTCTCTAAAAAACAATAAAAAGAAAAAAACAAACAAAAAAATAACAATTGCCCCCAACTTAAGTGCCATTATCCTATCTAACTACATCTTTCTAATTTGAGTATTTTTTCTAGATATACAGTTCTTTTTTGTTGTTTTGTTTTAAATATATTTTTATTGATTTCAGAGAGGAAGGGAGAGGGAGAGAGAGATAGAAACATCAATGATGAAAATCATTGATTAGCTGCCTCCTGCATGCCCCCTACTCGGGAGCCAGCCACAACCTGGGCATATGCCCTTGACTGGAATCGAACCTGGGACCCTTCGGTTTACAGGCCGACCCTCTATCCACTGAGCCAAACCAGGTAGTTCTCTAGGTATACAATTTTATTTTACTTTGGGGAGGAGGTTCAAAATAAAAAATCTATCATGGCCCTGACCAGTTTGGCTCAGTGGATAGAGCATTGGCCTCCGGACTGAAAGGTCCCAGATTTGATTCTGGTCAAGGGCATGTACCTTGGTTGCGGGCACATCCCCAGTGGGAGGTGTGCGGGAGGCAGGTGATCGATATTTCTCTCTCATCGATGTTTCTGACTCTCTATCCCTCTCCCTTCCTCTCTGTAGAAAATCAATAAAATATGTTTAAAAATAAAATAAAAATTAAAAATCTATCATGTTCTGAATCTCAGCTTCCAAATTTGGCCAAATTTCGGATCATTGGGTTATTAAATCTCTTCAAATATCTTACCAAGTTTCAGTTGGACAAGCAATAATGTATTTGACAGTACTAAACAATTTCACAGTGCAAAGGTCATGACCTTCCAGAGTTATTCCCTCTGATAGCCAAAAGAAAGAACTGACAGAGAAGTGTTCCCGGCAGACATAATAATATCTAATCCCATAAAACATTCAGGTAAAGTTAACATAACTTCTTTACAAAAAGCTTGTTTAAATATTTCAATTTTTATAATTTTATCAATCCTTACATTTCTTTATCTTTTAAAAAATCTAGCTACAACCTGAATCAGGGCTTCACAAATGGGTTTTGTACTACTGTTCACAGAATGTCTGTATCAAGGAATCCTGAAAATTTTGTTCTTTTCTATCTCCTAACAATTTTACCCAATTTTATTTAAAAAGGTTCTTGGTCCCAGTGAGAAGTCAAGCCAAAAGAAAGTAGACTGTTATTAGGTCCTATTATCAGTCCTAAACTTGATTTCACTGTAACCAGCCTGACTGCTTCCCCTGAAATTGATGGGAAGGTTTTCCTTTTTTTTCCCCCGGAACTGGGACAACTAGAACTTACTTTTGTGGGGCCCTTTGGTGTTGTGGGGATCCACAAGGGTTCTTTTTTTTTTTCCCATTTAGCCTTTGGTAATGCTATAGTAAAGCCTTCGTGTTAACACCATCAATGTTCATTTTACTTATCTAAATTATTAATAATCATCTAAAGATTTCCATCCTGCTGATATGATTCCTTGTGACTCTCCTGCCTTCTCTTCAGTTCACCCTTATCAAAATTTATAAATATGTATCCCATCCTGTTTATTTGATTTGGAAGCCCTTGCTTTTTCATTGAACTTTAAATGACCTAATCTAATTGTCTCATTCCTCATCACAGACATTGTAATTTTAGGTTATAATTTCCTTGAGGGCTGGCCGCAGTTTGGTAAAACCCTAGCTATAAATGGAGTATAGCCCACATTCTGTCTAGTCATATTTTGGAGCTTCCAACCTGATAGTTACCAAGTCAAGTTCTTAAGACATAAAATTTTTAGGCTGTCTTTTAGTAAGATTTTGCCATCCTTTTTTTTTCTTCTTTTTAAGTGCAGGACAATTGTACTTGGAATATCCTGATTTTTTACAATATCTGCAAATGTCTGAATGCAAAGAGAATGGAATCAGAAGAGACTTTGATTTTTATTCTGTTTTTCCCTCTTATTAAGGGAATCTTAATGACTAGTCATCTTGACAATACGAGAGCTCCCTAAGGAATTTTTTTTTTAATTCAGAAGTTACATCAAAAATAGAGATAAAGAATGAAAAGGATCCATAATCTGACCTTGATGATTAGTATCTTAATAGCTACTCAAAGCAATAAGCCTATTATGGCTTAACCAGGAAAGCAAGAAAATAGTCTGAGAAAGCAAAGACTTTTTGTTGCACAGGTGGTAAGGATGGTATAACTCTGGTCTCCCACAAAAATGTGGGTCACTTCCAGCCACCAGCCCACTAATTCGTGGCACAGGGCAGGCAGTACTGGAATGGAATTTCCCCAGCACTACCAAGTAACAAAAGGTTAAAACTACAAAGACCCTTTATGGGCTGAGGTCCTGTATGATAAACTTCCCTAAAAGTTGGTGTGATTAAGCAAAGAAGACCAATACGATTTTTATGGCTTCGCCAAGGCTTGGAACTAACCTATTCAACTGGCCACCGGATGCATACCTGTAAGCGCATCTTCTAGATGATGGAGACCAGAGAAAATATTCTCACTGGTCATAATGACCAAACTCTCAGGCCATATAACAAGATGAAAGGAGAGACACCAGATAGAGATAGAGAATAACAGAATTAACAAAACCATGAATATGTATACCAAATAACTAAGACTCACTAAGTCCAAGAAACTAGTTTCACAAATATTTTCTCCTGATAATCTAAAATTAGAAAATTTTAAAAAGGGTTCTCACCATTCTGCTTTCACTAAACTCATGAGGAAGAGATCTGGCTGTCCAACTTAGCAAGAAGCCTTATCTTTGCCAGCATACTAGAGGCCCCGGGATCTTTCTACTGCAGTGCCCAGCCAGTGAAGTATCCTGCTCGAAGTACCAACTGTGAGGGAGAAAGACATTTTCCTTTACCCTCAAGATTCCTTTGTCTGGTCTAATAATCAAACAGACATGAGACAGATGGATGAGACAAAACAACCAAATTTAATATGTGCATAGTATGCATTGGAACCTTATGTACATGTGAAAGTCAGAAACCTTGCATACATGACAGGTCAAGGGACAGAAAGTTAAGATGAGGTATGTATGGCATTCTGAGCCAAAAATGAAGTCTTTCGTGGGACCTTAAAGGGTCATTGCTGGATGATAAGAAGAGCAGATGCTTAGAAATTAGTCATATGTCCTGCCCAGCAGAAAGGTCATAAAAAGTTATTATGCACAAAGCCTCTAATTTAAATTCTGTACAAAAAATAAATAAAAGTCTCTGAACTCAATAAACCTCAGCTCAAAGTAATGTACATGCTACAGTGACACATTTTGGAGGGTTCCGCCCTGACCCCCATACAGCCACACCCTAAGGAAGGAGTTCATCTTGAATCTTAATTTATTCCTCCAATTTTCAAATTTCAGGTACAGTTTGTAGTCTATACTTTACAACAGTCAGGAACAAAGATAAAGAATGAAAACTATTGGTAGATTTATGATTTGTTTATAACTGTGAATGAAAAAAAAAAGGGTTCTATGGAAAGTAACCTCACAGGGTAACCTGGTCATAAATTTCTAACTGCGTAGGTCATGGTGAGTAGTCATGCTCCAGGCATAGAAGTTTTTTATTAACAGGTTTATCTTTGCTAGAAGCAAGCCCTGTCCATTGATTCTGTTGATAAAGACTAACTGGAACTTTAAGGAAATATAGTCCATCAGAAGGGTCTATGGGAGAAACTAGGTCTTCTGGACATTCTCACCCTAAGTGCAAGAACCCTACATGTGAGAATTCCTCAGGAAGAAATGTATGTTTATAATAAAGGTCTGTGGTTCTAACTTCCCCTTCCCTGATCTTCCCCTTTTCTATTATAAATGCTCATCCATGCTGGCACCAGGCAGAGTGTGCAGGAGGCTTGCTGTATCTGCATGCACTGAGTCGCAATCCTTTCTATTTCCCCAAATAAACCCTTTTTGGTGATGAAATACCTAGTCTACATTATTTTTCAGTTGACATTGTGGGGGATAACCCAAGATTCCAAGAGGAGAAAAACCCGATGGCTTCAGGGTAGGTGAGCAATCGGGTGCTGGCACCCACATAGAGTCTTTTTGGCTCGCTGCTTGGCTTTTGATTTAGAAGCTGATGGTGAGTCTTCTGGAATAGAGCTTCTGCCTTTTTCGTTCTTAAGCTCTCTGGGCTTTATTCAGGAATCATTTAGAATTTTTTTTGGTCGAATTTGTTGTTAAGCCGTCTTGCTTGTTTGTCTTGTCTATAAGTACTTGATTTTGCAAGTTGGCTTGATTTCTTTGGAAACAGGTTGTCTTTCAAGACTAAGCTGGCTTTTGCCTAAAGATCCCTTTGGGGACAGAGCTTATTTCTACCAAAATTAGTCAATTTGGCCCAGTATTAGACTGTGTTGTCTCACTGAGAAAAGTTCCACTTAGCACTCAGCTCAGCCTATACCTGGACTCTCCAAGAGTGGTTATTTTCCTAGAGCTGGCTGTTAGCCTCGGACCTAGTCATCTGTGATTAGATTGTTCTAGAGTGAGAGGCTGGCTGACTAGTATCTGGCCTGTAGCTTGCTCAAACTTTGTAAATATTCTTGGGTTTTGGCTCTAGGGAAAAGCCACTAAAACAATGGGATCTCAGCTATCTAAATATTTAAAGAGCACCCCTCCTTCACCAGGGACTCCAGCCAAGTAGTTGGTTAAAAGCCACAGGTAATTTTTATGTGCATATTTAATTAAATGGATTGGTCTCACTGAAAGTAATACAGAAAATCAGTGGCCACTCTAGGAACCTTTGAGATTCCCAAACATAATTTTCCTAAAACAGAATTGGACAATGATAGCACTAAAATTGGTAAAACTGAATGGAATACCTATTTTGAATGGTATTCTGAGGCTTCCAACTGGTATAAAGAATCTGAAGTTGCCTTTTAAAAAACAAAGTCTTAAAATTAACAGAGGCTACTAAAAATTTAAAGGAGATAAAATGGCCTCTGAAACCACATGTTTTCTCTCTGCGGTGTCTTCTTGCCCTTTGCCCTCTATTCTATTGTCTGGGGATCAGTCTTCAGATCTGCCCTGTTCTGCTATAAATTCTTTACCTAAGGATTCTTCTCTAGTTGCACAAATGCTTCCTCCTCAGTTCCTTTGCCTCAAGCTCCAGCTCTGACCTTGCCCGCAACACCACATTTTTTACCTTTGGTTTGACTTTCAGGCCATTTTTCCTTGAATCTGAAGCAGGAAAGTTGGAATAAGAAACAAAGGCTTTAAGCTCTACCCATCCCATTTTCTGTCTTGGCTGGAACAACACAGATGTGACCTTCCCTGACTACCTGTTCCTCCCCAATTTCCTATCATTGAAAGGATCCAAAACAATTCACTATCTGGAAAGGAGAGACAAAGACACACACACATCAGCAGTCATGTCACCGGCGTCAAAGGCTGAGAAGTACCTTATTTCCCCCTTCCTTCCCCACTTTTAATAAAAACCTTCCACTTGGACCCCATAGGGGCATCTCATTCTCAAGGTCACCTGCGCTCATTTCTTGAGTGCATCCTATTGCTCTAATAAATTGACTGTGGTTTGCTCAATTTTTCTGCCATGCTTTTGAATTCTTTCAAGTTCCATGACAAAAACCTGGACCAAGTTGAGGCTTCCTGTGGCCTTCCAAGGTGCCACCCACCATCAGCTTTTGAAACACATAGCTATTCCTTGACACCCTATTGTTTTTATGCCTCACATGCTGCTGGCATCTATACCAACTGGAAGTAAATTCTTTATGGCAATTGGTATATGTTGTCCTTCTTTAGTATCCCAGTTAATAATGCTAGCCAATACCATTTTGTCTTCACTTGGGAAGGAAAACAATTTACCTAGACAGTAATGTCTCAGGGTTTTATCAAAAGATTTTTTTTTATTTCTCACAAATTCTGAAGACTGATTTGGATGATATCATTTTTTTTTTCTAAAGGCTCCACCTTATTGCAATATACTTATTTTATTATTACTAACCCTCACCCAAGGAAATTTTTCCATTAATTTTTAGGGAGCGTGGAAGAGATAGGGAAAGACAGAGGAAACATCAATGTGAGAGAAACACATCAACTGGTTACCTCCTGCATGAGCCCCAACCAGGGCCCAGGCTGGAGAGGAGCCTGCAATCAAGGTATGTGCCCTTGACCATGATAGAACCCAGGACCCACTGGTCCACAGGCTGACACTCTATCCATTGAGCCAAACCAGCTAGGCAATGATTTAATTTTTTTCTCTTCTTCTCATGTTTCTTCACAGAAATATAGCTTCCATCTGTTGGAAATTTTGGCCTTAAAGAGACATAAGGTCTCCAAAGAAAAATTACAATTTGTACAAACTCAGGTTTCATATTTGGGACATTAATATTGGAATAATGACTAAACCCGGATCCAGATGGGCTTCATGGTATCCTAAGTTTCCCAAAGCCCTAAACTATATGTCAACTGCAAGGTTTTCCTGGGCTAGTTTGCTATTGCCAAAATTGCATCTCAGATTTCTCTCTTATGACAAAACCTCATGTTTTACTAAAGAATGACAGTCCTGATACAATTTTATGGAAGAACAGGATGAAATATCCTTTCAAGCCTCAAAGGACAGTTTAATAAAACTACCTGCTCTTAGGCATCTTGACTGTCAGCTTCCCCTTTTCTTTTTGTTCATGAAAAGAAAGGGAATGCCCTGGAGTACTCACTGAAAAACATGGGGATCACCACAGACTCCTTAAAATACTATAATCAGTCATTAAACCCAGTGACTTGAGATATCTCCCTTAGAGCAGTGACTTTTAAACTTTCTCATCTCATGGCACACATTTACTAATTCCTAAAATTCTGCAGCACACCAAACAATATATTATATTTTTTGCTGCACTAACAAAAAAATAAGTATAATTTTGAATTGTTTATACCAGATAGCTCTTGTTATGTTGCTGTTGTTACTTTTTTATTTGGCAATATAAGGGAAAAGAGGTCAGTGCCCTTAACTAAATAGACAGGTCTTGTATGTTTTAAAAATTCTTGCAGCACATGAGTGTACCTCTTGCAGTACACCATTGCCATGGCACACCAGTTGAAAATCGCTGCTTGAGAGCCATGGCTGCTCCTGCCCAGTTTATTAAGATCACAGAGAAAATTGTTATTGGATCTCATCTAACTATCTTTGTACCTCATACAGTAGAAGCTCTCCTAAATTCTCATCACACCTGGCATTTTCAGTTAGTTGCCTTATTTTCCTATGAAATTCTTCCATTAGACACTTCCTACTTAAATATTTCCCATTACAGTAACCTTAATCCAGCTATTCTTCCTTCTTCTGAAACTAATAAAGCACCTCATAACTGCCTGACACTGATGGATCACATTTTGCAGGAGACTCCTCTAGATAAAGCTGATTTCTCATGGTTTACTGATGGTTCATCCTTAAAAAATGAATATGGTAAGAACTGTGCTGATGATGCCATTGTAACCGCCTTTGAAGTGCTCAAGGCAGCATCTTTTCCATTGGCCACTTCAGGACAGCAGGCTACATTGTATGCCCTAACTCGGGTTGGCATTTAGCAAAGGTTAAAACTATCAACATTTATACTGACAGCACGTATGACTTTGGAATAGTTCACGACTTTGGAATGTAATGGAATCAATGTGTGTGTTGTTTTTTGTTTTTTAATCTCCAATAAAGATAAAACTAAAAATGCTCAATATATTCAGGAGTTTTGGGATGTTATACTTTTACCTGATTAGCTATTATTAAGATTCTAGGACATTCTAAATTCTAAATTTGACTTCCTAGAAGCTAAAGGAAATCATCTTGATGACATTTCTACTAAGAGTGTTGCCTTTAAAGGCATTTGCTGCAGTCAATACTCTGTCATGTTCCACAGGTGTTTACTAACCTTATGATGCTAAACTCCAGGGAATAGATTCTTGGATGTATCACACCTAAAGAAGATACCAAACTCTACTGGAACTGTCTGCATTCAGAATGTTGGCTTAAATTCCATTCCTGGGAGATCCTGAAACTACAATTAAGTTTGGTGTTAAGTTTTGGTGGGGCTTAACAAATGTGATTCCACTGAGGGCCTGTTGTTTCTTTTTAACACTATAATGGACTTAAAAGTGAAAGTTCCAGGCTGATATTTGCAGAGACTTGGGCAACAGCAATTAATCCAATACCTAGAGCTAAGAACATGAAAATATCAAAGTCAGATTAATGGTTTAAAGGAACATTGAAACAAGCAGTGACATAGAAAATCTCCCTTCTAGATTGTAATATTGTCATCCCAAAAAAACAAAGACAAATCTAGAGTTAGTAAGAAAGGACTTTATTAAAAATTATTAGAAAGAATTATTTGTAAAATGGCAGATGAGGGTGGAAAATAGGGGTAGTGCAATAGAAAGAACATTCTGATCATAAGAGCACTAAGTATCTTAAGAGTTAAACAAGACAAATACTGCATGATCTTACAAACGTAAAATCTAAAGAAGTCAGACATGTAGAAGCAGAGAATGGGCTGTAGGGTAAGGAACAGGGGGAGATGTTAGTCAAAGGGTACAAACTTTTACTTATAAATAAATTATGGGGATCTAATGTACAGCATGGTGACTATAGTTAATAATACTATATTATATATTTAAAATTTGTTACTAGAGTATATCTTTAGTGCTCCTATCACAAAAACAACAAAAAGTACCTTTTTGATAGCAATTTTTTATTAGCTTGATTGTGGTAATCATTTCACAATAAATACTTTTATCAATTTATCACATTGAACACCTTATATATATACAATTTTTATTTGTCATTTATACTTCAATAAAGCTAGTATTGGAGGGGGAAGTTAGGCAAGAGTGTTTTTTGTTTTTTTTCTTACAAAGAAGTCAATAAGGTTAGAAAGAACCTTATTGGAGAAGTGAGCTGAAAGAGTGACATCTATCTATCTATATATCTATATCTATATCTATCTATATATATAAAGAGCCAGAGTCCATAACGTCCAAAACAACCAAAGGGGCAACCAAATGCCAGGCTTGGGCGCAGCAGGCTCAGGTGGGCAGGGACTGGGCAGTGGGCTGAACTGTTGATCAGCACCTGCCGCAGCTGCTGGCAAGGTCCCGAGAGAGCAGGGTCTGATCCACAGCCTCCATGGCAGCTGCTGATCAGCCCTTGCCTCTCTCTCTCTGAGAGGTCAGCAGTTAGCCCACTCGCCAGCAGTGTGGGGCGGCTGCTGATAAGCCTTGCTTCTCTGATCAGGCCCAGAGATAGGCCCCGAGATGCTGACTGGCATAAAAACTGATCAATCAGAACCAAATCTGGGTGTACTGGGCATGTGTCCTGACTAGGAATCGAATTGTGGCCTCATGGTTTGTAGGTTGATGCTCAACCAGTGAGCCACACTGGCTGGGCAGTCTACTGTGTTTTAAAGGGAAACAAAGTCTGCTACCCTGAAGCTGCCCTTTTGCAATATTAATTTAAAGCTGTTTATTAAAAAACATAAAAAACTCAGAAAGAACTCTTGACCCTCCCACTTCCCTGCCCAAGTGATTCTTTATTGTTTAAAGTATTACATATGGAATTACATATGTCTCCTTTTTCTTCCATTGACCTCTCCTCCACCACTCCCACCCCTCCCAGAACATGCCCTCACTCCCCTAGTGTCTGGTTCCATTGCTTATGTATATATGCATGCATACAAGTCCTTTGGTTGATCTCTTACACCCCTCCTCTACCCCCACGCCTTCTCTCTGAAGTTTGACGTTTGTTTAGTGCTTTTCTGTCTCAGGATCTGTTTTTGTTCATCAGTTTATGTTGTTCAGTATATTCCACAAATGAGTGAGATCATGTGATATTTATCTTTCTCTGACTGGCTTATTTCACTTAGCATAATACTCTCCAGATCCATCCATGCTGTTGTAAATGGTAAGAGTTCTTTCTTTTTTACAGCAGCATAATATTCCGTTGTGTAGATGTACCATGGTTTTCTATTCCACTCATCTTCTGATGGGCACTTAGGCTGTTTCCAAATCTTAGCTATGGTAAATTGTGCTATGAACATAGGGGTGCATATATCCTTTCTGATTGGTGTTTCTGATTTTTGGGATATATTCCTAAAAGTGGGATTACTGGGTCAAATGGGAGTTCCATTTTTAACTTTTTGAGGAAACTCCATATTGTTTTCCACAGTGGCTCCACCAGTCTGCATTCCCACCAGCAGTGAAGGAGGGTTCCTTTTTCTCCACATCCTTGCCAGCATTTGTTGTTTGTCCATTTGTTGATGATAGCCATTCTGACAGGTGTGAGATGGTATCTCATTGTTGTTTTGATTTGCATCTCTCAGATGATTAGTGACTTTGAACATGTTTTCATATGTCTCTTGGTCTTCTGTATGTCCCCACAAAAAAAGGTGTCTATTTAAGTCCTTTGCCAATTCTTTTATTGGATTGTTTATTTTCCTTTTGTTAAGATGTATGAGTTCCCTATAAATTTTGGAGATTGGGCCCTTATCAGACATAACATTGGCAAATATGTTCTCCGATGCAGTGGCTTTTCTTGTTTTGTTGATGGTTTCTTTTGCTGTGCAGAGCTTTTAATTTTGATGTAGTCCCATTTGTTTATTTTCTCCTTAGTTTCCATTGCCCTAGGAGCTGTATCAGTAAAGATATTGCTATGACATATGTCTGCTATTTTGCTGCCTATGGATTCTTCTAAAATTTTTATGGTTGCCATCTTATGTTTAAGTCTTTTATCCATTTTGAGTTTATTTTTGTGTATGGTGTAAGTTGGTGGTCTAGTTTCATTTTTTTGCATGTGTCTGTCCAATTTTCCCAAAACCATTTATTGAAGAGACTCTCTTGACTCAACTGTGTGCTCTTTCCTCCTTTATCAAATATTAATTGAGCATAATGGCTTGGGTTGATTTCTGGGTTCTCTGTTCTGTTCCATTAGTCTAGATGTTTGTTCTTGTGCCAGTAACAGGCAGTTTTGAGAACAGTGGCTTTGAAATATAGCTCGATATCTGGTATTGTGATCCTTCCAACTTTGTTCCTCTTTCTCAAGATTGCTGTGGCTATTCGGGGTCTATTTTTATTCCATATGAATTTTTGGAGAATTTGTTCTAGGTCTGTGAAATATGCTGTTGGTATTTTAATGGAGATTGCATTAAATCTATAGATTGCTTTGGGTAATATGGACATTTTAATGATGTTGATTCTACCAATCCATGAACACGGAATATTCTTCCATTTATTTAACATCTTCTTCTCTCTCTTTTTCAATGTCCTGCTGTTTTCTGGGTACAGGTCTTTTATCTCCTTAGTTAAGTTTATTCCTAGATATCTTAATTTTTTGGTGCAATGGTAAATGGGATTTCTTTTTTGTTTGTTTTTCTTTCTGTGAGTTCATTACTGGTGTATAAAAAAGTCATAGATTTCTGGGTGTTAATTTTGTATCCTTCTACATTGTCAAATTCATTTATTACATCTAGTAGTTTTTTGATGGAGTCTTTAGGGTTTTCTGTGTACAATATCATGTCATCTGCAGATAATGACCATTTTACTTCCTTTTCCAATTTGGATGTGTTTAATTTCTTCTTCTTGTCTGATCACTTCCAGTACTATATTGACTACCACTTCCAGTACTATATTGAACAGGAGTGGTGAGAGTGGGCATCCCTGTCTTGTTCCTGTTCTGAGGGGAAATGGTTTTAGATTTTGCCCATTGAGTATGATGTTGGCTGTAGGTTTGTCATATGTGAATGCTGCATCCATTTGCAGCTAGGGTTCAAGGTGTGGAGAAGGGGCTGATGCACAAATGGATATACTAGACAAGAAATATAAATTTAGGAATTATGAGGGAGCCAGACAGAGACCTTTCTCTAGTGGAAAGGCTCCCTGAATACCCGGACCCTTTAGCTTTTTATTTACTAGAATACACATTTGCCCTTTAGCAAAGCAAACAGACATATCAATGGTAAGGTTTGGCAAACAATAAAGGATTATCAGGTTAGGGCCATGGTCGGCAAACTGCGGCTCGAGAGCCACATGTGGCTTTTTGGCCCCTTGAGTGTGGCTCTTCCTAAGCCTTAAAAGTACCCTAATTAAGTTAATAACAATGTACCTACCTATATAGTTTAAGTTTAAAAAATTTGGCTCTCAAAAGAAATTTCAATCGTTGTACTGTTGATATTTGGCTCTGTTGTCTAATGAGTTTGCTGACCACTGGGCTATGGGATTGCCTTCAGCCATTCAGCCAGCAGCAGGGTGATACAATGCTGATTTTCAGCCTTTGCTGACTATCAAAGTCCATTTGCCTTCTAACGGACTTCTCACATAATTATGCTAACTACTTGTTGGTCTTAGCCTCTGGCATTCATATAATGCTTTTATTATGTTGAGATATGATCCCTCTATTCCCACTTTCCTGAGAGTTTTTATCAAGAAAAGGTGTTGGATGTGCTAGCTTCGGCAGCACATATACTAAAATGGGAACGATACAGAGAAGATTAGCATGGCCCCTGAGCAAGGATGACACACAAATTCATGAAGCGTTCCATATTTAAAAAAAGAAAAAAAAGAGAAAAGATGTTGGATTGTGTCAAATGCTTTTTCTGCATCAATTAATATGATTGTGTGATTTTTGTCTTTCAATTTGTTTATATGATGTTTCACTTTTATTAATTTGCAGATATTGTATTATCCTTGCTTCCCCAGAATAATTCCCACTTAGTCATGGTGTATGATCTTTCTAATGTAATGCTGGATCTCATTTACTAGGATTTTAGCATCTATGTTCATCAGAGATATTGGCCTGTAATTCTCTTTCTTTATAGTGTCCCTATCTGGTTTTGGGATTAGGGTAATGCTGGCTTCATAGAAAGAGCTTGGAAGTGTTCCTTCCTCTTGAATTTTTTGGAATAGTCTGAGGAGGATAGGTTTTAGTTCTTCTTTGAATGTTTGGTAAAACTCCCCTGTGAAGCCGTCTGTCCCAGGGCTTTTGTTTGCTGGAAGTTTTTTGATTACTGCTTCAATTTCCTCCATAGTTATCAGCCTATTCAGATTTTTTTTTTTTCTTGATTGAGTTTTGGAAAGTCATATTTTTCTAGGAATATCTCCATTTCTCCTAGGTTGACTAGTTTGTTGTAATGAGAAAATATTTTTTATTGACTTTGTCATTCCCACTAGCTCTTCAACCTGTGGATGAAAAGGGGCCACATACTAAACTTGACAAGCTCAGGGGAGGACTGCATAGCAGCCTTACAAACTCAGAGACCAAAAGTAACCACCGAGGATGGCCTGAAATAAAAACTGTTTAACTAAAAGCAGTTCATAGCTGGTAGTTATGTCCTAGGCCAGTATTGTTACCCTAGAAGGCCAATCTTCACCTTAACTGAGCCTATTTGTTGTCTCTTTGCATCTAGGATACCATACCTGATAACATGCCTTCAGAATTACAAAGTAATTTCCTTCCTTACCCACCCACTTCCTCAAAGCACAACACAAGGGCTGAAATTACAAACCCCCTCATTGTTATTGTTATACTGTAAATTATTGACTGTAACTATACTATATCCATCTATGTAAAAAAAAATTATGTATCTATCATTTTACTTTTTATCCAATCCCAGAGGTACCCCTACTCTTATTTTGCTTTCTCCTGCCTCCCTAATCTATCACCAATGGATTTCATGTAAACCATTTATGCCTCATCTTTGGGTTGCAATCTACATGTATAAAAGGCTAATACGCTAAGTGTCCCTCTACCATCAGACAGGTTGCTATGACGAGCACTGACCACAAGGAGGCAGATGATCAACTCTGGAGTTGCCGAGCTGCAGTGACTTGGCAGCAGCAGTTCTCGGGTGACATACCCTGAAACCAGAAAGGAGGAAGCCCGATTCCTTGTGGAGCCACATGATTCTACCTTCAGCCATGGGTTATGTTGTTGCTGGGGCACTGTCGGCCCTGAATCTGGTTTGTTTCACACTTGAGTTTGCATTCCACACCCTGTACAAAAGCAACTTTTAAGAGTGCCCTCTCACACTCCAGGACCCCTCAGAGGATGTCAGAGAGCTGGTTTCGGCCTAATCCCCACATGCCAGGCCAAGGAACCCCACCTGCCTAGGGACCCCGCTCACTCTGCAGACACCCTTTGAGCCATGGTGCCACCCCAGGTATGGCCAGCTAGGGAGGGACCATAAGAGGTTGGCTCCAGGGTGTGTCCAGCCTGTCTCACCCAGTCCCGCCCTGCCACCTTCTAATTAATTTCCTTTCAATGTGCAAGAATCCTTGCACCGGGTCACTGGTGTATAAAATAAGATTCAAAACTGCCATTTTCCAGAGCATTTTCTCAAACTGCTGAGATTTTGCTTCCCAGCAATTGTTCAGTTTGGCTCAAATGAACTCATAAAAATTATTACAGGTTTGGATGTTTCTTACATTGACAAACTCAACCTGATAAAGCTTGGTGGAAGAGAAGGGAGTTTTATTATTTTTCACATTTTAACATTATCCCTCATTTTATATATTGTGTTATTATAGTCTTTTCCATTAACTTCTAAAGTCTGGTAATCAAGAAACCACATCTTCCATAGTCCCTTCCTGGGTATGGAATTCTGTGCTGAACTTCAGATTCTTTGGAAGAAACTCTGATATGTGCCCCAATTCTCTCTTCATAATCTCTCTAATTAGTGGGGAAAATTTTATTGCAAAACAACAACAAACTAGAACATCGACACACGACTTTCCCCCCTTCTACCCACTTTACAAATATTACCACTATCAGAGATTTCCACCTAAAATTTTTCTCTAGCATAGATATGAATACTGACCACAATTAAATGCATTGTCTGTTAGACCTTGTGCTTTAATTTATGAATTAAATTCATAGTTAGGGGAACAAACCCTAAACAGTTCAGTTTCCTTAATTCTGTAGTTATTCCTCTTTTCCTCCCAGCCTCATTAACAAGGATCGCCATCAGAACAGAAGTTAACATGTCCTGAATGGAAACAAAAGATTTTACTAAAAAAAAAGACAATATTTGAGCCTTAGTCAGTTTGGCTCAGTGGATAGAGTGTTGGCCTGTGGACTCAAGGGTCCCAGGTTCGATTCCAGTCAAGGGCATGTACCTCGGTTGCGGGCACATCCCCAGTGGAGGGTGTGCAGAAGGCAGCTGATTGATGTTTCTCTCTCATCGATGTTTCTAGTTCTCTATCCCTCTCCCTTCCTCTCTGTAAAAAATCAATAAAATATATTTTTAAAAAAATAAAAAAAGACAATATTTGAGTTAAGTTTTAAAGGACAACTCAGATTTCACAAATGGCAAAGAAGGTGAGAAATAACATTCTAATTAGGGAGGAAAGCAGATACATGACATCTAACTACTTAGTACTTGAAAACAATGATGTCTATATATTGAAATAAAGTTATCTCTAAGGCATTCCTGAGTGACAAAAAACTGGGGGAAAAACAATTTATAGTGTGATTACCTTAATACAAAAATAAACAAAAAATATATATTGCTTTCTGTGTTTTTGTTTGTTTGTTTTTTGTTTGTTTTTTCAATATTTGTATTGATTTCAAGAGTAAGAGAGAAGGAGAGAGAGATGGAAACATCAATGATGAGAGAGAATCATTGATTGGCTGCCTCCTGCATGCCTCACATTGGGGATCGAGCCCACAACCTGGGCATGTGCCTGACTGGGAATTGAACCTTGTCCTCCTGGTTCATAGGTCAATGCTCAACTACTGAGCCATGCCTGCTGGGCTGTTTTTGTTTTTTTCAATCCTTGCCTGAGTGATGAGGAAAATAAGAAATTTTTGGAGGGAGAACAGCAGCCTGACTCTGTACCTAGTTAATTAGTATCCCTAATGCACATTCCTGTTAGCCTATAGCAGCGGTTCTCAACCTGTGGGTCGGAACCCCTTGGCGGTCCAACAACCCTTTCACAGGGGTCGCCTAAGACCATCCTGCATATTAAATATTTACATTATGATTCATAACAGTAGCAACATTACAGTTATGAAGTAGCAACGGAAATAATTTTATGGCTGGTTCACAACATGAGGAACTGTATTTAAAGGGCCAGAAGGTTGAGAACCACTGGCCTATAGTCTAGTCACTGCCCCTTCCTTAATTATCTTAAGGTCTTGCAAGACCTGTTTACCTAAATACTCACATTTTACAGAGGCCATAAACCATGAACCATAAACAACCCCCAAAGGGGGTTATCAGTGCTGATGCCAGGCCAGACCTTTGGGTGTGGTCTCACAGCCTCTATCCCAACACACAGGCTTTTTGCAAAGCCCCCAAAAGTCCAGAAGTCTGACCCTTATCCGGGGGACAAAGAAACCAAAGGGAATAAAGAGAAAGTTTCCTTCATATTGGTTTGCTCAGGATTTGGGAACAGGCTCCCCTGAGTCATGGTACTAGTACATTTGGAAATAAATGGCTTTTCCCTGTATTGCCAAGTACTCCTGTGTGTGTATATTTTCTGGTCGCCTGGTAAATTCTGTAACATGAGGACATGCATAGAGAGAGAGTAAGGGGGAGAGAGAAAAAGAAACATGGATGTGAGAGAGAAACATCTGTTGTCTTCTGTACATGTCCCAACCGGGGATCAAACCCAAAACCCAGGTATGTGTCCTGACCAGGAATCGAACTGGCTACCTTTTTGGTGGACAGGACAATGCTCAACCAACTGAGCCACTCTAGCTAGGCTATATATTTCTATGCATATGTATATGTATATGTATATGTATATGTATATGTATATGTATCTTAGTATATGTATACATATAAACAAATGCTTGTGAATTGATCTGAAAGAATCTCAGAAAAGGAATATGAAACAAGGTGGCACCAAATAGTGGTTTTGCTTTATCTAATGGTTTGAATATATACAATGTGATAGTGTAGAATTGTGTGTATGTGTGTTTATTATTTGGAATATTAAAAACAACTTGCAGAGAAGAAAGAATATAAATATTTAGTAGAAGAAAAGAGCATAGATGAAAAGATTAAGAGATGTCAGGGATGTAGAGAAAATGTTTTTGTATGATTAAGGCTCTCTGAACAAATAAATCTGGAATCTAGGTTAAACACAGTTTGGAAGTGAAAAGATGACTGGATTGAGATTTATTCTCCCTTGGAAGTGTTGGGGATAGTGAGAATAGCACTAGGTGTTAGACCAGTGGGGTCAGACCTAACCGGGTTCATCAGACTAGGTACTTGAGCCTAGTTAGGAAAGAATTCAGAGCCAAGACTCAAACTATAAAAGAACACTTATTTGGAAAATCACTGAGGTTTAAGTAAGTCATAGAAGAAATGGTCTTAGGTAACAAATTGCAGAGGTAAAGGAAGGGCCCTTGGAGTTTAGAAGTAAAAGAGGCAAAGGTGACATACCTGGGGGAGGAGGAGTGGCGGGGGGGGGCGGGGGGGGGGGGGGGAGCAATCTAGGACCTGTGTCCTAAGGGTATTAAGGGTGACATTTTAGGGAATGTCCCAGGGGGACTATCTCAATAGAATATGCAGTAGCTTTCCAGGTGTGTCCTTTCAGGATTGTGGTCTCCACAGATTGGTTGGTTGGCCCCCGGGCAAGGTGTCAGCCTTGATTATGACGTTGCATGTCTAGTTTTGTTGCTTTTATAGGCCTGGAACTGAAATAGAACTGAGGCCTAGATGTTATCTCTAGAGAGGTAAGGTCACCCTGGGCACAAGGTCCCACCCTACAAGTGTCCTTTGCTTTCTGTCCTGGTGACCTTCTGTACCTGGCCCATTGTCCTTGCTCTGTTCATGTCTGTCTAACTATCTACCACAGAAGTATGTGTTTACATTGTAAAGAGGAATAAAATCTGGAATTTAAGAAATTTTCCTGGGTTTGCAAAGTTGTAGGCAACTTTACATCCCAAAGGAAAAGAATATTAAAATCCTTTCTTTTATTTCTCCTTTATAACATGTTTAAGGAGATTAAGTTTATCTTTCTTTCTCAAGACCAGAAGAGGGAAAGAGGTAAATAAACTCCCAAATTCATACTTTGTGGTTCCTCTCCTCTAGTGCAAAAATGCTTGCAGGTTTGTCCATCTGGATCTTATCACATTGCTTGAGAAGGAGCAAGGCAAGGCAAAAGAACAAAGGGGAACTGGTAAGGTTATCACTGTAGGTAATAATATCTCTGATTTCTAGTCTAAAAAATTCATGTTTATGTTCAGATAATATGAATATAGATATTAAAAACATACCACTTCACCAATATTTGACTTCATTGAAACTAATAGTACTTTTCTGCTGTCCATATGAGAAACATCCAAACCTGCAGAGAATTTTTATGAGTTTATTTGAGCCAAACTGACAACAATTATCAGGAAGCAAAATCTCAATGGATTGAGAAAATGCTCTGGAAGATAGTAGTTTTACCACTTATGTTATAGTATATCAGAATTCAAGGGGAAGCCCTTGCCAGTTTGGCTCAGTGGATAGAGCATAGCCTGTGGATCAAAAGGGTTCCAGGTTCAATTCCAGTCAGGAGCACATAGCTTGGTTGCAGGATCCCCCCAGTGAAACAGGAATTTTAGGGGGACATAGGCAGGTTCAGGGAACTTTTAGAATTGGGGTCCATGGAAAAAACAGGGCTACAGACTGGGAGAAGGTATGTTTTCATAGACAAGGGAGCAGCAACAGATGCATCTCCATAACACAAGGAAGCCAAGTGCAGCTACATTTCCATACAACAGGGGAACTGGAAGTAGCCAGAAGAGGTCTATATTTACAAAATAAAGGAGGAAGAAAACCCAGAAGGAATGGAAGGACTATGAGGAAGGAGGGCCTCAGGAATCACTATAGTAACCAATTTGAAAAGGAATATTGACCAATCAGAGGGGATATCAGGACACAGGAACTGCAGCCTTTGTAAACCATGGAAACAGGAACTCTGTGGGACCTTTTCCTCCTCCCCACGTGTGAGTCCATTCTGTGGGACTCTTTCCCTCTCCCCATGTGGGAGTCTGTAGTTGTTCCTCAATAAATATCCATCTTTGCTATACCACCCTCTGTCCATGGATTCATTCTTCAACTCTGGCAAACAAAGAATCCCGGTTCTAGTCCAAAAATTCCATTTCACCAGGCCTGGGCACTGGTCGGGGTTTTTGCAAGAGGCAACATTGATGTGTTTTTCTCACATCGATGTTTCTCTCTGTCTTTCCCTCTCTCTTCCACTCTCCCCCAAAATTATGGAAAAATATCTTCAGATGAGGATTAACAGAAACAAAACAAAACAAGAATAGAAGGGGAAGACATAAAGAGGTTACATAAAATTCATTAGTGATAGATTAGGGAAGATAGAGAAATCTATGTGATTGGATAAAGAGTAAAACAAATAGACACATCTTTTACATAGGTGGGTATAGGATAGTTAACATTTGACAACATAATATTGAGATGCTCTGTGGTCTCAAGGTCTGGTAGGAGATTGTGCCCTGAAAGGTCTGGAAAACGGATTATTGTAGATGCAACAAGACAATGGACAAGTTCAATTAAGTTAAAGATTGACATTTGTCAATAAAAATACCAGGCTGTGACATGACTACCTACCATGACTCACTTTTAGCTAGAAAGTTTTAATTTAAGATCATTCTATGTGGTTACTTAGGTCTCTGAGTTTTTAAGGCTCTCCATGCAGGCTTCACCTGAGTTTGTCAGGTTAGCATGTGGCCCCTTCTTTGTCTACACTTCTTCCTTTTGGTCATAAATCAATCCAAGGGATGCATTGATGACCACCTTTTAGTTGGAAAATGCAGTTCCATGGTGCTAGGAAGACTCATTTCTAGGAAGTCTTACTGTCAACATTTGTATTGCTGGATGATGGACCACTGTAGATGACACAAGACTGTAACCTTGAATGAAAGTCAAGGCGGAATGTTTTTCAAAAGTGGAAAGCAAACCAAACCAAGATGGCGGCATAGGTAAACACCGGAGTTTGCTGCCTTGAACAACCACTTCAAAAATACAACTAAAAGACGGAATGGACATCATCCAGAACCACAGGAAGGCTGGCTGAGTGGAAGTTCTACAACTAGGAGGAACCGAGAATCAGAGGAGGCGCAGTGTTGAAGTAAAATACTAAGGTGCAGAGTGCATGCGGCTCGGGCTGGTGGCTGAGGGCGTGGTTTACTGTTTCAATCCGGAGGGAGCCTCAGACTCTGAGCTCCAGATCCGGGCGAGTCTCTAGGGACCCAGACTCAAACGGGAGAAGCAGGACTGTCTGGCTACGGTCCCTCCGAGGTTTGCAGCGGTTGCTGGGACAGAGAGGCAAAGTCCCTGGGGACGGACTGAGAGCAGCCATAACTGCTCCCTCCTCCGCCCTGTTGATCCCGTGGGACCCGCCCCGCCCAAGCCCTGCACAGAGGCATTTGCCGGATAGCCTCAGGCAAAGGCTAGATTAGCACCTCCCTAGAGGACACAAGTTCTTCCACTGCAAACACAGCTGATTATCACAGCCAGTCGGCCTGGAGGTCAAATCCCTCTAGTATTAACTATAACAATCAAGGCTTAACTACAACAAGACTGCGCACAAAGACCACTAGGGGGTGTACCAAGAAAGCGTAAAAAATGCGGAGACAAAGAAACAGGACAAAACTATCAAGGGAGGATATTGAGTTCAGAACCACACTTTTGAGGTCTCTCAAGAGGCTTCTAGAGTCTGTCGATAAACTTGATGAGATGTACAGGAAATCTAATGAGACCCTCGATGGTGTGATAAAGAACCAACTAGAAATTAAGCATACACTGACTGAAATAAAGAATATTATACAGACTCCCAACAGCAGACCAGAGGAGCGCAAGAATCAAGTCAAAGATTTGAAATGCGAAGAAGCGAGAAACACCCAACCGGAAAAGCAAAATGAAAAAAGAACCCAAAAATACGAAGATAGTGTAAGGAGCCTCTGGGACAGCTTCAAACGTACCAACATCAGAATTATAGGGGTACCAGAAGATGAGAGAGAGCAAGATATTGAAAACATATTTGAAGAAATAATGACAGAAAAATTCCCCCACCTGGTGAAAGAAATAGACTTACAGGTCCAGGAAGCGCAGAGAACCCCAAACAAAAGGAATCCAAAGAGGACCACACCAAGACACATCATCATTAAAATGCCAAGAGCAAAAGACAAAGAGAGAATCTTAAAAGCAGCAAGAGAAAGAAAGTCAGTTACCTACAAGGGAATACCCATACGACTGTCAGCTGATTTCTCAACAGAAACTTTGCAGGCCAGAAGAGAGTGGCAAGAAATATTCAAAGTGCTGAATAGCAAGAACCTACAACCAAGATTACTTTATCCAGCAAAGCTATCATTCAGAAGTGAAGGTCAGATAAAGAGCTTCACAGATAAGGAAAAGCTAAAGGAGTTCATCACCACTAAACCAGTATTATACGAAATGCTGAACAGTATCCTTTAAGAAGAGGAAGAAGAAGAAAAAGGTAAAGATACAAATTATGAACAACAAACATGCATCTATCAACAAGTGAATCTAAGAATCAAGTGAATAAATAACCTGATGTACAGAATCAACTAGTGATTATAATGAATCAGGGACATAGAAAGGGAATGGACTGACTATTCTTGGGGGGAAAAGGGGTGTGGGAGATGCGGGAAGAGACTGGACAAAAATCGTGCACCTATGGATGAGGACAGTGGGTGGGGAGTGAGGGTGGAGGGTGGGGTGGGAGCTGGAAGGAGGGGAGTTATGGGGGGGAAAAAAGAGGAACAAATGTAATAATCTGAACAATAAAGATTTAATAAAAAAAAAAGCTAGCAATGAGGACATAATAAATTGTGAAAAGAAAAAAAAAAGTGGAAAGCAAGTAAATGGGGGTCAGTCAGGTCTTATGGGGCTTCATTTATAAAAACACTGGATTATTTCTAACCTATAAGCTATCATGATTCAGGTTTTGCTGGCTGTCCCACTTTTCTACATTTTGCATCTAGTATAACATTTGCTTATAATTTGAAGTCATATTGAGACAGAAAAAAGTTAGGTAGACAGGGGTCGGACTATTGCAGAAGACCAAAGAAAAACCAAGCAACGCTTTTAGAGAAAAGGAGTTACACTGTTTAATACACTGGTTGACTCAGCAGAATAACTTCCAAAATCTGAGTAAAGTAACATGCAGGGGGCTTCTCTTTTATATTTTTCTGGGGTCTTTGTCCCACAAATATGAAATATGTTTCCAGTCCTTTTTGCGGGCTTTGCAAGAAGGCCCCCAGGTGATGGGGGTCTCCAGGCCATATCTGATTAAGCATAGGGATTCCAGTAAACACCCAGGGGTCTGCACATGCAGACTTGTTTGGAAAGGTCAAGGAATAATTAGGGGGCACCACCTTTGACACTCCCCTAGGATTCCTCTAAGTCAGAATTCCAATAAAGAGTGTGCCTTCTACACACTTCCCTTTTATGTCCTCCTTACAAACTTTCCAACCAAGTCTTGTGTGCTCCCCAACAACTTTATTCATACTACGCATCTATCCTAATATGCAAATGGACCGAATTGCGGGACAACCGGTCACTATGACACGCACTGACTGCCAGAGATCAGTGTACTCCCACAGGGGGAGCGCTGCTCAGCCAGAAGCTGGGCTCATGGCTGGTGAGTGCAGTGGCAGTGGTAGGATCCTCTCCCGCCTCTGTGGCAGCGCCAAGGATCCCTCGGGGAACATCCCTGGAGGGGTCCCGGACTGCAAGAGGGCACAGGCTGGGCTGAGGGGACTCTCCCCCACCCCCCAGTGCTGCATGAATGTCGTGCACCAGGCCTCTAGTATGTATATAAAAGGCTAGTATGCTAAGTGTTCGTCCGACAGGTTGCTATGACGTGCACTGACCACCAGGGGGCAGATGCTCAACGCAGGAGCTGCTGAGCTGCAGTGATTTGATGGTGGTGGTTCTCAGGTGACCCACCCCAAAACCAGAGAGGAGGGAACTGATTCCTTGTGGGGCCACACGATTCAACCTTTGGCCCTGGGTTATGTTGTTGCTGGGGCACTATTGGCTCCAAATCTGGTTTGCTGCACACTTGAGTTTGCGTTCCACACGCTGTACTACAGCAACTTTTCAGAATGCCCACTCGCACTCTGGGACCCCTTGGGGATGTCAGAGAGCTGGTTTTGGCCTGATCCCTGCAGTTAGCCCCATTAGGATGAGGTCAACAATACACACAATAAGCAAGTGAAACCTTCAGAATGCCAAATATCATTAATTTCTAAAACTAAAGCAGGATGGTAGAGTGGTGAGTAGTTTGTTTTAAATATGATGGCCAAGAGAGTCTTTTTTAAAAAAGTATATTTTTATTGATTTTTGAGAGGAAGGGAGAGGGAGAGAGAGATTGAAACATCAATGATGAGAGAGAATCATTGATCAGCTGCCTCCTGCAAACCCCCTTACTGGAGATCGAGCCTGCAACCCATGTATGTGCCCTTGACTGGAATCAAATCAGGGACCCTTCAGTCCATAGGCCGATGCTCTATCCACTGAACCAAACCAGGTAGGCAACAGAGTCCTTTTTCAGGAGGTAGCATTTGAACTGATATCTGAGTCAGATAAGTGAGTGGGCTGTGGAGGCTAAAAAAAATATTAATACCTTTTTCTTTCCACTTTCTAAGTTCTCCTACTTGGGTTAATAATCAAATTAACAGGAGAAAACAAAAATTTGAATACATATGCATGAACAATTCACATAAGAATGAAAAATTCCAATATTGCATATTTTGAGGGCTAAAAATATATTAATACTTTTCCTCCCTCCTTCTAAGTTCAGGCTGGGCTGATAACCAAATTAACAGAGACAGTGTAACATGGCAAAAATCAAAGTTTAATATATGGGCATGGAAAATTCACATAGACATTATACATCCATGGAAATTCCAAAGACAGTGAGGCAACATTGGGTATATAAGAAATTTTGGACAAAGGAAAGTGGGGGGAAACATGGTATTGGATTTCAGAAGTGGGAATGTGTGATATATGGGTAGTTGAGGAAGAGCTAAAAAGCCATACTAGGTGACATGGCAGGAAAATCCTTGACATGTTACTAAAAAACAATGGGACACAGTGGTTATCTAGCTAACAGTCATCTGCCTGAAGCCCTCTTGTTTACCATGCTTAATTCAAATTAGGCTAAGGCAACATCTTAAGATTTTTTTTTTCCTAAAGCAGGTTTCTGTCTGAATCGCTTGGGCAGAAAAGAAAAGATGATCAAAGGTTTTGCAGTCTATTTTGCTTCTTTTTTTAAGAAAAATATTTTTATTGGTTTCAGAGAGGAAGAGAGAGAGAGATAGGAACATCAATGATGAGAGAGAATAAAATCATTGATCTGCTGCCTCATGCGTGCCCCACAATGAGGATCGAACCTACAATCTAGGCATGTGCCCTGACCGGGAATCGAACAGTGACCTCCTGGTTCATTGTTGGGGTCCAACCCCAACATGTCCAGGGGTCCCCAAAGATGTGGACGGAGTCAGCGATGAAGGAATGACACGGAGACAGCGTTCAGTTGATCAGCAGCCTAGCCAGGATCTCTAGCCAGGAACTCTAGCCAAGTTCTGGTCAGGATCTCCAGCGAAGTTCTGTGCAGGATCTCCAGGCAGGTTTGGTCACCAGGTTCTGTGTCTAGGTTCTTCAGCCAGGTTCTGTGGCCATGTTCTCTTACTAGGTACTCCATCCCGCTTCTCCAGGTTCTGCTGTCATGTTCTCTCTAGGTTCTCCAGCCAAGTTCTGTAGCCAGGTTCTGTCCAGGATCTTTTGCCATGTTCTCTCCCTAGGTTCTGTCTCTAGGTTCTGTCCTCTGTTGTCTTGTTACATCTGTATTTATACCAGTTGATTTTAATCCTATCAATTTCTATTCTAACGGTTAGGGCATTTCTTATCTCCATTCCAGGGAGTAAAGATTATGTAGCTCAAGGATGATTGTTTGTAGTTAAAGTGATTAACTACCCGCCTTAGTTAAGGAGTTTTACTGATTTATTCCCTTCCTTAGTTCTGTTAATCCCTAACTCCAGGGAAAAATCCCCACCTAGGGAAACAACCTTTCTCGGAGAGGTGACCTTGGTTAAAACACATAGCTCCAAGAAGGGGAGCAAACATATTAAGAACAGTATGCCATATACGCCAGATCCCTTGAAACATATGCTGTGCAGATGTTTCTTCCCTGCAGTGACTATGTCAAGCAGCAAGGATGGACCAACCCCCAGGCAGTTCATAGGTTGACGACTGAGTCACACCAGGTGGGTGTATTTTGTTTCTTAATAAACAGCTTAAAATCAATATCCTCAAAACCAAAAGGCAGCTTCAAGTGGCAGAATTTTGGTACCTTTGATGTCAGGTGATGCCCAGGAAGGTCAGGGGAGATCTCAAACCAATACAGGTTCTTGTCACAGAAAAACCTTCTGACGACTCACTATTGCCTAGCCTGCCTCTCTTCTCTGGTCAGCAGAACTGCCTTATTTGATAAACTATTCTACATTGGGATTGCCAAGGGCTATGTCCTTAAAGTCAGGTCTGCTGGAGAATACCTGTTCAATAGTTGCAACACAGGAATGCAAGATGTTTTGGTTCTCAGGGGCCACTTCCAGAGTTAAGGTAGCCATGGTTAGTGTTTTCATACTTTTAGTGTGAGCTTAGGGGAATCTAAGAGAAGGGCCTGGTATTTAGTAAGTCTTCTTCCCATTAGCCAATGATGGTTTTTTTGTGTGCCTCAAGGACAATTTGAACCTGATGTGGAGTTTGGACTTCTGAAGACTGGCCTAAGGTCACCTTAGTGACTTCTTCCATTAGCAAGGCAGTGGCTGCTCCTGCTAGTAGACATACTAGCCATTTAGTTGCCACAGAGTCTAATTGTTTTTGAGAAGTAAGACACTGACCTAGATATGTTGCCTAGCTTTTGGGTTAAAACTCCTAAGAAAATCCTTTGTTTTTCTGAAACATATAGAATAAACAGCTTTTCTAGGTCAGGGAGACTCAAGGCTGGGACCTTGATTAGGGGCAATTTGTGGGCCTTGAAGACTCAGTTTAATCCCTGGTTCTATTCTAATTGTTCAGAATCAGGTCCTTTGTCACATAAAGGGGATTAGTTATCAGCTCAGACCCAGGGATTCAGATTTGACAGAAATCTGTCATTTTTAAAAAGGTTTTTTATTGTATTCTTTTGTTTTTGTCTGGGGGGTCTGCAAGATTTAGAATAGCCTTTTGTTTGTGTGTGAGAGAGGGGTCTTTGGGTTAGGTGGTAGCCTAAATATTTGACCAATGAGAAGGAAATCTGAGCCTTATTGAGAGACTTTTGGTACTTTTTCCACCCAGAAAATTAAGGATTGATAGTGTTGTCGTCAGAGTTCTATTTGATGGGACTACAGATCAAAATGTCATCAATATATTGAATTATGGTTTTATGCAGTAGCTCTAGTTCCAGGAGACTGTTTACAAGTACTTATACAATAATATGAGGACAGTCTCAGAACCCTGAAGAATGGATGGTCCAAGTATATTGAGCTGATACATGAGTGTCAGGATCCATCCCTTCAAAGGCAAACAGAAGCTGACTGACTATCTGGATGAAGTGGGATGCAAAAACATGCATCCTTGAGATCTAGCACCGTAAACCATTTGGCATCATGGGGAACTTGAGATAAGAGAATGTATGTCTTGGGTACAATGGAGTAAGTGGGAATCAAAGCCTCCTTAATGTCTTTTTTTAAAAATATATATTTTATTGATTTTTTACAGAGAGGAAGGGAGAGGGATAGAGAGTCAGAAACATCGATGAGAGAGAAACATCGATCAGCTGCCTCTTGCACATTCTCTACTGGGGATGTGCCCTCAACCAAGGTACATGCCCTTGACTGGAATCGAACCTGGGACCCTTGAGTCCGCAGGCCGATGCTCTATCCACTGAGCCAAACCAGTTAGGGCTCAAAGCCTCCTTAATGCCTTGTAAATTTAGAAGCATACAATACTCTCTATCTTAGTGTTGTTGTTTTTTTCCAGGCAGAATAGGAGTATTTCAAGGGGATTGACAAGGAACTTGTGAGTGAAGGGTTTTAGTCCCCTATGGGCCTCTGGTCTCAGAGTGTATTGTCATTTATTGGGATATCTAGACATTTTTTTTAGTTTAATTTGTACAGTGGGTACCTGGATACCTCTCCCAGGTATTCCCTTGTCCCTGATTATTAGATTGATAGCTGACTGTATATGGGCTGGGATAAAGTCAAATGGAGGGTTGGCTGAGTCTTGGTTAGAGACTAAGATAACTATGGAGTGGCCATCCCACTGGGTTAAACTAAGAAGTTGAATATTAGTAGCTAGGGCCATCACTAAATCCCAATAGAGGGAGAAGGACATTCTGATATTACCAGAAATTATTGAGAAACTAAGCAATCTTGAAGGCATCTGCTGAGAAGTAGGGTAAAATATTTTCTTTTAGGCTGCCCCTGTAATGGTACAAGCCAAGGTTGTCAAGGATGGCACGTGTCTTATTAAGATTGAGTAGGTGGTTCCTGTGTCAATTTAAAACATTAACATGTTTTACCTGTTATATCAAGAGTCACCCAGGTTTCTTCCATAGTCACCAAATGTTTTTCATGTGAAGGCACCAGGAATAGACATAGCATATCTTATATGAATATCTTTTCTCTGGGTCTTAGTATAGAACTGTTAAGGCTTATATGTAAGGGATTTCTGTCCATTTTTCCTGACATTTGCAGAAACAATCTAATTGAAGGATATTATTATAATTTAAGGTCCCATTTTCAGGCCATCTTTCCTTGTTTCTAATTCATATTGGGCCATGCCATATTGTAGAAGAAATTGAGATGTATGTGTTCGTTTGTTTGTTTTAAGCCATCTAATTTGATGTCCTTTCATTGGCTAGAAGGTAGCCTACAGACTTTCTCATAAATCCTGGAGAAAGAAAACAGGTGTGCTAGTGGGGGCTAGGTATCCCAACCAGTCCTCTCATGGGGCCAGGGGTCCTCAAACTTTTTAAACAGGGGGCCAGTTCACTGTCCCTCAGACCGTTGGAGGGCCGGACTATAGTTAAAAAAAAACTATGAACAAATTCCTATGCACACAGTGGCGGCAAAAACACCCGGCGGGCGGGATAAATGTTTTCGGCGGGCCGCATGTGGCCCTCGGGCCGTAGTTTGAGGACCCCTACTTAGGCTATGGACTGAGAATCAGCCCACACATTGAGGACGGGCTAAGAGAGTCTGAACTTAGGGGGTAGGAACTTTCTCCCACAGAATGTCTGGCCTATTTCAGGCATCCCCAGGGTTGTCCAGTGAAGTTTGTCCTACCATTGGCCAATAGCTTTTCACTTGGTGGGATTTGTTTCTTGCCTAGGCACGGGAAAGCCAATAGGGGATGGGAGACTATAAGAGGAAGCAGATTTGTGATATCCCAGGTGCTGCCCCGTCTTTTGAGGCTGATAAATGCCATGGCCAATTATTAAGTATGGGATGTGGGGGGAAGGCCACAATAGTCATGAGACCATATAATAGTAAGAGTTTCAATTGGCACTCAGACCAGGTAAAACTGAAGTGCCTGGAGATTCCAAAGAAGTGTGGATGTCTGGTCCCAAGAAAAAAGGAGAGAAATCTAATAAAAGGTATGCTTATGAAAGGCAGAGGATAAACGAGACAAATCCATGTGGTCAATCTTACAGCAACTGCACTCAGGAAACTTACTCTTCCTAGGTTGGGTCTAAGGCTCTTGGTTGTATAGGAGGGGGACTCTAGAGGAAATATGGGGGGGAGGGAGGGAGAGAGAGAGAGAGAGAGAGAGAGACCTAGTCAGGAGGGGAGGAGAGAAACAAGACATGGGTCCCGCTATAATAAAGGAGACCCTCCTGACTGGCTCCTCAAAAGTGGATGACAGGCAATATTCGTGGAGGCCAAGGGAGTCCTCAACTCAATCCACATCCTTGTCATAGTGCAAGAAGGAATTCAAGAGCATGACAGAAAGATTTTGCAAAGCACATATATTTATTAAAGTGATAGGATGCACTCGAGAAATGAGAGCTTGTGACCTCAGAGAATGAGACAACTCTATGGGGTCTTGTGGAAAGTTTTATTAAATATGAGCAAGATGAGGGATAACATGGTCTCCTGCATCTGATGCTGGTGGGGTGACTGCCAATGTGGCTTGTTTTTGTCTCTCCTCTTCAGATAGTGATTCCCTTTTTGTTTTCCCAATTATAGGAAATAAAGGATGGGGAAGTGTGCGAACAGGTGGTCAGTGATGTTCTTATCTGTGATGTTCCAGCCAAGTTTGACAAGGGGAGGGGTAAAGTTTGAGACTTTTTTTTCTGTTCTAACTTTCCTGCCTCACCTTAAGTATATATGACATTTTTGAACAAAGGAAAAAATGTAAGGGAATGAAGTCTTAGATTTCATAAATTAGAATGGGCAATTTACAAGTAGTTGAGGAGAGCAGAATATACATGGCAGAAAAATTCTTGCTATGCAACTTAGAAACAATGGGACACAGGGGATATCTAGCTAAGAGGCTTGAAGTCATCTTGTTCAGGTGAAGATTCTTAAGGTTATTAAGCCATAACTTTCTTCCTACAGCAGGTTTCTCTGTATCAATCTCTTAGGTAGGAATGGGGGAGGGGTCAAAGGTCAAATGCAGCTGATGAGATCATGGGCACCTTAGTCAAGTTGGCCATGCAAGTGACTAATCAGCTAGTGGTGCCATGGCAAACCAGAAACCTCTGAAGGACTCTGAAGAGAAGCTTGACATGAGAAGAAGACAAAGCCTTCAACCTGTCAACACCTTGAAGATGCAGCTGTGATACTCATATTTGTGAAGCTGAAGTTAGATAAAAGTTAAAGACAATATTGTAAACTTGGAAATTGCACATTTGCTGATTGTTTGCCATCAGTTGTTTTAAAAAAAAGGCATACACTGTATTTGTGCCAAAATTCAGTGGTTTATATTTTTATTGACAAGTTGTCTCTAATTGAAAGCAGGTAAAATTAATAGTTTTTGAACATATTAAAAAAGTGCTTGTCCATTTTTTTTCTAAAAAAAATACAAAAAATTGACCAGTCTTACCATAAGTTTCTCAATTTTATTATTCTTTATATGTAATTAAATTATGACTTATTGATTCTATTTTATTAATGTCTGTTCTTATTATGTAATTATTTTCATTATTTCATTATGTCTAAACTTAATGCAGAATCTCAACTGGAATCACCTCAGAAAAGCATTAAAGAATTTCTTTAAACCCTTTGACTCTTCCAAAATAAAAATTTTGGAAGCTTTGCATCACATAAAAGTAATGTTGGAAAGCCATGTACTTAAATTCTTGGATATACATATCCTGTATGATAAAAAGCACAGTATGCAAATTTTCCCCTCAACTGGGAGTTGTCCAGGAGTTCAACTAGGGGTTGGGGCCAGCCGGGGGAAGGGAGGGAGGCCCTGGCTGGCAGCCTCTAGGCATTCTACCAGTGCAAGAATTTTGTGCACAGGGCCTCTTGTATAGAGATGAAATTATCCTGGATGAAAGGAGATTGTTTCATAAACATTTGTTTTCCTTAAACATCCATGAGTACCACATTTAGTGATGTTTTGTATTTCTTTTAGATTTTTAGATCACTGCCAGGGTCCAGCCCCAGTGGTCCAGGGGTTCCCAAAGGTGTGGACAGAGTTAACAAAGAATGAAGGACATGGAGACAGCGTTCAGATGATCAGCATAGTTGGGTTCTCTTTTATTGTCCTGTTACAGCTATATTTATACTACTCGATTCTATAAGCATGCCTCTATAGTCATATCATGGTATGTTTTGGGTCCTCCCTTGACCTTCTACAGTTCCTTGTTTCATGTCGATAGTTTCTTATCTGACCTTTGCCAAAAATCTTATCTCTATCTAGCTCTGTGGATTTTTATCCTATACATTCTATTCCAAAGGTTAGGGCTAGTTTGTTATCTCCATTCCAAGGTCACTACTCTACTGCTCTACTGTTAAGCTACAAGGAAGTAACTGAAAGAGATTATCCCAAGTAAAGGTTATGTCCTTTTAGCCTTGCTGGTGGTCTTCCTTGGGACTGCCCTGTGTCGGCAGGTTTTCAGGGGCATAGGCTTTGGCGCTTTCTCTGGTGGGTAGACCCCTGGGGATGTGGGCCTAGCAAGTCCCAAATTTATTGCCAACAGTCTTAGTCTAAGTTCTTCATAAGTAGTACACGGTATTTCTGTAGCACTAGGGGGTTTTACTGATTTATTCCCTTCCTTAGTCCCGTTAATCCCTAACTCTAGGGAAACATCCCCACCTGGGGAAACAACCTTTCTCAGGGAGGTGGCCCTGGTTAGAACACATAGAGCTAAGAAGGGGAGCAAACCTATTAAGAACATTATGCCATATATGCCAGATCCCTTGGAACACATGCTATGCAGATGTTTCTTCCCTGCAGCGACTGTGTCAAGCAACAAGGATGAACCGGCCTCCAGCAGATCACATAAATGTTCATTCCATTTCTCATATCAGTACAATATCTTTATGTGCTGTATTGGAGAATTTCTTGCATTTTAAATTTTACTAGTATTGTGCTTCATTATTATATATTTATTGTTATTCTCTATATTTAATAACATTAATAATATCCAGTTATTTAAATGATTTAAAACAATTTTATTTAGCACAGTTTGCTTTATTTTAATCTTGTTATTCAAAATAATTACTATGTATTGATCATAAATTTATAGGCCAACCAATCTATTTCAAGTCCGGGTTTTAAAACTTTAATGTGCATATGAATTATTTGAGGTCTTAGTACAATGCAGATACTATCAAATTTAGCAGATATGGAGGGGCCCTGAGATTCTGCATTTGTGACAAGCTCCTAACTGGCACCAACACTGTTATACCACGATGGTACTTTGTACAACAAGGGTTTAAAGATTCTAAATCATATATTCAAATCTTCTTAATTATGAGTGAGTTAACATATTTGCAAAGAGAAAAAAAAGAATTCTAAAGGATCACAAACTCTCTTCAAATATAAAAAAGAAAGCTTTATAATTGACAAAAACTCAGGCCCCAATATTAACAACATATGAAAACATTTTTCAAATATCCATTTAATTTCATTGTAGATCTTTTCAATATAATCTATGTCAAACATTTTATTTTGAGCCACAGTGCAATGATTCTTCTAACCTTCTGAGATTCTTATTAGAAAACAAAATATATTTAAATAATTTGCTTATTTATTAATGTCTTTCTTCCCTCCTTCAAGACCATCTTCAATTATTTTTAAGAATGCATTGCACAGTTTTTAGAAAGTACTGAATATGTCTAAATTTATGGATTGCTTGGGGTACTTTATGTATAAAGGTGAATGCAAAATAATGTTGAAATTGTTTTCTAATTTCTTCTTCTACCAATAATACATGATATTAAGTAATCTTTTTTAAAACTGCTACTTATTCTGTGGCAAAAATACCACATATTAGGATTCTCATAAGTGGGAAAACTTTATGGTCCAGTGCAAAAGAATCTAGTGTTGTATAATCTGTTTGTGGATTGTCTTTCACAAACTTAAATAAACTGTTATGAATAATTGTATTTATAATTTTGCTTGAAAGGTTCTTTTCAAGAAATTGCATGAATTTTTACAATTCATGCTTTGGATTTTATTGAAAAACAGATAAGAGGCTGATTTCTAAGGGAGACAATAAATTAACAACTTCATTGTGTTTTTTTTTTTTTAGTAAATCACTTTACAAGCATTATTACTAAGTTGCCCATCTGGTAGATTACTGGATCACAAGCCTTTTCACCCCTTCTGTCTCACTCCTCATCATCCACCAAAGGAACTTTCTCAGTATAAATTCTACATGTACAAGAATCCGCACACCCATAAAAAAATATGGGAAAGTTTATTTTGGCTGAGGATTCTTAAGGGAAAATAGCATCAACATTGGAGTCAATGCCTTGGGAAGAGGCCCACTGGTTACAGAATCTTGTGAATATACAATGAAAGAGCATACTGCAGCTGGTTTCAATTTCCTTTGGAGGATATGGCCTGTTGGCCTGTTTTTGAAGAACTTTGAATTCCTTAAACAACTGATTAAACTTTAATGTGTAATGTATGTTTAGTTCCTAAAACCTCTTTCCTCTTGCTGTTTGTTTAATTATCTTCAAACAATTGACTGTAAAAATGGAAGAGCTACCACTCCCCTGGAAAAATTTTCTATTAGATCCTAACTTCAGATTCCACTGTTCCACAAAGCAGAATGAATTAAATTCAGCTCCTAATCTTACTTTTGGAAAATACTCAGCATGTTCTTGTTTTCTTCTCTCTCATTTTAAGGATTATCCTCACCTCTTAGATATCCTCACAATGCAGGAAAAATACATCAGTATCATTCCTCTTCTCCCTGAAGTCTTTAACAAGGTCAAGTCAGGCACACTAACACACTAAAAGGAAAAACAAAGCAACTTAAATAATGGTTTCTATCCTGATTGTCTTGGTGTCTATTTTATTTGGAGGTTGTTGTTGTTTTTAATTTTTTTTTAATATATTTTATTGATTTTTTTACAGAGAGGAAGGGAGAGGGATAGAGAGTTAGAAACATCAATGAGAGAGAAACATCGATCAGCTGCCTCCTGCACACTCCCTTGACCGGAATCAAACCTGGGACCCTTGAGTCTGCAGGCCGACGCTCTATCCACTGAGCCAAACCGCTAGGGCTGTTTTTAATTTTTATTGTTCAGATTATTACAGATGTTCCTCTTTTATAACCCCATAGCTCCCCTCCACACAGTTCCCACCCCTCCCCAGGCCTTTGCCCTCCCACTGTCCTCGTCCATAGGTGTAAGCTCTTTGTCCAATCTCTTCCCCCACCCCCACACCTCTTTCCCCCTGAAAATTGTTAGTCCACTCCCTTTCCATGCCTCTGATTCTATTATATTCACCAGTTTGTTCTGTTCATCAGATTTTTTATTCATTTGATTTTTAGATTCACTTGTTGATATATATGTATTTGTTGTCACTTTGTTGTTCATAATTTTTTATCTCTACCTTTTTCTTCTTCTTCCTCTTCTTAAAGAATACCCTTCAGCATTTCATATAATACTAGTTTGGTGGTGATGAACTCCTTTAGCTTTTTCTTGTCTGTGAAGCTCTTTATCTGACTTTCAATTCTAAATGATAGCTTTGCTGGGTAGAGTAATCTTGGTTGTAGGTTCTTGCTATTCATCACTTTGAATATTTCTTGCCACTCCCTTCTGGTTTGCATAGTTTCTGTTGAGAAATCAGCTCTGACATTCATATGGGTACGCCCTTGTAGGTAACTAACTGTTTTTCTTTTGCTGCTTTTAAGAGTCTCTCTTTGTCTTTTGCCCTTGGCATTTTAATTACGATGTGTCTTGGTGTGGTCCTCTTTGTATTCTTCTTGTTTGGGGTTCTCTGTGCTTCCTGGACTTGTAAGGCTATTTTTTTTACCAGGTAGGGGAAGTTTTCTGTCATTATTTCTTCAAATAGGTTTTCAATATCTTGCTCTCTCTCTTCTTCTGGCACACTCATAATTCAGATGTTGGTATGCCTGAAGTTGTTCCAGAGGCTCCTTACACTACCTTCATATTTTTTTTTATTCTTTTTCTTTTTTGCTTTTCTGGTTGGGTGTTTTTGCTTCCTCGTATTTCAATTCTTTGACTTGATTCTTGGGATCCTCTAGCCTACTGTTGAATCTCTGTATATTATTCTTCATTTCAGTCAGTGTATGCTTAATTTCTGACTGGTCCTTTTCCATTATTTTTGGCATTCTCACTAAGAACCTTGAAGGTCTCACTAGTTTCTCAGAGGTTTGTAGAAGATTCTTGAGTAACCTTATAACTGTGGTTTTGAAATCTATATCCAGTATTTTGCTTTCATCCATTTCTTTCATTTGTGACATGTTTCTTTATCTCCACATTTTGGCTGTTTCCTGTGTTTGTTTCTATGTATTGGGTAGCTGCTAAGTCTCCTTGAGTTGATAGAGTGGACTTGTGTGGTAAGTGTCCTATAAGGCCAGTGGCTCAGCCTCCCCAGTCATCTGAGGTGGATACTCTTGGTGCACCCCTTTGTTGGCTATGTGCACAGTCTTGTAGTTAAGCCTTGATTGCTGTTGGTGTCACTGGGAGGAATTGACTTCCATGCCAATTGGCTGTGAGGACCAGCTGGGTCTATAATGGAAGAGCTTCTGTGCAGGAGACACCCTTATGGGGCAGGACTTGCTTCAGTGGGGCTTTGGTGCTCACTGAGTCTGTTCCTTGAGTGTGTCTCTTATGGATGTGAAGAGTTGTACTCTGGTATGGTCTCACACTGACCACTGGGTGCACTGGCTCTTGGATCTCCAAGGAGGTGCAAAGTCAGCCATTGCTGGGGCCACCCAGCAGGAGCTACAGAGAGATCTGAAGATTCTTCCTCTTTGTATCAGGTTTGAAAGTGCCCAGCTGAAGCCCAGCTGTGAAGCAAGGCAGGCTGGTGCTGCTGCTGCCTGATAGGTCTTAGGCTGCGAAAGGACAGGCCATTCATATGCAAAAGCCACTGCTTACAGCTTGGGTGGAGTTGTAAATTGGGTGGGGCAGGGTCTCAGGGAATCACCAGGATGGAGCAAACAGCAATGGCTGCCAGTCAGCCCTGCACCAGAGAGGTCCCAGCGTCCCCGCGCAGGAACAATGATCACTGCGAGCACCTCTGAAAGAAAGCCACCCTCGCATTCCTGTCCCAATGCCAGACTGTTCAGTTTCTCCCCATATGTGTCTTGGTCCTCTAGAGTTTCTCCCAGAACTGGAGTTCAGAGCAGTGAGGAGCTTGTATCTCCTGATTAAAACAGCGGCACACCCGGGTGCCAGCCTCTTCCGCACCTCTGCACCTCCTACCAGTCTCAATGCGCTTTCTTCACCTCTCTAGTTGTGGAACTTCCGCTCAGCCAGCTTTCCCGCGGTTCTGGATAATATTTGTTATGCCTTTTAGTTGTAATTTTGATGTGGTTGTGAGAGGCAGCAAGTATAGGTGTTTACCTATGTTGCCATCTTGGTTCTCTTGTATTTTATTTAGAGTTTTGATAAGAATACTTAAGTAATATTTTACAAACAACTTCATGTTTAACAAATAATCTTTGATATGTTCAAAATACTGTTGTTGGCCAGATGGTGGATGTTTTGGATTGGAAAAAGTTGACTCTAATTAAAAACAACAAACAAAGTCACAAGTGACCAAGTCACCTATGTCTGATATCTTCTTTAAAAATTATAAAGGGCAAATGAAAAATCTTCTATCTTTACTATAATTTTTATTGATTTTGTTTATATGTATGATCTGTTTGATATCTTTGTTTATAGATGCTACTATACTACTACAACTATTAAGATATTTAATAATTTAATAAACAATTAAATAGTAGTGTTATTGGTGAAAGTGAAGTTCTTGGGGTGCCACAAGGAAAAGAATTTCCCGAGGTCCCCTCAGGAGGATGAGGTTTTATGGAAAGCTTTATTGACTATGTAAAATTAAATTGGTTCCCCTCCAAGGTCCCCTCTCTCTTTCTCTCTCTATGGAAGAAGTCCAATCATGTCTTCAGCAGGGTCAGAATTAAGGTCACTTCCCAGAATTCCTGTTCCATTGTAAAGTCTAGACCAGTCCACCATCTGGCTAGCTTAGCTTGTGTTCCCAGCTACAGTTCATTGGGTGTGGGGTTCACACAGCCATAGGCAATACATATGCTTAAGGCCACATGACTATGGAGATTAAACAGGTGAGCACACGGGCAAGTACTGGTCACAGAGCAAGAGGGAGCAAGAGTACACGAGAGAGGGAATTCTTTGGGTGTTTTAATTTCCAAGATTTTGAGGACTGAGGACTTGCATTGAGTCCACCCCTAGACAATCCATTGTTCTCCAAGCTAGACTGACAGGCAAGTACCTTTCCTATGTCACCCTGACTTCACTGAGCATGCACCCATTTTCCCCTTTGTTTGATCCCTTCCCCCAGTTATCTGTAGGGAATGGACCAGTGGTTCCCTGGGGAGCTTGAAATGGTAGTTTCCTGGTGAAGCTGCCCAGGTGAACATGCTTATAAAGTCTGGCCTCCCCTTTGCTCTTTTCCTATTAATATTAGTAATAATAATGATCACAATAGCATAGCCCTTAAATATGTTTAATAAGCACTGTAATACTTTACAGAAAATAAACATGAAAGTAGATGGTTTTGCCAGAGAGATCTATTAAATATTCTAAAAAATTTGTTGATGTTAAAAGTGATATTCTCTTTAGGTCCAGTAGGAGGAGGTAAAACCTAAGGAATTTTAAAGAAAGCAGCAGGGAAGAAACATCAAAAGTTAAGCAGAAACCCAGAGTTTAAGATTACTTTTCTCTCCAAACACCTTTGTTGGAAATATTCCAAGTCTTATAGAAGTTCAAAGTTTTGCTTTTTAGGTTAGGTGTTTTCTGACCATTCTGAATAAAAATATTTGAATTTTCTGTCTGGGGAAGAATTGTTGTGGCCAAGCCTATGTGAAATAAATGGACTAAGAGAAACTACACAGTACCACTTCTCTTCCCTTCTCTGTCTCTCACACACATACACACACAACTCACAACCTGGGGAGAATGAATCCCCTCTCTGCCCTACAGATGTGAGAAGGAACCATAGATCTATTTTAATTTTGCTCCTTTTCTTTTCAGAAAGGAAGTATCACCTTTGATCGTTAGGTGGCATCAAAGAACAATATAATATGCTCAGATGAAAACATGCAAAAGAAAGGAGGAAACTAAATAGGTTTTGCAATAAACTATCTTTGTTTAATTAGGCAGGCAGATACTATGTATCTGTATTAAAATAATATTAAACAGAGTTTTAAAAATTTCCTGCTAAAACATAAGAATTCCCAATTTTATCATCAATGGATTAGGTCTTGGACATTTAAGGTCATTAATAAATTTAGGTGTTAGACATCAAAACACACAAATAAATTTGTTGTCTACCTCATGTCCTTATTTGTTCTATGTCAAGGCTATGGGGTAGGGATGAATAGACAATTCAATAAAAAAACTATCAATTTATGGCCAAGTGTATTTCAAGTTCTACAGGTTGTTGATGATACAGTTATGTCTATCTTTGCCCTCAAAGAATTCACAATTGAGAGAGGGGTGACATCAATGTAAATAGAAAATTAAAATACAATGGTGATAAAAATACAATATCCATCATTGCAGTGCTTGTGTTCAAGTAACTTTCATTAATTTAATGGCCCAAAAGTGCAAGAATATTGATGCTGTTATTTCAGACGTGCCAAAGAGAAGCCACTAAGTGCTTCCATTAAATGAAAAGGTGAGTACAGTATATTAAGATATATTGAGAGGGGAAGGGGAGGAGGGAGGGAGCACCCTCACTTAACTTTTATTAATTATATTGTTATAATTTTATTTTTTTAAAAATATATTTTATTGATTTTTTACAGAGAGGAAGGGAGAGAGATAGAGAGTTAGAAACATTGATGAGAGAGAAACATCGATCAGCTGCCTCCTGCACATCTCTTACTGGGGATGTGCCCGCAACCCAGGTACATGCCCTTGACCGAAATAGAACCTGGGACCTTTCAGTCCGTAGGCTGACGCTCTATCCACTGAGCCAAACCGGTTTTGGCTTATAATTTTATTTTTATCAGCTATTATTATTAATCTCTTAAACTTTTACTGTGCCTAATTTATAAATTAAACTTTATCATAGGTATGTATACATAGGAGGAGGGACACTTGTTCTATTGAAAAGGGAGAGAAAGAGCAAAGGAAATTGTAGAAGAATGAATTTGCAGATTTGCTGGCAGGAGTAATGAGGGCAGCATTGAAGTAACGAAGTGGAACGTAGAAAATATATTCCTTTCTGTGAGAAACATTCACGAGCCAGTTAAGTCTGGAGCACAGAAATACACCATGGCATCAATGTGCATGCCTTTGTGGTTTTCTTCTGTAGGGGTCAATAGTCCAGTATTGGAATAGATAACCCAGGCCAGGGGTGTCTATGGTGAAAATTTTCTATTCTGTGCTGTTCAATTCAGCAGCCACCAGTTACACACAGCTTTTAGCACTTGAAATATGGCTAGTGTAATGAAATTTTCAATATCAATTTATTTTAATCACTTAACATTTAACGTTAAATAACCACATGTGGCTGGAAGCTACTTCATTACACAGCGCAGACTGAGAATTCGGATTTTGCAATTCAGCTTGAAGAGACACTAGCTAGGAAACATGTACCTCCAGGTGAAATCCTGATTTCAAATAGAGTATTAGAGTGCATTCATTTAAGAAGCTGATAGTAAAGAAAACTATATTTAACATGGAATTATAATGCATGGAGCAGCAGTCTTTAAATTGATAGGTACATCCTTGGGGGCTCATGAAAACGTTTCAAGTGCTATGAGACACAAGTTACTTAAGGAATCAGCCCTGGCTGGTGCAGCTCAGTTGGTTGGCATATAGTCCTATACATGGAAAGGTTGCAGTTTCAGTCCCTAGTCAGGGTGCATACAAAAGGCAACTGTTCAATGTTTCTCTCTCACATTGATGTTTCCCTCTCTCTCCCCCTTCCATTCTCTCTATAAAAATCAATAAAAATATATCCTTAGGTGAGGCTTTAAAAAAAAAAAAGGGCAATCGATCCATGATTCTTACATCAGTGTCACTCTCTCTTTCTCTCTCTCCCTTCCCCTCTCTCTAAAATCAGTGAGTATGCCCTGTCTGTGGGTGAGGATTTAAAAAAAAAATTCAATTTACAGATACTCAGCTTTCAAACATACCCTTCTCTAAACTGTTGTACTGAGAACACGTGGTCGAGGTACCATGCTGTTCTTCTTTTCTCATCTACTCTTCCACAGTAAGAGTCTCATCAATTAAAGGTAAATAAAGGCATACCCCCACTCAATCCAAATCTAACCATGGTACATTTCTCTAAATTGGAAAAAAAACAACAAAAGACTTTGGAGTGCAAACAAAGGATTAATTCAAGCTACAGGTGTGGACAAAACCTCCTTTAACCAAGGCACCATGAAAATTATCATCCTTATAATTGTTATTTTGATCAATTATGTAAAAACTAGAGGCCCGGTACATGAAATTCGTGCACTACGGGGGTATTCCTCAGCCCAGCCTGCACCCTCTCCATTCTGGAATCCCTCTCACAATTCGGGACTTCTGGCTCCCAACCACTTGCCTGCCTGCCTGCCTGATTGCCCCTAAACGCTTCTGCCTGCCAGTCTGATCACCCCCTAACCATTCCCCTGCTGGCCCGATTGACCCAACTGCCCTCCCCTGCCAGCCGGTTGCCCCCGAACAGCCTTCCCCTGCCAGCCCAGTCAACCCCCAACAGCCCTCCCCTGCTAGCCTGGTCGCCCACAACTGCTCTCCCCTGCTGGCCATCTTGTGGTGGTCAACTTGTGACCTCATGGGGATGGCTATATTTGACCACATGGGGTGGGGGCAGCCATTTTGTGCAAGGGCATGACAGTCAATTTGCATATTACCTCTTTATTATATAGGATAACTCAAATTATAGGTATATCTTAATACCTAGAAAAGCATTTAGTAGTTTAAAAAATACTAAATTTCAATATAGAAATATATTTCTATCATACTCTAGAAAAGGTATAAAACAAATGGTTGTGTTCTTATACAGAAAAGTATATTTTATCAAAATAAAAATGTTGAAAAACCAACCAAAGCAGAAGAGAATTTTTCTGAACTGATTAACCTTTCCTCAGAGAATTTCACAGAAACTAGAAAGAGAAACAGAAACTTAAAAGTAACAAAACGTAATATCCTTCCTTTAGGTAAATTCTTATATTTATACAATGAGATGAAGTAAATAATTTAGAGACTTTCTCAAAATAAGATTCCATAGACTAATTGAAGTATAATTTTATAATTTTAATATTCTTCATTGAAAATTATTCCTTTTGTTTTTTAAAAATATATTTTTATTGATTTCAGAGGGAGAGAGAGATAGAAACATCAATGATGACAGAGAATTATTGACTGGCTGCTTCCTGCATGCCCCCACTGGGGATTAAGCCAGCAACCTGGATATGTGTCCTGACCTGACCGGGAGTTAAATTGGGATCTCCTGGTTCATAGGTCGATGCTCAACCGCTGAGTCACACTAGCTGGGCAGAAATTATTCCTTTTAGATCAGTGGTTCTCAACCTTCTGGCCCTTTAAATACAGTTCTTCATGTTGTGACCCAACCATAAAATTATTTTTGTTGCTACTTCATAACTGTAATTTTGCTACTGTTATGAATCATAATGTAAATATCTGATATGCAGGATGGTCTTAGGCGACCCCTGTGAAAGGGTCGTTAGACCCCCCCAAAGGGGTCGCGACCCACAGGTTGAGAACCACTGTTTTAGATACTTCAACCCTTCTTGATTGCTTAAATGTATATATTTTTTCTATCTTTGTCACTCTTCTTCATAACTACTTTGGTCTTCTGGAATCAATCTGTCCTAAAAACATACGTGACCAATAAATAATTATTTTTAGTTGTCTCAGTGTTTGAGCCCTCTGAGATTTCAACAGAATGCTTCCTGCTCAGAAATGTGATCTGTGGTTTCCTAAGGTCCATTTTCCTTCTGTCTATGGCCATCCTTGTCAACAGATAATTTTCTTAGAGCCAATATTTGTTCTCTCATATTTCATAGGAAATATCACATATTAAACAGTACAGGTTTTGAATAAGTGAATCTTAATTACAAAAGGAATATACAAAATAACAAATGATTTGAATATAACACTTTACATATCATTTAAAACTATGTGTTTTATCCTATTTCATAACACAACAATCTGATATAAGGCAAATTGAGATCTGGAGCCATAAGACCACATCCCACACTGAGGTAAGTAAGCTTAATTTTAAGGTTAATTGGGAAATAGGAAGAATAATACTAGTGACAGTATAATTGGAACATATCCCCAAACACCTTAAACTTCTCTTTTTATATATATATAATTAAATGGTAACAATACAGGAAGAAATTGTGTAATGAGGAAATGTTATGCTTCTACAATAGAACATTTATTTGAAAGAGAATTATTTGATCTAAGTTAATAACATATATGGCAAAAAAAAAAAACCTGCTTCCTTACTATCTTGACACTGCTTCTAAACCTTATTTATTACACAAAAATTATATTGGCATTTATAATTTACCTTCAATTATTAAGTACATTAGGAAGGATTAAAATATCTTGCAAGCATCATTTTAGACTGCTCATTTGAAGCTTAAGATTCAAAAGATTTTTAGAATTTCAGATAGTACTTCCTCAGGAATACATGCTAAAGATATTAAGAGAATAACAAGAATGTAGATTAGCTGTTAAATCAGAATTTATGTACTTAAACCAACGTGTGAATCTTCAATATCTTAAAGCAAAAGAAAAGTGTTCTTCCAGAATGTTGCCTTTTTGAAAAATCACTAAAGTTAGATCAAGGTATATAGTTTTATTCTAACAGACACTTAAGTTCATTGTAAATAGACATTTAAAATGCATTATAGGTCAAAATCACTCTTCTCATGTTATGTATATTTTATTCCTGTTATATTAGCTTTAGTTTCAATGTAGTTTGTAATATTAGTTTCCTTTTATTGGTATTGCATGTACTATCCATCCAATAAATGAGTTATGACAAAAAAAGAGAATTATTCAGATCTACTGTATTAGATGTAGGAATTTGTTATAATATAGATGATTTGGAGAGAAGTTGCCATTCTGCCTTATTGAAGATTATAATATACAGGTTGAATCACAAAATCTCAGGTTGAAGAGGAATTAGAAAGGACTTCTAGATCAATCTTTTGTATGCCTGGTATGCTTCCTCAACATCTCCTCTGAGAGATAACTAATATAGGTTTGAACACATTATTGGAGGGATATTATCTCAACATGAAAAGTTTATTTAATTGAATCAAAAATAAAATTTATACTTTTATATATTTAAAATACATCATAACATTACAAGATATTCAATTATGTATTCTTAATTTTTTAAACATTGAGCACCTACTGGGAGTAAGAAAATCAAAGGATAAAAAAACAGTTTGAGGATTTTAAAGTAAAATTCAGTAAAAATGAATCTCAAGTTAGAACCAAGTTCTAATTATATTACAGAAACTCTCTTTTATTATGTGTTACTTTATACTTTTCTTCAGAACTACCTTTGTTCACCCTTTTCCAACTGTGATACAATGAGGACTATAATACATTTCATAGGAAACACATTTAGTTCCTTGAAATCATATTTAGAGCATGTGATAAATGGAATTTTAAAAACAAATCTAGTGTGATGATAGATTTATTTTCTTGTCTTTTAAATCATTTAATGTGATGTTTTACAAGTCATGTTTGTTAACTTCTATCGCTTATATATGTATTCATTCAACAATTATGTGTTGCCAGTTATGTTAGGCATGTGCAGTTCCTCCCTATCAAGAACTTTAGGTCCTGGAAAAAAAATAAGTGACCAATGTAGTGAGATAAGTGCTTAGATAAGAAAAGGCACATGGATTGAGAATCCAGAGGTGAGTCACCTAACAAGCATTAGGGATCATGGAAGGTTTATGTGTTTAGGCAGGAGAGAGACATTTTTATAATTAAGCTTCAGAAACATTGAAACTGCAGTATAAAAAAGTAAAGTCCAATAGGAGATTATACCAGTGATTGGCAAACTGCGGCTCATGAGCCACATGCGGCTCTTTGGCCCCTTGAGTGTGGCTCTTCCTAAGCCTTAGGAGTACCCTAATTAACTTAATAACAATGTACCTACCTAAATAGTTTAAGTTTAAAAATTTGGCTCTCAAAGGAAATTTCAATCGTTGTACTGTTGATATTTGGCTCTGTTGACTAATAACTTTGCTGACCACAGGATACCAACAGATGGAAAGAGATGGAGTTGGTATGAAGTTTATTGAAGGGAATGGAGAAGAGGTTGATTTGCAAATGGCTAAAAGGGTAGATTTAATGGGACTTGGATTTAATTGAAGGTAGGGATTACTGAAAAGTGACAAATCAAAGATGACACCTTGACCTAGACCCCTGGTTACTGGTGACATTTATTCTTAAGAATAGTATTATAAAGGCTATAGTTTTGCTAACCCAACTGATTAAAAAAAAAATGCCTATTTTCTTCCTTAAGTTCCTATTTATTTAACAGGCATATCATGCTATATTAAGATGTAATTCCTCTTATTTAAAATAAGTAACTTAATGTCTGACAGGGTAGGTCCCAGGACACCTCAAACTCTGTTGAATGTTTTTCAGCAGTTACCTGGGAATTCAGAGGAAGCGAGAGGGGTGCTATTCATTTCTAAGAAGCAGGCTCTAGAGAAATTAACAAACCAAATGGCTACAGTATGCTTTTGACAAGTGCATTGGGGTGGTTCTGAGAAAAAAAGAAAAGTTGCTATTGCAAATACAGTCATTATTTGTCATAGTAGTGTTAGCACGGAGGCTGAATATCTGGGTCAAATCCTGGCTCTGCAACTTTCTTTCCTGCCATGGACAAATAGTTTAACCTCTCTAATACCCAGGCTCCACACCTGTGAACTAGAGATAATTTAATAGGATGTGTGTAGAGATTAAAAGGCATAATTTATAAAAAAAAAAAGGGTTTGGAATTTCATTCAATAAACATTCATGTTTATTATAACAAACAATCTAATGCTTTTTTGGGGGGTGCATGGAAGAGGGTATGAAATAATTATAAAAATCTTGGATATTTTCTTAATAAAATTTCTGATGGAATTTATATATATGCAAAAGGAAAGTGATGAATACCAGTATAATCTCCATGTTTATATATACCATAAATATGTCATAAATATTATACACACATGTACATTATATACATATATGTAAATATATACATATAGGTACAAATAAGTCTAAATTACTTGAATCTAAAGCCTAATACTGACAGTATTATAGAGAGATAACATTTACCTCCTCAACATAACTCCATAAATATATATGTACCTACCCATGTAACCGTCTACTAAGTTTTGTTCTTGATTATACTCTGTTCATCAAACTTTCTTGGTATTCTAACTGGAAATATATTCCCTATATCCTATACCAGTGATGGCGAACCTATGATGCGTGTCAGAGGTGACACGCGAACTCATTTTTTTGGTTGATTTTTCTTTGTTAAATTGCATTTAAATATATAAAATAAATATCAAAAATATAAATCTTTGTTTTACTATGTTTGAAAATATCAAAAAATTTCTATATGTGACACAGCACCAGAGTTAAGTTAGGGTTTTTCAAAATGCTGGCATGCCGAGCTCAAAAGGTTCGCCATCACTGTCCTATACAGTGGCACTATCTCTTGGAATGCTAATCTTTTTCTACTCTTATTACAGGTAATATTGTGCTTATTTATCTCCATTTATATACTGTAGTCTAAAGATAAGGCCTATATTTTAAAGTGTCTTTTTATAATCTGTATCATCTAGTATAATATTTTGCACACTCTAGATTATTAATAAATATTTTTTAATAGATGAGTAGATGACACTTTATTGGTTGGGTTTAGTGCAGCCTCACCTAGGGCCAGGCAGTTAACACCAAAGGAAATGAAGTAGGCTAAGTGTACATTAAAAGGACCTGGTGGTAAGTGTGTGAAATGAAGGTGCAAACCTTGTCTAAAGCACATACTCACAGCTCAGCTCTGCCAATACAGCCCTATAGGAGTGCAAGCCCAGTCTTAAGTTATCTGATTTATCAAGAGAAGCTAGAATCCCTGAATTATGTAAGAAAATTTTTAAATGTTGCCAACATTTGAATGTCTCAGGCCAAATAAAATATTCAGCTTTGGGACACCAGTTGGCCACCTCAGATACTATAAAGCACATTGAGTAAGCCAGACACTCTAAAGTTTAACTTCCCTATTTCTCTTTCTTCTCTAAGACTCCTACTCCTGGTGATTTTTTTCTTATTAATTTAATTTAATTTAATTTAATTTAATTTAATTTAATTATCTCACTTATTTAATTTTATTCTATTCATATTTTGGGGTTTGGTCCCAAAGCACAAGCAAGCCTATTTAGGAATGTCATCACCATTTATCTATTCACAAAACCAAATACCTGGTATACTAACAGGTGGTCATGGAAGGGAAACTTGAGAATGAATGCTCAAGGGATCAAGGAAGATTTTGGATCATTGATCAAAGTGAAAAATAAAGCACAGTACAAATTTCATCTGGTTAGTAAAGTGATAGGGTAGATTTCAATTCCATGAGCCCCATGATGAGATCAGGACAAAAAATACATTTTTAGATGGAATAACTAAGTTCCAAAGCAAAAACTTGGTGAAACTGATTTCTGATTGAGATTGTCAGGAACCTCAATAACTGTTGTTTTTATGTCACCCATTACTGGTTAGGCATTTACCGGTTAAGGATGATCTATGGTTGCTAATTACAAATTTCCACTATATTTACCAACTGTATTTGTTTTATGAATATTACAGTTAGATTTTACTTTTAGAATTACACTTTTGAAATGGAAGTGACTGTTTTTCTCATTATCTTAATTAATTCATGTTCAACTATATATATAAAAGCCTAAGCATCCATCCAACCATTTGACCGCCTGACAGGTAGCTATGATGAGCAATGACCACCAGGGGGCAGACACTCAACAGAGGAGCTGCCGAGCTGCGGTGACTTGGCAGCTGCAGTTCTCAGATGATGCTCCCGGAACCAGAGAGGAGGCAGCCTGATTCCGGGGTGCGTCAAGAACTGCCCTCTCACAATCCAGGACCCCCTTGGGGGATGTTAGAGAGCCAGTTTCAGCCCAATTCCCACAGGTCAGGCCAAGGGACCCCACCAGAGCACGAATCTGTGCACCGGGCCTCTAGTCTACACTAATAAAAGACAAAGATGCTAATTGACCGTACCTTCACTACACCCATCAGCTAATCAGAAGAGTATGCAAATTAACCCAACAAAGATAGCCATTAAATTTGCATACTGCAGGCAGGGCAGGACAGCACAATCAGCCACCTGCCCCGCCGCCATCCGGGCCTGCCATGTGCTACCTGGGTTGGCTGGGCGGTTGGCAGCACGATCCGCCTCCCCACCCTGCTGCCAGCTGCCAGCTGGGCCTGCCGTCTGCGATCCAGCACATGATCCGGGCCTGCCATCTGTGACCTGGGGAGGCGGGGCAGGCACCACAGGATCGGGCCTGTCATCTGCCACCCGGGGAGAGGGCCTAAGCCAGCAGGTGGTTATCTCCGAGGGGTCCTAGACTGTGAGAGGGCACAGGTCGGGCTGAGGGACGGACACCCTCCCCTCCCCCCCCGCCAGTGCACAAATTTTTGCACACTGGGCCTCTAGTATTCATATAAAAGAACATAACATTATTATTAATTTTCTATTATGATAACTATTTTCATGTGCCTCTATTTCTTTGCCATATGTTAAATCATTACATATAATTTCTTTCTTAGCTTAGTTTGGCCTCAAGTCCTGAGAAAGATAAGTATTAATAAACTTGCCAAATTATATTCTTAAATGTAAGAGCTTGTTTAACAATATTAGTGGATTAGTAGTAGAATTGAATTCTATTAGGATATGTGATTTGATTAGATAATTTATAGTTTTTTCTCTCCAATATTTTGAGATTCAAAATGTAAAGAACACATGTGAAGTACTTACAGTTTTCATTTAGATGAAAAGATAGATGATTTATATTTTAGGTCCAAAGAATAGTTTGTTCTTTTTTGTGTAAACATTTAATTTTGGCTAAAGAAAGATACTGACACTGGAGACCTTGTGTCCCTGAAATATGGCTAGCAAAGAATTTCCTGGTTCCAAGTCTACCTTCGAATAATTGCCAGGGAGTTCAGAATATTTCTAGGAAGTTCATTGTCTTCCTCTTCCATGTACTTTATCTGTGACATCTTAATTTCCCAATGCATCATTTTAACTGTTTTTATTATTTCAAATTATGATGAATTATGCCAAGAACATAAACCATTTCATCATCATTTATCTTTGTTTCAATATTTTTTTAAAACACATAATTTTATAAAGAACTATCCATATACTTAACACGTTTAGAGATCATTAAGCAATTAATGTACCCCTGAATTGTGCACATCAAAAAACTAATTTTAATCAATGTAGGTAGCAGAAGTCAGAAAGACTTCTTAAAATAAGATAGCCCCATAAAGTATAGCATATCAGTATAATGCATAACCTTTATAGAAAATCTATTTATTGGCTAAATACTATGAGTCAGGCACTTTTTTTGTTTTGTTCTGGTTTTAAATTTTCAACGTTGAAAGTTTTACATATGTTCCCTTCCCCTCTCCACCCATGAACCCCTTCTTACCCCCTCCCCCTCACATCAATCTTGGTGATTGTATCAAAACTTCATGTTGAATTCTTTTTACTGTATTATTTTCTTCCAAGAACAAACACATGCTTTCTCTGCTCCTCAAGATATCATTTACACAAGCCTGCTGAATTTGTCCAAATTTCCTTGCCACTAATGATGTCAGAAGGGGAGAACTGAATAAAAATAAAAAGCACTGAAACCAAATGATTCTAAGTGTCCCTAACATTTATTAGCTAAAACCCAACAGTCAGAAGACACCACTTTCTGTCATGTGCTATAGTTGGCCTCTTTTGAAACCAGATTACTCATACCCCACTCTATCTAGGTAGATTTAAGGTCTTAGCATCTTTGCCTCAAAGTTCCTAATAGAAACCGAAAGTCAACTAGCAAGTTAGTATTTTTCTCACCTTTAACAGATATTCTTTCACATCATTTTGAAACACAGTTCAACACTTCTTTAATCTGAACTTTACCAGTCAAGATTTTGCTAAGATTTTGCAAAACTAAACATATTTTTAGCAGTGATGAAGGAAAGGAAAAATGTTCATATAATATTTTATATTAAGAACAACTTTACTATCTTGCCTAAATATGAAGCATGATGTAAACTGAGGTCTATTTTATTCCAGATCTCTTTTTTTTTTTTAACGTTACTTCTCTCACATAAAGGTAAGCATATTCAATAGTTTGGGAAAGAAAACCACAAAGACAGAGATGGGAGAAAACTAAGGTAAGTTTGAGAAATAACAATAGGTGAGTTGAATGAAGTAAAGGTTATGTTAAGGAGAATATTGTGAGAATTGATTGGAACGATGATTTTGGTCTTATTCCTTATGTGAATAATTAATACTAAGATGTTTGGGCACAACTAACCAGGTGCCATGTAACCAACAAAGTGGAAACTTGGGAAGATAAAAGAACCAAAATGTAAAAGTTTCAGTGCCCAATGTAGAAAATGAAGTTGCATCAATTGTGCCCAAATCACCAATCTAGATCAATTATCTGTTAATCCACAACATCCCATATAACTGCATTCATTCTGTTCCCTCAGTCCCAACTTTTAAATATTCTGTATATTGTCTAGACACCATTGCAATATTCTCTCTTTGAATTAATACCTGTTCTATCTTAGCCCTAGTAGATTAGAGGATTTGGTCCGTCGTTTGCTCTCCAAGATTGCAAGCTACCCTAATTAATTGCCTTGGATAGGAAATTGAATAACGAATGCAACAGTATGCTTTAACTTTATTTAAACCAGCGTGCTTACATGCTTACTTATTTTTGTTATCTCTGACCACATGCTTTTTTCCCTCCCCCACAGGTTTACAGGAAGGCAGCAAAGATGAGAGTGTTTTTGGTTTTTCTGTTATTGCTTTTCAGCAGGGCTTCTAGTTTTCCTCAGAATGGTTCTGTGTGCCCTGCTGACTCATTATATAACTTATCCAGTTGCTTTACCTACTTTAACCATACACTGAACTGGTCTCAAGCACAGGTATGTATTCATGTTTTCACTTATAATTTTAAGTCCTTCCCGTCATTGCTTTGGTTCTTTCAGACCACTTACTTATAACACCAAATTTTGGAGGTGGAATTGTGCACAATACAAAACTCAAGATTACTTTTCTTTCCTTTCCTTTCCCAGGATATATGCCAACAACATGGGCTCCATCTTACCACCATCCAAAACTTTAATGAGGCCTCTGCTATTGCTGCTTTGGTAAAAAACTACCAACAGCAGGAAAATATCTGGATTAAATTAGAAAAACAAAGTCAGGTATTGCTAAATTATTTTTCTAAAAAAAGGACTATATATATAGTTAGTAGGGCCTGCTAATCAACATAGACACATATCCTCTTGGTCTCTTAGTTTTCACAACATTTCCCAATTTCAAGAAATTGAAAAAATTATTAACTTCCATATTAAATTTCTACATTAAAAAAGAATTAACAAACTCACAATTTGTGGAGAGTCTGAATTCCCCAATCGTGTAAAACTTGGCATCTTAGCAATCCAGGTGCATCTGTTAGGTTCCTGAGTTTTTTCTAAGAAAAGTACAATGAATGTACAATGTTTTGTATTGTGTGAGTTTATGAATACTACTTCTGTAAGGAGAATTAGCATAATCTCTATAAAATTTGCCAGAAAAATTACTTTGTTTTAAAAGCTAAAGAATATCCTATAAACTATATTAATAACCTCTAATCTATTTCTTTTGCTTATGAAACATAATTTATTGCTATATCATATGAATATAATGTAGAATACTATTTCTATGATACTATTATATAAAATTGTTGCCATTGTAATATTGTAGCCAGAATATTCTTCAGAATACTCAACTTAAGGGATCCAAATATGAGTACTGGGACATTAAATCTTTATAAACAGTCAATTTTGTTAAAAATATATTTTTGACCTTCTTTTCTCAGGGACTGTGATTTCAATGTTTTAATTGTTTTTTTAGTCATAAACTCATTTATTAAAAAATAATGTAGTAGTTGAATCTATCCACATAGTAATTGACATCTATTAGCTAGTTACTATTTTTTATTAGCAGAATTATAATTTCTCTCAATTATGAGATTATATAACCTATACATCACACCATATCCTGGAAAGGTAAAGTTCCATATCATGACTTACAAATTCTAAGAGCTCTTGCTCTGTGGTCTATACCACATTTGTATTATAACATAGCCAAGGAATACTCTATGTTTTGGTAACTCTTAACTTGTTAGCAATACCTTTTCTATTTATTTTTTATTTTTTTACTGGGGATTCATCATTTTATTTCAGAATAGCCAGTGGAAAATTATTCACCAACCTGGAAATGGACAACATAACCCACTGAAGGACCAGGAAGTCATTGTAAAACAAAATGTTTGTGTAGAACTTATAGCAACAGAAGGTGAGAGCATGTGATAATCTGAAATTTAAAAAAAAAATTCTTCCTAATTATTTGCACAGGTTTTTCTCAAAATTTCCAAGGTGATATAATTGCTAAGTCAAAAAAGAAAGGTTTCTTTATCAAATGTGTTTTGGAAATACTATATTCTATAAACTTTCTCTTGGAAATTTATAAGACAGATTGGTGAATTAAAGGCTCTGAAAGCTATTGCATTAAAATAAAAAGCTTTGAACAACACCAACTGTATTTGATCTTCAAACACCAAATGTATTAAATCATAGATTTTTTTTCACCCTTACTTGGCAACATTTTGCAAAGTAGTATTTGGTTTGCAAAATACAGATTCAGATTTACCAATTGAGTATTGCAGAGAAAAATATAAATAACTTCCTCAAGATTTTTGGAAAACCACCAATTGTCACACAGTTTTAATCTATTTTATGCAGAATTCTTGAAGTGGAATAACACTGACTGCCAAGAAAGAAGGCCCTTCTTCTGTCAAACCTTGTAAGTGTCTCATTCAACCTTCTTGGAATTTGGAGAAAACCTCATCTTAAACTATTATTCCCATAATTATAAGAATAAGAATGCATTTCTTGGTGAAGGCAGTATATAAACACTCTTTTAGTGATTTGTTTTTATAGAGTTGAGAAGCCAGAGTTTTTTAAAATCAAAGCACTTTATGAGCAATGTTTCTTATGAGATTAAAAGCCAGAAAGTCAGAAAAACAAGCATGCCTCCAGGGCACTTAAAGTTTCAAGTTAAAGAAGCTAAGTATAGTAAAAGTATTCATGTGTAATAAAGAAGTACTCAAAAAACTAAATTCAGAGAACTTATTATTATATTTTTACATATATAAGGAAATATATTGACTTCTGTATCTGGTTCTAAGCAGGGTTCTAGGTATTAAGATTAAGAAAAAAATTATTCTTGTTCATGTTCTAATGGAGAAGCCAGAAAATAAACAAGCAAATAAACATATACTATGATAACCAGATTATAAATAACATGTAAATATGTGTTATCTACCTTAAAACTAGTTGCCCCCTTTACCAATAAATGCAATTGCAGTCATAATCTATGCATCCTTGTTTGCTACAATGAATCACATATAAATGAAATATCAGGTTTATCAAGCTACTGATTGATTCATCAGCATAGTTAATTGAGAGAATTTGCATCTGTGCTTGAGCAGGGTTTACATTGTGTAAATCCTCAAACTTCCACTTTTAAATAGCTCTCTGAATTCCTTTTGAAAATATTCCTTTCCTCCATTGTGTGCAGTCTTAGTGTGACAGTTTATGCACATACCTGGTTTTCCACGTTGGAAGCTCAAAGAATCAGATCCTTATTCTCAAAGCCCACTTGACCCAAGTTTAACAACTGAATGCTCACTCCTAGAATTGTGAATCTTAACATAAAAGAGAAGACTAATTTTGATTTTTTTTGTTCAGCTTCTGTATACAGTTCAGATTATATCAGTTCAATGTCCTTGCTGTTCTATCTTCTACCCATCAAAGCTACCTTGATCATTTAATATTAAATACTACTTTACTTCTGAATCATCCTCTCTAGTAACCTTTTGCTCAATAGTCAGAGCTGGTTTCAGGGGTATGAAAACAAAACCCTGAAAACTCCTGGTGTTTGAAAAGTCTCTGACTCCCTAGTTCTATAACAAAGATAGGGAAATTTATATGGAAAGAGAGGAATGATGACTATAGACCTATAATGAAATGAAATGGTGAAATTTCAAATTAGACACTAATCTAGTCTTTCTCTAACTGCATTGGTGGTGTTAATTCACCAGTACCACCAAATAATAAATAACCTTATGTTACCCAGGATCTCCCATAAATCCATACAATTCATAAATCCGCAGAATCCAGCCACTTTCCTCTGCTACTAACCTTTTGAAATCTCTTGTTCACCAAATTCTAGGTGTTGTATATCCATCTCCAGCATAATCCTAATCTCATCTAGGTAACCTAATTTGAAAAACAAAAACAAAACATTTATTGAGCACAGAAAAATAATTTATATTTTAGTAGGAGACTTAAAATTTCCTAGCAAAATTCAAGATTTAAAACAGCCCTGGCTGGTGTGGCTCAGTTGATTAAGCATCATCCCATACACCAAAAGGTCATAGGTTCAATTTCCCATCAGGCCACATGCTTGGGTTATTGGCTGGATCTCCAGTAGGGGCTGTGCAGGAGGCAGCTGATCAATGTTTCTCTCTCTCTCCCCCTTTCTCTGTCTCTCTCTCACAATAAGGATTATTTATTTATTATATATCTCTTTATTTGTATAAGTTTGAGAGTATTAAATATTTTTAGTAGTAGTTCAAATATTTCTATATTTACAGGCCCTATCATTCAGAATTTTTGCTGAACCAGAGTAAAGTCACAAAATTAAGCAAAGTAACTGAAAGTAATGAAAAAAATAAGGACAATAGATTAACCAAATATGATGGTGGAAAGAGAGAAAAACACACAAGTAAGGAAGATAAAAAATCAAAGGAAACACTTTCCACAAATGTAAGTTCATGGCACATTTTATTCCTTCCTTTTATTCTCCTTTGTATATTTCCCTCTTTTCTCTAATAGCTCTTTCTAGACTTCATTTTTGGAATTATTCTTTCCTATTTCTCCTAATATTGGTATACAAGATAATCAAACCCAAACGGTTTGTGGTCCACATAAACTTAACTTGTAACTGATGAAAATGTTGGAAATTATGAATAAAACTGAAAATCTTGAATCGCTACTCTTTGAGAAATTTTGATAATTTTTTTGAGTAAAATACTTTCATATTTTAAAATCTCATTATATTGTCATATTCACCATATTAGTTTCTATACGCCAAGAGATTGACAATTTCTTAATTTCATATTTATTTTTAAAACCCCTTTATGCAAATGTATGATTTGGTGCTACAATACCAATAATATTAAAAAACACTTAAGGGATTTATTTCTATGACTAGAGGCCCAGTCATGAAATTCGTGCAGGGGGGTGGGTCCCTCAGCCCAGCCTGCACCCTCTCCAATCCTGGACCCCTCGGGGGAGGTCTGACTCCTGGGATGGGGCCTAAATTGCAGTCAGACATCCTCTCGCAATCTGGGACTGCTGGCTCCTAACCACTCACTTGCCTGCCTGCCTGATTGCCCCTAACTGCCCCTCTGCCTGCAGGGTCACCCCCTAACTGTCCCCCTGCCGGCCTCCCTGGTCACCCCCTAACTGCGCCCCTGCTGGTCTGGTTGCCCCCTAACTGTCTGGAAGGAAGTTGGATGTCCGGAAGATGTCTGGTTGACCTGGTCTAATTAGCACATTACCTTTTTATTAGTATAGATAATTATCATTCTTCAAGGTAAATTTACTTTAGTCAATAAAAAAGAACTTTAGTATTCTAATCAAATGGTGCCTTCAGCCTAGGGTTTTACTATTTCTCTCATTTTTTCCTTTTGTTTATTTCTTTGATTTTTTCCAGAATCATTCATCAAAGAAAAGCTTGACACCATTTCTGATGGTTTTCCTCATATTCACCTCGTTCCTTATTTCCTTGTTTCCCAAAATCAAGAGCCCAAAACAAGATCTGCAAACTTAGCTTGCTTAAAAAGATTCTCAAACTTAGCTTACTTAGAAAGAATGTCTGAAGCACTCTAAAATGTCTCAGGACCCTAGTTTCAGAAACTTCAAAGAATCTTTGATTTTATCCTACTAGTGAGATAATGAGATAGTGTCCCACAGTTTCAGGGATACCAACAGAAGACAGGAGTCTCCCGAACACAAGACAAAGGACTGTTTTACCCACAGCAGTCACAGCCCAGTATCAGCATTTGACTGGTTCCCCAGTCCCAACTTTGACAGGGCCATGTGAAGATGGCTATATGAAGGGCTATATGAAGAGGACATCTGCATAGGCAAGAGGTTGTTTTATAGCGGAGGAACTCCAAATTTAGGGAACTCAATTTTTTTATAATGAGCAATAAGCATACCTGATCTTTCCCCTGGAGAAAGCCATAATCTTTATTATAGGACAGTAAAGAAGCCTGTCTTTATTCTGAAGGGAGACAGTACCTCTATCCTCCCAGGATGTTTGCTATAAAAACACCTTTGAAAAGATAGTGCAGAACCAAGACAACCAGTGTCTTTCTACTCGCAGGACATGCAGAAATTCAATAGACCCATAGAGAGACTGTCTCTCAACGGGTGTTCACATGCTTTTGGAACCATTTCTAAACCAAACATTCTGATTTCTCCTTATTTTTAAATTTATATTTTCTCTGCCAGAATGAAATATGGATTTTAATAGTGGTTAATAAAGATATTTAGAGATAGTGGTTTGTTAGGCATATAGCCCAGGTTCTCAACCTTTTTTTTACAATATAAAGTGTAAAAAGAAGAAAGGCAATATAAAGGAATAGTGGTGCCTTTGTTTGTTTGCTTTTATTTTTTAAGAGAAGAGAAATTGACTCATGGAAAAGAAATCATTGTCCTTATATTTGTATTATAAGATTATAGTCTACATTACCTTCTCCCAAAATTGTGAACATAACATTAAAATAAACGTTTGTAAGCAAGTACTGTGCTGAAAAGAAATTACTGCTTAGTAAGTTTAAGTAACATATACAGTCACAATTTCAATATAAAGTTCATGCATATCATAAGTTGTATGTAATTGATAATTTAGACAAAGAGTACTCCAAATTACTTGGTTTTTATCAGATTAAATACTGTAATATAGAAATTTATTTGTTATTCCTTTTTCTGAGTAAAAAAAAAAACACTTCTAATTTATATCATAAAATAGAAACTGTTTAGCTTTTAAGTATCATTATTTCAAAGAACTCTGGGAAACTGTATAACCTTTCTGATTGAGACAAGGGCAGTTTTAGGACTGGTATTGAATACACTACAGAAGAGGCATTGTATTACAGATGATGGAGGCTTCGCTCATCATGAGTGACTTATCTTAATACTATTCCAAGATGATACAACAGCTTTAGGACAAATGAAATGTCCTTAACCCCTGTCTTTAATGTTGCCTCAAATAGAGATAATGCTGATTATATTGACTTTCTGTCTTATCTTAAAAATTAGTAACTCAGAATTAAATATTAAGAGTGAAACAAACCAAAATAAGTAGATATTACAAGCAGAAATTTTAAAAATAAGGAAGCTAGTTGTGAGAACTGAGTGTGAGGCCAAAAGACACTCTAGAGTCTTGAGATTTGGATGCTTAGGATATTTCCCCTGGGATTTTGGAAAAGTAATTTTGCTATGGAAATATGAATTTTTAAAACCCGTTTCAGTCATCTTCTGTATTACTTTGTTTTATTAACTCAATGAATAATAAAACATAAGATTATAGTAAAACATTTATTTTTAAATTTCAGAGATAATAAATCATGAAAAATAAAGGAAACACCATACAAAGAAATTTTGTGAAGTGTGGAGATCTAAATGTTGAAACCTTCTCAAGGGCAAAAGGCAAATGGCATTTTTGAAAACATGTCTATAAAGTTAATGAATGACAAAAGAAATATGTTTGTGGTAGGCAGTTAGACAGACATGAGCAGAGTAAGGACCATGGGCCAAGTAGAAAAGGTTGCCAGGGTGGAAAACCCTCCGTGCCTAGCAATGGGCAATTGTAGGTGGGACTGTGCCCCTAGGCAGCCGTGGTCGGCAAACTGCGGCTCATGAGCCACAGCGGCTCTTTGGCCCCTTGAGTGTGGCTCTTCCTAAGCCTTAGGAAGTACCCTAATTAAGTAAGTTAATAACAATGTACCTACCTATATAGTTTAAGTTTAAAAAATTTGGCTCTCAAAAGAAATTTCAATCATTGTACTGTTGATATTTGGCTCTGCTGACTAATGAGTTTGCCGACCACTGCTAGGGTAATCTTTCCTGTCCTAGCATATCACTGGTCATGCGGTTTAGGCCCCCTGACTTTTCCTCCCTAGGCCTCAGTTGCATTTCAGCTCTAGGTCCAGAAAAGTAGCAAAACCAGACAAATGACTGTGATGACTGCCTCAGGACCAACTGCACTGAATAATGACCACCTACCCTGGCACCGACCAATCAGTGGAGACCACAACTCTAAAAAGACACACCTGGAAAGCTACTGAATATTCTATTGAGATCTTCCCCTGGGACTTCCCCTAAAATCTTTATCCTTAAAACCCTTAGGACAGAGGACCCAGCAACTCTCCCTCCCAGGAGCACACCCTTGCCTTTCCCTCCCCTTCTCTTTCCCCATTCCCCCAGGTGTATCTCCTTTTTCTTCCTAATTTCAAAGCTCACGGGCCCTACCTTTGCCTCTATAACTTCTTTCCTAAGCCCATTTCTTTTATGAGTTACTTATTTTACTTCTTTGGTTTCCTTTCTTTCTTTTTTTAAATGTATTTTTATTGATTTCAGAGAGGAAAGGAGAGAGAGAGAGATACTGGTAGAAATATCAATGATGAGAGAGAAGTCATTGATTGGTTGCCTCCTGCATACCCCCCACTGGGGATCGAGCCTGCAACCCAGGCATGTGCCCCTGTCTGGAATCGAACCTGGGACCCCCCAGTTCCCAGGCTGAAGCTCCATTCGCTGAGCCAAACCAGCTACAGCACCTCTGTGGTTTTCTAAATAAATGTTCTCTTATAGTTTGAGTCTTGGCTCTGAATTCTTTCCTAGCCAGACTCAATTACCAAGGTTGCTGAACCCAGTCTGGTTTGACCCCACCATTTTAACACCTGCTGTTGTTCCTGCTGCTATCAACATATTTGTGATTAATAAAAATCTACAAAAATTTCAAAGCATTTTCCAGGAAGAAAACAAAGAAATAACTCAAAAGAATAGATGTAGCCAATATGCATTTGAAAAATGGCTAACCCTGTTTATAATTGGTGAAATGCAACTCAATATTAATGAGATACAACTTTTTGCCCATCAAATTATGAAATTACACAAAGATATAAAACCAAAAATTAGATGAAAAATATTTGATATAAAACTGCTGGCCAAACAGGAACTATCAAACATTAATTCTGCTGTTATAGATTGGAAACTTTTTTTGAAAGGTATTTGGAACTATGAATCAAAGATCAGAATTGTTTATACTATTTGCCTCAAGAATTTCCAAGTCCTCTTCTAGGAATGTACACAAAGGACATTGCTAGAGAGTGCACAGTAAAATTTATGTACACATGCACATGTTAAAGCCCTATGTACACTATAATAGCAGAAAACAAATGAATAACAAACAGAAAATAATATGAATACCCCTTTAAGGGTGGCTAAATAAAATGAAACCTATCAATAAGTGAAAATATTGTAGAGACGTTATATAAAACTATATATAACTGTTTTTGTTTGTTTGCTTGCTTGCTTTTTTATTCATGGCCCATAGAGCCTTAAAAGAGAGACGGGGAGTGAAAAATGGCAATATTCCATAATGGAGGGGAACTATTCCCACCAAAGAAGTACACATCTATCTATTTTACATTTTGAGATTTGCAGACCAGAGTCAATTGCTTAATATGTGTTATATATTACTAATTTTTAAAAATGAGAGTGTGAGAAATGATGACATAACCAAAAATTTAAAAAATGCTGCCTTGCCGAAACCGGTTTGGCTCAGTGGATAGAGCGTCGGCCTGAGGACTGAGGTGTCCCAGGTTCGATTCCGGTCAGGGGCATGTACCTGGGTTGTGGGCGCATCCCCAGTAGGAGATGTGCAGGAGGCAGCTGATTGATGTTTCTCTCTCATCGATGTTTCTAACTCTCTATCTCTCTCCCTTCCTCTCTGTAAAAAGTCAATAAAATATATTAAAAATAAATAAATAAATAAAAAATGCTGCCTGCAAAATAAATGTAATATATTATACACAGACACTCATATATATAAACGTATAAGAGCTAAAGACACATTTTCACTAATGGTTGGTTATCTTTGGGTGGTTGATAAATAGATTTTTTTCCTCCTTTAGTTTTAAAAACTTTATAAAAATTTAAATAATCACTAAACTCAATCTGCAACTGTTCTACAATAGGTGAAAGCATGTGGTTCAAGCCCTATACCTCACTTTATAAGTTAAATGTCAGAACCTTATAAAACTGATTTTAATGCTTCAATAATGTACTTGATTATGAAAATTAAAAAATAATACACAGAAATGTAATGAAACTATGTTTTATACTATTGCCTAGGGCACAGAAAATCTTTTGGGGTATATCACAGAAAGAAAAACAAAGCACAGTGCTTAAGCATTGGGTGTGTGGAATAAAATGGTCTGGTCAAATTCCAACTTAGCTGATATGTGTCCTAACCTGGGGAAATTGTTCAATTCTTGTAAGTCTTCATTTCTTCATCCTTAACCTTGCAATAAAGGTTCATCCTTAAGCTTGAAACACACACACACACACACACACACACACACACAAAACTATATACTTCCTTGGGTTGTCATATGAAAAATCCTTATAATGAGAAGATCCTTAAAAAGTGCTACCATCGTGTCTGAATGCCTGGCATATTAAAAGTGCCCAACAAATGTCAGCTCTTTCTACTATTGGAAAAATCTGATTGTCTTAGAGGATTGGCACAATAATAAAGGGTGCATTGAAATGAATACCCTCCCTGTCTCCTCAGAAGAGTGCATAGAAACCAGGGAATCTAGAGGCCAAAAATATAGGGAGTGAATTGTTGGACGAGGGAAGGACCTAACTCCTGTATCCTTCTTCGAGAGCTTCTGGCACAGGAAGAGGAAGGTCCTAGAAGTACATGGGCTGAAATAATCCATGACCATCCTGATTTGAAATAGGAGGAAGTTAGGGCATTCAGAAAAGAGCTGGGGTGGGGAGCTGGGCCAGGGTGAAAAGCTTCACCTCAAGGCTCAAGGTGAACATGTCAGCCTTTTAGGCGTCTGCCTTCCTCAAGAATTTCAATTCTGAAGATCAAGTCCATATTCATTTTTGTACCCCATGGCCTTCTGTGTTCTGCTTGCTACCTTCCTTCCCAACTACATCACTCACCATTCTCTTATTAACACAATGCAGTCACTTCAAACCACTGACATAAGTCACCTCCAAGTCTATTTCCCCTCCCCTCTTCTCACACTTCTTCAGGGCACACTCTTCTACTTACCTTGCAAAATTCCTTTTCTAGTCTTTTCATGTTAAGAATAACACATCCTCTTCTGTGCCTCCAAAATTCTTGTATTACTCAACAATCAGAGAACTTAAAAATATAAAATTAATGTATTGACTCATTTCCCAAATGGAATTATTTTGGAGCTTTAATTTTATGCCTCTACATACTTGCCATTAGCCCTTCTCTCATCTGTAAAATTCCTCTCTCTTCTCAAGTTTCTAAATCTTACCCAAATATTAATTGTCACTTCTAATTCCTGGCTACCTCATCTGATCATATTCGGTTTTTTGTATTTCTTTTGTTCTTGAGTTATATCAATCACTTAGAAATTAAATCCTGAAATAACTTCTACTTCTTAATATTTCATGACTTTTCATGTGGCTCAGTGAAATCTTTTCTACCATACTACATCCTTCATTGCTTTCATTTTTTAAATTTTTAAAGTATTTTTGTTGATTTCAGAGAGGAAAGGAGAGGGAGAGAGATAGAAATATCAATGATAAGAGAGAATCATTGAGCGGCTGCTTCCTGCACACCCCCTACTGGGGATTGAGCTCACAACCCAGGCATGTGCCCTGACCAGGAATCGAATGGTGACCTCCTGGTTCATAGATCGACACTCAACCACTGAGCCATGCAGGCTGGGCAGTCCTTCATTGCTTCAAATCGCCAGCCATGCTAAAAAAATTTCTATCCTGCTACCTCCTCTTCATCATTTAGTTCAGTGCTATCTCTCTACTGAGACACTCCAGCTCCACAGCCTCCTCAGAGTCCCTTTTGCTGTCTATAAACATTCAGAGATTCAGGTGATTTTATTGAGCAGGGTGATTTCCTTCCTGGGTTCTTGTCCAGATGGGTTCAAAGAATGAAGCCAGTGACAAAAGGTGGTAGGTAGAAAATACAGAAACTTTATTGCGAGCAAACACTACCTCTAAAACCTTAATTCTAAATTCTAATCCTAAGACTCTGTCCCCCCTGGACGGACAGCGGGGCCTCTAAGAAGGGTGACCGCTGCTTTCTTTGTCTTCAGACATTAAATAGGCTGGAGACCCTCCTTTTCTGCCTTGAGACCTTAGCCCTGTAATCACCTCCCAGGACCCCCACATCCGCACTTTTCCTCGTTTGGTCATCTTATCTGTTTAGGGTGGAGTCACTTTTGATTTATCTTGTGGTTTTCTCCCAATTGTGCTTGCAGAGAAAGCCTTATCTTATAGCTCTCCCAGCTACTCAGGTCAGGGCTACTTTTGGTCTAACTATGGTCACTTTAATAGCTCAGGCCAGAGATACCCCTGTCTGTCCTTGGTTTATGGCTGTTTGAATTGCTCAGGCCAGAAATGTTTCCATCTGCCTGTGGCATTTCTCTATCCTCTGAACAAGTAAGAGAGGCACCCTGGCGTCTTCAAGTCTCCATCTATGTATTCCTCCCCCATGGACCCTCCTCATTCCTAAAACTCCCTAAACCTGCTTATTTTATCCCTAAGACTCCTTTCACCAGTAACCCCTTTCATCTCCTTTACTTCCAAGAAAGTCAGAAATTTAAACCTAATCTCCCCAGATAAAACTAGCCTGGTTTTCACTCCCAGGAGTGGGAGGGAGGTCCCCATTCTCTGTTGCTCCCTAGAGGTAAGAAGGAGAAATTGTCATTTTACTTCTAGTTCCACTTCCACTTTCACTCAGGTGCCTCTTACCTTGAAGGTATTCTAGACTTTGGCCTTCTTCCTTGTCTCACTAATCTCATCTACTGTCTTTCAGGGTTTCTATTGCAATCATGGCTCATAGGTTTGCTCAGCATTCTGTCTCCATATCTGTCCTGATCTGGAGCTATATCAGTGCCCACACAAATCGTCTGATCAAACTTCTCACTTCTTTTATTTAACCCCCCGCCACTTGACTAGTTAGCCTCTAATTTCCATTATCAAGAAATTCTTTATCTTAAAAAATGTTAATGCCAAAATTTTTCTTTCTACTCTACTATTTATTTTGAGGCACTTCAGTACTTCCATAGGAGTGTCAAGCATTCTTATTAGCTATTAAATATTAATTAATCAATGAAGAAACATTTTATTATTGATACTGTTGTAATTAATAAAAGGAAAAAAGATCAGAATACTGTGGTTGGATAATGCTAGATTTGTAAAATTGCATATCTGAAAGTCTGCAGACTTTGGCAGAAATATTGTGATGTTGGTCTTTAGCAATGCTGTGATATTTCTTACCCTACTAGTTCTTTTTACTCTCATACTATCCCTTGGTGGCTTAATTCAGTTCATACTAGGCATTCTCCACTTTCTAGGATTTTACTTCCTCCAGCATTTTTCAAAAGATATAAAAACTTGCATACCTTTAGTCTCCTGTTCAGTGAAATATACATGGTATATTAAAAGAAGCACAGATTCTGATGGAACACACAACTCACCATTTATTTGTTAGCTGATATATGACTTTATATGAAAATTAATTCACTTAACTTATGGAAGGTTTCTTTTCTCCTTATCTATATTATAGGAAATAATGTCTGCTTTCCCTACATTATACAGTTCTTGTGAGGAGTAAATGTACTAATGATTATAAGATGACTTTAAATATTGGAAAGAACCACATAAATAAACTAATAAATATATTTCATTCTACTGATTTATGGCTTATTAACTTTTTGGCAAACTAAGGTTCTGGTAGCTGTTAAATACATTACATCTCCTCAATAACATTATTAAACAAGGACAACCAATGATTAGACCCAGGAAAGTATATTTATTATGAAAACTTGTTTTGTCAACTTAGAAGAGATATTTCTGATAGGCAAAAATCTCTTTACTCATCAAATTACAGTCTTTCAAAAAGAAAACATTAGGTAGGATTTGGTTAACAAATTTTAGCCCAATTTCCCCAGATGTCTTCAGTAGGTAAAAACTTTATTAGTGGAAAGATGAAATTTGTTTTCGAGGTAGCAGGAGAGTAGTGGTATTGGTATTAAATAGACAGATAACTATTACTAGTGGGGAATCTTTCCTATGAAGAATTTAGGATTGGATAAGGAAATGCTTCACTTTAGACATTGTTCTAAAGGTAAGCAATTCCATGGATACAACGATTCAACATTTTTTTTAATATCTTTGTGTTTGCGACATATGTTACATCTTTTTACAAATTTTGTGCTTTTACATATTCTTAATGTTTTTTTTAATATATAAACTTTCATTATTGGCTATGTTTAAAGGGTAAGACTATATCTACACTAATAAAAGAGAAACATGGTAATTAGCGTACGACCGCTACCCTTCCCATTGGCTAATCAGCATATCCTTATGCAAATTAACTGTCAGCCAAGATGGCAGCCTGCAGCCATGCACTGAAGCAAACAGCGAGGCTGGCTTGCTCCAGTGACTGCGGACTCCAACGTTCCCTGCCAAACTTGCCGGCCTCTCAGCTGCAACTCTAAGCAACTATGTACTATGTTGCAAATAAGAAGCTAAACAAAACCCCAGAAACCGGCTTTCAGTCAGCCTTGGATGGCAACATTATATCGATGTTTTCAGCAGCGAGGCCTCAGAGCTAAAGCTGGCCCCGAATAAAAAAAAAAGAAAACAAGGAGTGGTTGGGAGCTTCAGTCACTCGCCAGCCGGAAAACAGCCCTCACCCCCTCACCCAGACTGGCCAAGCACCCCAGTGGGGACCCCCACCCTGATCCAGGACACCCTTCAGGGCAAACCAGCCAGCCCCCACCCATGCACCAGGCCTCTATTCTATATAGTAAAAGGGTAATATGCCTCCCGGCACCAGGATCAGCATGACAGGGGGCAGAGCCCAAACCCCCTGATCGCCCTGCAGCTCTGTGTGTGACAGGGGGTGGGGCCACAACCTCCCTATATGCCCTGCTCTGTTCCTGACAGGGGAAGGCGCCCCAACCCCCTGATCAGCCCTGCTCTGTGCCTGATAGGGGGGAGCTCCCCAATCCCCTGATTGCCCTGCATCTCTGTGTCTGACAGGGGGGAGCTCCCCAACCCCCTGATCGTCCTGTGGCTCTGTCTGTGACAGGGGGCGGGGCCACAACCTCCCTATCCGCCCTGCTCTGTTCCTGACAGGGGAAGGCGCCCCAACCCCCTGATCAGCCCTGCTCTGTGCCTGATAGGTGGGAGCTCCCCAATCCCCTGATTGCCCTGCGGCTCTGTGTTTGACAGGGTGCATCGCACCAACCCCCTGATCGGCCCTGCTCTGTGCGTGACAGGGGGGAACTCCCCAACCCCCTGATCGACCCTGCTCTGTGTGTGACAGGGTACGGAGGCCCAACCCCCCTGATGGGCCCTGCTCTGTGAGTGACAGGGGGTGGCGCCGCAACCTCCCCATTGACCCTGCCTTGAGTGTGACAGGAGGCGGTGCCCCAACCCCCCAATTGGCCCTACCCTGAGCGTGACTGAGGGTGGCATCGCAACCTCCCGATCCACCCTGCTCTGTGCATGACAGGACAGCACCCCAACTCCCCAATTGGCCCTGCTCTGAGCCTGACCAGGGGCTGCACTTAGGGATTGGGCCTGCCCTCTGCCACCCGGGAGCAGGCCTAAGCCAGCAGGTCACTATCTCCCGAGGGGTCCCAGACTACGAGAGGGCACAGGCCCGGCTGGGGGACACCCCCCCCCCCAGTGCACAAATTTTTGTGCACCAGGCCTCTAGTATACTAATAAAAGGGTAATATGCTAATTAGTCTGGATAGACTGGACGTATTCCAGATGTCCTTCTAGACGTCTTCTGGACGTCCTTCCAGACAAAGCCACAGTGGTGGGGCCAAGGCAGAGGCAGTTAGGGGCAATCAGGCTGGCTGGGGAGAGCAGTTAGGGGTGATCAGGCCAGCAGGGGAGAGCAGTTAGGGGCTGCTCATTTCGTTGTGACAGTGTTACGGCATCATGGCCACAGGCCTTTTATTAGTATAGATATTAGTAGATGGCCTGTCTCTAGGGAGAGGAAGCTGGGTGTTGCTATGTGATATCATTACCTGGCACCCACAAGCACCATTTCTGGGCTGGACTGGACTGTGGGCCACATTTTCCTTCATGATCTTGGAAGCATTGGCTGTGATTTGGTGGGCTGTCGCTCCAGGGTGGTGATGGGGCCTGTGTCCCACTTGGGGGAAGCCAAGTGCTGCTTTGTCGGTTCCAGGTCCATGCTGCCATTTCTCTGTCCTAATTCCTTGCTACTCAAAATGTGTCCCAGAGATCACCAGCAAGGGCATCACCTGGGAACTTCTTAAAAATGCAGGATCTAAGGACACACCTCAGACCTACTGAATCTGAATTTTAACAAAATTCTCTAGTGATTCATATTCACATTGAAGTTTGAGAAGCACTGTCTTAGTTCATTATTCTGTGAAAATATCAAAGAGCCCAGGATTGTACTAATAAAATTCAAAGTTCTTCTTTCTACTTCAGTTTCTTTAATTGTACTCAATATTAGAAACTTTGTCTTTACCCTCTACACATTCCCCATGCATATCCTAATATATACAATTTCTAATATATAAAAACCTTGGGTCCATTACGACCGGAGGCTTGACCAACCGGAAGTCAGTCCAGCAGTCAGTGCTGGGTTGCCATGGCGACCCAGCACTGACTGCTGCCACTGCAGGCTTGATGACCCAGCACTGACTGCTGAGGGGGCTGCAAATCTGGCCTGGACAGATGCTGGGGTCCAACCCCAGCGGGTCCAGGGGTCCCCAAAGGTGTGGACAGAGTCGGCGAAGAAGGAATGACATGGAGACAGCCTTCAGTTGATCAGCAGCCTAGTCAGGCGAAGTTCTGATCTGGATCTCCAGCAAAGTTCTGGTGCCATGTTCTCTCGCTAGGTTCTCCAGCCAGGTTCTCCAGGTTCTCCAGCCAGGTTCGGTCACCAGGTTCTTTAGCCAGGTTCTCCAGTCAGGTTCTATCCAGGTTCTCCTGCCATGTTCTGTCTAGGTTCTCCAGCCAAGATCTGTAGCCAGGTTCTGTCCAGGATCTTTTGCCATGTTCTCTCCCTAGGTTCTGTATAGGATCTCCAGCCAAGTCCTGTCTCTAGGTTCTGTCTCTAGGTTCTCTGTTTCTAGGTTCTGTCTAGGATCTCCAGCCAAGTCCTGTCTCTAGGTTCTGTCTTCTGTTGTCTTGTTGCATCTGTATTTATACCAGTTGATTTTAATCCTATCAACCTCTATTCCAAAGGTTAGGGTGTTTCTTATCTCCATTCCAGGGAGTAAAGATTATGTAGCTTAAGCGTGATTGTTTGTAGTTAAAGTGATTAACTACCCGCCTGGCACTTAGTTGAGGGGTATTACCACCTCCCTAACTTCAGGGAAAGATCCCTACCTGGGGAAACAACCTTTCTCGGAGAGGTGACCTTGGTTAAAACACATAGCGCTAAGGGGAGCAAACATATTAAGAACAGTATGCTATATACGCCAGGTCCCTTGAAACATATGCTGTGCAGACGTTTCTTCTCTGCAGTGACTGTGTCAAGCAGCAAGGATGGACTGGCTCCCGGCAGACAGAGGCCTTCCAATTTTTTCCTTCCAATCACCTGGGAATTAGATGTTCTTCACCTGATGGAAATATTGAGACACAGTGATTTACCCAAATCACACAGTGGGTTAATGAGAGCCAGGTTTTAAACTTACAATTTGACTCCAAAGCCTTGAATTGAAATCACTCCATTATACCATTTTGCTCTGAATATGTTCATTTTAGATCTCCAGAGACCCATGGACAGACCAAATAATTAAAAAGGACATTTTGAATAAAGACAAACACAAAATTAAGCATAGGTTCTATATTTCCAGTGCTATGGTATGTATATTCCTTCTAGACAACAACTTTCTAAAAATAACTCTCTTTTAGTTGTGGTGCCCAGGTACATATCTAAGCGCAGTTACTAAACATCCCTCATGCATCCTCTCTTAGGGTCCAAATGGTGTGTGGGTTTCTAAAGGAAAACAAAAATGTCATTTACATTTCTCACTAAGTTTCCTTCTGGAAAGTTAGCTGTTTGTTACATAATTAAAAGACATTTTCTGAGAAGATTCACCAGCCAAAGTTCCTAGGAGAACTATAACACACTAGCTTTGAATCTTCATATTCTAAAATATTGACTGTTTCATACCAAAAAAAAAAAAAAAAGTCCTCCAAAGGAGGTTTGAGTTTGGACTAAAATACATAGTAACAATATACATAGCCTTGAATAGTAAAGTTTACATCTTAACTCATTTTCGTACTAATTAGTTTTCTTATAAGTATAAATCCAAGAAAGAAATAATTTTTCTAATATCAAAATACTACAAAACAAGGAAGTTTTCTACTAATTTTCACTTGTCTGACCTATTTTCACTTTTATTTAGGGATTTTGTTGGATTTTTAAAACCAGCTGTGTGATATCACTAGAGTGGACATGCCTTGGTGTGCCTAAAATAACTATAGTTTATTACTAGAGGCCCGGTGCACAAAAATTTGTGCACTCGGGGGGCGGGGGGTCCCTCAGCCTGGCCTGCGCCCATTCACAGTCCAGGACCCCTTGAGGGATGTCCACCTATCGACTTAGGCCCACTCCACGGGAGATCAGGCCTAAGCTTGCAGTCAGACATCCTTCTGGCAGCCAGGGAGCCTCGGGGGATGTCCAAATAAAGGCTTACGCCCCCAAGGGATTGGGTCTAAACCGTTAGTTGGACTTAGTGCTGCCACGGAGGTGGGAGAGGCTCCTGCCACCACCACTGCGCTGGCCAGCCTTGAGCCAGCTTCTGGCTGAGTGGCACTCCCCACATGGAAGTGCACTGACTACCAGGGGGCAGCTCCTGCATTGAGCATCTGCCCCCTGGTGGCGAGTGCGCATCATAGCAACCAGTCATTCTGCCGTTCAGTCAGTGTGCATATTAGCCTTTTAACATAATTATATAGGATGTCCCTATTTCCCCCCTTTTGCCCCTCTACCCAGCACTTGCCCCCCAATACTCTCTGGCCATCACCATACTGTTGTCTGTGTCCATGGGTTGTGCATATATTTTCTTTGGCTAATCCCTTCTTTAAATTCACTTCTTTAAATTTTTATTTTCAGATAAGTGCTTATAACTACACTATTATATATTTTCTATTATATCATTTAGAATTAAGATACTTTTTAATTGAACCCTTGTAAATTTTAGCACAATTTAATAAATTATGCTAGAAGCAATTAGGAGATTTTTCATGAAATGCAGATACATTTCAATTAATATTTTATTAATTTTTAATTTTTTAATATTTTAATTTGAAATAATCTCATGCATGTAAAAAAAAAACTATAAAATACTACAGCATATTATATGTACCCTTCACCCAATTTCTTAGGTGTTAATAATTTAAACATAACCATTATACAACTAACAAAATTTGGAATATGTTTTTCTTATAATCTCTTTAATGTTACTTAATCCATTTACTTTGTTTTTGTTCATCTTCACCCAAGGATATTTTTCCATTGAATTTTAGAGAGAGTGAAGGGAAAGGGAGAAACACATTGATTGATTGCCTCCTGCACATGCTTTGATAGGGACTGGGGATCAAGCCAGCAACTGAGGTACATGCCCTTGACTGGAATGGAACCTGGGACCCTTCAGTCCACCGGGCTAATGCTCTATCCACTGAGCAAAACAGGCTGCAGTTTAATTCATTTACTTTTAATCTATATGTGTCTTTATATTTAAAGTGGGTTTTGTTTTTGATTCACCCTCATAATCTGTCTTTTAATTGGTGCATTTATACCATTGACTTTCAGAGTGCTTACTGATAGAGTTACTACCATATCAGGTTGCTCCTGGAGCTTCTGGGGCCAGCCTGCCCTGTATGGTGGCACGCTGGCAGCCCGAGCTGTCCCGCTCTGCCTGCAGTATGCAAATTACCTGCCATCTTTGTTGGCGGTTAATTTGCATATCATGCTGATTAGCCAATGGGAGCCTAGCAAAGGTACGGTCAATTACCATGTTTGTCTATTATTAGATTAGAATTGCTGTTATTTTGTAATAATGACTACCAGACTATTTAGTTATAATGAATGTTTATTGTTGGGTGATCAATTATACATTCATTCTACATATGACTCTATTACATCATAAAATTGGTATCAGGTAATAATCTTATTTTTTCATTACTCATCAGGTAAAGACATATCTGGCTATAAAAATTATCTAAATATGTATTTCAAATTTGAGTTTTGTTTTAATATCTGGAATTGAACAACTTTAACTGAAAAAAGCTAATGAAAAATATCAAGGTAAAGCAAGTAAACTTAGGCTAAAATTTGGTATGACTTGACATCGTACAATGAACACATAAAAACGTTTTTTCAAAGTATAGTAGACAGTTATATTTTACAATAATAAGAATGATTTATTGTAAAAAATAAGAACCACATAACTATATTCAATAATTAATTCATACAAAGTGTAGATTTAGCCTTTTCTAAAAGAAATTATAGAGAGATAAATTTAGATTTAGAGTTTTTGAGAATACTCACAGTAAATTTGAGTTTATTAAGAGGTGATTTGTCTTTTGATACAAATTAGACACTTTCAAAATGTTGATCACTCCCCTTTGATGACAAACATTATTATCAGACTAGAGGCCTGGTGTACGAAATTCGTGCATGGGGATGGGGGGTTCCCTCAGCCCAACCTGCACCCTCTCCAACCCAGGAACCCTCAGGGGATGTCCTACTGATGGCTTAGGCCCACTCCCTGCAGTCTGGCCTCCCTCTGCAGGAGGCAACCGGGCTGATCAGGGGAAGGCGCTGCCCCATCACCCCACTGCTGCTGCCACTGCCAGCTACCGCAGCTGCCAAGGTGTATTCATCAACACTGACTCCAGTCCCTTCACCACAAAAAAATGACAACTTTCTTTAGGTATTTTCAAGATGTCTCTTTCATAGGATATGACCTTTCTTTCTTTCCTTTGTTTTATCCTCACCTGAGGATATTTTTCCAATGATTTTTAGAGAGCGTGGAAGAGAGAGGGAAAGACAGAGAGAAACATCAATGTGAGAGGGACACTTCATTTGGTTGCCTCCTGCATGAGTCCTGACCTGGGCCCCAGCCAGGGAGGAACCTACAACCTAGGTACATGCCCTTGACCAGAATCAAACCCAGACCCTGCAGTCAGCAAGCCTAGGCTCTATCCACTGAGCAAAACCAGCTAGGGAAGGATATGACATTTCTTAGTCCCTCCAGCACCGGACCTTTGTTTTTTCCTCCAGGAGTGAGGTGAAAAAACCCTAGATCACCTTCTTGGATTCTTATTATGCAAGTTACCAAGAACACTGCAAGTGGCATACAGGAGCTTAGCCAATGAGCTGTAAGTAAAGGTGTTTTCTCTGAAACTCACACACAGAGGTGGGATTGCCAGTGCGCCCCGGCTGGCAGGCTGTCCTCTGTGGGCAGGCCCCGCTCTCTGCTCTCTGTGGGCCCTGCTCTGCTCTGCTCTCTGTGGGCCTGCACCATCTGTGGCTTGCCTCACCATCCAGCAGTCCCCTCCAACCCACCTGCGCATGCAGCCTCCTTCTGAGCAGTCATGACTGTTACAGCATCCCGGATAATTTGCATTTTACATATATAATTTTATATTTATAAAAAGAAGTAATATGCATATACATATGATATAGATATAGATATGGATATAGATAGATATGGATATAGATATAGATATAGATATAGATATAGATATAGATATAGATATATAGATATAGATATATCTATGAAGCCTTGCATAGTATGCCCTCAATCTCAGTTGTTCATAGGGACTCCAGAGGCCCTGTTCAAATCTTTATTTTTGGACTATCAAGAATATAAAAATTAAATATATTAAAGTTATTTGTTTTTCTTTTTTTGTTAATTGCCCACCATAGTACTAGACCAGAGATTTGGGTTTTCTCTACACATATTTATTTATTGCTCCACTTTTATATCCACTGTACCTTGTCCAGTTTCTTCACCTCTATGAATAAATATATAAATAAAAGAGTGAAAAAAACAAATGAGGATACATTAGCTTTTCAAAAATTATGGAAATTTTCATATATAGTGCCATTCTGAGTTAGAAATAAAGTAAGACATTTTTCCTAGAAAAGATAAAAGCAAGGTATTGTAATGCACTTGAGGTTGCTTGTCCTCAGCCCTTTGAATGAATGAAAGTAAACAGAAAACACTAGTAAGTTGATGAAATTGATGTGATGCAGTCAGTAAGAGGAGATACTGTCTAAAGAGAAGTTCAATATGGAAAACTACAATCTCTTCTGGTCCCCAATGTGGACAGCCAGAACCACTCTTGAATTTCTTTTAACCCAGAAACATGTTCCTGTCATATGAATGTGAATAGGTTGTAAAAAATCATTATAGTTATTTTTTGAATATACAGTACAATTACCTTTTTGTAAAAACGCAGTTACAATCAACACCAATCATTTTTAAAACTTTATGTGTGGATATTTTTTAAGCATATATGGTGTTTTCTATGATAAGTACAATGACATTTAATTCTAGGAGTTGATTGGGATTGGAGAGAGGGATATTCACATTTTCTATTTATTTACTTCAAAAGATGAAAAATCAAAGAAATGCAGTTGATTTTTCCAACATTTAAATTTAGTAATTTTTGAGTAATTATTATTTCTAATTCAACAACCTAATAACTAAATTAATGGATGCTTTCACAACTAGTATTCCCCCCCAAAAAGCAAACAAAAAAATTACCTGGTGTAGTTAAAATACCAGCAAAATATATAGGAAAATAACATTACTTTCTTGATAAAAAGAGATCAGAGCACATACAATAAAGTAAATAATTAAATAATAGAGGACATATTAAGTTTTAAAAGGTGAAATAAGTGATGAATTCTTCTCCTGGTCTAGTATGTTGATAAAATTTTTTAAAAAAATTTGAAGACCCCATTTTGTACCAAGAATTTTCTTCACAGGCAATGAATTTTTCAAAAGATATAAAGGCAATTCTATTGACATATTAGTTTTTCCAATTGTCCATTAAACATAAAATTATGTTCTCATAATAATCATAAAGCTACAAAAATTTATTTTAATTATGAGTATGCCATTCCATTTCCTGATTAATTTGTATTGTAGCATGAATCACTCTTTTGTTGAAAATTCTCCTCAGAAATTCCTGAGAGAGAATTGAACAGAAAACTAATTTCCTGTTTGGGAGAATTCTTAGAATTTGAATAAACTGATTGGTTGCACTGAAACCACAAAATTAGCATTGTACTCATCTCTATGTTTAAATAGCTGTGAGGAAAAAAGACTTACTATCACTTGGATCTTCAACACAGCTTGCTTCTTCTTCTCAGACTTGGGTTCAAGGTGTTGTATTTACATAGGCAAAATTATTATGATTTCACATTGCCTAATCTTTGTTTCACTCTCTATTAAGATTTATTTGTGTGTCTATTTGTTTTTATATATTGATACCTTTGTATGATATACTGGTAGCTTAAAAAAATATCTTCTAATTTAATACCACCTGACAGCTTTTAAAAAATATATGTTTTTATTGATTTTTAGAGAGGAAGGGAGAGGGATAGAGAGATAGAAACATTGAATGGCTGCATCCTGCACGCCACTGGGACATGTGCCTTGGCAGGGAATCCAACCTGAGACCTCTTGGGTCATGGGTCCACGCTCAACCACTGAGCACACCGGTCGGGCACCACCTCACAGCTTTAAGTGAAAAATTAATATAGTTTTATATAGACCAACTCATGTTTTGATGATTTGGTAACTGAAATCTTTCTCATATATTGAAAAAGTAGATATATAATTTCAATAGAGACTTGTGGTAAGGTAATTTGAATTATTTTTGCCCAATTCTATGGAAAGTGGTTATGCAAAATAATTTCCAATCTTTCTAATTACTAAAGGGAAGATCATTCCTGGTAGAATATTTTTAAGGCCAGTATTATTCTGTGTCATTTGGCTAACAAAATTAATTCCATAAAGGGATATACACTTAGATTTGTATGACTGTTTTTTGTGAAGACCGTTTAATTTGGATATTTGGAAGGATACAAATAGATAAAGGTAGTAAACTCATTTTGGATTTACAAATATGCCTTTTGTTTTTACTAATGAATTTAGGTTCTACAGTTTGCAAATTGAATCAGTATATATGCAATATGTCAGTATTACTTTATTGACTAAGGTAATTTCTCTGGAAACCAATTTCCTGTATATGTGTCAGTATTTTTAGTTTCTTGCAAGTTGATTGAACTCTAGGAATCAAACATGATAAGACATCTGAATCTTATGATTCTGTCCAGTTTAATCACCTTTATACAGTCATGTCATGTATATATACAATGTAGCAAGTTATGAATTAAACTAGATTCTTTTAAAAAATAAATGATGGAGGTTAAAATTTCTACATAATGCACCAACAGCATTTTTCATGAAAACTCTGAAAGAGCAGGATACTTTCAAATAGATTTAAAGGAGAAAGTCATTTTCAAATAAAATTAAATGACAGTTCTTATTAGATTTTATTTTATTACATACTTTAGCAAATCTGATGACCCAAGAGAAAAAAATTTAATTGTACTTGAATATTGATGCTTCTCTATTCCATTGACAAAACCATATTAAACCATATTGCTACTTCATGGAATAAATGTTTTATTTTAGAGTGTTAGTAAGTGAAAATAGTAGTAAGAAATTGGCATTTCTAAATACTGCAACATTAAGCAAGATAACTAGAATAATAAACATTTATATTGAGTAGCAAAATTAAAAAACTTAATTTAATAAAAATACTATTTTTCAATTAAAACTATTTTATCATAATATTGCTCTTTTGTTAGAAATAAAAAAATGTTGATGATACAACTTTTACTATAAAACCTAACCTTTACTTTGTCTTCTTACATAGACCTTGACAACCATGAAGCTTCTCATCTTTACCTGCCTCATGGCTGTTGCTCTTGCCAGGCCTGTGAGTATAGTAAAAATTTAAAAGGTGTTAGATTCTTTTTAGAATGACCTGATATCTCATCAAACACAATCTACTGAGCAGCAGATGATCTTTAATTGGCTATTGGAGTATTGATATCAAAACTGTGGTGATGCTTCCCATTTGAATATTATTATGTAGTCCACTCAAAGCCTTAACTCCAATTAAAATGTCTCACTTGAAAAATAAGCATATTACAATAAAATTAAAAAGTAAAAAAAATGAAAAAAGTAGGTATTATATATGATAAATAGCATTTTATACTAAATAGGCTCTTTCCCCTGGTCCATTATACAATTAGCATATGTACGGTATCTAATATTTCCTATCTAAATATAACATCAAAGCACATGTTCCACTGTATCCTGCTTTTAGAACCAAAGTCAAATCTATCTTATTTGAGATAGCTTGTGTCAACCAATTTTTTCCCCCCAAAGTATAGAAAACTGGGCTGATTCTGCTGATTCAGAGATCAAGTCATAATCACCACTATAGACCAAGCATGTCAAACTCAAAGGCTAACACGGGCCAAATAAACAAGTTTTAAATTTATGTAGGCCCCCAAAAACAAAAGCTTCAATTGTCATAGAAATGTACGTTTATTTGGATAGAGACATGCTGAATACAAAGGACTGAAATAAATGAGTAAACAGTAACATAAAATAATAGAACATGTTAATAAAAATTAATATTTTTCTTGAACATTAACTTACCAGACACTGAATAACTGCACAAATTAGTAAGCGTAACGCAAATAAACCTATTTTTCTTGTTCTCTGAAAGTGAAATATTTCCTGTTGCACACACCAAACAAGTCAGTCTAAGACTAATGATGTGGCAATCACTGCTAGTATTAGTGGAGAGAAATGGTGCACCTGTGCGTAAGGCGTGTAAGAGAAATGAATGAAACATGATTATAGTAATCAGTCATTAGCAACCATTGTAGTTTATTTTAATAACTAGAGGTCCGGTGCACAAAATTCATGCACCGGATGTGGTGTCCCTCAGCACGGTCTGTGCTCTCTCACAATCAGGACCCCTCAGGTAGGGTTCCTCAGCTTGGCTGGCAATCAGGGCCTATTGGGGTTTTTCTTCCCCCAGCTGCCGGCAGCTGACCCCACCCCTGCCACTGCCACTGCTTGCCATCTATGCGGCGCTGTCCCCCACCCCCAGCACCAGTCACCTCTCTCTGTGGGTGACAGGTGTGGGGTGTGATCGCTTGGCTAGTCTGGGCCTCCCTCTGCGGGGCAATAGCTGGCTGGCCCCGCACACCCATCACAGTGTCACTGACCTGTGGCCCAGGCCTCCCTCTGTGGCATGATTGATCGTAGTGGGGGGCCCTCAGGTCAATTGCCGTGCAGAGGGAGGCCTAGCCCACCTGCCGCAGTGCTACTGGCAAGGTAGCCTGGGCCTCCCTCTTTGGGGTGATTGATTGTGGGGAATGGTGGGGCCTTCCCAACCAATTGCATCGCACCCACCTTGGCTGGCCTGGTGCCAATGTGTGTCATAGCGTGGTCATCCAGAAGGTAGACCTGACGGTTGTTCTTCTGTTTGGTTGATTTGCATATTATGCTTTTATTATTATAGATATGTATAACAGGATATTGTAAAAATTAAGTTTTTATTAAAACGTTTCTTACATACCATTATATTGGCTGGGCCACAAAAATATTCATTGTGGGCCACATGTAGCCCATGGGCCACGAGTTTGAGATGCTTGCTATAGACAATTAAACTAGACAATATAAATTAAATAACTTTCCCTCTCATCAAACAGACAAACATTGAAACAGTTATCTGAAACAAAAAGTTATCTTGTTCCCTTGTGATGTGTGGTTAATGAAGGTGAGAGGAATGTGTAAATAGGAATCACCTGACAATAAAATAATTCAGATAAAATAATGATCTGGGAAATTTGGACATCAAAACTACTTCATACAGAAGCAAAGCTTCTGAAATGCTGAGATATTCTATTGATCCAAGTTCTTCAGAAATGTGTCATTGGAGCCATTCTTATCTTAACCTTTTTACAAATAAAACTGATAAAGTTTCCCCAGAAAACAGATTCCTCACCTCTATTCCAAAGAAAATATCAGGTGTGTTTTTGTGATTGTTTATTTAAATGCCATTATTTAACAAAACTAAGTCTTATCTCTAAAGTAAAAATTCAGATTGAGGCACATTTTTATATGATTTAATTGATGATGAAAATAAAACCCAGACAAAAAATATTTAATTAGGAAAGTATACATTGGCTCCAAAAATTTATAATGGTTTAAATCACCATTAGAGCTACCATGTAATATAAATAGTTCAGCATACTAAGTAACTTCTTTACCATTCTGGATTAATTTAAAGTAACTAAAATTCTTTTTAGTCTTTTTACATATTTTCTTAATTCTTTCCCATATTCTAAAAAGAGGACAGATTTAATCTACTTTCCTTTGATATTTGTCAATAAAACAATTATAGTTATCCCTTTCTCTTTTTAAAATTTGCTCCCAAAGAAATTTGGTCTCAAATTAAGATGTTAAGATACAAATCTTTTTCTTAAGTAGCAATGTTAAAATTCACAGATTATATGTGTATTGTGGCATTGTTATTGTATTTTCGTTGCTTTTTTCTCTTTTTATAACTCTTGCATTTTTTTATAGAAGTTTCCTCTACGATACCCAGAACTCATTCAAGTGAGTATTCTATTTTATGTTCCCAAAACTCGCTCTTTTTGTGGAACTTAAGCGATGATGTTTTGGTAACACATAGACTCTAGGCCTGTTCAGCCCTTCTCTATAAAATAGCCAGTTTTACATTCACTGAGGTATCTATCATATCTTCAGTTCAGGCACTGACAAATATTGGTTTGTTCTCACAAACCATTTCAGAGAGGAGGGCATATACATTTATATTAATGTGGTTAATCAAAACCATATTATTCATGAGAAATAGTTAAACAGAATATAACAGTTTATTTTAATTCATTCTTACTTCTTTTTTTTTCTCTCTTATATTCAAAGATATGATTTATAATTTGGTCTCATTTTAGAGACTTAATCTTAAATTAGGTAGAACTCTACCACATCATTCTGCAACAGCCATTAGTTCTCCATTCTGTTCACTAACTGAACTAATACCTGCTTTTCATTATTATTATTACTCTTTGCAGAATGAACCAGACAGCTCAGAGGTAAGGTTCTGTCTCACCTCTCCCTAACCTGCAACCCAAATTATTCTTTCTCTTTCAATTAGCTATGATGAATGCTGATTTTTTCCCCCATTTCAATTGGTATATACCTTTACTTGGATTACTCTTTCAATTCTCTGTTTGGATTAAATCCCTATTCAATTTATCCTTTGCTTTGGTTTACTAAATCTCTCGACCTGGTAAGAAAGGAACCAAATAGGGTTTCTTCATGAAATCTTATAATTAAATCATAAAGCTAAAACTAATTATATTTTCTATTAACTAAGAAAGTTAAAAACATGCTCATTTAGGGGTGTTTTTCATTTTTATAATTCATAATTTAGTTTCTACAGGAAGTGCACAAAGAAAGAAAGTCAAGTTTACTCTAGGAAGTGTTATCCACTTCCTCTTCTTAAAAGATAAACAATTTTTTTCTTGGAGATTTAATTCAATTTTAGTTTATAAATATTTTTTTCACTTGATTTAATCAAACCTTTTCTTCATTTAGTCACCTAAGCACCCATAAAGAATATTGAAACCAGATATGCAAATATTAAAGAGCTGCTTTAAACCTTAATTTGTACCTATATATTTGCCTCTTTGCAAAACAGTTGTGCTTCCCTTTGCATAGCCTATGTAAAACTTTACAATTACTATGCTAATCACAATGGAATGTTTTCTTTCTCTAAATAATACCTGGTATATGTTGTGCTTTCTATAATTTTATAAATTAGTTGTCAAATAGACAACAAATAGAATTTTTACTTTAAAGACACCATTTAAAATATTTCATTGACAACCCAAGTTTGTCTGAATGATTTGTTACATAACTTTTTTTTAAAAAAGTTTATAACCTATACAAAGAGTTCAGAAAGGTAAGAAAGTCCTACAGGATATACTGTAGAATTAACAAAGAGAAGCGAGTGTTGTTTTATTCAGTAAGTGTTGTACTAATTCTTTATTGTCTTTTTATGGAAATAAATACTAGCTTTATTGAACCAGATAGATGATTTCAACAGAACTGTGCTAAAACAAGGCAAAATATAATAATACAACAAATTTAGTGGAAGAAAATTGTAAAATATTTTTAAGTGCACATGTTGACAGCTTAGGCAAAGAAAGCTTAGCAAAGAGACATAGTGTTAGACATGACATAGTAAGAAATATTAGTACATTTATGAAAATAATATTTACTTTTTAAAATAATTTGCAGCAATAAAAAGGTGAGGTATACTTTTTTTATACATTTTCATTTTTTATGTCCCTTGCCACTAATGTTTTTTGCTCTCTTTTCTATTTCTAAGGAACACATCAATGAAATGAACAGGGTAAGAAACACAGATGACATTTAAATTATTTAAAAAGTTTGTCCTTTTAAAAATGTATTTTATAACCTATATTTTATTGGTTTCAGCAGAGAGAACTTCTGAGAGAAAAACAAACTGATGAACTTAAGGTATCAAAATTTTTCTTAAAATAGTTTGCGGGGGCGGGGGTGGGGGGAAGCAAGCATTCTTGCAGTAGAAAAAGTGTTTTAATTTAGAAAAAAAAATTTTTTCCCATGGCATTTATACTTGAACTTTTCAGTCAGACATTCAAAATGACTAATAAATTATATTATTATATTGAAAATTCTAAAGAATAATGACTTTATTGATTTCAATATAAGTAGACAAAGCATTAGGATGGATGGATGGATGGGTGGATGGATGGATGAATCAATGCATGAGTGTATGCAATTATGGACTGGTCAGTTGTTTGCACTTATCACTAAAACTGAAGAAACACTTACTAAGAGTATTATATAAAGCAAAATATCTGCTCCAAGAATGTTTCACATAGCCACAGTTGGTTATTTACTTTCTTTAAAAATGACTTTTTGGACCTGGGTTGCCTACGAGATTTTTAATAGATTTAAGAAACTATACAGGTACTCAAAATTTATGAGATAAAAACATATTTCCTTAACTATCTTTGATACCTGAATTATTCTTTTCTTGGTAGGATACTAAGAATGAATAAAATAAAGTAAGAACTTTTGTTTTAAAACTAATAAATCCAATATAAAGAAAAGAAAGAAGTAAAAGCATGTTTAAATACCCTATCCAAACTGAACATATAATTCTCTTAAGTCAAAACTAAGATAGATTTCTCTAATTCTAACATAAAGATAAAACATATCATGTGTTGGACAGAATTAATTGAAGAACCAGCACTGATATTTTGAGCTTACGTCCTATGGATAATGTCACTACTCTCTATATTGCTATGGTCATGAAAACAGAATATCACACACTAGATGGAGGAAATCCATTTTGCTTAGATATTTTTTGCCATTGAATCAATGCTTTGATCACTTCTATTTACCACATTATTTTAAATCCAATGGTCTTGTTTAGCATCCAAAAGCCAGGTTAAGAATAGAAACGCCCGGCAGGCATGGCTCAGTGTTGAGCTTGGACCCATGAACCAGGAGGTCATGGTTCGATTCCCAATCAGGACACATGCCCAGGTTGCGGGATCGACCCCCCGTAGGAGGCAGCAGATCCATGATTGTCTCTCATCATTGATGTTTCTATCTCTCTCTTCCTCTCCCTTCCTCTCTAAAATCAATAAAAGAAAAGAAAAGAAAAGAAGTTAGATAGTTAAGGGAAAATGTAAGATTATTTATACTGATTTACCACAACATATAAGAATAAAAATAATTTTTATCCAACTCTGAAATGCAGATTAAGGAGGTAAATTCTTTTGTAAGCTCAGGGCAAAGGAGTCAAGCCTTTTCTGTTTCCCTCATCATTTTGCCTCAATTTTCTATTTTCTTTGGCATCTATTTTATTTGGTATTCATTATTTTACATTTGAATACTTGTCAGAAAAAGTAAAATAAATTATATTTTCTTTCCCGTAGGAACACATCATAAATGACTCTGAAGTAAGACACCTTTATTTTAATAAAATACATTATATTGGCTCTGAATCTTTTCATACCACTTCTACATTTATAAATCATGCATAGTATATGATGCATGCTTTATTTTCTCAAAATGGGCATCTACTATACCCAAGAATGTACGATGTTGTGCCAGAAAATGTAAAAATTGGAAGAGGGAATTTGCCATTTAAAATGATACTCGGTGAAGGTATTATTTATTAAAATAAAGAGTAACAATCAATATGTGCATGAGTATTTCAAAACTCCAACAAAATCTAGCTTTTTTCACCCCAGGGTATGAGGTCACTCTCTACTATGTCCAGGGTAGTCCTTGGGCAGAAAAGAATTTAGTGCAGCAATTACTGAGGATCAATGGGCTATGCAACCTCATCTAAAAGTATAGAAAAAAATCTGTTAGCTCATAATATCTGGTTAATCAACTCTCCCAAGAGATAAATGCTCTGTTGAATATTATAATCAATCTTTAAAAATATGTACTTGGGAACAAAAGTTATATTGACATGTAATTATAAACATGCATGACAAGAAAAACTAAATATTTCAAAGGGTGGATGTTTTCGAAACTAATGTAATTTTAATTTCATACTGAAATTGGTTGCTGTATTTTAACATTTCTAGTTTATTCACATCAAAGTAACCCCAAGTGGTAGATGAAAATCAATGCAATGCAGGGTCCTGGGGAGCCCAGTTCAAAAGGGCTCTTCCTTCAAGGTTTCATTTTTATCACATACATTTTGCATTCTACTCAATAATATATTTGGCTTTGTTTTAATAAAAAATGTTTCTAAGTTTCCAAGTACATTATTATACTTCCCACTCTAATATATTTTAAATGAAATTGACACTGCAAGACATGATTTATTATATTGGCCCTGAATCTTTTCATGCCACTTCTTTCACTTCTGAAACCAGGAGTTGACAGACCAGTGTGAAAGTGTGGAACTAGTTTTCTTTCACTTCTAAAATCTCAGGGTCATTAACACTTATTTCTACCCCCACTCCCTCTTTTTAGCAAAAGATATCTAGCAGCGGTTCATCAAGTGAGGTAAATGATTTTGATGTTACTTACTATATCAATTAGAAAGTGTTTATGAAAGCTTGTTGTGCTATGAAGGCCATATACTCTAAAAGGTCCCATTATACAAAGCACAATACTTGTAGTTCTTTCCTAATTTTGACACACATAAATATAGACCCAACAGATATAAGAAAGTAACTGTTCATCAGAGACAAAATTACAGAATTGTTTCTGGGAACACCATCCTATCTGGTTTATGGAACACCATCCTACTTGGCCATATCTGTGATGCCCAAGCCATTTGGTTTTTCCTAATTATTTTGCCCTTCTCAGATTTTGGTAGAATTCAATCATGTCACTAAAAATTGCAATAATGGCTATGTTTCTAAAGCAATGCTGTAAATATGTTGCATACTGTACAGAAATCAATCAATTCCAGGTTGATGAGACTCTGGAATCCTTTGCTCCTTGTTAAAGGGAGAAAAGTGATAGGCTCAGACGGTGATGGGGTCCTTCATTTAACTTCAGGAGCAGATCCTCTTCCAGGTTACAAAATAAATCCGTGCTGATGGTGTGGAGTTTATGTGAATTCAGGAGAGGCAAATATTTCACATCCAGCTTCAACATTCTAAATAACTTCCCTGGTGAAAACAGTGAGAAAAGAAAAGGAATCCTTGAATATAACACGCACCTCAAATTATTCACTTTGTCTCGGGTATCTAGGAATTTGTTGCTAAGATCACATTACCACAGCTTTTAGCAATAGCATCTGGTTCATTAACATTCTTACATTAAATGTACAATACTGTCATAAAATTAAATTTGTTTATTTTTAAATTTTTTAAAGGAAGTTCCCACCAGCACTGAGGTGAGATATATTTGCTAAATTTAAAATATATTAATATTATCCAGGATATGTTACAATTTATTTAAACAACTTTCATGTTTATATTTTTTAGCAGAAGCACATTCCAAGGGAAGATGTGATCAACCAACACTATCTGGTAAAATTTCATTAACATGTAATCAAAGACAAATGTACCAAGAAATGAATAAGAATGTTGTATTGATAAATTATTTATTTCTCTCAATATCTGCTAAACTTTAATCCACAGTAAGCAGTCTAACAAACTGTTTACTGATTCCCCTCTGAAAAGAAAACTATTTTTTTTATCCCAGGCATTTAATTTATGCTTTCAGTTGAATATTTGTATTTTATAGTCTGCTTTTGGATCTGAGTAGCATAGGATTTAAATGTCAGTCTATGAATTTGGGCAGACTTGAATTTGACTCTAAGCCCTGCCTCTTCTCAGAATATGAAGTTAGAGATTTTACTTATCTGCTATAAGTCTATAACTTACATTCTAAAATAACAATGATAACGCTAAATATTAAATGATTTAAAGTAACTAATTCAATTCATAGCATAAAGTAAATGCTTAATAAATGTGGCGAGTAGCAGAACTTCATAATTTTTTTGCTAATGTTACCTAGTATTCTGATTTAATTTAACCAAAATTAAATTTTTGTAGTCAGAAAGCAAAAACTATTTTCAATTTTCTTAATAATTCTAACATAAGATATACTGTAAGTAAAATTACCTGAATACTCATTTATATCAGCATTGCAATTTAAAGTTAAATATAAGTTAAAGAAAGTGGTTTTTCTAATGTTTTTAAATGGAATAATTAAACTATTCCAAATTTTTTGTGGCAGAAATAACACTAAAGTAGGATTAATAGTTTCTCATTCCTTACTCTTGGGAAAGGGCATTGTAGGATCTTAGAGTCAACACCTGCAAATGATGGGGCTGGACTGAATGGCATCCAAGTAATTGAGAATATTTTCCCATTTCAATAGGAACAGTTGAACAAATACAACCAATTACAGCTGGTAATATTTTATTTATTATTAAACAAAATCATATTCTGAAGAATTAAAAGACATTAACTTTTAATTGGGTATATTTTTAAATATTTTTTCATTTTTCTCAAGAAATGGTATATTCTAGCCTAGACCATTAACAATAATTGAAAAATTATTCATATAATTGCCTATATATTTTCTGTAAAAGCTATTTCTATTTATGTTTAAACTAATGTTGTTGTAAAGTAAAAATATAGTTATACTCATTTTCTGGTGAGTATTTTGAATACTGAATGAGTAATCTGCTATTCAGCTAGCCTGAAGTCTGGCTTGGTACAAATCCAGTAAAATGTTCATTCCTCCTTTTCCTGCCCCCACCTACCATCTCTATAAAATTTGCTATATTCAAACTTCTGACAACATTATGAAGGTCTTTCATTAGTATCTGCATCTAAACTATTCAAATTCTTTATATGCTGAGGGTATAGATGGATTAAAAACATGCAATCAGCATAACCCTTCTATCACTATTTAGTTTTGATCCTTTTGACTATCATAAAGTCGTTCACTTCAGAGAACAAAACAAAGCAACAACAACAACAACAACAACTTCTTTTTGTTACAGTAAGTCAACTTGAATTAATTAGGATTTAAGGAAAAGGTCTTGTCCTAATTTAACAGAATAACATTTTCACATTTTCTTCTGTTATCAGTGTAGGAAGAGGAAAGGCAATAATGAATTAAATTTGGACCTCAATTGTTACTTTTGTTTTTGTTTCCAAGTTGCTTATGCTTAAAGTCTAAATAAATTTAAGTATATCAGTATCCCACTGGAACTCATTATTACTGACCTAGAAATTACCTGAATATTATATAAGGTGGGTGTCCCAAAATGTATACATACTTTTCTGTAGTTTCTTTTAAATTTTGAAAAAGAACTGTATATTAATAAACACTGACTTTATAACCATTCAAATTGTGTATACATTTTTGGGGGGACACTCTGTATTTTATTACCTTAGATATAATATGGCTAGGCTATAACCTCCATAAGTGTTAGAACTATATTGACCTTGCTCATAGTGTTCATAGTTGTGTTCCCAGCATTTAGCATAGACCCTGAATGAATGAAAATACCTAGTAAATGCTGGTTATTCATAAATGAATAAAATAAATACAGTAAAATAAAATGTTTTCTCTTCCTTAGGAAGCTCTCCAGGTCCAGGTAAGATTATTGATTAAACCTAGAATATTTTATTATTTTCTATATATGCTATGATTTTATAACATGTGCTTCTCTCTTTTTTTTTAAACAGAAATATATCCCAATACAGGAATGGTTGTACTACCCATATCTGGTAATATTTCATTTAAAAGTTATTCCAATATAAAATTTAAATGATTAATAAGTAGCCATGAACAGAAAATACACCAGTCCTAGAAAACTGATAGGTTATTATTTTCCCCCGGAGTATGAATTCTTCATTTTTTCCAAACTATGCTAAGCTTAGCCTTTCATTGGATATGTTTTCTAAAAAAAGATAATAAAAAGCATTTTTGATATTTTTCCATATTGCATAGAATACAGTTTATCATAAACTTCATAGATTATGGTGTACTCCTTATTGTCTAAATAATTTAGAATGTATTTCCTTTTATACAGGAGTAACTTCCCAAAACCAATGAATACATAAATCTCAAACTCAGTTATAATTATATTTCCTTAAGTGAAGGAAACTTGAGATTTACAAGCTGACACTATTCTTTTGAAGAAACCATCTGGAAAGTTACTAAGTGTCTTTGTCAAAACACTCATTGGCCTCTGTGATCCCTTCATCTGTGAAATGAGTTTATCAGTACTGCCCTACATTCTATTGATTCCACAGTATTCCTGATTTTTTTTTAAGGCAATAGCCAGTTACTATGAAATTTGTGCTGCCATAGCAATTCTGATTCTTGTGAATAGTGAGGCCAATTCCATACAAGCCATTGAGTCCTCCAACCACTACTTGCCATTTAGTGAATCTGGTAAAGTTGGTTGAGATTGCTCCATATGTCTGAGAAGAAATGGCCTCCAGGTAATATAATTGGCAAAATTAGTGCCAGTTCCCAAATCTCTAACATGAAAAGTATTTTAAATAGGTTGCTTCTTCCATCTTTGAAGTTTTAAAAGGTAACTCTGATTCTCTTTTTTCCCCCCAGAGAACGCCAACAATGAATCAGGTAAATCAGTGTGTGTATCTGTGCGAGTGTATGTGCATGCATGTGAGTGTGTGTATGTGTGCAAGTATAGTGCATGTGTGTGTGTTAATACTGCTCAAAATATTATCAACAGTCACTATTTTGGGAAGAAACTATTGTGCTAGCTGCATCATGAACTAGTGCTGTGCTAATATTTCTTAGCTATTGCCAACTATTGGACTCTGCTAGCTATAACACTGCCGTGGAAGATCAGATCTAAGTTGCCAAAAGAAAATGAATGAGTAATTCTATGGCTATCCTTGAGTAAAGATAGTTTAAGGCAAACTTTTAAGCAGGAAAATCCCAACTGTCTATTCATGTTGTCAAAATTTGACCTTTTATTATTCCATAGTGCTGTGTAGTGGAAAGAACCTGAGTTTTAAATTTCAGGTCTGACACCTTCTAATCATATGATCTTAAACAATTTTTCTATTATTTTGAGCTCTGCTTTCTCATTTGTGAAAAACTAATATGTACCTATCAATTTATTCCCTCCACAAACTTTCATATTCTGATTTTTGCAGTTTCGTTTTTGTGTGTGTCTTCACTTTTAAAGGCAGTAACTGTGCATTGAATTCAGTGGCTTTTATTCATTGATGGTTCAACTTACATACTACACTAATTGAAATAAAGCATTAAAGAAACTCATGGAGTTTCTCTGTATGAAATTAAAAAAAACATTTCTTCAAGATCTAAAACATTGAGGTTATCAATCAATTTTATGATAATGGTTCTTTACTACACATCAGATTTTACTCTCAATTTCTCTAATTACTCATTGGCCAAACTAAGAGGAAAATAAAGGTAATTATTCAATTCATTTGAATTCCAAGGAGTACACTGGTCTCAACTTTCATGTAATTATATATATAAAAAATGTGATAACAATATACATATTTTTTCTTCATGGCAATATTTGGTAGTAATAATTTACTCTGTCATTATATTCAGATGGATTTTAGTCACAAAATTATTTTTCTCTATTGAAAAACAAGCCTACTTTTACCTTGAGGTAAATTGATTTTATTGTGCTTATTTTTAAATCTAAATAATTTAATACAGATAAAATCTCTGATAGCGCATTTCTTTTAATACTTAATCAGGTAACTACAGCAATCCTTGAAATGCTTTAAAAAATTTTAGCAGCCCTAACTGATTTGGCTCAATGGGTAGAGCATCAGCCTGCGGACTCAAGGGTCCCAGGTTCAATTCCGGTCAAGGGTATGTACCTTGGTTACAGGCACACCCCATTAGGGGATATGCAGGGGGCAGCTGATCGATGCTTCTCTCTCATTGATGTTTCTAACTCTCTATCCCTCTCCCTTCTTCTCTGTAAAAAATAAATAAAAAATATATATTTTTAAAAATTTTAGCAGAAAATACATATCTTCTACATAAAAATAAAAAGAATTATATTAATATATAGGAATAAGGATATGGCATGCTAGATAACAGAGATACCTATTCCAAAATTTTAGAAAGGAAAATATATTAGCCCCCCACAAGTCTAGTGTTTAGAAGAAGCACTGGGCTAGGAGTTAGATCATTATGTTCTCTGTTTCTGGTGTTCTGAAAGCCAGCTGTATTGGATGAGGGGCTCCTCCTTTGAACTGAGTAATTTCCTCAAAAATTAAATTAAAGAGCTAAGTGGCAAAAATTACTCTTTCCAGTCCAAATGCCCATAAGTTTATGAATTATGTAATAGTTAAATTAGTCACGCCACTGCTTTCTTTGGGGCTCTGGTAATTGAACCTGTGTTAGTAATGAAGATTCTTGGAATTCAGTACTAAAGAGTGACCTTAAAAAATGCTATATTCATTGTTCCTCAGGTTCCCTAAAAGAGCCCTATGATCCATCTCTAGTGAAGAGTTTGAATTCTCCTTTTTCCTCTCAGTGTAATGTTGTCTTGTGATGCTAAAACAGCCATGTCAGAAATGAATAAAATGATTCATTTTCAGAGATTTAAAGCAGTTATTGCTCATACACTGTTGCTTTCCAATTGTCTTTTCTTCTAGCCTGTCCAACAGCTCGGTGCCTATCCCTATGCTGCTTGGCATCATCCCCCACACACCATGCAGTATGTTCTTTTCTCACCATTCTATGGCATCACTCATCCCATCGCCTCTGGGAATGCTGAAAAAACTACTATGCCAGAGTGGTGGTAAGTTTATTTAAATTACTACATGTTTATGTTTTATCAAAGGAAATAAAAGAAAATCACTTACAGGACATACCATAAAAACATATTTAGAATAAACAGAGCAAATCAATGCTTACCTTATATTAGAGTTTTCTGAAATGGACATTGCAATACTTTCTGGCATCTATGACTAATGTTAATCCATTCCTCTGGAACAGGTAGAGCAGTGTTATTTATTCTATAAGTAAAATTTATTCTGATAAAGCTAAGGAAAAAAACTTCTCCCCAAACTAAAAATGTAAGAGATCTAACATATAATTCAACTTTCTGGTCCTTGCACTTTTACTAGTTTTTAAATGCCTTCCTTTTGGTTATGCTCATGATATACATAAGAATGCAGTATGGGGAGTAGAGCACAGATTTTGCATCTAAAAGTCACACATTTAAATTCTGGTCTTTTTCTTACTTGTAATAATATAATGATGTTTACTTTTTATAACTCTGAAGGTGAGTAAATATAATAATCTTTGTTAAGTTTAGTGCTGGAAAAACAGAAATAATATGTAGTAGTAATGTTTTTCTTAATTTGGTAAAAATTTTATTGCTGACAACTTATACCACATAATTTAAACAATTTTTGTTCCTTCAGAAAAATTAAGTAAATTCTCAGAATCTCCACAATTATGGCTCTTGGTAAGTTTGGAAATTACCTATCTCACCATTGATCCTAATTCCTTAATAGTAATAAGGACAAATATGATTATAGATTGTACAGTTTTTGTTCTGTTTTGTTTCCTGAAGTCTAGCTATGTCTGAACACATTAGCATATAGATAATAATTAAATTGGCTTGCACATTTGCAAATTTTTGTTTCATAATCTTATTAAATTTAAATAGCAACTTAAAATTGCCTACTTTTTAAAAAATATATATTTTTTTTATTGATTTTTTACAGAGAGGAAGGGAGAGGGATAGAGAGTTAGAAACATCGATGAGAGAGAAACATCGATCAGCTGCCTCCCGCACACCCCATACTGGGGATGTGCCTGCAACCAAGGTACATGCCCTTAACCGGAACCAAACCTGGGACCTTTCAGTCCGCAGGCTGTTGCTCTATCCACTGAGCCAAACCGGTTACGGCAAAATTGCCTACTTTTAACTAATATAATTTATTGTAGGGAGACTCCTATACAAGCACAGGAGTGTGGATGTTACTAATTTTCCATGAATATGTGACTTTGAGACTCTGATGAACCCAACAGTGGGGTCCTGTTCTTTATAATCTCTGCAATGAAATTATGAGCTAGTCACATAGTGAAACCAAATGTTTGTCTGTTACATGCAAATAAACTGAAATATCTACAGATTTTTTTAATTGTCTTCATCCCCTGTATAGGAGCTTCTAAGTGTGCATGTGAGTGCAATAGTGAGCGCGTGTGTGTGTTTTCCCTCTCCAATGGTGAAAACTTGCCTTTAAGCAGATCAAACTAAGGAAAACTATGAAACTCTAAACTATGTAGTATATTATCCTTCTGATTGCCTTACTATAAAAATACTTATCTAGCAAGAAAAAAATCTTTCTAAAACTGAACAATCCAGAGCAGTGGATATTTAACAGAAAAGCACATATATCATTGTGAGCTTCATCTTGAGATGAAGAGAAAATGACTATTAAATATATCATATAATAGTGTGTCTTCTCCTCAAGAATCTATAATTATAAAAGCATAATATGCTAATTAGACTGGATGTCCTTCTGAATGTCCTTCCAGAGGACCTTCCGGATGAATCTGGGGCTTCGAAGGAAGCTCCGGGTCCTAAGTGCTGGAGGGAAGCTGGGTGCTAGCAGCTGGGGGAAGGAAGGCCTACTCTTGCATGAATTTTGTGCATCAGGCCTCTAGTATGTACTATAACTAACCACATATTTATTTTTCTGCTTACAGATGTGACTGAAAATGTCATTCTCTAAATTTCTCCTGTCTACGCTATAAAACCTCCCTACCCAGAGGCTTTGACTATTATTTTAGAATAGGACACTCCCAAATTAAGGGTAACTTTTCTTCTTGAGTTCTCTACTGTTCATAAATAGCATGTCCTTATTTTCCTTAAGCTAAATTTTCTTTAGAGCTTATTATTTAAATTTCAGTTGTATCATGACAGCATGAAGGCCACTGAATCAGAGGTTATTAAACTCTTTATTAAGTTTCTACTATGGAAATTTTGTTTTAAAAGTCTTTGAATTGCTTCTTCTTTACATGCCATCATTTCAAATAATTGTGTGCAGTGACTGAGATTTTTTCTCTTCAATAAATTACACCTTAAGGCACAACCCATGTTTTCTGTCATTAGTCCATTTAACAGTATTTATATAATCCTTTTATGAGTCTTTATGTATGTAACATTCTGTTTTTATTAAATTACTTATGATACTTTCAATCCATTTTAATGAAAATAAAGTTAAAATGTCATTTTTGTCTGATGCTGGGAAAATCATAAACTGGATCCAAAATCTTTCTAAGTCAGCTGTTTATAGAATGTTTCTGATGAGGAAAAAAATATTTCCCTGAGAAGAAGTGAAGTATGGCAATTGTGGATGCACTAGAAATTTGAACCACCTGGTATTGCAATTTATCATCTCAGCACACACACAGTCATCTAGTATCTGTGGTGGGCATTGTCCTCCAGACCCAAACAAAGAGCTATGTTTCAAATAGTTAGTTGCTCTTCTATTCTCAAAGCCCAGATGAAAGTTATTTTCAACACAACCTTTCATGTCCTCTTAAGAACTATTGCATTTTCCAGGGTAAAACACACAAGTGACAAGGCTCTTATACCATAGCCTAACCCATCTAGTTGGTTATCAATTGTTCTGCATACTACCAAATATACATATATATGAATAACACAGAAACATGAATTCTTTTCTCTTTAAAATGGAAAGCCATTTAACATTAGGTCTGCTTTCTCTCAGTGTTAAGAAATACAACACAAAACAACTTGTTTTTGCAATCTAAAGAAGGTTTGTTAACATGTTCAGACTACTAGATCTGTAGCAATTTAATGAAGGATGCAGGGCTCTATGTCTTTATAAACTGTATCTCTTAGCTTCTGTCATCATCTTATTTTCCAAAGCACCAAGGTTACTTGATACTTCCAGTATCATGAATCCTACAGGAATAAAGTCATCAATTAAACGAATGCATGATGAAACTTGGATAAGACAGCCATGATTCCTGCAAACTAAAGTGTGGTGCAGGACTAGAGCAGACTATTCCTTCAAGCAGTCCTGCGCGGTAGAAACCTCTATTTTGTAAAGATGAAAGCAAACTATCAGTGGTGTTACTTTCTCCTTTTTTCAGTCTTAAAATCAGAATGGAGAAATAGGCATTTGTCAAGTAACTATCCGTAAAGCAAGTATTCGAAATTTATCTGACATGTACTACATTTAAAATACAACCTGTTATAGGCATTATTGCTTCTTTAAAATTTTAGTAATCCATTGTTATTCTCCAAAAAGCAATTGCGAAAGCCAAATTGGGAAATAGTATAGTGATATAGTTAACTATCCTTGCATCTTTTGGTTTTAAACAGTTACTGAAAATCCCCTAGCTCTGCAAAATTATTACTATAGGAGCACAGGCCTGTGGTTTCTCTAGTACTAAGCAGGATTGTCAGTATTTTTTTTTTTACATCTTTACTCCATACATCAGGAGGGAATACGGGGATTTGACCAGTTTCTAAGTCCATCTGTTTAAGTATACTCTCTGAATTAAGGACTAAGCATGAATGGTTTAGATTATCACTAGGTTTAAAAGAAGGCAAACTCTAATGACAGCACCAGTTATTACACGATTAAAAAACAACAACACAATATGAACAGCAGGTCATCATGAAGTCTCCATTACAAATAATAAGTAGCAAGACAGAAAATGAATCACAGAGTGTTTAAGAAGAATGGATGGTTTCCTTTCTACAGGTAAATGCCCCAAAACTCATAGGTTGAAGGCAAGGACTAGGGTTGGTAATATGATGTTACTATAGAATCCTTCTAATACAACTTTGACTTTCTCTTCATACAAAGCAACTAGAATATTCATAAAATGATTTTTATTCAGAAATTGGAGGTGGGGTGAGTCATCACTCTCTCTGACAGTAGCTTGAGCTAGATTTCTGCTCACCAGAATATTTTTATATTTACATATTAAGAATAATCCTGATGAGACTGTCATTACATTTTTTCTAGGGTTATAATGATTAGCCTTGCACAGATATCACTTCTGGTTTGATAATTTCTAATGCTATCATTACTGCCTCCACTAGATCCCTGAGATTTTTAATTATCATCTTGCTTCAGGATTTTACCTGCTATCACTTGGTTTGGTGACACGAGGCTCTTTCCATCTTTCCTGAGGTCAGAAATGAAATTGTAAATACTGTGTGTCTCACACTAGAGTTCTCAGTCAACTGTAATTGGGCTTTAAGGGCTGTTCTTCATGAAGAAGATTAAGGGATAGTCATCCACACTTTGTCTATAGACATGAGTAAGTGATGTGTCATTAGAATTAAGCATACCTACCTGCAGGTATTTTAAGGTATTTCCCTTTGCATTATCATCACCAAACCACCTTCTAGGGCCTGATAGATCAAACAAATCAATGAAAAAAAGGTTGCAAAAATTGATTCTGATAGTGATCTGAAGAATGTACATCTTCCCTTTCGGCTAGTCCTTCCAAATCATTGTTGCCACACAGAAGTAGATACATCAAGAGTGACCAGATATAAGGAGAAACTAGAAATATAGACTAGTGCATAAAACCTCCTAATATTTATTTTTTTAAATTAAATATTTATTGTTGAAAGTATGACATATGTCCCTTTTTTGCCTCAATTAATCCCTTCTAGTCTGCCCCTATCTCTTGCCCCAGGCCTTCACTACCCTATTGTCTGAATATGGTCTGTTTTGTAAAATAAAAATGCACAGTCACCTTCTTTTTGTTGGCCAGATCTAGCCCCTAAGATATTAGTCTACATATTCTACTTACATTAAGAAAGGAATTTTCTAGGGTTTTTTATCCTTACTTCCAGGCCATGTCAAGGTTAAATCCTAGTTACAGTGACGCACAGGTAAGCAGAGGGAAATAAAGGCAACTATTAGCTATAGTAAAGAAAAAAATCATGATTTCATCATGAAAGAGACTCAGTGAAAGTTTCAAGATCATTTTGAAGTTGGGGTTTCCCCAATGTTCCATATCTTCTAATATATTTTAATTTTTTCCAATAATTGAGATGCTACTTTTCTAAATGTCACGGGACCTACCAAATTATGTCATTTTAACTGCTATAGATCGAATGTTTCTCCCCCTATAAAGTCATAGGTTAAATGCTTAATCTAAGTGGGTTGGTACTCAGAAGAGGGGAATCTTTGGAGGCAATTAGGTTATAAGGGTGGAACTTTCATGAGTGGGATTAGTATCTCTATGCCAAGTGAGGATCTAGCAAGAAGACTACCATATTGCTCTCTGCAAGCCAGAGAGAGCCTTTATTAGACATCATACTCCCAGCCACTAAAACTGTGATAAATAAATGTTTGTCTTTTAAGCCACAGTAGTTTGTTATAGAAGCCTGAACTGACAAAGGCATGTAATTGTGTAATTCAACCACTCCATCTTGGATTTTTTTTTTCCCTTCAAAGAGCTTCATAGAAATGTACACTTAAAACTGACATGATCTTATTAACCAATATCACCTAAATAAATTTGCTTTGCAAAAAGTGAAGTCTATTAACATAAGCAATGAAAGATCCACTAGCACAGACCATGGAATTGATTCTATTCTATCAGAAATCACATGGTACCAAGTGACAAAAATACATCTTATATAAGGCCTGACAACAAGAAAGGAATTTATTAGTTCATGTAACTGAAGATCCCAAGAGTAAAGATTTAGGAACTTGAAAGTGGACAATAACTCTTTTGTTTATCCTTCAATGGAACACTTCTTTGGACTAATTTAATTGGCAGGTTATAGAAAGGATGGCTTGCCCAATCTCAGAACTTTATGGTTATTCAGGTCCTAATCTCAGAATAAGTAACTACATTGCAGCTTCTTTGAGTGTCCCAGCATCAAGAGGAGAATGCTAATTGGCTATAATTGGATCAAGGGCCTCTCACTTTGGATAACGGATTGTGGTAGCATGATATTCCTGGACTGCAACAAATACTCAATTCTTCATCCAAGAGTCATTAAACTTTTCTTCCTAGATATTAAGATATCTAATCTAATAAAAGACAAATAGGGTAATTAACCGTACTTCCGACACGCTTCCCATTGGCTAATCAGGGTGATATGCAAATTAACTGCCAACCAAGATGGCAGTTAATTTGCATACATAGGCACCAAGCCATGGACTGAGGCTTTAGGCCTGGGTCAGGTAAGAGCCAGCCAGCTATCATTGAGCCAGCGATGGTTGATGGCGGTGGTGGTGGGGAACCGGGGCGGAGCCAGCCAGCGATCCTTGATGGCAGCGCCGGGTAGCTGGGGGTGCCCCGGCCAAGGCCTAAAGCCTCGGCCAGAGGCTTTAGGCCTAGGCCAGAGCAGAGCCAGCCAGCGATCCTTGATGGCCATGGCAGCAGGGAGCTGGGTGTGCCCCAGCCCAGGGCTAATGTCTTGCCAGAGGCGTTAGGCCTGGGCAGGGGCCAAACCAGCAATTGGTGTGAACTACAGAGGAAACACCTTTTCTGATGGCTGATTGGCTTAGCTCCCTGTATGCCACTGGTAATATTCTTAGTAACTTGGGTAATAAGAGTCCAAATAGGTGTTCTAGGGTTTTTTACCACACTCCTGGAGAAAAAAAGGAAGGTCTGCTGCTGGAGGGTTAAGAAATGTCATATCCTGCCCTAGCCGGTTTGGCTCAGTGGATAATGCCTCGGCCTGCCCAACGCAGATTCTGGGTTCAATTCTGACCAAGGGCATGTACTTAGGTTGCAGGCTCCTCCCTGGCCCGGGCCCAGGTCAGGGCTCATGCAGGAGGCAACCAATCAAAGTGTTCCTCTCACTTTGATGTTTCTCTCTGTCTTTCCCGGTCTCTTCCACATTCTCTAAAAATCAACGGAAACACATCCTCAGGTGAGGAGAAAGAAAGGAAGAAAGAAAGAAAGAAAGAAAGAAAGAAAGAAAGAAAGAAAGAAAGAAAGAAAGAAAGAAAGAAAGAAAGAGAGAAAGAAAGGTCGTATCCTATGAAAGACACATCTTGAAAATGCCTAAAGAAAGTTGTCATTTTTTCATGGTAAAGGGACTGGAGTCTGTGTTGATGAAAACACCTTGGTGGCTGCGGTGACTGGCAGTGGCTGCAACAGTGTGGTGATGGGGCTGGTGCCTTCCCCTGATCAGCCCGGTCGATTCCCACAAAGGGAGGCCAGACTGTGGCTTAGGCCCGCTCCCCAAGGGGAGCAGGGAGCAGGTAGTAGGACATCCCCTAGGGCTCCCAGTATCTGATAGGGGGCAAGCTGGGCTGATGGACCCCCCCCCCCCCCCCGTGCACAAATTTTTGTGCACTGGGCCTCTAGTCTTATCTAATGAGAGAGTAATATGCAAATTAACCATCACTCTGTCACTCTGTCACAAAGATGGCAGCGGCCACAGAGCTGGAGTGAGCAGGAGGCTTGGGTTTCCTCTGACAATGGAGGAAGCCAAACTTCCCACCTGCCCTGGCCAGCACTGGGCTCCGCTCAAGGCTACAAAGTTTCAATTGTAGAAGATAAATAAATCCCAGATATCTGCTTCCAGCCAGCGGTGACCTCCAATCAAGGAGGGGCTGGGAGTCTGGGTTGCCAGGGGCAATCCAGGCTTCCAGACCTGGGCTCTGCTCAAGGCTACAAAGTTTCAATTATAGAAGATAAATAAATCCCAGAAAAAGAATAAAGAGAAAAAGGAGAGTCTGGGAGCTTGGGTCACCAGGGTGCATTGCCAGCCTGAAAACAGCCATCAGCCACTCACCCAGGCTGTCCACACCCCCATGGGGTGAGGTTCCCCACTGAGGGGCTTGACCAGCCTGCAAACAGCCATCATCCCCTCACCCAGGCTGGCCAGGCACCCTAGTGGGGACCCCCACCCTGAAGGGGGTGTGGCTAGCCTTAAAACAGCCTTCAGCCCATCACCCAGGTTGGCCAGGCATCCCCAGTGGGACCCCACCCTGATCCAGAACACCCATCAGGTCAAACCAGCCGGCTCCCACCCGTGCACTAGGACTCTATCCTATATAATAAAAGGGTAATATGCAAATTGACCCTAACAGCAGAACGACTGGCAATGACTGGTCACTATGACACACACTGACAACCAGGGGGAAGACGCTCAATGCAGGAGCTGCCCTCTGGTGGTCAGTGCGCTCCCACAGGGTGAGCTTTGTCCATCCACAAGCCAGGATGACGGCTTCCAGCACAGAGGTGGTGGCGGGAGCTTCTCCCGTCTCCTCAACAGCGCTAAGGATGTCCGACTGCAGCTTAGGCCTGCTTCCCACTGGCAAGTAGACATCTGGGGCTGCCAAAGGGATGTCTGACTGCCAACTTAAGCTCAATCCCACAGGGAAAAGGGCCTAAGCCAGCAGGATTAAGCTGCAAGTTTTCTCCCATATCTTACTCTTATTTTTCATATTTCACCCCAAAAAGGCTAAAACCATGCATTTCACAATAGCATTATCCAGCCACCCCACAGCTACTGAGGAAATCAGGTCCTATGCCCTATGATTGAATTGCATTCAAGTTCAAAAGTGAAGAGGTGATTCTGCATTGATGTGGCCCCACAGGGAAAAAGCAGGTAGATATGACACTGTAGAAAAAGAACATGATTTCAAATGTAATACACATTTAAATTTTTATTTAAAGTAACATGCACTGAGAAAAACTCACATATTAAAATAAATTATTACAAAATATTCATCACCCAGGTTCGTGACAATAATATCTTATCACTAGCATCTGAGAGCACCCCCTCATGTTCCTTATATAGATCTATCTATCCTCAGAGAAATCTAAACATGTCTAACTTATTTCCCCAGAAATTAATATTTGATAAATTCCAATAAGTCAATTTATGTATTTGTGAACTCTGTTATATTTTATGTTTGGTTACTGTCATTAAATAATATTTATGTAAAATTAATCCTCATTGGTTTGTGTGGAATTGCAGAGTCATTTTTGTGTGGCAGTATAATACTCCATACCACTGTATATTACAATTTATTCATACAAAATACTGTGGATTCACATTAGTGTTGATTTTAGTAAAATATGAAGAGTAATACAGCTAAGAATATTGGGTACATATATTTAGTGCACATATATATTATTTCTATTTGCTATATACCTGAGTGGAACCACTAGTCATGAAATAGGCAAATGTTTATCTTGGACAAAGACTGACATTGGTTTCCAGGGTGCTCTTGCCTATTACACTTATATCAGCATTTCTTAATATTCCTTTTGTTTGTTTTTGGAAACACTTGGTATGGCTTTTTTTTTTCATTTTAGTCATTCTGATGATTGTGTCATTAATTTATTATCTTTTTTTTTTGAAGTGCCCATTCAATCGAATCTATTGCCTATATACTATTGTATCAGTTGTTTTTCCTACTGAAATATTCTCAATTAAATTTAAACAAGTTAGAGACTGGATCCAGGTGAAGAGTTATGCTTGGCCATGCCAGGTTTGCTATATTAATTAGATACTCAAGTATGGAGGCCAAGAAGGCAAGTGGACTATATGAGTTTGGAGATGAGGATAGACGTAAGTTTAAAGCTATATATTTAGATGCTTTCAGATTGTGGGAGGATTAATGCCATGGAACTAAACAATATCAGCCAGACTAAGGCTAACTCCTTGGGTACTCCATCCCTAAAAGGTTTGGAAAAAGAAATATCAGAAGGGAGACTTGAAAGAAATGCCTAGTGAGTTAAGAGAGAAACTAAGGGTTTGACAGGTTTAGGAATTCAAATGAAGAGAAGCATATTTTAAAAAAGAAGGGATGATCAAGTCTACCAAATAGCACTGAGAGGATGGTTAACATGAACACAATTTAACAAGATGAACATTGTTGGTGACTTTGGAAGAATAAGTGATTTCAGTAAGAATAAAATTTGATGGGAACAGATTGATGAGAGAATAACATATTAGATATTTTAAAAGGCAGCATAGATACTTCTATGATACTGTCCTAGAGTAAACTAAAGAACTGGTAGGTGTTTGGAGGTATACTGTTAAAGGGAGAATGCATTTTGATTAAAGATGAAAGATATGATAGCATAAATTTGGTTTGCACTTGATCCTGAAGGTTAGGAAAACATTGGAAATGCAGCAAAGAGAGAATAATTGCTAGAGATGAATCATTGTGTGAACTCAAGTGGGTGGACTTGAGTGTACAGTACAGGAGTTGGTAGAGAAATAATTCAACACAATGAAATAATTACCCCACAGTCAGAGCCAATGAATATAAGAGCTTCTTGCAGGTCTATTTTTTTTTTAATTGTTGATTTAGAGGAAGGGAGAGAGGAATAGAAAAATCCATGAGAGCCGAAACCGGTTTGGCTCAGTGGATAGAGCGTCAGCCTGCGGACTGAGAGGTCCCGGGTTCGATTCCGGTCAAGGGCATGTACCTGGGTTGCGGGCACATCCCCAGTAGGAGATGTGCAGGAGGCGGCTGGTCGATGTTTCTCTCTCATCGATGTTTCTAACTCTCTATCTCTCTCCCTTCCTCTCTGTAAAAAATCAATAAAATATATTTAAAAAAAAAAAAAAAAAAAAATCCATGAGAGAGAAACATCAAATCTAATGCCTCCTGCTTGCACCCACTCTCCTCCCCACCCCGATGGGATCAAGCCCACAACCTGGGTATCCTCTGACTGGGAATCAAATAGGCAACCTTTTGCTATAAAGGATAGTGCTCAACCAACTGAGTCACACCACACCAGCCAGGTAACTTCCTGTGGGTCTTTGATTCTTGGGCATTACTGGCTAAAACCACATAACCCAGCTCATTCTGATTGTGGTACTGGCTCTTGCTGCTCTGATATAAGTCAAGTCAGTAATATGGTGCAGCGGTGTTTCCTGTTGCAGTGCATTAACATACTGTGCAGTGTACTAATCACATTCAAACTTCAATAATACCCTTTGAATTGGCTGTTATATAGATGTGGAAATTGAAGCTCCAAAAGAGCAAGTAAATTTAAAAGCAAGACTTAGCTGCTATGTTGCAGAGCTGTGAATCAGATTTCACATTTGAACCTTTTTTTCAGGAGGATGACCATAAAATTTGACATTTGATGCTGGGTACTTTTGAGGTGAAAGGCATAGGTCTAATGGTTTAAACTGGGACTATGGTTTAATTTTCTAGATTTTCTAGAGCAAACACAGGGTATGATTTTCTTTTCCTTCACTTTTTGATATCTTTTATATTCAATTCAAAGCATTCTTTTTAATTCTTTCAAGGCTATTTTTAACTATAATAATCTAAAGTTAACATTAAAGAGGTAATTAGGTTTTAAAAATTATAATAAAGACAGAAACACTTAAATATGCATCAAATATTAATTTATTGAAATGACTGGTTTGGAAATAGTAATAATAAGCACAATTCCAGGAACTATTTTATACATATTTTAGGTGTAATTATAGTATTTCCAATTGAAAATTAAAATTCTGTGGTAATTTTCAAATTAAAATTTGGAAAATGAGGTTATGAGTCAAAATCAAATTAAGACAAATGCTATATAATACATAAAATAAAGAAATACATTTTATTTTTCCATGTAGAATCATTAAAGAATTGTTACTTTTTTTGATAGCATGATACAAAGATCGAAAAGATGCCACATTTCCAGTCACAGTCAATTCTGTGGAATAGAGAAAAAATATAGAATTAGTTATGTTATGTAAATCACCATAGATATCTCTCCATTTATAACTTTCGCATAACTAATTCATTAGAGAAATGTTATTACAAATACACCATGTTGTGCTCTATCTTGCATATAAAATTTCCAAGGACCAAATAACATTTAACTTGCAATTGTTTCGATATCTGGTCTACCTTAATCACTAAAAAATTTGTATCTTAAAAAATGTTCCCCCTTTTAATCCTCACACTGAGACTCATTAGTTTTATTTTGACACATGAGTTAAAAGACAATATGTACATTTTGAATGTGATAAAACAATTAAAATTTATGGAACCTAAGGTATATAAATGAAAACACAAGTTGATTTTTAAAAAGAGTTCAAACATATTTATAGTAAAGCAGAAGAAACTTTTAGTTTTTTTCTAAAAATGATGATAAGCATAGAGACATAGGCACTTGAAATTAAACCATTCAAATCAGTCAATAACACATAATTAAAATTAAAATACAAAGATACATAATTTCAGGTGAGTACATAGTAGTCAACTGTTTAGGTGTCTATGACACATTGATACTTAATAAAAGTAAGTTCATATATTGATGGAATTTCTCACTACTTTCGCTTATCCAGGACAATGAAATATAAAAATGTATTAACTATAAGCAAAATCAGTCTAATCTCCAAACTCCCAAAGCTTACCAAAAGTGACAGGTAAACATTAATTTTGAAATCCTCTTAAACCTTAAAAAAGAAAACAAGATAAATAAATTACAATTCACTTTTTGGCAAGTACATTCCTTCTAAAAATTCTGAGTAATGAAATAATCATCTCAATTGTCTGCTCTCCCATGTACATGCATAAAAAACAAGATGTGAATAAAAGCATGTAGAGAATAGATGTTCACAAGGAAACTTCAAAATTGTATAAAAGAATAAATCATCTTTATTCCACACCCAGATTACCAAATTTAAGTCTGGCTTCAGTTAGCCTTAACTCCCTTTGTCTCTATTGTCAAGAGATTGATTAAATCAGACTCTGAAATTATTTCTTCTCAATACTCAGTATTTTCTACATAGAAAATTAGAACAATTATTTCTAAAAATCTGCAATTACTCCTACACATTGGTATTTAGGAGGAAACACGTTTTCTAGGTTATTTTACTGTGTAACTAGTGTTGAGAATCCTTGATCTAAAAAAATATGAGAATTTTTGAATCCATCGAATAGTCTTTTATTCTTTTATTCTTTTATTAGAGGCCAGGAGCACAAAAATTTGTGCACTCGGGGTGGTCCCTCAACCTGGCCTGTGCTCTCTCACAGTCTGGGACCCCTCGGGGATGTCCACCTGCTGGCTTAGGCCCACTCCCTGGGGGATCAGGCCTAATCTGGCAGTCAGACAGCCCTCTGGCAGCCTGGGAGCCCTAGGGGGATGTCCACTTGCCAGCAGGGAGCAGGCCTAAGCTGCAGTCGGACATCATTAGCACTGCTGAGGAGGCAGGAGAGGCTCCCACCATCACCGCTGTGCTGGCAGCCGTCAGCCTGGCTTGTGGCTGAGCAGAGCTCCCCTTGTGGCAGCACACTGACCACCAGGGTCAGCTCCTGCATTGAGCATCTGCTCCCTGGTGGTCAGTGCGTGTCATAGTGACCAGTCATTCCTAGTCATTCTGCTGTTAGGGTCAATTTGCATATTACCCTTTTATTATATAGGATTCTGTATCTCTCACAACTTCTACTCTCTTATACACATCATGAATGAAACAGCAGAGTTAATAAAGTAGGACTTACTTGTTGTAAGTTGTAAGCTGGGGCAATAGGCTGAGCCACCGGGTAGAACTCCCAGTTGAGGTCAAACAGAGGCTCTTGCATAGTCATAGCTCTCTGGGGGTAGGTCAGCACTTGCTGGGAAAGAGGCAGGACTTTGGACTGAGGAAGGGAGACCAGGGGCTGAGCCAGGGGCTGAGTGGGAAGCATGGGAGTCTGAAGAAGAGGCTGAGGGATCTGGGGCATCCAGGGCTGGAGCAGAGGCAGAGGAAGCTGTGCCTTGAGATCAGTGAGGTTTGGGATCTGGCGCTGAAGAAATGGCACTACTGGAGATTTAGGCAATTGCATCACATTGCGCTTAGGAATGATGGTCTCCTTAGTATTGGGGATTTCCATCACTTCAGGCTGAAGGAGAGGCAGCACCATAGCAGGCTGAGCAAGAGGCAGGATGTTTTGTGGAAGGACAGGGTAAGGCATGGGCTCAGCATAAGGATAGAAAAGAGGCTGTGGCTGAACAAAGGGGTGGATTTTGTCCTGGCGTTCATCCTGGAAAAAAAGAAAAATCTCTAAGTCCAAGATTCAGCTATAATTGTCATTCATGATGAGTTAACCTCCTCTCTATTGAGGAATCCTGAGTGAAAGAGAGAAGGAAAATCTGTTATTGATGCTGGGTAAGAAACTATTTGGGGACATGTGAAGACGAGTTTAATACTCATTGAAAGGTTTCTTACTAACCCACTCCTTTTTAGGGTGACCCAGATCAAACTGAAATCAGTGTTTAGGGATTTCAAGCTTGTTTCTCCTTTCTGAATTGCCTTCAATAACATGGCTAGCTGTACAGTATGGTGCTCAGCAGGCATGAACTTTTCAAGATAATGTGATAATTGTAAACCAAATTGTGTTCATATAATGAAGGTTAATTTAGAAAAGACTGAGAGGAACATTGCCAAGTTTTTCTTCTATGTGTTTTAATGAAATGTAAATCTTAATTGCAGGAGTTGCTCAACACTAGCTAACTTCTAGTACTACTTTCCTTAGTAGATAGTCATTATTTTAAGTCTTTAAAGAGGCATCATTTTGTAAATTCATTTGGTATAAGTTCCAAACAAACCCAACCCATTGGTACAACAGAGAAGCTGAAATATTAAAATTACATAAATATGTTACCAAACATGTAATTTAATTGAATAAAGATTTTTCTGTAGTCTAAGAAAATCTTATTTTTAATCAAGCCCTACTACTTAATAATTGTGTTATATTGTCACACAACTGTATATTCAATTGTTCTGTATCTCACTTCTCTTATCTGTGGAGTAGAAATTCTTTTATGAAGTGCATGTATTCATCAATATTAATATAAAACATAAAATTTTAATGTAAGTCATTGAGTACTTACTGTGTGCTAGCTCATCAACCTAAGAGATTATTAATATTCTCAGTTTATAGGTGAAGAAATTAAAGTGCAGAAAAACTTGGGGCCAAGGTTAAACAGCTAAACAATTATCAAAATAGGATTACCATATTTTCTTACCATTTCTTTTATCACCTATCTAAATTGAGAATAAGTGAACCTAGTTCCCAGCTTGGAAATGTATCTATTAGTGTGTATTTATGGAAAACAGGTACTCACCATTAGTATAGTGAGCAAGTCAATAATTATTCTTAAGTATTTAGTCTATATAAGTGGATTATGAGCTTAAAAATGCACTTATGTCTTAGCAATATATTGTCAAAATTTTGTTTCTTATATGATATTTATTTTATTATATTTTTAGACTGAAAAGGCACATCTTTTATATGTATTATATTTTATAATAATTTTTGAAAATATTCATTATAAATATTTAATAATAATCTTACTATATTTTATAATGATTTTTAAAATATTCTTATCATGAACATTATCATAAATATTTTTAAAATATTCTTATCTTTTTGCTGCTGATAGTAATTTTCTAAATTCTCAGGTTTCTGCTAGAAACAACACGAAAAGAATAGTAAACTCTATGAAAATCAAATGTAGAAAAGATATACATTTAAATATAAAGATTTACCCTCTCTTCTTTTGTGGTATGTAAAACTGAAACCCATTACCAGAGGGAAGAGGGTTGGAGGGTAGTAAAGACAAATGAGGCCAAATATATGGTGAAGGAAGATGATTGGACTTCAAGAGATAGGCAAACAATGCTATATACATATCATGTATCATAGAAATGTACATTTGAAACCTATATGATATTATTAACCAATGTCACTCCAAAAATTTCAAATAAATAAATAAATGTTTTTACCTTGTTGATGTGGGTAATAGACTCCTTTAAGAAAATAAAAATAAATATATGTTAAGTTTTCATAGAAAATTTTTATTTGCCAATATCAATCAGAGAATGAAGGCATTTAAAATGTTAATGTGGATTTCTTGCTTGCTAACATCATTAAAAACACACCATAATCATTGAAACTTATATGTTGCTCTGTTCTGCACAAGTCTGTTCTATAAACAAGACAGATGAATGCAGTCAAGCAAGAAAAGAAAGTTAGTGAACATAGTACAACAAAAAGCATTTAGTAAACTCTAATTTTCCTTCTCACTATGTTCCCTTCTTATGACAACAAATGACCTCTAAGACACCATCTTATTCTAAAAGAATAAAATTCATTCATAAGAAATTATAATAAGTGTTAATACATTCTGTTCATTGTTCTTAGTTCATTTGTTATGTTCAGATTTCAAATGAATTGTAAGAACTAAATACTTTCCCTATGATAACCTTGGTGAAGAGATAAAATATTCCTAGGTACCAATTAGCAGGTGACAGACCCCAAAAGTGATGCAAGTGTAAATATCTGCCTGACTCTCCCAGGCATATTTAAGACTAAAACTAAGTCTCACTGCTTCTGATTTACTAAAGTGACTCCTGTAATGACAAAATATGTCCATTTGCATATCTGCCCACCCCTTATATTGCCATTCTTTCTGATGGGTATCTGCTTTTCAGTTTGTACCACAGCTCTTAGTCAATGTGTGATCCACAGAGGTGCTCAATGAATATCAAAACAGTGAATGAGGTCAGTGTGGAGAGAGCTCTAGTCATATAAAAGGAGTGTAGCACTCACTTGAAGAAGGGGGTGGGGCAAGTGACAACATTTCAAGTAGCAGCTAGCATAGAGAATAGGGAATTCTGTAGACATTTATTTTGTCCTTAAACATATAATGGAAATTTACATCAAAACTTGTATGTCCGAACTAGCCTCATTGACTTACGTGCCCCAAAATAACACAATATAAAGAGTTGCTAGCATTTTACTGTCCGAAATGGAAAATTCCCTCAGAATGAATATTGTCTTACCTCACTGCTAGAAATGCTTTCTACAGTCTGTAAAGAAAAATACAAAATCAACAACTGGATCATCAAAGACTGTTACTTTTTTTAAAGAAATGTTTTATTGGTATTACTATTATTAATCTTCACCCGAGGATATTTTTCCATTAATTTTTAAAGAGCATAGGAGAGAGAGGGAAAGACAGAGAGAAACATCGATGTGAGAGAAACACATTGATTGGTTGCCTCCTGCACACGCCCTGACCAGTGCCCAAGCAAGGGAGGAGCCTGCAACTAAGGTATTGCCTTTGACAGGAATCAAACTGAGAACCTTTTGGTCCACGGTCAATGCTTTATCTACTGAGCAAAATTGGCGGGGGCTTTTATTGATTTGAGAGAGAGAGAGAGAGAGAGAGAGAGAGAGAGAGATAGGAAGAGGAAGAGGAAGAGAGAGAAGAGGTGATAGAGAAGCATCTATTCGTTGCCTTTGTCTACTGCAACCAGGGATCAAACCTGCAACCTTTTGGTGTATGGGAAGCTGCAACCAACTGATCACACCCGCCAGGGAAGAATGCTACTAAGGCTGGTTAGAAAAATTTTCTCTGAACAAAATATCTTACCTCTCTGGATACACTGATTTGTTCCTTCTGTAAAGAAAAAAATCACCATTTAGTTTCAATAGCTATCTTATTTTTCCTACTTACTTTTTACCTTCTTTATACAGAACTATCTCCTTCACAAATTTAAGAAATAAAAAATGTTTGTCTTTTGAGAGCCTTAAAAGGTAATTGTGTTTTATGACTTTTATATTTGATAATTCTAATTGTATATTCTTATTTTACCTAAATGAAGAACAATTTTTGATGGGTAACAGAATGAAAGTTATTTGAATTTTATCACTTTTTATTCTGATTACAAATATGTTTATGATGATTATTATTGCCTGGTTTTCCACCCTCTAGATTTCTTGGGGCAGACACAGGTAGGATTTGGCCCATGCCCTAAGCTTCATCATCAATTTCCTCACTGTAACAGGATATATTTATCTAGGTTGCACATGCAAAGCAAGATACATTTTGTGCAATATTACTTTTTTTTTTTTATGATTGTGTCTTCTTGTTTTGTCTGTGGCTTATTTGTTTGTTTTTTTGTTTTCTGATGGGAGAGTTGTATAGAAAGCATTTAAGCCAGATTTTCAGGCCTATAGGACACTATTGAAATAGTGAGGGACTATAAATGATTTTCTTCTTTTTTTAAAAAAATATATTTCTTTATTGATTTCAGAGAGGAAGGGAGAGGGAGAGAGAGCTAGAAACATCAACGATGAGAGAGAATCATTAATCGGCTGCCTCCTGCATGTGCCCTACTAGGGATCAAGCCCACAACTTGGGCATGTGCCCTTGGCCAGAATCGAACCTGGGGCCCTTCAGTCCACAGGCCGATGATCTATCCACTGAGCCAAACCAGCCAGGGCATGATTTTCTTAAAAGTATAGAAAACAACTGTTGAATTTCTGCTTTATTTGTAAATTTTAAGTATTGGTGATGTTATTTACACATGAAAAAAGAAATCACTGTAAGTTAATCAGTCACAGATTTTCTTACCTCCTTTGCAAAAGCAAAGGCCACCAGGCAGGCAAGGATGAGCACCTTCATGGCTTTCAAGTCCTGTGAATGAGAAAATGGTATTATGGTTGTCAATCTAATATATTTTCTTAATTCGGTAGGGTTCCTTTTCTTTTAAGGAAAGATAATTAAGTGTCTTAATTTTAGAAAAAATAATAATAGAAGTTTATTATATAACCAAAGTCAATATCTTCTATGGCTTTTTAGTCTTACATATCAATTTTATACTTCATTTTCAGCATTCAGACTTTTCAGCTATCACCTCTACCCTACCTCAATCCTTTTCATCTTATTCACAGTACCATATGTTGGTTTTTTTCTGAAGACAGAAAGAAGTTTTAAATATTTATATGAATTTTATTAATTGATTCATTTAAAATTAATAATATTTATTTAGCACCCTTTGTTGCCTGATGCTGTCCAGGGTGTGGGTTTATAACAGTGAACTAAATATTAAAGTCTCCATACTGATGTATCCTCAGACTTATTTAACAGACTGATTAAAAACTGACAGAAGATCATTTTTATTTTACCTTTTTTTTACTAAACAGTTTTCATGAATATCTGTTTTAATCATATGCAAATTGACCACAAGGCGAAATGACTGGTCACTATGATGCACATTGACCACCAGGGGGTAGGTGCTCAATGCAGAAGCTTTCCCCTGATGGGCAGTGTGCTCCCACAAGGGAGCACCGCTCAGCCAGAAGCCCTGAGCTGGGCTCATGGAGGTGGGAGCCGCTCCCTCCTCTGCGTCAGTGCTAAGTATGTCTAACTGATGCCTTAGGGAAGCGGGCCTAAGCCATCAGTCAGACATCCCCAGAGAGCTCCTGGACTGAGAGGGCACAGGCTGGGCTGAGGGACCCCCACCTGAGTGCACAAATTTTGTGCACTGACCCTCTAGTTTCTTATAAGACTGGGATTTTTTTTTTTATATCACTTCATTATTTGCCCCACTTATCCACATTTTTTTGACACTGATCCAATTTTTTTCTTCATGTGTACCCACTATACAGTTTTCATCCTAATGATGTCTCTTCTCTTTTATGCCATATAACGTTAGAGATCATACACTATGCCTCTTCTTTTTTCACTGATCTCTTGATGACTTACCAAAGTATCAGGTTCTATTGCCTAGTCCCCACTACAGGCTGCTTCTTATCATAGCATATCATAAAATATAAGTTAACACTTTTGACTGAAATGTACTAAATGCTTGATTTTGTTCCATCTCTATAATTTCTTGTAAAAAATGTTTGTGCCACCAAGATATTGTCACATATATTCTTCAATCCTAGATTTATAAGCTAAATTTCTGAACTACAAATATTTCATTAAAAACATCCTTAATTCATCTGTAAAATATCCTTTGTATTTTTAAGGCTGAAAATATTTCCCTTTATTAGGCAAAAATATGTTTTCTAGATTTTCTTACGGGTACTATTTATTTATTAATTTTACTATGCTTAAGAGCTCCATATGTCTCTAATTAATTTTTTATTGTCAGGTCTCAATGTATATTTTGCTACATTAGAGGTCATTATGAGTAGGGCAGATCCAATTGCATTTTCTATATTTTATAATTAAAATTTTTAAGCCAAAGCATTACCATTGAATAATAGTCTAAGGTACTCTTTCTTTTAAAATTTCTCTTTTGTTTTTGTTTTCAAGTTATTTCTAGCACATCCAGATTTTTTCTTAAGAAGTTAAACTTAGTTTCTTTTTAGCTGAATTTCTTTTTTACTTAATTTCATGTGTATATTTTAATATTATTTTGAAATATAATTTGAACAATATAGTAGGATGTTGCATGTTGTAAACAAGTTTGGTGAATACACTTCAAAAAAAATTACCCATAAGCATTTCAATGAGTACATGTTCCAAGAGAACTCCCGCAATATCCTACTCAATATACCACTTGATGAGTAAAGCTTTCCCAATAATTATTCATATCCCTTATAATAATTTAAATATATTTGCTTTTATGACTGTGATATGTTTAATCTAATTGAAAGTCTTATTTAATTTAGAAAGCAGATTTTTTAATATAGCTTGCTAACTAGCCTTGTACTAAAAATATATACATATTAACAACCATTTCTACATTTTCTGTCCATATAAAAATTATGTGGTCATTATAATTTCTACCAAATATGTATAGGCATTTCTACTTTTTATAACCTAAGTGTTGAAAATAATGTCACCACTACTTCAAATACCTTTATTTCAAAGACTACATTTGAAAACATTCTCTTCATATATCTCAATCGAGTTGAAATAAAGCTAAAGAGAAGATACAGCAACTTTATATCTGAAAGTCTTACCTTTTTTTCCAAAGTGGAGGACCAGAAGTGAAAGAGGAGCTAAGTGGGTGATGGACTGTCTGTTTTTGTGACTATTTATATACTGTGTTCAATGGCATGTTAATTTTGTGGTTTGAAAAAAATTCAATAGTATGTTTAAATTCCAAGAAGTCTACATGATTAGAAAAAGATTTCTGCTTAATATCTGTCCCCAGAAATGCTGGGGAGCATTTTAACAAGAAAGTAATTCAATTTTGATAAAGGAAATATGTCCAGGAAATACAATTGTTTAATTATTAAAGATAATCATCAGAGGACAGTGACCCTCTGGCTCAAAATCCAAAGTATGAGGATATAATTAGGTCTCTAGTATTTGGTGGATCTCAATATCTCAGGGGTGGGGGAATGCTATATGAGAACCACAGTAATTCAGGGGGCTTCACTAAGGCCACAATTTCATGCTAAACTGAGCAGTTGTTAATGTTTTATGCTGCAATAGAGAAAAATGACAAGAAAAGAAATCCATGATGCTAGCTTATTCATAAGTCAAATGCTTGGCTCTCAGGATCACTTGGTTTGGGAAAAACAAATCATTAACTTAAAACTAATATATTAAAAAATATTTTTAATCTTCACCTAAAAATGTGTTTAATTTATTTTTTTGAGAGAGAGAAATGGAGAGAAGGAGAGAGAAACCTTGGTAGATCATATATACCCTGACCAAGGATAGAACCTACAACCTGGATATGTGCTCTGACAAGAATTGAACTGCTACCATTTGGTGTGTTTGGACGATGCTCCAATCAACTGAGTCACAGTGCCCAGGCAAAACTAACATCTTGTATGCAAGAAGAATAATCCTTTCTCTGTAATGGAACATACCAGAAAAGGAATCTGGATGGCTGGTTTAGGTAAAATCCTTGGTAAATTTGTTGCAAAAGTTTTATAAAATGTCATGGAGACTTATTTACCTGATAAATATTGGTTACCTGTCTCTATTCAAGCATGCAAACTATAATAGCTTCTTCTTTTTTTTTTTTAACTTAGAACCAACCCTATGCCAGGCATAGTGCCCTTTACAGACTTATCTTGTATAATTGTAACAAAAATATCATGAGATAACCTTCCTCTCCATATTTTCAATGAAGAAATGGAGACACCAAAAGACACTTGCAAAATCCATATTATTTGTTAATTGCAAAGATACCAGTTAAAACCAGATCTGAGTACTTGCATTTTTATTTGATTATATTCAATGCTGTGTCTTAACTCCATGAGATTTTTTAATAAGATTGAGTTCACAATGTAGCATTTGGGCTTAAATGTTCAAAATTTGAGGAAACTCCATATTGTTTTTCATAATGGTTGCACCATTTGACCCAGTGATCCCACCTCAAGGAATATATCCTAAGAAATCTGAAACACCAATCAGTAGATGAGTAAATAAGAAAGCTGTGGTACATTTACACAGTGGAATACTATGCCACAGTAAAAATGAGGGTTCTCTTAACCTTTGAGACAGCAAGGAGGGACCTGGAAAGTATTATGCTAAGCGAAATAAGCCAGTCAGAGAAAGACGTGTAACACATGATCTCACTCTTATGTGGAATCTAATGAACAAAATAAACTGATGAACAAAATAGATCCAGAGACATAGAAGCATGAACAGACTGTCAAATCTCAGAGAAAAGTCAGGTGGGTGGGAGGGAAGAAGTCAACCAGAGAACTTGCATGCATATATGCATAACCCATGGACACAGACAATAGGGTGGTGAAGGTGTGGGGCAGGGGATGGAGATGGGCTAGAAGGGATTAATAGGGTTGGGCGGGTGGGGGGAGAAACAGGAAATATGTAATACTCTCAACAATAAATATTTTTTATTTATTTATTTATTTATTTATTTAAATATATATTTTATTGACTTTTTACAGAGAGGAAGGGAGAGAGACAGAGAGCCAGAAACATCGATGAGAGAGAAACATCGATCAGCTGCCTCTTGCACATCTCCCACTGGGGATGTGCCCGCAACCCAGGTACATGCCCTTGACTGGAATCGAACCTGGGACTTCCCAGTCTGCAGGCCGATGCTCTATCCACTGAGCCAAACCGGTTTCGGCAACAATAAATATTTTTAAAAAAATAAATGTTCATCATTTATCATGCCTGGATTAGAGGAATGGGCACTTTTGCTGAATGTGAGCAAGAGCCGCTAGTCTTTAAAGAGGTACTTTTCTTTGAAACTTAAAAAGGAGTTCAGTTCTGAGACATGGTTAAATAGGAATAAATTATTTTGGCTGAAGGAAATTTTGGTGCTTGAACAGAAATATGTTACAATCAAAAGACTGAGACATAAGGGTACCTGAATGAATAAGAAAACATTTATATAATATATTATATATATTTTATATATATATATATATATATATATATATATATATATATAGTCTATTAGAGATCAACCTCAGACCAACAGATTCACACCGACTGAAAGTGAAAAGATGGAAAAAAATTTCCATGCAAATGGAAATGAAAAAAAAAAGCAGGGGTAGCAATACTTATAACTGACAAAATATACTTTAAAATGAAAGCCCTGACAAGAGATAATGAAGGCCACTATATAATACTAAAGGAATTGATACAACAAGAGAACATAACCCTGGTAAACATATATGTGCCCAATATAAGAGCACTTAAATATTTAAAAAGCTTTCAGAGGAGTTCGAGGGAGAGATTGACAACGATACAGTCATCGTAGGGGACTTTAACATCCCACTGACATCACTGAATAGATCTTCCAGACAAAATATCAACAAGGAAACAGAGACTTTAAAAGAAACACTAGACCAGATGAATTTAATTGACATTTACAGAACATTCTACCACAACATTGCAGAATATACATTCTTCTCAAGTGCACTACCACCAATAAATCAACAAACAACAAGTACTAGTGAGGATGTGGAGAAAAAGGATCTCTAGTACACTGCTGGTTGGAATGCAGATTGGTACAACCACTATGGAAAATAGTATGGAGTTTCCTAAAAAAAAAATAAATAAATAAATAAAAATGGAAGAGATTAACTAATGAACTTAAATGCATATATTAGTATATATAACCCATGGACAAACAATAGTGTGGGGAAGGCCTGGGGAGGGGAAGGAAGTGGAGAGGATGGGGTCACTAGGGGGAAATACTTTCAACAATAAAGATAAATTTCAGAAATGAATTCCCTCAGGTCTGAGCGCATATCGAGAGTAAATGATCATCAGCTAAGGTTTACGGAACTACAGCAGATTTTTAAAAAGGAAATTAGAGCCCAGGGAGGAGAAGGGTCTTGCCCAAAGTCCACAATAAAGTCTGAAGCAGGCTTCAAAGTACTTAATATGTTTCTATTTATAATCGAAGTCTTTTAAATTTCTCTGTCTCTTTAGTGATTGATGTTCATGTATGTAATTGGCTGACTGTGTCTGAAACCGCTCAATTTTACTATGTCCTTCTCTCTGAGCACTGGGTGTAATAGATACATTCAGGACTTAAACATCCCTTCAAAAGTAAGTAAATAAAGCAGTGGCATAATTAGTCATTTTCCTTCATAATATAACTTCTATTCATATTTTGCTAGATGTATGAGGGAGGGGAACACTTCTAATTGTCCTACATGTTTTATATTTCTTAGAAAACCTAAGTCAATGTCCATAGTCTATTTGAACTGTACAGCATGTTCCTATTGATCTCAGAGAAAGCCATGAAAGAAATGATGAAATGATCCCAATGTTATAGATCCAATAAGAAAAGACTGTGGCTGCCAAGTTGCCGTATGTGTTAGCTCTCTGTTGACAAAGCTTGGGGTGGCGGTGGTGGGGGCGGAGGGGGGGGGGAGAGTGATTTCTAAGAAATGAAGCAAGCATTCAACATTTCCTTTTTATTTTCTCAGCAAATGCTTTGCATATTGTGCAATGAATACAGCATCTCCTTATTCCTCTCTTTATTTTGAATTACCTGAATCAGTACAGATTTGGAATCAAATGGTCCAGAAAAATATGCAATACCATGACAAAGGAAATCATGACTCTTAAGCTAACGAAAAGAAATACATTGAGAAGCCAGCGATTTAAGATAACAGGAGGTGCTAGTGGTTAGATACGCGTTGGAACACAATGATAAATAAGAAATAAAGTACCAGGTGAGCAACACAAGATTACCTGGTGCATAACTTGGGGTGCCGTTTCATACCATAATACATAAATTTCATCCATTAAAATTTTATAAGACAATCCTGCAACAAGAATAAGATATAATCAAAGTGTTATAGGAAAATTCCAGGACAGGAGGAACAGGGAAACTGAGACAGGGAAGTGAAAACAAGGCCAAGCAGTATGGACAATTTTCAGCTGGCCATTTTCTTCCCCTTCCAAGGACACTTGAGAGCAAAGTGTCCAAAGCCTCCTAATCAGAGAATGCAGGAAAGGGAGAGAGAGGTAGGGAGGAGTCTTTCTCACCCACTAAACAAAGAATTCAGCTGTTTTGTGGAAGGGGAAAGGAAAAAGGGCAGTTTTATTTTTTTACTCTCAAGCAGAAAAGCCAGCAGACCCAAGGCTTGACAAGACAAAATTGCCAGGTGCTTCTCATGAATTCTGGGAAGGCCACAACAAAGTAAAAAGGAATCTTGAGAATTAATCTGTATGAAAATATTCAGCAGAAGGATTTTTGAAACTTATGGACAGGAAGGTATATGATGCCTTGAATCCCCACCCCACACATTCTTCATGTCAGCTGAGAGCCCAGCCTGTCTGTGCTTCATAAGCCAGATGGTCAGATTCGCTTGCCTTGCTTCTTTAATAAAGGTGCATGCTTTAATTGTTTTCGTAAAACTGGCTTTATCACAATGCAGTCATCTGGAGTTTTCTCATTTAAATTCACTTATATGAAAAGACAAGAATTGAGGTTGGAGACAGCCCTCTCCCTCTGACTCGGTGTCTGCCAGAGGTGCTGCTACCAAAAGCAAGGACAATGTGCCATAAACTGAACTTGTTCAGCCAAAGCTCCTTTCCGTACTGGGTGATGGGTCTGAAATGTTCCGGGATGAAATTTGGGTGAAACACAAAGTTAGAGCTGAAGCCATATAAACAATACCTTCAGGAAAGAAAGCAGATAGAAAAGCAGGATAAAGAGTACAAGAAAGGGCACAAAATGTTCCAAAAAAGGAACTGTAAAAGACCCTAAATATCCTCCATGTGGTGTGTTCAAGATTACTCAGAGATGAAAACATTGAAGACGTGAGGATGTGCATTATTTGCTAAGGATACTACAACTATTTAGAGATAGAGCTGGTACTAAAAACCTCAGTTTATTGAGTAATGTTTGAGGAACTCTTTAATAACTTCCAAAACATGAGGAGGGATAGGAAAGAAAGGAAACTAAACAAATAATGTGGACTTGTATTGCCGCTACCTGCGCAGCGGGTTCAGGAGGACCTGTAGGAGGGCTGATGCACAATGAAGACATTACACAAGAAATAAGTTTTAAGCATGGGGCCCAGGTGGAACCTCTTTTGGGAAGAAGAAGAACCATGAGTCTTTGCCTTGCCTGTTTTTATTCAACTTGGTTACACATTTACCCTTAGCAAAGCATGTAGGCAGAGCACATAGTAAGCAGATAGTATCAAAGGTCAGTAAAGCTCAGTAAACATTCACTCCAAGATGATCAGGTCAGGAAATTGCTTGGAGACTCCATATTCTCAGCGAGAGCAATCTGTGCTGGCATCAGCCCTGCTGGCGCCCAAGGTCCATGGCCTTCCAAGCTCCTTGCTGAACTTTCAGTCCAATGCTTCTATCTGGTGGTCTCCAGCGTTGTATAGTGATCCAGGTTTATGAACAAGATAACTTATAATTGATTAACTCTGACAAATTGTTAAAGATAGATATATTTGCTCTAACAGGTTTGGCTCAGTGGATAGAGCGTCGGCCTGTGGACTGAAAGGTCCCAGGTTCGATTCCAGTCAAGGGCATTTACCTTGGTTGCAGGCACATCCCCATTAGGAGGTTTGCAGGAGGCAGCTGATCAATGTTTCTCTTTCATCGATGTTTCTAACTCTCTATCCCTCTCCCTTATAAAGGTTCAAGTGATACATGATTTCTAAACATATTTTCTCACTGCCTTGTTTTTCATTTCCTGCCTCCTCTTGAGTGATTTTTTTTTCTAAAATATGTTTTCACTGATTTTTAGAGAGAAAGAAAGAGAAAGGAGAGAGAGATAGAAAGATCGCTGAGAGAGAAACATCACATGGATTGGCTCCTGCACACCCCTTGACGGGGAATTAGCCTGAAACCCAGGCACTTGTCCTAACCAGGAATCAAACCTGCAACCACTTGGCGCATTGGTCAATGCCCAATCACTGAGCAACACCAACCAGGTACCGAGTGAATTATTTTAAATTACAGTGTTCTTCCTTATGAAGATTACTAGAGGCCCAGTGCATGAAATTCATGCACGGGGATTAGGCCTAAACCGGCAGTCGGACTTCCCTCTCACAATATGCGACTGCTGGCTCCTATCTGCCCCCCCTGCCAGCCTGATCAACCCTAACCACCTCTGCCTGCCAGCCTGATAACCTCTAACTGCCCCCCTGCTGGCCTGGTCACCCACAACTGCCCCCCCACCAGCCTGGTCGACCCTAATTGCCCCCCTCTACCAGACTGGTCGCCCCTAACTTCCCCCCCCTGCTGGCCTGGTCACTCCCAACTGCTCTCACTGCCAGCCTGGTTGCCCCCAACTGCCAGCCTGGTCTCCCTCAACTGCCCTTCCCCACCATCCTGGTTTCCCCCTACTGCTACCCCTGCCGGCCTTGTTGCCCCAGGCTGCCTGCTGGTCATTACTGTTACTGTGATGGTGTCCCAGACAATTTGCATATTTCTCTATTATTAGTATAGATGATGCTACATCTACACTAATAAAAGAGAAACATGGTAATTGACATACGACCGCTACTCTTCCCATTGGCTAATCAGCGTATCCTTATGCAAATTAACTGTCAGCCAAGATGGCGGCCGGCAGCCATGCACTGAAGCAAACAGAGAGGCTTGCTTCCTCCAGGAACTGCAGACTCCAACGTTCCCCACCTCACTTGCCAGACTCTCAACTGCAACTCTAAGCAACTATTACTATGTTGCAAATAAGAAGCTAAACAAAACCGGCTGTCAGTCAACCCTGGACCGCAACACTGTATCCATGTTCTCAGCAGCGAGGCCTCAGAGCTAAAGCTGGCCCAGAGTAAAAAAAAAAAAAAATGAAAACAAGGAGCGGTTGGGAGCTTTTAGTCAACTGCCAGCGGGAAAACAGCCCTCAGCCCCTCAGCCAGCTTGGCCAGGCACCCCATTGGGGAACCCCACCCTGACCCAGGACACCCTTCAGGGCAAACCAGCCAGCCCCCACCCATGCACCAGGCCTCTATCCTATGTAGTAAAAGGGTAATATGCCTCCTGGCACCTGGATCAGCAGAGCAGCGAGGCTCCCGGCACCGGGATCAGCATGACAGGGGGCAGCGCCCAAACCCTCTGATCGCCCTGCGGCTCTGTGAGTGACAGGGGGCGGGGCCAAAACCTCCCTATCTGCCCTGCTCTGTTCGTAACAGGGGAAGGCGCCCAAACCCCCTGATCAGCTCTACTCTGTGCCTGATAGGGGGGGAGCTCCCCAATCCCCCGATTGCCCTGCGGCTCTGTGTGTGACAGGGTGCAGCGCACCAACCCCCTGATCGGCCCTGCTCTGTGTGTGACAGGGTGAGGCGTCCCAACCCCCCGCCCCCACGGGCCCTGCTCTGTGTGTGACAGGGTAGAACCATAACCTCTCCATCGGCCCTTCCCTGAGTGTGACAGTGGCGGTGCCCCAACCCCCTGATCGGCCCTGCTCTGTGGGTGATAGAGGGTGGCGCCCCAACCCCCCTCCATAGGCCTTGCTCTGTGTGTGACAGGGTAGAGCCACAACCTCCCCATTGGCCCTGCCCTGAGTGTGACAGGGTGCAGCGCCCCAACCCCCTGATCCACCCTGCTCTGTGTGTGACAGGGGGCGGTGCCCCAACTCCCCTGTCGGCCCTACTCTGTGAGTGACAGGGGGGAGCTCCTCAACCCCCTGATGGGCCCTGCTCTGTGAGTGACAGGGGGCAGCGCCCCAACCCCCCTGATGGACCCTGCTCTGTTAGTGACAGGGGGCAGCGCTCCAACCCCCTGATCGGCCCTGCCCTGTGAGTGACAGGGAGCAGCGCCCCAACCCCCTGAACGGCCCTGCTCTGTGCGTGACAGGGGGTGGCGCCGCAACCTCCCCATTGACCCTGCCTTGAGTGTGACAGGGGGTGGTGCCCCCACCTCCCAATCAGTCTACCCTGAGTGTGACTGAGGGTGGCATTGAAACCTCCCGATCCGCCCTGCTCTGTGCATGACGGGGCGGCGCTTCAACTCCCCAATTGGCCCTGCTCTGAGCCTGACCAGGGGCTGCACTTAGGGATTGGGCCTGCCCTCTGCCACCGGGGAGCAGGCCTAAGCCAGCAGGTCATTATCTCCCGAGGGTTCCCAGACTGTGAGAGGGCACAGGCCGGGCTGGGGGACCCCCCCCCCCCCCGAGTGCACAAATTTTTGTGCACCGGGCCTCTAGTATAAAAATAATACTTAATGTTTATATTTGGACAATTTCTATCTGCAATGTGATTTATATACCTTCTCAACATAATTATATCTATTTCTAGATAAGAAAAAGTTATAGTTTAAATAGATTAAGCAATCTCCAAATCATTGTAACATTTGTTCATGATAATTAACCTTCCTTCGTGATATTTTATCAGCTTGGCTTCCAAAATTCACAAATGGTTTGGAAATTGTCCTCTCTTCAGCTATTTTTTTGTCTTTCTAGGAGATTTTCATGAACTTTTCTATTTTCTCTCCCATATTACTTTTTTATTATCTAAGGGGTTGTATCCTTAGCCAACTTCTCTTCTGGCTCTGCACCATTTCTTCTATGTGACCTCTTCAATTTTCATTATAATCAATAAGTTAATTACTCCTAAACATTCAGCTCCAGTCTGGACCTTTTTTTTTCTCCCAGTTAAAAATCACATATTTAACCTTCCTCTGGATTTTTCTCTCTAAAATTGTCTTCAAGTTTGTCCCTTTCACAAATTATAAGATGTCTTAGTGGGTTAAGTCTACTATAACAAAATACCATTGGCTGAGAGTCTTAAACAATAGACACTTCTTTCTCATAATTCTGGAGGCTGGGACATTCTGGATCAGGTTCCAGAATGATGGGATTGCTTGTGCGGGCCTCCTTCCTGGGGGAGCTGCCTTTTTCCACTACCTGTCAAGGTAAAATGAGAACGCTCTAGGGTCACTTTTTCCTGTGATGGCACTTAATCTCATAATGAGGATCCGAGCTCATGACCTCTATTAACCTAACACTCAAAGGCCCCATCTACTAATACAACACATTGGTAGGTAAGCTTCAACATTTAAATTGGCCAGGGTATGGAAGGATGCAAACATATGAATCATCACATAAGGTAAACCTTTTCAAGGCAGAAATAAGAAATTGTCACTTTGAATTTTTAATGCCCAAGAAGTTTTATGTTATTAATTGGTAGTCATATGTTGTCTTGTATTTGTCAGGGCAGTATTTTTCATTTTAGCAATTCACAGAAATATAACACAAACTTTTTTTTTAGTTAAATAAATGACATAATGGGTCTTGTTATAGACTATAGGGCATACTTTCATTATAGGAGAAATAAAAGAGGGGGAGGAGAAATATGAGGAGAAGGGGGAGGAGGAGAAATAAAAATGAAAGGGCAGGAAGAGAAGAAGAAGAGAAATCCAGCACAAATACTATTATAAATACCCATTTAGAGATTGCATCTTTATGTCTCCAATTTAAAGCCATATTTGTGACATAGTAGTCAGTCTTTATTGAATTTTCCCTTGTATGAAAGACACTGGCATTTTCAAACAGTCTGGTGTTTGGGTACAGCTGATACGACATCTGATTTACTTAAATATAAAATAACAGGACAAGTTCTGGCCCATCAATATTCTAAAATGGCCTACTGTTCATGGAGGAAGAATCCATAAGTAACACACAAAGGCTAGTCCTATGTGTAAATTCCACTTTTCTTTTTTCCTTCCATCACACATAATCCCCATCCTATCACCTTGAAGCAGAAAATGATTTGTGGAATAATGCCTAAATTTTCGTGTCCCAACCCAAAATATGGGTGAGTTAAGTTAATGGTAGTTTTTAACTGTATGTATTAGAATTTGTCACTTTTTATTACCTGGCAGTTTGTTGGTTTTTTCTGATGTTGTAGTTTGGTAGTGTTTCTGGATCACTACTTCACATTTTGTTCAGTAGGCTATAAATATCATAGATTTATTAGAATAGTGTCTAGTAACATGGCTTAAGAGAAATCACTGAAGAAATACTAGTAATTGAGTAAAGAAAGGAGGGAGAGAGAGAGAGAGAGAGAGAGAGAGAGAGAGAGAGAGAGAGAAAGAGAGAGAGAGAAGAGGAAGAAAATCATTTGAGATTTTCAAAATAAATAAAGCAGGATTTATTTATTTATTTAATAAGGTATTACATATGTGTCCTTATGCCCCCATTGTCCCCCACCCCCACACCCAGACTCATGCCCAGCCCTCCCTGGTGTCTGTGTCCATTGGTTAGGCTTATATGCATGCATGCAAGTCCTTTGCTTGATCTCTCCTCCTTACCCCCACCCTCCCCTACCTTCCCTCTGAGGTTTGACAGTCTGATTGATGCTTCTCTGTCTCTGGATCTATTTTTGTTCATCAGTTTATGTTGTTCATTATATTCCACAAAGGAGTGATATCATGTGATATTTATCTTTCTCTGACTGACTTATTTTACTTAGCATAATGCTCTCCAGTTCAATCCATGCTGTTATAAATGGTAAGAATTCCTTCTTTTTTTACAGCAGCATAGTATGCCATTGTATAGATGTACCACAGTTTTTTAATCCACTCATCTGCTGATGGGTACTTAGGCTGCTTCAAAATCTTAGCTATGGTGAATTGTGCCGCTGCTATGAACATAGGGGTGCATATATCCTTTCTGATTGGTGTTCCTAGTTTCTTGGGATATATTCCTAGAAGTGGGATCACTCAGTCAAATGGGAGTTCTATTTTTAGTTTTCTGAGTAAACTCCATACTGTTCTCTACAATGGCTGCACCAGTCTGCATTCCCACTAGCAGTGCACGAGGGTTCCTTTTTCTCTGCATCTTTGAGGATTTATTTTTTAAAAATCAGACTTATTTCAATACTTACTGAACCTTGTATAACTTTTTTTTCATTGACAATGTACTGGAGATTGCATTTAATGTTGAAAATCAACTATGTGCCATCAGTCATAGAAATAAATAAAAAATAATAAGGATAATAAAAATAATAAGTTGAATTGGACTTTATTTGACTTAATAAAATTGTTATAATGTTTTGTTTACATCTAAAAGAGCGACAATTTCTAATTCAGTTGTTCAATTATAGCATAGGAGATCCACCTAATAAATATTTCCTTAAAACTCCTGATAAAAAATAAAACCTTAAATAATATTTGTAGGGTCTGGTCTATAGACACATAAAGCATGTTTGAGTCATTTATGTGGTTCCTCAAACTTTATGGTACACAAAGAATCACCTGGAGATGTTGATAACATGAGATTGCAATGCACGTCCTGGATTCTGACTCAACATGCCTGGAAAGAGGGCCTATGACTTTGCATTTCCATCAAGCTCCCAGGTGATAGTCACATGAGCCACATTTTGAGTCACAATGGACTTGTACACCAAATATACCTAAGGCTCAAAAATGACTTTTTGTGTATTCAGTTCTGAGTACATTACATTATCCAACCAGCATCAAAGAACTGAATTTTTATACAAATTTGCTTCAGGACATAGTGAAAAAGAATTTTCCCTCATATCTAGTGGAATCATGTTAAAGCATGGCTCACAGCAAGGAGCATGAACATCTAAAGACTCAAAGGAAGTGAATTCAATATCAAAACATATGCATCCAGTTACTATGTGAGACATAGAGGACTGAGCTTCTGTGATCATAGGCCTTTAAAAATAAGAATTGTTTTGTTATCTAACACTCGGTGGATGACTGCATTTTGGCAAACATTGGAATATACTTTAAGACAGAATATTTCCAAGTCAATAGAAAAAAGATACACAGTAATAATCTGCAGGAGGCACATGTGAAGAAATGATGGCTCCAATTTTATTATGCCAGTTGTTACCATATATTAGAGAACCAGTTAAATTTTGATCAGATAGTATCATTTGGGGCATGGAGTTTTCCCACCTTGGACTCCATTTGTTCACATACAGCAGATGGTGTTCTACAGAAAAACTTTTACCATTTCAATTCATTCCCACGCTTCCTTTACGGTAGCATACTTTTCTCTGTGTCTTATTCATGCACACCTAGACAAACGCTGGCATTAACACATGATGGGTACAATTGTTTCCTGGTCACCCTGCTTCACAATCTTCTATTGTAAAGTTTAAGTCTATTCTTAGTATCTGTGGGGACAGATTTTGGGCATTATTTTTGGTTCTATAATATGATCTCATAATTGACATGATTTAAAAGACAAATGGAGGATCTCAGGGTATATAAATACTTCAGTCCTCTAGAAAAGCACACCATCTCTTAGGGATTCGCAATTTCAGCTTCTTGAACTCCTGCATCGCATCTTGTATTAAAGGTAATCTATTCATGGACAATCGAATCTAATGTCTTATTGTGATTTTTGTTTGCTAGAATAAGTTGTAAACCATTTAAAGTGTATGTTATTTATTGATATTCTCTCATAAAAAACAGTTTAAAGAAATGATGATTCTATGTCAGGAGGATCTGAAAGTGAGGACAGATTGGAATGCCTCTAAGGCAGCGGTTCTCTACCTGTGGGTCGCGACCCCTTTGGGGGTCGAACGACCCTTTCACAGGGGTCACCTAAGACCATCGGAAAACACATGTATAATTGCATATTGTTTTTGTGATTAATCACTATGCTTTAATTATGTTCAATTTGTAACAATGAAATCGGGGGTCACCACAACATGAGGAACTGTATTAAAGGGTCGCGGCATTAGGAAGGTTGAGAACCACTGCTCTAAGGTGACAACAAGCAGGGAGATTGGGGCTGGCAGCCACTGTTCACACCCGCTGATGGCATCAAGCCATCAGGACCAGCTCTGGGCGGCAGCAGCAGGTGCGAGAGCAGCTTGGGCGCCAGCTGTGGATGCCAGCAGGGCGAGCACCAGCAGCAGGTGCGAAAGCCAAATGGGACCTCAGTGTGCGGGAGCAAAGAATTTTCAGTAACCACAGTTTAGAGGTTCGCCCAGATGACAGCAACCGGTGCCCTGCCTTGGTCTGCTGCCCCCACTCGCCTGCTGCACCATCCCACCAGGGCCAAGGCCTGCCATGTTCCACCCTCTGCCACCTGCTGCCAATGCCCACTGTGTTCTGCGTGCACCCCCTGGTGGTCACAGCAACTGGCTGTTTGATTGTTCAGTTGTTTTGCTGTTTCGGTCTATTTGCATATTAGGGTTTATAGAGAGAGAAAGATGATCTCTTGAGTAGCATAAACTCTATTTTTGAGTGTGTGTGTATTACTTCAATGATTTAATTAACCTTCATCACAGTTACTGTGTTACCATCACTAATTCATTTTCCATTATCTTCATTGTTCTTTTTATCATAAATATAAATTCTGATTTCCAGCATAGTTAGCACTGTATAACACACTCTTTTGTTTTAGGAATTTCTTTATTTAACATATTTTTATTTCATGTGTGATTTGGTGGAAGATGCAATTTTTTATACTATATCAATATTATACCATTGCGTTCTTTGGATAATATTTCTCAAAGATTGTAATATATCCATCTGGATATCTATCTGTAGAAGACCAGTTTATGTGAATTTCCATTCATCCTCTACTTTTAATGAAATCTGAGGTAGGAACAAGACTAATGCTGCATCCTTGTTTATATCATAACGTGACCGAATATTTGATAAGTAGTTTCTGATGAAAAAAAAACTTCTTCAAGAAATATGTCATTTTTTCAGTTTGTCGAATGGCACATTCCTGAGTTAATGACACAAAATTAGCAGATAATGAACAAGGGAAATACCATCAGTCACAAATTGTGCTTCATATGTTAGTGATTTAGAGTTATTAGGCAGAAGAATAGTTTCTCCAATCATTGAATATAAGGTGCTACTTTATTGTTCTGTTAAAACTGGGGGCCAAAAATTATAAGGGGGGAAAAAAGCTTTCACTCACTATTTAGTTTATAGTTTGCAATATGTTTTATTTAGAAGTCTATAACTATGAAATAAATAATCTGCTTTATTTTCTATACAACAGCAAAAGAATTGAGTTCATTTATATATATTAACTTACAAAAACCTATCAAAGAGTCCCAGATTAGGGTAATCTCATTGAATCATATGCTTTGGAGATTAAATCATTTTTACCTATTCTACAAATGCATCTACAAATATTTCCCCTGAAACTTCTTTGTAATTTGATTTTTCTTTATCCATTATCATTAATTTCCTAATTAGGGTGACACCACCTCCTCAATTCTCAAGCTAGCAATCTGACTGATATTCTCTAACTCTATTGTAAAATCTGTCCCTTTTACTACTAAACATTTCTTTAAACTCTGCCTTAACAATTACCTCATATGCCATGATGTAAGGCATCTGTAAGATCACAATTTAAATGGCCATCCGGTCTCTGTTTTCGTTCTTACTTGGTGAATTATTTCATTTCCTGAATGCTATCCTCTCTCTCATTTTTGTTTCTTTGCAGGTTCCCTAAACCTCTCTTTATTTATTCTATATAATCTAACACAAGCTTTACTTTTTCTTTACTTTAATACCACCCATTCTCTCATTCTGTTTAAGATGTCCATTTTGTCTGCTTTTATGACACTTTCTTATTTCTGCACCAATAGCACTTACCTTTACTTATCAATGTCCCCTACTAGTGTCTAAGTTCCATGATGTCAGGCGATGTGCTTTAATTCTCTTTGTAAATCCAGTCTGTTTCCCAAAGCTGTGGGTCCTATTTTATCAACAAGTGATTTGCAAGTGCAGGAATGAGTGTGTTACTGATCTGTCATGTATGCTTTCACAGGACTCAGCCAAACGTGAAGATCTTTGTTTTCACCTTTATCGTGGCTCTCATGGTTGCCATGATTGTAAGTATATCAGAACATTTTGAAGAATACGTTCTCAGGAGTTATTCAGAGATTGTCTCTTATTTCTTGTGTTGTGGGCCACAGTTGCATCGCCTGAACATGGTTTTGTATGGACGTTTTCCTTGAATTAACCTACATCAGTGCATTAGGGACTTAGAATAAATCTCAAGTACACACAGACAGACTCTAAGCATACACAGAAGTGCAAGTTAAAAAAAAATCCTGGAAGAACAGAGAACACCATAATCAATTACCAGTCTGTACCTGTACAATCAATACGTAAATACACATAGTTTTTCAGCAACTTAGAACATACATGGTCTTGAGCTAATCCACATGTTAAATTTTCATTTTCACTCTCTTGGTCCCAATGATTGACTTTCTTCCTTATCATGCAATTTGGACCCAAGTGCATTGATACCGGAGTGTAGCAAATTAATTATAGCCTAAGCCTAATCTTCATTCTGTCACTAATATGAAACAGCTAGCTTAGTACATAAGTTTCCTAAGATTTGCTTCCATTTTGTTTAATGATCATTGTGGCAGCTAAGAGCATTTTGATACTCAATCTAGAATTATACAATTGAGATGTTCATTCTTTCTTTTTTTCTTTTTTCAAGAGTGCTGATTCTGCATCTGAAGAGGTAAGACATGTTCACATACTGAGAAACTTAGTAATTAAACATGGATAACAATTTTAATTTGTTCTTTATTTTAACAGGACCATGGTTCCATCGGAAGAAGATACAATGTAAGTATTTTCCAGATAATCTATTATAATAAAACATTTTCTTTTCTGCATATTTATTCTATTAGAAGAATCAATCCTTCTCTCTTAAACATACCCATATAATGAATGCTTAATGTAGACATTGAGTTTATTTATTTATGATAAACTGGTCAAAGACTCAAAGCTTATGTACTGTTAGCATTTACATAGAAACATATAATGCTACCCTCAAGAATCCAGTTATATTCACAGAATATGAGTATCTTTGTTTGGTATGTAATTGCCTTCACCTAAAGAATAGTTGACATTCAAAATCTATTAAATATAATAAATGTGTAATGGAGCTTAGAGGCTGCTAATGACACAGGAGATGTGGTAAATTTTCACCTTTTGATTCTTGTGGAGGACAATGAAGTCACTATGTTAAGTTAAATTGTTCTTGTTAAATAAGATGAAAAATTCATTTACTTGACATTCTGTAATGAAATGTATTCTAGATATCTCAAATTATTTTCATATTTCATATCAATATGATAAGGTCTCAAACATTCTTACTAATATATTAAATAAATGAATTCTAACATTCTTTCATCTTTTTCTTTTTTCAAGAGTGCTGATTCTTCATTTGAAGAGGTAAGACATGTTCACATACTGAGAAAGTTAGTAATTAAACATGGATAACAATTTTAAATAAATCTCACAGATGTTTTAAAACATCTGTGAGCGGTTGGCTATAGTCAATGGCTCCTCCTGTATTATAAAACAATAAAGTTGTCAACAAAGTGTATAACTGTAAATGTTTTCTTACTTTTCTCTTCTTTGTAAAAATTTTAATTAGAAAAGTGAAAACCTATCTAATATTTTGGAAAATCAAACATGTAGATGATATACAAGTTCCTACCAACTGTAACACCTCTGTTTCTAATGGAAATTATTGTGACTAAATAAAATGATGAATAAAATAGATCCAGAGACATAGAAGCATGGAACAGACTGTGGAATCTCAGAGGGAAGCAGAGGGTAGGTGGGTTGGCAGGAAGAGATTAAACAAAGAACTTATATGCATATATGCATAACCCATAGACGTATAATATAGTGTGGTGAGAGCCTGGGGTTGGGTGGGGGTTTAGGCTAGAAAGGGTCAATGGGGAAAAAAGGGAGTCATCTATAATACTTTCAACAATAAAGAATTATAAAAAAAGAAATTATTGTGAAATATTTATACTGTCATTGTCTCAATTCTTTGCAATTTTATCTTTTTAGGCAGAATATTACCCAATTCACTCCTGACATCAACGGTCTCCAAGCATTTATCCATCCTATTATCCATCCAATTATCCATCTTATTATCCAGATCCAGCTGCATATTAAAATGAAGGAAAGTAGTAATCACAGGACAGATGACAGAGGTAAGCCGCATCTAGTGACATATTTTGCTCTCCAGAAATTTCATTGGTGAGAATTAAAACAAGAATAAATAAAATGAAGCCATCAAATCCCAAACAGACCGGTTTGAGCAGTACAGCTAGGTGTAGCTTTCCTAAAGTTGCATTTATTCCTCTAAATGTTTCTAAAAGAAAAGTTCTGTGCTGGTGTGGTTTGAGGTGGGCTTTTAGGACGGGAACCCTGGTGTTTGTATCCTGTTTGGGAAAACTACTAGTTTCATGACCTTGAACTATTTCTAATCTTTACTATGGAATTACAGGTATTATAGTATGTACCCACTTCTCAGAATTGGTGAGAATATCTAAAGAAATATTCCATCAATGCCCATGATTAAAGTTGTATGTGATTGTGACTATACCATGCCGTGCATTAAATCTGTGCTGCATATAGTTTAAAACATGACCTTCAACAATGTAATCTTTGGAGCAGGGGCACAAACACCATCAGGAACTTGTTAGAAAGTTAGAGTGTGAAGGCCTACCCAGACCTATTCAATCAGAATCTGTATTTTAATAGGGTTCCTATTTGATTCATAACACAATAAAGTTTGAGAAACTTAACCTTGGGACTCTGATGAGCAATTAGGATGGAGCTCTAATATAGTTCCAATGAGAAGATGAGGAAATATTATAAATTTACTCTTAAAAAGTCCATTTTATCTCAAACAACATTAAGGATTACAAATTCCTTGGAAGATTAAATATTTCACTACAAAATAAAGCAGTTCTACAATTTGAAGCTGAAACAATTCCAAGAGATTTCAACTATTTTTAAATACACATGCATAATTTATTCAAGTTCAGCTCCAATTACTGACAGGGCAAAGAGTCTGAGCTTACTCCCTAGGCTGTAATAGCTGAATATAGCTGATCAAGAAAGGTTATATTAAAAATATCATTTGCACACTCTGCAACAAAGAGTCAAGGGTTCAATTCTTGGTCAGAGCACACATCTAAGTGAGTATTAAAAAGTTAAATAGATATATATATTGGAGAGAAAAAGATGGATTAATTTTGTGCACTACTCTAGAGAAGGGGCAGGCAAACTGAGATAGGCTGGTGATAGAAAGACTTACAAGAAATAGGAGAAAGAAAACTAAGAAAACATCAGTGGATTTCATAATGGATTGAAATAAGAATGAAAACAGGGAAGGGGAAAAGGAGAAATGGATGCATGTTTCATTTAGCACGTAAAAATGTTAAGCAAATATGCCTTTCAGAAAAGGAACAATTTTCTCCTGTTGTCTCTCCCTTATTTTGCTTTGGTTTTACAGAGACTTCTGTGCCTATGTTTTGCTTGGTTTATGTAGGGGAGGTTAAAGAAAATCATTTGGCTTTGTTAATTTTAGAAGTGAATAGCATTCAAATTAAAAAACCACATGCACTCACATGCAGTATTGAACCTCATGTGAGAAGTGACAGGTGGGGTAAACCACCAAAGAAGCTTATTCAATGATTTTTCATTCTTTGTTCAATGTTTCCTAAAACACTGAAATGCATAAAAGAAAAAATTATAGCTAGGTGCATATAATTAGCTTGGCCAGGAGATTTAAAGACATAGAAATAAGGAATTCTTTGAAAGACACAATTAAAAATAAATCCTGGTTCTTGTGACACTGTTTTAGGAAATAGGGATGCAGCTGAAATTTGTATTCATTAAGTCATCAGATATTTGTGGACCGCATGGTGAGCATGCAGTGAGCTAGCAGTGGAACACAAATACCTATAAGCTAGAGTCTCTGCAGTGGACAGCTTATCGTCTAGTCATGAAGATGGCTATAAAACCATCCATCATCAGTCAGATTATCATTTGACAAAGCAGGGATGTGACCGGATGTGTTATTGAGGCCTATTGCATAAGCCGCAGTATGGCCAGAAGGGTGAGGGGAGTATTGACACGCCATAAAAAAATTCACAGGGAAACTAGCACAGTAATTTCAGTTGGGAAATAAAAGCTAGAACTAAGAAAGAAGTAGCAGAGATAGCAGTAATTTATTCTAAATTGGAATCTAATCATATAACTACTTCAGAATCATTTTAATAAAGCTTTTTATGTGAATAATTTTAACCAAGACATGGTTTTGGGCCAAGCAACCTTTGTTGTGTCAAGTAAAAACTTTTCAAAAATAGACAAGGAAATACTTTATTCTAAGCAAAGATCTTTGCCATGAGGAGGACGCTTGAATCTCAGAAATCTGCAAGTGTCTCAAAATGAAACAGAAAAGGGTTTTTTTTTTCTTTTTCCTACATGGTAGAGAGAAGTAAGTAAAGATAAGTATAAGCTTTTAAGGGGAAAGTGAGCCAACTTGGGTAAATGACCAGTAGGAAAAATTGTCCACTGTAGTCAGCAGACCTTCAGGATAAGCTGATATCTGGGGCATAATTCATTTTTCAGTGCTTGTTCAAGATTTGGGACAAGCAGAAGGTTAGAGCAACCTGACTATCTTTTGGTAGGGGTAACAAAAGTGTAACTATGAACACTTGGTTAGGCACAAAGAAATAGATCTAGATATAATTCAAAAACAGGAAAGCATACTGGAATTAGCAATAACTTGGTCTGTTTTTAATAAAAAACATTTTCTCTTTATCTACAGGCTTGGTGAGAAGACTTTTTTGCTCTCTCCTCATGATGATCCTTCTTACTCAAAAATCCTTTGGTTTATCTAGCAATATATTATCAGCCTGTTTACAATAAATACATCCAAAGTGCCTCAAAAGGCATATTTTGTCAAACAATTCAAAGTGTAGGGTATTATTTGTATTCTCCAATGCATTATATTGGAATTTAAAAATAAATTGACCCAAAAGTAATGTTTCTGTCTACAAATTTCAGCTTTAAAAAAAAAAGCAAAAAAATACCAGCAACCAAAGGAAAAGTCAATCAAGCAGTAGTGTTATATGAACAACACACATCTGAGACCAATGATCCATAGTTGTAACACAGTAGTAATCTTATTCTCTGGACTATTTGATTGCTTTCTAATTTGTTCTCTGTGTTAAAATATCATAAAATGAAAAAAAAAACTTTGCATGTTCAATAAATTGATCTATGAAGCATGTGTCGGATATCCCATTGTATTTATTTCCTAGCCCTGCCAGAACAAAGTACTATAACTGGTGGCTAAGAAGCACCAGCAGAGCCTTGCTCTTTGTGACAGCGCTAGAGTAAAATTCATCTTGGCCTCTTCCTAGTTCCTGACATTTACTGGAAATCCTGACATTTCTTGGTTTGTAAATGCATCACTGCAATCCCTATCTCTGTTGTCACAAAACTGTCTTCTCCCTCTTTGTCTTTTCCTATAAAGACTAATGACACACACCTTACTCCTGGATAACCTTGTCTTAACTAATCACATCCGCAATTACCCATGTTTCCAAATAAGATCAATTTTTGAGGTATGAGAAGTTAAGACTTCAACATATCTTTGGGGAGGGACACAATTGAATGTATAGCAGTCATATTTATTTTTATTCTCATTAACATTTTTTGCAACTATTATATATCAACATTAACAATATTTTTCAGTCTGTCAATATTTTTAACCAAAGACATACGATGTTGTTTTATAATCTTCTGGGACAATTATCACAGAAGAAAGCAGATCATAATCGAGCTGAATAGCTATTCAAAGAGCAAGTAAATCGTCTAGGCAATGACATTGTAGTTGTGAACTGTTCTGTACTAAAAGAAAGGTTAATGCATGCAGTTTACATAAAATCACCAGAGTACTAAGCAAAATGTTGTCTTTAGTCATATTTGTAAGGGAAGCTAATGTACTTCTAGCAGGTGGCTGGAAAGAAAATCTCACTTATGCAATGGTTGTAAATATTGGCAGCTAAAATCTACAAAGTACAGTCTATTATAACTTTTATGAGATAGGAAATTTTATCACCAAAATTCATGAAAACAGACCTTTACTCTTCTTTGGAAAAGCAGCCAAATTAAAGGCCAATCTCCATTCTGCAGAGGGTTGCACAAAAGAGAGAGAGAGAGCAACTTCTGGAACTAAAGACATTGGAAGGGAACAGCGGGATAGTACCAAGGCTCTGATGCTGAGGCAAGAATGTGAGAGTGAAGAGAGGTTGGTAGAATGCAGGGTTACATGTCCTGTGTGCTGTCTCCTGAACTGCCTTACGACCCTCCAGTTTACACACTTTGCATGTAAAAAGCAGTTGAAATTTAACAAATCCAAAATGGAACTCTATGTTTTTACCCCTCATCCTGTCTCAGTTAATTTTGCCCTGCATTTCGCAGTTTCAAAACCTAAGAATAATCATTGTTTTTTTACTCCTCTGTCCTTTAATTGGCCCTGCCTCTAATATTAACAATCAAATAGTTGATTCAATATATATATTTATATATATGTGTATATATATATATATATATATATATATATATATATATATATATTTGATTAGTTTCTCAACTCATGATTTGTGACCACATTGAGTTTCATTTATAAAGAAGTTTCAAGTACAGCATGGTTTCAAAGTATGTATGTTTTTATTTTTTTAATATATTTTTATTGATTTCAGAGAGGAAGGGAGAGGGAGAGAGAGATAGAAACATCAATGATGAGAGAGAATCACTGATCCGCTGACTCCCTACTAGAGATCTAGCCCACAACCCGGGCATGTGCCCTTGACCAGAATTGAACCCAGGACTCTTCAGTCCATAGGCTGATGCTCTATCCACTGAGCAAAAACAGCTAGGGCCAAAATAGGTATGTTTTTAACAGGCAGATGTCATGTAGATGTTAGTTAGTCATTATTCATGAAATTAGGCCTTGACAAATGACTTTGCTTTGTGGTTTTCTTTTGGAAGAGGCTAGATGCAAGTGTTAGCGTTTAAACATCCTATCATTGCCCCACCACTCAAAGAGATATCCTTACATGCATATAAATGTTCAAATGCCTCAAACAATTCTTTCCCTTTGTGGTGACATGATTCTGGCCAAGTAACTTAACCTAGGTGATCCCCATTTTACCTTATGTGGTGATATCCTGCAGGAGCTGCTGGAAGAATTAGTGCAATAACAAATATAAGGCACCTACAGAATCAATATCCAACATAGAACAAATACTTAAACATGGCAACCAAACTGATGTTCACTTTCTATGCTTAGGGGTTAAAGGCTTTTCCACAACTAATTATTAAATCTTTTTTTTAAATTATTAAATCTTTACACAATCTTGTTGACTCAAGTACTATTACATCCAGATAAAGAATGCAATATCAAACAGAATTACATTACTTATTCCAAATTATACATCAGTAAACTGTAAGAAAAAAATCAACATTTAGCTTATTACATTCTAAAGCCCATGATATTATAATAATCTCATATTTCCTGTGTCAGTTACTTATGGTTGCTACAACAAATTGCCAGAAACCTAGTAGCAAAAAATTTTAATAAAAGTTTGGAAACATAGTATTGAGGTAAGAATTTGATAAGTATACCCCAGGAGTTCATCACCACCATTAAGGCCACAGACATATTCATCTTTTGCAAAAATTTCCTCCCACTCCCTTGATTATTATGATATTATGTGAATGTATATAATAATAACATTTATTATAAAATCTACCCTTTTAGAAAATCGTAAGTATGTGATTCAGTATTGTTAGCTAAAGGAGCTATAGAGACCTATGTACAGTAGGTCTCTAGAACATTTACCTTGCACAAGCTAAGCTTTGTACCTCCGACCATCACCACCCTTTTTTCCCCTCACTGTGTCCCCTGGCAAGCTCCATTCTACTCTAAGCATCTATGACTATGACAATTTTAGATTCTACATAGAAATGAGATCATAAAATATCGTACTTTCTATGTCTGACTTATTTCAATTAGCATAATATCCTCAGGCCCACCCATGTTGTTCCAGATGGCAGAATTCCTCATGTTAGAAGGTGAATTATATTTTATTTTATGTATATTCTACAAATGCAAATTTTCTACCATATCCTTATTCTTATTTTTCAAATTTCAACCCCATAAGGCTAAAACCATGCATTTTGCAATTTCATTATCCAGTCATTCCACAGTTCCTGAGGAAACCAGATCCTATGTCCTATGATTGAATTGCATTCAAGTCAAAAGCTAAAAGGTGATTCTGCATTTGGTGAAGTCCCACACACAGGGAAGAAGAAGCAGGTGGGCCTGGCATGGTTTTATATGTAACATACATTTTAAATTTATAAAGCAACAAACAGGCACTTAGAAAAACTCACATAAAAGGAATGATTACAAAGCAAATATATAAACAAGGTTAATAGAAAGAAAATCACTAGCACCAGAGAGCACCTCCTCATGTTCCTTATCAAGATCTAACTCCCTCAGATAGATACTAGTCTAATTTATTTCACTAGAAATTAATATTGTATAGATTCCAATAGAGTCTATTTATGGGGCATGAACTCTGTTATATTTTGTGTCTGGTTACTGTCATTCAATAATCTTATATAATAAAGAGGTAATATGGAAATTAAACATCACGCCATCACAAGATGGCTACACCCACAGTGGAAGCAGGGTTCCCATAAGAAGCAATCAGCGGGGATATGAGGTTGCATGGTGCCGGGCCGTGGCGGGGACCTGTGGGTGCATCCCCCACCCAGTAGGGCTTGGTGGGGGACTCCGGTGCTGGGTTGGGGGACCTCAGGCTGTGCCCTTCGCCCTGGCCAGGGGACCTGAGGCTGCGCCCCCCCCACCCGGCAAGGCATGACGGGGGACTTGAAGCTGTGCCCCCTTCCCGGCGCCAGGCCAGGGGACCTGAAGCTGTGCCCCCTGTCTGGTGGGGCTTGACAGGGGTGAGGCCAGCTGTGTCTGGGTCTCGTGCAATTTCGATGCATGCACGGGTGGACGGGGACTTGACTTTGGGTCCCACAGTGTGCCCCAGACTCTGACAGGAGGAAGATTTTATTATACATTTTACTAATTTTCTTTCATCTCGGACACTTCTATTATAAAGAAAGGGTAAATAGCAATATTAAAATATTTCCTCTAATTAATTCCCTTTTGATGTGCATGACTTTTATGCACTGGGCCACTAGTATTAATATAAAATTCATCCTTATTGGTTTGTGTGGCAGTTGCTCACCCATATTTGTGTGGCAGTATAAGATTCCATTCTATTGAATATTACAATTTATTTATACAAAATAAATTGGATTCATATTAGTGTGATTTTACTTTAAGATCTTAAGAATGATACTGCTAAGCTGAAACTGGTTTGCGTCAGTGGATAGAGCGTCGGCCTGCGGACTGAAAGGTCCCAGGTTTGATTCCAGTCAAGGGCATGTACCTGGGTTGTGGGCACATCCCCAGTGGGAGATGTGCAGGAGGCAGCTGGTTGATGTTTCTCTCTCATCGATGTTTCTAACTCTCTAACTCTCTCCCTTCCTCTCTGTAAAAAATCAATAAAATATATATTTAAAAAAATAAGAATGATACTGCTAAGAACATTGGGTACATATATTTAATGCACATATACATTATTTCTATTTGCTATATATCTGAGTGGAACTACTAGTCATGAAATATGCAAAGGTTGATCTTAGACACAGACTGACACTGGTTTCTAAGGTATTTGTTCCATTTTACATTTTCATCATCATGGCTTAGCATTCATTTTGTTTGCATTTATTATTTATTTGTTTATTCATTTATTTGTTTATTTATTTATGCCTGCCTGAGGATTTTTTTTTCTATTGCTTTTTCAGAGAAAGTGGAAGGGGAAGAGAGAGAGAGAGAGGGAGAGAGAGAGAGTGTGTGTGTGTGTGAGAGAGAGAAATATCGATGTGAAAAAGAGACATGGACAGGCTGCCCTATGCACACCCCTCCAAAAGCTGTGGGGAGCCAATTGCAATCCAGAAACACGCCCTTCACCTGGAATCAAACCAGTGACCCTTTGGTACACAGGCCTACCTGTATCTTCTGCGCAACACCTGCCCAGGCTTCTTTAGTTTGTTTTTGCAAACACTTGATATGTTAATTTTTGTTGTTGTTCATTTTAGTCATTCAAATGCTTGTCATGATATTATATAACAGCTTTAATTTGCATGTTTAGTATATTTTCATAGGTTTATTGTCCAATAAGATATTCTCCTTTGTGAAGTGCCTATTCAAACGAATCTATTGCCCATACCCTATCAGTTGTCTTTTTTATTGAAGTATGCTCAATTAAATTTAAGCAAGTTAGAGAATGAATCCAGATGAAGAGTTATGTTTGGCCAAGCCAGGTTTGTAATATTAATTAGATACTCAGGTGTGGAAGCCAAGAAGGCCAGTGGAATTTATGAGCTTGGAGATGAGGACAGAAGTTTGAAGATATACATTTAGATGCTCTCAGATGATGGATGGATTAAAACCATGAAACTAAACAATATCAGCCAGATAAGGCTAACTCGAGGGTACTCCAACCCTAAACGATTTGGAAAACAAAATATCAGAAGGGATACTGCAAAGAAATGGCTAGTTAATTAAGGGAGAAACCAAGGGTTTAACAGGTTTAGGATTGCAAATGAAGAGAAGTCTGATATTTCAAAAAAGTAAGAATAATCAAGTTTACCAAATAGCACTGAAAAGATGGTTAACACGAACATTTTATCAAGAAGAAAGTTGGAGATCTTGGAAAAATAAGTCGATTCAGTAGGGACAAAAGCTTGATGGGAACAGGTTGATCAAAGGATAACATATGTTTGGTTTGCACTTGATCCTGAAGGTTAGGAAAACGTGGAGGATGCAGCAAAGTGGGAATAATTGCTAGCGATGAATCATTGTGTAAACTCAAGTGGACGGACCTGAGTGTGCAATGCAGGAGTTGGTAGAGGAATAATTCATCACAATGAAATAATTATTCCACTGTCAGTGACAATGCATATCAGAGCTTTCTGTAAGTTTTCGGTTCTTGGGCATTACTGGCAAAAATCACATAACCCACCTCTACTGATTGTGGTACTGGCTCTTGCTGCTCTGATATAAGTCAAGTCAGCAATACAGAGCAACAAGAAACACTTATCAGGTACTGTGCAGTCCACTAATCACATTCAAACTTCAATAAAACCCTTTAAATTGGCTCTTATATAGATGTTGAAATCGAAGCTCTAAAACAGTGATGGCAAACCTTTTGAGCTTGGCGTGTCAGCATTTTGAAAAACCCTAACTTAACTCTGGTGCCGTGTCACATATAGAAAATTTTTGATATTTGCAACTATAGTAAAACAAAGATTTATAGTTTTGATATTTATTTTATATATTTAAACGCGATTTAACAAAGAAAAATCAACCAAAAAAATGAGTTGGCGTGTCACCTCTGACACGCGTGTCATAGGTTCGCCATCACTGCCCTAAAAGATCAAGTAACTTTTAAAGCACAACTTAGCTGCTATGTTGCAGAGCTGTGAATCAAATTTCACATTTGAAACTTTTTTTCTAGGGAGACCAAAGAATCTGACATCTAATGTTGTGTACTTTGGAGGGTGAAAGGCACAGGTGTAATAGTTAAACTGTGACAATGGGGGTAACCAAGTCTTTCTAGAGCAAACCCAGCATATGATTATCTTTTCCCTCTACTTTTCAATATATCTTAATACTTAATTCAAAGCTCTCCATTTAATTTCAATCTTCCCTGGCTATTTTTTACAACAATAATAATCTAAAGTTAACATTAAAGGAACCAATTATGTTTGAAAACTTATAATAAAGACAGGATAACTTAATATGCGTAAAGGGTTAATTTATTGAAATGACTGTTTAGGAAATAGCAATAATAAGTACAATTACAGAAACTATTTGAATACATATTATTGATAGGGTTATGGCATTTCCAACTTGAAATTGAAATTTGTGGTACCTTCTGAATTAAAATATGGAAAAGAGAGGTTATGAGTCAAATTAAAATGAATGTTATATAATACATAAATAAATACATTTTCATGTTTTGCATGTCAAATCATTTAAAAATGTTAACTTTTGTAGAGCAGGATACAAAAATTGAAAAGATGCCACATTTCCAGTCACAGTCAATTCTATGGAATAGAGAACAAATATAGAATTAGTTGTGTTTTATTATATAACCGTACATGTCTCTCCATTTATAATTTTGGGGTGACTAACTCATTAGAGGAACTTTATTACCAATGCACCATGTTGTGCCCTATCTTGCATATGAAAGTCTTCTAAGACCAAAGAGCATCTGACTTGGAATTGTTTTAGAGAAATATCTAGTTTACCATAATAAGTAAAAATTGGTATCTCAAGAATCTCAAAGTTATATTCTCTCCCCTTTTTAATCCTCACACTGGGACTCAATATTTTTATTTGACCCATGAATTAAAAGACAATATGTAAATTTTAAATGTGATAAAAACCATTAAATTTTAATAAGGTAGAAATGAGAATGCAAGTAGATTGTTTTAAAAGTCATACATATTTACATAAAAGTAGAAGAAATTGTTTTCAGTATTACTCTGAAAATTATGGTAATCAAGCATAAGAACATAGGCACTTAAAAAACATATCTGTCAATAATGCAATTATATTTAATGAAATATAAGATGCATAATTTCAGGTGAGTACATAATACTCAACTGTGTGAATGTACATGACACATTGATAATAAATAATTAATTTTGTATGTTGATGGAGTTTGTCACTATCTTGGGCTTATTCAGGACAATGTAATGTAAAAATGTGTTAACTATAAAGACAATCAGTCTAATCACCAACAGTAAGAACTTACCAAATATGAGGGGCAAACATTAACTTTGAAATCCTCTTAAACCTTAAAAAAGAGAAAAATAAATAAATATACAATTAACTTCTTGGCTAGAACAATTCTAAAAATTTAATCAATGTGGGAGTGGGTGGAGGTATAAGAGGGTAAGAGGGCAGGATAAATGGTGATAAAAATTGTAATTAAAAAATAAATAAAAATTTGGCCAATAATGAAATAGATATCTCACTCATTTGTCCTCTCATGTACATATAGAACAAGATATGCATTAAAGCATGTAGAGAATAGATGTGCACAAGGAAAACTTCAAAACTGTAGAAAATAATAGAACTTCTCTATTCTACACTCAAATTCCCAAATTCAACTGTCTTTAGTACATTTCAATCTTCTTTAGCTATATTCTCTAGACATCAATTAAATCAGAATCTCTGAACTAATTTCTTCTAAATATTCAGTATCTTCTACATACATAATCAGAACAATTCTTTCTAAACACCTATGAGTATTCCTAGACATTGGTACTTGGTGGGAAACAAGATTTCTAGATTATTTATTTGTGTAACTAGAACTGAGAATCCCTGATGTCAACTATGTGCATTAGGATGTCCATTAAATATTCATTTCTTCTTTTATTCTGGATCTCTCACTTCTTCTACTATCATATATACACATCATGAATGAAACAGCAGAGTTAATAAAGTAGGACTTACTTGTTGTAAGTTGTAAACTGGGGCAATAGGTTGCATCGCAGGGTAGAATGCCTGCGTAGGGTCAACCAGAAGCTCTGGGTTCAGCACAAGGGCTTGGGCAGGCATCGCTCTCTGGGGGTAGGTCAGCACTTGCTGGGAAAGAGGCAGGACTTTGGACTGAGGAAGGGAGACCAGGGGCTGAGCCAGGGGCTGAGTGGGAAGCATGGGAGTCTGAAGAAGAGGCTGTGGGATCTGGGGCATCCAGGGCTGGAGCAGAGGCAGAGAAAGCTGTGCCTTGAGATCAGTGAGGTTTGGGATCTGGCGCTGAAGAAATGGCACTACTGGAGATTTAGGCAATTGCATCACATTGCGCTTAGGAATGATGGTCTCCTTAGTACTGGGGATTTCCATCACTTCAGGCTGAAGGAGAGGCAGCACCATAGCAGGCTGAGCAAGAGGCAGCATGTTTTGTGGAAGGACAGGGTAAGGCATGGGCTCAGCATAAGGATAGAAAAGAGGCTGTGGCTGGACAAAGGGGTGGGTTTTGTCCTGGCGTTCATCCTGGAAAAACAGAAAAAGAATCTTTGTGTCCATGATTCAGCTATAATTGTCATTCATGATGAGTTAACCTCCTCTCTATTGAGGAATCCTGAGTGAAAGAGATGGAAAACCTTTTACTTATGCTGGTAAATCATGTGAAAATCATTTAAATACTCATTGAAAGGTTTCTTACTAACCCACTCCTTTTTAGGGTGACCCAGATCAAACTGAAATCAGTGTTTAGGGATTTCAAGCTTGTTTCTCCTTTCTGAGTAGCTTTCAATACTGTGGCTAGCTGTACAGTTTGGTACTCAGAGGGCATGCACTTCTCAACGTGGTGGAATAATATTAAACCAGATTGTTTTATATAATGAAAGTTAATTTTTTAAAAACTTAGAGGAATGTCTCCAAAGTTCATTTCTCTGTGTTTTAATGAAAAGTAAATCTTAATTTCTGTTTTAATTGAAGGAGTGCCTCAAAACCAGCTAACTTCCAGCACTGCTTTCATTGGCTGATGGTCATTTCTGTGAGTCTTTAAAGAGCCATCTTTTTGTAAATTTATTTTCAGTTATAGAAATATTTGGTGTATGTTCCAAACAAATGGTAGCCATTGATAAAGCAAGAAGTTGAAATAATATAATTAGATAACTATGTTACCACATGTGTAATTTAATGAAATAATTCTTTGTTGTCTAAGAAAACCTAATTTTTAAGCAAGGTCTGCTACTTAATAACTGTATGATATTGTCAGACAATTGTGTACTCAGTTGTTCTGTATCTCAATTCTCTCCTCTGTGTCATGCAAAGTCTTTTATGAACTGTATTCATCAATGTTAATATAAAATATACAATTTTAAAGTAAATCCTTGAGTATTTACTGTGTGCCAGCTCATCAACCCTAGGGGATTATTAATATTTTCAGTTTATAGTTGAAGAAATGGAAGTGCAGAGAAACTTGGGGCCACAGTTATACAGCTAATCAATGATCAGATTCGGATTTGTGCCATATTTTCTTCCCATTTCTTTCATAAGCCTATCTATCTTGAAAATAAGGGAAATTAGTTCCCAACCTGAACTTGTATCCAATAGTGTACATTTCTGGAAAACAGGTGCACCATTAATAAAGTGAGCAAATCAATAATTATTCTTAAGTATTTAGTCTATTTTCTATAAGTGGATTATGAGCTTAAAAATTCACTTTTATCTTTAAAAATATTTATAATATTTTATTTCTTATTCTGGCAGCATTTTATTACAATTCTTTGGACTGAATAATGCACTTCTTTTTGTATGGATTATATTTTATAATAATTTTTGAAATATATGCATCATGAACAGATTACCTTTCTTTGTTGCTGTTTCTCATTTTCAAACTGCTCAAGTTTCTGTTAAAAAACAAATAACTTGAAAATAAATAGTATGATCTGTAGTAATTAAATGTAGGACATTTTGAAAATATTACATTTAAATATAAGTGTTTTATCTCCTCCCCACACACACCTTAAGTGGAATATAAAACTGAAATTCATAGACACAATAGTATGGTGGTTGCCAGAAAGAAGAGGTTTGGGGGTAAAGGATAAATGGGGTCAAAAATGGTGAATGAAGATGATTTGACTTAGGGTGATGGGCACAGAATGCTATATACTGATCATGTATCATAGAAATGTACATTTAAATTCTATATGATCCTATTAACCAATGTCACTCCAATAAATTTTAAAAATAAATAGCTTTACCTTGTTGATGTGGGTAATGGATTCCTTCATAAAAATAAAAATAAAAATAGGTTAAGTTATAATGGAAATTTTTTTGCCAGTATGAAACAGAAAATGAAGAAATTACAAGGTTAATGTGGACATCTTGCTTGATAATATTTAAAATACAGCATAATTACTGAAACTTATATGTTTCACTGTTTTACACAAGCTTATTCTATAAAAGAGACAGATGAATGCAGTCAAGAAAGAAGAGGAAATTAGCAAACATATTACAAACAGAGGCATTTTATAGACGCTAGTTTTCCCTCTATGTTCCCTCCCTATGACAACAAATGAAAAATACAAAATCAACAAAAGACGCCATCTGATTCTAAAAGAATAAAATTCATTAATAAGAAATTATAAGTGTTCATACATTCTGTTCATTATTCTTAGTTCATTAGTTATGTTCAGTCTTCAAATGAACTGTAAGAACTAAAATACTTTCCCTAAGGATCTGGTAACCTTTAAGAAGACATAAAGTAATCCAGGTACCATTTATCAGGTGACAGACCCCAACAGTGGTGCAAGTGTACATATCTGCCTGACTCTCCCAGACAGACTGAAGACTAAAACTAAGTCTCACTGCTTCTTATTTACTAAAGTGACTCCTGTAATGACAAAATATGTCTATTTGCATGTCTTCCCACCCCTATATTGCAATTCTTTCCTATGGGCATCTGCTTTTCAATTTGTAGCACAGCTCCTACTCAATGTTTAATCCACAGAAAGTGCTCAAAAAGCAGTCAAAGCAGGACATGAGGTCAGGGTGGAGAGAGCTCAAGACACAAAAAAAGGACTGTAGAGTTCTCTTGAAGAAGAGGGTGAGGCACAGTGACAATCCAAGTAGCAGCTAGCACAGAAAGTGCTTGAACAGAGAATTCTGCAGGCATTTTACTTTGTTCTTAAATACATCATGGAAATTTACATTAGAATTTATGTGTCAGAACTAGCTGCCATGACTTAAATACCCTAAAGTAACACAGTATAAGCAGGGGTGGGGAACCTTTTTTCTGCCAAGGACAATTTGGATATTTATATCATCGTTTGGGGGCCATTTTAAATTATCAACTTAAAAATTAGCCTGCTATATTTGGTAAAACATTTCATTAGCTCACCCCTAATGCCTTGGCAGGGCCAGACCAAGTGATTTTGCAGGCCTTATACTGCCTGAGTTGTTCCTCACTCCTTCAAGAGTATCTAGCAATTTATTCTTCCTGTATGGAAAATAGCCACAAAAGGAACATTGTCTTACCTCACTGCTGGAAATGCTTTCTACAGTCTGTAAAGAAAAATACAAAATCAATAACTGGATCATCAGAGAATATTATTTTTTATTTTTTTTATATTTCAATTTGAGAGCGAGAGAGACAGAGAGAGAGAAAGAGAGACTTCGATGCAGGAGAGAAACATGTATAACTTGCCTCCTTTCCACCACAACCAAGGATTAAACCCACAGCCTTTTGGTGTATGGGACAACCCTCCAATTAAGTGAGCCATAACAGCCAGGGCAGAATGTTACTATTCATAGTTGTTAAATTTTTCTATAAATAAAATCTTACCTCACTAGATACACTGAGTTCTTTTTTCTGTAAAAACAAAAACAAAACAAAACACCATTTAGTTTCCATAGCTAACTCATTTTCTATTTACTTTTCACCTTCTTTATGCAGAGATATGTCCTTCACAAACTTAAGAAATAAAAAAATGTTGTATGTCTTCTGAGATCCTTGAAATGCAATCGTGTTTTATGTCTTTTATACTTGATAACTTCAATAGTATAATTTTATTTTACCTGAGTGAAGAACAGTTTTTCACAAGTAACAGAAAGGGAGTTATTTGAATTTGTATCAAACACTTTTCATTATGGTTACAAGTATATTTATAAATATGACTATTGTTTTATGCTTCACCCTCTGGATTTCTTTGAGTAGACACAGGTAGGATTTGGCCTGATGCCCCAGGGTAAAAGGTACATCAGTTTCATCACTGACATGTTTATCTAGGTTGCACTACATGCAATTGTATGTGTTCAATATGACTCCTTTTTATTGTTTATATATTTGTTTCTTCTTCTTTTGCCTGATGCTTATTGGTTTGTTTGTTTTTTAGGGACTGGTTTCCCAGTGGTGTAGAAAACATTTAACCAAGATTTATGGTCCTACAGGACTCTATTGAAATAATGGGTGAAAATAAGTGATTAACAAAATATTTGCTGAAATTCAGCTTTATATGTGCATTTAATGTTAATCATTTAGCGTTTTTTCTTACCTCCCAGGCAAGAGAAAGGGCCACGAGGCAGGCAAGGATGAGGACCTTCATGGCTCTCAAGTCCTGTGAAAGGGAAAATGAGGAAATGATAGTGTAGTTGTCTAACCTCTTATTTAGGTAGAATTACTTTTTTAAAAAGAAACTAAAAACAATGTAAAATATTTGCATTTTAGAAAAAAATACTAAGAGAAGTTTTATTATACACCAAAGACAAAATCTACAATGGCAACTTGATCTGACATATCAATTTTATAGTTTAATGCCAACCATTCAGATTTTTTTCAGCTATCAGCTGTACCCTACCTCACTCTTTTTTATCTCATTTAAATACAGTATGCTGTGTGTTTTTTCAAAAGATAGAAAGAAGCTTTAAATTTTATATAAAACTTTATTAATTGCATCATTTATTCAAAATGAGTAATATTTATTTCACATCCTTAAATATCCGATGCTGTCTGGTGTCTTGATTTAAAATAATAGAACAAAATATTAAGGTCTCAGCCCTAATGAATCCTCATATCTGTTGGGAAAACGCTGATTAAAGAAAATGTATACATAGAAGAACATATTTTGTTTTTACCTTTCTAGGAATATTTTGTTTAATCATATGTCCTTATTTCTAAGCAAGACTGGGATCTTTGTTTAAGCATTTCATTATTTGCTTCACTTATACAGATATTTCTTGGACTGAATGGTTTCTTTATTTTTCATGTGTACCCAGTACACAGTCTTCATCCTCATAATCCTAATGATGTCTCTTCTCCTTTGTGACATGTAACTTTATATATCATACACCATGTCTTTTCTTTTTTCTGTAATCTCTTGATTTATCAAAGGATCAGATTCTGTTGCCCAGTCGCTACTGCAGACCACTCCTTCTTGTAGCATAACATAAACTATTTGTTAACATTTTTTACCATAATGTATTCAATGCTTGACTTTGTTTCATCTCTATAATTTCTTGTAAAAATATTATTTGTCCTATCAATACATGTTGACAAATAATCTTCAATTTATAAACAGATTTATAAACTGAATCTCTAAACTACAAATATTTCATGAAAAAAGCTTTCTAATTCATCAGAAAATATTATTTTCTATATTTTAATGTTGAAATATTTTTCTTTTTCAGCAAAAGTATATTTCCTAGCCTTTCCTTAAGGTTGTTATACAATTATTTTTAAATTTAATTTATTGTGGTGACATTGGTTAATAAAATTATATGTTTCAAGTGTACATTTCTATAGTATATCATTGGTGTATTGCATTATTTACTTACCAGCTAATGTCAAATCTGTTTCAACCACCATATATTTGACTCCCTTTACCCCTAACTACTTCTCCCCATGTCTCTTTTCTTGTGGTAACCACCATAGTGTTGTCTGTAACTATAAGGTTTTTTACTTTGTCCTGTTTGTCCAGTTCTATGTGAGTGAAATTACATAATTCTTGAATTTTTCTGTCTGACTTATTTTGCTTATCATAATAAGATTCATTCATGGTCTTGCAAATAGCAGTATTAATTTTACTTTGTTTAAGACCTCCATAAGTTTACAAATAATTTATTCGCAGATTTCAAAAAAGTGTTAGAGATGATTATGGTTATGAAAGATCTCATTACATTTTCCAAATTTATTATTAGCATTTTATATGCCATTTTTTAAGCCAGATTTCCATAGTGACTAATTTATTCTCAGGTACGCTTTCTTCAAATCACTCTTTTGTTTTTGATTCCAAGTTATTTGTATATATTCTAGAATTTCTTAAAAGTAAAATGTTGTATCTCTTTAACTAAATTCTGTATTTCATATGTCTATTTTTAAATTATTTTGAAATATAAATTGAAAAAAGTGGTATGCTGCATGTTGTAAACAAGTTTTATTAATACACTCTTCTAAAAATTATTCAAAAGCATTTCTAGTAGTATATGTTCCCAAACAATTCCTATAATATCTTGACTCAACATGCCACTTCTATACCTACCTGGTGAATAAAGTTTTCCCAATAATTATTCCTATTCCCTTACAATAATTTAAATATATTTGCTTTAATGACTGTGGTATGTTTAATAAAATTGGAAGAGTTATTTAATTCAGAAAGGAGATTTTTAAGTTGTGTTTAATTGTTTTAAATTTATTGATCTCAAAAAGAGAGAGACATTGATATGATTTTCCACTTATTTGTGCATTTATTGCTTTATTCTTGTATGTGTTCTAACCAAGGATAGAACCTTCAACTTTGGCATATTAAGACAACACTCTAACCAACTGAGCTACCCAGTCAGAGCCTGAAAATTGATCTGTTAATATAACCTCTTAACTAGCCTTGTATTAAAAAATATTAATCACCATTATTATATTTTCTTGAACTCATTAAGCTTATGTGATCATTATAATTTTTACCAAATCTTTATAAGCACTTTTACTATTTTCACATAAGTTTTTAAAATAAAGTCAGCACTACATAAATACTTTTTTTCAAATACTATATTTTAAAAATTATTTTCTTTATATGTATATGTATATATATCATATATGTATAAATACCAAGTTTAAAATAAAGCAAAAACAGGACACATCAAACTTATATCTTAAGTTCTTACCTTTCTTCAAAGTGGAGAACGAGAAGTGAAGAAAGAGCTTAGTGAATGATGGTCTGTCTGCTTTTGTGGCTACTTATATAGTATATTTAATGGTATGCTAATTTTATTGTTTGAAAAAAATCAATAGTGAGTTTCAATTCCAAGAAATTGACATTATCAGAAGATAATTTCTGCCTAATATCTGTCCCCAGAAATGCCCAGGAGCATTTTAACAAGGGAGCAATTCACATCTGTAAAGGAAATCAGTCCAGGAAATGAAATTATCGAATAACTAAAGACAATCCTTAGAGGACAGTGGCCTTCTGGCTCAGAGGCCAAGCTTTGAGACATAGGTTTCTAGCACTTGGTGGTTCGTCAAGATCTCAGCTGTGGGGAAACATTATATGAGAGCGAGTGGAACGTAGGGGCTTCACAAAGGCCACAATTTCATGCTAATCGGAGCAGTTGTTAGTGCTTTGTGCCACATTGGGGGAAAAATGACAAGATAAGTCCATGATGGTAGCTTCATTGTGTAAGTCAAATTACTCGCTCCAGTGACGCTTAATCTGGGGATAAAAAAATCATTTCTTAAAACCTTTACCTTGTACACAAGAGGAATAAGCCTCCCTCTGTAAAGAAACAGCCAAGAAAAGGAATCTGGATGGCTGGTATAAAAAAAAAGAGGATAAGATCAGTAAACATGATATATACTTTGAAATATAGGGTAGAAAAATTAAAATTAAATGATCTTATTTTCCCTACTGATGTGAATGATTGAGTTTTCAACTGAAAGTGAGACAAGTGGTGATGAGTTTGTGATATTTAAAAGAGGGAACATTTTCGGTTACTGTGAAAATAAAAATGAATGAAGATTTCCTCAACAGTAATGCCTAATGAGAGTAGAAATCAGCTTGTTTTCTTTACCCCAGTTGATTTATGCCAAGAAGGTTGCATTACAATATCAAAAGATCAAAGGAATGTTGGGGTAAGGACAGGGAATTGAATGTGTTTGTACTAAAATTTCTAATCATGAAGTGGTGGAGCTAGGAAAGAGGAGATGGCAGTAGTTGAGTAATAAACCAGAACTCTCATATGGGCTTGAAGAAAGAAAAGGGAAAAAAAAAGGAAAAAGCAAGTCCTATAAGAGTGAGCAATGTTAAGAAGTACAGATTACAGTTTTTGACCAGCTGGGAATTTCAGCATCAGAAAGAACAGACTTTCTGGCCCCAGCTGGTATTCTCAGTGGTTAGAGCTTTGGCCCACACACTGAAATGTCCCAAGTTCAATTCCTGGTCAAGGTTCATACCTGGGTTGTGGGTTCAATCCCAGTGCCTAGTTGGCGTGCGTCCAGCAGAAAACCATGCAATGTGTCTCTCTCACATTCATGTTTCTCTGTTTCTCTTTTTCTCTTCTTTCCTTTCTCTCAAAAAAAAAGAAGAAAAAAAAAAAAAAAAAAAGAAAGAAAGAAAGCCAAAAAGAGACTTTCTGGACAATGACTAGATCCAAAGATATTCAAGTATGCAGTATTGAAGATAGGCAGATATGAAGGTTGTTGAAGGTCAATAGTTAAATATACTCCATTTTAATATCTTTGTTTGCCAGAATTTTGCTAGTTCCCAAGAATGCAACAACAATAAAAAAGACAAAATTCTTGTCCCTAAGGACATCAAAACCTTTAGGATAAATTAATATGAAGCTGACTTGTTATGAAATTAAAAAACATTTTAAAAATACATATTTTGTATATTTTTATTGATTTCAGAGAGGAAGGGAGAGGGAGAGAGAGATAGAAACATGAATGATTAAAGAGAATCATTGATTGGCTGCCTCTTGCATGCCCCCTACTGGTGATAGAGCCAGCAACCCGGGCATATGCCCTTGACTGGAATCTAACCTGGGACCCTTCAGTCCACAGGCTGATGCTCTATCCACTAAGCCATATCAGCTAGGGCTGTAACAAACATTTTAAAATAAAACTATAATAAGGTGCAATACACACAAGGGAAATGCCTAATTTATGTTAGCTGATGAATAGGAGAAGCAAAGAGGATCTTCTTGGAGACAGGAGTCATGAGTAGGATCTTGAAGCCAGATGAAGGGTTTGACTTGAGGAGGAGAGAGAATTTTAGGCTAAAAAGAAATAAAGGAATAGGGTCTTGGATATCAGAAACCAGTAAATACAACTAAATCAAGTAGTGAATCGGGGTCATAAAATACAATGCAGGGAATCTGGAGATGAGAACAGAGAATGAAAAAGAGGTCAGATAACAACGAGCAAAGCATGCTGTGCTCCTTATAAGCAAGAATTATATTCTGAAAAGGAGACATATATATTCCTATATGTAATACTTTAAACAATAAAGGATTTTCTAAAAAAATTATTCTGGAGTTGGTGCGAATTTGCTGATGGGTTTTAGGACAGAATTACATCTAGAAAATAACTACTTGTAAAAAATAATTGATAATGCTACAAATTTATTAAATTGAGACTTCTCAGGTTTGAGCTCATATCTTTTGCAGTGAGTTAATGTTCATCAGCTAATGTTTATGGAAGGACAGAAGATTAGAAAAGGGAGAAATATGTAATACTTTACACATAAAAAATTTAAAAAAAAAAAAGAATAAAGGAATCTGGAGCCCAGGGAGGAAAAGGGTCTTTCCCAAAGTTCACAATAATGTCTGAAGCAGGCTTCAAAAGTACTTAGTATGTGCCTATTTACAAAAGCAGTCTTCAAGTTTTTGTTCAATTAAGTACATAAACATAATTGGTTGATTGTGTTTTACACTGCTCAATTTTACACTCTTCTCTTTTTCTGTTTGCTGTGTTTAAGAGGTAATACATTCAGGACTTTAGCACAGGTATATGCCCTTTTAAAGCAAGTAAATAAAGTATTTGCATACTTAATAATTTTCCTTTGTAATATAACTTGCATTTATATCATGCTTGATGTTTGAGGGAGGGGATCACTGCTAATTGTCACTATACTGCTTAGAAAACCTAAGTCAATGTCTATTGTCTGTTTCAACCATTCAGCTAATATTTATTCTTGGACCATGTTCATACTGAGCAAGGCAGAAGGCATGAAAAGAAATGATGAAACAATCCATGTCATAAGTCCTATTGGAAAGAGCCATGTCTGCTCTCAGTTGCCATTGTCACTGGCATAAATTTGCATGATTTCTAAGAAAAGAAATACAAAAGCATTCATGTCCTACCCATTCAATATTTCCTTTTCATTTTCTCAGCAAAATGATTTACATATTGTACAATATATACAGCACTTCTTTATGACACCTTTTCAACAATTTTGAATTACATAAATCAGTACTTATTGAGTCTGTTGGGCCAGAATGTATGTAAAACCTTGATCAAAAAAAAAAAAAAGATCACTAACAATACTCTAGAGAAAAATGCTTGTCTAAGAAAAAATTGAAAATCCAGAAGTTTAACATCAGTGTCACTGGTTAGGTAAGCTTCAGAACACAATGACAAGTAGGTAGCAAAGTGCCATGTAGGCAACCCAAGATTTCCCAATACATAACTTGAGTTGCCATTTTGTAAGGTAAAATAAGAATTTTATCCATTGAAATTTTATATGACAACCCTCATTGAGAAGCAAGAAATAATCAAAGCAAGATGTTCTAAGACTACTTGTCATAAACAGAATGTGCTCATCCAAAGCTCTTTCCCATATTGGGCGACAGATCTGAAATGCTCAGGCATGAGGTTTGGGTGAAGCACAAAGGCGAAGCTATATACCAGTAAATAACAATCTCAAGAAAGAAAGCAGATAGGAAACCAGGATAAAGAGTATATTACAGGGACCAAAAATGTTAAAAAAAAATGAGAACTGTAAGATACACTAAATATTACCCATATGGTGTTTTGAAGATTTTTTTAGTGATGGGGAAACTGAAGATGTGAGAATTTGCATTATTTGCTCAGGACACTACGACTATTTAGAGATAGGGCTGGTACTAAAATCCTCTGTTTCCTGAGTAATATTTGAGATACTGTTTAATAACTGCCAAAACATTTCAGGGGGGAAGAAAGTAAAATGAAAAAATAGTGTGAATTTGCATAATGATCCAGGTTTTTGTATAGTATAACATATACGTGTTACCTCTGACAAATTATTAGATAAAAATAGGTATTTCTGCATTATGTATATAGAGTATTTCAATTATTCCAATGAGATTGTTCAAATATAATAAAAACATCTTATATTTAAAACACAGCTATTAAAATTTATTAATAAAGTTAGTCAAGAATCAAAGAATAAGAAACCTATATTATTCCCATTAGCCTGTCAAGTTTTTTTTTGTATTAAATGTTTATTTAAAATTTTTATTAAATATATTGGTTATAACATTATGTAGGTTTCAAATATACAACTCTATCCATCATCTTGTATATTGTATTGTGTGTCCTCCCCAACATCAAGTCTCCTTCTGACACAACTTATCCCCCATTTACCTTCTTCTACCTACCCCACCCTGGTAATTTTTCTGGTAATCACAATATTGCTATCTGTGTTTATGTGTGTGTGGCTTTTTTGCTTAATCCCTTCATCCTTTTCACCTAGCCCCCAACACCCTCACCAAGACACCTGACAGTCTTTTCTCTGTATCTATGAGTCCATTTCTATTTTGTTTGCTTATTTATTTATTGGATTACATATATATTTTTATTTGTAATTAAATTGCTCTTGCTATTTCTCCTGCTTTGGATTTTGATCTTCCATGCTCATCCCCATACTCAATTTACCTTTTCTTAAATGTCATTCTACCAGAGAAGATATTCTGGACTCTCATATTTCAAATGTCATCTGTGCCCTTGCCTGTTAGTTTCTTAGAGCACATATCACCACCTGAGATATATGTAGCATTTTTTAATTTCTGGTTTTCTATTCCCAATTATAATGTAAGCTCCAGGAGAGCGGGGGTTTTGTCTCTTTTGTTCTCTGCTATGTCCTCAGCATGCAGAGAAGTGCTTGAGAGCCAGACACTCAATAAATACATCATTCAATAAATATTTGCTGAATGAAAGTCATTGGAGAAACCACTAATAGAGGGTCTTAGATCATTTATGGCTTGTTTTGTTTTTGTTTGTTTTTGCTTACCTGTTGCTGTGGAGTTAAATTAGGGGTTATCTTCAGGCTTCTATGGACTTACTGAAAATATGAGGATCCCGGAGAAGGTTGAGAATAGGAACTGTGGCTAATGAACCAGGGACAAATCAGAGAAATGTTAGAATTGTTCAAAAATGTAGGATATGAAATGTGATAAACTAGAGGCCTGTTGAACAAAGAGATTCATGCAATAGGCCGTCCCTTCCCTTAGCAGCTGGCACCAGTTTTCCTCTGGCACCAGGGACCCAGGCCTTTGCTCTGGCTGGGCTCCAGCCAGAGCCACCCCTCCCCCCAGCCATGAGGGCTGATCCCTGGGGGCGTGAGGCCTCGCGGCTCCACCGATCCCCAGGGCGTGAGGCCTGGAGGCTCTGCTGATCTCGGGCGTGAGGCCTTGCTGCTCAGCTGGCTTCAGTTAATTTGAATATCGCCCTGATTAGCCAATGGGAAGCTAGCAAAGGTACGGTCAATTACCCTTTTTGTCTTTTATTAGATAGGATAGATTAGAATTGGTTGACCTCATAGAAACTCTCATATAAAGTTGAATCAGTATTAGCCAAACTGGGAAAAGGAATTGGTTAAAGGAATGATTATGGCATCTTAGTTTATCAATATGAAAAATTGAAATAAACACTATACACAAAAGATTATATTTCAAAGTTATTTCTCTATGATCCAAAATGGTGGTGGAGTTAGGTACAAGCTACACTCACCTCTCCCCAGCTCCAAACTGAAATTACAACTAGATTATAGAACAATCATCCTGAATAACCAACTGAAGACTAGCTGAAAAGAAGTCCTATAACCAAGGATTTACAGAAATCACATTGAGATTGATAGGAAGTGTGGAGATGTGAAAAGGGTTGGCTCCTTTCCCACAGACAGTCGACAAGGTTCTGGAGGGATATCTTAGCTGAGGGTGGGGTTGAGGAAGAGATTCCCGCCGGAAAGCCTCAGTCTAAAACCCAAGCCAGTCTCTTTAGCCAGGAGCACCAGAGCCATGAAGAGGCACCCACATAACATCTGCCTGTGAAAGATGCAGGTTTTCTGTCAGCCGGGGAGAGATGGGGGTTTGCAAGAGACACGGGTACCATCTTAAAGGACCAGTGCACACAATTTTGTTTGCAGTCACTCATCCAGGGCTACAGTGGAGGGAGGGCGAAGTGGGCTAGTCCCTTGAGGAGAGACTGGGATTTGTGGCTGTGGGTAGAGAGCTGAAGGGACAGCTGCCATAATCTCTGTGCTGAGCCATTCTCCCGTACCACAGAGGCCAACGTTCTTGGGTTGACCTGTTCATGCCTGGGATTGAAGCGGTGATACCTTCTTTACTTTGACCTTACAGAAACCACCAGCCCCTCAACCTTTCCACATATGTTTATTTTCTCTGCTCACTTCCAATTTTATTTGTTTTTTAAAATAGAGGATGTCAAGTTTATCACTTAGTACATACTTGCAATAACTCAAATGACTTCTGTGAAACTGTGGCTTTAAATAGCCCTACTTGTTTAAATCGGAATCCTAGAAATACCTTAAATTTACTCACACTGTTGTCCTACCAAGGACATTCAAATCTATAGGAAAAAAAAATTAATTTAGGTTTCCTATACATAGACTACAACACTACTCACAAAATATTTTTCTTGCTTTTGGCCACACATCTCTAATTCTTTTCCTTCAACAAACTATTCAAAAATAGCACTAATTTTTGAAGCATATAACTCATCACACTCACTAGTCAATTACAGGAAAAAAATCACCTATTTTGTAGAGAAAATTGCTTCTATTTGGCATAACTATCTTTAGATTGCCACCTCACTCTTCTGTAAATTGACTAATATCTGATCAGATCTCTAACTTTCTCCCTCCAGTCATAAAGTTTTAGATGAAACATAATTTCTAAAGATGTTTTATCACTGTGATTTGGTTTTCATTTCCTGAATCTTCCTGAGTGAATTTATTTAAAGTAGGATTCACTTTCCAATGAACATTTTGACGATGCATAAATATTATATTTGCCTGGCTGGTGCTGCTCAGTGGTTGACACTCGACCCAGGAACCATGAGATCACTGTTTGACACCTGGTCTAGGACACATGCCCAGGTTGCAAGCTTGATCCCCAGTGGGGGGCATGCAGAAGGTAGCTGAATAATGATTCTCATCACTGATGTTTCTATCTCTTTCTCCCTCTTCCTTCCTCTCTCTGAAATCAATAAAAACATTTTTTTAATTATGCTTTATATTTAAATATATTTTTATTGATGTCAGAGAGGCAGGGAGAGGAAGAGAGAGATAGAAACATCCCAGGCATGTGTCCTTTACTGGAATCAAACCCGAGACCTTTCAGCCCACAGGCCAATGCTCTATCAACTGAGCCAAACCACTAGGGCTAATGTTTATATTTAAACCATTTCTATCTGAGATACAATTTATATATTTTCTGCTTAATCCAGAGCCCACTTTATTACATCTATTCTAGATAAGAAGATTGTAGTTCATGGAGGCTAAGCACTCTGCAAGGTCATTGCAACATTTGTTCATTATACTTCCTTCCTGAATTTTCACCTTCTTGGCTTCCACAATTCAAAAATTGCCTGGAAATGATCATCTCTTCTGCTGTTCTTTCCATTCTAGGAAATTTTCATGGACTTCTCAAATTTTCTTTCACATTTCCTTGTTGTTATCAAAGGATTCTGGCCTTTGCCCACTTCTCTTCTGATTCTACAGCAATATAACACAAACTGGTTTTTAGTTAAATAAACTGCATGCGTTTTGTCATAGACTCCATACATTCATTGCAGGAGAAGTAAAGGAGGGAGAGGAGAAAGAGAAGAAAAGTGTGGGGCGGGGGGTGAGAAAAAAGAGGGAGGAAAAAAAGAGGATAAGAATAAGAAAAGGGAAATTCAGCACAAATATCATCATAAATGCTCATTTAAAGATTGCATCTTTATGCCACCAACTTTATGCCACACTTGTGATATAGCAGTCACTCTTTATTGTTTTTTTTCCTTGTCACTGACATTTTCAATCATTATGGTGCTTGGTTGTAGTTTATATGATACCTGTTTTATTTAATTATACAATAACAGGACAAGTTCTGGTTCATCAATATTCTAAAATGGCCTACTGTTCATAGAGGATGAATCCATAAGTAACACACAAGGCCAGTCCTATGTGTAAATTCCACTGTTCTTGTTTACTTCTATCACACATAATCCCCACACTTCCTATCACCTTGAAGCAGAAAATGGCGTGTGGAATAATGCCCAAATATAAGTGTCCCTGCCTAAAATACGGGTGAGTTGGGTTAATCGTAGGTTTTAACTGGGTGTATGAGCAACTATCAATTTTTATTACCTAGAGTTTTTTTCGTTTTTTTTCTCATGTCGTAGTTTGGTCGTGTCTTTGAATCGCCAGTTTATACTTTCTTCAGTAGATTGTGAATATCATAGGTCCATGAATATAGTACCTAGTAGAGAAATTACTGTAGAAATGAATGAAGGGAAAAAGAATGTGAGGCAAATAAGCAAGAGAGAGGGAGAAAAAAAAGAGAAAGGAAAGAAGAAAATCATTTGACAGTCCCCAAACAAATAAAGCAAGATGTATTTTTTAAAAATCATACTTATTTTTATACTTACTGAATCTTGTATAACTTTTATCCATTGAGAATATACTAGACAATGGATTTGTTTTGAAGTGAGAATTGTCTAAATATCTACAAGGAGTAGAAATCAATAAAACAAAGATTATGAATTATTTAAATTGAATTGGACTTTATTTGCTTTAATAAAACATTAATGTTTTGTCTACTACCTAGAAAATAACAATATCTACTGCTGTTGTTTGAATATAGCATAGAAGATTCACCTAACAAATATTATCTTAAAGCACTTGATAAAAATTGAAACCTTAAATTCTATTTATACAGTCAGGTCTACAGAAACATAATGCACTTATGAGTTGATTATGTGGTTTCTCAAAATTTATTGTAAACAAGGAATCACCTAGAGATATTGGTAACATTAGATTGCTGCTGCACCTCCTGGATTCTGATTCAACATGCCTGGAAAGAAGGCCTATAAATTCCCATTTGCAACAAGTTCTCTGGTGATGCTGACTGTGATGGTCACATGAGCCACATTTTGAGTAACCACAGACTTGGACACCAAATATACCTAAAGCTTAAAACTGACTTTCTGAGTATTCCGTTCTGAGTATATTACTTTATGCAACCAGTTGCAAAGAGCTAAATTTTTATAAAAACTTACCTGGGGACTTAATGAAAATTAGTTTTTCCTCCTATCTAGGAAGAATCATGCTAAAACATCACAGTAGGAACATGAGCCCCTAGAGACTCAAAGAAAGTAAATTCAATACCAAAACATATGGATCCAGTTACTATGTGAGACATAGAGGACTGACCTCTGCTATCATTGGAATTTAATACTAAGATTTGTTTTATTATCTTATACTCGATAGGTTACTGCATTTTGACAAACATTTGAATATACTTTAGGACTTAAAATATTCCAAAGTCAGTAGAATAGAGGTACATTGTAATAATTCATAGGAGACATATTTGAAATAAATGGTGACTCCAATTTGATTATTATAAGAGTTGCCACCATATATTAGAAAACCTGTAAAATTTTGATAAAATAGTATCATTTTGGACATGGAGTTTTCCCATCTTAGACATGCATTTGTTCAAATAGAGCAGGTGGTGTTCCACAAACACACTTTCACCATTTCAATTCATTTCCACGCTCACTTTACCGTAGCACACATTTCTCTGAGGCTTGTTCATGTATAACTAGACAAACTCTGGGATTAACACATGATGAGCACAATTATTTCCTCGTCACTCTGCTTCACAATCTCCTATTGTAAACTTTAAGTCTATTCTTAGTATCTTTGGGGACAGATTTGGGGCATTATTTTTAGTTCAATATTTATCATCTCATAGTTGACATGATTTAGAAAAACAAATGGAGGATTTCAGGGTATATAAATACACCAGTCCTCTAGAAAAACACACCATCTCTTAAGGCTTCACAGTATCAGTTTCTTGAACTCTTACGACTCATCTTGGGTAAAAGGTAATATATTTACGAAAAATGTAATATGATGTCTTTTTCTGATTTTTGTTTGGCAGAGTAAATTATAAACTATTTTTAAAATGTACATTATTTATCGGTAATTTCCCATAAAGAAATGATTGAAAGAAGTAATGATCCTATGTCAGAGTTGGAAGTTGAGGACAGGATCACAATGACCCTAAATTTACAGCAAGCATTGTACCAAAGGAATAATATAGAACAAAGGGGAGATATGCTCATGTTCTCCATAGATGGAAAATCCTAGATGTCTTTTTATTTTCTTGACTCAATTTATAACAACCACTGTGTTAATATTTAATTTTACCTTTAACTTAAAGGTTAAGATTATCTTTTATACAAAAAATGATCCCTTGAGTAGCATTAAGTTTAATTTTTTTCACATGTGTGTATTATTTCAAAGGTTTAATTAACCATCACCAAAGTTACTGTATTACTATCACTAATTCATTTTCCATTACATTTTCATTGTTTTTTTATCATAAAAATAGTTTCTGATTTTCTGCCTAATTAGCACTATATATATAATAGACTATTTTGTTTTATTGATTCATTTTATGTAATATATTTTTATTTCATTGTGATTTGGTTGAAATTTATACTACATCAAATTTTTATCATTGTGTTCTTTGGATAATATTTCTTTAAAAATCCTAAATTATCTATCTGGGTATCTATCTATAATTAGTTTCTTTGAATTTACCTTAATTCCCTACTTTCAATAAAATTTGAAATATGAACAATACTAAAAGCTGCATTTTAATTTGTATTATCACATGACTAAATGTTTGGTAAGTAGTAGAGGATAAAAAAAACTTCATCAAGAAACATAATTTTCTTAGTTTTTCCAATGATACAGTCCTAAGTTTAAACCAATGAGGCAAAATCAGCATATAAGGAACAAGAGAAATACCATCAGTCACAAATTGTGCTTCATATGTCTGGGATTTAGAATTATTATACAGAATAGTTTCTTCTATTATCAGAATAAAAATGTTTTTCTATTATTCTATCAAAAGTGAGGGCCTAAAATGATCAGTGGGAAAAAATTTTTACTCACTATTTACCTTATAGTTTATAATATGTTTTTATTTAGAAGTCTGTAACTGAGAAATGAATAATTAGATTTATTTCTCATACAACAGCAACAGAAATGAGTTCACTTGTATATATTGGATTACAGAAAGCCTATCAGAGTCCCAGATTAAAGAACTTTTGTTGAATAATATTTTTTGGAGATTAAATCATTTTTACCAATCCAACTTCTCAATTTATCTATAATTATTTTCCCTGAAACTCCTTTAATTTGACTTTTCTTTGTCCATTATCATAAGTTTTCTAATACTAAGGTAATACCACCTCCACAATTCTCAAGCCAGAAACCTATCTGATTTTTTCTACCTCTATTATAAAAACTGTTTCTGTTGCTTGAATTCTAACTTCTAAACATTTCTTTAAACCTTACCTTAATTATTACATCATATGTCATTATGTAAGGCCCCTATAATGTCACAACAATCTAAATGATCAGCCTGTTTCCATTTTTGCTCTGCTTACCTGGTGAACTATTCCATTTTTTATGTGTTATCCTCTCTCTCATTTTGTTTCTCCAAATCTCTCTTTGCTTATTCTATATACACAAGCTTTACCTTTTCTTTGCTTTAATACTACTACCTTTCCTCTCTTGGTCTGTTTAAGATGCCCGTTTTGTCTGTTTTTATGATACTACTAGAGCCCTGGTGCACGTAATTCGTGCACTTGAGGGGGCCCCTCAGCCAGCCTGCACCCTCTCACAGTTGGGAGCCCTTGGGGGATGTCTGACTAATGGCTTAGGCCCACTCTCCATGCTGCCACAGAGGTGGGAGAGGCTCCCACCACGGCCACTATGTTCACCAGCTGTGAGCCTGGCTTCTGGCTGAGTGGCGCTCCCCCTGTGGGAGCAGACTGACCACCTGTGGGGCAGCTCCTGCGTTGAGTGTCTGCCCTCTGGTGGTCAGTGCACATCATAGCGACCAGTCATTCTGCAATTAGGTCAATTTGCATAGTAACCTTTTATCATATAGGATATTATTTCTATGCCACAGCACTTATCTTTACATATCAATGTTCTCTATTGGTCTCTAAATTCCATGATGTCAGGTGATGTGTTTTAATTCTCTTTGTAAATCCAATCTGTCTCCCAAAGCTGTGGCTCCTACTTTGATCAATAAGTGATTTGCAAGTGCAGGAATGATCTGTCATGTATGCTTTCACAGGACTCAGCCAAATATGAGGATCTTTGTCTTCGCCTTTATCATGGCTCTCATGGTTGCCTTGGTTGTAAGTATATCAGAAAATTTTGAAGAATATGTTCTCAGGAATTATTCAAAGATGGTCTCTTGTTTCTTGTGTTGTGGACCAAAGTTGCATTGCCCGAACATGGTTTTGTATGGAAATTTTCCTTAAATTAGCCTATATCAGTACATTAAGGACTTTGAATAAATCTGGAGTACACATGAGACACTAAGCCCACAAAGAGGTGGAAGTGCAAAAATAAATAAATAAAAATCCAAGAAGAACAGAGAAAACCATAATAATATCAGTCTGTACCTATACAATCAATATGTAAATGTACATAGTTTTTCAACAACTTCAAACCTACATGGTGTTGTGTTAACCCACATTTTAACTTATCATTTTCACTCTCCTGGTCACAGTGATAAATTTTCTTCCTTATCACACAAAAGAAATTTGGTCCTGAGTGAGTTTATATTGAAATGTAATGAATTAATTATAGCCTAAGCCTAGTCTTTATTCTGTCACTAACATGAAACAGCCAACTTTGTGATCAGTTACCTAAGGCTTTGCCTCCATTTTGTTTAATCATAACTGTGGAAGCCAAGAGCATTTGACATTCAATCTAGAATTATACAATTGAGATGTTCATTCTTTTCTTTTCTTTTTTCAAGAGTGCCGATTCTTCATCTCATGAGGTAAGACACATTCATGTACTGAGAAACTTGGTAATTAAACATGGATAACAATTTTAACTTGTTCTTTATTTTAACAGAAACATCGTTATTATAAAAAGAAACACCATGTAAGTATTGCCCAGATAATGTGGTATAGTAAAACACATTCCCTTGTCTGAGTATTAATTCTATTAGAAGAATCAACCCTTATCTCTGAAACATATCTATATAATGAATGCCTGATGTGGACATTGAGTTTATTTATTTATGATATACTGCTAAAGGACCAAAGCTTATGTACTGGTAGCATTTAGATAGAACATATAATGCTACCCTGAAGAAGCCAACTGTTGTTGCAGAATGTAAGCATCATTGTTTGGTAAGTAATTGCCTTGGCCTAAAGAATAGTTGAATATTAACCCTTTGAGTGCCAACCAATATCCTAGGAACTATGCCAAAATTGCCAAGGCATTTTTGATGATTTTACAGCAGTTTAGGAAAAACAATTATGAATCGCAAGTAAATGAAGTTACATATTCAAAAACTTAAGGAAACCTTTAATACATTTGTTTTCATCTTTGACATATATTGTTTGCTGATTATATTATAAAATACTAGTAGAAAAAAATTTTGAACAAAACGTATAATGTTAAAATAGAGGGACACCCTTCTCCAATATCTTTCACAAAATCGTCATCTTCACAGCAAGAATTGACATATTTAGCAATATCATCATCACTAATAAAAGCAGACTTAGAACTGGATGCCATTTTGAAGCTTTAGGGCTACAAAATCTGAGTAAACTTCATAAAATCGTAGTACCTGTAAAAAATTAGGCAGATAAATGCCAGTGGTCAATTTTAGAACTACAAACTTTTGGCATCACAAGTAATCTGCACTTAGGTGCCATCTGTCAATAAAGAGTGAACTACTAGCATCTAATAGTGACACTGCAGGAGGAGGGCGATAGCGATCCCGGCACTTTTGGCAAAAGACAGGAGGAGCGCGATTGTGCCGCCCGGCACTCTAGGGGTTAAAATATATTAAATATAATATATCCACAATGGAGCGTAGAGGCTGCTAATGCACAGGTGATGTGGTAAGTTTTCACCTTTTGATTCTTGTGGAAGATGATGAAGTCATTAAGTTAAGTTAAATGGATCTGTAAATAAGGTAAGAAAGGTCATTTATTCAGGATTTTTTAATGAAATACTCTTAATATCTCAAATTATTGTCATGTCATATAAATATGTCTCAGAAATTCTTATGAATATATTAAATAGATTAATTTTAACATGGCACCAAATTAAAAGATAAAGGAGAGATAAAAAATATTGAATTTAGCAGGAATGAAATTAGAGAAAGTAGGAGTTTGAAGAAACAGTTAAGGTCATTATAAGTCAAGAATGAGACATAGCAATTCCACCTAACCTGGAAACAGCAAATTCCTTCTCTCTGGAAAACTCAAGGATGGAAAAAGCAGGAATTTGGAAGTAATACTTTAAGGAATATTTAAATTTCTGGAGTGGTTGGCTCCACGTGTATTATAAAACAATAAAATTGTCAACAAACAGTTTAACTGTAAATGTTGTTCTATTTTTCTCTTAAACATTTTTCTTATAAAAAAAGTGTAAAACTATCTAAAATTTTGAAAAATCAAACATCTAGGTGATCTATGTGTTCCTACCAACTTTAACAAATTAAGTTTCTAATGGAAATTATTGTGAAATATTTACAGTCATTGTCTCAATTCTCTGCAATTTTATCTTTTCAGGGAGGGTATTACCCATATGGGCAGTATCCACCAGCATATCCATATCCATATCCATATCCATATGAAGGAAAGTAATAATCACAGGACAGATGACAGAGGTAAGCCACATCCAGTTACATTTTTTGTTCTCCAGAAATTTCATTGAGTTAAAACAAGAATAAATAAAATAAAGCCATCAAACCAAAAGCAGACCGGTTTGAGTAGTATAGCTAGGTGTAGCTTTCCTAAAGTGCATTTATTCCTCTAAATGTTTCTAAAAGAAAAGTTCTGTGCTGGTGTGGTTAGAGGTGGGCTTTTAGGATGGGAACCCTGGTGATTGTATCCTGGTTGGGACAACTATCAGTTTCATGACCTTGAACTACTTCTAATCTTTTTTAAACTTCAATTTTCTCATGGACAAACAGGTATTATAATATGTACCCACTTCATAGAATTGGTGAGACTATTGAAAGACATATTCCATCAATGCCCGTGATTAAAGTTGCATATGATTGTGACTATACCATGCCCAGCATTAAATCTGTGCTGCATATTGTTTAAAGGTGACCTTCCAAAATGTAATCTTTGAAGCAGGCACACAAACTCCATCTGGGCAATTGTTAGAAAGTTAGAGTGTGAAGACCCACCCAGACCTATTCAATCAGAATCTGAATTTTAATAAGGTCCCTATTTGATTCATAACATAATAAAGTTAGAGAAACTTTGCTTGAGACTCTGATGAGCAATTGGGATAGGGACCAGTGTTCTGATAATTCTAACAAGAAGATAAGGACATATTACAAACTTATTTTTTAAAAGTCAATTTTATATGAAATAACATTAAGTATTACAAATTCCATGAAAAATTAAATATTACACTATAAAATTCTGCAATTTAGAGTTAAAATAATTCTGAAAAATGTCAGTTATTTTTAAATGTTCATAGATAATTTATTCATATTAAACTCCAATATGAATAAATTACCTATGTACATTTAACATAGGGCAAAGAGTTTGAACTTACTCCCTTAGGCATTACAAATCTACACTAATAAAAGACAAACATGCAAATTGACCATACCTTTGCTATGCCTTAAGCCACACCCACCAGCCAATCAGAGAAACTATATGCAAATTAACCCAACCAAGATGTCGGCCAGCAGCCACAGAGCTGGAGCAAGCAGGAGGCTTGGTTGCCCCAATGATGGAGGAAGCCAAGCTTCCCGCCTGCTGCAGCCCGGCTCTGAACTCCACTCAAAGCAACAAAGTTTCAATTATAGAAGATAAATAAACCCCAGATACCTGCTCTCAGCCGGCCATGGCCACAAAGCTGGAGTGAGCAGGAGGCGTGGGTTGCCCCTGGCAATGGAGGAAGCAAAGCTTCCCTCCCGCCTGCCCTGGCCAGCTCTGAGCTCCTCTCAAGACTAAAGTTTCAATTGTAGAAGGAAAATAAATCCCAGAATAAAATAAGAAAAAGAAAAAAAGGAGAGGCTGGGAGCTTCCGTTGCTGGAGGGGTTTGGCCAGCCTGAAAACGGCCCTCAGCCCCTCACCCAGGCTGGCCAGGCACCCCAGTGGGGACCCCCACCCTAAAGGGGGTGTGGCCAGCCTGAAAAAAGCCATCATCCCCTTACCCAGGCTGGCCTGGCACCCCAGCAGGAACCCTACCCTGATCCAGGACACTCTTCAGGACAAACCAGCCAGCCCCCACCCATACACCAGGCCTCTATCCTATATAATAAAAGGGTAATTTGCAAATTGACCCTAACAGCAGAATGATTGGGAATGGCTGGTCACTATGACACACACTGACCACCAGAGCACAGATGCTCAATGCAGGAGCTGTCCCCTGGTGGTCAGTGCACTCCCACAGGGGGAGCTCTGTTCAGCCACAAGCCAGGCTGATGGCTGCCAGCACAGTGGTGGTGGCGGGAGCCTCTCCTGCCTCCTCAGCAGCACTAATGATGTCCGACTGCAGCTTAGGCCTGCTCCCTGCTGGTAAGTGGACATCCCCCGAGGGCTTCCAGGCAGCCAGAGGGATGTCTGACTGCCAGCTTGGGTCTAATCCCCCAGGGAGTGAGCCTAAGCCAGCAGGTGGACATCCTCCAAGGGGTCCCAGACTGCAAGAGGGCATAGGTCAGGCTGAGAGACCCCACCTAGTGCACAAATTTTTGTGCACTGAGCCTCTAGTAGCTAAATATAATTGATCAAGGATATATTAAAAGGATATATTAAAAATACTATTTGAGAGACAAATATGGATGAAATATGTTCACTATATTTAAGAGACGGGGCAGGCAAACTGAGATAAGCTGGTGATAGACTTAAAAGAATTAGGACAAGGGACTCTAAGGAAAAAAATCAATAAATTTCATGATGGATTGAATGCAAAATGAAACCAGAGAAGGGGATAAAAAAGAAATAGATGCAAGTTCTGGGTCCTGAATTAGCACATAAAAGTGCTTAGCAAATATGCCTTTCAGAAAAGAAACAATGTTCTCCTATTGTCTCTGTTGTTTGGGGTGAGAAAGTTGTTTTGTTTGTTTCAGGGAATTTTGTTTTGTTCCTCTGTTTTGCTTGATTTATGTAGAGGAGGTTAAAGAAGATCATTTGGCTACATTAATTTTGAAAGTGAATAGCATTCAAATTCAAAAGCCGCTTCTTAAAACACTGAAATGCATAAAAGGAAAAATCATAGCTAGGTGCATATAATTAGTTTGGCCAGGAAATTTAAAGACATGGAAATAAGAAATTTTTTGGAAGACTTGAAAGAAATAATTGGAAATAAATGCTGTTCCTTGTGATATTATTCTATGAAACAGGGATGCAGCTGCAATTTGTATTCAATCATCAGGTATTTGTGGACCACAGTGAGCATGCAGTGAGATAGCACTGGGAATATAAATACCTTTAAGCCAAAGTCTCTGCAGTGGACAGCTTATTGTCTAGTCATGAAGATGGATATAAAGCCAGTCATCATCAGTCAGAATATCATTTGACAAAGCAGGGATGTGACTGGATGTGTTATTGAGGCCTATTGCACAAGCCGCAGTATGGCCAGGAGGGTGAGGGGAGTATTGACAGACCACAAACAAGTTCACAGAGAAACTAGCACAGTAATTTAAGTTGGGAAATAAAAGCTAGAATTAAGGAAGAAGTAGTAGAGATAGCAGTAATTTATTCTAAATTGGAATCTGATGATACTGCAGAATAATTTTAGTAAAGCTTTTTCATCTGAATAATTTTCACCAAGGCATGGATTTGGGTCAAGCGACCTTTGTGACGTCAACTAAAAACTTATCCAAACTTGGACAAGGCCTGGGGAGAATACTCAAATCTCATAAATATGCAAGTTTCACAATATTGAACAGAAAAGCGCCCCCCTCCCCATAGGGTAGAGAGAGGTAAGCAAAGATTAAGGGGAAGGTGAGACACCATGGGGAAATGACCAGTAGGAAAAGGTGTCCACTGTTGTCAGCCGATTCTCAGGATAAGCAATGGGGCTTTTCCATTTTGTAGTGCTTGTTCAAGCTTTAGGACCAGTGGAATTTAGGGGCTTAAAGCAGCCTGACTACCACTTGGCTGTGCTGGTGTGATTAGAGGTGAGCATGGAGTAATATAAGTGCAATTGTGTACAGTTGATCAGACACAAATGAATAGATCTGCATATAATTCAAAAACAGGATAGCATAATGGAATTAGCAATGACTTAGTCTGTAGTTTAATAAAGAGCCTTTTCCCTTTTATCTACAGGCGTGGTAAGAAGTCTTCTTTGCTCTCTCCTCATGACGATTCTTCTTACTCAAAAATCCTTCGACACATCTAGCAACGTATTATCAGCCTGCTTGCAATAAATACATCCAATGTGCTACAGAAAGCATATTTTATCAAACAATTCAAAAAGTAGAGTATTATTTGTATTCTCTCAGGCATTAGGTTGGAATTTTTTTTAAAAAATCAAACTATAAATAATGTGCCTGTGTACAAATTCCAGCTTTCAAAACAACAACAACAACAAAAAGGAAAAGTCAATCAACTAATGTTACATGAACAACACATACCTGAGATCAATACTTGTAACACCGTAGTAATCATATAACACAATGATCAATAGTTGTAACATAGTAGTAATGATATAATGATATTATCCTGGACTATTTGATTTTTTTCTGTTTGCTCTCTGTGTTAAATGTCATAAAATTAAAAAACACTTTCCATGCATAATAAATTGATCTATGAAGCATGTGTCAAATATCCGATTGTATTAATTTCCTAGCACTGCCAAGACACAATACCAAAACTGGTGGCTAGGAAGCAACAGCAGAGCCTTGCTCTTTGTGACAGCTCTGGGAAATAATTTATCTTTGCCTTTTCCTAGTTTCTGGCATTTACTGGCAATCCTGACATTCCCTGGTTTGTAAATGCATCACTGCAATCTCTGCCTCTGTTGCCACAAAGCCGTTTTCTCCCTCTTTGTCTCTTCTTATAAAGACAACAGTCATATTAAACTGCAATAAGGACACACAAGCTTATTCTTAGATAACCTTGCCTTAACTAATTAAATCTGCAATCACCAATATTTCCAAATAAGATCAATTTCTGAGATATGGTTTTTTGTCTTTGTTGTTTATCCTCACCTGAGGATATTTTCCCACTGATTTTTAGAGAGAGTAGAAGGGAGAGATACACAGAGAGAGAAACATCAATGTGAGAGAGACACACATCAATTGATCAATTGGTTGCCTCCCACACGCACCCCGAACATGTCCTGGAATTAAACCTGCAAAGAAGGAATGTGTGCTTGACAGGAATCAAACCCAGGACTCTTCAGCCCACTGGCCGAGGCTCTATTCACTGAGCCAAACCTGCTAAGGGTGGGGAATGAGGGGGGATGTGAGGGTGCATTAGAAGAGGTCAATGGGGGGGGGGGGAAAGAGAACATATGTGGAACTTTCAATGATAATATATTTTAAAAATTAAAAAAGAAAGTGAAAAAATTCATTGCAGTTTTATGTTCATATATATTTAATTTTTAAGAAATGGTTTGTATTAAAATTGGAAAAAAATTCTGAGGTATGGGGAGATAGGACTTCAACATATCTTTGGGGAGGGACACAATTGGACATATAGCACCCATATCTATTTTTATTCTCATTTTTTACAACTATCATATGCCAACACCCATTAAATTTTTCAGACTGTCAATATTTTTAACTAAAAGCTATACAGTATTATTTTATAATCTTCTGGGACAATGATTATGGAAGAAAGCAGGTCATGACATAACTGGATGGCTATTCAAAGGGCAAGAAAATCATCTAGGCAATCTCATTTTATATATTTTAAATATATTTTTATTGATTTCAGAGAGGAAAAAAGAGAGAGAGAGAGAGAGAGAAACATCGATGAGAAAGAATCATTGATCAGTTGCCTCCTGCATGCCCCACACTGGGGATCTACCCTGCAACCAGGGCCTATGTCCTAACCAGGAATCGAACCATGACCTCCTGGTTCATACATCGACACTCAACCACTGAACCACGTCAGTCAGGCGGCAATCTCATTTTAATTGTGAAATGTTCTGTACTAAAAGAAAATCTAATCCATGAAGTTTACCTAAAATCACTAGAGTACTAAGCAAAATATTGCCTTTAGTCATATTTGAACGGGAAGCTAGTTCACTTTTAGCAGGTAGCTGGAAAGAAAATCTCAGCTATACAGAAGGGAGGTTGCAAATAAATGGCTAGTGAGTTGAGAGAGAAACCAAGGGTTTGACACCTTAGGATTTCAAATGAAGAGAGAAGTATGGTATTTCAAAAAAGAAGGGATGATCAAGTCAACCTAATAGCACTAAGAGGATGGTTAAAATGAGCACAGTTTAGCAAGATGAAAGTTGTTGTTGACCTTGGAAAGACAAGTGGTTTCAGTAAGGATATGATTTGATGGGAACAAGTTGATGACAGTATGTTTGGTTTGTACTTTTGATCCTAAAGGTTAGGAAAACATTGCGAATGCAGCAAAGAGGGAATAAATTATTAGAGATGATTCTTTGTGTAAACTCAAATGGATTGAGTTGAGTGTGCAGTGCAGGAGTTGGTAGAGGAATAATTCATCACAATGAAACAATTACTCCACTGTCAGTGACAATGAATATCAGAGCTTTCTGTAAGTTTTTGGTTCTTGGGCATTACTGGCAAAAATCACATAACCCACCTCTTACTGATTGTGGTATTGGCTCTTGCTGCTCTGATAAGTCAAGTAACAACAAGGAACACTAATCATATACTGTGCAGTCCACTAATCACATTCAAACTTCAATAAAACCCTTTGAATTGACTCCAATAGATGTAGAAAATGAAGCTTCAGAAAAATCAAGTATCTTTCAAGGCACAACTTAGCTGCTATGTTGCAGAGCTGTGAATCTGATTTTACATTTGAATCTTTTTTTTTCCTAGGGTAACCATAGAATTTGACATCTGATGCTGGGTACTTGGAAGGTGTAAAGCACAGGTGTAATGGTTTAACTGGGATTATAGATGTAAATTAAGTCTTTTTAGATCAAACAGTATATGATTACCTTTTCCCTCTACTTTTTGATATCTTTTAATATTCAATTCACTGCATTCCATTTAATTTTATTCTTTCATGGCTATTTTTAATGATAGTAATAATCTAAAGTTAATATTAAAGAAACCAATTAAGTTTGAAAGATTATAATAAAGACAGGAAAAATTAATATGCATAAAGGATTACTTTATTGAAATGACTGTTTAGGAAATAGTAATAATAAGTACAATTCCAGAAAATATTTGAATATATATTATTGATATGGTTATGGTATTTCCAACTCAAAACTGAAACTTTTGGTACATTTTTAATTAAAATATGGAAAAGAGAGGTTATGAGTCCAATTCAAATTAAGATAAATGTTATATAATACATAAAATAAAAAAGAAATACATTTTTTCATGTAGAATAATTTACACATTATTACTTTTTTTGATTGCATGATACAAAGATTAAAAAGATGCCACATTTCCAGTTGCAGTCAATTCTATGGAATAGAAAACAAACATACAAAGAATTAGTTATGTTTTATGATATAACCATACATCTCTCTCCATTTATAATTTTGGGATGACTAATTCACTAGAGGAACTTTATTACCAATGTACCATGTTGTGCCCTATCTTGCATATAAGTCTCCTAAGACCAAGTAGCATCTCACTTGGAATTTTTTTAGTGAACTATCTACTTTAACATAATAAGTAAAAAATTGGTATCTTAAGAATCTCAAAGTTATATTCTCTCCTCTTTGTAAACCTCAGACTGAGACTAAATAAGTTTATTTTGACCCACGAGTCTAAAGATATGTAAATTTTAAAATTGATTTAAAAATCATTAAATTTTAAGAAGCCTAAGATAGAAATGAGAATTCAAGTTGATCTTTTTAAAAGCTCATAAATATTTACATAAATGTAGGAGAAGCTGTTTTCAGTTTTCTCTAAAATTATGATAATCAAGCATAAGGACATAGGCACCAAATGTCATAACACAACTATCATTAATGAAATAAAAGATACACAACTCCAGGAAAGTGCATAATAGTCAACTATGTTGATGTTCCTGACACACTGATAATTAATAAATAATTTTGTATATTGATGGAGTCTGTTACAATCTTGATCTTATTCACAACAATGTAATGGAAGAATGTATTAACTATAAGAATAATCAATCTAATCTCCATCTCCCCAAACTTACCAAAAGTGAGATGCAAGTATTAACATTGAAATCCTCTTAAACCTTAAAAGAAAGAGAGAGAGAGAGAGAGAGAGATGAATATACAATTGAATTTTTTGCAAGAATACTTCTAAAAACTCAATGGTTGTGGTAGTGGATGAAAATGAAAGAGGGTAAGGGGGAATGAATGGTGATGAAAAATTAAATTAAATTAGATACAAAAATTAATGAATAAATAAAAATTTGGTGAGTAATAAAATGAGCATCTCAATAGTTTGCCCTCACATGTACAAATATCACAAACAGGATGTGCATTAAAGCATGTAGAGAATAGATGTACACAAGAAAATAATTAAACTCATTTCAACATTCAGATTCCCAAATTGAATTCTTAATTTGGTATGTTTTAATCCTCTTTACCTATGTTCTCTAGACATCAAATAAATCAGAATCTTTGAAATAATTTCTTCTAAATACTCAGTATCTTCTACATAGAAAATCAGAAGATTTATTTCTAAACCTTTGTGAGCAGACCTAGGCATTGGGATTTGGGGGAAAACAAGTTTTCTAGGTTATTTTATTTCATAACTAGTGTTGAGAATCCCTGATGTCAACTACATGCATTAGGAGGTCTATTTAATATTCATTTATTCTTTTGCTAGTGGTCCTGCACATGAATCCATGCACGACTAGCTCTTTAATGTTTGCCTCAGCTGGCCACCCCACCCACCGCCAATTGTAGCTCTCCGCTGCACAGAGCTTGCTGCCCCATCCTCCTGTAGCTCTCTGCCCTCCTGTAGCTCTCTGCCACACATAGCTCACTGCCCTGTCCTCCTGCTGTTCCGTTGTTACATGACGACATCCCAGACCAATTTGCAAATTACCCTATTATAAGTATAGATTCTGGATCTCACACTTCTTCTACAATCATATACACATCATGAATGAGAAAACAGAGTTAATAAAGTAGGACTTACTTGTTGTAAGTTGTAAGCTGGGGCAATAGGTTGCATCACAGGGTAGAATGCCTGGGTAGGGTCAACCAGAAGCTCTGGGTTCAGCACAAGGGCTTGGGCAGGCATCGCTCTCTGGGGGTAGGTCAGCACTTGCTGGGAAAGAGGCAGGACTTTGGACTGAGGAAGGGAGACCAGGGGCTGATCCAGGGGCTGAGTGGGAAGCATGGGAGTCTGAAGAAGAGGCTGTGGGATCTGGGGCATCCAGGGCTGGAGCAGAGGCAGAGGAAGCTGTGCCTTGAGATCAGTGAGGTTTGGGATCTGGCGCTGAAGAAATGGCACTACTGGAGATTTAGGCAATTGCATCACATTGCGCTTAGGAATGATGGTCTCCTTAGTATTGGGGACTTCCATCACTTCAGGCTGAAGGAGAGGCAGCACCATAGCAGGCTGAGCAAGAGGCAGGATGTTTTGTGGAAGGACAGGGTAAGGCATGGGCTCAGCATAAGGATAGAAAAGAGGCTGTGGCTGAACAAAGGGGTGGATTTTGTCCTGGCGTTCATCCTGGAAAAAAAGAAAAATCTCTAAGTCCATGATTCAGCTATAATTGTCATTCATGATGAGTTAACCTCCTCTCTATTGAGGAATCCTGAGTGAAAGAGAGAAGGGAAATCATTTACCTATGCTGGTTAAGAAACTATTTGGAGTCATGTGAAGATGAGTTAAATACTCATTGAATTATTTTTCATTAATCCACTTCCTTCATATGTGGACCCAGATCAAACTGAAATCAAATGTTTGGGAATTTCAAGCTTGTTTCTCCTTTCTGAGTTCCCTTTAATACTGTGGATGGCTGCAGAGTTTGGTACTTAGAAGGCATGAACTTCTCAACATGGTGTAAAAGTAAACCAAATTGTTTCACGTAATGGAAGTTAATTTTAAAAAGACTTAGAGGAATGTTTCCAAGATTTACTTCTATGTGTTTTAATGAAAAGTAAATCTTAACTTGTGGTTTAATTGAAGGAGTTACTCAACACCAGCTAACTTCTAGTACTAGTTTATTTAGTAGATAGTCATTATTGTAAGTCTTTAAAGAGGCATCATTTTGTAAATTCATTTTTATTTAGAAAAATATTTCTTGTATTACCAAACCCAAGTCATTGACAAAACATGAAGCTGAAATGTTATAAGTAGATATGTTACCACACATGTATTTCAATTAAATAATTATTTGTTGCCCTAGAAGACCTATGTTTTATAACTGTGTGATATTGTCGCACAATTGTGTACTCAGTTGTTCTGTATATCACTTCTCTCCTCTGTGTAATGCAGAGTCTTTTATGAATGTATTCATCAATGTTAATATAAAATACACAATTTTAAAGTAAATCTTTGTGTATTTAATGTGTGCCAGCTCATCAACCCTAAGGGGTTATTAATATTCTCAGTTTATAGTTGAAGAAATGGAAGTGCAGAGAAACGTGGGGTCAAGTTTAAATAGCTAATCAATTATCAGATTCAGATTTATGACATATTTTCTTACCATTTCTTTTGTCACCTATGTATCTTGATAATAAGGAAACCTATTTCTAACTTGAAAATGTATCTACTAGTGTTCATTATGGTAAACATAAATTGAGCAAATCAATGATTATTCTAAAGTATTTAGTCTATATTCTCCAAGTGGATTATGAGATTAAAAATACACTTATATCTTTAAAATATATTGATAATGTTATATTCCCCATGCTGGCAGTATTTTATTATAATTCTTTAGACTAAATATGCCCATCTTTTGTATGGATTATATTTTATAACAATTTTTTAAATATAATCATTATGAACAAATTACCTCTCTTTGTTGCTGTTTCTCATTTTCAAACTGTTCAGGTTTCTGCTAAAAAAAATAACATGAATAGAAATAGAATAATCTGTAAAAATTAAATGTAGAATATTTTGAAAATATGTACATTTAATTATGTCTCCCCACTTACGTGTGATATACAACTGAAATTCATACAAACACACACATCATAGTAAGGTGGTTACCAGAGAAGAGGGTTGGAGGGTAGTAAAGGATAATGGGCCTAGATATACGGTGATTGAAAATTATTGGACTTTGGGTGATGGGCACACAATGCTATAAACAGGTCATGTATCATAGGAACATATATTTGAAGTCTATATGATCTTATTAACCAAATAAATAAATAAATAAATAAATAGCTCTACCTTATAGATGTGGGTAATGGATTCCTTCAGAAAAATAAAAATAAAAGTAGGTTAAGTTTTCATGGAAAATTTTTATTTGCCAATTTGAATCAGAATATGAAGGCATTTAATAGGCTAATGTTGACACCTTACTGGATAATATAATGAAAAACACAGCATAATTACTGAAACTTATATGTTACACTGTTCTGCACAAGTCTGCTCTATAAACAAGACAAGTGAATGCAGTCAAGAAAGAAAAGTTAGTGAATATAGTACAATAAGAAGCATTTAATAGACACTAATTTTTCCTCACTAAGTTCCCTTCCTAAGACAACAAATGATCTCTAAGACGCCATCTGATTCTAAAGAATAAAATTCATTAATAAGAAATCATGACAACTATTAATACATTCTGTTCATTATTCTTAGTTCCTTTGTTATGTTTAGGCTTCAAATAAATTATAAGAAGTAAAATACTTTCCCTAAGGATCTGATAACCTTTATGAAGAGATAAAATAACCCAAGTACCATTTAGCAGGTGACAGACTTCCAAAAGTGGTGCAAGTGTAAATATCTACCTGACCTTCCCAGACAGACTGAAGAATAAAACTAAGTCTCACTGCTCTGATTTACTAAAGCGACTCCTGTAATGACAAAATATGTCCATTTGCATGTCTGCCCACCCCTTATATTGCAATTCTTTCCTATGGGCATCTGCTTTTCAATTTGTACCATAGCTCCTAGTCAATATCTAATCCACAGAAGGTGTTCAATGAATATCAAAACAGTGAATGGGGTCAGTGTGGAGAGAGCTCCAGTCATATAAAAGGAGTGTAGCATTCACTTAAAGAAGGGTTTGGGGCAAGTGACAAGGTTCAAGTTGCAGCTAGCATAAAAAGCATAGAGAATAAGGAATTCTGTAGACATTTATTTTGTCCTTAAACATATAATGGAAATTTACATCAGAATTTAGGTCTGAACTAGCTGCATTGACTTATGTGCCCTAAAGTAACACAATATAAAGAGTTTCTAGCATTTTACTGTCCAAATGGAAAATTCCCTCAAATGAACATTGTCTTACCTCACTGCTAGAAATGCTTTCTACAGTCTGTAAAGAAAAAATGCAAAATCAACAACTGGATCATCAAAGACTGTTACTTTTTTTGAATTTTTTTTTATTGATTTGAGAGCGAGAGAAACATTGATGTGGGAGAGAAACATGTATAAGTTGCCTCCCATCCACCATGACCAGGGATTGAACCCGGAACCTTGTGCTGCATGGGATGAGCCTCCAACCACTTCAAGCAAACCAGCCAGGGTAGAATGTTACTATGTATGGTTGGAAAAATTTTCTCTGAATAAAATATCTTACCTCACTGGATACACTGACTTCTTTCTTCTGTAAAGAGAAAAAAAAAACCACCACCATTTAGTTTTATAGCTGACTCATTTTTCCTTCTTTATGCAGAGCTATCTCCTTCACAAACTTAAGAAATAAAAAATGTTATATATCTCTTGAGATCCTTGAAAAATATTTGTGTTTTATGTCCTGAATATTTGATAATTATAATGGTATAATTTCATTTTACCTATTTTATTTTTCTATTTGTCTTTGGAAGGGAACAGAGTGAAAGAGAAAATTAGGGTCTATTAAATGTTGCTTGTTGTATTATGTTCACTAAAATAAATGAAGAAAAATTTTTGATGGGTAACAGAAAGGGAGTTATTTGAATTTGTATCAAACAATTTTCATTATGATTATGAATATTGCCTTTGCTCCACCCCCTGGATTTCTTTGAGTAGACACGGGTAGGATTTGGCCCAATGCCCCAGAGTAAGAGGTACATCAGTTTCATCACTGATATGTTTGTCTAGGTTGCACATGCATGCAATTGTATTTGTGCAATATTACTCTTTTTTTCTGGTTTTTCTGTGTGTTTCTTCTCCTTTTGCCTGATGTTTGTTTTTTTCTTTAGCAACTGGTTGCCCAGTGGTGTAGAAAGCATTTAAACCAGATTTATGGTCCTACAGGACTCTGTTGAAATAATCAGTCAATATAAATGATTTTCTTGGAAGTAAACAAAAAAATCAGTTGAAATTCAGCTTTCTATGTGCATTTAAAATGTTGCTGATGTTGTTCTCAACACGTGGGATCATATTTCACTACATGTTAATCATTTAGCCTTTTTTCTTACCTCCGATGCAAGTGCAAGGGCCACGAGGCAGGCAAGGATGAGGACCTTCATGGCTCTCAAGTCCTGAGAAAGGGAAAATGAGGAAATGGTAGTATAGTTGTCAATCTAACCTCTTATTTAGGTAGGATTATTTTTTTAAAGAAACCAAAACAATGTAAAAGTAAAATATCTGTGGTTTAGAAAAAATTACTAATGGAAGTTTTATCATACACCAAAGACAAAATCTACAATGGCAACGTGGTCTTACATATCAATTTTATAATTCAATCCCAGCCATTCAGGTTTTTTCAGCTATCAGCTGTAACCTACTTCACTCCTTTAAGTCTCGTTTAGAGTACAGTGTTGTTGTTTTTTAAAAGATAGAAGGAAGCTTTAAATGTTTATATAAAGCTTTATTAATTGCTTCATTTATTCAAAATAAGTAATATTTATTTCACATCCTTAAGTGCCCGATGCTGGTTAAGGTCTTGGTTTAAAGTAATGAACAAAATATTAAGGTCTCAGCCCTGGTGAGTCCTCATATCTGTCGGGAACAGACTGAGTAAAAAAAATGTATACATAGAAAATGTATACATAGAAAATGTGTACATAGAAGATCTTTTTTTGTTTTTACCTTTCCTAAACTAAACAGTTTTCATGAATATTTTGTTTAATCATATGTCCTTATTTCTAGCAAGACTGAGATCTTTGTTTGAGCATTTCATTATTTGTTCCACTTATCCAGATGTTTTCCTGGACTGAATAGTTTGTTTTTTTCTCCATGTGTACCCACTACACAGTCTTCATCCTCACACATCTGATGGTATCTCTTCTCCTTTGTGACATATAACTTTAGAGTTCATACACAATGTCTCCTCTTTTCACTCTGATCTCTTGATGTTTTACCAAAGGATCAGATTCAATTGCCCCATCCCTACTGCAGACCACTCCTTCTTGTAGCATAACATATACTATATGTTAACATTTTTGACCGAAATGTACTAAACGTTTGATCTTGTTCCATCTCTATAATTTCTTGTAAAACATAATGTTTGTGCTACCAATACACCCTGGGTGATATATAATTATTTTTATTAAATTTATTGGGGTGATACTTGTTAAGAATATTATTTATGTTTCAAGTGTACAATTCTAAAATATATCATCTGCATATTGCATTGTTTATTTACCAGCCAATGTCAAATCTCCTTCAAACACCATATAATATTTTTTATTCCCTTTACCCTTTATTTCTCTCCCATACTGCTTTCCCTGTGGTAACTACCATACAATTGTCTGTGCTTATGAGTTTTTGTTTATCCTGTTTGTTTTCTTTGACGCTTTCAGTCTTATATCCCACATATGAGTGAAATTACATGGTTCTTGAATTTTTCTGTGTGACTGATGTTACTTAGAATAATATTCTCAGGATCTATCCATATTCTCACAAATAGCATTATTAATTTTACTTTGCTAAAGACCTATGTAAGTTCCCAAATAAATTTTTATTTTCAAGTTTCAAAAAATATTATAGATGATTATGGTTAGGAAAGACCTTATTACATTTTTCAAATTTTATAATTAATATTTTATATACAATTTTTAAGACAGAATTTCATTATTGACTAATATATTCTAAGGTGCTCTTTCTTCCAAATCTCTTTCTTTTGTTTTTGTTTTCAAGTAATTTCTATGTCTTCCTGAATTTTCTTACAAAGTAAAATTTTATTTTTTTAACTGAATTCTATATTTCATGTGTCTATTTTAATATTTTGAAATATTGTAAATTGAATAATAAAATGAGATGTTGCATGTTGTAAACAAGTTTGATGAATACATTCACCTGAAAAATTATTCATAAGCATTCAAGTAGTGCATGTTCCCAAAGAGCTCCCATAATATCTTGACTCAAAATGCCACCTCTATAGCTACCTAGTGAATAAAGCTTTCCCTATAATTATTCCTATTTCTTTATAATAATTTAAATATATTTGTTTTATGACTGCAGTAATGCTTAATAAAATTTGCAACATTTAATTCAGAAAACATATCTTTTAAAGTTTTTTTCCAATTTTTTATTGATTGAATTGAGAGAAAGAGAGGTAGAGAGAAACATCAATTTGTTGTTCCATTAATTTATGCATGCATTGATTGATTATTGTATGTACCCTGACCAAAGATTGAACCCTCAACGTGGGAGTATCGTGACCCTACTCTAACCAACTGAGCCACCCAGCCAAGGTCAGTAAATAGATATTTTAATATAGCCTCTTAACTAGCCTTGTACTAAAATAATATTAATCACCATTACTGAATTTTCTTAAACTCATAAAGCTTATGTGGTCATTATAATTTTTACCAAATCTTTATAGGCACTTTTAGCTTTAACATAAATTTTGACAATAATGTCAGCACTATTTAAATACTTTTATTTCAAATACTATATTTTAAAAATTATTTTTTTCATATATTTTAAATAAAACAAAAAAGGGCATAAAACAAATTGACATCATATATTCTTACCTTTTCTCCAAAGTGGAGGCCAAGAAGTGAAGAAAGTGGTAAGTGAATGATGGTCTGCCTGTTTTCGTAGCTATTTATAGTGTATTTAATGGCATGTGATTTGGAAAAAAAATCAATAGTAAGTTTCAATTCCAAGAAATTGACATGATTAGAAAATAATTTCTGCCTAATATCTGTCCCCAGAAATGCCCAGGAGCAATTTAACAAGGGAGCAATTCACATCTGATAAAGGAAATCAGTCCAGGAAATGTAATTATCTAATAACTAAAGACAATCCTTAGAGGACAGTGACCTTCTGGCTCAGGGCCCAAGTTATTGAGGACACAATTAGGTCTTTAGCACTTGATGAGTCCTGAAGATCTCAACTCAGGGGACAAGGGGGCTGGGGGGGGAGGGGGTGTTATATAAGAACCAGAGATACTCAGAAGCTTTGCAACGGCCACATTATCATGCTACCGGGAGTAGTTGTTAGTGCTTTATGCCACAATGGAGAAAAATGACAAGATAACAAATCCATGGTGGTAGCTTCATCATGTAATTCAAATTGCTCAGCTCCCAGGGCCACTTGTTTTGTAAACAATAAATAATTTACGTAAAACCAATATCTTGTATACAAGAGGAATAAGCCTCTCTCTGTAACGGAACATCCAAGAAAGAGAATTTGAATGGCTTGTTGTATAGGCAAAAATGGTTGGTAAATGTCCTATAAAATGTAATAGATACTTATTTACCTGACAAATATTAGCTACTTCTCTTCAATCAAGCATAAGAACTATAATAGCTTTTTTTTTTTACTTAGTATCAACCCTATGCTAGGTATTGTTTCATTTACATACTTATCTTGTATGATGGTAACAAAAACATCATGAGATAGCTTTCCCATCCATATTATGGATGAAGAAATTAAAACACCAAAAGGTTAAGTAACTTGTAAAATCCATACTATTTGTTAATTTCTTTTTTCTTTTTTTAAATATTACTTTGTGTTTTTTAAATTTTATTTTATTGTTTAAAGTATTACAAATAGCAGTACATATGTCTCCTTTTTTTCCCCATTGATCTTCCCCTGGCCTCCCCTACTCCCTGACACATGCCCTCACTCCACCCCCACCCCCCAGTGTCTTGTATCCATTGGTTAGGCTTATATGCATACATACAAGTCCTTTGGTACTATTTGTTAATTTCAATGATAACATTTAAAATCAGATCTGTATGAGTACTTGTGTTTATATTTGATTATATGCAAAGTCCATGTCTTAACCCCCTGAGATTTTTAAATAAGATTTAGCTATCAATTGTAGCATTTGGGTTTATATGTGCATTATTTGTTATGCCTGGATTGGAAGAGTGAGCATTTTTGCTGGGTGTGTGCATGGGGAGCAGGTCTTTAAGGAGTTGTTATTATAGTTGGAACTTAAAGAATGAGTACAATTATTTTTAATATATTTTTATTGAGTTCTGAGAGGAAGGGAGAGGGAGAAAAAGAAAGAAACATCAATGGTGAGAGAGAATCATTGATTGGCTACCTTCTGCATGTCCCCTACTGGGGATCAGGCCCACAACCTGGGCAAATGTCCTGACCAGAAATCAAACCCCCATTTTTATAGGTTGATGCTCAAGCCCTGAGCCACACCAGTTGGGCAAATGAGTACAATTTTGAGACATCATTACATAGCAATAAGCTATTTTTTTAATTTTATTTTTTTAATCTTCACCTGAGGATATTTTTCCATTGATTTTTAGAGAAAGTGGAAGAGAGAGGGAAAGACAGAGAGAAATATCTATGTGAGAGAAACACATCGATTTGTTGCCTCCTGCATAAGCCCTAACCAGGGCCCAGGTTGGGGAGGTACAAAGCCTTGACAAGAATTGAACTTGGGACCCTTTGGTTCACAGGCTGATGCTCTATCCACTGAGCCAAACCAGCTAGGGCAATAAACTATTTTTGCTGAAGAAAATATAGGTGGTTGAACAGTAATAAACCACATTTAATGGATTCTGTATTTTAGGAATCACAGAGGATATAGAGCATAAATTATTGTTACAAGGTATTGATAGAGTCAAATCATAAATGCTTTTGAACTTTAGATATGCATTGTGACATAATTCACTAGAAATAAGAAATATATTAAAAATTTGAAAGAAATAAGGATTGCAAAATTTCTTGGAATTTAGTTCTTTATAACAATATTTCAGGCAACCTAGTAAGAGGGATTGTTATAACATGTTATTATAGTAGTTGAGGATAAACATTATGATGGCCTCAACTATGGAAATGGTGCTGAGTATCTTAGCCAATGGGAAGCAAACTTCTCATTAAAATATGAGAAATATGATAAATGAATGAACAGAATACTGTTATGCCAGGGTAATTGAAAAGTTATCCATTTTATAAGCCGAGATAGAAACCAACCTGAAATTAGAAAGAGGGTACTCAGTTAAGTCTTATACATGCTAAGATTGAAGGTGTCTAAGATGTGTTGTGAATTAAATATGATGCTCAAAGAAGTCATATGTACAACTGTAGAACTGATTTTTTTCGGGCAAAAGAATAAATAAACTTCCCTACAGAAAAAGTGGCAAGGGAAAAGAGAACTTGTCTAAGAATAGAACTCAATATTATTATTATCATTGTTATTATTATTATTCAGAGGCTGGTACAGCAAAGGGAAATAGGAAAAAATACAGAATATAAAGCAGAAGAGAGTAGGAAGTCATGGGAGCCATTGGAAGAAATAGTTAGAAAACAAACAAGTGAAGGCAAGAGTGAAAATGCTACACAGATGTGGAATAAGCTGGAACAGAGAAGAAATTTTTGGACACATGGAGTCACTATAACTGTAACCATTAAGATACACTCCATGTGGTTAAGAAATAAGTAATGTGTGAGGAATTAAATGCAACACTACTCTCCCGGGACTTTAAAAGAAGAACTAATGACACCTATGGAATCTTATCTAATACTGTAGGAACAATCAGAATTACACAAAGGTAATTTTAGGATAGAGATTTTTAGCTTAAAAGAAAGAGGCCATTGGTGAGAAATGCCTGAAACACATCATCAAAAGGCTGAGGAATAAATTGATGGATCAAGTTGCAGTAGGATCAGAGTCACACCAAAAAGAATTAGACCTATACAGAATGTACCAGTGTTTTTGTTTTGTTTTTTTTGTTTTGTTTTTGTTTTTGTTTTGAGAATGGAGTAAAGGAGGAGAGGATGAGTAAATACAATATATACTTTGAAATACAGGGTAGAAAATTTAAAATTAAATGGTACTACTTTTCCATGTAAGGTACAAGATGGAGTTTTCCACTGACAGTGGCAAGTGGATATGAGTTTGTGATATTTAAAAGAGGGATCATTTTTGGTTAATGTGAAAATACAAATGAACGAAAATTTCCACGGCAGTACTACCTACATAAAAATTGAGGTCAGCTTGTTTTCTTTACCCAAGTTGACTTATGCCAAGGTGGTTGCTGTCTAATATCAATAAATCAAGAGAATTGTTGGAATAGGAACAGGAAATTGAATGTTTTTTTGCTAAAGTGACAAACAATGAAGTATTGATGGACCTACTAATGAAGAGATGACAATAATTGAGTAATAAACTAGAATCCTCATAAGAGCTTGAATGACAAAAGATGAAAGAAAGGAAAGTAAGAAAGGAAGGAAGGAAGGAAGGAAGGAAGGAAGGAAGGAAGGAAGGAAGGAAGGAAGGAAGGAAGGGAGGGAGGGAGGGAGGGAGGGAGGGAGGGAGGGAGGAAGGAAGGAAGGAAGAAAGGAAGGAAGGAAGGAAGAGAGGGAGGGAGGGAAGAGAGAGAAAGGAGAGAGAGAAATATTGAAAGAGAAAGAGAGAGAGAGAGAGAGAGAGAGAGAGAGAGAGAGAGGAAGGGAGGAGAGAGAGAAAGAAAGAAAGGGAAAGAAAGACAGACCAGGCCTGATGAGAGCGAGCAATGTCAAGAAGTACAGATTAGAGTTTTTTACCAGATGGAATTTCAGCATCAGAAAGAAGAGACTTTCTGGATGATGTCACAATCCAAAGAGTAATCATACATGCAGTATATGGAAGATAGGTAAACACAAATATTGAAGGTTTATAGTGAAATACATTCTCTATTAAATGTCCACGTTTGCCAGGATTTTGCTAGTTGACAAGAATGCAACAATAAAAAAAGACAAAATTCTTGTCCTCAAGAACATTAAAGCCTTTAGGCTAAGCTAATGTGAAGCCTACTTGTTATGAAATGTAACAAACATTTTAATAAAGCTGTAATAAGTTGCAATAAGCACAAGGAAATGCCTAGTTTATTTTAGCAGATGGATATGACAGGCAAAGAGGATCTTCATGAAGACATGAGTCCTGCGTAGGATCTTGAAGCCAGATGAAAGGTTTGACTTCAGGAGGAGAGAGAATTTAGGCTGAAAAGAAAAAAAAAGAACAGAGTCTTAGATTTAGAAGCCAGTAACTATAGCTAAATCAAGTAGTGAATTGGAGTCATCAAATATAATGAAGAAAGTAGATGGAGATGTTAACAGAGAAAGAGAAAGTGGTCCAATAATGAATGAGCAAAGCATGCTGTGCTCATTAGAAACATGGATTTTATTCTGTAGATGATGGGGATTTGCTGATGAGTTTTAGGACAGATAGTAACATCTAGAAAATAACTACTAAAAATATATAGTAAAAAAAATAATTGATAATGATACAAACTTTTAAAAATGAGGCTTCTCAGGTTTGAGCTCATATCTTTGGAGTGAGTGAATTTTTATCAGCAAATGTTCATGGGCGGACAGGAAATTAGTAAGCATAAAGGAATCTGAAGCCCAGAGAGGAACAGGGTCTTGCCCAAAGTCCACAAAAATGTCTGAAGATTGCTTTTGTAAATAGGCCTCCAAAGTATTTAGTATGGGCCTATTTACAAAAGCAATCTTCAAATTTTTCTGGTTCTCTAGTGACTGATGTTCACAAATGTAATTGATTGATTGTGTTTGACGCTGCTCAATTTTACAATTTTCTTTTTTTCTGTTCACTGCTTGTAATAGATATATTCAGGACTTAAGCACAGGTAAATGCCCCTATAAGCAAGTAAATAAAGTATTTGCATAATTAATCATTTTCCTTTATAATATCACTTGCATTTATATAATGCTAGATGTTTGAGGGAGGGAAACACTTCCAATTGTTCCTTATGTTTTATATTGCTAAGTGAATGTCTATAGTTCGTTTCAACTATTCAGCTAATATTTATTCTTAAACCATGCTCCTCTTGAGCAAGGCAGAAGCTATGAAAACAAATAATGAAATAATCCCAATTCACAGGTCCCATTAGAGTCTGTGATTACTCTCAGTTGCAATTGCCATGAATATAACACAAACTGCTTTTCTAGTTAAATAAATAAATAAACATCATGGATTTTGTCGTAGACTGTATAGCATATGTTCATTGTAGGAAAAGTAAAAAGAGGGACAGGAGAAAGAGAAGGAGAGGGAGAGGAGAAAGAGGAGGAGGGGAAGAGGAAAAGGAAGAAGAAAAAAAGAGGAGAGGAAGAGAAGGAGAAGGGGAATCCAGCATAAACATCATCATAAATACCCATTTAGAGATTGCACCTTTATGCCACCAATTAAATGCCACACTAGTGACATAGCAGTCACTTTTTATTGCTTCTTCCCTTGTAGGAAAGACTCTGACATTTTCAAACTATGGTGTTTAGTTGTAGCTTATATGATATCAGTTTTACTTAATTATAAAAAAACAGAACAAGTTCTGGTCCATCAATATTCTAAAATGGTCTATTGTTCAGGGAGGATGAATTCATAAGTAACACACAAGGCTAGTCCTATGTGTAAAGTCCACTGTTCTTGTTTCCTTCTATCACACATAATCCCCACACTTCCTATTGTGTTGAAACAGAAAATGAGGTGTGAAACAATGCCCATATCTTGGTTTACCTACCTAAAGTATAGGTGAGTTAATTGTAGGTTTTAATTTTGTGTATTAGCACCTGTCAAATTTTATTTCCTGGCATTTTCCCCATGATGTTTATTTACTTAACTACTGTTGTAATTTGGATTCAATAGTGCCTTTGGATCACTATTTTACACTTTCTTCAGAAGTAGTGAGTACCATAGATCTACTAGAATAGCGTCTAGTAACATGGCCCAAGAAAAATCACTGCAGAAATAAATGAAGGAAGAAAGGAGGTGATATAAGTAAGAAAGAGAGAGCGAAAAAAAAGAAAAAGGAAGGAAAAAATCATTTGACATTCCTTAAATAAATAAAGCAGGATATATTTTTAAAATCATATTGAGTTTTATACTGTTGAACCTTGTATAACTCTTATCCATTGAGAATACTCTGCTACACAATCTTCTATTGTAAAATGTAAGTCTATTCTTAGTATCTGTGGGGACAGATTTGGGCATCACTTTTAGTTCTATAATATGATCTCATAAGGGTATATAAACCTTGAATTTGTTTTGCATTGAAAATGGACTGTCTACAAGGTGTTGATATCAATTAAAAAGAATAATTATTATTTTAATTGAATTGGACTTTATTTGCCTTAATAAATCATTAATAATATTTTGTTTACCACCAAGAAAATAACAATATCTAATGTGGTTGTTTAAATATAGCATAGAAGATTCACCTAACAAATATTTCCTCAAACCACCTGATAAAAAGTAAAACCTTATAAATTATAAGGTCCATTTTACAGACGCATAATGAGTCGATTATGTGGTTTCTTAAAATTTATGTTAAACAAAGAGTCACCTGGAGAAATGGATAAGAAGAGATTGCTACTGTACCTCTGGGATTCTGATTCAACATGCCTGGAAAGAGGGCCTATGGATTTGCATTTCCTTCACATCAAGCTCCCAGGTGATGCTAACTGTGGTGGTCACATGAACCACATTTTGAGTAATGATGGGCTAGGACAACAAATAATCCTAACACTTAAAAATGCCTTTTTGTGTACTTAATTCTGAGTACATTTCATTATTCAATCAGTGGCAAAGACCTGAATTTTTATATACATTTGCCTGGGGACTTAGTGAAAACTAATTTTTCCTCCTATCTAGTGGAATTACACTTAAACATGGTTCCCAGTGAGGGTCATGAGCCTCTAAGGACTGAAAAAGAAGAAATTCAATTCCCAAATATAAGCATCCAGTTACTATGTGAGACATAGAAAACTGAGCTTCTGTGGTCATTGGACTGTAATACTAAGAATTGTTTTATTATCTAATACTCGCTGGATTAGTGCATTTTGGCACACCTTTAAATATACTTTAAGATTTAAAATATTTCAAAGTCCATAGAAAAAGTTACATTGTAATAACTTGTAGGAGATACATTTGAAATAAATGATGACTCCAATTTTATTATAAGAGTTGCTACCATATATTAGAAAACCAGTAAAATTTTGATAAAATAGTATCATCTTGGACATGGAGTTTTCCCATCTTTGACATGTGTTTGTTCAAATAGGACAGTTGGTGTTCTTCAGAAATACTTTTACCATTTCAATTCATTTCCACGCTTACTTTACTGTATATCTCTGAGGCTTATTCATGCATACCTAGACAAATATTGAGATTAACATATGATGGGCACAATTATTTCCTGGTTACTCTGCTACACAATCTTCTATTGTAAAATGTAAGTCTATTCTTAGTATCTGTGGGGGCAGATTTGGGCATTACTTTTAGTTCTAGAATACGATCTCATAAGGGTATATAAATACATCAGTTCTCTAGAAAGGCACATTGTCTTTCAGGGCTTCGCAATTTCAGCTTCTTGAACTCTCATCTTGGGCAAAAGGTAATATATTCAAGGAAAATCTAATATAATGTCTTGTTATGATTTTTGTTTATTAGAGTAAGTTGCAAACCATTTGTAAAATGTACACTATTTATTGGTAATGGCACATAAAGAAACAATGTATAGAGGTGAAGATTCTATGTCAGGATTTGAAGTTGAGGACAGAATCACAATGCCCCTAAATTTACAGCAAGCATTGTACCAAACAAAGGATTGTACCTAAGAAATGTGGTACAAGAGGGAGATGTACTCATGTTCTTCATAGATGGGATATCCTAAATGTCTTTTTATTTTCTTAACTCAATATATAATAAGCACTTTGTTAATGTTTAGTTCTACCTTTAACTTAATGGTCAAGGTCATCTATTATAAGAAAACAACCTCTTGAATAGCATAAGCTCTATTTTTGCACATGTGGGTATTATTTCAAATTTTACCATAGTTACTGTATCATCATCAATAATTCATTTCCATTACATTTTCATTGTTCTTTTTATCATAAAAATAGATTCTAATTTTCTGCATAATTAGCACTGAATAATGGATTTTTTGTTTTATTAATTCATTTTATGCAATATATTATTAATTCAGTAGTGATTTGGTTGAAAAAGCTTTTATGCTATGTCAAACATTTATCACTGTGTTCTTTAGAAAATAGTCAATAGTTACCCATCTGGGGTATCTATCTATCTATAGAAGACCAGTTTCTTTGAATTTCCCTTAATCCCCTACTTTCAACAAAGTTTGAGGTATGAACAACACTACAAACTGCATCCTTGTTGGTATCATCACATGACTAAATGTTTGGTAAGTAGTAGATGATTTAAAAAACTTCATCAAGAAATATATAACTTACTGTTTTTCCAATGACACAGTCCTGAGTTTAAAACAATGAGACAAAATTAGCAAATACGGAACAAGGGAAATACCATCAATCACAATTTGTGCTTCATATGTTAGAGATTTAGAGTTATTAGGCAGAAGAATTGTTTCTTCTATCATCAGAAAAAAAAAATATTACTCTATTATTCTATCAAAACTGAGGGCCAAAATTGATCAGGGGGAAAAACTTTTACTCACTATTTATCTTAAAGTTTGCAATATGTTTTTATTTAGAAATCTATAACTGAAAAATAAATAACCTGATTTATTTCCTATACAACAGCAACAGAACTGAGTTCACTTGTATATACTGAATTACAAAATCATATATAAAATTCCCAGATTAGGGTAATTTCATTGAATAACACTATTTGGAAATTAAATAATTTTTACCAACCCATTTTCTCAATGTATTTATAATTATTTTCCCTGAAACTTCTTTAATTTTACTTTTCTCTATCTATTATCATTAAATTTTTATTACTAGGGTTACACCACCTCTACTATTCTCAAGCATGAGACCTAACTGATTTTACCTACCTCTATTATAAAACCTGTCTTTGTTGCTTGAATTCTACCTTCTAAACAGTTCTTTAAACCCTGTCTTACTTGTTACCCCATATGTCAATATGTAAGGCCCCTGTAATGTCACAATAATATAAATGTTAAGCCAGTCTAAATTTTTGTTTTTCTTACCTGGTGAACTATTTCATTTCCTATATGCTATCCTTTCTCTCATTTTTGTTTTTCCAAACTTCTCTCTGCATATTCTATATAATCTAACACAAGTTTAACCTTTGCTTTATTTTTTATACCACCCTCCTTCTCTCAGTCTGTTTAAGATGTCCATTTCTATACTACAGCACTTACCTTTACTTATCAATGTCCCCTACTAGTGTCTAAGTTCCAGATGTCAGGTGATGAGCTTTAATTCTCTTTGTATTTCAAAGCTGTGGATTCTACTCTGATCTATAAATGATTTGCAAGTGCAGGAATGAGTGTGTTACTGATCCACCCCATATACTTTCACAGGACTCCGCCAAAATATGAAGATCTTTGTCTTTACCTTTATCGTGGCTCTCATGGTTGCCATGATTGTAAGTATATCAGAACATTTTGAAGAATATGTTCTCAGGAGTTATTCAGAGATTGTCTCTTATTTCTTGTGTTGTGGGCCACAGTTGCATCACCCGAACATGGTTTTGTATGGACGTTTTCCTTGAATTAACCTACATCAGTACATTAAGGACTTAGAATAAATCTGGACTACACACAGACAGACTCTAAGCACACACAGAAGTGCAAGTGCAAACAAAATAAAAATCCTAGAACAGAGAAAACCATAATCATATCACCAGTCTGTACCTGTACAATCAATATGTAAATGTACATAGTTTTTCAGCAACTTAGAACATACATGGTCTTGAGCTAACCCACATTTTAACTTTTCATTTTCACTCTCCTGGTCACAGTGATAGATTTTCTTTCTTATCACACAAAAGCAATTTGGATCCAAGTGAGTCGATATTGAAATGTAGCAAATTAATTATAGCCTAAGCCTAGTCTTTATTCTATACTAACATGAAAGAGCTATCTTTGTGCATCAGTTACCTAAGGCTTTGCCTCCATGTTGTTTAATCATAACTGTGGCAGCCAAGTGCATTTTGACACTCAATCCAGAATTATACAATTGAGATGTTCATTCTTTTCCCTCTTTTTTTTAAAGAATGCTGATTCTTCTTCATCTGAAGAGGTAAGACATTATCACGTATTTAGAAACTTGATAGGTAAATATGGATAACAATTTTAATTTGTCCTTTATTTTAACAGAAACGTTACCGCAGAAACAGATTCGATGTAAGTATTGCCCAAATAATGTGGTATAATAAAATTCATTCTCTTGTCTAAGTAATTATTCTATTAGAAGAATCAATCCTTATCTCTGAAACATCCGTAGAGTAAATAGCCAACGGAGACATTGAGTTTATTTATTTTGATATACTGGAAAAGGAAGTAAAGGTAATACACTGGTAGCATTTAGATAAAAACTCATAATGCTATCCTGAAAAAGCCAATTTATTTTTTACAGAATGCAAGTATCTTTGTTTGTTAACTAGTTGCCTAAAGAATAGTTGAAATTCTATAGCTATTTAGTATAATGTATGCGTAATGTAACATAGAGGCTGCTAATGACACAGATAATGTGGTAAGTTTTCACCTTTTGATTCTTGTGGAGGATGATGAAGTCACTAGGCTAAGTTAAATTGATCTTATTAAATAAGATAGAAAATTTCATTTATTTGGCATTCTGTAATGAAGTGTATTCTTTTTTTTTTTTAATGAAATGTGTTCTTGAAACCTCATATTATTTTCACATCCCATACCAATATGATAAGGTCTCAAAATTCTTACTAATATATTAAATAGATGAATTTTAACATGGCACCAAATTAAAATATAAATAAGGAGCGATAAAGAATATTGAATTTAACAGGAGTGAATATTAAAGAAAGTAGGAGTTTGAAGAGATAGTAAGGTCATTATAAATAGAGATTGAGACATAACAATTCCACCTAATCTGGAATTAGCAAATTCCTTCTCCCTGGAAAATTCAAGGATGGACAAATTAAGGAGCTCGGTAATTTTTTAAGGAATATTAAAACTTCTGTGAGGGGATGGCTATAATCAGTGGCTCTACCTGTATTATAAAATAACAAAATTATTAACAAAGAGTATAACTATAGATGTTTTTCTAAATTTTTCTCTTCTTTTAAACTTGCATTCCAACCAATTTTAACAAACTAAGTTTTTAATGGAAATTATTATGAAATATCTATACTGGCATTGTCTCATTTTTTGCAATTTTATTTTCAGGGAGGGTATTATCCATATCCACAGTATCCACAGTATCCACCCAATTATCCATATCCATACCCATATCCATATCCCTATCAAGGAAAGTAATAATCACAGGACAGATGACAGAGGTAAGCTGCATCCAGTTACATTTTTTGTTCTCCAGAAATTTAAGTTGTGAGAGTTAAAACAAGAATAAATAAAATGAAGCCATCAAACCAAAAGCAGGTGAGTATAAGCAATATAGCTAGGTGTAGCTCTTCTAAAGTGCATTTATTCATCTAAATATTTCTAAAATTAAAATTCTATGCTGGTGTGATTAGAGGCAGGCTTTTTTATGGGAACTCTTTATCTGTATCCTGATTTGACAACTACTAGGTACATGACCTTGAACAATTGCTAATCTTGTTTAAATTTCAATTTTCTCATGGACAAACAGGTATTATAATAATATGTACCCAATTCATAGAATTGGTGAGACTATCGAAAGACACAGCCCATCAATGCCCGTGATTAAAGTTGTATATTATTGTGACTATACCATGCCCAGCATTAAATCTGTGCTACATATTGTTTAAAGCATGTCCTTCTACTAGTAAAATGTAATCTTTGAAGCAGGCACAAAAACTCCATTTGGGAACTTGTTAGAAGCCCCACCCAGACCTATTCAATTGGAATCTGTATTTTAATAAGGTCCCTATTTAATTCATAACACAATAAAGTTTGAGAAACTCTGCCTTGGGACTCTGATGAGCAATTAGGGTAGGGACCCGTGGTCTGAGAATTTTAACAAGAAGATAAGTAAATATTACCAACTTATTTTTTAAAAAGTCAATTGTATATCTAATAACATTAAGTGTTACAAATTCCATGAAATATTAAGTATTACACTGCAAAATAAAGCATTTCTGCAATTCAGAGTTAAAATAATTACAACAGATATCAGTTATTGTTAAATGCACAGTGATAATTTATTCAAATTGAATTCTAATTATTGACACCGCTAAGAGTTTGAACTTATTCCATAGGCATTACTAATGGCTGAATATAATTGATCAAGGAAGGTTGTATTAAAAATACTATTTGAGAGAGACAACTATAGATGAAATGTGTTTGCTGTATTTAAGAGAAGGGGCAGGCAAACTGAGTTAGGCTGGTGATAGAAAACCTTAAAAAAAAATAAAAAAAAAGAGAGAGAAGCCTAAGGAAAAAACCCCCAGTAGATTCCATGATGGATTGAATGCAAAGTGAAACCAGAGAAGGGGATAAAAAAGAAATGGACGCAAGTTCTCAGTCCTGAAATTAGCACATAAAAGTGTTTAGCAAATATGCCTTTCAGGAAAGAAATAATGCTCTGCTATGTCTCTGTTGCCTGGGGTGAGAAAGTTGTTTTGTTTTGTTTGTTTCAAGGAGCTTTGTTTTGTGCCTTTGTTTTGCTTGGTTTCTGTAGGCAAGGTTAAAGATCATTTGGTTATTTTAATTTTAAATGTGTATAGCAATGAAATTCAAAGCCAAGTGGTTAACATGCAGAGTGAACTTTATGTGAGAAGTGACAAGTGGGGAAAAGGACAATATAAATTTATTTAATTAATTTTTTCTTTATTTGTTCAATGTTTTGTAAGACCCTGAAATAGATACATGAAAAAGGCATAGGTTGGTCTAAAATTAGTTTGGCCAGGAGGTTTAAAGATATGGAAATAAGGAATTCTTTAAAAGACACAATTGGAAATAAATCCTGGTTCTTGTGATACTATTTTAGGAAACAGAGATGCAGCTGAAATTTGTACTCATTTAGTCATCAGATATTTGTGGACCGCATGGTGAGCATGCAGTGAGATAGCAGTGGAACACAAATACCTTTAAGCCAGAATCTCTGCAGTGGACAGCTTATTATCTAGTCATGAAGATGAGTATAAAGCCAGCCACCATCAGCCAGAATGTCATTTGGACAAAGCAGTGATGTGACTGGATATGTTATTGAGGCCTATTGCACAAGCTGCAGTATGGCCAGGAGGGTGAGGGGAGTATTGACAGACCAGAAACAAGTTCACTGGGAAACTAGCACAGTAATTTAAGATGGGAAATAAGAGCTAGAACTAAGAAAGATGTAGTAGAGATAGCAGTAATTTATTCTAAATTGGAATCTGATGATATAACCACTTTAGAATAATTTTAATAAAGCTTTTTATGTGAATAATTTTAACCAAGGCATGGTTTTGGGTTAAGGAACATCTGTCTTTTCAGGTAAAAACTTATCAAAATTTAGACAAGGCCTAGGGAGAATGCTCAGATCTCAGAAATACTGCAAGTGTCAAAATAGTGAACAGAAAGGGGCTTTTTTTCTTCGTACAGGGTAGAGATAGGTATGTAACAATTATAACCTTTCAGGGTAAGGTGAGCCAGCATGGGAAAATGACCAGTAGGGAAAAGTATCGATGCTGGTGAGTCTGTTCTCAGGGTAAGCTCATAAAAGGGGCAGGTTCCACCTTTGAGGACAGCAGAATTCAGGGACCAGAGTAGCCTGGCTGTCATTTGGTGGAAACCAAGTAGGGGATAACAAAAGGGCAATTGACAACACTTGATCAAACATAAAGCAATAGATATGGATATAAATCAAAATCAGAAAAGCATAATGATATTTGCAATGACTTTGTAGTTTAATGACAGGAATGTTTTCTCTTTTATCTACAGGCTTGGTGAGAAGTCTTCTTTGCTCTCTCCTTATGATGATTTTTCTTACTCAAAAACCCTTTGACACATCTAGCAACATATTAACCTGCTTACAATAAATACATCCAGAGTGCTTCAGAAAGCATATTTTATCAAACAATTTAAAAAGTAGAGAGTATTTGTATTCTCTCAGGCATTAGATTGGAATTTAAAAACAAACTGGCCAATAAATAATTTTTCTGTGTACAAATTCCAGCTTAAAAAAATAGTATTACATGAGCAACAATTTCTGGAGATCAATGATCAATAGTTGTAACATTGTAGTAATGACATTCTCTGGACTATTCGATTGTTTTCTGTTTTACTCTGTATGTTGAAGTTTCATAAAATTTTAAAAAAAAGCTTTCAATGCGCAATAAATTAATCTATGAAGCATGTGTCGGATATCCCATTGTATTTATTTCCTAGCCCTGACAAAACAAAGTACTATACTAGTAACTGGTGGCTAAGAAATAAGAGCAGAGCCTTGCTCTTTGTGACAGCTCTAGAGTACAATTCATGCTTGCCTCTTCCTAGTTCCTGACATTTACTGGCAATCCTGACATTTCTTGGTTTGTAAATGCATCACAGCAATCCCTGTCTCTGTTGTCACAAAGCCGTCTTCTCCCGTCTTTGTATCTTCTTATAAAGACAACAGTCATATGAAACTAAGGACACACACCTTGTCCCTGGATAACCTTGTCTTAACTAATCACATCCGCAATTACCCATATTTCCACGGAAGTTCAATTTCTGAGGTCTGGGGAGTTAAAACTTCAACATATCTTTGGGGAAGGAAGGACACAACTGAATGCATGGCACCCCGAATGTTTTTGATTCTCGTTAACAGTTTTTGCAACTATTATATGCCAACACACATTATTTTTCAGTCTCTCAATATTTATATATAAAAAACATACAATGTTGATTTATAATCTTCTGGGACAATGATTATGGAAGAAAGCAGGCCATAATAGATCCAAATAGCAATTCAAAAGGCTATGAAATCATCTAGACAATCTCATTGTAACTGTGAAATATTCTGTATTAAAAGGAAGTCTAGTCTATGCAGTTTACATAAAATCACTAGAATACTAAGCAAAATATTGTCTTTAATCATATTTGAAAGGAAAGCTAATTCACTTTTAGCAGGTGGCTGGGAAGAAAATCTCAGCTATACAATGGTTGTAAATATTGGCAGCTAAAATCTACACATTTCAGTGTATTACAACTTTTATGAGATTGAAAGTTTTAGTCAACAAATGTCATGAAAACAGGGCTTCTCTTCCTGAAAAAAAATCAGTCAAAACTAAAGGCCAATCTCCATTCCACGAGGGCTCCCAGAGCAGAGAGAGAACTTTGGAACAACAGATATTGGAAGGGAACAGCGCAGAGTCCCAAGGCTCTGATGCTGAGGCAAGAATGTGAGAGTGAAGAAAAGTTGGTAGAGTGCCCAGTTACATGTCCTGTGTGCTCTCTCCTGAATTGCCTTTTGACCCTCCAGTTCACACACTTTGGCATGTAAAGGTGGCTGAAATTTAACAAATCCCAAATGGAACACTGTGTTGTGCCTTCTTCCAGTTTCGATTAACTTTGCCCTGCATTTCTCACAATAATCATTTACGTTTTTTTTCTCCTCTGCCCTCAATAGACTCTGCCTCTAGTATTAACATATAGCTATAGTTGATAAAAATATTATATTTGACTAGAGGCCTGATGCGCAAAATTCGTGCAAGAGTAGGCCTTCCTTCCCCCACCTGCTGGCATCGGTTTCCCTCTGGCACCTGAGACCCGGGCTTCCCTCTGGCTGCCAGTAGGCACCTGGGACCTGGACTTCCCCTGTAGCCCCATTGTCCGGAAGGTCGTCTGGAAGGGCATTTGGTCTAATTAGCATATTACACTTTTATTTTTATAGATTAGCACCTCGTGTCACTATTTGTGACCACAGTGAGTATTACATTTTTCTTTCTATGTTTGGCTTATTTCAATTAGCATAATATTCTCATGGCCATCCATGTTGTTCCGAACAGCAGATTTCCTTCTGTTTGCAGGTGAATATTTTATTTTATGCCTGTGTCACATTTTCTTGATCCTTTCATCTAGTAATATGCATTTAAATTGTTGCTACATCTTGATTAGTGTGAATAATGCTGCAGTAAACATGGGAGTGCAGGTATCACTTTGATTTTAATTCCTTTGGGTAAATACACAGAAATTAAATTATTGCATCAGTTGGCAGTTCCAATTTTATTTATTGAGAAACCTCCATAATGTTCTCCATAATGGCTGTACCAATTTGCTTTCTCCCGGTGCACCAGCATTCACTTCTCTGCACAGCCTCATTAATGTTTATCTTTTGTTTGCTTTTTTGCATGTCTTGTCTTTTTTTATTATTTCTTTTTTTCTTTTTCACATTTTTTTTTTTTTAGTAGTAGTAACCATCCTAGAGGGACTCTTCCTGTGAGCGCTGCATCCATTGCAGCTAGGGTTCGAGGTCTGGAGAAGGGGCTGCTCACAAACGGATACACTAGACAGGAAATATGAATTTAGAAGGCCTGGGGGAGCCAATCGGAAGCTTCTCTCTAGTGGAGAAGTTCCCTGACTTCTCAGTCCTCTTTGCTTTTATTTTATTTTATTTTATTTTATTTATTTTAAATAGATTGTGATTAATGAACATATAATATTTAACTAAGAACACTGGCAATATATTGTGATGGAGGTGTGGGGAGGGTAGATTATTCCACAAGAAGTTATAAGGTCTACTTTTGCCACTGTTGCTATGAAATATACTGTCAGTAAATCTGTAACTGTATTATTGGTTTTTCAAGAAGAAAACACAGTTTATGTAACAAACACATACATAGTACTTACTACAGTATATGCCAGTCACTGGATAATTATATAATAGCTTTTCCAAAATTCATTCACCCACATGAGGACACAGTGACTAGTGAGAGAGAAACTGATTTCTGCTACTACAACGCTGCTCTTCTAAGTGGAGTGGACTATCATGGGAGGGTCCCTTTGTATTCATGGGTGCTCCAAGGGCTTGCACCACCAACACCCCTAACTTCACACAATTTAGAGAAGATCACTTCACTTTTAATTGAAAGCCTTCTCAGTATGATTCTTAATTTTTTTTATGTGCCCCAGGTATGAAACAGCTCTGGCCACCAACACACACAGGCATCAAGCTAGGATGCACTACTTTGCCCTTGACCAATATAAGAGCAACACCACCAATCAGGTGTCTCCTTGTCCACTGCCAGGGGTTCCCTTTGCTTTTATTTACTAGAATACACATTTGCCCTTTAGCAAAGTAAACAGGCATATCAATGGTAAAGTTTGGTAAACAGTAAAAGGATTATCAGGTTAGGGGATTGCCTTCATCCATTCAGCCAACAGCAATCTTATGCTGATTTTCAGCCCTGCTGAATATCAAAGTCGATTAGTCTTCTAAAGGACTTCTGCATAATTATGCTCACTACTTATTGGTCTTAGCCTCCAGCATCTTACAACAGTAATTTTCAAGTTTCCCTCTCCCTTCCTTGGTGTTTTTTGTTGTCATATATTTTTAATTTTTCATACATTGAAACCCATACATACACTATTATTTTTATTTTAAACTATATCCATTTAAAATGTGGGGATCAGATAGATAATTATGATGCTTCCTATTTGCCCACATATTTGCTACTTTCAATGTGCTGCCTTTGTGTATATAGAGATTTCTGAGTGGTATCTACTTCTGCCTAAAGGACTTCCTTTAATATTTATGTAAGACACGTTTTCTGGTAATCAATATTTTCTGCTTTGTGAGTCTGAAGAAGTTATTTTGCGTTATTCTAGAGCAGCGATTGTCAACCTGTGGGTCGAGACCCCTTTGGGGGTGGAACAACCCTTTCACAGGGGTCACCTAAGACCATCAGAAAACACATATATAATTACATATTGTTTTTGTGATTAATCACTATGCTTTAATTATGTTAAATTTGTAACAGTGAAAATACATCGTGCATATCAGATATTTACATTACGATTCATAACAGTAGCAAAATTAGAGTTATGAAGTAGCAACAAAAATAATTTTATGTTTGGGGGTCACCAACAACATGAGAAACTGTATTAAAGGGTCGCGGCATTAGAAAGGTTGAGAACCACTGTTCTAGAGTATATTTTCATTTGTTATAGAATGTGTATGCAAGATATTTTCCTTTTACTGGTTAAAATAGTTTTGTCACTATATTCTAGCTTGCATATTTTACAAAATCAAAATATCTTTCATCTTGCTCCTCTGTCTTTTATATATTTGCCCCTCTGTACATGACAGGTCTTTTTACCCATTGTAAAATGATAAAAAAAAAAATATTTTCTTGTATGACTGCAAACAATTTGATTATAATGTTTCATTTCTTTTTTTCATGTTTTTGCACTTAATTTTGGTGAGCTTCTAAGTCAATGGCTTACAATTTTCTTAACAATTGAAAACTTTTTAGACATTTATTTAATCAAATATTTGTCCTACCTTCTCCTTATGTTCAGTACAATTTCATATGTATTAAACTAAAACCCACATTACTCCACTGAAGCTCTGCTCCTTAGTTTTGTTTGTGTAGATTTTTTTTCAGTTTCTTTTTCCATGTTAAAATTGGATAGATTTATTGGTGTATTTTCAAGTTTCCTAATCTTTTCTTTTTTAGTAATCTTCACAATCCATTTATCATTTTTTTCTAAACATGCTATTAATTACATTTTGTGTACTTATCTCAGTCACTGTATTTTTCAAACATGCCCATGCTCTCCTTTAATTAAACATAAAATATAGTCATAGTAAGGATTTTAACATTCTTATTTGCCTACTCTATCATTTCTGTCACTTCTGAGTCTGTTTATATGGATTCATAATTCTCTCTATTGTAAGTTCTGTTTTCCCTCTTTATTTCATGCCTGATAATTTTGATTAGATAGCATACATTTATATTTCACTCTTTTTAGGGTGCTAGGTCTTTTTTTAAAAAAAAATTGATGTATTATTGGCTTATTTTCTGCTCAAAATGAAGTTATTTGTAAGCAATTTTGCACATTAAAGGCATGCAATCGAGGGCAGACTACCCTTTTATTTAAGTGAAATTTAACCAACAGGTAATGCACTCTAACAAGCCATGTGAATGACAAGCCTTTTCCACTCTGGCTGCGGTAACATGGTTCATTCTCAACCCTGTTTGAGATTCAGGGGTCATACAACCTGTTCCTTTTTAATGTTCTTCCTCAGACTCATTGCATCTCCTCACATTATTTGTAAGCCAAAAACTCAGAGGAAAATTAAGGAAAACCCTCTGTAGATTACCAGAATCCTTTGTCTATTCATTAAAATGCATCAACATTTCTTTTCCTTTTATTAATATTTTTTAAAATTCTGTTTTTATGGAATAAGGTATTACATATGTGTCCTTATCCCCCAGTCCTCCCTCCTCCCCACTCCTGTTCATGCCCTCAACTCCCTGGTGTCTATGTCCATTGGTTATGGCTATATGCATGCATACAAGTCCTTTGGTTGATCTCTTACCCTTTAATTAACTGCTGCTGCTTAAGCTTCAGTAAATGCCTTTAGACCTGGACAGTGAGCAATAATTTAAATGGAATCTTCAGTTAAGACTACAACAAAAACCATATTTAAATAATCTAGTTAAATTTTATGTTAATCATAGTTTTGCTTATAGAATATTTAAAATTTTGCCACATGAATGTTGATTCATAAATCAGTTATCTGTGTAATTAGCATGTATATGGTTTTTGTAAATACTTATAAAATAAACTATAGAAAATATCCTCTGTCTATGAGGGCATATGAAGTCGGAAATATAGACACTGAGCAGAAATCTGCACAAGCACAGATGGCCACATTGGCAACTCTTATGTTTTCCTTTCATTGATTGGTTGGGTAGGAAGTTCAGAATCATCATTTCTGCTTCAGGAAGGACATATATTTTCAGGACTTTTATTTATGATTTGAGCTACTTTATGACAAATTTTCTTGTAGCAATTCCTCTGGAAAAACTCATAAATATTCTTTTCTTTATACTTTTCCACTTATAGTTATTGTCCCTCCTCTTTTGAGACTTCAGCTGAGATTACATTTGCTCTACAATAGATTTAGAAACAGGATGGAGACCCAAGTCAACTCTGAGCCATAATGAAGTTTCTCCTTATATGATCCCCACCTTCCCCCAACTCCTAATATTTTCATTGCAATATTAAAGTTTTCTTCCCTATAATGTTTCATCTCCCTTAATTTATCTCTTCTTTTTCTGTATATCTCATTGTTTTTGTCAGTTTTATAGAGCTACACTTGACACACATTACTGTATAAGTTTAAGATGTATGGCACAATGGTTTGACTTACACATGTCATGAAATTATTACAGCAATGCGTTTAGTTAGCATCCATTCTCTCATATAGATTTAATTATTAAAAAAATAAAAATGTTTTGTTTCTCTAAGGAGAAATTGTGGGAGAATCTATTCTCAGTCTATATCTCCTAATTTAAATTGTTGGTCCAAACCTTATGGATGAGTAAAATCTATACTAATAAAAGGGTAATATGCTACTTAGACCAGACATCTTCTGGACAAAGCCACGGTTGCAAGGCCGAGGCAGAGGCAGTTAGGGGAGATCAGGCCAGCAGGGAAGAGCAGTTAGGGGGATCAGGCTGGCAGGGGAGAGCAGTTAGGGAGATTAGGCTGGCAGGGGAAAGCAGTTAGGGAGATCAGGCCAGAAGGGGAGAGCAGTTAGGGGGATCAGGCTGGCAGGGTAGAGCAGTTAGGGGCATCAGACTGGCAGGAGAGATAGTTAGGAGGATCAGGCTGGCAGGGGAGAGCAGTTAGGGCAATCAGGCCAGCAGGGGAGCAGTTGAGGGCATCAGGCAGGCAGGCAGAGGAGGTTAGGGGTGATCAGGCAGGCAGGGGAGCAGTTAGGGACATCATGCAGGCAGAGTGGTTAGGGGCAATCAGGCAGGCAGGCAGGTGAGTGGTTAGGAGCCACTGGTCCCAGATTGCAAGAGGGGTCTCAGATTGGAAAGGGTGCAGGCTGGGCTGAAAGACACCCCCTGTGCATGAATTTTGTGCACCCGGCCTCTAGTATAAGCATAAAAGGCCACCATGGCAAAATATAAAATGGCAAATCCAATACTAATAGCTGATATCTACTGAGTGCTTTAAATTTGTCAACCACAGTTCTCCACCCTTTCTTATATTGCCTAGTTTCATCCTTACATAAACCTGTGCAGTGAACATTATCAATCAATGTATAGATGGTACAAGCAATGCACAGAAAGTTTAAATAAAATGTCATGATTCCAACCCAGATGTCCAATCCTTCCTCTGAAACACTCCACTATTGGGGCTACACTGCACATAAATGTGAGTTGGAAATTGATTTGTCAAGGTGACTTTTACTTTTTAATGGCATTAGTCACACAACTTCATCCTTGTCTTTAGTTTGGTTTTCCTGATGATGGAGAGGGATCAGGCAACTTTCCTAAACAACCTTATGTGAGAAAAATAATAACATGATTTATATAAATAAGATCTGGGTTGCAGTTATATTTTCTGAATAGGAATATTCACTTTTCTGTTATTCATTTATTTTATACTAGTGGCCCGGTGCACTTTATAATAAAAGTGTCAACCAAATTCACGATAGACAATGACAGATGAAAACACACGCATGCAATTGGCCCCAGGGAGAGCTTTCTATGTATAGATAAACTTGCTTAATTAAACCTGCTTTCTGATTTTTCCAGCCCAGTGAAGCACCCCAACTTCTCTTTATGGTACTTGTCAGCAACATAGCAGTAAATATCAACACAAAGAAGATTATTATTGTAGACCACACAGGGAAAACAAAGGGTAAAATATTTAACTGCAGCAGTGTTTGACTATATACTGTGCAGTGAGAAAACCTGAAGTCATTTTCAAGGTCCACCAGTTCTTACTCCTTTTCAGTCAGGTCAAGTTTCCAAGCTTTCTAAATCTCCATTTTCTGGCTGATTAAAAGAAAATAGGATTCTACCGAGTCTCCTATCTACCTACTCCAGGACTTCTGGATCAAATGAAATGAGGCACGGGAAAACGCTTTACAGACATTTGGTCAAAGTGTGAAATGTTTGCACCTTGCTATTGAAAGGGCCAGGGCTATTCCCTCCATCTCGCCCCAGGGTAAGGGCTACGCCCTCCATCTTACCTTGGCCATGTGCTCAGCAAGCCTTCTTCCCGGAAGCCCAAGCCTCTGCTAGCCACACCCAGGACTTCTTTAAACTAACCAATGACAATCAAGGGAAGTCGCCATAGATATGATCACATCCTGTGTAACAAGACACCGACTTGCGCCTGGCCAATTGGCAGGGCCCACAGTCCTTTCTCCTCCCCTTACTCCAACCCCCCTATAAAACCCCTCTCCACACAGAGTTCTCTCTCTCTGCTTCCTGCTGCTGTGTCGGCAAGGTGGGGGAGCCGAGCTAGCTCGAATAAAGACTCTTATGCTTTTGCATCGGACACGGCTGGCTCCCTGGTGGGGTTTCTTGGGGATCCTGAAATCTGGTCATAACAGCTATAAAGCAAGTAGTGTTCCTGGGCTGAAGAAACTGCAAGGAGGCTAGTCACTAGGGAGAGAAAGCAGGGTGTTGCTACATAACGTCATTACCCGGCGCCCAAGGACACCGTTTCTGGGCTGGGCTGTGGGTCACATTTTGCGCCATGGGGTCTTGGCAGCTTTGGCTGCGATTTGGTGGGGTATCACTCCAGGGTGGTGGTGGGACCTGTGTTCCACTTGGGAGAAGCTGAGTGTTGCTTTGTGGGCATCAGGTCCATGGTGCCATTTTTTTTTTATTGATTTTTTTTTTTACAGAGAGGAAGGGAGAAGGATAGAGAGTCAGAAACATCGATGAGAGAGACACATCAATCATCTGCCTCCCACACACTTCCCACTGGGTGGGAACCAAGGTACATGCCCTTGACCGGAATCAAACCCAAGACCCTTCAGTCCACAAGCCGACACTCTATCCACTGAGCCAAATCAGTTAGGGTGCCATTTTTTTTTAAATGGCCAGTGCACATCATGGCAGCTCCTTCATTGAACATTGCTCCCTGGTGGTCAGTGCACGTCATAGCAACCAGTCAGACAATCAAGGGGACACCTAGCATATTAGCCTTTTATATATATAGATTTTACAATTGTTTATCACGAGTCCCACTAAATGAGAGACTTGAAAACTGCAAATTAGATACTGACTCAAATATCTTTAGCTTTATTTTTAGAAAGATAAACAAATTTATAAAGATATTCCCTCAGTGCTGAATTAGAGTTATGAGTATGATACAGAGGTAGTATGAAAGGTCAATTGATACATCAGATTAAGGCCTGAACTATAGGAAACTCAGAAATAGACAAAGCAAGAAACGTCAGAAGGTCATGATCCAAGACTGGATTAAATTACATGGGTAGAGTTGAACTTGCTAATTGAGACATACAACAGAAATAAGTGATTAGGCCCACCTAGAGACAAGTGCAAGGGTGTAGGGATATTATCAGAAAGTAAGTTCCTTAAAATTAGGAACATTAATCTTAATATTTTTTCTTGGTGCCACAATGCTGTAGCACATACAATGATCGGTACTTTAAAAAAGTTTTTTTAATTGGTTTTAGAGAAAGGAAGAGAGAGAGAGAGAGAGAGAGAGAGAGAGATCAGTTGCCTCCCGCATGTGCCCTGACCGGGGTTCAAACCCAAAACCTGGGTATGTGCCCTGACCAGGGTGATCAGTACATATTTGACAAAGTATTTAACAAGTTACTACTTTATCATAACTTTATCAGGACTCAAAATCAAGTTCTATTCATTATCTTTATTCTTGTTCTGGTGGTTGCCATGTTTATAAGTACATGAGAAATTCTCATTAGTTACATTAACAGTATCAAATATATGTGTGTTCTAAATTATGTTTCTATTTACCTATATATTGTTTATTAAACTAATTTCATGCAGATATTTTTTAAATTAGCTTACAAAATTTCCTTGAGGTAATAAAATACACTTTCACACACACACACTGAGATGTACTTGACTCAAAATCAAAATTGTAAAAGATTACTTACTAAAGAAATAAAGTGACAGAGTGCTGTTAAATGAAAAATCACTGGACTGAAAGTCAGTGTTTCCTGATATGAGTCCAATTGTGTCCTTAGATTCATCACAAGACGTCCTTCGACCTCTTTTCCGCTTTTGGTAACATTAGAGGAACTTCCACCTTGGATATTCCTTGTATCTAGCTACTAGGAAAGTTATACATAATTAGTGGCAATACTCCAAATGCTAACATATGCTTTACTCTAAGTTTAAAATTACAAATGAATTTAAAACCATATGGTATTATAAAACAATAGTTTGCCACCTCATATGGCATGGAAACAACTTTATTTTAATCTATGTTCACTGTTAGTTTTACATTACAACTTTAAGTAGAAATGGGTAGGTTAGTGTAAAAATTACCCTATCTGCATCCATTCTCTAATTATAATAGTGGCACAGGATCAGTTGTAATTTTATTTTTAACCATGTAATAAAATTAAGATGGTCTCTCTCTCTTTCTCTCTCTTTCCTGTAAAGCTAATGATTCATCTAGAAAGGTGAGACATATTTATCTACTTGAACTATTCATACTCTATTTTTCAAATATTACTACTTTGTTTCAACAGTATATTATTATAGTGGAACCTATTACCTTGTAAGCCTTCTCTGAGAAAAATAGAATATGTAATCTTATATTGCCTAAAGATATCTTTCTCTTAGCATTTATTTTATCTTCAAAATCAACATGCATTAAAATTCCAACTTTGAGTTCCATTTATCCTCATTTATCTATCAACTTCATCTGGAAAATAAATGGGTTAATATCAAGAAACTCTGAGCTTCTTATATTATTAAGTATGGTATATGCTTAATTTAGGATTCTAATGACATTTGTGATACTATATTCTAGCATGTAGTTTTAGATGGTAATTATTTAAATTAATAAATAATATAGTATAATGCAAGAAATTATTTCTAAGTTTCATTTCTTGTAAATTTTTCCCAATGACATGTGACTTAGATATCTTATAACACTTTTGTATTAAATATAAATATACCAGGACTTCAAAAATTTCTTTTTACTAATTGATAAATAGATGAATAATAACTACACTAAACAATTTTTCCAATAATAGTATAATTAAAGCATCAGAGGGTTTTAAGAAATTAATTCTAAAAGATGTAGAGGTTAGTGCTCTCAACTTCTTTAGTCATCAGGAAAATGCAATTTAAAAGCAACATGAGATACTACTATATACATGCTAGAATGGCCAAAGTCAAGATGACTAAAAATTAAGTGTTGATTAGGAAATAGAACAATAGGAAATCTCATCTATTGTAACAGGAATGCCAAATGATTCCAAACGCTACCCTAGAAAACTGTTTAGCAGTTTATGAAAATATTAACTGTGCATCTATCATATGACCCAGCAATACCATTCCTCTTATCCAAGAGAAATAAAAACATATGTTTTATGATTTTTAAAATCCTTGTACAAATAATACAGCATGTTAATTCATGATAATCCCAAACTAGAAATAGCCAAGGTGTCCTTCAATAGAAGATGGATAAAAAAATGTGGAGATTTTTACAATACATTATTCAATCATAATTGCAACAATGCAGATAAATCTCAAAAACATTTTGCTTTGTGAAAAAAGCTGTACACCACAGAGTATATGCTCTATGATCACATGCAAATAATTTTCTAACACAGGAAAATCTCATTATTGATTGATTCAGATGAGTGATTGTTTCTGAGAGGGGTTATCAATGGGAAAGGGCAGGAAGAAACTTTCTGGAGTGATGAAATGTTACATACCTTGACCCTGGTAACTGATCGGCTTACACATTTAAAATATGTGGATTTCACCACACATAAATAATAGCTTAATTGTTTTTAAAGCCCTCAATGAAAATAAAAAGTATTTGAAATTCAATTGAAACTTTGTTCTTCCTACTCAACTTCATTCCCAACCATAGCTCCTCAGAGGTAGTCCTGATTCTGAAATTAGTGTATGCCTTTGAGATATTACATAGTACTTGTACTACACATGCATGTAGCTATTACAAGAGACAATAGCTCTTTAGCTTAAAAGTACTTTTTCTGTATATTAAAGTAACATGATTTTAAAATTAGGAATAACTGTGCATGTTTTGATTTTGTATAAGATTTCATTCACATATTTTTAAAGAATATAAAGAATATGTATTGAATTAAATTTTCTTTATAGGAAGAAAAATAGACATATTTCTCATAAATCATTCTCCATATTAATTTAATGTTTTTCTACTACAGATCACTTCCCCTCAGACTCAGAAATTAATGAAAGTTTACAAATTATTTCCAATTAATCAATATTCACTAATTGATTATTAATATTCTTTTTTTATATTTATTTATTTTTTTATATATATTTTATTGATTTTTTACAGAGAGGAAGGGAGAGAGATAGATAGTTAGAAACATCGATGAGAGAGAAACATCGACCAGCTGCCTCCTGCACATCTCCCACTGGGGATGTGCGCGCAACCCAGGTACATGCCCCCGACCGGAATCGAACCTGGGACCTTTCAGTCCGCAGGCTGACGCTCTATCCACTGAGCCAAACCGGTTTCGGCAATTATTAATATTCTTAATGGTAATTGACATTTCTTGAATTATTTCTAGGTTTTATGAACCCATGTTCACATTTTGTTTCCATTCTTAGAGGACTGTTGACTTTTTATTTGGTTGCTGAGGACCTATCTCTCAATTCCCTCAACTGTGCACAACTCCCCCATATGTTATTTTCTTTCTGCATTATCTGCTTCTTAAATATAAGGACATTTCTGTATATAAGTAAGTGTCTTGAATAACTATAATCATTGCAAGGTATTAAATATGTATATTACAATAGGCATTTTCACACACCATTGAAATAATACAGGACTTCCTATATTATAGGACTGTCTTTCTCTCTGTTTATTTGTATTCTACTCTAGGCCTTTTATATCTAACTGATGGTAAAAGATTCATTTTCTTTCTATTCTCATTTTAGCTGTACATCAATAGCATCAAGAAAGACTAAAACGGTGATGACAGTAAACACTGAAAAGGGCTTTATCTTTAGTCTGTCCTTTAATATTTTCATCAATCCCATTAGGGCGTTAAATATTATTGTACACCGTTTATGCCAAACTGAGATTTGTAATTCCCACTTAAAACTTAACCTAAAAAAAATAAATTTCTAAGGTGTTTTCCCCAAAACCAGCCCTTTTCTCAATCTTTTCCATCTCAGTAAATGGTAACTATGTTATTGCAGGTGATTATGCAAGAAATCTGGAGTAATTAATGACCTTTATCTTTTTCTCCCACTTCATTTATAATCTATTTAATTACATATTTTTAACTTTCAAAGTATATCTGTAATATGACAATTTATCATTCTCCCCACAGATGCTTCCAAATTGGACATATTTTTTCTCTCAATCCCTTCAGTTGGTTTTTTAACAGATAACCTAAAGTTATATTTTTACAATAACAATCAGCATAATTGTGTTCTTGAAGTCCTTTCAATACCCAATAACACCCTGCATCAGTGGTCGCATTTGCTTCTCTGAACTCAGTTCCATCAAATTCACTATTTTCCAACCACACTAGTCTAGTCAATATTTCTCAGACTTGTCAAGCACACTCATATACCAGGACCTTTGCAGATAAGTTCATTGAACTATCTTCAAGTTTTACTTTCTTATTTCCTACAGGTTTTTACTCTTTTGCTCAGGGAGGCATTTTCTGCCCATCTTATCAAACATTGAATGCCCCATTCCTAACAATATGTCCTATTCTCTTTCTGCAATTCAAATGTCTCCATAGCATACTTCATTACAAACCAAAAATTTATTATTTATCATACTCTCAGTCAGTAACAATGTAAATGCCATGAAAGCAGAGATTCCTCTTTTGTTCATGGCTTTTTTCCAGATGCTCAATAGTAATTCCTGGCACATATTGGGTACTCAAGAATTATTCACTGAATGAAGTAAAGAATCATAACTACATTTTAAACATCAGCATCTGTCCAAATATTTTATTCATAGCATATATAAAAAGTTAAAGTACATAAAACATTTGGGAGATCTTTTCATAGATGATTCAAATTTTAACTAGATATTCATAAATACATAGACATTTACAAAGCAAGAATGTGATGGAAGGCATTTCCAGTCAGGGGAGCATGGGACATTTCATGGTGTGCTGGAATGACTTATGAATGAGGCATAAGACATCTAGAAAGAGAATCAGAAATACCTCCTGGTAAGATTTTTGAATGACTTTGCCTTCTATGTTAAATATATTTAAAATTACCCTGTACAGTTTAAGAAATCCTAGAAATGTTTTGATTCAATAAAATCTATTTTAGGTGCCGAAACCAGTTTGGCTCAGTGGATAGAGCATCGGCCTGCGGACTCAAAGGTCCCAGGTTCGATTCCGGTCAAGGGCATGTACCTGGGTTGCGGGCATGTACCTGGGTTGCAGGCACATCCCCAGTAGGACATGTGCAGGAGGCGGCTGATCGATGTTTCTAACTCTCTATCTCTCTCCCTTCCTCTCTGTAAAAAATCAATAAAATATATTTTTTTAAAAATCTATGTTAGGAAGAAAATATTTGTGAAGAAGCTATGAAAATGCACGTTAGAGATAACAGATAAAAACACTGAAAAATCTATTAGGAAGCTCCTAACCAATTACCTATCAATGGAAGATAAACTGATGCAGAGGCAATGGATTAAAGAGGTTAGGAGGAAGCCTCGACTATGAAGTCGTCCAAGGAGTCTGGTGGTGAGTGAAAGAAGAAAATGGGTGATGTGGCTAGTTAGTAGGTGGCACGGAATGATGAGATGGTATCTGTAGGATGAAGGAGAACTTAGGATATTGTAGGCTTAGCAAAAATGCAAGTACAAATGAAACAAGTAACAGAAAAAAAGAGATAAACTCTTGATAAATTCTTAGAGAACGAGAGAGAAGCAAATTGATTCATCTCATAGAGAAGTAACTCAGAAGAGTTACTGGAGAGTCACAGAAACAGACAAGGATGATTGCCTACTTTCCATGCCCTTAACCATGAAAAGCATCAGTAAAAGCTGAAATTGTTGCTTTTAAAGGTAAGTAGTCCTGATTATTAAGGGAAATTAAAGTGTTTTCTAAATATAGACCAAGTGCAGGCCAATCTAAGTGGCAGATATGAAGTGATGGAAAGCCAGATTTCTTCCCTTTTGGAGGAAAAAGTCATTTAAATAAACAGTTCCATTAAAACAACAAGATGGTTGCTAGGCAGCAGCAAAGGAGACAAAAATTAGAAACAGATTAAAAAATAGCAGTTCCATGACACATAATCCCATGGGAGAAAGAGCTTTAAACTCTTAAGTACCTTGTGCATTATAATTGATTTTCTGTAGTGTTAAGAATGTAGTCACATGTGTGGTAAATTTTGCTACCAAAATCATTAGGAATTTTAACATCTTGATACTTAAACATGAATGCTTCAGCTAAACAGAGGACTTGTTTTTTTTCAAAATGGTTCATTTTCCAATACTTGCATGCACCTAGAAATTAGCATTTTTCTTCTGAAGTCTCAAATTGGCAGCATTTGGGCAAAAACCATCTGTGCTTGAGTTCTGTCAGCAAAAACAACCTTTTAATTAATTAACAATCAATATTCACACATATTATGAATAAGTAATAAGACAGCTTATCCTAAAATACTGGAAGATGTGACAACAATGGGGCATGTATGTTACATGTCAAAATTAACTAGAGCTGAGTATTAACCTTTCCCTTCAGACCAGACTTGCCTTCTCAGGAAACCCACAGACCCCATGATACCTTATTTTCTTAAACCTGGATCTCTGTTAGGCACTAATTTACCTGCCTGGTCACTATAGCCATTTTATTTTGTGACTTCTGAAAAGCATAGATACCAATTCACTTTACAGTCTTATAAATTGGATTAAATATGACTATTATTACTTTACAATTTCAGGAATTACTGAGAGAAGAAAATATATGCTTATGAAAGTTAGTGCTCATTAATAAGAGAGCTGGGTTTCCCATCATATCACAGAAACTTGCATATGATAACCATATTTTTAAGTGTTGGTAGATCATAAGTAGTGAATATGATGAGGATGTTTTTAATACATTAATAACATTTCAATTAACATATCCAAAATGTCATTTTAGGTATCTATTCAAGATTTTTGGACTAGAAATGACATTAAGGTGCCTCTAGGAAAAATATCAAAACTTATCCTGAGCCACACAATGAGTATTTGGCAGAAGCAAGCTACGCAGATGTGGAATATAGATAATCACTACACATTATAAGAACCTCATTTCCTGTTATGTTCTAAATCAACCTGAGGGAAAGCATTCCTTGGAATACGTGGTACAAACATTGGAAGAAAAAACAATTTCTAATCATCAGGACTTCTTAGAATTAAAATTTATTTTAGGTATTTTAAACCACAAAATTACCATATCGTGGAGGAACAAGGTTTAAATAGTGCTGTGATCGATCACCTGTCACAGATCTCCCACTGCCTGGCCTTCTTGTCTTCCACTTAGGAAACAAGGTAATGCTTTTATTTATCCTTTCGTTGTTCTATAGTCCTTATAATATTGCTCTAAAATATTTTTAAAATAAACTAGTGTCTGTGTACCATAAGGCACTTTGAGAAGTTTTCTTATAACCAACATAAGCTACTGATTTATTCCTTTTCAGTGCTTCTGATGCAATTAATGTATAGACAGTGAAAACTATTATACTTCTCCATCTTATAATGAAGCACCCAAGTCTTCTTTTAAAGTAAAGGTCATCATAGTGAGATATTTGGAAATCCAGGACACTGCATATTTGATGTGTGACTTCCTAGATCACTTTTTTTCTCTGTTAATTGGACACATTAACCTAACATAGGTGTTCTGCAGACTAGAGATGATATTTTTACATCCCAGCATAATATCTGATATATCACAGATACTTATTAACTTCAACTATTCTTTTTCTCATTTATCAACATGCTAAAAGCATATCTAACACTCAGTTAACATTTGTTCATGTTCCAGTTCTATTTTAGCCATGGAAAATGAAATGTCTAAGTAAAATGAGGTAAACCACTATATGTAATAAATTTATTTCAGGTTTTAAGAGGTCTGTTTATAATTTTATTTTAAAACATTGTCATGAAATGCTTCTAATATGAATAGTTTATATGGCATCCAAATCATAAAAACAAATAAATATATTTGAAATTTTTAGTAGAAATAAGAAATGAATAACAAAATGAGGCAATAAAAATCTTAAAACAGAGAATACACATTTTCAAGGTGTGCAGAGTTACAAATCATCAGCAAATATAATATTGTTTGATTAAAATTAAATCTTGCCTTTAAAAATAATTAATTTAACATTTCTAGATCTAGAGAGTAAAACACTGATATATCAAAAATGCATTTAAATAACTTTATTTCATTTTCAGTTATTTGTTTAACTACAGGAAAGGTTGAATTAATATGTGGTCAGAAAACCTTGCAGACTTATATAGTGACAGTATTAGAGATTGAGCAGGAAGGAATTTTACACATCAAATCTCCTTAGTTAAGTCTCTCTTTTGCTAGATATAGGGAATGAGGTGCAGTGATATTCAGCGATTTAGAGACTTCAGCAGCCAGTCCCAGGTGCAGCTGGGACTAGCCCGCCTCTTCATAACCAACAAAGTAGTATTTCCACTAGCTACTTCTCCTTGTGGAGGAGCCAGACTACATGTTTTGGCTCACCTGAAATTTGATTTAAAAATTAGTTCAGCCCTAGCTAGATTTGCCTCACTGGTTAGAGCCCTGGGCCTCAACATGAAGTTCTGTGGTTTAAATTTTGGTCAAGAGCATATATGCACCTCGATTACAGGCTCAATCCCAGGCCCCTGTGGGAGGAGTGCAGGAGGCAACCAGTCAATGTGTCTCTCTCATGTGGATGTTTCTCTCTCTCTGGCTCTCCCCCTCCCTTCCACTCTCTTTAAAAATCAATGGAAAATAGCCTCAGGTGAGGATTGACAACAACAACAAAAAGTTAGTTCAGTATGGTGGGAAGGGCAGTGAGGGAGAGGGTTAGTAAAAGGTAAAGGGGGTCATATATAGGATGAGGGAAGATAATTTGACTTTGGATGGTTGGCACACAATGCAACATACAAATCATGTATCATAGAAATGTCCTCTTGAAACCTATATAATCTCATTAAATAACTAGAGGCCTAGTGCACAAAATTTGTGCACAGGTAAAGTCCCTAAGCCTGGCCAGTGATCAGGGCCAATCTGTGGGGTGACCAGTGGGGTGATCAGGGGACCCCAGCTGGCACCTGCCTTGGCCAGCCTGGTGCTGCCCACTCATCGTACCCCCACTGCTTCCAGGCGACCAGCGGGGTGACTGGGGGGTCCCCACTGGCACCCATTTTGGCTGGCCTGGGGCCTGCAGGCTAGGGGCAGCTCCTGCATTGAACATCTGCCCCCTGGTGGTCAGTGTGCATCATAGTGACTGGTCATTCCACCAGTCGTTCCTCCGGTCAGTCAATTTGCATATTAGGCTTTTATTACATAGGATGTCACCTCAATAATTTAATTTAAAAATTAGTTCCTTTTGTAATTTGCATTTCTGACAGCCATTTTACATAACATTAGAAAAGAGTTGTAAATAATATCGTCTAGTAGATTATAGTTATATTTTTCATCACTATATCTTCATGTCTGAAATAGTTCCTGACATGTAATAGCAAATAGTTATTGAATAAGTTAATAAATAAATTAACTACTTATACATAAGACCAATAATCCTAACTTTCTATGCTGGAAGGAGCTTCTACATTTTAGAAACTAAGAATTTACATTATGTTCTTTTCTTTTTATTTTATTTTTTTATTACATTGAGAGAACTTACATATATGGTCTATTAATAAAATTCTCCACATAAAAAACTTGTCATATTCATATCCATATACTTATCAATGAATCTGATATTATTAGTCTTCATTTCCCTTTCCCAAGTATCCAAAGCAAAGTTAAATTAATACATAAGTAATGACCACATATGTAATTTTAAGGATAGTAAAACTAGTATTGATTTGCTATGTATCTGTTTTACAGGACAAAGTCAACATGAAGTTCCTCATTTTTACTTGCCTTTTGGCTGTTGCTCTTGCAAAGCATGTAAGTAGAATGAAACCTTTATGAGTATCTATTCTTATTTAAATACTAGAGGCCCAATGCATGAAATTCTTACATGGGGGCATCCCTACACCCTTTCGAAATCCAGGACCCCTCAGGGGATGTCCCACTGCTCATTTAGGCCCAATCCATGTGCTGGCCCCTAACTGCTTGCAATCCAGGACTGCTGGCCCCTAACTGCTTTCCTGTCTGCCTGATCACCCCTACCACTCACTTGCCTGCCTGATGGCCCCTGCCCCTAACTGCCTCTGCCTGTGTGATCGCCCCTAACTGCCTCTGCCTTCCTGATCACCCCTAAGCAGTCTGCCTGCCTCCCTGATTGCCCCTTAAATGCTCACCTGCCTGCCTGATCACCCCTAACCACTCACTAGGGGTCTGCCGGCTGGGGTGAGGGGCTATGGTCATTCTGGTCTCTGGTCGTTCTGCCATTTTGGTCGCTAAGATTTTATTATATAGGATAAGAAGAGTGATTCTTTTATGCAGATGATAGCAGGAATAAGCAGCAAGGAATAGACACTAAGTGTGTAGATCTTTAAAAACTATAAATGAATGTAGCATTGGCCCTGACTTACGTAAGATATCATGGTGGACAGACTTCTTATTACAAAATATTTTCTTTGTAGGTTTGAGGAGATTTTAGTTGTAGGTTAAAGGCTTACACTTCCTTCCATGTCTCTTTGAATTTACTGGGAAACTATTTTCATTCCAACAACTACTTCCTAAAAGTGTGAAATATATAACCATATATAACCCATTATAAACCTTATATAGCATTATATATGCCATAACTAGGATATCTTTGAAAGAGCAAAAATGACACAGGTAATATGTAGATTCCAAAACCATCTCTCAAACAAGTGACAAAATTTTACCATTTTTATTCCAATAGATCAGAATCCATGATGTCTAGAAAGGAAACAAGAATGTGTTTAAGAGGAGTAACTTTGAAAATTCCTTGCCAAACAAACTAATGCAAAATAATCCTTAACTTCTCAAAGCATCACATTCTTTTAGTGAGAATGTTATAAAAATGTTCATATCACAAATGATAAGGATGAACGAGGTACTTTATGTGAAGTGCTTTGAAAACATGTACAAGTAATCTATAAAACTTTCTCAGGTGTAACTCAGGTTTTATCCATACCCTGCAGCCCTCACCCATAATCCTTCTAAGTGCATATCCTTAGGGGGAATTGGGGTCTTTGGTTTCCTCTGTGTTCTATATCTCACACATAAATCTTCAAAAGTTTTTGTTATTTCTTAAACTGAGAGCCATTTCAAGAGTATGGCTAGGGTAAGAATTTTAGTTAGGTAAATAGAAAAAAAATAACGCTTTGGTGATACATCTTACATCAAGCTTGATTGTTTCTTCTGCTTATAATCTGCTAGTCTAAACCACTCTTATCTTTCTCTCTAAACCAGTAATTGTCCTCAATCTTTCCTTTAAGATTAATTAAATCTAGCAATTAATATACACTAAATAAAATATAATATGATATTGCATTTTAAAATTCTATAGCACATCTACACATATATTTTAAAATGTGACAGGATTAATATTTAAAACAAAGAGCCCAACTACTTTCTAAAAGTAAGAAATAAATTAAGCTACCACAAGGATTTATTTGAAGTACAGAATGACTTGCTTATTGATATTAGAAAAAGCATTCAACTAAACCTTAAACATTCCCAGAAACAGACTTCTAAAAGTCCCTTGCCACCAAAACAATAACAAAAAAGCAGTGATGTGGCTTAGCATTTTAAATAAACCATAACACTGAAACTTGTATTTGTTTTTTATACAGAAGATGGAAACTAGCTCATCCAGTGAGGTAAGATACTTTAATATAAACATAAAATCCTTTCACTAGTGAAAACATAATGTGCCTGAACAATTAAGTCTTTACAATAGTTTTTTTTTTTTAGAGTTTTTGTTTGTATTTTTATCAAGATGTCTAGAGCTACTCAGTCTGAGAAAATTGATGTGCAGCCATAAAACAATACCTATGGAGTAATAAAAAACAAAATGTACACATTGAAATTACCAAGCTTAGATTTATGCTGGGGTCCAGCCCCAGCGGGTCCAGGGATCCCCAAAGGTGTGGACGGAGTCGGCGAAGAATAAATGACATGGAAACTGGTTTCAGTTCATCAGCATAGCGAGGTTCTCCCTCCAGGATCTCCAGCGAAGTTCTGGTCAGGATCTCCAACCAAGTTCTGGTGCCATGTTCTCTCACTAGGTTCTCCAGCCAGGTTCTCCAGGTTCTCTAGCCAGGTTCTATCCAGGTTCTTTTGCCATGTTCTGTCTAGGTTCTCCAGTGAAGTTCTGTAGCCAGGTTCTGTCCAGGATCTTTTGCCATGTTCTCTGGCTAGGTTCTGGTTAGGATCTGATGAGGATCTGATGAGGAGCTGATGAGGAGCTGATGAGGAGCTGATGTGGATCTGATGATTATTGTCTTGTTACATCTATATTTATACCAGCGGATTTTAATCCTGTCAATTTCTATTACAAAGGTTAGGGCGTTTCTTATCTCCACTCCAGGGAGTAAAGATTATGTAGCTTAACTACCCGCCTGGCACTTAATTAAGGGGTTGTATCCCCTCCCTAACCTCAGGGAAAGATCCCCACCTGGGGAAACAACCTTTCTCGGAGAGGTGACCTTGGTTAAAACACATGGCGCTAAAGGGAGCAAACATATTAAGAACAGTATGCTATATACGCCAGGTCCCTTGAAACAGCAAGGATGGACCGGCTCCCGGCAGATTTATACAGTGTTTTATCTAAAGGTCTCTTGATACCAGCTCAGAAGTTATTATGAACATGCTATATTTCATGAGTACAGTGACAGGAATCCATGAGTCCTTTCTGCAATAAGGACTCATGCTTTTCTGGATCCGTATTAAATGCTAATTTCCAAATGACTTCTTGACCATGGACGTATAACAGATGCCCAAAGACATCTTCAATGTCACCTAAAGCTTTTATTGTTTTCACGTGATATATTTCATCTCTTTAAACAGTTCAAAAGAAAAAGCAGTAACTAAAAAAAGAGGGAAATTAGAAATTGTACAGAGGAAATAGAAAATTCTTTCTTCTCTACAGATGATATTTGGAAAAGCTTTTTATTCATAACCCAAAGCATGGTGTGGAATGAGTTTATTATCTGGAATATAATAAGTTTATTATATAGAGAAACAGAAATTCTGATTAACTTTGTTCTGAAATTTAGTCAAGGACTAAATATGTTATCTACCCAATGGATAATGGTTGTGGGTTGATAAGTTGATTGCTAGTATGAATGCAATTTATGTAAATAAGTTACATTGTTTTTCTTTTTCTAAGGAATCTGTCAACATCTCACAGGAAGTAAGTCTTGACGTCTAAAATTGCATATATTTTAACTTTTTTTTTTTACTTAATCAAGGTTAGAAAATTATTTTATTTGTTTTGTAGAAATTTAAGCAGGAAAGGAATGTGATCATTCATCCCATTAAGGTAATGTTTAATTATTTTAATCTATTAATGTTTGATATCTTTTTTCTATGGACTAACATAAAAGTGATCCTAGGGAAGGACTTGTGAGTCATTTGCAGGCCACATTGTTAAAGCAGAATATATTTAAAAGAATTTCTTTTTTTTAATTTTCTTTATTGATTAAGGTATTACATACGTGTCCTTTTACCCCCATCGCCCCCCCCCCAACCCCCTATTCATGCCCTCACTCCCCTGGTGTCTGTGTCCATTGGTTATACTTATATGCATGCATGTAAGTCCTTTGGTTGATCTCTCCCCCTTACTCCCACCCTCCCCTGCCTTCCCTCTGAGGTTTGACTGTCTAAAAAAAAAAAAAAAAAAAAAAGAATTTCTCATCAATGATCTACCACTTTTGTTTTTCTTCCCCAACATTATACTGTTTTTTTCACAAATTTGTGTTCTCTTGGCTATCACTTTATGTCCAAGGATATTCTACTGCATTTCAGTACATGCTATATTCTTCTTAGTTTGTGTGTTTTCTTTTAGGAGAGCATTTATTCCCCATCCTGTGAGGTATATATTTACTTCACATCTATAGTAAAATGTGAAGTAAAAATATTATAGTACTTTGAACCAAATATAGTCCAAGTCAAATTTGAAAATCAAGATTATTTTTAAAGAATGAGATCGAAATTATATCCTCTCACTTAATTGCATTGAAGAAAGTAGATTTTTGCAGTAATCAATAAATTTAATCCTTAGATTCTAGGAGGAATGGAGAACTTGTTCTTCAGTGGTTTTTTTAATTTATAAAAGCTCCAAAGTTAATATTTTCTTCTTTTTAAAAATTTATTTTCCTATTATAATAACTTTCTTGAAATTGACTAGCAACTTTTAAAAGTAGCTTTAAAATATTTGATCTGTTAATCATAGAAACAATGTGTATTTCCTTTAAAAACACATGTTAGGTGTGTTTTATAATACACAATTAAATAAGTGATTACTCATAAAATGAAAAAAAGCTTATCCATACAATGCCTAGATTAATCTTGCATATTCATCAATTCATTTGACAAATATTTATTGAACAAGAATTCTGTTCAGAACATCACCTTAGTCTCTAGGGATACAATAATAAATATAACAAATGCAGTAAATACCAATGGTTATATGTTTATTACCAAATGAGAAGGCTTAATATTACTTATACAAAACTCATACAATAAAGACAAATCCATTCTAATACTTCACTTTATGGTAGAAGGCTTTTTCCCTTTAAATTTAGGAAAGAATGTTTTCTGTAAAATACTGTGGAGATAATATATCTAATTTTTCTTTCTCTTTAAGGAATCTGCAGAGAACACAAAAGAAATGGTGAGAAATTTTTGTTTATTTGAACAATTTTTATTTGTATTACCAATATGTAATATAGTATTTGTATATAGGAGTATTTGTAAATTCCCTCTTTTAAGAAACTAAAGATTTATAAGTTACTTTAAAATGACAAATTTTCCCTGTTCACTTTGGTAGTATCCACCTAAATTGGGCCATATTCTCTTGAAACACTTCCATTTAATTATAAGATCATTTTTATCTCTTCCACTTGTTTTCCAAAGGTAATAATGAATAGTCAAGAAAACTAGTTATACTGCTTTTATTTCAATCATTTTATTTATCATACTAATGATCATGTAGATGATATAAGATATCCCAAATGACCACTAACATCCAAAGAATAATCCTGAGGATTTCTTCTGGCTGCTAGATTTTGATTAATTTTATTATTACTTTTCAAGGAACGTTCTAGCATCTCATCAAGTGAGGTAAGACAACTTCTCTGGTAACATCAAATAGCAAGTTCATGGAGAACTAGCAGATTTCCAGCAAAGTGTGAATTACTTAGTTGTTAAAGTCACAAATAGGGTAAGCAGTGGAGAAATCATCTACTCAGTGTTAATGTAGTTTTGGGAAAATGGAAAGTGACCATCTCCACCAGTTTCCACTGTTGCTCTTTGACCAGAGATATCAGATCTCTGACTCCAAAAGAAAGTGCATTTGAAATCAAGCCAGTGCCAAATCAAGAGCCTACCATTTGCCTTCAACATAGTTTTATCCTGAAAACTCTCTCAAAATTGCTCAGTTCAGTAGTTCTCAAATTGTTACTCCTCAGCTAGCAGATTCAGCATCTCCTGGGCATTCTTATGCAATTTTGAATGTGAGAATGTGAGAACCTCTTGTTTAAAAGGAATGAATGTGGGAATGGATTGTGATGTGTAGGTCACTGGTACCAGAAACACCTGCTTTAGTAGAAATATCCTAGCAGTAGGCACAATGGGAAAGGGTGTTTGGAAAGGAGGAAGCATATCTGTGGCCCAGGCACAGCCCAAAGTCTTCCCACTTAGTGTCTAGGAAACACGCTTTATTCTTTCTCTAGGCTGCAAGTCCGTCTCACAAGGAGAGCCAATGGCCACTTCTAAATAAGAATTGTGTCTTCTAGAGAGAGTATGCAGGATTTAGTTTTTATATTTACTTAGTAATATTTTTGGTCACCTGCCTACATTCTGTAGGCATTGTATATTGTGTGAATAATGTAGAATTGATTTAAAAAAAAAAAAAACAACTTTCAAATGAAACACATTTTCAGTCACATGTTATTACCCAGACACGGGGTGATGATAAATATTTATATTAATTGAATTTCTCCTAAATGATATAATTTCTCAGTAGTACCTGCTTGAGCCCTGAGTGGTCAAGTAATTGCCCCTTTTATTCTAATACAACTCTAAGGCTAAATCATGCAAGTTAAGTTAATTCTTTTTTTTTTCCCCTAAGGAATCTGCTGAAGTCCCCACAGAGGTAATTTTCATTCAAATAAAATAATTAGTACATAAAATCTATTTTCTTTGGGGGTATTTTTATAGCAAGTGCTTTTGTTTTCTTAATGGAGAGTTAAGTTCACTGTGGAAAAACAAAACACTACCTAAAGCAACTGGTACATTTCTAATATAAACTATCATTTCCAGTTAATCATTATATTATGGCTTTTTCTTCTCCCAAATGATCATATAGCTCATTTCATCCTAATGAGATAGTTACCCTAAAATTTATAGCAATGTGTATTTTTCCATTTGTGTTACTTCAATTTCCAGCTATTATCTTGCCAGATATGTGGATTTATATATTAGGAACAATGAACATTGAGCAATTATCTAACTGATTTTGAAGGAGTCACAAACCTCAGACAATTAGTTTCAAGTTTAAATGATGTGAGTTAGATACCAGTGTAGTTGAAGTATCACATTATTATTCACTCAGCTTCTTCCTGTCAATGGCATCATACACAGGTATTTCGAGAGTAAAGTTTTTCAGGTCACATAGGTGGTCATGGAACCTACCCTTTGCAGACTGCAAAGTTTACTGTCTGTGCAAGGAAAGAGCAGATGTTCAGGAGTTAGCAATTTGCATATCAACCACAAATCCAAAAATTATTACATAATGTCTCTAAACTACTGTTTCCTCAACTAAAGGTGAAGATAGCTATATTGACCCTGAAGAATTACATTAGATAATGTGTATGTAAAATATGTTCTGTATACAAATTTGGGCCACAGTAGGTAGATACATCTAAAAAAGTGAATACATTATTATCATACTAGAGGCCTGGTGCACAAAATTCTTGCACTTGAGGATGTCCCTCAGCCTGGCCTGTGCCCTCTTGCAGTCTGGGAGCCCACGGGGCATGTCTACCTGACAGCTAAGCCAGCAATCAGACATCCTTAGCAATACCACGGAGGCTGGAGGGGCTCCCACCATCACTGCTGCACTCACCAGCCATGAGTCTGGCTTCTGGCTGAGCGGCACTCCCCCTGTGGGAGTGCACTGACCACCAGGGGGCAGCTCCTTCACTGAGTGTCTGCCCCCTGGTGGTCAGTGCACGTCATAGCAATCAGTTGTTCCACTGGTCGGTCGATTTGCATATTAGTCTTTTATTATATAGGATTACTACATGGAGCAGACATTCCTTCTAAAATCTTTATAACAAAAACAGCCTTTCTTTAACACTGAAAAGTGGGACTCTCCTAATAAAACCTTTCTCTTTAGGAAATTTTAATTACTATAAAGACCATTCTTAAACTTTGTCAAAATGCTCCCAGTAGCATTCTGTCTTTATACCACTATTAACCTAACTATGAATTCATTCAATAATTATTCCCAGCAATTCTATAGGGCAATTGACATTCTACACACCCATTTCATATGTATGAAATGAAAACTGTCCTGAGAATGATACTATGTGGTTTCATATTTAATCTCTTTAAAAATGTTTAGAATCAGATCATAGGCTCTGGAATTTACTAGACTATTTATTGAGCCTGGTAGATGATAGCTAGATGACTGAAGTTTTTAGATAGACAGATGATTGATAGATAGATAGATAGATAGATAGATAGATATCTAAAAACAGGCACTATGCAAACTTCTATATATTACAACATATATAATCCTATATAGTACTTATAATGCTTAGGGAGATTAAGCAATCTGATCAGGGTCTGCTAAGATTTGCTTTGACCCTTGGAAGAAATTTAATATTGGAATAAATTTGATAATTTTCTGTCTCTTTAGAACAAAATCAACCAGTTTTATCAGAAGTGGAACTATCTCCAGTATCTCCAGGCTCTTCATCAACCTCAGATTGTCATGAACCCATGGGATCAGATTAAAGCAAGGGCCTACTCCTTTTTCCCCACTGTGGTGAGCGCTGAATTTGTTTGTTGTTTTGTTTTTTGGTTTATGGGCTTTTTTTTTTCTTTTGGTAAGAGATGAACTCAGGATAAAGATATGTAAAATAGCTAGAAACAACATGCCCAAATAAGTTCTAACTTAGAAAGTACAGTAAAACAATTGTAAATAAAATCTTGTGATTCAGAAATTAAATCGCAAATAATATAAAGTAATAAATACCAACAATATTAGTGACAAGTGAAAAATTTCATTTCAATTTAATAAACATGTCCTAAGTGTTGCTCATATAACTTTTGCTTGGGAAAAGATAAAAATCATTATGTTTATGTAATAAGATAGTAATGTAAGAAAATGCAAGGAAGTGAAATAACTTGCAAGTCCAAGTACTTCCTTCCATTTTGCTTCATAACACAGTTTTGTGTTTCCTTATATGAGGAATAAATAACAAAATTTCTCTTGGCCTTTTTTTTGGGGATTACAGAACAGAGAACAGCTCTCCACCAGTGAGGTAAGGCACTTTAATACAAGATTATAATACATATACATATACATATACATATACATATACATATACATTAGACACTTATCTAGATAGTTTTTAAGCAATAAATTTAAATTACATAATATTTGAGAATCAGAATTTCAGACTTTTAAGAAAAATTTAGGGAGGCTAAAACAAAAAATGTACACATCCAAGGATTTGTGCCAGTAGAGTATACAATAAATTTTAATACTACTTTTTGAAAATGTCACCTCTTAATATTGCTATCACACTGGGAGATATGGCACACATCTTAAGTTTTGTGAGCAGAGTGGGAAGAACGCAGTGTATCATTCTGGAATAACAACTCTAGTTCATCCAGATCCATACAAAGTGCTATTGGCCAAATGTATTCCTGCATATCACAAACAACTAAAAAAATTTTTACATCACCCCAAAAATAGCTTAGTTCTATTCCTACTTATTTAATCTCTGAGAATAAATAAATGCCCAGAAAAGTAAATAAGAAAATAATAATTTTATAAAAGACGCTAAAAAATATAATTTATTTTTATTTTTTTTTTTAGGAATCTGCCAGCTTCTCTCAGGAAGTAAGTAAAACCATTCATATTAATTATATTTAAGAAATTAACTTTTATTTTGTTATGGCTATACAATAAATATTTTTTTATTTTGTATAAACATGAGCAGAAAAGGGATATGGTATATATACTAGCTAGATAAAATTTATTTATTTATTGGTTGATTGATTAATTCATTAAAAAGATATGTCATTCATCATTCATTTAAAAAATATGTATTTAGCAAGCACTACATGATCCTAGAATTTGAGAATACAAAAGAAGCAATAAAATAAATTTAATATACTTTATAAAAGAAGGTTTTTTTCTATATATAGGGTATACCCCCAAAATGTATACCCACACTTTGAATAATTATAAAGGCACTGTTTATTAAAATATATTTCCTTTTCAAAATTGAGCTATTAAAGTGTATATACATTTTTGGGAAACATCCTGTAGATTCAAGAAGAAATTATGCATATCCAATACAGTGAGAATGAAGTCTCTAATTCTTCTTTTATTTCTTTAAGGAAATCCCAAAGACTGTCGAGAAGGTAAGGTATTGTTTCTATATGAAGTTATATTTAATTCATATTTTCAAAAATGAATTTTAAAATATTATTAATTAGGCTACCTGAAATGCTCTTATTTTAATAATATAGAGCGTGTGTCTTTGTTACTTAAAAATATAACTTCTTCCTACCTCTTAACTTTGGTTCCCTCAATTGTCAATTCTTTTGGTTAAATCCTTCTATGTAAGCAAGACCTTTCCACATAGCCTTAGTTTTATATGGTTTCCACTGCTTTTTATTTAAATCAGATTTTTACTATTTTTGAACTGAAAATTTACTAACATTTGTTTCATCTGTCATACTAATATCCTTGAAATGTGAAAAAGATCTTTAATTCCACAAATAATAATATATTGCTAAAGATTCAATTACTTGGGCCACCAACTTTTTATTATTTTTTATTTCTTAAGAGATATTTTAGCACTTCATCTAGTGAGAAATTATACTTTTAAGATAAAGCAACCATTTTATTGATAAATACTGTGCTTTCTAAACGCTGGCTGGTTAGCTCAGTTAGTTAGAGCATTGTCCCCAACAAGCCAAGGTTGCAGGTTTAATCCCGGTCAGGACAAATATAAGAAACCACCAACCCTATATAATAAAAGAGAAACATGTAAATTGACTGTCCCTCCGCTACACTCATCAGCCAATCAGGAATGAGTATGCAAATTAACCTCATTGCCTCCATGGAGACTCACAGCAGGTAGGAGGCAGCTCCCAGCACAGCCTGCTTGGCCATTGCCGCAGCAACCCAGGAGCAGGGAAGGGTGGCCCCCAGGCAGCTCCCAGCATGGCCTATTTGGCAGTCGCTGTGGTGTGGAGCAGGCAGGCCCTGCAGAGAGCAGAGAACCACGGGGAGCAGGCCAGCAGTAGGACATCCCCTTAGGGCTCCCAGATTGGAAAGCATGTAGGTCAGGCTGAGGGACACCCCCCTGTGCACAAATTTTGTGCACCGGGCCTCTAGTCTATATAATAAAAGCCTAAACAACCTTTACAGTGGAATGACCAGAATGGCAGGTCACTATGATGTGCACTGAGCACCAGGGGGCAGACACTCAATGCAGGATCTTCCCCCTGATGGTAAGTGTGCTCCCACAATTGGCAAGCACAGCAGCAGTGGCAGAAGCCTCTCTGGCCTCTGTGGCAGCACTAAGGAGCAGTGAGCTGAGTGGCAAGGAGCAGCGAGCAGGCGGGTGGTAAAGAGCGAGGGGTCCCGGACTGTGAGAAAGATGTCCAATTCCCATCTTAGGCCCGATCCCCAGGGTGATGAGACCTAAGCCAGCAATGGACATCCCCCAAGAGGTCCCGGACTGGGAGAGGGCGCAGGCCAGGCTGAGGAACCCCCCCTCCGGTGCACGAATTTTGTGCACCAGGCCACTAGTGAATACATAAATAAGTGGAACAACAAATCAATGTTTCTCTTTCGCTCTCTATTTCTTCACCTCTCTCTCTAAAATCATAAATAAAAATTTAAAAAAATAAATACTGTGCTTTCCTGCTGTTGGTTAACTCAGATATTGTTAATTTTTAAATAGAGCCACTTCAAAATGTTCAGTGGAAACACAGAAAAATCATTGTAAAAATATACACAGGTCAAAGTCATTTTAGAAGTCTGGCATAAGCTATCTACATAGGCAAGAGTGACTGCTCTATATTATGCTTTTTGATAATGTATAGTTGGACTCTGGTTTATTGGAAAAATGCATTTTTTAAATAAACCAATGTCAAATCAGGATGCTGTCAATTGCCTTAACCAGCCTTACCCTAGATTCACTCATATTGTTTAGAGGCTTGAATACTAGATTGGGTTATGAGTGTGTAAATCCCAAGTTAAAGAACACCTACTCTGTTAGAAAAAGCCAGGTGGATGAGCACAATAGGAAAAGGTCTAGGAGAGGATGAAGCATGGATTGCAGCCCAAAGTCTTCCTTGGTGCCTCAGGAATCATGCTTTTTTTTAATCCCTTCTCTCAAACTGAGGGTTGAAGCCCAAAATAAGAACAATGGTCTTCCCAGAAAGGACATGCAGCTTTGCCACATACCTCTCATGCCTGATTAGCTTTTCATTCTTCTCTCTCTCTCTCTCTCACTCTGTTTCTATTTTTGGCATCTTCCTATATTCCATGAGAATTTGACATTATATAAGCAATGTAGATAAAAGGAAATTTTGAAATAAAACAGATTTTCAGTTAATTACCATTATTTTGACCCAGAGAATATTCTGTAATGAATATTTAAATTCATTTTTTCTAATATTTGTTACTGATTTTAGAGAGGAAGGGAGGGGGAGATATTTAAATTGATATAAAGTAATACTTTCTTTATAGCAGTGGCTTAGCCCTAAATCATTAAAATGAGTAGCCTTAGTTCTTCACTCTAATGATATAGATAAAAATTACTGTGAGCCATCCAAATAAAAGTGATTCTCATTTTCTTTCCCTAAGGAATCAACTGAAATACTCACTCATGTAAGTCATTATTATTCAAACAAAATTCATTAAATTAAATATTTTCCCATGATATTTTCTTCTATATTTATCAGTTTATTTTTTTATTAACAGAAAACTAAGCTGGCTAAAGAAAATAAGAATAACCAAAAACGTCTGGTAAGTTTTCTATACAAACATTTATAGCACATCCAGACTATGCTTAGATACTGCTAACCTGCAATCCTAACACAGCTGGTATGGCTCAGTGGTTGAGCATAGGCCTGTGAACCAGGAGGTCACAGTTCAGTTCCCGGTCAGGGCACCTGCTCGGGTTGTGGCCTAGCTCCTAGTGTGCGGCGTGCAGGAAGCAACTGATCAATGATTCTCTCTCATCATTGATGTTTCTATTTCTCTCTCCTTCTCCCTTCCTCTCTGAAATCAATAAAAATATATTTAAACTCCAATCCTCTCAACAACAAACTTTTTATAAATTCTAATTTCATAAATTATAATTAGTCAAAAGTGTTACAAAAACAGTCTCCCATTGTACCAGTGATGTATCTACTCAACAATTATTCCTGGCTATTCTAAAAACCCATTGATTTTCCATTTTGTAAAAATAGGAAATTATCCTGAAGGCAAATACCAATATGTATAAAATTTCAGTTTTAATTCCTATAATAATCTATAAACACATATGTAAGTATGCCTCAAAATGGAGCATGGAGGAGGAGAAGATATATTAATCATAAAACATGTGACAGGTACTATGCAAAATGCTCTTTTTATATTAATTCATTTACTTCTAACAAGGTAAGTGCCATTCTCAGAGATTAACAATTGGCTCAGTGTTATAGATTCTACTAGTCAAATCAAACATTCTATAAACCCTAAGGACCAGAGTCTTTCCACCAGACATTGAAGAGAAAGCACAATCTGAGACACTTATTTTAATAAATTAAAAATTTATCTTGTTGCCTCTTATAAAAACATTTTATACTTCTTTTTCTTATTTATTTTTTGGTTTTTGGCTTTTTTTTACTTAAGCATTTTGGACTTGGATTCTGATTAATCAACAAATATTCTGAATTCTACAGTTCATTCTATGAATGTAAATACAGAATTAATTTTCTATGATAAACATTCCTTTGTTTAGGTATGTTTGGTATCATTTAGAATTGATCCAAGCCGAAACCGGTTTGGCTTAGTGGATAGAGCGTCGGCCTGCGGACTGAAGGGTCCCAGGTTCGATTCCGGTTAAGGGCATGTACCTGGGTTGCGGGCACATCTCCAGTGAGAGATGTGCAGGAGGCAGCTGATCGATGTTTCTCTCTCATCGATGTTTCTAACTCTCTACCTCTCTCCCTTCCTTTCTGTAAAAAATCAATAAAATATATTTAAAAAAAAAAAAGAATTGATCCAAATAAATAAAATTTTAGTTTATTTTGTTATGTTCAGTTGTACTCTGACACATGGTATTTATAATTGATAGCTGATAAACAAATCATATTAATTGACTTATAACTTATTTATAAATTAGAAATAAAAATATTTATAATCAAATTAAAAATTGCTTATAATTTTATTTCTAGAACAAAATGGCCCAATATCATCAAAAATTCCCCTTGCCTCAATATTTTAAGACTGTTCATCACCAGCCAGCTATGAACCCATTGACTAATGTTTACCAAACTATCCCCAATGTGGTGAGTTCTCTCTTTTCATTTTTTATTTTTAAAAATAGAGTTATCTTTTGTAGTAAAAGTTAGCTAAGAAATGAAATAGAGAAATAAAATCACAACAAATTCTCACATAGAAGCTGAATCATATTGAATAAATATTTCTAGGCTGGAAATTAAATTATAAATCACATCGTGTAAATACAGCTATGATAAATAAAAATAATTATAATGATAAATTACATTTACATTGGATTTAAACTTCTTAAGTGTTAGCTTATAATATTTCAGTTAATTCTTATAGCAATTCTTTGAGATAGGTCAAGATAGAGGATATTATTTCCATTTTACAAAAGTATCTGAAATTATAAAAAGTAGCTAGAAGAAGCTCTGGGTAACATTTCTTCTTCATTTAATTTTTTAAAATGTGATTCTGGAAATGTTTTTTAACATGAATAATAAGTATAAGAACAGGAAATAGAACCCAAAGAACTGACAATTTAATATAAATAATATAGGATTTGGAATCAGAAGACCTGACATAAATAAGCCTTTAATTTTGGGAAAGTCACTTAATTTCATAGGATTTCTTAAAATATGATTTAGTTTTCTAGATATACATGTAGTATTTAAAATAGCATCCCATTTAGTATCTGGAGTTTTGAATATAAAATGCTTAAAGAAAGTTCTTAATATTTACGTGGAGAGATATTTGTTTATGATAAAATATATTTGTTTATTATAAACATTTAGCTAATATGTGTCATTTATTTCTCTTTTAAGAGGTACTATTAAGATTCTTGGATTAACTGCTTCTACTTGAATTGGTAAGTGCCTGCAGGTCTGGAGTTTAAACAATAATTTAAATAGGATATTTATGTGAAGAATGTGACCTTAATAGTGTTAAGTAATACAGTTTCAACTTTAATTAAATAATATTTTGGCTTATGAGATATTTTAGATCATACTTATACCTTCTTGATTCCCAAATGTAATGTGTCTGTGTAATTTGTACACATGTGTTTTATAAAAATTTTGAAAAAAATATATAGTATAACTTTTCTATATAACTAATGATACATTCAACCAGGAGCAATGGCTTTGGGTGGAAATTCTCACAAGCATAATGTTCACAGAAATGTTTACCTGTCACCTTTGACTTGAGAAAAAACTTCAGACTCAACAGTTTAGTTTGGGTGAAAATATCTACTGTAATATCAAGAGAATTTCCTATGCAAGTCAGGCTATTTTAAGACAAATTCCTACATATTTTCTCTGAAAAATTATCATTTTTTTAAAAATACCACAAGTCCTCCTCTTCCAGTTTTCCTAGTTTCTCTCTTTGACCCTTCAATCATTACTATAAAGCATGATAGAGGTCCAAATAAAATAACGCACATCAGTGTTGCTTTTTGTTACCTTTTATTTTATTTTTTATATTGTCCTTGCAGTATATAGGTTATCTCCTATCTTGGAATTTATCTCATTCAATCTATCTTCTTGTTCTTTATATATGTCCTGCAACAGGCCAAAGTAGGTTTCTAAGAAATGAGTAATAACAATAATAACAATAATTTATTGAGGACTTCCAGTGTGCTAGTTACAATTCCAAGCCCTTTGCCTAAGATGACTAATTTTATGCTCATCAAAAAACTTATGAGGTAGTTAATATTATAAGCCAATTTGAGATTTAGAAACAAGCCCATGGAGTTTAAATAAATTGTTTGTGATCACCCCTGCAAAAGCCCTAGGGCTCAAACACTACTGAAGCCAAACAACATCCAAATTCCAGCTACATTTTTTTTAGAGGATTTAAAAAAAAATTTAGGTAAATTGTCGCAAACTTGATTTGCTTTGCTTGTCCTGTCATTTCTGCCCGCCTAATGATGAAAAGTTCAGACAACTTTGCAAAATGATCTTATGTGAGAAAAATAATAGCATAACTACTGTGGATAAGACATGAAAATACAGTTGATCTTTATAAATAGAAATATTCCCTTTGTTATCATTATTTACATACTTGGAAATGTTTTTTAAAAGCTGATCATGTGTCCCATAATGTAAGAGACACAAAAGAAATATAAATAAGATACTACTGAACTCATTCTCATTAAGCTCTGTTCTAGACAAGGACACAAAAATGGCAATACAATATGCTACATACTAAGTTAGAGGCATGAAAAGAATATGGTAGAACAAAAAAGGTCATTCAGAGTTCAGTCCTCAACTGTGTCCTTACAGATAACTAGAAGTAGACTAAGCAAAGCAATGAGGGGGAGGAAGGGAGAATGTCAAAAAGTATTGAATTTATAGAAAAGTTATAAAAGAAACAGAAACCACAAAACGTAAAAGATTTTGAAGAACTTAATTTTCACCCAAAGATATTTATCCATTGATTTTTAGACAGAGAGGAAGAGAGAAGGAAAATCAGAAATATCAATGTGAGAGCAACACATTGATTGGTTGCCTCCTGCATGTGCCCCAACCATGGCCTGGGCCAGGGAGGAGGTATATGCCCTTGACCGAATCCAGAATCAAACCGGAACTTTCAGTCCGCAGGTCGATGATCTATCCACTGAGCCAAACCAGCTAGGGCAAGAATTTAATAACTTTTAAGTGATTTCTTAAAATATCAGTCTAAAGTCATTTTGTATAATAAAATTATTTTACTAAAATCTAGATTTCAATGAGAGCAAAAGAGTCACCACATATGTAGAAAGCAGTAATATTTTATGTCAAATAAACTATTTGGAAAATAAGAATAATTAAATGTTTCTTAAATATTGACTGAAAGAGCAAATAATAAATAAATAATATTACTTTTTATGCTACATTAAAGAACCTTATTAACTTGCACTTATTCATTAATTGTTCAACAGATATTAAAATCTGACTATGTGCTAGGTATCATGTTGGGCACTAGAAAATATTAACTTATAATAGTTATAACAAATAACATCCTGCCAGGCTAGGATGGATGAGTGTATGTGTGTTCTGTATACAAACATACATTATTTCTGGAATACAATAGCTCTCCATGTGTGCAGGGGGCATACTCCAAGACCCCAGTGGGTGCCTGAACCAGTGGATAGTACCAAGCCCTATATTTACTATGTTTTTACAATACATATATGCCTATAATAAAGTTTAACTTATAAATTAGGCACAGTAAGAGATTAATCACAATAACAGATAATAAAATAGAATAATTATAATAGTATACTGTAATAAAGGTTATTTGAATGTAGCCTCTCTCTCAAATACTTTATTGTACTTACTGCATTCACCCTTCTTGTGATGATGTGAGATGATACAGTGCCTATATGATGACATAAAGTGAGGCAAATGATGTACACATTGTAGTGTTAGGCTACTATAAGAGTTACTTGAACACAGTGCTGTGACCATAAAAATTGATCTGATAACCCATAAGACTGCTAGGTGACTAATGAGTGGGTAGTGCATGTAACATGGACATGCTGGACAAAGGAATGATTCCCTGTTGGGAACAAGGACAGTGTGAGATTTCATCACTCTACTTAGAATAGCATGCAATTGAAAACACATGAATTGTTTAATTTTGGAATTTTCTATTTAATATTTTGGGGCTGCTATTGACCACAGGTAACTGAAACTGCAGAAAGCAAACCCATGAATAGGATTTTATCTGTAAGTCTAATAGATAATACAGCATTGCCTTTCTCCTTTTAGGTTTGACTGGAAAATCCATCTTCTGCAGTTTCCTATCTACCATATTACTTCATACCACCAGCATGTTTGGACAGACTTATTAAAAAGGCATACAAACTGAGCCAATAGAAGACTGAGAAGAATATTTCCAGGACTGTTTATATTCTTCTGTTAGTTCATGCTGAATATGCTGGGTCTGCATTGTGATTTCATATAAGTTGGGGTGATGATAATTTAAGATGTTTTCACCACTCTTTCTATTATAGAACCTCATTTCTTTACCTTAAAAAATAAAATTTCAAATGCATCTTTTTGTGTGTAATCATCATTTCCATTGTTCAGACTGGCCCACTGGGCTGCTGATGATAATACAAACAGTCCTTTAACAGTTAAATTTAAACCAGCGTGGCTACCACCAAAATAACTGTACACTTTCTGGGTACTTAAAATTACTACTCATAATGGATAACCTTGAACACTACAAATATATTCCCCAGCCACAGCTGGGTTTACAGAACCATCAGCCATAATTCTACTATCTCTCTAATTTACTCATGTTCATGATTTGTCACAAACCTTCAACCCAAACCTTCAGCAGAGCCCTCAAGCTGCCTCTCTGTTTACATTTTCAAGTTACAGTAGGCAGTCAGGCATTGAGAATGTAGGAAGGAAGAAACTTTGCTCAAGATTCTCTTGGCTGGTCTAATAATCAGATAGTCATGAGACAGATCATCAAAAGGAAATGACCAAATTTAATTAAATACATATGTATGGGAACCTCGCAGACATGAGGGTCAGAAACCCCACATACATGAAAGGTTCAGAGACAGAAAGGGAAAATCAGATGTATATGGCATTCTAAGCTAGGGATGAGGTAAGGCAATTTCTGGCTTCAGAAGGTAATTGTAGGGAGAGCACATGTTCAGTATTTATTAGTTTTTCCTACCATAGGTAGATAAAAAGTCATTTCTTATTCAAACCTTTATGGACCAGCTTTCTAATGTAAATTTTTCTAGATAGTTAAGGGGGAGCAGAAGTTTCTCTTGAACCCGCAGGGTCTCAGTTGCCTTTAGTTCAGAATAATCTGCATACCACTGAGGCACAACTTGGGGTAATGTGTTTCGAACCCTTACAAGAACATAGACTCTCCTTATTAATGGTATCAACAAGTGAAAAAAATTCCAAAAGCAAGTAAGTTCATGCATGTATAGGTTTTAAGTAAAAAGCTCTAGAAGAATGAACTTCTCCAGACAAAATAGAGAGATGGGGAAAGTTAAAGGCAAGTGGCCCAGGAGGTAGGAATAAAGATAAAAAATGAGATTAGAAATTTAAGTTAAGCATTTGGTTGTGATGGGAAGACACTGGAAGAGTTGTCATAGGGTAGTGACACGGTATGATATGTGCCTTCGACTAGTGAAAAGACTTGAAAATTGGAGCCTTTCTGTTTTTTTGTTACTTCACAAAATACTTCAGTCCTTCAATCCTCCCACTGTAATCCATCCTTTAAAATTCCTCTGAGCCTCACTTCCTTTCTTGTTCAGGCTGAACTTTAAAGAAGTAACGTATGACATATATTTTGAAAGGGTAGAACAAGTAGAAGCTAAGAACTTTTCTTTGTTATAATAGAACACTCCATTCCTTAACACTCTGCTTATATTTCATTCTCTTCCCTATTAGCCTCACTTCCTTTCTTACAGGGCTCAGACTTTATCCTTGATTCTTTTAAATATTATCTTGATAGTTCATATAGCTCTTCTGCCTCTCTTTACTTAGTTCTACCTGAAAAACACCATGAACTCAATTTCTATTGCCACTCCATCAAGCAGCTGAATCCCAAAGTAAGTTCGTTTTCTAAACTTTATTGGTCACAGAGACTGCACCCAAACTTTGTCTTGTTAGCATTAGAGTTAGCTGCCTTTCTTGACTCTCCTTAAGCTTCAAACTAATCTCCCTAGAAAACAATTTCCCTTTCTACTTTATTGACAACATTGACTCCATCGAGCCTAAATGTGATCCATCTTCCTAGTACGACACTTCAATAGCTTGATAAATCTGAACATAACTTGAACTGTTTCCCTTGAGGTCTCAAAGAATGTGGTGACCCTTCTCTAGTTCAAAACTAATAGCTCTTTTGGTGCCTTTTAAATTTTCCTCTGTAATCTATCATTTTTAATTATGTGGCAAAAGTCATAATGATTATAATATCTAAAATTGACTGAGCAAGTATGTACAGGGTAATTAATATACCTGTCTCTAATATTTGTCTTCAACTATCAATAGTATTGTTGTATTACATATTACATACATATATATGTAATATATATATATATATATATATACACACACACACACATACATACATACATACATATATCATACCTTGCAGGTGAGAAATTGTAGTAGAAAAGAATGATGCCCACAGGGGCACTATTTTATTTGGCCCTACTAATTAAGACTTACTACCTGGTAATTCTTATAATTTTCTTTCTTCTAAACATTTGGAATGGACTCCTCTTTTTTCTCCTACACAAACATTGATGTTCTCTAGGGCTCTAACCTCCACCACTTCTTTTCTAACTCTTCACGTTTTTCCTATTTGATCTTATCCACTTTAACCACATATATAATTGCCACATATAATCAACTGATTAAAATCAGCTTCTTATTCTTTAGATTTAGTTTTAAATTATTATCCTAAAAATTTAGACAGATATACCTAATATCTATATATGTTTGCTGGCTTCCCAAATTAAAATCTAAGCAACATGAAAAACAATTTATAAGCAGAGTTTTACTTGAATCCCTAGTAATAAAACAATTATCTGGTATTCAGCTAAATTCCCAGGTTATTCCAAATGTTTCAGATATAATATTTTATTATATTAGAACATAGCATTTATCCTAGCTTCTTTTTGCAATTAGCAAATAATCTTCAAAGAATTTTCAAATATCTCCAGATTCAAGTTTACTTCATTCATATAGATGGATGTCTAAAGATTTTTCTGTAATGGAAAGTTGATTTTTAAAATATTAAAGTAGGAAACACATTATAAAACCATATGGCAGCATGGGTTGAACCCTTGTGGCAACAATATTTTTCAGAATATTTTTGTTGTATGTTTCTCTTTTAAATTAAACACCTTCACATTTCCAAGAGTGAAGCTATAAAAGAGTAAAAGGTATCCTATTTCAATTACTACAAAATAGCAGAACTTGTTCTGGTCCATCAGTATCTAAAATCTCCTACTGTTTGTGGAATATGAAATCGCAATAAAAAAGGAAGGCTACTTTTATGTTTATTGTTCATGTCTATTCTTTCCAATTGTCAAGCATAACCCACAAATTTTCTATCCTTTTGAGTCACAAAACAATGGACTCTTTTGGACTGTGTTTCATATACTAATAAGCCAATCAAATGCACTATTCTTCTCTATTACTGAACTTTTGATTTCTAGCATTTCTTATAGTTTCCATCTTTGTGTTGCAATTAGCAATGTGATCTTGCAAGACTATTTTACTATTAGGATATTCAATATATTAATAAAAATTACTTAAATTCCCTGTTTGAGTGTTTCAACATTTGTGTGACAACTGAATCTGGTTCTGATGACTACTTTTTTTATCCACAGACTTTTTTTTTTGCCTTCCTGTGTGCCTTCTAATTTTTTACTGAATGCAGACAAGTTATATTTTAGTAGATTTTGAGGTAAGTATTTTTATGTTTGAATATAAGCACTCTTTTTCTTCTGTGAAGACTTTAATGTGTTTGTGTGAGGGGAGGGAAGGGGGAAGGTTGTTAACTGACTCCACAAAGAGAAAAATTACATACTTGAAAGAGTGGTTCTTTGAAATGAGGGAAGTAATTTACAGCCAAATAAGTCAAATTCAGAAGTTTCCTTTTTTTTCAGATTAGATGCTGATTTATTTCAAAACAAAAGAAATAATTAAATTAAGGACTTCTTATAAATATCCCTGAAGAAAAAAAAAGAGTGAGGCACATTGTCCAGATCAAAACCAGTATCTACAGCCATTAGTTTTCAGCCCCCAAACAAGGTCTTTTTCCATATTAAGATGCTCCCATTTTAAAAAGATTTCCTACCTGGTCTCAGATAAGTTTTAAGAGTGCCTATGAATTCATGGCATATTTATACTCTCTCCTAGTTTAGAGAATTTGGAAACACAGATGTTGTGTAAATCTAATCCAACACACACACCTGAATTCTCACTTCATGCCTATGTGAGAGGAAACTTATCAAAGGAATTTGTTTTTTTCTAGGTTCAGACAGGATTCTAGAAGTCAAATCCTAGAAGGATGGGTTTGCTCTATTTAGGAATTCTCGTGTTCTTCTGAAGAACTAAACAATGGAGTCAACTAGGTCCCTGTCACTTAAAAACTATTTGAAGAAAAAAAGTGAGAAAAGGAAGGAAAAAGTGTTGTTTGAATGGAACATGGATGTTTTGTTCTTCCTAGAGCAGTCTAAAGTACTAAATGACAAGTGATACATGGGTAGACAAATACTTTGAGACACTGAGAAAAGATTTTTTAAAGTTGATAAAGATTGGATTTTTCCTTTTCTGAAGTAATTTTTTAAGGACTCTAATAATCTCATTATTATTTGTTTATTATTATTTTATTTCTACATTCTTTATGAAGAAATGCTTATTCACCTTGAATAGAATTTCAACTGCATTTAAAGTTTCATTAAATTAATAGTTGTCATATTAAGAAAAAAGTAAAAATTAAGTAAAATGTGCTTATTGGATTATCCATAATATAATGATTTAAGCTGGTATTTTATGAACTACTTAAATAGAATTTTTTAAAGTACATAAAACAAGGGTGAATGTGCATTTTCTCACATAGTCTCTTTTATTTGTATTTAAATAATAATTTTATAGTTTTATACTATTCTATATGATCACATTGATAGGTTTCCAAAATAACACTGAGGCAAAGGAGAGATTCTTCTAAATTATAATGTGGCAATGATTAGATATTTATTAGACAACTAGAGGCCCGTTGCATGAAGAGATTCATGCAATAGGCCTTCCCTTCACCTGGCTGCCAGCACCGGTTTTCCTCCGGCACTTGGGACCCAGGCCTTCGCTGCTCTGGCCAGAGCCTTCAGTCTTCACTCTGCCACTTCGTGCCTACCTATGCAAATTAACCATCATCTTTGTTGGGTTAATTTGCATACTCTCCTGATTGGCTGGTGAGCATAGCGGAGGGACAGTCAATTTACATGTTTGTCTATTATTAGGTAAGGTATGACAATGATTCTTATGGCAAATTAGACAATTGGCATATAATATGTCTGTGAAAATCTGCCTGTGGCTAGTTAAATACTCCCATTTCTGAAACCCAGATAGGGAGAAAAGTTAGAAAAAAGTTCAAAACTTCAGTTAACTTTATATTGTTAATCTTTAGGCTATATATGCTCTACAATGAAATATGGACTAGTTTAAAAATAATTTGGCTATATACTCTTCTTTAAGCATAAATTTAAATATACCAGAGGGAAATTTAGAGACTATCAATAATTTTGGAAACATTCATTTGATTGATTAATTTGTCCATTTTTCTGTTTGTTTATCACTTATTCTAAAAGGATTTAAGGCAGCTTGAAAAATAAGTAAAACAGAATTTTGAAAGAATATGTAAATATTTTGGTGAGGGAACAAAGACTAAGGTAAATAACATAAATCCAGAGATGAAGTAAGCATCCCCAAACGAGGTGTACTGTAGAGTTCTAAAAGTGGGCAAGATGTTTATTTGACTCTGAAATTCCTGGTAGGAAAAGAATAAAAATAAACACAAAATCAAGAAATATGCAATAGCACCGTGTCTAAGAATGAACATATACCAGTAGCTCAAGAAAAGCCTGGGTATTGGGACCTGTCACAAATTTCTCTAATGCCGCTTATAAGGAAACAGAATGAAAACCAGATATTTATTCCATATATCTTTACAACTTAACAAAAATAACCCTGTTTGTATTTTTCTTAAATTGTTTCAGTATAAAAATCAGATGTATAATACCAAAGAACAGTATAGCAAAGACCATTCAATATATGGTGAAAACTACCTTGATAGGCAAGTGATCCGAAATAAAAAATGTTTTGAGAAATGGATAAACTTTGAAAGTTTCTTCCAGGAGTATAATTTCCCAGCCTAAATTTTGTTAAGAATTGGGCAGTAAAACAGTCGCATTAAAAAACTTGAAAGTTCTTAGTATTATTAGTATATACTTAGCATACAAATAACACATGTTTAACTCACAAAACATTATAGACTACAGAAGATAAAATTAAATTATGAAAATTACTTTTTAAAAATCAACCATCATCTAATAAGGAATATTCCATTCAGTACTATATTAATATTTTAATATACATTTTACAATAGGTCATGAGCATGATATTACTGTTAATAAAATACTTATTGGGAATGTGTATTTTTTCTTTTTGAGATAAAAAATAATGCTTTAATAAATGTATATACATTATTTGTTGAGAGTTGAGGTGATGTATTTTTTTTGAGCAAGGCAGAAGCCATAAAGTTTAATAATCAACCATCTACATATTATTTTTACATTCTTTGAAAAAAAGTAAGTCTAATCAAGACAGACATTTAAATATATGACTACCCCAGTTCTTTTCAGAGGTAACGGAAAAAAATTGGTGATCAAAAGCCTACAGTTCTTATAGTACAACTTAAGGACTAGAAATTTTTCCGAATACATGATACCATTCTCCCACTGAATCTATATATACTTTTGAGATATCAATAAAACACCTATTAGAATGCCTACCTTTAAGCAATTATATTTCCTGGTAAGCCGTCCAAGACAAGTTAAATGCAAAAGTATATTCCTAGGTAACTAAATGAGTTGACTTTCACTTTAAAAATTTTAGTTAGACGCCAGTTAATTGTTGAAAGGCATCTGGAAAAAAAAAAGATAATTTTGGATGTACTGTCATTCCTGTTAGGTCATGATGACAGTAGTTAACTAGTAAGAACAGATTTTCTGCTAAGGGTCTTACTAGTTGGACTAATAAATCCATTGGTTCTTTTGTCTCTCTCTTTTTTTTTTAAAATATATTTTATTGATTCTTTACAGAGAAGAAGCGAGAGGGATAGAGAGCTGGAAACATCGACCAGCCGCCCCCCGCACATCTCCCACTGGGGATGTGCCCGCACACGCCCCTGACTGGAACCGAACCCGGGACCCTTGAGTCCGCAGGCCGACGCTCTATCCACTGAGCCAAACCGGTTCGGCTGTCTCTCTCAAGAGAATTTCTTCCAGTGGTCGGCAAACTGCGGCTCGCAAGCCACGTGCGGCTCTTTGGCCTCTTGAGTGTGGCTCACTGGCTGGCTGCACAGGAGGCTGCTGCTGATAGCAGTGCTCAGATGGCTGCAGCTGAGAGGGTTGCTAGGCAATGAGGCAAGCCGCTTGTCCCACTCCCAGGAATGTGGGGCTGAGGGGAATTCCTTATCTGGAGCGGAAACCACAGGAAGGGAGAAAAAAGAAAAGGAAACAGACAACACACACAGGCAGCAGCAGAGGGGGAGAGAGAGAGATGAATGATAAAAAGACCATCCAGCCAGGGAGGTGAGGTCCCAATTCTTATCACAAACCATGACTCTTCCCAACCCCAAGCTGGGTGCCAGATGTTGCCAGTGGAAAAGGGGTTCTTGTGGTGTCACCAGAAAAGCATTTGGGGGACCACACCTGGGAGGATGAGGTATGGTGGTAAAATTTATTGAAGCTGGAGCAAACACAAAGGACTGTCTCAGGTTCAGCTCCACCCCACTGTGGCAGAATCCAGTCTTGTTCTCATCAAGCCCAGAAAGGAAGGCCAAGGTCCAGAAATTCCATGTCATTGGTTCAGTCCATGTCCAAGCTTAGTCCAGTTAAGCCTTGGTTCCTGTCCTGCTGGCATAGTTTCTATTCCTGGCTGTGCTCCAGCTCCACTGTGTTGCTGTATCCAGGCTTTTTCCTGGAGCCTGGGCTTGGAGTCCACGCTTGGAGCCGACAGGGCTGCTGGGCCCCAGCTGCCTGCTAGGCCCTTAAAGCTGAGGATGCACAAATGAACAGGGGTAGCATGTGTTACAGAGAGAGAAAGAGAGAGAGAGCGCGCTTGACTTTGTTAAGCTTGCATTATACCAGGGGTCCTCAAACTTTTTAAACGGGGGGCCAGTTCACTGTCCCTCAGACCGTTGGAGGGTCGGACTATAGTTTTAAAAAAAACTATGAACAAATTCCTATGCACACTGCACATATCTTATTTTGAAGTAAAAAACCAAAACGGGAACAAATACAATATTTGTATTTGCATGTGGCCCGCGGGCTGTAGTTTGAGGACCCCTGCATTATACCATCTCAGGCTTGGGAAGGACCAGGTACTGTTTCAAACTAATCAATCAACTTCCCAATCCTTTGCAGGCTGGTGCAGGGTCCTCCCCCTAACCAATCCTTTTCCTAGGTCTTCCAAAGATCTGTGTCCCTTTTCCAATCCGGTCCTTTTCCCAGGCTAGACATTCAGAGCTTTATGATCACCATCTTGGCTTCTACCTGGCATGTGCCCACCAGAAGAATTTTCCCTTTGTTTTCTCTCTCCCTTAGTAAGCCTGGCTAATGACTGGTTAGGATCCTTCCTGCCACTTGGGGATTAGTTCCCAAAGGGGAGGATGCAGCAGTCCCCCGAGGCGCCTATGAATGTGGCAACTTCCTAGTGAAGCCAGCTTACTGTCCCATTTAGCTTCCTAGTTTATGAGGCTTAATAATGTCTGATTCTGTTTGCTCCCTTCCTTTATTAATATCTAGCTACCTATGCTAACAAAATTAGGTGAAAATCTTCAAGTAAATGAGTAGTGCCCAATAGCAAAGCAGAGGAAAGACTGCGATTAGTAGGTTATAACTGTGGCTAAAGTAATTAAATAATTATAGAAAGGAGTTGATTCACTCTGACACATGCAACAGAAAAGCAGAATGAAGCATATGAAGAAAAGATTCGAGTATAATATCTGCAAATCCCTTCATCTCCCCTCAGGTTAAGTGTTCATAGGTACAGAGGAAATTTCACATTAAAAATATGAAAAGTACTTCTAAGCGTTGTCTAATTTCAATCTATACAACCTCCCTATAAAATCTATTTCTATTACATATTCCTCTTGAAGAAAGAAAACAAAGCCTACAATGGCAGCTCTAGAAAATTCTCAAAAGCAGCTTTCACACTTTAAGCCCTAGAAGGAAGGTAATACGAAGAAGAGAAATAAGCACCATTTTAACTTGGTACAACATAATTCCAAACAATTATGGTTCCAATAGTCCTATTTAGGAGGACCAAACAATCTCAGTTCTATGCTCTATATGCCAAAAACAGTTCCGCATTTAATTATCTCAATTATTTCCATGAGATTCCCTATAAATGCTCTTATAACCTAAAATTACAAATCTAGACACAGTAATATAAATACTTGGCATTTACTTCATAATTTAGAATGAGATTTTGCTTATCTCAGGCAAGTTGTTCTTTAACAATCTGACAGGTCAAGGAAATAGCAATACACAAAGGACAATTTTTAATAATACTGTTACAGAACAAGAGAGGGGCTTGTCTCCCTCAGTTGCTTGTGGGAGTGGGGTTCTTGGGGTACCACTGGAATAAACATTTCCAGAGGCCTCCACGAGAGGATGAGATATAGTAGAAAGCTTTATTTCCATGGAATTGTATCCCTGGGTTTCCAATGTCTCATTTCCCTTAGTCCATAGAAGTGTAGCTGGGGTCTCAGTAGAGCAAATCAGAGTCAGTGTCCAGAGTTTCCCTTCCATGTTGGAGCCGGTCCAGTTCAGTGTCAGGCTAGTTTAGTTTGCATTTCCCCACTGCAGTCCATTACTTCACTGTGTGGGGGGTCTGCATGGCCATGGGCCATAAGGGCAAATGCAATAGAGTAGGAGTAAAAGAGCCCCACAAACCGAGAGTCCAACAGAACAAAAGAGGAAATTCCTTGGCTTAGGGGATTATGTAATCCCAAAATTTCAAGTCCTTGCAGTGGCCATGCCCATTCTGGCCCCAGGTGTGATTGATAGGCAAGTACCTTCTCTAGTCACCCCAGCTTAACGGAGCAGGCATCTATCTTTCCTATATTGGATTCCTTCCCTACTGTTTTGCAGGAAACATGCCTATAATGTCTGCCCTTCCCTTTGCTTGTTTCCTGTTATTAATAACTAATTACAGTGCTATCAATACCACCTCCAGGAATAATTATAAAATGAGCGAATATCTCTAGTGCCCCAGGCTTATAAACCTGATCCTTTCTACAGTAGTACAGTGGGGCCTTGACTTACGAGTTTAATTAGTTCCGTCACAGAGCTCGTAACTCAAATTACTCGTATGTCAAATCAAAAAGTGAACGAGTGAGACATGTGATGCTGGGCTGATGTTGTGGCGTTCACTGTGATGTTCGTTGTGCCAACTAGTGGTGGAGTATCTGAAGCTGGCTCGTAACCCAAATTTTAGCTCGCAACTCAAAGCAAAAAATCGGCCGAGAGACAGCTCGTATCTCGAAAAACTTGTTAGTCGAGACACTCATAAGTCAAGGCCCCACTGTATATGCTCACTCCTTTTCTGTTCTATTCCTATCTAAACTTGATCTCGCAAATATAGCTTAACAATATAAGTGACTTTTTCCAACTACTTCTCCTTTTTGAGGGGGGGGTGGAGAGGGGCACAGCCTGCACTTCCATTTCTTACCTTCTGAGATTCTAAGTCCTTACTTATTACTCATTTAGGCAAATGATTAAGTGTTGCTTATGAAACGTAGACATTAAACTGGAACATGTGGTTTTTTCCCTGGGCAGGATGCAAAGGTGGTTTCCAGGTTCTTGCCCAGGTGGATTCAAAGAATGAAGCCAGAGACAAAAGTTGGTATAGGAAAAGGTGGAAATTCATTGGGAAACAAGCACAGACTCCCACATGGGGAGGGGGAGAGAGACCCACCAAGTCCCTCTTTCTTAAGGTTTATAAAGGCTCCAGTTCTTTGTGTCCTGATATCCCCTCTGATTTGTCACTATGGTGGCTTCAGAGCTCAAACCTCATGTGGGGCTCCCCTCCTCTTCTCCCTTTTGTTTTTTTATTCCCTGTGACCTTCATCTTTATTCTGTGAATAGATGGCTTCCTCTTCTTTATTCTGTGAATGTATGCCTTCTGGCAGCTCCCAGCCTCTTTATTCTATGAATGTATGCCTTCTGACAGCTCCCAGTCTCCTTAGTCTATGAATGCATGCCTTCTGCAGCTCCCAGCCTCCTTATTCTATGAATGTATGCCTTCTGACAGCTCTCGGTCCCCTTATTCTATGAATGTATGCCTTCTGTAGTTCCCAGCCCCCTTATTCTATGAATGTATGCCTTCTGACAGCTCTCAGTCCCCTCATTCTATGAATGTATGCCTTCTGACAGCTCCCAGCCTCCTTAGTCTATGAATGTATGCCTCTGGCAGCTCCCTTATTCTGTGAATGTATACCTTCTGCAGCTCCCAGCTTTGCAGCCCTGTGGTTCTCCCCCATGGACCCCGTAATTCCTAAAACTTCCTAAATCTGCCTGTTTTACCCAAAAAACTCTATTTACTTACAAGAGAAACCATTTAAACAGAGCGCAAAACTCTAAAAAAGACTACATTTGAACTGAGGAAATCAAAATTTTGCCACTCTGAAGCTGCCTTTGTGGGATATTAATCTTAAGCTGCATAAGAAATTAAAGAATCAGAGAGAACCTATAACCTCCCTCCCTCATGCCCAAAACATTCAAACAGAGAAGCCTGCTTTGGGAAGGGAGTCTAGGTTTAACCACCCTTAAGAATCTTTACCCTAGTAGGAAGACTTGAAGCTGTTAGCTACATACCCCCTGTTGTTCCTGAGTTACCTACCAAGAATTTCCCTGCCACATATGTTCTGCTCTCCCTCAACTACCTGTAAATCACTCATCCCCACTTCTGAAATCTAATATTCCATCCTCTCCTCTTTTCCTTTGTCCAAAAATGTCTTATAAATCCAAGGTTTCTAGAATTTTTCACATATATGTGGATTCTCCACATGCATGTATTAATTCTTGATTTTCTCCTGTTAATTTGTCTCTGGTAAAATTAGCCCAGCTAGAAGAGCTTAGAAGGTGGGAGGAAATGTATTTATGTTTTTTAGCCCCCACTGAATAGAGTTCAAGAGCTCTCATTAAAATTGAATCACAGAAAAATCTGACGTCAGTTAGCAGGTGAGAAGCAGAACTTATGGATAAAAAAATAAACCTGTCCCTTGAAATGGTCAAGCCACATAAACAGCTGACAAAAAGCACTGTTTAATCATGTCTTCTGGCATTCAAACTGTTGACTGGCCTTTGGTTTTCTCATTTACACTTTAGCATACTAAATATCAGCATTGTCCACAAGACACTTTGAATAAGCCGCCGGCTTTATTCGTGATGAATTCCGTTCTGTTGACAGTTCCTCACGTCTTTGTTCCCTTTAGCTTCCCTCTGGTTGGCAAACAACATGTCTCTGTTCTTGTTTGTGAATGTCTTTATTGATTTCTGTCTTCACTTTATTTTCCTTGTACTAAACTTTAATTCCTGGTATACCCTTTAGGTGAAATTGCCCTTTGTTGTCATAAGTGACCTTAGTTTGTGCCCTTCTAAGTAGAATTTTTACAGAAGCTGGATATACTTCCAATGTTGTCACAGGGTTTAAGGGATTATTTCGTAAGCTTCTGAGTTGGCACTGAATTTCTTCTGGCATTTAACATTCTGAAAGCCTGTCACAGCAAAAAGGTGTCATTTTTAGATTTTACTTGATTCTCCCTTCAAGGGATCCACTATAATTCCTTGCTTTCAAATGGTCCTATACAGGGGTAGACAAAAGTAGGCTTACAGTTGTGAGTATGCTTACAGTTGTGAGTATGCTAAACAGTTTATTCTTGTATTGTTACTTATTGCATTATTTTCCATATGAACAACTGTAGACCTACTTTTGCCCACTCCTGTATATTAGCATTACTTATGTGGAGAAAAAAAAGCCACATACTAAACCTGACATGCTCAGAGGAAGCCTATGTAGTAGCCTTACAAACTGAGAGACTTAAAGCAACCACGTAGGGTGATCTGAAATTAAAACTTCCTAACTACAAGCCAGTCACATCCTAGGTTGGTATATTCCCTGACAAAGGTCAGTCTTTACCTTAACTGAGCCTGTCTATTGTCTTTTTGCATTTTTTATAACATACCTTTGGAATATCAGGGTAAGTTTATTGCCCCACCCCACCTGCACCCTCACTCCTCACTACACCAGAGCAGAGATCAAAAATCCCTTCACTCTTATTGTTATCATGTTAATTGTTAACTATCCTGAACCCACAAATGTAAAATAAGTATGTGTCCATTCATTTTACTTTTTATGCAATCCCAGAGATTTCCCCATTTTGCTTTCTCCTGCATCCCTAAGCTATCACCAATGGATTTTTAAAAATATGTGTATTTTTATTGATTTCAGAGAAGAAGGGGGAAAGAGAGATAGAAACATCAATGATGAGAATCATTGGTTGGCTACCTCCTGCATGCCCCCTACTGGTGATTGAGCCCCCAACTCTAGGCATGTATCCTGACTGGGAATCAAACCATGACCTCCTGGGTCATAGGTCGATGCTCAAGCACTGAGCCACATTGGCCAAGCACCAGTGGATTTCATGTAACCCCCTATGCCTCCTTCATTGATTGTAATGTATAAAATAAGGTGTAAACTGCCATTCTCTGGAGCTTTTCTCAATCCATTGAGATTTTACTTCCTCAAAATTGTCATCAGTTTGGCTCAAATAAACTTATAAAAAGTCTCTACATAAGAATAGAAAATGGTGGCCGAATAGGCAGCAGTGTCATGCACCTCCTTCTAGGGGCAGGCCAGAAAAGCCACTAAATCAGAGAACATCCACCCTGAATTAACAAATTAGACACAGCTGAGGAGAAAATTTTCAATAAGGAAGGGCAGAGGGTGCCTGGAGAACACCACTTGCCAGCCATAACCCGCGTGGAGTCACCAATGTGCCCTGCAGTGAGTGGCACAGAACCTCCTGGCAGGCTCCCAGATGTCTGCAGGGAGCGCACACCACACTAGGCCTCCTCACCAGCCCACTGGGACCCAGCGTCCTAGGATCCAGTTCCAAGACCTACAGTGGGTGCAAGGCAGGGGGAATCCTGTGCCCACCCCTTGCCTTGACTCCAGAACCATACTGCTAGCCTGACCTGGAGCCACCTGGTGCCTACTCCACCCAAGCCCTGGGACTTGCTGCCAGGGCCATCTGCAGCAACCCAATGCACACCTCACTCCAGGAGACAGGAGAACACAGACTGAGTGACCAGGGCAACCCGCCCCCCTCCACACTGAGGAGGGGTGAACTGGAGCAACCCAGCACACGTCTCACTCCAGACTACAAGAAAAGGAAGACGGTGAGACCCAGAGCAACCTGTGCTACTCCACTCCAAGCCCAGGGCCTTTCTGGTGGGTCAAACTGGAATAACCCAGCACACGCCTCACTCAGGTCACAGGGGAGCTCTGTGTGACCCAGAGCAACTCACACCTGCTTCTCCCCGGCCCCTGGGACAGTCCTGCAGGAGCTACCTGGAGCAATGCAGCACACAACTCACTCTGGGCCAAAGGAGATGCTGCTGGGGCAACCTGGAACAAGCCAGTGTGCTCAGCCAGGGGCCACCGGACTTCTCAGCCAGAGGGACCTTAGGGTGCCACCCTGCCATGGGTGCTGGGACTGCACAGTGAATTGCATGCCAGAGAGATATGGGTCCTCACAGGGAGTCTCACACCAGAGGAACAGTTCACATGTTCCCACCACCCCGAGCATCTGAAGCAGACAACTGAGGGATCAGATCCATTAGAGCAGAGACAATAAAGGCATGAGATTCAAGGCAGACCCAGACTCTGGGCAATGATTTCTGGACAATTGCCCTGATTGGGTCATCAACCTCTCAAACCCCAATCAGGTGTGCAGGGCCAGAGAGAAACAGCAAAAATGGAGAGAGAAAGAAACAACCCCACAAGGAAAGAAAAGGAGAAAACATCAGAAAAGGTGCTGGCTTCATAGAAAGAGCTTGGAAGTGTTGAGGAAGTCAGCATCTATGTTCATCAGAGATATTGGCCTGTAATTCTCTTTCTTTGTAATACCTTTATCTGGTTTTGGGATGTGTTGGGGGGTAGGGGTAGCCGGGGAGAGGTCAATGGGGGAAAAAGGAGACATATGTAATACTATATGTACTACTTTAAATAATAAAGAATTTTTAAAAATCTCTACAGGTTTAAGTGTTTCTTCTGTTGACAATAAATAGAACTAAAAAAATGGCACTATCCATTAGATATTGGATTTCCTACTTATATTTCCAACAGTTATAGAGCTTCTGACAGAGGAAGTTTGAATATTCTTCTTTTTTTTTTTTTTACAATTCCATACTTTACTACAAAAAAAGCACTGGATATGTATACACATTTAGGATTACCAATGAGTATCATAACCACAAATCCATCCAGTATAATTTGCCTTTAGCCCTAGTTTGTATTTGTAGCCTTTAAAATTCTTCAACATACTCAGTGGCTAAAATTAAGTTTGAGTTACCTATGGAATATATTTTATATATCATGGATTCAGAATGTCTATGGAAGGGAAGTGAGTGGGAAGATTAACCAAAGAACTTATAGGCATATATGCATAACCCATGGACACAGAAAATAGTGTGGTGAAGGCCTGGGTTGGGGATGGGGGTGGTTAATGGGGGGGGGAGGAGGATATCTGTAATACTTTCAATAATAGAGAAAAAATTTAAATAAATAATTTATAAAATAGCATGATAAACTGCACTTTATATTTTTATTAGAAAAAAATTATTACACTGAAGAAAAAACAAAATACTTAATATGTGTATATCTGATGAAGAGATCGCCCCCATGTGGTGAAGTCAAGCAGATCCTGCATGCATCAGGTAACCACCTAACCTGCTTTATGGCTGGCATTTTTATAATGTCATGGGGCTCATCCTCTGCCCATTGAAACCATTACTAATTGATTTAGCCTTAAAATCTATTTCAAAACAACATTCTAAGAAGCTACATACATTCAGTTGTGTCTGTTACTTAAGATAAAATTTTAGTTCCTTTAGTTAGCCATAGATTTATTTAGGTAAAACACCCTAAGGTAATGAGAATCAGATTCACCAACAACTAGTAAGACTCGTGTTCAAAGTCAAGTCTCTAATTTCATATTACATTAATTTTCTTTACATTTTACTAATTCTGTGTTAACAATTTGTCCAAAAAGCAGGCTAGGAAGAAAAACTTAATTCTGCAACAATATCACATCACCAACTTTATTCTCTCTTTCTGTCTGCCTGTCTGCCACACACACACACACACACACACACACACACACACACATCGTGCTAGAGCATCATTTCATTAGGAAACTCTTGGCTTGTTACCTGTAGCTTATACCTATCAAGACAATCCAGTGATATTTATTTTATCATCACTCCATCTTCATACAAATAGAGTAATGCAATTTGTAGCATTGACTGGCAATATGCATAGTTTGTGGATGCTGAGGATTTTGCATCCCAAAGTAAAATTGAAAAAATATGTATAAGTATATATTTGTCAATGTGAATAATTTGGTAGCTGGCAGTGTTTTGAGAGTGAATTTGTAATTAGAAATCATGAATAACTGATAGTATCAAGACTATCATTAGGTCAGTGGAGGTTGAAACAGTGCTGAGACATCAAAAAACAGAATTACAGGACTTGAAATTCAAAGGAAAGCTGTGATTGGTCACTGAATTGATTACCTGTTATGGAAATTAAGCACCAAGAGTTGAGAGCTTGAGATAAATAAAGTGGGAATATTAACAATATTAATAATAATGATGGTGCCTGACCAGGGTGACTCAGTGGTTGAGCATCAACCTATGAACTAGGAGATCACGATTGGATTCCCAGTAAGGGCATATGCCTGGACTGGAGGCTCAATCCCTGATTGTGCAGGAGGCAGCCAATCGATGATTGTCTCTCATTCTCTCTCTCTCTCTCTCTCTCTCTCTCTCTCTCTCTCTCTCTCTCCCTTCCTCTTTGAAATCAATTATATATAATGATGATGTTGGTTACAGCTTTAATGAGTATCCATTATATGTCAAACAATGATAAAGTACTTCCAAGAATGCATTTTAGTTCTCATAATAGTCTCACAAGGCAGATATTATTTGTCTTATTTTATAGACCAGAAAACTAGGGTATAAAGTTTACATAGTTCACTTGGAGTCACAGAGCTAGAATGATCTGATGCCAAAGTAACTTATTGTCCTCACTGAACAATAAAATGGATAGAAAAATCCTAGGAAAGAACTTAGTAGGATTATGGGAAAAATACATTTCAGTCATCTATATTTTAATAAAGTGTTTTGGCAAGATAATAACATAGCAGGGTAATAATAAGGACAAGCTAAATTATTCTGCAATAACTAACAATCTCCAAACCTCGGTACTTGAAACTACAAATTTTCTCCTTATACTAGATATTCACTGTGGGTCAACTTGAAGTTCTGTTCCATATTGTTCTCACTGAGGGATCCAAATTGAAGGAACTCATATTGATGGAAAAGGTAACATTTGGAACATTGCCAATGGTCACAACAGAAAGATAAGAGCGGTGGGTGAATTATCTGAAGCTTCCAACCAGGGGTAACACATGCTATGTCTTACTCATAGTTAATTGGCCAAAGCAAGTCACTAAATTCAAGGGCTGGAAAGCAGAACTTTATATGGGACCAGGAGGAGGAATGGAAACATAATGCTAGACGTTACTGATGACTAACACATGTATTCTTTGCTTAATTGATAGATGCCAGCTGCCAACAGGATAAAATCCAAGCACATTTATTTGTCTTAGAAAACCCTCTATTCTGTGACCTCTGAGTACCTGCCATACCTCATCTCCCATCACCTCCCACAGGAACCGATAATTATACTCCAAAAGTATCAAGCTATGTCATGCCCAGCTATTTGTACATGAAGTGCAGTTTGCTTGGATTTTTTATTCCACCTGTGTCTGCCTGGTGAATTCCTACTCTTCTTTCATGGTCCAGCACAGGGTTTCTCTGACCTATAAAGTTTCATCAGCCCACTCCATGCCTAACCCACACTCACCCTGGCCCTGCTTCTAGTGTATCTTCATCAAGCAGCATCATATTTGTTTATATATGTCTCATCTACTAGACTGTAGATGCTCTGAGTGCAATATCTCTAGATTATTGCTAGTACTCAATGTTTGGTTGAAGGAACAAATTATCTGCATTTTAATAATGGATACCAAGATTAGCAAACAAGAATACAATATGAGTATTAAACTCATCAATAAACGAGAGAATGTTTGAAAAAATATATAGGACAGCAAGGGATAGGCATATGAACATTAGCTTTTTATTCTTTACTGATAAAAGTAACATTTCTTCTAAATAACTCTTCTTTAATCCACCTGATTATTTTAAATTAAAGTGGAAGGTCACATATATGTAAATCAGTTTGGAAGGCTTTTCAAAACTACCTTTATCTCATAGAGACCTCTCCCTGGAAAATATGATGTGTCAAGTTTCCCTTAAAATAATTTGTTAAGAATCACTACTGTGATGAGCAATGCATTTTCTCATTTAGTAGTGTTTACTTTCCATAGCAACCCTGGAGATAAGTATATAATTTTTCCCACTTTACAGAGGAGGGAAGAGGTTCAGAGAATTTTTGTGACTGGTAAGTGGCTGAAATGGGATTCAAACTCAAGACGTTTAATGATGAAACCATGCTATCAATAATACCATTTATGCAATTAATGTAATAGTGAATACGTTTATTATACTCATGCAATTATGGAAGTTGATATCTAATAAATCACTCTTCCCTGTGTTTTATTATGGTCTTCTCTTCACAAAGTTTTTATCCAAAGAGCACTAATAACATAAACTTCCGGCTTTCTCACTTCTGTAGGTGATAATTTGGGACTCATAAATTTTGCTGAAATTGTACTTCACAAACAGCTGCTGTTTTTGCCAAAGTTTAGGGCCTGCTTTGGGCCTGGTACTTTATGGTAGTTACACACACAGAAATCATATTACCATCTCACCTACCCCAACTGACATGTCACGGGGTAGAACATGTCCTTGAATTCTTTGGTACTTTTGACAATTAAAGGAAAAAAGCAATGCATTTGTTTCCTAGGAACTTCTACCAAGAATGTCCTAATAGCACAATGGAACTTCCAGAGAGTTATTTAAAAAAACAAAACAAAACATTTTGTTAAATGCCCACATTTAGCCCCAGGCCAGGTTTTCACAATTATTCCTTCTGGACTCAAATTGTATCCATTTATGCCAACAGAATTTTTATCTGAAGGCTCATCTAATCACTGAATCTAGGTTAGTTCTCTGAAGTAACTATGAAATACAGAACTAGGAACTTCATTCTATCATCCAACATAAAATGATTCTGTATTCTTTTACAGACATATTTTTATATAGAAGTATTAGAAGTGTTTTCAAAAATTCTACTTTACAATGGAGATTTTACTTATTTCAGCTTTCAGTGATATACCAGGCTTAGAATTTGTGTTTAGGTTCCAAGCATATGCAATTGTTATTTTCGACAAGAAAATCCCATGAGCAAATAAGTAACAGGACTGTTCAGTAAAGTTTACCCTCCAGAGAAATCAGGATAGCTAGTGACTAACGGAGTGCCCAAGTGGGTTAGTTCTGCTGACCTTGCAGCCACACAGGTCATGGTGTTTCAAAATTACTTCCCACCAATTGTTTTATTCCTGCTGGTTTTTAAGAGAGTCATTTCAATCCAACCCAACACTTATTCAAAGTCTGGGCTTAGACAGATAGCCCAACCTCAGACATTTTGCAAATCATTGCACAATGTTTACTCACAGACTACTTTTGTCTCCTTTATAGAAATTAATTGCCAATTTTGTGAATCGTTCTCAGTAATACTTTTTTAGCCATTCAGACCTTCTGTTTTTGCCAAAGTTTAGGGCCTTCTTTGGGCCTAGTACTCTATGGTGGTTACACACCCAGAAAACAGATTAGAATTTACTTTTTAGAATTTTCAATGACTTTCTCTCAAGTTACTATTTTTTTTTTAGAAATCTTTACCCAATAAATGACAGCATGAGAAACTGATTTTTTTTCTCAATAAAGTAGGTATGACAACATAAAGGAATATTTTAATAATAAATTATCAATAAACATTAAGTTTCTTCAATCCCTATGTATAGATATTTACAACAGGATACAAAAAGAAAAAAGAAAAATACACTTGCAGAAATGTAGCTTTATATCCATTAGACCCATGTCAAAAATCATTCAATTCACTAAGTGGGATTTTTTTTAAATGTGCACATACATGCAAAGCAAACATTAAGGTTTTGGAATAGGTCTGTAATAAATTATGTATTTCAGTATAGTGTGGTTGTTAAAGAGAGAATTTTGGAGTTGTACAAACCTTGGTTCAGATCCTGGCTCTGGAACTTTTTAATGACATATTTTGGGGGAGATTTCTGAACCAATGATCCATATGTTATTGACCTATAAGATGAGAATATCAATATCTAAAAACTCAAGTTTGCAAAAAAGATTAACACAATTAATCTTGAATTGATTTTAATTGAATTGATTTATATAAATAACACATTTACTGTAATACCTTACACAATCTACAAGTTAGTAAACAATATTTTTATTCTAGTTAATATCATCATTCAGAAATAGGTGTTGAATGTGATGTTTTACAGAAGTTAGCAAATAAATGTTTATATGTTTGGCATACACATTCACACATGGAAAAAGAGAAAATGCAAGTGCAACAATATGCTTTAGAAGATAATAACACATACATTTAGAAATTTGATGAGGCATCTAATGTAGTCATGAATTTAATTTCAGAAGGAAAGATGAACCCTTTGTAAATAGAATTACCATTTGACAAAACAGAAATTGACTGTTAATTTATAAATGTTTTTGGCTACTAAATCTAAAATATCCAATGAAGCAAATACTTTATAAAGACACAATATTGGTCTTTCCATAGTTTCTACATTTCTGAAAGCAGCCCTAAGGAAGAAAGTTGTCCGTGACACTGGTTTATTAGTTCTTGGCAACTAATACTGTGATTGTTTTTGCAGGTGGAAGACCTTCTCAGAAAAGGAATAAGAGAAAATCAAACTTCCTTCCCTGAAATGTGACCAGAACAATAAACACTGTTATTGGGTGACCTTCATGGTTGGTAATCTCAGCTGAGGGCACTTCAGCTGTAGACTGGAACAATAATCCTGAGAGTACCAGTATTCTCTTATATCAGAATGAGTTTTTTAAAGGCATTAAAGAAGCAGAAACAAATTGTCTGGCTTAACATCTTAGGAAACTCCCAAATAATCTAAGGCAAGCCTCTCAAGATTCAGAATTAGGAAGATATTGATTATAACAGAATATATGTGAGAGATTATATCATTTAAGATGCCTGTGACCCAAACAAATGAGAGAAAATTTAATCAAGAAAATTGTTACATCTATTTAATGTATCTCAAAAGTACATGGAAAAAAACTTATCTAATATGTGTTCCTGTGTGACGCATAGAGATTGGTGTTGAAATAAATTTTCACTCTTGAAAAAGACCTGTGTTCAAATGTGAACCCTACCACTAAAGAACAATGCCACCTTGGGCAAATTACTTAACCTTTTTGAGTCTCAGTTTCCTTATAAGTATAATGATGATACTGATACATTGCAGATTCTTATGAGAATCAATTGAAAAAAAATGTATTTAGAGAATATAGCTGAGAACCTGGTATGGCTCTAAACAAATGTCAGTTTCCCATTTCTCAAAATAGCTACATTCTCAGCCTAAATTGACAGATTTATGACATTCCATGAGATGCATCAATAAAATACTTTGACCAGGGCAATAAAACTATATGATTCAACCATTATCCATTATGTAAAGGCATTGATTTATGGAGCTGCACTTTGACATTCAATCTTTAAATATGTAGATATATTAAAAGCCAGTTCTTAAACAGTCGGTAATTGGACATGGACCTTGGTGGGAGTATTTCCACTATGGAAATTGGGAGATACTATAAATAAGTGTTTTTGCTTATTTGTCAGAGATCTTGTTTACTAGTGCATGCCTGACTAAAAGAAAGGGTAAAATTTGAGAAAAATAGAGATTGGTGGAATCAAGTGAATAATTCTCCTTAATAAAATGTTAAAATTTATATTTTTGAAATTTTCAAGAATATTTTTAATTAAAAAACTAATTGACATCTTTAATTTTGGTTCAAGGGCCTACCTCTACCCAAGTACTCTGTGGACCTAATACTACTATCACACTGCTTCTTCGCTTTTCACTTTTGTTCTGAATCAAATGCCATTCAATTTACCATGTTTCCCATGTTGATCTTTGTAAGAATGGATATTTCTTTGTATTTATGCTTCATTCTTTCATTCATTCAACAAATAAATATTCAGTGCCAATCTTGTACTAGACTGAGATGTACAAGGTGCCTACAGTGTAATGCTTAATGTAACTAACATGGGAATTTTTTATATGCTCAGAGTATTAATTATATCAACAGTCCCATGAGGCTATCACCATTACAGAAAAGTAAATTGAGCTTCAGAGAGGTTTAAAATTTGACACAATTCAAGAGTTTGCAGCTGGCAGTTAGGGTTAGAGCCAGGCCCAATGCTCTTAATGTCAATGCTATACAGCCCCTTTAAATGAAGGTAAGTTTTTAAAAGATACTTAGAAAATGAATGCAATAAAGTGGGAGGGTTTTATGATAATTTTTGAAAATTAAATTTCCATAGGCCTAGTTTATCCTGCTCCTAACTTGGTATCTTGGTTTTTATTCCACAAATGCAGGCAGTGCTAAACTTCCTGGTGTGGTCTGTTCTCTCTCTCTCTCTCTCTCTCTCTGTCTTTTTCTCTTGCAATTTGGTCAAAAATGCTATGAAATGACTTGGTACAGGGTCAAGTTTCTAAATCATTCTATAAAGTGAATAACCAGCAAAAATCTCCTACCATGTACTCTATATGTAGGGCCTTAGGGATTTCCTGTCTAAGCATTTTATGCCAATTGGATCTTATTCAATATACGTCTAATTACTACAATATATAATAAACAAAATGAGCATCACCATGGAATGGAGGGGAAGGAAGCAGGAACAGGCCAAGGAAGAAGTCCAACTGCAGTGTAGTCAACAAAGGCTGCAGTCAATTCCACAGAAAATCCTGGAGCTGGAATGGTGAGAGGCCTGGTCTTTAGTGAATTAGTGAGAGGGTGTTCCTGGCCTGCAAAGGGAGCATGCCCTTAGGAGGGGTAAGGAGGCAAATCCTCAGGAGGCTGTGCTGACTGCACTACCAGCAACTAGGGTTTAAGTCCCTCATTCCCGAATGGAGCTTTGGTTGGAGAATCATCACTACAGGGACGGATACAGAATTTGAAAAAGGAGAGTTAGAAACTAAAGATGACTTTTTTCCATCACTAACTCCAGAGTTTAGGGTGATATGACTATGGGTGACCAACTGACCAACACTGGGAATTTAGACAATTATTCCCAAAGTGGAGCAGCGTGACAGAGTAATGAATAGCAGCCCTTTCACCCATATTTGTGTCTATAACCTGACCTATTATATTGAATAACCTTCAGCATACAGTTCCCCTTTATAGCATCATTTTTCATAAACTTCAGATTTTTTTTTAATTTTGATCTTTCTGTCTGCCAGTCTAGCTTCCATTTCTGTCCTTCACACAAAGAGCAGATTTGACATTCAGCCTATTTTCCAAGCAACAAATATCAGTTGCCCTTTCACTGGTAAAATAGCATCAGGGGAAAAAGAGTAGACATTTCTAAAACTGCTAAGGTACAGATTAAGACGTCATAAATATAGAACCACATAATTATAAATGACCACTCCTTCTTACCACATTCGTCATGTAATTTCACCAAAAGTGAGGTAACAGATTCTATCATAGAGAAGTATTTAAATCAAGCTAGTTGTTTAATTTTGGGGGGGAATATAAAAGACATTTCATTAACAATATGTCTACATGACTGGGTGAATTTCTAGAAAGAAGAGTAATTATATTAAACAATATAAAATCTGATCTCAAACACTCCAATGACTTTCAATATTTGTCAGTGCTGTAAGTAACATTTAATCTCATTATGTAAATGTATCTTTGGAATTTCCAAGTAAGAACAGGTATATAAATAGCTGAGTGTGATTATGGGCCAGGAACTGGAGATAAAAAGTGGACAAAACAAAGAGTCTTCACTAATGAAGTTATATTTTATATTCTAGTGGTAGAAGGTAACAAAAATTATTATAAATAATGCTAACCAAATAAATAAAAAATTGTATCAATTGTGAGACCTTAACACAAGCTTTGCAGAACATCTAAGCGGGGTTATATATACAGTGATCAGAGAGAGCGCTTTCCAGACATAGAGCTTAATGAACAAGGACCTGAGTGAAAAGCAGTGAAGTAGGAGCAAGAACTAGCTCACTAAGGGCTTTGTAAACCAGGTTAGGTAGAAGAAAAGAAAAAGAAACAGAGTGGCAGATAAAAGAGAAAAAAATAGTAAATCAATAGATGGAAGAAGGGAAGGAGAAAGAAAGAGGGGAAGGAGAAAGGAAAACAAGATAGAAAAATGCTGTGAGCAATAAAAGGCCATGGCAATTAGAAAACATAAAATCTTATTGTGGAAATAAACTGTTAATGTAACAAGATGAAAAACAAAAGACAATCCACAGAATTCTGAGGGAGAGCTAAGGCAGACTGGCCTGGGGTGGTACTGCTACCCTTGACTGGGACATATACAAGAGTCCCATGACCACAGCATGGCCTTGGCTAGATGTCCGAGAAGGAAAAAGCCAGAAATCAGCCAAAAACACTTAACTTAAATCAAGTTATTAGAAATATAAGATTTTGATTAAAATGGAGATGTTTCTGGAAGGTTATAGTACAAAAACCTGATTGCGGCCAAACTCTGATTACAGCTCAAGAAGAAACAGATATAAGGATCATACAGTAGTGGGTTTGAAATTTACAAAGAACAAAGGGTACAAACAAATACTATAAAGTCTCAGGAGAAAGAAAAAAAAGAAACATTTCAGGTCAGGGGACCAAAGAAGTGAATAGGCCCAGACCAGGATGGGTTGTATTTGAGAGGATGCATTTGTGCCTCTCATTGAATGCTCTGGAGGCCCCGCTTCAGGGAATCACAGGCAGTTGATAGTTTGTAGCCCACGCCTAGTTTTGTGGGCTGGCCTCTCTCAATTTCCCTGAAACTTATGGGTACTTTTGTGAAAGGAGGAGGAATGTATTACTTTCATTTTCTTAATACTCTCTATTCCTGAACAAATTACTCCTGGATATTATACTTTATAGTCATAACTCACATTCACATACAAATCTTAAACATAATAAAGTTAGACTCATATAATCAAGCTAGATCCATTAAGCTAGGACATATTGTCTTTGTGGACCTGTAATGATTAATATCCAGAAATGTACACTTATTTAACAGAAGGGGGCACTTTAGTAGAGTTTCATAGAAATTAAAAGTGAACACTTTATGTGCCAAAATATATTTTATTAAGAACTTGTTCATTCTCTTTATTTACTGCACAAGTCATGAATAAAGTCATTGTTAAACTCAGAAAATCTATTACTTTCATTGAGTTGATATTCATTATTCAACTCTGAGAACTTATGAAAACCTTCATTTCTATTATTTATAATTTTTATCTGTTAACTGTCTTTGAAGTTGTTCTGTGTCTCTCTCCTCTCTGGTTAGGCAGTTTGGTGCTTTAGAAAAATTATTTGATTAAGAATCAAAAGACCTGCATACTAGCCATAATTCTGAATATTTTTTAATAGTGTGTGTTGAGGGGGGACAGTAATTTTCATGAATTCAGAGACCACGTCTGTTTAATTGATACTAAATTCTCAATGCTTAGCAAAGATGTGGACTGTTGAAGCTGCATAATAACTATTAGTTGTATGGATGAATGAGTGAATGAATGAAGTCACTGAGCCTTCTGTACCTCAGCTTTCTCCCTGAAATGTGGAAGTGGTATATATATATCTGCCTACCTTAATATGTAATTATAAGTTCCTGAAAAAAAATAAAACACATATGTAAGAAAATTATTTTTATTATAAGCTATGCTAAAATTCAATTTGACTTTCCTGATTCACAGAATATTGGTCTACTTCACAACAGTTCTCTGTGAGCCTCTTAATTTTTCAGGTTAGTTGAAGGGGGGAAAAAAAGTGCAGTGATAACATTTTGAAAGGACTCGCCTATAAGCCATTGTTGCTTTTTCGTCATTTATGTTATTGGAACAAAGATCCGGATCATTTCAATAGCACATAATCCAACAGTAATATGTACTTGGCATTGATATGTGTTTTTGTACATTTAGGTGAATGAAGGGTGTCTGATGTTCTAGTAACTGAACTAAAACAAAATAATGAAGGTACAGTGACAATACCTAGTTCAGGATTTCCTTATCTTAAGGTTTCCGCGCCTTAATCCATACAGACTGACATTGCTCTGGATCAGTACCACCTTTTTTGTCTCCTGAATGACGGGACTCATTTACTTAATTTCCCAGTGGGTATACCTACTAGGTGACTGACATGGGATAGGAAAATAAGTCCAACATAGCTGAATAGGAGAAATATACAGACAATGCAATGTAACATTGCTTCTTCTTCTCCCACCCAGAGATAACTTTGCCTCCAATGACACAGGGAGTTAGAAGCTAGCAGATAGGAAAGCATAGCCTGTTTTTTCACCACCTTAACTTGAAAAAAAGCAGTTTCAACTGCTTTTCTTTAGAATATTCAAATAATAGGGGGAAATGAAATTTCCTTCCAATTACCTTCAGATTTGAGGAATATATCTAGGTGAAACTATCCATCATCAGGATAATTTTCACATTGACTATTTTGGCTCTGTAATATAACTCCTAAATTTTTCTGTGCTTAGCCCTGACAACTTTCTGGCTCAGAGTGAAGTTAGCTGTCTAAGTCTCTGCACAATGCCATAAAAATCTCAGGAGACTGAGTTTATGGTGAACTAATTTTTTTATTTTGTCATATATTTTATTTATACATATGTTATCAACCCCGTGGGTATATTGTCTTTAATTTGATGATATTCAGAATAGACCATGGTCATTAATTATAAATATGTATAATTAGGCAATATAGCAACATGTACCATGTCCACCACTCAACTCATCTACTGGGTTTTCCAGGCAACAATTTGTTACATTAATCACCCAGCTATAGCTAAATCAGCCATCAGCATCTAGAGTGGTCTACTTAGCCAATCTAAAAATGTAACATTCATAAATCTTGAGGAAGTTCCTTTCTAACAGATATATGATCCTAGTAGTAGCTTTTCTTCCTTAGTAAAAAAAAAAAAAAAAAGTTTTGTTATTTTAACTAATTTTTTTTTGTCCTTTTGGTTTTTTAGGCTATATAACAAATGCTATCAGCATTTTAGTACTAAAGAGCCATGTAAGTTCTAAGAAGTATATCATTCTATTGAGAAAAAACAAATTTATTTGAAGGCAATAACTTTGTTTTCCTACATGATAAGGTCACCATTAGTTGTTTCTAGATGAAATTAGCCAAAGAAATCTTCCACAATAGAAATTAATTGATAATACATTATCATAACACTTATGATCCTGGACTATCAGAATGGAGTCAATAATAACAACAAAGAAAAACAAGACAAATAAACACAAACCTCACTTTATAAAGAAAATTTAAATAGCATGATGAACAGATAATAACACTTAGTTGTATTTTTAATATTAAAATCATATTTAGCAAAAAGTATTTTTAAAGTGCAAAACACTCACCATTATCTTTTTAAATAAAAGCCATCATGCTTTCTATTTATGAAATTATTTATCCCAAACATTTTATCACATGGGGATATACATGTCAAAGACACATAGAGATTTGGCAACTTTTTTTTTTTTTTAGCATTTCATTCCTTTAGCACAAAGAGATTTACTGATTTTTTTTAACATTGAACCTAAATGAAATTAGCTCACATTTACTCAGTTCAGGATGGAAGAACCAAAGAATCTTTACCATCCCTAAGTAGGTTTTGAATTTTTGTCTTTCAGACCTCTGCCTTATGTCTAATAATCTATATTTTACTCTTAAAATAAATATCTGCCATTAATCTTTGACCTTCATTAAGGCTTTCAAAGTTATTCTATTATGGTATCCATTTTCAAGATGATTTAAAAAAAGGAGCAGAATGAAATTATTCTAGAAGATTTAGTCATAACCAAAGCAGAAACCAGGAATGATCATAAGAAAACATTTCTCAGAGGATAATTTAATGGCATTACTAAAAGTGTGGGAATCCATTTACCACCTAGATGATTAGGAAAGGGGTTATTAGCTAAGCCATTGTCTAAAACCCACTGAATCACTGGGCCTTTTGAAAAATGATTGGTCCCTTTTTTCTAAAGATGGGTTTTAAAATATAAGAGATGTTCTAAGCAGTAGAGCTGAAAGATAAAAGGAACACAGACCCTGCATGGATCTAGCATCTCTTCATAGGCAAAGGAGTGAGGTAAGATATCAAATCTTCACTTTCATAATATTAAAACCAAACTCAGTCAATCCTACAGGGTAGCCTACCAAGGTCATCCTTACTACTTGTGTAGATCAGTGATTTGAAGTAGGGCAGGGTTTTCACATTTGGAGGATAAGGCATAATATACTACCATGGGTAGCACTATAAATCAATATCGCAACTTAATTTTATAAGCTTTTTTCCTGAGTTACAAAACTATGGACTCAGTTTTTTAGCTTTCATGTATACTTAATGTTATTAGACTTTTCAATGAAAATTATTTGGTATTAAACTGTTACTGTCAAATTTTTATTGTAATATTTTTACTACTACATTGAATAGACATTAAAATTGCTTTTATAATAAGGACCCCGTCATAGGCTCTCCCATTGTCAAAGGTACTCACTCCTTTCTATGTAGGACAGCTCAAAGCATCAGGCCATCTTGTTTATAACTCATTCAACTACATCATATGCCACTAAATGAGTCATTTGGTCAAGCTAAAAGGATGAGCTAACAATTTTGGTTTGTCTCTCTGAGAGAAAATAATAACATATATTATAGATATTTATGTTTTATATTAAATCTTAATATACAGGCAAATACTGTAAAATTCAACCAACTACTCTCCCAATTGAAAAATACCAACTAATTATTATCATGATTTTTATGTAGTTTTTTTAAAGCTAAATTTCACTTTTTTTTTCCTAGGTATTTCATCTGAAAATGAAAACCATAATTCTTTTTGGGCTACTGGGAGCCACGCTATCAGCCCCGGTAAGTGATTTCATAGTACAGCTGAAATGACTGTGTAAAACCTTTAACAAATCCCAAATCCTTCTTTTATCTTTTTTTTTTTTTTTTTAGATTATCCCACAGCGCCTTTTGTCTGCAAGCCACAGCAATGAGGTTAGTTTAGATACTTAAAATAATCTCCTCCTTTTTGTTTGTTTGTTTTTTGAAAGTCGAATGGGGAAGAGATAAAAGCCAAAAATTCAAAATCTAGTTAGAGGCATTAAAGATTCTTTGGTTCTTCAGTGCTCTTATATCCATATGCATTTCCAATGTTCATGCATGTTTTATATACCAGGTTCTTTCTAAAATATTATTTCACCATTACTTAAAAGCAATGAAAACATTTTGTGTATCTTTTTAATAGCCCCTAATACAGATGTACATAGGTGTTTAGGGCATCAAATGACTAATGAAATCATTTGGAATGGGCTCAAGTTGTACAATCCCGTACACAGCAAGGGAGAGGTAGTTAAATCCCAACCTCTAATCACTGTAATTTAGTATAAGCTTAGTGAGAAAACATCTCACCTCTAACAGGAACCTAAGATTAGTCAGCTCTGACTTGTGCTCTATTTGTAGTAAACATTGATCTTAATAATTTTACTGTGTGGTATGTTATTTTCATATTCTTTCCTTTTCTAGTTACTGCTGAGTCTTAATAATGCTCAACTTCAGCCACTACAGCTTCAGGTATCTCTACCTCAATAATTATTTTAAGAATATTTTTCTACCTTTCATTTCTTATTATGGCACTTTTTATGAGAACAAGATGTTTTCTGATGCCATTTCTGAAATTTCCATTTTTAAAGTTATGAATTTGTCCCATATATTCTAATTCCATTTGTTTGAACACTAAGTAAAAACTATAATCTGATTAGCACTTATTTTTTGAGAACTTGGTACATGCCAGACACAGATTCTCATAGCTATGAAATCATTAAAATTAACTATTTTACAAAAAGCCATACTCAGCTAACTGGGTTAAAAAAAAAAAAAAGATTCAAACCCAGTCTGGCAACTCAGAAACTATACTCTTTATTGACCTCATTCTGCCCCATATTTCTCTTGATCATTGGGAATTTAGTATTGTTCATGCTATTTGCATGGCTCATAATGTGCTAAGATGCTATCTTTTTCTAATAATGCAGCAATTGAAATATAGAAATTGTTTGCCTGCTCAGGACTGATTTTCAATGGTTTCTGAAATGAAAAAGAAAACCTTCCTTTTTTCTTTTATTTTCTTCCAGAGCCCATTTAATTCATGGATTCCTCCTTTCTCTGGGATTCTACAACAGCAGCAAGCTCAAATTCCAGGACTCACCCCATTCTCCTTAGCAACTCTAGATCAGGCTGCTAGACTGTTCCCAAATCAGATAACTTTCCCAGGACAGGTCAGCCTTGCCCAGGGAAACCAGGTGGGACAACTGAACCCCTCACAGCCTCAAGCACCAGTGCAGACCCAACCGGGCCCTAATAATGTAAGTCAGACCTCTTCAATCTTGAGATAATGTGCATCGATGTAAAAACAAATATGAATCAGCTTTAAAATAAGACAACAGCTATTGAGCAAGAATTCTTCCCCACAATATGTTTCTACCATCACAGGAAATTCCTTATCTTTTCTGATTCCTAACAAGAAAAACATCATTTAAACCAGCTATTGTATGATAATAGCCACAAATAAAAAGTGTTAAAACATGTTTTAGAAAATACAATGGGGGGGGGGGCAATTTGCCTTAATGATAATGCATATAGTAGATGACCTTTTATTGTCATAGAAGTCTGCTAATATATAAATTTGTATGGAGGGATTGAGGAAAAAAAAGAGAGAACATGGACATGGACAACAGCGTGGTGACTTCAGGGGTGGAGGGGGATGGGTGGAGATGGTGGAGGGCATAGAGGGAATAAAAGTTGATGAAAAATTAAATTTAATTACATTTTTTTAAAAAGTCAAGTAAAACTTTTTATGATTTCTTTTTTGGCAGGAGAAGCCCTATGTGTTCTCCTTTAAAATGCCTCAAGAGCAAGCCCAGGTAAATAAATAAGATATCATCACTCCTATGGCTACTAACACCTGCCATTGAATGAATGCTTTCTTTTATATTTGTAGCTCTGACTCCTGTAGCAGGGCTATAAAAACCCATCCAATGATATCACTGTTTGGGTGCTGCTATCGCTGGGTTGGCTGGCGTCAGTTTGTTAATGTCGGGCTCACTCAATAACTCCTGAAGAAAGACCAGCTAAGAAGAGTCTTCAGGACTCCTGAGTTCCCAGGGCACTACCATGTTAGGAATAAAGGAGCTCACTAAACCCTAGCTTAGTTCCTTTCTGCATCTGAAGTGCTGGCAATTAGGAAAAACTCAAGAGAAATAACATGGGTGGACTTTGCTCAACCCTAAATTTAGTTTCAGAGGAAAATATATTAAATTGATAAAATATGACATAATGACATAATGTAGAGATAAGAAACACTTGCCCACATTATTTGATAATTACGAAGTTCTGGTCAAAACATCTCCAGGTTCTTGCATATTTTTAATTTAATTCCATATTACAATCAAATGGTGGTGATTTTCGTGAAATAGGAAAATCTTAAAAATATGAAGGCCAACTAGTAGAATCATTAGATTAATATGGAAAATCCTCTCAAGAGTAGGCTAATTGTATAATATCCTGGGTTCAAAGAAATAGAGATATAGGTAAATTATATTATTCACCACCAGAGTACTGAGCATTTATAAAAATTTACACCACTTGACTACACTGTAATCATAATTATGTAATTTTGTCCCACCCCATAAGAAACCAAAAGTTACTTCTAGACATTATCTCATTGTATGCCATAGCATTTAGAGTTAGATACATAATGCAGAATTACTTCATTTTAAAGATCAGGAAAATAAGTCTTAATGAGATTAAATTCCCAATCCTAATGAAACTAAATAGCAGAGTTGAAATAGAATTCTTCACCTTTTCTTTAACTACTAAAACAGTGTTTTTCTCCCCTGGCTTTGCATTAGAATCTCTGGTAGTAATTCTGAAAATTACAAATGCCTAGACCAGTGGCCGGCAAACTCATTAGTCAACAGAGCCAAATATCAACAGAAACTATACTCTTTATTGACCTCATTCTGCAATTTTGAGAGCCAAATTTTTTAAATTTAAACTATATAGGTAGGTACATTGTTATTAACTTAATTAGGGTACTCCTAAGGCTTAGGAAGAGCCACACTCAAGGGGCCAAAGAGCCTCATGTGGCTCACGAGCCACAGTTTGCCAACCATGGGGACCCTTCCCATACCTAATGGATCAAAACCTGATGAGTAGATCCCTAATATGATTAATTATTAAAATGCTCAACAGGTAATGTTGATTTTAGACAGGATTAAGAAACATTGCACAAAATAAATTTTTCAAGACACAGTTGTTTTTTACCTCTTATGTCTGATCTAGTCTTATTTCATTATATAAGGAAACAAAACATCATATAAAACTTAATGTATGTACTACGATTCCCATTTTTAATAAACATATGCATGTATAGACACACAGGCATAAGTGGAAGCCAAAACGTGATTATGTGGATGGTGAAGTTACAGGTGATTTTATTTGTTCCTTATCTCTGGATTCTCAAAACATTCTAAAATGCATATAGATTGTTTTAATTAAACTGTCAATTATTAAGGGCAATATATTCCTGACATTATGTTCATTATGGTAAAACTGCTAGTACCATGTTCTGCAGAATGATGACTCTCCCCAAAAATAAGGGAAGTGCTATATAGGCTATCCTCTTCTTAGACATTTGCAAAGTAATTTGTGCATAAAGTATAAAATTTGTATATAAAGCCCAAGGTGTGCTTTTACAAAAGCCTATTATTTAATTGAACACAATCCTTCCTAACTGTGTTTGACCAAACAAACTTGAAACAAAGTCCAATCCAGTATCACGTGCAATACAAGTTGTTCCTAACGTTTAGGAAGAAATGCTTTTGTGTCCTTTTTTTATAAAATTGTTAAATATGAGTAAGTTTTAAAATAATATTGACATTAGAAGAATTTTTTTAAAAAGGACTATGCTGATTCATTTCTGTTTACAAATAGATGCTTCAGTACTATCCGGTTTACATGCTCCTTCCCTGGGAACAACCTCAGCAAACAGTCCCAGAGCTACCGCCACAAACAGGACAGCAGCAATTTGAGGAGCAGGTACTGCAACTGTTTGATTTTAAGCTAAGAAGTTCTAGTTCCATCTGAGAAAGGAGAAGATAAGGCAAATTTTAAGAGGAAAGAATAGCTAAGTACATTTAGTAAAAAAAAAAAAAACTCAATAGCTTGAACTGTGGTGATCATAAAAGAATTTGGTGTTTTTTCCTAAAGTACCACTAATTTGGAAATGTTCTAAGACTGGATTTTAAAATAATGAAATCAGTGAGTGGATTTAATAAAATCAGAGGGCAAAAACTAAATCATCTTGGAAAACGAAGTTTTCTAAAACCAGGTCTCAGGGTGTATGGGGAAGGCAACCAATCGATGTGTCTTTCTCACATCAATGTTTCTCTCTCTCTCTCTCTCTCTCTCTCTCTATATATATATATATATATATATCCCTCCCTCCCTTCCTCATTCTCTCCTCCTTCCTCCCTCCTTTTCATTCTCCCTAAAAAATCAATGGAAAAAATTATCCTTGGGTGAGGATGAACAAAAAATAAAATTAAAAAATGAAAATAGCTACCATAATAAAAGCTACTTTGTTCACCAGATCTTGCAATACACTTAGATAACACCACACTAAGTTTTGTGAACCTGCAATACATTTTTAGAATTCTAATATAAATTCAGGTGGCTCATAATAACTAGATCTCTTTTCATTAGAATGGGGGAAAATAATATTTTACACCACTCTAAAACTTGCCAAACCAAAGTAGAGAAAACTGAAAATTATGCTTTAAGTGACTGATAGTAGTAATTCTAATTGTCATGCTAAATTAGAGGAAGGAAAAGTTTTAACTTAGAAATCATATGCTATTGAAAGGATGTTTAGTAATTTAACATTTTTTGCCACCTAGAACATATGAACGTTCAAAAAAGCATTTAGTATAATATAAATGTACATATATTTTAGTCCAGGCCAGTGTGGCTCAGTTGGTTGAGCATCGTTCCCTGCACCAAAGGTCACTGGTTTGATTCCCAATTAGGGCACATGCCCAGGTTACGGGCTTAAGCCCTAGTTGGGTGTGTATGGGAGGCAGCCAATCGATGTTTCTCTCTCACATTGATGTTTCCCTCTCCCTTCCTCTCTCTGAAAAAAAAAAAATCAATTATATATATATAATTGATTCCCATCTATATATATATAAATTTATATATATATATATATATATACACATATATATATGTGTATATATATATATATATAAATTTTTGTAACCATTTAACACAAAATTATGACAAAAACATCAGAATCTAATGCATTTTTTCAAAAATCTGACAGATGCCATTCTATACTCAATTTGGATATGTCCCACAACAAGTCGAACCTGTAAGTAAATGCATACCTTTTCATGTTAAAAATAAAAAAAACTACCTTTTAAAACTACTTGCTTCAGAATTTGTTAAATCTATATGTGCCCTGCAGCCAAATACCTTAGCTGAACAAAGTTGGATTTATCTATTCATTCTAATAAGGGAGGACAACACATGGGAAACTGTGGTGTCCTAACAGGAAGGTATTGAAATGACTTCATATAGGATTTGGGGTTGTCAGGTGATTTGGGGCAAGTTCAAAGAGTGCTGGTTCACCCTGGTTCTATGATTGGGTAACAGTGATTCTTATTTTAAAGGAGCAAGGCCAGGCTGTGATAGTAAAAAAGCAAGAGTTACTCAGATTAGCCAGAATGTGAGGATTTTTATGTCTCACACTGTGATCTTGTTTTAGACAAGATGACAAAGCAGTCTTGTTTTTGTCACTTCATTGTATTCAGAGGCAAATTTGTCCCAGGTTGGTGCTCTGTAGGGATTGCTAATATTCAAAAGAACACCACGGCTGGCCCAGCAGAGAATGGCGGGGAAGGAGCTCCTGAGCACGTAGGCAGGGTTATACCATCAGGCCAGTTTCCCTGTGTCGGGAGCTGCTTCTCTCTTTCTCAAATCAAAATGATTATTTTTGTGTATAAGAAACTAATTTAAGAAGTTGGGAAGTGTTTAACTGCTTTTGATGCAAAACAACATATTTTAGAAATTAAGAATTTAGACTTTTATAAACTTTCCAATTTTCCAGGTTATACCAGGAGGACAGAAGCAACTAGCCTTTGATGCCATCATAGGCACAGGTCCTGAAACTGCTGCAATGGTAAGATTCCTTACCACACTTCGCTAGATGCGCGCAATCAGCAACTTACAACCTACAGTTTCCTGCACTATTGTTTATTTTAATGAAAACTTTATTATTATTATTCCATCAACAATTAGATCTTTGGCCAGTCAAGATTCAATTTACTCAGTTCATCAAATATTTATTGAGGGGCTATTATAGGTCATATATTCTCCTATGTACACTCATTTAAACAGGTATCAAGAGACATCCACGTTTGCACAGTCTTTCTAAAGGATAGATTATAATCTAGAAAAGATTAAAGGCATTTTCTTTTTAAATTAATTCCTTGCCTTGCATCTCAATTCTGTTGCTTTATATTCTTCCCAATTTGACTTTGTACTTTAACCTGAAAACACTTTGTTTTCTTTCTCATTCTCTATAGCCAGCAGAAGGAGTGATGCCATATTTACAAAACAAAATGATAAACTTTAAGCATGCCAGTAGAGGAATTGTCATTCCTCCAACTTCACAAAAACCCAGCACAACAAATGCTTTTGCTTCTGCTATAGACCCAACTATTACCCCAGAGCCCATGGAAGAGAAGGTAGAGTAATCAAAGATTCACTTTCTGTAAGAAATTATTGTCTAATAGAAAATATAACTTAGTGCTTAATTTATAGGAAACTTATGAAAATAATTAGTTAATGGTATAGTAGGATATGTGGTCTTGACCTTGAATGAGGAGGCCTATAATTGCTTACTGATAATTAATCAGAATATAATTTAATTTTGATCTATAAGAAATTTTCATGAATGTCCTTTTTTATTTTTTCCACTAGGCCAAGACTAGTAGCCTAAAGGAACCATAAGACGTTGTTCTAATAATGCAGAATTTTTGGTAGGTATTTACTTAGAGACCTGCATAAGTACCACAACATATCCTAAATTCTAAGAGGAAAAAAAGAAGAAAATCTGTCAGGGGAACAATTAAAGAGGTCTTACAAAACAAACAAAAAAGTTAGTGCTTATATAGTCCTACAAAGCTAATAATCATTATGGGACGTTAGCAATTTTTTAAACCAAAGTAAATTTTGAGAATCATGTCTATCTATACCATAAACTTGGTATAAACTCTGAAAACACAAATAATAAATATAATAGGTCCATATAAAAGTCATTCTATGGACACTATTTACAAAGTCAATTCTCCTAAATCAGCACTTCACTCTGCAAGCGATAAATTGTAATAATATCAACCAATCTGTATTAGATTAGAATGAAATAAAGTCTTAAAGTGATACAAAAAAATTGCATAATCACCTGGAAATTTAAATCATCATGGCTTATATATCAAACATAACCTAAATTAATCACCTGTCCTAATGGGCTTGTTTGGGTATGAGGCTACTGGGTATTTGAAAGAAGGACAAGCTGGCATGACACCAAGAATTTAAAAATGCACACTAAAAAAATTGGCCTAAAGGGAAAACCAAAAGGCAAGATTTTTTGAAATCTCCTCCCTGCTGCCTATACGTCTCTTCTAATTCCTTCTTCTATGAAAATGCATACTCAGCATTCTTCAGATGAAAAAATGAAGTCTACAAAAATACAACCAGAAATGAATAGTGTTAGCATTGTTTTAGAAAATTCTCCTTTTCAATGTAAACTTTTGTACAATGCAAGTTAATTTATTTAATCAGAAATATTAAAAGTATTTCAGTATAGTGTGACCTTCAATCTACATAACATTAATGTCAGAAAAAAATAAAGTTTTCCATTTCTTTATTAAGAAATTGAGAAAATACATAGGAAATTTTATACAGAAGAGTCTAATGGTCCTAAAATGTTCTTCCATCTTATTTTTCAGAGAAAAGGACATGGCAATGCCTTGGATATCATTTTAGGCTATTTGCTTCCTCAATGCTAATATCAGTTCTTCGAAAAATACAGAATATCTTTGCTCCTCTTCTGAATTTCTTTTTATTTATAATTTTGCACTCTTTAGATAAGTCATAGAAAACGTAAAACAATTATTTAATAACTCCTGTCTTTAAAAAATTATATTTCTTTTCAAATACCCTATCATTACATAATCTATTAACAATGAGGATAAAGCTGACAACACTGAATCAACTGAATAATTGCATTAATAAAAGATGGCTCAGAAAAAATGGTGTAATTGATGAAAATAAAGATATATTGTCATTGGATTTCTGAGTGTGATGATTGGTTTGAGGAACTAAAGTATGTACCTAATTTTGGCATATCTCATTATTTCACCCAGCCCCATTCTGCTAGATTCCTTTTGGTGTATTCTCCATTAAAATCAAAATTATTTGGTGGCAGATATCATGAAGTACATGCTCCCAGTATGTCACAGCTACAGAGAGAGTGATGGTTGTCCTCATACAAAAGGATAGATCCCCAGGAGGATGTATGCTGGTTTGGAGAGGCAGTATCCTATACAATAAAAGCATAATATGCAAATTGCCCACTCTACCAGGAGGTCTTCTGGGAGTTTAATGAGGGGCAGGGCCGGCCGGGGGAAGGGAGGGAGATCCCAGCCAGCAGCCAGCAGCCACTAGGGACCCTACCAGTGCATGAATTTTGTGCACTGGGCCTCTAGTCCTATGTAATAAAAGGCTAATATGCAAATTGACCGAACAGCAGAATGACTGGTAACTTGACATGCACTGACCACTAGGAGGCAGACACTCAATGCAGGAGCTGCCCCCTGGTGGTCAATGTACTCTCACAGGGGGAGCGCAGTGGTGGTGACAGGAGCCTCTCCTGCCTCTGCAGCAGTGCTAGGAATGTCCAACTGATGGCTTAGGCCCGCTCCCTCCCCAAGGGGAGCGGGCCTAAGCCATCAGTCAGACATCCCCTGAGGGCTCCTGGACTGCAAGAGGTCACAGGCCAGGCTGAGGAACGCCCCCCCCCCCAGTGCAATAATTTCATGCACCGAGCCTCTAGTCTTAGATATAATATAGCATAGATTTTAGACTCACTGGATCTGGCTTTCAATCTGGTTTTGAACCTTCAAGATATTACTTATCCTCTCTGAGTCTTAATTTTTTCAGATGCAAAACAAGAGATAACCATGGGCATCCCCAAACTTCCTCCTCTGATGTCTCAGAAACCGTTACTCTCTTATTGAGGTCTAGGATTGCCCCTCCACCCTGCAGATGGAGAATGCCTATAAAAGAAAAGTGATATGAATATAGATTTCACCTTTATTGCAAGAACTTAATTTTCTTAAGTTTCTACCTGCTTTTGGTCGCTCTCTAATGCCTTTCAACTGCGTATGTTTTCCCCCAACATTATGCCTAGAGCTTACCAATGTTATTAGCAGGAGATTTAGTTCCATATAAACTTTTTTAAACCTAATAGAAGCTGGAAGTCTATATTCTGAAGATTCTCTCTCCTAAGTATCTTTTGAATCTTTTTATCTTTATCTTCACTACCTCTCCTGGAGAACCTGTTCATTTTCTATGAGGATTGATATATAATCACCTCCATGTTTGTTCTACCTGGAAGAGTCTTAATCCCCTGCTTAAAACCACATACAACACCTTCCCATTGGTTTCTGCTTAAACTCCAAGCTCCTTTAATTGGCTGAAAAGGTTCATATTACTTGGTCCTGCCATAAACCCCTTGATCATTTGCCATAAACCCTTTGATCACTACATTCCAGCCAAAGTAAACTCCTTTAAATTTCATAGAATATGCCATGAGCTCCTGATACTTGAATTTTCAGTGTTCCCTCTGCCTGGAACATTATTCCTCCTGCTTTTCATTTGACTAATATCATATCATTTCTTAGGCCTTTACTTTTTCTGTTATACTTTCTCATAGACCATTTATATTAGGCTGGGGTACCTGTTCTGTATTTCTACAGTACCCATACTCCCTTCATCATTTCACTTACAAATGCTATTGAAACTTTTGCTTATTTTGTCTAATAATCTGTAAACTCTAGGAAATCATGGAGAGTATCTTCTCATCAGTATTATACAGTGATTTGCATAGTACTCGATCTCTAATTAATTAAAGCACAATAATTGCTTAATACAATAATAAATTAATGACTAAAACTTATTTAAAATACAACCTGATCCTATTCATTATTAATTTCATAACTTAAATTGCAAGGGCCAACTGCTGAGCAGCTCATTTATTAGTTCTCCCCAAATCATAAGACATAAAAATGCTACCAACAGGCTTTGAATATCACAGCAAATTCTATTAAAAATTATGTATATTTGATATATCTTAAAAACAAACAATTTTAAACATTTGACTTCTATGAAGTCCAATTATTATAAAAATATTTTTATGGCTGATACAAAAGTTCCCTTGTTCAAATCAAATGTATAACCTTTTTGAATATATAGTTATTATTTCAAATATATAACATTAAAGGACTAACTTTCTTATACAGTGTAGCCTTTTGTCCAAATGGGCTAGAATGTAACCTTTTTTATATAAAAAGTTTTTTAAATAAGATTATATAACTATTTAAAATTTCTACAACCCTTTCATGATTCACCAAGTGTATTTTTCCTTAATTCATTTCATGTTACTTGTACAATCTGATTAGGAACTAATTTTGCATTCCAGTTACACAGTTTACTAGATTTGTGATCTTAGAAAATTAACTTCCTAAGCCAAATTTTCCTCATCTGTAAAATAAGGATAACTGCCTAGCTTATCCCATAGGGCTACTATGAATACATACATATACATGTATTTCACATAAAGCATTTGTCAGCGTCTAACACATAGCATTTTGGCAATGTTACCTTAAAAAATGTAAAGCTTCTCGGACATTTTCTAATTATGTGGATCCTTTAGGATTTAGTGTAATTAGAATATTTACTAAATACAGAAAGCTTCTTATATTTTGATAATTCAAAGTGGACCATGAATATGGAGATCAAGTGCATACATAAAGGGGATCCACAGTTCAAGACCAAGACCTTTGATTTTCACACACTGCCATATAGAAAACATCATTTCTATTTAAATTGTTAACCTATGAGGCAAACAAGGAAAAATGTTGTTATTGTTATCTTAATGCTCAGTTGGGTTGCTTTAAAAGGTTTAGAGATTCATCCAAATTAAGTAAGTGGAGGGGTGTGATTCAGATCCTGGATGACTGCAGGCCACTGTCTTAGCCTCGGCCTGAGGAGCATACCTCAGGGGAAACCGGCTCCTCAGGGGGATCCACAGGGGGTGTTGAAACAGCTCTGGGTAACAGTCTGGGTAGCAGTTCTGTAAACCATGTTTTGTATCAAAATCGTAAGTCCTATTCGAACAGTTTAGAAAAAAATGTAAAGTGTATAGCATAGGAGGAGGTCATTAATATTTCAAGGTTTTGTATTTACCAGTTTTAGGTGAAATTTGAGAAAAGAAATTTTTTGCTGAGGGAAAGGGGAATTTTGGAATTGGCTACATATAATATGGCAATTTCCATCAGGTGAGCCATATAAAAAATATCAAATTATTAATAGAATTTGGTGTAAAATTTATGCTGAAAAAAAATATGTCTTATAAGTGTGGAAACAGTTAACAAACAGGGCTTCTCAGCTGTTAGCTTTTGGGCTGTAAGATATGGAATAACTGATAAAGAACACCAGGAACTCTCCAAAGACATTTTGAAGAGCACAATTTTTTAAATTCAATAGGTATTTGTTAAGCACACACGTGGTGCCAGTTAAGCCAGGCCCATTCCAGAGAACACTACAGTGGGCACGGGCTACGACCTGCCATGACTCTGGCCCTTGCTGACTCTGGGCATGAGAATTCTATGGCCACTTTCCTTGTCAGCAGGTGGGGGTCAAGTGTGCCATAGAGATCGGGAAACTGACAGCCACTCAGATTCTACAACATGGCCACAGAGGACTGCAATTCTTTTGCAGGAATCCACAGTCACTATGGTCATTTCTAGTTGAATATATAACATTTACACAGGCTTCAAAATGAATTCAAAATTTGTATCCACTCTCTTAGAGGAAAGATATCACAAACTTTTTAAAGTAAAAATTCCTCTTTAGTATTGACAGGCATGCAAATCTATTACTGTTTAGCTATTTCATAGTTTTCGATATACACACATACACACAGTGAGCATGCCCAAAGACTGTGCATGCATTCAATTTCTACAAACTTTGTCAGCCACAAAATGTGGAGCAAGGTATTTCTGCTCTCTTTTTGAATAGTCAGCTAATCCACTGCTAAGGCTTCCCATATGTGGCTTAAAATGTGAATTCCCCTACCACTAATTCTAATCCTTTCCTGAGATTAGGACGGTGGATTGTGTGGGGTGTATGTTTCCCACTAATTGCTAAACCTGTTCCGGTAGGTAGTCTCTTCCCTGTTTACCACCCAATCTGAGAGTCTTGTTATTGAAAGGCTACAGAGAGGTCATCTAACAAAATCCATTGGCCATACAAAAGTTCCCTCAGCTATACCTCTTAGCCTGTGGTCATTCAACCTCCTCTTGAATATCTGCAGAGATATGTGTTTTAACTTTTAACAAGTTTTTCCTTACAGATTATTTTTTAATATCTTGATATACTAATTTTTACTTCTGCATTTTGCATCCCCATATATAGCCCTCTTTCATACACTAGCCAGTGGTCGGCAAACTCAGTCAACAGAGCCAAATATCAACAGTACAACGATTGGAATTTCTTTTGAGAGCCAAATTTTTTAAACTTAAACTATATAGGTAGGTACATTGTTATTAACTTAATTAGGGTACTCCTAAGGTTTAGGAAGAGCCACACTCAAGGGACCAAAGAGCCGCATGTGGCTCGCGAGCTGCAGTTTGCCTACCACGGAGCTAGCCTGTCCAGCTTCTGAAGGCCATGCACAACCCCTTCCCAGGCCACACGTCCTGGTTGCTCTTCCTTGGCTTACCCTTGTGCTCTGAAGGACAACCATCTTCCGGAGGCTTTGCAGAGGGGATTTCTGTTTATAAGCTGCTAGCCACGTTAATTAGGATGAACACAGGAAAGTAACAACAGCTTAATTCATCCAGAATTGCAGCTTGTGAGACAGTGGTGGTGGGCTGTGTGGAGGGTGAAGTTAAATCACCAACCAGAAAGAATGATTCATTTTTCCTGATACTGCTTGTTGTAAAAATTCCCCTATATATATTCAAATTTAACTAACACATTAAGCAAACTACTACATGGTTCCAATTACTATGTAAGGTGCTTTCATATACCTTTATATCATTGAGGAACCTAATTATCTGAGAAACTTTGAGCACTTGTGGCAAGAGGTCTGATTTATTCAAAGCTTCAGCTTGGATGCTGATAAAACCATCATTTATTGTCAGACACCAAGATAAGTGCCTTTAAACATTTCATTTCACTTAATTCCCAATTCCAGAGATAATTATCTTTATCTTCACTTTAAAAATAAGAAAACTGAGAGTCTGACTTGCCTGCTTACAGCTAACAAAGAAGAAAATATAAAAACATAAGTACAGATCTGTCAGATCTACAGCTCTTCCTTTCATTTAGCTTAGAGCAGTGGTTCTCAACCTTGGCTGCACAGTAGAATCACTTGGGAATCTTTTTAAAATCCTGATTTCTGGGCCTCATCCTCTGAGATTTTAAAAAGATTTAAAAAAGGATTTTAAAAAGATTCCCAGGTGATTCTAATGTGCAGCCAAGGTTGAGAACCACTGGCTTAGAGGTATCCATGGCTGACATCTTCATTATTTCTGCTTCCTCCTAATAGGTAGACTTTCAATAACAGGATAACTACAGCTTTATGCAACCTGCTAGTTTAATCAGGACCGCCTGTGGGCAAACACAAATAGAAACTAAAGAATAGGAAAGCCAAAAGTTCTCATTCAAAAGACAAATACTGTCTGATCTTTCTTTTATGTGAACTCTAAGGAAAACCAAACTCATAGGAATGCAGAGTAGATTGATGGTTGCAGAGGCTTTGGGTGATGGTGGTCAAAGGGTACGAACTTCTATTATAAAATGAGTAAGTTCTGTGGACCTAATGTAGAGCACTGTGACTACAGTTAATAATATGGTATTGTATATTTGAAAATTGGTGAGTTAATTCTTAAGTGGATGTGCTAACCAACCTTATTGTGATAATCATTTCACATACACACACACACACACACAAAAATATATATATATTAAACTTATTCAATGTTATATTTCAAATAAATCTCAACAAAGCTGGAAAAATATTACATAGTTTAAAAGTTTAATATATGAAACTATTATTTTTTAAACCCTGTTTCAGTTGTGTACACTCATTTATGACATATAATGTATTTCTAAACTGTGCACTGCACTTTAAAAGACTTGGAAATCTTCAGAATATGAGGAAGATGAATTGGAGAGGGAAAATATTGGAGACAGGGAATCTATTTAAGAGGCTATTCATATAGTACAGAAAAGAATGAGGAACTAAATGAAGGAAATAGCAAATAGGATGGAAGAGACTGATTCCAGGAATATGCAGGAAGGGAAAATTTAATTACCATTAGATGCCAAAGGGATGGGACAAGGAAAGTACAGGGTGAGCTTCAGATTTCTGACGTGGGTGAAAAAGCAATTGGTGACCATCTGCTGTAGGATTAAATAAAAGCCAGGAGCAGATTTGGAGTGAAAAATAATAAGCTCAATTTTCAATTATACCCACCAGACATCTAAATGGAATATGCAGTTGAATAAAGACTTCCAGCTGAAGACAGGTTAGGAAGTCAGAAGTAGACATTATTATTCAGGCCAAGTACACACTAAAAAGATAAGAGAGCATGAGAAATGAATTGAGAAGAAAGAATCATCAAAGACTTAAGGTAGCTATCAGGAAAGTTGAAAAGAAGCAAGAGAAGAGTGATTTTAAGAAGCCAAGAAAAAGAAAAACAAGCTTCCAGATGGTAGCAGTTGCCACTATAAAATGCCAAGAAATACCAATACCATGAAGACAGAAAAGCATTTGTTAAAACAATTTCAGATAAGCAGAAGAAATTGGAACACGGTTTGTAAGATAAGGAAGTGAATAGTATGTTATGCACACACACTCGAACACACATACACACATTCACACACACACACACTTATTAGGCCCGGGCCCTGGGAAATCTACTCTAACCCTAGATTGGTCAAAATTAAAGCTGATTCAACATAATACCAGGTTTAATAAATTAGGTTTCCAATTGAAGCTGCTTTCTTTAAACCAGTGAGATAAGATTGAATTTTCAGTTACAGGTAAAGAAAGTTTGTGTCTCTGGGTTTGCACTGGTTTTTCTAACCTGCTACAATGATAATATAAAGGACTAAAGAATAATGTGAGTTTCAGAACAAAATTGCATGTGTTTCATTCTTACCATAAATGCAGAATCAATAATTATGATACCTTAGACCTGTTACTAGAATTTCTAGAATTCTCTATTCCTTAGTCTCTTTTCTGTAAAATGGGGTGATATTGATAATAGCACTTTGCTCTAAGTGTTGTTGGTTGTTTTGTTTTGTTTTTTAAAGAATAGTTTATTGATTTTTAGAGACAGAGGAAGGGAGAACAGAGAAATATACAGGAGAGTGTAACATTGATCAACTCCCTCCTACATGCTCCTCCTACCGGGGATCAAGCCCACAACTTAGGCATGTGCCCTGACAGGGAATAGAACCAACAACCTCGTGGTACACAGAACAATACCCAACCAACTGATCCACACCATCCAGGGCAGGGCTGGTTGTTTTAAGGAAGAAATAATATAATATATATAAAGTGCTTAGTTTGTGCTTCAGCACTTAAAGTTCTCAAGAAATGTAAGTTGTCATTACTTTTCTGAGATCTCTTGAAAAAACAATTCCTAGGAAGGAAAAATGAAACATTGATGCATTATTACAATTTGGATCTTATAAGCTAGGCTAAAATAGAAATTGACCTCAAGGATTCAATAGTCTTGAAGGGTCTCAAGAAGATAGTAAAAAGTCACGTTTTATGATTTGACTATACAGTATTGCACACATATTTAAGGTGATTCTTGAATTTTAGTCCTACAGCTGATGGTTATATCCTTTCTATTAACTAAACCTTTAATTGAAAAATAGATTACAGCTTTTCATAAGGTAACCACAATGCTCTGATGATCCCAAATATGGTCCATTGCTCTGAGAAGCTCTAGCCCGGCTTGCCAAAACATATGAGCTGAAAGCAGAATCATGCAAAAGGTTTCATCCCATTTTTAACATTTTTCATCCCATTTTTGACATTCTTAAAATTATGACACTACCAAAAATTGTTTGCTAATCCTAATATATAAAAAGCCAGGGGACGTCAAGACCTAAACAACCGGGTGGACGACCCAACAGCAGGCTGCTGGCGGGAGGCCCAGAGGGAGAGGCAGGGCCTGATCAGTCAGCAGCTGTCAGTGGAGCATTCTGGATTTCCCAGAGGAGCCAATGGCTGCCTAGGAGGTGGAGCTATTGAGGCTGACTGGTATAGAAACTGACCAATCAGAACCTAATCTGGGTGAACTACAAAGGCAGAACCTAAGGTGGGGGCTAAGAAGGGGTTTTAAGGGCAACAGCTGTTTGGTGTAAAGTGTAAGAAAGTGGTTCAATTTTTTAATAACCAGTCTGGCAGTATAGAGCATATGGCTGACTATCAGTCCAGATATAGGGGTAATGTATTTTTGTCTGCCCAAAAGCAGTATCTCCTGCTGAAAAAGGCTTCCCCCACCCCATTTAAGCAATCCTATCCTATATAATCTATCTAAACTAATAAAAGGATAATATGCTAATTAGACTGGGTCAACCGGCCATTTTCCAGACGTCCAACTTCCTTCCGGACAAAGCCATGGTGGTGGGGGCTGATGCAGAGGCAGTTAGGGGTGAGATCAGGCTGGCAGGCGAGAGCAGTTGGGGATGAGATCAGGCTGGCAGGGGGTTAGGGGTGATCAGGCTGGCAGGGGAGGGCAATTAGGGGTGACAAGGCCTACAGGGTAGGGCCATTGGGGGCAACCAGGCTGGCAGGGGAGGGCAGTTGGGGGCATTAGGCAGGCAGGCAGGTGAGTGGTCAAGAGCCAGTGGTCCTGGATTGTGAGAGGGATGTCCGAGAGGTCCCAGATTGGTGAGGGTGCAGGCCAGGCTGAGGGAAACCCCTCCTCCCAGTGCATGAATTTCGTGCACCAGGCCTCTAGTAGATTATAATCATTCCCAATAGGATACTTAGAAAATAAATTTTTAATTAGGGAAATTAAAGAAAAAATTTAAGTAAGAGCAGAGGCAACATTATGTGAAGTGAAAAGTTTTCAATATACAGGATACACTCAATTTCCAAAAAACCACAAATAGATATAATTGGTAGTCACTCAACCAAAGTTTCAATGAAACTGTAAATGTTGGTTATTCCCCAATTTCAACACATTGTGATGGTTGATTACTCAATAGAGTCCTAACTGATCCCAGGGAGAGGCCTTCAAGCCACAGACTTCATTCCACTTACTTCTGAGTGTATAAAACAGCTGTAATATCTCAGGGCCAGTCATTTTCCATTTCCTACAGTGGCATTATAGAGAAGAAACTGACCGGAGAGTCTGAGGTAAGAAAAGTCTTACATACCATTGTAAACTAAGATATATAATTTATATAGAAAAATATAGATACACACATATCCTGTAAACTGCCACAGGTAAAATTATTGATACTGTCATGTAATGGTTACTTGGGGATTTGTAATCTACGTAATTAGACAATCATTTAAAGTAAAACTTTTTCTTAAAATCTTCACCCAGCCATAGTAAGTGCATATTTTAGAATGACCACAAATAAATCTTTTTGGGGATGGAGGGCTGGCTGGGTGGCACACTGAGATGGTTACAGAGTGAGGCTCATCATTTTGAATTGCATGGGTCTCAATGCAATACCAGGAAACATGCAATACCAGATATTCTCTAAAGTATGCACAACCGCCGCTTTATTTGTAGCCTCCTGTTTTACCTTTAAAATGTTCTGTATTTACATTCCAGTTTGTGACCTATCATGCTGATTTTAACATAAAATTACTTGAGGGTTTTCTTATAAATTCTTGTATAAAATTGATGCTCCAGGAAGATACTTCTAATGTTTTCAGAGACATACATCCATATACTCCTCTGGGTGCTGCAGCTTGAGAAGTAGTTGGTAATTAAGCTATGTCCTGACTACAAGATACGATCTAGAATTCTGGGATGTGGCTTATTTACCCTTTGCTTAATGTGGTTTTGAATAATTCTTGAAACCTTGAATATCTTACTGTTGTAAATGCTCAGCTTGAAAACTATCTTCTCTAAAATTGTCTCCTGAATTTTTTTCTCTTTTATCTTCTATCTGCTCTCAATTTTTGTGATTTCTACGTATAGTGTTTGTGACACATTACCTCACATTATAAAAATATCTGTGTCTGTCTTTCCTTACTGTCTGCCAGATGGCAGAAATCATGCTTGATCATTAGATCCCTGATAGCACCTAACACAATGCTTTGCACATAGTTAAACTATGTGTGAATATGTGTATGTCTGTGAGGAGCATACGTGTGTGTGTGTGTTGTATACATATAACATTTTTACTGTTAATTGCCTTTACTGCCAGTCTTCCTATAGAATTCTGAACTGGATAATTTTGTCACCATCATAACATAATCTGTGTTTTTTTTAATCCCAATTTGAGTTTTGATCTATATGATAAACAATGAAGACAATATGGCCATTACTTAAAGACAATATGATTAGATCTTGAGTACATATTTTTCTGTTACATTTTATTCTTCAGTCTCATAAATATGTAGGAAGCATTAAGAGGTGATAAAATCCCCCTAGAACAGCCGTGGGCAAACTACGGCCCACGCCGAATCCGGCCCGTTTGAAATGAATAAAACTAAAAAAAAAAAAGACCGTACCCTTTTATGTAATGATGTTTACCTTGAATTTATATTAGTTCACACAAACACTCCATCCATGCTTTTGTTCCGGCCCTCCGGTCCAGTTTAAGAACCCATTGTGGCCCTCGAGTCAAAAAGTTTGCCCACCCCTGCCCTAGAATCTCAATTAAGCACCTCAAAGCCACCCCAAAATAATAATAGTGACTTAGATAATTGACATGTTCCTTAATGCAAAACTTTAAATAATCTTTAGAAAACTTTGTAATGTAAAGACCTAAAATAGTGTGCTTACTAAGGTCCCTGAAAGCAGAAACTTTCTCACATCTATATATGCCTGACATTAGAACAGTGTCTGACACTTGCTTGGTGCTCAAGAAATACTTCATGAGCAAATAAATGAATACATATGAGGGCAACCTGAAGAAAAGTGCCCCAGTCAACCCCTCTTTCCAACTTGATTGCCTCCCCACCCCTAATATCTAGTTCTACTGTAGCTGCACCATGACAAAGGAGTGGATTAAAGCCCTGGCCAGTGTGACTCAGTTGTTTGGAGTGTCGTCCCATACACCAAAAGGTGGCAGGTTAAAAACACAGCTGATTGATGTTTCTCTCTCTCTCTCTCTCTCTCTCTCTCTCACTCTCACTCTCCTTTTCTTTTTATTGGACACAATAAAAAGGCTTGGGGAATAAGGTGGAAGGGGGCAGGAGTGGAGTGGGGGGTCAATAGGGGAAAAGGGGGATATCTGTAATACTTGCAACAATAAAGATAAATTTAAAAAATAAAAATAAACAAATAAAATGGTGAATTAAAAGAAGGGGGTTAATGACTAGTGGTAGCATCAATTAGGGGAAATTACCCACTCATGTTTGAAGTCAAGTAATAGATATATGTTTACTGTATTAGTGACAAAATTTTTTAAATGCTGAAGATTCTGTTTTATTGTCCAAATCTCTATTAAATATGTGATTGATTAAATATTTAATTGAACTCAGTTTTCTCAAATATTTTTAGCAACCATAACTAATATATTAATTATAACACAGTATCATAAGATAAAGAGTTTACAATTAAAATTAAAATAAAACAAAATGTCAATAATTAGCCCCTTTAAACACCATGGAATATTTTGGGTTGTCTAGAAACTGATGCAAATAATTCTGTCACCTAAATTAATTTTTTGGTCATTATTATATGGAATGTTGTTTAAACTTCCTGAGGTCTCAAAAATAACTGCTTACCCCCACACTGACATTCTTTTTATAAACTGAGGTATTATTTCATTCCAGAAACTACTTTTATTACTGTGCCCCCACACTGACACTCTTTTTATAAACTGAGGTAATATTTCATTCCAGAAACTACTTTTATTACTGTGTTCAGATGAAGTATTATCCTCCAATAATATATGAATGTTTGTTTTTAAAATATTTGATGTCATATAGTTATAAAATTATAAAGTAACCTTTGATTTTACCTGGAAAACAATCTTCTTCATTAACAAATAGTTTGAGGCCCCAAGATTATAAAGTGTCTTGACTAACATCAAAGAGCTATTGATAATGCAATATACACTGTAACTGGATCGTTTGATTTTATGCAAACATTTGGTCTTTTTGCTGACTTTTAGGCTATTTCTGCATAAGATGAAAGTTCTTCTTCTGATCACAGCCATCTTGGCAGTCTCTCTTGGTTTCCCTGTAAGTATCCATTCTACACTCCAGAATATTTACCAATTTACTAATTTTTTGTTCTAATCAAGAATCCTAAGATTTTTTTCCCCTCCACACAGTATGCTACTTTATAAACATGCCTGACATCTGTGCTTTTTTGCTATAATCTGTTTACTTCTTTTTTATTTTTTAACATAAACATTATAGTCTAGAAAATATTATAAATCATGTATTATTCACTGCATAGCTCAAGTCCACATAGCCTTGCTACAGTGATGAATTTGAATCATTTAAAATACATATGAATATTTTTTCAGAAAAATAGTTTCTACAATATTTTCTGGATAGGTAAATCCTAGATTTTTTAAAAACAAATACTCAGAGTTAGGTAATAGGTAGTCCATTTCTTTCAAATATATATATTTCAGTTCATGTGCTTCATCCGCATGAGTTGAATTAATTTCATTGTTTGAACTTCAGGTCTCCCAAGATCAGGAAAGAGAACCACGAAGTGTAAGTTATATTTTCTCCTTTTAACATGTAAGATTTCCATGAGAAATATCTGTAACTATGGTTAAAGATACTCCCTTATTCAAACTTCTCAAACTCTAGAGAAATTCTTAAAGAGCTTAGGTATTAGCACTCAACAATGTAGACTTCAGGGATTTGATCTCTGCTTATAAGAATGGAATTACCTGAGCATCGCATGTAACAGTGGGATCCGTATTGAAACATGAACCACTGTGTAGCGAATTGTTATATCTTTTTTTAAAAATATATTTTATTGATTTCTTACAGAGAGGAAGGGAGAGAGATAGAGAGTCAGAAACATCGATGAGAGAGAAACATCGATCAGCTGCCTCCTGCACACCCCCTACTGGGGATGTGCCCGCAACCAAGGTACATGCCCTTGACTGGAATCGAACCTGGGACCTTTCAGTCCGCAGGCTGATGCTCTATTCACTGAGCCAAACCAGTCAGGGCGAATTGTTATATCTTTTTCTAAACTTATCAAGCCTAATGAAGGCTCATAATTGCTCATGCCCCTACTCTGCTTTAACTCTACCAAGTCCATTCCAGGGAAAGATTAATGATAATAATAATAATAATAATAATAATAATAATTCTTACTATTTTCGGTGTTAAATTCACAAAAAAGACTATTTGGGGCTAAACAGTTAATCCAAAAAAATTTAAAGAGGAAAGAAAATTTGAAAAATGGGAGTTTTATTTAGGAATTTGTTTATACTCATAAAAATATTGTTATCTAAAAAGAAGGATGGTGTTTAGGCTAAAACTACACAGTGTTAAGGATACAGAACTTGATAAAGATCTGGATAGAAGATGGACGGGGGAAAGGGGAGAAAGAAGAGATAAAGAGGAGAGTATGTTTAATGCATGATTTGGGTAAAGACCTTGTATAAAGGCAAAGGGAGAAATTTGATGCCCTCTTACCCACCCCCTCTCTCTTGACCTTGTAATTATAGAAGCAATTATCAGAAAAATTTGGCTATGAGTATAAAGATACAAGAACACAAGTTACCACTAAGTAATTTCCTAAAATTATTCAAAATGATGCAAATTAATCAAATCTTTATTCATAGTACATATAGGAAAGGTAAATGATTTTAGAGCTTCTAAAGCCTAAGATCCACATGTTAAAAGACTATTTTATCTCTCCTTGTAAAGAGTAAAACAAGCCTTTTAATTTCTTTTGTTCAACAGGTGAGCGGGAGCAACGAATCACCCGCACTGTATTATGTGCCTCCTTACCGATATCCATTTGGCCGATATCCACCATTCCCATACCAAGTATACCCATGGTTTAGATATTACTACTTCCCTGTTCCAATACCTCTGCCTGACCCTACACCTATTAGTGGACAGTAAACAAAAAAGTGTCCCAGTGCAATTTAAGATGAAATGAGTGGTAAGTATACAAAGTATAAAGCATGTATTTTTTTAAGTTTGTTGTCTGTGGATTGGAATGCATCATTCCATGAAAAATAAAATTACAAATTTGTTATTGTTGTTGTTAATCCTCACCCGAGAAAAATTTTCTACTGACTTTTAGGGAGAGTGTAAGAGAAAGGGAAAGACAGAGAGAAAGATCGATGTGAGAGAAACACATTGGTTGCCTTCTTCACAAACCCCGACTAGGGCCCAGGCCGGGAGGAGCCTGCAACCAAGGTACATGGCTTTCACCAGAGTCGAACCCTGGACCCTTTGGTCCATAGGCCGACGCTCTATTCACTGAGCCAAACTGGCCAGGGCTAAAATTACCATTTTTAAACTTAGCCACACTACTGAGTTACCATTTGTTTCGATTTTTTTTTTTCTCTGATAGAGATTGTTAGGGTGTCTACTCAGAGGTACGTACAGGTGTCCTTCCATGATCCAATCAACATAGTAGTTTAAACCCCTCATTTTCTGTGATGTAATAGAAACAAACAACTTCTTATTAAAATATTTTTACAAAATATTTTTAACATTTTTCTATTATAATCAACATCTGTGTATGTTGGGGCTGAATCAGAAGGCTAAAGAAGGCAAAACTTTAACCAAAGTTCAGATCTTAATAAACGGACTTTTGGATCTAGAATCTTCCGACTACTCCTTAGAAAATTATGTATTTTTCTAATTAATTTTAAAACTGCAAATTTAGTCACATTATTATAAAAATTCTGAAGGCTGAATGTTTGTTATAATAGAGACCCCTATCATCTCATTATATCAAAAAACAAAGTTAATGGTTTGTCAATTACCAGATAAATTGAGGGGAAGTAGACTATATTAAAGATTATATTAGGACCCAGAGGATTATTTTGTTTCCTAGTTTTTAGAAAAACAAAATTCAGCTAATACTGCCTCTAAAAGACTTTTGTCTTCTTTCTTGAATTTACTCAGTGTACCCGAGAAGAAAGTTTTCCAGTTCTTGAATTAGATGTACTTTTGAGACAATATTTGTAATTAAAAAGCAAAAACTTTTCAAGTTAGCAAACCAGTATTACATGAAATGTTGAAAGGTGTTTTTAAAAAGAAGAAGAAGGGGGGAAAAATGAAAGATAAAATGTATAAACATTAAAATGGCAATAAATACATATCAACAATTGAATCTATAAATCAAAATAAACAAATAAGAAATCTAATGAACAAAATAAACTGGTGAATAAAATAGAATCAGAGGCATGGAAACATGGAACAGATGGCAAATCTCAGATGGAAGGGGGAGGGGAGGCAGGAAGAGATTAACCAAAGATCTTACATGTATGTATGCAGTACCCATGGACACAGACAATTGGGTGGTGAAGGCCTGGGGAAGGTTGGGAACCAGTGGAGGAGGGCAATGGTGGGGGGGAGAGGGGAACATCTGTAATACTCAAAACAATAAAGATTTTTTTAAAAAGAAACTGTAAGTTCACAAGCAAATGATCCATTAGGATTAATAACTGTATGCCCATGATTTATTGCAGGTCACTAAAACTGATTGTGAGCCACTTCTTTGAAGAATCAATAATCCTGTTAACAAAAGAAAAATAAATATAATTGAAGTGACATACAGTATTCTCTCATCAATTCTTTACTGGTCCTCTTTTGTTGACATAAAAAAAATACCATGGTTTTCTATTTTCTAAATGTGCATTGACAGGGCCTCGCTGAAGTAGCTCAGGTGAAGAGTGTTAGCCTAAAGATCTAGATGTGCATTACCAGTAATTATGAAAAATAAAATTTAACAAATTTTAATATATACTTCTTGATGATTAAACATTCTAGGAAAAGTATGGGGAGTGGAAGTAACCAAAATCAACCAGCCCTGAAATACCTTGAATGAAAGTCTATTTGGCAGCTTATGCTCTACAGTTGCACTGATTGTATTAATAGAGCCAGAGGTTGATTTAATTTTTTTAAAAAGTATGAGTAATTGAGTCTCAATTACTCAAGTAAATCTGTACTTTATTTACAGTAGGGTATTAAGCTTGATGTATGGGTAAAGGATATCAAAAGCAATCAAGTACTGTCCCTAACTTCAAAAAACTCATAATGATTGAGATCCTAAAAACATTTTTATCATGCTTGTAGGTTACAAAGTCCTTTCTTTGAATCATTATAACATCAAATCTATATATATAAAAGTCTAAGTGACAGAACATATGTCTATTCAACTAACTGGCTGGTACATATGATGCGCACTGGCAATCTAAAAATAAACTGACTTGCGCATGTGCGATACATATAAAGCTCTTGCTGGTGCCAATTGCACGGGTGTGTTTCAATCTGTCATTGTTGATTGTGAATTTGGTTGTTTTGGTTGGCATTCTGAAGCTGAAAGAAAGTGGCATTGTCGACACAATATGAATGAAGACCAACTATTGGCACAACTGTCCCCCTCTGACACTGGCCTCCCATTTAAATTAATTCGAAGACAGTTTCCTGTGATGCCAGCATTTGTGATGACTATTAATAAATCATAAGGACAAACTCTAGACAGAGTAGGAATATTCCTTCCTTAACCCATTTTTGGATATGGTCAGTTATATGTTGCTTTCTCTCTAGTTCAAAGACCATGTGATGTTAAAGTTAAGTTATAAATACTTCATCACAAGGGAAATTAGTCAAGCACTCTGAAAGTGTTTTTATTCTTAATGTGGTATACAGGGAGATATTAGAATAATTTTAATCAGTTTATCAGTCATAGTTTTTATCAATGTTGTTTTTACATCATGTTTTTGTTGTTTTTATATCATGTTTTTATTGTTTTTGTATTATGTTTTTGTTTTTATATCATGTCTTTGTTGTTGTTATATCATGTTGTTATTGTTTATTTACTAATCAATTTATATATTATTTTCATATACATTTTACTAATTTTCTTTCATCTCTGACACTTCTATTGTAGAGAAAGGGTGAATAGTGATATTAAAATATTTCTTCTAATTAATTTCCTTTCAATGTGCACGAATCCATGCACTGGGCCACTAGTCTTTACATAATCACTGTACAGTAATCACATTTCTAATATGGGTAAACTGAAAATCATGAAAGTCCTGTGGACCTATGCAGTCATAGATCAAGTATGTGGCAGAAGAGAAATACAAAACCAGGTCATTCCAATTCCTCGGCCTTTATTTCAGCTGCAGGTCTACTAAAACAACTTCTGAGCCCAGGACTCCATGATGGCAGTGCCAAAGACTAGTTAACTCCATCTTTTTTCACTTTATTTCAGGAGGAAAAATCAAACCCATGCAAAAAAGGGAAACTGCTACCCATCTCCCCCTCTGTTAATGCCTGCCACACTGCCACCAATGTTATCTTTGAAAACACATGCTGACTTATGTTTCTGACTTGCTCCAATGCCTTGGAAGGCTTCTTATTGCCTACTAGAGGCTCGGCACACGAAATCATGTGTGGGTATGGTCCCCAGGCCAGGCCTGTGATCAGGGCCATCTTCCCTGGCTGCTGGCAGCTGGCCCTGCCCCCTGCCGCCACCCACCCTGGTTCCCTGTTCACCATCCAGCAATGGGAGCCTGACGGCCGGGGGAGGGACCAAGAGGTCAGCCGTTCCTGTCTGCTCACCAGCCCCACACCCACCGCTGGTCGCCCTCCGTGTGTGGGGCAATTGGCAGGACGGGGGCCTTGGCCTGGTGTGCCCACATCCCCCGCCACCCACCCCAGGTCTCCGTTCACCATAGGCAATCGTAGCCTGCCGGCCAGGGAAAGGGAGTAAGAGGTGGTCAGTGCACCTCATAGTGACTGGTCAAGTGGTCATTCTGGTCATTCTGCCATTGTGGTCGCTGGACTTTTATTATATAGGATAGTATAAAATCTGCTTTCCTTTGCATGGCATCCAAGGCCTTCTACATACTAACCTCAAGCTTCTTTTCAAACGCCCTGCCATCAGCCCAAGCCTCCCTTACAGCCCCTGCTGTCACACCAGGCCATTGCCATTCTCCACAACTGGCCTTTACTCTCACACAGCTGTGCCTTTGCTTATGCTGCCCTCTCTTCATGGAATGTCCTTCCATTCCTGTGTTTTAGTGTGTAAATCCAATTTATCTTTCAAAACCTAAATCCAATATTATGACTTTCATGAGAAACTTTCTCCTATCTCTCCAAACAGAATGAATCACGAATCACTTTCACGCTTCCCCACTGCATTTTTTCACTTATTTATGACTCTTATTATGCTTTAGCTTCCAATAAATAATATATTTCTATAGCCTTCTTGAGGAGATTGTAAGTTCCTAGAGGATCACAATAATATAACCATTCCCCAGTACTTAGCAGAGTAGAAGGTAGTTGGTGAATGTTTGATAAATGAAAGATATTAATAAAATCTTCACACATTTCATTTCCAAAATATATGTTTTTATATCTCTGACCTATATCAATGCTGTGGCTGACCAGCAGACCCTGTGGAAGAGAGGGCTAAGGGACTGCCTGGCTAAAGGAACCAGGCATCCTCGATTGTCTGCCTTGTTAGGCTTTTATTGTAGCAGCAGTTTGAGATAAAGTTTATCTTTTAGATACAATCAGTAGTGAAATTAATTTTGGGAGGACACATGTGTTTGTAGTGTCTTTTAAGTAAGGACACCCAAAGGTTAAGCATAAGAATTCCAGTAAACACCCGGGGGTATGCATAGGCACAGACTTGTTTGGAAAAGTCAAGGAATAATTAGGGGCACTGCCGTCGACACTCCCATAAGTTGGAATTTCAATATACAGGGCAAGTGGCCTTCCACACACTTCCCTTTTCTCAGAATGTACTCCTTACAAACTTTCCAACCAAATCTCGTGTGCTCCCCAATATATCAATATATAATTTAGCTAAAGATTTTTTTTTGTGAGAGAAATAAAAAACTTCTTAAGATAAATATTTAAATGATAACAGTTCTTTCTTATTTACAACACTAGCATCTATCCTCTGTTACAGAAATTGTAGGGCCCATAAAATGTCAAGTTATGAATAAAATTATTTGTTCCAAGACAATGCAAGCATCACAAAATATATTTATGTCTATGTCTTAAGTATTTAACATTTGTGTCAGCTTTGTAAAAAGACAAGTTTAGAGTTTTTTAGTTTAACAAGTATATTTTTCTCTTTCATATAAAGTAAAATGCACATAGCCAAAGCTTTGTTAACTTTACTAAGGGACAATTTGTCCTGATCACCAGTTCCCATAAATCCCATAACAGACACTCTAGCAGGTGGTGATGAAAATAAACTTTCTTGTGGTACACGACAGGAGTCATTCAACAAGATTGCACAATGAGCCTTCCATTATGTCACAATGGCAGCCTTTGTCCCTACAGGTAAGTTATCAGAAAATTATAAAAATTCTCTTTGAACAAAGATTACATTTCTCCACCCAAGTTTAAATTGTTCATAGCTGAGACCCTTAGCGTCATGAAGGAAATTCTGCCATGACCCATAAACTGCCTATGAACCAAGGCCAGCCTAATGAGCCTTTTGGCATGATTTAAACAGGGAAACTGCTGTCTCCCTTAGCCATCTTCAGGGATTATATGTTCCTCAAACAATAAATATTCATTGTTTTGTATGAAAGTCAGTGATCCCAGTTAAAACAGCAAGAAGATCAAACTGTCCTCAATATAATTTGGTACATTGATTTTATAGGGAATGTTTCCTAACCTTACAGTTGACAGATTAGAGGCTATTGCATGACTGAAGCAGGACATTAATGGGAAACCAAAATGAGGGGCACAAGAAGGTAGGAAATCAGAGCCTGAGGAGGGGCCAAAGGCAAACCTTGGCAGCTCTGAAGTTAAGGAAGACCAGCTCTGTAATTTACTCTTTCCTCTGAGTGTGCGTGTGTGTGTGTGTATGTGTGTGTGTGTGTGTGTGTGTGTGTGTGTGTGTGAAGGCTATGATATGTGTCTTTAACTCTCAGGTTAGAACTTTTATGCACCTCAAATGATGTCATTGTAACTTTTGGGGGGAGGTGGGTAGGGGAGATACTCTCATTAACATTTAACTAATAGATTTGTGAAACAAATATATGCTATTAAAATTAATCAGTTATTTACCCCATTGGATTTTGGGCAACATCATTCCTGGTCCTGTCACCTTTGTTTATTGTGGTTGGTGGAACAGTTTCTCAACAAATCAGTCAACCAGAGTTCCACTTTTTTTTGTTATCCAATGGTTTATGGGGATAGAATCCACAAAAGCACTGTTTATCAAAGTGTGTTTCTTGAAGCATTATTTTCACCAGGTAGCTCCCCAAAATAAATGTTCATCCTCAAACAGCCATTCAAAATTTACAGAATACATGCATAAGATAAAATTCTTGAGAATGCCAGCTTAACAAATCATTTTGCTTAACTACATTTCCCAAACTAAATTGACAATAGAATGATCCCCATATAAAACAGTTAAGATCAGTTTGTCCTTGAACACACTGTTCTTTTTTAAAAATGTAATCAGTGATAGAGACAGAAGGCACCACTGACTATTAAATAATTTTTTATGTAAAAGTAAACAAAGAGCTAAATTCATCTCTACTACTCTATTAGTTCCTTAGGAAGAGGACTCACATGTCTTCCATATAATCTTTCAGATTGTATTAATTCTCTTAAAAAATACTAATTTTGTGCCAGTCATTGTGCTAAAACCTAGGGATTTGGGCAATTGATTTTTTTCACCTTTAAAAATCTTACAATCTAGTGAGGGGAGATAAACATGTATGAAATTTCAATAAATAAACACACCCATACAGCATTTACAGAGTTGTTTGTTTTTAAAACAGAAGGGAAACTAGTTCTGCCTACATAGATTAGGAAAGGCCCCACAGGTGACTTTGAGCTGAATCTTAATGGATAAATGGGTTATTGACAATTATATAAGCATAAACTAAGTGTTCAACAGATGTTTACTAGATGGGAAACTCTATAAAATTGGTATTTTTAATGGCATTTGGCTTCATTGGGCAAAGTAAAAGAGCAAAATTTGGGAATAAAATAATTAAAAACCTATTTCTAATTAATATATGAAGATTTTTAGCCTTGGGAGTAACCTCTGTCCTTAGAAACAAAAGGAAAATAATAAATATCTTAGAATTACTCTTGTTCAGAACATTCATTACTGTTAATTTTTCATATAGAGAGGACAAATGTCATCTGGTGAGCTGATGTTTGTGAATGACTAAGACATTCAAGAGAGTATGTTCCCAAAATTCCTTGTCAATTCAGTAATACCCAGGCAGAGTTGAAACTTCTGGCAAAACTTGGGTCAAACCAAGATAGCTGAAGGTAATTAATGGCAATAGAGCAACGGGAGGCATCGATAACTGAAGTGCCCCTCCCTCCAATCACTTAAAAAAGCTTCTAGTTTCTTTCAACTACTCTAGACTTTCATGTGGGATTAAAATAAAACTAGAGGACCACACTGAAATCCAGCTGCAATCACTCAAAACAGAACTAGGCTAGAGCTCAGCTTCCCCAACAGCTGAGGGGAAATTAGTTCAAATGCTCCCATCGAAAAATCAATCCCAGAAAACTCATCTCTAATCCACATATACTAGCTTTCAGTAAAATAAATTAGAATTCTAGGAGAATGAGATAATCCAGTATGCCTGTCCTCCTTAGTTCTTCATGACCAAGTTATGACTTTATGCAGAAGAAAGTAATGATTTCCAAACTTTCTTCCATGTAAAAAAAAAAAAAAATTCAGGTGCTTATTGACTATGCAGACTTCTGGGAAAACACTTTCCCTAAAAATTCAAACTTAATAGTGTGGGGTGAGACAAGAATTTGCAACTTAAACAAATAGTTCAGATAATTAATCATTCGTGCAAAAAATTTTATTTCTAATATGTGTCAGACTTAGGTCTATGCACTGAGAAACTTATCTTCCAGTGGAAGAAGATAAAGAATAGTAAATAAACATATACAAACTTTAAAAATCATTTGATATTGTGATTGTTATGAAAAGTAAAAAGTGATGGAGGAAAGGAAATGACTAATTAGAAAAGGTGCCAGAGAAAGTGCTTCTAAGAAAAAAAATTCAAGCTGAAAACTGAATAATATAAATGACACACTAATGAGAATAATTGGAGTAAAAACATTTCAGAGACTATGAACAAAAGTGAAAAGTTTTTAATTTGGGAAAGGAACAGAAAGGCCATCGAATCTTCCACATAGTGAGAAAAAATGCAGTAGGTGACAAGTTAAGAAGGATAGGGAGAGACTAAATTATATCAAAACTAATAGGCCCTGATGAAGTATTTGGAATTTATTCTAAGTGGCTTTTAAAAAACTTTAAGCAGGAGAATAATCATATGAGTAATATGTCCAAAAAATAACATTTTTATAACTGTGTGAGGAGTAACTTTAAGGTGAAAAGAATGAAATTAGTGACACCTGTTAACATAAAAAAACCTTTGAAACCTGTAAAGAATTTTTGTGAAGATTATTTGAGCCAAACTGTCAACATATGCTGGGAAGCAGAACCTCAACGAATTGAGGTAATGCTCCAGAGAATGGCGGGGTTACATTTGTATTTATACATTGCAATCAAAGGAGGGACGTAGGTGGGTTACATGAAAATCATTGGTGATAGATTAAGGAGGAGGGATAAAGCAAAGCAGGGGAAATCCCTGGGATTGGATAAAAAGTAAAATGATGGACACATACTTAGGTGGGTGCAGGATCAATTAACATAATAATGAAGAAATTTGTGGTATCTGTCCTGGTGCCCAGCACATTTGGTTGTGCCCCAGGGCCTCCAGAAAAAGAGAAGTTACAAGTTACCCAGACATTTCAAGGATAGGTTATTATAGATGCAAAAAGACAGATAGGCCCAGTTAAGGTAAAGGTTGGCCTTGTCAGTGAAGATACTGGCCTAGGACATAACTGCCCACCATAACTGCTTTTAAAGTTTAATTTCAGACCATCCTTTGTGGTTACTTTAGGTCTCTGAGTTTGCAAGACTGCCATGCAGGCCTCTCCTGAGCTTGTCAGGACAGCATGTGGCCCCTTTTGTCCACACACCAGAAAGGGAACTATTCAGATGGCCAGGTGTGAGCTATCACTAAATGGGACTGACGAAGGCAATAAAGATAAGACTAGAAAGTGATGACAGATTTAGGATATGTTGTTAAGATAGGGCTTATAATTTTTCTAATGGATTGTTGGGGAAGAGAAGACAAAGATGAAGTCATTGAGAAATAAAAGACAGAAGAGAAAAAAACACATGCATGTGAATATCACCAAAATAAGAGAAAATAGATAAAGTACATATCAGATGTAAGAAATGCTCACAGAACAATAAGTTGTTACAGGTAAAAGAATGTATATGAGTTAATAATCATCATTTCACTTATTACAATAGTAGAGGCCCAGTGCACAAAATTCGTGCACGGGTAGGGGGGGTTCTCTCAGCCCAGCCTGTACGCTCTCACACTGGCTCCTAACTGCTGCTCGCCTGCCTGCCTGATCACCCCTAACCACTCTGCCTATCTGCTTCATTGTCCCTAACCACTCACCTGCCTGCCTGATTGCCCCTAACCACCTCTGCCTTGGCCTCTGCCACTGTGGCTTCATCCAGAAGGATGTCCGGAAGGACGTTCAGCTGTCTGGTCTAATTAGCATATTATACTTTTATTATTATAGGTATTTACTTCCAAGGGCTTGAAATGTAAACTTATGAGCCCACAATAACCTCTTACCCAGCTTCACCACTGTATGAGTAGTTTTATGAATAGACACTGATTATCAGGGTCTAAACAAAAAGAAGCTGTAGTTTGACAAAATAGCCTTGCTGGTCTTCTTCCCAGACTCCAAGGATGTTTCAGGAGTACGCCATGGCACTTAAGATGAGTATGTGACTAAATCAATGTTGGTGAGTCAGTTCCAAACTACAAACACTCTGTTTTGAGACTTCATTCAGCACCAACCCATCATCCTAAAATTATCATAGGACTTGTGATATTCCTGTTGCTTTTCTTTGGAAAACAGTAGGGTATCTGAATAGCTCTAATATAGAATTCACCTAGTTCATCTACAATAGTCACTCAAAACTTCATAGATCTCTTAGATTGCCTTAGGTCAATATATACAGAGAATATTTAGTGTCACTAGTATTCAAGTCAATTGGACTGTGAGCTCCACAGAGCAAGGATCTTTGCTTGCTTTGGTTACTAATTTATCCCTAATGCCTGGAACAGTATCTGAAATAATTTTAGTACTCAAAGAATAATATTCAGTTTCACAAATCTCCCACGAGAGCCAGGTTCCTATTTCAAGTGGATGGGTGACACCACTATAGAAATGTTTTTCTTTTGGTAGGGGGAAGATTCCTAGCATTCCCAGGTAAAATATATTTTCCTGCTAAACCAATATTTTAAAGTTGTTCTGAGTCTCTGGTACTTGTGAATTAAATAACAACTCAAGTGAGAACCAATATCATTTTGTAGTTTTATAACTATGACTGAGAGTTGCCATGTGGAATAAAATACCTTCTTAATTAAGAAATTGACCAGACCATAATCTTCCAATTATCACTTGGTCATCAAAACCAAAGGAACAATGTGACTAAACAGTCCAAATAGAATGGCTGGTCTTATTTCTTTAACAGCTGTTTTAGCAATTTTGAAACTCAGACACCTTTCTCTGAACAGCAGAAGCCAACTATTCTGAGAAATAGAAAATTTTAATTTACTCAGTACAACCTAGATAAACATTCTAGGATTATGAACATTTTCCTAACACTCTAAGACATGAAATACTTCTAAGAAAAAGACAGGAATGTAAAAAAAAAAAAACCCACAATGCTGATATTATTTCTTGTTTGTACTCTGGCAGTCCTACATGGATTCCTGTAAATATCTCAATTAGGCCAGGCCTTCACGGCTAAAGTGAAGTCACAGTTCACATTTTCCCCAGAGAAATGCAAGCAAAAGAAAATATTATTTCCTGAGTTATCTAGGCAAATTGTTTGCTTAACTGTATTTTACCAAAATACCTTTCCCTCATATTGGTGGCATTTCAGAAAGAGCTGTCATTGACATAGAAAAATTATCCCCAATTCAATAATTAAATTTTTTAGATCCTTAATGGTTCACCAATATTATTGAAATTTAAAAATCTGAATACAATTTTGATTCATAAAAATTAAAAATCAACCAGTTGATAGCTTATATATTAAATGCTTATACCATGAACTTATTTAAGAATACATATTGCAGCTCAAATGCAAACGACTTCCCACTTTATACTGATTAAAATATTTTACATTTGGATTTAACTTGTAAGAAATTTCACTTGAGTGTGTAAGAGGTGGTAACTTTTCTAATTTTTAAAGGTCAATAGTTGTAATTCTAGGAGAAAAAAGTCCAATTGCAGCTCATAATATATGTAGGGTTGCTTGATATCCAGGTTCTTAAACTAAAAAGAAACATTTAAAATATGAAAATGTGGCTAGCTATTTTTAATTCTAACAGTAGCTTTAAATTCAAATTGGTGGGATTAGTTCATTATGAATGCAATTAATATTTTTTAAATGCCTCTATACTTCTTCATAAAACATAAAAAATGAATTATTTAAAAGGTGTGAATAGTCTCTTTTCAAGCTTTATGAATGGTAACTCTATTTCCCCCTCTACATTTCATTAACTAAGATTGACCCAAAGATAACCCGGCTGTCATCAAATCTTTCCTTTTTGTCATCTTCCTATTGGGTAAAACATAGGAGGAAAATTAATCGCATGATGTAAGGCACTAATACCCTTTAATTAGTCTTCAGTTATTTACTTTGAGACTTCTCTGGAGTTGGGAATCTAATTCAACCTACTGCCAAGCAAGACCCAACAAGCACAAGGAAAGGTAATTATATTGAAACATCAGGAGAGAATGATTCCTTTTCACACTGGCTATTAATAACACTATCAAAGTTATTCTAGAAGTACATTTTCTTCCCTTGAGCTTTAAATTGTTAAGCTTGAATACATATTGACATCATTTTGAAATTAGTGTCTAATCTAAACCTTAGATTTTGTATGGTGCTATGATCAAATTTATTTTGAATTTTACTTGGGTTAAAGTCAAGGTTTGATATTGGCTATACTACTGAACGTGGTGTAAATTCTAAAATAAGAAGGTGTTCAAGACAATGAACCTGTCCCTACAGACAAATACAGAGAACTAACTTCTCAGGAAGATGAGTGTGTTATAATAATTCACATGGATCCCTTAATTAATTTCTAATTTTATTTTTATCCAAGTGTCATAATTTTATTTGTTATAATATAGCTTGTTTTAAAACATGCCTTTCATATCCTCATAAAAGGTGAATAATTCTGTTTCACAATAAGGCAAATTTAAGTACTTCATAGGTTTAAGTTGGTGATAAGTTAAGTATCATCTTATCTCTCTGATTTCTGTTTATACTAAAAAGGGAGGAATTGCTATCATTTTACAGAATGTTTGTGTGTGTGTGTTATATAATTTTGTGTGAACTGAAGAGTTCAGATTCTTACAAATTCCTGTAAGATCAATCCTAAAATTATAGAATTTTAGAAATCACCTTGTTTAAACCTTTATTTTACAGATAAAATAGGTAAGGCCCGGGCAAAGGAAATCACTTGGCCAAAGTTACACAAGTAGAGACAGAGCCTGAGCTAGGACTCGGTTCTCTAAAGGAAAGCAGTCACATCAGTCTCTAATCCAAAACCACTCAACTGGTTTTGTTTTTTACAAAGCCAAGCCTAATTCTTTAACCTGGCATATAAGGCCTGTCCCTTTTCTTCCCTAAACTTTCTTCCCAGATTTCTTTCTCTTCTCATCAAACACTTCATTCCAAATGCCCACGGGTCTTCCCAAGCTTTCTCCTCTACTTGAAAATTTTATCTCCCTATAATATTCATCTCTGCATGGGCAAATGCCACCTACATGCTATCTCTTACATAAAGAATTCTTAATGGAAAACGGATCTATAGAAAACCGCTTTTGGGGCATTTTCACTTTCTTTCCTCTTATGGTAATTTGTGTATGGTCCAACTCTCTTCCTAAAATCGATGCTACCTGCTAGCAAGAGCAAATCACCATGATAAACGCAACACTTGACACACTGCCTTTTTCCTAGTATATTCTTGGTATATGGTAAATAGATTATTATCCTTGTAATGATACTTTCAGTAATATAGCCAAAAATTAAAATTATAAATTATATACTCCAAGTTTGGGTGTTCCAAAGCTTTTGATAAAATAGATTTTCCACATTGGCTAAATCAATCTGCTTTTATTTCCTTAAAAAAAAAAAACACTGTTTTAAATCATTCCTAAATTATTAGTAACAGACCCTTTTAATTTAATACTTTTAATTTCAATTTTAGGTGCCATTATGAAGAGTTTTTTCCTAATTTTGAATATCCTGGCATTCATCTTGCCTTTTTTGGTAAGTTAATTTCATCTAATCAATTTATATTGATACTTTGAGAAATTTTATTTAAGAGGTTTAATTATATAAATTTATAAATACATTTATACATTACAAAACAAAATAATTGCATATTAGATATATTTTCTTAAAAGTAATTTCTTTTATATTTATTTATATTATACAATTACAGTCTTGTTCTTCTGAATAACATTTTAGTTCCCAGGAATTAAGAAATCCCACTTTATCATGTATAGAAAACCTTTAAAATTCTAATACTATAGAGAAAATACATTACAAGGGGGGACTAAAAATCTTTTTGAATTATAAAATGCTCTAAAAATAATTTATAAAGAAGAATACAGAAATTACAGTTGAGGATCAGACTCTAATCTTACAACAACTCCAATCTCTTCAGGAAATAAACTCTTAGGAGATTAGAAGTTTTTTCAAGCTTTCCTTTTTTTTTTTTTCCCATTCAAAACCATTTAGTGAAAGTTCCCAAATAATTGTTATCAAGAAGCCTTGCCCATAAGGTTATAATGACATGGAACAGTATCATGATCAAAATATTTACAATAGCAGCTTCTTAGTGTCTGTATTTGTAGATTATATAATGTTTTCATATATATTATTAGAGGCCTGATGCACAAAATTCGTGCAAGGGGCTCAACCCCCACTGCCCCCACAGCTGCCTCAGCCCCTGCAGCCACAGCAGCTGCCTCTGCCTCGGCCCCCAACTGCCGCGCCGCGGTTTTGTCCGGAAGGTCGTCCGGAAGGATGTCCGATCTAATTAGCATATTACACTTTTATTATTATAGATTGTATAAGACCAAAATAAAGCTTTAACATTTCTCCTTTCACATGTATCTATGCATATGCAAATATATAGTCACAAGAGATTGATCTGTGGGGACCTATCCAAACTCTGAATTAGCATCATGAATATGTTCACCTTTTCCTCTGCCATTTGAAACTTTGTTGTGCTGGCTTGTGAGAAAATATACAGGAAAGCAATTTTTAAAATGTCAAATCATCAGTGTTCACTGTTCATCTTTGACGATTGGAGGAGTGGAAAGGACATAGAAAAAAACAACATCAAGGATGATTCTGTATTTAAAGGAGTCAGAATCCTGTTCATGTTCTTGATTTTAATTTTTAAAGACATCAAATAATAGAAGAAGAAACAACCTCATCCGTGTCAATGCTAAAGTCTCATGAACTTGGCTTGGGGGAGAAAGGAAAAGTGCTCAGGCTGTCAGCATGAGTAATGAAATAGTCATTCCTCAATTACTCAAGCTTTTGCAGCAATTTCAAAGACGTTGACACATCTACCCTTAATATTCAAATATTATGGGACCTTTTGTTATACTCTTCCTATTATGTCAACTGACTGATTCCTTCCCAAAGATTATATGCATTAACAACTTTATGGTTTTTAGGTATTTTCTTAAATTACATGTCTATTAAGGTTATTGGACTAAGAAAAAGGTTTTGGAGTTTTTTCTTTTAATTTTTTGTACTTGTTTTCATTGTTGTTTTGACTATTGCTCTGTTTTATTTTCATGTTCATTTGGTGATTCCAGGCACTTATTTGCCAACAGCAAGAATAGAAAGGCAAATATAAAATGATGTAATATCATTGTCTCAAACATAAAATGAAATGATGTAATATGGTCAACTATTAGATCATAAGATTTGGAAGGGCACTAGTCCTTGTTTCATAATTCATTTATTATTAAATTTAGACTTGCTTTTAGGTTAATATCTCTTAAACAATTGTATTATATAAATTATTGGTGCAAAACTTTTTTAAAATTTGAATTATTATGACTTTCACATTATTTTCTTTTACTTATTCTTTGAAATTCCATTTTATTGTAGACACCTGTACATTTAGAACTTTGATTTTCTCTTTAAGAGATAAGCACTAAAGTTTAAATCAGAATATGGTCCTCAACTGCCTGCTCTATAACAACTTCTTCTTGAGCCACTAGAGCCTGCTCTAGCCCCCAAACAGTCCCTCCATCTTCACAAAAGTTTCAATGGACTCGAACAAATAATTCAAAAGGAGAATGAAAATGTTATAGATTTTATCATTTGATCTTATAAGTAGTCAAGATTATACAAATTAAAAGAATAATGTGATAGCATCTTTTATGTGTTCATTTAATCCTCTCTCTAAAATAAAAATAACTCAATATTTATATTAGCAATTATGATATGAACTGCACAATTTTATATCCTATTGATTGGCATTATAAATTGGCACAACTTTTCTCTACAAAAATATGATAGTTCCTATCAAAGGTTTTTTCTTCACACATTCCCCAACCCAAAAGTCACATTTTTGAGAAAATATATTAAGGAATTAATAGAAAGTATTGAAAAGGCCACTGGTATACAGATGTTATTTATCTCTCTATAATAAAACATTTTTTGAAAGAAGCCTAATGATTAACAACAGAGTGAAAAATAAACATTTCATGACATAATCATTGATCATTTATTTTTCAATCATAAGTATGAAAACTATAAGAAATATGGAAAAGCCCTAGCTGGTTTGGCTCAATGGATAGAGAGCATCGGCCTATGGACTGAAGGGTCCCAGGTTCAATTCTGTCCAAGGACACATGCCTGGGTTTTGGGCTCAATCCCCAGTAGGGGGCGTGCAAGAGGCAGCCAATCAATGATTCTCTCTCATCATTGATGTTTCTATCACTCTCTCCTTCTCCTTTCCTCTCTAAAATCAATAAAATATATTTTAAAAAAATATGGAAAAATATTATGAGAGATTATACCTCTTCAAAAAATACTAAAACATATACCAGAAATACATAATATGGATTGATATAATATAAGATGTTTAAGTGATCAGAATTTCTTAGTGTAGGCAAAGTTTCTATAATATTTATATTGCTATTTAAACTTTTAAACTTTAAATTAGCAATTTAGAAGAAAACAAGTCTCTATCTCAACACAACCTGAATTTTATTCTTTTTATCAAGTTTCTGATTTTATATTCCTACAACTTTCAAAAGATTTCTAGAGACTTTTTTTTTAATCCAAGGAGTGTGTGTGACATGCTTTAAACAAGAACAATCATTTAAAAAATATTTTATATTATGACCTCATCTCTAAAGTTTATAAAACCTTCATAACTATTTAAAGTTTCTCATATATATATACATCTATGGAAATTTTCTCACTTCTGATTTCCTATGCACATTGCAAACCAGATTAAGAAAAGTACTATAAAAAAATGAAACTTGATTTAAAAAAACATTAGTACAATGTCACCCCAATAAAATTTAATTAAAAAATTACAAAAACATTAGTATGTATATAACATCTATATATTGATGTTATGCCAGAGGCAATTGTTTTAAATCTACATAAAACTCATAATTCTTCTTAGGAGACAGAAAAAGAGATATGCTCATTGCTCCCCTTATTTCTAACAATGTAGATTTAATACAAACAATGTTATTCATAGTTTTTATTTAAATAAATATCAAATACATTTGTTGGCACAAGAGTTAGATGACCATATTATTTTCAACCTTGAATATTTTTTCCTAGGTAATGATTTTTTTTTTTTTCGCTTAAAGTATTACAAAGGGTATTACATAAGTGTCCTTTTTTCCCCCCCGCCCTTGACAAACCCCTACCCTCCCTTACCCCCCAGTGTCTTATGTCCATTAGTTATGCTTATATGCATGCATACAAGTCCTTCGGTTGATCTCTTACTCCCCTCCCTCCTGCCCCCCAACTCTCTCTGGCCTTCCCACTGCAGTTTGACAATCAGTTTGAGGCAGCTCTGCCTCTGTATCTATTATTGTTCAAAAGTTTGTAATGGTCTTTATTATCCATGAATGAGTGAGATCATGTGGTATTTTTCCTTCATTGACTGGCTTGTTTCACTTAGCATAATGCTCTCCAGTTCCATCCATGATGTTGCAAATGGTAGGAGTTCCTTCTTTTTAACAGCAGCATAGTATTCCATCGTGTAGATGTACAACGGTTTTCTAATCCATTCATCTACTGATGGGCACTTAGGCTGTTTCCAGATCTTAGCTATGGTGAATTGTGCTGCTATGAACATCTGGTTACATATATCCTTTCTGATAGGTGTTTCTGGTTTCTTGGGATATATTCCTAGTAGTGGGATCACAGGGTCAAATGGGAGTTCCATTTCCAATTTTTTGAGGAACCTCCATACTGCCTTCCATAGTGGCTGCACCAGTCTGCATTCCCACCAGCAGTGCACAAGTGTTCCTTTTTCTCCACATCCTCTCCAGCACTTGTCGTTTGTTGATTTGTTGATGATGGCCATTCTGACAGGTGTGAGATGGTACCTCATTGTTGTTTTGATTTGCATCTCTCGGATGATTAGTGACTTTGAGCATGTTTTCATATGTCTCTTGGCTTTCTGAATGTCCTCTTTTGAAAGGTGTCTATTTAGATCCTTTGCCCATTTTTTGATTGGATTATTTATCTTCTTTTTGTTAAGTTGTATGAGTTCCCTATAAATTTTGGAGATTAAGCCCTTATCAGATATGACGTTGGCAAATATGTTTTCCCAAGAGGTGGGTTTTCTTGTTGTTTTGTTGATAGGTAATGATTTTTAAAGATAATTTAACCATGAGGTTCATTATTATTATTATTGTAATAAGTAAATTGCTGTCACTTTTTGAGTGGTTCACAGACCTTGTAGATGAAATAACCATGGAAAATGTTTTACAGTATTTTACAATGCTACAATAAAAAAGAAACTATCCTAACATATAAAAGCCAAGGGTCCACAATGACCCACCACAGGCTCCACCAAACACCAGAAGTCAGTCCTGCAGTCAGTGCTGGGTTGCTGTGGTGACCCAGCACTGACTGCTGCTGGTGTGGGCGCAGAGATCCAGCACTGACTGCCAAGGGGGCTGCGGATCAGGCCCAGAGAGAGGCCCGGAGAGAGAGGCAGGGTCTGATCCTCAGCCTCCTTGGCAGCTGTTGATCAGCCGTTGCCTCTCTCTTTCTTTCCGGATTTCACCAGCAGCCGCGCCTCTGTTTCTCTCCATGGGGGCTGCTGATCAACCCCGCCTCTCTGATCAGGCCCAGAGATGCTTACTGGCATAGAAACTGACCAATCAGAACCAAATCTGGGTGAACTGTGAGGAGCCAATGGCTGCCTAGGAGGCGGAGCTTTTCACGCTGACTGGCATAGAAACCAACAAATCAAAACCAAATTGGCCGGCAGGGGAGGGCACTTGGGGGTGAGATCAGGCCGGGGGTAGGGCAGTTGGGGGTAACCAGGCCAGGAGGGGAGGGCAGTTGGGGGCAAGATCAGGCTGGCAGGGGAGGGCCATTGGGAGAGAGATCAGGCCGGCAGGGGAGGGCAGTTAGGAGCAATCAGGCAGGCAGGCAGAGGGGTTAGGAGCAATCAGGCAGGCAGGCAGAGACAGTTAGGGGTGATCAGGCAGGCAGGCAGGTGAGCAGTTAGGAGCCAGCAGTTCCAGATTATGAGAAGGATGTCCAACTGCCTGCTTAAAATGGCAGTTGGACATCCCCCAAGGGGTCCCTGATTGGAGAGGGTGCAGGTTGGGCTCCCGGCCCTGAAAGTGCACCAGTGGTGCCTCAGCCTGGCCTTCACCCTCTGGCAATTCAGGACCCCTTGTGGGATGTCAGAGAGCCGGTTTTGGCCCCATACCTGCAGGCTAGGCTTAGGGACCCCACAGGTGCACAAATCCGTGCACCAGGCCTCTAGTGTTTTGTCTATAATATAAAAGCTTTTAATAAACACACAAAAATCTAGACCCTGCCTTATTTTTAAAAAAATGTATTTCTTACTATATCTTTGAACCTCACCAGGGTGCAGAGGTGCAAAACCAGGAACAACAAACAGTAAGTTTACTTTAATTACTTCTGGTAGAGACATGAACTTCCAAGTATAGTATTCTGCAAAGTCCAATGATATTAAAATGCTTCTGTCTAAAAACTAAATAAATATTTAAATTCCATAAAAAACCTAATAATCATTGTAAAAAACCCTTCAGCAAACATGAATCAACCTCAATGTTCTATAAATCTTGGTTTTGTTTTATAACCTAAATCATGTGTTTTTGGATTTCATGTATATTTAACAACATGAGAAAACTCTTTCATTAATTTAACATTGAGAAAATATGAAAACAAAAGCAGAATTTAATGATATCTCTCCTGACCACTTTTTAAGACTTTGGGAAAGAACCCACTAAGCACCTTCGAGTATTTTTCATGCACTTGTATTTACTTCCTCCTTTTGTTTCCCAAATATGTTTAAATTAATATATTTAAATGTCCCCCTTCAATGACAAATGCTTGCTTACAGTGTAATTTTGTTGATTTTTTCTATTTGTATGGAAAAAACCTAAAGATATTTTTTGATAAATACACATAATCAGTAGAACAGAAGCAAATAAAAATGGAAAATTGCCTAAATTATATTTAATGGATAAAATTAAACTGGAAAAAAAATTTAAAGTATAAATCCAGAATCTCCCACATCATATTATTTTACTATTCTGCTATAATTAATTTAGGGAAAAAACGAATGTGCCCTCAGCCTAATCTCTAGATAAATAAAATTTTAAACAATTATGAATATGTGCTGAGACTGCATATATACTAGTAAATACAAACGTATTTGTAAAATAAATATATATATATATATATATATATATATATATATATATATATATATATATATATTTCTCTGTGTGGTCTCTTTGTGTATAGTATGTCAAAGGTCTCTAAGAGATTTTTCTACCTGTTGTACCTAACATGATGCTCAACATTTACTGAGCACTCTTCATATATGCCAAGTTCTTGGCAATGTGGTTTACATTATGGGTTACTTCATCTAATTTGCTTGAAACTAATGCTATTTTTAATATTTTTTGAAAATTAAGAAGTTGAAGGGAAATGTATAAATCATATCTTGTGAAATAATAAATATGGTTGTGGGGTTTATTACTTTTAATATTGTACTTATTCAATGTTAAATACCATAACATTATTTCAAAAAAATTCTGATTTAAGATATCTCTACAATCTATCCTATAATAACACCATTCTGCACAATTTATTCTTTGCAGTGCTGTGAGACTGATAAAAGATTGTTTGACCAAAGCACAGTCAAATATATTCCAATTCATTATGTGTGGAAGAGTTATCCGCGCATTGCACCCAATTACTACCAATATAGACCAGCTGTACCAATTAATAACCAATATATGCCTTACCCATATTATACAAAACCAGTTTCAATTAGGCCACATGCCCAAATTCCTCAATGGCAAGCCCTGCCAAATATCTACCCACCCACTCTGGTACGCCACCCATACCTGCATCCATCACTTTTTGCCATTCCCCCAAAGAAAAATCAGGATAAGGCAGTCATCCCTACTGCCAATACCATTCCTGCTGATGAGCCAACACTTATTCCACCCAGTGAATCAACTCCATCACTTATTGCCATTCCCCCAAAGAAAAATCAGGATAAGGCAGTCATCCCTACCATCAATATCATTCCTGCTGATGAGCCAACACTTATTTCACCCAGTGAATCAACTCCATCACTTATTGCCATTCCCCCAAAGAAAAATCAGGATAAGGCAGTCATCCCTACCATCAATATCATTCCTGCTGATGAGCCAACAGTGATTTTGTCAAGTGAACCAACAGAGAGCACTGTGGTTACTCAGGAAGCTTCCTCAGAATTCATCCCAAGCACACCTGATACCACCACAGTCACAATTACTGCACCTACCACCATGGTCTAAAAACTCCATGGAAGCATCAAAGAAGACAACACAGGTAAATGAGCAAAAGAAAAAAATAAAGACAAGACTTATGGATTTATCAATATAGTCACAAAATCTAAATATAGTAGAAATAGATAAATTAAGTCTGTTATGAGGACAGGCAAAATAGGCGACTTATGATTTTAATTTGGTGGTGCCATAGCATTGGTACACTAGATTTTGTTCCAACAAGAAGTAAAAAATAACCTTATTTTACAAAATGAAGAAAACTTGGGTATTTTATTATCAAACTTTTTTTGGACAGTTGGAACACTCCTAGAATTTATTAGTTTTATTTCATTACTATTTTCATACTAGAATAAAATTATATCTTAAAATCATGATTTTTCTTATTTCAAAAATGTTTTCTTAGAAAATGTATATAGGATGTGAATGTAAATACATTTTAATTATTTAACAGTATTCTTGCACTCTAATTTTTGTATGAATACAGTGAAAGGAAATATTTTTCCCATGCATTCTTTTATTTCAGATATAGTTTGTTAAAGAATCCATGATGTTAGACACCCCAAATTTATCTTCTTTCAAGATAAATTCATGGAAGATACTAATTCTTAACTTGAAAAGCATACACATATTAAAAGGATATTTTCAGAACCTTAAATATGATGTAAAATGTTTCTATTTATTACTTAAATCAATGGATAATGGCAGGGTCTAAAATAATTTGAAATTTATGGGAAGAAATTAAAATAAAAAGAAAGATTAATAAAATAGGAAAGGACCAGAGTGTGAAATAATTTGGGGAGAAAGTTAAAAATGTTTGAGTCTCCACAACAAATATTTTCAGGGCATCACATTGTCTCCAGGTTTTATGATCTAAAATACAACAGTGATCTATGATAAAATGGTAATAGCATTAGATCAGAGAAGGCTGATTCTTCCATCTGTTTGATTAGGCAAGTCATTAGTCTCTCCAAACTTTCCTTTTCTCAGAATCTGGTGACCATGAGGTATAAGTGAGACTGCATATTGCAGAATTGTAAAAATGTATCTATCTGTAAAATGTAACACATTAGAAAAACTAAAGTAAAATTAATAAATATTAAGATTTACTTATAGCCAATATCTTGTCCTTATTGATTTCAGATAGTGAGGCTTATTTATTATGCCATCTATTACCATATAGGCTGCCTAATTTGAAGAAAAACAAAAAATTTTGTTTACTTAGATCAGCATATGTGTATAATGTATTATTTCATTGATATTTAATAGGACATCTAATACAAAAAAAAAGAAGATAAGATGGATAAAATTTTGATGGGTTAAAATTTAGGAAAAAATGAGAAAAATAAATGGAGATTACAGGAAAGCAAGTAATTTAGTATGCAGTTATATATTTTATTGATCTAAAATATATTATTACATGATTATGGTTTTAATAGAATAATCATTATTTCTATAGTTATATTTGTTCAAAACCCACAAATATAGATTTTAAGTTAAAACCATTGTACAAAATCACTTATAAATATGCATGTAAAGCACAGTGTCTATCTATAAATATTAGGTGAAAATTATTTTCAGTTCACTGTATGACAAGCTTAAATATTTACATTGAAATATTTAATTTGATAAATTCTTTTTATGAAAGCTTAATGAAATATACATATCATGATAACTATTAACAGATTATGAACTAAATTCCTAAACTGTCATCATTTTTTTATAGGTCTTGTTGAAACCAATTCAAACTCTCCTTTGGCCACTTGTCTACCTTCAGTCAAGAGAGAATGTGATTTTCACAGATTCGGCTCTTTCTTTTCCCCTTACATTCTACTTTCATGTGACATTTAAATTTTTGGTTCTTGTACAATAAAGCCAATTGAATGCAACTGGATTTAACTTGAGTCTGTGGATATGTCTCAGGGACCTTTAAAACCTTGACTTTCTAAGACAAATTTAGTGTGAGTTTGATTACACAAGTTTAACTGAGGGCAAAGTTCATAATTCCACCTGGTTCTCAAAGTGCTCCAGGGCCTAACACTGATTAAGAATATCTTCTCCAGAATAACACTGGAACATCTAAATTTTCAGCCTGGTCATTGGGACCAGAGAAGATCTAAGTCATGGTGTTCCAATCTAGAGGAACCCAAACTGACTCTGGAATCATGGGGACCCTAGAGTTAGCATTAAATTGAAGTGCCAAAATATATTGCTAACTTTAGATCATTCCCAAGAGCAAATTCTGGCACAAGCTACAGATAACCACAACTACAAACAGATCCATGGCAACATTAACAGGAGTTGATTGAGGCTCTTGAACTGCAATATTCTTAATCAAATATTGCAAAGAAAATTAGTGGGTCATTTATGTGCTTATTCCATATTTAACACATCATGCCAGGAAAAGTATAAATCACTCAACCCTTGCAAAGTTCTTACTGATCACCTATAAAACCTTTTGCTGAAATCTTCAATAGATGTGCTATTATTGGAAGTGGTTTATGAGCCTTTACTTTCTTCCTCACTCAAATGCTAGAGTCTGGGAGACAGGCCTGGTCAGGAATCTGACATCACTAAGCCTCATTTGCTATGAGCATTAATTTCTTGGAAAAAAAATTAAAAATGTGAAAGAGGTAGAATTTAATAAACTAATTACAAAACATTTACCAGCTACTGTATACAAGGTACTATAACAATTGTTGTGGGATATAAAACAATAACATTTAATAATAATAAGCAATCAAGAGTTACACAGTACACACTATAGGCTAATATTCTTTGTTTACATGTATTTACTTATTTAATATACACTCAAGGATTACATATTATTGTTGTTATTGTTATTATTGTGAAAAAGAAATAAGTGATTTCCCCCAACTGGAGCTGGGATTTGAACCCAGGGAGTTTTGCTTTAAAGTCCATGCTCTTAAGCATGTGGACACTACTTTAAAAGCATTTCCAGTCTGGTGGATAAAACACAATGGAACCAAAATGTTTTGAAAGAAGAAAAGCATTCATAAGTATTAATACTAGCTCATGCCAAAGAATTTATGCGCATAACCCATGGTCACAGACAATAGTGTGGTGAAGGCCTGAGGCAGGGAAGTAGGGGTGGGCTAGAAGAGGGGTCAACAGGGAATGAAAGGGAACATCTGTTATTTTGGATTTGGGTCAATTACTTTCAGATGCTAGGGTCCATTCAAGTGAAGTGGTTTGTAACTAATGAGAAATCCAGTCTTTTAGCACAGAAATCTGATTTTGAGATTCACAAATAATCATTCATTCATCAATTATTTGCCAAATGCCCACTGGGACTTCCAAGTCTAATGAGATCTAGAAAAACACTTTGTTTATTTATTTATTGATTGATTGATTGATTGATTTAATCCTTACCTGAAGATATTTTTCCATTGATTTTTAGAGAGAGTGGAAGAGAGGGGAAGAGACAGAAAGAAATATCAATGTGAGAGAACACATTGATCGGTTGCCTCCTTCATGTGCCACAACCAGGGCCTGGCCGGGAGGAACCTGCATCCTAGGTACATGTCCTTTGGTTCACAGTCCGATGCTCTATCCACTGAGCAAAACTGGCTAGGGCAGAAAAAAACTTTCTTAAGTTGTACAAAACAACCTTATTTGAAAGTTCTCAGGTCTTCTAGAATGCAATCTATATATATAAAAAGCCCATGGCCATAACGCCGTAACAACCAAACAACCAGTCACCAGGAGATGCTTTGATGGGTCCTGCCTTATGCAACAGGTCTGGGGTCCTTCTTTGCGCGGCTGGTCTGGGGTCTGGGGTCCCACCTCACGTAGCGGGTCTGGAGTCTGGGGTCTCGCCTCACGAGGAGGGTCTGGGGGTCTCACGCGATTTTGGCTCACATGGCATGGCCCACAGGCTTGGATCGCAGCAAGGGTGGTGGCTGGCAGGCGGTCTGGCGAAAGAGTGGGCACGGCGAGGTGGACATGGGTGCACGGGGCTGCGCAATTTCGCACACTGGGTTTCTAGTGATATAATAAGCATCTATACAGCACTTTAAAAATGTATAAAACACTCACACACATCAACCTCTTAACCTTTTGAAATAATTTGTTATTAATTCTCATTCTGTATATGTGAAAACAAATTTAAAATAGTTAAACATCTTTAAAATAGTGAAGATTTATAGACTTTAGATTTGGATAGAACTGGATTACAGTTTTAAGTCACATTGGTGAACTGTGTGACCCTGAGTAATAAATAGGATGGAAACTAACATTTGTTTGTTTGTTTATGTGGCAGGCTCTATAACAAGAGTTTTTCAGGTATTTCTTTATCCCATATAGTAGTCTCTTAGGGAAGTAGTGTTATGGTGTTCATAGGTAAATGAGAAAACTGAGGCTCAAAGAAATTAAGTAATTCTTCCAACATCAAAAAGCTACTAAATAGTCTAGTTTAGCTTTGAACTCTAATAATTCAGCCCACCAGCCTTTATCTTACTACTATAACATACAACCTTTAATCTGAGACGCTTATTAGAGTCCCTATGTTAGCCAAGTGTTCAATAAATGGTCATCCCTTTATTCTTAAATCCCCTAAGTGACATTTCCAAGTACATTCATTGTCTGCAAATAAAGTCAACTTTCATGATCTTGCTATCATTTGCCTTGCCACCTCATTTCTCTCTATTAGATCTTCGTACTGCACACCCCAACAATTCAAAAACACCATGATGGCTTTACTGCATCATCTTACTAGTTTCTCTGAAACTTCCTAAGTCCTTTTGATAATTCATATCACATAATCAAAATTTGATTCCTTGACTTAGATATTACATCCTTAAGAAAACCTTTCCTGAACTTCCAAGGGCAACTGCTCCACTAATGTACTACCACAGCATCCTGGCCCTGACACTTTCTTTCCCTCTTAGTACTCATCAAACTGTTATACTTTCCGGCCCACCTCTCCTGCTGCGCTTAAGCCTTTCTGCATATGAACTATGTTCTTCTCATCACTGTCTCTCCAATATAAGGCCTAATACAATGTAGAATTTAAATACATATTTGTTAAACAATCAAGTAAGTATGGATTATCAGTGACTGAAGTTGAAATACCCATTTAAATAGTATTACACCTAGGCTTTTCTTACAAAAATCTGGAATAACTATGTTGACCTTAGCAGTTTCTTAATAATTATGAATCAAACTATCAAAGTCAGTAATATATTGTTAGGCCAATTTTAAACTCAAAAGAAAATTACTGCAAATCATATTACCAATCACAGCAATTTAAAAGTTTAAAGGGAGAATGTTTTTATAACTTAATCTCAGTTTTAAAGGAAAGAAAGCTGAATGTCAGCAGAATGACAACTGAATTGCTATATAAATATTATGTATTATCTTAACTAGCACACTGTTTAGAAGGAGATGATGGCATGTGCTCTTCCTAATCTTCCTAATGTGAGACACTGTTGGAGTGGCTGGCTGCCCATGTTATTAGTCTAAAGGCTATAAACTTAACAATCAAGACTGAAGAACAAAAACAGATTTGAAAGGTCAAGTGTATTCTTTTTAAGTATATATTTCATAGAAATACATTGAGAAATCCCCAAAACTCTTAACATCAAGGTTAAAAATACTTATAAAATTAATATTTGGCATTACCATAGTTATTTTCCATATTTAAAAATTATTCTTTTGAATTATTTATCTCAAAATACCTACAACCAGTGTTGGGATGGTTAAGACAAAGACCTTAAAGAATAAAAATAACCTTGACATACCATATGCCACAGAAATAATAAATTTTAAACTACTGATTTTGACTAATAATACAAATAATAAAAATTTTGTAATGAATAAAATTATTAATCCTTTTTCTTAAGTAAAGATGAAAGAGTGAAACAAAATTATAAATGAGAAGAATCCACAGGAACTGATTTTGTCAACAGACTTGACTTTCTTTTAATCAATATTAATCCTTGCCAACAATATTCATATTTAAATTTTCTCAGTCTCTCCTCAATAGGAAAAATGTAAGAAGAACATTCAAGGATGACGGGTTCACTATTCAAACCGAGCTCACTAGTTTTTGCTTGGAGAAATGACTAGAGAAGATAAAATCTTATCAGAACCCAGGAGAAACCCCTTCTAAGGTATCTATGTGGGTAAGAAAGAGATTAAGACATAGGTTTTTCTAGAGGCTTTTGGATTTCCACAGTTTGGACATAAATGTAATAGCTAACTAAACTTATAATTGAAATTATCTGTTGACTTAGACAGATTGAATTTGTTTCTAACACTATTACATTAATTGTTTTGAGTGGGCCATGCCCTCTCCAAGGCTAGAGTCCTGGAAAAGATGTCAGAAATCCTAAAGAGTATATCTATGGCACTGAAGATTATCATTCCACCTGTGAATATAAATATTAATATGACTCAGAGCTTGCTGAGGATTCCACTGCAATTCCACAGTCTAATGCCACAGACCCTGTTACTCCTTCAACTCAAGGGGCCACTACTCCTATACAAAAATGCCCCATAACCTACAACTGACAGCACTACTCAGAACCTACAGATGAGAGCTACCACACATAGACCTTGTCAACTGTCTACAACAACCACTAATCAAAAGTATGAGATGAAACACTGAAAATGTTTAGCAATGCAAACATATCAATTCTATAAACATACTGTATTGCAGTTTTTAGTCTTTCTTCATCTACGGCCATCACATCACATATTTAAAGTATCATAAGAATTGTCATTGCATTTTATTTTGATGACTGAATTCATTTCACAGACCTCAATAACTTTTTCTCTTATTTTCACTTTACTCTCAAAAGTTCTTCATGTCCTAAGAGCGAAGTGTTTTAAATCCTCTTAATTCCTATCTCTTGAACACTAAAATCTCTCATTCACTGACATCGATTAAACTACCCAACAAAAATTTGTCTCATAGTTTAAAAGGATAATTTTTAACTTAGTGAATTTCATTATTCTGAATGTATATAAACACTTAAAGATGTTACCTATAGAATAATAGGAAGCTCATGTGGGATATGAGGTTTCTAAGATGCCATAAAACTGAAGGCAGAGAATGTGGGAACTAAGTATGCCTTCTTCCCCTGAATGAAAATTTGACCCTGGTAAATACCAAGAGGATCTAATATGTTTTTATTGATTTTAGAGAAAGAAAAGGGGAGAGGGAGAAAGAGAGAAGCATCGATGTGAAATGGAAACATTGATGAGAGAGAAACATCTTTCTGCTGTCTCTTGCATGATCCCTACTGGGGATCAAACTGGCGATCTCTGGTGCACGTGACAATGTTCAACCAACTGAGCCACACCAGCCATGACTTTCCTTCATTTCTTAGAGAATTATTTCCACAACATTTTAGGATCTACACAAGGCTTTGACTCACAATAAAAATGAATTCAAATTTTTAGACTATTGTCTTCCAATTCATAAACATGGTACAATCCTCTGTTTTATTGGGTAATTTAAAATTCACTTTAATAACTTTGAAAGGCAGAATAATGGCCCTCAAAAATGCCTATGACCTAATCCCCAGAACCTACATGGCTCGGTGGTTGAGAGTCAACGTATGAACCAGGAGATCACAGTTTAATTCCCATTCAGGGTACATGCCCGGGTTGCAGGCTCGATCCCCAGTGTAGAGCATGAGGAGACAGCAGATGGATGACTCGCTCTCATCATTGATGTTTCTATCTCTCTCTCCATCTGCCTTCCTCTCTGAAATCAATAAAAATATATTCATAAATAAATAAATAAATAGAAAAACTGTTAGCAACAGCTCTGTTTATAAGCCAAAAGAAAATGGGCCACTCAATCCTACAACCACAGGAAGTAAATTCTGAGAACTCTCCAAATAAGCAAGAAACAGGTTCCTCCAGAGACTTCAAAAAAATGAACATATATGCATACGCCATGGCAGAGACAAGAGTGTGATAAAGGCCCAGGGAGGGGAAGGCAGGAATGGGTGGAGGTGGACAAAATTGGGAAAGGTTGGGGACATTTGCAATAACGTTAATATTAAACATGTTTAATTAAAAAAGAGAAAGAGACAGGCAGGGGGTAAAAAAAGAACTGAAGCCTACTTACACCTTGGTTTAAGTCTGGTGAGACCCATATCAGATTTCTGACTTTAAGAACTGAAATATAATAAATTTGTGTTTTTAACCCACTAAATTTATGGTAATTTGTTATGGAAGAATAATAAATTAATGCAATAAAATTTATGGTTCTCAGTTATTTACCCTCTGGTTGAGGAAAAGTGCAAACTATTTACTCTTAAGTATCCTTGGTTTAGAGACAATAGGACTTACTAGATGGCTACAAATTGCTGTTTAACTATCTGTCTCAGTTTCCCTATTGTGCTTATACTGCCTTACTAACCTGTCTCAAGCCAGGTTAATAACAAGCCAGAAATTACAGTCAGTATTTGTAGTTAATAGGAAAGCACAGGGTTATAATCACCCAAATGCTGGTTGTCCTCCATCTGGCATGATCTTTAGAAAATGGCAGTGAATGTAGAGGACAGAGAATTGTTGGAGAGGTCCCAGTCTCTTCCTTTGAGCCATGTGAACATAAAATTTAGAGCTTATGTTGGGGTATTACTGTTGAAACAATGAGACCTCGGTTCTTGACTTCTTGAAGGAAATATTTCAATCAAGAGACAAAGCGTAGAAAAGCAAGCAAGAATTTATTGACTACAGCAAAAACACGCTCAGGACAGTGCAACAAAGAGCATAGAAGAAATAATTGAAGAGCCTAGGCTGGGCTGCTTTGGCTCACTGGAAAGTCAGAGAAAAAGGGGACCTTGGAGACAAGTTCAGGAGGTTAGCCCTGGACGAGCTGCTGCTGCCAGTTGGTCCCCTGGTTGCAAGTCTTGTGGGGTCCCTTGGAGTTTAGAATATATGTGCCTATGGAGGAAGAAGAGGTGAAAGGGAATGGGGGGGCATGCTCCCTGGAGGGAGAACCCACTGGGAACTTGGTTTTCAGAGGTTTAAAATGCTGGGTGTTTAGAGGAGGTCTTAGGGGAAGATCAATAGAATATTCATCAACTTTATGCTGATGTACCAAAATGAGATTTATTCTCTTAACTTCATCTGTCCTTGGGTGTGGTTGCCGGCAAATGGCACTAAAATAAATAATCAATCAATTAATTAATTTAAATAATATTTTTTTAAAAAAATTTATGCTTTTCAGCATAGAGCTTGAACATATTAAATTTAGTTTTAGGTTATTGTAAATGGCAATTATTTTTAAATTTTACATTCTCTTTCTTGCTAAAATATAGAAATACAATAGATTTTATTAACCATTTATATATGACATTGCTATATTGTCTTAGTATTCTGATCATTTTCCTGTACATTTGACTACTTTTTTTACATGTAAAACACATCTGCAAATGGTAAGAATTTCCTTTCTTTCTTTCTAGTCTTTTATTTATTTATTTTTCGTTCCTTACTGCCCTTGCTAGTGTGGGAAACAACCTATTGTCTTCACTAGCAGAGAGGTGTGAACAAGGAACTACATCAGGCTGGTGACCCTTGAAGCCCTTGCAAAAGTCAGGGCTGTGCACCCATTGTTAGTCCAGACAATGATAGCTGAAGCAACTTCCCCATTTATTATTATGTAAATCCTTGCTGATGGGCTAGTCTGCCTGTTACTGGAAATTGCCTGCCTAAGGGCTTTGCTATGGGTGTATCCCAGATCAATAAAAGGTTGGTGCAGCCTGAGCACCAGTGGAAGTCCTTCCTCTTGAGTTGGACTTATCCGCCTGGCCCCCAATATTCCCAAATTATCTCTTGTCTCTTCTCTTTCATTTGTGTGCGGCTCCTCTTCCAGATCCTGAACCCTGAACCACGCAGGACGTGGAGGGAAACATTTACAACATGCTAGGACCTCCAGGATAATATTGTGTAGAAGTAGTGATCAGGCATCTATTGATCTGTAGCAATAGGTAAATAATACTTATTTCTTGTTAGATTCAGCTAATTATTGAGCACTAGCATGACAATAATTTTGCATTGCCTTGATTTCTAAACATTACATTTTAGGACAGACGGTAAGTTAGCCCGAAAATCCCTTCTCTAATTATTGGATATGAACCACATGTCAGCAATTAGTTTCCAACTTTTCCCAAAACAAACTGATAGAAATATTTATGTATTTATTTATTTATTTTATTGATTTCAGAGAGGAAGGGAGAGAGAGAAAAAAATAGAAACATCAATGATGAAAGAGAATCATTTATTGGCTGCCTCCTACACCCCCCTACTGGGGATTGAGCCCATAACCCAGGCATGTAACCTTGACTGGAATTGAACCTGGGACCCTGCAGTCAGCAGGCCAACACACTATTCACTGAGCCAAACCAGCTAGAGCCTGATAGAAATATTTCTAAAGTCGTGTTCATATCTTAAAATTTGACAGAAATATGTCCAGGGATTAAATATTTTGTTTAATCTTGATTGGTGTTTAAATGTGAAATTATTAACAATCTATTTCCTCCATATCAATAACATGTTAATAACTACATAATGTGTTTTATTGATCACAAAGAGCTTTTCTAAAACTTTCTGAATATCTGTTATGGGTTCACTCAGCGAGATAGACCACCGACTCAGAATTTAAATTTAAGAGCCTTTATTAAGCTGGCCAGCTGACTACAATTACAGCACCCTGCCGAAGCAGAGGCTGAACTGCAGTGACTACTACAGGAGTTACATTTTATTATTAAATTCTGTGCAGGCCCAGAGAAAAATGTGTCTTTCAAATTCTGGGGCCCCCAGTATGGAGGAAACTCTCTTTATTTATACTTTTTCCAGTCCTTTGTCTCCCAAATTTGGAATGAGACTTCCGGGCCTTCTGAGAAAGAAGGCCTGCATGCTGGGAAGGGGCCATGAGACCATATCTCAAGGCCTGGCCTGATGTCAGTACCTTCCTATCTATGTGTTTTAGGAACAGACAGCACAGCATGCCCCGTCTGGCCAAAGTGCCAGATATGCAGCCCAGTACAATCCTTAGATTCATATTGGAGAAGGCATGAATAATTTTTATATAGAGAGAGAGCTTATAATGTTACTAGAGGCCTGGTGCACAAAATTCATGCACTCGGGTGGGGGGGAGGGGGTTGGTCCCTCAGCCTGGCCTGCACCCTCTCACAGTCCAGGAGCCCTTGGGGAATGTCCAACTGATGGCTCTTACGGGGAGTGGGCCTAAGCCAGCAGTCAGACATCCTTAGTGCTGCCACAGAGGCAGGAGAGGCTCCCACCACCGCCGCTGCACTTGCCAGCCATCAGCCTGGCTTTTGGCTGAGTGGCACTCCCCCTGTGGGAGCGCACTGACCACCAACGGGCAGCTCCTGCATTGAGCGTCTGCCCCCTGGTGGTCAGTGCACATCATAACAAGCAGTTGAGTGGCCTTAGAATATCATTAGCATATTACACTTTGATTGGTTGAACGGCCAACTGGACAACCAGACTCTTAGCATATTAGGCTTTTATTAGTATAGATATGATAAAATTTTCATATAAGGTCTTTTTTAAACAAAATTGTTAAGTATAAACTCAAGTATAAACTGTTAAATATAAATTGTGTTAGATAATATGCAGACCAAAGTCTTTAGCTTCTAAAATTATTTCTACTATATTCCAATATTCAATCAAAATGAAAACCATACACTGAAACACCTAAATAATATTGACCTCATAAAAAAGTGTTATGATTAGTGATCCAAAGTAATGACAAACATAAAAGAGAAAAGAGTCACACCTCATTATGAATCAAATCAGTGTATCAGTCATGTATTTATATAATTGTACTTACTTTAAAGTGATTACCTCAATTCTCAGAAAAGAAAATATTGTGCATTGTTATTGCACAGCCTTCATTATGAAATTGATTATCACGCAGGCATCCAGCCATTCAAGGGCAGCCAAACTCTGATTTGAAGAAAAGGTGAATGAAGAAAATGTGTCCAAAAGAAATGTGGAGTGGAAGTGTACCTGCTAACTTAACCAGATATCAATGGATGAAAGCTACTCTTTGATTGTGTTTTACTGCTTTCCAATAAGTCCCTAGCCCATTAAGGTAGGAACTGGTTCTACCTTGAATCCACAGTACCTTCTATAGAGTGGGTGTCCCAAAAATATCTGTTAAATGAATAACCAAATCAAAGTTGTCATTTCAAATCCAGTAACATTAAAATTAAAATTTATATTAAACATATCTATAAAAATAAATGATAAGGAAAACTCAATACACAAGTTAAATTCTAAACAATATTGTCACATAGTGCCCTAGAGTTTACAAAGTAAATGAGTATTCTAATTTAATCTAACATTAACTCTTTCAAGTAAATAAGAAAAGGGATGATTCTCATTTACAGATGAGAAAATGGCATTTACAAATGGTTTATCAAGATCACATAGTAATAAAATGACAGAGCGAGGAATTAAACCTAAGTCTTCTGATTCCAAGTTCAGTATTCTTTCACCGTTCTAGAATTACCCTTAAAACTTTTTTTGCATATTTTTCTCAAATACACTGGTGATTTCTCATGGTTATTTAGTTCAGAATCAGAAAATTTGACACTTTTTCTAGTGTGTGGTTTAACAGAGGTGAATAAGTAAAAATGGTAAATCAGTATAAAATTAATAAAAACAAGTATGCAAAGTGAAAATTATCTAAATTTCTTATTGCATGACCACAATAAAAAAAAAAAGTATTCAGAAAGTAGATTGTGAGAAAGAGTGTGCTTTTTAAAATTGAGGGGATTCTAAGTGAAAAGGGCCACAAAGGTGTGGGATGTGGTCAGTGGGATAGGCATATTTCACTAACAGGGGCACTTTAAGTTTATGTGTATATATGTGTTTTAACTCAGTGAAGGAGAAATTATACTCTCCTATTACATTCTTTCAGATATTTATATCTTCAATTCTCTTAAACTTTGGGATATTGAAGGAAACTGCAAGACATGAAGTTGATCAAATTTTAAAGATTTCCAAATGTTTAACAATATAGAAAAACAAAATAGAGTGCTCAATGTTCTTCAGACATAAAGTCCAAAGGGCAAATTTTAAAAGATTAACTAAAATAATTCTACATATGAAATTTTTTTCCTAGCCTCCCCCCTTTCCCTACCACAACCAATAGACAAAAAGTAGGAGGTACTAAGGGAAGGTACTGTTGCCTTATTAGATTTAAGAACCATGCAATAAGCTCTCTTTACATCTGCAAGCATCAAGTCTTATAGGCACTGGATGGATCAAGAAGCAAGTCCTGACTAAGATCCCAAAGGGACACCCCTCTCAAGGTAATTGTGTAGATAATGCTTGTAGGGCACTCTTTCTCCAGAACCTTCTTTTCTCTATTAACACCTGATTTCTTAGTTAAGAAGAGGCTAGAGCTTCAATTTTGGATAGGCTTGATTAAAGGTGCAATAGTACAACCAATGGAATGTTCATTAAAGAGATGGATATATGAGTCTTGGTCAATAAACTTCCAAGTCAGCATATAGATGGATGTTGTTTCTAAGTAGAGGCAATAGAGTTCACAGGGACATTACTATGCAGTGGTTCTCCACCTTCCTAATGCTGCAACCCTTTAATACAGTTCCTCATGTTGTGGTGACCCCCAGCCATAAAATTATTTTCGTTGCTACTTCATAACTGTAATTTTGCTACTGTTATGAATTATAATGTAAATATCTGATATGCAGGATGTATTTTCATTGTTCGTGACCCACAGGTTGAGAACCGCTGCATAAGGGAGAGAAAAATAGCACTGATACCAGAACCCTAAAGGGAGAAAGAAAATTCATAAACAAAATTTAAAAAGAACTTCAGAGAGGTACAAAGGATCCCAGTATAAGGTAGTTTCACGAAAGCCAAGAGAAGAGAAATAGATCCATATGTGGAATCTAATGAACTAATAAGCAAAATAGAGACAGAGTCATAAATATAGAGCAGGCTGATAGCTGTTGGGGAGGGTGCCGACGACATAACAATATTTGCTGAGTTAAAATGTGGCCCAGGTGGATATGATGCTACTTGGATAGGGAGCTATTGGTAAAAATAAGAAAAATGAACTGATTCAAAAACATGTCTAGTGAAGTGATTAAGCAAAAGAGAGAGAAAAAAAATCATGGACACAGACAATAGTGTGGTGATCTTTGGGTGGAGGTGAAGGAGATATAGGAGGGATAAATGGTGATGGAAGGAGACTTGACTTGGAGTGGTGAACACACAATACAGTGTACAAATGATTTGTTGTAGAATTATGCACTTGAAATATGTATAATTTTGTTAACCAATGTCACCACTATAAATCCCCTCCAAAAAAAATGCAGAGAGAGAGAGAGATTAATGGACTCATACACTAGAGGGAATTCCCTCCTGTAAGATGGGAATTATGTTGACAATAAACAAAACTTTAGCTAACTTGATTGTAGTTGTTTCCATATGTAAGTAGAACAAAAGCCCTTATATCAGTGAGTTGTGTAATAGAAAATGTGTGTAAAGGACCTTGAGAAAAAAAGGAGTATCACAAGCACACATACACACAAACACACACATAATGCAAGTGAGACTAAGAGAGGTGTGACTAAAGACCGATGAGAGGTAGGACTGCAAATGTTCTTATAATCCACTTAAAAAGTTTTTTTTATAGTAAAGAGCAATAGGAAACCAGTGAAAGTTTAACCATAGAACAAGAATAATCATATATTTAGAAATATCACAATGACTGTAGTTAATTAAAAGCAGGAATGTGGGTCAGTTAAAGGACTATTTTGGTAATCATGAAAATGAAAACTCCAATAGGTAAGGAACACTATATTTTCATCTCTAGAACAGTGCCAACAAAATAGCAATATTTGTTGAGTTGAAATGTGGCTCAAGAGGATATGATGCTTACTTAAATAGGGTGCTGTTGGTGAAGGTAAGAGAAATGAACTGATTCAAAACACTGTCTAGGAAGTGAAGTATAGAGATGATTTAGAGATTGATGGACATGGAAAGAATGAAAAGGAGAGTCAAAATTGACTCGTTTATCCTAACTACTGGGGAATAATGTGCCATTCACTGCAATGGGAAACACTTGGAAGAGACTGTTTTATGAGAAAACTAATTCTGTTCAGACTCAGACTGAAACACCTGTGGTTTCAGAGGTTTTCTGGCGATGATCTAGAAGTTGATCTGTTGGCATTGATGACAATTAAAGCTGGAAGTCTCACCACCATTCTCACAAGCCACCTGCTACTAGAAGTAGTTCATTTCTACTGAGATTCCCTAAGGTAGCTCCTAACATAGGTACAGGCTACCTTTAGTTTTCATTTTTCTTTCACAAAATTCTGGTATCAAAAGTTTTTTTTCTGTACACTCATCCTAATAAATGGCATCATGGAACCAGCATGCACTTGGCATCCATCCATATATCAGAGAGAAGAGCATAGGTTTCTTCAAACTTAGACTATTAAAGTCAAAAATAGATTTGATTATTTAATAAAATGAATTATCAACAGGCAAAGTACAGAATATTTCTTAAAATATTTGCAGAAGAAAAGGAATAGAATCCTATAAACTAAAAATATAAATTGGAGGGTGAAGAAGAGAAAAAGACAAATAGTATCATCTCTGGACCTCATGGAACTTGGCCTTGCAACACAGTAATATGTAGTACACCATGTCACCCATCATACACGTAGGAGTTGAGTTCCATAAGTTGACCATGCAACTTAATAATAACATATCATAAACCCTCCTAGTACTTTCTTTTATGTCACAACTACTACAATTTTCCTAAATGGTGAGAGTTGGGGGGTGGGGAAGTAGGATTTGGGTGTGTGCGTATACATGCACGCACATGCATGCACATACACATACAGTGAGTGAATAATGGGTAGGTGAAGTACTTCTTAATTAATATCATTCCCAATGAAGATGATGCTCTCCTTGTAGTGATAATTTAAAGAACTCTCATTAGCAAACCAATTTAAAAAACTATTTTTTTACTGTTTCTAAATAATGATGGTATCTTCAAAAATATATATGTATCTTTTCATTTCACATTTTAGGTTTAACTTTAGGAAAAATTCTTTTCTTTTTTTATTATTTGAGAAAGAGAGAGGAAAGGGAAAGGAGAGAGAGAGAGAGAGAGAGAGAGAGAGAGAGAGACAATGATTTCTTATTCCACTTATATACGCATTCATTGGTTGCTTCTTGTATGTGCCTGACCAGAAATCAAACCTACAACCTTGCATATCAGGATGATACTCTAAAAAAACTGATCTACACAGTCAATGTTAAAAAGAATTTTTCTTTAATATTTTTAATTAAATTGATTGGGTGACATTGTTCAATATGAACATATAGTTTTGTGTGTGGATTCTATGTTACAAAATCTGTATATTGCACCGTGTGCCCTCTACCCAAAGTCAAACCTTCCCTGTCACCTCCTATTAGAACCCCTTTCCCCTACTCCCCTCCCTCTGGCAACCACCACTCTGCTGTTTGTGTTCATAAGTTTTGGTTTTATATCCCACATATGAGTGAAACCATACGGTTCTTAGTTTTTTCTGTCTGACTGATGTTACTTAAAATAATATTCTCAGGATCTATTCATAGTATCACAAGTAGCAATATTAATTTTACTTTGCTGAGTAGTATTCCATTTTGTATATCTTCTTAAAATTGCTACCAAAATTTTAATTTTGCATCAGTGAGAAGTTCAGTAAAACTCATTCTCTCATCATCAAGCACATAACAAATATTTCCTCTTGTTTCTTTACTTACAGGGGTTAAAAGGACAGGATGAAGACTTTAATCCTGACTGGACTTATTCTGGTCTTTGCCATTTGTTTCCCGGTAAGATTCCATACACTTGAAACCTAGAAGAACTACATAAAATTGAGAGCTACGTAACACTGGGATGAGATTCAGAGTAAAATTATAACATTGTGTTTCTAAAATCAGAACAGAGTCACATGAGATGGAAAGAAAGACAAACAATTACCTTCTCCTTCTAACACCCATGGAAATATGTCTATTCAGAATTTGAGAAGGAGCAAAATAAAGGGAGACATGGGAAGATAGTGAAGAGAAGCAGAGAGCATGACTACTAGTTGAGGAGGGTAAGGCTTGATAAAACTTCCAAATAAATTTGGAGGAATAAAACTAAACCTGACTTCTCCTTAATGTCCATGTCCCACCACCTCTATTCTAATATTTTTTTTAATGATTTCAGAGAGGAAGGAAGAGGAAAGAGAGATAGAAACATCAATGATGAGAGAAAATTATCCATTGGCTGCCTCCCTCACGCCCCACAGTGGGGATTGAGCCTGCAACCCAGGCATATGCCTCCAACTGGGAATTGAACCATTACCTCCTGGTTCATAGGTCGACACTCAGCCATTGAGCCATGCCAGCCAGGCCCACCACCTCTATTTTATTTATTTTATTTTTTTAAATATATTTCTTTATTGATTTCAGAGAGGAAGGGAGGAGAGAGAGATAGAAACATCAATGATGAGAGAGAATCATTGATCAGCTGCTTCCTGCACACCCTCTACTGGGGATCAAGCCCGCAACCCAGGCATGTGCCCTTGGCCGGAATCGAACCTGGGACCCATTGTTCCGCAGGCTGATGCTCTATCCACTGAGCCAAGCTGGCTAGGGCCCACCACCTCTATTTTAAGGACATTTCCCTCTGAAGGTAGAAAAATGAGGGTGAGTTTATGCATCTCTCAAGTTTGTTTTTTACTCAGCCTGAGTCTTATTATCATGGTCTCACAGTCAAAAGCTATAATATGTTCTCCCACTTAAGACATAATACAGTAAAAAGAAAGATAGTCTCTTTATTGGTATCTAAAATTTTTAATGTTATATTTCATATCTTTGGTTTATCTGAAACATGACATGTTCAAATAGGTTTACACACGCTCCTGAGGGAGCCTAGTTTTCTTGAATTTTATGGTCTCTGCCTTTCCCTTTTATATCTCTTATGGTTTTAAAAAAATACCATCTTCTGCTCTTCTGATTTAATCATGTACTATTCACTAGTTCCTTATATTTCTCTTTGATCAGAGAGCATTGTATCCAGTATTTTTAGAATTACAGGTGGGCTTCAAGTCTCTGTTCAATTCTATTTAACCAGCCATGGTTCACTCCAAGGATCCTTTCCTTTCCTGCCACCACTATTACTTTCTTGTAGAATTCTTCCCACAGCATTCAATGACTAAGATAGAGCTTTTGTAGACAAGAGAAATTCAGTTGTGTGTTTTTCAAGTATTTTTATGTCTAACTTTCTGCATTCAAATATTTGTCATTTATATAAATTTCTAAATGGTACTTTCACTGAAATTTATGTAACATGGTTGCCTATATGATTTTTTTTTGTTAATTCCTAAAAAACATGACAATGATTTTCACTCTGTAGTCTTTAAGGGAAAAAACAAGTTTCCTTAGATTTACTGGTGGTATTTTAGGAAACCAACTAATTGGATTTCATCTAATCACATTTTTGTATTTGGTTAAATTTTCTTAGTAAATACTTAAGCACTGAAAGTACTGCTCAGGTACTTTCTCTAATCACCCCTTATTGTGCCTTATTTTAAATGTATGGTACAATTAATTCTAAATTTATAGTATACTCAAAGCCATAGCACCTCACAACCTAAAGATCAGTTTCTGTAACTGAAATGCAAAATAATTAATAATAATAATAATAATAATAGTAATAGATTGAATATTTCACTTGGTAATATCTGCTATTCTGTCCCCCTGCAGTTCAGTGAAAGTCAGCAATTACAACACCAGGCAATAGGAAAGGCAATAAACAGTCGACCAGTGCAAAGTTCCCCAGCCAGGACATCACAAAAGAGGTCTCTACCCACCCAGGTCATTAGGAAATCTCAAGCCCATTTGCAAGCCTCTGCCTCTCTTGTACCAACTAACAAAGCAGCCAGCCGATTGTCTCCAAATTCTAGGACATCAAATAAAAAGAAAAATTCTGTCCAGGGATCAAAAAGACAAAGTATACAAGTCAGCCCTAAGAAAAATACACTTATTTCTACCAGGAAAGAATTGACCTCCCATTCATTTGGTTTGACAAGACAAAATACTCCACTGAGGGCAAGCAAAACTCTAACACAGCCTAAAAAAAGTCAAAAGACAACTGTCAAGAAACAGTCAAAATGGACTGCAGCAGCACCAAAACCATCTTCAGCCATAAAGAAAAGTCGAAAATCCGAAAAACCCCTGTCTACCTCTGGCAAGAAGAATTTGAATTTGCCAAGAACTTCTAAGGCACCATTAAAAACAATATCAGGTACAAAGAAAAGTTCACAAATATTCAAGAATAACCAATCTACACCTGCTAAGAAACAGTTAAAACAACCCACAACTGGGACAACTTCAAAAACATCTCTACCTAAAAAGAAAGTTCCAAATGCTTTTAAAAGAGCCTCATCTGTATTACCCAAAAAACAATCACCTAAGTCCACTGCACTAAAAGCTTCTCCCAAAACTTCTTCAACCCCAAAGAAAAGATCAAGTAAATCTCACAACACTCCATCTTCATCTGCCAAGAAAAAACAGGATGGAGCAAAAGCAGTTAAAGAAGTCCCCCCAAAAAACCTAGCCAAAAAGAAAACTTTAAAGAAACAAAAAACTAAATCATTAACTCCAGTCAAAAAAGATCCAACTAGGGCAACTGCAACAGGAGCAGATTTCAAATCTAAAACGAAAAGTTTAACTAAATCTAAAAAGATGGTGTCTGCATCTGCCAAGAAAAAACTCATTCAGCCAAGAAAAGATGCAACAAGAAAGAAAACATCTAGAGCCAAAGGTAAAGCATCAAAGAAACCCCAAAACATTACTGCATCTGCCAAGACACAAGCAAATCAGCCTAAATCACTTAAATCAGTACTGAAAACACAGCCAGCCTTGAAGAAGAGACCCAGTCAATCGAAAAGCACCTTGTCTCAAACTGCCAGGAACCGGTCAAATCAAGCCAAAGAAGGCAAACCAGCCCTCAAAGAAACTCCCAGCAAAAAGAAACACCTAAACAAATCTAAACCAGCTGCCAAAAACCTGCGCAATCGGTCTAAATCTGCTCAAGTAGGACCAAAAAGATCTCTAGCCAAGAAGAAAGTTCAAAAGAAACCGACACAGAAACAGCCCACTGCAGGTAAAAAGACTGCAAAAACAGCTCTTCCAAGGAGTAAATCTATCAAACAGCCTAAAAGGGGGCGGCCTGCAGCTCTAACAGTAAAGGAAAAGCAAAGTAAATTAAAAAAGAGACTGCCTAAACCTCTTAAGAAAGATGTGAATCAGCTTCAAGGAGTAAACAGACCATCCCGCCTAGCAGACAAAACTGTAAAGCAATCTAAAAAAAGGAAATCTACACCTACAAAAAAGAGGTTGAAATTAATTACACCCAAGCGACCTAAGTCGGGTCAAGCTGCACAAAAAAGGCATCCATATAAGGTTGTAATACCATTTCCCTCACATGTGCCATCTTTATATCATCAGGCTAACTTTCCTTGTCCACGACCAAATCAATCACGTAAGTGCCCATTGAAGACTCATCAATTCTATCCACCTCCACCAGGACCATGGCCAAATTTCCCACATTTCCCATACCAGCAGCAGCCTCATAAGCCACCCTCTCATAAACCAAGACCTCCAAAGAGACCGACAGGCACTGAAAGTACTACAACTAAAGGCCCAACCACTGTAACCCAGGGATCAGATGCAGCCACCAGAACACCTGAAACTCCATCATCCCCAATGGCAGCCACTACAGCCCAAGTGACATCAATTCCTAGCTCAGCAATAGGTGCTGCCTCCACTACAATTGCCCTAACATCTCTGGTGGCCTCAGGGATACCTTCAGTGGAATCCACATCCCAAGAGTCTGCTGTTTCTATTGCTGCAACCTCCACAAACCCAGAGGCCAGTTCCACAACTCTCTCAACCTCTGCCTCTACTATTACACCCGATTTTAGCACAGGGGCCTCAGAAACTGAAGCAAACACAGAAGATGATGCTACTCCCCCAGATGATTCCACTGCTCAAGCTGCCATTACAACGTCAGCAAACACAGGTGCTCCATCCCCTGCGATGAATGCCACCACTGTTACAGCCACACCCTCCACAAGTGTTGGAGCCACAGCTATAGCACCTTCCACAAACCTAGGGATCGATGCCACCAGCGCTGAGGCTACCTCATTATCAGCCAGTGTGGCCACCACTCTTGCTCCTGCTACCACAAACACAGCTGCTTCGGATCTCAGAACCACAGTTGCTACAAGTTCTATAACCACCAGCATCCCTGGTACTGCCACCACAGCTGCCTCCAGTTCTTCCATCACACCAGTGGATGAGACTACCACAGAAATAGCCATTGATACAACCACTGAGACTGCTACCCCAGTGAATAAGGAAACCACGGAGTCAGTCGATGACACAACCACTGTAACTGGCACCACAGCTTCATTTGATGGGATCACAACTAATGCAACAGATTCCACAACCTTAGAAACAGACTTCACATCCACAGCTACTACACCCACCGGACCCTCAACCCCAACTCCTGTGGGAACAATCACCACCACAGCAGCAGCCTCTTCAACCCTACAGATGGATACAACCACCAGTGGTATGGTCACAACCTCAGCCACCAGTGATACTGTTGCTGCTGCTGCTGCCAGCACAGCTGTAGCAGGTGCTGCTACTTCAACCCCTGGGACTTCAGCCTCTACTGCTGAACTTAGTGTGTTGACCAGTCTGAGTGAAACCACCACCCAGCCTTCTGGAGCTACAACTCCTGGGGAAGAGACTACCACTGAAGCAGGAGATGACACAACCACTGAAGCTGCCACCACTCCAACTGCCACAGCTGCACCCACCAATGCCACAGCCTCTTCAGCTGATTCCACAATCTTAGAAACAGGCACCACACTTGCAACTACTACTGTAACAGCTGCCACCACAACAATAGCTGCAGCCTCCACACCATCAGCCTCAGGTGCCACAATGATTGCTAGTACGAGTATACCAGGTACAGCTACCACCATCCCAGTTACTTCTGTCTCCACTGGACCTGGTTCTTCAGCCACTGAAGATACCTCTCCCATGAATATGGCCATTAGTACATCTGTAAATGCCAATACTTCTGCAGCTTCCACTACCCCTCCCTCACTGAACTCTACCACCTCAGAATCTGAAACCTCTACCTCCCCTGATGAGGCCAATAGTTCCTCAACAGATGCTAGTATTCCCCCTACACCAAATGCTGCAACTACCACAACTCCTGCAGAATCCACAGAACCCACTTCGGTTTCCACACCTGAAACAGATTCTACTACTGCAACTCCTGAAGGAACCTCCACTGCCCAGCAATTATTACCAGTGGCCCAGTGACAACCACTGTAACTGCAATCACCACAAATCCACTTGGAATCACCTCTGTTGCCGATAACAGTACACAACCACCATCTACTACTACAGCCAGTAGACCCACAACTGGCACTTCCTCATAGTGAAAGCAATGCAAAGGCACATCTCAAGCATCTCAGTGGCAGGTAAATTACAGTGTGCAAAGAATTCGATGGGGAATTCAATAGTGCTCTGGATATCTCCAAGCATAATAGCTAGTTACTCCTGATCTGCCTAAATTATGACTTTTTGCAATCCTGTAAAATATAGATATTCTCCCATTTTACCTATAGGATAAAGAGTTATGGGGTTTGTTCAAATTCAGAACACATAGCGGCAAAACCAGGACTAGAATTCAAATGTCTTAGTACTTCTATCAACAGTCAGAAAGCTTAATATTCTAGAATAGTAACCCCAAAAGATAGCTTAGTAGACAGTTGAATCACAATCACTTGGCTTTTTTTTTCTTCAAAATAAAGATTACTGAGCTTTACCATCCTAGAAACTATATATTTTTAAACAAAATACTTGGGAGGTGTAGAAGAATCTGAAGTTACAGGTGTGAAAACACCCAGATGGTAATTCAGAAAGGGAAATTGGCAGGTATACAAGCTCAAATACAATATAAGTATCATAATCAATAAATTGTAAGCAGTGGTACTTGACTGGGCTACATCATGCACCGCTTAGTAATGGAGATATGTTTTGAGAAATGTATCTTTAGGTGATTTTGTCATTTTGCAAACATCATAGAGTGCACTCACACAAACCTAGATGGTACCCAGTGGTCAGCAAACTCATTAGTCCACAGAGCCAACTATCAACAGTACAACGATTGAAGTTTCTTTTGAGAGCCAAATTTTTTAAACTTAAACTATATAGGTAGGTACATTGTTATTAACTTAATTACGGTACTCCTAAGGCTTAAGAAGAGCCACACTCAAGGGGCCAAAGAACCAAATGTGGCTTGCGAGCCGCAGTTTGCCAACCACGGGTATAGACTAGTTACACACCTAGGTTATAGATATACCCTATTGCTCCTAGGCTCCAAACCTGTACATCATGTTACTATACTGAATACTGCATGTGGTTGTAACACAAAGTTAAGTATTTGTGTACCTAAACATACCTAAGCATAGAAATAGCACAGTAAAAATACAGTATAAAAGATGAAAAATGAACAGAGCACTTAACCATGAGTGGAATTTGCAGAACTGGAAGCTAGTCTAATTTATAGAACCACAATATAAAACTCTAAGGTAGAAGGAGCAGCAGCCACCACACCTGAGACTATTTAAGAGATAAGGCTGCTGGAGCATAATAATCTATCAAATTTTTGTATAAGGTTCTATTTTTTTAAGGTAGATAAAAAACATTCTAGGTCATAGTAATGAGGAACTAGGCCTTAAATGTAGCTAGCTATGCTTTACTCTTAACATAAACCATATAGCTGGGCATGTTTTGGTCTGAAGTAGAATTGTAAGCTGTTAGGAAAATAATAAAGTGGTGCTGGGGGCAGGGGAGGGCAAGAAGAATGGAATTAATTTCATCTAAGAAATAGAAAGTAGCAATTTTAAAACAACTAGGACTTCGTTTGTAGGACTGTAGGAATTAATTTCATATTTCTCAAAATTCTTTTGTAGGTTCTGATTTACCTAAATATTAAACTTCTGACCTTTGCTTTTGCCAGTAGTGCCTCAAGAATTGACTGCAATCGCATTTCAGAAATGAGACCATTCTAGAAATTTTGCTTTTCACTCTCACCTCTTAAATATGGTCAATTTTGCTTCTTCAGCTTTTGTTCAATAAATCATTTTGAAAAGCATTTGTTCCTGTATGCATTTGTATTACTTTCTCATACTTGGAAATAAGTTAAAAATTAATATGGTTATCCCTCTGAAAATCTCCCAATATGTGCAATACTTAAATATAAGATTGACCAAGCTTAACTAAACTTTAGCCAGGTTTCTTCCTGACTCTAGACCCCTGCAGTCTTAGAACATTTCTGTAGAAAACTAGCAATTCTAAAATCTTTCTCTGTCACTTTGAGATACTGCCATCTTTCTAAAGGCCTCTTTTCAACTTTACAACCCAGGAATGTCTTTCTTTTCTTTTTTATATTTATTTATGTTTATTGTTGAAAGTATTACAAATGTCTTCCTTTATCCCCATTGACCCCCTCCATTCCTGCCTTCACCGCACTATTGTCTGTGTCCATGGGTTATGCTTATGGGTATACATTTTTTGGTTAATCTCTTCCCACCCTCCCCTCCCCCATTCCCTCTGAGATTCCTCAGTCTGTTCCATGTTTCCAGGCCTCTGGATCTATTTTGTTCGTCAGTTTATTTTGTTCACTAGATTTCACATATGAATGAGATCATGTATTACTTGTCTTTCTCTGACTGGCTTATTTTGCTTAGCATGATACTTTCCAGGTCCCTCCATGTTGTTTCAAAGGGTAAGAGGGGGAATGTCTTTCTTAAGGACTTGGGAGCCAAGAAAGATAGTGCCTCTATCTCTCAGTCTCTATAAGAGGGTAGAAGCCTAAGTTTGATAGGCACCGATAAACAAACACAAATGATCTAATCACAGATAAAAATATTTTCAAACTCAAGAATTACACAATGTTCAACACATCCAATCCCATTTATCAACATTCCGATAACATCCTCTAGTACTTTCCACTCTCTTCCAAGCACTTAAAAACCTCTCACCTTTTGTTTCAGCAGACTTGGTCATTGCAATAGTCTTGAATGAAGTCTTTCTTATATGTTTAAATTTGTCCTGCAATTTTTGCTTTGACAAGGTAGGTGTATGGAATGCAGCAACTATAAGCAAATAAAGTTTGGGTGAAAATTCCCATCAGCCAAGCTCCACAAGAAGACATTAGAGGAACGAAAACAGAGGATCACACTCACTAACATAATCTGAAATGTTCTTTCCATTTTACCTACTTGTAAGACCATATAAAATATATATTAAATTTTTGATACTAAGAAATTGAGTTAAGTGTAATAAGCATACTTTTAAGTATATAGCTGACTTCAGAAGAAAATAATACAAAAGAAAAACCACACAATACAAAATGGAAATGAAATTTAGGAAGAAGAGATGTGCGTGGACTCTAAGGCTGCCCTGAAGAACATGGTTGGTCTTGATAATTCAGGATTTGAATTTTAAAATCCAGAAGATGACAAAACAATGGGCATTGAGCCTACTGCAGAAAAGCAGTTGAACTGAGTGTCTCCACATAAACCTAAGATTTCATAAAGCCACATCCTTCAAATGGAAACAAAAAAAAAATTGATCACTGATAAAAGTTAGAAACAATGTGCAGTACACATTGAGTCTGAAAGATTAAAGAAAATTTAATGCTGATGTTATATACAGCATAGAGAATAGAGTCAATGACATCATAATAACAATGTATAGTGAAGGTTACTAGATTTATTGTGGTGATCACTCTGTGAAGTATATAAATGTTGAATCATTGCCTTAAAGTTAACAGGCACTCAATTAATACTTGAGTGAATAAATAAACAAATTTCAATGGACATGGTTATCATTTACATTCATTTCCTCTTGAAATAGATGATAAATTCTTTGAGAATGTGTCATATCTATCGTCTATTTCTGTTTTTCCACCAGTGCCTTTCACAGACACTCAATAAGAACTTGTTGAACCAATATATTCTCATCCACTAAATATATGATACTGTTAAACTTGGAGATTCAATAAAACAAAACAAGTATTCTATAAAAATAAATAAGGGCTACTCCTTTAGGCTTCGCTTTTATCATGTTACAAGCATAACTACATGTGGACACTAATAACGTGTTTTCTAAACTGTAGCTCCTGCTTCAATGTGATTATTTTAGTACGAAATACTAGCACTGGTGTTAGCCTACTTATTCATTATAGAGAACGAATTCCAGAAACAGTGAGTAGGTCATTAACTGGATAACATGTGAAAAAATAAATGAAGTATTCACCTGGATGAAGGGGGACAATGGATTAGCTGGATGAAGAGGGGACAGTGGATTAGAACTACTTGGAATACAGAAAAAGAATTTCAAAGATAAAGTTTCTTAACAAAGCTTTGATCTCATTGTTCCAGTTTCACCTTTGGAAACCTATGAGGCAGATATCTTAGCTAACTTAGATCTTATGAACATGAATTAGTGCCAACCAGGGATTCTGAGTCAGAGTCTGGAGGCTTACTTGAAATGAAAAGACCTGCAAATGTCACCTTTAATTGAATGAACACTTTATCCTTAAGTATGTATTATTGCAACAGATTTCCAACAATTAGTTCAGTTTCCTTAAAGAGAAATATTCAATGTCACGGGAATGGTATTTCCAAACTGCTAAAGTGATAACATTATAATTGCTCAACTCATGGCACATTGCTTTTAACTTGAAGGTAATATATAAAGTACATAAATTCTTTGTACAGCAATACTCTGCTGATAAAAAGAACAATTCAGTGATAGTCTTGGACATCACTTTGGAAATTCAGTACTTGTTCCAATGCATAATAGAAGAATGTCAACTACAGAAAGTATTAGGATGAGCCAGAGAATAAGGAAATTAAAGAAGCTTGAAGAAATAAAAACTACAAAAAATTTGACTTTGTCTTTCTACCTAGTAAGACCTAGCAAAACCCACATATCATAACCATTATTAAATTTTAGGGTTACATGATATGAAAGAAATATGCAGGGTAAAAAAAAAAACAGTTGTAATTGCCAGTAAGTAAATTTTAAGGTATCTTCAGAAGAAAAGCTATAGTAAGCCAATTAAGTTAAGAAGGACTCTCTATATGTTTTATAAAGGTATTATTGCACCATACCTTGCTTAGCATAAACTGAAAGTCAGTAAAAATTTAAGTGCAGATATTTTTATGGAGGCTTTCAAATATACACAACTGACTTAGCTTATTAGCAAATGACACAACAGAGAGATTGTATTTTGGTGGAATCCACAAAAGTAGACAATTCGCTTCAGAAACTGGAGTTAACAGCTCTATTAACCAGTGTTAAGCTTATCAAAAAAAAGCAGATGCCTGAGAGGTCAGCATGGCAATTATATAAATTATGTACAAAGACAGAAAAAAACAAACATTGTTATAAGACTTTTACTTTTAAATGTTTTATTTTTTAATATTTTTACTTTATTTTTATTGTTAACACTATTACAGATGTCCCCATTCCCTCTACCTTTGCCCACCTCGATCCTGCCCAAGCCCCCACTTCCCTCTGGCCATCACTGCACTGTTGTCTGTGTCATGTATATATATGTTCTTTGGCTAATCCCTTCACCTCTTTCATCCAGTCCCTCCCTCCTCCTTCCCCTCTGATAGTTGTCCATCTGTTCTATGTATTCATGCCTCTGTTTCTATTTAGTTCATCAGTTTATTTTGTTCATTAAGTTCTACATGTAAGTCAGATCATGTGGTACTTGTCCTTCTCTGACTGGCTTATTTTAATTAACATAATAATATCCAGGTTCACCTATGCTGTAGCAAAGGGTAATATCTCCTTGTTTTTTACAGCCATGTAGTATTATTCCACCGTGTAAATGTACCACAGCTTTTTTATCCACTCATCTACTGATGGACACCTGTGCTGTTTCCAGATCTTAACTATTATAGATAACGCTGCTATGAACATAGGGGTGCATATAGTCTTTCTAATTGGTGTTTTGGGATTCTTGAGGATATTCCCAGAAGTGGGATTGCTGGGTCCAAAGGCACTTCCATTTTTAATTTTTTGAGGAAATTCCATACTGTTTTCCATAGTGACTAGACCAGTCTGCATTCCCACCAGCAGTGTACTAGGACTAGGGGTCCCTTTTCTCCACATCTTCACCAGCTCTTGTTTGTTGATTTATTGATGGTAGCCATTCTGGCAGGTGTGAGGTGATATCTCATTTTTGTTTGAATTTGCATCTCTCTGATGATTAGTGACATTGGCATAAGCCTGATATTTTTTTAAATTTATTCTTCTTTTGTATTATTAACATAATTGTCAGACACACAACAAAATATAATTCTGTCCTTGCCAAAAAACAAGACCTCATATGGTGTATCCCAATGTAAACTAATAAATGGCAATACATGTTAAATGATATTATAGTGAATCCAATTTTTGCTGTGGAAGGAGCAGTTTTTCTAAAAAGTAACAGGAAAAATAGGGAAGACATGGCACTAGAGGCTAGAGAGTTAATTTTTAAAAGGCTTCATAATATTTAAAACATGAGCCTTGCCCCTTTCAAGTAGATAAGCTAATAGGGTCACTGTATGCCTGAGAGATGCTTGTACAAAAGCCAACAGCCACGTCCTCTCCTTTCTTTTGATGTGGGATTAGCACAGAAGCAATCCCTTATATGTGAAGCTTTTTCTCTCTCCGTTGAAATAAAAAAGGAAGAAGAGCACAGAACTTGTTTCTTAGATTTAGAAGTTTTTGGCAAGGATTTCATCTCCATGCTGTTGCTGAACTAGGCTAGACGGTAGCTGAAAGAAGAGGCCCTTTGCAAGGTAAATGTTTGAATAAATCGAGTTTGGAGCCATTCTTTCATCAAATATCTATTCTTTCTTACAACTATTTTTAAAGAAATCTATATATTTAGATAGATTTAAAACTCTGGGTGAATATAGATTCAATAAATTAACGTTTGTCTAAATGGTCCTGAAAATGAAACAAATAGATAATTATTAACATGAGAACAAAGGTGAATTTATATGATGAAGTCCTCACTGAAGTATTCTGTCCAAAATGCATTTGCTAGTCTGATTGTTTATTCCTTGATTCCCTATAAGTTGTAAAAGATAGCCAAAGTTCTTCCTTTTTGCTCTGACTGGTTAAAATGATATTGACCTTCACAATTAGAGTATTCTATCCCTCATATTATTGTTTATAATAAAACACTAAAATTACTTGGGCACTGTATTTATCTTATTAAGCCATCATTTTAGTCAATGTCAATAATATTAAAATAAAATACAGATTATTTTTATGCTAATATAACATAGGACAATATTGCACCTTCTTTGTAGGGAGTAGCAAGACAAAATGAAGATCCCAGTTCTGACTTTGACCATCTTGAATTTTGTGGCCTACTTCCTGGTAAGTTTCAGTATTTTGGGTAATAGTATTGTTATGGAAATAAAAATTAGATGGAGGGAAATAATAGATTCCAATCATCAGCTTATATTTAATGCAAGAAAGAATATTTTGCTAAGCAAATATCACTGTATATTTGAAATTCTATTTTCTATTTATAAATTTTCTTCTTTTAAAATTAATCATATACATAATGAAGTAAAAATAACAGAAGTTAAAATGCATGATAGTATAGGATTTCAATGGGGCTTCTCTATACTTTTTATACTGTAAGAAATTCCTTAGTGAATGCTTACTTTGGGACACCTGGATTTATATTTACAGAGAGTACTTAATCTTAACATAGTAGCTGTTCCGTTTTACATTGATAGTATGTATTTATAACTTGATTAACTTAACAACCAATGGATAAAGAGACCTTCAGAATGCTTATTTGATCAACTTAACACAGTAACTATTAATTTCAGGTTTTTAATGAAATATAATTTGCAAGGGGAACGTCACAAAAATGTTGTACTTCTTTCCCTTTAGTATGATGTCGTTAGAAAATAGTCAGACAAATAAGCATCTGTCTGCCAATCGACCTTTGTCCTTGTCAGATAGCCAATAGAAAGTCAACTCTTTTCCATCCCAAGAACAAAATAAATATCTGCACCTACAGACAATTTAAATAGCTACTCTGGGTCGATTGATAGAATAACAAGATTCTCTGGATCTCTTTTAAAGAGAAATTGCTCAGAGACTCTTCAAGCTAACATATATAACTTTAGCCAATTTAGGATTAGGTACCAAGTAATCCTTCACCTAATCAGACTTCAGCTATCATTGCTTATGCTCAGGGTACAGTATACAATTCTACTCTGGCAAAGGTTCCAAAGAGCAATGCTGCTTCACCTTCACCTGCTGCTATGCAGGATACTTCTGCTGTCAGTACCACAATTTCCAGATTTGCAGGCAACTCCAGAATGACCCAGAGCAGAATAACTGATTCTGGAGATAATAGCATCTCAGCTCCTGTATCTATGACCACCCACCAGTATAAGTCTGATTCTATTGCAATTCCCCCCTTACAGAGAGACTCCAAAGCAAATCAGAGTCTTGAACCCTTCTTCCCATCCACTGGAAAATCTAAACCATTCTTTGCCTCTAAATCTGCTGCATACATCCAAAGTGCTAATAATGAGTTCCCTGCTTCTGCAGATGAGGGTACCATTGCTATATCAAATACAAACACTGTCCTTGGAACTTACACCACTACTGGTGAGGAAGAAGCAGAACCAGAGAATATATCCTTTATTGGTACCTCAACCCTTATGAAAAAAGGCGATACAGAAAAAATGGATGCCACAGATATTCTAGAAAATTACACAACTCTGCTTGATGTTCCCGACATGGAAGACAAAGACATAATTAAAACGGATACTACTTACCTGGAAAGATATGAAAAAACTGCAAGCAACATTCCTGATCTTCCACAGAGAGACAATTCTATTGTGATTGATGCTATAGACATGAAAGATCATGAAAGAACTCCAATTAATACTAAAGCACCTAGCATTTCCTCTGCAAAAAATAGTAATGACTTTGAAACTATTCCTATTCTGAATACTTATAACAAAGCTGATTCCAAATCTACCATGATTGCCACTAACATCAATGAAGCTATTTCCAATACCAACATCATTAATACTATTTCCTATATCAATACCATAAATCCAGTTCTTAATTATAGAATGTATAAGGAAAGCAATAATCTTATTAGTAATTCTGATGATACCAAAACAATGTTAGCTATAGATAAAAATATGATGCCTGAGGGGGATTTAATTATTTTCAAAACAAATGGCATCACTTCTACAAAGCATTATGCTAACTCTAACCCCATAGAGCCAATGACAAACACCAATATTAACTTTAAAATAACTTGGCCTTCAGAGAATGGTACAATAACAGAAGGCAGACACACTGTTCAGATAGAAAACATCACAACACCTAACAATAACAATATTGTTGAAGCAACTGGATTTAAAGTAGATGATTCAATAACTAAGTACCATTCTCATATTTCTTCCAATGCATATCTCAAAACTAATAAGAACAATTTTAAGTCTATGAACACTGATGAAATTGAGTTTGTTATTCCTGTAATCCAAAAAACTGCAAATATGAACCAAGATGATGAAGTTGTGGAAGAAGTCATCTTCATTCACCCAGACACTTCCACAACAGAAATTAGAAGAAAAGTTTTCTCTCCTAACTCCGATGCAGATTATGCCCAAACATCAGGAAAGAAAATCATCCTTCTCTCTGACATCCCTAATGTGTCCAATCCCTTATTCAAACATGAAGTAAAGCCCTTTGCAATGGACAGCACAAACCTCATGGACAACAGAGGTAACCGTAGAACCCATACCGTAATTTCTCCCAACGAAACCAAAGCCAAAATGAATATTGAAAGAACTTCTGTGTTTAAAACAGCCAATTTCCAGAGCAATATCACTCCTATGGTTTCCATCAATCACCCTGGAACTGCTGAGTCTATTGACTTTAGTGAAGACAGTGTAGCTGACATGATCTCATCTTCAGAGTTCGGTATCACCCCTTCAGATAAATCTACTGCCTCTTTGGATAAAGCCATTAGTCTTTCTACTAATAACAACCATGCTGGTGGTAGTGCTAGTCCCAACCCTAAAACAGACTTTCCTATGCACAAAGGATATGCTCTTCTGTCAGGAGCAGAATCGCCTGTCCTAATGCTTAATGCTAGAAATGATCAAGCTCAAAACTTCCTGCTAATTACAGATGATTCCTTGACTGGTGCTTGGATTTCAGATGCTGTGGCTGAAAATCTTCATCTCATTAATGATGATATTATACAAAAATGGAAAATCAATAAAGCATCAGTAGATCCTTTGAACCTTCCACTGGAGTCTACTTTCCTTACTGCTGATTTCACTTCTCCCAATGATTTATACAATGTCATTGCCAGTGCAAGTAAGCAAACCACAAATACAATTGACAGCTCTGATCTGAAGATTAATAAGGCCATCATGACAGAAGGAAGGCCCACTGTAACCATTAGCTCCCTGTCTGCAAGGACAGCTGGTATTCTTCCACCAAGAAAAAGATTTGGGAGTCTGATAGACAAAGGAATGGCTAATGAAGAGGAATTGACTCCCTATGTGGAAGTAAAATCTGTAGTGGAAGATGGTGCTGTTTTTCGGGTAAAAGAAGGCCTTCCACCGGCACATAATTTTAAGTATTTTGAATCAGGAGACCATGGCTTTGAGAGAAATGGATCTGTGGCTGTTGTTACTACAAAGTCTCTTTCCCAATTAAATAGTATTACACCTATTGCTGAAGAAATAACAATTGAGAGTGACTTTACCACTTCTGGGGAAGAAAATGTTGATGTTCTATATGATGTCATTAAACCTGAAAATGACAAAATACATTTTAAGACAATGGCTACCAAAACAAAAGTTAATGGTTTGGGTGAAGGTGCAACAGTAAAACAGAATGTGGATGCAGCAGAGAGCACTGAATTTCTTACACCTAGCAATTCTATCCTCCAAACTGGGACAATGGATCACCATACACTTCCTAATTTGTACTACAATGTAATCACTGATAATCCACTTACTATCACAAAAGAGAATCAAAATATTGCTCTGAGCATGATAAAACATAAACTGTCCCTCTCCACAATGGACAACGCACACCTTATTGATGATAGGGATGGCTATCAAACCTCTGCTACTGTCACTTCAAGCAATGGTAAGAGGCTGACCAGCAAAGACAAAATGGCTGGGACTAAAAGAAATATCCCTCTTGGCATTACCACTGCACCTGATGATATTTCCTCTGTAGTTAAAAACAGTGAAGTTATAACAGACTTGGCTTCAATAGTTGCCACCTCACCAATAAAGAAAGGCATTCTGATCATGAATAAAGTTAATACCTTTAACAATAAACCTAATAAACTAGGAGATGAATTTACCATTTCCAGAGAAGATCCCAATGTGTCTAGAGGTGATAGCACTCTATTAACAGTTGATGCCTCTACCTTTATAAAGTCTGTTGCCCCTCCTCAAGCAACAAACCCTGTGAAAAAGACCTCTTTGGCAGATATTATAATACCAAAAGCTTTTCATAGTACGTCTACCCCAGCAACTTTGAGGGTAGCTGTCACCACTGCTTCTAAAGGAGATGTTGATAATACATTTTATATCCCAAGATATGACCCTGAAAACTCTTTCAAGGAAGATATAACATTGAAGTATGTAGCAGATCCCCCAGAAGACATAGACATTTTGGCAGAGGAAGAAGATATACTTAAAGAAAATGTGAGGGATCATATTTATATTATACCTATTGCAGGTGATAATGTTCCTAATGGCAACAACTTGGCAGCTAAACATTATTCTCTTAACTCTGATGTATATAACTCTATCAGATCCAAAGGAACAACCCAAACCACAGCCAACAAACTTGAATTTGAGAATCCTGCAACATCCTATATGGCTGAAGTCTCAAAACCTCTACTTGGGAAATTTACTCCTGAGTTTCAAGAAACATTGATTATTAGGAACAGTAATAGTGGTGCTGAACAGGATGCATTCTTTGGTGGTGATATTCTTTATTCAATGGTGAAAGAAAATGTCCCAAAGGGATATACCTTTTCCCCTAGAAAAAGATCTACCTTTACAACATCAAATTTTAGGATTCCTATGAAAGATCATCTAAACCCCATTCTGGAAAACACTGTGTTATTAGGTAAAGGAACTTCCATCAAAAATTATGCGTCCTATATTGATGGCCAAACTGATCCAGGAACAGAGAAAGATGAAATTTCTACAGGTAGCATAACAAATTCTCATACAAGCATTATACCTGTGACTGTGTCCACATCTATCTCCTCTGAAGACATAAACATGGAAAATTACTACCATGTATCTGAAACAGGTACTCCTCTATCACTGAGATATGCAAATACATTGAGGGATTATTCCTTTATTTATAGACCGGTGACAACTATGGCAAAGGAAAATAATCTAGATGCTATGGACTTGATAATCATTGAACCTGGTAAAAGTGATTCTGAATATATTTCAAATAAGCACACCATTGAACTAGAGAGGGAAGAAAATAATTCTATTGAAAAATCTAGTCAATTTGCACATGGACCCAATAGATTTGTGTCTCATATACCCTTTTCCAAAGGTGAGACTTCAAAGAGTCTTCTGTATAGAATAGCTCACCCTGAGTTTAAAACTGAAGAAAATTACCAAACTTTTATTCTCAAAGAAGAAAATGCTGACTCTGATATCCTTGCCACTTCTTTCAAAGATTACATCAAAAACTTCAACACCCAGCATCTGGAAACTATGGTGCCTTCTCTAACTGATGAAGATGAGGCTTTTTCCTCTGAGTTTAAAGATAAATCATCTGCAGGAAAGGGCATGCTAAGTGAAGAGGATGCCCTCATTCTCCCTGAAGTTTCTGATTTGGGAAATAAAAATAGGAAGTATTTCTTTGAACCATACAGAAAAACAATTACCAAGGGAAAGAGCAAAACTTTTAACACTGTCCCCAGTGACAATGCTATGATTTCCACCCCCCAAAAAAGTCAAGATCATTCTTACAGGGAAGGAATTTCATCTAATGTTCATAACACAGCTGCCCTTGAGTTGGCAGATTCTGTCACATCAGAAAAATCAAAAGCCAATGAAAACAAAATGGACTTCTCTGAAATAATGCTTTCAGAGAATTACATTAACCCCTTGGCTCAGGACATTGCCTCCCAAGTTGAGAATATCTCCTATGTTGGTGAAGTCACTAAGGGTATAATAAAAACAGCTTCAATGGCTTCTCTAAATCCTGATAATGCCAACAAAATGCCAACAAATGCCACCACTATTTCACATAGTGCCTCTGCCTTTGACTCAAAGAAGAGCAATGAAAATGGTGAATCAATCATGTCTGCAGTAGATGGTTTCCTATACATAAAATTAAAATCTTCATTCATTCCCAATCAGAAAAGACTGAGAACTGCAATTGCTCTTAGTGAAAATGATGATTCTTTAGCTGAAAAATCAGTGGCACTACAGGTATCAGAGCCATTGGGTGAAGACTTTATTATTATTGACCAGAATAGGGAAGTTAACAGGTTGCAAAGTGACCCTCAGACCTTCTCTATGATCTCCTCTGTTTCTCTGGAAGATCCTACTACTTTTTCAGAGAATCTTATAAATATAGTCACTGGTATACCTACCACTGAAAATGTGGGCATTAATGATAAAACTGACACTATGGCCTTTGCACCTAATATAGCCCTTCAACCTATAATCTACAAAAAAGGGCAGATAGATCAAACTTCTGACCTTGCTATAAGTCACCATGTAAATAAAGAAATTATTGATCCATCTGCAAAAGAAATCACTACCTCAGAAACTGAGACCAATGCATTCCTCAGGAAAGACACAGCTGCTTTAGAGGATGAATCTCATATTTCTGAACCCAAAATTCCCATGAACTTGAGAGAGATAAATTCACTGGACATTAATCCTTTCATCCTTAAGCCTTATGTTGCTTCTGCTGAACAGAAAGCACCTGGAACTTTAAAAGAAATATTTTATCCTGATTCCACAATGAGCACAACAAAGCTGACAAAGGCCAGGGCTGGGAGTTCATTTTCTCTTGATAATTATAACTTAGAGAGGTTTATTACAAACTCTTACAATAACTTACATCATTTACCCTTGAAACCAGTTCTTCCTCCTACTGGTTTTATTGCTGATTTTATTAAAATCAATCATTTTGAACTTAATCCAGCATTCAATATGAGAGAGAGCAACATAAAAATGACTGATGAGTCTATTGTATCTAATGATATGATTGTCCTACCTGATAAAGAAATCCTTTCACCTGATAACATTATCTTTATAGATGACATAAGGAATATTATAAATGAAATATATGTAGATTCTACAGAAAGAGACAATGTAAATCAATATGAAGACTTTTCAGCAGAGTCAGATGTGGTTTTTCCAGCAGGAGAAAACAATCCAAATAATAGGAATCTATCAACTGTTGGCCTTGATGACAGTACTATTAAATATGTATCAGAGGAAAATACCTTTAATGTTGGAGAAGAAGGAAAGAGCCCCATCACAAAACCACCTATCTTCCTTCAAGGACTCCATAGATTTGAATCTCATGCTCCCTTCCCAACTGCACATGTCACTGGGAATCTATTGAATGAAAATCCTGTAGAACTCAAAACTAAACAAAAATACCAAATTCTTATCTCCAGAAAAGAAAACTTTGATTCTGACAAAGAGGGCCACTTTCTCGAAGATTATACTACCAAGTTCAAAAGTAAGTCACCTAGAACCATGACTCACTCTTTAACAGATGCAAATAAAAAAATTTCTTCCAAGTTTCCAAATGATTTCATTATAGAAAGTAGTACCCTATATGAAAATGACATCATCACCATATTTCCAGAAGGCAAGTGGATTGAGAAAATCAATGCTCCAGAGGTAGAATCAATGGAAACTATAGTAGAAAGCAGGTCATTCTCAGAAGAAATCACTGATATCAACACAAGTGCAACTCCAATAATATGGAAAGGTCAGCTCTATAGAAGATATGTCCCAGACACTGCTTTTTATGAACAGAGGAAATCCACTATTTCACCCAAGTCAGAATATAATCAAGACAAAACTTTTAAAGCAGTGAATTACCATTTACAAGATGCCACTGCTCCTTCAGTTACATTCAATGTCAACCTTGATAATGAACTTCCCTTTGTTGATAAAGATTCTGAAAATACAAATAACAAGCCTTCGATTTCTTCTTCAGCTATGAAGACAGCTGTGACTATGGCTGATATCCCTGCTTCCTCCCTTCAGAACAGTTATGAAGGTGGTGATTCTATGCAGCCTCATGAAAATAATGGTAGGTCTAGAGAGTTCCCATTTTTACTAACAAATGAAAGTGTCATTCTCATGCCTAAAGTCTTAAATGAGGATTTCATCCTAATAAGTGATAACTCCTTAACTGATTCCTCAAAGTCAGTATCAGGAGAATTAGAGACAGTGACTGAATATCTTGATCTTATTCACGGAATTGATATTTCAGAAAATCGGGACATTCAAATTCAAAGAAATCTTCAGCCTCATCCCTTGGATTCCATTACTTCACCTTTTGACTCAAAAACTTTTACCAGGAGTTCCACAGATGATGAGGCCATTTCAACATCTACTGTGGAGAGAGACACTGTTAATTTTAAAGTTAAGACAGATGCCCAACCTCTGAGCATGATAACGAAAGTCTTTTCACAAAAACCAAGAAGCCCTTTCCCTTCTGAAATAGGGGAAATGGTTAAACTCTCTGCTGAGGAAGACAAAGCTACTAAATTCAATTCAGCCCCCATTATAAATGCAACAGTACTCATTCCAACCTTGGCAAAAGGATTTCTCTCTACCTCTGATCCCAGTGTTTTTTCCAAGAGCAATAACAACAAGGAGAAACTCAGTGTTTCTGGAGCAAGCAATTTTGTTTTAGAAGATTTGAGTACATCAAAAAATAATCTTTTTATTGATAAATTTAACATTTCTGCTAAGCTTCAAGCTTCTCCCAATTTAAAAAGAGTCTATCCGGTTCATTCCCCCATTACTATGGAAAAGACTGTATTGCAAAAGGATAAAAGCTCTGTTTCTTCTGATGAAGACATAAGCACAGCAGGTTTGGATCACAATGCTCCCATTGGAACATATAAACTACAATGGAAATCAACCCTTTCTCCTGATTCCACAACTTCTGTGAGTTTATCTAAATATTCTGAACTTGATCCAGTTGTCAAAATGAAAAAAGATACTACAACAAAGACTAATAGTAACATTCCATTTGAGGAAAGAAATACTCCATCTCACAAAGCCATTATTTCACCAAGTACCAATACTTTAACAAAAGACATGTGGAACACTATTCTTAATAAAAAATTTGCACACAGATATTTTGTAGGGAAAGATATAATCCCTGAATATGAAGTAGTTTCTATTACAGAAAACATTTCAGATATTGCTTTAGTTGGTGAAAATATTCCAAATAGTAAATATGTAATAAGTACTGTTCTTGATGACAGAGTTCTTGAGTATGCTGCAAATGAATATGTTCTTGAACCACAGAAGGGAAAAAACAATCCTATTATTAAGAGAACTCCTGCCAATTATGGCCCCAAAATAGTTGGTTCACATACATTCTACTCCAGTGATGATGCTTCTGAATATTTATCTCAAGGTACCCCAACTGAGATCAAAACTGAAGAAATACTGCAAAATTTGATAACTAGAGAGGAATTCACCAATTCTAACCTGGATGCGGCTGTTCCCAAAAGCTCTACTGACAATATGAATTCTAGGGCTCTCAAATCCATGAGTCACTCCCTAACTCATGAAAGTGAGAATTTTCACAAGTTTCTAGGTAAAACAACTCTGAAAAGGAACACTCAAGGAGAAGATGACACCATCATCATTCTCCCTGAAGACAAAAAGATAGAATATACCCTTGTTCCAGACTCAGAAATAACAGTAACCATGGTAGAGGGAATGATGTTCCCAGATGAACCCATTGATCCTATTGTGATTACCTCTCCATTAAAAAATAAGAATCAATTCTACAGGAAAGTCACTTCATCTGCTATTTATAACACTGATGCTCAAGGTCAAGCAGAAAACATCTTGTCATCCAAAGTGGACAATATTAAAGGTAAAACTAATATGGCAGAGACACAACACTCATGGGACAGCATTATTCCTTTGGTTGACTTCAGTATCATTCCTGATGGCAAATTTCCTTTTACCAATGAAGATACTGAAATTTTAAACAACAGGGCTCTGATTTCTTCTTCACCAGTGAATAGAGTTGACAATGTGGATGATGTTACTATTCTATCCACTGAGAGTAGTTATGAAGGGGATGAATCCATGCTGTCAGAAGACAATAGTAAATTGAGAGGATTTCTAGCTCTGCAAATCCCCAAAAAGCCCATGTTCATTCCTTATGACTTAACTAAAAACCTTGAAATCTCTGACCCAGTGACAAGTAACTTCTTGGCTAATCCTTCAATTGAATGGTCAAACAACTTTGAGTCAACAATTGAATACCCTAATTCTATTAATGATGGTGATAGTCCCCTTAAAAATAAGAATGACCTCAAGGCTTATTCCTTGACCTCAACCAAACTTCCCACTGGTTTCACTTCTTCTTCAGACAATCCCACAAGCAGTGAATTTGATTCACTGTCCTTAGTAAACAGAGAAACTACTGATCTTTCTAAAATTGATACAGATCAAACCTATTCTGAACCTCAGAGAACAATCATGAAAACCTTTTCTCTTACAAAAGTCTCTCAACATGGGGTTTATGATGAAAGAAAAATAGCTAATTTTTCTGATCAAGATCTAGCTACTAAATTTGACTTAAGTCACATTATAAATGCAACTTTTCATAGTCCATCTATGCAGAAAATCTTTTCCTCAGTAACCAGACCTAATATTTTGTCCAAGAACGACAACAATGTGGAAGAAATTCATATTTCTAAAGCAGGCAATATTTTTCCAAAAGATGCAAGTTCATTGAAAGATAATTATTTCACAGTTAAACTTGGTGCAACTTTTACTAAACCTCAAACACTCCTCAATTTAAGAGGAATATTTTCAATTGATTCCACACTAAGTCTTCCAGAAGCATATAGGTCTAATGATAAAAGCTCTTCACTTGAAGTCACTACAGGAGAAGAGACCATTGCAAACATTCCCACTGGGACATATGACCTAGCATCATGGAAATCAACTTTTCTTTCTTCTGATTTCACAAAATTCAGGAGTTCAACTGAGTCTTCTGAACTTGATCCAGTTATCAAAATGGAAAAAGATACCACAACAAAGACTAATAATATTGTTCCACCTGGAGAAAGAAATACTCCATCTGACAAAGACATTATTTTACCTACTGTCATTATTTCAACAAAGGACATGAAAAACACTATTAATACTATTAATAACGGTAAATTTGGTGATAAGTTTTTTATAAAGAAAGATATATCCACTGAAGAAATTTCTTTTATAGAAAATATTTCAAAAGATACACATTACACCTTTTTGGCAGGTGAACGTATTCAACACAATGATGATATAATAACTATTATGCCTATTGACAATGCCCTTCAATATGTTGAAGATAACTATGTTTTTGAATTAGTGAAGGAAGAAAATGGTCCCCTTATAGAAAAGATCACACTCACTAAGGACTCCAATGTATTTGAGTCTCATGCACCCTTTGCCAGTGCTACAATCTTGGAACCTTTATTGCAAGGATTGCCAATTGATATCAAAACTACCAAAAAACACCGAAGCTTAGTTCCCAAAGAAGAAACTCCTAAATCTGACAATGATGCTACTGTTATCAAAGGTTCTACTATCAATTTTAATACTAAGGCTCCCAGATACATGACTTATTCTCTAACTGATTCAAATTGGATTTTTTCCCCTGAGTTTCTAGATAAAACAGTTATGGAAAATAATTCTCTAAATTCAGTCATTATCCTCCCTAAAGGCAAAAGAATGAAGTACTCATTTATTTCGGACTCAGAATTAATAACAATAATGGGAAAGAACAGTATATTCATAACTGATCCCATTAATCCTGCTGTGATCACCAGTCCTACAGAATTTGAAGACCGATTCAACAGGAAAGATGTCTCCTCTGCTTTTTATAATAATGCTATCCCAGATGAAGCAAAAATCACCATATTAGCCATATTAGATGAAACTAAACATAAACCAAACTTGGCAGATATGCCCCATTCACAGAAAAGCATTCCTTTGGCTGAGTTCAATGTTGTTACTGATGATCTTTCCTTCATCAGTAAAAATAGTGAAGAAGAAAAAAACATAGCTTCAATCTTTTCCTCATCTATGAATAAGGGAGCCAGCACTATGAGTGATTCCATTGTTCTTTCCACTGAAGGTAGTTATGTAGGTGGTGATTCTGGAGAAGATAATGTTAAATCTAGAAGATTCCCATCTTTATTAACATCTGGCATGCTTATTCCTAATTCCGTAACTAAAAATCCTGAAACCTCTGGCCTAATGACAGATAACTTTTTGTCTGAATCTTTAATAACCAGGTCAGAAATGTTAGAGAGGGCAAATGAATATGCTGATGCCATTAATGGAGGTGATGTTCCAGAGAGACAAGTTGTAATAACTCAGGCTGACGTTAATTCATATCCATGGAATGTTCCTCCAACTGGATCAACTTTTTCAGGTAGCACCACAGATGGTGAAGTTGATTCATTTTTCACTATGACGGGAGATACTCCGGACAATCATAAGACTAAGACTGACAAGATGTATTCCAAATCTCTAAGAGCAATGGTGAAAGCCTTTTCCCCTAGAGAAGATTCTCAAAATAATGTCTATAAGAGAAGAAAAATAGCTAATATTTTTGACCAAGAAGATCCAGCTGCTGAACTGAAATTAAGTCATTTTACAAATACATTAGTTTTCATTCCCTCTATCAGGAAAATCTTTTTGTCAGCAACTAAGTCTAATCCTCTCTCTGAGGGTGACAATATTATGAATAATTATTTCACTCTTAAATTTGATGCTACTTCCTTCAGGCCTCAAATACCTTCCAATTTAAAAGGAATCTTTTTAGCTGATTCCACATTAACTCTTCCAAAAGTGACTAGGCCTACCTCTCATGATGAAGTCACTAATACAGAAAGGCCCATCGCAAACATTCCAGCTGGTTTATATGGTCTACAATGGAGGTTAAGTTTTCCTCCTTCTGATTTCACAACATCCACAGGAACTTCAAAATATTCTGAACTTGTTCCTGTTATAATTATTGGGAAAGATAACACAAAAATGATTGATTATACTATTATTCCACCTGATAAAATAATTATTCTATCTGATAAAATTATTCTTTCACCTATTATCATTACCTCTGAAAAAGACATGGCAAGTACTTTTAAAGGGAATATATGTGGCCACAAAGGTATAACAGAGAGAGAGAGAGGTGCTGAATAGGAAAGCATTTATTTTACAGAAGACGTTTCAGAAAGGGTGGATGACAATTTTTCTGCAGGTAAAATCACCCCAGTATTTGTGGACCACATAATTATTTTGTCTGAAAACAGTGGTTCTGAATAGATCTCATGTTAGCATGCCTTTGAATTAGAGAACAGATCAAATAATTCCCTTTAAAAATGAGTGTATTCCTAAGACATGTGTCTCATGCACCATATACCACAGTTTCTGCTTCAGTGTATCTAAAAAAGGACCCCCCCAGAGTTTAAAGCTAAAGAAAATTTCCAAGCTATGATTCTTAGATATATAAAAGCAAGAATTCTGACACTGATGCCATTGCTTTCAAATGTTTTGATGCCAACATCAATACCCAAACTCACAAACTACAACTCACATCTTACTTGATGCCAATAATAATTTTCCTTCTAGCTTTTCTGTCAAAACTTCTGTGGGGAAAGGCACCATAAATGGTGATGATGACAAAATTCTCTCTGAAGTCCTTAACTTAGGAAATAAAATAATTGAATTTTCCCTTTTTGAAGACACAAAACCCATAGTTGACAGCAGGATACTAATCGTGCTTTAAATAAACAGTGATATTTCCTCAGGAAAAAAATATCACCTACCATTTACACTCAAGAGAGTAGACACTACCATATTTAGTATATCTGATTTTACTGAAGATGAAACATGTATACCTGCAGTAATTTTTGTTTAGCTCAGCTTTCCAGGGATGATGTCTCCACTGTGAATGAAAACACAGAAAGTGCAATCAACACACTTACTTTATTTACCCATTGAAAAAGATGTCTGCTAATGTGCCCAATGCTCCTGCTATCTCCACTAAGAGTGCCTTCCATCATCAGAGTGTCATGTTTCTAAGACTTACATCTTTGGAACTACTTTAACCTCTCATCCTAACTTCTAATGCTCCTAGTAAATAAACTGCAGCCTCAGACTTATAAAAGGTATAATCGTGTATTACACAACGATGTTAATATTAGCAGCATCCAAGCCTGTGTCTTAGTCTATATGTACTATTTTCTGAGCTGATTCCACTGGCTATTCAGACAATATGGGCAATGTCAAACCTAAAACATCTGTTACTCTTGTTACCAAGAACAATTTTTTTATATTGATGACTCTAGTAATCAAAATTTAGAACCTGAAAAAAATATTTAGAACCAGAAAAAAGAACCATAAAGTTTTCTACTCTTTTTTATAATGAATAAACCAAATTTGTATTACACGAAGAAAACAACCAAAGCTTCTGCAGAAAAAAAACACACATAGCTACTGAATTTGAAATGGATTGTCTTACAAATGTAAAATATAGAAAATGTTATTCAGCCAAAACCGGTTTGGCTCAGTGGATAGAGCGTCGGCCTGCGGACTGAAAGGTCCCAGGTTCGATTCCGGTCAAGGGCATGTGCTTGGGTTGCAGGCACATCCCCAGTAGGAGATGTGCAGGAGGCAGCTGAATCGATGTTTCTCTCTCATCAATGTTTCTGACTTTCTATCTCTCTCCCTTCCTCTCTGTAAAAAATCAATAAAATATATTTTAAAAAAAAAAAAAAAAGAAAGAAAATGTTATTCAAACTGTCCAAAATATGTTATCCCAAAGCCTTATCTTGTAAATAGAAATTTCATTGCTGATAATAAATCAATCTATAATGATTATAAAGTGTCTTGTAACAGCTTATTTAACCTCTCACATACACAAGGATTCCCTCCCAGATGGATCTATTCAGCCACTTGATGGCTGAAAATTCAACCTTGCTCAAAGAAGTAATTACCATTATTCCTAATAATGAAAAAAATCTTCATCTTACATAGAGATCATTTTTGCAGTAGAAGGAAATTCTCGGTTGGAATTTAATGTAGCCAATCTCAGAGCAACTGATAGTAATTTCAAACTTCAGAAAGCATAAGCGCTACACGTGACCCCATTGTTGAGATAGAAAAAATATTTCCTAGGTTTCAAGAAGTTTATTTTGTACCATAAACTAACAAGGAGGTTGAAGAAAAACACATTCTTTATGCTAGTACCCCTCAGTTACAGATAGAAATAATTACTCCAAATGATATCCCTGAGGAGCCTACCAACAACAAAGCAGATATGAGGGTCATGACTGCCATACTATAAATGCCATCTTCCCTAAAAACAAAGGAGTACTGACCCCAAAGGCCAACACATCCTTCCACCACAATTTCCTTACTCATGTACCCAAGATCCCAATCACTGAAGGGAAGAGGACAAAATGTTGGTAGAAACAACTCTCAAAATGTAATTGATTGATTCTCTTCCTTTGTTGTTTCTGAAGGTGGGAATTATTTTGTGAATGAAGATATTGAACCTGAAACTTCCTTAACAACTACATTCCAGTAACAATTATAACCACTTTAATGAAGGTTAATAACTGTTTTCTCCAATAAATTACAAAATTCAAAAGTTAGCATATAAACTCTAAAATAGGAATTCTAGTTTCCATAGGATACAACACTTCTCAGTTGATTCTTTTAAAATTGTACATAACAACAATGAAAGAAACTACTATTCAGATAACATGAAACTCATCATTTCATTCAAAATTAATCTGATCATCTGTCCTTAAGTCAGATGATAGCTTTGATAACTTTTATGGCATTGATCTAGAGGTCAAATGTGAGTATATTTCCTAGAGCAGATGGCTCCAGTTCTATCTTGAACATTGCTAAAATTCCAGCAGTCTCATCAGGATTTTCATCAAATGTTTCTACTTTTTGACTGAAGACACTCTCAATTTAAAGCATCCTTTATTAAGTCAATGATTTAATAAACATGGATAATGGTAATAATATTCTCCACTAGAGAGAAATGCCTCATTTTGCTACAATAAGTGTGATTCTACTTCATGGCTCTATTAGTATAAGCAGAGTTGGCGTGACCACAAAAGTAATCTCTGAAATTAAGACTATTTGAAAAATTAGTACCTCTGAAGATGATATCGTCATTTCAACTGACATTTCTAACTGGGAATTAAATGTTCAAAAGATGGATATTTTGTTTCTTTTCTAACTCTATTCAACATAAATACCAAGTGCTCAAAGATAACTTCCTGGAGCTATACAGCTAATACCTCTATCTTTTTCACCCTTTTGTACACAAAAATATATTCTCCCTAAAGGATACCAAGTCTTCTTTTTATATCATGGCTTACCCTGAATTAAGATTTACAAACATTAGATGATGAGAAAAAAATAGAAGTTAAAAAACGTGCCCTTAAGTTAGTCAACCCAAATAATGCCATTACTTTCTTTACTGCCACTAGACCTGACAGTATTTCGACTTAAAAATAAAGAACCTGTGCTTATCATTAACTGGAGATTTCTTTCCCTGTCCCTGATGCTGTCATCATTCCCCGTGTCAACAAAGACATCGGAGCCCTCAATAGTGACAGCCCCTTGAAGCAAAAATATTTCTGGAGAAGCTGCCCATATCTTTAAAATTAAAAATGTTTATCTTGGAATCATCTAATATTACTCCAGAGAGTGGTAATATCATGATAGGTGACCAATAACTAAGGGAAGACACTGTACCTTTTGAGGCTGAGTCCATGTCTAAGAAGAATAAGCATTTGCCTTTGAGATGGAATCCATTTCTCTGGCTGCTGCTGCTGTTGTTTTACAGATTTAGTTGTGTCCAAGTCTGAAAATCCTTTCTTCTAATCACACTGGAGGAAAAATAACACGACTACAATCTCCTTTTATCTAATTAGTTAAACCTTAAGGCTGATAGTGAAACAAAATGATGACTGATATAACTAACATCATTAGAGAAAACCCTGCCTCTGAAATCCAGGATACAACGCCCACGGCCAATATACTTATTCCACACCCTGATCTGTTTCTGGGTGATTTTTGACATACTTCTTACCAGAAAACTCTTGGGGGTTGAAATAACATTCTCTAAAGGAAAACATTCCTAAAGAAATTAAAATTACAAAACCTGACATTCTCACTGTTATTCATGTTAATTCAAGAAAAAGTCAGAATTACAACAAAGAAAAAAAACACCTATTTTTTATTATGCTGAGTGGAAACATGGGAATTCCCTCTCTGAAGAAGAAAACAGAACTCTTACTACCTAATTACCTCTGCAGCTTCATTCACTGCCAAACTGCCATTAATTTTTTGGACATTTAAATACATGAATCACAAGAGAAGATGCTTCACCTCAAAAAACCCTATTACTTACTTGAAAGAAAGGCAACTTGAAGCTCCTGCTGATAATCTTGTGGCTCCCAGAGTTTCCCCCATTTGATGCTAAGCCCATAAAGTACCTGGCAGACTCTGCTGTGTCTGTTTCAAGTGACACTCACTCCATATTAGAAGGCACACCCCTGCTAACATGGAAACTGTGAGTTCCTTGCTATTGAAATATTGGACTGTGAATGTGGATTCCTTAATCAGGGAAGATTCTATAGTCTTTTTATATAATATCAATACTAGGTGCCCAATCAGGGCATAAAAACAACCTCCAAGGGAAGCCAGAGACACTGGCCCTGTGGTTGATGCAACAATCACCATGATGACCAATGCTTCAGTCACTATAATGAATACCACTCTCCTGCCTAGGGATACCACTGGGCTCAGAGAAAGACCTGTGAGTGTGCATGGTGCCATTTGTCCCATGGCTGAAGATGATTCGCCAAAAATTTATTCTCATCCTCCAACAGAAAGCAGTAAGACAATAACTGAAGCAACCGTTCTCTTGGGGACTGACACTATACCTAGATCAGAAACAACTATTACTTCAGAAGGAGACCACATTACTTCAGTAAGTGACTATATACTGGAATGTGATTTTTCAACAATTGCAAACAGTAGGCTTCCATCACCAAAGATAAGACTAGATTCAGAAGAGAATATGGAGTCCTATATTAAGTCATCAACCAATCTGGAAAAAGAAATCAACACTCTGACCAGCACAAGCTCCATGGCTAATGACTCTACTACTGAAAATGTCATTCCAGTGAAAATTGGTAATACCTCATCACCAGTCACTTCTGTTTCTTTAACAGATTTTTCCACTAGCATGGCAAAAGAAGATATTCTCTTGGATACCATTGATCCAGGAGATAAAGATGTCCCAATAATAACTTCTGAAGTCTCCGCCTCAGTAAAGAAAAGCACTTCCAGTGTTACTGACATCCCTGTCCTTCCAGCTAAGGGAGAACTTGATGTCCACAATTATAGTTCCTCAGTTAAATCCGATGTCACTGCTGATGAGGTTGTCCAGATGACTGACTCTTCTATTCCTGAGACTGAAATCACTCCAACTGCTGAAAAAAACTTCACTACTATTCCAGACATTACTACCTTTACAGAAGAGAAAATAACTAAAATTGACTTAATTCTCCCAGAAGATGACCCCAGTTCTGTGTCTAAACTAACTGAATCTGATGAGGAAAAGTTCATCACTGTGTTTGAATTTACTACCACTGCCAAAAGAGACAAAGATAATTCAGAAGATATTCTGTTACCTGATGAAGAGTCTACGGATGGAGTTGATGTTTGGATGGAGAGAGAACTTGCCAGTGAAGCAGACAACCATCCTGTTTTGCTTACTGCTATTGAATCCAGATATGACTTTGTTGTTCCTAAACCAATACCTATGAACCTCTTGGAAGATTCAGCTCCTACAATGAAAGAAGATTTGTCTGAAAATCACAGAGTGGAATCTGTAACTGAGGCTACTGAGGCCTTTTCCCAAACTACCCCTGATCTAGATAATCCAAGCCAAAAAGAAGACACTTTTACAACTGAAATGGGTGTCTTTAAACTACTGAAAGAAGAGCCAGATGAGTTCCTGATTTGAAAGCAACATAAGAGGTGCCATGTCCAATTGTGTAATAGCCTAGACATTCAGTCTTAATATATAAGAAGTGCATCCAACAAGCAAAAAAGTAATAAAAAAAGAATGTGGGCATTTAAGGCAAGTATTGGACTTAGAAAATGTAGATGCTTAGGGATAGAGATCATGCAGCAGAATATGTTATGGAAACTTACAAAACTTAACAGTACAAGAGTTCCCCTCATATCACAAAGTTTGACTAAGCTATCCAATAGTCAGAGATATTAAGAGAGCAATATAGAAAGCTCACTTTCTGCTACATTTAATGATTTATGTCATTTTAGTTAATCCTTAATTGAATAATTTACTGTGAGTTAAAGATATAAAGAGAGTAATATTAAAAGATCTAAAATGCCTATTCTAAACATATTTTTCATTAGTATGCAACTAATGATTCTCACCTTTTGAAAAATATAACTGCAATCCTCACTCATCTAAGAACTGAGGCTCTTCAGTAATTATTTTGTGCCCACATGTAAGAAACATAAGTATTGTAAAGTCAGGCAAAATTATATTTTACAAATATGTACATTTGTCAAGAACAAAATTATATGTAAAGGTATGAACCAATTTAATTTTCTTTCTTTAAAATGTCTTTCCTGAATTTTTGTCAATTTTTTTCAGGTCTTAAGCACTGATATCACACTCTTCTTATGCTTTGTTTAGCAATTCAAGGACATATATCTTCATGCTTTTCTGACACAGACTTTTGAAAGTCTGTTTTCACTTTGCTGATTCTTCAATAAATCTTGACAGCAACTGATTTACTGTGTGTAGGTGTGTTTGATATTCTAATACAGGATTCCCAAGTTAGGAGGGATGTAAGTAAAATCAACTATTTGTTGAAATAATAACTTATTCAGGACACCAAGAATAGAATTAGTCTATAGAGACTCATAATTTTATTGTATATAAAAAAAGGCAAAAGAAAAAATACTGGGTGAATAGTAAATGGTATGCACATATGGGATATGGGAGTAGTTGGGAATAATAATGATTTACACCATGGGGTAGACTATAAACTAGAATAATTATGGTAGTATGTTAAAACATAGAAACACATTTTAACAAAAATTTAGTTACATGATAAAGTGAACTTCAAAACCATGGGATGAGTTGCTTAATTAAACTTGCTTTAACAATTGAGTATTTTAGCAGAAAAATCAAGGTAGAGCATTATTTAAAACCATACTATACTCTCCCTGAGTCATTCCCCTAAATGTCACTTTCTTCAACCATGCAGTCCCCTGTATTGTCTCTCCCATCACAATGCCCCATGATACACAATATCTTGCTTTATGTAACACCCATCTATCTAATAAAAAGGTAACATGCTAATTAGACTGGGAGACCTTCCAGATGTTCTTCTGGACAAAGTCATGATGCCAGGGCCGAGGTAGAGGTGGTTAGAGGCCAAGAGGGGAGTGCAGTTGTGGGTGATCAGGCTGATGGGGGGCAGGGACTTGGGAGTAAGCAGACCAGCAGGGAGGCCAGTTGGGGGCGAGCAGGCCATCAATTGGGGTCAGTTGGAGGTGATCAGGACAGCGGCTGGGGGGCAATTTGGAGTGAGCAGGCCAGCAGGGGAGCAGTTGGGGGTGAGCAAGCTGGCACGGGGGGCAGTTGGGGATGATCAGGCCAGCAGGGCGGGGCAGTTGGGGACAAGCAGGCCAGCAGGCAGAGAGGTTAGGGGCAGAGTGGAGAGGGTGCAGGCTGGGCTGAGGGACACTCCCCCCTCCCTCCATGCACAAATTTTGTGCACAGGGCCACTGGTAATTTTTAAAAATTGTCTTTTGTATTAACTTCCTAGGGCTGAGTTAACAATTTACTGCAAACTAGATGGCTTAAAAAATATAAATAAGTTATCTTAAAATTCTGAAAGCTATAAATCTGAAATTAAGGTGTCAAAAGGGCCATATGCTCTCTGAAAGTTGAGGACAGGATCTTTCCTTGCTCCTTCCTACCTTCTAGTGGTTCCTGGCAATCCTTGACATTCTTTGGCTTATAGACTCATCACTACAATCTCCGCCTCCCTCATCACAAGGTGTTCTTTGTATGTGTCTCTGTATGCAAATTTATCTCAATTTATAAGGACACCAGTCATTGGATTAGCCCCCCTTAATCCAGTATGACTTCTTAACTTGGGTACATCTGCAAAGACCCCCATATTTGAGTAAGGTCACATCCACAAGTTCTGGGAGTTAGGACTCCGATATATTTGGTGGTGAGGGAAAAGACATAATTCAAGCCATAACATTTGTTTAATGTTTATCTTCCCTACTATATTTTATGTTTGCATAATTAATAAGATCACATAATTTATCATCAAAACCAGAACACTTTTGAAACTAAAAGGAGCCACTATAAATAATAACTCCAAATTAATAGAAATGAAATTGGCTGTCCTGAGTAACATAGCTAATCACTCCATTCTAAAGGGAAGGGATCATAACCTTCTTGTCCACTGCTCAATCTTGAGCGTTTTGAACATAATTGATACTCAATAAGCATGCTAAATGTATGAATAAATGAAACTGAATAATCATTTTATTTACTAGACTATGAATGCTCTCTGAGGAAGGATGGTATAAAATGGATACTCAGAAATGAGTATGAGTTTACCAGAACAAGAAGGGGATAACTGGTTTTAAGCAGAGGGAGGACCAGGGGCAAAGATCCAGAACATAAAAGTATTTAGTGTGCTCAATAATATTGAAGTAAGGTTAGATCTGAGAGAGAATAGTAACAGATATATCAAATTGAGACATTATAACCTTACGAAAGCAAAAATAATCAAATTGGGCCAGACCGTGTATATTAGAGTTCTCTAGAGGGGGTTGGGGGAAATGATGATACAGATAGATGATAGCTATAGATAGGTAGATAGGTGATTGATAGATAGATGATAGATAGATAGATAGATAGATAGATAGATAGATAGATAGATGATTGATAGATGATAGATAGAGATAGATAGATGATAGATAGATAATATAGAGAGGGGGGAGATTTCTTTTAAGAAATTGGCACACAGGATGAAAGTGAAGGGATGAAAAAAATTTCCATGCAAAAGGAAAAGAAAAAAAAAGCTGGAGTAGCAATACTCATATCTGACAAAATAGATTTTAAAAGCATCATGCTAAGCGAAACAAGCAAGTCAGAGAAAGATAAATATCATACAATCTCACTCATTTGTGGAATATAATGAACAACATAAATTGATGAACAAAAATAGAACCAGAGGAAGGAAAAACACTCTAGAATATAATAGAAGTAATCCTGTTATTTGCAGATTTTTAATATTTTCTACAACTTTTGTGATATCATACTACATTAGTACAGTTTTGGTAATATTATTATACTTAAAACCCTTTTATTCTTGAAATATTAATGTTTATTGCATGTAATATTATTATATGTAAGATCATTTTTTTTTAATAATTGGTGTTTATTGCATGTAACATTATCATATTTAAAATCTGTTTTCTTGAGATATTAATGTTTGTTGCATGTAACATTATATTTTATTGCTTTCTTAAAATATTAAGGTTTATTGCATGTAACATTATTATATTTAAAATCATTTTTCTTGAAATTAAAAAAAACTGGGAAAAAAAAGAAATTGGCTTATAGCCCTAACCAGTTTTGCTCAGTGGATAGAGCATTGGCCTGTGGATCTGGCCAATGGGTTCAATTCCCATCGAGGGCACATATTTTGGTTGCAGGATCCTACCTAGCCCAAGCCTGGTCAGGGCTCCTGCAGGAGGCAACCAATTGATGTGTTTCTCTCCCATTGATGTTTCTCTCTGTCTTTCCTCTCTCTTCCACTCTCCCTAAAAATCAATGGAAAAATATCCTCAGGTGAGGATTAACAACAAAAATTGGCTTATATACTTGTGGAGACAGGCAAATTCAACATCCATACCCCAAGTTGGCTGGTAGGCTATAAATTCAGATAAAAGTTAATATTATAGTCTTGAGTACAAAATCCACAGGGCAAGTCAGTAGACTGGAAACTTAGACAGGGTTTCTATGCTTTAGTCTCAAGGCAGAATTCCTCTTTTTTAGAAAATCTCAGTCTTTGTTCTTTTTTTTTTTTTTTTCTCTTTTGATTTTCAGAAAGTCTTTATTGAATGGACAAATGAATGACTATGGATGTCTTCTCTTCTAAATTGTGACTTCTGTCTACCTGGGTGTGTGCCCTTCAGACATAGAATAAGGGAGACAGAAAATGAAGGAAGACAATAATTCCAATTTAGGTTATTTCCTGAAACAACATGAGACCTGAAGTGCTTCTTCTGTGGCCTTGCTGTGGGTGTGTCTGATGCTGTGTGGCCTTTTCACGGGGTATGTCCAGTGTAATAGTTACTTACTGACACACAACCAATTACTCAAAACTCAGCGACTGGAACCAAAACAACGTATCATCCTACTTAGTGTCTGTGTGGATTGGGGGGTGGCTTAGCTGGGTAGGGCCTTTGGTGTTCTCACAACATTGCAGTTGGCTTCCCCCAGAGTGAGTGATCCACAAGAGAAAGCATGGAAAAGCTGCCATGACTGTGACCAAGTGTCATTGGTCACTGATTAGATGAATCCCATCCACATAATGAGAATTAATCTGCTTTACTTAAAGCCAACTGATTGCAAATGTTAATCACATCTATAAAATACCTCACAGCAACATCCAAACTAGTGTTTGACCAAACAGCTAGGTACCCTAACCTAGCCACGTTAACTCAAAAAATTAACTATCACATCATGTGTAGCATTTTGGGTTAAAATTTCACATAACAGTTCATATTTCCTGAGCCAGTTTCACTGGAATTAACATGGTTTTTTGTTTGTTTGTATGTTTGTTCATTTTTGTTTTGTTTTGTTTTGTTCTGTAAGAGCTAAAAGGAGTTTTATGGTAAAGTACATTGATAAAATATTGAAATAAATTTTCTGGAATATTTAAATGAGAATATGTGCATGAAGTGTTCATGGAGCTCCAGGAACGTTAGGTACTAATGCTCTGTGTAACATGGTTTGGGAAATGTTGATGTAGACAATGATCGGCATCAAAAGTTATAGGCAGGAGGTAAATATATTAATTGTGATTTAGAAAGATTATTTTGATGAAAAAGTAAAAGTTGTATTGAGAAGGTACAGAAAGCAAGAGGCAGACAAGAAATCACAGCAGGAACCAATTAGAATGATTATCAATATATTCCCATACTATCAGTGTATTATATTTATATTAACTAGAATGATAATAAAATAAGCACAAGTTCAACTACGTAACCTCCTTGACATGAAAATTTTATGTAAAAATTTGAAAGTTCAAATATTAGTTCCAATTTGTAGTTGTTCCTCGTTAAGTTGGCTGCCTCTCTAATGAGAGCAAGCATCTTGTGGTTGTAATTCTCACATTTTCTCTCATTCTATAGAATTTTTGGATTAGATATCATTTACAACAAAATCAGAAAAGGAAAGGAAGCTTATATATATTCACTTGGTCAAAAGCATCATTTATTGCCTATGTTTATGCCAGGAAATCTAGCTGATACGAATGCAAAACTGCCTAAGATAGAGTTTGCCTTACTCGCTATAATAATAAAAAATTCTGTTAACATAAATTAAACAAACTTTAAAATGTCTTGGTCCAATGGAAATGAAAAACTGAAGATAAATTTGGGTTGAAATGCTGGCTCTTGAAACTATGAGCTAATTACTTATTTATTCAAGTCTATTTCTTCATGTACAAAATCACTTTGTATGTAAAAGCACACATATCGAGGCCTGCATCTTGATCTAGATTTTAGGTTGTTCTCCTAAAAAAAAATTGTTTTAAAATATATATGAACAAATTGAAAAAACAATAACCAAGGAGACACTGTTTCCCGTGCCCTTAAATTCACCTTCAGGATAAAAAAATCTAGAGAATCTCATCTGATCTTCAATTCATCACCAGGTAAAGCAATGCCAAGATACACCATAGTCAGCAGCTAAGTTGAAAGAAAAGCATCACAAATCCAATTAACTATGTGTAAATACATAATGTTTTCCCATCTTTCTGGTGATAAAATTTTATGAAAAGTATAATTTTGACATCAAAGCAAATGTCAAACTACTACAATGTTCACACTTTGTATAGTTCAATAACTAGAACATTTCTTGTGACCAAGATAATTATTGTGGTGCACAACAGCCCTTCTTTTACAATTTATTTAAAGAATTATTATTTGTCTAGTGGTAACAGCATAATAAGGAGATATCAAAATGGCTCATTAGTCATCTTTTTCTTATTTTTGTTTTGAAAATTCAAGAAAGAATGTAACATTTGTAGCTGCCTTCCAACTACTGATGTTTAATTAAATTGAGCTCATTTTCTAATCTCTAAAATCTGATGTTTAGGAATGAAGTATTTTACCTTAAAAGCTAAAATTGAACACAAAAGACTCTACCATCTTCAAATACTCTCTGCCAGCTTAGATTCTTCAACATTTGCACTACTAGCAAGAAAAATATAATAAACAACAGTCTTAATTCTGAAAACGTTCATTAGACCTAGAGTTTGTAGTCAGCTTCACTAATTATCACTTTGTTAGTAAATTTTCAAGTGAGTCAAATGTTAAGTAATACGCCTTCTATTTTTCTGATGCACAGATAATTAGCCATGACGTTTCTGAGAAAAATGAAAGGACAAATGTCACCTTTTGAAGATTATACCACACCTTGTTTGCTTCAGGAAATAATTGAATTAGCTCAGAAGCAAATGCTAAAATAATAATAATATTTTGCTTAACAATAGAAACAAAATAGGATAAAGGAGAGAGGGGAAATCCTTTATAAGGCATGAATCACCTGCACTCTTCCAGGCTTCAGAAGCTGAGGCAAGGCTGACACTTCTGGACAAGCAGAGAGAGGATCCCTTATTACGGTATCATTTTTAAAATTTCAAAGACTTAAAATTTATTTAGCCTTTGATTAAATCCAGTTTCTAATCAGTATAATTATTATGAGATCTCAAACTCTGTTTTCCACAGACTTCTCATAGACAATGCATTTGAAAGGAAATAGCATACATTTTTAAAAAATGGAAATGCTTTAACAAAGTCATCAACCTATGAGCTTTATCTACTTTTATTAGTAAATGGTTAATACTTTTGGATATTATATTAATAAAAATAGCTTATACTCTAGAATACCAAATAGCTTTAAGGTAAATCTTTTAGATATATATCAATATTTTAGTTTTGTAATTATAAAAATGAAAATGTTTTCAGTAGCAGAAACATCTGTTGTACTAAATTATACAAGAAATCATTGGGCCTAATTTTTTAATTAATTAATGTTTCCATTTAATTTGTCTATTTTATTACAAAGGGAAGGACATATAAATATCTGAGTGTGTCTTATATTTTGCTTGAGATTGTGACCGTTTCACATGATGGAGATACACTTATTAATTTGGTTTTCTATTCTTATTCTTCAAGTATTGCGATGTGATCATTTCATCAAATAATCACTTAATGTTACATTTAGAAAAATGGGCCTCAAATAGGTTAAGTAATGTGATCAGAGTTTGACCACTAAATGAAATTCAACTCTATTATATTGATACAGTGTTTTTTCTCTTAAAATCACAAGATGTCCTACTGAATAAAGTCATTGTTAAAACATATTAATTTTCCATCGATTATGTTGTGGCTATCATATTTTTATATTGCAACTTAAACATTGGAAAAGCAGTACATTTGAAGTTGAGATTTTATAAGCATAAATAATTAGTTATTGATTCCACTACTTAGCTACTTTTCTTGCAAAATAATGAAGAAAAAAATAGCCCTAGCTGGTGTGCTTCAGTAGATAGAGCATCAGCCTGCGGACTGAAAGGTCCTGGGTTTGATTCCAGTCAAGGGCACATGCCCAGGTTGTGGGCTTGATCCACAGTAGGGGGTGTCCAGGAGGCTGCCAATCAATGATTCTCTCTCATCATTGATGTTTCTATCTCTCTCTCCCTCTCCCTTCCTCTCTGAAATCAATAAAATATTTTTTAAAAAAAATAATAATTGTATAGTAACTGCAATTAAGGAGACTTCGGTTTGGTTTGGTTTGGTTTGGTTTGGTTTGGTTTGGTTTGGTTTGGTTTTTTGTGTGTTTTTTTGTTTGTTTCTTTCTTTCATTTCCTTTGGGTAAAAGAATCCAGCAGTAATGATTATATCAAAAGAGTTGAGCAGAAATGTTAAATTTCTAAAAGTTACTCATAAACAATGAAAATAACACTGATGACAAGATCAATAAAATAATTCATATTTCTAACTATACACATTTTAAGTTGTAACTTCATGTTTAAAAGTTTCTGCCTAGTGTTTATATGTTTAAATTATTAAATCAACAAAAACACCACAAAAAAAGTTTTTATTAATGTTTCTCACTACCTTTGATCGGCTTTTTATTAAAAATTATTTCTCCAAAGTGATTGATCTTTATGGAATAAACAAACAAGTTTATGCCACAGGCTTTTTTCTTCTGCGGTGGTTTCATTTCTGCGGGCTTCTTCTCAGCGGCTGGTTTCTTAATAAGCTACAGCCTTTTCCCACCAACAGCTTCTGCTTTGTAAGGCCAACAGCCTCCTTGCCTTTCTTCACGACCATAGGCTTCTTGCCTGGAACCCCTTCTCATCTGATTTGGCTTCTACCGCTGCTGCTGCTTTATCTTCCTGGAGCTTGTGGTTCTAGGCCTGGTGAAGAATAGTGCTGCAATGCATGGTCTTTGCATATGGGTTTAGTTTCAACATGATTCTTGGGTTTTCCAGTGGATTCTTCTTCAGGACTCAGTGAAGAATCTTCTTGGGTGGTGCTCGAGGACTCTTTGGAACTCTGGGCTTTTTAAGATTCTGCTAAGGTCTGTCCTGAGCACCTATGCATGCGAAGGTTGTAGTTACTCTTGAGGGAGGCAGCTTTCTGCCAAGTGCCATAGAAATTATCCAACTTATGGAAAGCACTTTCAGATACAGCTCACAACCCACCAGGAAAAAGTTTCAAAATGTTCATTTTGCTTACATTAAGCCAAGTATTTCCAGGGATGTTCTGAAGGCTTTGATAATACCATTGTCCTCATTAAAGATGACACAAGGTCCCTTATACTGGATATGATGACAGTTTCTTGTTTTGCCTTTGCCAGTTCTCATTCGCTGAGAGGCATAGACCTTGTTGATACCATTCCAGGTCTTAAGTTTCTTAAGAAGCAAAAACGGCCTCCTTGGTTTTCTTATAACCTTCAATTTTAGCTTCAACCATAAAAAGACATTCAGGAACTTCCTCAATATGATGATCATCTTTAGACGTGAACAGTGCAGGGAAGGCCGAGGCATCCAGGGCAGAGCCAATGGCAGGTCACTTCTGTGTGTTGTTCACGCTGCGGTGCCAATGGCACCAGGTTTTGGTTGGTGTAAATGTGTGTCCTCCACAACACATACTTCCAAAAGTACCCTGGCGAGAATGAGGAGTGCCACCACCTCAAACTCTGAGAATTTGAGCTCACAGTACTGCCAGCAGCCCAAGACTCAGCACTGGTTTGATGACCTGCCAATTCACTGACAGCATAGGGCTGTCTAGTGTTTTTGCACAAGTTGGCATGAACAAAGTTCACAATATCCGGTTGAATGGGAGCCTTAAACACAACAGGCAAAATGATTCCCCCTTTTCAGAGTACCCTGATGTCAGTGGATGAACACAAGCCATGGTGTGGAGAGGAGAAGGCCACACTCCTCTACCTGGTGGCTCCCATAGAAAGAGCCATGAAAATGTTAATAACAGAAAATCCACACATAAATAATCATATCACACATTTTAATTTTTGCTTATGTTTTTCTGTCCTTATCTATTTGGATAATTGACATACAATGTGGTATTAAACTTTCTTATTATTACACATGAAGACTATGTCGAAATTTGAAATTTTTTTTCAAATTTTTGAAAAAATTTCATGATAGTCTTCATGATTATCAGTATTCATATTTTTCATTATAATGTTTCTCCTTTGGTTAAAATTCATCAAATACAAAATGATACTGCTTTTATTTTCCCACCACCATGAAGCACCTTCTGTTGCCTACTTCTAGAAGACCCTAAGACAAGATGAAGGCTCTGGTTTTGATTGCAATCATCTCGACTTTCACTACCTGCTTCTTGGTAAATATTAGCTATCCTACATATGTTTATTTTCTTATTTAGTTCTTAATCATAAAGTGTAAAATTAATTTATTGTTTTATGTTAATGTAGGTTTATACTGCACACACACACATTGTTTTATTTTTGCCAAAGACCTTAATTTAACTTTCTCATGATCTTTTGTCGACCTTGGGATGCAATCAATAATTTTCTTTTATTTCTTTCCACATATTTATAGTTTCTAGAATTCCAAACATTTATAATTAGGACATTATAATGTCATGATTTTAAATTATATGTTCTGAGTAATACCTCTGCTATAGTATATCTTTATATTCCCCAAAAGAAAGACATTGTGAAGAAAGTTGATTATAAGAAACACTATAAAATAAACTTGAAACCATATAAAGGATTTAACATAGATAAAATAAATTCAGAAAATCTAGATATGATATGTAATTTCCCATGAAGAGCATATGTTTGGTATCCTCAAACATTTTTAGATTTGTTTGCCTACCACCTGCACCTAAATTACATTATCTAAAGGATAAATTATATTGTCTAAGGCTCATTGCTGTAAACATAATCCATCATTATTTGGTGAACTGGCAATGTCTTAAGGGCTCTGCTAACTGTGAGAACTGCCTCTTCCCCCATTATCTCATGCTAAAATGTAGTAAGGAGGATTTTCATCCAATGAAAATCCCTATTCTAGAGCTCTTCGGATCACTCATGTTTCTCTCCCACAAAAGGCAGTCTGGTTTTTCCTTACACCAATTCATAACGCAGTTGGTTCCAAATGATCTCCAGGGTTGGCACCTGAATAAATAGTAGTTAGTATGATATGAGAAGCCAAATCTAGCACTACCAGGAAACTGCAAACTAGTTCAACACATCCGTAAGAATGAGAAGGGAGAGAAACCCTTCTGCTTAAACATCTCCAGAAAAAAACTGATCGTCCTTATATCGTGTACTGTGCACACTTTAAACTGATAGGTCACACCCATTTTATTAAGACACTCAAAATTCTAAAATTGTATTCAATTCCATTCACCCTAACCCAACCACATTTTATCCTCATAAATAATTTATAATCATTGTAACATGTGATTTATAATTTTGTAACATATATGAATTCTTCCTTTCATTTTAGTCAGCTGCTCCACATAAGAAAAAATTCCACAAAGAAGTAAGTTTTATCTATATTTCTGATTAATCTTTTTGCATTTTCATTTATAATCATAAGTCATTTATGTCTCAAAAGTTGATAAGGTACAATATCTGTATTTTACTTGTTTTTATTCCTGACCTAAAAAAATGAGAGAGCCAGAGTCACCCAATGGGAATAGTTCTGTTAGCACCAAAGCCTTGCCTTCAGTTGCTGGCCTCTTAGATATGTATTGATCTGCAATGGGAGTAGGACAGTTTAGCACATAAAAAGCAAAGTTTACCCAGCCTTCAGTACAAAAAAAAGATCTACATCTATTCAATGTAAATGTCTTTCTTTTTATAAATACGAGAGGTCCAGTGCATAAAATTGATGCACGGGTAGGGTCCCTAGGCCTCACCAGTGATCAGGGCTGATTGGGGCCTTCCTTCCCCCCCAGCTGCCAGCTGCCAGCCAGGGTTCCTTCATTCTGCGCTGCCCCCTAGTGGTCAGCACATATCATAGCAAGTGGTCAAACTCCCAAAGGGACAATTTTCATATTAGCCTTTTATTATATAGGATTAATGGCTTTTTAATGAGGAACATTTCCTATGATCCCACAAGATGTTAAAATTAGTTTATTTTCTCAAAATTCAGAATTATCTAGACTTTTCAAAATTACAAATCTCTGTTTCCACTCTCTGACATTTCTAATTGGCATAACCCTTACTCCGTTTCACAATGGAAGTAGAATAGGATGTGTTACCTGAAAATATTTGTCACGTCATCCTGTTATATACCCCTGCTCTTTCTTTTTCCTGTCCAAGACAAGTACTCAAATGAATCCTTAAAAAACAAACAATAAGTTATCCTGCTTCTTTCTGTTGTTATTGTTGTTATTACTCTACCATTATTTTACTTCTAATACAATGGAATAGATATTGTCTAGGTGTAGTAACCCAAATTGTGCTGATATTTAGAAAAAAGAATAATTCTAAACAATCTTAAAGTTTATGACAATTTTGGCAAATTATTTCTGCTTCATTTTAAAGTCAAGTATCTGACTCTTTCTAGAACTTCTCAATTTTATAACTACTGTTTTATAAAAAGGCAGGAGGAATATCCTATTTAAAATCCCAGGATTAACTTCTGCCAGTGAAGACAAATTAAAAGACCAGGGTTTAAATGGACATTCTAATGGAATGTCATGTTAAAAGTCCAAGTAACTAAAGCGAATTGAAATTGTCCATGGCATTGCTAAAATGCACTGACTAATCTAGGGCACTTCTATCTTTTAGCATCTATGATTCTGTGCAAATGAGTCAGCCACATGGATTCATGGAATGGTCTGTCAATCTCATATTTAGGGGGACTATGAAAAGAGACCAATGCCAAACTTCTACAGTCTCCTTTTATTCTCTTTATTGAGAGTAGTAAAATGCATTATGCTTTTTTCCAGGTTGGAAATTAGAACAGCATATCGCCAAAAGTTCTCTGTGAAACACTGAAACTCTTGTATGGAGAAATGCTAGATAGATAAATAAATAAATAAATAAATAAATAAATAAATAACACTTCCTTGGCAAATATTGGGAAATATTGCATATCATCCAATAAGTGCTGGAGTAAAGAAATGTTTACTTTACCTACACATGTTTCCATAGTTATTTGACTACTAATTTGTTTTAATACCATGCATTTATAGGACACATTTTTGGAAAATCCTATCTAATAATCGAGAAACATGGTAATTAGCCGTACCTCTGCTACCCTTCCCATTGGCTAATCAGGGCGATATGCAAATTAACTGCCAGCCAAGATGGCGGCCAGCAGCCAGGCAGCTTGAAGCTAACAGGAGGTTTGCTTACTTCAGTGACAGAGGAAGCCAACGTTCCCCTCCTACGGCTGCCAGCCTCTGAGATTACAGTTTGAAACATTGTTACAAATATAGAAGCTAAACAAAACCCCAGAAACCTGCTTTCAGCCAGCCGGGATCTCAGAGCTGAAGTTGAAACAGTGTTTCGATTATAGAACCCAAACAAACCAGATATCTGCTTTCAGCAGCCGAGGCCTTAGAGCTGGAGCCAAGCCTCAGAGCTAAAGCTGGCCCAGAATAAAAAAAAAAAAGAAAAAAAAGGAGCGGTTGGGAGCTTCAGTCACCCGCCAGCCTGAAAACAGCCCTCAGCCCCTCACCCAGACTGGCCAGGCACCCCAGTGGGGACCCCACCCTGAAGGGGGTGTGACCAGCTGCAAATAGCCATCATCCCCTCATCCAGATTGGCCAGGCACCCCAGTGGGGCCCCCCACCCTGAAGGGGGTGTGACCAGCTGCAAACAGCCATCATCCCCTCATCCAGGTTGGCCAGGCACCCCAGTGGGGATCCCCACCCTGATCCAGGACACCCTTCAGGGCAAACCAGCCAGTCCCCACCCATGCACCAGGCCTCTATCCTATATAGTAAAAGGGTAATATGCCTCCCAGCACCTGGATCAGCAGAGCCATGAGGCCTCCCAGTACCGGGATCAGCATGACAGGGGGCAGCGACCAAACCCCCTGATAGCCCTGTGGCTCTGTGTGTGACAGGGGGCGGGGCCACAACCTCCCTATCCACCCTGCTCTGATCGTGACAGGGGAAGGCGCCCCAACCCCCTGATCAGCCCTGCTCTGTGCCTGATAGGGGGGAGCTCCCCAATCCCCTGATCGCCCTGAGGCTCTGTGTGTGACAGGGTGCAGTCCCCTTACCCCCTGATCGGCCCTGCTCTGTGTGTGACAGGGTGTGGCGCCCCAACCCCCCCCCCCCCCCACGGGCCCTGCTCTATGTGTGATGGGGTAGAGCCATAACCTCCCCATCGGCCCTGCCCTGAGTGTGACAGTGGCAGCACCCCAACCCCCTGATTGGCCCTGCTCTGTGGGTGATAGAGGGCAGTGCCCCAACCCCCTGATCCGCCCTGCTCTGTGTGTGACAGGGGGTGGTGCCCCAACTCCCCTATTGGCCCTACTCTGTGCGTGACAGAGGGGAGCTCCCCAACCCCCTGATCGACCCTGCTCTGTGTGTGACAGGGGGGAGCTCCCCAACCCCCTGATCGACCCTGCTCTGTGCGTGACAGGGTATGGAGCCCCAATCCCCCTGATGGGCCCTGCTCTGTGAGTGACAGGGGGCAGCGCCCCAACCCCCTGATCGGCCCTGCTGTTTGCGTGACAGGGTACAGAGCCCCAACCCTCTTGATGTGCCCTGCTCTGTGCATGACAGTGATAGCACCCCAACCCCCTGATCGGCCCTGCTCTGTGTGTGACGGGGTGGTGCTGCAACCTCCCCATTGACCCTGCCTTGCGTGTGACAGGGGGCGGTGCCCCAACCCCCCAATCGGCCCCACCCTGAGCGTGACTAGGGGTGGCATCGCAACCTCCCAATCCGCCCTGCTCTGTGCATGATAGGGGGCGGCGCCCAACTCCCCAATCGGCCCTGCTCTGAGCCCGACCAGGGGCTGCACCTAGGGATCGGGCCTGCCCTCTGCCACCTGGGAGCAGGCCTAAGCCAGCAGGTCATTATCTCCCGAGGGGTCCCAGACGGCGAGAGAGCACAGGCCGGGCTGAGGGACCCCCCTCTCCCCCGCCCCAAGTGCACAAATTTTTGTGTACCGGGCCTCTAGTCTATAATAAAATGATTAGCCTTTGAGAAGAGCAGAGAAAAGCTTACTTCATATTTCATTAAATGTCACAATTCAAAACCTTTTTCTTGGTGGGTACACCCTTTAAATTACTTATGGAATGAAGTTGGAATATTTACAAAGATTTAAGTGATAATATAGAAACATAGTTAAAGCCTGATTTCAGGCTAGTTTATGCATCTCATCTGTATGAAAACAAGTGTTCTGTATTCTCTCTCACAAGTCTAGTGAAAGCTCCGAAGAGCATTTTAATTTATCTAAAGAAAAACTTCTTAAGAAATTACTAAACTACTTGGGAAAATTTGGACCATCTCCTGGAACTCCTGATTGCCACCATGGTTATCCTGAATCCCACAGAGGCCACAACAGCTACCATCCCCACTACTGCCCTCGCTCACATGAGAACACTGTAACCCTCAGTTCTCAAGCACCAGGAACCACTTCTAGTGCTCCTCCAACTGTAGTTCCCACCACTGCCACCACTGTTTCCACCAGAGCCGCTTCCACTGTCCCTGCCAGCAAAACTACAGGCGTGGCATCCAGCACCATGGCTCCCAGCGCCCTCCAACCGGAGGGCACCATCAAGGCTGTAGTGCCAGGCACAGCCCTGGCTGAAGCAACTGACTCTACTGCTGAGAACCAGCAAACAGAGCTTCAGTAAATTCTCCAACCACCTAAGATTATACATGTACCAAAATACAAAAGACAAAGGCAAACCGAGGTAAACAATATTTTCCAAACTATTTTCTGACTAAATGAGTGACTTGAAAAACTGTCTAAATACTAAAGACCAGGTTGTTTGTTTTTTGCCACATCAAAGAGAAAAGTAAACAACTCATTTCTAACTCTGCAAAGAATGAGAAGCTTTTATTCCTCTTTCATTTTAAGAACTAAATGTGATCTCCTTGAATGGATAGGGTTATACCTATAAAGCCACTGATGGCAGATTCCTACAAAAGAAAGAAACAAAACAATTTTAGGCCAGTCAGTGTGGTTCAGTGGAGTAAAGAAATGTTTACTTTACCTAAACATGTTTCCATAGTTATTTGACTACTAATTTTTTTTCCAATACCCTGCATTTATAGGACACATTTTGGGAAAATCTATAACAAAATCATTAGGCTTTGAGAAGAGCAGAGAAAAGCTTACTTCATATTTCACTAAATGTCAGTGAAATGAGTGTTGACCTATAAACCAAGAGGTCACAGTTCTATTCCTGGTCAGGCTACATGCCTAGGTTGTAGGCTTGATCCCCAGTAGGGGACATGCAGGAAGCAGCCAATCAATGATTCTCATCATTGATGTTTCTATCTCTCTCCCTTTCCCTTCCTCTCTCTGAAATCAATACAAACATTTTTTTAAAATGTTCAACAACTGTGTATATTTTGACCTTAATTAAGTTCCCAATGCTGAAATATGTTTTGTTTTCTTGAAATAAAAAAGGTCTCAGTAAATAAAACTTAGTTTTTACTTGACAGTTTATTAAATCCCACCAAGTGTGCATTTAGCACAGAGGAATACTCCCCTCACTCTTTCAGGACCTATAACCTCTAATAAGGCAGAAAAGGATAAAATATTTCAGCAAATATTACAACGAGACTTGAGAATAGAGATATAAGCTAAATCGTAAGCAGATAGAAGAGTCCTCTTGCTATGAACATTGATTAAACACACACATCATGATATAACATTCTTAAGAATATTGAAGAAATAGAAGAATATCAAATATTGTTCTTATTTCTAAATATAGTTACTCCTAATTATGAATAAGTGAGAATTCTTCCAATTATCTATAACTAGAGGCCTGGTGCATGGATCGTGCACTGGTGGGGTCCCTTAGGATGGCCTGGGGGGATTGGGCCAAAACCAACTCTCTGACAACCCCCCAGGAGTCCCAGATTGCGAGAGGGCGCAGGCCAGGCCAAGGGACCCCATCAGTGCACGATCAGGGCTGGCGAGGGACCATAGGAGGGCTCCAGGGCGTGTCTGGCCTATCTTGCCCAGACCCAATTGGTCAGACCCCAGCAGCAATCTAACCTACCAGTGAGAGCATCTGCCCCCTGGTGGTCAGTGCACATCATAGCAACTGGTCAAACAGTCAAACGGTTAGACACTTAACATATTAGGTTTTTATTATATAGGATTAAACTGGACTTCCTTCTGGACAAAGCCAGGACTGTGAGGGAAGCCTGGGTCCTGGGTGCCAGAGGGAAGCTGGTGCCAGCAGCCAGGGGAAGGAAGGCCTACTCTAGCACAAATTTCATGCATCGGAACTCTAGTATATTAAAAAACCGCAATGATAGATGCCAATTGTGGAACACTTAGAAAGGTTCTGATGCTGTCATTGCACTAAATGCCCCTTGTACTGAATCTCATTTAATACCCATAGCAACCCTGTAAAGCAAATATCATTGTCTCCTTTTTAGAGATGGGAAAATTGATGTTATGAGAATTTATGTGACATTCCAAAAGACCCCAAAGTATAAATGGTAGACCAGTCTTCACACACATCTATTAACTCCAAGGTCCCAGCTTCTAATGTCCTACCCAGTATTTGGCTATTTTAAAACAATTGGAGAAGGAGGAGCCTATGTATTCTTAATTAATGATTTGTGGTGTTTTGTTTTCTTTTTACAGGTCATGAAAAACTGAATATTGATGTATTTGTCATCACCTTCTCTCACCATTTTGGTTTTAACAAAAACATAGAGAAATACACAAAAATAAAGGGATGAAAGTTCTTGTTACTCCTTTAGTTTTGCTATACTGTAAAGAATTTCAAAGATAATTTATGCATTTGATCACATGTATATTGGTCTCTTCTTGATTTCTCTGTAGAGTAACAGCAATATTATTGGCACCTTCACTCTTTCAGATGACTCTGTAACCCACACAGTACTTGTCCAGGAAATAATAAATATATATATATATATAAATGCTTCCAAAGCAAAAATGCCAAAATTGTTTGAAGTATCTCCATCTAACATCATGTTAAAATATCATAAACATTAGAAATAGACTTTGTTTTAATATAAAATGAATTTAGTATAATCAAATAATTACATATATATGATTTTAATAAAGCATAATTCTACATATTCAGATATGTATCTATAAAATTGCCAACATAATAAAAGTTACAAAGAAGTGGTGCCAATACACCCCTACCTTCAAAGAGATCATAGTCTAGAAGGACACATTTTCAAAAAAAAAAAAATAGAATAAATAAGTTAAATTTCTACCCATCTACAGATATTCTTTTCCTGAATATTTTAAATACTATTCTTTCATCTAAATAAATATAGTCTCCAAAGATTATTCTGCTGAAATTTTGTACCATCTTCATGAATCACTTCATCCAAAAATATATTAATCAATTTCTAGTTGATAAATTAATTCATTCAAGTGATTTAGAAAATAAAATTACATAGATCTGAAAGAGGAAACAGAATGATACAAATATAAAAACTCAATCACTATTCCTCAAATATTTAAGTGGCAAAGATAAAAACAAGACAATTAACTAAATAACTAAGGAACCTTTAGTAAATATTATATGCAAAGGCACAAACAATAATAAACAAACAAATGAGAAAGATATTCTTCAGGGAGAGCAAACATAGAAAACTAAAATATATAAACTATAAGAGACACAGATAATCACAAAATCTTAGTACAGAAGAGTTGAGAGCAAATTTACTAACTAAAAGATACAACTTAATTGTGAAGAAATAAGAATTAAAGGTCAAGGATGCACATAACCATACTTAGGGCCATAAAAAATTATTCCAGTATGTACTATGAAATTTCACAGAAGATATAAAAAAGGAGTGATTTCAACATGCAGAAAATTGGTAGGAGGCCCACTGCTAAGTAAAAATACAGCAAATGCATGGAGGTAAGAGAGCACTTGGCATTCATATTCATATTCACATCCTCCAGACAGGCACTAAGTGTAACACTAAGCCAGGACTGCAATGCTGGGAATAGGATAAACTACATACCACACTTGCAAGTGGCTCTTAATCCCATGAAACATAAGTTGTCCATGAATATCAGACTTTCCTGGAAAAATGGATATGAGAACAGAAGGTAATAATCATATTAACAACAACCAGGATTAAGAGTTTGGACTATTTCTATAGAAAGGAAAATCAATAAAGGTTTAACCACAGAAGATTATTATGAACTATGCCTTAAAAATAATGAAAGAATTTGATTTCTTACATGTGCCAAATTCTGTTCTAAGAAGTTCACATATAATTATTTAACACTCACCATAAACCTATAATTTCCATCATTACTGACACTCTAGGCAGCGGTTCTCAACCTGTGGGTCGCGACCCCTTTGAGGGTCAAACAGCCCTTTCACAGGGGTTGCCTAAATACATCCTGCATATCAGATATTTACATTACGATTCATAACAGTAGCAAAATTACAGTTATGAAGTAGCAACAAAAATAATTTTATGGTTGGGGGTCACCACAACATGAGGAACTGTATTAAAGGGTCGTGGCATTAGGAAGGTTGAGAATCACTGCCTAGAGATAGGAAAACTGAGGTTCATGGAGGTTAACCAACCACCCAAGGACACATAGTAGGTAAATGAAGAGCAGGCATTCAACCTGGCTGGTGTAGCCCATAATATTTACTTTTCCCAACAAAAATGCCCAGGACACCTAGAATGTAAAAACAAACAAAAGAGATCCAGAGACATAGAAGCATGGAACAGACTGTCGAATTTCAGAGGGAAAGTGGGGGTGGGTGGGAAGAGATTAACCAAAGAATTTATATGCATCTAATCTAATAAAAGAGAAACACGCAAATTGACCGCACCTCCCCTATGCCCCAAGCCACGCCCACCAGCCAATCAGAGCAACTATGTGCAAATTAACCCTACAAAGATGGTGGCCGGCAGCCATGGAGCTGGAGCAAGCAGGAGGCTTGGTTGCCCTGGCGATGGAGGAAGACAAGCTTCCCGCCTGCCCTGGCAGGCTGTGGCCTCCGCTCAAGGCAACAATGTTTCAATTATAGAAGATAAATAAATCCCAGATACCTGCTTCCAGCCATCCTCCACTGGGAGCTTGGGTGGCTGGGGGCCGTGGCCAGCCTGCAAACAGCCCTCAGCCCCTCACCCAGGATGGCCACACCCTCATGGGGTGAGAGTCCCCACTGGGGGCCTTGGCCAGCCTGCAAACAGCCATCAGCCCCTCATCCAGACTGGCCAGGCACCCCAGCAGGACCCCCCACCCTGAAGGGGATGTGACCAGCCTGAAAATGGCCCTCAGCCCCTCACCCAGGCTGGCCAGGCACCCCAGTGGGGACCCCAAGCTGAAGGGGCTGTGGCCAACCGGAAAACAGCCATGAGCCCTCACCCAGACTGGCCAGGCACCCCAGCGGGACCCCCATCCTGAAGGGACTGTGGCCAGCCTGGGTGAGGGGCTGATGGCTGTTTGCAGGCTGGCCAAACCCCCCAGCAGGGACCCTCACCCCATGGGGTTGTGGCCAGCCTGGGTGAGGGGCTGAAGGCTGTTTTCAGGCTGGCCACACCCCCTTCAGGGTGGGGAGTTCTCACTGGGGTGCCTGGCCAGCCTGGGTGAGGGGCTGAGGGCTGTTTGCAGGCTGGTCAAGCCCCCCAGTGGGGACCCTCACCCCTTGGCGGTGTGCCCAACCTGGATGAGGGGCTGAGGGCTGTTTTCAGGCTGGCCACAGCTCCTTCAGGGTTGGCGTCCCTACTTCGGTGCCTGGCCTGCCAGGGTGAGGGGCTGATGGCTGTTTTCAGGCTGGCCACGCCCCTCGGCAACCCAAGCTCCCAGCCTGTCCTTTTTTTTTTTCAGCAGGTATCTGGGATTTATTTATCTTCTATAATTGAACTTTGTAGCCTTGAGCGGAGCCCAGGTCCAGCCAGGGCAGGCGGGAAGCTTGGCTTCCTCCATCACCAGAGGCAACCCAAGCCTCCTGCTCACTCCAGCATCTTTTTGACAGAGTGACGGAGTGATGGTAATTTGCATATTACTCTTTTATTAGATAGGATAGAAGAGAGAAAAGTGGAAGGAAAAAGAGTAGAGAAAGAGGAGGATTGGGGGGGGGGGGGGTTAGAGCAGAATTGGAGGGAGAAAATCAGAAAGAAGAGTGAGAAAGGTTGAACAAGAGAAAAATATTCTTAGACCAGAAGAAAGAAAAGACAAAAACAGACAAGGAGCAATCAGAGATGAGAGAACCAAGAAACTTTTCAAAAAAGTCAAGAAGATAAAAAGGTTTAAAAATGTTTAACCACTTTAAAAAAGAGAGAAAAGAAAAAAATAAGAATAACAGCACGTGAATGACACAATGTTTGAAAATAAGAAACTCAATAATTGTCCAAATTATAAAAACTTAAGGGGTAAAAAGTGAGATAGCAACAAAAGAGGTTTTCAGTTAAAGAGACCAAAAAGAGACAGGTTGATGGCTTGAGAAGGTAATGCAATCAAGAGTATTTTTTTTTTTAGGAAAAATGAATTAGAATTTATATTCCACTGAAAATGAGAAGTGAATATTTCATTTTGAAAAGGTGATAATTAATAAAACTGCATCCCAGAGAAAGCAAAGGGAATTAGACTTTCAAAGAAGATTGCTTCTTTACAAGAAATAAATGGACCCTCTGAAGTAGAAGGTATGGATTCTCCCTCAACCTTCCATCTCAGGAAAATGAAGTGGGTTTGTCAACCTCTTGGCTGCTGCTTCCCAACTGTGGTAGATGGTGCTGCTTTTCCCAATCATTTGCTTCCACCGCCCTTATCAAAAGAGGATTTTAGATTTTTACTCGTTGGCATAGGCTTCAAAGATTCCCGCCCTCTATGCAGAGTATACCACGCTCTCTCTTTGACAAAGTGAAGCTCTGTTGCAGTATATTGACTATATTCCCTATGCTGTGCTTGTATATTCCTGTAATTGCCAGTTTGCATTTCTTGATCCCTTCCCCTTTTCCACCGACCCTACTCCCCCCACCCCCAGTCTTCCTTCCATCTGGCAACAATCCTTTTCTTCTCTGTATTTATGAGTCCATTACTGATTTGTTTGTTTCTTTTGTTTTTTAGGTTCCGCAAGTAAGTGACATCATATGGTATTTGTCTTTCTCTGTTTGACTTATTTCATTCAGCATAATACCCTCTAGGACACCCATGGGGATCACTTTGTAAATTATATAATTGTCTAACTGGTATTCTGTATCCCTGAAACCTTATATTGAAATTTAACTGTAATTTAAACATTTTTTAAACTTTTTTTAAAATGTCACTGTGACTTGTTTTGACCTTCAAATGTGAGCTGAAATCACTACCAGTATAGGCAACTCTGCGGCAGGAATTCCATCAGTCCTGCTCTCTGGCTGGTTCCTTTTACATTACAAGAGCTGCATGTCCTAAATAGAGACTGTTCTTCAACCTGGATCCTGGAATGAGAAACACACACACAACAAAACTGTAGAAACAGGCTGCCCTTGGACGCCAACACATGATATGAGAGAAGTAAATGTTTGCTTCTGTTAGTCACAGATTTTTGTTGATGTTACAGTAATAAAGCCAATTAGCACAGAGACCATTACTCTCCCAATCTTCTTCTAAAAAACATTTCCCACTTCAGTGAAGCCTGTGACATTTAGCCATGCCTATTTCCCTTCTTCTGCTATCAATCAATACTGCAGGTAGTTGGTAATTATAATTTTCTATTCTTATAGTCAACTCCAAAAATTATATAAGCTTTAGGCCCCTCCACACCTAGATCTGCCTCTAATGGGAACAAAAGGGAGCTATTCAGTTTAACTTGACCTTTTCACAAAGGAAGGAAATAAAGACCTGAGAGGTTAATGAAATTTCTCCAAAGCCATACAATTCATAGGTGGCAAGGTCAATTCTGAGGCTGATGCCTTTTCATTTCCATTTCAAAAAACAATATATCGTTTTCACCCAAAATATAAAGTTGTTATGTAAGGTATTTGTACTAGCTTTTAGGAAAATAAATGTAAAACCTCAATATTTTAAAATAGACCTTATTTTCTTGAGTCCTTCCTTATTTTTTAAATAACAAGTTCTTACCAGTAGACTATGAATAATTTTTTAGAAATAAACCTTATTAAACATGCTTGATAGGACCTTAGTACTAACTGTACCTCTTTTTTGTTGTTGTTGTTAATCCTCACTCAAGGATATTTTTTTCCCATTGATTTTTAGATAGTAGAAGGGCGGGGAGAGAGAGAGAGAGAGAGAGAGAGAGAGAGAGAGAGAGAGAGAAACACCGATGTGAGAAAGACACATGGATTAGTTGACTCCCACACACACCTTAAACAGGGCCTGAGATAAAGCCTACAACCAAGGTACATGCCCTTGATCAGAATCAAACCTCCAACTCTGCGGTCTGAAGGCCAATGCTCTAACCACTGAGCAACCAGCCAGGGCCCTCTCTTTTTTTCATTTAAAAAAAAGTGGATGTTAATTTCTTCCTGACTATATCTTAGAGTTATTTTACATGTTAAATGAAAAATAAATATAATATGACTTATCAACTAACATTTACATTTTAAATTTTTTAAAGTAGTGGATTTAGTTGACAGAAAATTTGTGTGCAACTAGACATTTTAGGGTACAAAATAAAGTTGTGACCGAAAAAGTATATTTTGCATAATAAGATGAAGCCAGGAGTATTCCCCAAGAGAGATCTTGAAAGAGAACTGAAATTCTTTGATTACCTATTTAGAGTTATCTATCAAACAAAATTCTTATTAAAAGTCAATTGCATACTTATTTTCATTCACCAGCTGGAGTCAAATACATAATCTAGAAGAAGTAGATTCATATGCTTTCCATAGGTCCAAAGAAGCAGAGTTATAAAGTTGCACAGCAGGGCAGCTGACTGCAAATATGTTGCTGCATGACTGAGTTTAATTTTGTTAAATATAATTATTCATGAAAATATTTTTACATCACATAAATCTCTGAACTAACAGTAGTGTGATGCCTCTGTCACCTTGAACTTCCTGTGACTAGAGACATTAGTTTATTTAGGTCTACACTAGACAGTATTCATTCAGGATCGTTTAAAGCCATGAATTAATTAAAGATTAAATTGGGTGACTGTTTCCTAACAGAAATGTGCTTCCGTTGGCTTATGTTGCTCTAAATCCCTTTTTGGTCACAAGTCACTCAGAAATTATCTTTCAGTTTTGCCAATGTTCATCCCAAATCCTTCAGAGTCAGTGATCCATTACAGTGTAGATTATACCTGAATTTAAAACACTTGGCTGAAAAATATGTTGGCGTTCCCAGAAAGAAGAGATCCTTCCCTCTTGGCAACCTGAATTATTCTCAGAGAAGAGAGTGGTTTATTGAACTTTTCATGTTACCTTAGAAATAGAGTCGCCTTCACTGTTAGGGCATATAATTGTTAAGTAATTAATTGGGACCTAAGGTTAACAAACTAGTCAAACAATTTATTACACTTGATTATGTCATCAGAAATTTTTAAAGCAACAAAGCCAATGAAATTAGGTACAGTAATTTAAAATTAAGATCAACTCTCAAAATATGGCTTCTTTATTCTACACTACCTATACTCTGAAAAGACATTTAACACTCCAAACATTTAAATACTCTGTGACTCTGACAACTCGCACTATTTCTGACACTCATTCAGCATTAAATAGATGCCCAATGAGTGAATGAATGAATGATGGAAAGCTAAACTCCAAAAGACAAGGATGATAAAAGAACTCACTTCATCTTGTAATATGAAAGTTTTTTAAATAGTAGCAACTATTATTATATAATAATAAGTAAAAAGTAGAGATTTTACAATCATCTAGAATAGGGAAACCCTCAAATCTCAGGTTTATCAAAAATTTAAAACTCTGATTTTCCCATAGATATCTACTTCAAAGTAAAAATATATCCATATAATGTCCCCATAATTGAAAACTTTACATCATGCCTTTTTTGTTTAATTACATTTCTCAAGTTAATTATGGCAATCTTCAAGTGACTTCTAAAACATAATCTCATACCACTGTTTCAGTTCTGCATTGGCAAAAGAAAGCCTCCTTTAAAAAAATGTCCATTTAAGTATCTCTTAAATAAGCTAAATATCTTGTAACAATCACAGACACAGAATATTCAAATATAGTTAAGATTAAGAAACTGCACGAATCTTCTGACTCTCCTCCCTCTTCTAACACTAGGTTTTTCTTTCTTGCTAGTTCCAAAACTTAGGTCAAAATCTCCATCCAAGCACTCATTTTTATTATCCTTCAAAAACATTTACTCAATTATGCCAGCATTAGATAAATGGGAGACATAATGGATGATCAGATATGTAGAAATACATCAGAATAAAATAACAATACAATTTCATTGTTCCAACTGAAAAAAAAGAATAGAAACATGAAACCGCAAAGATATAGAACAGTAGTCCAAAACTCAAGCAATATATATGACATACTCTGTACATAACTGGCCATGGTACCCTGTGCATGGTGTTTAACAACACTGATTTAATAACGACTTCTAGTTTTAATTCTAGGTTTTAGCCCCACAAATTATCTCTCTATTGTGTTTGAGTTCAATTTAAAAATAATTTGACATTTTAATTTCCCATATAATGTATTTCTATTTTAGATAAAATAGAAAATATGGTTATAGTAACATATAATAAAAGAGGGCCATTAAAATTATTTGAAATAAAACATCTTGAGCTTTTTCTTCAAAATAAAGCTCCAGGTTGCTTTACTGAGACAAAAGGACATTATGATTCATTGTATATTATGTTTCCTTAGGAAACACCCAATATTGAATGGGTCAAAGCTCATCAGAAATGAAATTAAAAAAAAAAATGCGGAAAAAGATTGCCAAATTGGCAACAACACTTTTCTATCTTTGTTTAAAGAACATCAACCTAGAAGTTTGTGTCTTCCAACTAGCCTTTCCTTATTATCACTAGAAATCCACTGCAACATATATAAGAGCTGAGATTTCTTGTTCTTTCTCACCTTCACTTGTCATCTTTGGAAGGTAACTGGCTGGAGACGTTCTGACCAGCAGCCTACTCAGCCCTGAAAAGGATCCTCACACAAAGATAGGTACATGGAAATACAAACTGAAGAATGTTTACTTTGAATACTAATTCTCTGAGACTCTTTTTTTTTAATTTTTATTGAATTTATTGGGGTGACATTGGTTAACATAATTATATAGGTTTCAGGTGTACACTTCTATAATACATCATTTGCATATTATATTGTATGTTCACCACCCAAAGTCAAATTTCCTTCTGTCACCATTTATCCCCCATTTACCTTCTTCTTCCTTGCTCCACTCCCCTTTCCCTCTGGTAATCACCACACTGCTGTCTGTGTCTATAAGTTGTTGTGTTGGGGTTTTTTTGTTATTGTTGACTTTTGCTTAGCCCCTTCACTTTCTTAAGCCAGTCCCACCACGCCTCTCTCCTCTAATACCTGTCAGTCTGTTCTCTGTTCTCTGTATCTATGAGTCTGTTACTATTTTGTTTCTTATTTTGTTCATTAGATTGCACATAATGTGAAATCATATGGTATTTTTCTTTCTCTGACTGGCTTATTTCACTTAACACAATACTCTCTAGTTCCATTCATGCTGTTGCAAAAAGTAAGATTGCCTTCTTTTTTACAGCTGAGTAGTATTCCATTGTGCAAATGTACCACAGCTTTCTGATCCATTCATCTACTGAGGGCACTTGGCTCATTCCAAATCTTGGCAATGAGCATAGGGGTACTAGTTTCTGGTTTCTTCAGATATTGCCCCAGAAGTGGACCTGTTGGGTCATAGGCAGTTAGTTCTATTTTTTATTTTTTTAGGAAATTCAAAACTATTTTCCACAGTGGCTGTACCAGTCTGCATTCCCACCATCAGTCCTGGCTACATCCTGGCTAATACAAATCATTTGTTGATTTATTGATGATAGCTATTCTGACAGGTGTGAGGTGAGATATCTCATTGTGGTTTTAATTTACATTTCTCTGATGATTAGTAACACTGAGCAACTTTTCATGTCTATTGGTCATCTCTATGTCCTCTTTGGAGAAGGGCCTCTGCTCATTTTTTTAATTGGATTGTACTCTTGGTGTTGAGTTGTATAGGTTCTTTATAAATTTGGGATATTAACTCATCAAATGTATCATTGATGAATATGTTCTCACATTCAGTGGAGTGTTTTTTCATTTTGTTGATGGTTTCCTTTGCTGTGCAAATTTTTTTTGTTAGATGTAGTCCCATTTGCTTATTTTGTCTTTTGTTTCTTGAAGGGATACATCAGAAAAATATTGCTATGAGAAATGTTAAAGATCTTACTATGATTTTTATGGTTTTGAGTCTTATTTTAAATCTTTAATCTTTCTTTAGTTTAGTCTTGTGTATGGTGTAAGAAAGTGGTCTAATACATTTTTCACATATCTGTCCAATTTTTCCAACAAAATTTATTGAATAGACTATGTTTATCCCATTGTATGTTCTTGCCTTCTTTGTTAAATATTAACTGACCATAAAGGCATAGGTTTGTTTCTGGACTCTCTATTCTATTCCATTGATTTATATGTTTTTATGCCAGTACCATGCTGCTTTGTTGTGAGACTTCTTAAGATATTATTTTCATAGGTGTTTAAAGAACATTCATTTTCACTAAAATAATAACATGTGCCTTACATGAAATATGGTCAGCCATAAAACCCATTAAATTTTGTTAAATTCTATATGTTAGAGAAAACTATTCATATTGGGCACTTGGGACAATTAATCCATCCAATACAAAATCAATCAATTTTTCTCCTGATGCACCTTAACATTTTTTGAGCTTCATAATGACCAGAACACTATCAAATGTATTATAAGAGAATTGAATTGTTCTACACTCTACAGCATATTTTTATTATTAGTTTTGTCTTAGTTTTTAAAATTTTTTACAAGAACATGACATAGGAAAAATGATACTTAAAGAAAAAAACATATGCATATATAATCAGTGAAATTTTTCCCCAAGATTCTTTGAAGCCTTGGTTGTTCAGGCAACACACATACCTGATGGGTAGAGTTGACTATTAGAAAGCTAGTCCGCACAAAGGTGCATGCACTGCTTTCCCAGAACTTGGGCCATCATGTACTTGAAATATATTGTAGCCCAGACTGGTGTCCTCAATGGTTAGAGCACTGACCTGCAGATAACAGGGTCACAGGTTCAATTCCCCATCAAGGGCATATACCTAGGTTGCAGGTTCAATTCCCAGTCTGGTCAAGGCATGTGCAGGAGGCAACCAATTGATGTGTCTCTCCCACATTGATCTCTCTCTCTCTCCTTCCACTCTCTTTAAAAATCAATGGAAAAATATCCTTGAGTGAGGTTTACCAAAAAAATGGCGGGGGTGGTGGTGGAATATACTGTAAAATTGAAGCCAATTGAGAGTACAAGACCTAAGCATCTCTCTTCTCTGCCCTGGTCTTTGATGTATATTAAATGGATTTTTTGAAATAGTTAATAACTTAGTAGAATGTTGTTAAAACTAGGACATATATTATGTGACAATTTTTCTTTAAACTACAGTTGACCCTTCAACAATGCAGGGTTTAAGGGTACTGACCCCCCACAGTCAAAATCTGAGTATAACTTTTGACTCACAAGTTGTCCTTCAGTATCCACAAGGGGAATTGGTTTCAGGAACTCCATGGATACCAAAATCTGTGGATGCTAAAATCCCTTATATGTAATAGTGTAGAACAGTGCATAAAGTTGGCCCTCTGCACCCACAGATTCCAAAGGAAAGGATCAAAAATAGTTTTCAATCTGCAGTTGGTTGACTCTGCAGAATCAAAACCTGGGGATATGGAGGACCTACTGTATAATTACTGGAAAAAAATTGGTATCGAAATGGACACATAATTCAAACCTGTTTTGTTCAAGGGTCAACTGTCTTTTGAAGTGGATACATTTGGATTTGAGCATCTTGATATTTTGCAATAGTGATTACATTGATTTATAGATTTCTGCAAATTTGTATTTGATATATTAATATTATAACTAAATCGTATGTCTTAAATTTTATTTTGGGGACATCTCAATAATAAGAAAAAGGAAAGAATCAGCTTAGTAGATACAGTAGTTACTTCTGTAAGTAAAAAACCGACTCATAAAAATTCTATCACATAAAACATATTGTGAACAACTCTTTGCCATTATTCATTATTTCCAGTGTCAGTTTCCAAGTCAAAAGTGAAAACTAGTTTCATGATTTCATAGTTACATGTCATAAGCCTAACAGTATTGCTCCATAGTAATATTGAGTCCAAAATAAAATTAGACGAGTTTCTTAAAATGGTACAGTACTATTTCTGCACTAATTAATACCAGTGGTTGGAACACTTTTTTAAAAAAAAAGAATATTAACCAGCCATTGTGCTTATTTTCAGGAGTAACTGTAAAGATGAAACCACTGTGTTTCATCTTGGGTCTTTTGACCCTTGAAGCCTGTTTCTCGGTAAGTCTCATTAATTATATCTTTTTCTCATTAATACTAGTAGCTATCAATCATTGATGAAATGCTGTTCTACTGCTGTAATTTGAATTTAAATTATAAATCTAGCTCTAGCTCTTCCTTCCTTTCTGAAATAAATAAAAATATATTAAAAAACATATTATAAATCTAATTTAAACTGCCACATATGGCTCATGGCTACCATGTTTGACTATTTAAATCTATAGTATCAGACTGCATTATACAAACATGTATAAATGTGGGTACCCATACATTAGCAATTTCACAAGTAGGTAAACAAATGTATTGTAAATTTTTGATCCAATATACTTAACGACACTTTTTTAATATATTTGAACATGTTCTTTAATTTTTTTTAAATATTTTTATTGATTTCAAAGAGGAAGCGGCAGAGAGAGAGAGAGACAGAGAGAGAGAAACATCAATGATGAAAGAGAATCATTGATTGGTTGCCTCCTGCACACCCCCTACTGGGAATCGAGCCTGCAACCCAGGCATGTACCTTTGGCCGGACTCAAACCTAGCACCCTTTGGTCCACAGGCTGATCTCTATCCACTGAGCCAAACCAGCTAGGGCATGTTCTTTCATTTTATTAGGACTGTTTCTTCATCTATATATGGGATAGTTAAAATAGAACAGTTTTTTATCAACATAGGATTCAAGGATCATCTATATCTAAAGAACCTGATTCACTTATTAAAAATATAGTAAGCCTCTCTAGCTGATTTGGCTCAGAGGATAGAGCGTTGACCAGTGGACTAAAGGTCCCAGGTTCAATTCCGGTCATGGGCACATATCTGGGTTGCAGGCTCGATGCCCAGCCCTGGTTGGGGCATGTGACAGGCAACCAATCCATGTGTTTCTCTCACATGATGTTTCTCCCTGTCTCTCTTCCTCCCTTCCACTTCTACTCTCTCTCTAAAAATCAATTAAAATATCCTCAAGTGAGGATTAACCATATAGATTAGATATATAGATATAGATATAGATATAGATAGATATAGATATAGATATAGATATAGATATAGATATAGATATAGATTTTTTTTAAGCCAAACCTCATCCCAGAATGAATGAGTGTCTGAGAGTAGGTCCTGGTAATATCATTTTACCAAGGACTCGTGGAACTTTTGATAAACTATAAACATTTTTATCAATCAACACCTATCGGGTATAAAGGACTGGGTTAAGTACCATGGATGCTTCTAAATATTCAAAGTTTCAAGGGATTTTTTTAAAAGCCACAAGTTTTTGTGTTTTAAGTAGTGGAGTAATAATTGATTTCAAAGTAGCAATAGATTAATTCCAGTTTTGAAAAAAGGAAATTAATTCCAGAGTAATTTCTACCAAAGGACAGTGAAATATGTTATATCAAGTGAAAAAGATAAAAACCTTTTTCAGAAGAGACTAGGGCTTACACAAAACAGGCAATATAAAATTATATTATTCTGAAACATGAAGTCATTCTTCTTCTATCTACTCTCCAAAACTTGAATAAAAGGAGGCCATTCCCGAGGTCTCTCAAGCAGCCGGGCCTTGGCCATATTACTAAGTGCATTAGAGATGTGATATGATTTCTCATACACCAATAAAACATATTGACATGTTTCAAAGATCATATCATATCTTACTTATCTGATCTTAAAGCTGATATTCAACATTTTTATGTCCAGACTATAAAAGAAAAATACTTTCTTATTTTAAAGAATCCGGTATTGATTACTTGAACAATGATTTTTTTGGTGAGAATTCCAATAATATAAGCAGCTTAACATAAGCAGTTTAAATAGAAATAAGCCTTTTCCTAACTTAATTATATGAGATTCATGATGATTAATTGTTAATAATATGGGCAGGTAAGTAGTACTATTGATCTAGTCATATTTTGAGTGTTTATTCTGTTATTGGTAATTTTCTGACTGCTTTCCAGCAATATCTCAATTCAACCTCAAAGAAAGCCTGAAGCGGACTACTATTAATCCCATTTAAATACAAATAAATTTAGATTCTAAGTATCCATATCTTGGCTGGATTGTTCCTAAACCAAGTAATACAAGAGATTAGCTTGAATTAAAGCTCACTGAGAAGATAATTTTTATTTTTAACATAGTATTTTCATTATTTTTACTAAGTTGATTACCACTGTCCAGTTGCGGAAAGGAAGTTAATCATGTTGGTTGGGTTAAGAGATTAGGAAAATAACAAATGTTTACTATGAAGATTTTTTTCAATAGATATAATTTTTAGATTAATATCAGGCTGTCCTTAGGAGACAAGACAACTTTTAATGAATTCATTGTCTCAATAATGAAAAAAAATGTGAAATATTTTCCTACACTATGGATTTATGTTGCCAATTAAAAATCAAGTCCTAAAAAAATGGAAGAATCAAGTCCTTAACTCTTCAAACACCTTGGCCTAGCCTTTAGATTGCCAGCCATTGGGTCAAATGCCGTCCATAATTCAATAAGCTATCACTAGCTAGAAAGGGCCAACTTGAGGACTAGTTCCACAGCTGCGCCTTGGCATTTTTTGTTTCATTGTGACACCAAAAAAAGTGTTTTACTGGCATACTGGGAGCAGAAGCCAGATGATTAGTGACTAGCATATGAGCAGTGGGGTTAATCCCAGCAAATCTAGAGTACACCTTCAGAGAGCTTTGCTGAAAGGAAAGAGGTAAAGAGAGAGTGATAACAAGGAAATGCATGGTTGAAAGCGGACTTGTTTAAAGGTATAACGTAGGTGATAGTTATTATTCTGAGAAAAACAAGCCAGTTAAAAGGCACATATTGAAGTTCAGGAATAAAAAGGAAAAACTGATAGAGCCCTGAGAAAATACCTGCAAAGAAAAGCGAAATAGCCAGATAGCTATGACTTGACAGTATGTGGCCAGTAAATCAGTAAAGTTCATTGCCTGCATTACTTTGGAAAAATAGGAGGAAAATCATCTTGATGGGGTGGATGAGGCCTCAAGAAGAGGTAGAGAGCTTTAATGAAATTGGCACCAACTTGGGAAATTATAGGCTTCTGGGGAATGCAGTAGCATAATCTGAAGGCACTTGAGAGAATTGCAGGGCAGTGCTGAAGGACCAGGGGTTTGTCATGGTCAAGGCTTTTGACATCTGCCACCACTGGTTAAGGACCTGCAAGTAGGAATCAAGAAAAGGGATGATTTAGGGCGGATCCTACAGTTTGGAAGTGGCAATGTCAGAAAACAGGTGAAGGAGCTGAGGACAAAAACAAGGGAATGCAGTTGTATGTCCTGTATGAACTCAAAGGAGACGAGGACTTGTGCTTTCCTACCTGGGAGCATTTACATACTTCCCCTCCATTTGACATGCCCTCTCCCCAGTTTATATTATTTAAACCTGCCTTCAAAGGCTGCCTTCTCTGTGAGACTATCTTTCCTCTCCCCAAAACTAATAACTCTAAATTTCCAATGTATTTGTTTCCTGCACTATTTTTTCAACTATTTTTATTTCCAAAGATTGCATTTCCAAAAATTGCAACCACTCTCCTGGATGTTAAGATAACAAATAGCAGCACTTAACATTTATTGAGCACTGTACCTAAGCCAAGCACCCACCTAAGCACTTTACTAGTAATGTTTCACAACAAATCTGACAATGACCCTAGGACATGGGCACTTTATTTTCCCCCTTTATTGATTAAGATATTAAAAATGTGTCCTTATCCCCCCAATGTCCCCTCACCCCCAATCCTGCCCTCACCCTCACCCCTTGTCGTCTACATCCATCGCTTATGCTTATATGCATGCATACAAGTCCTTTGGTTGAAAGAACATCATTTTCCAGATGAGGTAAGAAAGCATCTCAAAAAAGATTTTACATTCACACAACCTCTACATAACAGAGGCGGGAAACTATAAAGACTATCATTCTACCTCCCGTTGGGTGATTTTTGTACCTTCTAGAATTATGGCTACTTAATCTGCAGACTTACAATTGGCACTCCCATAGCTTCTACTTCAGCATACTGCACAAAGTAGGTGCTCAATAGTATGCTTGACAATTAATTAGTTTTCAAACAGTTGAACAATCCTGAACTCTTAATGAGATATGAGACATTTTCCCCTTTTGAAATTGATTCCAGTGACAGGCTCTACTATAAGCAAGGGTTATGATTTCTGATTGGAATTTCAGGATTTTTAGGATATATTCCTGGAAGTGGGATCACTGGATCAAACGGCAGTTTCATTTTTAATTTTTTTAGGAAACTCCATACTGTCTTCCACTGTAGCTGCACCAGTCTGCATTCCCACCAAGCGTGCACCAGAGTTCCCTTTTCTCCATATCTTCACCAGAACTTGTTTGTTGATTTATTAATGGTAGCCATCCTGGCAAGTGAGGAGTGATATCTCATTGTGGTTTTAATTTGCATTTCTCTGATGATCAGTGACTTTGAGTATCTTTTCATATGTCTTTTGGCCATCTGTATAAAAAGGAAGGATCTCTTACCCTTTGAGTCAACATGGAGGGACCTGGAGAGTGTCTTGCTAAGCAAAATAAGCCAGTCAGAGAAAGACAAGTATCATATGATCTCACTCATATGTGGAATCTAATGAACAAAATAACAGATGAACAAAATAGTTTCAGAGACATGGAAGCATGCAACAGACTGAGGAATCTCAGAGGAAAGGCAGGAGAGGGTGTGGAGAAGAAGGGAGGTGGGAAGAGATGAACTAAAGAACATATATGCATATATGCATAACCCATAGATATATACAATGATGCAGTGAAGGCTTTGGGGGAGGAGAGGGAGGGCAAGTTCAGGAAAAGGAGGCCAGTGGAGAAAAAAGGGGGACATCTGTAATACTTTCAAAAATAAAGATAAATTTTAAAAATAAAATAAAAACACCATCCCAATAAAAAAACAAAAAAAGGATATAATTTTACCCACAATCTTTTTTTTCCATTCAATACTATCTCAGCTTTCATTGAGAGCCTAGGCATTCAGAGGGCAAAAGAAAAACTCTCTCTCTGCTCTGATACGGACTTTCAGACAGATAATAGTTTTCTCTTGCTGCATAACAAATTTCTACAAATCAGTAGCTTTAAAATTCCATTTTTTATCTCACTGATTCTTTGGTCAAAATTCTGGCCTTGACTTGGCTGGATTCTCTGCTCAGGGCCTGACAAAGCTGAGAGAGTGTTGCCAGCACAGTGTTCCTTTCTGGAACCCATGATCCTCTCTCAAATTCACATGATTTTTGGCAGCTTTGGGTGCCTTGTTTTGGGGGACTGAGGTCCTTATTTTCTCACTGGCTAGTACCCAGGTGACATCCCCTCCTCCTCCTACCCATCTCCATTGACTTCCATGTGATCCTTTCCCCAGCATGGCTCTTTGCTCCAAGGCTAAGAGAAGAGCGTTTGCTGCAGCTACAAATCTCACTGACTTCTGCTTCTGACTTGTAGAACCTATTTTAAAAGGCTCGCCTGATATGGTCAGACGAGCATGTGCCAGCAGGAAACAGGAATCTTGAGAGCCATCTCAGAATTCTGCCTGCCACGGAGAGTATAAGTTCTTATGCTTGACATTAAAATATTTAATTCCAAATTGTTCACTTCTTTTTCCCCACAGCCTGGTGAGAGTCAAAGAGGCCCCAGAGGACCATATCCACCGTATCCACAGTTGCCGCCTCCTTTTCCTCCACAACCTTATGACCCAAGATATGGTCCACCGCCTCCTCCTCCTCCTCCCCCTTTTGGCCCAGGGAGAATTCCACCACCTCCCCCTTTTGGCCCAGGGAGAATTCCACCACCTCCCCCTTTTGGCCCAGGGGGAATTCCACCACCTCCCCCTTTTGGCCCAGGGAGAATTCCACCACCTCCCCCTTTTGGCCCAGGGAGAATTCCACCACCTCCCCCTTTTGGCCCAGGGAGAATTCCACCACCTCCCCCTTTTGGCCCAGGGAGAATTCCACCACCTCCACCTTATGACCCACGTTATCCATATCCACCTTACCAACCAAATCCATATATACCTGAACCTCTAGTGGACCCTGAATACCCTCCAATATATCCTCCCTTCTTTACCCCTGCATCCCTAATACAAGCTACTACAACGAGCTCCACTACAACCAAAGAAAACCCCACCACCACCAATGCAGACTCCACCAGCCCCAAAACTACTGCTTCCACTACCAAAGCTGCAACTACTACTACTGCCAAGGGATTTTTTGATAAAATTTGGGGATAAGGATGAGATTTCCTATGGCTCTGAGCTGTTTGGAGAAATGATCTTAGAAAGAAACCAAAACAACCCACACAAACATTAGGCAAACAAAGTGAAAATAAAGAGTTGAGCAATAAATGGGAAATCTTCAGTGTTGTCATGAGAGCCACCCTATTGTCCCCTGGTATGCCACCCAAATGAAGAGTAATGCTGCCAGAAGCCTAGCCTTGTACTATGAGGCCAAAGATGTAATTAGGGAAAATAAGTGAGATACCTGAACTTCTAAGGTGACGAAGCTAAAAGAGTAGGCAACAGGATGCCCTCTTGAGTATCACAACCCATCATGCAATTAAAAAACATGAAATAACATGCTAGTATGTAATAAAATTAAGCTCTCCCCACAATATGTTCCCTGAAAAATTCCTCAGGACTGCATGATCATTACTTTTATAAATTGGCTTTCATATAATCTGTTTAACTCCAGAGTAGAAATGCCTTTCTAGCCAATCTAAATAGCTAAATGAGATATGAAGCCCAAGTCTTGGAATTTGATATGAAAAATCATTTTCCAAGCTAAAGAAGAGATAGATAATGGCTTCAGAAATTAATAATAGCAGACTGATGGTTGTGATTTCCAAGTTTCCATTGTTTCCATCTATTCCATAATGTTTTAATCAAAAGTATTATACTGTGACTATTTCAGAAATGGCCTCATTCTACCCTGAGAGCTATATTTCTTATACACCTTAAACTCTCGAAGTATAGCACTGAATTTTTCTTTCAGGACACTTACTGCCTACATTTTCACAAAACACTTATGAATCAAAACTATTCAATGATACCTAAAGTCTAAATTTTTTATATGTGCTTGATGTTTTCTTTAATCGCATAGATACTTCTTCAAAATCTACCATGATGCAGGGACTGTTCTGATAGTTGAGCCATCAGCAATTATGAAGGCAATAAAAGTCACTGCCATCATTGAGCTTATATTCTAGTGTGTCAAAAAAGTAGACACATATAAATGCAATTTTAAAAGTGAGAGTGCTTTAAAAAATAATAACGAAGGGTGAGGAGACACAAAATGGTGGTGATTGGCTGTTTTGAGATGATAATCAGGGAGAACCTCGATGAAGTGATACTTAAGCAAATACTTGAAGAATGTTAAGAAGTAAAATATTCAAAGATCTAAAGAAAGAGTATTCAAGGTAGAAAGGTTCAAGCATGTAATGCTCTGAAGCAGCAGTATATTTCGCATGCAGGAGGACCAAAAGAATGTTAATGTGGCTCACTCTTAGTGAGAAAGGAGGACAGTGAAAGGTGATATGAAAAAGGCAGAGACAGGCCACAACATCAAGGACCTAGGATTTGAATTTTATTCTAAATGTAGGAAAGGTCACTGGAGTTTTAAGTAGGAAAATGACATTATCTGATTAACATTTTCAAAACTTCATCTCTCTGGCATGTCTATGAAAACCACACTCTTAGAACAAGAGTAGAGGCTATTGCAAGAATCATTGTGAGAGAGGTGGTGGCTTAGACTGGGTGGGATCAATGGAGAAGGGGAGAAGTGGTCAGATGTAGAAACAGGTGAAAAATATTTAAAAGTATTTGATGGAGGGTTAAATCTGGTGTTAAAGGAAAAGAAATCATCTGGAAATAATTCTATTTGAGGCCCAAGCAACTGTATGAATAATGGTGTTATTTATTTTTTTATTTTTTATTTTTTTAAATATATTTTATTGTTTTTTTACAGAGAGGAAGGGAGAGAGATAGAGAGTTAGAAACATCGATGAGAGAGAAACATCGATCAGATGCCTCCTGCACATCCCCTACTGGGGGTGTGCCCGCAACCCAGGTACATGCCCCTGACCGGAATCGAACCCGGGACCTTTCAGTCCACAGGCTGACGCTCTATCCACTGAGCCAAACCAGTTTCGGCGAATAATGGTGTTATTTAGTTAAATAGGAAAGACCAGTGAAGATTCAGTGTGTAAGGACTAAAAATATCCTAAGTTCTGCATTGGATATGTTAGGTTTGAGATCGCTATTTAACTTCAATATTATTTTTTTTTAATTTATCTTCATTGTTGAAAATATTACAGATGTCCCCTTTGTTTTTTTCTCATTGGTCCCCTCCACTCCACACATGCCCCTTCCAGACCTTCACCACACTATTGTCTATGTCCATGGGCTATGCATATATGCATATAAGTTGCCAGGTTAATCACTCCTCACTTACCCCTTCACCCCCACTTTCCCTCTGAAATTTGTCAGTCTGTTCCATGCTTCTATGTCTCTGATTATTACTGCCACTAGAGGCCCGGTGCACAAAATTTGTGCATGGGGGAGGGTCCCTCAGACCGGTCTGCACCCTCTCACAATCCGGGACTGCTAGCTCCTAACCACTCGCCTGCCTGCCTGTCTGCCTGATCACCCCTAACCACTCTGCCTGCCTGCTTCATTTGCCCTAACCACTTGCCTGCCTGCCTGATTGCCCCTAACCCCTCTGCCTGCCTGCCTGATCACCCCTAACCACCTCTGCCTGCCTGCCTGCCTGATTGCCCCTAACTTCTTGCCTGCCTTCCTGCTTGATCGCTCCTAACCACTCACATGCCTGCCTCATCGCCCCTAACCCCTCTGCCTGCCTGCCTGCCTAATCACCCCAACTGCATGTGTGCCTGATCACCTCTAATCGCCTCTGCCTGCCTACCTGATTGCCCCTAACCACTCTGCCTGCCTGCCTAATCTCCCCTAACCACCTTTGCCTCACTCAGCCCCTGCCATAGCAGCTTCATCTGGAAGGACGTCTGGAATGATGTCCAGAAGGTCATTTGGCTGTCTGGTTTAATTAGTATATTATGCTTTTATTATTATAGACTAGAGGCCCAGTGCATGAATTCATGCACAGATGGGGTTCCTCAGCCTGGCCAGTGATTGGGGCTGATCCGGGCTGTCTCACCCAGTCCTGATCTGGGCTGATCAGGGCTGCCGGCCAGGAGGAGGGACCGCAGGAGGTTGGCTTTGGGAGTGCACTAACCACCAGTGGGCAGCTCCTGCATTGAGAGTCTGCCCCCTGGTGGTCAGTGCACGTCATGGCAACCGGTCATTCAGTAGACTGGTTGTAATGATTGCTTAGGCTTTTATATATATAGATAATATATTGCCACAAATTTAGCATCTTAATACAAATACATTATCTCACAGTTCTATGAACCAGAAGTCCCCACTATAGTATTGCTCAGCTAGTTTCAAGTCTCACAAGGCTCAAATCAAGGTATTGGCAGTGCTACACTTTTTTTTGGAGCTCTAGGGAAGAACATTTCAAGACTCATTCATTTCTTCTACACCCCTGCCCAATTCTTCTTTGGCCATATCTCTCTGACTCCAGATAGAGAAATATGTCTACTTTTAAGAGCTCAGATGATAAAAGATTGAACCCACCAAAACAATCCAGGATAATCCCTCTGTTTATCTTTATTTAGTAACATATGGGAATTCCCTTTGCAGAAATAGTTAGATTAATGTTTGATTAGGTAATCATGGGATGAAATTCTTGAGGGGCACATCCTTAGAAATTTTGAAGAGACACAATTTTTAAGTAGAGATACGGAGCAGGCATGATGTATACAAGAGCAAAATAAATGAAAAGACTGAGCTTAACCAGGATCCCTATTTTTCCAGGAAAGAATAACAGAAAAATACATGGGAAAGAGGAGCCACTTTAGGAATTGTAGTTGTACGTGAGCTAAACTGTACCACAAGGGCTGGTGAAAGTTTACAAATGGTTTCTTTTTTCTGCTTTTACTTTTATTAGTATTTATTTTATGCAGAATTTACTCCTGGGTCATAAGTTTTTGTTTCTTCAGTTTCTTCTGGGATATATTTCTGTGCAGCCTCTCTCCTGATTTAGGAACAATCTACTCTTTTTCAGTCAAGATCATCTCCATGTGGCAAGGAGAGCTTGTGATGAGTTAATCCACTCATGAGCTCTGTAAGTTCTGCGCTGCATCTTAGCTTTGTTCACCTGGTGAGTGCCTATGGCACTCAACCCATCAAAGTGCACATAAAACTCAGGAATGAGTGAAGACACTGGAAAATGGAAGCCATCCGGGCCATTCAGGTGTGCTCAATGACAAGAGAATCTACATCTAAATCCTTACGTTTGGCATTACTCTGCATTTTTAAGCACATACAGCAAAAATTCAACACTCTTTTTGGGCCACTAACCTTGTGTCCAGCCCCATTGTTTAATCTGGTCACACCTACCGACGACAGGAATAGCACACATTGCTTCTTTAAAGTGACATCCTTCAGATGCTTGGTGGGGTTTTTTGGATTTGCATAACCTTGATGATGGCCTGGGAAGTTTCTCGGGTAGTCATAAAGTTAACAGAAAGACTTGAACTTCTTGATTTGCATGCTTTTGTGAAGTTTTCTGGGTCAAGTGAATAGTGAACCATTTTCAGAGGTCACTTCAGCCACTTACAGGAAGAGTACAAATTGTATCTAATGGTAACTCGGACTTGGCTAATTATACTTTGACTTTGAAAAATTATCAAGCATGTGAACAAGGAGAAAAAGCAATATGTAGACATCAAGAAAATGTGGTGTGAGTGAGTGGTGTGGCTTCTTGGTACTTTCATTCGTTCTCACATAGACATACCCCGAGTTGGGGCATCTCAACAGACAATGTATACTAAAGAGTCCACCAGATCACAAAATGCAAAACTGGCCTTTAAACTGTTTTTGGCTGGGAGGGAGGTGCATTAGCACTGAAATTTTCACTGTATTGTCATTTAAGGAATTTCTTGCTGAGCCAGTTCTTTGGCCTATTTTCCGTGTTTTATTTCTTAGTGTGGCACCAACTCTAATTAAGGTTTCTAAGCACTGAGCATGGGCATGGTCTATGAGAACATACAAGAAAACATCGAAGTAAACTATATAATCTCAGCTGGGTGACAACACACAAAAAAAGACAAAGACATAAGAAATGTATTAAATATGCTTTATTGCTATTGCTTTAATTCCTGGTCATCTTTATGTAAGTTCTTATGTGTCAGAAGAGGAAAAACTAAAAATTATATTTTCAAGACACAGCAAGTATTCTGAATGTGACTGCATTCAAGCCGGTGGGATACACTCACACATCCGCATGAGATTCTGTAGGCAGGAGTTGGGCAGCAGCCATTTTATTGCTACTTTGGCTGACTACTGCTTCATGAATGTAGGGCAGCTTTGCACTCTCTGAATCACAAGTATAACCATACACAACCTTAAGGCCAATAGACAGTGGAAGCCCCTAACTTCCATTCCTTCAATCATTCTTTCCAATAACTTGCAATCACGTGGTGTTCTTATGAACTCCCTCTCTACTTGAAAGAATGGTTTCTTTTCTTGACTAGAATCTGGACCAGTACAAAAGAAAAATAGGAAACAAGAAATAGGTGATAGAGTCAACAGATAGTAGTCTACTATCTAACAATAGACCTGTCAATTGACTTGCCATTATGAGTAAGTCTCCTTCTGTCTTGGGGTTTTCCCTTGAATCATAGACTAAATATGAATTCTTTTTCACAATAGCACATTCAACCTTTCCTATAAAAACTGCACTTGATCTAACTCACTTTAAACTGCATATCTCCAATAAATTTTGCCTGCTCCACTCAGCCACATCCAGATCCTTCTGCTACTGTCTTTATTTCATTATTTCCCCTATTAATAGTCACGTATCACCTCCATTTTCTCACCTAAGACAGGAACCAACCTCTAGGACATGCTCCCAGCTTCCTCAGCAAGTTTTAGAGCCTATTCCATTTTCTTCCTCAGTGCTCCACCTCAGAAACATCCTGCACCACATTAACCCTCTTGTTTTCACTCCAGCTGATGCCTAGTTTTATAATTACCACTTTGCATGACTGACCAACTCATTTAACCCAGCACCAGAAGACCATTCCCTTATAGACATCCCATAAAATACCTTCATCTCCAATCGGCCCAGTTTTCCTTCTAAATTTCCCTTCCCCTCCCTCTATCAAATATCCTCATTAATCTCACTAGGCTCTTTATGTCCTCCTGGTTTCTTAATATATGATTATCATTTGGAGCTCACTTATTTTCATTCTTGGATCCTAATGTTGAAAAATTATATAATTATAAATGGTTTCACCAAATATTTTAAGTTAATAATAGACCACAACATTTAATAATAAGTACTAAGTATTATAAACCTATTACATGCTGACTATGCAAACTGACTGTGAAAAATATAGATAGCAAAAGATAGGTAGGTAGATAGATAGATAGATAGATAGATAGATTAAATAGGGGGCACAGCCTCAGGTCCCCCATAAAGTCCCACCAGGTGGGGTGCAGCCTTAGGGCCCCTATCAAGCCCCGCCAGGTGGGGTGCTCAGCCTCAGGCCGCCCAGCACACGTTGGGTGGGGGGTGCAGCCTCAAGTCCCCCAGAGCACCCTCAGGCCCCCCAGCCCAGCACCATGGCTAGGGGGATGGCCTGAGGTACCCCGTCCTGGCGCCGGGGTGGAGGGGACACCTTGAGGTCCTCTGTCAAGCCCTGCCAGGTGGGGGGCACAGCCTCAAGTCCCCTGCCCTGGCCCAGCACCACGCAGCCTGAGGCCCCTGCAGATTGCTCATTAAGGCTCATTATGGGAACTCAGCCTATGCTGTGGGTGCAGCCATCTTGTGTTACGGAAATCCCACCTCTGCTGTGGGCACTGGCATCTTTGTGATGGTGTGATGGTCAATTTGTGTATTCCCTCTTTATTATATAGGATATATATGCAAACTGTTCCACATACATTACTATTTTCCTTGTTCAGAAGAGACTCAGAGAGCTAAAATAACTTACCTAGGAATAAGCATCCCATTAGCAGCAGAGCCAGGATTCTGACTCTCTCAGATCTAGTTCTGACACCCATATTTTTTGCACACTGCTTATCGTTTCTAACATTTCTATTTTGACTTGTATGTAATGAGCATTTCCCACTCTCTATGCTCCCACTCCTATGTCAGTGAACACTGCAGAGGGAGATCACAAATCTATGCTGTCTAGACAGGCTACACACTCCTGCCACTTACTGTAATAAGTCCATTTTTATCTGCTCCCTCTCCTCTATATTGTGGGCAGCCCAAGAGGAAAAGTGTACATCATTCATCTTTATAAATATGTCACTTAAAATTTCATCTATTTTGTAAATGAAATAAAATTACATCTTGAGCCAGGATGAAATGGCAACATAAAGAAGACACTATGCATATACCCATTCCTCTTACATAGCTGAGTACACAGGACTTTGCTGAGTCTACTCACAAAGATGAAAAATAACCTCACCTTAGTTACTAGTAGGCACTTCTTATTTCATTTATTAACAGGCCTGCTGGGCAATGTTTACTTCATAATGACAGCCTTCTGAGTGTGCCTCTCCACAAAGGTTATGTTCTACTGTGATGTCATCCATCACTGCCAATTACAAACAAGATGGATGTAGCAACACTAAGATTAATGGGGCTTCAGAATATCTCCTATGTGCCCAACAATCCCAAGTTGCCTTTGAAGAATCATGTCATTGAATAGTGGATTTAAGAAAGCCACAAATATTTGGAAAATCATCCATGAATATAGATCAAGGTGACTTTATAGAAATATTTATTGTAAAAAATCATTTTGAAGAAATGTCAAATTGTGTGGAGAACTCCAAGAATGAAGAGTTTAACTGTTAAAGGAATTCAATGTATAGCAGGAACTCTAGGGTGTCAAAGGAATATCTATTTCCCTCTTCTTTCTGAACATACAGCTAAGACTATATTTTCCAACCTTCCCTACAATTAGGTGTGGCCATGTGCCTGAACTTCAGTCAATGGAATAGGAGCAGAATATGATGTGTCCCTTCTACACCCAGCCATAAATTCTCTCCATCTGTTCCTTCAGGACCTTTTTCCCTTTCTGCGTTGGAACAATCATCAAAGTCACATGTTGAAGATAACAGAGCTGCCAGAATACTTGAATCTTGAATGACTGTGTAAACAGTCTCCCCAATCTTAACCCTGACAACTTATGATGTTAATAAAACTTTATATGAGCATGAAACTAAGTTCTGTTGCCCTGAGCTATTATGTTTTCTGCAGTTTTGTCTACTCTAACAAAGAAATTTGAAGTTGGGTGATGCACTAACAAAAGAGAGAGACTAAAAAATGATTTAGAAATAAAATATTAGGTGGTGAGAATATAGAATTAATAGGATGAAAAGAACAAGAGCATATTATGCAGTGACAAAACTTAAGTAAAACTGTGACCTGTAATACCATGGAAGACAGACCATTTATATAGTTACTGAACCCAAAACTGTAGGGACATGATTAGGGGGGAAAAAGAGTTTTCTTTCCCCACCTCTTATGCAACAGTTATATTGAGTGTCAGTTAATTTATTCTTCAAATATATTTTTTTATATATTTTAATAGTATTTTCTAATTATATTATAAATTTATAGATAGAGAGATAGATAGATGATAGATAGATGATAGATTCTTAAATACATGCATATAAAGGGTGAGGCAAAAGTAGGTTTATTGTTGTTCATATGGAAAATAATATAATAATTAATACATAATAATACAAGAATAAACTGTGTTTTGTGTACTTACAACTGTAAGCCCACTTTTGCCTCATCTTGCATTATTTCCTGGTTTTAGTAGATAGTCATAACTAAAGAACTAATTAAAAATTGCTCAGTGGTTAGAGCATTGCCTGTGCACCAAAAGGGTCACAGATTCAATTCCCTGTAAGAGAACATGCCTGGGTTGAAAGTGCCCTCCTAGAGGTTCTCTCTCTCTCTCTCTCTCTCTCTCTCTCTCTCTCTCTCTCTCTCTTCCTCCCTCCCTCCTTCTCTCCCTCCCTCCTTTCCACTCTATGAAAAAAGCAATGGGAGCCCTAGCTTGGCTCAGTGGATAGAGTGTTGACCTGCGGACTGAAGGGTCGTGGGTTCGATTCCAGTCAAGGGTTTATGCCTGGGTTTTGGGCCCCAGTAGGGGGCGTGCAGAAGGCAGCCGATCAATGATTCTCTCTCATCATTGATGTTTCTATCTCTCTCTCCCTCTCCTTTTCTCTCTGAAATCAATAAAGATATATATTTTTTAAATCAATGGGGAAAATATCTTCAGGTTAGGGTTAACAAAAAGAAATAATTAAAAATTGATTGTTTATGGAGTCAAGACAGTCTCTTCTATAAATGGTGTTTGGAAAATTGGACAGATACATGCAAAAAAATGAAACTAGACCACCAACTTACACTATACACAAAAATAAACTCAAAGTGGATAAAGAACTTAAAGACCAGAAACCATAAAATTATTAGAGGAATCCACAGGCAGCAAAATCTCAGACATATGCCGAAGGAATTTCTTCACTGATACTGCTCCTAGGGCAAAGGAAACTGACAAGAAACAAATGAGATTACGTCAAAATAAAAAGCTTCTGTACAGCAAAAGAAACCATCAACAAAACAACAAGAAAGCCCACTGCATGGGAGAACATATTTGCAAATGTTATCACCGATAAGGGTTTAACCTCCAACATTTACAGGGAACTCATACAACTTAACAAAAGGAAGATAAACAACCCAATCAAAAAATAGGCAATGGACCTACATAGATACTTTTTGAAAGAGGACATAAGGAAGGCCAAGAGACATATGAAAACATGCTCAAAATCACTAATCATCGGAGAGATGCAAATCAAAACGATGATGCAGTACCACCCCCCACCTGTCAGAATGGCCATCATCAACAAATCCAGAAATGACAAGTGCTGGCGAGGATGTGGAGAAAAAGGAACCCTCATGCACTGCTGGTGGGAATGCAGACTTGTGCAGCCACTGTGGAGAACAGTATGGAGCTTCCTCAAAAAACTAAAAATGGAACTCCCATTTGACCCAGTGATCCCACTTCTAGGAATATATCCCAAGAAGCCAGAAACACCAATCAGAAAGGATATATGCACTCCTATGTTCATAGCAGCACAATTCACCATAGCTAAGATTTGGAAACAGCCTAAGTGCCCATCAACAGATGAGTGGATTAGAAAACTGTGGTACATCTACACAATGAAATACTACACTGTGGTAAAAAAGAAGGAAATCTTGCCTTTTGCAACAGCATGGATGGAACTGGAGAGCATTATGCTAAGTGAAATAAGCCAGTCAGAGAAAGATAAATACGTCATGATTTCACTCATTTGTGGAATATAGAGAACAACATAGACTGATGAACAGGGACAGATCCAAAGACAGAAAAACAGCGATCAGACTATTAATCCCCAGAGGGAAAGTAGGGGAGGGAGGGGGCAAGGGGAAGAGATCAACCAAAGGACTTGTATGCATGCATATAAGCCAAACCAATGGACATGGACAACAGGGGGATGAGAGCATGAGTGGGGGTGGGGGGAGGATGGGGGTTTAATGGGGGGATGAAGACACATTTGTAATACCTTAACTAATAAAGAATTTTTTAAAAAAGAAAAAAAATAGATCCAGAGACATAGAAGCATCTAACTGACTGTCAAATTTCAGAGGGAAGGCAGGTGAGGGGCAGGGGTAAGCGATCAACCAAAGGACTTGTATGCATGCATATAAGCATAACCAATGGACACAGACACCAGGGGGGTGAGGGCATGAGTGGGGGGCGTGAGGAGAGGGGCAATGGGGGGATAAGGACACATATGTAATACCTTAATCAATAAAGAAAATTAAACAAATTGATTGTTTTACTTTCTGCACACTAAAAGAGATTATGAAGGGGTACAAAACTTAACTGGGTTAGAATTTACAGAACTCTAAGGAAAAACTGTATGCATAATACTGCTGCTCTTTATGCAGACTCTAAATATAATTTTGGAGTTTGCCCTGCTGTTGCACAATTTGGAATCCCATGGATACTTAATTCTGGTGGTATTGCTGCAACTGCAGAACCAGCCTGAATTGGCCCAATCCTGTTTCTAACAAGATACTGACTTGTTTTTTTGTGTGTTTTTTTTCTTGAGAGATAATGGAACAAGGTAACAAATCATGCAGTCAGATATTTGCCCTAGAGTAACCTTTCATATCACTTGGTCAAAATCCACTGCACGCTACATACTAACATACACACACACACAGGCACACACAGGCACACACTCATATACACCCTGAAACACACCACCCCAAATTCAAACATGTGACCCATGAAAAGCCCAGTTCCCTGAGCACTTGCTCACCAAGCTCTCATTATGTTGAAATAATGTAACTTTATAGAGCAGTGGTTCTCAACCTGTGGGTCGCGACCCCTTTGGGGGTGGAATGACCCTTTCACAGGGGTCACCTAAGACCATCGGAAAACACATATACAATTAAATATTGATTTTGTGATTAATCACTATGCTTTAATTATGTTCAATTTGTAACAATGAAAATACATCCTGCATATCAGATATTTACATTATAATTCATAACAGTAGCAAAATTACAGTTATGAAGTAGCAATGAAAATAATTTTATGGTTGTGGGTCACCACAACCTGAGGAACTGTATTAAAGGGTCTCGGCATTAGGAAGGTTGAGAACCACTGCTATAGAGTATGCATAACCCTCCCACTTCTTCCTTTAAATGTAACTCAAAAACCTCCAGTTGGGAGATAGATTTGAGCCTCACTTCCTATCACCTTTCTGGTCAATTAGCAATAACAGCTTTTCCTTTTCTCAAAAGCTGATGTCATAGTATTGGTCTCTATGCACATTAGTCAGGGAGTTCTTGCTCAGTGACAAGCAAACTAGATTATCTAATTAATAACAAAGATGGTCAGACCTGATTGTTAAAAATTATATATTGTTTACAAGAGATTCTCCTTAAACAAAAAGACATTGAATGCTGGTAGGAGTGGAGAAAGAAGAGGTGGGAGAGTATGCCATGTAAAACACTATCCAAAAGGAATCTGGTGTAACTATACTAACAGCAGACAAAATAGATTTAAAGACAAGAAGTATTACCAGAGACAAGGCATATTTCAAAAGGAAATATTGCAAAAGGATCCTATTGCAAAAGGATTCTTTCAACAATAAGTTAATGAATTTTAAGCTTGTTTTAAAACCTAGCCTCTAAGTATATAATGCAAGAACTGACAGAACTAAAGGAAGAAAAGAGCTATTATAACAGGAGAGCAAACATAAATCACTGACTTTAATTCTGCTAGATACAGATTTCTTTTAAAAATTTTATCTGTTAGACTCACAGATGCAGGGAACAGACTGAAGGTTGCCAAGAGGGTAAAGGAGTTGAGGGGTTGGATGAAATATGTGAGTGGGTTAAGGAATACAAATTGGTTGTTACAAAATAATCATGGGTATGTAAAGTACAGCATAGATAATATAGTTAATAATATTGTAATAACTATGTATGGTGCCAAATAGGTACATGAAATATAGGGGAAATCAAATTGTAAAGTATAGGATTGTCCACCCACTTTCCTATACATCTGAAAATTATACAAAGTAATATTGAATGTAAACTATAATTGAAAAGTTTTTTAACTATTTGTTAAGTAACTTTATTCACTAATAAGAGTGAGACTCCATGAGCAACCTAAACTTCCTGTCACAAAAGACAATTGCCACTTTACTATTGTTCTAGAAAGTATCTAGTAAGCCCTAACTGGTCTGGCTCAGTGGATAGAGCATCGGCCTGTGAACTGAAGGGTCCCAGGTTCGATTCTAGTCAAGGACATATACCTTGGTTATGGGCACATCCTCAGTAGGGGGTGTGCAGGAGGCAGCTGATCGATATTTCTCTCTAATTGATATTTCTAATTCTCTATCCCTCTCCCTTCCTCTCTGTAAAAAATCAATAAAATATATTCTAAAAAAAAATAGAAAGAAAGAAAGTATCTAGTCAAGACCGGTTAAGGTCAGGTTTTAATTAAAATTTCACTTGAGTAAAGCTTTTGTTTTTCAAAGAAGCATGCTTCCGCCTGTTTTGGATACTAATCCTTTATTGGCTAGAACCCATGCAGAGATTGTTTCATTTCTGACAACATTCATCTTAAATTCTTTACAGCCAATGTTCCATGACAACTAGAAATCACACCTTGTACTTAAAACACTGGACTGGAAATATATCTTAGCATAAAAACAACTTATAGCGCCGAAGAGAAAGAAAAGTTATTTTTTTCACGAAGTGAGTGTATGACTAAAAAAGATAACAATTCATGAAGTACTCAGCATTAACTTAGAAGATTTACTGGATCATATAAATGTATAGCAACAGAATGTGTCAAACATAATTAGCACCTAATTGTGTATAAGTTTTATTGGCAAAGAAAACTGGGTAGTTTAAGATAATTTTAACTCAATTCCCCCATCACCACCAAAGACTTTTAAATTACCTTTAAAATTTAAATATGCATTACACCACAAATATTAGAGACTTATCAGGTCAGAATATTTTTTAAATTGAATGATACAAAGAATAAATTACTGTTGAAATTTCAACTAATGCTTACTAATCATTTTCAGACTTTTGTATGTCCAATATCATTTAATCTTCAGAACAATCTATGAAGTTTCTAATTTTTTAGTTTACCTTTTTTTACATTTTGGTTTGTTAGTTAACAATAAGAGTCATACTTATAAATCTTTAGTGCTTGGTTATATTATGATGAAGTCTACTGCTAAAGAGAGATAAATGATGAGGAATATGGGCTCTTATTGTTTCTTCTTTAGTTTTTCTAAACTGTAAAAATTTAAAGATAACTTGATTTATGCATTTGATCATGTGTATTGGTCTCTTCATTTCTCTGTAGAGGCACAGCAATATTACCAGCTCCTTTACTCTATCAAATGACTCTGTAACACACAAAGTACTTGTCCAGAAAAAAGTAAATGTTCACAGGCAAAAAATATATATATATTGTTTGAAGTTATCCCATATAACATCATTAAATTGCTACAATAGTTCTAAATAACTATTTTTGTGAAACATCAGTACATTTAGTCATAACCAAAAATTACATCTAAATAATTTATAAAAAATGTAATTCTATATATACAAATATGTGTGTATATCATTCCAAACATGATGAAAGCTACAAAGAAGAGGTACAAATATATCCAGCCCTCAGAGAAAGCATATACTAGTGAAACGGGAAATTTGGACTGGAAACGCTCGGTGTTTCCCTGGGCAGGATGGTCTTCCGGGCTCTTGTCCTGTGGAATGGAAGAATGAAACCATAGACGAAAGTTGGTATAGCAAAAGGTGGAAATTTATTGAGAAACAAGCACAGACTCCCAAGTGGGGAGGGGGAAAGAGTCCTACTGAGTCCCTTTTTCCTAAGGTTTATAAAGGCTGCAGACCTATGTGCCTTGATATCCCCTCTGATTGGTTACTATCTCCTTCTGATTTGGTCACTATAGCAACTCCAGAGTGCAAAGGTCAAGCCTCACATGGGACACATGGGGCTCTCCTCCTTTTTCTCCCTTATTGTTTTCCTATTTCCTCTGGGCTTGCTTCTCTCTCTCTCTCTTTTTTTAATTTCTTTATTGGTTAAGGTATTACAAATGTGTCCTCATCCCCCCCATTAACCCCCAACCACACCCCCACCCCACCCCCGCTTGCTTCTCTTTTTGAATGAGGGGCTTCCTTCCCTTTGTTCTGTAAATGTATACCCTTCTGCAGCTCCCAGTCCCCTTATTCTATGGAAATGTGCCTTCTGCTGTTTCCAGCTCCCTTATTCTATGGAATGTACCTTTTGCAGCTCTGTAGCCTTGTGCTTTTTCCATGGACTCCTTAATTTCCTAAACTTCCCTATTTTACCCCCAAAACTCCTATTTTACCCCAAAAACTCCTTTCACTACTAGGATAGCATTTCAAAAATACTATAGAAATAAGTACAATAACTTTCTATAGATCTACAGATATTTTTCTATCTTAAACACTATTTCTTCATCAAAGAGGTATTTTCTCCAAATATTCTTTAAATGAAACTTTGTACCATTTTATGAGTCACTTCAAAATATTAGATCAATTTTTAGTTGATAAATTAATTCATCCAAGTGACTTAATTAAAATTACGTAGATCTAGAATAGGAAACATAATACAAATATTAAAAACTCAATCGCTATACCTCAAAAATTCAAGGATTTATAATCAGTTGAAAATGAGAATTGAATGTTTAATTTTGAAAAGGTGATGATTAATGAAGCTGCATTCCAGAGAAAGCAGAAAGAATTAGACTTTCAAAGAAGATTGCTTCTTTACGAAAAATAAGTGGACCCTCTGAAGTGGAAGATATAGATTCTTCCTCAACCCTCAATCTCAAGAAAATGAAGTAATTTGTCGTCTCTTGGCTGCTGCTTCCCAACTGTGGGAAATGGTGCTACTTTTCCCAATCATTTGCTTTCACTGTCCTTATAAAAAGAGGATTTTAGATTTTTACTCGTTGCCGTAATCCTGCCCTCTATGCAGAGTATACCACCCTATCTCATTGACAAAGTGGCACCCTGACTTGCTTTGGCATTGCAATGTGAGCTGAAGTCACCATAGGCAACTCTCAGGCAAAATTTCCATCAGTCCTGCTTTCTTACTGTTTCCCTTTACACCACAAGAACTATGTGTCCTAAATAGAGACTCCTTCCACCTGGATCCTGGAATGAGAAACACACAACAAAACTGCAGAAACAGGTTGCCCTTGGATGCCATATGAAATAAATAAATGTTTGCTTTTGTTAGTCACTGCAATTTTTGTTAATGTTACTGCAATAAAGCCACGTAGCAGAAACCATTACTTTCCCAATCTTTTTCTGAAAAACACTTCTCGCCTCAATGAAGCCTGTGACATTTAGACATTCTTCCTTTCCTTCTATTGCTGTTATCAGTCAGTACAGCTGGTAGCTAGTAATTATAATTTTCTATTCTTTTTCTTACAATCAACTCCAAAAATTATAAGCTTTAGGACCCTCCACACCCAGATCTGCCTCTAATGGGAACAAAAAGGAGCTATTCAATTTAACTTGGCCTTTTCACAAAGGAAGGAAATAAAGCCCTAAGAGGTTAATAAAATTTCTCCCAAGGCCATGCTATTCATAGGTGGCAAGGTCAATTCTAAAACTGAGGCCTTTTAATTTCCATTTCAGAGAACAATATACCATTTTCACCCCAAATGTAAAGTTGTTATTTAAGGTACTTGTAGTAGTTTTTAGGTGATAAAACTTCATTTTTTAACAGACTATATTTTCTAAAGTTTCCTTCTGTCACATAAATCTCTGCACCAGCAACCATGCGACTCTACTGTCATCTTGAACCACCTGAGACCAAAGATATTAGCTCCGTCGGAAATACTTTTAGAAAGTATTCATCCAAGACCTCTTAACACCACGAATTAACTAAAGATTAATGTGTTACTGTTTTTTTCCTTTATAATTTTTAATTTTTTTCAATTATAGTTTATATTCAATATTACTTTGTATAATTTTCAGGTATACAGCATAGTGGTTGGACATATTTACAAAGTGATTTCCCCAATAATTCATATACCAATCTGGCACCATTCATAGTTATTACAATATTATTGACTATATTCTCCATGCTGTCCTTTCCAACACCATGGCTTTTTTTCTAATTCCCAATTTGTACTTCTGAATGCCTTCAATTTTTTCACCCAGTCCCCCAACACCCACTCCCTCTGGCAACTATCAGTCTGTCTTTGTATCTATGAGTCTGTTTCTGACTTGTTTGTTCATTTATATTGCTCTTTAGATGCTTCCGGTGGCTTACATTGCTCTAATCCTTTGTTAGTCTCAAGTCACTCAAATTATCTTCTAGTTTTGCCAATGTTCATCTTAAGTCCTTCAGAGCCAATGATCCATTACAATGTAGATGGTTCCTGGATTTAAAACACTTGGCTTAAAAAATATATTGGCATCAAAACAAGAAAGAAGAAATACTCCTCTTTTGACACTTGAATTACTATCAGAAAAGAAAGTGGCTTATTGAACTTTTTATGTTAACTTAGAAATATTATTATCTTTACTGTTTGGACATGCAATTGCTTACTAACTGATTAGGACCTAAGGAAAGCAAACCAGTCACATAGTTTATTACTGTTGATTATGTCATCAGAATTTTTTAAGACAACAAAATGCAACTGAGATCAAATTATATTAGGTTCAGTAATTTAAAACTAAGATCAACTCTCAAAATGTGGCTTTGTTCCTATACTACCTGTGACCACTACAGTATTTTTAAAACCCTAACAATGTAAATATTCTGGAATTTTACAACTAGCATCATGTCTGACATCAACATTAAATAAATATTGAATCAATTAATTAATGAATTAATGATGGAATAGCTAAATTTTATGACATTGAAATTATAGCCGAAACCGGTTTGGCTCAGTGGATAGAGCGTCGGCCTGCGGACTGAAAGGTCCCAGGTTCGATTCCGGTCAAGGGCATGTTCTTGGGTTGCGGGCACATCCCCAGTAGGAGATGTGCAGGAGGCAGCTGATCGATGTTTCTCTCTCATCGATGTTTCTAGCTCTCTATCTCTCTCCCTTCCTCTCTGTAAAAAATCAATAAAATATATTTTAAAAAAAAAAAGAAATTATAAATGTCCACATTTTTCAATGAAGATATTGAGGCACAATGAGTTAAAATAGCTTGTCTGTTATTACCCAGAAAATAAATGTTGGTATTAAACTTTGAAGTAAAATGACCTGACTATAAATTCACTTGACTAATTTCTGCAGCATACTATGTAACATATAACGTTAGTTAAGTTTATGAAGATTAGTTAGATTTGGAAGGTAACATGAAATACTGGTTCTCTCTGTATGCGTGTGTTGAAGTGATAGACTTGAGACACAAAACTTGCCTCCTCAAATTAAGGAAGGTTAAAATCATAACAAGCATATTCTCCAAACACAATGCTTTGAAATTAAAAATCAACTGCAAAAAAGAAGCTGGAAAAACCACAAGTATATGGAGCTTAAACAACATGCTACTAAATAACAACTGGCTCAATGAAGAAATAAAAGAAGAAATAAAAAAAACATAGTAAAAATGAGAAAGGCAATATGACATATCAAAATTTTGGGGACGTACATAAGAGTTAATATCCAAAATAGATAAGGAACTCACACAACTCAAAAAAGTAAACAATCCATTTTAAAAGTGGGCAGAGGACCTGAGCAGACATTTCTTGAAAGAGAACATACAGATGGCCAATTAAGAAATAAATTAGCCCAGCTGTGATGGCTCAGTGGATTGAGCGTCGTCCCATGGACCAAGAGGTCCTGGGTTCGATTCCCAGTCAGGGCACATGCCTGGGTTTCGGGCTCCATCCCCAGTAGGGGGTGTGCAAGAGGTAACCAATCAATGAGTCTCTCTCATCATTGATGTTTCTAATTCCCTTCCCCTCTCCCTTCTTCTCTGAAATCAATAAAAATATTTTTTAAAAAAAAGAAATAAATTAATCTATTGTGTATGATTTCTACTTGTCAACTACATGAAATCATGAGCCAAAGATATGACAAGAAAACTTGGTAGTTTAAGAGCAACTTCAACTCAATGCCCCCATCACCACCAAAACCTTTTAAATCACCTTTAAAATTTAAATATGCATCATACCTCAATTACCAGAAAACTATCATATCAGGGTATTTTAAAAATTAACTGCCAAAACCGGTTTGGCTCAGTGGATAGAGCGTCAGCCTGCGGACTGAAAGGTCCCAGGTTCGATTCCAGTTAAGGGCATGTACCTGGGTTGTGGGCACATCCCCAGTAAGAGATGTGCAGGAGGCAGCTGATTGATGCTTCTGACTCTCTATTTCTATCCCTTCCTCTCTGTAAAAAATCAATAAAATATATTTTTTAAAAAATTAACTGAGGTAAGGAAGAAAGTCCTATTAAAATTTTGACCAGCAATTAATAAACACATGGATCATATTTTATATATGCCATTTCATTTAATCGTCATAACAATTCTATCACATAGAATTAATACTATCTTATTTTGTGGATGACAGTGTTGGCACATGTGATTAAGTAGTTGTCCATACAGCATACAGCTAAACACAGAAGGGAGGTGGGATTCCAGCCAGGCTACTTGACTTCATCCCACATACACCACTAAACTATGACAAAGGCTTTCATACTTTTCTGACTGCAACTCAAAGACATATAATTTACATAACCCCATAAACACCCACAGGTACAACCATAAAATATTTCTTGAAAAATACTTACATGTACTGCAATCTGATATTTTCTTTCTGATTCTTCTCCTGCTATTCTTTAATGTTTGCAACCCTCTAGATCAGCGGTTCTCAACCTGTGAGTCACGACCCCTTTGGGGGTCAAACGACCCTTTCACAGGGGTCGCCTAAGACCATCGGAAAACACATATATAATTACATATTGTTTTTGTGATTAATCACTATGCTTTAATTATGTTCAATTTGTAACAATGAAAATATATCCTGCATATCAGATATTTCCATTACGATTCATAACAGTAGCAAAATTACAGTTATGAAGTAGCGTAGAAAATAATTTTATGGTTGGGGGTCACCACAACATGAGGAACTGTATTAAAGGGTCGCGGCATTAGGAAGGTTGAGAACCACTGCTCTAGATTGATATGATAAATTACTAAGGGGTTTCATGCACACTTCAGTGAGTGCTATAATTTCAAAAGTATGCTAATTAGTTAAGCTATTGAAAAACAATTAAATTTGGGGAATAAAATAACACAGTGGAAAAAAACTCAAACTCTTAAATCTGTCAAATTTAAGGTCAACCCTATATTAAATATTTGTACAAACATAAAGTTAATTGACTTCCCTATGATTCATTTTTAACCAGTAATCTGATAATAGTAACATAAATTGCAAAGATTGATTGTGATGATTAAATGATAATGATCTAATCCACATGAAATTATTATCACATAGTTAGGACATGGTAAAAACTCAAAAAATTATCCTAGGATAGGATAATTTTTCTCAACTGAAAACATTGATCACATATGAGTAAATCTCTCAGTAGCCAGATTCATTGTAAATATCAAATTATCTGTTATACTATATCCATTTGCCACAAGTTAAAAATAGTTTATGTAATTTTCCACACCTTGCATCTTTGCTAGTCTAGAATGTATTGTACCCATTCATATTGTTATGATAATGAAGATAACACCACATACTTACAGAACCTAATATATCTTAGAGTATTTTCTTACACTTTAAGTAGCTATTCATTAGCTACAGGAACATTTCTTAAGCAATTTCTATGTTTGATATTTTAATTAGCTCAAAAGCTTGTTTACAGTACCTTTAAATAAAATTACATCTAATGTTAAACAAAATTCCACCTAGGAGGAAATATCAAATTAGGATTAAAAAACTATAAAGACTGTTTACTAACTCTGCCCTTCCCACCACAAGATCTTTTTTCTTACTTCCAAAATTGAGACATGGCATTTATTTTAACTTCCTCCTTTTCCCATTTTTCAAAATCCACCTTGCCAAATAAACTAACTCTTACAGTACACATATCAGCTCCGATACATATGCCTAGACATGGGGAAACTAGAATCACACTAATTTACAGCAGTGGTTCTCAATCAAGACTTTGTTTTGTGAACACTACAAGACAGTTTTAAAATACTTTTGCCTGTCTTCCTGCCCCATGGATTGTGAAAGCTGCCCAGGTTATTTTAATGTGCAGTCAAGTTGGGAAACTACTGTCTTAGACCATTCCGTATGCTTTCCCAAGGCCTGGTAGACAGTGATTGGATCACAGTTCTGTGGATGAAGTTGCCAAACTGGCAACTGTAACTATCATTTCTTTGTTTCAGTAAAGAAAATCAACCCAGATTACCTTCCCTCAACCTTCCTCTTAACTCCAATAAAAATCCAGACAAAGGTATTTAAAAGCCAGATTTTCTGTAGAAGTCCTTTTTCTCCTTGAATTTGCAGACTGTGGCTGTGTAAACCGACTGCCTGGCAAAAGTAAAATTAAGCAAGTTTGGTTGCTCCAGAGAAGAAACTCCAGTCCAGGTACGTATTAGAAATGTAGATGTAAGTATTTTTACTTTGAAGTTTGAATTTTTGCGTGGGTTCTCAAGCTTTTATTCTCACATGTGATAAACAATATTGGAATATTATTCAGCCTTTAAAAAGAAAAAAAACGTAGAGAAACCTGAAGAGCATTTTGCTAAGTAGAATTAAGCCGGGGGGGTGGAAAGACAAATATTGCATGAAAAAAGAATCTAAAAAAAAAAAAAAGTCAAACTCATAGAAACAGAGGGTAGAAAAGTGGTTGCCAGAGGCTGTGGTTGGGGATATAGAGAGAAGTTGGTAAAAAGTACAAATCTTCCCAGTTATAATAAGTCTTGGGATCTACAGTGTAACACAGTGACTGTAATTGACAACACACTATTTTACAATTGAATTTTGTGAATAAACTTAAACATTCTCACCTAAGTGAATAAAACTTAAACATTCTCACCTAATCTTTAACATTTTTGAAAGAGTAAGTCATGAAGAACAATCATACTGAATGGTTGTAAAATTTACATCCAATTTCATAACTTGTTGACTCTTTTCTGCTGATATATGTTAATAGTCTCTAAAGCCAATCATGAGTAGAAGAGTCTAAAAGACATAAAAATAATATGCATTTCTGCTGTTTTTGAGGCGGGTATTTTATGTGTTTTTAAACTGTCTACAGAGAGAGCCTATTTAAAAAGCACTTTCAAGTGGGTGGCCTCATGACCATACCACTGTGGGATCTGTGGACCTCTCTTTCTATGTCATTTTCAAAGCTGGTACAGATGATAGGCACCTCATTGACCCCACGGCAATCTGTCAGCATGATGGTGCTTGAATTTAGCTGCCCAGAGCACAAGTTGTTATATACTGCTGAAAAATAAATCAAATTAAGGACAAAAAACTCTTTTTCTTAATTTAGTCAATGATAGATAATAATTTGCTTTGGGGAATCAAATGGGAAAAAAGATCAGAGTAATAGTACCTTGGTAGATTGATGTTAAAGGAAAGATACATGTTGCAATTATTTCCCCTTCAGATAAATCTAACAGGAATTACATTTTTTGTTTTTAAAAATAAATTGTATTAAGAAATTAGGCTTTACAAAAGTCCATTCACGTTGGCTCTATCCAGATAATGAATTTATAGAAGTCTATAAATTTTGACTAATTTTAACAAATATTATCAAAAGTACAACCAAATAAGTTATATCTCTCCAAATTAGTCACTACTGGAGGCCACAAGAATTGCCTATAAAGCTTTGCTTTTCAAAAGGTATTTTAAAAGTATCTGGGGTTACCTTTCATACAAGTCCTATCATTTTGTTATAAAATATCAAATATATAACAAAATTGCTGTGCATGTATGCTTCTTCCTTTCCCCAAAACAAACATATATTTAAAGGGCTGGGTTCTCTCTCTCTCTCTCTCTCTCTCTCTCTATCATATCATAGAACATGCACTAGAATTCTTTCTCAATTTTTATTTTAAATTAAGAAAAATTACGTTATCAATTTCATTAACCACTTGTAATCTCGTCCTTTCAGGAACAATATTAAAAAATGAAAGAATTAACTTTCATCTTCAGCCTGTTGGCTCTTACTGCATGTTTCACGGTAAGTTCCCCCCAGTCCTAAATACTCTTCAATATACTTCTTAATTATAACTTCAAACAAAATTTTGATACCAATGATGTCCTCCTTCATTATATAACAATATAGTGTCAAGATGTCATCAGTATAGATTTTTTCCTACTTTCTTTTTTAAAAAATATGTTTTTTACTGATTTCAGAAAGAGGAAGGGAGAGGGAGAGAGATAGAAACATCAATGAGAGAGAACCATTGATCAGCTGCCTCCTTCACACATCCTACTGGTGATAGAGCCTGCAACCTGGGCATGTGCCCTGACTGGAATACTCAAACACTGAGCCACACACACCGGGCCCTACTTTCTTTTTTCTTTCTTTTTTTTCATATGACTTTCTGGCCAGTAATTTTGAGTATGAAGGGATAGAAGGCAGGTAGAATCTGGGAAAGCTATCTCTTTATCTAGGAACATCTCTTCTTTTTTTTTCAAAAGCACAACAATCAATCAGAAAAATATAACTGAAATTTACTAAATGTTGTAAGGCTATGGGAAAATAGAAAGTTCAAGATAAATTTTCTAGATTTACAGATCATTTTATAATCATTTTTGTTAAAAATATTTATAGCCCTGGCCGGTTTGGCTCAGCAGTAGAGCATCAACCTATGGACCAAAGTGTTGCAGGTTCAATTGGTCAAGGACACATGCCTGGGTTGCAGGCTTGATCCCCAGAGCGGGGCATGCAGGAGGCAGCCAATCAATGATTCTCTCTCATCATTGATGTTTCTATCTCTCTCCCTCTCCCTTCCTCTCTGAGATCAAGAAAAAATATATTTTAAGAAAATATTTGTAAATTTTCTAAATCTCCAAAAACACATTGGTTACAGTTAACATGTTTCTGTTCATTGGTTGAGAAGTAAATTCCTACGTTATTGTTTACTCCATTCTGCTTTTTCACTTAAGGAAAAATAAAAACAAGAAAGAAAATAAAACAGGTCATCTTCTCTAGAAATACATTCATTCACATTTTTGAAAAGCACTTGGTAGACTCGAAATATATAATGCAAAGAAGGAAGGAATAAGTTCCATAGCCAGAAACATCAATGGAATAATATGAACCTCAGAGAAATAACAATTACCATAGTATGTGCTGGTATTGGGATGACAGAGAGGAGAGAGAGTGCTCAAAATATGTTTCACTTTTTTAAATTTTTATTGTTGAAAGTATTACAGATGTTCCCTTTTTTCCCATTGACCCCTCTAGCCCACCTGCACTCCATGCCTTAGGCCTTCACCACACTATTGTCTGTGTCCATGGGTTATGCATGTATGCATACAAGTTCTTTGGTTGATCTCTTCTCACCCACCCACCCCCACCTTCCCTCTGAGATTCCACAGTCTGTTTCCTGCTTCTTTGTCTCTGGGTTTATTTTGTTCATTAGATTCCACATATAAGTGAGATCATATTTTTAATAATTTCTGACAGTCTACTGTGTGCTGAGCCCAGTACTGGATGACACAAAAAGTACCAGTGTTGAATTCAAAATCAGGAGCTTCATAGATTAAGTCTTCATTTCATAGTAAATTCCTAAAAGGAACTATTTAGTAATTGTCTACATTACACAGTGAACAAATATACGTTAATAAGAACTTTCAAGAGTATAAACAAATGAAGTAGAATTATTGTTCTAGTAAATTTAATGACATCTGTGTAAATATTCTTGGACAAGTGGTTCATTTTCACTATATTTTAATTTATAATATGATGTTAAAATGGAAAAATATTTCACTTCATGGGAATCTGTATAAAAAAAACATGTGATCTAATTATTCAGAATGTATATTTTCAGACCCTATCCAAGAATTGAAAGAAAAAAAATCTGGCTTTGGGCCTGGGAACCTATCTTATAGAAGATTCTTATGCATGCTGATGTTTGAGATCATGCAAATACATTTTTGAAATTAACTTCTAATCCTATTGTGTTATAATTACATGAGGTATATAAAGAAAAATGTTAAGATAAATTGACCTGAAATCAAATGAAAAACTCTTAGGTCAATGGTTATAATTAATCATCAAATTTATCATGCTAGAATAAACCACTTTTTTTAAGCATTTCCCCATACATTGTGGCAAATATGACTCCTCTGACCACATTATTAAATTATGCTTCAGACTTCCTAAGAATGTTAATAGACTAGAAGATAAAGAAAGTTCCATAGGCAAGCAAAGTTGACAAAGTTAGATAAAATGTTATCTAACATTGTTGAATGGAGCAATCTTCAGAGACAATAAGAGAGAAAATGCTATCTTTGTTCCCTTTCCTACAACTCTGCTTCATACTGATAATAGGCAACTTCTAAGGAGACGTATACAAAACATCATTCTTGAAGAGTCTTAAATTCTTACAAACTAATGGCACATTTCTATTCCAGAAGTCTGAACTGCAAGACTAATGCAAATTAAGACAAACTATTTTCTAGTTTATAAAATTATAGAATCCGATTTATATAAGAAGCAGAGGATGTCCTAAAAAACATGAATTTAATACATGGATTTTTCTCACATGAGAATTAAACTTTGCAAAAACCCTGGAAGGCCAGACAAGTACTTGGGCTGCACATACATGTAGCATAGAGCAGCAAATGAGGTGAACCCTCAACAATGAAACAAGTTATTGAATTTGCTTCTGTAGTTGACTGTATGACTAACAAATAGTTATCTGACTCTGACCTACTCATGCATGTCATTTTATAAGATATCAGAAGTATGGTGTGGGGATGGATAATCAGCCAAGTCTAAGCTTCAAGACAAAGAGTCAATATTTGACAAGAGATATCTACTAGGCACACAAGATAACTAAGGGCAGCACATTCTGTCCACTAAGCTGTTTGGAAAAGAGCAATAAGGGTGGCAATTTCTAATCTTTAAGAACAAAAAGCAGAAAAAAGTGAAAGAGTATAAGAAAAAAAAAGTGATAATCAGCATAAATGAATCAAACCCCTATTCAGAACTGAACAATCTATAAGCAGTTTTCAAATAACATAGGCCAGCTGGCATTTCTAAAATTCCACAAATTCTAATAGGCACACAAATCACCAGAGGATTGTGTAGAAATAGATACTAGACCTGCATGGAGTCTACATTTTTAACCAGCTCTCAGATGGTGCTGATGTTGATGATCTTGGTCAGTGACTAACATTTTGATTGCAAGGCCCTGGTCAGCAGAAGTCATAAAACCAAAATTAGAAAAAATGAGGACTTAAGTTAAGGTAATTTCTGCTATCACTAACTCATGTAATTCATTCACCACAAAATATTTATTAAACACCTGCTGTCTACCATGTACTATTCGAGATGTTGGGTAAATGGCAGTGAGCAAAGTAGACAAAACCTTACTAACATCATGGAGCTTATGTGTAATGCAGGACAAGGAGGAGAGAATGGTGACTCTTAGGAGGGGTAAGAGGGGAATACAACAATGTTGCAATTTTAGATAGGACAGTGAGGTAGAAAATGACATTTAATTAGAGACTTGAAGGAGGTGAAAAAGCAAACTAGACAATGAGACAAAACAGGAAATGCCAAAATTGGCAGCCATATCTCTCATGAGGAACAAGTAGGCCTCGAACAGAGTCAGAAGGGAAGACAGGATTAGGAGGTGAGAGCAGAGGGATAGAGGAGAGTGAGATATCATAGAGTCTCATAAGCCTTCCATTAGCTCGGGATTTTACTTTGAGTGATGTGCAAAGATACTAGTGCATGAAATCAGGTTTAGATATAGTCTCTTCCCACACACCCTCACTTCCCATATTCGGTGATGTTTGTCAGAAAAAGAAACTCCTAAATATCTGAACAGCACCCATAAATATTTATTTAATGCTGCCCATTGACAGTAGTGTAATAGTCTTGTACAAAACCTGTCTGAGAATACAGGGTAGATTGGAAATAATAGCCAGGTATTAACAAACTTTTTCCCAAAAGTGTCAGGTACTAAATATTTTAGGCTTTGTGGGCCATAAAGTCTCTTAATCCAACCAATTAACTCAGCCTAGGAAGAACAAAAGCAGCCACAATAAACAAATAAGTATGACTGTGTCCCAATAAAATTTTATTTACCAAACCAGGCAGGCTGCCTTGGGCCCACAGCTTTCGTTTGTTAACTCCTGAGAGACAGAGGCACATTCCGAGGCAATAGGGCATGTAAAAGCCTAATTTATAATTTATAAAATAATCATAAAATTAGCCCAGCATTATTAAGAAGTTTACAAAAAGTAACTTTTAGTTTCATTGACAATCAAAATAGGCCAAATTCTAAGCTAAATTCTTCGTGTCATTGTTGAGTCATTGCTGATCTTTGTAAAAAGAGATGAGGTTGTGTGTTGGGAATAGATTCCAGGATAAATAGCAAATTGGATATTAGGAAGTAGAAACAGGAAATCTAGTCCAGCCTTCCCCAATATCTGGCTAGGAATGGAAAGGGGTAACCTAGTGATGATAGTGCAGGGGTACACTAGGTGGTCAATGAGCTACTTTAGTATATGAGATGTAAATTGAAATTATATAGCCTGAGACCATAAAGCCAGAAATAAAAAAGAGGTTGAAGGGGAAAGTGATAATTAAGAGAAGGCCATAGGAAGGAAGTGATCGGTCCATACTGAATACAGGTGAAGAAGTTGGATGTAAACAGGAAGGGAGGACAACTGTATATAGGTGGGTTTTATAGGTATGTGGGCAGAAAAGCAAAGTCCTCCGTGTGATAGCCTCAATTTTGTGAAATAGAAGGCAAGATCATCTTTCTAGGGAGTGGGAGGGAAGAGAGCTGGAGAAGGTGTGTGGATGTTGAGAAGACAGCCTTTTGGGGGAAATAGGGAAGAATGGATTAGCACTGCTGAGGTGCCAGATGAGGGGAGACACTGTGCATCTCTAGTGTTTCTAATATTTAGGGATTGGCGAGATTCTCTTGCAATGTTCACCAGCCTGCAAGTAGAAACAGAGAAGGTAAATTGTCTAGAGTTGATCTAAAAGTTTGATGTTGCCTAAGTCAATATGGAAGAAAGACACAGAGGCAAGAAGTTGAATGCTGCAAGAGTGACTGAAACTTCTGTTCAAACTGGTGTTTTGACTGCTTCTAGAATAGGATTGGTATTTTCCTGACACTGTTCATTGGCTTATAAAATTCATTTCATTTTATTTCCTTCCTCCCCATTTCTACTCTATTAATTAAGCCTCATTTTAAATGCTATCTTTTCTACTAGGCAATTCTTAATCTCTCTTTTGTCAAAGATATACTTTCCCTTCAAATTGCTATTGCATATAGAATTTTTTGCACATTTGTCAATTATAATTTAAACTGCTGTCATATAAGCAAATTGGCAATTGCTACCCTGGCAATCATAGAGTATGAAATAGCTCAAATGTATATTGATTCCTCACTTTATTTACTATGTCTAAGCACTATGCATAAATTATACATAATCTTATCAACCACTGTATAATATCAGAACTATTTCTAGAATTATTTCAGAAATGAGGAGACCATGGCAGAGAGAGTGTAAACACCTCAGCTAGCTTGCTACAGAGGAAGGATTGGTTCTAACATCAGACTTCAGTGTCTTTGTCTTAAGTAACACATCACACTGCTTCCTACAGACTTTTTATTGTTTTGTTTGGGTTGTGATTTGGGGGTTTTTGGTTTCTACTGGATTTCAGACTTATATAAGCAGGGGTTCATATCTTAAATATGTTTTCCTTAGCCCCTAAAGGATGTGTTATATATAACAGTTTCTCAATAAACACAACTAACTAATGGTTCAGAGCCTGGAATCTCACTGATTTATTGGAATGGGGAGTAAGAAAGAACATCCCCAAGGAGTTCTGCTGGCTTGTCGGGTATTTGGTCCTGTGCAAAGTGTCCACAGGAACATTTGGTCCATGCCAAAAGATTTTTGAAATTAAGTCCTGTCCATACTATCCATGCTTAGAAAATGTCCCTGGGTCCAAACAGCCCAGAATGTTTATTTATACGTTTGGTTTACAGGATTAATACATAAAAAAGACTACCATGTTTTATTGGTTCAATAATTGTGTTATGGCTGCATTGCCAATAATGACCCTTCTCACCTCGGGAGCCTAGGTGGCCATAGCACATGGGATGAGGTAGATGGGTTGATATGGACCAAATGTCTCTGTGGACATCTTGGGCAAGACCAAATGTATACTAGTCATTACACTAGAGCACTTACTTCCATTTGAACCAACTTCCAAAGGTAGCCTTTTTCATTAGTTAATCAAGGTGATTTGATCCCTTCTAAAACCTTTAGGTCTGAAAGTAATGTTGTCTTTTGTTTTGTTTTGTTTTTGCATTTTATACAATGCTACTTTTTACTGAGTGCTAGAGTTCCAGAAGGGAGGAGAATATTCTACTCTTTCTTCTAACTTATTTTTTTCAATGAAGTATATGACTGTATGAGATTTTAAATTACATATACTAATGTTAGAACTTTAAGTGATCAAATTTAAAACCTTATTTTTGTGTTTCTGTTTGATTTTTATCACCACAGCCCAGTGACAGCCAGAGAGCTCCCAGGGGACCCTACGGACCTGTCCTGCGGCCACCACCCGGTCTGCCCCCGCCAAGAGGGTTTCCACCAGGCCTTAATCCTCCCTATGGCCCAGGATTTATTCCACCACCCCATCCTCCTCCTTTTTTTCAGCCATCGTGGAACATTCCTCCTCCTCCCTTTGGACCCCTTCCATCAAACCCTATTAGACAACCTCGACCTTTTCCAGTTTATCCAAATTCACCTTTTCAACCAAGGCCTTACCCTCCAGGACCTATTAGGAAGCCAAAACCCTTATATCCCGTTTTTCCATATCCTGATAAACCTCAACCCGTAATTAAAACAACTCCCAAATCTACAACCACAACCCCTACCACTACAGAACCTACCACCACTACAACTACCACCACTTCCACAGAACCCACCACAACAGCCTCCACCACTTCCACAGAACCCACCACAACAGCCTCCACCACTTCCACAGAACCTCCCACAACAGCAACCACCCTCACTTCCACAGAACCCACCACAACAGCCTCCACCACTTCCACAGAACCTCCCACAACAGCAACCACCCTCACTTCCACAGAACCTCCCACAACAGCAACCACCCTCACTTCCACAGAACCTCCCACAACAGCAACCACCCTCACTTCCACAGAACCTCCCACAACAGCAACCACCCTCACTTCCACAGAACCTCCCACAACAGCAACCACCCTCACTTCCACAGAACCTCCCACAACAGCAACCACCCTCACTTCCACAGAACCTCCCACAACAGCAACCACCCTCACTTCCACAGAACCTCCCACAACAGCAACCACCATCACTTCCACAGAACCTCCCACAACAGCAACCACCATCACTTCCACAGAACCTCCCACAACAGCAACCACCCTCACTTCCACAGAACCTCCCACAACAGCAACCACCATCACTTCCACAGAACCCACAACCACACCAGACACCACTTCCACAGAACCCACCACCCCAACATCAGATAACACTTCCACAGAACCCACCACAACAGCCTCCACCACTTCTACAGAACCCACAACCATACCAGATACCACTTCCACAGAGCCCACCACCACTACTTACACAGAAACCACTACAATAGCAACCGCAATTGGTTTCAGAGAAGCCATTTCCAAAACAATCACTACCACTTCCACAGAACCTCCCACAACAGCAACTACCATCACTTCCACAGAACCTCCCACAACAGCAACCACCCTCACTTCCACAGGACCTCCCACAACAGCAACCACCCTCCCTTCCACAGAACCTCCCACAACAGCAACCACCACTTCCACAGAACCCACAACCATCACAACCACCACCATTTCCACAGAATCTCCCACAACAATAGCCACCACCACTTCCACAGAACCAACTACTACAACCATCACCAGCAGCATTTCCACAGAACCAACCATCACTACAACTGAAGCCACCACCTCCTTAACACTACCTACCACTTCAACAGACCTCACTACCACAACATCGGCAGCAACCCCTTCAGCATCTACTACAACTGCTATTCAAAGTACCACTAACTCTCCCTCTACCCCATTGCCCAGTACCACTATCCAAGTGACAACTCCCAATCACACTACATTAAGCACTAAAGCAGCTATCAAAGCAGCTATAAAGCGTTTTTTTGATAATTTTGCTTCCTATTTTGGTTGAAGATATGAGAAATACTCTGACCTATTAGGAAAAATAAACTGCAGCTACTTCATTGGAATCAACCCTGATCTAACCAGCACACCAAAACAATAAAGTACTATTTGAGCAACAATAAGCACCAATTGCTGTCATAATAACTACCACTCTATCCTATATTTTATTACCTACCAACAGCTGGTATGTCATTTTCCCAGAATAAACCAGAAGCCCTTAATTTTTTTTAAAAAAAAAAAAAAAAAGGACATTTAATAAAGGATCTTCTTAAATATAATGAACAGGATTAGTGAACCAACAAAGGATGTTGAGGCATTTTGGGTCTAGCCACAGCGGAGCTGGTAGTGTGCTGAGACTTGATGGGGTAGAAGGATCAAATACTAACACCAGCGGCTAAATGAGAGTTGAGAGAGTTAACAAAAAGCCACCAGTGGGACCTGTTGCTGTGAAGGAATGTAACTACTGCACCATAACACAGCCCCCACCATGGGGAGAGCAGGATAGTACCCACACCTCTCTCCTTCTCCTATTGCTTTTATCACTGGGATCCAATCAAATCTCACAGGCAAGGGAATCCATGTAATAAATTTTTATAGTCATCCTCCCAGAGTAGACAGCTAAGCAGAGAAGGCTGAATTGCTAGTAAGGAACAGGCTCAGTATCTTGAAGCCAAATAAGCAGGCAAGGAAACAATGAGTGTTCCTGGATTCCTGCACAAACAGGGGAAGAGATGGCAGCAAGAAACATTATAAAAGCATATCAATTTTTACTGCCTTTACCTGGAAATGCACATATCTGTGGGAAAACTAAGTAGTAAAAATATAATATAAATTTCAAAGAAAAGGAAAATTAAATTGAGATGGAAATAATATATAAATTTATCAAAATAAACACACAAAAATCTATAATAATAAAAGCATAATATGCTAACTAGACTGGACGTCCTTCTGGACAACCTTCTAGATGAAGGCGGGGCTGTGAGGGAAGCCCGGGTCCCGGGTGCCAGAGAGAAACCAGTGCCGGCTGGAAGGAAGGCCTACCCTTGCATGAATTTCGTGCATCAGGCCTCTAGTATATATTAAAAACCTTAAATGTGTTCTCTTAAATAGATCAGCCTATATTTGTAGGCTTGCAAATATAAAACACAAATAGTATATCTTAATAAATTGACCACTTTATCTCCCTCAAACTATTTCTCAAATCATACAATCATTTTGTATTAATGATGGCATCATTGATTCATTTATTTCTGGATTGAAAAGTCCATTCTAACTATTCTAGCAAATCGAAACATCTGAATGAGACATGAAGCAGCATTTTATTTATTTTATTAAAGTATAATTAAAATGAAATTTTGTTATAGCAGAAAATTACTTTTCAGAATGCAACCAGCAAATATGGTTACAGTCTAACTTGTATGTAATAAACCTAATAAAGCCAGTCAGGTATGTTGCCATCACTTCAAATTTTTGTCTCTGACTCTTGTTCTTTGATTCTTTTACACAAAAATATAACACTAATTCTTTGTAGCATGTATGAAAAGACAAAGTTATATTTATTTGTATCTATGTGCATTTGTCCTTTTAAGAACAACTTTGAACTCCTACTCTAGGGCACTACATACCAGATTTTCCCAATGTCCTTATCAGGTGTCATCACCATAATCTGGTTTATAAACATCAATGCTGCTTATGCATTACAAATAAACTCACACTCCACTCATTTTCCAGCATGGGGCTATCAGAGTTTCTGCCATCATATTGGACTTTTCCTGGGTAACATACCATAAATAATAACATTGCAATCAAACTCTGTGGTTTGATTCCATAGATGCCATCTTCAAAAGTGCCAAGGAGTTTATAAGTGACTGTAGCATTACCTTATTGATGACAAATATCTCTCAAATCACCAAATGTTTTGGTGAAACTTGGGATATTGTAGCTGCTCCTGTGATTTAGCTGCTCAATACCACACTATATAGGCATGAACCAAAAATCTGGACCTACTTAGCCAACTAACAGAATCAAGCTATATAGCTGCCAAAAACAGACGATAGGCCTTCTATACCAGCGCTTTTGCAGTCTGCTCTGCTCTTATAGATCGCCAAGATGTATCGATGCTGAATAAAATCATGAGATATTTCAGGTCCTAGGAATTATAGACTCCACTTTGACCTGATCAGTAAACCTCATGGTCTTTTTATGTTATGTGACAATAAAGTATATAAAGGGTTCCCACCTAAATGCTTAGGATGATAGGGACTTGGATAACTGAGCCAGGTATCTTTCTGTCCCTAAATACTCTGCAGTAAATGCCAGCCAAATTACAAATTTGGGCAGCTTTGTTCCTAAAGACGTGCCACAACAATGTGCCAGTCGAGAAATTGGAACAAATCCACTCATGTGTCATAATTCCAAGTACCTTTCAGGGTTGAGGGTCTTATTCCTCAGCTTTGGAAATTATAAATTGGAAAAAGTGATCTTGAATGTCTTCATGGTAATAGAACAAGAGTTCAATGCCACTATGCAAATTTTGGGAAGACCGCAAGTCAGAAGTTAATAGCTTAGTCTTTGTTGTGCTCCAAACTCCTCAGGCCCTGGATACACTGACTGCCCAGCAAGGAGAAGCCTGTGCAATCATCAAGAAGAATGTTGCTTCTATGTAAACCAAATGGGGCATTGAGTATCTAACCTAAGTCTATTAAAAGGGAGGATTAATATCTTCACCAGATAAATAAAGCAGAGACACTGTATTGTAATGACTTATTTCTAGAAATCAGAGACTGATTTAATGGGTACGGGAAAATGTGATCCAGTTCGTTCTCTTCTGTTTGTTTGTCCTCGTTATAATTTTTTTCTCTCTCTTTGTAGATATTTTACGACTCAGATTTTAACCCATTTTCTCTCTCTCTGAAGCCTCCAGCCCATCTTTTTATAGGTGAAACTTCCAGGGAACTTTTAGAGTTCAGGATAGGCCACCCCAAAATATCCCACAATGATATATTGATTACTTTGAATTAAAGTTACTTGATATGCATCCGGTGCCAGAAGGGCACCTGGACATACCTTGTCTTTTTTAATGCAGGAAATAAATCTCCAATGTGAAGATGTCCTCCCCACTCCTGGAACACACCCTTATTATTAGAGTTAAACAACTCAGAGCTAAAAATTCATTTTAATCAAATCTATTTTTTATGTTTTGTTTTGTTTTTTTTTCAATTTCAGAGAGGAAGGAAAAGGGAGGAAGATAGGAACATGGATGATGAGAGAGAATTATTGATCTTCTACCTTCTGCAGGTCCCCTAATGGAGATAGAGCCCGAAACCATGACCTCCTTGTTCATAGGTCAATGCTCAACCATTAAACCACATGAGCTAGGCTTAATCAAGTATTATTGCCTCCTTTCTGACTTGCTATATGTTTAAATTCTTCATTAATGAAAACCAGATCTTGCTTAGACCCCTTTCTAATGAGCATTAATATTCTTTGTCCTGCATTCAGAAAGCCAAGAGACATATGAAAACATGCTCAAAGTCACTAATAATCCGAGAGATGCAAATCAAAACAACAATGAGGTACCATCTCACACCTGTCAGACTGGCTATCATCAACAAATCAACAAACGACAAGTGCTGGAGAGGATGTGGAGAAAAAGGAACACTTGTGCACTGCTGGTGGGAATGCAGACTGGTGCAGCCACTATGGAAGACAGTATGGAGTTTCCTCAAAAAATTGGAAATGGAACTCCCATTTGACCCTGTGATCCCACTTCTAGGAATATATCCCAAGAAACCAGAAACACCTATCAGAAAGGATATATGTAACCAGATGTTCATAGCAGCACAATTCACCATAGCTAAGATCTGGAAACAGCCTAAGTGCCCATCAGTAGATGAATGGATTAGAAAACTGTGGTACATCTACACGATGGAATACTATGCTGCTGTAAAAAAGAAGGAACTCTTACCATTTGCAACAGCATGGATGGAACTGGAGAGCATTATGCTAAGTGAAATAAGCCAGTCATTGAAGGAAAAATACCACATGATCTCACTCATTCATGGATAATAAAGACCATTACAAACTTTTGAACAATAATAGATACAGAGGCAGAGCTGCCTCAAACTGATTGTCAAACTGCAGTGGGAAGGCCAGGGAGGGTTGGGGGGCAGGAGGGAGGGGGGTAAGAGATCAACCGAAGGACTTGTATGCATGCATATAAGCATAACTAATGGACATAAGACACTGGGGGGTAAGGGAGGCCAGGGGATTGTCAAGGGCAGGGGGTGGGGGGGAGGACACATATGTAATACCCTTTGTAATACTTTTAGCAATAAAAAAAAATGCAAGACATACTTAACCAACAGATTTTAAAAAAATATATTCTTTGTCCTGTAAATTTATCACAAATGTATTGTTTGTCAAAGAGAATAAAGGTGCCTGGTTCTCTCATTTTTTTGAGCCTCATTTTGTGATCTGAGCATCTTATGTGATTCTTCCATCCACATATATTAAGTTGGTTTCTCTCCTGTTAATCTAGACTTGAGTAAATTATATTCTTTTATTACTAATCCAGCTATAAGACTAAAGTAGGAGTGTGGAGGATTCTCCCCCTCCTTGACATTGGGTACTGAGTCAAAGCATATCTGCATCCTATAAAATAGAACCCCATTCTTAGAGGTCATGCACTCTTAGCTGGTTTCAAAAAGTCTTTAGTAGCCGAAACTGGTTTGGCTCGGTGGATGGAGCATCGGCCTGCGGACTGAAGGGTCCCGGGTTCGATTCCAGTCAAGGGCATGTACCTGGGTTGCAGGCACATCCCCAGTGGGAGATGTGCAGGAGGCAGCTGATCGATGTTTCTTTCTCATCGATGTTTCTGACTTTCTGTCTCTCTCCCTTCCTCTCTGTAAAAAATCAATAAAATATATTTTAAAAAAAAAAGTCTTTAGTATGCCATTCCATAGTCCTATTAGGCTATCTGCTTTTATGCAAAGGAGTATGTAAGTAAGAAGAATAAATTCAGCATGCATGAGTTCATTCCACACTCTTTTGCTGGGAAATGAGGGGTTTTTTCTGTTTCTTTTTTCTTTTATTTCAATTTTCTTTTGTATTAGTTTCAGGTGTACAGCTTAGTGGTTAGATAATCATATACTTTACATAGTGTTCCCTTAAATATTTCTAGTACCCCAACTGGCACCATACATAGTTGGGGTACTACTGGCACCATAGGAAATTGAGTTTCTTGATCTGAAAGATATGCTAGAATACCACGTGTGAATACAGCATCCTGTAAGTCCATAGTTTGGGGCTACAGCAAAAGTATCATGGATAGAAAGGAAAATTCAGATCCAGCGCAGGCAATCTCTTTCTCCTCTATTATGGATGGGGTACAGTTTAAGCAACTTGATATCAAATGTCCAGGAGACAGTTCTCAAAAAGGCATTGTTTATTTGCAGACAGAATCAATTTTGTTCAAAACTCTAGGTCTCACTATAATTCTGCTATTATTACTTGACAGAGGATCCATACAGTATGCACAGTTTTGTTGTAGTTGAGCCTTGATTGCTGTTGGTGTCACTGGGAGGAATTGACTTCCAGGCCAATTGGCTGTGGGGACCAGATGTGACTACAGTGGGAGAGCTGCTGTGCAGGAGAAATCCTTATGGAACGGGGTTTGCTTTAGTGGGGCTTTGTTGCTCACTGAGTCTTCCCCTTGAGTGTGTTGCTTATGGATGTGAAGAGTTGTAGTCTGGTATGGTCTCACACTGACTTCTGGGTACACTGATTCTTGGGTCTCCAGGGAGGTGCAAAGTCAGACATTGCCTGGGGCCACCCGGCAGGAGCTACAGAGAGATCTGCAGATTCCTCCTCTTTGTATCAGGTTTGGAAATGCCCAGATGAGGCACAGCTGTGAAGCAAGGCAGGCTGGTGCTGATGCCAGATCTTGGGCCTTTTATTGATAGGTTTGGAGCTCTCTGACCCAGCTGCAGCTTGTTTGACAGAGTTTAGCCTGAGCAAGGACAGGCCATTCATATGCAAAAGCCGCTGTTCACAGCTTGGGTGGGCTGTAAATTGGGTGGGGTGGGGTCTCAGGGAATCATCAAGGTGGAGCAAACAGCAATGGCTGCCAGTCAGCCCTGCACAGGGGAGGTCCCAGCACAGGAACAATGACCACTGGGAGCACCTCCGACTGGAAGAAAGCTGCCCACAAGTTCCTGCCCCAATGCCAGACAGTCCAGTTTCTCCCCATATGTGTCTGGGTCCCCCAGAGCCTTGTCAAGCCCTGGAGCTCAGAGCAAGTGGGAGCTTGTAAATTCAGTTCATGGTGCCAGCCTTTTAAGAGGAGCAACTGGGTCTCCAGAAGCCTATGTATCATTCAGCCACAATCCACACTGGTTTTTATAGCCCATAGTTCTTACTACCCATAAGGACTTCTTTCCCCAGCTCTGGAACCCTGGGCTGGGGGTCTGGTGTGGGGCTGGGACCCCTAGCTCCTCTGGGTGGCCTCCACAGAGGTGATCTCCCTCCTGATTAAAAAAGCAGCACACCAGGACTAGCCCACTCTGCACCTCCGCACCTCCTACCAGTCTCAGCATGCTTTCTTCTTTACCTCTCTAGTTGTAGTACTTCCACTCAGCCAGCTTTCCTACGGTTCTGGATAATAGTTGTTCTATATTTTAGTTGTAATTTTTATGTGGTTGTGGGAGACAGCAAGTACAGGTGTTTACCTATGCCACCATCTTGGTTCTCCTTTGCTCTATTTTTTAAATTCTCTTAGCAACTCTAAATTGATACGACATTACTAATTAATGGTATCTACACTTCAATAAGTGCAGTTACTTTTTAAAGTATGCTAATTAGTTAAGCTATTGGAAAACAATGAGGTAGCACAGTGAAAAAAAAATATTCAAGCTCTGAATTGTGTCAAATTTAAGGTCAGTTCCTATCTTAAATATTTGTGCATTCTTAAGCAAGTTAATTGACATCTTACAGTTCATTTTCTAATCAGTAATCTGGTGATAACATAGATTTCAAAGGTTATTGTGAGAATTAATTAATCTATATGAAGTGATTATCACACAGTCTAGAACATGGTAAGGGCTCAACAAATTATAGCTATTGGAGAAAAAAGAGTAACATCAAATACCATAGTATATTTTTTTCTCAACTGAAAAAAATGGTCTCATATGGATAAATATCTCAGTACCTGGGTTAAGTTAAAACATAAAATTATCTGATTTACTACATCGATTTGCCACAAATTAAAAATAAGATATGTAGTTTTCCATACCTACCATCTTTGATAGGCTAGTACATACTGTATCCATTCAATTGTTCTGATAATGATGATAACAACACATATTTACAGAGTCTAATATATCTTGGAGTATTTTCTTACCCTTTGAGTAGCTATCCACTAGCTATAGGATAATTTCTTAAGCAATTTCCACATTTGACATTTTAATTATCTCAAAAGCCTATTTACAGTACCTTTAAATAAAATTACATTTAATGTTAAATAATATTCTATCCAGAAAATATCAAATTAATATTAAGAAACTATAAAGACTGTGTTTCCTAAGTGTCCCCCTCTCACCATGAGATCTTTCTTTTTATTCCCAAAATTAAGACAAGGTATTTATTTTAGCTATGTTCTTTTTCCCAAATAAGCCAACTCTTAACTATATACATGTCAGTTCTAATACATATGCCTAGACATGTGGAAACTCCAGAATTCATACTATTTTATAGTAGTGGTTCTCAAATAAGACTTCATCTTGTGATCAGTGCAGGGGAGTTTTCAAACTACTTTTGCCTGTCTTTCTGCCCCATAGATTCTGCTAAAATGATCTCAGATAAGGTCTAAAAATTGAGAATTTTATAAAAGCTACCCAGGTAATTTTAAGGTGCAGTCAAGTTTGAAAACTACTATATTAGACTATTCTGCATGCTTTCCCAAGGCCTGGTATGTAGTGAGCAGATCACAGTTCTGTGGATGAAGTTGCCAAATTGGCAACTATAACTGTTATTTCTTTGTTTAAGTAAAGATAATCAACCCAGAAGATTATGTTCCCTCAACCTTTCTCTTAACTCCAATAAAGATCCAGACACTGGTATTTAAGAAGCGATTTTCTGTGGAAGTTCCTGAATTTTCAAACTGTGTCTGTATAATCTTACTATCTGACAAAAGCAAGATTGAACAACAGTTTGTTCCAAGGAAGAATCACCTGCCTAGGTATGTACTTAGAATATAATGTAAAATTTTTTACTTTGAAATTTTAACTTTTGCTCATATTCTCAAGCTTATCATTCTCACAGAATGATATAATGGAATATTAATCAGTATTTAAAAGAAGAAAATCCAGCCATATGCAGCAACATTCATGAACCTGGAGAGCGTTATGCTAAGTAAAATAAACCGGAGAAATACAGCATGGTATTACTTATATGTAGAAGTAAAAAAAAAAAAAGTCAAACTCAGAGAGAGGGTAGAGAAATAGTTTCCAGGAGCTGAGGAATGAGGAAACAGGGAGATGTTGGTAATAGAGTACAAATTTTCAGTTATAATATGAATAAGGTCTCAGGGTCTAATGTATAACACAGTGCTGTATTTGACCAAAAAAAAAAAAGAGTAATTACATGAGGTGATGTATGTGTTAATTAACTCAGGGGAATTTTCTTACAATGTATACATATATCATATTGGATCTTTTAAATAAACTTACAAGTTTGACAATTATACCTCAATAAAGTTGAAGAAAAAATAGTCATGGTACCTAAAACACTGCAGTGTTTTTTAAGAAAAAAAATATTGTCAATGGTAAAGCTCACCACACCTATTATATATCTGAAAGAGTGTATCATGAAGAACATTTGTGAAGATTGGTTGCACAATTTACATCTCCTGCTGATATATTTTAATGATCTTTAAAGGATATTATGAGTAGGAGAGTCTTAAAGATACATAGACTTGCATTTATGTTGTTTTGATCTGAGTTGGGTGTTTTTTATTTTATGTGTTTTTAAATGACCTTCAAAGAGAGCATATTAAAAGACCACGTTTAAGAGGGTGGCCTTATGAGCATATCACTGTGGAATCTGTGGACCTCTCTTCCTATGTCATTTTCAAAGCTGGCACACCACTTGGGGTCAAAGTAATAGACACCACTTTGACCCCAAGGCAATCTGTCAGCATGATGGTGTTTAAATTTTTCTCTTTTTTTTTTTAAAGTTATCTTTATTGTTGACAGATGCCCCCTTTTTTCCCATTGACCCCTTCTAGCCCACACCCATCCCACCACCAATGAACACAGTATATTCTTCCACTTGTTTATAGCTTCCTCTATCTCTTTTTCCAAGTAAATTTATTCCTAAGTATCTTTTTTTTGTTGCAATTGTAAATGGGATTGTTTTTATAGTTTCTATTAATGAGAATTCATTATCCTATATAATAAAAGCCTAATATGCTAAGTGTCCGGTCATCCAGTGACCGGTCGATTGTGCAATCAAAGTGTAATATGCTAATGATATGCTAAGGCTGCTCAACTGCTCGCTATGGCATGCACTGACCACCAGGGGCAGATGCTCTGACTAGTAGATTAGCTTGCTGCTGGGGTCCGGCTGATCGGGACTGAGCAAGATGGGTCGGACATGCCCTAGAGCCCTCCTGCAGTCCCTCCCTGGCTGGCCAACCTCCCACGTCCCTCCCCAGCCAGCTGGCTCCAATCCAATTGGGATTGGGTGAGATGGGGCCAGACATGCTCTGGAGCCCTCCCACGGTCCCTTCCCAGCTGGATCGTGCACTGGTGAGGTCCCTCAGACTGGCCTGCACCCTCTCACAATCTGGAACCCCTTGGAGGATGTCAGAGAGCCAGTTTCAACCTGATCCTGCAGGCCACTCCCCTCGGGAGGGCGCCAGACCCAGGGCTCAAGGCTGGTGAGCACTGCTGCAGCAGCACAAGCCTCTCCCGATCAGGACTGATTGGGCTCGAGCCCGTGGCAGGCACAGTGAGGCCGGGAGGAGCAGGAGCAGCAGGTCGGAGCTGCTGGCAGCATTGGACTGTGGGTTTCACCCAATCCCCGCAGGCCACCCAGAGGGACCCCACCCATGCATGAATTCGCGCACCAGGTCTCTAGTTGCTGTATAAAAATGCCATTCATTTTTGGGTGTTGATTTTGTATCCTGCTACATTGCCAAATTCATTTGTTAAATCTAATATTTTCTTTGTGGAGTCTTTAGGGTTTTCTATGTACAATATCATGTCATCTGCAAATAATAACAATTTTACTTCCTCCTTTCCAATTTGGATGCCTTTTATGTTTTCTTCTTGTCTGATCACTGTGGCTAAGACTTCCAGAATAATGTTGACTAAGAGTGGTGAAAGCAGACATCCCTGTCTTGTTCCTGTTCTTAGGGGAAATGATTTTAGTTTTGCCCATTAAGTGTGATGTTAACTATAGGTTTTTGGCTTTTATTATGTTGAGGTATGATCCCTCTATTCCCACTTTGCTAAGAGTTTTTATCAAAAATAGGTGTTGGATTTTGTCAAATGCTTTTTCTGCATCTATTGATATGATAATGTGATTTTTGTCTTTCAATTTGTTTATGTGATGTCTCAGAATTATTGATTTGCAAATATTGTACCAGCCTTGCATCCCTGGAATAAATCCCACTTGTCATGGTGTATGATCTTTTTAATATATTGCTAGATCCAATTTGCTAATATTTTGTTGAGGATTTTAGCATCTATGTTCATCAAGAATATTGGCCTGTAATTCTCTTTCTTTGTAATGTCTTTGTCTGGTTTTGGAGTTAGGATATTGCAGGCCTCATAAAAAGAGGTTAAAAGTGTTCCTTCCTCTTGGAATTTTTGAAATAGTTTGAGGAGGGTAGGTGTTAGTTCTTCTTTGAATGTTTGGTAAAACTCCCCTGTGAAGCTGTCTGGACCAGAGCTTTTGTTTGCTGGAAGTTTTCTGATTACTGCTTCTATTTCATCAGTTGTTATTGGCCTATTCAGGTTTTCTCCTTATTCCTGATTCAGTTTTAGAAGATTGTATTATTTTAGGAATTTGTCCAGTTTTTCCAGCTTGCTGGCATATAGTTGTTCATAGTATTTTCTTACAATTCTTTGTATTTCTGTGGTGTCAGTTGTTATTTCACCTGTTTTGTTTCTGATTTTATTTATTTAGGTCATCTCTTTGTTTCTTTTTTTTTCTTTATTGACTAAGGTATTACATATGTGTCCCTATCCTCCCATTGCCCCCTCTTCCCCCCGCTCATGCCTTCACCCCACTGGTGTCTGTGTCCATTGGTTATGCTTATATGCATGCATACAAGTCCTTTGGTTGATCTCTCCCACTTACCCCCACCTTTCCCTGCCTTCCCTCTGAGATTTGACAGTCTGATCGATGTTTCACTGTCTCTGGATCTACTGTTGTTCATCAATTTATGTTGTTCATTATATTCCTTAAATGAGTGAGATCATGTGATATTTATCTTTCTCCAACTGACTTATTTCGCTTAGCATAATGTTCTCCAGTTCCATCCATACTGTTGCAAATGGTAGGAATTCCTTCCTTTTTACAGAAATGTAGTATTCCATTGTGCAGATGAACCACAGTTTTTTAATCTACTCATCTGCTGATGGGCACTTAGGCTGTTTCCAAATATTAGCTATTGTAAATTGTGCTGCTATGAACATAGGGGTGCATATGTTTCTTGATGAGTCTGGTTAAAGGTTCATCAATCTGCATCTTTTCAAAGAGCCAGCTCTTGGTTTAATTGGTCTTTCGTACTGTTTTTTAGACTCTATGTCATTTATTTCTGCTTTGACATTTATTATTTCTTTCCTTCTACTTATTCTGGGCTTTTCTTGTTGTTCTCTAAGTTGTAGGGTTAGTTTATTACTTTTATTTTTTAGGTAGGCCTGTGGTGTTTTGAATTTTCCTCTTAGGAATGCTTTTGCTGTGTCCCATAGATTTGGGGTAGTTGTGTGTTCATTTTCATTTGTTCAAGGAATATTTTTCTTTCTTTCTTGATCTTACTGGTAACCCACTTATTGTTTAATATCATGCTATTTAGCCTGCATATGTTTGAATGTTTTTGAGTGTTTTTACTGTAGTTGATTTCTAATTTCATGCCATTGTTATCCAAGCATACGTTTGATATGGTTTCAGTCTTCTTGAACATGTAGAGACTTGTTTTGTGTCCTAACATGTGGTCTATCTTTGAAAATGACCCATGTGCCCTTGAGAAGAATGTATATTCTGCAAATTTGGGGTGAAGTGTTCTATAAATGTCAATTAAATCCACCGGAACTAGTGTGTCATTTAGAGTCACTATTTCCTTGTTGATTATTTTATCTGGGAGATCTATCCGGTGAAGCCAATGGGATGTTGAAGTCTCCTACTATAATTTTATTACTGTCAATCTCGCACTTAAAGTCCTCCTGAGGTTTTTTATATATATATATTTAGGTGCCCCTACATTGGGTGCATATGTGTTTATCAAGGTTATATACTTTTGTTGAATCAATCCCTTTAGTATTATGTAGTGACCTTTGTTGTCTCTTATGATGGCCTTCGTTTTGAAGACTATTTTATCAGTTCTTTTTGTTTGCTTGTTTCTATTCGCATGGAAAATTATTTTCCATCCTTCACTCTCATCCTGTGTCAGTCTTTTGTTCTGAGGTGGGTCTCTTGTAGACAGCATATATTTGAGTCATATTTTCATATCCATTCAGCTATCTTATGTCTTTTGATTGGAGCATTTAATCCATTTTCATTTAATGTTATTATTGATAGGTACTTATTTAATTTTTATGTCTATATCTCTCTCTCTATTTCTTCTCATTATTACAGCAGTCCCTTTAACATTTTTTGCAATGCTGGTTTGGTAGTGGCAAACTCCTTTAGCCTTTTCTTTTTCTTTTTTTTCTTTTTTTGTCTGGGAAACTCTGTATTTCACCATATATTCTGAATTAAAGACTTCCTGGATATAGGAAGTACTCTTGGTTTCAGATTGTTACTTTTCATTACATTGAATATTTCATGCCATTCCCTTCTGGCATACAGAGTGATGAAAAATCAGCTGACAGACTTATGAGAGCACCTTTGTAGGTAACAAATTGCTTTTCTCTTGCTGTTTTTAAGATTCTTTTTTTGTCAAGCTACTAGACTTAATACATGAATTTGGCAATGTAGCAGGATACAAAATTAACCCCAAGAAATCTGAGGCATTTCTATACACCAATAGTGAACTTTCAGAAAGAGAGATTAGAAAAACAATCCCATTTACCATCGCACCAAAAAAATTAAGATACCTAGGAATAAACTTAACTAAAGAGGTTAAAGACCTCTACTCAGAAAACTACAGGACGTTGAAAAAAGAGATAGAGGAAGACATAAACAGATGGAAGAACATACCATGTTCTTGGATTGGTAGAATCAACATCATTAAAATGTCCATACTACCCAAAGCAATCTATAAATTCAACGCACTTCCCATTAAAATACCAATGGCTTTCTTCAAAGATCTAGAACGAACTCTCCAAAAATTCATCTGGAATAAAAAAAGACCCCGAATAGCTGCAGCGATCCTGAGAAAGAACAAAGTAGGTGGGATCTCAATGCCAGATATCAAACTGTATTACAAAGCCACTGTTCTCAAAACTGCCTGGTACTGGCACAAGAACAGACATATAGATCAGTGGAATAGAATAGAGAGTCCAGAAATTAGCCCGAACCAATATGCTCAATTAATTTTTGACAAAGGAGGCATGAACATACAATGGAGCCAAGATAGTCTCTTCAATAAATGGTGTTGGGAAAATTGGACAGATATATGCAAGAAAATGAAACTAGAGCACCAACTTACACCATACACAAGAATAAACTCAAAATGGATAAAGGACTTAAATGTACGACAGGAAACCATAAAAATTCTAGAAGAATACAAAGGCAACAAAATCTCAGACTTATGCCAAAACAATTTCTTCACTGATACAGCTCCTAGGGCAGTTGAAACTAAAGAGAAAATGAACAAATGGGACTACATCAAAATAAAAAGCTTCTGCACAGCAAAAGAAACCATCAACAAAACAACAAGAAAACCCACCTCGTGGGAAAACATATTTGCCAACGTCATATCTGATAAGGGCTTAATCTCCAAAATTTATAGGGAACTCATACAACTTAACAAAAAGAAGATAAACAATCCAATCAAAAAATGGGCAAAGGATCTAAATAGACACCTTTCAAAAGAGGACATTCAGAAAGCCAAGAGGCATATGAAAACATGCTCAAAGTCACTAATCACCCGAGAGATGCAAATCAAAACAACAATGAGGTACCATCTCACACCTGTCAGAATGGCCATCATCAACAAATCAACAAACGACAAGTGCTGGAGAGGATGTGGAGAAAAAGGAACACTTGTGCACTGCTGGTGGGAATGCAGACTGGTGCAGCCACTATGGAAGGCAGTATGGAGGTTACTCAAAAAATTGGAAATGGAACTCCCATTTGACCCTGTGATCCCACTACTAGGAATATATCCCAAGAAACCAGAAACACCAATCAGAAAGGATATATGTAACCAGATGTTCATAGCAGCACAATTCACCATAGCTAAGATCTGGAAACAGCCTAAGTGCCCATCAGTAGATGAATGGATTAGAAAACTGTGGTACATCTACACGATGGAATACTATGCTGCTGTTAAAAAGAAGGAGCTCCTACCATTTGCAACATCATGGATGGAACTGGAGAGCATTATGCTAAGTGAAACAAGCCAGTCAATGAAGGAAAAATACCACATGATCTCACTCATTCATGGATAATAAAGACCATTACAAACTTTTGAACAATAATAGATACAGAGGCAGAGCTGCCTCAAACTGATTGTCAAACTGCAGTGGGAAGGCCAGAGAGAGTTGGGGGGCAGGAGGGAGGGGGGTAAGAGATCAACCGAAGGACTTGTATGCATGCATATAAGCATAACTAATGGACATAAGACACTGGGGGGTAAGGGAGGGTAGGGGTTTGTCAAGGGCGGGGGGGGGAAAAAGGACACTTATGTAATACCCTTTGTAATACTTTAAGCGGAAAAAAAAAAAAAAGATTCTTTTTTTGTCTTTAATTTTTTGGCATTTTAATTATTTTTGCATCTGTGTGTGGGCCCGTTTGGGTTCTTCTTGCTTGGAACTCTCTGTGCCTACTGAACTTGTGTGACTTTTTCCTTCACCAGGTTAGGGAATTTTTTCTGACATTAGCCCTTCAAACAGGCTCTCTATCCTTTGTTCACTTCCTTCACCTTCTGGTACTCCTATGATGTGAATATTGCTATGTTTCATATTGTCCCACAGCTCCCTTAAGCTGTCCTCCTGTTTTTTCTTTTTCTTTTTTTCTGGTTTTCTGAGTGATTTTTTTCCTACTTTGTCTTCTGATTTACTGATTCAATTCCCCTAATCTGCTGTTTAGTCCTTCCAATGTCTTCTTTATTACTGCTATGTCATTCTTTATAACTGATTGGTCATTTTTCATAGTTTCTGTATCTTTTCTCATGCTGTTGAGCATTCTTGTAATTATTCTGAACTCTATTTTCTTATTATTTAAATCTTCTTCTGGTGAATTCTCTTGTTCTTTCATTTGTATCTTGGTCTTTTTGTCTCCCAATTTTGACTGACAGTTTGGGCTTGTTTGTATGTATTAGGTAGATCTGCTATGACTCCCGGTTTCTTTGGAGAGTCTCTGGTGTAGGAAAATGTCAGACACTGTTGGTGACTGGCTCTGAGGAACCTGTTTGGAGCTATCAGCAATCCACAGCTTGTGGCTCCCTCTGCTGATGCTGGTGCCTTTGGAAAGGTGTGCACCAAGGTCTGCTTTAACTAGCCTCTGGTCCAGAAGGAAATCAGGCAAAGTCTAAAGCAGGGGTCCTCAAACTTTTTAAACAGGGGGCCAGTTCACTGTCCCTCAGACCATTGGAGGGCCAGACTATAGTTTTAAAAAAAACTATGAACAAATTCCTATGCACACTGCACATATCTTATTTTGAAGTAAAAAAAAACAAAACAGGAACAAATACAATATTTGTATTTGCATGTGGCCCGAGGGCCGTAGTTTGAGGACCCCTGGTCTAAAGCATCCAAAGATCCACCTCTGCCTGCAGTCTGATTGTAATTCTCAGCCTCTTAATGAGCCTAAGGCAATAGACAACGCAAAGCATAGACTCCCCAGGGTGGGTCCAGAGGTCTTCCAATAAGGTGCAATAATTGCTTTAAACCAATCCCCACGCCCCAGCAAAAGATGCCTGAATGGTAAAGGTCTACCTGAGAAAAATGTCCTTTGCAATATAGGGGAATGACTCGGCATAGGAAAACAGGGTGGCTGCCTTGCAAGCTCTAACCCCAGAGCCCTCAACCCTGGATTCTCCTCACACAGCTCTTGTCTATTCTGCCCTTCCTCTGCCAGAACCCAAGGTGAGTGGCTGTGCACAAAAGTTTTTGTGTTAGCCCTTTAAGAGGGTGCCTACATTTCCAGGCATCTCTTCCTGCCAGACAGCAGCCCCATTGCTTTTTACAACCAAATGTTATGTGGGCACCTGCTGGGGTCCAACCCCAGCAGGTCCAGGAGTCCCCAAAGGTGTGGACAGAGTCGGCGAAGAAGGAATGACACAGAGACAGCCTTCAGTTGATCAGCAGCCTAGTCAGGACCTCTAGCCAGGATCTCCAGCCAAAGTTCTGGTTAGGATCTGATCAGGATCTGATGAGGATCTGATGTTTATTGTCTTGTTTCATCCGTATTTATACCAGCCGATTTTAATCCTGTCAATTTCTATTACAAAGGTTAGGGCGTTTCTTATCTCCATTCCAGGGAGTAAAGATTATGTAGATTAACTACCCTCCTGGCATTTAGTTAAGGGGTTGTATCCCCTCCCTAACCTCAGGGAAAAATCCCCACCTGGGGAAACAACCTTTCTCGGAGAGGTGACCTTGGTTAAAACACATGGCGCTAAGGAGAGCAAGCATATTAAGAACAATATGCTATATATGCCAGGTCCCTTGAAACATATGCTGTGCAGATGTTTCTTTCCTGCAGCAAGAATAGACCGGCTTCTGGCAGGCACCTTTCTCAGTTCTGGTGTTTTGGACTGAGAAGCCCAGCTTGGGGTTTAGAACCCAGAGTTCTCAGTGGGAACCCCCCACTGATGAGCTATCCCTCCAGAACTTCAGCTACTGTCCTCTCACGCCTCCACATTTCCTACCAGTTCTCTATGCAGTCTCAACTTTATGTGCTTGATTATAAGGTTTCTCTCCAGCTAGTCTTCAATTGATTGTTTAGGATAGTTCTTCTATATTTTAGTTATAATTCCAGTTTGGTCCTGGGAGAGTGTCAGTGTAGCTGCCACTTAATCTGCCACCATTTTGGAATTCTGAACTTTGCTTTTCCAGAGCACAGTTGCCATGTCCTTGTGATATATTGCTGAAAACAATAATCAATTAATAATAGGACTAAATAATCTTTTTTCTAATTCAGTCACTGATTGAAAATAATTCACTTTTGGAAATCACTTGGGAAAAATAATAACAGGGCAGTAATACCTTAGTAAATTGATGTTAAAGGAAAGACGGATGTTGCACAATTCATTTTTCTTCAGAAAAATCTAACAGAGAAATTAAAATTTTAAATAATTTTATCTCATTATAATTTTGGTTTGCATTTCCCTAACAGCAAATAAAATGGAGAATCTTTTCATTTATATCTGTTGGCCATTTGTGTACATTCTTGGGAGAAATGTCTATTCAGGTCCTTTGCCCATTTTCTAATTGGGTTGTGTGTTTTCTTATAGTTGTTGTTGAGTTGTATGAGTTCTTTATCTATTTTGGATATTAATTCCTTATCAGGGTATCCTTTTGAAATATGTCCTCCCACATAGACAATGGGGTTGGGAGGGCCCAGGGTGTGGGGAGGAAGAGAGTGGGCTGGAAGCGGTTAATGGGGGGAAAAGGAGGACCTTTGTAATACTTTCAACAATAAGGATTTTTTAAAATAAATAAATATGTCCTCTCATTTTTGTTTTATTGGCAGTTTCTTTTGCTGTGTAGATTTTAAGTTTGGTATAGTCCCATTCATTTATTTTTACTTTTACTTTCCTGGATTTTGAAGTCAAATTCATAAAATCCTCTCTAAGACGAAGATCCATAAGTTTAGTACCTATGTTTTCTTGTATGTAATTTATTTTTTCAGGTCTTATATTTAGGTCTTTGATCCATTTTGAATTAATTTTTGTACAAGGGAACAAATTGTAATCTAGTTTCATTGTTTTGCATGTAGCTTTACAATTTCCAGAACCATTTATTGAAGAGGCTTTTTTTTTTCTCCACTATGTTTTTGGTTCCTTTATTGAAAATTATTTGCCAATTCTGTTCCATTGGTCTGATTGTCTGTTTTTATGCCAATACCATGTGGGTAAAAGGAGTCAAATATATGGTGACTAAAGGAAATTTTACTTTGGGTGGGGAGCACAATGTAATATTCAGATGATGTATTATGGAATTATACACTTGAAACCTATATAATTTTATTAACCAACTTCATCCCAATAAATTTTTTTAAAAAAATAAAGCTACTGTCCTATCAGAAAAAGAAATGCTATATGTTAATAAAGCATTTGCATTTTTCTAGAAAAACATAACTGTGTTAAAAAACTACTTTTTGCAGTAGTACAATCACATTGACACCATCCAGGTCAAAAATCTACAGAAATTTATAAATTTTTACTAATTTTAACAAACATTATTAAAAGTAAACACAAATAAGTTATGTCTCTCCAATGTAGTCACCACTGGAGGCCAAAGATTTTCCATAAATGTTTTTATTTTCAAAATTTATTTTAAAATTATCTGGAGTTACCTTTATTAAAATATAACAAATCAATTTTGTTATAAAATATCAAAAACATAATAGTATTGCCATGCATGTATGCTTCTTCCTTTCTCCAAAATTTTAAGCGTATCTTTAAAAGGCAGTTGTTCTTTTTCTTTTCACATTACATAACATGTACTGAAATCCTTTCTAAACTTTTATTCTAAATTAAGAAAAATATTGTAATCAATTTTACTAACCACTGGTAATCTTATCCTGCTTTCAGGGGCAACATTAAAGAATGAAAATATCAACTTTCGTCTTCAGCCTATTGGCTCTTATTGCATGTTTCATGGTAAGTCGTCCACCTCCCCCCCCCCCCAGTCCTAAAAACTCTTGATATACTTTGTATTAATTATAACTTCAAACAAAGCTTGATACCAATTATGCCCTCCTTTTTATAACAATATGATGTCAAGATGATCATTATAGACTTATTCCTATTTTCCTTTTTCTTTCTCTTCTACATATGACTTTCTGGTTAGCAGTTGTGAGCATGAAGGAATGGAAGGCAGGTAGAATCTGGGGGGTTATCTCTTACTAGAAGCATCTCTTCCCTCTTTTTTTTTTCAAAATCAAACTGTCAAAAAGATAATTGAAGCTTACTCAATCTTTTAATGCTACAGGGAATGGGAAAGTAGAAAGTTTGAGATAAATTTTGTAAAAAGACAACATGATAAATTGAACTGAAATCAATATATCAAATGAAAACTTCTTAGGTCAATGATTATAATTATCAAATGTATCATGCAAGAATAAACCACTTTTTTGGAAGCATTCTCCCATACATTGTGGCAAATATGACTCCTCTGTCCACATTAATAAATTTAGCTTCAAATTTTCTAAAAATGTTAATAGATTAGAATATAAGGAATTTCCACAGACAAGTACACTTGACAAAGTTAGGTAAAATGTTATCTAATGTTGTTGACTAGAGCAATTTTCAGAGAAAATGCTATCTTTTTTCCCTTTCCTACAACCCTCTGTTTCATACTGACAATAGGCAACTTCTAAGGAGCTGTGTGCAAAATATCATTCTTTTAAAGAGTCTTGGAGATTCTTATAAGCTAATGGCATGTTTCTATTCCAGAAGCCTGAACTGCATGACTAATGCAACTTAAGACTAATTATTTTCTAGTTCATAAGATTACTAGAGGCCCAGTGTATGAAAATTCATGCACTCAGTGGGATCCCTCAGCCCAGCCTGCACCCTCTCACAGTCTAGGACCCCTCGGAGGATGTTCACCTGCCAGCTTAGGCCCACTTCCTGGGGTATCAGGCCTCAGCTGCCAGTCAGACATCCCTCTAGCAGCAGTCCAGGAGCCCTCGGGGGATGTCCAACTGACAGGAAGTAGGCCTAAGCCACAGCCAGATATCCTTAGTGCTGCCGAGGAGGCAGGAGAGGCTCTCACCACCGCTGCTGTGCTCACAGCAGTCAGCCCGGCTTGTGGCTGAGTGAAGCTTCCCCTATGGAAGCGCACTGACCACCAGGGGGCAGCTCCTGCATTGAGCATTTGCCCCCTGGTGGTCAGTGTGTGTCATAGTGACTGGTTGTTCTCAATCATTCCACTGTTAGGGCCAATTTTCATATTACCCTTTTATTAAATAGGATAGAATCCAATTGATATAAGAAGCAGGGGATGTCCTAAAAAATATATGAATTTAGTACATGGATTTTTCTCACATGACAGTTAAACTTTGCAAAAATCCTGGAAGGTTAAACAGGTACTTAGGATGCACAAATACATAGTATGGTATAGCAAATGAGGTAAGCCCTCAATAATGAAACAAGTGAGTGAATTGGCTTCTACATGGCTAGGGGCAGAACATCTGTCAACAACTGTCCACTAAGCTGTTCTGGTTAAACTGTCAATCTGGCAGTTCCTAATCCCTAAGAAAAATAGGGGAAAAAATGTAATAAGAAATTACTAAAAATATACTAACATCCTTAGTATAAATCAAACTGACTATAAGCACTTTTCAAAGAGCCTAGTCCAGTCAGTATTTCCCAAAACTTTACAAACATAATAGGAATTTGTTGAAATGCAGATTCTTATCCAGTAAATCTGCATGGAGCCCATAAGTCTACATTTTTTACAAGTTCTCAGGTAATACTGATTATGCTGGTCAGTAAATATTTTGGATAGTAAGGTCAGGTCAGTGGAGTCCATAAAACAAAACTGAGAAAAACTAGGATTTTCTTTTAGGGTTTTCTTCCCCTCAACTATCTTCATGTGAAGAACATTATGCTACTTGCCTTGTGCAAAAAAAAAAGGAATTAACAGACAATTCAAGTCAGGGCAATTTCTGCTTATCACTAACTCATGTATTACATACACCTTAAAATATTTGTTGAACATCTGCTGTCTACCATACACTATTCTAGATGCTTAGTAAATGGCAGTGAGCAAAACAGACAAAACCTCATTAATGGCCAAAGCTGGTTTGGCTCAATGGATAGAGCGTCGGCCTGCGGACTCAAGGGTCCTGGGTTCGATTCCGGTCAAGGGCATGTACCTGGGTTGCGGGCACATCCCCAGTGGGGGGTGTGCAGGAGGCAGCTGATCAATGTTTCTCTCTCATCGATGTTTCTGGCTCTCTATCTCTCTCCCTTCCTCTCTGTAAAAAATCAATAAAATATATTTTTTTAAAAAAACCTCATTAATGTCATGGAGCATATATGTAATTCAGGAATGGGAGAAGGAAATGTTGAATGTTAGAAGGGGTGAGAGGGGGATAAAACAAGGTTGCAATTTTAGATAGAGCAGCTGGGTAGAAAATAACATTTAATGAAAGACCTTTATTGCTTGGGTGAACAGAAATCACCTACAGTGGGGCCTTGACTTACGAGTGTCCCAACTAATGAGTTTTTTTGAGATACGAGCCGTCTCTCGGCCGATTTTTTGCTTTGAGTTGCAAGCTCAAAAAAATTCGGGTTACTAGCCAGCTTCAGATATCCCACCGCTAGTTGGCGCAGCGAACGTCATAGTGATTTGACATATGAGTAATTTGAGTTATGAGCTCCGTCACGAAATGAATTAAATTCGTAAGTCAAGGCCCCATTGTATATTATAAAAGCAATTAGTACACTAGATACCACCCTCTCCCCTATGCAAAGAGAGTCCTCCTGCAATTAGCTACTCTAAATGTCCACACCATCAATTTTTCCCTCTATCAGTTATTCCAACACAAAAACATATAGTAATATCACCTACATGTTTTGGTTTATTTTGTTTTTAATTCTGCACTGATCTGACATCTCCCACAAATCACTATGGAACATTTTGACAATTTCCTATACATCCCCACTTCTTCAATTCTCTCTTCAACCTACTCCAAGTCAACTTTGCCCACATCTTTTGAATTAAAGTACTCTTGTCAAGTTATACTCCAAATGGCCATGCACAATGGTCAATTTTCCGTCTTCATCATAGCGATGTTTAAATGCTATTTGACATGATCACTATCCTACTTCAAAATGATTTTGTTCTTTTTACCCTGTTTTCTTCTCCTGACTTTTCTCCTACTTCACTGGCCACTCCTTGTTGTTTTCGGGACACACTATCTCTTCCTGACCTCTGAATGTCAGAGTACCCTGAAGTCAGAGTCCTCATACCCTACCTCTTCTTCCTCTGTAACCACAAACCCAGTTGTTTTGGCCAAAACTTGAAGTCCTTCTTGATTCTATCACTTCTCAGAGCCAATGCTTCAGCAAATTTTGGCAGCTCTGCTTTTGAACTGTAACCTGAACCTGACCATTTCTCACTAGCCTGCTGTTACCACTCCAGGCAAAGCCACCATCATTTCTTGCCTGTCCTACAGCAATAACTGTTTTCCCTGCTTTTACTCTTGCCCTGTAGTCTCTTCTCCACACAACAACCAGCAAGATGGTTTTACAAAGTAAATATAACCATGTCACTTGCATTTTTAAAACCTTCTGATGGTTTTCCATGAACTTAGGATAGAATACAAAGGCTTTATCCTTGCCTGCAGGACCTTCCATGGTCCTCTCTGCCACCCTTAACTCTCTCACCACTATCTGCCCAATTCAAGTTTCACACACAGTGCACACCTCTTGAACTGGCCAAGGTCACTTTACTTTCGGTTATTTGTTGTTTCTTCTCCTTATAATTCTCTCTTAATTTGTTCCTGAATTTCAATTAATTTATTGTAAAACATTTGCTCCTCAGAGATATGGTCTTGACCACCTTGTCACTATTCATTTTCTACCCTTCTTAATTTGTTCCTGAATTTCCACTTAATTTGTTCCTGAATTTCAATTAATTTATTGTAAAACATTTGCTCCTCAGAGATATGGTCTTGACCACCTTGTCACTATTCATTTTCTACCCCTCATAACAATTTATTTTTCTCCTGTGGCATTTACCACTGCTTGATCTCATATACCAATTTCTATACATACTATACATCAGTTAGGTTATTTGTTTCTTATCTGCTTTTCTTCAAGAATAATATCGCCATGAAGACAAGGATTTTGTTTAGTTGACAGACCTATGTGCAGTAACAAATAGTCACTATCACTGTTTTAAGAAAGTGATGAAGTTTGCTTTGGGCACCAGTAAAAGCTTTGCAAAAGTAAATCTTTGGTTGGTTTTATATTATACTAGAGGCTCGGTGCACGAATTCGTCCCTCAGCCTGGCCTGTGTCCTCTCACAATCTGGGACCCCTTGGGGAATGTTGGACTGCTGGTTTTGGCCCGATACCCACAGGCCATTTTAGCCCACCTGTGGGGATCAGGCAGAAACCAGACATCCCCCAAGGGATGTAGTAATGTGTGAAGTGGCAGGCAGCCAGGAAGGAGCCCACACCGTTCCCCTCATCCCAGCCCTGCAGTGCCTGCCGCCGCTGCCACTTGGTAAGCTTGCTGAGTGGCACTCCCCCTGTGGGAGTGCACTGACCACCAGGGGGCCGCTCCTGCATTGAGCATCTGGCCCCTGGTGGTTAGTGCATGTCATAGCAACCGGTTGACCAGTCATTTAGTCATTCAGTAGCTTAGGCTTTTATATATATAGATAAATATATTTGCCATATATTCTTTAATTTTCAAATTAAAGTATGGGGAGGGGGAATGAAGCTACTTAAACAGGAAAACATTGAGCTTCCTAGTTGGATGAAAATTTGGAAGTTTGTGAAGCATTCTATGCTAGAGTATCTGTACAAAGGTACAGGGACAAGACACAGCTTCCTATGTAGAAAGAACCAGTAATAGTTCTATATGGTCAAAACAAGGACACATAAGGGAGTGGCAAAAGATGACATTGGATGGTGAATATGATGTTTTGTTTGGTTGCAAAGGTCAGTAATCCATTCAAGGAAAGTCAATGTTAGAGTAATGTTAATTATAACGAGAAAAGCAAACCCAGGTAGCCTTAAGAAGCAGTCTACTTCTCATAGCAACCCTGCTTCTCTCTGTACTGTTTTTCTCTCTCTGAACAGACATGCTCTCCTTATTTATAGTTTCTGTGTCCTCATAGATTCGTTTACACAAGCTCTTATTAACACCTCAGCCTCTATCTGGTTCCTGTCATCTTTTCAATATAGGCATTTTAGTTTCCACTTCTGAAGAGGAAAGTTCAGTATTTCATAGTTCAAGTGACAAAAAAGGGGAGAATTTTATAAGCCTGCTTTATTTTTCTGCATCTGGCCAATGTTGTAGGATCCTGGGTAGCAAGTGGAGTGAAAGTTCTTAGTGAATTACCTAGAGATAACCCAATTAAATGAGCTAGACAGAAAACCAGTTCTGTGACAAAAGCATGGACACAACTCTTCTGAAATGTCTTCAAATTTTTGAGTCATCACTGGTCTTTGTAGAAGAGACTAAGGCTAAGTTGTATACTGGAGATTGAAACCAGGATAAAAGCAAATTGGATATTAGAAACAGAAAATCTAGTCCAGCCTTCCCCAATGTCTGGCTAGGAATGGAAAGGGATAACCTAGTGATGATAGTGCAGGGACAAGTATATGAGATTTAAATTGAAATTGCATAGCCTGAAATCATAAAGCCAGGAATAAAAGAGATGTTTAAGGGGAAAGTAGTAATTAAGAGAAGAAAGGACATAGAGAGGAAGAGGAGATGGATCCATACAGAACACAGGTGAAGAAGTTGGTTGTAAACAGGAAGGGAGAAAAACTGTATATAGGTGGGTTTTATAGGTGTGTAGGCAGAAAAGCATAGTCCTCCGTGTGATAGGCTCAATTTTGTGAAATAGAAGGCAAGACCATCTTTCTAGGGAGTGAGAGGGAAGAGAGCTGGAGAAGGAGTATGGATACTGAGAACAGCCTTTTGGGGGAAAATAGGGAAGAATGGATTGGCACTATTGAGGTACAAGATAAGGGGAGACACTGTGCATCTCTAGTGTTTCTAATATTTAGGGTTTGGCAAAATTATCCAGCAATGTTCACTAGCCTGCAAGTAAGAGAAGGTAAAATGTCTAGAGTTGATCTAAAAGTTTGATGTTGCCTAAGCCAATATGGCAGAAAGAAGTTGAACACAGAGGCAAGAAGCTAAATGCTGCAAGAGTGACTAGAGTCTTGCACCTTCCTAAAACTTCTGTTCAAACAAACTGGTGTTCTGACTGCTTCTAGAATAGGATTTCTATCGTCCCGACACTATTCACTGGCTTACAACATTCATTTAATTGTATCCCCACCCCACTTCCCATTTCTAGAGAGAAATTATTTAAGACACATTTTAAATGCTATCTTTTCTACTAGGCAATTCTTAATCCTCTCTCTTTTGTCAAAAGTAAACTTTCCAGCCTTGGCTGGTGGTGCTCAGTGGTTAGAGTGTTAACCTGAGAATTAAAGGGTCGCTGGTTCAATTCCCAGTCAAAAGGATGTGCCTGGGTTGCAGGTTCCATCCCCGCCCCAGTCAGGGTGCATGCGAGAGGCAACCAATTGATGTGTCTCTCTCATCTCTCTCTCTCTCTCTCTCTCTCTCTCTCTCTCTCTCTCTCTCTCATCTCTATTTTTCTTCTTCTTCTTCTTCTTCTTCTTCTTCTTCTTCTTCTTCTTCTTCTTCTGCTTCTTCTTCTTCTTCTCCTTCTTCTTCTCCTTCTTCTTCTCTCCCTCCTTTTCATTTCCTCTAGAAACAATTTAAAACATATCCTTGGGTGAGAATTAGCACCAAAACAATAAAAGATAAACTGTCCCTCCAAATTGCTATTGCATCTACATTTTTTGCACATTTATCAATTATTATTTGAGCTGCTGTCAGATATACAAGCTGGAAATTGCAACCCTAACAATCAGAGTATGATATAGCTCAAATTTATTTTGATCCCTTACCTTATTTACTATGTCCAATCAATTTACATAGATTGTATGTAATCCTATCAACCACTACATAAGAGCTATTTCTAGAACCATTTTAAAGTGAGACAGAGACACAAAAGTGTAAGCACTTCAGCTAACTGACATATTTAGCAGAAGGACTGGGTCTAGCAATCTAGCAATCCAATGTCTTTGTCTTAAACAACACACTACACTGCTTCCCACAGACTTTTATTGTATTGCTTTGGATTGTGATATGGCGGGGGGGAGGGGGGTAATAGTTTGTGCTAGATTTTGGACTCCTCTAAAGAAGATGTCATGTCTTAAATTTGTTTTCCTTAACCCCAAAAGGTGTTGCATATAATAATGTATCAATAAATAGTTACCAATTAATGGTCTGACCCTGCAATCTCACTGAATTCTGGAAAGGGGAAGAAAGAAAGAACATCCCAAGTAGTTCCCACTACCTTGCAGGACATTTGGTCCTGTGCAAAACATCCATACTAAAGGTCCTTGGAAATTAGTCTTACCCAGACGTTCATGCTGAGGAATTGGCCATGGTTTCAAACAGCCATAATCTTTAAAAACTCTATCATGTTTTATTGGTACAAAAATTCTGTTTTGGCTCTATTGCCAATAATAACCATTCCCACCTTGGTAGCCTAGCTGGTCAAAGCACATGGAGTGAGGTACATGGGTCAGTGTGAACCAAATGTCTCTATGGACATTTTAGACGGGACCAAATGAATGCTAGTCATTCTACTGGAGTATTTACTTCCATTTTAAATTACTTCCAAAGGTGGCCTCTCTCTTTAGACAATCAAGATCATCTGATCCCCTCTAAAACCTGTAGATCAGAGAGTAAAATTGTCTTTCCTTTGTTTCTTGATATTTCATATTATCCTACTTTTTTTCAGTGCCAGCATTTCCAGAAGGGAGGGATGTATTTTGTTCATTTTTTAAAAAACTATATTATCAGTGAAATATGTGACTATATAACTTCTTTAAATGATCAAACATAGAAATGTTGTTTTTGTTTTGTTTTGTTTATCTCCACAGTGCATTGAAAGCCAAACAGTTCCCTTGGAACCATGTCAACCTGACCAGCTGCCACAAAACCCTCTCCTGAAATATGAAAAATGGGTTCCCCAACACCATCTTACTCGCAATTGCCAAGAACAAATTTCACAAGCTCCTCTTCCTCCTCCTACTATTGATCTAAAAGCAGAGAATGAACTTCATCCTCTTCCTCCAAATGTCCCTCCAGTGCGAATTATACATCAATATCTTCAATCAAAAATTATGGTACAACAAAAACCTTTTTTTAAAACTCTTATACTGAACAAATCCTATCCAGGTTATACAACTCCACCTTTCCAAACAAAACCCTACAGTCCAGGGACTATTACGAAGTCAACATCGCAACATTTAGATATTCCTGTATATACTTTTTCTAAAACTTATCCTAAAATTAAAACCTCAATAAAAAAACACACAATACCTACAATCACTACCACTACTAAACTGGCCAACTCCACAAAAGCAATTACCACCACTTCCACAGAATCCCACACAACAGCAACAAATGCAATTTCCACAAAGAGTACCAAAACTAACCTCATTTCCAAAGGATCTAATACAACACCAAACACAATCACTTCCACAGAATCAACAAAAAATACACACATCAAAATTTCTAGAGAATCCCCTATAATAGCAACCAAAGTCGCTTCCACAGAATCCCAGAAAATATCACCTATCACTGCTTCCACAAAAAACGCCACAACTGTCACCACTTCCAAAGAACCCACTACATTATCCAGCACCAACATTTCCAAAGAAGTCTCTACAATAGCAAGCAAAATCACTTCAGACGAATGCATATCAACAGCACCCAAGAGCACATCCACAAAAAACACCATAACTATCACCGCTTCAGTGAAACCAACGACAGTATCCACCACGAAAATTTCAAAAGAACTCGCTACAACAGCAACTAAAATCACTCCAAGGGAATTCACATCAACAGCACCCAACACCACCACCACAACTATGACCACTTCAATAGAACCCACGACAGTATCCACCACCAATCTTTTCAAAGAACCTTCTACTATAGCAACCAAAATCATGTCAAGAGAATCCACATCAAGGGTACCTAAGACCACATCTGCACAACACACCACATGTGACACCACTTCTAAAGAACCCACGACAGTATCAACCACCAAAATGTTAAAGGAAACTGCTACAATAGCAAACAAATTAACTTCAAGAGAATTCATATCAATGGCACCCAAGAGCGCATCCACTCAATACTCCACAACTATAACCACTTGCAAAGAACCCACTACATTATCCACCATGAAAATTTCCAAAGAACCCTCTACAATAGCAACCAAAAATACTTCCATAGTACCCACACCACAGGCCCCTAAAACCACTTCCAAACAACACCCTACAACTATCACCACTTCCAAAGAAGCCACTACAGTATCCACCACCAAAATTTTCCAGGAACTCTCTACAATAGCAACCAAATTGACTTCCAGAGCATCCAAGTCAGTGGCAACTACAACCACCGCCAAAGTACACACTAAAACTATCACCACTTCTAAAGAACCCTCTACAGTATCCACGACAATTTCAATAGACCCCTGTACAACAGAAACCAAAATCACTTCAAAAGAATCCACATCAACAGCACCCAAGATCACTTCCACAGTATCCACCACAACTATGACCACTTCAATAGGACCCACGACAGTATCCACCAACAAACATTTCAAACAACCCTCTACAATAGCAACCAAAATCACTTCTAGAAAATTCACATCCACACCACCATAAACCACATCCACACAACACAGCACAATTAGCACCACTTTGGAAAAAACCTCCAGAGTATCCACCACCAAAGCTTCCAAATAACCCTCTAAAATAGCAACAAAATTTACGTCCAGAAAATCTACATCTATAGCACCAAAGACCACCTCCAAACCACACACCACAACTATCACCACTCCCAAACAACCCACTGTAGTATCCACCACCAAAATTTCCAAAGAACCCTCTACAATAAAACCAAATTAACTTCCAGAGCATTCATGTCAGTAGCACCTAAGACCACCTTCAAACCACACACTACAACTATCATCATTCATAAAGAACCCAAGACAGTATCCACCACCAAAATTTCCAAGGAACCCTCTACAATAGCCACCAAAGTCACTTCCAGAGAATCTACATCAATGGCCCCCAAGACCACATCTACAAAACACTCCATATTTATCGCCACTTCCAAATAACCAATAATAGTCTTCACCACCAAAATTTCCAAGAAAGCCTACACAACAGCAATCAAAATCACTTCCAGAGAATACACATCAGTGGCTCCTAAGACCATCTCCAAACAACTCACTATAACTATCAGAACTTCAGTGATACCAATGACAGTATCCACCATGAAAATTTTCAAAGAACCCTCTACAATACCAACCAAAATGGCTTCAAGGAAATCCACATCAATGGCACCTAAGGCCACCTCCAGAGTGTCCACCACAACTGTGACCACTTCAATAGAACCCATGGCAGATCCACCACCAAAATTTCCAAAGAACCCTCTAGTATAGCAACCAAAGTTGCTTCTAGAAAATTCACATCAACAGCACCAAAAACCACAGCCACACAACACACCACAGCTATCACCACTTCCAAAGAACCCTACAGAGTATACACCACCAAAATTTCCAAAGAACCCTCTAAAATAGCAACCAAGATTACGTCCAGAGAATCCACATCTTCGGCACCAAAGTCCACCTCCAAACCGCACACCACAACTATCACCACTCCCAAACAACCCACCCTAGTATCCACCACCAAAATTTCCAAAAACCCTCTACAATAGCAACCAAAATTACTTCCAGAGTATCCACATCAGTGGCACCTAAGACTACCTCCAAACAACACACTACAACTATCCCCACTTCCAAAAAGCCCACAACAGTATCCACCAAGAATCTTTTCAAAGAACCCTCTACAATAGCAACCAAAATGGCTTCAAGGGAATTTGCATCAATGGCCCCCAAGGCCACCTCCAGAGTATCCACCACAACTATTACCAGTTCAATAGAACCCACAACAGTATCCACCATGAATCTTTTCAAAGAACCCTTTACAATAGCAACCAAAATCATGTCAAAAGAATCAACTTCTATGGCGCCCAAGACCTCATCCATACAACACACCAAAATTATCACCACTTCCAAAGACCCATGACAATATCCTCTGCCAAAATTTCCAAGGAACCTTCTACAATAGCAACCCTAGTCACTTCCAGAGGGTCCACATCAACATTACCAAAGGCCACATTCACACAACCTACCACATCTATCAGAACTTCAATGAAACCAATGACTGTACCCACCACGAAAATTTTCAAAAAACCCTCTACAATACCAACCAAAATCAATTCCAGAGAATCCACTTCAGTGTTGCTTAAGACCATCTCCACACAACACACTACAACTATCACAACTTCAGTGAAACCAATGACAGTATCCACTACAAAAATTTACAAAGAACCCTCTACAATAGCAATCAAAATGGCCTCAAGGAAATCCATATCAACAGCACCCAAGACCACCTCCAGAGTATTCACCACAATTATGACCATCTCAGTGAAACCAATTTCAATATCCATATCCACCACAAAATTTTCCAAAGAATGCTCTACAATACCGACAAAAATCACTTCAATAGTATTTACATCAACAGCACCCAAGACCACTTCCAAACAACACACCACAACTATCACAACCTCCAAAGAACCCACTACAGTATTCACTACAAAAATTTCAAAATAACCTTCTACAATCGCAACCAAAATTGCTTCAAGGGAATCCACATCAACAGTACCCAAGACCACCTCCAGAGTATCCACTACAATGGACACTTCAATAGAATCCACAACAGTATCCACCACCGAACTTTTTAAAGAACCTTCTACAGTAGCAACCAAAATCACTTCAAGGGAAACCATGTCAATGGCACCCAAGACCACATCCCCACAATACACCACAACTATCAGCACTTCCATAGAACCCACAACAATATCCACCACCAAAATTTCCAAAGAACCCCGGACAATATCAAGCAAAATTACTTCCAGGGAATCCACATCAATGGCTTCTACGGTCACATTCACACAAATCACCAAAACTATTACCACTTCCATAGAACCCACTATTGTATCCACCACTGAAATATCCAATTTTCCTCTACAATAGCAACCAAAATAACTTCAAGAGAATCCACATCAACGGCATCCACCACCATTTGCACAGAACTCCCTGCAACTTTCACCACTTCCGTAGAGTCCACCACAGTATCCACCACAAAATTTCCAAAGAATCCTGTACAATAGCAGCCAAAATCACTTTAATAGAATTCACCACAACAACACTCATCACTACTTCCACAGAACCCACCGCAACTATCACCACTTTCATAGAACCAAGTACAGTAACCAACATCAACACTTCCTTAGAACCCAACAGAAATAAACCAAAATCACTTCCACAGAAACCTGCTTTGTAACATCTGTCATCATTTCCTTAAAACCAACTATTATAACAACTATCAGGAGCTTTTCAATAATGCCAACCATCAGGACAGCCCACCTCCTCAAATAACTGACCTCTTCATGAAGAGAATCACCACCACAAGATCAGCAGCCACCAGCATAGCATCTACCAGAGCTACTATTCCTTATCACATCCCCCTCTCATATTTCCCAGTTTTAATATCCAGGTGAAAGCTCTCATTCAACGAACATCAAGCAGAAAAATTGTAGAGTTTTGGGGATAAGCTCTTTTCCACCTTTTGTCAATATTGTGAGAAATGATATTTTTAAATATGCTTTAAGCTCTTAGGAAAATTTTCTTGAATTATTTCAGTGAAACCAACCCTAATCTAACTAGCTTATCAAAATAATAAAATAAAGTACTATTTGAGCAACATTAAGCACCTATTGTTGTCATGATAATTAACACTTTCTTATATTTTATTACCTACCAACAGCTGATCAATCAGTTTTCCAGAATAAAACAGAGACTCTTAATTTTCTTTAAAAAAAAAAAAAAAGACATTTAATAAAGGATATATTTAGAGTGGGCAGGATTAGTAAACAAGGGATGTTGAGGCATTCTGGGTCTAGCCACAGTGGAGCTGGTAGTGTATCTAGGCTTGATGGAGCAAAAAGACCAAATACCAACACCAGAGCCTGAATGAAAGTTGAGACAGTGAACAAAAAGCCACCAGTGGGCCTGTTGCTGTGAAGGGACATAACTACTGCACCATAATGCAGCTCCCACCATGGAGAGAGCAGAATAGTACCCACACCTCTCTCCTTCTCCTATTGCTTTCATCACTAGGATCCAATCAAATCTCACAGGCAAGGAAATCCATGTTATAAAGTTTTATGGTCATCCTTCCAGGGTAGACAGCTAAGCAGATAAGGCTGAATTGCTAGTAAGGAACTGGCTCAGCATCTTGTAGTCAAATATGTAGGCAAGGAAACAATGAGTGTTCCTGGATTCCTGCACAAAAAGGGGAAGATATGGAGGCAAGATAAATGATAGAGTTATATCAATTTTTATTGCCTTTACCTGGAAATGCACATATCAATGGGGAAATGAGGTATAAAAATGTAAGTGAACTAGAGGCCCAATGCACAGATTCATGCACTGGTGGGCTCCCTCAGCCTGGCCTGCTCCCTCTTGCAATCTGGGACCCCTTGGGGGATATCGGAGGCCCGATGCATGGATTTGGCCTGATTCCTGCAGGCCAGGCTGAGGGACCCGGGCCTCTAGTATGCATATAAGATCTTTGATTAATCTCTTCCTGCCCTCCCGCCTCCCTCCTACCCTCTGAGATTCATCAGTTTGTTCCATGTTTCCATGCCTGTGGATTGAGCATCTGCCCCCTGATGGTCAATTCACATCATAGCTACCTGTTGAACAGTCACTTAGGCTTTTATATATATACTAGAGGCCCGGTGCACAAAAATTTGTGCACTGGCGGGGGGGGGGGGGGGGCGGTGTCCCTCAGCCCCACTTGTGCCCTCTCACAGTCTGGGACCCCTCAGGAGATAACGACCTGCTGGCTTAGGCCTGCTCCTGGGTGGCAGAGGGCAGGCCCAATCCCTAGGTGCAGCCCCTGGTCAGGCTCAGAGCAGGGCCGATTGGGGAGTTGGGGCACCGCCCCTTGTCATGCACAGAGCAGGGCAGATCGGGAGGTTGCAATGCCACTCCCAGTCGCGCTCAGGGTAGGGCCAATTAGGGGGTTGGGGCACTGCCCCCTGTCACGCACAGAGCAGGGCCGATCAGGGGGGTGGGGCGCTGCCCCATGTCACGCACAGAGCAGGACCCATCAGGGGGTTGGGGCTCCATACCCTGTCACACACAGAGCAGGGCCAATCAGGGGGTTGGGAAGCTCCCCCTGTCACTCACAGAGTAGGGCCAATAGGGGAGTTGGGGCACCACCCCTGTCACACACAGAGCAGGGCCAATTAGGGGGTTGGGGTGCCACCCCCTGTCACCCACAGAGCATGGTCGATCAGGGGGTTGGGGCACTCCCCCCTGTCACACTCAGGACAGGGCTGATGGGGAGGTTGCGTCTCCACCCCTTCATACACTGAGCAAGGCCCATGGGGGGGTTGGGGCACTGCACCCTGTCACGAACAGAGCAGGGCAGATAGGGAGGTTGTGGCCCCGCCCCCTGTCACACAAAGAGCCACAGGGCGATCAGGGGGTTTGGGCGCTGCCCACTGTCACGCTGCTCCAGGGGCCAGGAGGCCTCGCTGCTCCACTGATCCCGGTGCCAGGAGGCCTCGCGGCTCCACTGATAACAGTGCCGGGAGGCCTCACGGCTTCTCTGATCCCGGTGCTGGGAGGCCTCAAGACTCCACTGATCCTGGTGCTGGAAGGCATATTAACCTTTTACTATATAGGATAGAGGCCTGGTGCACAGGTGGGGGATGGCTGGTTTGCCTTGAAGGGTGTCCCAGATCAGGGTGCGGGTGCGCTTGGGTGCCTGGACAGCCTGGATGAGGGGATGATGGCTGTTTGCAGCTGGTCATACCCCCTTCAGGGTGGGGGTCCCCACTGGGGTGCCTGGCCAGCCTGGATGAGGGGCTGAGGGCCGTTTTCAGGCTGGCAGGTGACTGAAGCTCCCAACCTCTCCTTTTTTCTTTTTTTCTTTTATTCTGGGATTTATTTACCTTCTATGGCTGTCACTGGAACTGAGAGTCGGCTTTAGCTCTGAGGCTTGGCTCCAGCTTGAGGCCTCAGCAGCTGAAAGCAGGAATCTGGGGTTTGTTTGGGTTCTATAATTGCAACATTGTTTTGGTTCTGCTCGCTCCAGCTCTGAGGCCCGGCTGGCTGAAAGCATGGGGATTGTTTAGCTTCTATAATTGCAACATTGTTTCTTAGAGAGCAGCTCAGAGGCTGGCAAGGCAGGTGGGGAACCTTGGCTTCCTCCATCACTGGAGCAAACAAGCCGCCTGTTCGCTTCAGCTGCCTGGCTGCTGGCCGCCATCTTGGTTGGCAGTTAATTTGCATATCGCCCTGATTAGCCAATGGGAAGCATGTTGGAGGTTTGGTTAATTACCATGTTTGTCTATTATTAGATAGGATACTAGAGGACTGGTGCACAAAAATTTGTGCACTCGGGGGGGAGGGGGAGTCCCTCAGCCTGGCCTGTGCCCTCTCGCAGTCTGGGACCCCTCGGGGGATGACCACCTGCTGGCTTAGGCCCACTCCCTGGGAGATTGGGCCTAAGATGGCAATCAGACATCCCTCTGGCAGCCTGGCAGCCCTCAGGGGATATCCACTTGCCAGCGAGGAGCAGACCTATGCTACAGTCGGTCATCCTTAGTGCTGCTGAGGAGATGAGAGAGGCTCCACCACCACCATGTGAGAACGCCCTGACCACCAGAGGGCAGCTCCTGCATTGAGCATCTGACCCCTGGTGGTCAGCGTGTGTCATAGTGACCAGTCATTCCCAGTCTTTATGCTGTTAGGATCAGTTTGCATATTACCCTTTTACTATATAGGATAGCGGCCTGGTTCACGGGTGGGGGCTGGCTGGTTTGCCCTGAAGGGTGTCCCGGATCAGGGTAGAGTCCCGCTTGGGTACCTGGCCAGCCTGGATGAGGGGCTGATGGCTGTTTGCAGCTGGTCACACCCCCTTCAGGGTGGGGGTCCCCACTGGGGTGCCTGGCCAGTCTGGGTGAGGGGCTGAGGGCCATTTTCAGGCTGGCGGGTGACTGAAGCTCCCAACCTCTCTTTTTTTCTTTTTTTTTTTAATTCTGGGATTTATTTACCTTCTATAGCTGTCACTGCAGCTGAGAGCAGGCTCCAGCTCTGAGGTCTCGGCTGCTGAAAGCAGGTATCTGGGGTTTGTTTAGCTTCTATAATTGAAATTCTGTTGCAGCTCCATCTCTGAGGCCTCTGCTGGCTGAAAGCAGGTATCTGGGGTTTGTTTAGCTTCTATAATTGCAACATTGTTACTTAGAATTCAGCTCAGAGCCCAGCCGCAGCAGGCGGAGAACCTTGGCTTCTTCCATCACTGAAGCAAGCAAGCCTCATGTTCACTTCAGCTGCATGGCTGCCAGCCGCCATCTTGGTTGGCAGTTAATTTGCATATTGCCCTGATTAGCCAATGGGAAGCGTATCGGAGGTATGGCTAATTACTCTATTTGTCTTTTATTAGATAGGATAGATACTATAATATAAAATCCAAGAAATATAAAATAACATTAAAATAGAAATAATATATTCATAAATATATCAATACTAGAGACCTGATGCACAAAATTTGTGCAGGGGGCTTGGCCCTCACAGCTTTGGCCAGCCCTCACAACCTCAGCCAGCCCTTGCAGACCCAGCTTCATCCGGAAGGTCATCTGGAAGGACATCTAATTAGCATATTAGCTCTTTATTATATAAGATAAACACAATGAATATATATATGAAAAATGTTAAAGGTGTTCTCTTAAGTATAGCAGAACATCCTACAAATAGAAAACATGAGGTAATATTTTAATAAATTGATCATTTTACATCCCCTCAAAATATCTCTCAAATTATGCAATCACATTTTATAATGATGGCATCATTGATCTATTCGTTTGTATACTGAAAAGTCTATTCTATCTATTCTAGTAAATATAAATGTATAAATGAACCATGAGGCTGTATTTTATTTATTTAATAAAAGTAGAAGTAAAATGAATTTTGATTATAGCAGAAAATTACTTTTTAGAATGCAACCAGTAAAAAAAAAAGAAAGTAGAAAAATAATTAAATAAAACAAAAAGTTTTTTTTTAAAAAAGAGTGCTACTACTAAATAAATGTGGTTATAGACTTACTTGTTGTTCTCAATCAATGTAATAATATCATCCAGGTATGTTTCTGTCACTTTAAAATTTAATTTGTCTCTGTTGTTCTTTTATTCTTTCACACAAAAGATTACTCCAACTCTTTATGGCATGTATGAAAAGTCAGTTATATGTATTTATATCTTTGTGTGTTTGGCCTTTTAGAACAGCTCGGAACTCCTACTCTAGGGCATCACATGCCAGATTTCACCAATCTCCTTGTCAAGTATCATTAGCATAACCTGGTTTCTAAACCTCTGTGCTGCTTAAGCATTGCAAATAAACCCACACCCCACTCATTTTCCAGCATGGAGCCATCAGTGTCTTCTGCACTGTCAGCTCTCTGCTGCCTCTCCTGCTCTTGCTAGCAATGACTGGACAGATTTGTGACAACTCCAGTTTAATCCTCAATTTACCTCTATTCAGGCACTTTACTTAGACCTGCATGCAAATGTAGTCAGAACATATTTTCTGTCATCAAGAGCTCTTTATCCCTTCTACTTTTGGTAGCCATCATCTTATCACCCACAGAGTTTTTAATGCAGACAATTCTTGACATTTCTGGCATATGCCCTATTGCAGTTACCAGGTGAGGTTGGCCACTTGGAGGGACCATTTTGATAAGGAAGGATATCTGTCCATTCCTCTTCATTCTCTCATGAGCCTTAGGTAAAATGAATCAACTGACATCATACTGACACTCCAACGGAACATGGGCTTGTCAGTTTTGCAAGTCAGCTATCAACTTCATTTCATACCCAGCATACCCTTTCCCTAGTATTAACTTTTCTCCCAATCTTTTATTTCCCTCATCCCTGTTAGGAACAACTTCTACTAATCTGTTTTCCCCCACTCATGCTTCCTGAGCTTATATTGTGCATGTTGTACAGGAAACTCGAATGAAATAGCTGTGGCTTCATTGACTGTTCTACAATGATTGGAAGCACTGGGTTTGTTACACACAACTCAGCAGTCAGTGTTGCACAGAATTGTGGGTGGAAAGTGAAAAATGCTTTACCTAAGATGCTGCATGCAATTCAGGGTAATTCACTTCAGCAAATGTCTACCATGAGCCAGGCACTGTGCTTGGTGCTTGAGATTTAGTAATGTACATAGGGTTGACATTTGTCTGGGGTGACACATTAAACAAATTATTACAAATGTTTTACAAAAAGAAGCTACAGGAAGCTGCATGATCAAATAGGAAGGAAACAATCTAGGTGAAATTCCCTAAACTGCTGTTGGCCCAGAATAGGGGAATAATTTACTTAAATAATTTTTAATATCAATTTCCAAACAATAAAACATGATCGGTCACCCAGAAAACTCAGTTCAGAGATCCAAACTGGGTCTCAAAACCAATATGTCAAAAGGACTGTGTGCCTCCTGGAGGCTCGGGGGGTGGGGGGGCAGGGGGGTGCATACATTTCCTTGTCTTCACAAGCTTATAGAGACTGCCTGAATTCTGTAGCTTGTGGCTATCTTAGTGCACCACTCCAATCCCTCTTTCCATTATCAGATGGCTTTCTGTGACTCTACCTCCCACTTCCACACTTAAGAACTCTTGTGATTACATTGGGCCCTGAATAGTTCAGGATAATCTGCTTATATTAAGGTCAGCTAATTAGCAACCTTCATTTTAACTGCCATCTTAATCACTTCTTCCCACATAACAGAAACATTTATAGGTTTACTAGAGGCCCGGTGCATGACATTCGTGCACAGGGGAGTGGGAGAGTCTCCTCAGCCCAGCCTGTGCCCTCTCGCAGTCCAGGACCCCTCTCCTGTGGGGAGTGGGCCTAAGCCAGAAGTCGGACATCCCCCCAGGGGTCGTCAGTGCTGCCATTGAGGCGAGAGAGGCTCCTGCCACCACCTCTGCACTCGCCAGCCATGAGCCCAGCTTCTGGCTGAGCAGCGTTGCCCCTGTGGGAGCACACTGACCACCAGGGGACAGCTCCTGTGTTAAGCGTCTGCCCCCTGGTGGTCAGTGTGCATCAAGTGACCAGTCGTTCTGCCGTTCAGTTGATTTGCATATTACCCTTTTATTATATAGGATGGGGTTAGGGCATGGACATGTTGGGAAGTAGGGAGGACGTATTATTCTGCCTACACAAATGGATCAAGGACAGGAATGCTGCTAAGCATCCTACAGTGCACAGGATAGGCCCGTACAAGTGTCAGTAGTGCTGAGGTTAAGGAACCCTGGTGAAGAAAAGGTTATGCTGGGAGGGTTGGTGAGGCAAGGCAAAGGGAGTCCCTAGGGAGCCAGACATCTTCCCTGTCTTGACCTGGGCGCTGGGCACACAGGCGTATACCCCTGTAACATATGTAAACATTCATATGTAACATGTGAAGGTGAAGATGAGGATACTTTACTGGAGGTATGATATATCACCTTTAAAACTCCACCATTTTTTAAAATATATTTTTATTGATTTTAGAGAGGAAGGGAGAGGGAGAGAGAGCTAGAAAAAGCAGTGATGAGAGAGAATCACTTATTGGCTGCCTCCTGCATGCCCCACACTGGGGATCAAGCCTGAAACCCGGGCATGTGCCCTGACTGAAAATCGAGCTGTGACCTCCTGGTTCATAGGTCAATGCTCAATCACTAAGCCATGCCAGCTGGGCTCAGAGACCACCATTTTTAACATCACTGCTACCCTTATGGTTTTAAAATATGGAGGCAATAATCTCCAAAATTACAGGGAACTCATACATTTTAACAAAAGGAAGATAAACAATCTAATCAAAAAATGGACAAAGGACTTAAATAGACACTTTTTGAAAGTGGGCATACAGAAGGCCAAGAGACATGCTAAAGTCACTAATCATCTGAGATGCAAGTCAAATGACAATGAGATACCATTGAGATACCTGTCAGAATGGCTATCATCAACAAATCAACAAATGTCAAGTGATGGTGAGGATGTGGAGAAAAAGGAACCCTCATGCACTGCTGGTGGGAATGCAGACTGGTGCAGCCACTGTGGAAAACAGTATGGAGTTTCCTCAAAAAATTAAAAATGGAACCCTCATTTGACCCAGTAATCCCACTTTTAGGAATATATCCCAAGAAATCAGAAACACCAATCAGAAAGGACATATGCACCCCTATGTTAATAGCAGCACAATTTACCATAGCTAAGATTTGGAAATAGCTTAAGTGCCCATCAGCAGATGACTGGATTAAAAACCATGGTACATCTACACAATGGGATACTATGCTGCTATAAAAAAAAGAAAGAGCTCTTACCATTTGCAACAGCATGGATGGACCTGGAGAGCATTATACTAAGCTAAATAAGCCAGTCAGAGAAAGATAAATATCACATGATTTCACTCATTTGTGGAATATAATAAACAACATAAACTGATGAACATAAATAGATCCAGAGACAGAGAAGCATTGAACAGACTGTCAAGCTTCAGGGATGGTTGAGGCAGGGAGGGGAAGAGACCAACCAAAGGACTTGTATGCATGCGTATAAGTATAACCAATGGACACAGAAACTAGGGCAGTGAGTGCATGTGCACGGGGCAAAGGGGGGGGTGGGGGATGGGATGGCCAGGAAGAAGTCAATGGGCGAAAAAGGAGACATATGTAATACTATAAATAATACTTTAAACAATAAAGAATTAATTAAATAAATAAATAAATAAATAAATAAATAAATAAATAAATATGGAGGCAAACAGAAGAAATAGCTGAAAGAGTGGAAAGAATTGCCTCTGGGCAGCAGGCTGGAATGTGCAGGGGTGGGAGTCGGAAAGCTACTTTTCACCTTACAGTAGCATTTGATTCAGGAAAAAATGTTACCTTGATAAAAATTAATAATTAAAAAGCAACAAAATGGAAGAAAAAATGTTCTGTCTGCATTTAGCCTGAGAAACTTGAGTGCCTCATCTCAGACAACTCGGTACCACTGAACCAGGTGTTGACAGACAGGACAGAGAAAACCTACATATGCCATCACTGGCACAATTTTTTATTATTTGTTAATCCTCACCAAAGTATATTTTTTACATTGATTTTTAGAGAGAGTGGAAGGGATGGGGAGAAAGAGAAACATTGATGAGAGAGAGACACATTGATTAGTTGCCTCCTGCATTCACCCTGTCCAGGATTAAGTATTAAGCCTACACTTGAGATACGTGCCCATGACCAGAATCAAACCCAGGACCCTTCAGTATGCAGACAAATGCTCTAACCACTGAAAAAAACAGGCTATGGAACAATTTTTTTATTTAACACCAGAGGCCTGGTGCACAAATTCATGCACGGGTGATGTCCAGCCACTATCAAGGGCAGGACTAACTGGGGGGAGGGGCTGTGGGCAGTTGACCAGCTGGCCCCAACCTCTGGTCCAACTCTCGGTTGAGGGAACAATTTGCATACTAGCCTTTTATTATATAGGATTAGAGGCCCAGTGCATAAAATTTGTGCACTGGGGGTGGTGTCCCTCAGCCCAGCCGGCACCCTCTCCAATCTGGGACCCTTCGGGGGATGTCTGACTGCCGGCTTAAGCCCGATTCCTAAACAGGCAGTCAGACATCCCTGCTGGCTCCCAACCACTCGCCTGACTGCCTGCTTGATTGCCCCTAACCACTTCTGCCTGCCAGCCTGATCGACACCTAACTGCTCCTCTGCTGGCCCGATTCCCCCCAACTGCCCTCCCCTGCTGACCTGATTGCCCCCAACTTCCCGCCCCTGCCAGCCATCTTGTGTGAAGGCATGGTGGTCAATTTGCATATTACCTCTTTATTTTATAGGATTTGTATAGTACTGCTAATCACTAAGAGCTTTATAAATATTAGCTCATTTAATCCTCAAAACTATTATTATCTTTCACTTTACAGCCTAAAAGTGTCAAAGTTGAGATTTATCTACACATTTGCTAGGCCACAAACCTATGGATATGAAAACTATGATATGCCCACTTTGATATTATTAATCCATTTTGACTAGGAATCAGTGAAAACTAAAGCTTCTCTTTATAGTTTTACATATTTGATGAGTGAAGAATTTTGCACAGACTCACTTCTGGCTCTGTACCTTTCAAACAGTATTTATCTTCCTCTACCCAAATTTCTTCTGGTGCTAGGTACCTTAAAATAAGTTCTTACTCTGATATGACCTTTGTCCCTGCACATTCATATCACAATGCCACGTAGGTTAACATGGAGGGCAATAGAATTATTTCTAGGATCTTCTTTTACACTGGAAAAGCTAGCAATAATTTAACTATACTTAAAAATGATTTTGACTCACATAAATATATTCTACTATATTCTAACTAAACATATTCCCATCTCAACTTCTCATAATCTGTTCTGTAAAATGCCTGCAGCATCATTTACAATGCCACTAGACATAAAGGGAAATGAGACAGAAGGAAATTTGAAAAGGGAAAAGGCAGTGGTCATTGTTAAATATATTATTTCAGCAAATATTGCCAAATCATATGACCACATTGCTAAGTGTCTTTCTGTAATAAAGAGGCTGACTTCATTTTTAATGTTTGACTATTGACATCATTTAAATCCCTCTTTCCTACCTACACCATATCTGGGCAATCAAGATAAGAAGACCAGTGTGCATGTCATGTCTTTCAGTGCTTAAGGGCAGTCCAAACTTCACAAACCCCGAGCCTATTGAGAACTCTTCCCCAGACCCACCCCTAACCACCATAAAGGCCCAACTTACACTCTTTGCTTCTCTCAAGCCAACTGAACCAGCTTTCACTGATGCCAATATCCCTAGAAAGTCTCACTATTATGAGTGGTAAACCTTTCCATATTCTCCTGGTATGTGAGGTATCATCAATCTTGACATTCAAACCAATTGGCAGGTTGGAAGGGCGAGTGAGGGTCATTCCCAAACAGTGAGAAGCCTGTGCAAATGACCAGCCCTGAAGCTTAACCATTATTAATTTCACTGTAAAGCCACTTCTGTGTGTATTTGTACAATTTTCTCTCTAAAACCTCTACTCTGACTTGAGCAAGCCCGATGCACAAAACCTCATATTTTCAAAAGAATGTGAAGTAGTACGATAGTTCTACACTTAAGGATTTTTATATACATCCTTAAAAGTATCCAGGTCTTTCTCTAAAATATTTACTGGATAATCCAAGTCGAAAGAAAGACAGACAGACAGACAGAAAGAAAGACAGAAAGAAAGAAAGAAAGAAAGAAAGAAAGAAAGAAAGAAAGAAAGAAAGAAAGAAAGAAAGAAAGAAAGAAAGAAAGAAAAAGAAAAACACTGAATACACCAGCAGAGTAAATATGTTGAAAGGCCAAGAAGTAAAGGACAGTCTGAAAGCTCTGTCCTTCAGCTGGAAGACAAGTAAAACGCTGCCATAGAACACAACAAAGGCTTCAGCTCCTTACTAACAAGCCATTTCCACTAAAACAGGAAACTGCTTCAATAGAGCGATAGATTTTATGAGCCTTGAAGATCATTGTGCAAAAGGCCTGCCAGTCCAGCATAAGAAAATAACCACTAAAATGATTTCAAACATCTGCTTCTTTTAGTGCCACGCAGGCAGCCACAGCTATTGCTGTCCTCCCTGTCATACCCACGGAAGCCACCAGCACCTCCCTTGCCACCACCACTGCTGTTCTTCACACTGTGTCTCTTCAAGCTGATGCTATCATTTCCAGCCCCAACATCTGCTCCTTCAACCCCTGCTGCCACCAGCTCCCTATCAGCTGCCTCCATGTAGCAACTCTCCAGCCTCCATCACCTCTCTTGCCCCAGATCACCAGTATACACTGCAACCACCATTGAAATCACCATGAGTCCTATTTCCACTACTTCATCTGATTCTTCTGTTCTTTACTACCCCAGAAGACACCACAATTTTTACTGACCCTGTACCAAGTACACTGGCAAGATCTATGAAATATTGCTAAATTTGCTTTATTCAATCTGAAAGCAGCTTTTTTCTTTCTTTTTTTGTTGCTGTGGTTTTACATGTTTCTCTAATTTGAACTCTGTGCCAAGGTCTGTAGGCAGCTACAAGTGTTGTCTGCACACCTGTGACACTGTTATGAGTTAATTTCCACAACCTTGCGTGGGAAGACAAATTTTTTAATGGGTTTCCAAATTTTCCCATTGAGCAGAAACATGGATACCGTGAAAAACTCTACTGCATAGCATGGTGAACCTGCTTCCTTGTTGCCATAATTCTGAAATGTTTGCACCTAACAATTTACAGATATAAATTGCTAACATTTATTGGGCATTTATTTTGTACCAGATCCTGCTACATATGCAATACTCATTAACACATTTAATCTTCATGAAAAAAAACATGAGTTAGATCCCATAATCATGTACATATATTACTATGAGGAAAATCAGACACTTATATTATTAGATCTCCGAAGAGTTAAATAACTTACATAAAGTCACACAGCTAGTAAATCAAAGGGCAGAGCCCACACAATTGAATACAGAGCCCAATAGAACACAAATTGCTATAGAAAAACACCAACATTTTCCAGAAAATATTTGCTGTATTTTTAAAAGACTTTTAAAAATAGACAAGCCCAAATATCAAATGGTAAAATGGATTTTTTTTTAAGTTCCTCTAGTTAAAACCAGAAGCAGCAAACTTTTTCTGTAAAGGGCCAGAGAGTAAATATTTTAGGCCTTTGTGGGTACTTTCTGTTGTTTGTTTGTTTGTTTGTTTTTACACTCTTTTAAAAATGTAAACACCATTACTCATTTACTTTGTACAAAGCCAAGCAACAGGCCAAATTAGGTCCATATGCTATGGTTTATCACACTGTACTCTAGTAATAAATTGGTTACCATTTTCACTAAACCTAAATTATAATACACATTTCATTTTGTAATTTTTTCAAAGTCTTAAATAGACCTCTCTTTATTATTTGTTTTCTTTACTCAGAGAACAAGTTTCTTCCTGAGACATATCAGAGTCCATTTTTCTATGACTACGGAGAAACAGCATTAAAATCATTGCAAGATGATTTTACCTTTGCGAGTATCTTTCCTTCTCTTTTTTAACTGAGCTCAGCTAATCAGAGAAAAGATTTCTGAGCATTCAGAACTCTTCTTGCTTCCTTTCCTACATGTGGCACAAAATAAATTTTAAAAATTATGGATTTCTAGTATTTCCATGCAACTGTATCTCTTTAATAAGATGTCTCCATTTTGTTTTGTTTTAATTGAAAATAAATTCTGAGTCTCTCCTTCTTTGTCATGTTCACCTAATCTGTCTGTCTCTTAGATCAGATGGAATTTAAACACAATCTTTTTCTCAGCAATTGCTTAGACAAAGGATCATATTTTTTTTTAATTTTATTACATAGAATTTGGAATTACAAACATCTTACTATATTCCATAACATTTCTTTTAGTATTTTTATCTCTTCCTGGGAAAAAAAAAATTAAAATCTAAAGAAAAAAAATATTTTCATGTCAGTCTTTAGAAGACTATACCACATTTTAAAACCTGTTCTTTCTTTTTTTATTGTTATTTTTTATTTATTTTATTTTTTTAATTTAATTTTATTGTTTAAAGTATTACAAATAGTAGTACATATGTGTCCTTTTTTCCCCAATGACCTTCCCCCAGACTCCTCTACCTGTCTTCCCCCTCCCCCCCACCCCCCCAATCCCCCCACCCTCCAACCCCCCCCCCCAACCCCCGCCTGGCACATTTTCATCACAGACATGAATCAACCCTTCTCTTGTGTTTGGGAAGGAAGATTCTATCTTTTACAAAACTTCACTGGATTCCAGAATATGCCAGAAAAATCATTTCCTTTTCATCTACTGTTCTGTTTATTAAAATCTGCATTAAAATAATAAGTTAATGAACACAAATGCTGTTAATCCACTCCATAACTCAACCTTAGCAATTCTTTTATGGCGAGGACTAGCTATGGACAGAGAATGAATGCCCTCTGGTCCCTCTATATCCCCTATAGAATGATATGTTTCTTTCTTTGCCCTTTTAGTCCAAGACCTTTTCATTCCGTGTATTTGTCTTCTTTTTTTTCTTTTTTTTTTATTTTTCGCTTAAAGTATTACAAAGGGTATTACATAAGTGTCCTTTTTTCCCCCCCGCCCTTGACAAACCCCTACCCTCCCTTACCCCCCAGTGTCTTATGTCCATTAGTTATGCTTATATGAATGCATACAAGTCCTTCGGTTGATCTCTTACTCCCCTCCCTCCTGCCCCCCAACTCTCTCTGGCCTTCCCACTGCAGTTTGACAATCAGTTTGAGGCAGCTCTGCCTCTGTATCTATTATTGTTCAAAAGTTTGTAATGGTCTTTATTATCCATGAATGAGTGAGATCATGTGGTATTTTTCCTTCATTGACTGGCTTGTTTCACTTAGCATAATGCTCTCTAGTTCCATCCATGATGTTGCAAATGGTAGGAGTTCCTTCTTTTTAACAGCAGCATAGTATTCCATCGTGTAGATGTACCACGGTTTTCTAATCCATTCATCTACTGATGGGCACTTAGGCTGTTTCCAGATCTTAGCTATGGTGAATTGTGCTGCTATGAACATCTGGGTGCATATATCCTTTCTGATAGGTGTTTCTGGTTTCTTGGGATATATTCCTAGAAGTGGGATCACAGGGTCAAATGGGAGTTCCATTTCCAATTTTTTGAGGAACCTCCATACTGCCTTCCATAGTGGCTGCACCAGTCTGCATTCCCACCAGCAGTGCACAAGTGTTCCTTTTTCTCCACATCCTCTCCAGCACTTGTCGTTTGTTGATTTGTTGATGATGGCCATTCTGACAGGTGTGAGATGGTACCTCATTGTTGTTTTGATTTGCATCTCTCGGATGATTAGTGACTTTGAGCATGTTTTCATATGTCTCTTGGCTTTCTGAATGTCCTCTTTTGAAAGGTGTCTATTTAGATCCTTTGCCCATTTTTTGATTGGATTGTTTATCTTCTTTTTGTTAAGTTGTATGAGTTCCCTATAAATTTTGGAGATTAAGCCCTTATCAGATATGACGTTGGCAAATATGTTTTCCCACGAGGTGGGTTTTCTTGTTGTTTTGTTGATGGTTTCTTTTGCTGTGCAGAAGCTTTTTATTTTGATGTAGTCCCATTTGTTCATTTTCTCTTTAGTTTCAACTGCCCTAGGAGCTGTATCAGTGAAGAAATTGTTTTGGCATAAGTCTGAGATTTTGTTGCCTTTGTATTCTTCCAGAATTTTTATGGTTTCCTGTCGTACATTTAAGTCCTTTATCCATTTTGAGTTAATTCATGTGTATGGTGTAAGTTGGTGCTCTAGTTTCATTTTCTTGCATATGTCTGTCCAATTTTCCCAACACCATTTATTGAAGAGACTATCTTGGCTCCATTGTATGTTCATGCCTCCTTTGTCAAAAATTAATTGAGCATATTGGTTCGGGCTAATTTCTGGACTCTCTATTCTATTCCACTGATCTATATGTCTGTTCTTGTGCCAGTACCAGGCAGTTTTGAGAACAGTGGCTTTGTAATACAGCTTGATATCTGGCATTGAGATCCCACCTACTTTGTTCTTTCTCAGGATCGTTGCAGCTATTCGGGGTCTTTTTTTATTCCAGATGAATTTTTGGAGAGTTCGTTCTAGATCTTTGAAGAAGGCCATTGGTATTTTAATGGGAAGTGCGTTGAATGTATAGATTGCTTTGGGTAGTATGGACATTTTAATGATGTTGATTCTACCAATCCAAGAACATGGTATGTTCTTCCATCTGTTTATGTCTTCCTCTATCTCTTTTTTCAACGTCCTGTAGTTTTCTGAGTAGAGGTCTTTAACCTCTTTAGTTAAGTTTATTCCTAGGTATCTTAATTTTTTTGGTGCGATGGTAAATGGGATTGTTTTTCTGATCTCCCTTTCTGAAAGTTCACTATTGGTGTATAGAAATGCCTCAGATTTCTTGGGGTTAATTTTGTATCCTGCTACATTGCCAAATTCATGTATTAAGTCTAGTAGCTTTTTGATGGAGTCTCTAGGGTTTTGTATGTATAATATCATGTCATCTGCAAATAAGGACAGTTTTACTTCCTCTTTTCCAATTTGGATGCCTTTTATTTCTTCTTCTTGCCTAATTGCAATGGCTAATACTTCCAGTACTATGTTGAACAGGAGTGGTGAGAGTGGGCATCCCTGTCTTGTTCCTGTTCTTAGGGGAAATGGTGTTAGTTTTTGTCCATTGAGTATGATGTTGGCTGTGGGCCTGTCATATATGGCTTTTATTATGTTGAGGTATGGTCCTTCTATTCCCACCTTGCTGAGAGTTTTTATCAAAAATGGGTGTTGGATTTTGTCGAATGCTTTTTCTGCATCAATTGATATGACCATGTGGTTTTTTTCTTTCAATTTGTTTATGTGATGTGTCACATTTATTGATTTACGGATGTTGTACCATCCTTGCATCTCTGGGATAAATCCTACTTGGTCATGGTGTATGATCCTTCTGATGTACTGCTGGATCCGATTTGCTAAGATTTTGTTGAGGATTTTGGCATCTATGTTCATGAGGGATATTGGCCTGTAATTCTCTTTCATTGTGATGTCTTTACCAGGTTTTGGTATTAGGGTGATGCTGGCTTCATAGAATGAGCTTGGAAGCGTTCCTTCCTCTTGAATTTTTTGTAGTAGTCTGAGGAGGGTAGGTTTTAGTTCTTCCTTGAATGTTTGGTAGAACTCCCCTGTGAAGCCGTCTGGCCCTGGGCTTTTGTTTGCTGGAAGCTTTCTGATGACTGCTTCAATTTCTTCCATAGTTATTGGCCTATTGAGGTTTTTAGATTCTTCCTGATTGAGTTTTGAAATGTTGTATTTTTCTAGGAATTTGTCCATTTCCTCTAGGTTGTCTAGTTTGTTGGAGTAGAGTTGCCCGTAGTATTGTTTAACAATCATTTGTATTTCTGTGGGGTCTGTTGTTATTTCGCCTCTATCATTTCTGATTTGGTTTATTTGGGACCTCTCTCTTTGCTTCTTGGTGAGCCTGGCTAGGGGTTTGTCAATCTTGTTTATCCTTTCAAAGAACCAGCTCTTGGTTTCATTGATTTTCTGTATTGTTTTTTTGGTCTCTATTTCATTGATTTCTGCTCTAATCTTTATTATCTCCTTCCTTCTGCTCACTCTGGGGTTTTCTTGTTGCTCTCTTTCTAATTCTTTGAGTTGTAGAGTTAGATGATTGACTACCATTTTTTCTTGTTTTTTGAGATAGGCCTGTAGACCTATAAACTTTCCTCTCATGACTGCTTTCATTGTGTCCCAGAGGTTTTGGATTGTTGTGTTTTCATTGTCATTAGTGTCCAGGATGTTTTTAATTTCTTCTTTGATGTCATCGGTAACCCAATCAATATTTAATAACATGCTATTCAGCTTCCAAGTGTTTGAGTATTTTGGGTTGTTTTTATTGTAGTTTATTTCTAACATTATGCCATCGTGGTCTGCGAAGAAGCTTTTTATGATTTCAATCTTCTTGAATTTGTGGAGACTTTGCTTGTGACCCAATATGTGGTCTATTTTTGAATATGTCCCATGAGCACCTGAGAGGAATGTATATTCCGCAGCTGTGGGGTGAAGTGTTCTGAAGATGTCAATTAAGTCCATCTGATCTAGTGAGTCATTTAGGATTGCTGTTTCTTTGCTGAGTTTTTGTCTAGCGGATTTATCCAGTGATGTCAGTGGTGTATTAAAGTCCCCTACTATGATTGTATTGTTGTCGATCTCTCCCCTGATATCTTCCAGAAGTTTTCTTATGTATGTGGGTGCTCCTGCATTGGGTGCATATATGTTTACCAGGGTTATATCTTCTTGTTGTATTGATCCCTTTAGTATTATGAAGTGGCCTTCCTTATCTCTGGTTATGGCCTTCACTTTGAGATGTATTTTGTCAGATATAAGTATTGCTACCCCAGCTTTCTTTTCCTTTCCATTTGCGTGAAAGATATTTTTCCATCCCTTCACTTTCAGTCTGTGTGAGTCCCTTCTAATGAGGTGGGTCTCTTGTAGACAGCAGATGTATGGGTCATGTTTTTTTATCCATTCAGCCACTCGATGTCTTTTGGTTGGAGCATTTAGTCCATTTACATTTAAAGTTATTATTGAAAGGTACTTGTTTGTAGCCATTTCTTTTTTGTGTGTGTGTGTGTGGCTGTTTTCTTTCTGAGCTTGATATTTCTTCTTTTTACACCAGTCCCTTTAGCATTTCTTGCATGGCTGGCTTGGTGGTGATAAACTCCCTTAGCCCTTTTTTGTCTGTGAAGCTTCTTATTTCCCCTTCAATTTTGAATGATAGCCTTGCTGGATAGAGTATTCTTGGATTCAGTCCTTTGCTTTGCATCACTTTGTAGATTTCCGTCCATTCTTTTCTGGCCTGATGTGTTTCTGTTGAGAAATCATTTGATAATCTAAGGGGAGATCCCTTGTATGTTACTTTCCGTCTCTCTCTTGCAGCCTGTAAGATTCTCTCTTTATCCTGAACATTTGCCATGGTAATTATGATGTGTCTTGGTGTGGGTCTTTTCGGGTTCACCTTGTTTGGGACTCTCTGGGCTTGTGTGACTTTTTTCTTCCCCACCTCAGGGAAGTTTTCTGATATTATTTCTTCGAATAGGTTTTCTAATCCATGTTCATCTTTCTGTTGTTCTGGCACCCCTATTATTCGTATGTTGTTTCGTTTCATGTTGTCCCAAAGCTCCCTTAGGCTCTCCTCCTGTCTTTTAATTTTTTTCTCCATTTGCCGTACAGTTTGAGTGTGTTTTGCTTCCTTGTCTTCTAATTCACTAATTCGGTCCTCCGCTTCTCCCAGTCTACTGTTGATACTTTCAATGGAGTTTTTTATTGAAGCTATGTCACTCTTCATTTCTTCTTGGGACTTACTTAAGTTGTTGATTTTTTCATCTGTTTCTTCTAGCTTCTTGCATAAGTAGTTGAGTTTTTCATCTGTTTCTTCTTGCTTCTTGAACATCTGGTGCATGTACTCTAGGAACCTTATTCTGAATTCTTTTTCCGTCATGTTGCATATCTCTGTCTCACTTAGCTGCTTTTCTGGCGAGTCCTCCTTTTCTTTCCTTTGGGGGTTTCTTTGCCTACCCATGTTTGATCTCGCTGACATATGTAGATGTTGAGATGTTCAGTGGCTGCTCCCTGGGTGGCAGGGGCTCCTTGGGTTGTGGTTGCTGCTCAGACGGTTGCGGTAGCAGCTGCTTTCCAGTTGGCAGCAGCTCCTCTGGTGGGTGTTGTTCACAGCTGTGTTGGCTCTTCTGGCTGGTGGGGGGAGGCTTCACGTACAGCTGCTGTTCCACAGACAGAGGGTGTGGTGATCAGGAGGCTGTGGTGATCAGGAGGCTGCGGTGATCAGGGGGCTGCTGTTGCTTGGATCTGCTGCGTTGATTTAAAGGCACAAAATACAACAGAGCAAGGCACAACATACCAGGCACTGAACACAAGTATATTCACAATATTAATAACCCCAAATAAAGGTGACCACCCGAGTTAAGAGAATTAGGGGATAAGGGAGAAAGAAGAGAAGAAGATAAAAGAGAGAACAGAAAATAAAAATAAGAAAAAAACAAACAAAAAAGGAGTGCAAAAATAGAATTGGGAAAAAAGAGGGGGGAAAAAAAGAGAGCGAAAAAAGAGAATGAAGTAGAAGCAGGGAAGAGACTATTGGTATGAGGAGCAAACTCCAATAGAACTGCCACTAATCTCAACAAATTCCAGCAACAGATCCCTGGAGATGAATGCAAACTACAAACCACCAATAATATCCAGAGGGGTAAGGGAAAACAGAAGCACAAAAATAACCGGGGTGGGGTGGGGGAGGGAAGGGAAAAACCAGCAGAAAAAAAAAAAAAAGAAAAAGAAAAAGAAAAACAACTTCACAACTAGTCCTAAAAAAGAAGAAAAAACACAAAACAAAACAAACAAACAAATAAAAAAAATAAAAAATAAAAAAGCCCAATATATTCAACAATCAAGAAAACAATAGAAAGATAAGAGAGAAAAAAATGTTTGGAAAGTGAAGAAGGATAAAGAATAGGTGTATAAGGATTTAGAGCAGTAGATTGGAAATAGGATATATAAGTAGGGTGGAATTAGACAGGGGGTAAAAAGAGGGAATTGGGAAAGTCTGGAGCAGGAATAGGGTAAGAGAAACAGGACACCAAAAGGGGAAAAGTAAGGAAGAGGGTTTTAGCAAAGAGGTGAAATTGAGATAGGGAAAATTAATGCTAAAGGGACGATGAAAATAGAATGGAGAACACTAATCCCAAAAGAAAATAAAGAGAAAATAAAATGGCACTTTAAAAAATGGTAAAATGGTAGCAGTAATAATACTGGTTAAAAATAAAAATGTGGTAATTGAAAGGGTAAAATCAGGTGATGGAAAAAGAAGAAAAAGAGAAAAAAAATTGGTTTCTTAGTAAAAAGGTGAAAAAATTAAAAAGAAAAAGAAAAAGAAAAAATTTGCAGTAGTGATGGTCTCGGTTCTTCTACTCTTCAGCCTGGTTCGCCTTAGTCCTGCCAGGTATTTAGGAGAGTGTTGAATTTGCCTGCATTACACTGTTCCTCCGTGCTGTAAATCACAGTCCTGATTTTAAAGCAGGCCGTATTTGTGATCCAGTCTGCCTTAATTTGTATTCCCCTAAGAGTCAGTTTGTGGCTCAGCCTCTGGGTGGCAGTGTTTTTGGGTTGGCCTCTGAGGCTATACAGCTTCTCTATCCTTTTTTAATCCTTACCCTGCTCTGTGTTGTTGGTGGGACTGAAAATCCCTCTATAGGCCAGACCCTGGTAACTCCCAGGGACTAATCAGCTTGTTTTAATCCTTTATCTCATACAGGGTGGAATCTGGGTGTGGCTGTGCTCCTTGCCTGGGGGGCTGGGGGGAGGAATTCCACCCTCTGGAGGAATGGCTGCCCCAGTCCTGGGCCCAGGGGGGTCTCAGCACTCAATTCGCTGCCACCTCCTCCGGCTCCCCCTCTTTCCTCAGCCTCTCCCCAGATTCCCCTCGTCTGCACCTTCACCCTCTCTTCAGCACAGGTGAGTGTCTGTATCCGAACTGTCCTATGAGCAGGGTTCAGTGAAAACAAAGAAACAGACAAACGCCGGCCGGCCGCGGAAACGCTCCTGTCTTACCGGTCTGGGAAACGCTCCTCTCTTACCAGCACTGCATGGTCTGGGAAACGCTCCTCTCTTATGGGCACTGCATGGTCTGATCAGTTCCTCAGGATGCCCCCTTTAGTCTCAGTTCTCCGCAATCACAAAATCCAAATCTCAAATCTCCTGGCGCCAGCAAACCCGCGGAACTCCTTACCCTGGTCAGGGTCTGTGTCTGTCCCAAGAGACGCGGCTGTCTGCCATGCGGTCTCCCTCCGACCCTCTGGGCTCAGGTCTGGCAAACTTTCCTGCCCAGATCCCTGGTTTTTAACCTTTCCAGGGGAGGTCTGCCCTTCCCGGCTGCAAACCGTCTCACCAGCTGAGTAAATTTGCCAATTCGGGGTGGGTGTTATTAGTTTCAGCTGCTTACTCCGTTTGCTCCGGGACAAGACCTGGGACGCGTCTGCCTATATCGCCGCCATCTTGCTTCCTCTGTCTTCTATTTCAATACAAAATGCCATCTTTCCAGTAGGCCTAAAACTCCAGAGCTAGACATGGCAATTACAAAAATAATTGTAATTTCTTTCAATGAAGAAGAGCCTTACTCAAAGGAATGATTTAGCTGAGGTTTTGCTGAACCCAAACCAGAAAGAAATAATCAAAATTAAACCTCAAAATAATAAAAAGAAGAAGCAGAAGAAAGTGATCTCCAGGCTAACAAGGGTTAGTTTTATGAACCTCAAGCCAGAGGTACATAGCTGACACAAAAGGTCTGGTCATGACAAAGGAAGATTGATGAACTAACTTATGTGGGGGAAATGGAAAATGCCAAATGAGGCATTTTACTGGGAAGTACAAACTATTTATCTAACCTTCCCTAATAAACATACTTAGAGAAAGCAGTATTGAGAACATTTCAATGTCACCATTATCTATTGTTAGTTCACTGGCTTTGTTACATTAAGAAAAATGAGTGTCCCCAACAGATTCCCAGAACACTATATTTGCTTCTAATGATTGTTCTAGATCATTGATAATTATGAACTATATGGAAGTACTTTGAAAAAAAAAGACCTGAGGCACATTTAAATATTAGGATTGATAATAGCAGAAAATCAAAACGGAAGATGGTGCACATAACTCTCTCTCCTTTTTCTTGAATGTACAGACATAAGTTAGGTTATATGGTCCCTAACAAAGCTAGCCAAGGCTGAGACAGAACTTTCCACTAGGTCAATTTTCCATTGTGCCATTGCCAAATTCTCATACTCTTAAATTCAGATTATTCATCTAAACCTGAAAGTGAATTCCATAGACTCTCCCATCCTGCAAAGGTCTTCTAAAAACTAAAGGAAGTCAACTATCAAATTTTGTAAAAAAAAAAAAAAAAAAAAAAAAAAAACAGATAGATTTTAAATTATAAAAACAAATTCTGAAATTTGTATTGATACAGCTGTCTTAATGCATTGAGTGAAATAATTGATGTTCTCCATATTCTAATTAGTTTTTATAAAGGATTAAAAAGCATAAAGTAATCTCAAAAATCTATGGGGCTGGGGAACAGAGTAGAAAGAAGGTTGATAAAAACCTTCTACTATGAATTTTGCTTTAATGGACTTTTCAATTAACCAACATCTGGTCCTGATTGAATTAGTTAAGAAACTTTTTTCCCATCTATAAAGTATTTTGATGTGAAGGTGATAGGGTAGTGAAGAGCAGAAAATCAGCTGTATCTTTTTTACTGCAGGAAAGCAGAATTCAGTGAGCAGTAGGTACACTTTGAGGTTATCATGTTATGCCCCGTGTCCCAACACCCAGTGCTAAATGAAAATACTATAACATAATGGTGATTTATAGTCTGTAAGTTAGTAATTTCCATAGGTTAGGGCTAAAATGTGTATAACTTACGTATGCTGCTGCATGCTCATGAGTTCCTAAAATGCCAACTGCAAGAACATTAAAAGGATAAGTGATACTCATTATTTATTGGAAAATAAGACCTGAAAGGCACTGGATCAAATTATAATATGTTCAGTTATTCTTATGCTTTCCCAACATTTAAAGAAAATTGAACCTGTTGCTTTCAGGAGTGAATCAAGACTGGAAATAATTAGAAATTTCTGAAAATCCTATTAATGTATTAGGTTATTATAATCAACTAAGTGAGCACTAACTTAAGGTGATTTGAGAATTGTTCTAAAAAAGCCATGAACTCAGACAAATTTGTTTTAAATCAATAAAAATTCTACTACACAATTTGACCATAACAAGCATATTGGAAATATATATCACAGGTTAGTAGCAAAAAAGAAAAAAGAGGGAAAAAAATTGATATTATGACCCATAGCTACTAAGTGCTATATCAAAACTACTTCCCACTGATAGCAAGTCAATAGCTGAGGTCCTATAATTTAGAAGCACAATATAAGACCCTTTAAATTATCTAATGTCATTATCACAGCAACTTTGTAAGGTAGATGCCAGCCCTATTTTGCAGATAGGAAAAGTGAGACGTAGAGAAATTAGGTAACTTACCAAATATTACATTGCTACTAAGTGGAGAAGCCAGGAATCAAACCCAAACAATATAATTGAACCTGCCCTCAGAGACCATATGTGAAAAAGAACAAATTGACTGCCTAGGAGTGGAATCACATCTTTAACATTGTATTCCAGTTCAACAATTTTACATAGTAGAAATATTTAATTTTTGAAACCTTTAGAAAACTTATTTTTAAATTTATTTCTAAGGATAATTATTTATAAGACAACTGGTCTACACATTCAAGAGGTCAATATCATTGGGGGAAAGAGAGAAGAATGTTCTAGAATAAAATAGAGACATAACAAGTAAATGTAATGTATGGTCTTTATTTGAGTCCTAGTTAAAACAAAACAAGTAAAAATACTTTTGGCAAAATTTAGGAAATTTTACTATAAACTGAGTTTTAGATTCATATGTGAATTATTAATGTTATTAGATGTTGCTTGTGTTATGTTATAAAAAAAAGAAGTTTTAGAGGTAAATACTGAAATATTTACACATTAACTTTCATGATTTATGTAATTTACCTTAGAATATTTCAGCAAAACAATCAATAGTAAGCATCTAAAGCAAAATGTTAACAACTGTGAAATCTAGGGAATGAGTGCATGGTTGTGCTCTATACTACTCTCTTCACTTTTCTGTATGTTTGGATATTTTTCAAAATAAAAATCAAATTTTTAAAAATTTTACATATTAAAAAATTAAATGTTTATCTTTCAGCTCTAAAGCAATTGTTCTTCACCAGTATTTAGTATCTTGTTATTTTTTTAACCTGCCCTTTGCTACATCATATTTCTTGGTGCTCCATCACAAGAACTGTCAGAGGGCACTCCCTCTGCTTACTCCCAGAGGCCACCCGGAAAGGGTGGAAGATCTGTTCCTGCTTGGAAGACCTGGGCCACAGTTGTTCGAGTCTACTTAAGTGTCATCAATCACTATCACACTACTATTAATCAAGTAAATTATTCATTGAGAACCTCTTAATGACACTATGTTCATTAGGAAGAAACTGATGCACAAAGGGCTACTGTCAACCTCAACAAATTACAACTATCCTTTCTTTGTCTTTGAAATCAAATTCTTTGACAGAAGTAACCTTATCCTAAATCTAATAAATTTCCCATTTCCCAAAAAGAACTCAACTGGAAAACTATAAAACCTGAAAATCCTCCTGTGCTTTCTCCTCTTCTGCTTCCAGTTACTACCCCAAAAGGATCAGCTGAAGGTAATCAATTGGACAGAACAACCTAAGAAGAAAGAGTCACACCAGGCCAGGTATATGAATATTTTAGAGGTATTGGGGACTAATATATTTTAATGTAAACTAAGCAGCTTTCAAGTTACATATATACATTAAGTAATAGCAGTCGTTATGCTAATATTCTTTTCTCTTCTTGTGAGCTGTTAAACTACATCATAGCAGGTTCAACTCCTGTGTTTATTTGAAGAAAATGTTATCTGTGGGGAATACTGTTTAATCTTGACAACAAAAGAAGACAATCTGATAGTATGTTAGTAACCTGATAAAATAACAAGAATTTCTTTCTCCAATTGGACAAGACATTTTTCTTCTTGATATACTAGTACTATACTCATAACCACTACTGAGACTTTACCATGGACTGCACATTGTCCTCAGTACAATTTGGAATTTATATTATTCCAGTGGATCCTCATGGCAATCTTAACATGTAAAACTGCAACTCACTCAAAGTCACACCTAAATAGCAGGGCTGGGATTTAAAAAAAGTGTGATTGACTCTAATACCAGTTTGATAAACCACAAGGCTATATTATGAAGTGTATCTAATTTACTTGCCCTAATATATACTCTTTCTAGATAATAACCTTTATTTTGTTTTCTGAAATCAAACTGACGTGTATATATTGTATACATGATTAAATAAGAAAAATAAAAGGCCATGTCTTTCCTTTATTCTCCCCTCATCCAATACATAGCCAAAAAGTAAAATGATATTTTGGAAATAGTTATTTTTAAAAATTTTTAGTAAATCTGTACTATATGCTAAGCATACTTATATAAAAATGAATAAAACATGATTCCTGTTCTTTAGAAATTTAGAAAAAAGGCATCAAATGGCAAGATCTTCAGTAGAATGAAGTTTCAGGACAAGTCTGTTTGACAGGTTTTTTGTCCTAAGTAACAGCCTCAGAACATAGAAACAGGAAGCATCTGTCTTATTTAAAAGAATCTCATGAAAAAATAATAAAAGAATATTATAAAACATTTACAAAACCATGTTTAGTAAATATCAGGTAGTTTGTATAATGGTTCACCTAACAGGAAACTTCTACAATTAGAATAGAAATAAGAATAAAATTATTTCCTTTCTTATTGCTAAACTTCCTAAGATCTTGCCCTTTCTAGGCAATCTTTAGTATCAGTAGAAAATGTTCATTCAAGTTAATTACAATAAGACTTTCTTGACTTTGTTATACTGCTTTCTCCAAAAAAATGTATATTAGCTTGAATTTTGCCTCACCACTATGGAGTAGACATATATAAACCATTTTCAGAAACAATTTCTCTTTTAAACTGTACTTTCTAACAAAATTTAGTCATTTACCAAAATGTGCCCCGGTGCCACAATAATATAACTAATAGTGATCCATTCTTCTGCTTTTCCTAGGAGCCAATAGGAAAAGATGAAAACTCTGCCACTGCTAGTGTGCATCTGTGCACTCAGTGCTTGCTTCAAAGTAAGTGTCCACCCAAACAACTTTTATTCTTGTGTATCAATAACAAACATCTAGTGTCTATACTTGAGACTTCAAAAGTACAACGTGCAATTTTCCATTTCCAAGAAGCTTGATATCTTTTGTTTTCTGTGGCACATAAGACAATGGATAATTAAACCAAAAGGAAATTATTGATTTCACTTAATTGATATTGATGTAGCACCAACTTTATCATGGGTGTGATGAGATCAGATGGAGATGCAGAAAACAGATCCTGTAGGGCCTCATTAGTGTAAAACATGGCGTCTCAGTATATGAGAAAGCCTCAAGATGATGAGAGTGACATGACTCTGGGTCTGAAGAGAAAATGAATTGTAGGAGACAAAAATTGAGGTAAAGCCCAGTCAAGAAACTATAGCAGTGGCCCACATAAGAGAAAATGGTGACTTGCACTAAATGTCAGCAATTAAAACAAACCATGAGGGTATATTTTGGTGATCACATCTACCATAACTCCTGCTGCAGTTGGTGTATAGTAAAAGAAAGAAATGAACAAAAGAGCTACGTTTCAGACATGTCACATGTGAAATGACTATTAGACTTCTACAAGGAGACATTAAGAGGCAGTCAGAAATACACTGTCTGGAGTTCAGAAAGAAGTCAAGGGGTGACGTCTGTATTTTGAACATATATGAAAACATGGGACCTTATGAGATCACCCAAAGAGATTGGATATGGATAGAGAAAATGGAGGAACTACAAAAGGGAACAGGAAAGCATGGTTTCAAAAACAAAGAGATTACAAAATGGACTCTATCTTTAAGATATTTAGGGTTGCCCTAACTGGTTTGGCTCAGAGCATCGGCCTGCGGACTGAAGGGTCCCAGGTTCGATTCCAGTCAAGGGCATGTACCTTGGTTTCGGGCACATCCCCAGTAGGGGGTGTGCAGGAGGCAGCTGATCGATGCTTCTCTCTCATCGATGTTTCTAACTCTCTATTCCTCTCCCTTCCTCTCTGTAAAAAATCAATAAAATATATTTTAAAAAATTTTTTTTAAAAAAGATATATAGGGTTGGTTTAGAAAAGAAGATTAAAATTAATAATGATTCAAGGTGATGCATAGTGGAATAAGTAACCATATTTGCCTCTAAGGCTATATACCTATATGTATTTGTTCACTTTTATTTTGACAAATTTGAAAGAAGGGTCAAGAAGTAGAATGTAGATTTGTTGCATGAAGCTGAATAGCCTCAGAATATTATGCCTAAAAAAGTAGATACCTTATTGGTAGATAGAACATATTCTTAGATACTTTCATATTTCCCCACTTACCACATAATATTGCCTCACAAAAAAAAATCTTGGGTTTTTCCCTGGACCAAGTGCTAATTTCTGTGATTCTAGCAAAGAGTGCACTGAAATTGGGCTCAGAAGATGTGAGTTTAAGCTTATCATCTGAACATCCAGATGAACCTGAGTTACAACCTATCTATAGGGCCCCAATTGCCCAATGTGAAAATAGAATAACAGTATATGCTTCGCTAGGCAGTTGAGAAGTAAGTGAGAACACATGCATTTATAAAATGTACAGCACTGCATAGATGTAAAAATGTTGACTATAAGATTGTTATAATTTCTATTTATATGCCAGTTGTTAAGAGTTTCCAGTCGAATATGCCTGGTGATATTAGCTTTTTAATAAGTCAAATTTTACTTACTACTTTGGTGACTAAAAACCTCTAGGTGGAAAGAAATGTTATTCCAATCAACACAAATCATTGTGCAGCTGTGGAATGACTAAAGCCCGGTCTTTATTTTAAGGAAGCCCTTCAAGGTACTTCCTATAAATCCAGGCACTTAATGAACCACCCCTTCCACAGTTCAGGATAAATAAAGCCGCCCAATTCTCCAATGCTTCCAGTGAGAGAAAGAATTTCCAAAGACCTTGAATATGGGGAGGTGGCTCAGGAATCCCTTGACTTGGTCCTTAGAAAATGGATGTACCAGAGTGTGGCACCAGCTCGCAATCGGAGACCAGCCCTGGAGTTCTAACAATAACACACTGTGCTTTTATGGAATGAGTTTAGGGAGCAGATAGTCTGGTTGCTTTCTTTCAGATGCTGCCAGAAAGATTGAGGGGATGTATTCTGGAATCAGATAGGAGCCCTGTTAAACATTACTTAAATATACTGCTTCCTTCTTCTTTGGAAAAAAATTACAGGTTTTCAAATGATCATAAAAAGAGGCTAGTAACCAAAAATGAAGACAGTTAGTGTGCTTCCTAATTTCAAGTGAAAGCCATTTTGACCTTGTGCTCTTCTAGTTCTCTTCCTTTCTATTTCTCTATTTCTCTTATGGCCTGATTTTTCCTCCTCCTTCAACTCCCAAATTTTAGCATTCCTATAGTTATTTGGGGAATTTTCAGCTTCCTCCTACCCTTCCTTTCTGGCTCCAGGTGTCATGTGCCTCTCTACACCTCTCCCTCTCTACACCAGCCCACTCTCCCCTCACTCCTCCCCTCTTCTCCCTCTCTTCCACCACTCTCCCGAAAAGTGTGGTTTACCTATGGACACACATTCTCCTAAAATTTACTTAATCTCTCTGGGATTCAGTTTTCTCATCTGTATAATGAGGATAATAATAGTACTCACCTTCTGGTGTTGCTAAGGAATTAAATAAAGTCATATTTGTAAAAAAAAAAAAAAAAAGGTTTTTACAAATATAAATAGCATGTGAACAGGCAAATGAGGATATCTTTAACACACTCTCCCTGGCTTATCCATATTTACTATCAGCACCTCCATACTTCAGTTATTACGTTCAAACGTTTAGAAGGCATTTTCTACTCCTCCCCCTCTCAAGTTTGCCTAAACCCAATTCTAATCAACAAGTTTTGTTAAAGGCATCTATAACTGTCAATCGTAATAATTAGTCAAACTGGTTATTTGAAACAAGTTCTATGCACCCTAGCTGGCTTGGCTCAGTGGATAGAACATTGGCCTGTGGACAGAAGGATCCCGGGTTTGATTCTGGTCAAAGGCGTATATCGGGTCCTGGTTCGGGCATGTGCAATGTATTTCTCTCACATCGATATTTCTCTCTGTCTTTCCTTCTCTTTTCCACTCTCTCTAAAAATCAATGGAAAAATATCCTCGGATGAGGCTTGAAAAACAAATTTTTCTATGCTAAGCTAGCATTAAAATAGAATTTTAATTATTTGCTTCATATTAAAACATCATAGATACTGTTAATAGCTGAAACTTTTTCACATCCTAATAAATACCTTTAAATATTAAGATTTTATTCAATAAAAAAATTTCTTTATTATCAATTCATGCATTTATTCATTCCATAAATATCTAATGGTGCCTGTTATGTGCCAGGTATAAATTCTATATATTGGGCATACAGGGATTAACAAAACAAGTTCCTGCCCCCTCATGAAGTTCATCATCTCATTAAGGAAATGAACAGCATACCTATTTCAACGCATATTAGTCATGCAATAATAATTTTGGATCTGGAATTTAACCTAATCTGAATTATTTTCTAAATGAGTAAACTGAGATCCAGTGAAATTAGTGACTTGCCCAAAGTCATGCAGTTATTTAATGGCAAATGCAAAACAGACCCAAACCCCCATTGGCTGCAGTGTGTTTCAAACATGCTCCTGTAAGAGCTGGAAGTCCTTCTTAAATGAACTAACAAAACAGAAATAGGCTCATAGACTCATTGCCAGAGGGAGTTTAGGAGACTGGGCAAAAAAGGTGAAGGAATTCAGAAGTACAAATTAGTAGTTATAAAATAGTCATGGGGGTGTCAAGTACAGCATAGGGAAAAATATTATAATAACTAAGTATGGTGCCAGGTGGGTACTGGAAATATTGGGGGGTCACTTTGTGAAGTATATGATTTTCTAACCACTATGCTATACACCTGAAATTAATAAAAATAATAATAATAAATGTAAAATGAAATTTAAAAATAAAATATTTTTTAAAGATTTGGAATTTCTTCACACCATCCTCAGAGACCACCTCGGAAGGGAGGACTGAGCTGGTGGGATGCAAGGCACCCCATGCCACTTTAATCAGAGAGGTTTTGTGTTTATCTGGGTTGTATACTGAATCTCAGGAAAAGATTCACTTGATCAATTTGACCTGCAAATTTCATGTTCAGAAACCTACTGCCCTCTAATGGATGGAATCTCCTGAGAGGTTCAATGATCAGGGGAACATCCCAGATTCAGTTACAGATTCCGGAATTCTATGTTCTTCTGTGAGAGATCTATGCAAAACCATCAAAGTTATGTGGATAAGAACTTATTATTTTTTTAAATATATTTTATTGATTTTTTACAGAGAGGAAGGGAGAGGGATAGAGAGTTAGAAACATCGATGAGAGAGAAACATCGATCAGCTGCCTCCTGCACACCCCTCACTGGGGATGTGCCCACAACCAAGGTACATGCCCTTTTCCAGAATCAAACCTGGGAACCTTCAGTCCGCAGGCCAAACCAGTTAGGGCAAGAAGTCATTATTTTAACTGTGGTTGTTCTTGAATAGGAATTGAAATGTCTTGGATAATTTAAGTTTCTAAACAATGCTTTCTGAAGTCATTTTTTAGTCTGGGTGTGTGTTAGTCTCTGAGGAAGCTAACTTAGCTGAATGACTGCTAAGTCTCTCAGGGGTTGTCTTGTTGCTTATGCTAAATTCTGTCTCTGGAGACAGCTTTACAGTGTGGGCCTGGAATGATTTATATATTTGGTGGCCTAAAAAAAGGGTTCTTGTGGAAATTATCGAGAGGAAAAATGTGACCTCTTCTTGCTTAAAACTTTGGGAGGTGCCCCTTTACCTTCATGTTAAATTTCTTTTCCTGCTTTAAAGTAATATAATTAATCATTTAAAATTCTAATATGAATGTAATACAGGAAAAAAAACATAGCCAAATTGCAATATGTTTAGAGATAAGAAACTAAAACAGCCCAGCTGGTGTGGCTCAGTGGTTGAGCATCAACCTATGAAGCAGGAGGTCACGGTTAGATTCCTGGTCAGGGCACATGCCTGGGTTGTGGGCTCAATCCCCAGTGCAGGCTATGCAGGAGGCAGCCAATTAATGATTCTCTCTCATCATTGATGCTTCTATCTCTCTCTCTCTCCCTCTCCCTCTCTGAAATCAATAAAAAGAATTTTTTTAAAGAAACTAAAATAGTGATGTACTCTAACTTGAATAATGTCAGCCATGGTTAACAGAGCTAAGAATGTTTATCTTGCAGAATATAGACCCAGATGGCATGGTAGGTATTTTTAAATTTTGGAGGGCTCCAAAATCTTCCATGTACTGCCAAAGCATAGAATTAAAACCAAGAATGGAAACCTGAAGTAATAAGTCTCTATTCAGTTAAAAATGGAAATCTCAAGAAACGACTTTTATTCCATAGCAAGAACTCTCTAGCTGCTAAAGTCTAGCACGCCACCTTGGGAAATATAGTAGTGAGTTTCCAATCAGAAGAAGTTGTCAAGCGTGGCCTGGACAACCACTAAGGAGGTGTATTAGAAAAAGATCAAGTATCATATGTACAGTTGGGCAAGATCAGTATCCTTTTCAGATGTGAGACCTTTGAGAAATCATAAAAGCTGTAGGTCCTCTATTTAGACAAAATGAATAAACAATAAAAATTTCTACAGTATCATAGGATTCATGGGTCCCTGACTTTCTGTAATTCTAATTTTACAATGATAAAGTTAAAAGGTAATAGCTAAAGTTCTTTCTCCAATTTGAAAATTCTAAACACTAAGTTTCCTACACTATGTAGGCTATGAAGTTGAGTTGGGATATTTGTTAAGTTGATTGTTTGGGTTTTTGTCATTTTTGTTTTTTGATGATCATAGATATGAGGGTGTGATTAAGAAAGGACTTCTGGATCTCAGTTTAATGTCTTTGACTGAAATTTCATGGACAAAGGATGGCAGCAGGAGAGCCCTTTTGCTCAGGCAGTAACTTGATCATTTTCTATCAGAAAGATTAGAAATACAAGCAAAAAAGAGCAGATATAGCTAGTTCTCTAGGTTTGAACCCACAGGAATATATCCATCTTAGTGAAGTAGGAATAAAACAATTGACAAAAAGCAACTCTCTAATAGCAAGGCATTATTGAGATTTGGTGAAATTAGAAGGATAATGACTCAACTCACTGCAAACTCACTTCTACTCCCAAAACTACACAAATACTGCTCATCACACTTCATTAGTATCCCCTAGTTGATAAATCAATGCATTTTCTTTCTTTTCTTTAGGTCAGTGAAGGTCAAAGAAAGGAATGGAACATATATCACAGAAGGAATCATGACCATCGTGGATATATATTAGACCACCAATCACCGTTTCATTCTCAGTTTCGACCTGGCTGGGCACAATTCTATCACTTGTCTCATCACCGCAGATACTACAGACCTTTGCCTTCAAAGTGGGAAAAATACAGAGGCCAAAAACATTACTGGCCCCCTAAGTGTTTAGATAAAAATAACACCGTCATTGAGAATAATACTTCAGAGGCTACCACCCAAGTTCCACTTATAAATCTCACATCTAATTCTGTCAAAACTACTCCCTCTCCAGATGTGGAACCTACTCAGATTTTTGTCACCACATCTGCAAGAGAAAATACTGGCACCACAGACTTGTTTGCTATGACATCAACACAACAACCCCCAAATACACAAACACCACAACCTTCTTCTGCCTCAATAGAGAATACAGTTTCCCCTGCTACTGAACAAGAAACTTTATCTCCTACTCAAAAGGCATTTCTTCAATTCTTGCAATATGTAGATAACATAGTAAAGACCCTTTCTGATCTTATAAAGCGTTCATAGTACATCATACATTATGAAGTTCTCTGTCATTAGATAGGATTGATGAGTGCAGAACTACTACCTTTACTTTCACCACTCTTCTCAAAGTAAAATTATAATATTCCTTAAATTTACAGCACTATCACTAACCTTTGAATATATACACCTCACATGACCTATTAGCAAGAAAAACAAACTCTAGCTCAAAAAATCATGTGCATGACCATGAATTAGCATCACTTTGTGAAAACTATAGAGATAGCACACTGAGGGAGGGAACGGTCATCAGATAAAAAGAGAAAATTGTATAAGTCACCAACCATTTATTGGAATCCTAAATGTTGGAAATTATAAATTCACTACATTGTTCCCCTAAACCAAAACTCACCTAAGTTATCTAATCCACAAATAGAAAGAATAAAATGAAGTCTCTCTAAATGAAGAAAAATATTTCATTATCTATAGATAGACCTGTCATTGTATTACTGATTAGTGGCAAAAATCCTCTAGACAATTGTGTTAAGCCTTAATTCCATTGCACAAAATATGGAAAGGGAAAGTTGATTCGAAGTGCAAGGGAAATTTGGCATCAAGCACAAATGAGGACTCCAACACTTGATTTCTGAGAGCATGTAATTATTTAGGCTTCATGATTGACATTTATTGTATTATATCTACGTTAATTTCAATCTAATGTGCTTGATTCTAGACTGTGTGAACCACTAAGAAGACTTTCTATGTTATGTTCACATGGTGCTCATAATATTTTATTATTAATTCAAGTAATTCAATTTACTACTAATGCAATTAATTTATATTAATTCAATGTGAAATGTATTCAACAGTGAAATATTCTCTAAACCTCTTAGCCATATGTTTAAATGTGTTTTAAAGCAAACCATGTCAAAGTACTGCCCTGGTGTCAATTTTGCAAAATTGTCTTTGAAAATAAACCCTAACTCTAGTCAGTAGAAGAATAAACACTATCCACTTGATATATAGAGATAATGTTCATCTGTGATGTGAAGGTGTTTTCATTTTCTGTCACTACTTCTAAGAACTCTAATGATTACATTTAAATTTTTTGCCAACTAATAAAGACTTTATGCAGCAATCTATTTTCATTTTGTGTATTTGGAAGCTCCTTGTCTCACTTAGATTCTGAGATGGGTGAAAAGAGATCTAAATGAAGATTTGCATTTCATTAAAACTGCCACTAATTAGTCAGTGACCTGGTTAGGGCTATCAATATCTCTGAACATCAGTTACTTTCATCTTTCAAATAAAGTGGTTAATTTATTTAAATTAACTAAATATTTACTTAGTCTTACTTATTAATATGTTTCCAACCCAGATATTGTGTTTGCCCTATGCTTTTCACTTAACTCTCTTCCTTCTAGTCTCATCTTAATGTCGATCTGTATTTATTTTAAAGGAAGAATAGTAATTTTCTCTAGGAATACTCCCCAGTTTTAGAATAGTCAAACTATAATACCCTAAGGCTGAAGACTTCACAATTATCAGCATGTACTTCATTTATATGAACAGAAATTCTAAGTCAATATATAGGATGGAATGGAATGGAATGGAATGGAATGGAACAGAATGGAATAGGATAAAGAATCACATTGTCCTCAGCAAGAACTGTGTACATTATAACAAACACTATACCAAATTTCTTTGAGCACTGTGAGAGACAAAGAGGAAGCGATTAATACACGGATTAATCAGAAATGGGTTATGTAGTCTATGGCCTTTTAGTATTAGATTTCTGGTATCTGATTATGTGTTTTATCATTATAGAAAAAAGTTAATATTATACAATTTCTTTTTACTAACATAATGTGATTAGTTAGGAAGCAAAATGAGGAAGAATTCAATTTCTTATTGGCAAAAATATCTAAAAACTTTGTAAAAGAGAATATACAGATCAACAATTTTAAAGTTTGTGACAATTGCACATTTTAATTGAATCTTTATAAATTGCCTTTAAAATAGCTCACCAATGTCCCACATACAAAGAGGTCGCTGGTTTGATTCCTGGTCAGGGCACAAGCTGGAGTTGTGGGCTCAATCACCAGTAGGGAATGTGAAGGAGGAAGCCAATAGATGGTTCTCTCCCATCGATGTTTCTGTCTCTCTTCCCCTCTCCCTTTCTCTCTCCTTCTAGAAATCAATAAAAACTGACGCTCTAATGCATTACTCATAATGATATTCTTGAAAATGAAAACTTATAACCTCCAAATTTAAAAGACACTGAAACCAAGCAGCTTTACTTCTTAAAATCACCAAATATCCTCAAAGAATGAAAATTGTTAAGTTTAGGCAAAACTATTAATAATAAGTATATGGAAGGAAAAAATGGATCATTAAAATATTGAGAAAATTTACCTTTTAGTGTGTGTAAATATAGTGGGGTTTTTTTTTAAATAAATCAGCAAATTAATTAAAAACTACTTCTCTTTATGACAATCCATGATTCCTTTCCTGTTGGTGCTATAGGAAAGACAAACACAGTGGCTTAAAACAATATTTATTGTTCTATAATCTGAAAGCCAGAAGTCCTAAAATCAAGGTGTTTGCAAGACTGCGTTCCTTTTGGAAGACCTAGGGGACAAACTGTGTCTTTGTCAGCTTCTCAAGGACACCTTCATTCCTTGGCTTATGGCCCCATTCTTTCAAAGCCAGCTGGAAAGCATCTCCAAATTCTCTCTCTCTCTCTCTCTCTCTCTCTCTCTCTCTCTCTCTCTCTTCCCCCTTTTGTTTTAGCCTTCCTCTCTTCCTTATAAGAAAATTTTTTATTATAGTTGGCCCATTTGGATGGTTCAGGATCATCTTTCCACCTCAAGGTTCTTAACTTAGTAACGTCTTCAAAGGCCTTTTTTCCATGTAAGATAACAGATTCACAAGTCTGGAGATTTGGACATGACATCTTCAGGGGGCAATTATTCTGTCCCCCACAATACATCAGCTCATAAAACATGTACTAAGAAGAGTATTTAGGAGCATTGTTTATTCTGCTGGTACAGCCCGGTATGTATTTTTGCCATGTAACTTAATGATAGCCTTGATAGAGGAAATTATATGACTCTTTTAATGTATACCAGATAAGTAGTACATGGCAAGATGGCTTTATAAAGAAGTTGTTATGAGCCATGCTGTTTATCAGATCCATACACTGTCTGGTATATTAGTGCTGGTGTTCAAGATACCCTGATTTTACTTCGTAATGACCTCCAAGTGGGAGGAAAGTGCTGCCTGAGATTCGGAGGCGCCACGGAGTCGCCCTCAAGTGCTTCGTGTAAGTGAAAAGGTGAAAGTTCCCAACTTATAAAGGAAAGGAAAAGCTAGCATGCTGAGGTTGCTCACATCTACAGTGAGAGCGGATCTTCTCTCCGTGAAAGGGGAAAGCCAGGCTTGACCTTGGGCGGGGAGGATGTGTTGGCCACACTGAAAGGTGGACCCGCACGTGGCTGGGTCCTTCTCCAGAGAGCCCCTGGGTTCTGGGGTGCCGGCAGGATGTAACTCGTGGCCTCACCATAGACAGTGTTTTGGGACTTGGCTGCTCTTAGGATCTTGTGCCTGGAAATAGCCTGAAGTGGCCCAGGAAGCAGAGCATTGGTGCCAGTAGTTCTCTAGCAGGGACTAGGGCCCAAGGCCCCAGGGTTGGAAGGAGACCAAAGGGGTAGCTTCCCTGGAGGGATACTAGAGCTTCCTCTGACCAACCCAGCTCTTCCCCTGTGCTGTCCCAAAGTGGCTGCCCCAGCTACGGATGGATACCTGCTTCTTCCAGAGAAATAAAACTAGTTTCTGTTTTATGATATAAAAAAAATAAATAAATTGGTGCTGTGTTGCGGTCACACCTCAGACTGCCAAAGTTTCGGCCAGATTGAGTGATAGGTGCTTAACGACAGAAAAGGAGTTAGAACCCTGGCTGGTTTAGCTCACTGGATAGAGCGTCCACATGCTGACTGAAGGGTCCCGGTTTGATCTCAGGTCAAGGGCAAGTACCTCGGTAACAGATACCCCAGGCCTGGTCGGGTGAGTGCAAGAGGCAACAAATCTATGTTTCTGTTTCTCCCTCTCCTTTCCACTCTCTCTCTAAAAAAAGGTGGCGGGGGGGAATATCCTCGGGTGAGGAATAACCAAAAATAAAGAGGAAGGAAGGAAGAAAGAAAAAAGGCATTAGATTTGTGGGTGGAAGACATGAACTGAAACTGTGTCCTGATGGAGGGCAGACATTGAGCCTTCAGCAAGGGTCCCCAGACATGAGGGACACCAAGCCATTGACTGCAAGTGAGGGACAGTATGACTTGTTTATGTCTCATTGATCAAGGCTAACCACATGGCCAAGGCCCTTGTGAAGGGAGCCTCACAAGGATGTGGACAGAGAGAGTATAATCCATCAGTGGCCATTACTCTAATATACACCAAGAAGTATTTCTGGACAGCCTGAGACTATGCTATAGTGCCTCATTTTCGACTCTTTGAACCCATAACTTCTCCTTTAAAACACTTAATTGATTGTATAATTTGATATTTAACTTCGACTCCCTAGCAAAACATGCTCCTGAAGACAGAGATTATATCTTGTTCACTACTCTGTCTTTAGCACAAAGTGAATGTTTGTGCATGGTAAGCAAAAGAAGAAGAAGAAGAAGAAGAAGAAGAAGAAGAAGAAGAAGAAGAGGAAGAGGAAGAGGAAGAGGAAGAGGAAGAAGAAGAAGAAGGAGAAGAAGAAGAAGAAGAAGAAGGAGAAAAATTTGTTGCATTGCTTAAATTTAACCTTACATACAAGCGCATTAAATATATTTACAAAACTGACAAAAATGGTTAATATAATTAAATTGGGAGATGTATTTATATATCTAGAAATATAAGATGAACTCCGTATGTGATCTTGGATCAACAGACTTTACAAAAACCCAGGATGAAAGAACATTAAACAAATATTTAAGATTATTAACATTTACTAGAGGCCTGGTGCACAAAATTTGTGCACGGGGGGGAGGGCGAGGGGGAGAGGGGACCTCCGCTCAGCCTGCAATGACACCAGTGTCCCTCACCCCAGCCTCTGGCCCGAGGCCCCTCCCCTCCCTTTGCACATCCAGGGCCACTCCCTTCCCCTCCCTCTGTGCAGCTGGGGTTCGGACACTGGGCTTGAGTTGCCAGGGCGACGCCACCAGCATCCCACCCTGGCCACTATGGGCCATCTTTGTCATGGAGTGATGGTTAATTTACATATTACTCTTTTATTAGATAGGACTAGAGGCCCGGTGCACAAAAATTTGTGCACTCGGGGGGGGGGGGGGGGTCCCCCAGCCCAGCTTGTGCCCTGTCACAGTCTGGGACCCCTTGGGAGATAACGACCTGCTGGCTTAGGCCTGCTCCCGGTTGGCAGAGGGCATGCCCAATCCCTAGGTGCAGCCCCTGGTCAGGCTCAGAGCAGGGCCGATTGGAGAGTCGGGGCGCCGCCCACTGTCATGCACAGAGCAGGGCAAATCGGGAGGTTGCGATGCCACCCTCAGTCATGCTCAGGGTAGGGCCGATTGGGGGGTTGGGGAACCGCCACCTGTCACACTCAAGGCAGGGTCGATGGGGAGGTTGCAGCACCACCCCCTGTCATGCACAGAGCAAGGCTGATCAGGGGGTTGGGGCACTGCCCCCTGTCACTCACAGAGCAGGGCCGATCAGGGGGTTGGGGCACCGCCCCCTGTCACACACAGAGCAGGGCGGATCAGGGGGTTGGGGCGCTGCACCCTGTCACACTCAGGGCAGGGCCAATGGGGAGGTTATGGCTCTACCCTGTCACACACAGAGCAGGGCCCGTGGGGGGGGAGGGGGTTGGGGTGCCGCACCCTGTCACACACAGAGCAGGGCCGATCAGGGGGTTGGGGCGCCGCACCCTGTCAAACACAGAGCCGCAGGGCGATCAGGGGATTGGGGAGCTCCCCCCTATCAGGCACAGAGCAGGGCTGATCAGGGAGTTGGGGCGCCTTCCCCTGTCACGAACAGAGCAGGGCAGATAGGGAGGTTGTGGCCTGGCCCTCTGTCACACACAGAGCCGCAGAGCGATCAGGGGGTTTGGGCACTGCCCCCTGTCACACTGATCCCGGTGCCAGGAGCCTCGCTGCTCCACTGATTCCGGTGCCGGGAGGCATATTACCCTTTTACTATATAGAATAGAGGCCTGGTGCACGGGTGGGGGCCGGCTGGTTTGCCCTGAGGGTGTCCTGGATCAGGGTCGGGGTCCCCACTGGGGTGCCTGGCCAGTCTGGCTGAGGGGCTGAGGGCCGTTTTCAGGCTGGCTGGTAACTGAAGCTCCCAACCGCTCCTTTTTTTCTTTTTTTTTTTTCCTATTCTGGGCCAGCTTTAGCTCTGAGGCCTCGCTGCTGAAAGCAGGTTTCTGGCCTTTACCTTCTGTATTTGATACAATGTTGCGGTCTGGCTGGCTGAAACCCGGCTGACTGAAAGCCGGTTTCTAGGGTTTTGTTTAGCTTCTATATTTGCAACATGGTTGCTTAGAGTTGCAGCTGAGAGGCCGGCAAGTCAGGTGGAGAACGTTGGAGTCCACGGTCACTGGAGCAAGCAAGCCTCCCTGTTCGCTTCAGTGCATGGCTGCCAGCCGCCATCTTGGCTGACAGTTAATTTGCATAAGGATATGCTGATTAGCCAATGGGAAGGGTAGCGGTCGTATGCTAATTACCATGTTTCTCTTTTATTAGTGTAGATTATTGAATCTAGTTATTACATAAGTCATTGAGAGTATATGACCACCAGTTGACCCTCAAGCTGGATCTGGGCAATCAGAGGCTCCTGACCTTCACCCCTGTTCTACGTGCCTTCTCTGCACCAGAAGCTGCCTCAAGGATGCAGCCTTGAGAGAGTAATGTGTTTTTTGACACCATGCATGACTGACCCCAGATGAGGCCTCTATATTAATTTTTAAGATTTTGCACCCTAGTCATGCCTCATATAAATGTTCCCTGGCTTATTAAATCTGCCACCTTCCAAACTGGAGTGGTCTGCCTCTTTCTTCTGTCTCTCCTTACCCTCTGTATAAGTTTCAGCTTTCACCTGGAAGCTCTCGAAGCTCAATAGTGCATTTGGTATTTAAATTCACTTTACAATTAAGAATACTATTGTAAAAGTGAGAAGAAATAATGCATTTAAAGATTTAATTAACAAACACTGTCTTTGACCTTCACCACATTATCCCAAGGAACCTACCATGGACAAATAAAACTCAGATCTTCTTTCCTGACACAAAAGAATATTATAAATGAGTCATTTGCAATAAAGTTCAGGGTGATTATTTAACCTTCTTATTAACATAGCCACAGAAAATGATTGAAATGCCAGCATTGTTTATTGTCAGTCCATTAGCCCTGCTTTGTTGGAAATTAGAGTTGATCTTGCTTTACACATACTGGAAATCAATATATATATATATATATATATATATATATATATATAGCTTTCAATTTCCATTATAATTTGGGAGATCTCTTCTATCCTCTTATTAAAAACTCTAAGAAGACATCAGATTACTGTGTTATCATATCAAATTAGTAACTATAAATATAATTGACACAGGAATTACCAGCACACCATCTTAAACTTCTTAAATAAGCTATTTGTAATATGCATTGAAACAAAAAAGTCTAAAATTTTCAAAGACATTATTAAATCAGGATTTCATATTTTTAGTGAGGATGGGTTCTCTTCAATCCCCAAAGCTTTAACTGAGTGGAAGCAGTGTTACTAATAAAATCCATTCGTATCTTGTACTGTGGACCCTATTATCAACTGTGTTTTTCTCCCCACTGAAAGTCCAGGCAAAACATGGGAAATAACATGAGATTTTGCTGAGGGGAGAGGGAGGAAGAAGTGGAGGAGGATATGAGGGACTAAATGAAAATGGACAGAGACTTGACTTGGGGTGGTGAACAGACAATACAATGTACAGATGGTGTGTTGTGTTACCAGGAAACACCCAGATGGGCTTGGGCTTCCTGTCGCTATTTCTAATAATGAAGGCAAGGTTGAATTATATTAGGCGTTTATTGAGAAGGCTAGCCAACCATGAAGACAGGGCGCTTACAAGCATCAAATCCTGCCTTCCAGGTGCAGGGGACAGGATTATACAGGGTAAGGGGCTAGTGTGAGGCTGGAAAGGAATGCAGTTATGTGCAGGCCTGGGGTCCGCATACATCAGCTATTGTAATTAGTCATCAGGGGATGAGATGATGTTGATGAGATGCTGTTTTGACTCCTGGTAGGTCAGTCTGATCATGCTTATCAGTTCAGCTTGCTGGATTCACAGCTGAGTCACCTCCTCAATCACTTTACACAGGCCTTGGAAAGGAAACTTAAGAAAAATGTAATCCCCTAATTCACATATATAAGAAACTTAAATACCTATTCACGCAAGTATATGTGTTCTAAGATTTAAAATAATATGATTACTTTTAGATTAATTCGGGTGCTGTATCTATCAGGTTATAGGTTCTCCTGGTCCCCCTTATGCACCTGAAGCCTGTATAATTTTGTTAACCAGTGTCACCCCCATAAAAATAAAATAAAAAATTTTAATTTAAAAAAAAATTTTAAAGAGTCAGGCTTTATGTGCTCAAATAAAAGTTGTCCAAGACCTTGCTAAGTGAAAAAACACAAGTTTAAAAATATGTGTACTATAATCTTAAATTTTGATAAAATGTTAACATTAATAATAAATACTATCAAAGAATTTTAAATGCATACAAATATGTACATATCAAATCTTTAAAATATTACCCTAAAAAGTGGAGATGTTTATGAAGGACCTTAACTTTCTACAACATTATATACTTCTTCAATATCTAGGTTGTTTTAAAAATATTTACTATGAACATATGCTATTTCTGTGATTGAAAAAATTAATAATAAAATGGATTTTTAAATAAAATCATCTCATGAGCACACAATGAAATACACAGATGATCTGTAATATAATTATACATTTGAAAAATTACATATTATTAACCAATGTCACCCCAATAAATTTAATGTAAAATATAAAAAATTAAATAATCTGAGATTCCATTTTTGCTCATTCATCTATTGTCAAAAGAAATCACACATAGACTCACAAAAGCCAAGTCTCAAGTTAAGTTTTATTTTTCCCAGAAAATCCATTCAAACTTGTACTTTCAATTTTATCCTTCCCACATGATTTTCTAAAAGATAGTAAGTTCACAGTTGAAGTTCAATAAAATCCATTTGCTTTGGTTCAATAGCAAGTAACTTGAAAAATGTACTTGGACCAGCCCAGCTAGTATGGCTCAGTGGTTGAGTGTTGACCTATAAACCAGGAGGTCATGGTTCAGTTCCTGGTCTGGGCATATGCCGGGTTACAAGCTTGATCTAGTCCTGCAGGAGACAGCTGATCAATGATTCTCTCTCATCATTGATGGTTTTTTTCCTCTCTCTATCTCTCCCTTCCTCTCTCTGAAATCAACCAAAAATATATTTTTTAAAAAATAACTTAGACCAGCCTGTGGTAGTCTAAGGAGAATGAGGTAAATCTGAGTTTACTTACAATTGATGGTCTATGCATTGTATTTCAGCATTATATTATAGTCATGTTGAGTAGTATATAATTTAGAGTATGATGGACTGTACTGGGTCCAGGTAAGGCAGTCCCAACATATGTTCATGCTAGCTTCATGGAGGAATAGTTTAACATTATGAATATGTGTTTAAATCTAGACCTAGAGAGATATGATTAAGCTTCCAAAAGGTTTATATGATTCTACTCACGAATATACTGTATTTATTATCATCTGCACATTCTGCTCCTGCTATGAGATTCTGGGTGGCCTTAATGTTCCACTCAGTTTGACTTATTTTAGACACCTTTTTCCTGACTATTGGCCCTTGACCTCACTTTCCTTGGAGCATTTTCTTTAAAAAACTTTAAATTGTCCCCTAGCCGGTTTGGCTCAGTGGATAGAGCATCAGCCTTGGCCGATTCTGGTCAAGGGCACATGCCCAGGTTGCAGACTCGATCCCCAGTAGGGGGTGTGCAGGAGGCAGCTGGACAATGATTCTCTCTCATCATTGATGTTTCTTTCTCTCCCTCTCCCTTCCTCTCTGAAATCGATAAAAATATATTTTTAAAAAACACAAAACTTTAAATTGCCAAGTCTTTTGTTGCCACTTTGAAAGTAGATAAAATGTCTTGCATTTTCTTGCCAGTTTTACAACCCAGGGAATGCCTTTCTCTATGACTGGGGAACCTTCGCTTTGAAACATAATCATCAAGAGAGTGCCCCTGCCTCCCAGGCTCTGTGGGAGGGTAGGAGCCAACTACCACAACCTAACAAGATTAACTAGCTAATGCCAATTAACAAATACAGATGGCCTAATCATATTGGCCACGCCTCCCCCAGTGTCATCCAATCCTTTCCCACCAGCTCACCCCAGGGCTTAAAAACCCTCCCACCTTTGTCTAAATGGGTCTGAGTTCAATCTCTCTCCCTGTTGCAATGTCTTTAATGAAGTATTCCCCGCCTGCTTACTAGTAACTTCTCAGTGCAATCTTTCTTTGACAGCAGTCAGGAAGTTCACATCTCTCTTAGAGAATGCCATTGCTCTCTCTGCTGACTATCTTGATTGTGCTGACTTCCTCCCGTGAGAAAACACTGTTCGAGTTACACAAAGCCATGTTCTTCTGTCAACCCATCCTATGTGACATTTGTCAGTATTATTTTTAGGAAAATGTAACAGGGACAGCAATATTCAGGAAAATTCCAGTATGTTTAAGTTAATTTCTATATTCTATATAATACATATAAAAGAGCTATAAATTTGATGATACTTAAAATGTGATTTATTAAAAATATGAAACTGATGTTTCAGTCATTTCTAAAACCTTGTAAAAACTCAATTTAAGACAAAAATGGATCGTATCTAGACACACACACAAAGTTAAGTTTCAAGTGATAATGTGCTTTGTGCTTCTCAACAGAAGAGTAGTTGCATGAAAATAAATTTTCCAAGGAAGTAAGTTTGAGCTATGTGAGAGGAAGCACATTCATTTATTCTAGGGCTTCTGGGAGCTTTGAGGACACTCATAAGATTATGAACCTCTGAGAAGCCTTTGGCCCCTTGAGTGTGGCTGTTCCTAAGCCTTAGGCATAGCCTAATTAAGTAAATAACAATGTACCTACCTATATAGTTTAAGTTTTAAAAATTTGGCTCTCAAAAGAAATTTCAATCGTTGTACTGTTGATATTTGGCTCTGTTGACTAATGAGTTTGCTGACCACTGGCCTAGGCAAAGGTATAAAATTGAGAGTTAACAAAATTTGAATTCTATTTAAAGACATGGAATTGAGTGAGATCACATAGGGAGAGAGGTGGGAGGAGAGATTAAAAGGAAAGGGAAAGGAAGAGAATAAAAAAGAAGCCAAAAAAGAAAGCTTAGAACTAATTCTAACTTTTCTAAAGATACAGAAAATTAGAAGGAAAAATTAGGGAGGTAAAAGAAAAACTAGGAGGGTAGTATCATGGAAGGCAAGAGAAGGAAGTATTTCAAGAAAAAGTCAGTGGTTAATGGTACAAATGCTACCCAAATGCTGAATGAGATGAAGACCAAATAGTGTCCCTTATCGCTGACAACCGGGAAGTCATTAGTAACCTTAAGCAAGAGCAGTTTTGGTAGAGTGGCAGGAATGGAAACAATTGTGAAATGACTACATGGGGGTGAAGAAAAAGAGAGAGAAAATGCAAACAATTTCTCTGAAAAGGAATTAAGAAATGGGCAGCTGTTGGATAAAGATGTAGAGTCAAAAGAGTTTTGTTTTGTTGTGGAGGATGTTGGGATGCTGATGGAAATGATCCAAGAAAAATAGGTGGGGAGATGCCTACTGGAAAATGAAAGGGCGAGGACTACACCCTCTTTTGGGTCCTCCATTTTATTCCTTTATCAATTCACAGCTGAATTTTTTAAAAGGCTGAGTTGTCAACAGACATCATAATACCCAGTGTCCACTTCTTAACCTTTAATTCACTTCTCATTGTACTCTAATTCAGTTTTCACCCCCTTGACTATAATTCCTCAGTTCACCAATGACCTACTTATAGCTAATTTAAATGGACATATTTCAATTATTATTGTATTTAACCTCTTAGCAGCTCTCCACAATTTGATCATTTGGTCATTCTTAAAATACTCTTACTTTGCCTGTGTAAAACCACCCTCTCTGAGTTTTCTTGGAGGTCCTGCTTCTCCTCAGTCTCTTGTACTAACTTCTCTACCTCCATCCACACTTCAAGACACTGGCTTTCGGCATGACTAAATCTTAATCGTCATCTATTTTCATTTTACATTAGAAATAGCAAATTGACAACCTATCAGCTAAATCCCCCACGGTCTAGCATAGTGTCTGAAAAATAATAAGTATTCCATAGATATTTGTTTGATTAATTAATTAGCCATAAGACTAGAATTCAGTTGGGCTTAGGATAGGGGGATGTGCAGGAAGCCACCGTTTGCCAATACTGTCATGAGCGTGCACCAAGGAATGTGGGAGGCCGATGGACCTTGAGCATTAGCAGAGCTGATGCTAGGCACCAATTTTTCATGTTGAGATAGCGGTGGCTCAAAGCAATTTCCTGACCTGATAGCCTCCAAGTAAATGTTTACTGGACCTTACTGATCTTTACTGACCTTTGAGACTGTCTGTCTGCTATGTGTTTGCCGTGCTTTACTGAGGGCAAGATGTGTATTTAAAACTGAATAAAAAGCGGAGTAGGTGAGATCTTGGTGTGTCTCTTCAAGAAAGAGGCTCCACATGGCCCCTAATGCCTTCTAAACTCGTATTCTTGTACAGTGGGGCCTTGACTTACGAGTTTAATTCGTTCCGAGACCGAGCTCATTAAGGAGCTCGTTAACTCAAATTACTCTATCAACTCAATGCAAAAAAAATCAGCCAAGAGACAAGTGGTATCTCAAAAAACTCGTTAGTCGGGACACTCGTAAGTCAAGGCCCCACTGTATAGCATTTTCATTTGTGCATTGGCCCCTCCTTCAGATCCTGAACCTCACCACAAAGGTCACAGCAGGGATGCAGACACATTGTGAAACTAGCCACTAAAACAAGCTCCAAGACAAGACTTCCTCCCCACCCAACTCAACAGGTTCCCACACCAGCTACCATAAACTATTTAGACTTGACAGTTGATCAAGAAGTCAGCAGCTGTTGCTTCAGAAGCTCCTTGACATCTGGTGATTGAAAAAAACACAATTAGGAAGTTATTTGGAGTGCTTAACCCGAGGTCTACAATCAAGAAACTCAGACCTCTAAATTATATAGGCAAATGAAGGCTAGCTTACTCCCTTTTGAGGGTCAAATTAAACACTACCATCATTTTACATACTTGCTCCTCTTCTAAAATTCAGTGATGGTTTTTTATCCTTAACATTCTTTCTAATCAATCCTGAGACAATCAGCGAAGAAAAACTAGAACCAAAAAAAGAACGGAGTCTGATTCACCTGCTTTCAGGCCAACTTCATCTCAATAAAAGTCTGATCAAATTCAAATTCTTCCTAATTATGTGATGTGATAGGAGTGTTAGCTAACACTACACCATTGCAATCATATTATAATAAACATATCAAATCAAGGCTGTACACCTTAGGCTTACACAATGTTATATGTCAATTATATCTGAATTTTTTAAAAAATTAACTTCTCCCAAAACCAGCTGAGGAGCAAAGAATCCTCATAAACTCACCCAGAAATAATCAGTCAGCCAAGACTTGGCTTTACACAAATGCATCAAGGACCAACTAATCAACAAAGAACTTCCTCATTCCAGACGCAACCCCAAACAGCTGTTCATTCAAAATCTAGTGCTACACAAACTCATCTGAAACCAACTTGTGAGAGAAGAGTTTTCTTGTCCAAAGATCATCCAAAAGCACTGTTTAGCTAGAACTTGGCTCTATACAAATTCATCAAAGACAAGCTGATCCTCAAAGTACTCTCATATCCAAACAAGCTCTTCAGCAAGGACCTACCACAAACACACTCATCCGAAACAAGGCAATATACAAAGAGTTGCATCATCCAAAACTTTTCTAAAAACAACTGCCTCACCCTGCTGGTTTGGCTCAGTGGATAGAGCATCAGCCTGCAGACTGAAGGGTCCCAGGTTTGATTCTGGTCAAGGGCACATGCCTGGGTTGTGGGCTTGATCCCCAGTAGGGGGTGTGCAGGAGGCAGCCAATCAATGATTCTCTCTCATCACTGATGTTTCTCTCTCTCTCTCTCTTTCTCTCTCTCTCTCTCCCTTCCTCTCTGAAATCAATAAAAATATATTTTTTTAAAAAAAATAGCTGCCTCTATCAAACTCATCTAGAACTAACATCAGGAAGACATTTCCCTGCCCAAAGCTGGTCCAAAAACAGATGTTTAGTTAAGACCTGGATCTATACAAAACCACTTAAGAAGAACTAATAAGCAAAGAGCCAACCCATCTAAAATGTTTCATCCGGTGTTGCCTTTCCATATAATCACCCAAGAGAAGCTATTAAGCCAAGAATTGTTCCATCCAAAGATCCCCATAAAACAGCTATTCCATCAGGAGCTTGCTCTCCAAAAACTCATAAAAAAACTCAATCAAAATCTCATCTATCAAAATACTTTCTAAAAGCTGCTACTCATTAAAAAAAACTCATATATCTCAATCTTGTCCAAAGTCACATCAAAAAATGCCTCATCACACCAACTTCATCCAAATCCACTTATGAACAAGACTTGGACAAACAACCTAATGAAAATTAGTTTTTCCTTTCTGTGCTTCTCTATCCAAATCCACATTGAGGGTTTTTTCAAGCTCTCACCCTCAAACAAAACAACTACTATAACTTTCACTGTTCCTGCTACCACTACTTTAAAGCAACTTCTACCGCCACCACCATATCTGCTATAATCCCCACAGTAACATCTACTGTACCCATTAGCACACCACTCCATGCTACAACAGCCAAGAAGCTGGCACCTACATCAATTACTTTGAAACAGGAGTATCTCCCTGTGATGGCACCAACCTTACACTAACTCTGAAACACATAATCTCCTCACCACAGAATCATATACTGATCTTTCATTTGACTTTGAAACAACCTATTTTCCTGCTAACTTCTACAAAACTGAAAGTAATTACCCAATTGGCAGTATTGTATTAACTCTGAGACTACATAAGTTTCCAACAGCATTCCAGAACCTTATGTAAACCATCATACCATCATACAAACACTGAAATCATGATTACTCCTTTACACTAGTACTGCTTCTCTTATCCCTCCCATCAGCATCCTCATTTGTTGCCATTTGCAGGACATTCTTTCCCAATTTGAAAATCACCTACAACCAAGCTTTTTTTAAAAATTTTGTATGTGTGTACTTCTAATAGTTGAAATTTTTCTAGATAAACAGAGTACAATGTTACTACAGTCTATGAAACCCCTAAGGTTGTCTAGTACACATTGTGTTCATGGACATATGTGCATTTTTCTGAGGAAATGATGTATAGATTCAACCAGATTCTCAAAAGGATGCATAACCCAAAGAATCTTAAAACTAAAACCAATGTGAAAGATCAAGAAATGTCTAGACCTACAGGGCTAAGAGATGTCACCTATAGTCTATAAAACACGTTAATGAATCCTGATATCCTAAGGCATTTCAGAAAAATAAATTACTTCACTGTTTTTGCTGATGTCTTTTCCTTGTATAGTTCATATTTCTTGACTCCTAACTCCATAATTATATTATTGCAAGTTATCTGCTTTCAAACTTAAAATTTCTTGCTTAAGAAATTACTCAGCCTCTTAATTGTCCTCGTTTATTTTGGTCATATCCCACTGCCTGCTCAGTTTCCAAAGGGTGTGTCCCATTCCAGCTTGGGGTTGGAAGCGTGTCTACAACAGGCAATCCATGGGCAGTCAGTCTCTGAATCACCTGAAGCCCAGACAGTCACAATCAGTGACTCAGTTCAAATGAGCAGTTCACCAGCACTGTACTCTAGGCTGGCGATGAGACACAAGTCTCTTCACCTAAGCCCAGGAACAACAGTGGTCTAAAATTCAATTCTGCCTCCACAAAAAAAGAAAAGAAAAGAAATTAAGGAAGCCCTCCACCTACACATGATTGGAAATAAGGCCTAGAAGAAAGTGGGTTCCCCAGAGTTATAAGTTCCCCTCCACACAATGAAGCTTGAATATTTAATGTTCTCCCTACCAAAGTGAAAGCTCCAGTAGGGATCTTTGTCCTTTCCATTCACCGTTTAATTCCCAAGGACCAAACCAAAACAATGCTAACAGTCCATAGAGTGAATATATGTTAAATTAGGGGTGAGAAGAATGAATTGATTGAATACAAAAATGAATGAATGTGTCTATGAAAGCTCGTTGCTTCCTTTCCACTTCTTCAGCATTTATGTTCTGTTGCTCCTCTCAATATTCACCCCTTTACCATGCAGTTCTCTGTACTGTCAGTCAAATTTAGTCTTCAAATCCACGTAAAGCCCCATCTCTTCTCTGAAGTCTTCCCTCACCACAACGCCCCGTAGTGTGTACCTCTACGATTTTATTCATCAACATGTAGACACCATCTGGTGCAAAGCAATGTTAATGTTATTAACATAAAAGACACAGAAGAAATATAAGACAAGGCCCTGAGAACTCCCCATCTAGTTCAAGAGAAACATACAACAGAAAAATAATGCTTGATTAAGAGCTAAATGAGTAATAGAAACAAACAAAAATACTACAGGTGATTAGAATTAGGTGTCTCTCCAACCCTATCTTTCACTGATACTCTTACCCCATTTTGTTCCAGTAAGTAATATCATTCTTTCATGTCTAGGTGTTGGTCTGCCTGGATGGTCTCCTTGAATTCTTTTTTTCTTTCAATTTCAGAAAGGAAGGGAGAGGGAGAGAGAGATAGAAACATCAATGATGAGAGGGAATCATCGATTGGCTGCCTCCTACATACCCCCAGGGGGATTGAGCCCCCCAACCTGGACATATGCCCTAACCAGGAATCAAACCATGACCTGCAGGTTCATAGGTCGACACTCAATCTCTGAACCACACTGGCCAGGCCTCTCCTTGAATTCTTAGTAAATTTCTTTTTATTCTTCAAAATCCAGCTCAACTGTCAACTCTTCTATAAGCCTTCTCTACCCTTTGGCCCTCAACAAAATAACCGCAATCCCCTCCATGCCTATGTAAACTCCTAATATTGCACTTACTGAAAATATAATTACTTTTAAACCTCATATTCATTGAATTTTAAAACACTTGTATCCTTCAATACAATACTTCTATACAGAAATACTTCTGTACTTCAGTACAGAAATACTTCCACATGTGTAAAAAAAAGTATACAAATATCCATTGTACCATTTTTATAATTATAAAATAAAATGGAAATGGATTAAATATCCACCTAAATGAAATGTAATGTAATGTAACCATGAAATAAATCTCTATGTACTGACACATAAAGATGTTCATTATTTGTTAAGTAAACAAAGTAACTTGCAGAGCAATATGCATAATATGCCTCATTTTTTAACTCACAGTTATATTTTGATGTTTGAGTTGCATGTTCATACATACCTGATAAAACAGGTACATCTGGAAAGTTATTTGGGAGGGAGATGGAGGTGAAGAAGGATTTTAATTTTTTTAATTGTCTATACTTTTGTTAATTACACAAACCCTGTCTTCCTGAAATACCCTCTACTCAAAGGGCAGACATTGAGTAATATGATGTCTGCAGCTAATAACTCACCTAATGAAGTGTTGGGAAATGAAAGAAACCAAATGATTTCACAGCTGAGTCCTGATTGGTCTCTCAGTTGCCAACCTCCTAGAGTTCAGTTTAAATTCCTTCTACAAACTCACAACTCATCAAAGGATAACATTTTTCACCCCAGGAACTGAAGAAATCAACTGGACTTTGAAGATTTTTTTTCACCTGTACATTTTGCCTAGTGGAGAGAAAGGTAACATTAATTGACTGTGTTTCAAATCAGAGCATTCTGGGGTTTTTTCTTTTAAGTATCATCTTCTCTCAAAAGGAAAAAAAAAATGGAGTGAAAGAGTAACATTATTCTGTTGTTATAGGTAGCAATTTGAAGCATGAAGACTGTGATTCTACTGTTTTATCTTCTGGGATCAACTCAGTCGTTACCAGTAAGTGCAATATGTTTATCTTATGTACAACCCACCTTAGCAGCATCTTAATTACACACCTAGTTCTCTTCCTGCCCTCTGTTCTGTGACCCATCCCCTTAGTTTCTGAGTTTTATTCTCCAAGGTGAAAAATGGTAAACTAGTCAAGTGTTAGTGCGAATTTCAATATACTTAACATTCTTAAAATGCATCGTAGTAGAACTTCTAAAGGGTGTCCCAAAATTCACACAAGAGTAATTTTGATAGAAAACACAGGTTTATAATTAAAAATTGTAAATTTTTTTATTGATCCATAAAGTATGCAGTATAGGATTATGTATGGAATAGCATATCAGGTAAATGGCCTCCACGGACTTGCTGGCACATACGCATTCTTTTGTTGAAATTTTCCATGACAGTTTTGCATAAATGTGGCTGAATTTTGATGAGGCTCATTTTCATCTTGATGGCTTGGTTAATCGACAAAATTGTCGCATTTGGGGTTCAGAAAATCCACGAGTGATTGTTGAGAAACAAATGCATTCACAACGTGTCACTGTTTGGTGCGGATTTTGGGCTGGAGGCATCATCGGACCATTCTTCGAAAATGCGGTTGCTCAGGCAATAACAGAAGAGTGCATATGTGCCAGCAAAGCCATGGAGGCCATTTACCCGATGTGCTATTCCATACATAACCTTATACTGTATACTTTATGAATCAATAAAAAATTTACAACTTTTAATTATAAACCTGTGTTTTCTATCAAAATTACTTCTTGTGTGAATTTTGGGACACCCTTTATTAATTTGGCAGAGCAATAGGGTAGAAATTAGGAGAAAAAAGAACCCCTTAGATTATATCTACTCAAAATGAATAATTATTTTAGTTTCTAAAAAGAATTTAAGATTTTTTTGAATATATTTTATTGATTTTTTACAGAGAGGAAGGGAGAGAGATAGAGAGTTAGAAACATCGATGAGAGAGAAAGATCGATCAGCTGCCTCCTGCACATCTCCTACTGGGGATGTGCCCGCAACCCAGGTACATGCCCTTGACCGGAATCGAACCTGGGACCTTTCAGTCCGCAGGCTGACGCTCTATCCACTGAGCCAAACCGGTTTCGGCGAATTTAAGATTTTTGTTGGCGACTATTTTCTCATGACTAAAGAGATAAACTGGATTTTCTGATTTTTCCAATTGGAAGCACAAAACATCTAGATCATCTAAACTCCAAAAAGACTACCAAATCATACAATTGCAAGGGAATATTACAAAAATTTTTGTGACTTTTGACTTAGACCATTTCATCACAAAATGTATTTACACAAAGCAGGATTTTTGAAGAAAATGAGCACTTGCATTTGAACACATACTCCAATTGTCCTCCAATATTTTACAGACATAGAGATGAGTGGTTTGGGCCTCTAAGTGGATTTCCCTTTGACTATTTGAGATGCTTATGTGTAGATATTAAAAAATAATTACAATATATGTATTTGCTGTGAAATAGCAAAATGCAAAGAAACATTTTAGGGGAGCTTTGAGCCCACTTGACACTTGAGTAGTCATCCATACAATCAGCAAATATTTATTGGAAACTCTCTATAAACCAGATATTGTGCTAGCTACTAAAAAACAGTGGTGAGGGGGAGAAAGGGCATGATCCTTCATGTTGTTCACTACAAATAGATGCTAACAAATAATTTTTTTAAAGAACTGTCAAATAATAAGTTGTAACTATGATTAGTCCTATGAAGGAGAAGAAGAGGGTAATCTTGTAGGAATGGGATGGGACAGACATGAATAGACAACCTCCTTGTTTCTTTCCAAATGATACATATGCCTTCTTGAAAGAGGTTATCTGCAAAAATACAACTTCTAAACAAGGTAAATTAGGAAGTTAATTGTTTTGTAAACCACAGATTTCCCACTTTACCAAATAAATTTACCGAAAGGTTCTCCTAAATAGGGTGTCTCTACTATATTTAAATTACCATACATTTTGTAAAAACTCAAGATAAATAAGACCTTCCAGGAGCACAGCTGTCATTCGAGGTAAACTGAGGAGTAGCATGCAGGTCAATGCAGATTGTTAATAGCCAATAACACGAGAGCAGGGGATGCAGGAGATGACACCAAGATATCTATTAGGTATAGCAGTGGTATCTGTCAACCAAAAAATCAGGACACATGGATGAGATTTTTAAAATTATTTGTGAGTTTATTGAATTATCATAAATGCATAAATGCATAAAAATGAGTCAATTTGCAAGTGTGGACTCTTAAAACAGCCTAGCACTTGTTTTCAGTGGCTCAAGTTTGGGAATTGGAGATGGGGCAGGTTGCATTTTCAGGAGAATGGGCCTCAATAAGAAAGTGAACTCGAGCAAAGACTTGAAGCAGGTGAGGGAGTGAGCCAATGACAGAGGGGATGGGTAGAGGTGAGGCTGTGGGGCAGGAGTGGGCCTTACCTGTCACAGAAATAGCAAATAGCCAACAGCAGCAGTAGAGTGAGCGAGGGAAATGAAATGAAATGGACAGTCAGGGAGGCACTGGGGCCCAGGGCAAGAGGGGCTGGCGGGCCCCTGTAGGTCTCTGGCTTTTACTCTGAGTGAGAATGGAAGCCAATGCAGGAGCTGAGCAGAGGAGTGAAAGGACCAGACTGTTGTTTTCAAAGGACCACTCTGGCTGCCGTGCTGACAGTAGATTGTAAAGAATGAAAAGAAATGTGCAGAATGTGTACTTACATATCTTAAAGCTTATAGGGACTTCTAAGAATAGATAATTCCAATCTTTCCTCTTAACACTGAGGGGAAATGTCCCAAAGTGAAACCAACAATTAATGGCAGCTCCAGGGTATATCCAAGTGGCCAAGGGCACATGCTGAAAGGCTACACCACATGGCCCTCTGAGATGCAGCCAGAAGCAAGGGTAACAGAGAAGCGGACCTGGCCAGGGAGCTTCCACCTGAATGCAGAGGGAGTGGGGAGAGAAGCTAAGGGAAGGATTCATTTCTTCAAGGGCCAAGAACACTTGGGGGATTCGGTACTGGCTCTCCCACTCACCCTGTCACCTTGGGCAGGTCACTTGGCTTGTCTGGGCCTCGGTTTCCTTATCTTTAAAGAAAACCATACAAACATAGGGTATCCCAAGAAATGTATACACACTTTAACAGCTGATCACGCAATTTTGAAAAGTGTTTGTATACATTTTGGGGACACCCTGTACATCATAAGGATCGCCAGCACATTTTCACCCCTTAAATTTAGTGCTTCTCAAATACACTAGAAAAATACTCTGGCCAGAAAAGGGAGTTCACTTCCATTACAGAAAGTGACTTGCCAGGCACAGGCAAAAGCAGAAAGCTTCGTTAAAATGCATTGGGAATTGTGGCAGAGTGCATTCAAGCATTGGGGAAAAGCAGATGTAAACGGAGCTAAGGGGCAGACTATGTATTTCATGCCCTGAGAAAAGAGGAAGGCAGTTACAGAAAAGAAATGGGAACCTGGGAACTACCACCAGAAATTCATGTGCCCTGCCACACACACCTCCTGGACTGGCATTATTCCACTCTGGTTCTATCTCCTGCCATGCATGAAATGTTCCAGGAAATTAAAACTGCTCCAAAACACACAGAGCCTAAAGGACGGACATTTTTGCATTGGGGACTACTAGTTACATCCTGTAAATGAATGGATAAAAAATCTCAAACACATCACTGCCTCGAAAATGTTTATCACAGATGCAGCTCAAACCTGCTTTGGGACTTCCTCCAACGCAGCTGGTTCCAGATCAGACAACCCTACTCAACCGGCAGCAGCCACATCAGGTGAGTCCTCCAACAGGAGCACTGCAGCCAGCAAAGGGAACGTGGTAAGACCAGTGGGTTTTAAATCAAGATTTACACGGAGTCTCATAACTAAACGAGAGAGCGAGGCTTTCCTTTTGGGAGAAAAGTAAAACAAGAATAAATACACTTTTTTGAAAATTTTGAGTCAGGAAAACAAAGCATCCTCATTCCTTTTCCTTTTGTCTGAACAATAATTTACTTTAGTAACCAAATCTAGTAAAATTTGAAAAGCAATAGCTATGGCTGTTGACAAAGCTTGGTCATCTGTGCCCTGTGATACTGTGACATGTCACGTGGTATTTGCCAGAGCCAACAGGGAGGTAATCTTAAGAGAGGTAATCTATAAAAATAACTGCAAATTTCCTCCAGTTCCGTTGTTGTTGATGAGCTAATGCCTCACTATAAAGTCTGTTTCTTCAAAGTATATTTAAATGCTTTGCCTTTATCTAGACTTTATGGAACAACAGATAACACCAGAGTCTAAGGTTTTAATCTATGGTCATAAACCTATCTTTCTCCTTGCAGTGGTTCTCAACCTCCCTAAGGCCGCGACCCTTTAATACAGTTCCTCATGCTGTGGGACCCCCAACCATAAAATTATTTTCGTTGATACTTCGTAACAGTAATTTTGCTACTCTTATGAATCGTAATGTAAATATCTGATATGCAGGATGTATTTTCAGGGGTCACGACCCACAGGTTGAAAACCGCTGCCTTAGGGAAACTAAAGCTTACATAATTTAGAAAAAGAATACAAAGTTAGATATGTAAAATTAAGTACTAAAGTGAATAATTAATCATGAAATCAGAAGTAAGAAATACACATTTTTAAAGCTGATAAATACCATAAACTAGATAGGCTGCTCAGGTGCCTCCCAGGGCCATGGAAGGGAACAACACTAGTGAAGCTTCACCTTCATGGCAAATCCACCCCTAATGGGAGCATAAGTTACTTAAGGATGTCCACCACTGGCAGGTTAGTGAAAATAGACAACCTCTCTCTCATACATCAGTTTCAATGCCCTGCAGGTCTTCCCTTCTTTAAGTCTAATACCATTGACACAGATGCTCACCATGGTGTCAGATCTGCAACTGGTAAGTACCCTTTTATATCATTTAATAGCCATTATTAAGTAAATATAATACCTAATGTTGAGTGTGTGTATATATGTGTGTACCCACAAATGTACACATATACACATATTCATTGTAGATCAATGGAAAGAGAGAAGACAGAAAAGACAGAGAGCTGAAAGCTATTCAACACATCATGAACTTTTTTTTTTAGCAAAAGGGACGCTACAGGAATTACAATTCTCAAGCCTTTACTCCTTTAGTTCTTCTTACCTCTTTTACAAGTTCCTCTCCCCATTTCTTCAGCAGGCCTTCCTCTCTTTTCCCCCACAACATGCACCCACCATTCAAATGCTATAACTGTTAGCTTCACCCCAACAACTAGAGAAAACCAGAAGGGGTAGAAGATTTTCATTTTTTATAAAATATCTGTATAGTTATTTAAACTATATATAGCTTAAGTTCCTTTGCTGATTAAAGTGGATTTTTATCTAGTAATCAGGTTTATATAGTAATAGATCCTATGCAGACTAGATATTTTACTCTGACTCTCAAAATTTTCATGGTGATACATCCTATGAAGAATCATTTCTTCATGAGAAAGCCATCAGAAAATTCCAGGAATCATTGCTGTTAGAGCCCAAACGGGAAATGCAGGTTGAAATTACCTAAGTTGTTCTCAGAGAATGGTTAAATGCCAAAGAAAATTTTAATATGAAAAAAGTTAATCAACCTATGGTTGTATTGGTAGACTACACAAGTCTTGGAACTTCACCTCTATATCTAATTCTAAATGCAATATAGTATGCATTTGCATAGTAACTTCTCCATGTAAACATATTTTACATTTGGTAAATACATGTTAGCTTCCTGAATGTCAAACTGAAACAATACAATGACAACCTTCTTTGCCTTACAGCTAAATCCTCCTCCTGCAGGAATGGCACCTGCTGCCCATACCCTCCCACTGGCCCTTGGGGGATTAAATGTTCAACAGCAGCTGCAACCCCAAGTAAGTTCAACAACAGGACTTCAGTTAAAAATTGGGGAGCGCCTTCTCTTAGGGGGAAGCCTAAAGAGGAGGAAATAATTTTTTCAAGGTTCTTAAATATTTCCTCCAGATAATTTGTAGAAGGATGTTCTACAGAACATGGAACAGTCTTTGACAATTTGGGTCTTGCTGAAAATCCATGAGAACACTCCTAGAAAACTGAGCATTCTGCCTCATAACCTCTCTAGAATACATTTGTAATGGGTAATAGAAAAACGTGAAGAGTTGGGAAGATTGAGAAGTCAGAAATATAAGGAGGAAAATGAGAAGTAGCAGGATTCTTCTCTAGCATGTTGTGTTTTCTATTGAAGACCTTCTGGGTGGCCAGAATCATCCCAAATTAAAATTAAGAGGTGAATAAAATTTAAATTCTAATCTCCTTTTTGTACCTTTTTGTCAGGCCTGCTCAAAAGTCCCCAAGTACTTTCTAGTTCTTACCTACTTCCTACCATCATTTGCTTTCATGGAAAACCCTCTCACATCCTATATCATAAAAGCCTAATATGCAAGTTGCCCCCTCGGGTGGTTCTACTGGGAGTTAAACCACTCGCTATGACATGCGCTGACCACCAGGGGGCGGCACAGAACATGGCGAGCATTGGTGACATGGCGCTGGCAGCAGGTGGCAGTGGAGGTGCTGCCAGCCCTTATGGGCCCAATGAGAGCGGGACTGCAGCGGGATGGTGGAGCAGTTGAGCATGCAACACCAGGCCAAGACGAGTACGAGTGGGAGCCTGATCACCCCACTGATCGCCCTGCAGATAGATGGCCACCAGTCCACCAGTGGCAGCAGCAGTGGAAGGTGGAGCCGCCACCTGGCTCTCAGGCATTGAGGGAGCTGGGCAGGGGCCCGGCCATGATCCATTGCCCCACAGGCAGGATGGTGGAGCAGGTGAGGGGGCGGCACCAGGCCAAGGTGGAGTTCCAGGCAGGGCTGCAGGGCTGTAAGGCTGGGGGTACAAGCTGGGGCCCAATCCCCAGAAGCCACTCCAAGGGACCCCACTCGTCCACGAATTTGTGCATCAGGCCTCTAGTTAAGATATAAAGGAGATATTTAGGACATCAAACACTTAGGGATGTGTTTGAATTTTAACTATGGACAAAGCCCAAATATCTACCTTTCTGAAACTTCTTTAAATAGATTATTAGGCTCTAGAGAAAAATATAATGATCCCTTTATGACTGGACTAAGTCATTATGGATAACTTATTCTCCCTACCAGATTATTTTAGCCCCACATAATGGTCTAATTTTTTGTAGAAGCTTTATTATTTATTATATGCATCATATATAGTAATTATAGAAAACTTAGAAAATATAGATGAGCAAAATAACCTCATAAAATTCAGTTTAACATGGGGGAGGAGGCCACAACATAATCCTAATGGTCTGGATTAAACACTGCCAGCATTCTAGGATATATCTTTCCTGTCTTTTTTTTTTTTCTATGATGTATTAAGCACATATTTTAAGAAAATTGCCCTGCTCTAACCTTGAAGTCAGACTTAGCACATATTTTTAAAAAATATGTTCTTACAATATCTAATGTTCTATCATTTGATTTTTTATTTAATAAATATTGAATAGTCTTTGTGTTTTGAGATATTCACTTATAACGTTGTTTTTAATGATTGCTTAGTTTTTTGTTGTATTACAAAAGTTTGGTGTATTTTTTTTAAATTTTGCTTCTATAAATTATGCTACAGTGAACATTTTTTTAACTAAGTCTTTGACCATATCATGATTATCTTCTTAGGAGTAGTTCTCAGAAAAAGAATTTGTAGGTGTGAAGACATAAAAATATAAGACTTTTAATACACATTCCCAAATTATGAAGCATGAATACAATAATGGACCAATATATCCTAACCATCTTCTTACTACTATGGACACCTCCAGGTTTTAATAAGAGTAAGCTTGTATTAATTAGTAATTATAATCAAAGCTGAGTTTAATTGACAAAATAATTTTAAGCTGCTCTATTTAAATTTTACCTCATATGAGACTAATACTTTTTTTATACCTTTGTCCAAAATAACAACACAAGACACTCTAAGCGGCTTCATTAATTCCTATTTGTGAAATTCTGTAACATAACTAACTTTTACATTTCTTTTTTAATATTGAAATGTATACTTGTACTTATATCCTACAGATATTTTAGAGCCTTCACTCAACATATTTGCTGCTTATATACATCTCAATAATAAAAGCTATTCTCTGAAAAAGACTAGAGAAATGGGCGTATAAAATGAACATCTCTAACACGTGATCCTGGCATGGTCCTTATGCCAACTGCCCCACTTCAGTTTCAGTTATTGCCCTTCTCTAACCTTGAAGTCAGACTTAGCACATCTTCGCATTCACTCCAGTCAAATGCATTAGTGGTCACTGTAGATGTTACTAAAGGGTCAGTAGAGAGGATTTAACAATACACATTCCCCAACATGCAATATCATAAATCAATCCCCATTCTCAGTGGAGATTCTCCACTCTCTTTAGGCTATACCACCACCAAGGATCCCCATACCTGCCCTCCTCCTGTGCACCCCAGTCCTTCTGACCCTGCCTTTCCAGGGTCCTCTGCCAGAAACTTGGGCACCTGTCCAGAGCTCCCATTTTTCAAAGCAAGGCCAACATGGTGGAGTGAACTCTAGATTTACACAACATCTGGTGAATCCTAGCTCTCCGCTTATTACCTGCATGATGTTGGCCAAGTTACTTAACCACCCGTGGCTCACTCTCCTCATAATTTAAAGTGGGAGTAAAATACAACCTACCTCTAGAGCTTTTATAAAGGTTAAATGAGTAATCATACATAAAACACTTAGAATACTTCTTACCACACAGTATACATTCAGCAACTATTAGCTATTATTATTTCAAATAATTTCTCTAGCAAACACTAATAAAAGAATTTATTTTTACATTGTTGAAATATTAAATTATCTGTAATTACTTAGACATCTCTAGTTTCCTATTTGTATCTTTTTGTTCATTCCAACTCATCTTTTTTTTAAAAAAAAATTCAATTTTGTTTTCTCCCAAATCTCATGCCCCGTCCCTCCAACCCCCTTCGCCATTGCCACCCTGAAATTAGTTGATTTTTGGTCAGTAGCCAGAGATCTAATGAAGAGGAAGAAGGCTTTTCTTAAAAGTATGTACTTTTTACCTTTTGTTACTATGGCTATTACTGTCCTGGGAAATAATAAAGTTAAGAGTCTATTTCATGAGACTTCCAAATCTTTGGGGTTGGTCGCTATTAAAACTTCTATTTTGATTACTTTCCTGACATTGTGTGAATCTTTATAGAAATAAAAATAAATCCTAAAGCCCTAGTTCTCTTTGACAAACTCTAGGTTAGTTCTTAAAGAACCAGAGCACACCAACACCTCATCCAAATCTGTCTGACTATAAATTCAGGACATTTACATAGTTACCAGTGACCTTTCAAAATATTTCTCAGTTCTAAGAGCTCTTTCAGTGCCAGGGATTATTGAACAATGTCATCCATCCTTTCCTTCCAGTGCTCTATTTTAACAGCGGGACTCCCAGGCAACCATCATGAAACTAACCATAAATCTTCAAGAATTCATTGTATTTGAAAATATTCACTGTGTTTTCACGTATCTTCTTAAATGCTATACAAAATAAACACATGCTTTTTTATCACATTTTATATCATTATTTCTTGGGATAATTTTCAATTTGGAGGTAGATTAAGGTCAAAATTATTTTTTGATCATCCAATTTACTAACGTCTACCTTCTAGATGTGCTGCCCTGTACAGGTTTTAAAATCTCCCTGGGTCTAACCTTCTTTTTTACAAATTGGATGAGTTCTGATAGCCATCCAGCTCTATGAATCTATACCTAGGATTATAGATGATACATTAGTAACAAATACTTATTGAACAAATGTTGCGTTTTTTAAGAAAGTCTTGATGTTGATATCATCCATCAGAACTTACCTTTGAATATGTTTTTTACTGAATTTATTATAACTTTTTTCTAGATGTTACCACTTATTGTAGCACAACTTGGAGCCCAGGTAAGGTTATTTCATATGATGGCTTTTGTTTTAAATCATCTTAGTGTGAAATATTTAATCTTGCCTCGATTCACCAAATAGTTGCCAAGTTTACTATTTACTTTGCACTGTATGAACACTGATAATAGCAAGAACACTTATTGAGCACTTACTATGTGCCAGGCACTGTTATAAGTATTTTATTATTTATTATGTACTATCTCATTTAGTCTTCAAAATAACCTTTTATAGACAATACTAGAGGCCCGGTGCACAAAATTCGTGCACAGGGGGAAGGAGTGGAGGGGGGGGGGCGTGTCCCTCAGCTCGACCTACACCCTCTCCAATATGGGAGCTCTCGGGGGATGTGCTACTGACAGCTTGGGCCCACTCCCCGTGGTTCTCTGCTCTCTGCGGGGTTTGCCTGCTCCACACCATGGGGTTGGGCAAGCATGCCCTGCTGGGTGCTGCCTGTGGGCTGCTTGCCTGGTCACAGTTTGCCACCACCACTGCCTAGCAGTCCCTGCTGGGTGCTGTCTGCAGGTTGCTGCCGCCACTGCCCAGCAGGCCCTGCTGGGTGCTGCCTGTGCCCCGCTTGCCTGCTGGGCTCACGTTGCTGAGGTGACACCACCAGCGTCCTGCCCAGCCTCTATGGGCGCCGCCATTTTTTTGTCGTGGAGTGATGGTTAATTTGCAGATTACTCTTTTATTAGATAGGATTTTTATTGCCAATGTGAAGGTGAGTAACTGGAGATACAGTAATGCAGTTACAATCACAGAGATAGTAAATGTCACAGGTGACACAAACAGTCAATTCTTTAAATCACACTGTTAAGACAAAAATAAGTTAATGGGATTGATCTGAGTTATGATTTCGGGGATTTATTTTTTTAACTTCAAATTTATTTATTAATTATATATAATTTCCCTAAAAAATTATACAAACATTGCTCTCTCTCTCTCTCTCTCTCTCTCTCTCTCTCTCTCTCTTTCTCGTGTGTGTGTGTATGTGTGCATGTGTGTGTGTGTGTGTGTGTGTGTGTGTGTGTGAAAGGTAATTCTTGAGATTACTGGTAAAATTACCAATGGTCAAGATCGAATATGAGCATCAGATGGCAGTTTTTACTTCTAAAGGCAGAATCAAATATAAAATTTAGATCAACTCTTGATTCCACATCTGGGAACACATCTAAGGAAATAATATGAAAGGTTTATTTACAAATATTTCAATCAAAATAATATTTATAGTACAGAAAAATATTGGGAGCAACTTAAATTTTAAAGAAAGGAACATAAGTTAGCTGTGCAACATTAAAGCCAATATTTTGTGATCATTTGGAAAGTCTTCTTATTAAAATAGGTCTGTAATGTGGTTAAATGGTCATCGTATAGTATTAAAAGAAAAAGTAAGACAGAAATTGTTTAAATGACATGACTTCTATTATACGAAAAACAAATGTGTGAAAAACATCTGGAAGAAAATATATCAAACTCTTCCAGATGAGATTATGTTATTTTTCTTCTTGCTTTCTTTCCAAGTTTCCTCCAATGTGCATCTATTACTTACTAATGGAAAAAATATTTTTTTAAAGTATGAAAGACTTCACATCACTCAAATAATGTTAGCTGTCTAATATCATGTGCTGACAAGAGTTTTGTAATGCAAGTCACAAGGCAGTTTAAAATTTTGTTGAAAATAAAGTCTATTTTTACAATTTTTAAAATTAATTTAAGTTTTTAAGTTATGTTATACACATCTTGCCATTAATATATTAAAATTTGTCTAACAATTTTTGTTATTATTTTTTAGGGTACTATCCTAAGCTCAGAGGAATTGGTAAAAACATTTTTTAATTACTAATATTTAAAATTCTTTTCAGTGCTAATACAATGCTGTTTTCTGTTCTCATATTAATAGTATCTTTGACCACAAACCCTAAATTCATTGTCTTCTACAATAAATTGAAAATTTTTATAGGTCTTTGCATTAAGTTAATATCCTTTGCCTAGGTGGGCCCTTTATCTTCATTATCCAGTTACTTTTCCATTAATTTGACTTAGCTTTTGTTTTCTGTATATTGATGTCAGATTCAATTTTATCCAGAAAACCAATGCATATTTTTACTTTATATTTATTAAAATCCAGGATTTTAAATTACTGAAATGCAATAACAGACATTTTTAATATATATATAAATTTTTGCAGGAAAATTTAATTTCCTTGACTTAAATTTTTAATTTTTGTAGGAAAATATATTTTTTAGTGTTTTATAGTGATAGGTGAACCTAAATAATGCTAATATAATCATTACTAGGCTCTTCTATGCATTTTCTGTAAGTCATTTTTAGAGAAAAATGAATTAATATGGTATTTAAACATGACATTGAAATTAAGAGTTGAGACATTATCTGAGAAGACAGTTTTTTTTAATTTTCTATTGTAGAAAAAGGTAGAGACTTGATAGATTGTCCATAAATAAAATAATGGGGCTGTATTGTCAACATTAACACATTTACACCTACGTTTACCAGTTTTTGAGCCAATTCTATATAACAGGCACCTAATAGATTTTTTTTCTTTATTGATTAAGGTATTACATATTGCCTTTAATCCTCACCAAATTACAAAGCCAAAGTTTTTAACCCAACTTAATAGATAAAGAAACTGAGGCTCAGCAAGCTTAAGAAAATTAGGTTCCAAGCTCAAAAACAGATCAAAAGCCATTTTTCTATCTACTATGCCAATGGTTTTAAAACATTTTTTAGTAAAACCCACAGTAACAGCTATATTTTTAATTCAGCTAACACAGACAGCACACATAGTACACACACACACACACACACACACGTTTCATGAAACTATATTTACCCTTATTATATGGACTACAATAGGTAATTTATAGTCTACTAGAGGCTCAGTGCACGAAATTTGTGCACAGGGGGTGGGGGGTGTCCCTCACCCCGGCCTGTACCCTCTCCAACCTGGGACCCCTCAGGGGATGTCTGACCGCTGGTTTAGGCCCGATCCCATAGGAATTAGGCCTAAACCTCCAGTTGGACATCCCTCTAGCAATTCAGGACCACTGGCTCCTAACCACTCACCTGCCTGCCTGCCTAATGCCCCCAACTTCCTTCCTCTGCTGGCCTGGTCACCCCCAACTGCCCTCCCCTGCTGGCCTGGTCATCCCCAAATACCCTTCCCTGCTGGCCTGATCACCCCAAACTGCTCTCCCCTGCTGGCCTGATCACCCCTAACCCCCTGTCAGCCTGATCTTGTCCCTAACTGCTCACCCCTGCCAGCCTGATCTTGCCCCTAACTGCCTCTGCCTCAGCCCCCACCATCATGGCTTTGTCCGGAAGGAAGTCAGACGTCCGGAAGATGGCCGGTTGACCTAGTCTAATTAGCATATTACCCTTTTATTAGTATAGATATAGACTATTCTTTTTACCTTGTTTTTAAAGGTGTGTACAACCCACCTGCTTTATTTCAAACCTATGGATATCATGATCCCCATTTGAAAACTTCTGTACTCTACTGCTGTCTCTCATGCAGCATACATTTAATTCTGGCTTTAATACCTCATAAGTCTACAAAGGTGTTTCCCAAACTTCAGTCCTGGACCTCAAATCAGGACAACTTGGAAGGCTGGTTAGAATGCAGATTTCTAGGTCCTGCCCTCAACCTAGTCCATCATAATCTAACAATGGAGCCTAGGAACTTACCTTTATAACAAATTCTTTGGGTGGTTCTTATGAAAACTAACAATCAAGAACCATATTCAAGGAAATTGAACTGAATCTTAATTGTGAGCTCTTGGCCTTTTTTATACCATGAAAACACCTACAGAGCTAGGAGGTCCTGGAGAACTGGGTCCTGTCTGAACCAGCCAATGTCAAAATATTCCTTCTTGCCCTAAACAGTTTGGCTCAGTGGATAGAGCGTCAGCCTGCGGACTCAAGGGTCCCAGGTTCGATTCCGGTCAAGGACATGTACCTCGGTTGTGGGCACATACCCAGTAGGGAGTATGCAGGAGGCAGCTGATCAATGTTTCTGACTCTCTCTATCCCTCTCCCTTCCTCTCTGTGAAAAAATCAATAAAATATATTTTTAAAAAATATTTCTTCTCAGGTGGAACTTCTCACAGTAATTTTTTTCCCTGGGGCGGGTGGCAGGGGAGAAGAAGAAGTGTGGCGGCAGCAGCATCCATTACCACTGTGCAGATCATTGACAGTTCAATAAAGAGTTCCACTGGGAAACCCCAAGGAATGCACAAGTGGCTGAATTACTAAGAGAAATATTTATGACCAAATATTCCAGTGCCTTTGAAAAACACATCAAAAGACAAATGAAGGGATGCAAACCATGAGATGAGGATTGATTAATCTACTTGAATTAATTTTGCCCATTAATTTTTAGTCTCCTAGATTACCTTTTAAAAAATTAGGAGCACAGGAAAGACTATGATTTCAGTTAATAACAGAGACATAGCCTGTCATAATTCTATGGATTTTCTGCCTGAATCCTACCTCTAAATACACCCGACTGGCTTGATTGTGGCTTTCCCTTTCTGAGGGAATTGCAGCACCGCAAGGAATCCCAGTAATGAAGCCAGCATCAGGCTTGGCTTAGGGAGAGAGACATTTCCTTTGAGGAGGGCCCATCTTTATTATTTTCTCTGACTCTACCTTCTCCATCCTGCCATTCCTACCCAAACATATTGCCCTCAAAGAAGAAAGGCTGGTTGACTGGCCTTTAAAATGTATTGCTTTAACTCTGTTTTCTGTTTCCTTCCCTCATTCCAGCCAGTGGCCCCACAAATCTTCACAGGCCTCCTCTTCCACCCCTTGTTCTCCGGAGCCATCCTGCCCACCAGCCAGGCTAATCCAGACATCCAGAACACAATCCTTCCTGCGGGACAAGCAGGAGTAAATCCTGCCATCCAGGGAGCCCCAGAAGGCCCCTCCCCGACCCCCAGTGGCACAGATGATGACTTTGAAGTGACCACTCCAGCAGGCATCCAAAGGGGCATGCACATCACCGAGGAAACCACTACCGGGTTCCCCCATGGTAAGTTCTCCCAGCCAGGAAAACGCCCTGGATCATGACAGTCATCTGCAGAGAGGGAGAGAAGAGTTCTTTGTCTTGTTGATAAATACAGATCTTAATAAAGTCAGGGAGCCCCTTTACTCACAGTAGTGCAGCAATGGGAGGGGATATTTTCACTCGGCCACCAACCCTACCGGCTGGACCCAGAAAGAAGAGATTTAATTGCTGGCATACATACTTTCCACCTTAGGTTGGACCTGGAAATATTTTGAAACAGACTGACTCACCTTTTCCCATCTCAGACACATACAGGCCCACAGCAGAGACAGTTCACCCATCATGATTCTTTTTTCCACTCACTGATCATGGATGAGCCTCCAACTTCTCCCGAACTTAATGCTACAAGCAGCCGCTAGTAACACACTGCACTTAGCACACAGACGAACCCGTGTGCCATTCTCCTCAGGTGGGACTTGAGAAATGTTGCAAAAATAAGCTCTTCTAGTGGGAACAAGCAAAGATAATAGTTTAACAAGTGTGTATGTCTGGAACCAAATGTCCTTGGGGATAAAAGAACAATTTGATATTGATACTCTTGCTCCTAGAAAAGAAATTCTGATGGCAGGTAAAGATGTTTAAATTCAATATGCTTTGACCTCATTTTAAAAGTATTTTCTTTTCTTCCAGGAATTCAGTAAGCTGTTGCGAATTTTTTCAACTAAACCACCTTAAGTGTGGTGATACATAGAAGTATTTGTCACTGAGCATATTATGAAAAAAATTGAGACGCTGAAGAATACCAGAAGAAATTCTTAGTTAACTAAAAACTTTCTTGAAATTTCAGAAAACATGTTCTTCCTAGAGAATACAGACTTCTGAAAAAGAGTAATTAAATAGATAATTTGTCTTTGAAATGTAACATGACACCATCTTGGATATGGATGACACGTACATTAAAACAAATTTTGAAAGCTGACGTTTTCTTCGTTGAGGATGGAAGAAAGTTAGACCTTTTTGGGGATGACCCCCAGGTCTAGGACTATCTGTAGTCGTGGGAATGGATACCCAGCAATGGAAGGAAATGCTCTGATTTCCTCACAACCACCTTAGGACTTACTCCCCAAATTTAATTTCAACATGGAAATTATCTTTGATTGTCTAGAATATACAGTGGAAGCAAAGAATTGTAAATCATATTGTTTCTCAAGCTACTTACATACAGAGCTAGTGATTATGGTGTTTAATGCTTAATTTTGGTATGTCTGAGAGTGAGAAACGATAGTGCTAAAAGTTATTATTAAAGGTGATTCTCTTGCTTCTCACACCTAAAAGGTAGAATTTAATCTGATTTAAGTTTATAACCTAGACCAGTGATGGTGAACCTATGACACGCGTGTCAGAGGTGACACACGAACTCATTTTTTTGGTTGATTTTTCTTTGTTAAATGGCATTTAAATATATAAAATAAATATCAAAAATATAAATCTTTGTTTTACTATGGTTGCAAATATGAAAAAATTTTTATATGTGACACGGCACCAGAGTTAAGTTATGGTTTTTCAAAATGCTGACAAGCCGAGCTCTAAAGGTTTGCCATCACTGACCTAGACCATTACAGTTCACTCAGAGTGGGAGAGGGTGAGAGAGATTAATACAAACTATACTACACTATGGCCCCCACAAATGACATATGGATAGATTTAATAATATACCTCAATATATTTGAGTCAACCCCATCAGTATAGAATAAACCCACCCATTTATTAGATATATATCCTATCTAATAAAAGACAAAAAGGGTAATTGACCTTACCTTTGCTACGTTTCCCATTGGCTAATCAGGGCGATATGCAAATTAACTGCCAACGAAGATGGCGGCTGGCAGCCACTCAGCTGAAGAGAGCAGGAGGCTTGCTTGCTCCAGTGATGGAGGAAGCCAAGGTTCCCCGCCTGGGCGGCCCAGCTCTGAGCTCCGTAAGCAACAAAGTTACAATTATAGAAGATAAACAAACCCCAGATACCTGTTTTCAGCAGGCCATGGCCTCAGAGCTGGGAGCGAGCAGCAGCCGGCTCTGAGCTCCAGTGATGGCAACAAAGTTTCAATTATAGAAGGTAAACAAACCCCAGAATAAAAAAAAAGAAAAAAAAGGGGCTGGGAGCTTCAGTTGCCTGCCAGCCTGAAAACCACCCTCAGCCCCTCACCCAGACTGGCCAGGCACCCAGTGAGGACCCCCACCCTAAAGGGGGTGTGACCAGCTGCAAACGGCCCTCAGCCCCTCACCCAGGCTGGCCAGGCACCCAAGCAGGACCCCCACCCTGATCTGGGACACCATTCAGGGCAAACCAGCCGGCCCCCACCCTTGCACCAGGCCTCTATCCTATATAGTAAAAAGGTAATATGCAAACTGACCCTAACAGCAGAAAGACTGGGAATGACTGGTCACTATGACACACACTGACCACCAGGGGGCAGATGCTCAATGCAGGAGCTGCCCTCTGGTGGTCAGTGCGCTCCCACCTGGGGGAGCTCTGCTCAGCCACAAGCCAGGCGGAGGGCTGCCAGTACAGTGGTGGTGGTGGGAGCCTCTCCTGCCTCCTCAGCAGCGCTAAGGATGTCCGACTGCAGCTTAGGTCTGCTCCCCACTGGCAAGTGGACATCCCCCTAGGGCTGCCGGGCTGCCAGAGGGATGTCTGATTGCCATCTTAGGCCCAATCCCCCGGGGAGCAGGCCTAAGCCAGCAGGTGGACATCCCCCAAGGGGTCCCATACTGAGAGAGGGCACAGGCTGGGCTGAGGGACCCCTCCCCCGAGTGCACAAATTTTTGTGCACCGGGCCTCTAATATATATATATATGTGTGTGTGTGTATATATATATATATATATATATATATATATATATATATATATGTGTGTGTGTATATATATATATATATATATATTCCATATATTCCATCTTAAGTGTTTCAGGTAATTAAAGATTTACTAGTGGTTAAGGATTTATTGATTACAGTATTTCAAATTTTCAGACTCTGAATAACATTTATGAATTGTTGAGACTTTCACAGCCAAATGAGAGTAAATTAGGATTCAAATTTTCAAAAAATTTTGCCATCAGTATCATGTGATACTAATTAAAAGTGCTATCAGAAGACTTTCTAGGTTACCCTCTATCAAAAAAAATTTATTTCTGAGCCTCATTTCTTCATCTGTAAAATGGGGGCAAAAAAAACAAACCTGTCACAGATATCCCACAACGTTAGTGATAAGGGTTAGCTAGCTTAATCAGGCAGACAAGAAGGGAGGGGGTCCAAAGAGGATAGAGGCATCTTGGCCTGAACAATTAAAGCAGCCATTAGTTAGATCAAAAGCAGCCCTGACCTGAGCAGCTGGGAGAGCCATAAGGGGTAATAAAACATCTCTGGCCAGGACAGCTGGGAGAAAGCCATAAGGGAGATCAAAAGCAACTCCAACCTGAACAGATAAGATGAATATATGAAGGAGAGAGAAATGCCACAGGATAAAGGGGGGTGGGGGGGAGAGAAAGACATACATTCACGGAGGATAAAGGAAAGTCACAGGGTATCAGGGGAGGGAGGGGTGTAGGAAACATTTTCACAGAGGATAGAGGAATGTTAAAATAAGGGGAAATAAAGAGGGGGCACAGTGTGGGCTTTGGCCTTTGACACTGGTACTATGTAACAGAGTGACCAATGAGAAAAGCGGGGGGTCCTAGATTAAGGGAAAGGGCCAGTGGGGTATATAATGCCTCAGACAGAGAGCAGTGGCCACCCTCCTAGGGGACCCTTCTGTCTCTCCATGCCAGGAGAGACAGTGTCTTAGCATTAGAAGCTTAGAATTAGAAGTTTTAGATGTAGTACCTGCTTGCAATAAAGTTTCTGGACTTCTCACCTACCACCTTTTGTCCATGGCTTCATTCTTTGAATCCGTCTGGACAAGAACCTGGGAAAGAAATCACCCTTGTACCCTGCTCACAGAAAAACCCCGAATCATAAATATGATGATCAAAGCAGATAATCTATGAAAGTGTTTTGCAAACTCCAAAACACTGCAAAATTTCATTTTGTTTACTTTCAATATCCTTCAAACCAGCTAAAATTATCTGTCCTTCCAGCCCAACCCTTTCTCCCTGTACTTCCTCACTGTGCTTTCTTAGGTTAGGTGTATGGTTACTATCAGACCAGGTACATCCATACAATGAAAAATTATTCAGCTATCAAGACACGAAAAGTCATGTTGTATCTACCTGAGGGAACCTGAAGACTTCCAAAGGTTACAAGCACAGACGATTTTAAGGGTGCAATTTCCAGTACTAACTCCCAAATACATACTTTCCTAAGACAGATCCACCTGAGAACCTGTTCTTTTCTTCTTCTCCCTTCCTTGTCACTCTTCTCCCACCTTGCACAGAAAGACCTATGTCTCATCTCTCCCTGACCTCACTGTGGAAAACTGCACTGATAGAAAACCTCCAGGACACACAATAAAAGAACAATTTCAAATATTAGTGCTGATATTAAGAATGAGAATGGCCTTTTGCAACTCGGGTAGTTCCTTGTTCTTAGCTTTCAAAAAAATTAAATGGGGACCTACTAGAATTGTCAGATGATCATCACTGAAAACAATTTTGATCATAGAAGTGAAAACTAAGAAATTAAAAATGTTTAGTTATTAATTTATTTTAAAATCTTAATAATACATTGGAGCTCTGGAAATAAAATCTCAATAATACATAAATTACATATTAATACAAAACCATGCTTTTAAGTTAAATATAACTTTTTAAAATTTTGGTGAGCATGCTTGAATTTAATTAACAAAAATTAACTCAATATGGTTCATAGCCTAAATGTAAAATGCAAAGTGATAAAATTCCTAGAATATAACAGGATAAAATCTAGATGGCTTTGGATTTGATGGTGACTTTTTAGATACAGCACCAAAAGTAGTCTCCATTAAATGAATACATTTTTTAAATGAGTTTAAAACTTCTGCTCTGCAAAAGGCAGTGCTAACAGAATGAAAAGCCAAACCATAGATTGGGAGGAAATCTTAGCACAACATATTCTATCTAATAAAGAGGGAATATGCAAATTGACCGTCCCACCGTCACAAAGATGGCGGTGCCCATAGCCACAAGATGGCAGCACCCAGTCCCCTGAGCCCCGCTGGAGTCCCCCAGTCCTTTCAGCCCAGCCAATTGGGGGGAGGGGGGGACGGCAGGCGCATGGTGCGGCCGGACCCGCCCTCAGCCCCCCAGCCACCTAGGGCCAGCCTGAGGTGCAGGCAAGCCTCAGATGGCGGCTGCCCAGCCAATGCCCAAGGCACAGGCAAGCCTCAGATGGTGGCTGCCCAGCCACCTAGGGCTGGCCTGAGGTTCAGGCAAGCCTCAGATGTGACGCCCAAGGTGCAGGCAAGCCTCGGATGTCGGCTGCCCAGCCACCCAGGGCCACCCAAGGCTCAGGTAACCAGGGCCAGCCAAGGCTTAAGCTGCCAGCAATGGCAGCAGCAGAGGTGTGATGGGGGCATTGCCTTCCCTTGATTGCCGGGTCACCTCCCACCCCTGAGTGCTCCCGGACTGTGAGAGGGGGCAGGCTGGGCTGAGGTAACACCCCCTCTAGTGCATGAATTTTCATGCACCGGGCCTCTAGTTCTGATAAAGGGCTGGTATTAAATATACACAAAGGATTTATAAAACTCAACAATAAGAAAACAAACAGCACAATTTTTTAAATGGGCAAAAAATCTGCAGACACCTCACCAAAGAAGAAACAAAGATGGCAAATAAGATATAAAGGAATGTTCAACATCATATGAAATTGCAAGTTCAAAAAACAACGAGATACCCCTATACACATGTTGGAAATCTAAAACCCACAACACTGATAATACCAAAAGCTGAGCGGATGTGAAGCAACAGGAACTCTCATTCATTGCTGGTGGGACACAAAATAATACAACCACTTTGGAAGGCAGTTTGCAGTTTCTTAGAAAACTTGACATACTCCTTATGATTCAGCAATCATTCTCCTTAGTATTTATCTAAATGAGTTGAAAATGTGTGTCTACATGAGAATCTGCATACAAATGTTTATAGCCATTCTTTTTTTTTTTTTCTGATGGAAAATAGGTCTTTTTTTTTTAATTTTTATTTTTTTATTTTTTTATTTTTTTATTTTTGCTAAAAGTATTACAAAGGGTATTACATCAGTGCCCTTTTTATCCCCCCCACCCTTGACAAACCCCTGCCCTCTCTTACCCCCCAGTGTCTTATGTCCATTAGTTATGCTTATATAGATGCATACAAGTCCTTCGGTTGATCTCTTACTCCCCTCCCTCCTGTCCCCCAACCCTCCCTGGCCTTCCCACTGCAGTTTGACAATCAGTTTGAGGCAGCTCTGCCTCTGTATCTATTATTGTTCAAAAGTTTGTAATGGTCTTTATTATCCATGAATGAGTGAGATCATGTGGTGTTTTCCTTCATTGACTGGCTTGTTTCACTTAGCATAATGCTCTCCAGTTCCATCCATGCTGTTGCAAATGGTATGAGTTCCTTCTTTTTTACAGCAGCATAGTATTCCATCGTGTAGATGTACCACAGTTTTCTAATCCATTCATCTACTGATGGGCACTTAGGCTGTTTCCAGATCTTAGCTACGGTGAATTGTGCTGCTATGAACATAGGAGTGCATATATCCTTTCTAATTGGTGTTTCTGGTTCCTTCGGATATATTCCTAGAAGTGGGATCACAGGGTCAAATGGGAGTTCCATTTCCAATTTTTTGAGGAACCTCCATACTGTCTTCCATAGTGGCTGCACCAGTCTGCATTCCCACCAGCAGTGCAGGAGGGTTCCCTTTTCTCCACATCCTCTCCAGCACTTGTCATTTGTTGATTTGTTGATGATGGCCATTCTGACAGGTGTGAGATGGTACCTCATTGTTGTTTTGATTTGCATCTCTCGGATGATTAGTGACTTTGAGCATGTTTTCATATGTCTCTTGGCTTTCTGAATGTCCTCTTTTGAGAGGTGTCTATTTAGCTCCTTTGCCCATTTTTTGATTGGATTGTTTATCTTCTTTTTGTTAAGTTGTATGAGTTCCCTATAAATTTTGGAGATTAGGCCCTTATCAGATATGACGTTGGCAAATATGTTTTCCCATGAAGTGGGTTTTCTTTGTTTTGTTGATGGTTTCTTTTGCTGTGCAGAAGCTTTTTATTTTGATGTAGTCCCATTTGTTCATTTTCTCTTTAGTTTCAACTGCCCTAGGAGCTGTATCAGTGAAGAAATTGCTTTGGCATATGTCTGAGATTTTGTTGCCTTTGTATTCTTCTAGAATTTTTATGGTTTCCTGTCGTACATTTAAGTCCTTTATCCATTTTGAGTTTATTCTTGTGTATGGTGTAAGTTGGTGGTCTAGTTTCATTTTCTTGCATGTATCTGTCCAATTTTCCCTTTTTTTTTTTTGACTTTTTATTTATTTATTTTTTTAATAATTTTTATTTCTTAAATTATTACAAAGAGTATTACATATGTCTCCTTTTTTCCCCCCCATTGACATTCCCCCGGCCCCTACCCACCGCCCACCCCCACCCCCCGCCCCGTGTCTTGTGTCCAATGGTTAATCTTATATGCATGCATATAAGTCCTTCGGTTGATCTCTTAATCCCCCCCAAACTCTCCCAAGACTTCCCACTGTAGTTTGACAGTCTGTTCAATGTTGCTCTGCCATTACATATGTTTATAGCCATTCTAATCATAATTGCCAAACTTGGAAGCAACCAAGTTGTCCTTCAATAGTTAAATGGATAAACAAACTTGGTACATCCATACAATAGAAAATTATTCAGCTATCAAGACACGAAAAGTTATATTGTTAAGTGAAATAAGTCAATCTGAAAGGATATGTACTATATGATTCCAGATACATGACATTTTAGAAAAAGTAAAACTATGGAGACAGTGAAATGGTAAGAGGTTTGCAGAGTTTTAAGGGAAGGGATGGATGAATAGGTGGAGCACAGGAAATTTTTAGGGTAATAAAACTATCCTGATAGATATTGAAATTGTAGATACACATCATCATACATTTGTCAAAACCCATAGAATATACAACATAATATAAACTATGAAATTTGGTTATTAAAATTGTATCAGTATTAGATCATCAGTTGTAACAAATGTACCAGACTAATGCAAGATGTTAACAATAGCATTAACTGTGGAGAGAGGGAGGGGGGTAAAGAGGAATTCTGTACTTTCTGCTCAATTTTTCTGTAAGCCTAAAACTGATTTTTAAGAATATTAATGTTTAAAAAGATTTGAAAAACACTGCTTTGTATTTTAAAATATTAGCCCACAATATTTGCAAATTCAAATGGTTTGCTAGAAATAATAGAGCTGAGATAGAAAATATTGCCCCCTAGTGGTTGTGAAACAGAAAAAACTAAAAGTGTAATGAATCCGCTGGAGCCATGGAAAAGACAGCAATAGCCCCTTTAGAGGGACAAGGTACTTCTAGAAGAAAATTAAGTCTCAAATATGATAGTCATCCATAAATCTAAATAAGAACTCAAGTAGACAGGAAGAAGGATTATAGAGGACAACATTTAAGCAAAATCAGATATTGTATAAGAAAAGTATATAAGTGATTGACACCTTATGATACCTTGGGAGTGACTCAGAAAGAAGGAAAGCAAATTCTATAAGTCTTCCAACTGTCGAAGTATCCTCTGGGTAGGAAGACCTCTGCAGGCCAGGAAAAAAGGCTATAAAAATGAAGGCTCACCCTCCCAAAAATATTGAGAGACCTGATTAGTAGGCATCTAATCTAGGATGTTAGAAGCCACATTCAAGCAACTCAATGGAGCTAAGCAAAACTGTTTCTACACATTTTTTGTAGAAACAATTAGGGTCAGAGAATATTTTTGGGGTTTTTTTTGCTGGGAGCCTATGGGAACAACAGTCGGACCATCCTAATCCAATTTTAGAATTTGATATTTTTCTGGGTCACTCAGATAACAGGGCAAAAATGGACTCAAATACTGGATTCTCCTCTCTGGAGTTTCATCCCCTCTTGGATCTTGGTCTAGCAACTTAAAGAGCAGCATTTGATTAGAAGAAAGGAGAGAGTTTTTAGGAATAATGTTTTCATGGTTTTAATTATATTTCTATTTGATTCAGCTTTTTAGTTGTCTTGAGCAGGGGGAATCAATCCAAGTGATTTAATCTACCATTGACAAAACCAGAAGTCCATTCCTGATCTTTCTTCCTAACCCACTCCACAGTATTTTTGGCAGGGGGAATATACAGTATATTAACAATCAAAACATGTATAGTGCTCAAAGAATAGGCTGGTCCCGATGCCTGATGGTTCCCTGTTGCTCTCAGCTGGGGCTTAGTTGCTGATTCTGATAAAGTAGGAACAACTCCACCTGGTGTCTGAACACCCTACTCAAGTAAGAAATGCTTTTCATCAGAAATACATCTAAAACCTCAAAAATTAAACATTAATAGTCCCCTATTGTCCTGAATAAAGAAAAAATTAACAAGACTGATAAGGAAGGTGAATGAGTATGTTTGTATATGTGTTTACTGGACTCCAAGCTATTACACCAGTTATTCTGCTTCCTTTGAATATGTATATGTGTCTTCATTTAAATTCCCAGTATGACGGTGTCATGTTGTTGTAGTATCTTAACTGGTTTTTTAATAAGTCCTTTTGTATAAAAAAAAAACACAAATTATTATACCAGAACTGTAAAAATATCTAAATATTGTTTGGAGTTGGTGCAGTTTATCAAATAATGAAACCTTTAGTCAGTCATCAACTGATTTTTATGACTTTGGTTTTTGAAGAAGAAACATGTAGAAAAAATTTAATGCAGAAATTTATGAGAAAAGATTTTTCCCCCAAATCCCACCATTCATATCATATGTTACTACCATTAACACTTTGGTGAATATTTTAGTCACTTGTTTTTATGCATATCATATGTAATTTTTTCCACAAAGATGAATTTATGCTGGAGTAGTATATGTAACATACTTTTTCCACTTTATTATATATCATAACTATTTTTTCCTCTCATTTTGCTAAAATAAAATTTTAATGTCTAAATTACATTCTACTTTATTGATTAACCATAATTTATGCAGACAATTCTTTAACTCTCTTAAAGGGATTTTGTACTGTAAGAAAATCTTTATTTCTGTTGACCTATCTACGTCTAAAATAAAGTTGGAAATTTCCTATCACTGTGAATATCTTTCCATCCTTCTGTCTACCTGAAAACTGGTATCAATAATTGGTATATTTTCTTTCATCTCTCCCTATAGCTGTGACATGATATGTACTGAGGGTAACAGAGAGTGGCATTTGATGAGAAGGAAGGAGAGAGTTTTTAGGAATACTATCAAATGGAAGATAGGTAAAAAGTGGTTGTTTGGGCAATGTGAAAGATCTGACTGGCTCATAGACACTCCACCCAGAGAACAAGACCCCCACAGTTAGCCCCATCTAGTGGGGAATCAATGGAACTAACAACTTACTCTGGAAACCTGGGGCTCTAGATTAAAAGAATCTAGAGTCCATGGATAAGATTTAAGTCCAGACATTGAGTCAGGAGAGAATCGAAGATGGCGGCATAGGTAAACACCGGAGACTGCTGCTACAAACAACCACTTCAAAAATACAACTAAAAGACGGAACGGACATCAACCAGAACCACAGGAAGGCTGACTGAGGAGAGACTCTTCAACTAGAAGGAAAAACAACAGCATTCCGAGGCTCAGAGGAGGCGCAGTGTGGAAAATTTAAAGGTAACGAGGTGCACGCGCAAAGCGGGCTGGTGGCTGAGGGCGCGGTTGTCATTTTCAATCAGGAGGGAGTCTCAGACTCTGGGCTACAGATCCGGGCTAGTCTCTAGGGACCCAGACTCAAAAGGGAGAAGCAGGACTGTCTGGCTACGGTCCCTCCGAGGTTTGCAGCGGTTGCTGGGACAGAGAGGCGGAGCCCCTGGGGACGGACTGAGAGCAGCCATAGCTGCTCCCTCCACCCGCCCTGTTGAGCCCGCCCCGCCCAAGCCCTGCGCAGAGCCATTTGCCGGATCGCCTCAGGCAAAGGCTAGATTAGCACCTCCCCAGAGGACTGAAGTTTTCCCACAGCTGATTCTCACAGCCAGTCGGCCTGGTGGTCAAATCCCTCTAGTATTAACTACAACAATTAAGGCTTAACTAGAACAAGACTGTGCACAAAGACCACAAGGGGGTGCACCAAGAAAGCATAAAAGATGCGGAGACAAAAAAACATGACAGAAATGGAGGATATGGAGCTAAAAATCGCAATTTTGAGGGCTTGCAATAAACTTGAGCAGAGCCTCACGAAAACTAATGAGACCCTCGATGCTACGATAAAGAAATTAGAAAATAAGCATACACGGACTGAAATAAAGAATATTATACCCAATAGCAGACCAGAGGAGCACAAGAATCAAACCAAAGATTTGAAAGCAAAAAACACCCAACTGGAAAAGCAAAATGAAAAAAGAATCTGAAAGTGTGAAGATAGTGTAAGGAGCCTCTGGGACAGCTTCAAGCGGACTAATATCAGAATAATAGGAGTGCCAGAAGATGAGAGACAGCAAGATATTGAAAACCTATTTCAAGAAATAATGGCAGAAAACTTCCCCCACCTGGTGAAAGAAATGGACTTACAGGTCCAAGAAGCACAGAGAACCCCAAACAAAAGGAATCCAAAGAGGACCACACCAAGACACATCATCATTAAAATGCCAAGAGCAAAAGACAAAGAGAGAATCTTAAAAGCAGCAAGAGAAAGAGACTCAATTACCTACAAGGGAATACCCATACGACTGTCAGCTGATTTCTCAACAGAAACTTTGCAGGCCAGAAGGGAATGGCAAGAAATATTCAAAGTGATGAATACCAAGAACCTACAACCAAGATTACTTTATCCAGCAAAGCTATCATTCAGAATTGAAGGTCAGATAAAGAGCTTCACAGATAAGGAAAAGCTAAAGGAGTTCATCACCACTAAACCAGTATTATACGAAATGCTGAACGGTATCCTTTAAGAAGAGGAAGAAGAAAAAGGTAAAGATACAAATTGTGAACAACAAACATGCATCTATCAACAAGTGAATCTAAAAATCAAGTGAATAAATAATCTGATGTACAGAATGAACTGGTGATTATAATGAATCAGGGACATAGAAAGGGAATGGACAGACTATTCTTGGGGGGGAAAGGGGAATGGAAGATGCAGGAAGAGACTAGACAAAAATCGTGCACCTATGGATGAGGACAGTGGGTGGGGAGTGAGGGCGGAGGGTGGGGCGGGAACTGGAAGGAGGGGAGTTATGGGGGGGGGGGGGGAAGAGGAACAAATGTAATCTGAACAATAAAGATTTAATTTAAAAAAAAAAAGATTTAAGTCCAAAGGGAAAGTTTGTTTTTTCTCCTACAAAGTATAAAGCAATACAGAAACATAAACTGTTATTTTCATGAGAGAGGGAGGAAGTCTCGTATCTGTGAGTAACCGGTGGGGGTGATTGCACTCAGGGCCCCTGAGAAGTTGTGTGGGTTGAAGGACTTGACTCAGACCTGCAGGGCTGTTTTGTACACTCTTGTGGGCACTGTGTGTGCAGGATCAGCTGGTATAGATTGCTTAATAACGCACTGTCTCTCCCCACCCTCATCCACTCCGACAAATGTAGTTGTGGGGTTAAGGAGTGAGAAAACCCATATACTATAACTACAGACATGTTCTTTATCACTGCTCAAATCAGACTTTATGTCAGCAAGCTTCTTCTAGTTAATTACCAATCAGTTACCCCCTCCACGCCCCGTCTGCCCCACACTCTGTAATTGTAGTCTGATTTGCTTTTCAAAGGAATGTCTCACCAAGCTAAGTGAAACTCTTTGTCCCAATGCAATCTTCAGAAACATGCTTAGGGAAGCTTTCGCACATGCCCAGCAAATGGCCACTAGATGAGTCTGCTGAAAGCTATGAGCTTACATTCTCATATCTGATCAAATCTCATCTCTGAACCATTACAATAGCATGCACATGTACTTTTTTTATCTTAAACTAGAGGCCCAATGCATGAAATTCATGCAACGGGCTCGGCCCTCGCAGCCCCGGCTTCGTCCGGAAGGTCATCCAGAAGGATGTCCTCTGGAAGGTCGTTTGGCTGTCCGGTCTAATTAGCATATTACGCTTTTATTATTATAGATTGTTCTAAGTGCTTTAAAGAAGTCAAATAGGGGGCATATTGTAGGGTTGAGAGTACACACATGACATATTCAAAAATGAAGTCATCTTTTCTCATATTCCTCTTTCCATACCCTCTATTTTTGTTAATGGTCCCACCATTAACCAAAGTTAACCAAAGTTATAACCATCATGACCCTCCTTCCCCCTTCTCCTGCCCACCACATTCAACCCGATGCCAGTGCTTCAAGCCCCTTGTAAAATTGTAAAGAAGAGTAAATGAGATTCTCTACTTATAAAACACGTGGCAAATTCTCTAGAATATTGTAGGAATACAATAAAGGCTGGATATTATTATTATTTTTGTTTTTATTATTATTATCATTACATAAATATTACCCTGTTTTCTGACCTATAAGAGCAAGAGAATTTTACTTTCCACTTTCACTTTCAAAAGTATAGGAACATGTCAGGGAGGTACAAAAGAGTACCAGTCAATAACAAACTTTGTGTCTTTACTTAGTAAGTATCCCAGAGCCTAAAGGATACAAGGAGATATAAGTTGAAAACTGCTTTGCAAAGTACAAAGTAATATATAAATATATTCTGTTATTTTCATCCTCTATTTTAACTATAAAATGAAAATAAACAAGCTGGATTGCATGATGCCCAAGATGAAACTCTATTGGTTGTGAGGAGTAGTTTCAGAAATGTCTATGATGAAAGATTCTGTATACGATGTAATTTCCACCTCACAGGAGCAGTGCTTTGCAGAACTTCTGACTGTGAAGGCATGACTGTACCCAGCCAGCACTTCTGTATTTTGTATTGAAATGATCATTCTTTACAAAAGGAAAGCCTAATTACATTTTTTAATTTCTTCTTTTCTATGAAGATGGTTAGGGTTACAGTCATATGTTGAGAACTAAATCAAGATGGAGAGGCATAAACTTTTGTAGAATTTTTTATGTTTTCACTGTTTTGGGAAATAATTTTATACATACAGAAGCATATGCTCTTCAATCAGTTTCCAATTGTGTTAACACCTTGCATAACTACAGTACAATTATTGAAACTAAGAAAATAACATTAATACAATATCATTAACTAAACAACAAACTTTATTTGGGTTTTTCCAGTTTTTTCACTACTCTTCTTTTTTTGTTTGTTTTTTGTTTTTTTGTTTTTGTTTTTTGTTCCAGGATTCAATGCAGTTCCCACATTACATTCAGTTGCCATGTTTCCTTAGCCTCTTCCAATTGGTTTCTATTTCTCAGTTTCTCCTTGTCTTTAATGACCTTGACGCTTTGGAAGTGTTTTGGTAGGTATTCTGTAGACTGTCTCTCAGTTTGTGCTTTCTGATGTTTTCTTGTGGACTGACTGGATTGAGGTTGTGGTTTTGAGGAGCAGCTCCACAGAGGAGATTGTATTCCTACAATATTCTCCACAGTGTCACAGGGCATCATTCAGAGGTAAAAGGTATCAATGTGTCTCCTGTGTTGTTAAAGTGATGTCTGTTAGATCTCTCATCTATAAGTTTACTATTTTTCTCTTAATAAATATTTGGAGGAGACAATTTAGACAAATATCATGTTTCTCCTGAAAATTTTGGCACTAATGTTGATATTTGTCTGTGGATCTTGCCTTGATTACTGTCGGATTCTAATGGTGATTTTCTAGTGTACTTATTCCTTCTACATTTATTCATTTTTTGTTTTTAAAAAAAAGTTGCCCATTTTCTCCCTCAAGAAAACTTTATTTTCTTGAAAACCAGTAACAGTAACTCTTCACCTCTTTGTGTGGTTGATGATCCAGATGTCCTGACTACCTTGTGCGGGAGACCAATTCCAGCATGTACAGCAGGGCTGCATCTGGGAATGGCTGATGGCGTTTCCCCAAACCTGAATAGGAGACATTGAATTGATTTCTTGGCTGCCAGACAGCTAGAAGTTATCTTAATCTACATGTTATTGCCTCCTACTGGCCAAACACCTGAACAGCCGTAGGCTAATTCTCCCCATTCTGACAATGGACTCTGTATCAAACCCTGACCCTTTGAAGTGTGTATCTCTGCCTCGCCTCAGGACAAGTTGTGTTAATAAAAAGCGTGGGGCCCTGGGGATGAGGAGAACCTAAGACAGTGATGGCGAACCTTTTGGGCTTGGCGTGTCAGCATTTTGAAAAACCCTAACTTAACTCTGGTGCCGTGTCACATATAGAAATTTTTTTATATTTGCAACCATAGTAAAACAAAGATTTATATTTTTGATATTTGTTTTAAATATTTAAATGCCATTTAACAAAGAAAAATCTACCAAAAAAATGAGTTCACGTGTCATCTCTGACACGCGTGTCATAGGTTCGTCATAGGTTCGCCATCACTGACCTAAGACCTTAGACTTAAGACCTTAGAACTTAGCCCCTTTAGCTAAGCTCCTCTGACACCCAATGCCTTTCAAAATTATATTTCATCTCCGGACTCTTTGTTAGTCTCTGGATTCCTATTAACATCTATGCACAGCCTTCTCCAGATTTGCTGAACCCTTCTTGATGCTGGGACAAGAGCACCAACAACCTTGGAGTGTCATCATGAGAATTGAATAAGATAGAGCATGTACTTGTAAGTACTCAATGGGTGTGTGTTCCATTCTTGCATTACTCATTGCCTAATGCCCAGAAGACCCCAATGTCTGAGCAAGCTGGTTAGCACTCAATCAATCATAATCAACAAAAATGTTTACCATTAGTTAACTTCGCATACATGTAACCACACCAAATAGATTAAGGACCCAAGATGAGCAAACAGATTTCCTTATGGCCACACAGACTCATGGCAGTCATATCGTATACTAGAGAGAGAAATCAGAAAATGTATTAAATAAAAGGAAGACCAAGTGTTTGACAAATGTTAAGAAGAAAAATATAAAAGCTAAGAACCCCAATTAAGGATCAGATTAATTATTCTTCCTTTGTTCAAGATAGTGTCCCCTATCTCTTTTGTGTCATGTGCTTCCAGGTAGATTTAAACTTCAATGTTAATAGATCTATATTTCATAGTTCATGTCCCTTTTTAAACCCATCAGTATTTTTTTTATATTCAAACATCTGAGTAAACAGTCCTAATTTTAAAACAGGCAAAGAGTGGAAATGGGCAATATTTTAAAAAGAGCTAGAAAATGGACAATAAACATATGGAAGGAAAAGTTTAACCTCCAAAGTTGAATTGCTGAAAGTTCAAATAAAAAAAGATGTGGTTTTAGATACATAATACTGTCTATAAAATGTAAGCTCTTCAAGGAAAGGAATTTTTGTATTTTTTATTGAATCAATCCAAGCACCTGTTATTACATATAGTACATAGCACATATAGATACTAAATAATTAAATTATTGAATTAATTAACCAAGAATTAAAATTATATTATAATATACTTGGTCATTTTTATTTAGCATTATACTGTCAAATTAAGAAAAGGTATTTTACAACGGTGCTTCTCAAACTTTAACGTGTGTTCAAATCGCCAGGGTCTCTTGTTCAAACTTAGATCCTGATTCATGGAGGCAGAGAACAAAACATTCTGCATTTTCTCATAGTCTTCTAATGATGCCCATGTTTCTAACCTGGGGCCACACCTTGAACACTCAGGTGATCTGTAACCATACGATGAATATTGGTGAAAATAGCTTTGTGTCACATGAGACGGTTGTAAATCAGTGCAGCCTTTTAGGAAAGTGGTTTGGCTGTGTGATTTAGAGCAGTGCTTCCCAGTCCGGCTGTACATAAAGTTCCATGACGAACTTTACAAAATATCTATGCCCAGATCCCGTTCCAGACTAATTAAATCAAAATCTCTGAGAGTGGGACCCAGTAGTGAGTATTTTGCTGGGATTGTATGTGTGTGTGGTATTTTTAATTTAAAAAAATTAGTATTTTATTGAATATATAAAATTGTGATTGTATGGATAATGAGTAAAATATAATGTAAATTTTAAAATATAACATGGGTGAATAATATTCCTTGTGTGTGCGTGCTTGGGTATCACATCTGCACTCATTCATCTGTTAATGGACAGTATAATGCTAAATAAAAATGACCAAGTATATTATAATATAATTTTAATTCTTGGTTAATTAATTCAATAATTTAATTATTTAGTATCTATATGTGCTATGTACTATATGTAATAATAGGTGCTTGGATTAATTCAATAAAAAATACAAAAAATTCCTTTCCTTGAAGAGCTTACATTTTATAGACAGTATTATGTATCTAAAAAGTAAAAGTATACACAGTCAAATTTGAGTCAGAGTTAGTTCTGAGCAGCCTTTATTTTCTCCTTTAAATTTTCTGGTTGTTTCCATGTTTCAAATCAAATAAAAATAGATATTTTCCTCTGATATATTATCCACACAGCATCATGATTAGTTGGAACTCCAAAAGTAATCTTTTATTGAAAGACTTAAATTAAGTCCTCTCCGCGATTTCAGATGCATTTATTTCCTTTGACAGTTGCCTTTCTATGGCTAGAAATGTTCTTTCTACGGTTTGTTCTGATCCTAACATAGACCTTGGGCTCCCTCTGCTGGTCAGACAACATTAGCCAGAGAAGCCTCAACTGAGACTAAACCTAGAAAATTGCAAAGCACAGCAATCACCTTACACACTTCTCCCTCATTTGTTCAATCAAAAGACAGTTACTAAATGCCTACTATGTGCTAGACATCATGCTACGTGCCTGAAATACATGAGAAGTAAGATACAATCCCTGTTCTTGAAATTGTCCTATACTTTTCTCCTGGAAATTACCAAGTCCCAGAAGATTTCTTGAGTCTGGGACTCAAGAAAAAGCACCCACTCTCTGTCAAGAAAGCATGATTGTTATGTGTTTATGCTGGGCTATGCAAATAACTATGTCTCCGTGAAAAGCTTGGATGCCTTCCACAATATCCTCTAGAACAGTGGTTCTCAACCTTCTGGCCCTTTAAATACAGTTCCTCATGTTTTGACCCAACCATAAAATTATTTTCGTTGCTACTTCAAAACTGTAATGTTGCTACTGTTATGAATCATAATGTAAATATCTGATATGCAGGATAGTCTTAGACGACCCCTGTGAAAGGGTCGTTTGACCGCCAAAGGGGTCGCGACCCACAGGTTGAGAACCGCTGCTCTAGAAGATACTGAAATTCTCTGAAGTATTTAAACTTCAAATTTCCCTAAACTACGGCACTCAGCATACAGTAAGAGACCTAGACACTAAAGGAGAAAAGTGACTCAAAACCATGAGAAGTCTGGGGTAAAAATATGGTCAGGTACATTTTTTTTTTATTCTTTCCCAACCTAGACATGATTTAAATATTTGCATTATCGCAAGACTATAAAATTTCACAAAACAAAAATTCTGGCAGACTCTCCATTCTTACACTGGTCATTACATAACTAGTAGTTATCTAGTGGGTGTGTGAGCAGACATGATATTCCAGGAATGACATCCCTGAAATGAATATTCCCTACAATTGGTGTTTACCCACAAATGCTCATGCAGGTCGTTGGGATTTGAATTCTGCTGAAACATTCACTAGTGAGTTGATACAACTTGCAAACTCAGATTTCTTTTGAAAGAGTTAGATCCTTCGGAACTGCGATAGTAGAAAAATTACAGAGACGTGAAAAACTACAGAAGTGTAAATTTTAGATTAAGTTAGGACATTAGAACATTTTCATGATTTCTCAAGACTTTTTGAATAGAATCTGCAGCCTTGGATTTAGAAATCTCTACCAGTTGGCTCTACCCAACAGCCTCCTCACTCTCCTTCAAATCCACCACAAGATGTTACAGTACAACTCACCTTACTTAAGCTTTTTTTTATTGCTTTAGGCAGTGGTTCTCAACCTTCTGGCCCTTTAAATACAGTTCCTCATGTTGTGACCCAACCATAAAATTATTTTAGTTGCTACTTCATGGCTGTAATGTTGCTACTGTTATGAATTGTAATGTAAATATCTGATATGCAGGATGGCCTTAGGCGACCCCTGTGAAAGGGTCGTTCGACTGCCAAAGGGGTTGAGACCCACAGGTTGGAAACCGCTGGTTTAGAGTAACAGGACCTTGGAATGGAAATGGGAAGATCCTGGGGGAGAGGGGATTGGCCATTGTTGCTGACTTTTTTGCTGTCACAATTAAAGCTGCTGTTGACATAAGGTGGCAAGAGCCAGTGCTGCTAAATGTCCTGCTGTGCATGGGGAAGTGCCAAACAAGATTTGGTTCACATCCTGCGTGACTTTCAAATGTCCCACCACATTTTCATGGAGGCAAATAGGGCAATTTGCATATCTGAGCTTGGGATTCAACTTTTTTAATATATAACACAATGTATTTTTTGCACAATATTAATGTACATGGAATGTTTTAGTCTGCACTTTCCTTTTAATCATGGGAAGAGAATGTTTTGTTTTTGCTCAGATGTCTCCAAGCGTTGCTAACCATTGTAAAAAATCAGGTCCTTTAAGGCAGGCACAACTTGGTGTTTGAGCCAATGTCCCACCTTTGAATCATCTGAACCGATAGCTGATGTTTGCAAATATTTTACAGTGACGATTTGAGATGCCATTCATATTATTTGAGATACGTGAAATGCAAAGACCTACACATTTCTTAATAATTTGTATTTTATTGTAATTTTGTGGCAAAATGGTTACATATTGTATACGTTATGAACATTACAACTTGAAATTTCTTTGAAATTGCCTCCTGTTCTTCAATCTAATGTTCTTTTTAATCCTATAGTCCTCAGCGATCTGCCACAAACCTTGATTGTTCCTTGAGTTGCTTTTTCTTTTTTCAATAGATCTCTGATTTCCTATTGGCTATCAAAGCATATGGCCTCCGTGGTCGTTTTGGATATTCAAAGACAGAGTGTACACCTCAGCGTGTGGTTTTAAGATAGAATTTGTTTAATGAAATATTCCGTCTCATCTCGCTCCCATGACACACAGGGAATGATTTGGACACACACTTATAAATAAGGCAAGAATATCAGACTTCCTCATTTTCTCACTTCAACAATCTGTAATTTGTCCTGACATGTTATCTTTTCTGCAATTAAGGTTATTTCCCTGTTTTTCTTATCATAGTAGATAGGCAGGTCTAGTGTGTTATTACTGATCCTAGCACTAGTTTTTATTCTCTGTCCACTTACTTCTGCTCTTTCATTTTCTTCTACTTCTTGATCAGCATGGCTTTTAATTTTACTTCTAAATTCTGAGTCATCACAAGTAGGTACTAACATCTGACTATTTCATTTTGGTTTCTTGGGTAGTCATGCTCAAGCATTATATATTAAAATGCACACTGCTTATTATACTTTTTTCTCACTTAAATTATAGTTAGTACATTATATTTAACATAATTTAGTTTTTAAACTACATGCGCAAGTAGGTTATGGAATTAATTTCACTTCAGAAAGAAAAACATTTATTCTATTAAGAGGGCTTCAGGGCTAAAGGTAACAAAAGGTACTATTTGCAACCCCCACCTTCAAACACCTTGTCTCTCTTCTCTGTCCTGTGGTCCTATCTCTTTTCAAGGCTAGTTTAAGGCACTTTGAAATTAGGTCTTTGAAACTCCTCCTGCCTAGACAGGTCTCTTCTCTGAGATCCTATGGCTTTATTTTCTATAAGTAGTTGGAATTTAATCTCCTACGGCCTTGGGCTACCAGTGCTGATCGTGGTGTGTGTGTGTGTGTGTGTGTGTGTGTGTTCATTGTTGTCTCCTCAACTGACTGTAAGATTCTAGGAGGCAAAATTATTCGCCATGTCCTACACTATACTTTGTGCAAGTTAGAAATCAGTAAATTTTGGTTGAGTAAATAAGCCAACATCTAAACTTTATATGGTAGCATAATTCTTAGTTCCTGGCATATCCCTGTATTATAACATTTGTCAGACCAAATTTTTTTTTTAATCCTCACCTGAGAATATTTTTCCATTGATTTTTAGAGAGAGTGGAAGAGAGAGGGAAAGGCAAAGAGAAACATCAGTGTGAAAGAAACACATCAATTGGTTGTCTCCTGCACATGCACTGACCAGGGCCCGGGCCAGAGAGGAGCCTGCAATCAAGGTACGTGCCCATGTCCTTGACCAGAATAGAACCTGGGACCTTTTGGTCCACACGTCAACACTCTATCCACTGAACCAAACTGGTTAGGGCAGACCAAACTTCAATAAGTTCCTTAAATGTCTGGCTCTCTCACAGACTGTTAGCTCCTTGAGGAAAGGGACTGTGATTATTCACCTTTGTAATCTCAGCATCAGAGAACACCAACTCACTCACATACATCACCAGTGAGTACTTGTGAATGACCGTACGGATGCACTGAGGACATCCATGAGGAGTCTGATGTAGCTGTAGGTTATGTGGAAACAGTTTAATGGGAATAAATACAGTTAATGTCACTGCAATAGAGGTTCCCAGAATTTTTACCTTTGAATTAACCTTACAATTTGTTGTGACTTCAGGTCCAATTTTCAATCCTCTCCTCTGCCAATATTTTCTCTAAAGAGAATTATTTAAAAAGAGCTAAAGAAAAATAGAGTAAAAAAAAAAAAAAAGATGAAGCCCATTCCAAGGTTAAAAAGCTTTTATCGTCCTTAAAAATGGGAGGAATTCTATTTTGTAGCATTGTGTCAAGAAGCTTATAACTGGACAAACCAAGAAAGGTATCTGACAGTCATAGACCCTTGTGGGAGCTTCAGAATGCCTGCTGGGCCCACATCCCCTTTTAAAGGGCTCTTTAATCATGCCTCATACCTTTTCACTCTGCCTCCCTGGACACAAATGGTTGGACTAGTGGTGGGTACTCTGGCCAACAGCCTGTGGAGTGCCCTGTCTCAAAAGATCTGCTTAACGCAGACCTCCTGCAGAGAATGGTGACGAGTTGAATCAGTCAGCTCCTCTCTCTGCGGAAATTTATACTGGAAATTTTTAGGAAGAGGCATTTAGTCATAGCTGGCTCATTCAAAGTGGCACGGGCAACAGTTGTGTCTCCATCATGGTGACTGTCACTATGTGAAAGCTGAGTGTCTCCGAAGACCTGAAGCTGCTGGCAGATACCAGAGCAATTACAAGGGGTTGGATGACATCCGTCTCCATGAGGCCTGAAAATGCATCTGTTCCTATTTTGCTTTCATTAATGAAGAAGCATATTTTGTTACTACAACGTGTAACAGCGTAAGCCATGTGACATTGTATGCTCTGTGAGAGAATAGAAAGAATTTGGTCAGTTACCCTTCATGCTATAGTGACAAGCACTTGAGATTTACAGCAGGCATCAAAAACCAAAATGCCTGCCCAGGCAAAGCAGGTAACATAGATGAATGAAGCCAGCCAGGTACAAGGAAAATAAGGAGAATGCTTGTCCTGTTAAAGGGGAGCGGTTGCTCCCCAACTTTGATCATGGCTACCATTCAGAAGGACTGAACTTCCAAGTTTTTAAATGAGATAGTGTATGTCAAGTGCTTAATAGATGCCTAGCACATTGCAGGAGTTCATTCATATTCTTTATTGTTGTTTCATATCATTTACAATCATCATTAGCAGTCACATATCCATAGAAATAATCTTGAGAAATGAAACTATTTGGCAAATTCACATTTTCTAATTCCTTCATATATATTTATCTCACAAATTTTTTTGTTCATGCGCTTTAAAACGTTTCTCCAGTTTTAATTGGTCTCTTAATTGAATCATGAAAACCTAAAATTTTAGGCATGCTGACTCTCCTGGTTTACTTTCTGTTAATGGTAATTTCTTTGGTTTTTGCGGGGAAAGATAGTCTACCCATTTCTTGGTTTTTCTAGCCTATATTTTCCCTGAGTAATTACCCCCACAGACACCTTCAGACATTGCCTATCAGACAGAAATGTGGACTAAACAGAATGTGATTTTCTCCAAGTTGGCTTAGGCCTGTAATCAGAGACCGCCAGTTCTGACCAGCTCTTCCAAAGAAAAAAAAAATCAGTAAGTTTTCTTGCCTTTGCAGAATTGGAACAAATGCTAAAATTTAGCTAAGAAATGAGCAAAGAGAGAGTGTCTAAAAAAGCCGCAGGGTTAAAAAACAAAAAGAAAAGGATACTTTTTTTTATGAAGAACACTTATACCATAACTTAATAATTCCAGGCTTTAGAGTGGTAGAAATTGATATTTTGTTTGTTTTTAAAAATATATAGAGGAGCCCATAATCAAATGAAAGTAATCGAGTCAATAGTCTGGGCTTTCTTCCATTTTAACGACTACTATGAATTAATCTTGTGAATTAATATTAAGAATTCATATACAACATATTCAAAGCACATCTAAGTCTCAAAGTAAATAATCTGTGTTAATATCATCTATCCAAATCAAGTTCCCTACTTAGAGACAGTGTGATATAGGGTGGACAGCATGTATGGATTTGGGAGTCAGTCTGACCTGAATTCAAATGTTGACATGCTTATTGGGTATGTGTCTTTGGCAAGTTCCTGAACTTCTTGGAGCCTGTGTCATTATCTCTAAAGATGTGGACAATAAGACTTACTTTATAAGGCTGATACAAAGATTACAGGAAATAGCATAGACAAAGTGCCTCTTTACCATCTATCATTTAACAGATATTGAATAAATGTACTGTCTTGCTTCCATCCCATTTTCCACCAAAGCGATGCGGGAATCAATCCAATTTCACACACATCTCAGAAGATTAAGGAGGGATGACTTGCATGTCCTTAGGCACCATACTGAAAGTGAAGGATCTTCCTCTCTCGCCCTGAATAAGCACATGTCTGTGCTGCCCCTTCCTCTCAAGTAGACCCGTCTGGAGTGGCCAGATGAGTTCATTTATTTGCTAAGTCGCTTATTTAATAAACTAGAGGCCCGATGCACGAAATCCGTGCACTGGGGGAGGGGGGGTCTCCTTCAGCCCAGCCTGCACCCTCTCCAATCTGGGATCCCTCTCACAATCCAGGACTGCTGGCTCCCAACCACTCGCCTGTCTGCCTGTCTGATTGCCCCTAACCACTTCTGCCTGCCTACCTGATCACCCCCTAACCACCCCTCATAGCCTGATTGACACCTAACTGCTCCCCTGCCAGCCCGATTGCCCCCAACTGCCCTCCCTGCCAGCCCAGTTGCTCCTAACTGCCCTCCCCTGCAGGCCTGGTCCCCCCCAACTGCCCTCCCCTGCTGGCCACCTTGTGGCAGCCATCTTGTGCCCACATAGGGGGGCCATCTTGTGTGAGGGCGTGATGGTCAATTTGCATATTATCTCTTTATTATATAGGATGCTGTGCCCTATAAATGTCAACAACTATACGTACCAGGCACTGGAGATACCGAAAGTAAATGACAGCCCCCGTCCTCAAGGCTCACATTCCAGGCTGTGACAGACTTCACCTTCAGTAGCATCTCCTAAGGTATGTTTTACAGAACATCAGGTCCACAGGCTAACAAATTTTATAAGAAAACCAAATGTGGGGGAAATCGGGGGAAAGTTTCTTTATTATGGCGTTTCCCCGAACCAATGACGTGCTTGAGGAAATAAAATGCAATGTTTCTACTTAGCCACATGGCCTTTGTTTCAAGGAGCATCTCAACAGGTTTCTCAGAACACACTTTGGGAAGAGCAGACCTATCATGTACCTTGGGAGTCCTCCCTCCAGCTGCTCCTGTAAGACTTTGAAGGAAGCCAAGGAGGCCAAATGGGAGGCAGGCGTTCTCCCCCAGCGTCACTGAGCAGCCACTATTTCAGCCCTGCGTGTTGGGTTACATGGCTACGGTGGGAGAGCTGTGGGCTTTGGACCCAGACTGGATTAGAACTTTGATCCTACAATTTACCTGTGTGGCTCTGAGGAAACTGTGAAAGCTCTTCATGCTCATTTCCATGTCTGAACAACAGGGATGTAATAACAGCTGCCCCCGGGCTCCTGTGAGGAATAAATGTAGTCACATAGGGAAAGCGCCAGAGGTAGAGTAAAAGTGGAAACCAATGCATAGCCTTCCCCTTCCCCCCTGTTATATGCTGCACTTTATGATATCCTGGAAGGCACAGTGCACCCAGGCAGTGGTAAATTCATTCTGCTGCTTTAAAGAGAAATACAGGGGCTTGATCACGGGTACTTTCTCTATTATTTTTGCATGCAGGTTGGTACCTCTCTGCACTTCTGCGTTTCAGCCAGAGATGCTGAGGCAGGATCTTCATCTTGCCTGAATAAGAAATCTGGCTTCTTTCTGGGAGAAGCTGTTCTTAAATGTTCAGGGTAATTAGAGCCCTACATTTCTACCATATCAGCTGAATGTTACCTTGCTCCATCTAAAATCCAGTAAAATCCTCCAAACTCCATTCAGGAAACTCTGATGGTCAGTAAATTTTTTTAAAAAATTATGATGTTTAACCCTGCACAAAACAGTGTTTCAGTCACAATAAAATGTCTTACTGTACAATCATTACTGTAATCTATGTCTATATACGAATAGTTGAAATTTACTTCTCAGTGATAAAATAAATCCAAGAGAAGTAATCATGTGAAACATCAGTCTTCATTTACATTATGTTGCATGTATTACACTATATAACCCATAATACTCCATTCATTGGCCTTAGGAGAGAATGTGCTCTTCAACAGAAGGGAATGTCCAGATAAATGAAGTTTAAAGTTGACCCACTGCCTACTCCACTCACCCCAACTAACAGGAGTTCTAGAAAGCAGAAAAGAAAATGGAGGGACTCGAAGACAGGATCAAGGTCTACATCACAAATTCAGAGCAGTGTGGACCTTCTGACTAGAGATTAGGAGGACTGGGGGCCACAACCCTACCCAAGGCCAATGTTGCTGCTGGAGCCCTTCCCCCACCCCTCTATCCCATGCAGGTGCAGCCCCCACAGGACTGTGGGGCATGTCTGTCACAGCAGGGGCAGAGCTGCAGCTGGGCGGGCTGGAGAGGTCTGGAGAGGTCTGGAGAAAGAGGCTCTGAAACTAGAAGTATCTCGGATTAGACATGTTTGTGGCTTTGTAGTCTATAGTTATTGACCTAAAACTAAAAGAGTTGGAGGCATTGGATCTCAGGAGTCTTTGAGGCTTAATGTGAGCTTTGGGGCATCTGTAGGCTCTTTGAGGCTTAGTGTGAGCCTCAGAAAAAAATGAAAACAGGCAATTCCTTCAGGAGGCTTGTTCTAAGTCCCAATTTTAAAAGAAAGGGGAGTAAAAAGAGCCTCAACACTTTCTCCTGGCTTGTTAAGCCTGCTCTTCAGGGAAGGAAATGAGGAGATCAGAATTCAGCGCTCGAGTTCTGTGAATCTACCAGAGTACTGCCTGTGCTTGGCCTAGAAATTGATAAGGGTAAGGAATCCCAACACGTTTCATTATTTTAAAGGCAAAACATCTAGAATGGTACCTCTGTTTTCTTGACTTAATGATATAAAACATAATCTACCCTGATTTTAATGACACCAAGACCATTACAAACACACACACCTATTAAGGTAGTGGGAAAGGGGTTCTATATCCAGTGTCCCCAAGCTGTCTGGTTTTTGTTTATGTTTTGTCTTGTTTATCTTAGTTCTCGGACTGAGCTGTTAGTTCAGGTGACTAGAAGTGTTTCTAAAATTGGAAACCTTGGTCATTCCCTTTGGAAGATGGATATGGCAATAACTGGGGAAACAGTGAGGCAAATAAGTTTCTCTTCTTTTTCTGCATGCAAGTTAGCTAAGTTCGTGTTTCCCATCATGATTATAGCCCATCTGCTAACTGGATATATTTTTCACTAGATTCCCTAATGTCATTCAGCCTCAGTCAATTTGCTTTACTTTGACTATCACACAATCAGCTTTCTTTTTACAGGTCATTCCATCAAAACAAAGCATCTTTCACCTTAAAACTGTCTGTGTATATTCTTTGTTTGCTGCAATCCTGGATTTAAAACTCACTTTCTGCAAGAATGCCTCTATGATTAAGTCTGTCCCATTCCAATAACCTCCTGGTTTGACACCCCTTTAATAATTATGTTAAATCAGTAATAATTTGCATTAATTGCATACTTACAATATACCAGGCACTGTTCTAGGAACCTCAGTGCACTATTTCATTTACTCCCTTGTCAAGTCCTTTGTTTGTGCCCTTTTACAGATGAGGAAACTGAGGTACAGAATGGTGACATAAATTTCCTTGTTTGAAAGAGTCAATGCCAATTTTGCTTACTGTCAGAATTACCAGGAATGTAGTCTTTGGAACTCATCATGCAAAAAAAGGCATGAGGGGTGGAAAATGAGCTCCATCTGACTCCAATAAATATATGTGTAAGAAATTACTGTAAAATATAAAGTATTTACATGGAATGCATTTTAACATATTTTTAATGTCTGTCAAAAATTACATCAAACATGAGATTAATTTGTATGCTATATAAAATGTTTTATGTTATACTAGAGGCCCAGTGCACGAATTCGTACATGGGTGGGGTCCAGCCAGCTGCCCTGATCAGGGCCAGTCAGGCCAGGCCTGCTAGGGGGAGAAGACGCAGGAGGTTGGCCAGTCGGCCCCGCCCCCGATTGGGGTGATGAACTCCTTTAGCTTTTTCTTGTCTGTGAGGCTCTTTTTCTGGCCTTCAATTCTAAATGAGCTTTGCTGGGTAGAGAAGGGCGTGGCAAGAAATATTCAAAGTGATGAAGAGCAAGGACCTGCAGCCAGGTGACCTTCCTTTTGAAAGGACGTGGCTGCTTTGGGGACCGAGGGTTTGGTCTCCGTGAAACCCAGGTCAGTCTTTGCATCGGGTGAGTGGAATCTCTGAGGCCTATTTGAGAGTTGCCAAGGCTGGGAGCATTATCTCAGAACAGTTAAAAACACATTCATGAAGAGATGTTATGGGTTCTCTCTCATCAAAAAGCCCGAATGTGTCTGTGCTACACCAACAGGATTGCTTTAACACTGAAGCCTCCATCCACAAGCCCACCTGCCTCCAGGAGCTGGCAGGAGGTTGAAAGTGGCCGCATAGATGAGCCTCTCACAGTCTGGGATGCCTCAGGGGATGTTGGAGGCCCATTGTAGGGATTCGGCCCAATCCCCGCAGGACAGGCTGAGGGACCCCATCAGTGCACTAACCTGTGTACTGGGCCTGTAGTATATATATATATATATATATATATATATATATATATATATATATATATATATATGCTGTGTCCCACCGTCTGACCACTCACTATGACACACATTGACCACCAGGGGGCAGATGCTCAACACAGGAGCTGCCACACTGCAGTGACTTGGCAGCAGTGGTTCTCTGGTGATGCACCCTGAAAACCAGAGAGGAGGGAGCCTGATTCCTCGTGGGGCTGCACGATTCTACCTTCGGCCATGGGTTATGTTGTTGCTGGGGCACAGTCAGCTCCAAATCTGGTTTACTGCACACTTGCATTTGCCTTCCACTCCCTGTAAGACAGCAACTTTGCAGAGGGCCCTCTTGCACTCCAGGACCCTTCAGGGGGATGTCAGAGAGCCTGTTTCAGACCGGTCTCTGCAGGCCAAGCAGAGGGACCCTGCTCACTCTGCAGACACCAGGGAGGGACCACAGGAGGTTGGCTCCAGGGCATGTCCAGCCCATCTCACCCAGTCCCACCTCACCAGCCACCTTCTAATTAATTTCCTTTCAATGTGCACAAATCCATGCACTGGGTCACTATTAAACCATAAAAGACATACACAAACTCCATTTCCTGGTTAGCAGTCATTGGGAAGCTTAATTCCATGGTTTTAGTATCAACTTCCATGCAGAGGAAATGCCTTCCATCAGGTCCCCGCTCTACCTTCCTTGGAGCTCATGGACCTAACTGCCAGTACTCCTCATCCTATCTCACACACACACACACACACACACACACACACACACACACAGTATCTTTGTGGTCCCATCTTTCATGTAGTTTCTCCCATCAAAAAAGACAATCATCCCATTTATTGAGCACCCATTGTATGGCAGGTGCTGCATCTTCACCACCTCACCAAATCCTCAAAACAAGCCTAACTGGCCCTAGCTGGTTTGGCTCAGTGGATAGGGTGTCGGCTTGTGGATTAAAGGGTCCCAGGTCCAATTCCAGCCAAGGGCACATGCCTGGGTTGCGGGATCGATCCCCAGTGTGGAGTGTGCAGGAGGCAGCCAGTCAATGATTCTCTCTCATTGTTGATGTTTCTATCTCTCCCTTTCTCTCTGATATCAATAAAAACAATAATAATAATAAATAAATAAACTGAGAAAAAAGATTTTAAAAAAATAAGCCTGTGTGCTAAATGATTATCCTTCTATCACAGAAGAAGAAACAGGCTTAGAGAAATTAAGGAACTTGATCAAGTACCAGAGCTGGAATAAAGAGAGAAAGAGTCAAAAATAATACTTTTCATTTCAATAACATTTTTCTGTTTATGAAACATATTCCCATTCCTTATTTCTTTGCATCTTAAAAATTATTATTTTTATCAATGGGAAATAATTTTTCAGGGGCAGCTTCTTGAATAACATTATTTGAAGCTTTTAGGCCTACACTTAGGTATGAAGACATACTTCTTCCATAAAGCCAGCTTCCTCCAAGTTCTCTATAATTAACAAGATCCCTACTTCCCTAAAGAGTGTACTGACTCATCCCTTTTTAAGAAACCAACCTTAAATTCTTATCCCTCTCACGTCAGAAATCACACTTTGGAAAGACAAGGAGGGTCAGAGAAATAACAAAAGCAGCTAAAGTTCATTCACATCCAAGACATTCCTATTTGCTCTTGGTGGAAAAAGAACCATCCATGTTGATGTTAGCCTCTTAAGCAATACCAGTGCCTGAAAGTGGGTCTATCTAAAGAGCACACTGAGAGTTGTGCCCATGGGCTTGATTGGGTAGTGGAGAATATTCTGATTTATTCCCCTCTCCCCCCAAAGAACATGCGCCAAAGGTTTTCCTGAAGTGATTCTTTCAGAAGGTCCAATTGAAATTTCTTAAGAGAGGTTTAGCTATCTCTAGTGCAGTGATGGTGAACCTATGACACACGTGTCAGAGGTGACACGAGAACTCATTTTTTTGGTTGATTTTTCTTTGTTAAATGGCATTTAAATATATAAAATAAATATCAAAAATATAAGTCTTTGTTTTACTATGGTTGCAAATATCAAAAAATCTCTATATATGACACGGAACCAGAGTTAAGTTAGGGTTTTTCAAAATGCTGACACACCGAGCTCAAAAGGTTCGCCATCACTGCTCTAGTGTAATAGCTAGGAAATTCATAGGGGGTGGGGGGTGGGGCGGAGAATCAAAACATGATTTACCTAATATTTTCATACTCTCTTTCAAGCCCAGAAAGTTATTTTAGTATTTCCTTTTAGACTGTGTATTTGTTGAGGAAATAGGGGGGAGTTACTTTTATCACAACAAACATGAGGGTGGAAATCTTGAGAATGTTGGCACTAGGCTTCCAGTTTTACCTGCAGATAAAACCCTGCACAAAACAGATAATGGTTTATTTTGAACCTATTTTACATGCATTTCCCCCCTGGCTCACCAAAATGATTATCTTCAGAGTGTATGTCCATTATTCCTTCACTATCTTCCCTGCAATCAAGTTCTCTGAATAAATACAGGGGTTGAGTTACAATTAAAAATAATGAGACTCTACCAGGCCAATGTCCTTGCATGCAGTAAAAAGGTGTGGGCTAGAGTTTGGTAGTTTTTTTTCCCCCATTTTGCTTCACTTTGATTGGTGGGTTGACACTTTAAATAAAGATTTCAGGTCTACTCTGATGAGAGATACAGAGCGAGGCCCAGACACACACAGTCCAGAAAAAAAAAAAAAACTAATCTTCTTTTCTTAGAATTATCTTGGTTGGCATCACCAGGCCAGCATTGAAGGTAAAATGTGATTTTATGATTTCCTTGTGATTCCTGTAAGATCTTTCTTCCTATCTGCAGGCAGCTTTTATAAGAGGATTTATCTTCATTTGTCACCAGAATAATAACTTATTGTAAATTATTAGCAAGTTTCAGAGAAGATATGTCTAATAACCTTCCAACTAAAGAAAAAAGACTTGCATGTGCCGGGGGGTAAAGGAGGCTGGGGGTGGGGTGGGGGGGTGTCAATGGGGGAAAAAAGGAGACATATGTATTACTATTTGTAATACTTTAAACAATAAAATAAAATTTTTTTAAAAAGAATTTTAGGGTGAGATTTTGATAGAACTGCATTTAATATGTATATCACTTTAGGTGGTATAGATATTTTAACAACATTAAATTTTAAAATCCACAAGTAAAAAAATAAGTAAATAAATAAAAATAAATGTACTACCTCATAAAATGAATTTTGGTAAAATACATTTGCTAATTGTAATAATGTGCTAAGCTGGGTTATGGTGCATAAAATCTAAATGTATCTTATATTTAATAAACATTTTATAGTGAGGGGATAAAAAAGAAAAAAGACTTATCAATGAGTGTTTTGGTGGGGTTTTTTTACTATTTGTGATTATTAGTGACATTGCCTAATTTATAAAAGTATAAGATGATGAAGAGATCTCTTGGCTAGACAGACTTTTGTTCATGTAAGGGTAAGAGCCTTTTGAACTTATAAAATCATTTTAAAGAGATAATTTATTTTAGAAAAAAAACTCAATTTTTAGAAATATTTTCTACTAAACTTTTGGAAATTTAACTATTAAGTTCATTCTTATTTTAAAAATATAAGTTTGGGTTATGTGGGCAAACTAAACATAGAATAATATGCCTTATAAATCTGCAAATAAAGGTCTGTTATGAATTATTATTGTCTGTATTACATTTTCAATGAATTCAAAATTTACTCTGGAAGGAAACAAAGTATAATTTCCTATGGACGATACTGAATAGACCAAAATTTCACATAGTAGAAGGGATTTTTCCAATTGGTGTTTTACAAAATGAAACACAGCAGTTAAAGAATATGTATGAAGGTTGTTCCTACATGTTCATTTAGGTTGTACCTCCACCCACACAGAAAGTTCTTGGATATTTTCTAATTGCTTGTCAATTCTTTCCAAAAACTAGTAAATACGAATCAGTTGTTCAACAACATTTAGTTCTTTGTTGTTGCTTTTGTTTTGTTTCAACCTGGAACAAAACATTTTGGAAAATCAGTGATTCAGCTCATTTGAGGTATTGTCTTTTAACCATTCTGGAATAAAAATTTATCTGATGTAATTCTCCAACGTAACTCTGTTTCAGATCCCACTTTTCAAGATGAAGAACCTGATACTGGTCTTGTGCCTCCTGGGAACGAGTTCTGCAGTGCCGGTAAGTCGAGTCTTCTAGAGTGCGTCCCAGCAGAGACACTGTTGGACCTCAAACAACGCTGAAGGACATGGGCCAAGAGTCCATGCATGGACTCATTTGAATTGATCCAGTGTTATAATTCCTACTGAGCCAAAAGTCGTAGTTGCCCAGACATGAGCCTTACCATCCAAAAGCAATAAGTCAAATATATGATTTTTTCTATTCAAAAAGATATTTAAAATATTCCAAAGACAATGTCTAAGTCTCCCTTCATTCATTCAAAGATAAGAGACTTATGTTGTCTCCACAATGCCATGGCACAATTTTCTTATCAGCTACTTGTTACTATTATGAAATTGAAATGGAAAGAATTTCGTCAAAAAAGTAAAGTCCATTTTCTTCAATTTGAAAAGAACAATATTTGCCAAATTACTATGTCTATAAAACTGAGCTAGTGATTCCATTTGAAGCTAGTAATTAAACAATAAATTTGCCATATAGGGAAGATATTGTGTGATCAAGAGCTGAAGTTTCTTAAATCAAAACATGCCATGGCAATAGGGCTAATTGTATGTTACAGTCATACACCTGGTCCACTCTGTCATATATTGAGGTGATCTCATAAGAATACAATTCTTTTGAGCACTGAACTATTCCAGCCAATGGCATGTGATTCTGTTTTCACGAGGACTTTATTCCGCTGCTATCTGCTTTTGGCAAATGTTGACTAAGCACCTGCCATGTACCCAGCAATGCGCTGGACATTGAGACACAAAGGTAAATATGGCATGGTCTCTTGGCTGGGGAACTCATAGCCTCAAATGAACTTTAAAATATTTCAGTTCCTTGAGAAAGAAGGTTAGCTATTTGGGTTTCTTAAAATTAAACATTTTGGAGAAAGGGGATGAAAACTGATTACAAGGACTCAAACCTCAAGTCTACAAATAAAAAGTTTCTATTCTATTGCTCAACATGAATTTTAAATGAAAGAAAATTGAAGCTGCCATTCTAATTCACCTTTGTCTGATACTGATGGTGAGGTCAGACTCCATCATCAGTCTAATACCTTGACACTATTAGAACCTATTCTACTCCACACCTATGACAGATCCACTTTGTCATAGGAGCAAGACAATTGTTTGGGATCACCAGGAGACTGCCTGCCAAATTACATGTTCTTCTCCTTTCACTGCCACATGGGAAATGCATCCCCTGTCTATTTACATTCATGTAATTATTGTTATTTAATTCATGACTTAGAGCTAGAACTTTTTTTATTTAAGAAAAAAATACCTTTGATATGATCCCCCAAATATAAACACAGATCAACTGCTTTATACAAAAAGTAATCTTTTACTAAAGATGATGGAGAACTTGTTGAAGCTGTTTGAATAGGAGGCAAGTTGGGTTTTGGCAGGGTTTTGCTGAAAGTCATGATCACATGCCACATTCCATCAACCAGAAGCATGTAGGTTTGTCAAACACACAAGAAAAATGACCTCAAGTTTGTCCCCTTTGCTCTTCTATATGATAACATTTAAGAATAGAAGTTACTTTTACAGTATTTTTCTTTGTTGCTTTAATGTACTTATTATACCACTTTCAAACAAATCAAATTTTGCTTTTAAAGCAACATAGCACTATGATGCAGACAAAGGGTAGATGATTTCTGAAAATAATATGTTAATTCCCCAATAATTTAAATTATTCTTCTTTCTTCCCAAAAGTTCAAGTTATTTAGGTAATAAACTAAATGTTGGCCTCTTGACTGTACTTTCTATTTCCGGTGGTTAAGGAAGTTTTTCACTGAAGAACACTCAGAATTATTCTTATTTCCATGTAGGTGTTTCCTCGGCAGCCGGGGACACCAGGCATGGCTAGTTTGAGCCTGGAGGTACGTATTGTCAGAGCACTGACGTTTACTTTTTATGTTTGTTTGTTCCTGGGAGGGGAGAAAGGTGATGGGCTGTTTCCGGTCTTCCCACTGTGTGGGACGGCAGTGGCCGTCCTCCTGTGTGGTTCTGGAGAAGCGTATGGCATCTCTGAGAGCCTTGTTTTATAATTTTACCTCATTTCCAATTCTCAGGTGCTTTACTCCTCATAACATCATCTGTATGTGAATCAAAGCAATATTTTAATAACTACCATATATACATTATTTAATACCGATTATATATACATTAACATTCTTACTACATTAATATAATTACTATATTAATTCAAACACATTGGTCTGAAGTCATGAATGGTTTATATTTAGTTCCTTCTCCTTATAGTATCTTCTATTATAAAGTTCAGATGAAGAAAATTTACCTTACAAAATTCAGTTATTTATAAGAACTCCTGTAAATAACACTAGCATTGTACCTGCTGTGGTAGTCTCATTGCACTTCTCATAACTAATATATACTCTGTTTAGAAAATCCCAGCAAAATAGTACTGTTTGACCATATTAATAAAATATATTGACAGTTACAAATAGAAGAATATTTATGAAATTATAAATGTATCACAAGAACCTTTCAATATTTATTCATATTATAACAATCTGGGGGCAATCAGTACCTATATTGGCTGGATGCCCATTTCACACGCAAGCTAATTTCACTGAGTTATTTTTTTTCTCACTTTCTAGCTTAAATGCAACCAAAGCACTCTAAACTTCTTCCTAATACATTGAAATTGACTTTCTATTGATTTGCTGGTATTTTTTTACAATCTCTCCAGATACCATTTTTCCCAACATCTTTTATATTTTTTATTTTGAGGACTTTTTTGTTTGGGAAGGAGATGGAGATGGTCTTATTTTATTTTGTTAGTCTGTTTTTTCAAATTCCTCTTCAGGTTGAATTTTAAAAAGGCAAAGTATGGTAAAAGAGTCAGCGAAGGAAATTCCTGATAATTACATTTATATTTCAGTTGAATGAGCTATTTTCCATATTTCACTGTGACCTCAATTAAATGGTGCTTTTTCTCTACTAATAATAGAAAGCAAGCTAAATACTCTAAAAGCAATAATAACAACAGTGAAAAAAAACACATTCAACATTTCCATTTTTCAGTGATAATTAATGTCTGCTTCTATTTTATTCAAATTGACCCACTCCAAACTTTGTGTTAATGGTATATGTTTCCAAATCCATTGTGTCATACAGAAAAGGAACATGTGTGGTAAACAGTAACCCACTTTTTTTTCTTTACAGACAATGAGACAATTGGGCACCTTGCAGGGATTAAACATGCTTTCTCAGGTAAACTTATTTTCAAATATTTCTTATTGCAAAGACTGTATTAATGGTGATGATAGTGATATTAGCAGCAACATTGTCACTTATAGAACATATTTGTGAACAGGAGATAGCTTAAATTTTAGAAGAACTAATGAATAACTGAGATAACCTAAAACACAATAAGATTCTAAGATGGGATGGCAGGGGAAATAAAAACAGTACTGAATTTTCTTTAGTAAAAAAAAAAAAAATTGCATTATCAATTTTATTATGAGTACTTACAAAGCTAAATCCAAGACAAGTATATGAGGATACTGCAGTCTGGCTTAGAATGGCTATAAGTCTGTTGCAAGAGAGTGTTTGCCTACCCATGTTAAATTAAGTAATCTCACTCTTACTTTTACTATCTCTACATTTTCTGTGGATCTTTTGGAAAATAAAAAACAAGTTTAAGCCAATATTGAAATAGAAGTAAATTTCTCTCTATCAATCTTTTCTCCCCATGACTTTAGTATTCAAGATTTGGCTTTGGGAAATCACTTAATTCTTTGTGGATGCACGGTCTCCTCCCACCACATTCCTCCTTCCCATGGATGAGACCAAGGGAACATGAAACTCAACAGGTAAGTTAGTTACATCAATTGTTTGAAACACCAAGCCTTAAAATCTTCCTCTACTTACATTCTCTAAGTTGTCATATAATACCCACAGAGTAATAAACAAACATACTATAGTAATTATCCAGACACCAAATACATCAAAACTAGTTTTAGTACTTTGGAATATTTAAAACAAAATGGTCAAAATTTTCAACCTATTTGAACATTTATTTCAAATAGGAAGATATAGACTCCCAAATATGAGATCTATGTTAAAAATATCAGCAATAACAATAAACTATCCTCAAAATGGAAACAGGCTAAATCCTGAGCAATTTTCATTTTAATCAAGATTCCCCAAATAATTATTTAAAAAGCACATTTAAACTGATGCCAAAGGTCCTGGTTAAAACATCATGAACCTTACAGCAATCAATAAATATATCAGTTAACTTTAACCATTATTCATTAGGTGCCTAATACATAAATCAAATTGTGGATTGGGAGTGAAAGTGAAGATGATTAAGAATGACTCCAAGGTTTACGGAATTTCAGATCTGATTGGGAAATAAGAGAAGACAACATATTATAAGCTGCTAAATTGTGAGACATAAGTAATGAAGGAGAAATAAGGAACAAAAGCTTTAAGAGTTTAGAGATGGGCAATGGTTGTTGTAAGATCCATGTCACTTTGAGGAGCTGGCAATCAATTTAAAAATAATAGGGAGCCATTTACCACAAATAATTTTTTAAAGATCAACAAAACATAGTTGTGTTAACAAGAACTTATAAGTCCAGATGGCCTCCCACAACAGGTAGCATTGCCCACCAAACTACAGTTAGTGGGACAGTCAGTTATGTTCATGGTGACTATTTCTCCTCTTGATTGTTTCCAAAATGGACTCGGTAGTGCAGAAATTTGATTGGTGTTTTGTTTAATTACTCTTTCTCCTTTCATTAACTCAAAACTATATTAAGCATCTGTCATGTGCCAGGCACTTGTTAGGAGCTATGTTAAGTCCTGGGGCTTTAAAAATAAATAAGACATATCCTCCCTCAGTTGACTGGGGACAAAGATTGGTAACAAAAAAATTGTAATCCAGGGAGAAAGGGGTAAAATAGAGATGCACAGGGGCCACTATGAGAACCTAGAGGAGGAAACGACTCGTTCTACAAGGACGTTCACATAGCTTCCTACCTTCATGAGCAGACTCCTCCAAGTAGAAAATTCCCCAGCTCTTTTGCTTTAGAAATTCTAGACACCACAGTTCAGTGAGCCATCGCATCCTGACACTCCTTTCAAATTTCTCTGCAGTATGAATATTCTTTGCCTGTGCACCCCCCACCTCTCCCATCGCAGCCATCCCTGCAGCCTCAGCAGCCGGGACAGAAACCTTTCCACCAGCCCAGCGTCATCACCGCCATCCAGGACACAGTCCAGAAAGGAGGACCTCAGCCTCCGGTTTACCACGGACAGCCACCCTTGCAGCAGGCAGAGGGGCCAATGATTCAACAGCAGGTGGCACCATCAGAGAAGCCACCAAAGGCCGAGGTAAATCCTTCCTCTGAAGTTAGATCAGGATCACCCACTAACTTAATGAAAGAAACCCTATTTGAGATCACATTTAAATAGTCAGAGCTCCAGGGAATAATACATGAAGATACAAATATGGTTTTGAGCAGTTGACACATCTGAGAGTAGAACACAAATCATTTCTGTCATTTACCACCAGGGGTGGGGCATGGATTCTTAAAGAGTCTGTGTCTCTAAAATGTGGTTTCTTAGTTGAAGAAATGTAAGCTTTTAGAGAAAATAGGGAAGCCCAGAGAAGTCCAGGCTTCCCATCATCGGGGTCCTTTTCACTGTTGGAAGGACGGAGAAGAGTGATGGATCCCTCAGCATGGCAAGTAGTATGTTGCATTCTTATTTCTCTACCTGGTAGTAGAGAAGACAGCCCTGGGAAAGTATCTCACAGTAATGGAGAGGAAAGAGTGATGGACAGAAAAGGAAGGCACCATGTAACTGACATGCTGCAGGCATTTAACATTTCCCATATCATCCTGATTACAGTCCTATAAAGATCAATATTACTATCTTTTTTTAAAAGGAAAAGACAGACTTTGAGAGGTTATACAATTTTCCCAGCATAACATAAAATTTAAGTGGCAGAGTCAGGATTCAAACTAACCTGGTATGCTCCAATTCCAAAACTCATTGCTTTCTACTGTGCAAGGCAAGGCAAACCCACTAGAGACACGCTGCATCTCTGCCTATGCACTTGAGTCGTGTCAGTAAAAGACAGTTGCAGTCTTTTAGTCTGTTGCCCCAAGCTAATGAAAGTAAAAATCTGGACACTTCTTTGAGATTGTTTTATCGTATTCATAAGTAAGAGTGTGTTCGGTTTGTCTATTTTGATAGTTTTGTAACCTTACTATTTATCTGTGATGCAGCAACCAGGAATGGATTTTGCTGATCCACAAGGTCCATCCGTAAGTACACATCTCAATGAGACTTTCTTGGGAAAAATATCTTTATCCTTTAAGAAAGAAGAGTAAAAATTTTAAATTGCCCCAGTTGTTATGAATATGAAGTATAAGTTCCTTTGTTTTCTTAAATATGAAATACTTCCTTGTCATATAAATACATCAGCATATCTGCTGTGCACTTGAGTCTTGTCAGTAAAAGGCAATTGCAGTCTCTTAGTCTGTAGCCCCTGAGATTGATGAAAGTAAAAATTGGGAAACTTATTTGAGATTGTTTTATCATATTCACAAATAAGAGTGTGTTCGGTTTGTTTAGTAATTGGTAGTTTAGTAATCTTACTGTTTATCTGTGATGCAGCTACCAGGAATGGATTTTGCTGATCCACAAGGTCCATCCGTAAGTACAGATCTCAATGAGACTTTCTTGGGAAAATTATCTCTACCTTTATTTAAGAAAGAAGAGTAAAAATTTTAAATTGCCCCATTTATTATGAATATGAAGTATAAGTTCCTTTGTTTTCTTAAATATGAAATACTTCCTTGTCATATAAATACATCTGCATCTCTGCCCTTGCACTTGAGTTGTGTCGGTAAAAGGCAATTGCAGTCTCTTAGTCTGTAGCCCCTGAGACTGATGAAAGTAAAAATCGGGAAACTTATTTGAGATTGTTTTATCGTATTCATAAGTAAGAGTGTGTTCGGTTTGTCTATTTTGATAGTTTAGTAATTTTACTGTTTATCTGTGATGCAGCTACCAGGAATGGATTTTGCTGATCCCCAAGGTCCATCCGTAAGTACACATCTCAATGAGACTTTCCTGGAAAAAAATATCTCTACCCTTTATTTAAGAAAGAAGAGTAAAAATTTTAAATTGCTCCATTTATTATGAATATGAAGTATGAGTTCCTTTGTTTTCTTAAATATTAAATACTTTGTTGTCATATGAATACATCTGAAAATGTGTTTCACGTAAGTGTTAGAAATGGCTGTAATGGGAGGTTTGCCCATGTTGTTGTAGTAAATCTGAATTACTTATCCTGTTTTCTACCACTTAAAGATATTCTCAATAGCCCGTTTGATATCTCAGGGACCGCTGGCCCAAAATAAACCATCTTCAGTAAGTTTTTTTAAATACCACTTTTATTTCAAAGTTTTTCCCTGGGAAAATGCATTTTGTGATTATTATTGTATTTATATTTAGCTTTATCCAGGAATGTTTTACATGTCCTATGGAGCAAACCAACTGGTAAGTCTATATTTTATGAAAAGTATAATTTTTAATTAAATGTTACTTTAATGCCCTAGCCGGTGTGCTCAGTGGATAGAGCATCAGGCTGCAGACTGAAGGATCCCAGGTTCGATTCCGGTCAAGGGCACATGCCCTCATTGCAGGCTCAATCCCAAGTAGGAGGCAACCAACCAATGATTCTCTCTCATCATTGATGCTTCTATCTCTCCCTCTCTCTTCCTCTCTGAAATCAATAAGAACACATATAAAATAAATAAATAAATAAAAATGTTACCTTAAGAGCTAAAATTATAAAATCCTGTCCTCACACAATGGATTCCATATTCTCTGAACGCCTAAATTAGCAACTGAAATGGCAAAGAGACACATTTTCTATCTGGATAATTCTGGACACACACACACACACACACACACACAACACATTAAAGAAAAAGTAAATTTGCTATCTGAATTTTCCAAATTGGCTACATTTCTTCAATTATCCTCATCTCTCCACTGTACTCTGCCTCTGGACACAGCATTAATATTGAGATTTAAGGAAAAACTAAATGACCTTTAATTTAGTACTGAGTTGCTACAATAGGGGTCAGCAGTGTTTCTTTTTTAACAGAATGCTCCTACCAGGCTTGGCATCATGAGCTCCGAAGAAATGGCGGTGAGTAATATCTTCAAACTCTTCTTAAAATAATATCCAGGGAGAACAGTCACAGATGACTGGCTGCAAGAGGCATTGGCTGTGAATGCAGCCAAATACACAGCATGTGACTCAGACTGTTCCGCCCCAAAACCAAAGCTTGATCCTGACGCAGTGTGCAAAGATTTCATCATATTTCCCAAACAGGCATTTCTGAGAGATGGCCTTTCTTGAGCATAGGGTTTTGCTCCATTTCTTGACAATGAGGAGAGGAGCAATCTCTCTTGAAAAGACTTCAATGAAGAGCAAATGCTTCCAACCAAAAACAATACATACAGTTCACACAAAGTTCCTGTTCCTTCTCTGACCATTTAACCCCTCAAAACAAATTCAACAGCTCACAAATCATTTAGACCTCAAAACTGAGATATCAAAAAGAAAAAAAAGTAATCAAGTTTAAAATTTTATTATTATAAAATTGAAAGGACATTAATAAGTTAATTCAAGTATAGTCTTATTCTTTTATTATCCGCTCATATTACAACATTAAAAGGTGAATTAATAGACTCACACAATTTGACTTTTTCCTTTGAAAATTTCGTGTTGCATCTGTTAGAGCACAAAGCAAAACAGAACCATACTGAATTAACAAATCATCAGCAACTACAGATCTTGTCAAATTAATAAATACACCCATATGCTATCACTGAAAGAAAAATTGCATTTCAACATTGAGTGCCTTCTGTGAACTAGAAGCATTGAAAGATACTATAGAGGCAAAATAAGTAAGTGTCCTGTTCTCAAGGACTTTATATCCCTGTCCGTTTTTTGTGGTTTCTCAGTGAATCTGACCAGATATAATAGTATGGAATAGTAATAATATGTGATAACGGTGTCTTTGGTAAATGTTTTTTTTCCAGGGAGGCAGAGGAGGCCCCATGGCCTATGGAGCCATTTTCCCAGGATTTGGAGGCATGAGGCCGAGCCTTGGAGGGATGCCTCCCAATCTAGGCAAGGGTGGGGACTTTACTCTGGAATTTGACTCCCCCGTCGCTGCAACCAAAGGCCCAGAGAAGGGAGAAGGAGTTGTGCAAGGCTCCCCCGTGCCGGAGGCCAACCTAGCCAATCCAGAAAACCCAGCTCTCCTTCCAGAGGTAGTAATGCCTAGTGCCCTTGGAGGGCTTCTTGCTCTCCCGAAGGGCAATATTCCCAGCCTGGCCAGGGGCCCTGCAGGGCACAGCAAGGGATCCCCCAGCGTTACCCCAGCAGCCGCTGACCCACTGATGACCCCTGGATTGGCTGATGGCTACGAGCCCTACGCTGCTGATACGACCACACCCTTGGGAGAAACGACCTTGGATACCACAGTGACCCCAGACACAGAGCAAACATCGATGCCAGGAAACAAGGTCCAGCAGCCCCATATTATGCATAATGGGTGGCATTTCCAAGAGCCCTGAGAGCCTTGACATATCAGCTACTTTGTGTATGCATAAGCTCCCCAGCTTTGTACCATGGCCTATCTTTTTCCTAAAACATGTTTTCCCTTCTGCAGCAAACGCATATTAATAAATACAAGTGGCTAGAAATAGTGTAGGTTCCCTTCTTGCTTTCATTCTCTTGTTGAAATAAAAGGTGTCGACTGTCTCCGTGACTTAGAAATGCTATTCTCCTCTGCATTTGAAAGCCACTGTTTCTTCGCTGTCTTAGGCATTATAGGATGTCTCTTACTAGTGTGACACTGTTGTATCCAGAAAATGTGACACGGCTTTAGATATCTTTCTCTAAGCAAAGGCACATATTCTTAGAATTGTAAGCTATTTCATTCAAATGTTGTTAAATGGGGATCAGTGGACAATGCCTGACTGGTATTACTGGGTTGGGCATGTTGGATTTTAAATTCTCATTTGTAGAGTATTTTATTTAATCTAGTAAAAACATCTAGCCTATTTTAAATAAAGAATTTAGTCACTGAAAAAATCAAGAAGTATATGTTTATTATTTATATACTAGGGCCCCAGTGCATTAATCCATGCATCTTGAAAGGAACTGTGGGTCACAAGGCTGCTGTAGGCACAGGAGCGGGTCTCGGCCTATCTGCGCCCACTCCTGGCCCCTCCCTCTGTAGCCCTGGCCCATCTGCCAGCAGCACCACTTCTGCTGCCACCACCACTCCCACACGCATAGCAACTGGGGCCAGCACCATCAGCTGGTACAAGCGGTGGCTGCTGCCCCAATTGCTCCCCAGGAGCAAGGTGGAAAAGCCCTCAGGGGTGGTCAGGGCTGCTGCTCGCACCAGCTGATAGCACCAAGTGATCGGGACTGACACCAGGCACCAGCAGCGGGGCGTCGGCAGCAGGTGCGAGCAGCAGGCGGGACCACGGCGTGAGGGAACAAAGAATTTTCAGTAACCACCAAAGGCTCGCCCCGATGACAATGACTGGAGCCCCGCCTTGGTCTGGCTCCCCTTGGTCTTGGTCTGCTCCACCATCCTGCCCCGGCCAATGCCCGTCATATTCCCCCTGGTGGTCAGCACACATCATAGGGACTGTTTGGTTGTTCCACAGTTCGGTCTATTTGCATATTAGCCTTTTATTATATAGGACATTTAAATGGTTAAGAAAAGCATACTCATCGCCTACCTTTGCTGTCTTTAACCCATTTTATTCAATTCATTCACTCTTTCATAGAAAGAGTGTTGAGTACCTATCCATGTCCTAGGTACTGTACTAGGCAACAGGAACATAGTCCCTTCCCTGAGAACTTACAATAGAGATTTTTGACAAGTAGACGGACAACCACAATAACAAAAACAGCCCCTTTGGGCCAAGCTCAAGTACTTTACATATATTATCTCACAACACCGTTGCAAAATAGATACATTTCCAAACCCACCACACATGTGAAAAGCGCTATGAAAAGGCCAAGTACCATGTGAGAATTGACTCGACCCTGTGAAATAAAACAAGGGAAAATAATCATTACTTATCACCAAACCCGATATGTATCAGTGAAGACTATTTGCCCAAATTAAGAGGTTCCAAGGCCAGATTTGTTCACCTCTGAAAAGTAGCCTCCTGCCCCATTCTGTCCACTTCCTCCCAAATTGCCCAGCCCAGACCACACTCCACAGAACTCAGACTCCCTTTCATCCCCTATGAAGATCCTGGGGACGCAGGAAAAGAGCCCTGACCTGGGACACTTCAGGAGCCTCAGCAGAAGCATACAGCCACCACCTATTGTCTCCCTCTCTTCAGGAAGAGCCCTACTCACCCCATTCTTGGGCTAGAGCTTAAAGAGACATGCAGGAGTTTAAAATGCAGTTTGCATCTCACAGTGACTGGCAAAGGTGCAAGGGTAAGAGAATGACCTACACTGAGAGCCCACTGAGACCCACCTTAGCAATCCATGCTCCCCTAGAAAGCAGTCTACAGACATATCTGGGTTGAAACCTTAACATCACATCTAACCCTCTATGAGTCTTTGGAAGTGAAAATTAACTTCTCTGCTCCTGTGTCTTCAATTTTATGGTGGAGCTACAAACCAACCCACCTCACAAGGTCGTTGTGAGAACAAAATGAGATAAAGTACACAAATAAAATTGCTGAATTATAGTAGTTTTCCTTTTTTCCTAATGATCCTTTTCATAAAGACAGCCCAGCAAATCGGCAGCAGTAACAATGGAAGAATGGAATTGTGCCCTTTATCAATGAATTTGTGCTTTCCTGTTCACATACCACACACTGCCCTTCTGATCCTTCTTGGAAATTTGGAACATGCACTTGTGAGATCACATATGCTGGTTTCATGATGAATGTTGTCATATCAAGGGCCTAAAATTGGCCTCAGCTACTGGCAGGCCTGGTATTTAATAGCATTACTAGTTAGATCAACTTTGACAAGAAGAGATACCATGTTGCTGAGTCCTTGAATAACCTCTGTCCCTGCTACCAATACACTTTAAATACTGACCCACAGAGTAAACACCAACGTGGCCAGAGAAAGAGTCTAAATATCACCCAAGAAGTGGGGAGATCTTAATTATTGAGAATTTTCTCCACTGGGGCATTCGTGTACCAGGCATTTACATGAGAAACAAATATCTTCATATCATATCCCATTCAGAGAGGTCTATGCAAATAGCCTGCCTTTTGAACCTCCTTATTACCAATATATCAATTTTATTCTTTCAAAGTCCCTGAATAGCTAACCAATCTGGTACTGACTGAGTTAGTGTAAATATACATCTCAAGCCATCTCTCCTTCCACACAAAGTAGACAACCAGACATGTCATTTAAGGTTCTGCCATTGAGTGGAGTGTGGTACATTAACTATCCACTTCCAGCTAATGCCAGAATAGCATACAGAAACCCATGAACCAGGCACACAGTCTTCCTCTCCATTAAATGATCAAAGGTAGGGTAGCCATATAATTGATTCTCCGAAGTGGGACACTTTTGCCAAAGAAAAGTGGTATCGTGAATGATGAGTGAATGTTGAACAGGTATAAACCAGTGATATCTAAGGAAAAGCTGGACATCTGATTATTCTAGTCATATGGAATTCCCCATGAAGTCAAATGTGTAGAATGAGGGGAAGACATCAAAGTTATAAAGAGGAAGTACATTAAAATCTGAACCACTTGTTTGTGCAATTTACTAGAGCATTCCAGACTGGTTTCATAGGGATCATTTTAACTTAAAGTGCAATGCTGCTGTTTATATTCAATTTTATGGCTCAGTGAATCATCTATCACCTAGTTCAACATGGACAACTCAAACAGCATAATCAATAGACATCCCATAATCAGGGACACGGTCTGCATCAGGGTTCAATAGCAAGGCAAAAACTGCCTCTCACAAAGGAAACTTTAAGGCTCTGTGATGTTATTCTATCAGGGCTTGCCAGAGGTTCCATGCAGCCATAGATAGTTCCAATATATTTTGGTCCCTGTGTCATAATGCCCAAGTGACAGGGAAGCATATGCTACTGTGCAAACCCCTTTTTTCCCTAAGTTCTACTCAAAACTGCCAGCTTTTCAAATTATACAGTATGTAGTATATGTTGCCTTCAAAACACAAAGAAGTCCAAAAAGCATTGTGGTTCTCTCTTCTGATACCGCCTTTCCCTTTAGCTATCCTGATGTGTCCAGAATACTAGACCTATAGAAGTGTTAGCAGCCCAAGGAATTTTTGCAACATTTATCTTTCACCCTCTGGCTTGTTGTTTCAAAACCTACTGCATCTGTCTTCAGTGTAATGGGCCATTGCGGTGTCCTGTAGAATATAAAGATGATCAAGGATCCTTAGGACAAGATGAAAAATCGCAGAAGAGGTTACACAATTCTGGGGCAAGTTAGCTTAAGTTTGTGTTTGTCCTGATTTTTCTTACTGATTGGAACAGAAAGAAAGCATGTGCCAGTCCATAATCACATATTTGGTGCCATGGGCTATGCTGATTTGCTCCAATAAATGTACCACATTTAGAACAGCTACAACTGGCATCACCACCTCACTGAGTTTGCAGTAATCCACTGCAATTCCCCATGACCACCTAGCTTTTGTATCAGTGGAACAGTTGAGTTAAATGGGGACATGGTAGGACAACTTCCCAGTATTTCTCAAATCTTCAAAGGTGCTACTGAGCTCTGCAATTCTCCTTAAAGGAGTTACCATCTTGTTGGGGGTGGAAGAGAGTATACAGTTTCAGGAGCTTCCTCCACTTGGTTCCTCCTACCATGATAGCTTTCATTTCGCTTGTACAGGAATCAATGTGGGATTCTGCCAGTTTTTAGATATATCTAGTCTCACTGTAGGTCTGGAACTGAGGAAATAACCACAAGATAAATAGATGCATTGAGCCCTTTGTTACATGCATGTGAACCAAGATTGCACCTCTCATCTGGCTTCTGGTAAACAATGAAGGCTTTTCAAGTTCAAACCATGGTCTAACAACCTCCAGATAGTCTGGGTATTTCCTTTCCCCACCCACCCTACATAGTCACTCTAGTAAACTGTTCCAGGTCCCTCTGGAGAAAGCTTAGGGAGATTCCCATGGTACATAGATGTGGTCAAATTCAGTCTTTTTTCCCAGGGACCTGGTCTCCCCTGAGCTGAGGGGCTCTAGGTCTGGGAACTGGATAAGATACTGTGAATCCCACTAACATGACTTGAGTGAGGCTCAGTGAACCTAGAATTTTTTTGTCTTTTTATGTTAAGTACCTTAACAAGATGCCCATCTATTTTTTTCTAGAAACCATTGATTTACTTGTCACCACCATTTCATCTTTGCCTTACTATATCCTCCTTGTCTCTGAAAGCTAGGCCTCACAATCTGGCCTCTATTTCAGAACCTTACTTTTCCCACTGAAAGTCCAAAGCAGCAACTCCCATCACCCTATCTGTCCTCCAGAGGATAAAACCACAGAGCTCTTCATAATGCCTCATTGAAGCAAGTGCTTTCTGGGCCCTTCTGGATGGAGAAGGATGGTAGTGAAACTGGAGTGGTAAACATAATAGATCCAATATCCTGTGTGGCTCACGGTATATATTTTATGTAGTACTTGAATAATCTTATTTTTACTTCTATCAAGTGATGATGGTTTTCCACTTGCAGAGGCAAAGATGAGGTCCTTTTATTTTTTAATATATTTTTATTGATTTCAGAGAGGAAGGGAAAGGGAGAGAGAGATAGAAATATAAATTATGCCCAGGAGACATATGAAAACATGCTCAAAGTCACTAATCATCCAAGAGATGCAAATCAAAACGACAATGCAGTACCATCTCACACCTGTCAGAATGGCTATCATCAACAAATCAACAAATGACAAGTGCTGACAAGGTTGTGGAGAAAAAGGAACCCTTGTGCACTGCTGGTGGGAATGCAGACTGGTGCAGCCGCTGTGGAGAATAATATGGAGTTTCCTCAAAAAACTAAAAATGGAACTCCCATTTGACCTAATGATACCACTTCTAGGAATATATCTCAAGAAACCAAAAACACCAATCAGGAAGGATATATGCACCCCTATGTTCATAGAAGCACAATTTACAATAGCTAAGATTTGAAAACAGCCTGAGTGCCCATCAGCAGATGAATGGATTAGAAAACTGTGGTACATCTACACAATGGAATACTACACTGATGTAAAAAAGAAGGAATTCTTACCATTTGCAACAGCATGGATGGAACTGGAGAACATTATGCTAAGAGAAATAAGCCAATCAGAGAAAGATAAATATCACATGATCTCACTCATTTGTAGAATATAATGAACAACATAAACTGATGAACAAAAACAGATCCAGAGACAGAGAAGCATCTATCAGACCATCAAACCTCAGAGAGAAGGTAGGGAAGGGTGGGGGTACGGGGAAGAGATCAACCAAAGGACTTGTATGCATGCATATAAGCCTAACCAATGGACACAGACACCAGGGGGGTGAGGACATGACTGGGGGGGGGGGGGGGGGGGCGGGCAATGGGAGGTTAAGGACACATATGTAATACCTTAATCAATAAAAATAAAGAAAGAAAAAAGAAAAATTTTAAAAAGAAATATCAAGGTTGAGAGAGAATCATTGATTAGTTGCCTCCTGCATGACCCATACTGGGGATCAAGCCCGCAACCAGGTCATGTACTCTGACTGGGAAACAAACTGTGACCTCTTTGTTCATAGGAAGATGCTCAACCACAGAGCCACGCCAGCCAGGCAAAAGTGAGGTCCATTTAAACTGAATTGTTTCAAAAATATTAAGTGAATAGTACAGGTTATAGTGGGAAATGACAGCAATCATAAAGGCAGTACATAAATGATTATGAACATGAACAAAGTTTGAGAAAATTTGATTTAATTCAATCTTTTCATTATGGGTAAGGAGACTAATGCTCAGAAGAGTACTGTTTTTTTTTCAAGTTCTGATTGTTATTAGAAGGTGAAAAACCCAGGCCTTTGGATTTCCTGTTCAGCACTGTCCTACACAGAACCATCACAGCTGTCAAGCACTCTTTCAAGAGTTTAATTAAAGCTATGAATAATCTCTTTTTTTAAAAGTAAATGGAAAGAACACGTAAAATTCTGCCAACAATATCAGTGTTTACTCAGAATGGCTGAAATTTAATCATTCAAATACCCACCAGTATATGATATTATACAAGTTGAAGCAAATATTCAAAATTACCGAGACTCACAGTCTGAATTTTTTTGCAACTTGAAAACGCTCTCTTTAGGAAAATAAGTCTCAAACACATAAAAGCTTTGATTTTCTAAGTGTGTTCCTCTTTCATCCAAACTGTTCAGCATGAGTCCTGGCCAGGGTAGTTCAGTTGGTTAATGCATCCTCCCAATACTCCAAGGTTGAGGGTTTGATCCCCAGTCAGGGCACAAGTCAGGACACATACAAGAATCAACCAATAAATGCATAAGTAAATGGAACCACAAGTATCTCTCTCTCTCTCTCTCTCTCTCTCTCTCTCTCTCTCAAAAAACACACAAAAAATGCTCAGCAGGGACGGGTTGACCCATACAGACAACATGTGACTAGCAAACAACATCAGCAGACAGATTGTGCTGCATTTTTCCAAAGAAGGAGATCAAACCAGCTGTTTAAATCATTCCTTTCTCCCATGAACATTAGAGACTAGGGGGGAGTCCACGTACCAACAACCACACTCCGCAGAGGCCAGACATTAGAAGCACAAGCCCTAACTTTGAGAAATGATCATTATGAAGCTGTTTGTCATAATACCTTTTGCTGATGCCTTCAGCTCTCTTCCTGCACTTTGATCTTTCCCCAGGGTTCAGCAGCTTTCTACCAAGAGACCCACTTAACAACCGGTTTGATAATGACTTAAAAATAAGCTGTAGTGAGCACAGTGAAGGAAATGACTGTGAGTTTTTCAGAGTGGATGGGTATTTACATTCTAATTTATTTACAAACTAGAACTGTCTAGGTGTTAAAGACGTGCTTGAAAATCTGACATAGAGAAGGTCAACCTGAGGTTATGTGTCTAGCACATTTTGAACATCATTTCTATCTAACTGTCTGGGCTATGCTACTTCCATGAAACAAGGAGGGCTGAGTCCCAGATGGCAGAAACTACAGCATTTTTTGCAATCTTGTAAAAAAAATGGAAGAAAAAACAAAAGAACCCAGCCCTGGCTGGGTAACTCCGTTGGTTCGAGTGTCATCCCAATATGTCAAGTTTGCAGGCTCTATCTTTGGTCAGGGCACATACAAAAATCAACCAATGAATTTGAGTAAAACAACAAATTGATGCTTCTCTCTCTCTCTCTCTCTCTCTCTCTCTCTCTCTTCCCTCTCTCTAAAAATTAATGAAATTTTAAAAAGAAAGAAATCCTGTTAGAGATTGTCTCTCTGTCATAAATCTCTAAAGCTTTCTATCATATCCACCTAAAGCCCAAATATGCCAAGTCAGATCTCTTCAAACCTATCTACTATTCAGAATTCTGAAGAAGAAAAAAAAATCATCTTTGAAGTACACAACTCTTTCCTTAGGTCACATTCTGTACAAGTGGGTATCAGAATCCAAGGACACATTTGTCTAACATCCAAGGGTGGGCTTATGAGATCCATTAACTGTGAAGGGACGGGTGAATTTGGGTGGTGACGGGTGGTAAAGGGAACACACACAACAGAGGGCTGCACTCCGTGAGTATGGGCTGGTTTAGGAAGAGGAGCTTGAACAAAATGTGTGCGTCATTTCACCATCGATGTGTCCGTGTAGATGTTAGCAATTCTGAAAAAAGTGATTAGACGATGTCTGGTAAGAAGTGACGTGACAGACTCACCAAGCTTCAACTTACTCAATTATCTAGTCTGCTGTAACTGTTTATTTAAAGCTGATTCATCTTGCCCAGCATGCACTATACTCCCAATACCAAGAGAGCCTCTTGTTTTCAAGAGAAGGAAGACTTTTTTTTAACTTTCCTTTAAACTTTAAAAAATTATAACCCGTGTTAGTATTTGGAGTTGAAGTTCCACAAAGCAATCTCCTTTCACTTCACATCCCGCTTCATATTTACAGAGAAGTCCTTTATAGAATCTTTGTCCTGGTGTCCTGACACCCCTGGCTACACTATTTAGGGTGAAATGGTTAACCATAGGAAGACCTAGTTTCAAATCCCCATTCTACTTTTTAGCCTTCAGCAAGTTATCTTCATTAAGATTCCATTTTTTTCAAAGGTAAAATGTTGGTGAGGGGAATTATCACACCTACCTTATAGGTTTTTGTGAATATTAAATAAGGTAAGTCATCTAAAGCACATAGCACAGTGCCCAGCACATAGTAAATGAAGGTATTACTGTTACCCGTTTCAGGGTGCTATTACTACAAGAAAACAATAATGACAAGGTTTATTGTCACCATTTTATTTCATTAATTAAATATTTTATATCTATCTCTTTTCAAAAAAGTATTTTTAGACAGTTCACAGCAAGAAATAGTAGTAACATGGATAAAATCAGAAGGTAGGCACAGCAGAGAGGAAGTTCACAGACAGGCTCAATATGGAGTCCAAGGTAGTGTCACAATGAAACTAATGAAGCACAGGCCCCTTCCGCACCCTCAGTGTTCACATGGCCATGAGGTTTGGTAAAATTTGCCCACAATTGGCTAAGACTGCTGTCTCTTACCACCCCCCCTAGTCCCTCCATCCTGCTTCTCCTAAATGCCTATGGTGTTGAAATAGCCATGCGCATTTTGAGGAAGTTGAAATAGGGAGACATTTCATTTGGGAGTAGCGCAATATATTTATGTGATTCACAGTCAACTTCTGTGAATAGTTAAAATATTACTAGCCATTCTCTTGTAGGAATGGCTCCTAGAAATATTCCTACTTCCCATGCCTATCTCTCAATACCTACTCATTCTACAAGTGACCCAACGATACAAGGCCAGAAATCATATTGTCTGGATTCCCCTACTAGCAATGTGACTCCAGAAAAATAAATTAATAAGTGTCAAAGATAGCAAGGTCTTTTATAAAATAAAATTCTAGGAATAATTTCCTCTGTAGCATTTTATATGATGAATAGAATGTTGATATAGCGCAGTTTTCAACTTTATTTTATGGAAATGTCCTTCATTAGGCTTGAGATTCTGTTTGGCTCATCTCTTTTAGCCTCATCTTTCACTACTCTCAGTCCTGAAGTGCTTTTCCATCCATTTAGACTTCTAGAGTTGTTCAAATTAACATTGCTCATTCTTCCTCCAGACTTCATCAATACTGTGTTGTGCCTTGAACACTTTTCTATGCTCTTTTGGCCACCTTGAACTCAGACATGAGGTTATGGCTGTTATCTCACTTCCTCTGGGATGCCTTCTATAAAATCCCTCCTACAACCGATATGACATGTGATATTACAATGTCTAGATCCACTATTGGATAAATGTCTCCATGAAGGCACAGACTCTATCTACGGTGTCCACCATAATTAACACCATTCATGCAAACTGTGCCTGGAACACACGGGGCACTTAATAGGAGCAGATTTCCTATGTCTATCACTCATTTGGGAGCTTTAGTAAATGTAACTTAGAGAAGGTGATTTTTAAAGGAGCTAAGTTAATCTAAATGTATGGGCTTCTGACAGTATGACTTAATCCATGGACAGATCTTGGACTTCCCAGGGGAGTAGTTGAATAGCTTTTTTCCTAAAACCACTTCTCTCAATCTGGCATGTCATCAGAACTAAACTGTACATATTTTAAGGTTCTCTTAGACCGAAAGTCCAAAATATTAGTATTCTGCTCTGCTGATGGACAATATCATCTGCTTTGGAAAACATATAGACAGGTTCTTGTTAAGAAAAGGGAAACACAGTGAAGTCTAATGATTTTCCCAAAGTCCCAGGGCTGATGAGTGATCAAACAAGAACTAGAAACTAGATACTCTGACTCTCTGTGATTTTTTTTCTCCACAGTTAAAATCAAGACAATAGCAACCATTGTTATGAAAGGAAAAGCTAGGTAAGCTGTGTGTTAACCTCTTTGCTTCAGTGCAAGTCAAGGCAGCATGGAGTAGAGGAAGAACAGAATGGGGATTCTGGAGCCAAACAATCTGATGTTAGCCATTTACTGGCTGTGTAACCCTGAACAAGCTACTTAATTTTTGTGTCTGGATTTTCTTATAATAAAATATAGATAATAATAGAATTTACCTCATGGGGTTGTTAAATCCATGATAAGTGGATGCTTAGAGCAGCGTCCTTATAGCAAATGGTCAATAAATATATTGTCTCCATGATAAAATGACATTACAACCAGCTTATATGAAGTACTAGAAGTTTAAAAACATCTAACCCATATCAAGCACCTGTATGCGTCAGGTACTGTTCTAAGCACAGTAAACACCATTACTCAGTATTTCAAACCTCAAGATCTGTGTTCTTAACCATTGGGTTACATTTTCTCCTCAGGATGAAGAGAGAAAATGGAGAACAAGACAGTCTTCTTCAATTCTAAATCATTTTAAAGATGATTTTGAGTACATATATGAGAGTGATTACTCAGAGCTCCAAGAAGTAAACACTACCTCAGAGGGTGGTCCAAATAAATTAGCACCCACCAGCTGTAACTCACCAACACCACAGAGTAACATTTGCATTTGTAGACTGAAAACTGGACTTAAACTAGAGAAGTCTGATACATTTCATGATTTAATTTTTTCTAGGTTCTAATTATGTACGTTTTATTGCTCCTTGGATGGTTTTTGTTTCTTATTTTTATTGTTTTGGTGTTTTTTTTGTTTTGTTTTGTTTTGTTTAATGAATATGCATAATAAGGTGAAACAGTCCTCAAGAATCTTTAGGAAATATATCACTGGTCAGTGTTAAAGCAACTATTAAGCAAGCCCTAATCATAATCACAGGTAAGTAACCTTTATCTACCTATTTATTTATAATACTTATTTGCACAATGTGCTAAGAACTTTAAATATTATCCATTAAATTCTCAACAAACCAATGAAGAAAAGACTATTGTTATCTTCCACTTTACAAGTGAAGAAACTGAGCTTAATGAGATTAATTCACTTGACCAAGATCTGAAAACAAGTAAGTCATTGTATGAAGCCAGAATTGAAGCCCAATTCTGAGTTCTGGCTCCGAAAATTTCCTACCTTGTGCAGATTGGGTGGACACCTAAGCTGGGGCTTTGCATGAGAAGCCACTGGGAAATGTTTATGGAATAAAACATTATTAACCATTTAATATGTGAGAAATTAAATCACACCCCTCTCTCTTAGGCTGGAAGAATTTCTCAAATTTAGGGCCTGAGGATATGCTATATGAATGGTTCCAGACAGAAGTCAAGTTTGTGAATTCTTAGACACTATTTGGTCACCAAAATGAATTCCTAAGACAACTTTATCTCAAGTGTCTCAAGTTCAGTCAGTCTGCAGTGTTGGAGTATTTTGCTAAAAATAATACAAAGACCTTCAGCTCGACATTAGTGCTTAGAAGAGAGGATTTATTTGCTCTAAGAATAATGACTGTTTTATTACTCTTAGTCCTTAGTAAATCATTATAAGATGTAATGTGGAACCATACAAGTAACCCATGTATTTATCCATTAGTCATCGATCATCATTCAGTGCCTGCAAGGTACCAGACACTTTATACACATTATTTCATTTCTTTCTTAGAATAAACTTGTTACTCCCTAATTTACTGAACAGGAAATTGAATAGTTGGATAATCTGCGAAAAGTTTCAACTCGGGTCTGGCAATGCCAAAGTCTGGCCTCTTTCTACCACACCTAGAGTAAAAAAAATCAGAAGACTGCTGCTCCCAGTAGCTTAAACTCTAGGGACAATGAGAAAATCTTAATAATTGGAGGAAAAGAAAAGTGGGGAGGTCACAGATTCTTAGAGGATATGAGTTCTCTTTCAGGGAAAAATAAAAGTGCTTTTACACACACACACACACACACACACACACACACAAACACACACACACACACGAATACTTGTATACAATGTCATGGATTACAGATCCCAGTTAGAAAGACTTGTTTTATGGACAAGATAACAAATAGAGAGAAGGGGCAGGGAACAGATACACAAACTTTTTTAAAAACCAAATCATAAACATGTTCACAAACAGTTGTAATGGTTTGGAAGGAAAAGAATTTATAAAATAAGTATAGTTAACTGGTGTAGAAAGGAAAAGGTTGCAAAGGACTGGTTTCAAGATATTATATCAAGTTTTTAAAGAAAAAAGAGACTTGGTTGTTCTCTCAATCCAAGCTACCACTACTAAGAGTTTACCCATTCAATAGCTTGGCTAGATTTTTACAACAGATTGTTTCATAACCACTAACCACCCTGTGGCAGAGGGAAGAGGATAGATAGAGAAGAGGGTAAAAAGTGAAGTTTAGTGACATCTCCCAATAACCTACCTGGCCAAGGCCAAAATAAAAACTCCAGCTTCTGAGTGAAGGGTACAAGCAGAGGCCAGGGTCAGCGGACATTACGCCTCCATGAATACACTGTACTCTGAGCATCCTGCCACTTGAAAATTCATCTTGCCCTGACTGGTTTGGCTCAGTGGATAGAGCATCGGCCTGCAGACTGAAGGGTCCCGGGTTCGATTCCGGTCAAGGGTATGTACCTTGGTTGCGGGGACATACCCAGTAGGGAGTGTGCAGGAGGCAGCTGATCGATGCTTCTCTCCCATCGATGTTTCTAACTCTTTATCCCTCTCCCTTCCTCTCTGTAAAAAATCAATAAAATATATTTTTTAAAAAGAAAATTCATCTTAATGTACATACAGTATGTACAGTATCATAATTTTACAAAATCCAACAAAAACAGCCAGGCACTTGGAGCAGATATACCTTTGCACATCTTGGAAACATACAGACTTAAAAGATATTTAAAGCTTAATTTAAAGTCAAATAGTCTCAGCTTTGCACGGTGGCAGTATCATAGCCAATGAGGTTTACCCGAGGCAAAATTATTATTAATTGAAAAAATAATAATAAAAATAAAGTCAAATACTCTGGAGCAATTTTAATTTGTGGTACTAAATTCAGGGTGTGGGAGTGGGGCTAAGAAATGCAGTATTAACCTGGCTGGCATGGCTCAGTGGTTGAGCATCAAACTATGAACTAAGAGGTGGCCGTTTGCTTCCCGGTCAGGGCACGTGCCCAGGTTGCTGGCTCGATTCCCAGTGTGGGGCGTGCAGGAGGCAGCGATCAATGATTCTCTCTCATCATTGATGTTTCTATCTCTCTCTCCCTTTCCCTTCCCCTCTGACATTAATAAAAATATATTTTTTAAAAGAAAGAAATACAGTTGTTAGTTGGCTCAAGAGAAAGGACATGGCACCGCCCGTGCCTTGGGAGCACAGTGGCCTGGGCAACCACTGGATGAACCAATATACACAATCATACAAAGTAGGAACCAGCTTTGGGCATCAAATTTCAACATTCTTAATTTTCAAATACAAACATTATAATAAGCAAACATCACCACTGGAAATGTTTTCTCTTGTGGAGCCATAAGAGGACAGCAGAATCCAAGTTCAGCAAAGACAGCAAAGCTTGTTCTTGTCAATGAAAAGTATCATTGTCCCATTTATTTAGAAATAAAATCTTTGTTATAGTAAGTCAGGGTTCCCAAAAAATCCATAACATAACCCCTTCAGTGAGTTTCTCAGCTCACAGTTTAAAGAGGTTGTATTGTCATGAAAAGCTGAGAGTCCATTTGCTGTTTTGCCCAGCGCCTCTAAAACTCTGAATCCCCAGTGGCTGAATTATATTGGAAAGAACACTGTGTAGCCTTATGTAATTTGAAGAAAATCAAGCCACTGAGTTGTCCATGACATTCCAGTTCATTTTAATTATATATTAAATATACGTTAATTAAACATTAAATTAAATACATATATTGACCTGCCTTTTAATGATGTTCAGTGATATATGACCATAGCATATAGTCAATATTCATCTTTGTTTCCTAGATGTCTTTGTATTAACAAAGTTTCTATACCTGAAAAGCCCCAAATTCATCAAGAAAAGCATATAAACTTACTGCTACAGTAAGTTTAGACTTTACTGATAAAGTCTAAAGCTTACTGCTACAAGCTCATTTTCCTAGACTGTTATTATACATAATAAGAGACTTGATTTGACAGCTCCTATAATAACACATTACAGATTTTACATTGGATGTGTTTTTTTGCCTTAAACTCTTGTGGCGGCAAGACCATTTTCCTCAAAGCTGATTGGTTGTGCAGGTCTGCAGCATTGCTTAAATGTGACCTTGCTATCCCAACCTCTTCTGACAAGGAGCCTTTTGGTACAGAACATGACATCTTCATGAAGAATTTGTTTTATTATTAAGAAATAAATGTGTCTTGCTTCTTGAAATCTCTCTGGCTTCAGCAATTTGTAGTCATTTCCACTGCAGACCATTAAGAATATATTTCAAAGACAGACTAACAAAGTTCAAGTACAAGTTATTTTTTAAATATTGGAGCTTCTAATTGGGTGAGTATGTATTAGAGATTATCAACACAAATAATATAGAGCCAAAAAAGGAACTTAGGTCAGAGATATTGGTTAACTTCCTTATTGCATTCTTTGATATTTATTGTATAACCATGTTTTGCAGATTGATCTTCTGATAAAACTTGAAACTCGTTGGTTTATTGGGTGTATTTGTTTTTCCTATAAGTTTTCTTCCAACCTACTTAATCTCATTTAACACTGTGATTTTATAAATTTTTCCAATAAAGCAGTAAAGTCTTGTCAACACTGCACTAGAAGTATCCCAAGTACAATGCCTGGGTCATTTTCTCTCTGATTTGGTTTTCACATTCCCTTAGAACAACACACTAAGCTTGATTTTTGAAGACCCCTAATGAGGACATGATTAGGCAAAATAATTAACATTGCATCTGAGCCTTAGAACTGAACCTTTACTATTCATTTCATTTGCTTGTTTCATTTCTATATTGAGTTTTTCTTATGCCAAATGTATATTTTTCTTAAAGGCTTATGAAAATTTTGGTGAAAAAATGTTGCTGCTTCAGTGCAGACATGGAACTTCTCTTCCTAAGCTAGATAACTTGGTGAGTATTATCATTTATTTTTCCTTATACACACAGGTTTCATATCAAACTAAATCTTGTCAGAAATATACTTGAGGGGATAAAACACTTTAAATATTTCAGAAGAAACAAAGGATTTTTGAGTTGACAGATGGGATGGAAGAAGTAAGAACTTATGCAGTCATTGTATTCCATAGCAATCATTATGAGTATTATTTTCAGCTCAAAAAATAACTAATCAGAGACTTTCACTTAATCATAAACTTTTTAGAGATAAAGGAATCTTAAAAGTCATCCAAAATAATATATTAATTTTACAAAAGAGAAAATGAGTGGCATTTTATATTTATAAAATATTTTTTAAAAGACTACATATTCCTACATGAGTGTATAACATCAAAAATCTAAGTGACAGCTACTATAGAAATTGAATGGATGACTAAGCAAGCAAGAAATTAAACATCCAAAAGTTCCCCACATCTTAGGCCATAATCTTAGAAAGTATGTTTAGTGGGGGAAAGCATTCACTAATATTCTCTTTATTAGCTTCCTATACTAAACTCACTAGCTTCAGTTGTAATTTTTAATTCTCCACAATGTTATGATTCTGAAAATCTTTAATTAGGAGAAAAGGTATTTGCATATTACTACTTCCTTTGTTTAATTACACTCTTCCAACTTCTCTGATATATAAAAGGTAATTGAGTACACTTAAAATTTAGGAAAATGTTAGTGTCCTTTAATTATATTTTTGGGAAGCAAGAAGAAGGCTGAGTATTGGCTCAAATCACTACTAGATGCATTTCATGCCTAGAAAGAATCAGGCACAAAAGGAATAAAAATGGTGCCTTTATGCTGGTAACTATGCTAGGAATTGTGTTGTACCTGATATACCATGAAAATAAATCATTCTGACTAAATCCTTTATTTTCCTCTATTGCATGTGCAAATAGAACAGTTTTTTTTAAGGAATTAGCTAAGGAAATGCTTCAGAATAAATCTTGTTCAAATATGTAAAATAGCAATCAAGTTCTAATTATGCACGGCTTTCATAATTAACTAAAGTAGGATAAATGAAAACAATCTCCAAGCTTCATATATGCCTTCAGTTTCAGTATTTCCCTCCATATGTTTAATCAAAGTATCTAACAGAGATACATTTATGGTTTTGCCTATGTTTTTCTATTTTCCTGACCAGCCCTTGAGCAGAAATGATTTTTTAAGATAAAATAATAATAATAAAGAAAAAATAATAGAAGAAAAGGATAGGATTCTGGGGCATTCCAGCTTCTTTAATTAGCCTCTATATAATGGAATATTGTCTATAGCACCTTAGAAAGTAGTTTAAAGTACTGATTTTGAAGTGTGCCCTCATTGAAACAGATATTCTGAACAATGAATATAGTCAGAAATGACTATGCCTTTCTTAACCAGCCTAGCAACTAGACGTTCAAAATCAGCAGTATTCATATTTTCAGGAAAACTCCTAATTTCTTATTTCCACATTCCAGTGCTATGAGCCATTTACTCTATTCTCAAGCGTCAATTTTCCCTCTCTCTCTCTCTCTCTCTCTCTCTCTCTCTCATTTCTCTCTCTCCCTCCCTCCCCTCCCACACTTCCTCCCTCTCATCTCTCCTTTATACTGTGACCCTTTGGGCAGCTTAGAACAGTACCAGGTAATAACTACCTAATAGTTTCTTAATGTAAAATTAAAATGGCAGCAGAGACCCCTCTCACTGTTTGTTTCTGCACTCTCCTTGACAGACAGGCGGGCTGGTGCCTAAATAAGAGCAGAGTACCCCAAGCACAATTATTTCATAGTCCAAAAATAAAATCCAGTTTTTTATTTCAGGTACCAAGTGGAAAAATGAGGATTCTCCTGGTCTTTCTAGGTCTGCTTGGTAATTCTATTGCTATGCCAGTGAGTATATTTTTAAAATTTAGGACTTTTTTCTGTGCTCTATTGTTACATAGCTTGAAGAAAATTATTGGGCTTATTTCCACTGACATTCTGAATTTGTCATTGGTATCCTTTCCCTTTCAGATGCACATGCCCCGGATGCCTGGATTTAGCAGTAAAAGTGAGGAGGTATGTATGTTCAGTGTCTGGGGAGACGTTTTCCAGAGCCCTGTCCTGAGAGTTTATTTAAAAAAGGAAAATGTTGGAAAACTTTCTGGTATAAAATGTCTTAAGAAAGAGGTAGAAGGAGTGAGATTTGAAAGACTTAAACTCTCAAATTAAGGCAAAGTACTAATCTCCTCAGCACCATCCTACCTATGTATTTCAACATTCCTTCTCAAATTAAGTGTATTACATTAGATAGCTTTTTTGCTAAGTTTTCAAGCCAGCAAAGGTAGTCATTTTTACCAAGGGTTGTTAGACATTTAAGTATATAAATAACTTTTACATAACATATACCCAGGATCATTAGCCAAACTCATTACTCATCAGAAAGGAGAATCATCTTTTTATAGAATTATCACACTCTCAGATCCTGAATTCCAAAAAAGCGGAATTGAACATTTAACAGCTTCAAAGTAGACAAGATTTTTATTCTCTATTATTCTTCTCAAAATAAAATTCTCAGTAAAAAATTAAAATGTCATAGAAGTTTTTATTGCATTTAACTTTATTAATAACCAGTAAAATATATTATGACTCTTGTACCTTAAAATCAGAAATTCAACTTGTTTATTATGATTTGTGGATTGATTGAATGGCAATGTTTCACTTGTGCCACATTAATGGGTTCCTTTGGTCACAGATGATGCGGTATGGTCAATTCAACTTCATGAACTCCCCACATGTAAGTTATTATGTCTAATGATCTATGCTTTCTGATGATTTCTTGTTTACGTAAAGATAATTACATTGTAACTATACACATATTTTAATTATAAGAGTTTCAAGGGGGGGGAATAATTTCACCTGTCCTCTTACAACAAATTTTCTTATTATTCATTATTATTGTTGTTTCAAGTAAATAAAACTCATTTTTAATTACAAGGGCTCTTTAAGTCCAAAAGAAATTTGTTCTAAGAAAAGATCACACAAGATATATTCATAAATAATGAGAACAAAAAAAATAGCATAGTAAATACTCAGGGGTGGGGGGGGGGGCAGTGTAAATTTTATTTGGATTCTCTTGAAAAATAACACCAAAATTATTAAATAAATTATCATTTTATTTAAATAAATTTAATTATACTTATCACTGTGTGTTAATTCTTAGAACTGACTAATAATAAATCAAGCATCTGTTGAATCTTTTGGCATAATTTTTCAGACAAAATTGTGTGTTAGTACAATAATATCATTTATCACTTTTGACTTGTGGCATGATTATAAAAACCATTTTGGAGGAAAATCAAGGACTTCATCTGCTTTCCCTTAATCCTTTTAACCAAAGAAGTTATATGCATACTAGAGGCCCAGTGCACAAAATCTGCGCACTCAGAGTGGGGGGTCGGGGGGTTCCCTCAGCCCAGATTGCAAGAGGGTGCAGGCCAGGCTAAGGGACTCCACTGGTGCATGATCAGGGCCAGGGAGGGACATGGGAGGCTGGCCAGGGCATGTCTGGCCCATCTCGCTCAGTCCAGATCAGCCGGACCTGAGCAGCAAGCTAACCCACTGGTTGAAGCGTCTACCCCCTGGTGGTCAGTGCACGTCATAGTGAGTGGTTGAGCAGCCTTAGCATATCATTAACATATTATGCTTTGATTGGTTAAATGGCCAACCAGCCAACCAGACATTTAGCATATTAGGCTTTTATTATATAGGATATGCATAACCCATGACACAGGCAATAGTGTGAAGGTCTGGGGTGTGGGAGATGGGTGCAGGGTAGAGGGGGTCAATGGGGGGAAAAGGAGGGATATCTGTAATACTTTCAGCAATACAGATACATTTTTTAAAAAACAAGTCATTCTCTTTTTTTTTTTTTTTAAATATATTTTATTGATTTTTTACAGAGAGGAAGGGAGAGAGATAGAGAGTTAGAAACATCGATGGGAGAGAAATATCGATCAGCTGCCTCCTGCACATCTCCCACTGGGGATGTGCCCGCAACCCAGGTACATGCCCTTGACTGGAATCGAACCTGGGACCTTTCAGTCCGCAGGCCGACGCTCTATCCACTGAGCCAAACCGGTTTCGGCAAGTCATTCTCTTTTAAAGCCCCTCACCTAAAACTATCATCATTGTCAATTTTCTCACTTTTGACTATTGATTGACCTAATTCTTTTAAACTCTCATTCTTGGTTTTAGTGACTTTGCCTGTAATTTGATGTGTTCACCAACTTAATTGTCATAAAATACTACATCTTAATGCAAGAGTTGCAATTTTATCTTCCATCAGTTCACATGGCATTTGCACTATGTGTGTGTACATCATCCAATAGACAGCAAGAGACTACTTAATGAAGACTGGAGATAGAAACTGGTGTGAAAACAGAGAAGGAGCATTTGAATGGGAACTGATGTTGTAAGAGGTCAATCTCTAGATTAAGCATTTTTAGATTATTGCTACTCTTGCTTCCCCGTCAACTTTGAAATTGTGGAGATTCTGATAATGAAAATGAAATTAATGAGGATTCACCTGCAATCAAGAAGCACAGGCACCATTAAGGGTGTTTACACAAACAGAATTTTTATTCTCTCTCTCTCTCTCTCTCTCTCTCTCTCTCTCTCTCTCTCATCGTTTGCTTTTTTAACACTCTCACTTTATTCCTTTTGCTTTTCCTCCTCCTTTTCCAGCCTCTTAACACGTCACAGGGGTTTTGAATTTGACATCAACTCCTCTATAACCTGACTTCTACAGTTCCTAACTGTGAGGGCTTTATTCTTAAACTGAAATTTCTCACCCGATTTGTCCTTTGCTTTGGTTGGTTGGTTGGTTGGTTGGTTGGTTGGTTGGTTGGTTGGTTTTCTAGAAGACTGAATGAAATTCATTTCTGTAAGATAACATGTAAGGGAATGCTAGCTAAAGATCTTGACGCTTCCATTGTTAAGTTCCATGGGATTTTTAAGATTCCTGGCTGAGTATAGAGACTGACACAAGAGGGTGGGGAGAGCCGGATTCTCAGCCCTTGTGTGACCTTACTGCCATTTGCTCCCTTGCAGATGACACAATTGGGCCCCTCATATGGTTATGGTATGCAACCCCCTCAGCTCTTCCCACAGTACCAGATGCCCATGTGGCCCCAGCCACCACCCAACACGGGGCGCCCAAAGAAACCCTCATCTCCTCCAGCATCCAAACGCCAGGGCAAGACGGATCTAGCCCCAGAGACCCCGAAGCCCAACCAGCCTCAAACAAAAAAGTCACCACCAAAGCGACCTTTAAAGCAGCCAACGCCTGCGCCAACTCCGCCCCAAGAGGAAGCCCAGCCACCTCAGGTGAGGCTTGCCCAGCAAAATTTCAAACCAAGTCAGATGGCCTCAAAGTGATTTGGAGGGCCTTGCTGCCCACACATACACACTTCCTTCGTGCTGCTGCTCAGCACAGGCACTGCTATGAGCAAAACAGAATCTTTAGTTTTGACATTTTCTTCCAAGGTGATGCTGTCACCTCCTATTCAAAACTGCCTGGTGAGTCCATTTCAGTTAACTTGTTTGAGTTAAAATTACTCAAAAACTCTCACCTTAAAGAAGGCCCTTTTAAAATACAGAGGTAACATGGTATAGGAATCTGAGCACTAATGGAAGAGTCTGGACACAGAGATTCAAGTTCTACCTTCAGTAGTAGAACTGGATGGTAGTAGTATGAGCTTGAGCAAGTCACTGCACCTTTCTAGACTCCAGGTTCCCCATAAATAAACAAAATGATGTCTAAGCCCCTTCCAAGTTCTACCTTTTGATTATCTAAAATGTTGCCCTGAAAGGCAGTACTGCTCCAGTACTTCAGGATGGTCCTGACTTAAAGCACGAAAACTGATAAATGGTTTCTCAAGATCTCATCTCATGTGGAGCTTCTAAATGATTGTCTTTTAGTCAGTTAGCATTATTATTAGACACTCTTACAGATGTAGAGAAAATTAAATGAAAAGACTCTCCTGGCTTCAATCACTTTTCAGCTATGAGATTAGGGACAAGTGCATAACTTCTCTGAACCTCAGAATCTTAAGTGAAATGGGAATAATAATCGCACATATTTTCTTTGGTTATGTGAGGTTTAAATAAGCTTACCAATATAAAATACTCAGCACAATTCCTAGGACATGTGTTCAATAATACTAATACTAATTGTTGTTATTATTATCATCTCTGCCCTACAATTAAAAAGCACAGTTTAGTGCAAAGGGAGATGTAGACTCCCAAGTTTCAAATAATTGTATTTACCAGTTTTGTTTTATTTTTCATATATTCTCACTTCCACATCATGATGATTCTTTCTCTCTCTAGGCATTCCCACCATTCGGCAATGGGATCTTCCCCTATCAACAGCCACCATGGCAAGTTCCACATGTGAGTTTTCCTTCTTAGTATTAGAAGTGAAAAATAATATTAGCATGTTATGTCTCAAACTAATATAAGTTTATACACTCTAAAAGGAATGCTATGTGCCAATCCTAGAGAGTATGGAACAAAATCATTACATCAGTGATCATGTAGGAAAAAAGAATTTTTAAGTGAACTTTTTACTCAAATTGGTGGCATGAACACAGCCTAATCATCAAACAACTGCTAGTAACTTAGTTAATGAGTTAATTTTAAAAGGTTGTACTACTTCATTACCATTTTCTGCTTCCTCAAGAGATTTGACAACACAAACATTATCCTCATTTAACGTAATGGGGAAATTTGAACAAAATGGAATTTGGAAATCACAAGATAAGCTATGATTAGACAAAGACTTTTCCATCATATCTGATTTCTAGCCACAGCTATTTTATTATAAAAAACATACAAAATAATGTTTACAAGAATCCTTTAAAGTTTAAAGTCAATCAAATAAAATATAATATTGAAATTGCATCACAGGCATTAAAAAATATGAATTGCAAAATAAACTATTTAAACTAAAAAATAGTAAAGACCAGTTGCTGTTAAAGTAACATAAATAAATATTTGATGACTTCATTCATTGTTTTTTCTTATTTATCACCCTTATAACCAAGAGAGTTTCTTGTTAACATGGAACAATTCATTTCAATAAGAGTTCCTTACTTTTTTGCCTTAAGAAAGTTACTTCCTTTTACTGGGCATACTGAAGTAAGGAAACAAAGGCAGTACCGGGTGAATAGTTAAAAAGCAGATGCGCATGAGTCTCATGCTGAAGTAGCTATTAACCATAAAATTCTGGAAGATCTGTGGAAGTTGAACTGCTTTTCTAACCCTCCTCTGAGTAGAAACCCAGCCTCCAAATTTGAGTAGAAAAATAAACTTTGGTCAAATAAAAACATTATAGTAATAACCCAGGAAGGATTGTCAATTTGTCACCCTAAATGTGAAGTAGATGATCTAAAAATAGCATCATTATTTAATCTTCATTATTACATGTTCTAATATGGATGTTTGGACCCTAATGGCACTCAACCCACTTTCTCCCTCCCCCTCACCCCTCTCGTGTGTGTGTGTGTGTGTGTGTGTGTGTGTGTTGTGACAGGGCCAGGTGAATGCTAGGAAATGATATTTTCAGTAGGATGAGCTAGGATCCTCCTAAAGCAATTGTATTTACCAGTATTCACTGTCAGATTATAATTACAGTTGTAAGTATTAATAGCTGGATTGTGAGAACTAATGACTCAGATGCTAAAAGCTAACAGTGCTGACACCCAATCACTGATATGAACAATTTTAAGACACCTCAAGTCTAACAAACAAATAGGAGCATAGGAAGTGGTTTTCTCTTGTGTTCATTGTGTTTTTCACCTTTCAGAGGGTACCACCAGGTTATGGACGTCCACCAGTCAGCAATGAAGAAGGGGGGGTAAGTACAAGTAAAGCTACATTCCCCATTAACAATTACAACCTTTCAGTCTCTACTTTTTTTATCCCTGACTAAGAAGAAAACTAAAATCCAACACATGAACCTATGGCTTAAATGCCCATGATATAAGGGAGAAAAAGTGAAATAAATCAAGCCAGTAAATATACAATAAATGTGATACATCATTTCTCTTCTACATGTATTGGAATCTTCCTCCCACCCTCCCTCCCTCTCTCTTACTCTCCCTCTCTGTCAAAGAAGGCTAACCTAATAACCTACGCTCCAATGATGGAGCAACTAGTAAACAGGTAAAGAAGTAAAAGCATCTTAGAATGTTATCCCCACAAGAGAAGTAATCATCTAACTCCCTCATTGTACAAATATATCAAATCCCAGAGAAAATAAATTCCTAATTAATTTCACCTACTGATTTAGTGGATAAACTGGACCCAGAATCCATGCCTTCTGACACAAGTTCAATGAGTTTTTTATGACACCACACTAGGAGAAGAGCCCAATGCATGTCACAGAGGGATATGCTTAATGTATTCCAGCACTGTGTCATCAAAAAGTCCTTGCAGTGATGGTGGCACAGCATGCCACCTCTTTTTTCCTAGATATGTGCTATGTCCTCAGTGAAATGCAGAAACCTGATAGGTCTGGGAAGTGGGGAGTTTAAAAAGTGACATTAGAAATTCTATGTTAGCCCTGGTCGATGTGGCTCAGTTGATTGACCGTCATCCCATGCACTGAAAGGTTCGTGGTCGGTTCAATTCCCGGTCAGGGCACATACTCAGGTTTTGGGCTCCATCCTCCGTAGGGGGTGCACAGGAGGCAGCTGGCCGATGTTTCTCTCTCTCTCTCCCCTTCCTTTCTCTCTAAAATCAATAAAAACATTTTTTAAGCTACTATTAGTAATGGCATAAGGTGCTTTAAACAAATCATTGTGAAATAATGCTAATAAAAATGAGTCAGATAATTGTATGCAGCCTAAAAACTAACACTTCAGATTTTCACAACTATAACATGAGAGAGTGAGACTGAATGACCCAGGCAGTTGGCGTAGGTATTAAGAAATCTGTATTCCAACTCCGGAGACTTTGTCTGATTTCCTACATGTCAGAGACATCGCCACAGCCACTTATCTCATCATCTCCATCCACAAATAGAGATTAAAAATACTTTTCCCCTAGAGTGTGTTTGTTTTTAAAAGAAAAACTAAATAACCTAGATGCCACACAAATGTCTAACAAACACACTGACAGAGCTCATGATAATTGCATCACCCATGAAAAGTTTATTAAGCACTTCCCCTGTGTTAGGTACCTAGAAAACAAAGGTTAAAAGAATGTTTTCACTCAAAACCTTCACATGGGAGAATCAAGTGGGAGAATCCCAGGAAAATGGGCAATTGCAGTTCAGTGGGGTAATGTTATAACAGAAGTCTATGCTACTGGGGACACCCTGAGTAGAGCTAATTCTGCCCATGGAAGTCAGGACAGAGAAGGGAGCATTCGGACTGAATCCTGAGAATGAGTCAAGTTTGCCAGGAGGTATAGATGTGTCAGTGAGAAGGTTTGCTATGACGAAGCTATGTGCAGAGGCACTGAAAGACAGAGAGAATAGAGTATTCAGAGAACTAGTTGTAATTTTCTTTTTATTTTATGTATTGTGATAAGAACACTTCACATGTTACCCTCTTAACAAATTTTTAAGTATACACTACAATATTGTTGACTATAGGTACAATGTTGACAGATTTCTAGAGCTTATTCATCTTGCTTAACTAAAACTTTATGCCTATTAATTAGTAACTCCTCATTTCCCCCTCACCAAGCCCTGAGCAATCACCATTCCACTCTTTGGTTCTATGTATTTATTTCAATTACCTTATATAAATGGAATCATGCTGTATTTGTCTTTCTGTGACTGACTTATTTCACTTAATATATAATACCCTCAAAGTTAATTTATGTTGGCATATATTACAACTTTCTAAGGCTGAATAATATTCATATATATATATATATATATATATTACATTTTCCTCATCCATTCATCTGTTAATGGACATTTAGGTTGTTTCCATGTCTTGGCTATTGTGAATAATGCTGCAAGTAGCAGCTGTGATTTACAACCACATAAAGTACAAGGAGGAAGAAATGAGGCTGAATGCAATAGTTATGGGCCAGGTGATTATTTAAAATTATTATTCATTATTATTCAATTATAACTCTTGTTAGACCCTCACCAGTATCAGGCACTGAGCTTTGCATATATTATTTCATTTGACTCTCATGAAAACCTATGAGGTAGATTGTTTTTATTATCTCCATTTTTCAAATAAGTACATTGAGAGCCATACTACTAATTCTGGTGACCTGGGATTTTAATCCATATCTGTCTAGAGACCCACTCTTCAGCATGACACTGTACTGCTTTGTATGTTAGCCAAATGTTTAGAATTTATCCTGTAAGGCAAGGGCAACCTTAAGTTATATTTAGCCCAGCCAGTATGCCTCTGTGGTTCGTGGGCCCATGAACCAGGAGTCAGGGTTCGATTTCCAGTCATTGCACTTGCCCAGGTTGCAGGCTTGATCCCCAGTAGGGGGTGTGCAGGAGACAGCCAATCAATGATTCTCTCTCATTGCTGATGTTCCTCTTTCTCCCTCTCCATTCTTCTCTCAGAAATCAATAAACATATTTTTAAATTAAAAAATAAACAGGAAAGTGACAGAACTTTCCCACACACCCAACCCCCAACCTCCACTACTCTGGTGGCAATGGAAAGGCAAGGTTAGAGGTAGGTAATATTACATCCAGAGTAACCAGTAAGAAAACTACTGCAATAGTCCAGGGGTTTGAGGGATAAAGGAAGAGGGAACAAAAGAAGGAGATTAAAAATTTAGAGTTTATAGGATGTGGTCATTAATCACTAGGGGAGGTAAAGGAGACAAACAGAAACAACTTGGGAAGCTGAGTAAATCATGGTGAATACTACTTAGAAATAGAATATTGGAGAAGGAGGTTTGGGGAAAGATGAGTCTAATCTGGGTACATTCTGTTGGAGGGACTCATGAGATCTTCAGTGAAGCTGTCTTACTGTCTTAACCTCAGGAGAGAATGGGATGGGCCAGAGTTGTGGCTTTGGGAGTCATTGGCATGTATTTGTAGTAAAAGAATTCGGCTGCAATAGCTTGCTCAAGGCAAATGTGTAAAATGAGAACAGGAGAATGAGGATAAAGATGGAAACCTTTAAAAAAAAATAGGTTTAGAATACAGGCAAGAAAAAGAAAGCTGAGAAGTAATGGTCAGCAAGTAGAAGAACCAGAAGGGAAAAGGGTCATAGAACCCAAGGAGGAATCAAATGTCAAGAAAGAAAGCTTAAGTCATTAGTGTTAAAAATAGCATGTGGCTGATAAGATTTCCCTATCACATTAAAAAATTCTGAGCACCACCTGGTGGGAAGCAGAGAGTAATTATCAATGTCTATCTTCTTCCCTACAGAATCCTTACTTTGGGTATTTCGGATATCAGGGATTTGGGGGTCGTCCTCCCTATTATTCAGAAGAAATGTTTGAACAAGATTTTGAAAAACCCAAAGAAAAAGACCCTCCTAAAACGGAAAGTCCAGCCACCGAGCCCTCGTCAAATTCAACAGTTCCTGAGACTAATTCTACCCAACCAAATGCACCCAATCCTGGAGGGCGTCCCGGTGGAAATGACACCAGCCCAACAGGAAACAGTGGCCATGGGCCCAACACTGGGGGCAACCCTACAGCTCAAAATGGGGTCAATCCACACCCTGCAGTTAATGTTTCAGGCCAGGGGCCACCAAGAAGTCAAATCCCATGGGGCTCAGGTCAGCCAAATATTCGTGAAAATTACCCAAATCCTAACTTTCCAAGTTTTCCTGTGGGAAGACAATGGCGTCCCACTGGTACCACCATGGGACACAGACAGAATGGGCCTTTGTACCGAAATCCAGTCCAAAGGGGTCCTCGGTGGAACTCCTATGCTTGGGAAGGCAAGCAAGCTGTTCGTCCAGGAAATCCAATTTATCGCAGACCGTATGCTTCCACTGCAAGAGGCAGTTCTCCCAATCTTGCAGGAAATCCAGCAAATTTCAGAAGAAAACCTCAGGGGCCAAATAAACACCCTATGGGAACCAATGTTGCCCCTTTGGGTCCCAAACATGGTACTGTTGGTCGCAATGAAAAAATTCAAAATCCAAGAGAAAAGCCATTAGGTCAAAAAGAACGAGTAGTCATTCCTACAAGAGATCCAACTGGCCCCTGGAGAAACTCTCAAGATAATGGAGCTAATAAATCAAACTATAAACTGCCTCCTCCCGAGAGTAACAAGCAACTCCCAAATTTTAATTCTATTGATCAGCGTGAAAATTCTTATTACCCAAGAGGAGATTCCAGAAGAGCCCCGAATTCTGATGGACAAGCCCAGAGCCAGAATTTGCCCAAAGGGATTATTTTAGAGCCAAGAAGGATCCCATATGAATCAGAAACTAATCAACCAGAATTGAAGCACAGTACATATCAGCCTGCATACCCTGAGGACATCCCTTCCCCTGCAGGAGAACGTTTTCCTGCTGGAAGAAATACTTGGAACCACCAAGACATCTCTCCACCTTTTAAGGAAGATCCCAATAGGCAGGAAGAACACTTACCTCATCCTTCCCATGGCTCTAGGGCAGATGTGTACTACCCTGACTATAACCCCTATGATCCCAGGGAAAACTCACCATACATTAGAAGCAATACATGGGATGAAAGAGATGATTCTCCCAATAATATGGGACTACCGGAAGATCCGCTATACCCCATGAATACTCCAGACCCAAAAGAGACAGTACCTTATAATGAAGAGGACCCAATTGATCCAACTGGAGACGAACCTTTTCCAGGACAAAGTAGATGGGGTGTGGAGGAGTCTCGCTTTAAAGAAGGCGCCCCAGGTAGGCACTACAAAGATGAACAGTATACCTCAAATCGACCAAAGGAGTACCTTCCCTATTCCTTAGATAATCCGTCGAAACCCAGGGAGGATTTTCCTTATGGTGAATTTTACCCCTGGAACGCAGATGAGAATTTCCCATCATATAATACAATTCCCACTGTACCACCACCTGTGGAGAACAGGGGCTATTATGCCAACAGACCTGTTGGACAAGAAGAAAGCTCTCTGTTTCCTTCTTGGAACTCCTGGGACCATAGGATAGAAACCCAAGGGCAGAAAGAAAGAAGACCATACTTTAACAGAAATTTCTGGGATCGGCCAACCAATTTACACAAAGCCCCTGCTAGTCCACCACACCAGAAAGAGAACCCGCACTATTCCAGTAACTCCCCAGCTGGGCTTCAGAAAAATCCAATATGGCGTGAAGGTGAGAATTTGAATTATGGAATGCAGAATACTAGGTTAAATTCACCAGACAACGAACACTTGGCTTTCCAGGACTTAATTCCTCCAAGTTATTCAGCAGGTCAAAAAGAAGCACATTTATTTCACCAAAGCCAAAGAAGCCCTTGCTGTGCTGGTAGCTCTGTTGGACACAAGGACAATCCACTTGCTCTACAAGACTACACTCCATCCTTTGGTCTTGCACCAGGGGAGAACCAAGACACCAGTCCCCTGTATACAAAAGATAGCCACGCTAAGCATGCAAGACATACCATCTCCCCAACGAGCAGCCTACCTAGCCAAAGAAACAGCTCAGAGAAAAGACAGCCTGGAGAAAGTCAAAACCCAAGTCCTTTTAGAGATGATGTGTCCACTTTGAGGAGGAACACACCGTGTTCTATAAAGAATCAACTGGGCCAAAGGGGAATTATGCCCTTTTCTGAAGCCAGTTCCCTTCAATCAAAGAATACACCTTGTCTCAAAAATGACCTTGGAGGAGATGGAAACAATGCTTTGGAACCAATATTTGAAGGCAACCAGCTTAATGAAAGGACTGCTGACCTTACTCCCGAGCAGCTTGTTATCAGCACACCTGATGAAGGCCCCAAGCCAGAAGAAATCCAAAGTGAAGTGCAAGGAAATGAGGGTGAAAGGCAGCAACAAAGACCATCTAGCATTCTACAGTTACCATGCTTTGGCTCCAAATTAGCAAAGTATCACTCCTCCAGCCCTGGAACTCCATCTAGCATTGGAAGGCAAAGCCCATTCAATGGCGATTCAATAATGCCTACTGAAATTCCTGACTCATTGGCTGGGTTAGCTACTGGGACCCAGTTTCAGAGTATCATTGTAGACCCATATAATGTAGATGAACACATTCCATTTGATTCCCTTCAAATAGGGACCAATCCACAAGACTGCTTACTACTTCAGGCCTAGGAATTACTGTATATCAACTGAGCATTCTTTGAAGAAGAAAAATACCTGATATTTTACAGTGGTTCTCAAAGTTTTCCCCTGAAGACTTGATTAAATATCTGTCCCGCTTGGTGATCCTTGTTTTCCCCCATTCCAACAATAGGAGTAGTGACCCAGGTGGTGCTGATGAGGTTGGGTCTCTTGGAGTCACTACAACCAGTGCTACCACTATTAGTGCAGACCTTAAAAAACAAGCAAACAAAAAGGCAGGAAGACTATGACCACCACCACCTTGCAACTTGGAAGCCACTTGTCTGGGTTAGTTTCCCTTTGCTTGCTGATTCTTCTTTTTTCTTTCAAAGTCCCATACTTGCAAAGTGCTCTGGTTTTGCAAAACAGAAAAGCAGATGAACTTTCCATTTTGTGTATGGAGATCTGTGTCAGTATAATCCTGATGATTGTACATTTTTTTCTTGTGTTGGTCTTTGTCCATTTTTGTTTTTGTTTTTCCCTAGGTAATGGTCTCTTTTGGCACTTTTTTCTTCCACTACCTCTTTTTTTCTCTACCTTTATTATTTACTTTCTTATTTTCCTTCTTTTAATTCTATCTCAACTCTTCCATATTTGGCTTTCTATTTCGTTCCTTTCCATCTTTCTGTCACTTCTTACATAGTAAGCTATCTTTAACCATCACTAGTCTTTACATCTACCTTTTTCATTTTTGTCTTCCTCTCTTCCCCCTTTGTTCTGTCTCCTAATGTCACTTGTCAACAAATCCCTTTCTTCTCAGACTCTTTTCTTCCCTTTAATTTATCTTTCTCCCTACTGTGCCATTTTCCTATCTTAAGACTGCATATCTCTCTCCCTTTATTATATCTACTCTCTAAACTCTATCCTACTTCTTTTTCTTGGCCTAGCCTAAACATTTTTGTAGAATATATTTCAGAAATAGCAGACACTGGTACCTACTTTCATTTTTTATATTCTTAGGGTCTTACCAGGTAAACACAACTCAGTCAAAGGAACACATTCAAGGAGAAGTATGGGAGGAAACAGGCTTGTTACCCAGAACAAGCAGCAGGGGAATAAGGCTTAGGAAAGTAGATAAGGACAGACTGCCACTCTGTGACTGAGCATTTAGACAAAAAAAGACTAGGACTTGTTATATCCCATCACCAACTCATCATCTGGGAAACACTGTCCTAAATCAAATAAAGGAAACACTCAACAGTTGGTTTTCTTTAATAGTACAGTATAAGTGGTTCTAGCAATGTGTGCTACTAGAAACATAAAGACTTTTGTTGTTGTTGTTGTTAATCCTCACCTGAGGATATTTTTTCCAATGTTTTCAGAGAGTGGAAGGGAGGGGGGGAGAGAGGGGAGGGGAGAGGGAGAGGGAGAGAGGAGGGAGAGAGAGAGAGAGAGAGAGAGAGAGAGAGAGAGAGAGAAAGAGAGAGAAACAGAGAAGAAAGATCAATGTGAGAGAGGCCCTTGCTGTGCTGGTGGCTCTGTTGGACTATTGATGATTGACACATCAATTCGTTGCTTCTCTCATGCACCCTGACTAGGGCCAGGGATCAAATCTGCAACCCAAATATGTGCCCTTGATCAGGATTCGAACCCATAACCTTTCAGTGTGTGGGCTGATGCTCTAACTGCTGAGAAGCATGGGCCAGGGCAACATAAAGATTTTCATTCTTCATGTCCTACTAGAATGATTTGCAGACACACTTTCTCCATACCTTGATTAAATCGTGTAAATTATTTTGTAAAGTAGACATTTTTACATCGCCTTGCTTAGAATACATCTAGGTATTTTGTTTTTATTAATGGCATTTGGCACACTATCTATATATTCTTTCCTAGAGAAAAAGAATTCTCAGAATTACCTAGAAAGTTACCTTCTAACTCTAAGGAATTCTTAGGAGAAATTTCCTGGGACAGATTTCTTTGTATTTTTTTTTTTTTCTTCTTAGGTCATACTCCTTTTTCCTTTTCTTTTTTATTTTAATTTTTTATTATTGAAAGTATTACATATGTTTCCTTTTTCCTCCATTGACCTCTCCCAGCCTGCTCACCACCTCCAAGGTGACCCCCTCTTGGTTATGCTTATATGCATGCATACAAGTCTTTTGGTTGATCTCATACTGCCCCTCTCTCACTCTCCCTTGCCCTCCTTCTGAGGTTTGACCGTCAGGACAGATTTCATAAAACCTCTGAAATTTGAGAAAATAGAGTGTTGAAAACTTCCTGAGGAAACGAATCTTGTCCTTTGAGTCTTTTAATGTTCCTGGCTCTGTGTCTTTTGCACATAGTAGATATCTGATAAATATTTATTGGTTGACTGTTTTTTAAAACAGCTTTTAAAGCTCCCATGAAAATACCACAGTGTGCTTTTCCTGCTCGTTAAACCATTGGGGGTGCCGAATGAGCCACCACACTCTGTAGCTTAATGTACTCAGCAACATTTGCATTATAGAATCTCAGGGTAAGAAGGGATCTTAGAGGTAGACTGTCTAGGCCATTTATTAGTTCCTTAATAAATGCACCACCGGTTTTTTTTTTTTTTTTTTTTTTTTATTTTCCTCTTAAAGTATTACAAAGGGTATTACATAAGTATCCTTTTTCCCCCCCCCCGCCCTTGACAAACCACTACCCTCCCTTACCCCCCAGTGTCTTATGTCCATTAGTTATGCTTATATGCATGCATACAAGTCCTTCGGTTGATCTCTTACTCCCCTCCCTCCTGCCCCCCAACTCTCTCTGGCCTTCCCACTGCAGTTTGACAATCAGTTTGAGGCAGCTCTGCCTCTGTATCTATTATTGTTCAAAAGTTTGTAATGGTCTTTATTATCCATGAATGAGTGAGATCATGTGGTATTTTTCCTTCATTGACTGGCTTGTTTCACTTAGCATAATGCTCTCCAGTTCCATCCATGATGTTGCAAATGGTAGGAGTTCCTTCTTTTTAACAGCAATGCACCACCGGTTTTATATTTGAATCATTCATTGCGAAATCATTAACTTATTCTAAATAAACTGTCTCTTAAGAATTATCCTCATCAAAATAAAATTACATTTTATGTTTCACTACTTTTTTCAAATGACTTTTTAATCTAGATATGAATGCCTTTCATTGTAAAAATACTCTTTCACTTCACTATTTCATCAAAATGTATGGATCAAACACTTGTCTTGGCAGATATGCGACAATCTTCATCTATGAGTCACTGGAACTTAATTTATCATCTGAGACCTCTGTAATGTAAAATATAAACAATGGGGACAAAAACATCTATTAAATTTGAGACTAAAGTGAGAAAATAAAAAGAGAAAATGTCCCTGTAGAAAATGACTCTTCATTAGCACAGGTATCCTTCTGCAAACCTGGATACCAGCCTGAGTTCCTTGCAGTAAAGGAATTATTCTGTGTGCCCTTGTTAAGTTATTGATAAAGCTTTTAAAGTCAGCTCTAAAGTTAAGGTGCATGCAGTGGGATGGCAGGCCCCGAGGTGACCCCCTCTTGTCTCTAGCACTGCCAGCCCACTGCCATTTCTCCATTTCCATGGCAAGTTCCTACATCTTGTGGCTATCACTTGCTGATTTTTAAATGGCTGGATATATCCCAGCCATATATTTAGATGATAATGTAAATAAACAAGAAAGAAAATAACACCCGAGGATGGCAAATAGGAGATAATCCAGCAAGGCTAATACAACTGACTTATAAGTGTTTCTGTCTCACAGGCTGAAATAGACTTCTTTAAAGGGTAGTTGGCCATTGATCCAGCTGGCTGGGGAAAATCTTGAACTTTTCCACTTGAAGCAGAAAGTGAAGTAGGATAATGAATGTAGGGTCCAGCCACCTCTGAACACAGTCTAGCAGCCATCATCATGAAGATTCTTCCTCTGGCTTTTTGAATGCCCTGAACATATTTCACTTTAATCATTCACATCAGAGTCTTAACTTAATACACCTTCAAAGGAAATTCACAAGGTATGATCTTTGAGTTACTTTTATTGCTTGCTTTGACATATCCCAGGCTGCTTCAGTCATGACCCGAAGGACCCTAAAGAAGATTCATCTTGCCCTCAGGAAGCCAAACTTCATTTCTAAAAGCCAAAAAGGGAACTAGAAATGTTGGATTCAAATCAACAACTGTGACCCTCCTTCACAAAACCTCAGAGGTTTCACTGTGACTCAGACCAACTGCCCCATTAAAACTCAGAAAACTGCACTTTTGGGAAATAGATAATCACCATTTCACAACAGAATCAAAGCTTTTGGTTTGGTCCACCCATTCTTCCTTGCCTCTCACCCTTAGCCCTGTAACATCAGCCACTAGACCTTTATCTCTCACTTTGAAATCATGGCCAATAAGATTTAGAAACAGGATTTAGCGGGTAACAAACAAAATTCCATTTGGCTGAGCAGAATTCTTCAAATAAAGGAGAAAGCTGAGCTGTAATTGGGCACAGATATGATTGTGAAATAGATGAAGCGGCTCTCAAAGCCCATCACTTCCCCAATCACGGTCCTCTGCACTCAGTGTCCATTTCATCTGCCTAAGGTCCCAGCACCTTCTTTTCTGTGATTCATCAGAAAATGGACAGTCTTGGATTCAATTACCACTTCTCCATACACTATCTGTGAAACCTATGAATATTACTTCATCTCTTTGCCTCTCAGTTTCATCATTTGTAAAATGAAGATAGTACTTATTTCATAGGGCAGTTGAGGATTAAATGAAACATGTTAAAAATGAATATGCATTGTACTTCATGAATCAACCACCAGGAGGAGATGGAAGCTTATAATTCTAAAGCCGTGGTTCTCATAGGATTCCAAGCAGCTGCTGGAAATTTTTTGAAAAGTGTACTTGCTTCTGCTGTATCCCAGAACTACTTAGTCATCATGGGGGTTGGGAGGGAGGAATCTGTTTCAATGAGTCCTCGGGGTGAGTCTCATGCATGCTAAAAACTGAGAATCAGTGATCCTATACGATCACATTATTTTCTGATTTGTTGCCTGGATAGAGAGAAGAGCCAGAAGTCAATTAACACACAATGACAACTGCAATTTACAGAGGGTTACTGAATGCTATAATAGCTGTAATAAGTGGTGTACATAAATTATGGCATGTATCTTTATTTTTACAAGCTATGAGAGTTGTTTTTACTCCTATTTTTAATCAGATTGAATGAACTTGCCTCGGTGATGTCATTTAGTCACTAAGTATAGAATCTAGGCCATGAGTTTACCCACAGCCACCCAAAGCCATGACCTGGAAAGATCATTAAAGATCATTCCTATCCATAGTCTTAAAGTGAATACTTGACTTGTGTCTACTGGATTTCAAGGGCCTGGCATGAAGGAACATTACTCTTATTGTTAATTAATGTAATTTTCTCTGGCTGGTGCTGAGTGTGCTCACTTACTAGTAAGTAATAGCTAAGCACTATGCAGAAGAAAAACATTCTCACCACTAATACCCACTTATACCTGTCCTTTAAAAACAGCATCCATTTAATTCAAATTTTAAAAGGACAAAAAAGTTCAGAAATAATTGACTTATAACAGATCAATAAATTGGTCACAGTAACAGTAAAAAATGTTATAGTGGGCAAAATGATTATCAGAGGGCTTCTACTGATATTTGTTGAGGCTATGGCAGTGATTGAGTTTTCATTGCCATTTAAGAGACCAGGGAACCAGTCAGACTATTAATTATGCACTGAGTTCATTTTCTCAATAACAACATAAAGGTAAGCCCAAGAGTCATTCTGAGGATAAAATTAGATGACATAGGTGAATCACATGGATGTGAATAATGTTCAGTATCAACATCATCATCATTAAATCAGATACCTCATAATTGGCTACTATGTTCATTCAGGCCCCACAGAAGCAGAATCCAAGATGAAATTAAAGGTACAAGATATTTATTAGGAAAAACACCTGTGAACGAAAGTGGGGCAGGAGCCCAAGAAGGCTGGGAGAGACTCTGACTCAGGTCTGACCTGCGTGGAGGAAAGAAGGTGCTAAGGAAGATTGCATAGGTAATATATAATGGAGGTGTGGTGCTGAGAAATTTTCAGTGAAGCTGATGGGGAGTCCTCAAGTCAGTCAACCATCAGAGGAGTCCTGTCTCCCAAGCACTGGTCTGTATTAGAATCCTTACCCTCTCAGGCAGCCCATGTACCTTATACAAACACAGTGGTGGCTACCAGAGCCATTGGTCAAATACGCTCCCTGCAATCTGAGAGGCTCCTTTCAGAGCTGCCTCCTTTGTGTTGCTTCCTTGGTGTTTCCTTGCTAAATTGTTGACTAACACAAGCAAACATATGAGTAAAACTAACAGGAACGCTTTCATCTTTCTTCAGTAACTCTCATTTAAGAGCCACCAGCTACTTTGGATTTGTATTGAATGAGTTAATACTTAAACCACTGATTGATGCCTAGCTAATGGTGAGTACTAAACTGTTATTAATATGAGGATCTTCGAGTTTAACTGAACTTCTGAAAGAAGGAATGCCCCAGGACTATAAGTCTGAGGTGCTCTTCTAGCTGGCATTTAATGAGGCAATGTGGTCACAAAACCTTTTCCTATTAGGTAGGCAAAAAAACCAAGGCAAAGATGAGGAGACAGAGAGGAGCCTCTCCAGAAACTACCTCCCTGCAAAAATTCTTATCACAAGAAACAGAATTGCTTGTAATTGTATGAGGTGAGAGATGTTAACTAAATTTAGGAACACTATGTTTGTCGTGAGGGACCTTGCCTTTTTATTTAATTTTAGTTTTAAATCACAAAGCTATCTCAGATAAGTACATGTATGAATTCAGTGATCAATGCATAACCACATCATACTTATAAACTATTCATAAGTAATCAATTATATTTAACTTACATACAACAAAGTTAACACAAACTTTTTTCCAATAAATTATTTCACACAGGTATATGCTTAAAAATCTATTTAATTGTTCAAACTGTGCTAGAGAATACATATTGTGGAATACATATTTCATTAGATTCAGTTACAATAGTGATGATTTCCAATGGGGATTTCTTACATGACCCTGATTTATTTTTTTAATTCTATCCAAAAAAAATGTATCATTTGCTACCAAATCTGTGTTATGTCAAAACAAATTTTTTAATTCTGCATTTAATTATGTAACTTTCAGCTCACTGGTTTCATAAGTATTACAGATCCAATTTTAATTATTTTTAAATATTTCTAAAACATGTTTTCTAATCACTTTTTTAATGAAGATCTATAATTGACTTGTGTTTGCATATCACTTTTCTCTACACATTTTACTTTTTGTCAAAGAGAATAGCATGGAATGTGCAAAAGCTCTGGCTCTCCAAGGCAAAGCAAAAAAAAAAAAAAAGAAACTACTAAAAACACCCACAAAATTTAATGCTTTATCCTGATTTTTAAACTTAAGTTTTGTTTTCTCTCATTGTCCATTTTTTTAAATGTTAGAAATTATATTATTAACATCGACCCCTTCAGGCAAGGGCAATAAGAGATTCAACACTTTATATGTGAACATACAATACTTAAGAATTGAGAAGTAATTACCTAATAAAAATAACAATGTTACTATTTTAATTACTTGGAGGATGGAGTTTTACATTATCAAAATATTGTGGCTTCAAATTCATTGGTAATAAATATATTAACTTTCTGGATCAAAATGGAGAGCCTTTCAAGATAAGCTGTGCAGTCAACAATGACTTAATTAGTCAGGATAGCAGGACTCCGGGGTTAAGGCAGTTTCCACCATTACGGTCTTACCACCATATGAAAATGGAACCTTATTTGTATAGCACTTATTTCTGTCATAGGTGTAGCAGGTTTCATTGTCTTCGTCACAGATATTGCTCTGGGTGGCAGTAACCACTTGGTTTTCCAGTTCCACTTGTGTAGTATCACATTTTTTACACCTGAAAAACAAATCTATGCATTAGACAATCCCCATCAAATGTTGTATCCAAAATAAATTCATTCTTTGCAGTGCTCTACAATGTAGAATGGTTTATGGGATGTTTTTCAACCTTTAATATAAAAATTAATTGAAAGAAAGTAAGTAATATAAGTAGAAGTTGCTATATGGTGTAGGCAAAACAATATTGTTAGATTAATTGCCAATTGTGTATTGGAATTAAGTAAATTATATATAGTGACAAAGAAGAAAGAATATTTTTAAAGAAATTGTTTGATACTGAATTCTGTAGTTTCCAAAAAAAAACACCTACATGTTAATATGCCTGAAATCCAATTACTGAGCTATTAAGACAAATCAGCCCTTCCTGTACTAATGGCAAGTATTTCTTTGTTAGAATAAACTTATAGCTAACTTCTATCTGTGATTACATTTTATGATTTTATGGTACCTAATAATTAACATGAGAATTAATGTATTCAAAAGTTAGAATTATATTGATAAATGTTTAGACCCCAACATATTTTCCAAAACATTCTAACAAGTTAATTTTTTAAAGTTATTAACTTGTATATATATATATATATATATATATATATATATATATATATATTAGTAGTAGTAGTTGAAAGAAAATCTCTTACATTTCAGACAAATGGTACACAAATTTGGTTCTCAATGGCGAGGTGGGATCAGAGATATTCTCCCTGTTGTTAACAGGAACACTAAAAAAGAGAAAAACAAGTAAAAATGATGAAATTAACAGATATTGCTATTTTTTGGTAATAGGTATATTGCTAGGGCAGTACTTTTTCATGAGGGCATTTAGTGAATTTAGCATTCTACTAGTAAAAGAATCTATGGTGATGCTCATACTCATATTTCACAGTAATTTGCTATAATTTACGCATTTCCCATTCAAAATAAACCTCACAATAGCTCCTCTGTCAGTGATGTTTGCTTACTTGGCAAATCCATTTTTCCCTTTAGCAATCAGCTCAAGTTTTACCCTCTCTATGGTCTCTATGATAACTTAGATCCCATCTCCACCCCTCTATAAACTCCTTCCTCTGTAGTCTTATTAAGCTCATCTATCTTTATTATAACAAACACCATATCATAGTTGCTTGAGGCATAACTTCCCTAGACTACATAGTTCCTTGAGGCAAAAACAGTTATGTATTCCCAGTGTCTCACTACTTGTGTAGTATGTGGAATATGTTCAATATTTGTGGAATGAATGGACAGTTATTAGTACCCACAATTTTGAAATGCATAAATTATAAATCAGAGAGGTTAGCAACCTATCCAAGATCACACAACTACTAAGTAGTAAAGCTTTAGCTGGAATCCAAATCTCTTGATTTGGTGATTTCCATGAAAAATTAGAAAAATTAGATAGTTCAGGTGATCTTACTAACTCGTACATTTTTTCATCTATGTCATTTTTCTCCTCATATGCACTCATCCCTACCAAAAGATACAAAGAACAACCTGTGTTTCCTAAATCAGTGGTTAGCAATAATATTCATATAAATATCCAAGCAAAAACCTGGATACCATCCCTGGGTCCTCCCTTTCTATCATGGCCTATATTTAATCCCATGTCACAGTTCAATTGATTCTAACTCTTTGCATCTGTGAAATCCATCCACTTGGTTCAGGACACTGCCTCTTCTCTCCTAGCAATGCCTTCCTTCAGTCTTGAACCCTACAATGCATTGGCTACATTATTGCCAAAATGGCCTTTCTAAAATACGAACCTAATTTCCTTCTCTGCTTAAAACCTACAGTGTCTCTCCAGAAATACCAGGGTATCTTTAATGACATGCCTGTCACTCTTCAGCCTCATCTCTCACCATGCCACTCTCTTTGCACTACATGCCAGCTCTAAACAACAGCTGACAATTCCACAAACTTACCAGGCTTTTCTCATCTCCAAGTTTTAATAAAAAAACAGTTCTAACATTTACTAAGCGCTTACAGTGTACCTGGTACTATGCTAAATATATTACATGATGATCTCATATAATCCTTATAGCAACCCTTATTCCTTTTCCTTTAGAATGATCTTCCTCACTTATCAACCCTGTCGTTCCCCACACATTTACCCAATTAATTCCCATTCGGCCAGCTAACAGCCATCACTGACTTCCACTACTTTCTCCAAACATTCTTCCTGCCTCCACTGCCACTCGGCACCAGCCCACAAGGATTGGCCTGGGTGCCCTCTAATATCCTATGCCTATTCCTGTCATCATAGCATCTACAATACTGTATTGTAATTGGCTTTTTAACTGTTTACAGTTCCCTACTCAACTGTAAATTCTCCAACAGTCCCCAACTCCAACCCTCAGTGGCATTCAGTAGCACTTAATAAATGTTTGTTGAGTGAATAAATGGACCTATTCTTTATTAGCTTGAAAGGCTCTAGTAATATCAGAAAAGGCTTTAAATATTGATAGAGATAAGGGAATAAACATGTATGAATGTCTACTTTGGGTCAAACAGTGTTCTAAACACTTTTACACATTATCACATGTAATTCTCACAACCCTATAAAGTATATGTGTATGTCTACATATATTGTATCCCTTTTTTATAGTTTAGGAAACAGGCTCAAATTAGTCAAGTAATTTACCCAAAGTCACATCACTAGGAAGTGATGGAGTTGGGAATAATGCCATAATGACATGGCAATAATAATAGAACTTTTAGAAATGAAATCAGAGAACCATTAATACACATCAGGCAAAGTGGATGAAGTAACTGAATTATCTGAATTCAGAAAAAAATATATCATAAAAAGAAGGTCATAGAAAAAAAGATGAATTAGAGAATTATAGAGTGCCATTTAAAAATCTGAAGATTTAAACATAAGATGTTTAATGTCATGAATGCCATCCATCCCTTCCAGTCGCATACTTCTCCAACTGTTCTCTCTCTAACAGGGAGCTCAGTGGTATAGAGTCTGAATGGTCTGAGAAAACCTGCCAGAGGAAGTGATGTCTAACCTAAGACACGCAGGTTGAGAAGAAGTTAACCAGGCTAAGAGGAGTGGGAGAAAGGGTTCTTCAAGCAGAGGAACAACATGCAAAAATAGAAGAGGAAGAAAGCACTGTGAGTGGGGAAAAATAAGGGCACTACAATATTTCTGGATTTTCAAACATGAGGTGAAAAAAAAGTGTCAATGGAAGAGCTTGAGGATTATGCTCAGTGTTGTAGGTTAGGCCGAGGCGTTTATAATTCATCGCAGTAACAATGTTGGGTAAACCAAGGTATTTTAAGAAGTATAGTAACAATCGGGGGAAAAGGAGACATATGTAAAATTTTATACAAAAAATAAATAAATAAAAAAGTATAGTAACATAAAGATAATTGGCATGTAGGTTAGGTGGATGAATAACAGCATATACTTTTTTTTAGTATTCTCTAAAAAGAATAGATCTCGCCGAAACCGGTTTGGCTCAGTGGATAGAGCGTCGGCCTGCGGACTGAAGGGTCCCAGGTTCGATTCTGGTCAGGGGCATGTACGTTGGTTGCGGGCACACCCCCAGTAGAGGATGTGCAGGAGGCAGCTGGTCGATGTTTCTCTCTCATCGATGTTTTTAACTCTCTATCCCTCTCTCTTCCTCTCTGTAAAAAATCAATAAAATATATTAAAAAAAAAAAAAGAATAGATCTCAATTTATCTTTATAGTAGCCCCATGAGATATATACTATTTCCCCTATTTAAAGATGAGCAAGTTGCCCTGACCAGTTAGACTCAATGGATAGAGCATTGGCCTGCAGGGTCCCAGGTTCAGTTCATGGTCAGGGCACATGCCTGGGTTGTGGGCTCGATCCCCAGTTGGGGGTGTGCAGGAGGAAGCCGATTGATGACTCTCTCATCATTGATGTTTCTATCTCTCTCCCTCTCCCTTCCTATCTGAAATCAATAAAAATATATATTTTTTAAAAAGATAAGCAAGTTGAAGTTTATAGTTAAGTAACTTGCATACAAGAGCACAACTAGTGACCCAACCAGAACTTGAAACAAAATTTTAAAAACATTATACTTCTTCCATTGATTAGATGGAATTGAATGCTATGTTGTTTCAGAAAAAGGTACCCAATTGTTAGGAAACTATTCAAGGCAGAAGTGTTCACAAGGAAGGCTTTACTGATTGGATCCAATAGGAATCTCATTTCTTAAATATTATTAGCATTTTGGCAATTAAACATCAAGACTCATAATTTATAACTCGGACTACATGTGAAATGAAATGAATATCTGGAGTCCAATGGACAAGTGAAAACTAAACCAAATTAGTCAATTAGATTAGTCTGCCTTAGCTCTTATGCTGCCACTTGAGTACTATGTAAAATACTCTGTAGTTCAGATGTGGTACAAAATAAAGCTTTTAGTGTTATCTAAAGTTTCATTTTGAACTGATCAAGAGCAACTAAAAGTTCAGCTTCAAATGGAAATAACTCCATATAAACAGGGCATGTTGATGACTAGATCTGAACCTTCAGTTATCATCTGACCTAGCTGACTGGTTTTAGACTGTGTGGAAACCTTGTTCCTGCTCCCAGCTTGTGCATAATTGACTCAGGTCCATTAACTAGATTCAATCTCCTGTCAGGTGCTACAAATCACAAAGAGGAGCAAGACATAGGTATTACCTTCAAACAACGACTGATATGACAGAGTATCTCTGCTTACAACATGAAGAAATGAAATATAAAATACCACGTACATAATCCTGATGTTCCTCTCCACAATTTCTTGAGTAGGATCATCGGGAGAAGGGATGACCCTAGAAGTAACCCGGGCACACTTGCATTTGTTGTCCGAAAGAACAGTCCTTTCATCTTCGTCTTGGGCTGGAAAAATATAATGTATTAAGAAGAAATGAACTTCGGGTGGGGTGGGGGGGTGGTAAGAGCTGGGAGGAGGAAGATAGAAGGGGGAAAATGGGAGATGTCTGTAATACTATCAACAATAAAATATATATTTTTTTAAAAGAAGAAGAAACAGGGATGAAAATCTACTTATCAACTTTGTATTGAGTTAATCTTATTTCCTGCAGAAAAAATCAGTTTTATGGTTGATCAATTTCAGCTTTCTCCATTTGTTCTCCTTCCTAATCTAAAATAGCTGAGTAGAATCTCACAGCGTAGTGAAGGACATCCAAATGTACTCCAAAAGGAATTTTCTTCTTCCCTTGGACCAGTCTAGGGGCACCTGAGCTGAAAGAATTCTGGTTTTAAGCCAATGCTTTTAATGGAGCACAGGTCTCTGAATGATGTAGCCTTGTAAACGTGAGTACCAGATGCCAAAATGGGAGAGAAAATAAAAATCTAGACTGGATTTCTCTCAGACCAAAGCATTCCATTCAAAAGTGAACAAAAACTAACATTAGCCTTTGTAAACCCAGTGTGAAATGCCACATCCTTCACTGGACTCCCCTTTATATACATAGTTTGTTACATTGCATTAGAGCTGAGCACAGATACACTTCCCCCCAAAATAACCTTCCTTCCTACGATTTTTAAATATTCTCCACTACAGTCTTCCTAAACTTAATTTATTCTTCTTTTTTGTAGTAACAATCAGGTTATTATGATATAATGATCCAATCAAAATAACAGGTGCTATATTAATATTCCTCATAAGAATTATTTTTAAAGTTTCAGTATATATAGATATAAAATGTTACAAATTTGCAAAAACAATTCAGAAAATACTGAGTAAATATATATTTAATTTAATATGCCCAAATGCAGAAAAAATTAATAAATGAATAAATTCACAGATGACCATTAAAGCCTTAATCTGAATATTAGACAAAGAGGTCTGGTAGCTGTTGCAAAGAATATATAAAGAAAATGTGTTAATATATGGACTTAGATCAGTTAACAGATGTTTGAAGAGTAAATAGCTTTATTTAATAGTGCAAATTAAGTAAAAATAATGTTAAATATATTTTGTTCCTATAATTTTAGCTAAGTCACCTTTAAAATTCCCTCACATCAAGCCTCAACTGAAAAAAAGCAACAACACAAAAATTTAGCACAGAAAGTTATAAAGGTTAATGACTGGGATAGATATCACTGTTACTGAAAGCCTAATTGTTCCAGAAATGGTCTCAGAGCTGAGAGGACCTAATTGCATATTTCAGTCTTGGTGATAATTATTACAAAAACATTTTAAGATCATTGTTATTGTAGTTATAATTGTTTGAATTATTTTATAATGTTATTATTCATAACTTCTTAATAAACCTTCAGGTAAAAGTCTGTATGGCACTGGCGAAGAAACAGTATGAAGTCAATTCAAGATCATCATATAACTTTCTTAACATTTTGAAGAGTAAGAGGAATTAAATGGTGTCCTTTCCCTGCTGCTCTATTCATGACTCTTAAATGCTTTCTCAATAAAGTACAAATGATCCAGAAATACCTGACCAAAATAAAAATTGAATCAAATATGTGAGTTGACAATTAAGTATTAAATAGAAAATGTCTATATTTTATTTATGGCATATAGTTTATTTTCTTACCTGAAACCTAGGAAAAAACTAACATTACTGTTGTTATATAAAAATATTAGGCAGCCTACATACCTGCTAGAAAATGTACAAATACTTTCAATTCACCAAGACTTATAAGATTCAACATTCTCTCTCACTGACAGGAAGCATTTTCCCTAACAAATCTATTATTAAGGATTGTGCCTTACTTTATTCAAAGAGCAATTGAGATATAGTAGGTGCTCAATAAAGTTTGTTAAATTTAATTTAATTCAGTTCAAACAAATAATAAAATAGACTTAACAACATAGTCTACATATGAGCATAATTAATTTACTAAAAGGCGATTCTCTTTTACAGGAAAAATAGGATAGTAGGAATATGGGTCAGAGGGTCAGAAGGCCTGGGTTCTGTCTACTACATGCTTGCTGTGTGAGCTTAGTTAAGATATTTGGCCTCTCTAAATCTCAATGGGCTCAACTATATGTAGAAATTATAATAGCACCTATCCTCAAATGGTTGTGTGAGAATTAAATAGAATAGTATAACCCTGACCGGTTTGGCTCAGTGGATAGAGCATCAGCCTGTGGACTGAAGGGTCCCAGGTTCAATTCTGGTCAAGGGCATGTACCTTGGTTGCAGGCACATCCCCAGTGGGGGTGTGCAGGAGGCAGCTGATCAATGTTTCTCTCTCATCGATGTTTCTAACTCTCTATCCCTCTCCCTTCCTCTCTGTAAAAAAATCAATAAAATATATTTTAAAAAAATAAATAAATAGAATAGTATATGTAAAGTAGTTAGCATAATGCCTAGAACCTAATATGTGCTCAATAAATGACAGCTCATATGTGTATATGTATGTGTGTATTTATACATATGTATAGATACATGTACTGTACATGTTTTACTGCTATCTTTATATTATAAATATAATTAGAAATTATTTTTAATGCTAAATTAGTATGAAATATATTTCAAAGGATTATTCTTAATTATATCATAGTCAGTCTTGAAATAAGAATAAACTCAGTTTTAGAAACAATCCAGCCAAGTTATATCACACTAATCATGTGCCCTTCTAGATGAAAATTATTAAAAACTGTACTTCTATATTTAGAATGTACTCCATTTTCTATAGTACTTTGAAGGGTTAATAAATAAAATAGCCAAAGTTCGGTCATCAAGTTATAGGCCCTGTAGAACATTGAACATTATTAATAAATCTGTAGGCCCAGATCCAGAAAAGTTCTTAGAACTAATACTAGTCTGTTTCGGAAAATAAAATTCCAATGGAGTCTATGTTGTATTTAAAGTAATTATTAATTTCCCTGAATACTAATTTAAGACACTCAAGAAGAGGACTACTGATTTTTAAGAATCAATATGGATATTCATATAAGTACAGCTATCAATACTTATTCAGAAACATATATTTTCTTATTCTCTAGTTTATAGTACTCAAACAAATAAGAGAAAAAGAATTATAATGAGTCTTGTCTGCATAAAGATCACTGCCCATATAAAGATTAAGGCATATTAGAGAAAAGTAGCACAAACATTAATGTTTAGATCTGAAGAACAGATTTGTGCTATATTTTTTCTTTTATCTGGGTTTATTTTCAAAATATCACATACCTGTCACAAGAACAGCCTTAACAAAAATGGCCAGGACTCCCCAGAAAAGCAAATGCTTCTTCATCTTGCCTTCACTTCTTTTGAAAACTGGAGCTAAAACCGTCAGGGTTAAGGTGTGTATGCTACAAGGAGTGTGCAAATGATGTTGCTTCTGCTTTCTTAAAATAACGCTCCAGGCAGCTAACAAACTAAAACCAATCACAACTGTGGCTAAAGTCTGAAATTTTAATGCTGCACTGCGAAGAAATGTATGGCTTAGATTTACCTGTTTTCTTCCAAAGCACCCCCCAAAAGCCACCTTGATGCAATCACTTTTTATTTTACATTTACTCTATCTAATTAATGCAGAAGATTAATAATAATTTCAAAGCAAGAGTCCATTAAGAATGTTAAGTAGGGATGTTTAATGTTATTCCCTAAACAATAAAGTTTTCAAATATAGATATTTGTTGGGCTTGGAACAATAAATAAAGGAGGATAAATGAGCATGTTGGTTACATTTACATGCAACATCAAATCTATGTTACTTTGGATTCTGAGTTCTCTCATTTTTTAAGAGTCTCCTAGAATTTTGAGAGGCACTAAAAAATACTTCAGGATCATAAGTAGGCAAGCAGATTTCATAGCTGGCAGTAGAAAACAGCAGAATGAAAGCTATAAAGTCTAGCACATAATTGTTCTCCTTCAGTCAATATGTATTGAAAGTCTAGCAAGAACAAAGTGTCATGCTCTAGAGCACACGATATTGCTATACTGTCAAACTTTACTTTCATTACAATTTCCACTATCATAGCATTTAGAAACTATTTGGGGTTAAGAAAATATACTGGATTCACATGAACAATTATATCTAGTAGAAAAAGAAACATCTGAAAGCACATTTTAGCAATGTGGTCAGGGTGTCAAAACAAATATTAACCACTTAAGAGCTCCTTGTCTCTAACTGTAGTTTCTAAATAACTAATTTATTCCATCACTCTGAAAAAGAGTAATTAGAAGTTAGCTTGATATTTTTTACAAATTATTATTTCCTTGAAAATAAACTCAAGACTAGACTAGCTCCCCAAAACAATTGGATAAATTTGTGGGGATAAATTAAAGCTTCACAAAAGCTTTTTTTTTTTAAGCAAAGATTACTTGATTCATAAATATACTATATTTGGTGTTTATATTCTTTCAGTTTTATAGTTTTACTAGTGGCCCGGTGCAGGAAATTCGTGCACGGGGGGAGGAGGGTTCCCTCAGCCCAGCCTGCACCCTCTCCAATCAGGGACCCCTTGGGGGATGTCCGACATCCCTCTTACAATCTGGGACCACTGGCTCCTAACCACTCACCTCTCTGCCTGCCTGATCACCCCTAACTGCCTCTGCCTGCCTGCCTGATTGCCCCTAATCCCTCTGCCTGCCTGTCTGATTGCCCCTGCCTCTGCCTGCCTACCTGATTGCCCCTAACTGCCCTCCCCTGCCACCCTGATTGCCCCTAACTGCCTCTGCCTGACTGATCACTCCTAACTGCCCTGCCCTGCCGGCCTGATCTTGCCCCCAACTGCCCTCCCCTGCAGGGCTGATCTCACCCCCAACTGCCCTTCCCTGCCAGCCTGATTTCCCCTAATCCCCTGCCGGCCTGATCTCGCCCCCAACTGCCCTTCCCTGCTGGCCTGATTACCCCTAACTGCCTCTGCCTCAGCCCCTACCACCATGGCTTTGTCCGGAAGGAAGTCAGACATCCAGAAGATGGCTGGTTGACCCAGTCTAATTAGCATATTACCCTTTTATTAGTGTAGATAGATTATATAGGATAGGATTGTTTAAATGGGGGGGGGGGGGGCTTTTTCAGCAGGAGGAGATGCTCTTGGCAGATAAAAATACATAATCCCTACATCTGGACTGATATACAGCCATATGTACTATACTTCCAAACCGGTTATTAAAAAATTGAACCTCTTTCTTACACCTTACACAAACAGTTGTTGCCTTTAAAACCCCTCCTCAGCCCCCACCTTAGGTTCTGCCTTTGCAGTTCACCCAGATTAGTTCTGATTGGTCAGTTTCTATGCCAGTCAACATCAAAAGCTCTGCCTCCAAGGCAGCCATTGGCTCCTCGCAGTTCACCCAGAATTGGTTCTGATTGGTCGGTTTCTATCTTTGTGAGGGTGTGAGGGTCAATTTGCATATTACCTCTTTATTACATAGGATCTTTCTATTATGTAAACTATGCATCTAAAAAGTTATTTTAATAAAAATAAGGTGTGAGATCTAAATGGCAAAAGTGCCACCAGAAGAGTTACCTAGACTTGCAATATAGTATCAGGACCAGTGTTTTGCCAAATGTGTTCCAGAGATCATTGTCTCTAGAATCACTTGTACTACTGGTCAAAATATGGATTTCCTAGCTACACCCAATCAGAATTTCTGGAAATGTAACTTTGAAATATGTATCATTAGAAAGCCTTCCAGTTGATTCTTACTTTATGTACACTAATATTTGAAAATTGGTAGACTAAAAGCCTGGGAAGGGGAGAATAACTGGCATCATTAGCTATAGAAGAGCAAGAAGCTAATAAAGGCAATTTGTTAAACAAATTTATTTTTACAATTCTGTAATATAGGCAAATTGTTTCATCTTTTTAGCACTTACCAAATATACCTATATAATGGCAATTATATAGTTACTAGAGGCCCAGTCCCTCAGCCCAGCCTCTGCCCTCTCAGTCCAGGAGCCCTCAGGGGATGTCCTACTGATGGCTTAGGCCCGCTCCCCTGGGGAGCGGGCCTAAGCCAAAGTCTGGCCTCCCTCTGTGGGAGGCGACCAGGTGGACCGATCATGAGATGGCACCGCCCCCATCACCCTGCTGCTGCTGCCACTGGCCTCACTCTGTGGGAGGCGACCAGGCTGATCAGGGGAAGGCACTGCCCCCATCACCCTGCCTCTACCTCCGCTGCCAGCCTCCCTCTGCAGGAGGTAACCAGGCATCCCATCAGGGGATGGTGACGGCTGGCTGGCATGGCCCCGCCCTCCCATCACACTGCTGCTGGTTGCTGCCACCTCCCCCCATCGCCATCCCCTCCCTCTGCCCGCTGACACATGCCTTGGCTGGCCTGGTGCCACCTGCTCCCCAGTCCACCCCCCCACCCCCGCCAACTAGTCATTCTGCCGTTTGGTCAATTTGCATATTGCAGTTTTATTATACAGGATATATATATATTATAACCAAATATATCTATATATTGGCTATATATGTATTGGAGACTGGTAGACCCCAGTCTAATTTTTAAACAATTTCATCTCCAGATTTTGTTCTTCCCATAAAAATGTAAAATCTGAATAGTAGAACCCTTTCTAAGCAAGGGAGCTAAGTAATTGGAAGCTTGGCTACATGTTCTAAATGTTTCACCAAAATGGTTTATTTTTCTTTTTTCTTAAATATTTTTATTGATTTCAGAGAGGAAGGGAGAGGGAGAGAGAGATAGAAACATCAATGATGAGAGAGAATCATTGATCGGCTGTCTCCTGCACACCCCACACTGGAGATTGAGTCCACAACCCAGGCATGTGCCCTGACCGGGATTTGAACCGTGACCTCTGATCCATGCCGCTGGGCATGGTTTATTTTTACATTCACACAAAAGATTCTTACAGTAAGAGGTTCAGTGATAGACTTATCTGGAACAGATCTTAAGGTAATTTAGTCTCGCCTTCTTTACTTCCACTCAAGTTTTATTTCAATTTTCTATGCAGCAGACAGTCTGAGTTCAGCACTTGTTTAAGAACCGCCTGAAATAGGTCAATGCTTCACTTCCTTTGACACAGCTTATTATATTTGGGATACTGAAATCATGACAGAGACTTTATTCCCTTGGGAAATAGAGAATATACTGTCCTTGTTTTCCTCCTCTCGTTGGTGACTCCTCAGCTCTTGCTGAATTTTCCTCCATCCTCAGCCTTCTCTTTTCTCTCAGCCTCTCCCTAATTAATTTTAGCTGACCCCATGGCTATGAACATAGGACATGCTGTGACTTTCAAATGGATAACTCTAGACTTTACCTTGCCCTTTGAGCTCCAAACTCCTATATCCAACTTTCTGTTTCATATCTCCACTTGGCTGCCTAATATGTAACCAGGCAAAACAGTACTCTTGATGACCAAGTCTCCCTCACACAACCTACCATTCCAATCTCTTTTTGTTTTCAATCTTCCTCAGTCAGTGGCACCTATATCCATCTGGTTGCTCACGCCAAAGCCTTCTTCTTTGATTCCCTTTTTTCCTCTTCCCCACATTCAATATGCCATCATGTCCTGTTGATTTTATTTCCAAAATCTATCCCAAACATATCTGATTCTCTCCATTTTTACTGCCACCCTAGTCCATGTCCCATCCTCTTTTTCAAACTACTACAATAGCCTCAGCAATAAAAAGTGATCTCTCCTTTGTCCCAGCATTGGCAACTAGGACTCACAGCTGACTAACAATAAGGGCTAAATACCCCAAATTCTAGCTCAGTTTCCTCCAAGGCTTAACAAAAGGCAACAGAACTCAACTTAGTGCAATCGACCACCAAACCTCCTCTCCCTTCTCCAGTCTTTAGAGCAGGAGTGGGGAACCTTTTTTCTACTAAGGGCCATTTGGATATTTATCACATCATTCATGGGCCATACAAAATTAACTTAAAAATTAGCTTGCTATATTTGGTCAAACATTTCATTAACTCACCCCTAATGCCTGGGCAGGGCCAGACCAAATGATTTCATGGGCCTTATATGGCTCTCAGACCAGATGTTCCCCACCCCTGGTTTAGACGATTTAGGAGAAAAAAGGAGAATGCCATCATAGGAGCCATTGAATTTTTGGGAATTGTAGTGCTTGTGGTAAGAGAAGTCTGCCTCTTTACTCTTGGGAGAGGGGAGGACAGGGTGCCCTTCTCTCCTCAAAGTCAAGTGAGGCAGAGATTCAAGAAAATAACTCAAAGAGATCAGGGACCCTGCAAAAATGGGAAATTGAAAAGCAATCCTATATAATAAAAGTCTAATATGCTGTGTCTGGTGGTCCATTCAACCAATCAAAGCGTAATATGCTAGTGATATGCTAAGGCCGCTCAACCACTTGCTATGATGTGCACTGACCACCCGGGAGCAGACAGTCGACCGGTCAACCAGTTGCTATGATGTGCACTGACCACCAGGGGGCAGATACTCCGACTGGTAGGTTAGCTTGCTGTTGGAGTCTGTCTGATCGGGATTGAGCAAAACAGGCCAGACACTTCCTGGAGCCTTCCCCCAGTCCCTCCCCAGCTGGCCAACCTCCTGCATCCCAATCACCATAACAACAAAATGGAAATTATGTAAGGTGAAGGATATGGTAATTAACCTTATTGTAGTAACCATTTCACAATATAAGTATATGTGTATCAAATTATCACATTGCACAACTTAAATAATATTATATGTCAATTAATTTTCAATAAAGCTGGGGAAAAGCAAAGAAAAAGAAGATATCCAGAGTTTTTCTGACTTGGAGGGGAATCAGAGGACATTCATAAGAAGTGTTAGCTTTACTTGTAACTAGAGGCCCAGTGCATGAAATGTGTGTACTGGGTAGTGGGGGGGGGGGGGGGGGGGCGGGCCTTCAGCCAAGCCTGCACCCTCTCACAGTCTGGGACCCCTTGGCAGACATCCCTCTCACAATCTGAGACCCCTCACTCCTTACTGCCTGCCTGCTTGCTGCTCCTTACCGCTCGGCTCACTGCTCCTTAGCGCTGCTGCAGAGGTGGGAGAAGCTCCCGTCACCACCACTGTGCTCACTAGTCATGAGCCCAGATTCTGGCTGAGTAGCGCTCCCCCTGCAGCTACTGCATTGAGCCTCTGCCCCCTGGTGGTCAGTGCACATCATAGTGACCGGTTGTTCTGGTTGTTTGGCCATAACGGTCACTTAGGCTTTTATTATATAGACTAGAGGCCCGGTGCACAAAAATTTGTGCACTCGGGGGAAGGGGGGGTCCCTCAGCCCAGCGTGTGCCCTCTCGCAGTCTGGGACCCCTCAGGGGATGATCACCTGCTGGCTTAGGCCCGCTCCCCAGGGGATTGGGCCTAAGATGGCAATCAGACATCCCTCTGGCAGCCCGGCAGCCCTCGGGGGATGTCCACTTGCCAGCGGGGAGCAGGCCTAAACTGCAGTCGGACATCCTTAGCGCTGCTGAGGAGGCAGGAGAGGCTCCCACCACCACTGCTGTACTGGCAGCCATCAGCCTGGCTTGTGGCTGAGCAGAGCTCCCCACTGTGAGAGCGCACTGACCACCAGAGGGCAGCTCCTGCATTGAGCATTTGCCCCCTGGTGGTCAGTGTGTGTCATAGTGACCAGTCATTCTGCTGTTAGGGTCAGTTTGCATATTACCCTTTTACTATATAGGATAGAGGCCTGGTGCATGGGTGGGGGCCGGCTGGTTTGCCCTGAAGGGTGTCCGGGATCAGGGTGGGGGTCCCGCTTGGGTGCCTGGCCAGCCTGGATGAGGGGGTGATGGCTGTTTGCAGCTGGTCACACCCCCTTCAGGGTGGGGATCCCCACTGGGGTGTCTGGCCAGTCTGGGTAAGGACCTAAGGGCCGTTTTCAGGCTGGCGGGCGACTGAAGCTCCCAACCTCTCCTTTTTTTCTTTTTCTTTTTTTATTCTGAGATTTATTTACCTTCTATGGCTGTCACTGGAGCTGAGAGCCGGCTTTAGCTCGGAGGCTGGCTCCAGCTCTGAGACCTCGGCTGCTGAAAGCAGGTATCTGGTTTGTTTGGATTCTATAATTGAAACACTGTTGCAACTCCAGCTCTGAGGCCCAGCTGGCTGAAAGCAGGTTTCTGGGGTTTGTTCAGCTTCTATAATTGCAACATAGTTTCTTAGAGTGCAGCTCAGAGACCGGCAGCGGCAGGCAGGGAACCTTGACTTCCTCCATCACTAGAGCAAGCAAGCCTCCTGTTTGCTTCAGCTGCCTGGCTGCCGGCCGCCATCTTGGTTGGCAGTTAATTTGCATCACCCTGATTAGCCAATGGGAAGCATGTCAGAGGTACGGTTAATTACCATGTTTGTCTATTATTAGATAGGATAGCCTAAAACTGGAAGCAACCTAATGTCCAAAAATAAATTGGAAAAACATATTGTGGTATATCCATTACTCAGCAATAAAAGTAAATGAACATGGATGAATCTCAAAATAATTATTCTGAGTAAAGGGAGCCAGACAAAATATTAAAAAGAGAATATATACTATTTGATTCCATATATTATATATAACTAGAGGCCCAGTGCACGAAATCCATGGACAGGTAGGATCTCTAGGCCTGGCCGGTGATCAGGGCCGATCAGGGCCTTCCAGCTGCTGGCCGGGGTCTCCCTTCCTTGGCTGCCAGTTGTCGGCCAGGGTCTTCCTTTGTTCCACGCTGCTGATGGTGGTCAGTGCACGTCATAGTGAGCAATCAAACTCCCGGTCTTCCAGTCAAACTACCAAGGGAACACTTTGCATTTTAGCCTTTTATATATAGACTAGAGGCCCGGTGCACAAAAATTTGTGCACTCGGGGCGGGGGAGGGGGGCTCTCAGCCCAGCCTGTGCCCTCTCGCAGTCTGGGACCACTCGGGAGATAATGATCTGCTGGCTTAGGCCTGCTCCCGGGTGGCAGAGGGCAGGCCCAATCCCTAGGTGCAGCCCCTGGTTGGGCTCAGAGCAGGGCCGATTGGGGAGTTGGGGTGCCGCCCCCTGTCATGCACGGAGCAGGGTGGATTGGGAGGTTGCAATGCCACCCCTAGTCACACTCAGCGTAGGGCCGATTGGGGGGTTGGGGCACCGCCCCCTGTCACACTCAAGGCAGGGCCAATCAGGGAGTTGGGGAGCTTCCCCCTGTCACGCACAGAGCAGGGCCGATCAGGGGGTTGAGGAGCTCCCCCTGTCACTCACAGAGCAGGGCCGATAGGGGAATTGGGGCACTGCCCCCTGTCACACACAGAGCAGGGCGGATCAGGGGGTTGAGGAGCTCCCCCCTGTCATGAACAGAGCAGGGCGGATAGGGAGGTTGTGGCCCCGCCCCCTGTCACACACAGAGCCGCAGGGCGATCAGGGGGTTTGGTTGCTGCCCCCTGTCACGCTGATCCCGGTGCTGGGAGGCATATTACCCTTTTACTATATAGGATAGAAGCCTGGTGCACGGGTGGGGGCTGGCTGGTTTGCCCTGAAGGGTGTCCTGGATCAGGGTGGAGGTCCCGCTTGGGTGCCTGGCCAGCCTGGGTTAGGGGGGTGATGGCTGTTTGCATCTGGTCACACCCCCTTCAGGGTGGGGGTCCCCACTGGGGTGCCTGGCCAGCCTGGGTGAGGGGCTGAGGCCCGTTTTCAGGCTGGCGGGTGACTGAAGCTCCCAACCTGTCCTTTTTTCCTTTTTTTTTTTATTCTGGGCCAGCTTTAGCTCTGAGGCTTGGCTCCAGCTATGAGACCTCCGCTGCTGAAAGCAGGTTTCTGGCCTTTGTTTACCTTCTGTATTTGAAACAATGTTGCGGTCCTGCTGGCTGAAGCCCGGGGTATTGTTTAGCTTCTATATTTGTTACAATGTTGCTTAGAGTGCAGCTGAGAGGCCGGCAAGGCAGGCGGGGAACCTGGCTTCCTCCGTCGCTGGAGCAAGCAAGCCTCCCTGTTCGCGTCAGCTGCCTGGCTGCTGGCCGCCATCTTGGCTGGCAGTTAATTTGCATGTCTCACTGATTAGCCAACGGGAAGGGTAACAGCTGTACGGCTAATTACCATGTTTCTCTTTTATTAGATAGGACTAGTGGCCTAGTGCATGAAATCTGTGCATGGGGGGGAGGGGGGGAGTGTGTCCCTCAGCCCGGCCTGCACCCACTCCAATCTGGGACTGCTGGCTCCTAACTGCTCATCTGCCTGCCTGCCCGATCGCCCCTAACCACTCTGCCTGCCAGCCTGCTCGCCCCAACTGCCCCCCCCGCCTGCCTTCTCGCCAACTTCCCCCCCTCCACTAGCCTGCTCGCCCTCAACTCCCCACCCCCACTGACCTGATCGCCCCCAACTGCCCTCCCCTGCTGGCCTCTTGGCCCCCAACTGCCTTCCCTGGCTGGCCTCACGGCCCCCAACTGTCCTCCCCTGCCAGCTTCTATAGTGACAGAAATAGATCAGTCATGGCTTGAAAGGTAGGGAGAGGGAGAGGAGGAGGGGAGGGAATGATTACAAGGGTATATGAGGAAATTTTGGGTGAGAATGGATATGTTTATTACCTGAATGGTGCTTATAAATTCACAATTGAGCATATAAGTCAAAATTTATCATATTGTTTGGCTCAAATTATCTAGTTTATTGTATATCAGTTACATATCAATTAAGCTATTAAAAATTTCACATATTTAGACTTTAGTAGTTGAGAATTATGTTGGCTTTTCCTTTAATGTCCTTTATCAACTTGAGGGACTTCTGTTCCTACTTTGCTGAGAGTATTTTTTAATCAAAAATGGATATTGCGCCCTGACCGGTTTGGCTGAGTGGATAGAGCGTCGGCCTGCGGACTGAGGAGTCCTAGGTTCGATTCCAGTCAAGGGCATGTACCTTGGTTGCAGGCACATCCCCCGTGGGGGGTGTGCAGGAGGCAGCTGATCAGTGTTTCTCTCTCATCGATGTTTCTAGCTCTCTATCCCTCTCCCTTCTTCTCTGTAAAAAATCAATAAAATATATATTTTTTTAATCGATATTGCATTTTTTTCAATTGCTTTTTCTCTATTAAATGACCATATGATCTTACATATAATAATATTACATTCAATGAACATTAATATTTTAAGAATAAAAGGATTTTAAGTATAATAATATTACCAAAACTGTACTAACATAGTATGATCACAAAAGTTGTAGGAAATGCTGGCTTGGTAGTGATTTAGTTGGCTGTATGGTGAATTACATTAATTTTAAATGTTAAACTAACCTTGCATTCCTGGAATAAACCCCACTTAGTCATGATGTAATGTCCTTTTTATAAATTGATGGATTCAATTTACTAAAATTTTTACTTAGAATATCTCCTTTTCGGTTCATAAAGGATACTGGTCTGCAATGTTCTTTCCTTGTAATATTTTTTTTTTTTTTCTTTTTTTTTTTTCTTTTTAATATTTTTTTTTAATTAAATCTTTATTGTTCAGATTATTACATTTGTTCCTCTTTTTTCCCCCCATAACTCCCCTCCTTCCAGCTCCCACCCCACCCTCCACCCTCACTCCCCACCCACTGTGTTCATCCATAGGTGCATGATTTTTGTCCAGTCACTTCCCGCATCTCCCACACCCCTTTTTCCCCCAAGAATAGTCAGTCTATTCCCTTTCTATGTCCCTGATTCTATTATAATCACCAGTTCATTCTGTACATCAGGTTATTTATTCACTTGATTCTTAGATTCATTTGTTGATAGATGCATGTTTGTTGTTCATAATTTGTATCTTTACCTTTTTCTTCTTCTTCCTCTTCTTAAAGGATACCTTTCAGCATTTCATATAATACTGGTTTGGCGGTGATGAACTCCTTTAGCTTTTCCTTATCTGTGAAGCTCTTTATCTGACCTTCAATTCTGAATGATAGCTTTGCTGGATAAAGTAATCTTGGTTGTAGGTTCTTGGTATTCATTACTTTGAATATTTCTTGCCATTCCCTTCTGGCCTGCAAAGTTTCTGTTGAGAAATCAGCTGACAGTCGTATGGGTATTCCCTTGTAGGTAATTGAGCCTCTTTCTCTTGCTGCTTTTAAGATTTTCTCTTTGTCTTTTGCTCTTGGCATTTTAATGATGATGTGTCTTGGTGTGGTCCTCTTTGGATTCCTTTTGTTTGGGGTTCTCTGCGCTTCTTGGACCTGTAAGTCCATTTCTTTCACCAGGTGGGGGAAGTTTTCTGCCATTATTTCTTGAAATAGGTTTTCAATATCTTGCTGTCTCTCATCTTCTGGCACTCCAATGACTCTGATATTAGACCGCTTAAAGCTGTCCCAGAGGCTCCTTACACTATCTTCACACTTTCGGATTCTTTTTTCATTTTGCTTTTCCAATTGGGTGTTTTTTGTTGAATCTTTGGTTTGATTCTTGTGCTCCTCTGGTCTGCTATTGGGTATAATATTCTTTATTTCAGTCCGTGTATGCTTACTTTCTAATTTCTTTATCGTAGCATCGAGGGTCTCATTAGTTTTCGTGAGGCTCTGCACAAATTTATGGCAAGCCCTCAAAATTGCGATTCTTAGCTCCATATCCTCCATTTCTGTCATGTTTTTTTGTCTCCGCATCTTTTATGCTTTCTTGGTGCACCCCCTTGTGGTCTCTGTGCGCAGTCTTGTTCTAGCCAAGCCTTAATTGTTGTAGTTAACACTAGAGGGATTTGACCCCCAGGCCGACTGGCTATAGGAATCAGCTGTATGGAAAACGTCTGCCTTCTGGGGAGGCGCTAATCCAGCCTTTGCCTGAGGCGATCGGCAAATGGCTGTGCGAAGGCTTTGGGCGGGGCGGGCTCAACAGGGCGGGCGGAGGGAGCAGTTATGGCCACGCTCAGTCCCGTTCCCAGAGGCTCTGCTTCTCAGAACCCCGGCAGCCGCTGCAAACCTCGGAGAGAAAGCTGCCCTCAGGTTCCAACTGATGCCGGATAATCCCGCTTCTCCCGTTTGAGTCTGGGTCCCTAGAGACTCGCCCGGATCTGGAGCCCAGAGTCTGAGACTCACTCCCGACAGAAAACGACAACCACGCCCTCAGCCACCAGCCCGCTTTCGCGCGCACCTCGGTACCTTTGTATTTTCCACACTGCACCGCCTCTGAGCCTCGATTTGCTGTTCTCTTTCCTTCTAGTTGTAGAGTCTCTCTTCAGCCAGCCTTCCTGTGGTTCTGGGTGATGTCCGTTCAGTCTTTTAGTTGTATTTTTGAAATGGTTGTTTGCGGCAGCGGTCTCCGGTGTTTACCTACGCCGCCATCTTGGTCGACTCCCTCCTTGTAATATTTTTGCCTGGTTTTGTTATCAGGATAATGCTGGGCCAATAGAATGAGTTTAAAAGTATTTCCTCTGCTCCAATTTTCTGGAGGAGTTTGTGTAGAATTAGTATTTTTCTGTAAATGTTTGGCACATTTCACCAGTGAAGTCATACTAGTAGCCTGGAAACTCTCTCAAGGCAGCAAGCTGGGGCAATTGTAGTGGTCTTCTCGTTTGTTTTCTGTCTCTCAGAGATCACTAGCCTTCACTGCCTAATGTCCAATGTCTTAGAAATCTTTGTTTTATACATTTTGACATTTTTCTTTTTAGATGTTTCAAGGAGAGGGGTAAATGTTGTCTGTTAATCCATCTAATTTTAATTTCAATTCACCGCTGCAAACTCTTCCTTACATTCAGTCTTACCTCCATAAGCCACTGTCCACTCAACAGAGAGCAATCTTTTTAAACAGAAAGTCAGACCATATTTGACTTAAAATCTGGCTTCTCATTGCACTTGGAATAAAATCAAATTCATTATCTTGCCTGACTTCCCACAACTCTCTCTTTCACTCTCCAGCTACCTCTGCTCCAGGCCTCTGTACTTTCTCGTCTCTCTGCATGAACACTTCCCATATCCCTGCATGGCTAGCCCCTCACCATCATTCAAGTCTCAAGTCAAATGTCACTGCCTCAGAGAGAATCATTCTCCCCAGCTGCTAATCATTCTAAGCAAACGCCAGTCACTGCAATATTGCCCTATTTTATTTTCTTCATAGTATTTATCATTGTTGGAAATTCTTATTTACTATTTGTCTCTTTGAGAATGGCATTGTCTTGTTGCTCACTTCTTTTTCCAAGAACCAAGCACAGAAATGCCTAAAATATATTGGTTGAATAAAAGATGGAGGACATTTTCACAAGGAGTTGAAAACTTCTCTAATTTTAAGTCCTCTAACAATATTAGTTTCTTTTTTTGGACAGGCTTCATATTGTCTATGTCATTGTTTTAAAATATATTATCCAGATGTATATAATAATCCAAGTGTTATTTGACCAAGTACAAAACACAGCAGAACTATAACATTTTTCAATAAATGCGGCTTAAAATGATAATATCTCTTTTGGGCTATATTACACTATTGGCTTTTATTAAGTCAACTAAAATCCCCTTTTGGAAAAATGTGTTTCTATAATGTAATAACTTCTCCGCATTTATTATTTAAATAGTTGAGATTTAGATTTGAGATTTAGCATTGTTCTCTAAGTTTTATCTTGCTAAACTCAAATCAACATTACAACCAATTAGATTCTTTTTAACTCCCGACTCTGAAACCTGGCAATTAGTTATTTCTCCCAATTTCACAGCATCTGCAAACTTGATATCATGCCATTAGAATCCTCATTTAAGTCATTAAGAAAAATGTTTAATGTGGAAGTGCTGAAGGGAGACTTCTCAGGCATACATCTAAAGCCCCACCTCTAAGCTAACACCAATCCATTCACAAGCACATTTTGGGTATAGCAGTTCATTTCAGGTTAATTCATATAATATCATACTATCACACAGACTGTAATTCTCCATTTTGTCCATAAAGATAGCATGAATAATTATAAGGAATCAATCTCTCCTTAGCCTCTATCTTTACCATCATATGATTTCCTCCATTAAAACTCTTACATAATATAAAAGGGTCCTTGATATCCTGGAATCTTGCCACTAAACACTTAAAAGAGATGATGATATTTTTAAAGAATTTCTTAGCTTTAAATCAAGCTGAACTCTTGATTTTTCTTTTAATTGATTAAATTTTGCATTTAGTGTAACAATTCACTGTTCCCACTTGTCCTTAAACTTTATATGAAAAACAGGATCATCAGGAACACAGCCTTTACATCTTCTCCATATACAACATATCTCTATCTTCTGTACCCTTGAGGCACTAAACAACTGAAAAATAACTTTTGAATTGAACCTTAAAAATAAACTGAGAGGAGGTACTATTAGCACTGGAGGAAAGATCTCTGCCAAGAAAAGCTAACAGCAAAAATGATCTCCAAGAGAAGTGAAGCAAGACTAAGCATTCAAAAGTGGAAAATACTTTATGTGTATATATACACAATGTAATGAATATGTAATTTTATCAGTTTAATTTTAAACATTCTAAAAGTCCCAAAACATCCTGTAGTCACTCAAAGTTCCACAAATTCATTGTACATAAAGTTACTCACAAAGATTAAAGAAGGGGTTTTCTGTGACAAAAGTGAGCTAAAGGTTGATCTGACTGGCAGTTTATTCCTCCTCACAGAGATCCTGGCTATGTTGCTCTGTACTTCCTCAGACTCTGAAAGAGCACTCTCTCTCCTACTCCAGAAAAGCATAACTTATCAAGAATCATTACCAACAAAAATGTAATAATGTTAAGAAGGATACAAATGCTTATAACTGTATTTGCCATGTTTTCTTTCTTAAGCCAAGGTGTAGTATATGGGTGTTTGTTATATTATCCTTTACAACTTGTATATTCATAATAAATTTTTTAAAATTGAGTTATTATCCCAAAAAGACCAATTATCACTCCAAACAATGAATGCCGATCTCTTCCCTTTCAGAATCTTAACTCTGGATCTATTTGTTTGTTAAGAATTAAATAATGACCCACATTTTGAATATTATTATAGATTAAATGCTTAGTAGTAAATGTAGAATTAAGAATACTAAACTTTAGCCCTAACCGGTTTGGCTCAGTGGATAGAGCGTCAGCCTGCAGACTCAAGAGTCCCAGGTTCGATTCCAGTCAAGTGCATGTACCTTGGTAGTGGGCACATTCCCAGTGGGGAGTATACAGGAGGCAGCTGATCGATGTTTCTCTCTCATCGATGTTTCTAACTCTATCCCTCTCCCTTTCTCTCTGTAAAAAAAATCAATAAAATATATTAAAAATATATCTTAAAAAAAAGAATACTAAGTTTTATTTCCAAAATTAACTTCTAATCTTTAAAAGCATATGTAAATACATTTTACATAATAGTACTTTTTCTGCAAACTATTTTGTGTTCCTTTCTGTCATATACATTTTACACACCAATTTCCAAAAACTGATATAGAAGCCCTGTTAACCTTTGAAGTAGTTACATAATATTCCATTACATTGATACACTATAGTCACCATAAAGTCTCTATTACTCCATTTGGGGTTACCCCATTTACTATTAAATCAAAAACTATCTTTCAACAAACGTATGTTGTACTACTATGCATCTGATATGCTGAACTCTTGGTGCTAAGATATAAATGACCATGACTAACCAGGCTCTGCTCTCCCAGAGATTATACTCTGGTAGGAAAGACAGATAAGAAAACAAATAAAATAATGAGTTTGTGATAAGTATAATGAAGGAAACAGACAAAGTACTGTGAGAGAGCATCAGGGTTAGAGTTAACATAGTCTACTTTAGAAGACATACTCAGGAAAGGCCTTTCAGAAAAGGTAATATCTAGGCAGAAACAGGAGCAAATGAAAAGGAGCCTGTACTAGCATAGGGAATATAGTCAATAGTATTAGAATAACTATGTGTGGTGCCAGGTGGGCATTGGAAATACCAGGGGAACACTTTATAAAGTATACTAGAGGCCTGGTGCACGAATTTGTGCACAGGTGGGGTCCCTCAGGGTGGCCTGCGGAGATCGGGCTCCAGCTTGCACCCCCAGACTCCCAGCCCCGCAGTCCCACCTGGCACCCCGTCATGGCCTGGTGCCACCCCCTCACCTGCTCCACCATCCCACCTGCGGGGCTATCGATCAGGGCCAGGCCCCCTGCCCGGCTCCCTCAGTGCCTCCACCCACCGCCTCCACCGCCGGTCGCCATCTGCGGGGTGATTGGGCCCCTGCTTCCACCCACGTTGGCCTGGCACCACCCGCTCACCCGCTCCACAATCCTGTCACGGTCCCACTTTCATTGGGGCCCATTGGGGCCAGCAGCGCCTGCACTGCCGCCTGCTGCCAGCACCGCAATGCCAATGCCCACCATGTTCCGCACCACCCCCTGGTGGTCAGCGCACATCATAGCAAGCAGTTGAGCTACCACCCGAGGGGACAATTTGCACATTAGGCTTTTATTATATAGGATGATTATCTAACCACTATGCTGTACACCTGAAACTAATACAAAATAATATTGAATGTAATATATATATATTACATTATATATATATATATAGAGAGAGAGAGAGAGAGAGAGAGAGAAAGAGAGAGAGAGAGAGAGATTAAATAGAGGTAAAAGGAAAGGAGCCTGCATTAGTTATTATGCTCCCCTAAGAAATTACAGACTGAGTGACTTAAAACAACACAAATGTATTATTGCACAATTCTGTAAGTCAGAAGCCTGGGTAGGCTAAGCTAATTCCTCTTCTCCAACCACAATGTAGAAACCAAGGTGCCAACCAGCTTCGCTCTTATCCTGAGGCTCTGGGAGACAATCTACTTCCAAGCTCATTCAGGTTGTTGGCAGAATTCAGTCCGTTGTGATTTTAGGGCCAAGATCCCCATTCCCTTGCCCACTACCAGATGGAAGTCATCCTGGGCTTCTAGATGCTGACAGCATTCCCTGACTCATAGCCCCCTTGATCTTCAACGCTAGAGGAGTAGACTAAGTCCTTCTCATGCTTCATACCTCTCTGACCTCTGCTTTTGCCTCATCTCTCCTGCTTCCAGCTAGAGAAAGTTCTCTGTGTGTAGGGGTTCATGTGACTACATTGGGCCCCTTCAGATAACCAAGGATAATCTTCCCATTTTAAGGCCCATACCCTTGATCACAACTCCAAAGTCTCTTTTGCTATGTAACAGGTAACATATTGACAAGTTCCAGGAATTAGGGCATGCACATATTTTGGAGGGATATTATTCTGCCTACTACAGAGTCAAACTTGTTTTCCAAGAAGAAAGGAAGCAGCAAGTAAAAGGCCCAAGACAGGAGAGAGCTTGGTCTGCACAGAACAGGTAGCAGCGAGGAAGGCCCTGAGCTGCCGCAGAGTGAAGCGGAGAGCTGTAGTATATGATGCCATGCACTTCTTTATAAAGTGTGAATTATACAAGATTAGAGTCTATTTTGAACTTTGGAATCAGTCTTAGTCATTCAAGCTAAAGGTGGAGCACAGGCCTCCTAACTTCCAGTCCATTTCACCTCCCACAAAATCAAAAGCCCATTATTATGTCTTTCACTTCTATATGGAGACATTTCTTCTCATTGGCATTTTTAACCCTAAACATTTTGGTTCCTGAATGCAGAATTTCTTCAAATATGTGTCTGTATCCAATCGGTGTATGTAAAATTTATATTAAGACATCAGGAGGCAACAGCTAAATTCACAAAAAAAACTTAAAACATGAGGAAGACACTGCATCCCCAGTTCTTTGAAAAATTAAAAAATTAAGACAAAAAACTGAATTCTCTTTTTTTCCAACGGCTTTCCACATAGACTTTTAAGGTAGTGTTTTGTGGTTAATTGTTTATCAGGAGAACGGCACCTGTGTTGTGGTCTGTTTTTAAATAAACTTGCACCTGCAGGGACTTTTCATAGAACAGCTGTTTGGGATATTACATGTCAGCCATTTGAGCATTTTGCAGAGCCCTTTCCACTTACCACACTACCTTCTTGGCAGGTCTTAATTTACAGATGGGCTATTTCCAAACATTCATTTGAAAAACAACAGTTTAGATTTCATGATAATTTCTCTAGAGACACAATAGTAAACAAGGTTCCCAGGAAACCTCTCAAACAGTATCTCTTCTGATTCATTAACCCCAGTGGTATGGTCCCTCACTGCTCTAAGGAAATTCTCGTCTATTTTCAGGGGAGGCCGCTACTCTAGTCAAATATATCGGCTTTCCTTTTCCTGTATGTGATTAGCTAATTCCTGTTTCAGAATCTTTTTTTACTTGTCATTATCCTCACCACAAATATTTTTTCCTTCCTGCCAATCCTTGTCAAAATCGTTAAAACTAATTCTATTAAGGTTTTCCTGCTTACTATCCAACTCTGTTTACCACATTACTCTCTGTTTCATCATTGCTAATAAATTAATCATATACGTTTTTATATAATTTTATACCAGTTGGCATATTACTTTATGTTTTTATTCCTTTTCCTCATATGTGAATAAAATTATCTCTTATTCTAATGTTTCCTAGAGGCAAAGAGGGGTTCATAAAAAGCATTAGCAACTGGCACCAAAAAATAAAGGACATGGGGAAACACCAAAAGAGAACTATAAAGACTCAGGAAAATGGGAGATAAAATATAATTTTTCTTATTCTAACTCTTCTATTCCGATTTTTACATCATGTGAAGTGTCATACTATCTGTTTTCCCTAATAACAAGGAAAAAGCATAAATCCATAGTGGGGAATACCCAGTCAAATATTTTCTAAATGTTTGATGCCTTCTTTCAAGAGAATCATAATAAGTATTTCGCATCTTCCTCAAATTCCAAATAACTTGCTTTAGCCCAAAATATGTGCAATTATGTCCCAACTAATTTTGCAACATTATAAACATATTGTATATTCTAATAATTAACAATACCTAAAACATAGTACTTTACATATAAACACTGTAAAGATATGTCTTAAGAGATGCATCTACTCCATCTACCATCCTGAACAAAGGGCAAAAGCCCTGAAATCGGACTATTTGGGTTCAAATAGAACATTAGTAAGCTGTTTAACCTCCCTTTCCCTAAATTTCAACTATAAAATGAGCATAGAACACACTTCATAGGATTGATGAGAATAAATGTAAAGCACCTAAAACATAGCTATAACATATAATAAAAGGCTAATATGATGCAAATCGACTGAATGGCGGAACAACTGGTCGCTATGACGGACACTGACCACCAGGGGGCATATGCTCAACGCAGGAGCTGCCCCCATGTGGTAAGTGCACTCCCACAGGGGGAGTGAGGCTCAGCCAGAAGCCTGGCTCATGGCTGGCAAGCGCAGTGGCAGTGGCGGGAGCCTTTCCCACCTCCGCAGCAGCACTAATGCTGTCTAACAGTCAGACATCCCCCAAGGGCTCCTGGGCTGCGAGAGGGCACAGGCCGGGCTGAGGGACCCCCCAAGTGCACCAATTTCGTGCACCAGGTCTCTGGTAACATATAAACACCCAATTATTTTATCATCTATTATTATTATTATTTTGTGTTGAGAAAAGATGGCACCTTCTTTCAGACTAATGTAAATGCTAAGCTATTATGGTAGGCAGGAAAGTGGCCCATCAAAAATGTCCTTGTCTAATTCTCAGAACGGGTGAATACGTTACTTTACATGGCAAGAAGAATGTAGATGGAATTAGATTGCTAATAAGCTGACCTTCAAATAAAGAGATTATCCTGAATTATCCAAGTGGGTTCAATGTAATCCTAAGGGTCCTTATAAGAGAAAGAGGGAAGCAGAAGAGTCAGTGCAAGAGTGAGAGAGAGCTTTGAAGATTCTGCACTCTGGCTTTGAAGTTGAAGGAAAAAGCCATAGCCATGGAATGCAAGCAGCATCAAGAAGCTTGAAAAGTCAAGGAAACAGAATCTCCCCACAGCCTCCAGAAAGAAAACAGCCATGCTGACACTTTGATGTTAGCCCATGTCAGACTTCTTACCTACAGAACTGTAAGAATAATACCTTTGTTTTGTTATAAGCCACTACTAAGTTGGTGGTAATTTATTATAGCACCAATAGGAAATTAATGTAGCTATCTTTTGGCTCATAATTTCCTTGTATATAAGTGGGGCAAGGAAATATTTTTATTTAAAAGAATTTGGGGGGGAGGGGACTTGTGGGTGGACAGGGTGCCAGAGGAATGGGGCCTGGAACTCCAGGAGGATATGGCAGAGGGACAGAAGTGTATAAAGGACCAAACAAAAAACCCTGATTTTAGATATCTTGGCTTTCATTCCAGTTTGTTTTAATCTTTTCTTGTTTAGATATCAATCTTTTAAATTCTTGCATTTTAGTAAGAAAGCTACATTTTTATGGATGTCAGCAGTTTATTGACCTAATATTTGTAAATGGTCTGTTTGGGCAGGTAAAATTATGTAATGTACTGTTTTGAAATGGGAATATTTTTCCTTTTTAGTTACCTTTTTAAAAAACTGTATCATGTCCCTCAAGTTATGGCAGTGTACCTTGTGCCAGTGAATTTCCAAAGTGTACCATTATTTTTACTGTGAGCCATATAAATAGATAAAATAGTTATTTTTTAAAAAGGAATTTTTCTTTAAGACACTGAAATAAAGTTTCCATTACAGGAAATATGGTTTTGTGGCCTGTAAGGCTACTGGGCCCTTAATTCAAATGATCATTCATTCATTTATTCTTTCTTTCAACAATTATCTATTGGCATCTACTCTATGTGACAGGTATACAAGTGAATGAATAGGTATGACCTTTGATCAGATGGGTTTAAAGTCTATTGGGAAATGCTAACATACATTTACATGAAGATAAATGTGCCATAGGAGCACAGTCGTTTCGGGGTAGGGGTATAGGCAGGGTCAAAGAAACTTCCCAGAGGAACTAATGTCTATGATAAGCCTGAAAGATGAGTAGAAGTCAGGCAAAAAAAGTGACAAATATGGTGTAGAAGAGAATATAAAATTGACAACTTAGAATTGAGAGGAAACATGACTCTTCAAGGAAATGAATGTTCAATATCACAATATGAGTCCAGAGACCATATATTTTATATGTTTTAACATATCTACTCTTAATTAAGCACCTACTATGGTCCTGTGTACTGTGCAAAATTAAAATATTTTACATGAATGTAAATTTGCCATTATTATATGATATGGTTGTAGAGTAGTGATTTTATATGGACAACTATAATTTTATACTTATTTATCATATATTTCAGTAAAAATTCTATATTTTACTTCCAAATCACTTCTAGGATTTTTGTGTCTTTAAATAAATACAGACCTTAGTTGCAAAAATAATCTACAACTTACTGGTTTCAGAGTAAGTGGTTTCTAACAGAAATGTGAGCAGATGGCAACAATGCTTCATCTCTTCCATTTTCTTTCTTACACCTAAAAATAATCCTTCTTTCTTTTTTTGCACCCAAAAATAGTTCAAGGAATTTCTGTGATTACATTAAATTATCTAATAAGTTAATAAATATTACCACCAAGAATACATTTTCCAATGATTACTACTTCTCTGAGCTTAAAAAAAAAAAAAGCTAGTGCTTCAATAACTTCAGTCATCAAAACATAGTGTGTGACACTGGGATAAAAAGTAAATACATGAGTAACTATTAGCTTAAGTTCACAAAAGTCATATTAAATATTTCATCTTTTAAATTTAAAAAAAACTGTGCTGATTACTAGAGAAACACAAAAGGCACTGCAATTCATTGTTAAAAGCTACTATTTTGATATGCCGACACTGACCTAGATTCTAGGATTTTTAAAAATGACTCCTTGGGTCCAGACTAATGGGGCTCATACACTTAGTGGAAGGAAAGCAGTACGTATAAATAAAGATAAGTATGAAACATGGAATTGCAAAAGAGGAAGTTCTTCACCATGAGGAGATCAGGAAAGGCTCTTAAGGTGACATTTAAAATTAGTCTTAACGGATGAATAAGAATTCTCTAAAAAGTATAAAGGAAACATGTGCAAAGGTAAGGAGGCAAGAAAGAGCACAGTGTGCATAAGATTCATGAGGAATCTTACAGATATAATTATTTATATATTAACTATTGATTCAATGATAATTATAGCTTTGATAGTGAAGGTCTTCTGAAACACAGCTCACATAAAACTTTTTTCTTTAGTCAGCCCTCATTCTCTAGAATAAAGGCTTTAGCTCTTAGCCTAATGTATTATATATACAGAGTGGGGCAAAAATAGGTTTACAGTTGTTCCTATGGAAAATAATAAAAATAACTAATAATGATTCAAGAATAAACTCTGGGCTTCATGCACTCACACCTATAAACCTACTTTTGCCCCACCTTGTAAATATAACATATATGCATATGAAAAAATATATGCAATGCTATGGCCCACATGGTGGCAGTGAGAATGCAGCAAGATGTAACATTAATGATGTATGCAGGAGTCAGGTCATAAGGAATGTGAACTTGATCCTATAGATGTTGGGAAGCTTTTAAAGAACTTTAAGTTAGGGAGCTATATGGTCATTTTTTGTGTGCTTATTTGTTTTAGTTGAACAGTTATTCTCAGTTCCTGATACTTTCTCATTATTGGCCCATAGAAAGTTTGTTTCCTATTCCTTCTAACCTCCAAGCCTCATTCCAGTCTTTGCCCCTCCATAAGCAACTGTCCTTTCTTATTTAAATATTTTTTATTTATTTTAGAGAGAGAGGAAGGGAGCGGAGAAACAGAAACATCAATTGGCTACCTCCTGTACTCCCCCTACTGGGGATTGAACCCACAACCTGGGCATGCGCCCTGACCTAGAGACCTCTTGGTACATGGGACTACTCTCAACCAACTGAGTAACACGGGCCAGGGATGTCTTTTCATATTTAATGTACATTATTTTTTGTATGTATGTATGTGTGTGTATATATATATAGATACACACACTAGAGGCCCGGTGCACAAAAATTTGTGCACTCGGGGGGGGGGGAGGGGGGGTCCCTCAGCCAGGCCTGTGCCCTCTCGTAGTCTGGGACCCCTCGGGAGATAACAACCTGCTGGCTTAGGCCCACTCCCAGGTGGCAGAGGGCAGGCCCAATCCCTAGGTGCAGCCCCTGGTCGGGCTCAGAGCAGGGCTGATTGGGGAGTTGGGGCGCCGCCCCCTGTCATGCACAGTGCAGGGCGGATCAGGAGGTTGCGATGCCACCCTCAGTCACGCTCAGGGCACAGCCAATTGGGGGGTTGGGGCACCACCCCCTGTCACACTCAAGGCAGGGTCAATGGGGAGGTTGCGGCGCCACCCCCTGCCACGCACAGAGCAGGGCCCATCAGGGGGGTTGGGGCTCCGTACCCTGTCACACACAGAGCAGTGCCCATCAGGGGTTTTGGGAGCTCCCCCCTGTCATGCACAGAGCAGGGTCAATCAGGGGTTTGGGGAGCTCCCCCCTGTCACGCACAGAGCAGGGCCGATCAGGGGGTTGAGGAGCTCCCCCCGTCACACACAGAGCAGGGCCCGTGAGGGGGGGGGGGGAGAGTTGGGGCACCGCACCCTGTCACACACAGAACAGGGCCGATCAGGGGGTTGGGGCGCCGCCACTGTCACACTCAGGGCAGGGCCGATGGGGAGGTTATGGCTCTACCCCGTCTCACATAGAGCAGGGCCCGTAGGGGGGATTGGGGCGCCGCCTTCTATAACCCACAGAGCAGGGCCGATCAGGGGGTTGGGGCGCTGCCCCCTGTCACACACAGAGCCGCAGGGTGATCAGGGGGTTTGGGCGCTGCCCCCTGTCACGCTGATCCCGGTGCCGGGAGGCCTCGCGGCTCCGCTGATCCCGCCTGGCAGGGTCACAGATCCCGGTCCCAGACCGCAGACAGCCTTGCCTGCTGCCGCCTGCCTTCAGTATGCAAATTAGCCGCCATCTTGTTGCTTCAGGGTGGGGGTCCCCACTGGGGTGCCTGGCCAGTCTGGGTGAGGGGCTGAGGGCCGTTTTCAGGCTGGCGGGCGACTGAAGCTCCAAACCTCTCCTTTTTTTCTTTTTTTTTTATTCTGGCATTTATTTACCTTCTATGGCTGTCACTGGAGCTGAGAGCCGGCTTTCTCTCTGAGGCTCGACTGAAAGCAGGTTTCTGGCCTTTGTTTTCTGTATTCGAAACAATGTTGCGACTCCAGCTCTGAGATCCCGGCTGACTGACAGGAGGTTTCTGGGGTTTTGTTTATCTTCTATAAATGTTACAATGTTTCCAACTGAAGCTCAGAGGCCAGCAAGGCAGGCGGGGAACGTTGGAGTCCTCTGTCACTGAAGGAAGCAAGCCTCCCTGTTCGCATCAGCTGCCTGGCTGCCAGCCGCCATCTTGGCTGACAGTTAATTTGCATATCTCCCTGATTAGCCAATGGGAAGGGTAGCGGTCGTATGCTAATTACCATGTTTCTCTTTTATTAGTGTAGATATATATAATCTTAAAAAATTGTTTAGTGTTGTACTGTGCAAGCATTTCTAATGTATGTGAATGGTATTGTATTACAATCCAGTATCTAATTTTTTACTCTTTTCCTTAAGCACATTGTTTTTAAGAACGATTCATGTTGCTATATGGATATGTAATCTACTATTTCCAATTATTGTGTACTTAAAATGGCCATATAATTTACCATCAAAATCATTCGAGTAAAGGGAGGTGCTATTAATAATTACACTGGAATAACAGGTTAAACAGGGCTGTACTAGGCAAACCAAGATATATAGTTATTCTATGCTCCTAAATTCCATGCTATTCATCCATGACATTTTATTGATCTGCTCTTCCAAGGATGGGCATCCACGTTATCTCCAACTCCCTGCTACTAATAAGAGCTTTTCAAATAGCCTCATACGAGTTCCATATGGACCCGTGTGAGAATTTGTTTCTTAGCCAAAAATATGTCTGTAATATTTATAAACTTCTGATAAGTAATATGGAGAAGATGAGCACAGAGACAGAAAAGGAAATTGCAAAGTAATGTTTGAGGAATAAAAAGTGGTAGGCACTTCAGTTAGGATAAAGGGTATAGTTGGGGAGTAATAAAAGACATGGCTGGCTTCCCTCATTTCTGGAGTTGGGGCTGAGACCCTGCCACATCTCTTATGCTCTGCATCCATGGCTCTTTTGGACATTAAAGGTTGATTGATGCAAAAAAAAAAAAAAAAAAAGATATGGCTGGCTTGAAAGTTTGCTTTGAGGCAAAACTGTGGGAGGGCCATACATGTTGTGAACTTTATCTTGATAGTAACTGAGAGTCATTGAAAGATTTTGAACAAGGGTGTGGGAAGATGGAAATGGTATTCCAGAAAGATATATCTGATGATACTGAATCAAATGTAAAACAGAGACTAGAAATGAGAAGACATTGAGTAAGTATTTGAAAATCACTATAATACAATAGTTAGCTAAGTACATTATGGATTCTGAAGCCAGCTATCTGGATTCAAATTGAATTTTACCAATTCCTAGACTTATGACCTCATTTAAGTTCCATATTCAGTTTCCTAGGTTAGAGATCATTATAGTACCTTCTCATAAAGTTGAATATGAAGAGCTTATAACAGTACTTAGCACATAATAACTGCTCTCATTATTAGCAATTATTATTATTGCTGCATTATTCCAGAAAGAAAATGAGATTTAGCTAATCTGGTGGTAGAATACCTTCAACAACCAAAACTCATGGGTGGAAGAAAGTATGCTAATATCACCTAGTGTGTCATTCACAAGCCCCTACCTTCCCCTAAAGGGCTTAGAAAAGGCAAAAGCATTTTCACTAAGAAACTGTTGAACTCTCATTATGTATAGCTTGCTAACTCCTGAGCCAGACATCATAATATAATAAAGATTTAGGTTGATGATAAATTATAGTTGCCACAAATATTAACGTCAAATGTTACTTAATAACTGCTCTTTTTCTTAGGGGGCCCAGTGGTTTTCTTTTTAATTGGTATATGATAAAATAAAGCTATTAATGTCTTTTCAGCAATAAAAATTTTTAAGAAAAAAAATTCCTCAACAAAGTGGAATCTATATATATAAAAGCCTAAGCGACTGTTCGACAGCTTGACTGCTCAACTGGTTGACCAGTAGCTATGATGCACACTGACCACCAGGGGACAGACGCTCAACACAGGAGCACTCCTCCCCACTCCCAGCGGTCAGTGCGCTCCCACAGCGGGAGCACCACTCAGCTGACCAACGGGGCCAGACACCAGGTTCATGGCTGGCGAGCGCAGCTGTTGTGGCCTGAGCCTCTCCCACGGACACTCCCCCTGTTCGCCCCTCCCCCATCTGGACCAGGACCAGATGGGGACTGACTGGGCACAAGCCCCACGGCTGCTTCTCAATCATGGGCACGCTGGTATCGCCCTAGGATGGGTGCACGCAGAGACCACAGCAGTGCGGCAGCGAGCCTACTGAGCAGTGGTGGCAGCAGGCGCAGCCAGCCGGGATAAGTGGGAGTGGCCCGGCGCCCAGCCTTGGCTCCAGCTACTCCTCAGCCACCTGCCACTTCTCACACTACTACATCCCTCGGGAGATATAGGACTGCTGGTTTTGGCTGGTTTCGGCTGATCCCCACAGGCCAGGCCAAGGGACCCCACCAGTGCACAAATCTGTGCACCAGGCCTCTAGTATAATTATAAGGTTAAGCTATGAAAGACCACTGTATGGGAGCCACTGGAATTAAAGAATTGACTTTAACTGTTCTTTATAAAAAAGATTTGAGAATGCCAAAACCAGTTTGGCTCAGTGGATAGAGCGTCAGCCTGTGGACTGAAGGGTCCTGGGTTCGATTCCGGTCAAGGGCATGTACCTGGGTTGTGGGCATATCCCCCATGGGAAATGTGCAGGAGGCAGCTGGTGGATGTTTCTCTCCCATCGATGTTTCTAACTATCTATCTCTCTCCCTTCCTCTCTGTAAAAAATCAATAAAATATATTAAAAAAAAAAAAAAAGATTTGAGAATGTTATACAAAACACTCTCGGAATATGCATTGGTTTTTGCAACTGTATTCTACAAAGGAAGTGGAATATGTAGTATAAACTAAATAATATTAGGGCAATGTGATCATTCCCATTAAAAATATCCAAAATAGCCCCGGCCTGATGGGTCAATTGGTTGGAGTGGTATCCTGTGCACCAAAAGGTTGTGGATTTGATTCCTGGTCAGGGCACATACGCAGGATTTGGGGCACATCTGGGAGGCAACCAAACAATGTTTTTCACATCAATGTTTCTCTCTCTCCCACTTCCTCTCTCCCTCAAATCAATTTTTAAAAAATATTAGATATAGATATAAATATAGATATACCCAAAATATTTTTCTAACTTCTTTATAATAATATATGCACATTGGTCCAGACGTATGACTATAAATTTTCAAATAATCTGCAAAAAAATAAACAGAAAAATTGGGATTTGTTTTATCTGCCTAAATAAAACTTAATGTTTAGGTATAATGAATATTCAGTACTGCATTTAAACCAAGGACATAATTACAGTTCCAGTTTAGATGAAACATTTTGTAAGGAATATTTCTAGAATGACAATCCAAAAGCTATCTCTCACAGCACAGTGTTTACAACATACACTGCCTTGCATTTTAGTAATCTGAATGCATGTCTTCTTTTCTACCCGATTATAAGCTACTTGAGGGAGGAGACTGTAACTAATTCAGCTTTGAATCTAGAGCATGTAGCATTCTGCTAGTTAGTAAACAGTTAATATCTGTTGAATGACAAAAATCTATTCTGCTCTTGCCATCAAAACATAAGATTTTTAATTCACATCTTTTTTTCATAAAATTGTATTTTCTAAAATCTTGTAAAGGTTTTCAAATGCATAAGTTACTTCGAAATATCACTTTCCTAAAAATGTGTATTACTTTTAACCTAATATACTTTCTGCAAAAAAACTGTGTCACTATTAATTTTAGCAACATATCAAAAATTCAGCTTCCAACGATTTCCTTTGAAAGTATCAAAATACTCACTCTGAACCTAGCATATGTAATGTCTGAAAACTTAAAACCTGAATTATTCTAAGATTATCGGGTTGCCCTTTCAGACTTCTAGCCCTAGTAATACTTCTAAAGACAAGGTTGACTAATTCTTCCCTTATTACCACCCTTTTCCTCAAATACTTTAATCTGTGCTCTTAGTTTTTTTCATCCACCCAGCAAAATATACCCGCTGGGGGAGGTCTGAAACTCATGCACATTGAAGAGGCAAAGGACTGGTAACAGCTGAGTGTGGAAGCCTGGTGGGGAGCCCTGTCCCTGGTTTCTGTGCCAGATTTGCTAATGTAATCTCCCTAAGTCTCTGTGCCACGTGTATAAAATAAAAGTACACAGTTGGAATTAATGATTCCTAAAATCCATTCCAGCTCAGGTTATCTCCCATAGGGATGTTTGCAGCCTTATGCTTTATTCATTCACTCCATTTTATGTAGCACCTGAGACAGACAGCTAATCTAATACTGTAATTTTGCACTAGTTGATTTGGCTCAGTGGATAGAGCATCGGTGGGCAGACGGAGGGTCCTGGGTTTGATTCCCGATTGCAGGCTGGATCCCTATCCCGGTTGGGGTGCACGCGGGAGGCAACCAATCGATGTGACATTCATGTTTCTGTGTGTCCCTCCCTCTCCCTTCCATTCTCTCTAAAAAATCAATGAGAAAATATCCTCGGGTGAGGGTTAATAACAACAAAACACTGTAATTTCGATATTTATTCATTAAACAAACCTTGATTGGACACTACTCTGTGCCAGACACTGCACGGGGCGCTTGCAATACAGGGTTTGTAGAGATCTACTGGGTGATGTAGCAGAACCGAGGAAAATAAAACTGAGGGAGCTGAGCTCAAAGAGGTGCTGCTTAAGCGGTCTCCTCAATACAGCAGACATTTCCCAAGGTTGAGGGGTACTGAACCCTGTTTAAGGAGGGAGGGTGGCATCTATAAAAAGGGCGACAAAAAAGGCACGGTGAGTGCTCCCAGCAGCCGAAGGCGGGGGGACAGGACGAGTGCTCGCGGCACTCACTCCAGCTGTGATTTGGCATCTCTCGCATGATTGACAAACGCCTGTCCCCCACGAGACCACAGGTTCCACCAGTGTGGGGTCAGCGTGACTTTGCCCACCGTTGTCCTCCCAGGGCCTAAGTGCTGAAGAAATAATAAAGGGGAAGCCACTGAGTCAAAATATCTCGTTTCCAAAGTACTGTATCCTGAAGAGGGGAAATCTCAGTGCCTTCTGCGGCCAACTCGAATTTCCCGGAGTCAAACCCGAGGGTGGAGTCCTGCCGTCCCGTCGTCGCCCTTCGGGGCACAAATCCCCGCGGAGTCACGGAGCGGGGGAGGCGGCTAATGTGCGCCGGAAGCCCGGCCTGCGCCCTCGCCGGGAACCCACGCCACGACTATCCAGTCCAGCGGCGCCGGCGGGCCTCGGGCTACGGTGCCCGGAAATGTACTTGCACATTTCAGAGAGAAAAACAAACTGATTAACTTCCAGACTAACACGCGAAGAAGATAAACAATTTCGGTAAGCCAGGGAACCCTGTACACCCGCACTCGGCTCCCCGCGGGAGACACCGGTACTTACGAGGCAGTACAACTCACTATTCTAGGCGTAGAGGCCGAGCGCCCTCTACTGGTCCGAGCGGCCTCGCCTCGCGGTCCCGTCACTAAACCCGCCCCTCCACCCCGCCCGGCCCCGCCCAAGCTCGCGAGAGTAAGAACAGAAGTCTCCTTAAGGAGCTTTACGGAACTAAAGTTCCTACACCTATTGTTCCTACACGGAAAGATTTTAACACTCCTGTGGCATGAAAGAGCAGAGCGGAAAGGGAGGTGCTCTTAACGTGACGGGACCGAGCGGAAGTCCTGGTTCACACGCCACCGGAGAGCATCCTGGGAGCCGGAAGTAGGGAGGAGCTCCTACAGTCGACCTGGGCGCCGGCAAACTCGCGTGGTAGGAGAGCGCGTGGCAGTTTCCAGAGGAGTGTTGCCGGAGCGCCTGACTCGTGCGCGGAGGTCAGAGGTGGCGGTAGTTCGACCTCGGTGCACAACCTGAGACCGCGAGCTATGGTGGGGAGATCCCGGCGGCGCGGAGCGGCCAAGTGGGCAGCGGTGAGAGCCATGGCAGGTCGCGGCGCGGAGGACGAAAAGGAAGACGATTTAGAATTGCCACCCTCGCCAGGGGACTCCAGCTACTACCAAGATAAGGTAGATGATTTTCATGAGGCCCGGTCTCGAGCCGCCTTGGCTAAGGGTTGGAGCGAAGTAGAGAGCGGGGACGAGGAGGAGGATGGCGATGAGGAGGAGGAGGTACTAGCCCTCGATATTGCCGATGAGGACGATGAAGATGGAGACAGCGCGGAGGATGAGGAGGATGACGATGATGATGGTGGGAGCTCAGTGCAGAGTGAAGCTGAGGCCTCTGCGGATCCCAGTTTGTCGTGGGGTCAGAGGAAAAAACTTTACTACGATACGGACTATGGTTCCAAGTCCCGAGGCCGGCGGAGTCAGCAAGAAGTAGAGGAGGAGGAAAGAGAGGAGGAGGAGGAGGCACAGCTCATCCAGAGGCGCCTAGCCCAAGCCTTGCAAGAGGATGATTTTGGGGTTACCTGGGTGGAGGCCTTTGCAAAACCTCAGGTCCCTCAGGTAGATGAGTCTGAGACACGGGTCGTGAAGGATTTGGCCAAAGTTTCAGTGAAAGAGAAGCTGAAGATGCTGAAGAAGGAATCACCAGAGCTCTTGGAGCTGATAGAAGACCTGAAAGTTAAGTTGACGGAGGTGAAAGATGAGCTGGAGCCATTGTTGCAGTTGGTGGAGCAAGGGATCATTCCACGTGGAAAAGGAAGCCAATACCTGAGGACCAAGTACAACCTCTATTTGAACTACTGCTCCAACATCAGTTTTTATTTGATCCTGAAAGCTAGGCGAGTCCCTGCACACGGGCATCCTGTTATAGAAAGGCTTGTGACCTACCGAACTTTAATCAACAAGCTGTCAGTTGTGGATCAGAAGCTGTCCTCAGAGATTCGTCATCTACTCACACTTAAGGATGGTGCTGGAAAGAAAAAACTAACTCCAAAAGCAAAGCCCACCAAGGCCAAACCAAAATCTGTTTCAGAGACTGCTGCTGCTGCCGCTGCTGCTGTTACAGATCTTTCTGATGATTCCAATTTTGATGAAGCTGCCCTGAAATACTATAAAGAAATGGAAGACAGGCAGAAGTTGAAGAGAAAGAAAGAAGAAAATAGTACCGAAGAACAGGATCTTGAAGATAAAAATGCAAAGAGAGCCATTACCTATCAGATTGCTAAAAACAGGGGACTTACACCAAGGAGAAAGAAGATTGATCGCAATCCCAGAGTGAAACACAGAGAGAAGTTCAGGAGAGCCAAAATTCGCAGAAGAGGCCAGGTTCGTGAAGTTCGCAGGGAAGAGCAACGTTATAGTGGTGAACTATCTGGAATTCGTGCAGGAGTTAAAAAGAGCATTAAGCTTAAGTAAAGTTTCGTTTTGTTTTTGCAAGTTTTACATCAATAAATTTAATTTTAACTAGTGAAGTGATTGTTTTAATATATAATTCCTAACCTTAACTTTTAAAATTCTTGTCAACAGGGAAATTCATTTGGGTTATTGCTCAATTTATTTGTCCTTTAATTTATGTTAAGGTCATACAAGAACTGTGGGAGCTATATGCAGATGCTTGGGAAAAGAGATGGTTTTGGAAAAAAGTTCTTCAGTATCCTGTCAAGAATTATCTGGGAGAAAATTTCACAGCTAGTTATGGAGCAACAGTCAAACTATAATTTTTCACAATAAATTGAAGAGAATGCACCTTGGCAATCATTTGTAAAATAACCTATGAAATAGTTCTGACATTGTTTCATTTACCTAAATATAATTCTTGAGCAGGATACTTGTTAATAGGTTTATAATGTGAAGGGTTTTGTACATTTTGTGTGGTAAAAACAGGAGTGAAGAGGAACTTTGGTTAAAAGTAGAAAGAGATATTCCTTAATTACATTAATTGTGATATTTTCTAATAGTCCTTAATGTGGTAAATAAGGTAAAAATTCCATTTCCCCTTCTGTGCTGCTGACTTGCAGTGGTTGCTGTTTGTATATCCATTTGCTGAAAATTTGGTCTGATTACCACTAGGTAAGTGCCAACTTCAATTGGTAACAAAGTTACAGTTTTCTTTAGTTACTCTGGTGTTTACAGTAAGAGAGAGATTGAGATTGTGAACTTTTAGGATGATGCCAGGGAAGAAAAGGAGAGACTAGTAAAGAAAAGCACAAAAGATGCCTTAACTGTCGCTCTTTTCATTAAACATTGGGCTAGCTGCTAAAGATGCATAGTAGTTAATATTTACTAAATACTTGCCATGTACCAGATGTGTATTACCTCATTTAATCTTTGCAATAACTTTGTGAGGTAATACTGTTATATCAGAGATGAGGATCCTGAAATTCGTAAAGGTTAAGCTTCTAAAGGGCACATGCTTGGGATTTGGGCCCAAGCCAGCTTATTTTGAGCCTTCATTCTCTTAACCTCTGGCTTACATCTGCTTCCTTAGAGTAGCACAGTTGTCAAATTAGTTTATCTTTTGTTTTATAAATAAAAGAGGTAGGCCAGGACCGGTTTGGCTCAGTGGATAGAGCGTCGGCCTGCGGACTGAAAGGTCCCGGGTTCGATTCCGGTCAAGGGCATGTACCTGGGTTGCGGGCACATCCCCCGTGGGAGATGTGCAGGAGGCAGCTGGTCGATGTTTCTCTCCCATCGATGTTTCTAACTATCTATCTCTCTCCCTTCCTCTCTGTAAAAAATCAATAAAATATATTTTTTAAAAAAAATAAAAATAAAAAAATAAAAGAGGTAGGTTGAAAGTAAAATTAACACTGGGTGCTAAGGTGCACTTTGTATTTATTTCCCTTTTCCTCACAACTACTCTTGTGTGGCAAATTCTATTATCCATATTATAAAAGTGAGGAAACTGACGAAGTAACTTTATCAAGGTCATATAGCTATTAAGTGGCAGAGCCCTATCCTGTTCTGATACCATATAAAAACTGCAGGGCCCTGGCCAGGCTGGTTTGGCTTAGTGGATGGAGCATTGGCCTTGGACTGAAGGGTTCTCGGTTCAATTCCTGTCAGGGGTGCATGCCTGGGTTGCGGGCTCAATCCCCAGTGTGGGGTGTGCAGGAAGCAGCCAATCGATGGTTCTCTCTCACCATTGATGTTTCTATCTCTCCCTCTCCCTTCTCTGAAAACAAACAAAAAACCTGCAGGTTTTGGAGTTAACTTACCAGGGTGGTTTTGAGTTAATTACTTGATCTCTTATTTTCTTTATCTGTATAGTACAATTATTATATCTAACTTGATAAAGAGGTATAATAGTATTTAAGAGCTGTAAGATCATAGAAAATATATATTGGTTTCTGCCCCTGGATTTACCCTTGTAAATTCCTAAGTGATAAGAACATTCAAAAGCATCTTTTATTCTAATGAGGTGACTCTGGAGGGCTCCTGGGTGGTGGGGGACTGGTCACCAGAAACACCAAGCCATGATTAGAAGCTTGGAATTTTGAGCCCCACTCTCCATTCTCCATAAAGGGGAGAGGAGCTGGAAATGGAGTTAATTTTTTATTATACCTATGTGAGAAAGTCTTAAAAGCCCTTACTGGGAGGGTGATGCACCCCAGTTCCACCCTGGACAGAAGCTCCTGTGCTCAGGACCCTCCAGACCTCATCCTGTCTATCTCTTTATCTCACTGTTCATCTGTATCTCATATCCTTTTAATAAGTTGGTAGATGTAAATAAGTGATTCCATAAGTTCTGTGAGCAAACTAATTGAACCCTAGGAGGGAGTCCTGGGGACCTCTGATTTATAGCTGACTTGCCAGAAGCACAGGTGACAACCTGGCTGTCTTCAGGTAGATAGATAGCTTCAGTATTAAGTTGTAAGACACCCAGCTATTGTCGCAGAGAATTGTTTAGTGGGGGGAAACCTCAATACACCTGGTGTCAGAAAGTGTGAGTCTAGCAGAAGTGTGAGAGTAAAGGAGACACAGGTGAAAAACAGTTTCCCAATTTTAGGGCAGACTGTAGACTACCCAGGTTCCTAATCCAGCTCCATCACTTATTTCTTATAACTTGCTCAAGTTTCTTGCTCTCTCTGTTCTTCAGTTGTTTTTTTCATCAAATTAGGGATGTTAGTAGTAGTACCTATTTTGTAAAGCTATTATGAGGATTAAGTCAATCTATGTAAAGCACTTAGAACAATGTCTGTTATATGGTAATCACCGACTAAGCATTGGCTCTTCCTACAGGGTTGTGAGAATTCTAGCACAGGTGCTCAATGAATTGTAACTAATAGTATAATGGTTCCTATTCATTACAGGAATGTAGAGAATAAAATGTAGTCATATATAAAAATGCTTGAGAAATTGATATAAGTTTGGAAGAAAAGGGGAGTTTTGGGTGAGCACATGAAGGGATATAGAAAACTCTTGAACAGGGCAAAAAAAACAAGGAAATGAAGTTAAAGGTTGAAAGTATTTGATGTTCTATGTCAAATTCCTGACATGTATAAGTTGCAGTGAGGGAAAAAAAAGTTTTAAAAGAAGAAAAACCTCCCATTTAGGAAAGTGGAAAAATTAAGCTTTGTTATATATTGCTCTGAATATATCAAGTATTCCTTTAGAGACCTCTCAACACTAATTTACTAATTAACATTAATAAATATTAACACATTCTGGAATAGCTAGGATGTTGATGGTGCTATCCTATTTTATAAACATAAAAAGTGGCCTTGTCTGATGTGAATTAATAGCAAAAGATGTAACAAATTGCTGGATTTAATATTTACATCATCCAAATTTTGAATTTACTTAGACATTTAAAGAGCACTGAGAGGGGTGGGTGGAGGTGGAAGAGGGCATAGAGGGGATAAATGGTGATGAAAAATAAAATGAATTTAAAAAATAATAAAGAGCACTGATGGGTACTGTCCTAACACATGAAAAATAAATTATTAACTACTCAGTGTTACAATTTTTCATAGACAGTTCTGGAGAGTCTCATGGATAAGAGTTCCAATAAAGTAGATTACTAGTATCAGGCATCAATACAAAGTAACAACCTATTTTATGTCAGCATATTAGGCTATGGATAGCTATTGAAAATATAAAATATTCAAAATTAAGTAGAAGAAAATTCCAAATTTCTTCTGACTAGCTTTAGGCTAGTCAGTTTCTCTAGGCCACAGTTTCTTGCCTCTCTTCTTAACTGTAAGGAGTTAAGTGAGCATCTCTTTAATTTTTGTGTAGAAATAAATTTAATTGCTTATCAGACCCACATAACTTCCTTAATGGTCAAAGCTTTTGGTAAACTAGAATTTTTTGTGTGTGATCTTAAAGATAAAAGCTAGCTTAGATAACTTGTTTAACTGTGTTCACTTATCTGACAAAATACTTACTATCTCTGAGGAATGGCTTGAGTTGCTTATTTTTTCTTGCTGTTGTATGAAGTAAAAGAATTTTAAGTTAAAATATTAAAGTAATTACTTTAAAGTTAACATTATCAAATTAATTCATGAAAGGAAATTCAATATAATTTACATTTCAGGGATCACAGTGATGAACATGTACCACTGTCGAAATAGATGATCCAAAAAAAATCATGTAGGATTCAACTGCAGTTCCAAATCATTCAAACTGAATATTGCTTCAGGTAATAAATCAGAGTTTTTAAATGCTTTTAGTTATTCTTTTATAAAATTTGTATTTTGAGATAGAAAAAATTTAAACACAGAAACAGTATAGAAAATTTAACATCACATGTGCTTTAAATTTCACCTGGTGCAGTGGTCGGCAAACTGCGGCTCGCGAGCCACATGCGGCTCTTTGGCCCCTTGAGTGTGGCTCTTCCACAAAATACCACGTGTGGGCACGCACAGACAGTGCAATTGAAACTTCGTGGCCCATGCGCATGAGTCGGTATTTTGTGGACGAGCCACACTCAAGGGGCTAAAGAACCGCATGTGGCTCACGAGCCACAGTTTGCTGGCCACTGACCTAGTGTATTTTATCATTTGAAACTTTTTTTTTAATCTATTGATTTGAGAGAGAGATAGACATTAATTTGTTGTTTCACTTATATATACATTCATTGGTTGATTCTTGTATGTGCCCTGGCTGGGGATCAAACCCGAAACCTTGGTGTATCCAGACAACGCTATAACCCAACTGAGGTACCCAGCCAGGGCTTGGACATATATTTGTAATATCACATCACGCTTGAACATAGAAAAAAAAGAAGTATGCCCTGGCTGGTGTGCCTAAGCGGTCAGAGTGTCCCTTCATACACCAAAGGGTTGGTTTGATTCCCAGTCAAAGGCTCATACCTGGGTTGCAGGTTGAATCCCTGGCCTGGACTCTCTCACATTGATGTTTCTCTCCCCCTCCCGCTCCCCTTCCCTCTCCTTTCCTCTTGGAACTCTCCTGCATACCAGCTAGGAAAAAACACAGGCAAGAAAAGATGAAGATTTCAATTAGAGCAAAGAGAACAAATTGAGAGGCAGATTTGAGAGAAATGTAGAAAATTTGAAAAAGAGCACATGAAAATTGGAACAAACTGTAGATAAACTTATAGAAAGTCAGCAAAAGCAACCAACCAGTTTCAGCAACACCATTAAGATATTAAAACTAGCTCGGCCAGTGTGGCTCAGGAGGTCACCGTTCAATTCCTGGTCAGGGCTTGATCCCCAGTGTGGAGAGTGCAGGAGGCAGCCGATCAATGATTCTCATCATTGATGTTTCTATCTCTCCCTCTCCCTTCCTCTTGGAACTCAACAAAAAAATACATATTTAAAAAATGAAAAGGTATTAAAACTCTAAATAGACACAAAGTATGATAAGTTCCTATAGGGTAGGAATTCTACTCCACAGTATACACAAGGAACACAAACTCTGCTATTAGCAGATCATAAAAAAGATAATTATCAAACTGTTAATCAAAATAGTCTCTCCAGATGTTTTATTATTTTCTACTATAAAGTTAACACTTTCATTATAGACTTGCAAATAGAGTAGAAAAATGGAAAAACACATCCATATTTCTACCACCCAGAGAAAACTGCCAGTGTTTGACCTAGACTAAACACATTGCTTAGGATAAAGGTATTTATTGAGAGTGCATTGTTGTATTAAGAATAGTGTATTTCTTAAGAGTATTATAGATACAATAAACATGGAAAGAAGGTATATATTGACTAAGTATTTTTGAAATTAATACTGGAAATAACCAAATAGTAATCAAAATAGCAATAATGGTAATCAAAACCTAGTAATTCAAAAGCAAAGAGGGATGGACTCTTAAGAGAGTTTTTCACAGAGGCTTTATATTAACTAACTAGAAGCCCAATGCACAAGAAATTCATGCAAGAGTAGGCCTTCCTTCGGCTGCCTGCAGGCACTCGGACCTGGGTTTCCCTCACAGGCCCGGCTTTGTCCAGAAGGACATCCAGTCTAATTAGCATATTGTGCGTTTATTATTATAGATTAGTACAAATAAATTCCTGCATTTATTAAAATGAGAAGTTTAATATCGTCTTAAATTGCCTTGTTTTCAAATAAGACTTTTCCTAAGTACCACACAATGAAAAATAAATGGCTCAAGAAAACCATTATTTTAGAATCATAATACATCTATGTACTAAACTGAAGAATATCAACCCTTCTCAAGTGTTATACTTTCTCTGATCACAGCTCTAAGAAGCTTATGCTAAATGTACATCCATGACATTGATCTCTAAAATGTTTTGTAATATATTCTAAGTGTCCATCCTTAAGATCACCACAGGGTTTCAAAAAACCAAATGTGGACAAATAAAAATAAAATGCAGATAAGTTGAAAAACATCCCTTGCTTTATATGACAAGAAAATAGAGCTTGATTTTTGCCATGGCTTGGGTTTTGTCACTTTAAAACTATAGGAAGATGCTCTGTGCATTTTCAAGAGGGAGCAACATGTTCAGGCTTATTTTTATAATCTTGGCTTCTCTAAATGTGTGTAGCAGCTGAATCATCCCTTTATGTCACCAGAGGTTATGCAGGGCTGTGATTACATCATTGATCCAAAAGCTAAAAGCATAAGAAACTAGGAACTTGGAGTATCATCCGCCTTTAAAGAAAGTGCTCATAAATAGCGTTCCCTATAAAATTTAGAGGACTCATATTTCAGCATTTTTCTATATTCATTACACTGCCAATTAATGACATAAGGTGTAAGTAGAATGCCATTTAAAAAAATAACTGCAAGATTCCACAGCATGTCAAATTTTCTAATACCTATAGGTATCTTAGCTAACTAGAAAGGAGAAAGAGCAATTTAGACTAGATAGCATTTCGTTCTTTAAATTGATGACTCCCTTGGCTGCTTATTGGCCTTTCTCAAGAGTGGTCTGTGAGGGCTCTGTTCTCTTTCCTTCCACCTACAATGGCATAAGTGTATATTCTTGTCAGATTCTTTACTGAAACAATGCAGAACATCTCCGAAGGAACCTGACAAGAATATGATGATACTTCAAAATTTCTGCATGAAAAAAAAACAACAAGGTAAAATATCCACTTAAAGATGGGTGTTAAAACCATATAATACAGGGTTGGGGGGCTGGGTGACAAAAGTGAAGGAATTAAGTACAAATTAGTAGTTACAAAATAGGGAATGTAAAGTACAGCATAGAGAATATAGTTGGCACTATTATAATAACTGTGTGGTGTTCGGTGGGCTCTAGATTTATGGGGAATCACCTTGCGAGTTATATAAACATCTAATCACTATGCTGTATGCCTGAAACTAATACATTGAATATCAACTATAATTGGGAAAAAAAATTTTAAGTTTTTTTAAAGAGAAAATTGGTGCAGACAACACTTTTAGAACAAATTGTGGATTTTGTGTCAGGTTGTAATAACTGAAACCTGCCTTTACCTGGGATCTTTTCATTTTTCTCTTCAGGGTATTATACAATTTGCATTTCTTAAAAGGCAAATGTGTGTTTTTTGTCTTGTTTTGTTTTTTATCAATACTCTCATCATCACCACAACTAAAATGAAAAGGTCCAACAAACTTCCAAAATTTTAAAGATATAATGAAAAGGCTTTTCTCAATCGAGTTTTTCTTATTTCTATGTTGTTTTGCCAAAATAAAACGTAGCTAATCTTTATTATTTTACCCTATGCCAGACCCTATCTAAAAGCTTATATTTCTTTTTTTTTTTTTTTTTCGCTTAAAGTATTACAAAGGGTATTACATAAGTGTCCTTTTTTCCCCCCCACCCTTGACAAACCCCTACCCTCCCTTACCCCCCAGTGTCTTATGTCCATTAGTTATGCTTATATGCATGCATACAAGTCCTTCGGTTGATCTCTTACCCCCCTCCCTCCTGCCCCCCAACTCTCTCTGGCCTTCCCACTGCAGTTTGACAATCAGTTTGAGGCAGCTCTGCCTCTGTATCTATTGTTCAAAAGTTTGTAATGGTCTTTATTATCCATGAATGAGTGAGATCATGTGGTATTTTTCCTTCATTGACTGGCTTGTTTCACTTAGCATAATGCTCTCCAGTTCCATCCATGATGTTGCAAATGGTAGGAGTTCCTTCTTTTTAACAGCAGCATAGTATTCCATCGTGTAGATGTACCACAGTTTTCTAATCCATTCATCTACTGATGGGCACTTAGGCTGTTTCCAGATCTTAGCTATGGTGAATTGTGCTGCTATGAACATCTGGGTGCATATATCCTTTCTGATTGGTGTTTCTGGTTTCTTGGGATATATTCCTAGAAGTGGGATCACAGGGTCAAATGGGAGTTCCATTTCCAATTTTTTGAGGAACCTCCATACTGCCTTCCATAGTGGCTGCACCAGTCTGCATTCCCACCAGCAGTGCACAAGTGTTCCTTTTTCTCCACATCCTCTCCAGCACTTGTCGTTTGTTGATTTGTTGATGATGGCCATTCTGACAGGTGTGAGATGGTACCTCATTGTTGTTTTGATTTGCATCTCTCGGATGATTAGTGACTTTGAGCATGTTTTCATATGTCTCTTGGCTTTCTGAATGTCCTCTTTTGAAAGGTGTCTATTTAGATCCTTTGCCCATTTTTTGATTGGATTGTTTATCTTCTTTTTGTTAAGTTGTATGAGTTCCCTATAAATTTTGGAGATTAAGCCCTTATCAGATATGACGTTGGCAAATATGTTTTCCCACGAGGTGGGTTTTCTTGTTGTTTTGTTGATGGTTTCTTTTGCTGTGCAGAAGCTTTTTATTTTGATGTAGTCCCATTTGTTCATTTTCTCTTTAGTTTCAACTGCCCTAGGAGCTGTATCAGTGAAGAAATTGTTTTGGCATATGTCTGAGATTTTGTTGCCTTTGTATTCTTCTAGAATTTTTATGGTTTCCTGTCGTACATTTAAGTCCTTTATCCATTTTGAGTTTATTCTTGTGTATGGTGTAAGTTGGTGCTCTAGTTTCATTTTCTTGCATATGTCTGTCCAATTTTCCCAACACCATTTATTGAAGAGACTATCTTGGCTCCATTGTATGTTCATGCCTCCTTTGTCAAAAATTAATTGAGCATATTGGTTCGGGCTAATTTCTGGACTCTCTATTCTATTCCACTGATCTATATGTCTGTTCTTGTGCCAGTACCAGGCAGTTTTGAGAACAGTGGCTAAAAGCTTATATTTCTTATTTAGCCCCCACAATATACCTATAAGTAATCTGATCATTTTTACAGAAGAGGAATGTAGGCTCAGATGGCAGCTTACTCAAGAAAGCGGTAGCGCTGGGACCTTCAGGTCAGGGACATGCCAGAAAGTGAAAAGTTAGTTAGAAACTTTCTGACTGCTTGAAGTTTTAGCGTCTTGTAAACATTTCCTTTTAAATAGTTCTTGCTTAAAAGATTTGGTGAAAGCCACATGGCAATCTCTTGTGGTGATTTCCAGAGTGGTTTTCAGAGAATAACAATAAAAAGATGTGCTTTTCCTTTTAGAGAAGTAACTTCCTCTTCGGAGGTAAAAACAGACCCGAGTAAAGAGCAGGTGGGCACATGTTACACAACAGCGACTTTAATTAAGAGTCAACATGGGTTCCACGGCAGCGTTTTACAACCGGAACACAAAGCCCGCCCGCTAGGAACCCCCGGGGGGCGCCCGCGGAATCCAGCGTGAGAACCGGATCGGCGCCGGGAACTGTCTCCATCCGAGGAGGTTCGCTCGCGGGGATGACCGGGTCGGTAACCACCGGTTCAGATGCTCAAAGGAAACGGCAGGGGAGTGGCAACTGCCGACCTGGGACGGGCGCCTGTCCGACAAATGCTCAGCGGTTCGGCCTGAAATGCACTCGCGCCCGGGAAAGCCGGGGACCAGGGAGTTAACGCCACACCCAACCCAGGTCTCCACGCCGCGCACCTGCCAGGGAACAAAAGAGCTGGAGAGAGGCGGCCACCCCCTCCGCTCTCACCCGAAAAGCTCCCGATTCAACCCCGCGAACCTCCGTTTAAAGTTCTAGTCTGTGAAAGGCGATGACACAGTCTAATACCTGGGGGGGGGGGGGGGGGGGGGGGGGGACACGGGTCCTTTAAAATTCGCTTAAATTAGCTTTGGCTTCTGCAGCCCACACCTAGGTCCCTCCGCGCCCGGCGGACGCGGGGGCGGTGACACCCAGCGCCTCTCGGTGCCTCGCCCCCTCCCGGCCAGGGGCCGCGCAGGCGGGAGGCGGCGGACACCGCCCCCTGGGGGAGCCGGGAGGAGGCGGCCGGGACGCAGGCCGCGCCGTCGGGCGGGGCCGTCCCCCAGCTGGCTCGGGCCGGCGGGGCGGGCTTAGACCGAGCGGCGGAGCCCAGACGCCGGCCCGCGGCCCAGGAGGAAGGCGGCGGCGCGACGGGACGCGACGGGACGCGACGGGACGGAGCAGCGGCTCCCCCCCCGTGACCCCGCCCCCTGCCCAACTGGGGCGCGATCGGAGGCGGCGGCGCGGGAGAGCAGGCATGGCCGAGCCCTCATCGCCGCCCGCCGCCGGCGCGGAAAGTTCCAGCGCGGAGCCGGCCAGGGGCGAGGAGCCGGCGAGGGGCGGGGAGCGGCCGGGCCGCGCTCCCACCGCGGGCGCGGACCCGGAGGGCGAGGCGGGGCCGCCTCCGGCCTCCCCCGGGGGGCAGTCGGAGCCCGGCTCGCCGGTGGCCGCCCCCTTCTTCCTGCTCTACCCGGGCGATGGGGGCACCGGCTTCGCAGCGCGCCCGCCGCCTCAGCAGCCGCGCGCCTGGAGGACCCCGCCGTCGCCGGGCTCCCCGCTGCCCTTCCTGCTGCTGAGCTACCCGAGCGGCGGCGGCGGCGGCAAGCACCGTGAGTGGCGGCGGGGGGGCCAGGGGGCCGGGGGGAGGAGGAAGGGGGCGGGGGGCGGGGTCTCGGGGGAAGCACCTGTCCCCCGGCGAGAGGCCGCCGTGGTCCGGGCGCCGACTGTTTACCTCCAAGTCCCCGGCCGCGGGCCCGGCCCGGCGCGGCCTCCCTCCTCTCCTGAGCCGGGCGCTCCTCCTCGCAGACGCTCACGTGCTCGCCGGTCCCAGACCCCGTCCCGGGCCGGAGCCCTCCCGGAGGAGGGGAGGAGGGGCGGCGCCGGGGCGCCTCCTGCGGGCTCCCCGCGCTCCCCGCGCCGCCGCAGCCGAGTAGGTGTGGCTGCCGCGCCGCCGCCGCCGGGGGCCTCCGCGGGGCCCGTACCTGTTTCACGAGCTTTCGCTCCGCACCGGTGAACCCGCAGACCCGGCCCCCGGGTGGGAGTGGGAAAAGCAGCCCGGGACGGGGCGCGAGGCGACGGGGGGGGCTGGCGGCTTCGGGGGGCACCTCCCGGGTCTGTCTTTCGGCTGCAAGAGGCCTCCGCCGGGAGAGCCGGGTCGCGGGAGCCCCTGGACCAGCTGACCCCACGCTGTGCTCTTTCAGCCAACACACGTTTACTGCTGCTTGGGATGCGCGGGCCTGGGGTGGGATATTGTGTGTGCAAGACTCTTGGAGGAGGGTTCAATCTAATTTAAGAGACGAGATCTTACACGTGGAAATGTAGATACTGAAGACACAAGGCATGACATGTATATAAATGCGAAGTACTTTGCTGTATGAGCTCTGAAAAGGGAAAGAAACTTGCCTAGGGTAATAAGGGTCTCTCTCTCAGCTAGAAATTTTACTTTATTTTATTTTATTTTATTTTATTTTAGCACCAAGGCAAACCTTTTAATTGCTCTGCACTGCCAACAAATCCTGACTGCCTTTTCTGCCTCCTGAGCCATCAGCTGGGGAAAGATCAACATTAATTCGCTATTTCCTGTGTACATGCATTGATTATCGTAGTTAATTCTCACTTCTCTGTGAGCCAAATACCATGCCACTTTTTCAGAAGTGGAAGCTGAGGATCAGTATGAAGTGATTTGTCCTAAGAAACAGCAAGAGAAGGAATGAAGTTGACCCAGATTCCTTGCCTACTAGTCTCATGCTCTTTAAGCCACTACCACACGTCCAAAACTGTGGTGGGAGATCCCTCCTAGGTCATGGCCCATTAAAAGTAGTCCAGTGTCACCTTTATTATTTTCTTTATTACTTACTCCTTATTTCTTTATTTCTTACCTACAAAATCTTCAGATGGGAATATCAGATCAAGGAAGAAATGAGCCCTCTTATAAGCAGAGTTCGATAAGAGTATTCTCAACACTGCTTTTCAGTTTCTAAGGACTCTGCTTTCTACTTTGTTCTTTCAGCACAGCCTCAATTTTTCTCCTTAAAATTTTTTTATTTCTTGCCCTAACCAGTTTGGCTCAGTGGATAGAGCGTCGGCCTGCAGATTGAAGGGTCCCAGGTTTGATTCCGGTCAAGGGCATGTACCTTGGTTGGGCACATCCCCAGTAGGGGGTGTGCAGGAGGCAGCTGATAGATGTTTCTCTCTCATCGATGTTTCTAACTCTCTATCCCTCTCCCTTCCTCTCTGTAAAAAATCAATAAAAATAGATTTTAAAATAAATAAATAAAAAATTTTTAAAAATTTATTTCTGTACTAGAGGCCCGGTGCACGAATTTGTGCACATTGAAAGGAAATTAATTAGAAGGTGGCTGGCGGGGCCAACACGCCCTGGAGCCAACCTCCTGTGGCCCCTCCCTGGCCAGGTGTGGCTCAGCACCAGGGCTCCAAGGGCCTTTGTGCAATGAGCGGGGGTCCCTCCAGCAGGTGGGGTCCCTCTGCCTGGCCTGCAGGGATCGGGCAGAAACCGGCAGTCTGACATCCCCCGATGGGTCTCAGAGTGTGAGAGGGCACTCTGCAAAGTTGCTGTGTCTTGGCAACTCCTGCATTGAGCGTCTGCCCCCTGGTGGTCGTTGCGCATCATAGCTACTGGTCAGCTGGTCGGTTAGGCTTTTATATATTTACTAGGGGCCCGGTGCACAAAAATTTGTGCACTCAGGGAGGGGGGCAGGGGGGTCCCTCAGCCCTACATGTGCCCTCTCGCAGTCTGGGACCCCACGGGAGATAACGACCTGCTGGCTTAGGCCTGCTCCCAGGTGGCAGAGGGCACGCCCAATCCCTAGGTGCAGCCCCTGGTCAGGCTCAGAGCAGGGCCGATTGGGAAGTTGGGGCGCCGCCCCCTGTCATGCAAAGAGCAGGGTGGATAGGGAGGTTGCAATGCCACCCTCAGTCACGCTCAGGGTAGGGCTGATTGGGGGGTTGGGGCACCGCCCCCTGTCAAACTCAAGGCAGGGTCGATGGGGAGGTTGCAGCACCACCCCCTGTCACACACAGAGCCGGGCCGATCAGGGGGTTGGGAGCTGCACCTTGTCACACTCAGGACAGGCCAATGGGGAGGTTATGGCTCTACCCCGTTACACACAGAGCAAGGCCCGTGGAGGGGGGTTGGGGCGCCACCATCTATCACCCACAGAGCAGGGCCGATCAGGGGGTTGGGCGCCGCCACTGTCACACTCAGGGCAGGGCCGATGGAGAGGTTATGGCTCTACCCTGTCACACACAGAGCAGGGCAGATCAGGGGGTTGGGGCACCGCACTGTCACACTCAGGGCAGGGCCGATGGAGAGGTTATGGCTCTACCCTGTCACACACAGAGCAGGGCCCGTGGGGCGGGGGGGGGGGGGGGGGGGGGGGGGGGGGGCACCGCACCCTGTCACACACAGAGCTTCAGGGCGATCAGGGGATTGGGGAGCTCCCCCCTATCAGGCACAGAGCAGGGCTGATCAGGGGGTTGGGGCGCCTTCCCCTGTCACGAACAGAGCAGGGCAGATAGGGAGGTTGTGGCCCCGCCCCCTGTCACACACAGAGCCGCAGGGTGATCAGGGGGTTTGGGCGCTGCCCCCTGTCATGCTGATCCCAGTGCCAGGAGGCCTCGCTGCTCCGCTGATTCCGGTGCTGGGAGACACATTATTACCCTTTTACTATATAGAATAGAGGCCTGGTGCACGAGTGGGGGCCGGCTGGTTTGCCCTGAAGGGTGTCCTGGATCAGGGTAGGGGTCCCCACTGGGGTGCCTGGCCAGTCTGGCTGAGGGGCTGAGGGCTGTTTTCAGGCTGGTGGGTTGACTGAAGCTCCCAACCACTCCTTTTTTTCTTTTTTCTTTTATTCTGGGCCAGCTTTAGCTCTGAGGCCTCGGCTGCTGAAAGCCGGTTTCTGGCCTTTGTTTTTCCTTCTGTATTTGATACAATGTTGCAGTCTGGCTGGCTGAAGCCTGGCTGACTAATGCAGGTTTCTGGAATTTTGTTTAGCTTCTATATTTGCAACATAGTTGCTTAGAGTTGCAGCTGAGAGGCCGGCAGCGGCAGGCGGGGAACGTTGGAGTTTGCCAGTCACTTGAGCAAGCAAGCTTCCCTGTTCACTTCAGTGCATGGATGCCAGCCGCCATCTTGGTTGACAGTTAATTTGCATAAGGATATGCTGATTAGCCAATGGGAAGGGTAGAGGTCGTACGCTAATTACCATGTTTCTCTTTTATTAGTGTAGATAGAATATATTTATAGATAGATAGATAGATAATTGTTTATTTTTTAAATATGTTTTTATTGATTTCAGAGAGGAAGGGAGAGAGATGTAGAAACATCAGTGATGAGAGAGAATCATTGGTCAGCTGCCTCGTATATGCCCCCCCTACAAGGAATCAAGCTCACAACCCTGGGCATGTACCTGACCAGGAATCAAACCCTGATCTCCTGGTTCATGGGTCGAGGCTCAACCACTGAGCCACACCAGCTGGGCCTATCAGTTCTTTATAACTCTGTATAACGGTTGTGGTACAGCGTTTGAAGTGGAAGAATTTTTCAACTGTTGGCCAGTATAGCTAATGGATATTAATTTCAACTTCAGTTGATTTTACTTGATTCCTCCCTACAATAACAGTAAGTGTATGGCACAGTTTGTTAGCATTAAAATTCTAATAGCTGTTCATGAGCATTACTTCTGAAATAATTTATTGGTGTGTGTGTAAGTGCTCAGAAAAATTACTGGGAAAATGCCAGAGTCCTACTTCCACTGTGTTTATTTATTTATTCTTTTTAATCCTCACCCGAAGATATGCTTTTTCATTGATTTTAGAGAGAGGAAGGGAGAGAGAAAGAAACATGAATTGGTTGCCTCCCTCGTGCACCCTGACCTCGGGATCAAACCTGCATCCTGGGTATGTGACCTGATCAGAATCGAACCCACCACCTTTCAGTGTACGGGACAACACTTCAACCAACTGAGCCACACCAGCCAGGGCCCACTTCCACTGTGTTTAAAGACCAGTCACTCACTAAGGACATTTCAAATTAGTAAAAGATAACTGTTGTATATTTTATTCAAATATAAAATTGACTTAAAGTAGTTCTTGTTTTACACTGAGTATTTATTTTTACTTTTTATTTTTATGTGTACTTTAGAACTCATGCATACTTGGAAAAAGGGATACTCTGTTTATTAATAAAAACACTTTCGTGTCACTGCCCTGCAGAGTCAGTGCAATATTGCTTTCTGTGATGTACCTGTATACCAGAACCCTAGCTCTCCTGACTGTCCATTTGAGCAACTAAGACCAAACAGTTTTTAAAAGACTTCTCATTTCCATTACCAGGACAATACTTGCACTCAACCTAAACATCCAATGAATATTTGCCTACTCAACACTCAGTTTTTAACTCTGGCTAATGTATTTGTCAAAGGTGTATAATATATAATAACTTTGAGAGACTATACAGGGTGGAGCAAAAGTAGGTTTACAGTTGTTCATATGGAAAACAATACAGTAATTAATAAATAATAATACAAGAATAAACTGTTTTGCATACTCACAACTATAAACCTACTTTGCCCCACCCTATATTAAGGCATTCTCTTTTTATTTTAGGAATCCTGACTATACTCAGATATTTTAAAGTTAACCTTTACTTTTGAGTTCAAAAGCTTTGTGTTTTGCTTGTTTGTTTTTTAAGATTTTTCATTGATTTTTAGAGAAGAAGGAAGAGGGAGAGAAAGAAACATCGATATAAGAGTGCAGCATGTGAGAGAATCCAACATGTATGGGATGCCTCCTGCACACCCCTTACTGGGAATTGAGCTGCAACCCAGGCATGTGCCCTGACCGGGAATGGAATCCGAAAACTTTTGGTGCGCGTGACAACACCTAACCAACTGAGTCACACCCAACTTTGTCTAAAAGACACTAATGAAGATAGCAAAAGTGCGTGCAAAAGAGTAGCCTAAAGTTTTCAGGGTTTGGGATATGTACTGTGTCTATAAAATCTTACAGTATATCCTATATAATAAAAGCCTAATATGCTAAGTGTCCAATCATCTGGTAGGCCGTTCACCAATCAAAGTGTACTATGCTAATGATATGCTAAGGCCACTCAACTGCTTGCTATGACATGCACTGACCACCAGGGGGCAGACGCTCAACACAGGAGCTGCCCCCTGGTGGTCAGTGCGTTCCCACATGAGGAGCGCCACTCAGCCAGAAGCCCGGCTCATGGCTGGTGAGCAGAGTGGTAGTGGCAGGAGCCTCCCCCGCCTCCGCAGCAGCACTAGGGATGTGCGACTGACTGCTTAGGCCCAGACTGTGAGAGGGTACAGGCCATGCTGAGGGACCACCCCCCCTGAGTGCACGAATTTTGTTCCCCGGGCCTCTAGTAATGTTCATAAAGTATTCAGCATGCTTATAAGCAGTATGAAAGAAGGCTTCTGATGTGCCTTGTTGGGTTATGTCCCTTTCTGAGTTTTTGAGGGCTGGTAATCTCAATTTTTGAACTTATAGTTTTAAAGTCTCATCAAAGTTTCCACCATACCATTTTTTTGTTGATTTATAAAAATTGCAAGTAACAAACACATGGATCTATTCTCATTTTTAGATGTTTTATAATATACTAGAGGCCCAGCGTGCGATTGAAATCGCGCGAAGGAGGCACCCCGCTGGGGGGCCAGGACCCGTGGGTGGGGGCGTGCTCCAAGCCTCGCAGCGGCTGCTCGGAGCACTCCCCGGCCGCCGCGTTGTGTCCACTGGGGTGGGGGCAGGTGCTCCTGTGTTGTGTCTCCTCTCTGGCCCGCCCCCAGCCCCAGCCTCCCCGCAGCCGCAGGGGTGGAGGCGGCATACAGTCCCCTCCCACCCATCTGTGTCCGGAGCTCCTCCTGAGTGGTCGTGATGCTCAGATACTTAGCATATTCCCTGTTTATATAGATAGATGAGTACATTGAGTGCAAAGTGAACTTCTTTTCTGTGGGTCCCCAGTCCCCCTTCTCCACCACCTTTAAGTTTGGTGTTTTTCAGAACTTCTGCATACATTCACAAACATGTAGATGTTCATATTTAATCGGTGTTTTTCTCCTTATATATGACCTCCCACACTAATTTCTCATCAACTATATAAGAAGGAGCTATTTGCATGCCATGGTCCAATATTTTTAGTGCCTTTCTTTTTCATTCTAACTTTAGAAGTCATCTTGGGGATGGATGGGATGGGCAAGATTTAGCTTCTCCTTGATGTTGGAGGGAAGAGGCACTCCTACCATCTGCACCATTACCAGCCTGTATTGACAGTTACTCTTCTTCCAACTCTGAGAGCTGCAGCAAACATTTATGTTTAAATGTGGGCAGTGCCATGCAAATTGCCCACGTCTCTGCCCTTGTGTTTTATCTCCCAATTACAGCAGTTTACAAAAAAATTGTCCCACTCAGAAAACAGCCTTCTTTGTATTTATGCTGTTTTGAGACGGGAGGAGGGCTTAGAGAAGAATAGAAAGAAGGGAAGAAAACCTTGGAAAGGACCGGCATTGTTACTGTAACTACCCACTTCAACATCAGTATACCTAATAGTGAGTGTCTTGCTTGAGCCCTGGAAAGTGCAGAGAGTGAGGCTCCTAGGAGCATTGGACTGTTTTTCACAGATGCGCTTTAAGAAGCTCTGATTTGGGGAAGGACCTTTCTTATATATAAACCCAGGATGAATATTTAAGGTGAGAAAATTACTTTTATGTTCACAGTTTCATACACAGACACATAAAATATAAAGATATGTACCTATTATGTATGTATGCATATATATTATATTATATTATATATATATATATATATATATATATATATATATATATATTCATTCATTGATTTGGGGTTATCCTCCATAGACATTTCTATTAGTGTGTGTGTATCTGTCTGTCTTTTTTTGTTTAGTAGTATTCTAGAAAACATTACACCTGGGTCAAGAGTTGAATACACATTAATCAGTTCATCTGTTATGCTTTTTAAATTTTGATAAGACAGGCATAATTTATTCTGTTTTGTAAATATCGAGGCAGCTTCCCAAAACTGGGAGATATGGGGGGGAAGGTTTGAAACATCAGAACACAAAAGTTTTGAACATTCACCTTCATGATAGTAGCTTTTATAACAGCTTCATTTGTGACTTTTTTTAAGACAACATTTTGATATAATTAATGTAGAGAAGTGCTGCATTTACAATACTGTGTTTCACAAATCTGTTAGCCTTAATCTCTTTTCCAACTATGTTAAGAATGCAAAGTGTCACTTTGTGATCCATTAACTGCTGTTTTGTCAAATGGCAGATATTATCAAGCACCCATAAAAAAAAAGGCCCTGGCCAGTGTGGGTCAGTTGGTTGGACATCGTCCTGTGAACCAAAGGGTGACAAGCTTGATTCGAAGTCAAGGCACATACCCAGGTTGCAGGTTCAATCCCCAGTCAGGGCAAGTTCAGGAGGTGGCTGGTTGATCTCTCTCTCTCTGTCTCTCTCTCTCTCATACCAATAAAAACATATCCTCCGGTGAGGATTAAAAATAAAAACATCCCTCAGAAATGTAACGTCTTCAGATAGTGTGTAATTGTAAATTAGTGACTATCAGAGAACGAAGTGAGCTTTTCAGAATATTGACATGCAGATGGGTCACTTTCTACACACAGCTGAAATAACCAGTGTCATCCTGAGCTTCTGAGGTACAGGGAGGGGGTTATGCCCACATTTCCTGCCTCATGACTAAACAGCCTGTCTGCTGCTAGCCTTCCTGACTTGGCTTTTATCACCACTGGTGCCTAAACTCTCAAAATTTGTCTTCCAGCCAATTTCTCCCTCCTCTTCTGCCTCCTTTCTTTTGTTTTATCTACCCTTCAAGCTTGGCGTTATCAAAAAGTCCTATCACACTCCTGATTGACAAAGCAACAGTTTCAAAATGTCAGGTGTAATCTCTGAGTCTTTGACTTTGTTTTGGCTGCTACCCTCTTATTAACTATGCATTCATTTTTTTAAAAATATATTTTTACTGATTTCAGAGAGGAAGGGAGAGGATTGGAGAGAGAAACATCAATGATGAGAGAGAACCATCAATCTGCCACCCATATGTTCATTCTTTATAGACAAGAGTTTTCTTATTTCTGATCTTGACTTCTTTCTGGATACTAAAGGATCCTAAAAGGCTCTTCATTAGATAACAAAAGTGTTACTGTAGTTAGGCAACCCGAACAATTACGAATAAAGGATGTGACAAGTAAGATAATAGTACTTAATGGCTACCATTTATAGAATATTTTTATGCGCTGGGCAGGGAGTTAAAACCTTTACATGTAACAATTTTTTTTGTTATATTTATAAGAGGTAGTTCTTTAAATTCCCAATAGATAAAAGAGCCAGTACATAAAAATACTTAGTTAACAATGAAAGCTGAAAAGAAAAAATTGGGAGGAGTCCATATAGACTTCATATAAGTAGATGGATGTAACATGTTTTTCATAAGAATATTTGATTCAGTGTCTCTAGAGGGACTTATCTAAATTATTACAGAAATTCTGACAGAGTAACCTTGAATTTAAAAGATTATGTTCTGGAGATTCAGATTCTGTGGTTTTAGGGAAGGTCTTATCTCAAATTTTAGTGTACATCAGAGTCACCTGGAGGTCTTATTAACACAGATTTCTGGCCCTATCCACAGAGGTGTGGATTTTTGTTTTGTATGGCAAATTTCTGACTCCAAAACTCATATTCTTAGTCACTGTGTGCTCCCTCACCAAGGCCTTAAAGAAATGAGTGCGGGTAGAGGGCAGTCAGCGTTGCTGGATAGGAGAGAGAGCAGAGGAAAGATGGCAAAAAAGGCAACTTTTTAGACTAAAAAACTAGTATTGGCCTCAAAACATACTCACCCGACTGTATTCTTTCCATCTTGCATCTTTTCCCTTTTTGTTTGACTTTTAACAGAAAACTGTGTTAAAGAGGTCCAGTTTTATCTAGAAGCTAAGAGAACATATTTTTCTAGTGTAGGTCATAGGTAGTAAAGAGTCTAGGTCAGTGATGGCGAACCTATGACACGTGTGTCAGAGGTGACACGCGAACTCATTTTTTTGGTTGATTTTTCTTTGTTAAATGGCATTTAAATATATAAAATAAATATCAAAAATATAAGTCTTTGTTTTACTATGGTTGCAAATGTCAAAAAATTTCTATATGTGGCACGGCACCAAAGTTAGGGTTTTTCAAAATGCTGACACGCCGAGCTCAAAGGGTTCGCCATCACTGGTCTAGGTAGATGATGATGAGAATATGGCAGAATGAACTGGATAATTTTGCAGGACATCTTAACTGTTATATTTCTACCCAAACCTTATTAACATAGAAACTTCTTTCTGTAGTGCAAAGTGGCTCACGTGTGAACTTTAAAATCCACTTTGGGAAGTCAGTTGTGCACCATAAGCATTAAAGAATCAGCTTAAAATTATGTGAAAAGAAATGCTTTTAGAGTTGCAAAGCAGTAGGTATTTGAGAGGGTCAGTATCAATATGGCTAGGCCCTGTACTGTAACCTTGTTTGAATAATTATGAAAAGTCCATAGTCTTCCCAAAATGTATCAAGAGTTGAGGATTGCTGGGCAATGAGGTGTTCTTCTTCACAGAACCCATCTTAGTGATTATCTGGTTCTATATTTGTTTCATATCAATGAACATGACACTCAGCATGTGTCAGAGAGAGTGGCGTGAAGGGTGGATCAGAGGCGGAAAAGTTTGAAACCTTATAATCATAGGAAAGGAGAGATTGGCAGGCTGTGACAGCAAGAGGCATGCAGAAAGCAAGAGAAATTATTTCAGCATGCTGGCCTTTAGATATGGTTCTTCCTCTAGAATCTGTTTAGGGACTTCCCACAGACTTTCATCTCCTTCCCTTGCCTTTTTATGAACTTAAGAAATCTGGTCACCTGATGTGAATGCTGGTAAAATTCTGACCCATCTCCTCTTCCTTCCTCAAAGCCCCAAAGAGGCCCCAGTGTACCCTTTGCTCAGATCTCCTTTTTCTTTCTCTGTCACAGTCCCATGAACATTCATCCTTACTGATTTTTATTTCATGTGATATTAGGGTTTTTGCCGCCCCCCCCCGCCCCCCGCAACTCTTGAAAATAAAAGCATTAATAATGATGATAATGCTGACATTTACCGACTACTTACTTACTTTGTGCCAAGCACCAGGCTAAGTATTTTACTTACATAGCTTCAGTTAACTCTGAAGTTGTTAAGTTATTATCCCTATTTCATCAGTGAAGAAACAGGCCCAGAAACAAGTAAGTTGCCAAGGTTACTCAACTTCTCAGTGGTGGGTCTAGGACTCACTGTGGGCATTCTGACTCCAGAATCCACATGCTCTCTCAGCCTGCGTCCCCATAACTGGAATCGTGTCCTAAATTAGAGGCTCCTTTTCAGGCAGCAGCAACCCTCCAGTTCAGTGGTTCTCAACCTTGGCTGCACATTAGAATCACCTGGGAATCTTTTTAAAATCCTGATTTCTGGGCCTCATCCTCTGGAAATTCTGTTTCTTTGTTACTAATGTTGTGGCCTCACCCCATAACAAAGAAACAGAATTTCCGGAGGATGAGGCCCAGAAATCAGGATTTAAAAAAGATTTCCAGGTGATTCTAATGTGCAGCCAAGGTTGAGAACCACTGCTCTAGTTCCTTGTTCTGTTTAGTAAAGCCCTGTTTGCTAAAAATGAATGAATGAATGAATGAATGAATGTGAAATTCACAAGTCACCAGTTTGATAGAGAAAATAGTTACATATGTAAACAACACTGAATAGCCATCTGTGTGATAAGGACTTAGGAATTCCTAAAACACCTGTAATTGCCTTTTTCTACCCAAAAAGTCGCCTTGTTCTTTTTTCATATTCTTAGTGGCTAGTATATAGTAGGTGCCCTATTCATGTTACATGAATGATTCTGTCAGGTACAAACGAATAAAGCCTGTGTTAGAATGACCTGGCATAAATATAGCTTACTTTTATAAAACTTGGTTTTCATGGTTGAAGTGAAACAGTAGGGTGGAAATACACCACTGCAAGAATATGGAGTACTTTAGAGTTACATACCAGTATCTATACCAACCAGTATCTATTGAGACTCTGGTATTTGGTAGGTCTATTTTAAGCTGATGTGTAATGGTGTGCAAAGCGGACAAAGTTCTTGTGGAGCCTGGGGTCTTTGTGCAGTTAGTTTTTTAGTTTCATTTTATAGCTGAGTAAATTGAGACAAGAGGATAACTTTTCCAAGATTATCTACTAAGTTGTTGGTAGCTCAACATCTCTAAATCATTGCCTGCTGCCATTTAGCCATGAAATCAGGTTTAGTTATTAAGGTAGGAGTTATTTCTGGTGTTATTCTGGTTAAATGTTTTAAATTAAAGGTTTTTTAATGATTTTTTAGAGAGATAGGGAGAGAGAGAGAAACATTGATGTGAGAAAAACACATTGATCAGCTGCCTCCTACACACCCCCCACTGGGGATTGAGTCTGTAACCCAGGCATGTGTCCTGACTGGGAATTGAATCAGTAACCTTTTGGTGCACAGGATGAAGCCCAACCACTGAGACACACCAGCCAGGGCTTATTCTGGTTAATTTTAACTAGTAACAAAATTATGCATTATAACACTTCTGGTGGTGTTTGTTTCTAACAAAATAGTTACTCAGCTTCTCATTTGTAATTATTTTAAAGTACTTATTACCATCCTTGGTTAATATCCACTAAGTAGTACTGAGCCCTCAAAATGTATAAACCTAAAATTGTAGAAATATTAGCAGCATCAGAGGTAAGCATAATAGATTTTTGTCTGAAAGAGGGAGGGAGGATTAGAGCATGTGAATAAATCATGATCATTCCATTGAATAATCTTATAATTTAGCAAAACATCTGGGCTTTCCATCAATGTCGTTATCACAATAATTTATCAAAGAAACCCTTTTGTGCTAATAGCAACTAGTAAAGGCAGGGGGAGATAGGGAAGATGAGGTTTTTCTTCTTAAGTTTTAAAATCGTGATCCAAGAAGCCTTGGGCAGCATAACTTGTGATATTTACAGACTGATTTAGTTCCAAAGGGCAACAAATTTTAAGAAGCACCATTATGTACAGAATAGGAACTAGGTAATAGGAGATAACTAACCATAAAAGAAATCCTCAAACCTGTTTGGAAGAATTGGCATACCTGCAAGAAATCTATTTCTGAAAAGTATCTACATAATATTTAAAATGAAAAAAATCATAAATAACCCAAATGCTCACTAGCATGGAAATGAATCAGAAAATTGTTTATACATACAATGGAATATTACCTTATAATACAGTAGCCAAAAGTATAAACTACAGCCACCACACTACAGCATGGATAAATTTTAGAAAACACAATGTTGAGTGAAAGGCTTAGAAGGTTGTAAAGAACATGAAACCCTTTCTTAAAGTTAAAAAAAGACAACTGAAGCTAAATTTATTGTTGAGGCATCTATCTACACTAATAAAAGACAAAGATGCTAATTGACCATACCTTCACTACACCCATCAGCCAATCAGAAGAGTATGCAAATTAACCCAACAAAGATGTCCATTAAATTTGCATACTGCAGGCGGGGCGGGACAGCGCAATCCGCCGCCCGCCCCGCCGCCATCCGGGCCTGCCATCTGCGACCCGGGGAGGCAGGGCAGGCACCACAGGATCGGGCCTGCCATCTGCCACCCGGGAGCGGGCCTAAGCCAGCAGGTGGTTATCTCCCGAGGGGTCTCAGATTGTGAGAGGGCACAGGTCGGGCTGAGGGACACCCTTCCCACCCCCGCCAGTGCACAAATTTTTGTGCACCGGGCCTCTAGTAAATTATATTTGTAGTAATATTTTAAAAATAAGATGATCTACACCATATTTAGAAATGATTGTACACAGTAGGAAAGGCCTATGCTGAGTTCTCAGTTTTTCAGAAAATGCCACTTATTAAAAACCTGAGCTAAATGTATAAGGGTGACTAAATGGAATATATGGTTTGTGAAGCATTAAGGTGTAAAGTGTGAAAGCTGATAGAAATGTCCTCTTTTTCAAATCTTAAATTTGTTGAAATTCATGTCTAGGAAATTTCATGAGGACCTTGCGTATGGTTTGTTTTTTGTTTGGTTTTGTTTTTTGTTTGTTTGGTTGGTTGGTTTTTGCTTTGTTTCTTCTTATTTTCCCTACGTGAAAATGTAATCTTTGGGATGGAGTGCTGAAGTTGCAAAGCATAGGAGGTCACATGGACTTTGAGGCATCAACACAGAAGCAGTTTGAAATCCCAGATCTGCCCCTCACTAATTGTGTGATCTTGGGCCAGTCACTGGCTTACCTTGGGTTTCCTTGTATGTAAAAAGGTCTTATCAATATCTATTTTGCAGGATTCTTGTGAGGATTTTTTTTTTAAATACATTTTATTGTTTTTTTTACAGAGAGGAAGGGAGAGAGATAGAGAGTTAGAAACATCGATGAGAGAGAAACATCGATCAGCCGCCTCCTGCACATCTCCCACTGGGGATGTGCCCGCAACCCAGGTACATGCCCTTGACCGGAATTGAACCCAGGACCTTTCAGTCTGCAGTCCGACGCTCTATCCACTGAGCCAAACCGGTTTCGGCGTGTGAGGATTTTTTTACAGTGTCTATAAAACCTCTTTCAGAAAGTGAAAATTCAATAAATGATGGTTACCTTAAGCAATAATTTTTCCACATTGTATAACAGGGACATAGGGCATAACAAATCAGTCTTTATAACAGTAACTGAGTAAATATACTTTAAAAGGAATGTAACTTCGAGGTTTGAAATGTGAATCTTGTTTGCTTTGAATCAGTCATAATGTGGAAAAGATGAGCTATGTGAACAGCTAGAACATAGTATTAGTCAGATCATCATCTTGGGTTTGAACTTCACATAGGCCTATTAATTCTGTTTAGGGCCACAGGCTACCCCAGCCCTCCTCACAACTAGTTTACAAATATGTGCCTTTATTCACAAGTGGGATTAAATGAGAAAATAGTTCACTACATCTTGTAATTAATATGTTTATGAGGAAAAATTAGAATATGAGAAAAAAATCAAGGTTTATATGTCTTACTGATGACTTAATATTACCTTTATATTCAAGGCTAATATGTGTACTTGTAAAGACTCACATGTAAAAACTGACCAATATTTAGAATTATTTTATTAGTCTTCTACAAATAGTGCTTGTTTTGTAGTAAATTCATTGCTTACGGACAATGAGTATCTGTTCATGCTGAAGACTCAAAGGTGTTTACCTGCAAACAGGTATAGCTAGATAGTGGAAGTATAGGTTTTCCTGCCCATCCACAGTTCTGAAATGGCTGCTAATACCTCCTCAGACTCATCGGTCTGGGAAACTCAAGGAAAACCAGTGTGGGCAGGTTTTTGTCTCCTTGGCAAAATTTTAGTTGCTTTGGACTTCCCTCCGTGTGTCCTCTAGCTGACTCTCAAGAAGGACCTTTGGAAGGAAAGTTAACCAAGTTTCTCTGATTATTAACCTGGATGTTCTATTCCTGGTATGCTGTAATCAACCTGAATCTCCTATTCAGGGGTTAGTAGATTGGTTGGTTGGTAAAAGGATTGTTTGTCGTGGTTTGTGATAGGCTAAATTGGGGTATGGGTGGACCACAGGGAACCCCAAAGCATTCAGATTTACTTATGTATTCACTGTTCTATATTTTAAGACTGTATCAGTGACCTAGAATCTTGATGTCATGTATACAAATAGCCAGGCTTGTTTGGCATTGTGGTTCCAGGAACTGTTCAGTATAAGACTTTATATGAGTGCTTACTATGTTTTGAAGTACAGTGGGGCCTTGACTTACGAGTGTCCCGACTAACGAGTTTTTTGAGATACCAGCTGTCTCTCCGCCGATTTTTGCATTGAGTTGACAGAGTAATTTGAGTTAACGAGCTCGGTCTCAGAACGAATTAAACTGGTAAGTCAAGGCCCCACTGTATTGCATGGCTTAAAGTGAAACTATATCCCCTTTCAGCTTTAATATGTAAATGTATATAGCTAGAAAGAAATCAAACTGTAATTAAATGTGAATGTGTTAAATGAAGGTTTGTGTTCAGTATTTGGATATGCAAATTCTGTCTCCTCAAAAAGTGGTCTTGTCTTATTACTGCATGCCCAGTGTCTGGATTGCTGCCTGGCAACCTAGAGTACTCTCAATGAATATTGAATGAATGAATGAGTGAATGAATGAATGGATGCATAGCCCTGGGTCCAGATGTAGGATAATGTTGAAAGAGATTTAAATAGAAATGAATAAACCTGGAATATTTTATTTTCCTTAATAACTTAAGGATTTTCTTCCTAATTTTAAATATGTATATACTTATATACATTTTTTACATTATACCAGTTTGCCTTCCTCTAACAATATAATGTTTGTTTACCTACAGAATCTGGTTCTTAGCATTTTTTCATTGAGCTTAATTTTATTCATAAAGCATTTATGAAATTTTGATAATGTTCTAGGAGAATTTTTTTCTTTTAGTTTTCAAAAATTATTAAATCAAGATATCCCTCTGATAAATCTCTAAAATGGAATAAATCATCTTGGGATATATTTCTTGAAGTTATATGTTCCTCTTTACAACCAGATCCTTAAATAGAAAGAAGAAAAAAAAAAACTTGTTTTCAATCATCCAGAACACTGTCAAAGAAAATCTTTATCATTCCTTATCTCCTTGTTATTTAAGTAGCCCAGAAAGCAACGTATAAACGTCTCCTTGGTTAATACAGATATGTATGTGGGTCGGTGGGTGAGTTGGTCAGCTGGCTTAAGAGAATATAAAAATGTGTCCTTAGGGTGTTTCCAGGATGGGAGAATTTTAAAAATATAACATAGTTTTATCTTCTGATTAGAAACACAGTACATGCTTAGTACAGAAACTTGGTAAATACAGCAGTATTAATAGGAGGTGAAATTGGCATTAATCAGGAAGGATTTTACTTTTTAAATTCAAGGGTTTTTTTCTTGCATTTCTGTCAAATCTAAAATGTCAGGTTTTTGTGCTTTGGAGGAGGGAATTACAAATGCCTGAGAGTATAATATTTAAATTGAAAATCTGCTTTAGCTTTTCTTAAAACAGCACCTTTAGCAGAGTAAAGAATTTTAATATCTAGCCCTAGCTGGTTTGACTCAGTGGATAGAGCATCAGCCTGCAGACTCAAGGATCCCGGGTTTGATTCTGGTCAAGGGCACGTGCCCGGGTTGCGGGCTCCATCTCCAGTGGGGAGCATGCAGGAGGCAGCCAATCAATGATTCTCTCTCATCATTGATGTTTCTATCTCTCCCTCTTCTTTCCTCCCTGAAATTAATAAAAATATATTAAAAATAAAATAAAAACAGATTATAAAAAAAGGATTTTAATATCTAGGTATATAAGGATAAAAGAGACGTGGACTATGTGCTTGTTAAATTAATCTAACTGCCTCTTATGTTAATTGTCCTCCTGTTAGGCAGCCTTTATCCCAAAGTAAGGTGAATTGATGAGGATCTGTGCATTGTGTTATGTCTGATCACAGTTTGACTAGCACAGTCTGGAAGTGGGTTGTGCAGGATGAGAGCAAGCAGCCTAATTGCTCTCTCCGCATCAGCAGCATCTATAAAGCATCCTGGGAATTGCTCGCCCTGCGTTCAGAGCAGCTGGTCACATGAGCCTGGATTTTCAGTTCAGTTCATTAGTCAGCCATTTTGGTCAACACCCTGCTTACTGCGCACAACCAATCCTGTCAGAACTCAGCATCCCGGCTCATCTAAGCAGATCCTGGAAGTGATTCTGCAGTTCAGGATTTTGTTAAAGCTAAATTGAAAATTTTGTTCATTTTTTTTCCTTTTGTATTTTTTTTTTTTTCTGCACAAAGGAGGAGGATTTTTCACTTACACATGCAGAGGCCAGTTTTTTAAAACCAGCTAAGGCGGCATCAGCTGTGCAGGATTTAAAGCCTATAGCTCAGCTGAAGAAGAAGGGGTAGGAGAGGGAAGATAAAAGGAGTAAAGCTGAGAAGACAGCATCATTTTATTTTGTTATGTGGTAGAAACTGTCTATGGGAAAAGATAGTGTAGAATTGTTTATCTTGAACAGTTGGTTCTTAAACCATAAGATATTTTTCCTTGTATGTGTTATTTTTTAACCTCCTGCACCCCTTGAGAGCTTTGTTCCAGAGCTTTGGATTTGGGGGGTTTGGGCGAGGAGGTTTTATTTTTGTCGGGTGTGTGTGTGTGTGTGTGTGTGTGTTTGTGTGTGTGTTGTGGTCCCAGCTGAGTCATCATGTCTGCTTTGACGCCTCCAACTGATATGCCAACCCCCACCACTGACAAGATCACACAGGCTGCCATGGAGACCATCTACCTTTGCAAATTCCGAGTGTCTATGGATGGAGAATGGCTCTGCCTGCGAGAGCTGGATGACATCTCACTTACGCCTGACCCAGAGCCTACCCATGAAGGTATGGTCAGACCCTGTCCATAGTATCTCACCAGCACCCTCATTGTTACAGCAGGCTGGGCGGGCCAGGGGCAGGTAGGAAGAAACCTTACTCTAACTGTTAACCACCTTCTCTACTTTACTGGGAAATAAATATTTTCCCTGCCCCCTCAGGTATCCTTTCAAAAGATGCTGGTGCTTGTTTAGAGTTCTTTGTCTTTAAGCCTCTAAAGAGAACATTTGAGGTCATTTATCACATCTGACCCTAATCGATAATGAAAAATCTATTAACTTTGATTATATACTGAACTATTACAGAAATCGCAGTGACTCTTAATAGAATAAGTTAGGACAGCCTGATTATAATTGTACATGATACAGTTGAAACACTCAAAGAATATCGTATCATCAGGTATAATGTTAAACAGGCTATGATATCTAGAAAAATATTTGGTCAAACATTATCGTTTTTTAAATAATATGGATTATTAGGTTAGGTGAGAAAGCAGTTTTACATTCAGTGCTTATTTAATGAATATGGACTCTTAAAAAAGCATAATGCCTGAAAAGGTTAACATGATTGATAAGGTAATCCCTACCTATGGAGTCTTTTGGCCATTGCTTTTTGCAGGTTATTTGTGGTCACTATGATGACCCATTTGAAATTTCCATTGTCACTGCCTTTGAGACTTTTGTGTAGTCTTGACTTGTCACTTTCTAAATTGTGAGAGATTTTTAGCTTCTACCCCTTAATTCTCTTAATACAATAAGGAAGAGAATTAATTTGAGTCATAGCTCCAAGTTATTTTGTTTGTTTTTAAGCAGTAATGGCCTCCTAGCTAGTGTTTATTCTGTGCCCTTAAAATAATAAAGAGAAACATGCTCACAAATGAGAGAAATTCTTCATAAACCTTTTCCTGATGTTTAGGCATATCATCTGCAAGACAGAGGGTAGAGGGGAAGTGCACATAGCAGATTGCATTAGGGAAAAGTGATTCCCTGCCCTTGACCTGGCCTTGCAATCTTTCCATGACTCAGATTTCACCCATTGTGTCTGCTAAGAATTTTATTTTCTCGGTTAGACTTAGCCTTGAGCAAGTATTAGAGAGGGTTAACCTCACAGAACACAAAGCAGTCATTTGGGGTGTGTCTTTAAGGTCAGTATTTAAGTCGTTTTTAAGACCCTCTGCATCTTGGAACAATTGGTTTGTCAGTTGGCTGCTTCCTTTAGCTCTAAGTTACAGAATGCACAAGGTAGAAGACATCAGCTGGAATTCCACACAATGACAGTACTATTTAAAACAGCCTTTGGGGATGAAAAATACATTTTTAGCAGGCTACCAAGAAATCTTTTACCAAATGTCTCAATTGGCATATTTTGTTTTAAAAAATATTCCCATGCATTTTGAAGTTGTGCAATGTGAAATATTCCCCTAATTGTAAAATCCAGTGTATCACTGTCTCAAAAATAGTTCTGAACAATTTTAGTACTTTAACTATGTATTTGTTTTGTGAGCGAGATTCCTATGACTGAGCAAAAGTGAGCTATTTGGTTTATGTTAGCATTTGTAAAGAAGAAATCTGTTACAGAAGAGAGCTGTAACCTAAACTATAAGTGGCACATCCTTTGATTAAGGAAACAGACAAATGAGAAGTTCCCAACCCCTTAGAATCAACAATAGAGGATGTGAAGGAAATAGAAAATGCTGACAATGAACTTTGGAATTTTGTCTTAAATTTGGCAAGAAAAGCAAGAATTTCAAATGGTTGAAAATAGAAATAGTAAAAGAAAGCCCAGGTACAGGAAAGCATCTGTAGGCGTGGTGATCTAGGCTAGGGAACCAGGTGGTACTTTTATTTCCTTGCTCCACTGGCTAATTCTGGATGTATAAACATTCATTTAGTCCCAAGAAATGTCTGCTTTAACATTAATACCAGTGACAATTGTTAGGTTTAATTCAGCTATCAGCATTTAAGTGGTGGTCACCAGGCCAGTGATAATGTCAATCTCACCTTGTTGACAAAATGGAGCACCTGGCGCCTGGACACACAGGAGTATTCATAGAATGCTTCAGTGACCCACAGAGGGAAAGACATCTGACCACCCAGGTCCTACAGTGGGGCCCCCTGACTCCCACAAGAGAAAGTGGGCAAAAGCATAATGTACCCTCTTAAAATGATAATATAGGCGGTGTAGCCTCAGCAATAGAAGCTTTGTGGTTTCCAACTTCTGTTCTCTGAAAACAGTTCCTGCTCTTCACTGCAGCCCACAGTGTAGGCCGGAACCTAGTTTCTGCCTAGCTTAACCCTTAAAAACACGGAATAAAAATATTCACTCCATTATTTTCATGCTAATAGTGGTCAAGGAGGATATCTCTGTCTATTTTTAAATACACTTTTTTAAAAACCAGGAGCAAGTCTACAAATCTTTATTATGAGAACATTTCCCCTAAAGACAAAAGCCTAGGATTGTTTCACAGGGGAGGAGAGGGTTCAGGAAAGGCTTCATCCAGGAAATGAGACTTGGGCTGGACCTTGAGTGATAACTAGGTGATCACCAACCAGTGCATTTCAAATAGTGCCCAGTGAGCTAGCTCAGCTAGGGAATAGCAAATAGTTGGGAGTGGTTCCTCCCTGATAATAAATTAAGAGGATTAAATGAGAGAGTTAATGTTTTTACAATGTTAATCCTATATACATTAGTTTTTTGTGTAATAGTTATTCATTGACCAGAGGTTTGAATTGCAGCATTTGAAGCCAGATTGCTAAATATATTGCCATTTTAATATTTTTGTTTTTATATCTAACATTCTGGAACAGTATTAAGGTGAACATTAGTAGTTTAAATTCATGTTTTAGCATTGTTCTTTCTCAGAGCTCTATAAACAAGAAAATAATTGGTTAAAAATAAAACACAGTAAGAAATACTTGTTTTCCTATTAACCTTCTTTTAAAGATGGGAAATCCAATATTGATGTGATGCAGGATGATCAGTTTAATGAAGTAAAGCATACCATTTGGTTACAAAGACAACTATAAGCTTTGAAATTACTTTTTTGACTTAGAAAAGTTCCTTCTCAAATACAGATAATGAGAGAAGGACTATGAAGAAGTGATCTATTGGACAGACACGTTGAGAACCTTAGCTCATGACTTTGGCTTTAGGTTTACTGTAGATGGCAGACTTCATATATGTTGTTATTTCATAACTCTGCAGTTTCTCCCTGGTAGTTGTATTTTGTTTTAATGTTCATTTAAGATAGCTGGCATTTATACTGTAATGTATAAAGAGAGAACTTATATGAAACATCTGTGAGTATAGTAATGAGACTGCACTACACACAAGGAATGTGTTTTGGTCTGTGAGTTGGTCAGAAATATGTGTTGGGCAACCCTTGATGAGTCCAGGTCTAGGGACTAAGAAAGACAGCCCTTGCCCTCTGAGTTCACCCTCAAGGTAAAGAGATGAAACAAAGATGTCAGAAGCTGCTATAAAAGAAGTATGAACTACTTAGTTGCCAAAGGACAACCCTGTTTCTTAGGAACCAGGATGTGGAATTCAAAGCTATACAGCACTTAGTGATCACATTTCCCAAAGGAGTATGTGTGCACGTTTGGCATCAGGCTTTTTCCATTCAATAGGGAATACTCTGCCAATAGGACATACTAGTAAGCAAGGAGAAATACCCTGAAGGTGAAATGGAAAGTGTTTGTTAATCAACCACTGGCAAGTGTCTGGTGCTGAGGTAACTCCAATGACATTTACTAAGGTACTTTCACTCCTTGATGTCACTGCATGCTAGTATAACCCCTTCCTGCCTGGGAACTGCATGTGTTTCAATGAAAAAAAAGTGTACATCCCAATAGGCATTTTGGTAGGTGAAGCCAGATGGCTGTTTACCAAAAAACTTCATAGTGTAACATGGGGTTCCACGAGCAGACTCTCCTTGTGGGTTCTTGTCTCACGAAGTTTGAAGAATAAAATTCAAGGACTAAAAGGACTTGTTAGTAAAAGTGTGGGAATCAATTGGAAGCAAATACAAACTCCCACATAGGGAGGGGTTCCCCAGGGGGTAACCAACCAAGCCTCTTTGTCTAAGACAGTGGTTCTCAACCTTCCTAATACCGCGACCCTTTAATACAGTTCCTCATGTTGTGGTGACCCCCAATTTCATTGTTACAAATTGAACATAATTAAAGCATAGTGATTAATCACAAAAACAATATGTAATTATATATGTGTTTTCCAATGGTCTTAGGCGACCCCTGTGAAAGGGTCGTTCGACCCCAAAGGGGTCACGACCCACAGGTTGAGAACCGCTGGTCTAAGGTTTTTAAAGGCTGGGAGTTCTTTGTCAATGTAGCTTCCTTCTAATTGTTTTGGTCTGTGAGTTGGTCAGATTCCGTGCTTTCCTAATTGGTGACTCTTTTGCAGGGTATCAGTTCCAAAGTCAAAGCCCATCCGGTGTTCCCCTTTTCCTCTTTCCCTTGTAACATTTCTCTATCCCCTGTGAAAGTATGTTTCCCTCTTCCCTTGTGACATTTCCCTATCCCCTGTGAATGTATGCCTTCCCCTTCCCCTTATCTTGTCACATTTCTCTATCCTCTGTATAAGTAAGATAAGCATTTTGTCAGCACCAAGCCCTCACCTATGCATTCCTCTCCCATGGACCCCTCTTATTCCCTAACTGCCTGTCCTGTCTTTAAAATTCCTTTCAATAGCATGAATTCACTACAGTCTGGTGCAGGGTTTTTAATCCTGGGATCCATGATCCTAAAATTATATGTAAAATCTTACATTTGTGCATTTTTTTTCTGGGAGAAAAATCCTTAGTGTTTATTAGAACCCCCAAAGAAAAAAGTAATGCTTGAAAAACATGCAATTTTTATCATAAGATCAGCCCTTCATTCCACATATTCATAATTTGTGCCCCACACTGTGCTAGGTCCTAAGGTACAGCATGGTGAGCAAGCTAGGTCCTCTGTGTGTGCCACTTATCGTTTATGTTGCAGCCCTCATATATTTTCTGTCCCCTATTTCTCCAGGAACTCAAACAGCACCATTACAGATGCTTACATGAACCAAACACCTCACTCTTGCTCCAAAAACAAATATATACTCAAAGTACTAAAATTGTTCAGAATTATTTTTGAGACAGTGATACACTGGATTTTATAATTAAGGGAATATTGCATGACTTTAGGATGTGAATACTTTTTAAAGTAAAATATGCAAATTGAGATATTCGCTAAGAGACTTCTTGGTAGGCTTCTAAAAATGTATTTTTTATCCCTTAAGGCTGTTTTAAACAGTACTGTCATTGTATGGAATTCATGTCTTCCAGCTAATGTCTTCCAACACCTGTACACATTCTGAAACTTAGAGCCAAAGGAAGAGTCCAACTGACAAATAAATTGTTCAAAGATGCAGAGGGTCTTAACTGATGAGTGAGGGGTGGGGTACTTCAAACAAGTACAGTTGTGATCCTTGCAGGGCAGTGCTATCAAACCAAAAATCTTAGGGAGTTCCCAGGGAGATTTCCAGTTGAAGTAATATTTGAGCTCTGACCTAAAAGATATGCAGGAGTTATCTGGGCACTAACTGGAGGAAGTGGAGTGGGGAGGTGGGGAGACAGCACTTGCAGAGACACCCCAATGTTACAACTGACAGATTTTCAGTATATATGTTCTGCCTCTTTCCAAATTCCCTTTCCATTAAATTTTCACCTTTTTATCAGAAATATTAATAAAGCCACATTCTCTACTAGGCTCAAAATGTTAGGGGTAGTAGATTTTTTTTTTCTTCTGGGTATACACAATGTTAATTTTTTAACATTAAAATCTGAAGTGTTTTAACAATGAAGTAGAAAAATAAAACAACTAATACCCTTAATGAATATCAGTAACATACAATTTTGTGATTTGACTTCCTATTTTCACTTCAAAGAAAACAATAAGCATGTAATGGTCAAATTGACATTCGAGGATATATAGTAAGTGGTAGAGCCAGGATTCAAACACAGGTAGCTTTGGATCAACCTGTGAGACAGCACTCCTGTGCCAGAATCCACTGACCATAAGTCCCCAGTAGACGTGATGTACTGTATCTTGTTTAGAAAATAGCAGTTTAGTATAATATAATTTGTTGTTTACAATATGGGGGCTCTGCTAGTAGAGTGTATGTGTGTATATATATATATATATATATATATATATATATATATATATACACACACACACACATACATACAGTGGTAAAGCCTTTTTGGAAATAACTTCATCAATGTGAATCAAGAACCTTAAAAAATTAATTCCCAGTGATTATACCAGACATTGATCCTAAGGAAGTAATCAGAGAGAGAGGGGGAAAGTTTGTGTATGTATATTTATCATAGCATTATGATGTATTGTAGCAAAATCTTAAAAGCAACTTAAATAGCCTAACAGGGAAATTGTTTAATAAGTTGTAGAACATCTATACAGTAATCACTAAATATGGTATTGAGGAAGAATATTTAATGACACAGGATGTTGGTTAGAATATAATAAGTTTTAAAAGCTGTCTCCCAAGCCACATGTACACTGGGATCATAATTTGTCGTAAATGTAGTACATACACACAAGTGAAGGGAAATGTACCAAAAATGTAAAAAGTGATTATTTCTGGACAGGAACTACAGGTGATTTTTATTATGTGTGTATACTTTTTTATGTCTTACAAATACTCTACAAGAGCATATATTAATACAATCAGGAAAATGCAATTTTTAAAAGAAAAAAGCTTATGGAAACTAGGTGTGCAATCATCCCTCCATCTGACTCACTAAGCACCTTCTGTGACAGAGTTTCACGCACCCGTGAACAGGAGCAGTCGCTTAAAAGTGGAGCTACTGCTTTGGATTTGATTTCCAACATAATTTTTATATACTCTTATAGGACAGTGGGTTTTTCTAGGTCCCGGGCCCGTGTTTACTTACTGCCGTGTTTACTTACTGCCGTGCTTTGTTTTTGAAACTGTCCGAACGCTACATGCAGTGTCTACACTTAGATGCAGCTGGCGCAGCCTTTTATTTATTCCTTTCCTGAGAGTTCAGAGTCATTAGGAATTTTTTATTTTATTCTTTGCTTTAAATAATGACACATCTTTTGTCCTCTGCCCTTGGGGAAATAACTGGAACATTTGTTGCCACCGGCCCAGTTAGCCTCAGATTTACATTGTCGGGTTCTCCGAGTTAAGATTACCAGTACACAAGGCAGTCTTTGTGAATTTCCCAAAGCAAGAAGATTGTAGCTTTTAATCCCATCTCAGATGCCTACGGGGCAAAGTTCTTTGGACAAGGTTCATCCCTTCTTTTCACTGTGCTCTGGGAATAGCCTAGCGAGACACCCTTTCAAGGTAAGTTTTTACCCACCTGCCTCCAAGATTTTATAAAATCCTAAAATTGGGGGTGGCATTTGATCTGTAGTTAATCTTTAAACCACAGTAGAGCTGCATGATGCCTCTGAACTGACCTCTGATAATGTGCAGTCCCTAATAGCAACTTTCTCCTTCCCATTTCAGGTCTGCTTTCTGTTTCTCTCCAACTCTGTATACTTCTGCATTGGCGTCGCTTCAGTGCACTGTCATTCATCACAGTGACTTACTGTCTATTGGCGAGCCTTTTCTGGGCCTTCTTAGAATGGAGCTTTTACTTTAATCTTTAATTTGTGGCTTTTTTCATGGAGTTCACTTTAACTCTTCTTGGGTTATCAGCTTGCAACACTAGAAGGTCATTTGTCCTAAGCTAACTACGGACATATTTATCATTTTCCAGAGGTAAATGCTACACCAGTTTAGATAACTTCTACTCAGTGATGGAGCTCAGATTGGGATGGAAGTTGTCGGATTCCCAGGCGCGGGTGCCTGAGAGACCTAGCAGGAGAGAGCAAATGCTGTCATTCGAGAGCACCCACAGTATTCTCTGCTCTTCAGTTGTGGTTCTGAATAGTTCTGGGTTTTTTGGTAGTGGCTCTTGTTTTAGGGGGAGTTGGAGAGTGTAATGGGCACAGTTTTCCGTTGTGGTTCCTCCAACTCCTACCTATCCACTGTGACCGCTAGGAAGTTGCATTTGAGTGCAGGGGAGTAAATACTAAAATCTGTCCTCTTGGAATTTTTGGTGTTTGAACTTTTCCAGGGAACACATAGAGGATTTGATGAGCTAGAAGCAACAGTAAGGAGAAACAGTGAAGCAAACTTATTACCAAATGGCCCCTAGTAATCATTTCTTTTTCATCATAATTAAATATTCCCAAAATAAAATGTATATGTCAGTGTGTTGACAATAATTGGGTTCCTTTAGAAAATATGTTTAGTATTGTTATGTGTGTATTTTAATTGAAAACAACTTTATTTTTCTAGCTATAGGAAAAATTGTGTTACAGAATACAGAAAATACAAAATAGTATAACTTATCTAAATTCTATCACCTATCTATAACCACAGTAAGATTTAATAACCAGATTCTGACTTTTTAATATATACACACGGAGTTCCCTCACAAGCTCATATAATTTTATGCATGTTAAGTCATACCATACCTGTATTGTGTGACCCGCCTTTTTTCCTCTGCAGTAACTTTCCACATCAGTAAAAGGAAATCTGTGTCACCTTGCTTAATTTCAGTTATTTGGATGTGACATGATGTCTTTGGCTCCTTATTACAGACATTTGGGTACCATCGGTAGTTTGGGTTCATCCTTATGTTTATAGTTTGAACACTTTACCAGTTTTCATTTTCAGAAGTAGAATTTCTGGGTCAAATAATAATGTATTTTAATTTTTTAAACAATTTCCAAGCTGCCATAAACATTTTTTAAAAATTTAATAGCATGGTTTGAACTTTCACATAGGTGGCTACTTTGCAACTCATTTTTGTCTTTTGCTGCTATAGTTGGTTGTGGTTTCTCACACTGTCTGAAAATCCGAACTTTCCAAAGGAAACAGTTGTGGTTTCTAGGACAGTTGATTCAGCAACTGTAAACTGCATGATACTGTTACATCTGGGGTGTGTGGTTTTTTTCCTTTAAGCTAGTGACAATGTCAAAAGCAGAAGAGAATGAATTTTACTGTTAATATACAATGAGAAATTTCACACTTTTCTAAGATTGCTATAATTTGCTTCCTGGGATGAAAAGACTGCTGAGATTTCGTTTTCCTTTCTCCTAGAGCAGTGGTCGGCAAACTGCGGCTCGCGAGCCATATGCGGCTCTTTGGCCCCTTGAGTGTGGCCACGAAGTTTCAATCGCACTGTACGTGCCCCCGCACGTGGTATTTTGTGGAAGAGCCACACTCAAGGGGCCGCAGTTTGCCGACCACTGTCCTAGAGCACTAAAACCTAGGGTGTGTATTTGAAACACTGCATTTCATCTGAGAATCCTGTGGTCTAGTCCTCTGGGCAGCAGCTTCCCCGTCGAGGTGTATCGGAGATGTTACCTCTGCCGCTGCAGCCATGCAGGCAAAAGGGCGGAGGCCCTCTCCTTTCCCCTTACTCCCCATCAGGCCCTATCCTCCCGGGCCTCCCAGTGTCACCGCCTTGCTCGCCTGACTTAGGAATCTATTTTATCTTCTCTCCTCTCTGTAATATTACTCCTGTCTGACCTTGTGTAATAGTTACTTAGTTCTCCTAAGAACAGTGTCTATGGACATTTCATCTTGGTAACTTCGGTACAAACTAACTACTAACTGCCCTACTAAAGTCCTTTGCTCACCATACGTACTCAGTAAATATGAAATGGCTCAAGTGTTGATAACTGCATTGAAAAGATCTACAGTTCTCTTGTGTCTTTCTCCTTTACTTTCACACAGAACACTTCATTTCTGACACTCTAGTCACCAAATGTGTGTGTGAGGCAGGGGAAGCAATTCTGCAGCACCAACTAGGTGTCCTACAATTTAACTCAATTCTGACTCTACCCAGAGATAGCATCAGATCCCTCTGATTAAGGGTACAGTCCCATGAAACTGCTGCCCCACTTCAAAGGCCAATCAAAAGTAGTAGTTCCCCAGGGTACTCACAACTTTTGTCCTACTTGGTTACAAGTCAGAGCTTCCCATGACATCTTCCCCCTTGAATTTGATTGTTTGCTAGAACAGCTCACAGGACTTAGGGAAACGTTAACATTTGCCAGTTTATTAAAGGATAGGCTAAAGAATGCAGATGAACAGCCGGGTGACGAGACACACAGGATGAGGTCTGGGAGGGTCTCAAGTGCCTGCTTCTGCTCCTGTGGAATTGGGATAGGTTTGGAACTCTGCACTGTTGAGATTTTATGGGGGCTTCCTCATGCAGGCATGATCAATTATACATTCATCTCCAGCTTCCCTTTCTAGCGAAGTGGGGAGAGCGGTGGGCAGGGATGAAAATTCTAACCTTCTAAATACAGCCCCATCCCAGGAAACATTTAGGAGCTCACCCAGATTTGAGTCATTCTAGCAAAAGGTGCTCCTTGTGCTCTTATCACATAGGAATTTACAAGAGTTTCAGGAGCCCTTTTGTCAGGGACTGGGGACGAAAACCAAATACATATTTCTTACAATAAATCGTAAGTTCAGAATAACTTGCTGTTACTTTTTCCAGAACCATTTGTATTTCCTTGCTGATATTTTTGTTTTTACTGTGCTAGGGGAGAAGATAGACCTTGGACTATGTTACTGATTTATTAGAACAGGACCTCTAGGCATTTTTAAAAATTAGCTTGACCGTTCCTTTGTTAATCTTTATCATGTTACCAAGAGAATTACATTATTGTTAGTTTAACAGCACCTCAGCTGTTACATTTGTCATTTGGTCTACTTACATTGATTTATTTTTTCCCTGTGTTCAATACTTAGTTTAGTGTGTGTGTTTTTAATCCTATTCCCTCTGTTTTTTAAAAGTTATGGCAAATAAAGGAATCCAGTTTGTGGCCAAATCCGAATATCGGGCACACGTTGGTGTCTTGTAAACGGTAAACTTGACATTGAGTATCTATGGTGTGCTAAGTACTTTAAATTTGTTAGCTTTTATTTTCCCAAAGTCCTTGAAAGAGTTTTGTCATCAGTAGTTGGGACTTCCGGAAGACTCCCTCAAGAAACTGTAATAAACTTTTAAAAAGTAGCACTCTAAATAAAAGACACCTAGCTTCAAAGCAAGAATGTAACTTGGTTATATTTGTCTCTAAACTTAACTGTAACTGTCTTCTTTAATAATATTACTGTGGAAAGAATTTATCAAGAAAGAGCAGTCTCACAATCATGTGTACATGAACAATGGAGAGGCGCCTGGAGCCCATTCAAGTGCTACCTCTCAGGAGGGAAGGTGCTTCAGCCAGTTCCCTCATCCATAGGAAAGAAGTGACGAGGCAGGGCCGGAGGCCTTTTTAGAGCAGTGGCCCCACCAACCAAGGTCTGTCTCGGTGTAAAAGCCAGGGCCCCTTCTACCAGAACACACTGCCGTCATTGCGTCACCATGTACTTACTGTAAGAACAATATTTGGCAATACAACCCAATTAAATATTTCCAGAGCTACATGAATTAGTCTGCTGATTTATTCACTCTTAGATCTGAAACAATGATAGTCAAGAAAATAGTAGAGTGAACCTCAAATAAGCTGTGCTTCCTAATTCAGAGTCCTTATACAGATCCAGTATTGTCTCATATCTTTTTTTTTTAATTTATCTTTATTGATGTAGGTATTACAGATGTCCCCTTTTTTCCCTTTATGACCCCCTCCACCCCATTTCTACCCCACCCCACTTCTCCCCCACCCCCCAGAACTTCACTGCAATAAAAAATGTCTTTGTCCTTATGCATCTTAAAAATAAGATTATAGTCTGTTAGGTACAGCGTTTTTGACCATTTAATCCAAGTGTGTGGAGAGGAGTGGCTAATGTTTCATTACCAGTCTCATGGCACACACACACAGTGACTCCTTTTCTTGTGAGTAGGTGTGTTCAGTGAGCACTGAGACACATTGGGCACAATTCTGATCAGTACAATTCTGAATTATACATTATCTATAGCAAAATTTTAATCCAGTCCTTCCTTCTGTATCAGCTAGCAAACCTTTAGATTACTCCTCTCTGCAATTTGTGAATATGTATTATAATGATACCAATTAAAGTTAATATAGTTTTTTTAGACTAGGCAGAACATGTTCAAGGCAATAAAGTATCATCCCTAGAAAAATGAAATGTTCTGGGAAAGAGACGAATTGTTGATGCTACCCACCCACCTTTTTGATTCATGATACTGTTGTCGTTATTGTTTTAATAATTTGAAGATACTCCAGAGGACAATTTTTTTTTTTTATAAATCCTTCAGCATGGTGTCCATTCTTTATTACAATAAAATCCTAAGCATGACAAGGTAAAGTGGAGAACAACGTCAAAAGGAGAAAACACACCTTTTACTAGTACCTTTTAGGGGAGGAGGGCTCTTTTAAATTGATTCCATTGCTCTGACACTTAGAACTTTACATTTTGTTTTCAAAACGAAAACATCCAGTTGAGCAGAAAAGTACTGTAGATGGGACATGCCAAGGGGAAAGTGGGGGAGACCCCTTGTACATACCACCCAGTCCAGCGCACAAATTCACTTTCCTGATCTCTGCACAGATCTTGGAGGATTTTTGTATTTTGCTTTAATAATGTAGATTTTTATTTTCTTTACTAGTGGCCTGGTGCACGGATTCGTGCACATTGAAAGGAAATCAGGAGTTCGTGCCCGCGTGCCCAGGGAGTTTCCACATCCCCGTGAGCCACCAGGAATTCACATGGGGAATCTGTCCTCCTCCCCACAGCTTCCTGAAAAAATATTTCCAAATATCCCTTCTGCGGCCAGGGTCCCGCCTTGCCAAGCTGGAGGTCCCTAGTGGACGCCTTGGGCCGTGCTGGACACTTTCCACTGCTCAGAGCCAGATAAGAGACACTCCAAGGTGAACAATACAAAATTGGGGATCTTGGGGGACGGGGGTGCTCTGTTGCCCACGCTCCCACCCTTCAGATCCATCTTTCTTTGACTTTTACCCCAGTTGTCAGTCGCCACCTTTGTGGACACTGTTATATTGCTACCTTCCTCTGTAGCTCCGGGGCAATCATTAAAGGATGAGATTTGGTCTCAATGCCTAAGGCAGAGTTCCAGGAGCTGGTGGTGATATCAGGCTCGTCCTGGTTACTCTGAGTGTCCACGCTTCAACCGTTCTCTGGAGATTGTAACTGCAGGCTTATGGGTTACAAGGGATGTAACAGTGCGCTAAGTGGCAGGCGGCTGAGGAGGAGCCCGGCCAGGGCCAGGTGCCACACTGCTCCCACTCATCCCGGTCCCGCTATGCCTGCCACTGCTTCCACTGCTTGGTAGCCTGCTGCGGAGGCGAGAGGCTCACGAAGCCACAGCTGCACTCGCCAGCCTGCGCTCACTCGCCAGGCGTGAGCCTGGCTTCTGGCTGAGTGGCACTTCTGTGGGAGTGCACTAACCACCAGTGGGTAGCTCCTGCCTTGAGCATCTGTCCCCTGGTGGTCATGTGTGCATCATAGCAACTGGTCAACCAGTCATTCCAGTCATTCCAGTTGTTCGGTTGTAAGAGTCGCTTAGGCTTTTATGTAGATAGATGTGACAAATATAGTTTCTAGTTCAAGAAAATAAAGAATAAGATAGGAATATTTACCTTACTGACTTTCACAAGGTCACCTAACAAGTCTGTAAAGTAAACTGATGTGATAGTTGATAGAGTACATTCTTGTGAATTTATAACCCTACATATAAACTTAAATCTGTAGCATATTGTCCAAGGAATATACCTGAAAATTACAAATACAAATATATCTATATATAATGTATTTTAACACTAACTTACTATAAATAATAGTAGCTAACATATTGTGCTTTCTCGGTATGAGACACTTTCTAAGTGCTTTACACATACAGATCCACATTGCAGAATCCAAAAAAGTTCTGAAAACCAAAAGTGGTTTTCATAAATTTGCCATAACTCATTTAGTACTAAAACATGACCTGAATTTACTTGAAGCTATTTAGAATTTTTTATTTATTTATTAGTCCCACCCAAGGATATGTTTCTATTGATTATTGATTTTTAGAGAAAGAGGAAGGCGGGGAGAGGGGGAGAGAGAGAGAGAGAGGAAGAGAGAGAGAGAGAGAGAGAGAGAGAGATAGAGAGAAACAGAAACAGCAATGTGAGAAACTGATCAGTTGCTTCTGGTATGTGCCCGACCGGGGATCGAACTTGCAACCTGGGTATGTGCCATGACCCAGAATCAAGCTCACACTTTTTTGGTATATGGGGCAATGCTCCAACCAACTGAGCCACCCAGCCAGGGTGAGGCTATTTATAGTTTTTATTGACTCTATTTAATTTGAATATTCATTTATTACCTGCAGAAATATTAATGTGCTTGATTGTGAAGTGCTGCCCCAGACCTACTAGTTCTACATGTTTGTGGGTCTCAGGTATATCATTTTACCTTTTTAAATAGATTTCAAAATAGATTTAGGCAGAAAATATTCAGATAAAGGATTTGGACCCTATGTTTACTCTTTTACTCCTCACACCAGTGCTGTAAGATAGGTATGTTGTTTTCTCTGTTATATAAGTGAGGAAACTGGCTGAGAAAAAAGAGATGGGCCACGGTCATACAACCAGTAAGGGGTGGAGCTGGGATGTGAGCCCAGGCGGCTGGCTCTTCTGTCTGTTTTCTGAACCATCATGCTCTCCTACCTCTGTTTATAAAATGACTTAACTTGGGATGTTGATGAAAGTTTGGGAATCTAACCCTGGTCCTCTGTGCTGTACTCCTATGCTTGGTTTTCTAAGGCATTAATTTCTAGACTTTTGAATTGGAAGGCTTATGGGGTACAAGGGATGTAACAGTGCGCTAAGTGGCAGGCGGCTGGGGAGGAGCCCGGCCAGGAGCCTCGTGTCTAGTAGGGTATAGACACTTGCATTCCTTTTATACTATTGCCCTCAGTGTCTGACCTAACCAGTAGTCTATATGTATCCAGTTTCCGAAAAGTTCTACTCTAATCATATCTCACATCACTTGATCCTCATCTGTTTCCCTGTTTTCTGAATTTAAATTTAAACTTTAACTTTTTATATATTGGGATCTTTTTTTGTACATCTTTGCAGAGTAATTGATTATATATTTGACACTGTACCCTTACAGCCCCCTTATTTAATAAACTAGTGAGAGAGTAGGACAAATGATATTCTTTTCCTAGGTGATGATTCCAAATTACTGCTTCAAACCGTATGCTGGCTTCTTACATTTTCAAGAAGGAAGGCTTATCATAGACACTGTAGTCTTTGCCCATTTTCTCATTTTTATTATGCTTCATCCTCTAAGAATTTCTCTTTACTTTCTGTATATTTACACATGAAATTCACATGATTTAGTGAGTTTAAATATGAATATTGCAGTTGTGTGTAATAATAGTTCCAGAGTTATTGAAGGATGAAGCTAAATCTATTTTTAAATTTTTCTATAGGTTCTCTAGTGATCTTATATTATATTTGTAATCTTTATATTCTTTCCTGTCCTTTTGCCTCACATGGAATATTCCATGTACAAGAACATTGAATTTATATAAGGGTAGAGGGTACTATACTTTTAAGCAAATAAACATCTGCCTTTATTGAATTATAAGTGAGTTATTTAGTGTCAGTCTTAAAGCAGTATCCTTTTGTTTTGAGAAACGAGAACTGTGGGGGTGAAGGGCGTTGGGGAAGGCATTTAGATTTTTGTTGTTTTTTTTTAAGAAGAGTCACTAGTTTGCATCATCATATTTGTCCTGCATGTAAAAAAATATTCCATATGTGTTTCAGCTTCATTGAAGTGATCAAAATAAATGTTGAATGAGGTCAACATTGTATATAATTAGAATGCAAAAAGCTTCATCTTGATTTTCTGTGGGCAAAGAAAAATCTGCATTACTTTTTTATGGGATATGAATCTGTTTCCTTTTATTAGGAATTTTGAAATTATTAATCTTAGCTTTGAAACATATTTAATAGAATTGATACCTGTGCTTAGTCCTCCAGGGGTGTATTCCCAGCCCTTTTCACTGTTAATCGCTGGTTTAAGTGGAAAGAGTTCTAGAAATCTGCCTTTCAGTTATCCTTTTTGAAACCTTGTTTTTGATATACTTTTCTTTCTTGGCTTGCATGACACTTTATCTTTCTTTTCCTTTCTTTTTGCCGTTTGCAAAGACTCTTGGGAGGATTTGACAGATTTGGTGGAGCAAATGCGTGATGATACAGAAGGTGCGTGCCACACCAACATCTTTCAGCTTTTTTTTCTTTCTTTTTAAAAAAATTTCTAACTACGGTTTGATTGTTTTTCATAAGAGGGGATATCATTAGGTTTTATTTCCCATGGCAGTAACTGGAGCAGTAAGCATGTTTGCCAGATTTTTCATATCGATACTTCATACGGGATTAGAGTTTTCAGAGTCTTGCATTTAAAATCTTTTTCCTTGTGGTTTCAACTAAAGTGGCATTAATCTATGTTTATACTGTTCCCTTTGAATATTTGTTGAATGACATGTTCAAAAGGGACTTTATTTCAAGATTACATCAAGTTTTTCTATGGCTTTTTTTTTCATTTATGTGTTGGGAAAATGTGAAACATTTTATCAGTCATGAAAATACATATATACATATTCATATGATGTATATATTTCTGTGAATCCCATAGTAGTCAAAACAAACATATCGCAGTAATCTCAAGTATTTGGCCTGGACGGTTGCTTTGATTTGTAGATTTCCGTGACATTGAGTACTTTCAGCTTGGTCATCATTCCTTGCTGGTGGAATTACATTGAAAAGTTGCACATATGTTGCAATGCATGAAGGTTCCCCAAACCAATCAATCTTCTGTAATTGTCACCTAATTTTAGGAAGCTCAGGGTGATTTACACATTTTACAATAGAAATGGAAAAATTGAAGTTTGGCTCCACTTCACTACATCATTTTACATTCTCCCTTTGCCTGGGCATTAAAGGTCGCCAGCTTCAGTGCACGCGCCCTCTGATCTGCCCAGACTGGCCTTTTCACTGACTGTGTGAGCTGCCCTCAGCCTCCTCTCCTGACTTGCTCCTGTGAAGTCCCGCCCAGAGCATTCACTCCCTTTCTCCCTTCCCCCAGCCACCTGCACCGCCCTTCAGTCCAGGTGAGAGCTCTAGGAGGGTCCCTGGCTGCTTTGGCCCACATTCATTTCTCCATTCACTCAGGTCCTGCAGAACTTGGAGTTTAAGGCTCTTTCCTTATATTCTTGTATTATCCTAAAGGATAAAATCCCTGAGAGCAGAGATTGTCTTAAACTTCTTGGTGTTCAAATCAGACCTGGGGTGGTACACCAGACAAAACTAAGACAGTTTTCATTCTCCAGTGCTGCCCAGTAGTTTCTTCAGCACTTTACTTTGAATGAGTAAATTATCCTGAGTTTTATCTCATTTCCTATAGTGAAACTTACCTTTTTATTATATTCTTGATTCTGCTTTTAGTATAATTAGTTATATATAGTTCAGTGAAAAAAAACAAATCAGTATTACTTGTTGACAATTCACAGACAAGAACAAAAAGACGAGAGTATAGATTGATTCAGTGAGTAATTTTTACTATTATGTTAGCTGCTATTATTATTTTCCAGGCACCACATGGGTTTAAGGTTTTGATTTCTTTAGTAGACTAGGTACTAAAGAAAAATGCTACATAAAAGCCAACAAGTCTATGCCTTCTTAAGGAATCCTTCCCCGTGACTCAACCCTGGTAAAATTCTATTTTTCTTAATACAAAGTACTACACTACTGCAAATATCAAGCCTACTGTGAGAGTCAGCCTCCTTTTCCATTTTGTGTTTGCTGGAATTTTTGTAAATGATTATCATAGGTAAAATTTAGAAGGGAATTAAGATTAACTGTAACATTAGAGCCCATAAAAAATCCAGATGTGAATTGTGTCAGTACTCTGATTATCTTAGTAGATTATCTGTCAAGTGGAATATGGTAATGTTGGCCAAGAACTGTTTATAGAAAAACTTTTCTGGAATGTAGTTTTTAAAAAAATGTTTTTTCAGAATGGGTGGAGGGAAATGGCTTTACTTGTTAACTTTTGAGTCATGTCATCCTTGTCTTCTTTTATATCATTTTACATTTTGTCTCATGTCAGTTATGTGAAATACCAGAAATTTTACTGTCTTATATAACTTTGAGCTTTTTAAATGAGTACTTATAGCAAAAATAAGTATGTTATAACACGCATAGCAGCTCAGGGTCTGGGGAGGATCCTGGTTTCAAACCCTGGGAAAGTATGTGGACTCAGATCTTTTCCAGAGACCTTCACTGCTGAGCTGTTTCACTTCTATTTCTTACCTGTTCTATGGATGTGCCATAACAGTTGACTTTTTAATAGATAAAATGTTAACACTGATTTCCAGACTCCTGAAAAAATGCTTTTAAAAATAACAAACTCTAGGAAGTTGCAGATTTGAACTTTGTTTTTCAATTTTGACAAGATCAAAGGTTTTTCTGGGGAACTGATTTCTCACAGTGATGGTTGGTTTTACATTCAGTGTGTCTGTAGCTCATGTCTAGTAGAACATGAAGTGTCTTCTCAAGGTGATCAGTTATCTCGCATCTCATCTCATTATTTGTAAATTCGTGTCTACAAGTTTTGAAACTCACTAGAAAATTATGATTGAATGAAAAATCGCATAATTTACATTTTTAGTTTTGCTATAAATATTGAATTCCTTTTTATACTTATTACAAGCCTTGTAAACAGATTCTGTGAATTTTCAGTTTCCCAGATTACTCTCCATCTCTCTGAGCATTGAAATGTTTGGGACATTACTTGAATTAGGGAAATAATACAGCCATGTGAAATGTCATCTGGTCAAGATTATATTCTGGTTCCTTGGACTACTTCCTTTTGGGTTAAGATTTGATGTCCATCGTCTTGAAAAATGGAAGGAGCATATCTAAGAGATTTTCTCAGCATCTAGCACTGTGTCATATAGTCATTCAATAAAGGCTTATTTTAAATTAACTAAAATTGTCATATTTATGGAGGACCATAATACTTTTAATAGCTAACAATTTTTGTGCTTAGTATGTCCCAAGCATTTCTAAATAGTTAACATATGTGAACTTGTTTAATCTTCAAAAGCCTATTATCCTTTTATAAAGATGAGAAAAGTGAGGCCTACAGAATAAGAAACTTTCCCTGTGGGATACTACTCAGTTATAAAAAAGAATGCTATTGGCATGCAACAACCTGAATGAATCTCTAAAGAACTATGCTGAGTGAAAAAAAAAAAAAAAGCCAACTTAAAAAATCTACATACTATATGATTCCATTTGTATATTATTCTTGAAATGATAAAACTTTAGAAATGGAGACTAGTGGTTGCCAAGGGTTAGGAGAAGGTGGGGGCTGGAGGGAACTGGGTTTAGCTATAAAAGGGTGATATGAGAGATCCTTATATTGATGGAACATTCTGTATCTTGACTGAAATTTAATGTCAGAATCCTAGTTATGATAATGTACTCTAGTTTTGCAAAGCGTTGCCTTTGGGGGAACTAGACTAAGGGTTTGTGGTATCTATGTATTACTTCTTTTTTTAAAAATATGTTTTTATTTATTTTTTAAATATATTTTTATTGATTTCAGAGAGGAAGGAAGAGGGAGAGAGAAATCAAAACATCAGTGATGAGAGGGAATCATTGATCGGCTGCCTCCTGCACGCCCCCTACTGGGGATTGAGCCAGCAACCCAGGCATGTGCCCTTAGCCAAAATCGAACCCGGGACCCTTCAGTCCACAGGCCAATGCTCTATCCACTGAGCAAAACTGGCTAGAGCTATGTATTATTTCTTATAACTGCGTGTGAGTTTTCAATTATCTCAAAATAAGAAGTGTTAAAAAAAAAAGAAGAGGAGAAAAGAAACGTTCACAGAATCACACATCTTGGGAGGAGTTCAAGTTGTGTTCAGAGCTCAATGCTTTTAACCACTGCACCAAAGTCTTTAAAATTTTTTTTTATTAAAGATCCACTATAAAAGTATATTTTCATCAAAACTCAGTACACACATAATTTATTTGTATATATCTAAAGCAAAAGGCCCATGAAACGGTATGTAACCTTACTATGTGGAACATGCTAAATCGATTTTATACTGCACTGAGGGGTGTGACCTTTAGTTCAAGACATTCCAGAATCCTTTCTGCCTCTCTGGTATGTATCCATTTCATCCCTAGCTACTAAGTTATATGTCATTCCTGAAATGACTGGGTTCTGTTCCCAGCCTATACTTGCTGGCATCTTTTAAAGGCTGGGCCACTAACCTGTGTCCACCTATTTCCCTTTAAACCATCTCCTGGTGAGAGCATCTTTTCTAATAATTAATGCTATTCTTATGCTAGTGATTATCCAACCCTGAATTTTAATTTGTATTTATAATGATCTGGTGAAAATTATGCTGAGAATGCTTTCACATAAATATCCTTTCCTGTATCCAAAACCATGCTGATTTTACCCCTTATCTCCAAAACAGTTACTCAGTCTTTTCATTTCTATTTCCAGCCTCACAGGGCAAAAACCTTGGGTTATTAGGAGAGGCAGAAGTTTCTCTTGAGCCTGCAGCTAAAATTGGCTTTAGCTCAAAACAATCAGCATAGCACAGAGGCACATCTTGGGCAACTCATTGTGGACCCTCACATATCAATACTATATTCTTTGTTATTGCTAAATAATATTCCATTGTACGTATCATTTTATGTATCCAATTGTTACCAGGAAGACGATGAGACCTCGGTTCTTATCTTCTTGAAGGAAAAAATTCAGTATAGAGACAAAGTGCAGCAAAGCAAGCAAGAATTTATTGGCAGTAGCAGAAGCACATTGAGGACAGTAAAACAAGGAAGAGCATAGCATAAGAGAAGCAACTTAAGAGCATAGATGGGGCTCTTTAGCTTACTGGGAAGCAGAGAAAAGGGGGCCTTGGAGACATGTTCAGGGGGTTAGCACCAGACGAGCTGCCGCTGCCCATTGCTCCTCTGGTTGCAAGTCTCAGGGAGTCCATTAGAGTTTATATGATGGTGCCTGTCGGGGAAACCATGGGGAAAGGCATGGCATGCTCCCCAGAGGGAGAGCCTGTGCTGGGACCTCCGTTCTAAGAACTTTTAAGGGTGGAGATTTCAGGGGTAGTCCCTGGGGAAGATCTTAATAGAATATTCATCAGCTTTCCAGGTAGGTCTTTTCAGGGTCATGGTCTCCACTGATTGGTCGGAGCCAGGGCAGGGGGTCATTAGTCACTGCAGTTGGTCCTCGAATCACCTGCCTGGTTTTGCTGCTTTTCTGGGCCTGGAGCTGAAATGCAACTGAGGCCTAGATTCGTTTAGGGAGGAAAGGTTGAGGGGTCCAAACTCTATGACTAGCGATATGCGAGGGGAAGAAAGGTTATCCTTTGGGCGAAGTCCTTGTTTTCTCAGTGTTGTCCATTGGTGGGCACCTGGGGCTTTCCGCCCTGGTGACCTTCTGTACCTGGCCTATCGTCCTTGCTCTGCTCATGTGTAACTGCTACCACACATTCATCAGTTGAGGGGCATTTGGGTTGTTTTCACTTTTTGGCTATTACGAATAGAGTTGCTATGAACATTCATGTATGAGTTTTTTATAAATGTACGTTTTCATTTCTCTTAGGTATATACCCAAAAGTGAAACTGTTAGAATCATATGATACCTATGGTTTAACCTTTTAAAACAGTCTGGCAGTTTTCCAAAACAGTTGCATCATTTTATATTCCTACCAACAGGGTTCTAATTTCTCCACATTCTCATCAACACTTGTTATTTTGTTTTGATTTTTTTTTATATCCATTGTGAAGTTGTATCTCATTGTGGTTTTGATTTACTTTTCCCTAATGAGCATCTTCACATGTACTTATTAGCTGTTTGTATATCTTCTCTGGAGAAATGTCTGTTCAAATCCTTTGCCATTCTCTTCTGGTTTGCAGAACAGTGTGACTCGCTGTCACTCTTAGCTATGACTTTGGGTTCACTTCTGTAATCACTATTAACTAAATGAGCCACATGACTATAAGAGTAATGACAATTTTTTCATGTGGAAATTAGCAGTTTTGAAGAGATATAATGAAGACCCACACATTCTTGAACTTGGATTTGAAAACCAAGTAATATAGTTCATTTTGTAGCTACAGTCATTTCTACAAGTTTTTTTTAGGTCCACTGCCCTGCTGTGTTCCTCATCCAAGTAATTCCCACCACTGTTCATCTAATCACCAGATCTAGAAATGTGAAAGTTACTCTCCATTCTTTCTCCTTCCCTCATATCCAAGGGGTCATCCTGTTGTAAAATCCTGACATTCTACCCCTGGGTCTTCACTCTTCTCCACACAGCACCTACTGCTCTGCCTGCTTCCATTTCTCATTGCTTCTCCCCAACTATTGCAGTAGACCCTCACTTGCTCCTCAGCTTTCAGTTCTTGTACCCTTCTAATTCATCTCCCCCTGGACTACTAGAATGGCTTCTCTAAACTTCAAATCTATGGCATCACACCTCACATTAAAATCTTACTGACTTTAAGGTAAAATCAACATTCCTTCGACTAGGTTCTTAGCAGTCTCTCCCTTACCTTTTTCCCTTATCTCATCGCTCAACACTTAGATGCATCATAAACCTTTGACATTTTTTGTTCATTTTTCTTAGTATGCCATGTTCTTTCATACTTCTATGCCTTTACCCAAGCTGTTCCTTCCATCCTACTCCCTTCACAACTCTACTCCTTTCCTTGCCTTGCCTGATTAATTTCTTTCTGTCCTTTAAGATTGAACTCAAAAGTCTCATCTTCTGTTAGCAAAATATATGACATTAGTGATTTCTATATATTAATTTTGTACTCTGCTACCACTGTGAATTATTATATTTTTGTAGAGATTTTAGTTTATTTTTGTCTGATTTTGTGGGTGTAAAATCAGATTGTGCAAGAAGAATAATATTTGATCCATTCATAAAGTTTATATGTCTCCAATTTCTTTATCTTTTTTTTTTTAATATATTTTATTGATTTTTTACAGAGAGGAAGGGAGAGAGATAGAGAGTTAGAAACATCGATGAGAGAGACATCAATCAGCTGCCTCCTGCACATCTCCCACCGGGGATGTGCCCGCAACCCAGGTACATGCCCTTGACCAGAATCGAACCTGGGACCTTTCAGTCCGCAGGCCGACGCTCTATCCACTGAGCCAATCCAGTTTCGGCTAATTTCTTTATCTTTAATTTCATTGATCTTCCACCCTCAGTACAATGTTAATAGCCATGTTAATGGATATTTCTTAATTTCCTTAAAATTCTATAGAGTGAATAAACATAAGTTTAAAAAAAATCCTCATCCTCTGAGGATTTATATATATATACCTCTCACTTAAATTTGAATGAAAAAATAGGGGACCAGGTCAGGTAGCTTTTTTCTATGCATATTCCTGTAATGTCCTATTTATATTTTTGTTAGTGTTCTTATTGCTGTGTTTGCAGTGCTTCTCAAACTTTTCCACAGAAGTACATCAATGATAGAGGAAATTGAATTGGACCTACAGCCTGCCTGAAATGCTACCTTAATATCATGTCTACTGTCTTAGCCTTAAAAATATGTATAAAATTTACATTTGATTCCATACAGTGAGTATTATATTTGGTTTAATATAAAAACATTTTAATTTACTTGTCCTGAAATAAAATTGATCTTGTCCAAGGTGATAATGTTTATCCCAAAATTTCAAGTATTTTCTATAAGCTTTCCTGTTTTGTTCTCCAGTTTCTGTATTATCCAACATTAAATATAATAAATAATACCCAGTTTATATTCACTATTAATTGAAGAAAATGAATGAATGAATAAAAGTTCAGTTTTGAGATTAATAGTCTTAAATGATAATATTGTGAAAAATTAAAATTTTAATGACTTTTTCATAGAAAAAGTATGACTAATGACATTGTGAAAGTCATACATTTTTAAAAAATCATTTTCTGGCCTATGGGATATAATGAAACTTTATTTAACTTTCTGTAGTTCTAAGCATAAAATATACATAAAAGATCACATAAGTATTCAGTTCATTGAATTTTTACACACTCAACAATTTCACATAGTTAACATCCATATCAAAAAACAACTTTACCAGCTTCTCAGAAGCCCCTTCATGCTCTCATCTTTTTAACAGCATATATTAGTTCCACAAAATCATTTTATACTTCGGTCAAGACAACAAATTAATTGAATCAAGAATTTCTTATTCTGTGACAAATCAAATTAATGATTTAGTATTCATAATTAGTAGCCAATATAATAAAATAAAAAATAATTAATTTTTAAGTACTAATTCTTTTCAGTAGTTTAATTTAGTACTAACCAGAAAACATAATTAAAATTATTTGTAATGACCATTACTCTTATGTACTACGCAGCACAAAAATGTAGATAATACACATTAAATAATAATCAGTTTTATTTATGCTTTAAGCAATAATGAGCAATGCATTCGAGTTCTTATGTATAATTGTCAAATTACCCTGATTTTTGTTTGACTTTTAAAATTTTGTTTAGAGCAGTAGTTCTCAATCGGGAGGGAACCTGACTTTGTCTCCCAGGAGACATTCTGCAATATCTGGGGATCTAAAGACACTCTTGGTTGTCATTATTGGAAGGTGCTACTGACATCCAGTGGGTACAGGCCGGGTTGCTGCTAAACTTGATTCACACAACTACATTCCCACCCCCACCCTCACCCCCACAAAAAAAAAAAAAAAATTGTGGCCCAAAATTATTGCTGAGGTTAAGAGTAATATTTTCTAAAGAATGAGATTGTTTGTGTTTGATTCAGTTTAATTCAGGTAGGGTCTAGCACCATACTAATGGAGTCCAAGGTATTAGGAATTTTATTTCTCTAGGCACTAGTTCCATCTTTCTGCAGTTTATGCACCCCAGACCTCAACCAGATGTCTTGAACATTTCTGCTATGATTACAAGAAGAATGAGATGAGGCAATGTAAAGGAGCTGATAGAAATCTATCACTCTTTCTGGGAAAAAAAGTCTTAAAGCATAGTGTTTTGTACATACTCCCAATCCAGCTCTCCCCATGTTGACTGGTTCTCACTAGGTTGGAATCAGAGTAGTATATGCTTTGACTAGCAGCATTGTTTAATTTTGTTATTAGCTCCCTGACTGAATGGCCTACAGCTTGAGGCAGAGGAAATGGTTCCCTATGGCCAACTTCAACCCCATTTTCTTGCTGTCTGTTGGGAGGTATTAAATGGAGAATCCGGTAGCTGTCCACAACCATTCATGCATACCCACTCACCCCTGCTCTGTTTCTTTCACCACTAATTATGGGTCAGAAATGCTACCATAAGTGCTGTAACAATGTTGGAAATTAATATCTAATGCATTTGTTCTTCACAGCTGTTTTTCAGGGGATAGTGTTTTTTTAATACTTTTGTGTCCCCTGTGAGCTTATTCTATTCTTGACAATTTGACCTACCCTAACAAAGAGAGTCACATTTAAGGCATGGCAATATATACCAATTCTGACTTTCATAATAAAGTATTCTCTAAAAGTATTACTGCCCAGCCAGCGAGACTCAGTGGTCAAGTGTCAACCTGTGAACCAGGAGGTTACGGTTAGATTCTGGTGAGGGCATATGCCTGGGTTGCAGGCTTGATCCTCAATAAGAGACATGCAGGAGGCAGCCAATCAATGATTGTCTCTCATCATTGATGTTTCTATCTCTTTCTCCCTCCCCCTGCCTCTCTGAAATCAATTTAAAAATGAAAGTATTACCATAGAAAACACTACAGTAAACCACAATTTGTATAGTTGGAATTATAAACCTACAGTAAGTCCTTAAACTTAATGGAGATTAGCTTAGAATTTGACTATTTGATTCTGCTCATTTAACTGTGAAAGCAGATATAATTGAAAACATTGTGTGAAGAAAAAAAAACATTGTGTAAAAAAAATTGCTTGGGACAATTTAAATAAAGTAATGTCTGTTTTGTGTTGTGCCTTGTTTGTATAGATTTATCAGGATTTATCAGTACTTTTTGTCTTCCTAAGAAGAGTTAAAATATTTCATAGGTCTTTAAGCCTTTTATAGAAATTTGGTATAATTGCTATTTGGGGATATGTATAGTGGAAAGAGTATTAACTTTCTTATCAGATCCAGGTCCAAATTCTGCCACCTATGAACTTTGGCCTTGGACCACTTAACTGTTAAGGGCCTGCTTTACCACCTGAAAAGAAGGGATACTACTTAAATGATAGTCGTAAGAATTAAATAAGATAATCATGTAAAAGAATGGTCAGCAGGAGAGAAGGATAAGTATTGTTTGCAGTCATTGATTCATGGGTAAGTGGATAATAGTGGTCATGAGCACAGGGTTGGAGTTGGGGAAACGGGATCTGCACTCTGGTTCTGTCATCTATTACCAGCTGTCCACAGGGCCAGCCCCTGTACTCCCGAGGCCTCATTCTCCTTCTTGAAAATTGGTGCTGTTGGTAACTGCTCTCGCCCTGTCCCCCTTATTCTGCACACAATTTGTGAAGTGCTTTAAAAAATAAAACCAATGAGAAAGAAGTAAAGTACTTAAAGTTTGTTCCAAATATACTATTTGCATTATTGTAAGCATGTTGTAAGGAAGAACTGAGACCAAAATTGTAAGAAGCAGCCCACAGTACCTGACACAGAATACACACCAGTGAATAAAGTCTGGATTGTTCTGGATTCTGTTGATAAAATATGGTAGTTAGTCCCTTTCCTCACATAGTTTATCTGTCTGGTTGATGAGAGCCACACACTCTATTCTGAGTCTTTAAAAATTTGCAGATTGATTAAGTTCTAATACTGCATTGCACTAATAATGTTAATTATTTTTAGTTTATTTAATAATGCTTAGTTTAAATAATGATAATTAGTATTAATACTAATAATGCAAATAGTATATTTGGAACAAACTTTAAGTACTTTACTTTTTTCTCATTGTTTTTTTTTTTTTTTAAAGCACTTCACAAATTGTGTAGAAAATAAGGGGGACAGGGCAAGAGCGGAAGCAGACCAGTGAAAGTTGTGGAATAGCGTGCTGCGATGGGCGCCCAGGTTAGGGTGGTGGCAGAGTCAGTAGGGAAAATATGAAAAGACTGTATTCAAAGTTCAAAATTTGATAAAATAATTTTTACTGTTTCATCAAGGATATTCCTAAGGGAAACTGACTATTTTTTTTTTAACAACAAGTATATGACAGAGAAGACTACAATAACTAATAGTATAATTTGTTGCTACTGCCTTGATTCTTGCCAAGACAATAACAGTTTTATCCACCATTTCTTTTGCACCATCAATGCAAAAATCAACACCGTGGAATTATAGTGAATTTTAAAATGCACTATTTCCAGTAACCAGACATCATTTTCATCTCCTTTGGCTGCAGATCCGAATTATCTCATGGCTAATGAACGCATGAACCTGATGAACATGGCCAAGCTGAGTATTAAGGGTTTGATTGAATCAGCTCTGAACCTGGGGAGAACACTGGACTCTGACTACGCACCTCTCCAGCAGTTCTTCGTGGTGATGGAGCACTGCCTGAAACACGGCTTAAAAGGTAGGCATGGCCTCAGTGTGCCAATGTGCAGTCAGCTGCTTCCTAACAATACACATTCAAGAAGAAAAGCATTCTTTGTGGAGTCAAAGAATAAGAGGCTTGAATTAATATTAATCCACTGGAATGCATTTTATATGGATGCAGGCATATGGTTGACTTCAAGGACTTACAGGGCTTAGAAAACACAGATCATTAAATGCTAGAGCTGGAAGGGCCCTTACAAGTATCAAGTCCAGCCTGGCAGTTGTGTTTGACAGGTTGCAGAAGGGACTGGAATGGGATGTGACCTTCCCGTAGTCCCACAGTGAGTGGGGCGGAGCATGTGCTAGAACTAGGTCTTCTGACTCTGCTTCCATGCTTCTCCCACTTAACCACAAGCTTTTTAACACAGGACCTGGTCCTGTTCACCTTGGCTTCTCATACCTCCCCAATATTTGATACCTGTTTCTAGAGTATATATTCTTCCCTATTGTACCGGTTTCTTCATTATATCGCACAGCTTTAAGTACTATTAAAGTATCAAATATAGTAATAATACTTTAAGTATTAAAATGTCTTGTTATATTATAGAGCTAGTCCACAAATTCTTCCTGAAAGAGGAAGGACTAAGTCTTGGAAAGTAGGAGATTTTGATTTTCATAAAATGTTACAGATTCTGAAAGCATGAATAATTTCAGAAATATCTGGCGATTTAGGATTTGTTCCCAAAAAAGAGCATTGAATAGATGGGAAGTGTATGTTTGTGTGTTGAGGGCATGTTTATGTTGTAAAGAATATTAAAATACTGCTATGATTTTATATCCTTATAGCTAAGAAAACTTTTCTTGGACAAAATAAATCCTTCTGGGGGCCTCTAGAACTGGTAGAAAAGCTTGTTCCGGAAGCTGCAGAGATAACAGCAAGTGTTAAAGATCTTCCTGGACTTAAGTAAGTGTAAGGTTGGATTCTGTTTGTCAGGGGAAACATTCTTACTAACTATCCCCTTGAAGAGTGGGACTAAGATAATGATGATCATGATAATTTATTTCATAACTATCTAAAATGCATACTGTTGCTACAAATAGGCACTGTTTTGAGAGAACTGGAAATGTAAAATATTAAGAGAAGTATGTCTGAGGGGTAATTGTTATTATTAATCTGAGAGAGATTGTCTTCATGTTCAAATACCAAACATGTTCTTATTTACTTTTAATGCACTTGTTGAAATTAGTGAATTTCAAGAAATTAGATCAAGGGAGGTGGCATACTGGACTTGACTTAAGAAAAAGAATGTGTTTGATGGAGTTTGAAAACCAAGATTAAAACAGTTGTCAAGTGAACCTCAGGAACTGACACCCGGAACCTACCTTAGAACTTGAAAAAGAGTATTAGATTGGTTTAATTATAATCAGATGGAAGTCTAAGTGGCCTGTGTCCACATTATTATTATTTGGGTACCGATATGATCCATACTAAATTTATGAAGCTCTACTAGTACTAATCTGATGGAACATTTTCAATTGAGCCTCCCAGAGGTCTTGCCTTCAGATGGTGGTCTCATTCAGTAATTAATTCTTCACCAGAGCATTTGTCCCAAACATACCCTCTGGGTCCCTCTAACCCTCACAAAGGATCTCATAGGAGAAGTTGTGAGAAGCACCTCATTGTGCATGTTCTGCTGGGGGACCACTAGCAAGAGTAAGTGAATCTGTCCCACTGTGATCCCTATTTCTGCTACTTTCAGTTGTCTGGTTTCTGTATTATAGGACACCAGTAGGCAGAGGAAGAGCCTGGCTTCGATTGGCATTAATGCAAAAGAAACTTTCAGAATATATGAAAGCTTTGATCAATAAAAAGGAACTTCTCAGGTATGAACATCTTGTTGGATTTTGCTACATTCTTCATCATATAAGGTCAAATTATATAAAATTTATCATTTTTGTACATAAGAAACAAATGGTTCATAACAATTCCACATAGTTCAACTGATACCTTCTCCCACACCTCACACACACATACTCAGGAATAAGTGTTTTTACATACATGTATTGTCTGTCACTGTGGCATATATATGGCTTTGCAGGGCAGTCCAAAACTTAACACCTCCAGAAAACAGGAAGCGGTTTTTTTTTTTAAATATAATTTTATTGATTTCAGAGAGGAAGCGAGGGAGAGAGAGATAGAAACATCAATGATGAGATAGAATTATTGATCAGCTGCCTCCTACACATCCCCCACTGGGGATCGAGCCCACAACCCAGGCATGTGCCCTTGACTGGAATCGAACCCGGGACCCTTCAGTCCGCAGGCCAACGCTCTATCCACTGAGCCAAACCAGCTAGGGCCAGGAAGGGCTTTTGACACCTTGGCATGCACCTAGGTTCAATAAGACAGGAAATTGACATGTAATATTAAATCCCAATACAACACACATAAAAACGTTTCTCTAGATGGATCATAGATAAAATGAGAAAGAGAACAATAAAATTTTTGGAAGAAGACATAAGAAGACAAAAATTTCTACATATAGAGGGGAAAAAAATGGGTAAACCGATCTACATTAAAATGAATTTCTGTTCACAAGTACAAATACGTGAGAAAAGCATGAATACTCATTTCAATGAAAATACCATTCTGATCACTTTTCTTTCAGCTGGACTATTTATTATCTAGAGTCTCCTCATGCATCTATCTTCTAAATAAAGTATCCAATCCATTTTTTCACTCTTTTGCTATTATCATAAATGACTACATTCAACCATGAGGCAAGTGTTTCCCTCCTTGTCTCATGATTACATCATTGGTTCTTGAGGTTTTATTACAATAGAACATTCCATGAATCTCTCTTACAGCGAATTCTATGAACCAAATGCGCTCATGATGGAAGAAGAAGGAGCCATAATTGCTGGTCTTTTGGTGGGTCTGAATGTCATTGATGCCAATTTCTGTATGAAAGGAGAAGATTTGGACTCTCAGGTATGAAAAAGTACTCAGTTACCAAGTGTGTCACTCTGAGTTCTCTTATCTCAGAATTTGGACTGATCAGATTATACCAACCAAATTAAGGGAAATTCTTTAAGTCATACATATATGATTTCCTTTCATTTTGATGTGCATATAAAAAATTAGTTTTTTAGGTGTGTGTATGAGAGAGAGAGAGAGAGAGAAATTAGTTTTTTACCTTCCAACTTGGCTCATTTATGCATTCTAAATGTTTTTCAAATTCTTATTTTGACTGTGATCCCTGTTAAAAATATTTTGCGCAGGCTAAAATATACATATACAGGCTAAAATATACATATACAGGCTAAAGTATATACACAGGCTAAATACTAAAAGTAAGTTTAACATGGTAGTTAAGAGTGAAGGCTCTGAACCCAAACTGTTTATGTTGAGATTCCAGCTTCATTTTCTAGCTGAATATATTTTGTAGTTACAAAGTTTCTTGGTGCTTCAGATTCCTTATCTGTAATATGGGGATAAGAAATGCAGTCTCTGTTTCATAGTGATATTGTGAGGAATAAAGGAGTGAGTACATATAATGTACTTACAGGGCCTGGCACAAATTCATTGCCCAATAAGTAAACCTGCTGCTTTCACTATGACTCTCTCTCTCACCCCTTCTGTATGAAATACTACAGTGAATTTCTGTTACATTTTACACTGAGAAAATAGAGAACAGGAAGTATGATATTTTGATGTGGATTTTAAAAAAGAAATAAGCTGAATGATAAAATAGCAATCTTGAAAAATGTAGACATACACCAATGAAAATGTGGAAGAATAGATACCAGAATGTCACAGTGATCATCTTCAGTTGGTTGGGACTGTGGGTGTCTTGTATTATTCCTTTTGCTTATCTGTATTTTCTAAAACTTCTAAAGGGGATACACATTATTATTGTAACTATAATTTTAAAAGTTATTTCTAAAAGTGAACATAGTGGTTCTGTAGCAGAATACTTGAAATAAACAAAAGAGAAATTTTAAACCTCAAATTCATATTAAGTATTCTGTTAACTTTCTTAGTCTTATCTGGGCTTCTAGTCCTATTGACTTAACCTGAGTCTTTACTTAGAGCCCTTATCAATTCTTGATTATAATAAAAGTAAACATTAAAATGTCATTTAAAATTTTTAGTAATTGTCATGACTATATAACTGTTTTGAGTATCTAGAATGAGATGTGTTATGCCTTGGAGAAAAAAAATCTAATTTTATATTAAATTCTGAAAATTCTCTCTGTAGGTTGGAGTTATAGACTTTTCAATGTACCTCAAGGATGGGAACAGCAGTAAAGGTAGTGAAGGGTATGTACAAAGAAAATTAGGTTTCTTTCTTATTTAATGTTCTTTGATAATATTTAAAGTTTACAACAATACTACTTTTTATCAGACTTGCCGAAGAATTTCTAGTGGTTAGCTTTAATAGCATCTTGCCAAAACTGTCTGTTGTGTCTGCTAAACCCTAAAAGGGGTTGTAATCAAAGTGATTTTCCTGCTGTGTGGTTCAGGGGAAAACAGAATGAAAAATTTTATAAGATGAGCCCAATGCTCCATCTCTTCAGATAGTGTTTGAAAATATGGTCTTTCTTGATGAGAAGGATTACATTCTCGGTTTGCTTAAAATTTACAATATTAAATATGCATCGTGGGGTTGTGTAAAATGTTAATATTAAAGGGGAGTATATGGGAACTGTGCTACTTTTACAACTTTTGTAAATCTATAATTATTTCACAATAAAAAGTTTTTTTAAAAGATTCATATACTACTAAGAAATTGGAGATCAAAAGCACACCTTATGCCTTTTATAAATTTAGCAGTTGAAAGCATAATTATTTTGAAGTTTTCAACCTTGGACATTGAGCTAAGATTATATGGCTTGTTAAGTAGTTGTAGAGGTCTGTGACCTTGATTTTACCTTCAGTTGAAAAGTCTAGCTGTTTAATTTTGCCTGTTATAGATGAGTTGGTTTGAAAAGTAAACCTCCCTTTTCACACTTTATTTTTTCATGTGATAATAAACCCTTGATCTTTATGAAAACCTTTTTATACCATTCATTTTGAAATTCAAATGACATTTAAAGGCAAATATATATCCTTTGAGAACAACTATTACACCAGAGGAAGCTTAATTCAATTCCTACAACAAATGGAAAATTGTTATAAAACTAGTGAAGCTAAAAAAATCTGTCAGCTGAGAGAAGAAAATGTTTATTCTTTAAATACCTCTGACAGATTGTAATGTTATATCTATTACCTAAGTTATGATGTGTGTAAGCTATAACAAGGGCTTTATTAATATGGAGTTTTGCGTGTCTTTTAATTTTTTTAACCTTCAAGTCTTTCTTGTTGATGTCGAGGGGATTATACATCAGGTCTGTCTTCTGATTGAGTATCTATGCCACAATTTCCTTTCTATGTTTTATGAAAAGACTGGGGGAATGGGGATCTTGATATTTCTAACATTATTTATTTTATTTCTATTTTCTCTCTCCCCCTTTTCCTCCAGAGATGGCCAGATTACTGCAATTCTGGATCAGAAAAACTATGTAGAAGAACTCAACAGACATCTGAAGTAAAGAATGAATAAATATTATTACTTTACTGGGGTGTTTGTTACAAGGGAAGGGAAGGGTAAACTGGTGAGCAGTGAGGATAAATTGAGATAATACTGAACAAATGTATGTAGAATTCCTGCTTGCCAGCCACTTAGCTAGACACTGGAGAAATGGCATTTAATTGTTTTGGTGACCTTTAGTGAAAGGCAGTAATAAGATTAGTATGTAATTATACTTCTAGTGATTAAATACATACATTGTTAAGATTCTTAAATATGTGATATATGGTAAGTCCTCATTTAACATCATTGATAGATAGGTTCTGTGACTTTAAGCAAAACAATGTATAACAAAACCAGTTTTACCATATGCTAATTGACATAAATAGGAGTTAAGTTCCTACAGCATCAAAACAACAATGAATGAAATTATGACTTGAGTACCTACTGTTTACAGTTGAAATTGGCCCTTTTGATCCAACCACATATTTCAGGACTAATCTTGAGTAAACTACTCATTGCTTTAGTATCTTTAGATTAATCATATCTCATTGGTCCCTTGTATTTCTCACTTATATATTAAATTGATAGTATTAATTTACCCTGTCTTCACCATCATTACCATTAATTTACCAAGTACTCACTAAGTATTTTTCAGAACTCTCCAGAACTTGAAACAGTCTTCTCTCCACTGAGGAGATAAGACAAAAATTTCTTTGTTTTCTCAAGTAGTACATTTATGTTCTAAAGCAGGGATGGGGAACATCTGGCTTGAGGGCTATATAAGGCCTGCGAGCCATATAAGGCCCGTGAAATCATTTGGTCTGGCCATGCCAAGGCATTAGAGGTGTGTTAATTAAATGTTTGACCAAATATAGCAGACTAATTTTTAAGTTGGTAATTTTGAATGGCCCGTGAATGATGTTATAAATATCCAAATGGCTCTTGGCAGAAAAAAGGTTTCCCATCCCTATTCTAAAAACTGTCAAATAATTAAGGAGAATTAACATATCTATTATTATCTTATTTATAGTTTTCCTTATGAAATAATCATTTTAATTTAAATAAAGACCATAATGTGATTATATCAATATCAATTTATATTGTCTTGGTTCCAGCTAGAAAACTCAATTTAAGTGCAAACTCAATGTAAGAGCTAATAATGATTACAGTGAACTATGGAGATGTTAGTTAAGCAAAGGTATGGTTATAATTGACAATGAAATATAAGTGTGACACTATTAATTTCCTCTTTCCATGCCTTAGTTTCTCTCTGTAATTGGGGATACCTAATGCATAGAGTAGTGGAAAGGAGTAAATGAAATGATGCAAGTAAAATCATTTGAAGAGTGTTTGGTGTGTGGTAAGCATTTAATTCATGCAGCCTATTATTATACATGGTTTCCAAAAAATGTATACGCACTTTGAATAATTATTAATTCCTGTGGGTTAAATCTAAAAAGAAAGAAACATTGAGCTATCAGCTATAAGCGTGTATACATTTTTTGGGGTACCCTATACAGAAGTAAAACTTAAAGTCTACTGTATAGTGCATTTATTCTTTTATTTCATTCAACCAGTCCTTATTAAAAACAAACTTCAGTGCCAGTGATGAAGCTGCTAAGACATAGCTTCCCATGTAAGTTATCTTGGAGCTTGCAAGTCTATAAAAAATCATGGGCATTACAATGAAAAGTGTGATGGGTGTTTAAAAGGATGTACAGGATATTGTTGTATTTCTCAAAAGAAACCATTATGTTTTTTCTTCTCTTGATAGTGCTACTGTAAACAACCTTCAGGCAAAAGTGGATGCACTTGAAAAATCGAACACTAAACTGACAGAGGAAGTAAGTGTTTTGGAAATTCTTTGATTGAGTTATAGAATTTAGTAATGTGCATTAGTGGCAAGTAATTTCCCTGGAGCCAAGGAAATAAAGGACTTGACTTTTCAGATAATGTCTAATATAGAACATAACTCTTTGTTGTGGTTAAGAATGGCCAGCTGGCTTATGTCAGGGGTCTCAGTTGTACAGTTGGACTACTGGCCTAGAACCTAGGCTGATCAAATATCTTGCTTTCTTTTGTTTTGTCTGAACTAGCCTAGAGTTCATGTTTAGCATATAGCCTGATATTCACCATTTATTCATTCAGCAAACATTTTCGGTGCTAGAGATAGACAAAGATTCGTATGTGCCAGGCATTGATTTATGTGTGCCAGATTGGCAGCTCCCCACCTTCACGGGCCTGATCTTCTCCATGGGTGGTGAGTAGATAACACAAAGAGCACTGGTCAGAAGACCAGTGACCCCTGCTTACATGACATGCCGCATGTCATGTGCTGCTGCACAAGTCAGTCACTTGACTTCCAAAGGCGCAGTTCCCTCGCTAGCAGATGAGAGTATTTACACTTCCTCTTTCAGCCTCACAATTTCTCTAGAGATCAGATAAGAATACATATATGAAAACTTTTAGTAAAGTCCCTAAATAAAAAGAGAAAAATAAGTTCATGTTTCACTTCTGATTAATATATTTTTCCCTAACCTACCAAAGTCTAAGCTACATTTCCCACCACCCCTTCCACCCCCCAGTGGCAATAGATGTTTCTTTTTAAAACCTTAAATAAAATTTTCCAGGTGGCAAAGACTTTTTTACCTTCTCTGTTTCTAACTATTCTGCAGTGGGGTAAATATAATTTCAATAAAACCAAGTTAAAATAGTAACTAAGAAATGCTGTTTAATCTTTTTTTTCCAGGACAAACATTTTCATTGTTACAACTTTAAAACACCTTTCTTATTCACGATGCAGTGTGCACATGATGTTTTGTTGAGTTGTACACATGAAACCTGTATGGTTTCATGAACCAGTGTTATCCGAATAAATTTAATTTTTTAAAAAATAACACCTCCTTATTACTCAGCTCTGTGGGCTTCATTTTTTAGTACAGATTCTTAAATTATATTAAAACTCTAATTTATGGATATGGCCTTTAGAATTTGATCCCACCAGGCTTTCAAAATATTCTGCACAGAAATTCGGTACTGTGATTCTACTGCTATTATATTGAGGCACTGTAGCATAACAACTAAGCATGCGCTCTAGAGCTAGACTACTTGAGTTCATGTCCCAACTCTGGCTTTCTAATCCTGGGCAAATTACTTAAGCCTCTATTCTATTCCTTGGTTAGCTTATCTGTAAAATGGGGATGATAAGAACAATAAGATTTTTGTGCAGATTAAATGATTTAATACATAAGGGCCTAGACCAATGCCTGACACATCACAGGCACTTAGTATAAACATACTTGTTAATTTTATTCCCTCAGTCACAAGATTGTCCTCCTGATCTAGATTTATTTTACTAAATATAGTAATTTATTTATTCATTGACTTAATTGTTTTACCAATAAGATTTCTTTTCTTGAAACTTTGAACGTTTAACATAGAGAGAGGTAAGCATTGTGTATACGCTTAATAAAGAGCAGAGAAAGCTAATGAGGCCTGCCTTTTCTCATGTCCATCTATTTTGGATTTAAGAGGACAAGTGTTAAAAGTAAAAAAACAGACTTTTTGCCTCCTGAGTTCTGAGCCAACATAACAAAATGAGAAGAATTAAGCAGGTAACGGTATATAAACATGCACTCTGTTGTGCAGCGGATTTAGAAAGCACATTTGGATCTGCAGTCATCATCTCCTAACATTTTCTCTGATGCTGAGACCTTGGCAGAAGCTGTCTGAGGGTGCACTTGGCTCTAGACCAGAGTTACTTCTTCATGCTCCATCAGGTCATGAAGCAGACGGAGAAATGGGCTTCCAGACTTGCCTCTAGAAAGCATGCCTGAGCCTAGCTCCCCTGTCCTCACGTGTTAGAACAGGAACCAAACAGAACCTGCCCCACTGCCAGTGCAGAGATAGTAAAAAGCGGTCCAGGCCTGGCCAAGAGGAGTCTGCCCATTTCCGTTCCCAGCCTCATTTAGACCCCTTCACTTTCTCTGTGGAGAATACAGGTCAGTAGGTACCGAAAAGGATAAAGTGTTCCCACTGGGCTTTTCCCGCCTGCAAAATGAGGATAACAGTGTTTCCCCTTAGCTGCATTCTGCTAATTACATCACCTTATCTTTTTAGGTGCTGAAATGAAAACTCTCTTAAGTGCTTAATGGCATCTTCAAGAACTTAGGAGCTCATTTCTTTACTCTTGTAAAAAGTCTAATGGTGGATTCATAAGATGGATCCCAAGGCATGAGGTGACCTCTTAAATGCTTTAGAAATGGGTGTTGTAATTAATATAAATTATCCATGAGGACACCCTTATGGTAAATGATATTAACATTTTGGTACTGAAATAAAGTTTACACAAAGAGCAGCAAAAGGAAATATTTTAAATTTGAATCTAAGCTACTTTCAAAATATTTCTTCTAAGTTCCTTGTAAGGACATTTTAATGGGGTTATAAATAGCTTTCTTTTCTTCTAAGAATAGCTAATCCTGAAAAATCATGGCCTAGCAGATCATGAATTCTCCTATCCTGGTTAATAAAAGAAAGATAAAAGATTATTTTTTTCTAATTTTATCAACAGCTTGCAGTTGCAAACAATAGGATTATTACCTTGCAAGAAGAAATGGAGCGAGTTAAAGAGGAAAGCTCCTACATACTGGAATCCAATCGGAAGGTAATCTTACTAGATTTATAAAATATTCCTGAAGAGAGTGTCAGTGTTGGTGGGGGAGCCTCTAGAGGAGTGTGTGTAAGCAACAAGCATTCACATAATATCAAACTGTTTTTACTGCGGCTTCACGCAAAACTGGGGAACAGTGAAGGTTAGGGGAGGGTGGTGCTCCTTTTACAGATGCTCCTTCGCTTCACCTCCATCTACATCTGAAACAGTCTAATTCAGTTTCTTGTTTTTATGTACTAAAGATTTGTGCTGTGTTTAAGTGTTAGATTTGCTATATTAAATGTACCATTGTTTTAGACCATTTTACTGGTTTGTAAGAAGTGTTTATATGATACCACTGGGAAAGAGTTTCTTTGTTAATGAACCTTCTAAATAACTTAATTTCATAAAGTATCAAAGTTTTTATATATGTCTAAACAGATATGTTGCAAGCCTTTTATATATTGTACAATTATAAGCCTTCTTAAGTAGAGGATGTAATGTAACAGGTTTAGCTCATTGATAACTGAAGATCAGAACTATCCACATTGGCAATTCTGCACTAAATTATAGTGGTGCTACTGTAGGGAGCTGTCGAGGTTGATAGAGCTTCTAGCACCTGTACCTAAATATTCCCAGATGGCTGTGGGTGTAATTTTCTGTCTGTCATGATTTTGTTGGCATTTCTTCATACTGCTGGTAGTATTGCTATCTCTAGAAAGGTCTTCCTGTTCCCTTGTATCCTCATGCTTCTAACCTGTGACCTAGGAACCCAAACATCCAGTTATTAAAATGGTTCCTAAAAAGTAACTAGGCTGAATGAGGAACAAACTCATTTTCTAAGAGTAACTTTTGACTTTAATGCGTGAACTTTGTGAAAAAAACTGTGACCGATCAGAAGAATTTTTTGATGACTTCCTTACTTTTAGCTGTGATATCTCTGGATGGTTAGAGATACCAGATGTAAGATCTCTGGAGAAGGAATATATTCCCAATTGAACATTTGGCCCAATTCATAGTTGACAGTGAATACTGTTTTGTTTTTAGAGGCTGATTTTTAAAACTTCTACTACTTGGTTTGGTAAACTATCTAAAGACTTTAAACAAAATAGAAAGAAATCCTCAATTCAGCTTAAGAATTTGTAAGTTACTAACCCTCTTCAATTTCTTTGTTGTCTTTATTCATTGTTGTATCTGCTTAGGTTTGATCATTTTCTCTTAATAAATAGGAGTGCTGGTGTTAGCTAACTATATAAATTCTTTATCCTTAAAAATGTACTGTTTTATCATTTCAAGGCTCCTAAGCAAGACAGAACTTCAGAAGGGCAAGCACTAAGTGAAGCAAGAAAGCATTTAAAGGAGGAGACACAATTACGACTGGTAAACTTCATTTACATTCTGATAATTCAGAAGACTGGCAGAATGTAACAGCTTGCTTAGGGTTTGTCTTAGACCAAGACCAGGAATAGCAGCAGTGTACTGACACATTTTTATGCATCCTATAAACTGTTTCTCACTCTTGTTAATCCATATTCTCTATAATGCTTTCTCAGTCCATTTTCTGAGTATTCTCAACTGCAAATAAGATTTTGCAATCTTTATTTACTTGCTTTTATAGTTTGTATTGCAAAAACATTAGGTATATAGTAACTACTTTATAAACTCAGCACTCCCTTCTCCCCACCTCAGTCATCACTCCTGTGAAGATTCTGATATGTCTCCTTGGAGGGGGCAGCTTCTCGCCTCATCACTAAGAGCCATTAATGTAGAATTGTATTCTTTTATTTTTAGCTGTTACTTCTAATTTATTCTTGTTCTTATACATAAATAGAAAGATGCGTCATCAGTGTTAGTCTTAAAATATTTTGAGACTCATATGTATTATGAAAAAAATACATATGAGAATGTATAATAAGGAGTAATATTCTTGAACTGCATTTTATCCAAGTATTAGTGTACTAATACACCCCTGGTATTAATATATTAATTCTTCCTGCAATTTAGATAGTATGACAAACAAAAGAATCTACCACCACCACCCCAGTAGTGTCTCTAACAATAAGGAAAAGGCTGAAAATAAGGAGTGAGCCTTATACACTAATAGTGTATAAAACAGAATTTCAGATTTTCTGAGAAAATAATACTGTTTTGACATCCTTGAAATAATTATCATTTTCCTTCTATGTGTTTGTGAATTGGATCTCAAAATACTTTCTACAGAGAAGCTCCTACAAATAATATATGGCAACTTTATAAAAAGCAGTCTAATCCAATTTCTGTCGTGCTAACCATGTTAGAGGAGTGCCTCAGTTAAGCAGCATGTGATAAAAATTGTACACAAAATTTTCCACATCCTTATGTCACAATAAGATAAATGTTAAAAAAGGAAAGAAGCCGTAACCGGTTTGGCTCAGTGAATAGAGCATCAGCCTGTGGACTGAAGGGTCCCAGGTTTGATTCCGGTCAAGGGCATGTACCTTGGTTGTGGGCACATCCCCAGTAGGAGATGTGCAGGAGACAGCTGATTGATGTTTCTCTCTCATTGATATTTCTAACTCTCTATCCCTCTCCCTTCCTCTCTGCAAAAAATCAATAAAATATATTTAAGTGAGTAAATAAATAAATAAGGAAAGAAACAAAGCAAGTAGGCAAGGTCCTAGCTGTGCCTTGGGATAGCCTGAATGCAGAAGAACCTCAGGAGTTTATAGCTTTGATCATCCGAATAATGTTACAGTAATAATGGTTGGAACAAAAAGAGGCTCATGTTAAGTGAATCTAAAAATTAAGTTAGCCATATTGACTATTCACAGTAATTGAATGTTACCCTGGGAACCCACAGTATCTTTTTTATTTCTTGGGCTCTTGAATATGTCAACAATATCCAAATTGAAGAGAATTACAACTGCTTTATTTTGTACTGGCTACTATAACGGTATATAAATATATATGTTCACTAGTATATATATATATTTATATAATAAGACATGACATCAGTTGTCTATCTTAATATCTGATGAAGTACCTCAGGTATGTGTGTATTTTATTTATTTATTTATTTATTTATTTATGTGTGTGTGTATTTTAGACATATTAAATAGCACTACCTTTGGCCTATTAAGCCCTTCAGATTTGTAAATTACCGAGTAAATGTTATTGTAATTATCCTAATTATTCTTGTCATTAACGTCTCTGCATTGAATGAGAGCTTATAGCTATTTTGTCAGAATATTCAGACCTAAGAGTTTGGTGTACCTTTTCCTGTGGAATTTTTTGGTTTGTGCATAGATGAGAGAGAGTAAGCACTTCCTTTACCTTTGGGGCAGGATGTTGAGAAAGAACTGGAGATCCAGATCAGCATGAGGCAGGAGATGGAGCTGGCCATGAAGATGCTGGAGAAGGACGTCTGCGAGAAGCAGGATGCCCTGGTGTGTCTGCGGCAGCAGCTGGATGACCTCAGGGCTCTCAAACACGAACTTGCCTTTAAGCTGCAGGTGAAGGAAACAGGAACCGACTCACTGTTCTCTAAAATCCCAGGGCTTTCCTTTGCCCCTCTTGTTTAGAATCACACTTTAAATACCAGAAGAAAGAGCTGCATCTCATTTTGAGGCTAGCTGCTCGTAAACCACTTTAGGAATCTGACCATTGCCATGGCCACTTTCCAGATTGTGAGATAATTTCTATTCTGCAGTCTAACCTACCAACTGAGTTATATATTCTATTAGCTTTTATACTGGAATATGCTAAATTGATGAACCTTCTGGTGTTGATTTTTGTGAAAAAGATGCATATAACACTACTAATTTTAAACATTGCTTTTTGTTTCTTCTACACTTGGGAATTAAATAGTTCCCAAATATATGAGCATTTCTATTTCTCTATTTCCCACATACCATTAGGTTCAAAAGGCATGTGAGATTTTTTTCAGGATTTTATGTTGTGTATACATCACTCATAATTCTTTTCCATAACAGAGTTCAGACTTAGGAGTAAAACAGAAAAGTGAACTAAACAGTCGCTTGGAAGAGAAGACCAATCAGATGGCTGCTACCATTAAACAACTTGAACAAAGGTAAAGTTTCTTTAGAAACACTTTGGGCCTACAGTGCTGGAAGTGCAGAGAATGTACTATGCATTTGGCAAACAGAAAGTATGTTCAGTTCTCCCAGCTTAACATCAGCATGCTCGCAGAGAGAAAGCTGATAAAAGTTTGTTTTGTCTAAGATGTTGCTGAAAACGTTTATAAAAAACATTAGTCTTTTGTGACTGTTTTGAACAGCAGAACTCTAACCCTCTCATTTAATCCCATTTCAATGCCATGTGTTAGGGGAGGGATACTTAACAAGGATGAAAGGGCTTTCAAATATGTTTGTGATTCTACTGTTTTATTGTTCATCACTAAAGTCATTAAATACTTTGGTGCCAGGTGATACAGGGGTACTGAGGGCCCTGCTAAAAAATTTAACCCCTTTCTCTCCTTTCTCCTGAACAGTCCTATAGCTTCCACTGTCACCTCATGCCCATGACTCTTAAATCTGTCTCCAGCTCTGTCCTTCAGTCTTGTATTCTCATTCTCTGACCAGCTATTTCCCTCTAGTACCCACCATTCATTAAGTACATCCTCTCCCTATGCTACTCTTTTGTTTCACTTTTGGTTTGAAAACACCATTTTCTTCCTAGTGCCAAGAGAAATGGCTGAGACTTCAAGCTCAAATGAGCGACAACAGCCACGGTCATTCATTGTTGCCAGCCTGTGTTGCCACCTTTACCCCCACTGATCACCCTTGCACTTGAGCAAAACTAAACTACCAACTGGTCCCTGGATATGCTTCCTATTTTTCTCATCCATATCTTTTCTAATAGTTCCACCAATTAGAAATGCCTTCCTCTCCCCACTTCCTTGTTCTTCAGATACATTTTTTTTACATTCAGGTTCAAAGGTGACTTTTTTAAAGCTTCCTCTAATACTTCTTCCCAGATAAAATAACCTGCCAAGTCTGCCCTTGGAACTCCCATGGCCTTATATCCATACCTCCCCAGACTGCTTGTAACACTTCTCATTTCTGCCTTACCTCATACCCTTGATATATGTATTGTATCTTCTAGTGAGAGTGTGAACTCCTTAAGGTTAGTTAACTAGTTGTTTAAGTTCCCTCATTGGATCTGTCACAGTGCCTTGCATTTACAAGGCATTCATTTAGTAGATGCATGAATGAATGGATGAATGCATGATGTCTTTTATTCAGATGATTCTTGACCAGTAGGGTCCTGAATGGCACTGAATATTAATGTTAACTCAAAAGTTATTTGCAAATTAATAAAAAAGCTTGAAACCTCTGGTTTGGCTGATTTTAAATAAAAAGATATCCGTCTATCCAGGAAATTATCTAAGTTCTTGCTCATAAGCAAGTATGTGTTTATGATTCAACAAATCAATTTTAGTGTTCATAGATTATGTGTTTGAAGTGTATAAAATTCATTTTCAATGGTTTTTTGACTTGGTGTTTAAAGCAGACAATTAAAATAATGACATCTCTTCAAATATGCTGACTTATTATCTTGCTATTTTTCTCTTTCCTGTTTATTCATTTTCTCATTCCCCTTTCACTCCATTTTTATTTTTATTTTCTTAATTTAGTGAAAAGGATTTGGTGAAACAGGCAAAGGCCTTAAATAATGCAGCAAATAAATTGATCCCCAAACATCATTAGGCATTTTGCAGCTTGTCACCTCGCAAGTCTGATGTCACAACAGAATTGTAAAAGGAAGAAATCTGAAAGCTATTACATTTGGGCTCTGATTCATATAAAACATCACCAAAAATTGACTTTGAATTTATTGGACTTTTAAAAAAAAACAACAATTTGATATATAGGCTGTGTTTTTTCTTCTTACTTTCTCCCCAGAGTTAGAAAATTTAGTGTAAGTTCTCAATTAAATGCCAAATAAACTTCAAGAAATTACTTCTGAGTTGACCAATAAATAAAAAATTCCATTTAAAAAAGAAGCCTAGGGAATTGAAGCTTTGTACACATATTATTGATGCTTTGCAACCCAGTACCTGACAATATCAGATTCTAGATGCATTGTCTATATCAACAAGCCTGTTCTACCACTGCGATGTAATGAACTAGAGGTGACTATGGGCCTGGACTCTTCTAAAGTAGTTCTGTGTCTCTTAGGCCATGACCCCTTTTCACTTTTGTTATGTAGATTTAATCCCCAAGACAGGATAAGTCTTAGTATTTTACTGCAGTTCTATTCTCTATAACCAATATTGCTTGCAACTTTTTTGCCTTAGTGACTTCCTGGAGTGGGGAAAACAGCATCCTTACATTTCTATAAAGTACATAGAGATAAAATTAGTGATTAGGTAATTTATAATAGCATAATAATGTGGAAGCTTGGAAAAACCCTCCTAATATTTGTCATCTTCTACCTCTGCCATTTTCTTGCAATTCCACTCCCTCTTTAGGTAGTTCAGAGAGAACAATTTTAATAAAAATACTCCCCTCCTATGAAAAAATACACTACACATATTTTAAATCCTGCTTTTCCCTTTGGAGTAAAGACAACCAGGTATTGACACGAGTGGTGGTTTCCTGCCTGTTATTCCATGCTAGAAACATTTTCCTAAGAGTTTCTGTTATTTTTTGTTTAGATGGGGATTTGCCAAAGTTTCTAGGAAACTAACAATCTAATTATTAGGAAATCATTCCAGAGTGGGAAATAGATAAATGATAAAAACAATCTTTATTATTTAGTCTAAAAATAAAGATTCCCAGTAGGTGTCCACAAACAATAATAAGCAGGGCTTATTTCTCTAAGTGACCACAGATTTAACCCTTTCTGGATTCCACATTGTAAATAATCCAATAAATAATGTAATTTTTTTAAAAATGGCTTTTGAATTTGGGGGGACAGACTAAACAAGCCTTTATCCCTTCAAAAAGTCATGGCAAATGGTTTTTTTTCTCTTTTTTCATTCTGTTATTGCAGCATTTCAGCTGCTTAGGTTGGGACAAAAATAATCCCTTTGCTTCCTGCCCTGAAATTCATACCTTCCTGGAAAAAAAACAGAATTAAGAGAGTAAGCTAGATTTCATTTATGCTTTTACAGGTCCTTGTAGACTTGAACCAAAGTCAAATCAAAGAGCGCAGGAGCAACCCTCATGGAAGATCCTGTGCTCTTCAACTCATTTTATTTCTTATAATTTTGCACCTATTTTTATCTTCATCAAACTTTTGTGGTAAATTGCCTTTTCTATGAGCATTCAGGAGTGTCCAAACTCCAAAATAAAACATTTTTAGAGACTACACATAGTATGCTTCCAAATTCTATTTTATAGGGCCCTGGATATTTCACCTCTTAGAACATGCTTCTTTATAGGTGCAAAGTTATAGAATATATGGAAGAAAACATTCATCAGAATCTCCCAGAGAATCTGGTCAGGAATTCTGTGCAGGCCCAGGGCTGAATTGCTTATCCAATTATACACCACTTGGCAGGAATAGAAAAGGAAAGAGATGGCCAAATTCTAACAAAGGCTTCTCCTTATATAATAACCCAAAGTCTCGGGAAGGGTTGACATATAATGTCCAATGGTTTAATACAATTTGTGGGTTAGGGGAAGGACCAGGAAAATGTTCCAGTTCCATATATAAGAAGGTAGTTGCCCATTTGCAAGTTCCAGTTGTGTGTATAAAATAAATATAAAGTACCAAACCAATTAGGAAATAAAAACAACCAAAAAAAAAGTGGATTTAACTTTAATTACTGTGTGCTTAAGGTTGGCTTTGGATATGGATTTTCTAAACAGTGGTGTTTTGTTGTTCATCATCTAATGGCTGTAAACTGTAGTACTAGAATAAAAAAAATGGAAAATCACTTTTCTTCTGCCTGGTTCACCTTCATCTTGCTTTTCTTGAGAATTTGTTTCTTCTCCATCTTTTTCCCCCATATTTTCTTCCCCTGTGTCCTGCAGAATTTTTGTCTTCTCTCTGTCTCTCCATGCCTTCTTCCTTGGGTTGTTTTATGTTGTGCTGTGAACTTGGTCTTCCTCCCCACCGTGGCTTTTGTTTTTTATCACAAGTTCATGTGGCTCACATCCAGATTGCGCCAGGCCGAGCGAGGCCGCCAGTCTGCTGAACTGGACAACCGGCTCTTCAAGCAGGACTTCGGAGACAAGATCAACAGCCTGCAGCTGGAAGTGGAGGAGCTCACGAGGCAGCGGTGAAGAGAGGGCGCTGCAATCGACAGGGTGGTTGTGGTAATTCTAAGGCTGGACAGTGCGAGAAGCGGGTCTCGTGACCCAGCTATCTCCGTTCTGTCTCTACAGTGCCTTTCTCTGACATTAGAACTCAGAAAGCTTCACATACCTCAGCATCCCCAAAATCTTGTCGACATCCTTTGTGTTCAGAGAATTAGGGAGTTACAACCCAAGGTCCAAGATACACAAAAAAGAGTAAGAGAATTAATAGCCAACATAACACTAATAATAGCATTTTTTGAATTCTCACTGTGTGCCAAATACTTCACTGAGCACTTCACATGCATTCTCTCTTAACATCTCCCCATCAAACCTATTAATAGGTGATCGTATTACCTCCACTTTCAGATGAAATTAAAGCTTAGAGGGGTTAAATTTGTCCAGATTCACACAATTAAGCTAATAAGTGCGACATTCTAATTTAAAAAGCCTGTCTCTCACTGACTCCAAGCCCTCAACTCACTTTTCCATATTATCTCTCAGAGGCTCGTTTCTGTGCTAAAATCACTGACTTCAAACAAATAGAACGTGGGTGTTGGGTAGAAATGCACATAGCTGCTAAGGACACGTGGTTGAAGGTATAGCTGGGATTCACTCCTATACCTGTAGGAAGAGACAGTTCGTTCATATGAAATGGGACTTCAGTGTCAGTGCTTTCATACTGAATCTGCTGAAAATTTATAAATACTGTCTTTCAATTACAGTAAATCCTACTAATTGCCATTCAGTTGACCACAACTCTTCATTAAGAGTTCATATTAAATATTGACATTCAGAGTGGTGAACCTCAGGCACTGGGAGATCCTAAACCTAGTTGTTCATATATAGGGTAACTTTTTATTAATCAAGTATTAAAATTTATTATTAAGCTTTAAGAAAAGGGTTTGGGATTCTTAGTCTAAGAAAGACTAAACATGTTGTATGTATTTTAGTGTTACTGGCTTTATTTTATTGTATTTTAGTACTTTAAAAACTAGTTTTCCATATATAGGGCAACTTTTTATTATTCAAGTATTAAAATTTTATTATTAAGCTTTAAGAAAAGGGTTTGGGATCCTTTTTAGAATGATTTCAGAACTCTAAATGTTCATCCTTTTCCTCTCCAACCTATCCCAGGAACCAGCTTGAGTTAGAACTAAAACAGGAAAGAGAAAGAAGGTTAAAGAACAGCAGGAGCATCCCAGGAAAGAGTTCCCAGAAGCCAGAACCCAAAATGGTAATAATTGTTTCTCCCTTGTTTGTTTGTTTAATACTTAGAGACTACCTTGATGGGCTGGACAGTTTCCTCTCATGGAACACGTGCTAATTGCTGTGGCCTTGAGCATGTAGCTAGCAGGCTAGAGCTGAGTGGACACATGAGTGCTTGATTCTGGATCTATCTATGAGGTGCTCTCACTTGATTTCATTTGGTAAAGGGAATGAGTAACCATACTTTCCTGTGGCCCTGTCAACCTGTCAACCTTTTTAATCTGTCAAGTAAGATTATTTTGGTATCTTAACAAAAATAAGTGTTTCTTGGACTTCTGCTAGCTAATCCTATATAATAAAAGGCAAATATGCAAATTGTCCCCAAGAGCGGGAGTTCGACTGACAGGGAGTTAGACATGTGCTGACCACCAGGGGGCGGTGTGAAACATGGCAGGCATTGGCAATGCAGTGCTGGCAGCGGGTGGCAGTGGACGCACTACCAGCCCCAATGGGCCCTGACAAGAGTGAGACCGTGGCAGGATGGTGAAGCAGGGGAGTGGGCGGCGTCAGACCAAGGCAGGTGCAAAGGGAGGCCTCAGCCAGTAGCAGCTAGGGACCCTACCTGTGCACAAATTTTGTGCACTGGGCCTCTAGTCTAATCTAATAAGAGAAATATGCAAATTGACCGTAACTTCACTACGCCCCCAAGCCACGCCCACCAGCCAGTCAGAGCGACAATATGCAAATTAACCCAACCAAGAAGGCGGCCGGCAGCCACAGAGCTGGAGCAAGCAGGAGGCTTGGTTGCCCTGGCAATGGAGGAAGCCAAGCTTCCCACCTGCCCTGGCCCGGCTGTGGCCTCCGCTAAAGGCAACAAAGTTTCAATTATAGAAGATAAATAAATCCCAGATACCTGCTTCCAGCCAGCCTCCACTGGGAGCTTGGGTGGCTAAGGGCCATGGCCAGCCTGCAAACAGCCATCAGCCACTCACCCAGGCTGGCCAGGCACCCCAGCAGGACCCCTACCCTGATCTGGGACACCCTTCAGGGCAAACCAGCCAGCCCCCACCCATGCACCAGGCATATAATAAAAGGGTAATATGCAAATTGACCCTAACAGCAGAATGACTGGGAATGACTGGTCACTATGACACACACTGACCACCAGGGGGAAGATGCTCAATGCAGGAGCTGCCCCCTGGTGGTCAGTGCACTCCCACAGGGGGAGCTCTGCTCAGCCACAAGCCAGGCTGATGGCTGCCAGTACAGCGGTGGTGGTGGGAGCCTCTCCTGCCTCCTCAGCAGTGCTAAGGATGTCCGACTGCAGCTTAGGCCTGGTCCCGCTGGCAAGTGGACATCCCTCGAGGGCTCTTGGGCTGCCAGAGGGATGTCTGACTGCCAATTAGGCCCGATCCCCCAGGGAGCAGGCCTAAGCCAGCAGGTAGACATCCCCCAAGGGGTCCCAGACTGTGAGAGGGCACAGGTTGGGCTGAGGGACCCCCCCGAGTGTACAAGGCCTCTAGTATTTTTAATAATATGGCATAGTAATCCCTCCCCACCCTGAGTTCTCCTTTAACAGAATTGTCTTAAATGTGGATTTGCTTCTATAGACATTTTCAAAATCATGAGGATTTCAGTTTTAGCATGCTCAAGGTACTCACTTCTTTAGGGAAAATTTAAAAAAGGTGGAACTAGGCTTGGGGAAGGGACAATAATGTAAAGTGCTTTAAAGACCAGAAGTGTAAGTTTCTACAGAACAGTCTCAGGACAGAGACCTCCAGCTCCTGTGGTGGGGAGGGAGCTACAGTGGGGTAAGATCGTCTCTGGGACCTGGAAAACAAGATCCAGCCTCTTCAAAAAATAAAATTAGAAAATCATGAAAACCTTTTCTGTTAAAGACAAAGGGAACAAATTACCTTCTTTGTACATATATATATATAACAAAGCAGGACAAATTTATAAGCTTATTTAAAATTTCTAGAGAGTGTGCTGCTAATTTGCTGGAGAGTAGAAAAGAATAAGTAGAAATTTATTACACAGTACTCGTTAAAACTAATTTACAGTGTGCAAAGTACCACTGTGTAACCTGCTGTCTTTATTATTTTAGTTTAGCAAACATCAAATATACTTATAAGGGCTTACAGAGATTTACCAAAATCTTGGACTATCTTATCTGGTTTTGGGTTCCTCGATCATGAATTGCCCTGCAGTAGGGCGTCCCACAGGGTAAACTGCATTGGCCTCCCTTCCTTGACACTTGAGTGGTCTCAGAACATGCATTGTACTTTTGGAGACTGATGGACCTCAGCTCAAGGCAGGCAGCATAGAGTGTGTGCCACAGGAAGAATTTGTCTCTAAAACTGTAGGTAGTAAGTGGTCCTTCAAAAAAGAAAACTCCTTGACCTGTGCAGGCTGTAGAAATCATCATGGCATTGGGCCAGAGGGCCACACAGTCTGCTGGGTACAGCCATGCATGGTGTGACCATTTTTCCAGAGCTCAGCCACCAGGGGGAATATGTATGTGTGTATCTAGTTCTCTCCTTTTTCTTCTAGTAGCTGATACCTTGAGCCCACTATGCAAGTAAATAGTATACATTCAGAATTTTCATTTGAATATCAAGAATTAAAGAAAATATCGACTCTGAAAATCATTTGTTGCAAATTCTATCAGAATAATCAGTTAAGAAACTACTTGGAGCAAAGAATGAGGAAAAACATCTTGAAAGTTTAATTCCTTCCCTTTAAAAAGCTGCTTAGCTTTATACCCAAGCTAAGAAAAAATGATTGCAATATCATCATTGTTTAGCATTCTGAATCCTTAATAAATTAGACTGTTTTCTTTTGGCAGGATGGGAAGCACAAAATTCAAGAGGAAAATGTTAAACTAAAACAACCCCTGGAAGAAAGCCACAGGTGTTTGTTAATAAAGTATTAACTAAGATATAAAGTGATTTTGGGGTGGTGGGAAAGAGGGAGCTTTGGGTATACATTGGCAATGACAAGGCCGGACACTGACTTCTGATATGAATATTCTAGAAAGACATTTTGAAGGGGTTGTGAGTAAATAACAAACCAAATAAGTATTGTAACACAGTAAACCAAACCCATTTAGTCCGTTTCAGAAACAAGAAGGGTGATCAAGCTGTCCTCTGACTTCCCTAAAGTTAATTCCCAAATTCAAATTATCACTTAGAAGATTATCTCTAATCTCTGCTGGATTGGTATCCCAAGAAAATGAAGCATATGTCATAGCATTTCTTAGGTTCTTACATGTACTTGAGTATGACTCACTTCTACCTGTGTGCTAAGAGAAAGGCAGCTATGTTTCAAAGAAATCCTCTAATTGCCCTTACTTCTGTTCTCTTAAGGGTCTCAAACAGTTTAATTTTATTCCTTTTTCTTAATTCTTCATCTGATTTGTTCACTACAATGAAGAGCATAATGTCGTTTAAAGGAAATTGACTTTTAACAATAATTCTAGAGGGTAGAAATATAACAAAATATTACATAATCCCACTGCATTAAAAAATGAAGGAGGTCCAACTATTTGACATCCTGGGAAAGGCAAAACCATGGAGACAGTTGCCAGGGTCTAGGGCAGCCGTGGGCAAACTACGGCCCGCGGGCCAGATCCGGCCCGTTTGAAATGAATAAAACTAAAAAAAAAAAAGACCGTACCCTTTTATGTAATGATGTTTACTTTGAATTTATATTAGTTCACACAAACACTCCATCCATGCTTTTGTTCCGGCCCTCCGGTCCAGTTTAAGAACCCATTGTGGCCCTTGAGTCAAAAAGTTTGCCCACCCCTGGTCTAGGGGGTGTAGATGGATGGATGAATAGGCGGAGCACAGAGGACTTTTTAGGACTGAAAATACTCAGTATGATACTATGGTGATTATACCTGTCATTATACATTTGTCCAGATCCATAGAATGTAGAAAACTAAGAGTGAAGCCAAAGGTCAACTAAGGACTTTGAGTAATTATGATGTGTCAGTGTAGGTTAATTGATTATAACACCATGTACTACTCTGGTACAGTGTGTTGATATTGGGGAGAATGGGTGGAATATATGAGAAATCTCTGGACTTGCTGCTCAGTTAGTTCTGCATTGAACCTAAAGCTGCTCTAAAAGTTAAGGTCTGTTGTAACAACAACAAGAGGTTAGTAACAAGGAAATATACCTGAGAAGGGTTCTGAGAGAACTATACAGTGTGTATTTTTGGTATCTGCCCGTCCAGGCTTTGATGCCTTAAGAATGAGGTTGTGTGTCATCAGGAGCAAAAGCAGCTGCTGGAGACGATAAATCGCCCAGTGCAACAGCAGGCTGATTATGCAGGTACTCAGCCTAAGTAGCCCTTCCTCACTACCAAGGCCAGAGTGATTCCAAAGCCTTTAACTTTAATCCCAAAGACCCTGGTCTGACCAGGACCTACCTTCGACAGCAGCCCGATAACAACACATCAGCTCGCCCTGAGCCATGGAAGGGAATAGGCCATGAACTTAACCAGGACTAAAAAATTCCTTTCATGGTCAGCTCCTTCCAGACTAAAGTCAGTTTGTTACAGTCAGGAGTGTCTTACACACCAGGTTCTGATTTAGGCCCTGGGAATGTAAGACAATACTCCCTTATATCCGTAATGTATTTCACACTCACTATCTCCTTACAAATGTAATTCTCGTTGCAAAAGTTTAATCTATTCCTACCTTACAGATGAGAAAGTTTAAGGAGTACAAACAGGCTGGGTGGCACACCCAAGTTGCCTCTATTTGCCTTGTCTTCTCTTTTTAAGTACCTTGTCTCTGCACTACATAATAGCTGCTTCCAGGGCTGTCCTAAAACATACCCAGGCTTCCTAGGGTTGTGGTCCAAGGAACAGCTGAAAACCGGGTCACACTGGGGCTCACACTGCCACTCAGCCGAATGGAAGTGGAACCACTGTGGATCTTGGGACGTTTTCTCTAGAGCCAAAGTGGACCTGGCTTTCCTTTTAAGTTCTATTTGAAGTTGGGAAAATCAGCATTAGCTCAGCTTGGTCTCATGTGACAATCTCCTTCATAGCCCTGTCCCTGATTAGTAAAGTTCACATGTTAACATTATTAGGGAGAGGGGACTAATATATAACATAGTGAATAGATTTCTGTAATATTAGATAGAAAAAAGCTATTAAAACATGGTGTTGGCCATTTGGAGTTTTACATATTTGGAAAAATAAACGTTTACTGGGTAGTAAAAAGGAAACATAAACTATAACTCCAAATCTATTTTTAAACAGGAACCACAATGTAGACCAAGGATCAGATTCTAGTAATAAATGTAACAACCAAAATTTCTTCTCCTTGAAGGTCAAGATTAGTGATTATATTGGTTCCAACAACATAAAAGAACCATGTTATTGCTTTTTGTGTGCGTTTGAAATGATACAAGGGAAAATATAATAAGTTGCTATATTTACTGTTTCTAATTTTCCATTCTAGGCTGCAATCTCCCCCAGTGGATGAACAGGTAACTGAGTCTCCTGTCCTGAGAAACATCTTGTAGAAACTGTGTGGTTGGCTGTGCCATGCCGGGCTGTACACAAAGCAGCATGGAGGTAGATGAATGCGTACAGGCCTCTGTGTCCTCGCCTTTTAACAGTGTCCCAAACAGACATGCATTTGCCTGAAACTACAGGGAGCAGCGCAGCTTTGAGCAATCTCCTAAGTAAACACTAGTCCTCACTTGTTTGAAATCCTGTCACCTAAGAAATTGGTCCTAAGAGAGCTCACAGTTACCTCCCTTTCCCTTAGATTTCCCTATATAAAATGGAGAGAAAAAATATTTCTCAATCACTTAGAAATAAGTAATGTAATTGTAAAATACTTTGCAAATAAGTAGTATATGCCAACCCAAAGAGAAAGATGATAAATGCTTCTGTGTCCAAGTCACTCTGTTATTTATTAGGATATAAAGCGAAGCGTACTGTTTTGCATTCTCTCATAGAGTAACTCAAGAAGGATGGGGCTTTTTCCCCCCCACTTTTTACATTATACTTATATACTTTTTATAAATAAAATCATGTTAATTTATTATAAAAATTAAAGGAGCTCCAAGGCTAAAGATAGTAGTATCAGAGTTGTGTTAAGGTGGTGGGACTTTATGTAATTTTCTAGTTTCCAGATAGTCTGTACTGTGCTTATATTAATTTTGTAACTAACAATGCATATTCTGAAAGTGTTACTATTTCTAGGGTTAAGGGAAACTAACTGGCTTACTGTGTGGTTTAGGATCAGCCGCTGCTCTCTGAAGAGCCACAGGTGTGTCAGCTATGCCAGGAAGGAGGCAGCCTAACAAAGGTAACAGTGGTGAGAAATGAGCAGGTTCTCACAGGGATGTCCTTACATTACTAGCCCCTCCCAATAGCAGGGCCTTTGCTGTGGAGAGTGCAGAGTGGGAGGAAAGCAAAAGAATCATGCATTTATTTATTTTTTAAATATATTTAATTGATTTTAGAGAGGAAGGGAGAAGGAGAGAAAGAGAGAGAGAGAAACATCAGTAATGAGAAAGAATCATTGATTGGCTGCCTCCTGCATGCCCCCTAATGGGGATCGAGCCCAGAGCCCAGGCATGTGCCCTTAGCCGGAATCGAACCTAGGACCCTTCAGTCCACAGGCCGATGCTCTATCCATTGAGCAAAACCAGCTAGGGCGGAACATGCATCTATTGTGTACCCTTTTTTTTTTTCAGTCATGTTGGTAAATCCCCATTAAAACAAATATAAGCAACTAAAATAATTTAACACAAATAAACATAAACTTATAAATATTCCTTGAGTGCCTGCTGTGTGGAATATGATGTTCCATGTGCTGGAGAAAACGATGAGCAAAGGGTAGACCAAGTCCCTGTTCTTGTGAAGTTAATGTCCTTTATGCCATCATTTTAATAAATGAAGAACCTCAGGCTCAGAGATGATAAATACATTTCCCAAAGTTACTCAGCTCATAAGTGCAGAGCCCAGAGGCAACGTGACTTTGATTCCAAAGTCTGCATTCCTCCCAGTAGTCCATCCTGCTTAGAACAGATAAGAAAGGTTTTGGGTAGGGGGGTTCTTTGAATTATTTGGGGAAATAGCCTCTGAGAGGGAAACGAGCTCTCTCCAATACCACTTGCTTTCCCCTGAGATCTTCAAGGGTCTCTACCTGAGCACCTTCGCGTTTGTTATGCTACTAGAGTAGGCAGAGGGAGAGAAATTCAGAAAAGAGTGTTTGACTGCCATAGCTGTGCCTTGCTCACAGTAGGACCCTCAGCATCTAATACCATGCCCTGTTCATAGTAGAGTCTCAAGAAATGTCATGAACAAGGAGTGTGAGAAACAAGTGCTTGGAAGAGATAAGAAAACATGCCCAACTTCTGGAGTACAACCTGCCTGCCACCATTTGTGATTATGCTGAATTTTAACAAATTACAGAAATATAGAAGAAACTGCTCTTCTAATTCTGGCTTCTCTCTTCTAAGCTATGCAAAAATAACTCCGTGTGTCAGGAAAATTCCTCCCAGGCTTTCAAATAGAAGTGACCCCCTACCTCCACTGCACCCTCTGAGAGATGAGTTGTTAGAGAGAAAGTAGCATTATTTGTAGGGGAAATTATTCATCATAGCCTCTGTATGGGAACTCTTGGAGCTGTGTGCACCCCCTTACCACAGCCTGACCAGTGGCACTGCCGTGGTGACCCACCTGCTGCTCTGCCGCTTGGCCTCTGAAGATGCAAAATGCTTAATAAAGAGACTAATGTCCCTATAAACAGGATGAGGAAGTTGTACTGATATCCCAAAGGATTTGCTTGTAGAGCATCACAGGAAAGCATTGAGCACATCTGTGTATTAGGAATTATACTTTCAGTTCATGCCCAGCACATGCTTTAATCTTAGGCTGCTACCCAATCCATAGCAAAGATGGCCTTACTTGGAGAATGCATAGGTATTTGCAAACTAATTTTAGAATTAGCCTACCTAACAGTGACTATAGCTAATGAAAGTATGTATCCTAAAGATAAAGAATGTGTGTATTCTGTCCTTTTTAATTCTCTTCATTTAAAATCTAAGAACTAGACCAGTGATGGCAAACCTATGACACGCGTGTCAGAGGTGACACGCGAACTCATTTTTTGGTTGATTTTACTTTGTTAAATGGCATCTACACTAATAAAAGAGAAACATGCAAATTGTGTCACTCCGCTACCCTTCCCATTGGCTAATCAGCATATCCTTATGCAAATTAACTGTCAGCCAAGATGGCAGCTGGCAGCCATTCACTGAAGTGAACAGGGAGGCTTGCTTGCTCCAGTGACTGCGGACTCCAACGTTCCCCGCCTGAGTTGCCGGCCTCTCAGCTGCAACTCTAAGCAACTATGTTGCAAATATAGAAGCTAAACAAAACCCCTGAAACCAGCTTTCAGTCAGCCGGGCTTCAGCCAGCTGGACCGCAAAATTGTATCAATGTTTTCAGCAGCGAGGCCTCAGAGCTAAAGCTGGCCCAGAATAGAAAAAAAGGAGCTGTTGAGAGCTTCAGTCACCCGCCAGCCGGAAAACGGCCCTCAGCCAGGCTGGCCAGGCACCCCAGTGGGGACCCCCACCCTGATCCAGGACACCCTTCAGGGCAAACCAGCCAGCCCCCACCCGTGCACCAGGCCTCTATCCTATATAGTAAAAGGGTAATATGCCTCCTGGCACCGGGATCAGCAGAGCCGCGAGGCCTCCCGGCACCAGGATCAGTGTGACAGGGGGCAGCGCCCCAACCCCCTGATCAGCCCTGCTCTGTGCCTGATAGGGGGGAGCTTCGCAACCCCCTGATCGCCCTGCGGCTCTGTGTGTGACAGGGTGCAGTGCCCCAACCCCCTGATAGGCCCTGCTCTGTGGGTGATAGAGGGCAATGCCCCAACCCCCCGCCCCCCATGGGCCCTGCTCTGTGTGTGATAGGGTAGAGCCATCACCTCCCCATCGGTCCTGCCCTGAGTGTGACAGCGGCGGCGCCCCAACCACCTGATCGGCCCTGCTCTGTGTGCGACAGGGTGCGGCGCCCCAACCCCCCTCCATGGGCCTTGCTCTGTGTGTGACAGGGTAGATCCATAACCTCCCCATTGGCCTTGCCCTGAGTGTGACAGGGTGCAGCGCCCCAACCCCCTGATCCTCCCTGCTCTGTGTGTGACGGGGTGGTGCCCCAACTCCCCTATTGGCCCTACTCTGTGAGTGACAGGGGGGAGCTCCTCAACCCCCTGATCGGCCCTGCTCTGTGAGTGACAGGGGGCAGCGCCCCAACCCCCTGATTGGCCCTACTCTGTGAGTGACAGGGGGCAGCGCCCCAACCCCCTGATCGGCCCTGCTCTGCATGTCGGGGTGGTGCCGCAACCTCCCCATCGACCCTGCCTTGAGTGTGACGGGGCGGTGCCCCAACCCCCCAATCGGCCCTACCCTGAGCATGACTGAGGGTGGCATCGCAACCTCCCAATCCGCCCTGCTCTGTGCATGACAGAGGGCGGCGCCCCAACTCCCCAATCGGCCCTGCTCTGAGCCTGACCAGGGGCTGCACCTAAGGATTGGGCATGCCCTCTGCCACCCGGGAACAGGCCTAAGCCAGCAGGTCGTTATCTCCTGAGGGATCCCAGACTGCGAGAGGGCACAGGCCTGGCTCGGGGACCCCCCTTCCCCCCTCCGCCCCCCCCCCCCCAGTGCACAAATTTTTGTGCACCGGGCCTCTAGTTTAAATATATAAAATAAATATCAAAAATATAAATCTTTGTTTTACTATGGTTGCAAATATCAAAAAATTTCTATATGTGACACGGCACCAGAGTTAAGTTAGGGTTTTTCAAAATGCTGACACGCCGAGCTCAAAAGGTTCGCCATCACTAAACTAGACTGTAAGCTTCTCTGTGGGCAGAGATCGTGCATAGCAAACATTCAGGCAACGCTTGATTAGATGCTAGTGTTGATGGTATTTGGCCTTTTATATCCCATGCATCCTTGTCCCTTCTCTTCCCCACCTAACCTGCTCTTCTCCTTATAGAATGTATGTGAGAACTGCAGAGGAACCTTCTGTGATGCCTGTTCAACAAATGAACTGCCTCTTCCTTCAAGTATTAAGCCTGAGCGAGTGTGCAATCCCTGTCACGAGCAGCTGATGAAACAGTACTCCACCAGCCCAGCATAAGGCTGGAGGCCAAGACCTGGACCCACATGCCTCTACTTGTGTTAGACATCAGGATTCCCTAGAGGCCAGGCCTGAGAATCATCTTGAGTTGATAGCAATGGTTTAAATAAACCAGATCCAGGAAGAAAAGACAGTGGTTGGGGCGCTGGAACTTTTGCTCGTTTTCCCTAATGACTGTATAAATAAAAGTTACTCAGTTGAACCTCTCTTCTAAACAACCCCACTTTGAAGGGTTTATTTTACGGCATGTCTTTGAAAGAGCTATTCATTTTAGTAAATAGTGATAACACTGGTAGATATAGTAGGAGAGGGTCCTTAGTGGATAAGAATATAAAGAAAAATGATCATCTTCCTCTATTACATTTGCAGGTTTGAGGAGGAAAGGTAAATGTTATGTAGGATCAAAATGACAGATGTTACATATTTTCCCAGGTGCTGCTAAACATGAACATTATTTCCTCTTCAACCCCACTACCTACCTCTTTAAAGTATCTCTGTCAAACTGTGAACACAAGCTCAGGGAAAAGAAATTAAAGAGTAATATAAATTCTGAATGTACTTAAAGCAATATTATATTATAGTTTCAGGACCAGAATTTTCTGGTCCTGGCCTGTAGGTATGTTCATTATCAGAACAAGGTGGAGGAACAGTTGCGGTTTTTCCACGTAATGACTTCAGAAGTAAATTCCTGCCCTGTTCAGTCTCCAACTACAAACAAGCCAGCTGCCTTCCCCAGTCTCCCCTCTCCAAGTCATAAAGGAAATTGTTAGTTTTTAAGATGGGGTTTAACTTTTGCAAATAGGAAATATTGAAAGCAAAATTAAGTCAGGTGTTAAGTAAAACAATTACATCCATGGCAGAGAATAATGAGCTCAGAATATTCTTTCTTGACTAAGGGATCCTTTATTCTGAGCCAAGAATGAGAACTGGTAGACAGGTTTCTTGGAAAGTATGATACTCAAACATCTTTCAGTAACAAGCTTTGAGGGGGGAGGGGAGTGCGTTTAGCAAGGGAAGGAAAGAAATGGTATATGCTATATTCATTATGTTACATGTGCCTAGATTGTAACTGGGTTAGAATTCTCAGTGGAAACATCCTGGAACCGTTGTATTTGATAAATTCTGTCTCCTAAAAAGGGTTACAGCTTAGGAAAGAGTTGTTATTTCAGAAGACTGGTGTGTTATTTGAAGCTGAATTTTAAGAGTACTAAGGAAAAATAAAATCTAATAAATCTAGCCTAGCTTGTTGTCTTTTTTCCCCTTTAAATAATATTTGTTTTTTGTGATTCTTCATTCTCCTTATTTTTGGCTATCTACATATGCCAGCATTGTTCTAGGTGCCACGGATAATTTAGAGAATTATCCTATATTAGCAAGTTATTTTATCATTAGTTTCAATTAAATTGGAAACAGGCAGCTCTGTACATAGACTGTAAGATGTAATAAGTAATTAGACATGAGATTTTTTTTTTGGAAGCTCCAAAGATCTATTAGTGCAGCAGCCCACAAGAGCAAGGAGACCAAGTCATGAAAACCTTGACTTAATGTTAAGCCTATTGTCCTTAAAATTTGCTTTCCACCATTTCCAACAGCATCAACAAGAATTAACCAAAGAGGCAAACAACTTTTACACTGAAAACTATAAAACATTGCCAAAAGAAATTAATGATACCAATAAATGGAAAGACACCCCCCCACCCATGTTCATGAATCGGAAGACTTAATATCCTTTAAGATAACAATACTACCCAAAGCCATATAGAGGCTGTAATGTAATCTCTACCAAAAATCCCAATATAGCAGCGATGGTAGAAATAGAAGCATCCATGCTAAAATTCAGAATCTTAAGGGGTACCCAAATAGCCAAAATGATCTTGAAAAAGAACAAAGTTGGAAGTCTCACATTTCCTGATTTGAAAACTTACTACAAAGATATAGTGGTACTGTGATAAAGACAGAGACCAAAGGAATAGAATGGAGAGCCTAGAAATAAATTCACTTTATGAAAGGACTCCAGGTATGGCCTAGTGATTTCCGAGTAGTTCTAAGGGCCACTATCACAGCCTCATTTCAGCTCTGCTCAACAGAAAATGCCACTTTTTAAAAAACTATACTTCAAAAATAAGTGGCCATGCTTTTCTAGTAAAACATCTTTCAAATAATATATTCTCCCCCACCCCCAAATGTCATCCCAGGTCCCATCTTAACGGTTCTTAGGCATTTGTTTGCTTGGGGATTGTCAATTATTGAAGTCTTCCATTTTATTCTCAAAATTCCTCAGGACAGTTGATTTTGTAAGCATGTCAGTCAATCTACCAAGTCAGAAGTCAAGTATCTGCCAAGCAAAACTGCTATGCCTAGAATGACAAACTTTAGGTTGCCCTGGCTGCTATGGCTCAGTTGGTTGGACGTCTCGCCATGCACCAAAAGATTACTGGTTCAATTCCAGTCAGGCACACATGGGTTGGGGCACGTGCCCAGGTTTCAAGCTCGATCCCCAAGCTTGATCTGTTTTCTGCTGTCACATCCATGTTTTCCTTTCTCCTCCTCCCTAAAAATCAATAGAAATATATATTCTTTAAAGACAACCTATTATCTTGAAATATAAAACTAGTTAAAAGAACCATTGACCAGTTGTAAGCATGGCTGAGGATGTCACATTCCTAAGAGTTAATTAAGTTAGGTAAACAGATCACTCAGGCCTCCAGGAGGCAGGGAGATGGAAAATTATGAGTCTCCAGGCAGCAGTATTGCCTTGCCATTGCGGGGTGCTGCTTTCTGGCACTATAGTATCACTCATACTCATTTACCACAAATAATTTACTCATTAATTAGAGCAGGTTAAAAATCAGCATAATATTATCACCTGTATTTCATTTGCCTTCTTATGGGGGCAATAAATGGAATTTCAGCCAAACTATCAGAAATTATGAATAACTCGTTTCTCTTTTGCTTGTGGCCTTTATTCCCAAATGTCATTGCCAAATGGCAAAGAGAGGTGGTGAGCCTCGTATTTCAATTAGAACCAGGTGTGTTTTGGGACAAGTCTTTGAATATACTTGTGCAGTGTCACCTGTGGGATTCAAATTATTCTGGATCACTTGAAAAGCTTATCTTAAACGTACCTTGGTGATCCTTTTTCACTGAATCCTTCCATATTCTAGTCTACCTTGGCTACAGGCCTTCATGCCTCATCACCAGGTGCTTTCAAAATCCTCTCACTGGGATGTCCTAATTCTGACACAAAACCTTGAAGCCATAAAAGGGGAGATTTAAGCCCTAGCTGGTTTGGCTCAGTGGATAGAGCGTCGGCCTGTGGACTGAAGGGTCCCAGGTTCGATTCCGGTCAAGGGCACATGCCTGGGTTGCAGGCTCGATCCCCAGAAGGGGGCGTGCAAGAGTCAGCTAATCAATGATTCTCATCATTGATGTTTCTCTCTCTCTCTGAAACCAATAAATATATATATATATGTATGGGGAGATTTAAGAATTCCACCACATAAAAATATCCTGCCATAATAAAGTGACAAAGTGTGTGGGGGGTGGGGGGATGGGGGTTGTTAAAGTTAGTTCATAGCAAAAATAATGGGCTTCTGCTAACTAAGAAAAAGACCAAACAATAGAAAAGTGTCAATAATAACAGAAAAGCAATGAGCAAAACTCAGATTGTGGAAACGTTTACAGGTTAATCTTAACTCGTTCAAAAATAAAGGAAAAAGTAAATGGAAGAGTAAACATATAGATTAAAATAGGAAACAAGCACTTTACCTTCACTAAAGAAATTTGAATGGCCCAAAAGCTTATGAAAAAAAATGCTCGATTGTCAAGGAAGACAAATTGAAACCACAATGGGGTACCACTACACACAGAATTGTTGAAATTACAGGATGACACCATTAAATGTAGACCTAGTGGCTCTCATATTGTTTGTGAGTATGTACAATAGGATGACCACTTTGGAAAGAGGTATGTCAATTCCTAGTAAAACTTAAAATATACCAACATTACAACTCAGGATATTCTGCTGAGTACTCACTCAAAAGAAATTAAAACATAGGTCCACAAAAAGGCTTGCACAAGAGGTTCAGAGCAACTTTATTTATTATAGCCCAAATGGGAAACAGCCCATTGTCCACCAGTTGTTCATCTAACACATGAAAAGTTAAACTGTGGCATGTTCATACAATAGAATACTACTCGGCAATGAAAAGAAACCAAGCTGAAACATAGGGATGAATCTCAAAACACGCTGAAGAGGAATTTGCACACAAACACATACTATATGATTCCATTTATATGGAGCTCTAAAATGGCTAAAGTAATCCATGGTGAAAATCCTAACAGGGAGAAGAGATGGGAGAGGTGCAGAAACTGGGTGAAGAAACTTCCTGATGTGATGATGCTCCGTAGCTTGCTGGGAATTTGGGTTACAAGTTGTACATCAAAACTCATCTAACGGTACATTTAACATTTGTTCACTTCACTGTAAGTTTTACAAGTAAAAACTTAACAACATATATGCCCAAAAGCTTAAGAGTCAAATATATTTACAACTTTGACACACATAAAGAAAATAGACCAATGGATGCACAGATGATAAAGTATGGCAAAATAGTACCTGTTTGAGGTGATAGGTATAGGCATGCTTATAGTTGCCTTTATTGTATGCTTGAAATTTCATATTTAAAAATGTCACTTTATTGTTTGATTGAAATTTTGTATTTAAAAATGTCACAGGGGGAAAAAGAGGCAGAGTAACCAACTGCAATGTGTAGACTATTTAGATCCTGACTCAAGGTTTTTTAAAAAAAGACATTTCAAATAGATATTTTTAGTGATAAAAACAATTAGTATTTTTAGGAATGATGATATTTTTAAAGTCCTATTTAAAGAGATGCACACTGAAATACAAATGATAATATGGTTTGAATTTGCTTTAAAATTAATGAAGATGATTAATGCATAGGGATTGTAAGAGAACAGAAAAGGAAATTCAAAAGCTCTAAACGTGAAATGCTACCTCATAGAATACTATTGCAAGTGTACACACACACACACACACACGCTTAACCTCTAAGAGTGGCAAAGAATAGTTGCTAATACACTGTGTCAGTGAGGCTATGGGGAAATGGGCACTTGCACTGCTAGTGCAAACTAAGAAAAAATATAGAGATATAAATTTAATTTGATATAAATTACAAGTGCACATATTCTGATCATTTATCCTACAGAGAGAAATTTATGTATGTATAAAATGACAAATGTATACAAGGTAATTCATTTCAGCATTATAATAGCAGAAGATTGGAAACAATGTATATGTTCATTAGTAAGGGACAGGTTCAATTGCATACATCCATAGTGTACAATCACTTTTAAAAAATGAGGGAAGCCCTGACGGTAAGAGTTTCATCCCGTACATCAGGTGGCATGTTCGATTCTTGGTTGGGGCGCATGCAGGAGGCAACTGATCAGTGTCTCTCTCTCTCTCTCTCTCTCTCTCTCTCTCTCTCTCTCTCATGCAAGAGGCAACTGACCAGTGCTTCTCTCTCTCTCTCTCTCCTTCTCTCTCTCCTTTCCTCTAAGATTAATAAAAAATAAAAATATTAAAATCAAAAAAGAGGAAAGATTTTTGTATAATGACATCAAATGATCTTTAGGATATATTAAATGAGAAAAGGGTTCAGAATAGTATGTATAGTATGCTAAAAAGAAATGAAAATGTTTATTATATTTGCTTATCTATACAGTAAATATCACTGGAAGTTTACATTAGAAAGTGATGACAGGGCTGCATAAGGGAAAGTAAGTGGCTGAAGTACAGGATCAGAGGAAGTACACCCCTTCATATCTCTAGAATATTATTTCCTTCAAAAAATAAAATATATACAAATTTAAAAATTATCTTGTTTATTTTTCATATCATCAAGGTTTAAACACCAAATAAAACCTTCTTATATCCCCTTCCTAAAATGAAGAAAACCACCCAACTAAAAAACTGGGCAAAAGATCTGAACAGACACTTCACTAAAGATAATATGCAGATTCAAATCTGTTAAAAGATTCTCAACATCTTATGAAACTATGGAATCACAAATTAAAACAAGATACGACACACTTATTACAATAGCTCAAATTCAAAACATTGAGAACACCGAGTGCTGACAAGGATGAGATGCTACAGGAACTGGCACTCATTGCTGGTAGGGATGTAAAATGGTACAGCCAGCCACCTTGGAAGCTAGTTTAGCATTTCTTATTAAAACTAAAGTCTTACCATATGAGCCAGCAACCCCACTCGTTGGCATTTACCCAAATGAGTTGAAGTATTATGTACACACAAAAACCTACACGACTGTTCATAGCAGCTTTATTCCCTTCGTACAAACTTCAAAGAGTATCTTCTAATCTGCAGAATCCGGAGGGAAAAGTCCATTCCTACCACATTAGGGCTATTTTTTTTGAAAGGCAATGGAACTTAGGCCTGCCTCTACTGCTGAAATACCATTCTGCTCTATAATGTGTCCTACCAATTGAATATAAACCCTTACACATGATTTAGGGGAAACTGTGAAAACAAAAGAATGTTTTAAATTGTAAAATGAATAGGATGTAACCCAAGAAAAATCCCCAAATGAGAATCTGCTGAGGGATGGTTCAGGGCAGATGCCAATAGGGCATGTTGACTAATACGCAGAGCCCTTGCCTCCAAATGTCATGTAGATGGAAGTGCTTTCTCCTGCTGCTTCCTCCCCACCCTGCAGATGTGTCCAGGCTTCAGACTTCCGCTCCATAGCTCACCCCGTCTCCCTCCCACCTGGCATAATAGGCCACCTTCACCCAGGCAGAGAGGGACAAATACTCTGGGTTCTGCTTCCTTCTCTGGCATCAGTATCTCAGATCAGATCACAATCTAGCAATTTCCTCCTTGGGATCTACACAAAAACCTACACTTTGATAAGGTTCCTTATCAGAGTCCTCCCTTACAGCTCCTTAAGAAGTAGCTAACTAAAGCAGTATATGGGAAACCCAGCCATAGCCAATCTGCAATTTTGATAGCTTTCCCACAAAGGAGAATATAAAGACACAAATAGAAGAGAAAATCTCAGTCATTACTTATTTCAACAGCAATTGATGACAAACAACCCAGTTTTATCAAATTTGGGGAAAGAGAAATATGTCTTTTGATTGGATAGAAATAAAAGATCACTTTTATTCTATCACACGATTTTACACATGCTTTTTTACACCTGCCTTCTCAGCAAGTATTCATTTAGTAGCCTAAATTATGAGCAGTAACTTGCTAAAGGGAGGCTAGGAAAAGTATATGAATTCATAAGACTTCCCAAGAATGGCCACTTTTTTAAAGAGAACTCAGCCACTAGTGTGGCAGGAAGACATTTCCAGCTTAACCACCACACAACACTTTAAGGCTTTTGCTCTTTCTTTTCCCAGGGATATGCAAATGAAATTCATTAGCTCCAAAATAAAGTAATTGCAAATGAATTAATTCCTCACCATCCCCAATCCCAAAAAACCCTGCAGATTTTTCCATAGCAAACTGGATGCCTACTGCTAAAGGGAGAGAGAAAAGATCACTTTCTAGCAGATCATACAGCTAGAGACCGGTTTGCACAGCTCAGAACACATATATGAAAACATATTTCCATCTAAGTAGGAACGCTGAAGCTGTTAAACCGGGTAAGTCATGTTCTTACTGGATGACAAACACAACTAAAAGTCAATCATGTCTCCTTATAATAATATACCAGGACTTGATGTAATAAAAATATATTTGGTTTATCCACACACTCCAAAATAAATACTCTTAGGTAATCTGCCTGAACCAAGCTTTCATTTATTAACTATTTACAGTACAGTGATTTTGTATCTTAGCTGGTAATCAAAGATGGTTATGTACTGAGTGAGAGAAGACATAATCTCTCTTCCAAATATCACCTCTCAAAAATCTGGACTAATTCGATTTTAAGATCTAGAATTGCATCTCTTGGTAACTACATAGCAGTAGTGACCCTGAGAACAGGAACAAGGCAAAGAAAGTATACAGGACTTTGATTCTCCTACACAGGTGCACATAAAATTAGTTTATTAATGACTACATTTTCAAGCCAGCCATTTTGATCCAATATTTAAATAACAAGCTATTTAATATGAAAGCAGAATGTACTGCCACAATGTGACAGAAGTACAGCTTTATCCATAAACCCTTCACACAATTATACATTAAATGCTATTTTTATTTAAGCAAGGCACCCCTACTTGTTCTAAAATATGGGATGTGCTACCCCACTGAAAAAGCAAATGAAGGGACTTAGGTTTTTTCCTATCTAGAGCTGGTTTAAATTCAAGTGAAGCCATTAAGATCCTTACCAGTAGGGATTGTTTTGAGATGTCACTTCACAGTTTTGAGACTAACACCCCTAATGTTTACCCAAAACCAAAAAAGGGGGTCAGGGGATGAGGATGTGTTCAGACAACTTTTAAGTTGAGACTAGCATTCCCTCCTAAAGCACACAGGCACTATGTTAAATGCCAGTAGCACAAGCTTAGAAAGGCCAAACATTTCTAAAGATGTGACACTGCCGAATAGTTGTCCATTATACTAACCAGTGGTATTTATTTTTTTGTTTTGAATCTTTTTTTTTTTTTTTACATTCCTACCCCTTAAGTCATCAATACACCTAAAATTATAACTACTCTACCAAATCATAATGATTCAAAGGTCTGAAACCTTTCTTTGCTTTGGTGAGTATTTGGTTAAAATAAATCAGTATTTTATTCCATAGAAGTTTTATATCAGAGCTCTCAAAAAAAATCATTTTTAAAATGGGAGGAAGATTTTAAATGACAGTGCTGAATAAAAATATGCAGTCTTTACATTGGATAACAATCTCTATGAAAACAAATTATTTAATCATAAAATAATGACCAGATTTGTAAATCAGATCCTATCCTAGACAGTTTTAAACAAAATTTAAATTTGTGATTTATTTAATTCCAAACTGAGTCTTTCCTTTTTCTTTCTAAACAGTCCACTATGGAATTTTTCTTAAGCAATTAATCCAAGACCCCCATATCCTTTCTCTAACAGTTGCTGCTAAAACAATGGAACTGTATATCCCATATCCAAGAAAGATGTGCAAATGAAATGCTTCTTGCTTCATCCTGAAAATAAAACAAAAAGTACAGCACATTTACTAAAAACGAAAAAGTGTTGAACATGTTCCCATATCATTTAAAATAACAAATTCAGTAATTTTTTTTTCTTTCCTATTTCATGCAACTTATCTGAAAAATCAATTAAGTTGAGGTAAAGAAAATTAGTTAGGCATCAGTATTTATAGCCTGGCATGAAGATAGGAAGGCTTTTAAAGTGAAGCACAGAATATATTTTACACAGATTTTAGCTAATGTAAATATGTAATATCAGGAGATTGTGGTATTTTACATCCAAAAACAGCCCATGACAACTATTATAAAGAAATGTCCCAGGTGTTTTCAAGAACTCACTAAATATCTACCACTACATGTAGAAAAATGATTACAACGAAATATATTAAAAGATTTGCCCTGGACAGTGTGGGTCAGTTGGTTGGAGCATCACCTTATACACCAAAAGGTAGCATGTTTGAGTCCCAGTCAGGCACATACCTAGGTTGCAGGTTCAATCCCGGGTCGGGGAACTTAAGGGAGGCAACCAATCAATGTTTCTCTCTCATACTGATGTTTCTTTCTCTCTCTCAAATCAATAAAAACATATCCTTGAGTGAGGATTAAAATATACTGTGTGTGTGTGTGTGTGTGTGTGTGTGTGTGTGTGTGTGTATACACTGTATAGGGGAAAAAGGAAAAATACCATATAACATTTAGTCAAGAGAAAAGACCTCAAGACATATTTAGATTTGTCACAGGTAAGTTAACCCTATGAAATCATAAACTTCCTAGTACAACCATTTTCATAACACCACTTTAGGAAAAGAAACAGTGGTACATTAAGTGTACATATCACTGGTACACTCTGGTTTCAAATGTATCACTTTAAACATTTAAAAAATATCTTAGAACTGAGGAAATGTGTTCAAAATTTTTATAGAAAGAAAAACAAATGCAAGCACATTGCCAGTGTATTATGATTTATAGCTACTAAAGGTGAAAAATTATTTTTCAGCTCACAGAATCATGAATGTTAAGGAAAAATACAAAAAGACTGCATATGGGGAAAATACTCAGAGCCACTATCTATATATATAAAAGCCTAAGCAATAATTTGATCGTTCAACCGGTTGCTATGATGCGCACTGACCACCAGGGGTCAAATGCTCAAAGCACAGGATCAGGCTCCCTCCTATCTGGATCGGGCCTGCGGGGATTGGGCCAGAACTGGCTCTCCGACATCCCCCAAGGGGTCCCAGATTGCGAGAGGGTGCAGGCCAGGCCGAAGGACCCCACCAGTGCACAAATCTGTGCACCAGGCCTCTAGTCTATATATATAAAAGCCTAAGTGACCAAACAACTGGTCGCTATGACACACACTGACCACCAGGGGGCAGATGCAGGAGCTGCCCCCCCTGGTGGTCAGTGTGCTTCCACAGCCCCTCCTGTGGTCCCTCCCCCTGGCCGGTCAACCACCCACAGTCCCTCCCCCGGGGCCAGCTGGCCCCAATGACCCTAATAGGGGCCTCCGGACAACCTCTTGCGGTCCCTTCCCCACCCCTGCCGGCCAACCTCCCGCAGCCCTAATCGGCCCCTATCACCAGCCAGGCTGAGGGACCCCACCCGTGCATAAATCATGCACTGGGCCTCTAGTACAATCATAATGAATTCTGTTTCCCAGGAGAATTCCACTCCTTATAGTGATGCTTCAATTATCATGATCAGTTTCATCTTTATTAACACGTTAAGTGCCATGTCAGTCACTGGTGACTGAAACAGAAAGGAAGAGAAAACAGGCTTGGCACTTAATGTGTTAAAGAGAACAGTTTCCACCATATCACAAATTAGTAAGTTAATGATTAATTTATCAATTGAAAATAGTTTCCACAATTGGACCTCTTAAGTTTACCTTATTATCTGGAGTCCCTAGAAGTCTTATTTTCCCTTTGGACATGAATTCAGGAACAATTCAATATACCTATGCTCTGAGAATGAAAAAAAAAATTCATTTCAAAAAGTTGAAAAGGCAGAAATAATATTATTTATGAGCCTTTTTTCTCATAATATGAGCCTTTTTTCTCAGAGTTCAGACAGAAACTCAAACCCTTTGTCCATTGGCTTTCTTAAACTAAAGTATAAAACAAAATTAAATCCTAACTAACTTTGGATAGGAATATGCAAGATCATTAGCAGATAAATGCTTGTCATTACAATATAATGTCTCATCCTTTTTCACATTTACTTTAGTGGTAATGACAGAGTACAATTTTCACAAGGAAATATTCTAGGAAAATTCCAAAACAGAAAAAGGCATTTGTAAGCCAAGGCATGTATGAAAATGACCATGAAAACCACGGCAGCACTTACGAACGTGGGACCGGTCCTTGAGCATAGCTGCAACAGCATCCTCATGGGTATCGAAGTGCACGTCAGCTTCTCCAGTGGCCTTCCCACTGGAACTGTATTCCATGGTGATTCTAACAGGCTTCAGTGGAGCAAAAAACTAAACAACAAACAAATGAAGCCAAAAGGAACATAATGGTACTAGGTCCAATTTCTAGAAGTCTAGTAGTTCTGCACTTTCCTTTCAGACTTTGATTCATACACTTTAATTTTCTTTTTAATTTTTTTTTTTTTTTTTTTTTTTTAGGAAATATCTTCTACCATCTCTTCTGGCTTTTCTGATCTTTTTAGAACTCAAAGTTCATTTCAAATATCTGGTCATAGACAACTTATACTATAAATACAATACTATGCAACAAATGGTTCTTGACGTGCTTTTTATACCAACAAAGACCACTTTTATTATTCTTCCCACAAACATCCTTCCACTTCTAAGGACTACCTGTCATCTATCACATATACTTTATTTCTTAGTAATTCAATTTTACCATTTTTTCATCAGGCATGTTCCTGATAACCATTCTTATCAACACTACATAACAGAGCTAGCACCCTGAATGGTTGTCATTCCAAACCAAAGCAACAAAATTTAATGCCTTAATGAGACTGCAACCTTCATTTAGGTGATAATTTGATACCTATTGGGCTTCTTGAAATAATAAAGACAACTCTAAGGCTCACTAACTGAAAACTCTAGGTTTGAATCTATCTTAAGTTTATGTCCTCAAGTTCATGAAGTCAGTAAGTACTTTGTTATTTTAGTTTTCCATTTCATACAGTACCTATCATGAAATAAAAATATTCTTAAAATTATTTTTCTCAAAAAGTTAGGGAATCATAATGCCACATGGCTACATGGTCTAACAAAAGCTCCAAGCACTTAGGAGCACTGAATTCTTGTCTAGGACCTAACTTCTCTGTGGCAAGTTCCTCTGGGTCTCAGCTCACTAAACTCAAAACTCAAGAGGTTGAACCAATTTAGAGAAAATCCACTTTCTTTGAATACTAAACCCACATCATACTATTGTGCATTTAAAAAATCCTCTTATCCACTATACTTGTCACCTTAAAACGCAAGAAAGCCCATACTTCTCAGGTTAAGAGAATAAAACAAGCCTCCCCAACCATGGAGAGGTAAATCGTACTGTCCAAAGATACTCCAGAAATACTGTATCTTCTTCTCTACCTACCTGAAATTAATTGAAGCTCAATCTTAAAACTTTTATTCTAACCTACTGAGATTAGGTATCTTACTGCCACATACGTTTATAATGTCTTGGGCATTGGCTTGGAAAGGCAATCCTCTCATATGAACAAAGTGTAGTGAAGATGTAGTTCCAAAATCACCAGGCTCCGGAAGCTTTTCTGACATCTCCTTAGGCAATTCTGAAAAGTGGAACAAAACACCGTCAAGAGCATAAAAACTTCAAGAGTTATTAACAAATTACAATTAGGTATGACATTTATGTCAAAATCCTTAATCCTCTTGAATCAGTAGGGAAGAAGGACTTGAATTTTAAAAGCCAAAATGATCTGAAATTTCTGCCATCTTACAAATAACACCTGAACACCCATAAGAATTTAGTGGCTAGGGCAACACTTTTTGGGACCCTTTTCACATGCCGAGAGCTCTACTCTTGCTGTAATAAACTTCGCTTCGCTTAAAAATTCAGTGCCTCAACCCATTACCAGATTCCAAAAGAACATCCTATATAATAAAAGCCTAATATGCTAAGTGTCCAGTCGACAGTTCAAACCAATCAAAATGTAATATGCTAATGATATGCTAAGGCTGCTCAACTGCTCGCTGTGACATGCACTGACCACCAGGGGGCAGATGCTCTGGTAGGTTAGCTTGCTGCTGGGGTCTGGCCGATTGGGACTGAACAAGATGGGCTGGACACGCCCTGGAGCCCTCCTGCGGTCCCTCCCCGGCTGGCCAACACCCCGCATCCCTCCCAGGTCCTGAATGTGCACTGGTGGGGTCCCTCGGCCTGGCCTGCACCCTCTCACAACCCAGGACACCTAGGGGGATGTTGGAGAGACGGTTTCGGCCCGATCCCGCAGGCCAGGCCGAGAGACCCCACTGGTGCACGAATTCATGCACCAGGCCTCTAGACTTTCTATAACAAGAGAGAGTAGGAAAAATGATTATTAATGAAAAAATTGAGGAAAGAGTAATTTTCTGAGTTATAAACATTAAATAAATAAATAAATAAATAAATATGGTAACAGGATAATCCCAGGGCACCAGTTTAAAAAGGATTTAGCAAACTTCAAAGATTCCAAATGTTGCTTTGGGTTAGGAATAAAAAGAATAATTAAATACAGAGCCCTAACCAGTTTGGCTCAGTGGATAGAGCATTGGCCTGCGGACTCAAGGGTCCCGGGTTCAATTCCGGTCAAGGGCATGTACCTTGGTTGCGGGCACATCCCCAGTGGGGAGTGTGCAGGAGGCAGCTGATCAATGTTTCTCTCTCATTGATGTTTCTAACTCTCTATCCCTCTCCCTTCCTCTCTGTAAAAAATCAATAAAATATATTTAAAATAAATAAATAAATAAATAAATAAATACAGAGGCAAACAAAACTCCTTACTTCAGTCAACATTCCTGCTTTCTACCCATATCTTTTCCCACCTTAGTTTAAATATTGACATTTACTTCCTGGTTATATTTGTGCTGCCAGCTTATCTGATGTAGAATCTATAAAAGTTATTAAATTTTAAAAACTTATGAAATAATTAAGCCTTTCTGCATATATTCAAAGTACATACTACACTCAAAGATATATTAAATCTTTAATTCAATTCCTTTCTCCAAGAGTCTTACAATTTCATACAAATGGTAATATCAAGACATACAAGATAGACCCAATGAGTCTTAACAAGAGGTAGATCCTTACCGATTTCCTTCTCACTTTCATAAGCTGTCATAGGTCGAATATCCTCATTTACTTCCTGTTCTTCAAAGACCACATCTGGCTCAGTTATATACTTAGCAGTAGGAGATGCCATTTTCTTTCCCTTATGAGAACCAACATGTGTTCGAACTTCATTCCTTCTGCTTGGAAATATCTCTATATATCTATGTCAAAGCAAAAGAGAACATCACAAATGGTGCAAAGTAATTTTACAATGAACTCATTTAAAATAAACATGCATATGCCGAAACCGGTTTGGCTCAGTGGATAGAGCGTCGGCCTGCGGACTGAAGGGTCCCGGGTTCGATTCCGGTCAAGGGCATGTACCTGGGTTGCGGGCACATCCCCAGTGGGAGATGTGCAGGAGGCAGCTGATCGATGTTTCTCTCTCATCGATGTTTCTAACTCTCTATCTCTCTCCCTTCCTCTCTGTAAAAAATCAATAAAATATATTTTAAAAAAAATAATAGTAAAATAAAATAAAATAAACATGCATATATAGTATTTCCAATAGCTTATGAAACACAAGTGTCCAAAGATAACAGGTGATAGTAAGAACAGATATTATTAGCCCATGTAAAAGTACTCTCAACAGAACAGATCACTGATTTAATCCTCCCAAGGTAAGTTTTCTTCATATACATTTGAACAACATTCCTACCTTGTTTTGCTTCATGAGAACAACTATGCTATAGTTAATTGTGTGTATGCAAAGAATTGATCTGGTAAGAAGAATTTTGTTTTCCACAGGTGGTTAACAATCTATTGAAGCTTTAAAATTCAATTCTGTGAAAATTAATCATATTCGTATAAGTGATTGTCACAGTACATGAGGAACTAACTTCCTCCAGAACTTCGTTATGTGTTTATTTAATGAGAATTCGTGAACTAAATGTCAATTCTGATCTGCTTGGCAGTGAAAGTATCTATTAAATCTAAGCTTCTGGATCCAATTTTCTTTTTCTCAACACTGCTTTTCCAAATCAGGTTATTAAAAGCTTGAACTGTAAAAATAATTTTATATAAAGACCTATAAAGATTAGGTGGGCACCACTTCTTAATTTAATATAGAGAGTTCTACATTGCCTTAACATCCCCACATAAAATAACTTTGATGTTATTTTATGTTCCATTATAATATGAACAGTGCTGAAAGAAAAAGGAGACGGGTGTTGCTTTGCATATACTTTTTTCACTTGAAACAAATTTAATAGAGACCTTTGAACCAATTCTATAAGTAATTCTGAAATATAATGGCTTTGGATTGGCTTGAGTACTCCTCCAAAATTAAAGTTAAAACACAAAAGAAGCCACAAATCACTCCGTGCATCCTAAGGCAGTGATTCTCAACCTTCTGGCCCTTTAAATACAGTTCCTCATGTTGTGACCCAACCATAAAATTATTTTCGTTGCTACTTCATAACTGTAATGTTGCTACTGTTATGAATCATAATGTAAATATCTGATATGCAGGATGATCTTAGGCGACCCCTGTGAAAGGGTCGTTCGACCGCCAAAGGGGTCGAGACTCACAGGTTGAGAACCGCTGTGACCTAAGGTGATGTGATATACAGTCTACAGAATCATCTACAGAGTATCCACATCAAAATGTTAACTTGAACCAATTCAAGACTTTAGCTCTAGCTTCCAGTTTCCAGGAGTAATACAGGATACAAAGGAACAAGTTAAATGACACCATGAGGATGCAATAAGATAAAAATAGAACATGAGACACTGTACAGGACAACTGTCCCAATTTCTTCAAAAGTCAATGACATTTATAAAGGGAGAGGGAATAAAAAAATAAAGAAGGGGATTTGCTCTATTTTAAGAACAATCAAATAAAGTGTGGGTCATGTCTAGATTTTGGTGCCAAAAAAAATCCAACTGTAACAATATATTAGATATAATTAAGATAATTAAGATAATGTGATTATGGATTCACATTAGATAAGTTGTTGGTAATTTTGTTAGATGTGATAATATTGGTGTTATGTAAGAAAAGTGTTTTTTAATAGATTTTAGAAAGGGAGGGAGGGAGGGAGGAAGAGAGAGAGAGAGAGAGGCATCTTATCAGTTGCCTCTCACACATGCCCCGACCAGGGATGGAACCCATAACCAGGGCATGTGCCCTGACTGGGAATCGAACCTGAGACCTTCTGGTACACGGAAGGATACTCCAACCGAGCCACCCAGCCAAGGCAAAAAAATGTATTTTATAGATGCATATTGAAATAACAGATACAGCAAATTACCACGTCAATGATTTGTTAATCTAAGTGCAAGGCATTTGAAAGCTCATCATACTACTCTACTTTTCTGTTTAGATCACCTGACACTCACATTACAGTGCATTCATCAAAATGACCCAATGTATGATACTACTGCAGCATTAGTATCTACCTTACTCACCGGTTACCGATTTCTTCCCTGTGTTTCAATAGGGCTTGGTTGGCCATTTCTGGTTCTTCAAACTGCACATAGGCTTCTCCTGTCTTTCTTCTCCCTCTATAGTCCATCACAAAAGTAATGTCTACTATATTCAGTCCTAGGACACCAAAAAAATTATTCAAATTAGTGCTGCTAACAGGAACTTTTTATACTTAAAATTAATTAATTCATTCACATACTAATTTTTTTTACTTTATTAGTGAAATTTGAGAGCTGTTTTGCCAGTCCAAAAACTAGATACCTAATTGAAAGAAAATTATATGCAGCCAAAAACTAGTAACACCTACACATCTATATTTCCAGAATGTTTAGGGTACAAGCAGTTCATGTAAAACACACTTCTCTTTCTCTCTCTCTTTTTTTTTGCCAAAATGTAATAGGAGAAATAGAGATTTAGACTAACATCACTACTAATGTAATGATGCATATTTTACAGCTAAGAATTCTAATTCATATAAATTGTTAGTCTTAATATGGACACTGCTATGAGAAACACTTATGTAATTCATAAATACTGGAAATCCAGATGAAGAGTTCTCCCCTAAGGAACCTAATATGACTGCATGGAGTTACTTAGGAAAAGGAGACAATGCGGGGAGAGGGAAGGGATGAGGCTCCAAATATGATAAAACTGAAAAGCACCTGCAAAGAAGTCTATAATGTCTTTCTCATTGCAACTATAAGGAAGTCCTCTCAAGCGAACCACACCATCATTTACCACAGGGGAAGATTTAACCTGCAGGCTCTTCATTAAGGCATCCACATCTTCATTGTTTATCTCATACACTACAAAGCAAATGCACAAAAGACACATCAAATTTACATAACAAAGGAATAAGCCTTTTTAAAAAAAATATCAAGAATTTTAAAATTAGTATTTTTTAAATCTTTATGTACTTCTTTGGAGAAAATAACATGACATTGAGTATTTATATGTGCCAGGCATCATTCACTTAAACATCACAATTTGTGAGATAAACTTGGTCAACATCTTCATTTTATAGATAAGAAACAGAGATGATCCCTGTGCTTCATGTTGGTACCCTAAAAAAGGGTATATTCATAATATCTAACTATTTCACTATTGCTAAGGAGCAAATGAAACTGCCTTGGAAAATATAAAGTCTTATGTAATGATCCTGAAAAGTCACACGGTGACTTCACGTACCTTCCACATACCGCTGCCCCATGTACAAGCGGTGCTTTTCTAAGGCTTTCTGCACATCCTGCTCTGACTCCATTTCAATTAAGGCATCACCTCTTCGTTTCCCATCTCTATTTAAGAGGAAGTGTATTCCATTCTCACCATTGCGGATTCTGCAGTCTACAAGTATGTGAATAAAAATCAATTAAAACCAGAAATCAATTATACAAGCCACTAGAATGCAATCTTCCCACACCAAAACAAAACAAGAACGAAAATGCCTGCCATATTCCTTACACAAGCCCCCATCTGAAGCTGTCCAAATGCCAATGAGGGGGTAATCTCTAAAAAGTTCCACATGAAAAAGATAAGCAAACTATACTGCATACATAAGTTTATGATCTCCTGGTCATTAAATGGCAATTTAAACTAGGCTCAACAAAAAAATGTATTATGTCCTTCTCAATGCTTCTACGGTTACGTTTATGCATAAGTGTCTTCTTTTGTTATAATCACAACCAGAAAAACTCTAAAATATCTCCTATAAGAATAATTTTGCTACCATAATTTAACTTTTCTCCTTTTTTATTACTATGAAAAGATATCCCCTTATTGCATACTTCTTATAATGGGAGCAAGTGGAAGATGTAAATGACTTTACAAAATGCTTGACCACACAATGCTATACACATTAAGGTACTTGGTATATGTTACATTGTTTTTACAACATTTAAGGTAGCATCTTTTAAACTCTCTTAAAAGGAAAATTAAAAATCAGTCAGATGTAGAAACAAAAAAACTAACCACAGATATGTAACCCTGGTCCAAACACGTTATTAAGGAAACTATGCCATTTGATACAACGTGATCTTGTATTTTAAATGTATGTTTTGCATAAAGAGCTACTCTTAACCCATGTTCCACTAACATATTTCCACTAACAGGTTTGGCTTTTTGATCTGTGCATATCAAAACTTCAGAGAAAACTGGCTTTATGTATTAAATTTTAGTCCTAGCATTTAATTTTTTGTTGTTTCAACATTAAATTTTTTGTTGTATTCAGTCTTTAAACCTGGTATATAAACAAAGAGTACACATGGTATCACTTGGTATGCACCAGTTGACACAATACTCAACCATCAAATAAGATGTTTACAGCACAGTTTAACTTGGATTTTGTGGAACTCTTCTGCTCAGAAAAAATTACATATTTAAAACATACATAAAATATACCTGAAAAAAAGCTAAGCACATCTTCGACAGTGCAGGACCATGGTAATCCTTGAGCTCGAATCAGATAAACATCATCCACTTCCTCTGCTAACTTGGATGGAGGCAATTCATACTCAGGGGGAGGTGGAAGGTCTTCCAGGTAGGTAGCTTTAGACTCCTTCCAAGAGAAATGAAGAAATGTTAAGATTTCTTTGACAACCTACTTAGAAAAATGTTATTTTTAGGGGACAGTTACTATTTCAGAGGCAATAAGTAAGATTCACAAACCTAACTCATCCTGTTTTGGCTTAAATTAAATATCCTAAAAGTAGCAAGCAGATCTATATCCTAATGGCTTGGCAGGACACAAATTTTACTCAGGCCTTGTTTTTAAATTCTTTGATGCCAAATTACACCTAATAGTGTTTTTGTTAAGGTAGAACGAGAGGGGTCCTTTCCTTTCAATTTGACAAATATGTGAGTGCCTCCTACTTACTGTGAACCATGTTATACCCTCATCTAAAAAGTTTACCATCCGTCAAACCTCAGAGGGAAGGTAGGGGAGGGTGGGGGTAAGGTGGAGAGATCAACCAAAGGACTTAGATGCATGCATATAAGGCTAACCAATGGACACAGACACCAGGGGGGTGAGGGCATGAGTGTGTGTGTGGGGGGGGGGGGGCAATGGGCGGATAAGGACACATATGTAAACCTTAATTAATGGAGAAAAAAAAAGTTTACCATCTACACCCTGGCCGGTTGATGCTCAGTAGTTAGAGCATGGTCTGTGCACTGAAAGGTCTCAGGTTTGATTCCCAGTCAAGGGCACATACCTGGGTTGTAGGCTCAATCCCAGGCCCTGGTCAGGGCTTGAGTAGGAGGCAACCAACTGATGTGCCTCTCACATCAATGTCTCTCTCTCTCTCTCTCTGTCTACCTTCCTCCCTCCCTCCCTCACTTCCATTCTCTCTAAAAAGAAATGGAAAAAATATCCCTGAAGATTAACAAAACAAAAAAATAAAGTTTACCATCTACACTAAGACAAGCATACAAGGTGAGATGCTTTAATGCTATAATCTATACTTCTATACTAATAAAAGGGTAATATGCTAATTATACCGGGAGACCTTCTGGATGTCCTTCCAGACAAAGCCATGGTGGTGGGGCTGAGGCAGAGGCGGTTAGGGGCATCAGGCTAGGAGGGGCGGGCAGTTGGGGGCGCGCAGTTGGGGGCAATCAGGCAGGGGGGGGAGGGCAGTTGGGGCGAGCAGGCCAGCATGCAGAGTGGTTAGGGGCGATCAAGCAGGCAGGCAGGTGAGCTGTTAGGAGCCAGCAGTCCCAGATTGGAGAGGGTGCAGACCGGGCTGAGAGAAAGAGAGAGACACACACACACATACACATACACACACACACACACACACACACACACCATGCACGAATTTCGTGCACTGGGCCACTAGTATACATTATAAGAATTCAAAACAGCACTAACAGAAGAAGCAAGACATGATATGAGATGGACCTTGAAGGACAGACTTCTGACAGATATAAAGGAAAGGGCATTCCAGTTTCAGAGGTGAGGGGAGGAAGCAGTATGAACTCGAGCCCATTTGCAAAACAGCAATAATACCATTTGACTAAACATTAGAATCCAATTATGGGCCAAGGAAGATGAGCTGGCAAAAGGAACTTGGCACCATTTAGTAGAAGGACCTGAGTGTGTCTCCTTAACCTGGTAGGCAAAGGGGGGTGGAAGGGATTAATAAAAGACACTTAGAAGTGGATAAATCAACAAGACAGCAGGATGCTTGGAAAGATTAATCTGTCAACTGGTATGGCAGACCAACTGGAAAAGGAAAAGATCATAAAGGCAATAACAGTTGTGTGAGGTAACAGGAGCCTGAGAAATATGTAAAAACCTCTACTGCATTTTTACACAGGGGGCAAGGGGTGGAAGAGGGTATGAGAGGGCTAGATGGTGATGGACAGAGGCTTGACTTGGGGTGATGAACAGTTACAGAATTGTGTACCTGAAAGCCTGTGTAATTTTGTTAACCAGTGTCACCCCAATAAATTCAATTAAAAAAAAAAAACAGCCCTAACCGGTTTGGCTCAGTGGATAGAGCGTTGGCCTGCGGACTCAAGGGTCCCAGGTTCGATTCCGGTCAAGGGCATGTACCTTGGTTGTGGGCACATCCCCAGTAGGGGGTGTGTAGGAGGCAGCTAATCAATGTTTCTCTCTCATTAATGTTTCTAACTCTCTATCCCTCTGCCTTCCTCTCTGTAAAAAAAACAAACTCTATTTTACAAAATTAAGCAAAAGTTGAAATTTAGTAAGATCCCAACAAGCATCATAACTGTAATAGGGAAGACCACTCAAGTTTTTAAGATTTGCACTTTACTGGGCTGAGGAAAGAGATTCCTTTGTACTCAGGCGGGTTCCACGAAGACGCGTGTCTAATTCTATGGAGTCGGGGATGAGTGTACCTTTAGCAGAGAGAGGTCAAGAATGCAACTGGCACTACAATTAACGCGGGTAAACAACTCCAGTGGCTTGCACTCGACTGGGCTACAGGGAGAGATGCTTCACTCCTGCGTATGTGCCCATCATTTTCCCGAAGACTTACACACAATGTTAAGAAGTCAGTGACAAACGGAAGCGGTGTATAACACTAGTCTAGAGAGAGGCTCAACAGATATCATTATAGATAACATAAGAGAGTAGCCAGCTCACAAGGGCTTATTACAGATAGTTTGTTTTTTAATAAAGGCAACATTCCCCAATTGCCCAGAATTCCCTAAGATCACAAGCTTCTACAGAAAAGGGCAGCAGAAAGCATTGGGCCAGGATTCAAGTCCATTAGCTCAGCAGACAGCGGCCAAGCCGATAAGCCGCCCCGTCTCGCTGAGCTCGAGAAGCAAGAACTGATTTAAGACCAACATGACCCGACGCCTCAGGAGCTGGATACTCCAAAAGTGTGGGACATTTCCCAGATGCCACGTAACAAGCAGAAAGGAAGCTTCCTGCAAGGCACAAAATAGGTGCAATCTGAGTTCTCAAAGCGCACGCTGACTTTTAAAAAGAAAACACGGTCGGCCCATCCATGCCTAGATCCCCACATCGCGGCCTCGGCCCTGGACGCCCCCCTCCCCCAGGATCGGTCTCCAAACGGCCCTGCCGGCGGCGACCCGGGTCCTGAAGGTCCTTCTGCCAGCGGAGCTGGAGGAGCAGAGGTGACCTTCAGTGGCCGGGGCCGCCCGCCTTTCCCGGGGACACTCCCGAGGGGGCTGGGGACGAGCTCCTTCCCCCCGAGCCCAGCCCACGCAGCCGTGGCGCGCGGGCCTGCCCAGCAGCGGCCGCGAGGCGCCCCGGGCCGCCCGGGCCTAGCGCTCGGGCGGCGCGATGCCTCCCACCCTCCGCGGAGCCGGGCCCCCCAACTCACAACCAGCCGGCGGAGGGCGACGGGGGCGCGGGGTGGGGGCGTCAGCAGCCCCCCCAACCTACCATGGGCCGGCAGGAAGCAGGCCTCAACCTTCACCCCCAGCCACACTTACACTGCCCCACCGGCCGGAGGCTCAGGAGAACAAAACAGGGCGAAAACCCGGGGCCCGGGAGAGCGTCCCTTGTTCCGGGGCCCAATCGGAGGACGGGGCGGCCGGGGTGGGGGCGGGGGCGGCGAGCGCCGCGGGTCCCGGGCCGCGCGCGCGGAGGTCGCGAGGACGCGGGCGCGCGGCCGGGGAGGGGACGGGGACGGGGAAGGGTCCCGCGCGCGCCCCTCGCGGCGCTCACGCACCTGGCTGTATCCCCGCGCCGGGCCGGCGGCCGCCGCCAGCGACTGCGGCAGCAGCGGGGCGCGCAGGGCCGGGTAGGAGGCGGCGGCCGCGGCGGCGGCGGAGGTGGCCGCGGGGGGAGGCCCCGCCAGCCTTCCGGCGGGCGCCGGCCCGGTCTGGAGGCCGCGCGTCTGGGAGGCGGCGGCCGCGGCGGCCCCGAGCAGCAGCAGCAGGCGGCGCCGGCCGGAGACGCCAGAAGGGAAGGAGCCGGCGGCCGAGTAGAAGGGCAGGCAGGCGGCGCCGGTGCGCCGGCAGCTGCTGCAGTTGCAGCCGCAGCCCCGGAGCAGCGCCCCGAGCACCCAGCGCGTCCCGGCCATGGACTCCGGAGGCGGCGCGGGGCCTGGAGGCGGCTGCGGCTGCAGCGCGAGCGGAGGGGAAGTGGAATCCAGGGCCGGGGAGGGGCGCGGGGCACATGCGCCGCCGGCTCCGGGCAGCGGCGAGGCGGAGGAGAGCGCGCGGCCCCGCCCCGGCTCCGCCCTCGGGGCGGGGCTGCCTGCGGCGGGGCCCGGGCCCGCAGCCACGCGCTCGTCCACCCGCTGGAACTGGGTCCCGCGTGGGCCAGGCGAGGGCTCCCCTGTTCCGAGTCCAGACGTGAACGCGGGTCCAGGGACACTCGGTCCTGTCTCCTCCGAACGCGTGACGTGAAGGGCACAGGCTGTTTCTGGAAGGAATTGTGATGCTCTGCCTGTAGAAAGTGTCCGGGGACGTGCAGGAGGTTTAGGAGCCCCCACACTTGGGACACCTGCGGAAGGCCAACTTCCTTTTGAAAGGAGATCGTTACTTATCTGCTGACAATTGGTGCATATAACAAAGGTAATGCCTCCGTTAGTGAATTGGTGTATGCACAAGTGAAGAGGCAGAAGCTCGCAAAAGAATTGGTTGTGCAGTTTTCCTCCTGTGGCCAGGAGCCAGCTCAGATTAATAGGCAAAGGGGAGTTCTGAGAGTTAAAAAAAAAACAAAAACAAAAAAAACTAAAATTTTGAGCTTTTTTTACTGTAGAAAATCTCAAAGAAAAGTACAGTGAAGTTACCGAATTTCAGAAAATATCAACATTTTTAAAATCTTGCTTCATCTGTCCCCACCACCACTACCCAAACATTTTTTTCTTTGCTGGGTCATGTCAGTCAATCACCCTTCAGTATTCATCTTAAACTGATAAGGACTTTAAAAAAAAACCCAAACATGATATTCAGATTAATTTTTTGTTTTGTTTTGTTTTAGATATATTTTATTGATTTTAGAGAGGAAAGGAGCAGGGGAGAGAGAAACATCAATGATGAGAGAGAATCACTGATTGGCTGCCTCCTGCACACCCCCCACTGGGGATCCAGCCCCCAACCCAGGCATGTGCTCTTGGCCAGAATCAACCTGGGATCCCTCAGTCCACAGGCCAACGCTCTATCCATTGAGCCAAACCAGCTAGGGCCAGATTAATTGTTTTGAGATATTCAAGATTATTGTACTTAAATAATGGCCTGCTTTTAGGGAAAGGAAAGCTGGGTATTCCCCCACCACCACCAAAAAAAAAACCAAAAACTTTTCCCACCAAAAAAAAAAGCAAATAACAGGAAAAAAATCTGATTGCTTGGCTCTGTGGACTTCCTCATTTGCAAAATTTAGAAATCCTAGAAATTTTTTTTTCCTTAAATCTCCCTTTCAAGGAGGAAAATGGATATCCCTAACAGATCATCACTATAAATCACGATTTAGGGATTCTGCCCATACTTACTCTTGCTTTCATTTTCTTTTTAAAAAATAAATATTTGTGACTTCAGAGAGGAAGGGAGAGGGAGAGAAAGAAACATCAATGATGACAGAGATTGGCTGCCTCCTGCATGATGGGGGATCCAGACCAGGACCCAGGCATATGCTCTGAGCAGGAGGAATAGAACCATGACCTCCTGGTTCTTAGGTTGACACTCAACCACGGAGCCACACCAGCAGGGCAAGAGGGAAGATTTGAGAGAGGTGTTTTTTGTTGTTGTTGTTTTTAATTTACTTTTAAAGAGAAAGGAAGAGATTGAACCTGCAACCCGGGTATGTGCCCTGACAGGAATCGAACCCACCACCTTTTGGTGTATGGAAAGACACTAAACCAACTGAGCCACACCAGCAATGGGGAGAGATTTTTTTATTTTTATTTTTTAATGAGCTAGAATCAACAGGATTTGAAGCCAGGTTAGAGAGGGGGGTGGTGTTTTCTGTTATTGTTACTTGGAGTTGGGAAGAGAGGATGGGGGTGACTTTTAATCCCTGGGAAAGTATATATATATATATATGGAGTAGCACTGATAGGTGTCAGCCTACTCCTCTGACAAGAATTTCTGAGGTTGAGCTAGTCAAAATTGGTGAAAAGAAACACCAATTTGAGGGTGGATAAGGAGAAAAACAATCATCTCCCTTCACTAGGAAAGAATGTTCAAATGAAGCCCTCTTAGATCTAAAGAGCACATTATTGTGACCTGGGAGAGGAGCTGGATGGGGATGATTGTTCTGATATCTAATAAATAAATTAAGGAACTCACTTTATTGTCTGTGCCCCCAATTCTTAGAGGTGAACATACTTTTCTTCTGATATGCAATGAGGCTAAGTTCATCTCAAAGGGTCCCATTCCACAGCCTTCTTTGCATTTGAAAGAAACCAAAAAAAATCATGAACATGAATGTCAATAAGCCTAGGGTGGCAAAAGGAAAAGGAATTGAAGTCAAGTACCATAAAGAAATGCTGCCCATTTGTGTAACCTGTGATTAAGGTGCTATTCATCATCTAAGATTAAAGGAAGAAGTTTATTATGTTGAGTAGAGAGATACAAGAGAATACCAGTTACTTCCAAGGGAACACAAAGAGGCACATTTTATCACCACTATCACTACTTCATTCTTTTATCTGACAGCAAAAACTGATCCACTAGAGCAGCCGTGGGCAAATTACGGCCCGCGGGCGGATCCGGCCCATTTGAAATGAATAAAACTAAAAGAAAAAAGACCGTACCCTTTTATGTAATAATGTTTACTTTGAATTTATATTAGTTCACACAAACACTCCATCCCAGGGCCCGGTCCAGTTTAAGAACCCATTGTGGCCCTCGAGTCAAAAAGTTTGCCCACCCCTGCACTAGAGCCACACATTTGCAATGTTTCTTAGGTTAGCTTTATCAGTTGGCCTATGTTCACTATTAACTAGTCCATGCTAGCCAATTGTTGTCTCTCCCATAGGTTTGGAAAATCCTTCCATGAAGGAAAAAAATATACCTGTTTACAATCAATGTGTGACAGACCAACAAACCTAAATACTGCAGCATCCTCACTTGTTAAAATTAAAATAGGTCTCTGGGAAAGAGAGTAGCTGATTCGTTGTTTAAATGAAATAGAACTCTAAATACATAGACTGAAACCTTGCAGATTATAATCAGAAGTCACACCTAAGTATTAAAACTGAAAGTTGTCTTTTAAATTAATGTGTAATTGAGAATTTTATATTAGTTTCAGGTGACTCAACATTTATATACAATACCTACCATGATAAAATCACCGTGATAATATCTAGTAACTGTCCCCATACAAAGTTAAAAAGTGGACAGCTTTCCCTAGCCCGTTTGTTTCAGTGGCTGGAGCCTCAGCCTGCAGACTGAAAGGTCCCGGGTTCCATTCAGGTTAAGGGCACATGCCCTAGTTGTGGGCTCAATCCCCACTGGGGGTGTGTGCAGGAGGCAGCCAATCAATGATTTTCTCTCATCATTGATGTTTCTATACCTCTCTCTCCTCTCCTCTCTGAAATCAATTATATATATATGTTTATATATATGTGTGCATATATATAAAAGACTCAAGTTTAAAACAAAAAAAGTGGACAGCTTTAATTTTTACTGTCAAGAAATAGTAATTTAAATAAAAATAAAAAGATTATTTTAAATTAATGCCTATTTTTCCCCCATGGCAAAAAAAAAAAAAAAAAAAAAATGGAACAAGACTGGAAATGTGAACTATATTCCTGAAGGAATTCTCAGAATACAATGTCAACACAATTATTATAAGGAACTGATTTACTCCAGATAGATGAGGCAGTCACAAAATTGAACTCTGTGGGTGTTGACTCAGGATTACTGTGTAAAGCTCACATTGAGACTATATAGAAAGTGGAATGGTGGACTATGGCATCCTCAGTCATATTTACAAAATAAGGTGGTAGTGCTTTTTACTCGTCGAATACTGAGCTCTCCTCCCATCAACTAGCTTTTCCTCTGAGGGCCAAAGCTAGGGTGCAGCCAGAGACCAAGGCGCTGAGCAGCACCTTACACACACAAGGTTCGAAAGACCAAGAAGTCTTTGTTAGTAAGCGTCATTATTAACAATCATCTCTTTAAAATACATGAATATAGTTTTATTAAAAAGCCATGAAAGCCAAAACCGGTTTGGCTCAGTGGATAGAGCGTCAGCCTGCGGACTGAAAGGTCCCAGGTTCGATTCCGGTCAAGGGCATGTACCTGGGTTGCGGGCATATCCCCAGTGGGAGATGTGCAGGAGGCAGCTGATCGATGTTTCTCTCTCATCGATGTTTCTAACTCTCTATCTCTCTCCCTTCCTCTCTGTAAAAAATCAATAAAATATATTAAAAAAAAAAAAAAAAAGCCATGAAAGATTACATACACATATGCACATACATGTGCACAAACGCATAGAGTAAAGTTTGCCTCTACCCACTGTCCTCTAACCATCCATTTCTCAAAGATTGATAGTTACCAGTTTCTTGTGTATCCTTTAAGACGTAGTCTGTGTTTCACGATTTTTAAATTTGGTAATTCCCCTGTCCTTGGAATTTTGACAAGTTTTCCACCTGCTATCAAAGGATGTTCTGAAGCCAACACGTTTACAAATTGAGAGCAAAAGGAAAAGGAAGCATAATAGACAAATGAGATCCTGTGTCACTAGAAACAAAGGATACTGGAAGGAAAAGGTAAGTTTGCTATATTTGGAAGAATAATTTTCTATTTAACAACATAGCTTAAATAGGAAAAACATAAGACTTCAGAGTCAGACACTGATAATTGGCTATGTCACTGTCTTTGCCACTTTGGTCATTACGTAATCTCTCTGAGCTTTATTTTCTAAGTTATAAAAAACAGAGATAATGTTAACTACCACATAGAGTTGTGAGGTATCTGGCATACAGATTTAAATGGTGGCTATTATTATTTTCTTAAATATTGTTTAAAGGAAATGGTTATTGTTGTACTTTAATTCTGTTTCTTCCCTTCTCTCTCTGATTCCACCTCAGTATTTTTTTTCCCATTGAAACATAATTGACATACAACCACCTCAATATTTATTTGTTAACAAGAGGCCCAGTGCACAAATTCATGCACCAGTGGAGTCCCTCGGCCTGGGCTGTGGGGATCAGTGGACCTCTGCGCCGCCGCAGCCCAGCCTTACCCACCAGCCTGTTGGGCTCCAGCCCACTGTCCATGTGGATCCCCCACAACACAAAGTAGTGCAGGAAGCGGCAGGCAGCCAGGGAGGAGCCAGAGCCTAGGCTGGGCATCCCGGCTCCACTGCACCTGCCTCTGCCGCCACTCGGGTGCGCAGTGGAGTGTCTCCACAGGAGAGGCTCGTGCCTCCACAGCTGCGCTTGCCAGCCGTGAGCCCGGCATCTGGCGCCCGTCTGTCAGCTGAGTGGCGCTCCTGCTGTGAGAGCACACTGACCATCGGGGAAGCTCCTGTGTTGAGCATCTGCCCCCTGGTGGTCAGTGTGCATCATAGCTACTGGCCGGTCATTCTGTTGTCTGGTTGTCCAGTTGTTGGGTCACTTAGGCTTTTATATATATAGATAATGCATCTAAGGAGTTAAGCATCCTCCCCAGGAAAATAAATTTTTCTTAAAAATAAATTCTATGATATTAGAAAATACTACACTGAAGGTTAAGTTCCAAGAGGTCTGTTCAAGCATATTCTATGTTGTAGGGCAGATAAATACCCTACTGGTCTGAAGGACATCAGAGGAATGAGAATCATCACTGTAAAAAGATCTTGGAAGCACCTATTTAGTCTGCTTTCCCCCACTATATTTAAAACTAGAGGCCCAGTGCACAAATTCATGCATGGGTGCAGTCCCTCTGGGTGGCCTGCAGGGATCCGGCCAAAACCTGCAATCCAACGCTACTTGCAGCTCCTACCTGCAGCTTCCGCTCATCCCGGCCCCACTGTGCCTGCTGTGGGCTCACACCCAATCAGTCCTGATTGGGAGAGGCTCGCACTGCTGCAGCAGCACTCACCAGCCATAAACCCTGCGTCTGGCGCCTTCCCAAGGGGAATGGCCTGTGGGATCAGGCTGAAACCAGCCCTCTGACATCCACCAAGGGGTCCTGGATTGCGAGAGGGTGCAGTCCAGGGTGAGGGACCCCACTGGTGCATGATGGGGCTAGTGAGGGACCGCAGGAGGGTTCCAGGGCATGTCCAGCCCATCTCACTCAGTCCTGATCGGCCAGGCCCCAGCAGCAAGCTAACCTACCAGTCGGATCATCTGGTGGTCAGTGCATGTCATAGCAATTGGTTGACTGTCTGCCCCCTGGTGGTAAGTGCATGTCATAGCAAGCGATTGAGCGGCCTTAGCATATCATTAGCATATTATGCTTTGATTGGTTGTCCGGTTGTTCTGCCGTTTGGTCTATTTGCATATTACCCTTTTATTATATAGGATAATGTTCTGTGTCATAATAAAATCTTTACGTCTATCTATATAATACACATACACAAGTGTATATATATCACATACATAGGTATACTGTATGCCTCATGTATATATATGGACCTACAATTTTTTGCTCATAATCAGTATTTAATAAATGATTATTGAATTTAAATCAGTAGACTATTTCATACATGTGTGGGGGGATTTAGTGATATAATACTGGTTTTAGAAATAACACTTGTATTTGGCCAAGAAGGAACAAAAATGAAAAAGCTAATGGTAAATTGGACACTGGATAAGACATTTTTTCAGTAAATATAGAAACCTGTATTTTCTAATAATCTTCTTATATATTTTTAATTTGACTGCATTTGTAGGCTCCATTTATAACAAACATTTACTACTGGCTGCTAAAAGTACTCATATGGCACCTAATTTATATTGAAGTCCCTTAAGCAAATACAATGTCATTTGTAGGGTAGCATGGGAAATGATTCACCTAGTATATAATTCCATTATGATCACTTGTACTTCATTTAAACAAATTAATTATTCTAACTACTACCGTAATCACAAATTAATCCTCAAGATTACAAGGGGAAAAAAGATAAACAGTAATTCGTGGGACCTGCTTTCTAGGTTGTTTTTTTTTTTCAAGAACATGGCATAGTTGGAGATTAAGCTATCACAAGAACTATCCCTTTTTAGAAAAACTCAAGAAAGTAATTGTATTTCCAACTCCACTCCCATTCCATACCACTTTTTACACCTTCGTGGATGTTTCTATGACCTTCTTTGTTTCCTTTCCATTCAGAATTTGTATGCTGCACTATATCTCAATAGGGCTCCCTCCTTCAGTGTGGTCTGGCCCTTTGAGATATTCCCCCACAGCTTTGTTTGTTTGTTTTCACTCATTACAATTTCTGCTGGTAACAATTTTCTTGAAGGCTGACCATGAATCTGACCTCATGCTTTTAGTAAGATCATGGAGTCAGGACTCATCTATTCTGAGAGTCATTACTTTCAGAAATATTTATCAATGTATTCCTTATACTAGACATTGAGAAATCTATAAATGCAAGTAGTCCCCACTTCCAAGTCTCTCACAGGTTATTAAAGGAAACGGATAAAAAAAAAATCAATTGCAACACATTGCAATTACTGATATGAGGAGGTACATCAGGATACTATTGGACTTCAAAGGAGGGACACTTACACACTCTTATGGATCAAAGACGATTTCCATAGACTTGACACCAAAGTTGGATCTTGAAGGAATAAATAAAGATTAGCAAAATGAAGGAGGCAATGCTGTCATAGTTAGAGGGAAGAGTTTTTAGAAAACCTCAGAGGCGTAAGAGGATCTAGAAAATTCAAGAAGTTGCAAATGGTTTGCAGCAAGAATGCTGACATAATGGGAATTTTGAAAAGGCTAATAGAAGTCAGATCAATCAAAAGCCTTATTACATGCATTGTAAGAAACTTGAACTTTATTTGGAAAATAATTGGGTGACAATTGAAATAGGAAAGTGATATAAGCAGATTTACATTTAGAAATTGGACTTTGGCAACAGTTTGGAGAAGGAATTATAGGACAAGAGACCTGTTATCCAGAGATAGTAAGGGGGCTGATGCTATAATTCACAGGAGAAAACAGGAGTGCCTAGACCAGTGGTTCTCAACCTTCTGGCCCTCTAAATACAGTTCCTCATGTTGTGACCCAACCATAAAATTATTTTCATTGCTACTTCATAACTGTAATGTTGCTACTGTTATGAATCGTAATGTAAATACCTGATATGCAGGATGGTCTTAGGCGACCCCTGTGAAAGGGTCGTTCGATCGCCAAAGGGGTCACGACCCACAGGTTGAGAACCACTGGCCTAGACCATGAGAGCAATTTCAAGAACTATTTAGACTTCCTATGGAAATCTTACTATCGTGAAAGTATCCTCTATAAGCCTTATGGAAATATCAACCCCCCCCCCCCAAAAAAAAAATTTGTGTGTGTGTGTGTGTGTGTGTGCTATGTCAATTGATCAGAAGGTCTTCGGGATAGAAAAGAATTTAAAGGTTATTGAGAGATTCTAATCCAGTGATTAAATTCCTTTTATAACATCCTTGCCAGGTGAGGATTTAGCCCATGTTAAATGACTCCAGCGAGAACAATCCACTATTCCCTAAGAAAGATCTCAAACATTTCCTCTAACTTAAAAAAAGAAGAAAAAAAAAAAACAGGAAGCTGTGTAGGGACTTGCAAGTCAAGATTCCAGGTGTTACCCAGATTTTCCATTGACTTCACTCCCACTCTCTTCCCGAAATTCATCTCTGTATAGTGATGCATAGTTTATATGTAGGCCTGACTTTATGGGAAGGTACTAAAAAGAAGCTATTCCCTAAGTAATGTCATTTTAGGGGCCAAGAAGCAAAGTTCTCCTTCCTCAACAACCCCCACACCCAAGCTATCTTGGAGTCTCAGACACCACCATTAGCATTTCTGAAGAAATGGCACGTTGAACTAAATCACACTGGGGTGTTAATGACATATCAGATAGATTTCATCCTGACATTGGGGACCCTGGGAAGTACAGAACCACGAGTAAAGGAAAGAGCACTAAAAGTGGAGAAAAGCAGCACTTAGGCAAGATGAGCCAGAGGTTCCCGGTGGTCCACAGACAGAAAGGCTTGGTTAATCACATAAGAAGGACCTGGAATTTGTTCAAAATACTGTGTCCAGGACTCCTCCTTGTATTATGTTTATCTCAATAGATCTGGGGTAGACTCCCGGGGAATTCTGATATGCAGTTAAATTTCGGGACTGTTAGGTGTGAAGCTACATTGAAAAAAAAAGCAAAAACAACATGACCCCATTTCACAAGAACACACAGAGTCAATGTTCCTATTACACTCTTGTTCTAAATTCTCTAAGGTGAAGGTTATGGGGAGAGTCATTGGCACATTCGGTGTTTGCGAAATGTGTCACTGACTTTTTTTTTTTTTTTTCACTGACTTTTTAAAAGTTGCTGAGACTTCTTCAACAGCAGGCTTTCAATGGGCAGAACTACTAGTATGTTGATGAGTACAGAATGATAAATGACACTTCGTTTTTAAAATTTCTTTTGGCTGTTGTAATATCTAGTGGTATGTCTCTTAGGATGAGAGTTATGAATTTGTAACATTCCGTCTTTGATCCTCATAACAGGTTTGTGAAGTAAGTGGCAAGTTTTGGCTCTGATTTTTCTTTAGAAAATGGATAAGGAGGTAAAAATGCTTTGTTATAGTCATTCAGTGACAAAAATGTCCCCACATTATAGTTGAAGCACTCAGATCAAAGATATAAAAACAGACTCTGGCCACCTAGTTCAGTTGGTTAGAACATTGTCCTGATACATAATATTGTGGGTCTGATCCTCTGTCAGGGCACATACAAGAATCAACCAATGAATGCATAAGTGGAACAACAAATCCATGTTTTCCTCTCTCCCTTCCTGTCTCTCTAAAAGCAATCGATAAAATAATAAATTTTAAAAAAGATATAAAAACCATAGTTAGCATTTCTTTAGCCCTGTACAGTTTACAAAACTAATTTGCATATTTGATTCTTCTAGTTCTATACTATAGGTAGGATAGGTGCAAGGATACCAATTTTATAGATGAAAAGGCTCAAAGTTTGAGGAATTTTCCCAAGATTTATGAGTATTCTAAGTGGGATGTGTGGTGGTTTTTTAAAAAAAAATCCAGCTATGAAACAGAACCTTTTACATTGTTTTCTGTTTTCTAAATAATTCTAGTAAACTCAGTATATTCATAAATTTTAATAATTTTTACAAAGATTTGTTTAGTTACTCCTGGGCACATGTAGTAAAAATTGGATAATAATGAAAGCCACTCCCATTTCCACCACCTTAATTCCCAGCCCCATTGATCCTGGCTGTAGGGAAAAGAGCATCATCTATATTATATTCTGAGAGTATATACAGCATCCTGAAAGCATTGCTTCAGCTGCACAAGGTATGCCATTGGCCACTTAGCTGGTGCCATAAATGAATCTTCAAACAGCCATTCCACCATTGTATCAGTCCAGAGGCTTTAGGATGAGGACAGGGTAAGACTGGTGAATTCCATGAGCATGGTTCCATTGCCTTATTTCATTTCTATACAAAGACTTCCTTCGGCAGAAGGGATGCTATGTGGATTACCATGACAGAGGATAAGCCATTCTGTAAATCCATGGATGGTGGGTTTGGCATAAATTTCATTTGCAGAGAAAGAAAATATATAGAGAAAGTGTCTATTTCAGTGAGAACAGAGTGCTGCCCCTCCCATGAAGGAAGTGATTCAACAGTAATAAATGGCCGACAGGTAGGAGACAGATCGCCTTAAGGAATGACTGCACTGGAGGCTTGGTTTTGGTTTGCCCTAGCAACAAAATCACATCCAGAACACTGATTACAATTGGAATCACTATCTAAGTTTATAATACTCTGCGATCATTCTCCAAGATCTGTCTTCTACAGGCCAAGTCAGGCAATTTGAACAGCGATGTGGTAGGAATCACCACCCCTGCATCCTTCAAGTCCTTGATGGTGACACAAATTGCTGCATTCTCTCCAGGAATTCAGTTTACTATATTCAGAGATAAAGACGGTTCCCGTGGCTCCCAGTTGACCTTTTCTACCATAACAGTGAATCCCAGAAAATTATTATGAAACATACGATTGTCATTTCATTTCTGACAGATCCAAACTGGCCAATGATTCCATAGCATCACTCAAATTCTATTAGGTTAGTGAGTCCGTCTTCTCAGTGTAAACTATACATTTATTTAGCTGCGATTCCTCTCTGCATCTTAATTTAAATGTTTACTCTATTTTTGTACTTGTATTAAAATAAATTGTATGTTCGTTATTAAAATTATAATGTATTATCTTAATCCTTTACTCTGACTTCTCAGGGAGCCAAAGCAGTCCAACCCAGGCTTTTTCCTGTTGCTGCTTCTATGCCCTTCCTTGTTTCACTGTCCTAAGTTTATTTTTGCTCTCATCATGCACCCTATACCCTTCAGCTCAGTGCTGTGTAGTCCTCCCCTTTGAATATCCCCACCTCCACCCCCTTTTCTTTAAATAAATTCAGTTTTTCTTTATTTACCCTCTGAGATGGCTATTTGCCTGCCCACGCATCACCAACTTTAGCCTTTCATTTCTTTTAGTGCTTCAATACTTGAAATAGCTGTGGTGCCACTAAAATGATTTTTAAGGGTATAAAGCCATAGCTAGAGAAGCAGTTTACCATTATTTTATAACTAGAGGCCAGTGCACAGTAGGGTCCCTAGCAGCTGCTGGCTGCCTGCCGGGTACTCCCTCCCTTTCCCTGGCTGGCCCACCCCCTGGTCGAACTCCAGAAGAACTCTGATCAAGGGGACAATTTGCATACTACACTTTTATTATACAGGATAAGCTGAGTATATAGAGCCATACTTTCTAATGCCATCCTAAAAAATGGGCTAGTATATTGTGTTCCAAGATTTTCTTTTAGATTAATCTTAAAACCTAATAGACACTGTAAAATAGGTAAATAAGGAGTTACCCTTTGTGGTCCATATGTCTGGGGGCAGGGTTGGAGGCAGAGTTCCCACCTAACAAGTTCCTCCCCCAACAGCTTCTGCTGATCCCTAGAGCAACGTTTCTGAAAATCGGTTCTATAGATCCCATCAATCAGAATCGAACCTACGGAATCAGCCAAGACACTCACTGCATGTGTCATATGATGGGGTATTGGAGCTAATGAATAATAGCAGTTTGCTGAAATTTTCCCCAATCCACTTCCATCATCTGCTGAGAAATTTTAGTTCACTTGAAATAGTGTTTGAATATCAACCAGACATTCTTTGTTATCTGTGCTTATTTTTTAGGCAAAAAAATCAACAATCCAGCCATTTATCACTAAAAGGATAAAGTAAATGCTTTATTTCATAGCATAGAAAAGTTAATTTAAAATTGAATATCAGCCCTGATGGTATAAAGAAGTGGGCTAAATTAATAATAGAGATAACTAAGTTAAATATGCAAATGTAAGTGGAAGGAGTATAAAAGAGTAGTAAAGTTTATCTTATTTTAATAAAATTCATCATTACAGTTTTTTAAATTATAAATCATCTTCTTGGTGATCATCTGTTTAAAAATCCCCCATGGTTCCCCACTGCTGATCAGATGAAGTTCAGATTGCCCAGGCTACAAAATTGATCTTGGTTTGGTTCTAAACAGATCTGAATAGCCTCAGTTCCTACTGATCTCTTCTATGAACTTATGTTCCAGCTGCACAGAACTTTACACTGTTTCCTGAACAGACACTTCTTGATACATTTTTCTTCTTTTCATATTATAAAAGGAAAACACAATCCATCAGGAAAATGCTGAAAAGAAAAAAAAAAAATCATGTCCATAGTCTCGACACAATTAACAAAGGGGTATTTTACTTTGAAAATAGATAAATGGCCTGGGGCAGGGGGCAGGTGTGGGCTAGAAGGGGTCAATGGGGAAGAAGGGGGAACATCTGTAATACTTTCAACAATAAAGATTTTTTTAATATATATTTTATTGATTTTTTACAGAGAGGAAGGGAGAGAGATAGTTAGAAACATCGATGAGAGAGAAACATCGATCAGCTGCCTCCTGCACATCTCCTACTGGGGATGTGCCCGCAACCCAGGTACATGCCCTTGACCAGAATCGAACCTGGGACCCTTCAGTCTGCAGGCCGATGCTCTATCCACTGAGCCAAACCGGTTTCGGCAAAGATTTTTTTAAAACAAAGAAAATAGACAAATGGAGCCACAAGCCAAATAATGTAGGCAGCCTCTAGAAGCTAGAAAATACAAGGAAATGGATTCTCCCCTAGAGACTGTAGAAGGATCACAGCCCTGATAACACCTTGACTTTAATTCATGAGACCCATTTTAGACTTCTGACCTTCAGACTGCAAAATAAGAAATGTGTTCCTGTAAGCCACCAAGTTGGTGGCAATTTTTATAGCAGCAATAGGAAACTAACATAATAACTTATGAAATTTAAGGCACAGCAGAAAAGCATAATATATGCCTAGTTTAAATTTTATTTCAGCACTAAAATCCAGTGATTATACTTGGCCTCATATTTTTTTGTGGGAGTATATTTGGGAAGTCTCACATTGCTATAAAAATTTTATAGGCAGTATTTTTGATAATCTTGGATTATATTATATGAGGCTGCACACCAAGAGACATGACCTCAATGAGGATAGGAATTATATTGATTTTGTTCAGTTTTGTATATCTATTACTTATAGAGAACTGGGCACATGGTAAGTGCTCAGTAAAATATGCTTGGAATAAGTGAAATCAGATTCTTAAACATTCTTCTGAAAGAAAATACATGAATACCCCTGCACAGGTAATTACTGTGCTCTTTTGATTAGCACCCACCTTGGCTGACTGAGGGCCTGTGGGCTGGGGGTCACTCCTGTGCTGAGCGTCTGCCCCCTGGTGGTCAGTTCATATCATAGCGACAGGTCATTCCACCATTTGGTCAGTTTGCATATTAGCCTCTTATTATATAGGATTATTATATAGGACTAGAGTACCAAACGCTAAAGCAAACAGTAGTTAGCATATTAATGCAAAAAGACCCGTTGGAAGGCCAATGGACTTTGATATTCAGCAGGGCTGAAAATCAGCAAAATACTGCCCTGTTGTGGGCTCAATGGCTCAAGGCAATTTCCTAACCTGATAATCCTTACACTGTTTACCAAACTTTACTTTTGATCTGCCTTTATGCATTGCTAAAGGGCAAATGTGTATTCAAGTAAATAAAAAGCAGACCGGCCAGAAGTCAGTGTGCCTCTTCAAGAAAGAGGTCTCCACCTGGCCCCCCATGCCTCCTAAATTCATATTTCTTGTATTAATGCCAGTGGTCTTGTTCCAGCATCTAGAAGGGTTCAGGAATTTGGAGAAGTACTGTGTAAATTAATCAAGAGTCCAGAGACAAAACATAATTTTGTAAGGCATTTGGGGGCCAGAGGAGCTTGGCTAAAAAAACTAAGTTCTCCTTATCTCAGGATCCCTTGCTATTTATTAACACAAATTGTCCTAAGGCAAGGTAGATATACACATTAAAGGGTATATAGAATCTGGGAGACAACCAAGATGGCAGCATAGGTAAACACCTGAACTTGCTGCTGCGCACAACCACATTAAAAATACAACTAAAAGACAAAACGAATATCATCCAGAACCACAGAAAGGCTGGCTGAGTGGAAATTCTACAACTAGAAGGAAAGAGCAAAGTGCATTGAGTCCCGTAGGAGGTGCAGAGGTGTGGAAGTGTGGAGGTACAAAGGCGTGTGTGAAAGGGGCTGGCAGCTGGGTAGGTTGTTGTCTTTTTCTTTTTTTTATTTATTTTATTTTTTATTTATTTTTATTAAATCTTTATTGTTCAGATTATTACATTCATTACTCTTTTTTCCCACCATAACTCCCCTCCACCCAGTTCCAACCCCACCTTCTGCCCTCACTCCCCACCCACTGTCCTCATCCATAGGTGCACGATTGTTGTCTAATCTCTTCACTCACCCCCACACCCCTTTCTCTCCCCGCCCCCAAGAATAGTCAGTCCATTCCCTTTCTATGTCCCTGATTCTATTACAATCACCAGTTCATCAGATTATTTATTCACTTGATTTTTAGATTCACTTGTTGATAGATGTGTATTTGTTGTTCATAATTTGTATCTTTACCTTTTTCTTCTTCTTCCTCTTCTTACAGGATACCTTTCAGCATTTCATATAATACTGGTTTGGCGGTGATGAACTCCTTTAGCTTTTTCTTATCTGTGAAGCTCTTTATCTGGCCTTCACTTCTGAATGATAGCTTTGCTGGATAAAGTAGTCTTGGTTGTAGGTTCTTGGTATTCATCACTTTGAATATTTCTTGCCATTCCCTTCTGGCCTGCAAAGTTTCTGTTGAGAAATCAGCTGACAGTCGTATGGGTACTCCCTTGTAGGTAACTGATTTTCTTTCTCTTGCTGCTTTTAGGATTCTCTTTGTCTTTTGCTCTTGACATTTTAATTATGATGTGTCTTGGTGTGGTCCTCTTTGGATTCCTTTTGTTTGGGGTTCTCTGTGCTTCCTGGACTTGGAAGTCTATTCCTTTCACCAGGTAGGGGAAATTTTCTGTCATTATTTCTTCAAATAGGTTTTCAATATCTTGCTCTCTCTCATCTTCTGGCACCCCTATAATTCGGATGTTGGTACGCTTGAAGCTATCCCAGAGGCTCCTTACACTATCTTCATATTTTCGGATTCTTTTTTCATTTTGCTTTTCCGGTTGGGTGTTTTTTGCTTCTTCGTATTTCAAATCTTTGACTTGATCCTTGCCACCCTCTGGTCTGCTGTTGGGAGTCTGTATAATATTCTTTATTTCAGTCAGTGTATGCTTAATTTCTAGTTGGTCCTTTATCACAACATCGAGGGTCTCATTAGATTTCTTGAGGATCTCACTACATTTATCGGCGGTCTTACCAGTCTTTTTGAGGGCCTTACTCAATTTATCGGCGGCTTCTAAACAGTTCTTTAAAGACCTTAAAAGTGTGGTTTTGAACTCTACATCCAACAGTTTGCTTGCCTCCAATTCTGTCGTTTGTGTCCTGTTTCTTCGTCTCGGCATTTTTTATGCTTTGCTGTGTTGATAGAGTGCCTTTCTGTGCTAAGTGTCCCAATTACCTGAGGTAGACACTCTTGGTGCACCCCCTTGTGGGCTTTGTGCACAGTCTTGTTGTGGTTAAGCCTTGATTGTTGTAGTTATCACTGTGAGGAATTGACCTCCAGGCCAATTGGCTGTGAGAATCAGCTGTGTCTGCGGTGGGAGAACTTCTGTGCTGGAGACACCCCTCTGGGGCTAGACTTGCTTCGATGGGGCTTTGGTGCTCACTGAGTCTGCCCCCTGAGTGTGTCTTTTATGGTTCCACGAAGCTGAAAACTGGATGGTCCCACTCTGACCTCTGGGCTTCCTGGTTCCTGGATCTCTAGGGAGGTGCTAATCTAGCCTTTGCCTGAGGCTATCCAGCAAAAGCCTCCCTGCAGGGCTTGGGCGGGGCGGGTCCCACGGGATCAACAGGGCGGGGTTAGCAATTATGGCTGCTCTCAGTCTTGCCCTCAGAGGCTCTGCTTCTCAGTGTCCCAGTAGTCGCTGCAAGCCCCTTGGAGAGAAAGCTGCCCTAGGGTTCTGAGCGATGCCAGACAGTCCCGCTTCTCCTGTATGAGTGTGGGTCCTTAGAGACTCGCCCGGAACTGGAGCTCAGAGCCTGAGACTCCCTCCCGATTGAAAACGACAACCGTGCCCTCAGCCTCCAGCCCGCTCTGCATGCACTCCAAACCTTAGTATTTTACTTCAGCACTGCGCCTCCTCTGAGCCTCGGTATGCTTTTCTCTTTCCTCCTAGTTGTAGAACGTCCACTCAGCCAGCTTTCCTGTGGTTCTGGATGATGTCCGTTCTGTCTTTTAGTTGTATTTTTGAAGTGGTTGTTCAAGGCAGCAAACTCCTGTGTTTACCTATGCCGCCATCTTGGTTTCTCCCCGTTGTTGTCTTTGTCAACGGGGAGGGAGATACAAGTTCCTGACTCCTCTGAACTCCAGCTCCAGGCAAGAATTTGGGGATCCAGACTCATACTGAGAGAAACTATACTGTCTAGCTTGGGGCGGACCCTGAGGGTGGCTTTATCGCAGAGGTGCTTGCAGCGTTGATTGTTCCTGCCGAGGCTGGGGGACACAGAGACCCAGGGACCTATCCAGGGGGAGGGCCATTGGGCAACCATTGCTGTTTGCACTGCCCCGTGATTTCCTGAGACCACACCCCACTCAATTTACAACTCCACCCAAGCTGTGCACAGAGGCTTTTGCATACTAATGGCCTGGACTTTCTCCACCTAAAAACCTGTCAAACTGTAGCTGGGTCAGAGAACCACAGAGCTCCCAAAAGAAGGCCTAAGGCTAGTTAGCAGCCTGTATTACTTCACAGCTGCACCTCATCTGGGCATCTCCAAACCCCAAACAAAGAGGAGGAATCTGAAGATCTCTCTGTAGCTCCTGCTGGGTGGCCTCAGGCAGTGGCTGACTTTGCACCTCCTTGAAGATCCAAGAGCCAGTCTACCTAGTGGTCAGAGTGAGACCATCCAGATTACAACTCTTCACATCCATAAGAGACACACTCAGGAGGCAGACTCAGTGAGCGCCAAAGCCCCACTGAAGCAAGTCCTGCCCCATAAGGGTGTCTCCAGCACAGAAGTTCTCCCATTATAGACACAACTGGTCCTCACAGCCAATTGACCTGGAGGTCAATTCCAACCCAGTGATACCAACAGAAATCAAGGCTTAACTACAACAAGACTGTGCACACAGCCCACAAAGGGGTGCACCAAGAGTGTCCATCTCAGATAATTAGGGAGGCTGATCCCCTGGGCCCTATAGGACACCTAGCACACAAAGCCACTCTATCAACACAAGGAAGCAGCCAAAATGTGGAGACAAAGAAACAGGTCACAAATGAAAGAAATGGAGGAAAGCAAACTACTGGATATAGAGTTCAAAACCATGGTTATAAGGCTACTCAAGAATCTTCTAGAAATCTCTGAGAAATATAGTGAGACCCTCAAAGATATGAAAAAGGGATGTGAGGGCGATCTGGCTGCGACATCTGTCACCCCATTGATCGCCAGAGTTGATTCGGCTGATCTGGCTGGCTAGGCGGGTGTCCCCATCCTCCCTCACCGATCCATGTGCGTCCCTCCCGAAGCTGCGTGCTCGGTAGAAGAGGATGACCTTCCCCCCCCCCCCCCCCCCGAGGAGAGGACCGGTCATCGGTCAAGGGTATACGAGTAGCTGCGCTCCCCTGCTAGAACCTCCAAACAAGCTCTCAAAGATATGAAAAAGGACTAATTAGAAATTAAGCATACACTGACTGAATAAAGAATAATATACAGAGATCCAACAGCAGACTAGGTCGTCTGGACTAATTAGCATATTATGCTTTTATTATTATAGATTACCATTTATAAATCATGTAATCTTAGGAAAGTTACTTTCTCTGAAACACAGTGCCCTAGATTACCACTCATGGTTGTAACAAAATCAACTAAGGAAGTATATTATGTAAAACCTATCTTTAAGCTGCCAAATATTAATTCTATTTTTACAGGAACAAATTATCCTATTCCCTTTTGTTAATCCCAAAGAGCTGTAGTGAAATGGTAAAAAAAGGTGATGGTGGTTATAATTTTCCTATATAATAAAGAGGTAATATGCAAATTAACCCTCACAGCCTCACAAGATGGCTGCATACGACCAGGACAGCAGGGGAGTTAGTGATGGATGACCAAATGACTGAAAAAGCAGGCTGTGTGGGGCGACCAGGCCAGCAGGGGGGGCAGTTAGGGGCAACCAGGCCGGCAGAGGGGGACAGTTGGGGGTGATCAGGCTGGCAGGGAGGGGGCAGTTGGGGGTGACCAGGCAGTCAGGCAGGTGAGCGATTAGGAGCCAGTGGTCCAGGATTGTGAGAGGGATGTCTGACTGCCTGGGATCGCGCCTAAACCGGCAGTCGGACATCCCCCAAGGAGTCCCGGATTGGAGAAGGTGCAGTATGAACTGAGGGGACCCCCCTACCCTGTGCTCGAATTTCATGCACCGGGCCTCTAGTTTTGAATAATTAAAAATGCATTTAACTAATTTTATTAATTTAGTCAACTAATATTTATAAAGGCGATCTGATCCTCCCTAGGACTTCGTAGTCTGATACAGAATAGCTCAAATACTTCAAATATAAATAGTGTAATAGACCATGGAAGTAGGAAAAAAAATACTTTGAGGGGATGAATCAGAGAAATTATAATGAATTAAGTGGATATTAAAAGCTCAGAGGCATTCCTCTATATGGGGAAGAAAGCATTCTAGACACAAATGGAGGGAGTAATAGTCATATCATATCTGTGAAACTATGAAAACTACAAGCATGTACTGGGAATTAAATGAATCAGAGAGAAGCCTACAAAGAAGAAGGGGAAGGAAGAGGAGGAGGGGGGGGGGAGGGGAGGGAAAGAAGAAAGAAGAAGAAGGAAAGGTGGGCCCAGCTAGTGTGGGTCAGTTGGTTGAGCATCTTCCCATGCATGAGGAGGTCATGGTTTGATTCCCAGTCAGGGCACATGCCCAGGTTGCAGGCTTGAACTCCAGTAGGAGGCATGCAGGAGGCAGTCAATCCATGTTTCTCATCAATATTTCTATCTCTTTATACCTCTCCTTTCTTTTGTCTGAAAACAATAAAAACATTAAAAAAAAAAAAAGTGGGACCCTGTGTGACTAAGTAGTTTGATCAGTACTTGGAGTCAGGGATTTTTGTTGCAAAAAACACACATTATTATATAGTTTGTGGGACTCACAAAATCAGCAGGAGGCTGATTTGGAAAACAGAAAAATATCAAGGAGCTCCTGCAGGTCTAAAAACACAAGCAGAATAGCTGTTTTTTTCATTAGAACAGAGTAGTTGGGAGGCCACCTCCGCCCCTGTGGGATGCTTCTGCAGGGTCCCCATGAACAGATCAAAATGCCCATGGCTTTAGTGTAACTATCTCCAGAGTTAGTTCCCTGGGCAGGAGGATCCAATTTCTTCCCCCTTTAGTTTCCATAGTAAAAGATGGGGCACTGGGTCCTACTAAAACCACACAAAATAGCAGATCCTCCCAATATAGGAAAAGGGAGTTGGATAACAGAGAGGGAAAAAACAAAAAGCAAAAACACACCACGAAAACAATCTTTGTAAGCAGCAGCAGTAGCAACACCACCACAACCAAAATAAATAGGCAGTGACAGGCCAGATTCACATGTTCAAATGAAGATGGCTATAAAATGATACAAAAGGGGACACATCACTTCTGATCCCCAGGTTGCTATTTTTCATCCCTAATGACATTTTAGCTATTTTCTTGCAAATATATATTTCTATGTATTTTATCATTTTGGTTACTAGGTAGATGGTATATTGCTTTTGATATATAAACTACTCTTACAAATTCTTTTATTGCTTATAATATTTTTCCTCTGATTCTCTTTGGCTGATCAATTTGCCTGTGTGGTAGGCAGAATAATGGCTCTCCACATCATGGAACCTGTGGCTATTAACAAAGACTCCCTTTGGCCAAACTTTAGGCTCCTCTGAGCCATCTTCTCAACTAGGCCTTGACCTAAGGGCTTCCATGTTTGTCTTTGCATTGCCCAGTTTCAGCAAGAATCCTGCTAAGTCAGTGCAACCAGAAACCCCACCCTTGATATCTAATTACTCTGAATATCTGATCAAATTCCTCAACCCCCACTACTCCCCAGGTGATATCTGATCACCCTGGCCTGCCTTTGGCAAGAATCCTGTCAAGTCAGTTTAGCCAGAAATCCCCTCTTACACTTGATGTTTCTTTCCTTTTAGTAATTTTCCATCCACTGGCCCCCACCCTGCTCCTTGGCTACATCCCCACTTGTTCATGTTGTATTCAGAACTGAGCCCATTTCTATACTGAGTTCTCTTTTCCTCTATTGTAATAGTATTGAATAAAATCGGATTTACCTCTTAAACACAGCTCTGGTTTTTCTTTGACACTATGTTGTCACTTTATCTGGCAAAAAGGATTTAGTAGATGTTAATAAATCAAGGATCTTGAGATGGAGAGGTTATCCTGGATTATCTGCTTGGGCCAATGTAATCACAAAGGTCCTTCAAAGATGGAAGAGAGAGGTAGAAGAGTCAGAGAATGAGAGGTGATGATAAAAGCAAAGGTTGGAGAGATGCAGGGCATGAGCCAAGGATTGCGAGCAACCACTAAGCTAGAAAAGGCCAGGAAATGAATTCTACCCTACAGCCTCAAAAAGAAATGCAGCCCTGGGACACCTTGATTTTAGCCCAGTGAAACCCATTTTGGACTTCTGACCTCCAGAACTCTAAGATAATAAATGTGTGTGTTTTAGTGTATTAAATTTGTGGTGATTTGTTATAGCAACAACAGAAAATTAGTAACCTAGCCTTTCCCTCTCCTCTTATTTTTTTAACAAATGATATACTGTATTATTTTCCTGTATCTTTGCTTTTTTCTCTAATATATCTGAAAGACCATTTAAAATCCTTTCACACTGATCTGCTTTATTTAACAGCTGTAGAAAATTCTGTTCATGTACATTTTTCCCTATTAAAAAAACTGTGCTGTGGTTTTATTGAATTATAAGAGTTGTTTATAAAGCAAAGAAATAAGCACTACATCTGTAATATGTTCTAAATATTTTCTTTAATTTGTCAATTTTTACATTTTATTATTAATATTTTTCATTATTGGCAATGTTTAAAATTTATCAATTTTATCAATATCTGCTGTGAAAATCTGTGTGGATTTGGATTCTGGAGTTATGTCAAATTTGGAAGACTTTCTCCCTAATGAGATTATAAAAAATTCTTCAATGTTTTTTCCAGATTAGTTTTCATGCTTAGAACTTTGATCTATTTGGCATTTAATTTGCTATAAGAAATTAAGGTAGAGGTTCAAGATTTTTCAGATGGCTATCCGGTTGTCCCATCATCATTTTCTGAATAATCTATTTTTCTTATATTCACTATATATATATATATATATATATATATATATATATTCGTTCTGTTCTCTTCCATTGATCTAGCTTTCTTTTCAAGCTTTTAAACATTATAACTTTATAATGTTTTACTATCTAGTAATCTATTCTCCCCCTCACTTCATTTCAGCTTTTCTGAAAAGCCTCCTTTTTTGAAATTTCCATCCTCTGAGTATTTTTATTGGATAGAGAATCACATTAAATTGATAGTTTAATTAGGGGGCACTGATGTTTTCATACAGTAGTGGTATCTTACCATTTGTTTAAATTAACTTCTTTATTTTTGCAAGAAGACATTGTTTAGTGTGAAATGGCATTCATTTAGGCTTTGAAAGACTAGGAGGATTCTCACCACACAGGCCAGGGGCATGGGTAAAAGGTTTAGTCCAAAAATTGATGAGTTGTTGGCTCAGTCTATTGATGACTCTATCCAGGCAGTCTGAATTATAAATGTGGAAATTATTTGCCAGTGGGGGCAAGACAGAAGAAAGTAGAAACATTTATAGTCAGGCCATATCTAGGCAGAGTAAAATAAAGTTCACTAATTCTGCTGCTGAGTACTCCAGAGTTGTCTTGAGTCTAGAATCACTCTTCAGGTTTCCTGGAGACTTATTTGGCTCTACTAAGGCACCTGTTTTGGGGGTCCTTTGACATTCACTCCCCATTGTTAATCTATGAATGTTTGTACAATAGCTCCACTATGAACAATATACTTAAATATGTAGATTTATTACTCTTTGAAAAGAGAGCCTCCCAAGAAAAGGTAGCTTACAATTACCTATCAGTCTACAAAGTGCTATCACAAATATTCCCATTTAATCTATCAACAACCCAGTAAACTAATGAATATCAGAGATGAGTTCTTCAGACATCTAATAATTAAAATCATTTAACTCACAAGGTTGAATAATCTGACGCTAAACTTTCATTAAAGGCATTGGATAACTTACAGAGACAAATTTCTTTCAATGTCCTCTGAATATGGTTGGGTGTGAATGTAAGTTCTAAACTGCTGTAGCCAATTCACCAGCAAGCAGAGGGTGAAGTTGGCACACACAGAAAGGCAGAGTCAAGGGAACTGTAGAGAAATCGAGCTGGAGCCAATGAATTAACACCAACCTGACACCTTCCCCATCTCTGAACTTCATTTCTGTGAGCCATTAAATTTCCTCATTGTTTCAACCTGTTAAGATTGTAGTTTTTTTGCTGTCTGTTACTGAAAACATACAAACTGATAGAGTATCAATTACATTTTTAAATGCATTCAAAAAGCAGGGAAGTATACCCCTGATTGGGGAATGAGGGGGTCTGAGAAATCTGGCCAAAGGATTTCCGGCCTAGCCAGTTCATGAGTATGAGTGCAGAGGAGGGTATTGGATAGCTAACTGATTGGAAGAGAAGGCAGGAGGAGAAAAATATAGGTCAAAGTAAATTAAAGATAAATTACATGTACTTATAAGCTCAGCTCCTTCTGAGTTTGAATAGTTTTAGCTTTGATAGGAAACTTAGAGCATACTCATAAACATGCAAATAAAAATAGTAATTTCTGCCCTAGCAGGTTTGGCTCAATGGATAGAGCATCGCTTGTGGACTGAAGCATTCCAGGTTCAATGCCAGTCAAGGGCACATGCCCGGGTTGTGGGCTCAATCCCCAATAGGGAGCGTGCAGGAGGCAGCTGATCAATGATTCTCTCTCATCATTGATGTTTCCATCTTTCTCTCTCCCTTCCTCTCTAAAGTCATAAAAATGTTTTTTAAAAAAGTCATTTCTGACTTTTAGAATTACATTCCAAAGAGCGCTGTCTTAGAGCTGTGTTTCCATAGCTTTAGTTTCTCCCCATAACACATTTACATGTTTGTCATATCTAAGCGTGGTTTTTACCTAATGTTTTCCTTTAAATCAATGATTCTCAACTAGGAGTGATTTTCCCCCAGGAGGACATTTTCGTTTGTCATAACTGGGTGCTACTGGCATCTAGTGGAAAAAGGCAAGGATAATGGCAAGCATCATATAATACACAGCACAGCTTACCATGACAGAGTGCCAAATGTCAGCAGTGCCAAAGATGAGAAACCCTGATTTAAATCAGCTCATTTGCTTTTAAACTTCATAATAACTAACATTTACTGAGCAGCAATATATTTTAAATATTGTTCTAAGTGCTTGACATGCAATATCCCACTGAATCCACTCATCAACATTAACATAAACCTGTTTTACAATTGAAGGAATTGAGGGTTAACTTACTCACGGTCATACAACTAGTAAGTAGCTGCATCTGGATAGTATGATCTTTAGTTTAACAAATAGTCTCTACTTTATATCAGTATTATAATGAAAACCAGTATCATACACCTTATGTAGTAGAACATATGAAGTCAGGAAGAGCAAAATGATATTAAACTCTAGCTAAATATTGTTGCCTGCTGAAGTCTCTGATTCTAAAGCCTGATATAATCAGAAGAAATGAAAGTGAATTGAAAAGGAAATAATTTTCCTAATATGTAATTCAATATTATATAACTAGAGGCCTGGTGCATGGATTCATGCTTAGTCGGTGGGGAGGGGAAGGTCCCTCAGCCTGGCCTGCAGGGATCGGGCCTAAACTGGCAGTGGGACATCCCCAGAGGGACGTAGCAGTGTGCCAAGTGGCAGGCGGCCAGGGAGGAGCCCGAGCCGGGGCTGGGTGCCGCACCCCTCGTGCTCATCCTGGCCACTGCCACCCGGCACCACTGCCGCGGAGTCAGGAGAGGCTCCCGCCACTGCCGCTGCACTTGCCAGCAGTGAGCCTGGCTTCTGGCTGAGCAGCGCTCCCCCTGTGGGAGTGCACTGATCACCAGGCAGTTCCTGTGTTGAGTGTCTGCCCCCTGTGGTCAGTGCGCATCAGAGCAACTGGGCAACCGGTTGTTCCAGTCTTTCCGGTCATTCGGTCGTAACGGTTGCTTAGGCTTTTATATATATAGATGCTGTGCTTGTGTACCACTTAAAATCCCAACTGTTCCATAATACACAGTCCTGGGATGTGTCTGACTCTATATGAATTAGATAGACCTTGGTTCAAATTCAGGATCTACTGGTAGGTGTGATTTAACATCCTCATCCATAGGACTGGGACAACCAGCATCCGCCTCATAGGATTGTGGTGAGACTTGTATAAAGAGTTTTGCAAAATTACTGGCAGAAAATTACACAGCAGAAAATAAATATTAGTTCCCCTAATTTCCTGAAGATTCTGTGGTCTCTTTCCAACTTTCATGATACAAGTGCTCTAAGAGCCATGGCAGGACAGGCAGCCACAGTTGGCTCCAGAGTATCACAGAGAACAAAGAGCTGCTTTCAGTCCTACCCAAAGAAACCACTGGGGCCTCCTGGGAGGAACTGGCTTTTTGAGCCATGCTGTGTAGCCACCTCCCCCTCCCTCCCTCCCAGTGAGGTTTTTTTTTATGATCCAGGGAAGGTTTATGGAAATTGCAAGCTAACAGCCCTGTGACAATGACACTGATAGATGATGCAGGTCCTTGGAGGTTGCCAGAGGGAGGAAAAATGCAGGGGAGAAGGGAAAGCTTTCTTCCTAGGACCAGAGTTGTAGGTCCATCCTAACTTCTTTATACACACACATATACCTTCTCCAATTTTAGATCTGCCATTTGACCATGCAGTTATTGAGTTCATGGCTAAAGGCTGTACTTGAAATATTCACAGAACCTCCTATAGGGTTGAATTTGTGATTCTGTGGTTATTAGCTGAAGCAGAGTTCAAATGAGCATTGGAGCTATTGTCTGTCTGCTGGTCAGAAGACCTTTTATCTTTATAATGTGACTCCAGAATTTCTTTTCTACTTGATTCCTGATGCTTCTATTCTTTTAAAATATTCAATAGGCATGAGATGTCATGCCATAATTAGGGATAATTAAAATGTAAATAAAACTAGAGAATTAATACACTGAGTTAAACTCAGAATATCTTCTCCCTCCTAGAATGTAAACATCTTGGGGTCAGCGACTTTGTCTGTTTTGAACCTTATCGTATATCCCCAGTGCTTACATAAATAACTAACATATAGTTAGGGCTTAATAAATATTTGTTGAATGAATGAATGAAAGTTCATGTTAAGGTATCAATGGTTGTAAAAGTGAACATTTCCTTCCTCTATACATGTTGTTTTTTCCCAGGCCTCTAGGCTTTCACACATGCTTCATTATCTTCCTGCAATGCCTTCTCTGCCTCTTATTCCTCCATCCTCACTTCCTCACCTGGAGAAAGTCTAATAACCCTTTAAGACTCACTTTTGTGGTAAAATTCTCTTTCCCCTATTTTCTCCTCAAATTAAGTGACATTCCGTCACCAGCTGAGCTCCGGTAGCCTTTTCCATGTAATCCATTGTAAGAGGGATCATTTTGTACTGCAGTTATTTATTTACTAGAGGCCCGGTGCATGAATTCATGCACCAGTGGGGTCCCTCGACCTGGCCTGTGGGATCGGGCCGAAACCAGCTCTCTGACATCCCCCAAGGGGTCCCGGATTGTGAGAAGGTGCAGGCCAGGCCGAGGGACCCCACCGGTGCACAATTGGGGCCTGGGAGGGACTTGGGAGGTTGGCCAGCCGGGGAGGGACCATGGGAGGGCTCCAGGGCGTGTCCGACCCATCTCGCTCATTCCCCATCAGCCGGACCCCAGCAGCAAGCTAACCTACTGGTTGGAGCATCTGCCCCCTGGTGGTCAGTGCAAGTGGTTGAGCGGCCTTAGCATAACATTAGCATATTACGCTTTGATTGGTTGAACGGGCGACTGGATGACTGGACACTTAGCATATTAGGCTTTTATTACCTAGGATATGTCAGTCTCTGCCACTAAAAACAAACTCCTTGAGGGTTGTGATGTTGTGTATTTCTTTTGTATCCTCACTCTTAGCACAATAACTGGCTTATGGTAGATCTTTAATAAATGTTACTGATGGAGTCTGAGCCCTTTATCCTGCAGAGCTCCAGGAAGGTCTCAGATAGGTCCCTTATAAGAAGTGCATTACAAGATCACTCCCTTTAGGGGATAAATAGTGATGGATGGAGATGACTTCAGGTTGTGAATACACAATACAGTGTACAAATGATGTGGAATTGTGTAATTGAAACCTGTATAATTTTGTTAACCAGTGTCACCCAATAAATTCAATAAAAAGGGAAAAAAACAAAAACAAAAGCAAAACAAGATCACTCCCTTTAAATTTCCATTTTGGGAGGAAAAACCAAGATGGCGGCATAGGTAAACACCGAGTTTGCTGCCTCGAACAACCACTTCAAAAATACAACTAAAAGATAGAACGGACATCACCCAGAACCACAGGAAGGCTGGCTGAGGGGAAATTCTTCAACTAGAAGGAAAGAGAACAGCATACGGAGGCTCAGAGGAGGCGCAGTGTGGAAAATACAAAGGTGCGGAGGTGCACGCGAGGAGCGGCTGGTGGCTGAGGGCGCGGTTGTTGTTTTCAATCGGGAAAGAGTCTCAGATTCTGAGCTCCAGATCCAGGCGAGTCTCTAGGGACTCAGACTCAGGTGGGAGAAGCGGGACTGTCTGGCATCCCTCAGAACGTGAGGGCAGCTTTCTCTCCGAGGTTTGCAGCGGTTGCTGGGGTTCTGAGAAGCAGAGCCTCTGGGAACGGGACTGAGAGCAGCCATAACTGCTCCCTCCACCCACCCTGTTGATCCCGTGCGACCCGCCCCGCCCAAGCTCTGCGCAGAGCCATTTACCGGATAGCCTCAGGCAAAGGCTAGATTAGCACCTCTCCAGAGGACAGAAGTTTGCCCAAGGCAGACACAGCTGATTCTCACAGCCAGTCGGCCTGGAGGTCAAATCCCTCTAGTATTAACTACAACAATCAAGGTTTAACTACAACAAGAATGTGCACAAAGACCACTAGGGGGTGCACCAAGAAAGCGTACAAAATGTGGAGACAAAGAAACAGGACAAAACTATCAAGGGAGGATATTGAGTTCAGAACCACACTTTTAAGGTCGCTCAAGAACTGTCTAGAAGCTGCCGATAAACTTATTGAGATCTACAAGAAATCTAATGAGACCCTCGATGCTGTGATAAAGAACCAACTAGAAATTAAGCATCCACGGACTGAAATAAAGAATATTATACAGACACCCAACAGCAGACCAGAGGAGGGCCAGAATCAAGTCAAAGACTTGAAATGCGAAGAAGCAAAAAACACCCAACCAGAAAGGCAAAATGAAAAAAGAACCCGAAAATACGAAGATAGTGTAAGGAGCCTCTGGGACAGCTTCAAACGTACCAACATCAGAATTATAGGGGTATCAGAAGATGTGAGAGAGCAAGATATTGAAAACCTATTTGAAGAAATAATGACAGAAAACTTCCCCCACCTGGTGAAAGAAATATACTTACAGGTCCAAGAAGCTCAGAGAACCCCAAACAAAAGGAATCCAAAGAGGACCACACCAAGACACATCATAATTAAAATGCCAAGAGCAAAAAACAAAGAGAGAATCTTAAAAGCAGCAAGAGAAAGAAACTCAGTCACCTACAAAGGAATACCCATAAGACTGTCAGCGGATTTCTCAACAGAAACTTTGCAGGCCAGAAGGGAGTGGCAAGAAATATTCAAAGTGATGAATACCAAGAACCTACTACCAAGATTACTTTATCCAGCAAAGCTATCATTCAGAATTGAAGGTCAGATAAAGAGCTTCACAGATAAGGAAAAGCTAAAGGAGTTCATCACCACCAAACCAGTATTATATGAAATGCTGAAAGGTATCCTTTAAGAAGAGGAAGAAGAAGAAAAAGGTAAAGATACAAATTATGAACAACAAATATGCATCTATCAACAAATGAATCTAAGAATCAAGTGAATAAATAATCTGAGGAACAGAATGAACTGTTGATTATAATAGAATCAGGGACATAGAAAGGGAATGGACTGACTATTCTTGGGGCGGGGGGGGGGGGGAAGGGGTGTGGGAGATGCGGGAAGGGACTGGACAAAAATCGTGCACCTATGGATGAGGACAGAGGGTGGGGAGTAAGGGCAGAGGGTGGGGTGGGAGCTGGAAGGAGGGGAGTTATAGGGGGAAAAAAAGAGGAACAAATGTAATAATCTGAACAATAAAGATTTAATTTTTTTTTAAAAAAAGCTCCATTTTGGATAGGAAATCTTCCTGCCCACAATGGTTTTATTTTACGACGTCCCTATATCCTGTACTCAAATGGAATGACCTGTGTGGAAACACAGAGTGCAACCTATAAATAAGGGATTTGGAACTACTACTTGGTCAAATTTCAAGGTAAGATTGATTACTTTGGTCTTCTCTGTAATGCTCCCTGGTTGCCCTGATGCCACTCAGACCTTAAGGACGGAGATATTTTGGGAGGATTTGGAATAATTCTCTGGAGGAAAAAAAAATGGTTAGACTATCTGGAACCAGATTCCAGTTGGTGCAAGACTGGGGAATTATATTGTGCAAAGCTGTATCTCACGTCTCCAGCTATAAGAGGATTGTGGCCTGCTCAGGTTGCTATGGTTGTGACTATGACAACTATGGAAAACATTGGAGAGATGCCAAGAAGAGGGTGTGAGAGAATAAATGGCCAAGAGCAGGGACTGCCTAGAATCTCTGGAGTCCAGTGGTCATATAGGCAGGGATTCAAGACCATATTGGAAGATCTGCCTTCCACATTTCATTATTTACTTTGATGCAAACCCCGAACTGCTCAAACCCAACCCCTTTCATGTATCCATTCTGCTTTAGGTTACTCTGAAGAAGGGGATGGGGGAGCAGCATAAGTACTTAGGGCACAACCCAAGGGCTGCAGCTCTGGAGAACAGGCTCTACTTAATTATGCCAACTGTGAATTTGTGTGGGTGAAAGTAACAGCTGCTGATTCTTAGGATATTTTTAAGGTGCAGCCAGTTGGGATTCTCTTTATGTCTATATAAGGTCCTTCGTGCTAAAGGACCTCCTGGAGAGGGTTGGGCTAAAAAGAGTCCTTGAAACTACATCCTCATCTCTTGGTTCTTGACAGCACATCAGTAGCCTGTGGGAAACTTCAGCAAGGTTAAAAGTTAAGCTGCTCATCTGACATACACAGTGGTGACTCCTCCACCCCCGTGACCCCCCACATTGTTGCTAGGCTTTTTTGAGATTAATGGAGAGACTTATTCATTTAGTCCCCATATACTCTCAAGCTGCTTTGTTACCACGTCTTTATGCACAACAAGCACTCCAGGCAAAAAAACTTTTAAGAGCACAGCAGATTGCAGCAGCAAGCAAGCCTAGCAGATTAAGCCCCCTGAGCCCATGCGCTATATGAAGCAAAACAAAACACAGCTGGTGGAGTTAATTTTAGGCTTGCCGACCTTGGCAGTGTCCTATCATTTGAGAAAAGCAGCTTTGAATAGGTTCCAAAAGGACCCTGCCTCCTCCTTCTCCCCATGCAGCTGAGAAAGTGGCTGCATGGTTTAAGTTTATTGGGAAAAACAAATAATTATGAACAATGGTAAACTTGATAGATCAAGAAATTCATTTATTGAGCAAGCCCATGCAAGAAATATTTTATAGTTTTTGTCCTTTGGACTAGGAACCTGAAAATCATACTGCAAGTAGCACTTTCTGACAAGTTCTAAAATACTGGCTTCGCCGAACCGGTTTGGCTCAGTGGATAGAGCGTCGGCCTGCAGACTCAGGGGTCCCAGGTTTGATTCCGGTCAAGGGCATGTACCTTGGTTGCGGGCACATCCCCACTGGGGGGCGTGCAGGAGGCGGCTGATCGATCTCTCTCATCAGTGTTTCTGGCTCTCTATCCCTCTCCCTTCTTCTCTGTGAAAAATCAATAAAATATATTTAAAAAAATAAAAGTAAAATACTGGCTTCTCACAATGTCGTGGCACTTTTATAAAAATAGCAGGAATTTAAATGTATACTATTCACTTCTAAATGCATAGGATACAATTCTCTAACTGCCAAAAACAAAAATGGTGAGGTTCCTGCAATATACACTCATGGACACTGGCACTGATACAGTTTCTAATTTTACTTTTATTTGTTTGATTGCCTATATTTCCCAATGACCTATAGGATTTTTGATGGCAGGACTCTATCCGTGTTTTCTGATCACAGAGGCTCAGAGTAGATAATATTTGTTGAATGAATAAATGAATAACTTGCACCTCATTGTTCCCTCAAATCTAGCATTCTATTACACCATCCTTGCCTTCAAAAGAAGGAACAGCTTGAAGGGGAGGGTATTGAGTTAGGTTTGGGACCAATGGAAGAGTCCTTCTTCCATTGTCACATGTTAAATAAGACTGCTTTGTGTTTTGATACTTTATGGCTTTTAGTGATAAATGAATGCATTGAGAGACAAGCTTCATGAACCAATCTTTTGTATTTCCCTTCCCTTCTATTGTGTCAAAACAATATGTCCTTGAGAAGCATTTAGAACCATACATAGGCTTGTCTTTAATGAAGTAAGAGACAGAATTAAAATCTAAAGAGCATTGATAAGGGTTAGGTTGAATTGCTAGCTATGTTAAGTATGACTGTGTAGCATGCTGAAATTCATTCAGAATCTACTCTTTCTAACTTAGGATATTTTTAAGGTGCAGCCAGTTGGGATATATGGTCATCCTGGGAAAAGGAATTAGATTTTACTGAATTCAGATTGTATTGACTAGTTATGCAATCTTGAACAAATTACATATATAACCTTTCAGTACTAATTTCCTTATCTATAAAAGGGGAAAAGTAACACAATATCAACACAATAGCAACCTCATGAGGCAGTGTAAGAATGAAATAGAATATATGAAAAGCTTAGCAGAGTGACTGGTCTATCAGAAATACTCAATATATGGTAGCTATAAAATAATCTTATGTAATAAACTAATTGGATACAATAAATACATCAATCTAGACTAGGGGTGGGCAACCTTTTTGTGAGTGCGTGCCCAAACCAGCAAAATCTCTGACTCAAAATTCTTCTGCGTGCCAACCCTAATTTTTTGAGAACATGTTACACCTATTTGATATCTCTTAAGGTGTATGTATGTGAAGAACCTTGAAGAAATAATAAAATTCATTCGAGCGACAAAAACACAGTATATGATGGTGAAAAATACATTTATTTTTTAATGTATACATGTACACTGATAGTCCGACAGAAAACTTTATGACTCCGTTTGATATTATCAGTGGGACTTTTGCTGCTGCATCACTGATGACAGAGACTTTACATCAGGTTTATATTTCGTAACCTTCAGAGATATGCACAAGCTACTACTTTCATTCCTCAGGCTACTCCTATTACGAGACTTAACAAAATTCATCACTGAGAACAAATGTTCACAAGCGTATGTGGATGAAACCAAAACACTGGTGGGATCTAGGAAGGCAGGGAGAGTTAAGGCAGGCATAGAAATTGCTCTTCCCCTCTCTCGTCAATCCATGTCTATGGTCTTTAAGATAACTTGGTATGTAAAATTATTTATTTACCTAAGATGCACCTACACTGAATTTATCTGAAAAATAAAAAAGTCAATATTAAGAAAAAAATCGTAAATGGCAGATTATAAGAGAGGGTTTCGTGTGCCAGCAAAAGTTACTGGCGTGCCATGTTTGGCATGCATGCCAGGGGTTGCCCACCCCTGATCTAGACATTATATAACCCAAACATTCCTGCATAACAGAATTCATTTTATCAGGTTACTAAGGATTTGTTGTCCTGGTATACTTTTTTCTAGCATCTGTTGTTCAGGTATCTATTCCTTCAGAGTCAGATCATATTTTTGAATCAGAATTGAACAGCCATTCAAGAAATACCAGAGTTAGCCACAGGGTGTGAATTCAGTATTTATCTCTCTGGCATTGATAGCAATTGTTTTAGTTTTATAGGTACAAGAGCATCTTTATATAATTAGGCAGAAAAATCTGGCTATTGTGAAGAACTCTCTAGTCCAAAAAATCATCAACAAATTTTCCATTCCCATCATTAATAACACTTCTGCTAGGCTTCTTCAAAAGGAAACCTGGTATTTGTTTGCTTTTCTTTTTATTATGGAAAATTTGAAAACTATGCAAAAGTAGACAGCACAGTATAATGATCCTCATGTACTTATGAACTCATGGCCAGTCTCTTTTCATCTGTATTCCTACTCTCCCTTCTACATTATTCTGCAGCAAATTCCAGGCATATTATTTCATCTGCAAATAATTAATTTCATATTTTTAAAAAATAAAGGCCCTTAAACCACATCATCAGCACAATTAATAATCAGTACATAGAATCATCAGATATCTGGTGTTTGAATTTTTCAGTTGTCTATAAATGACATAAATATTTGTTGTTGTTCTTTTTCAGATTGCTCGTTTGAACCAGAATGCAAATAAGTGCACACATTATAATTTGTTGATATGCCTCTTATGTTTCTTTCAACCTCTAGATTTCTTCTTCAGCTCTATTTTTTGCCTTGCAATTCATTTGTTGAAGAAATTGGGTCCTGCATAGTTTCCCCACAGTTTGAGTTTTGTTTATTGCATCCATGTGGGGTCATTTCACATGTTATTTACCATATTCTTCTGTACCCTGTACTTCCTGTAATTTGTAACTTCCATCTAGATGCTTGACCAAATTTAGGTTCTATTTTGTTGGCAAGATATCTTCACAGGTAATATATTCTTCCATTAGGATGCACAAAAAGTATGCTTGTCTCTCTTGTTATACTAGCAGCCAATGGTGTTTAATACCCAAATCCATTAATCTATTAGGAGTTGCAAAAATGGTGATATTATAATAATAATTCAATCATTTCTATTCCATTTTTTAACTCTGTAAGAAGAAATTTTCCCTCATCTACGATTTGGAAACCTGGCTTTCACTGGTGTTATTTTATCTAGGAAGGAAACATATTAACAGATTGGAAGTGATTAATTTATCTGATAAAAAGGTATGATGAATCATTTTCTTTAAGGTTCTAGAAACCCTCACTTTGAGGGAAAAGGAGAATGTAAGTACAACTGAGGGAGAGGTGGAAAATGGTGATCAGAAACCTGAAATATCTGGGAAGAGAAGTAAAGAAAGAAGAAACACAGATGCATAAAGGTAACATTTTGCTAAGTCTATTCTTATTTGGCATAAAAATTCTGATTTGGAAGCCAAAATTATGGCTTCAAATACTTTTACTTACTGAGGACTTCTGCATTTCTACTCTAGTTCAAACCTCTTCTCAGGCTTTGCATAGTATCAAAACTCTACCTGACATCACTACTTTGATGTCTAAAAAAACATCTTGCCCTAGCCCTTGGTCGGCAAACTGCGGCTTGTGAGCCACATACGGCTCTTTGGCCCCTTGAGTGTGGCTCTTCCTAAGCCTTAGGAGTACCCTAATTAAGTTAATCACAATGTACCTACCTGTATAGTTTAAGTTTAAAAAATTTGGCTCTCAAAAGAAATTTCAATCGTTGTACTGTTGATATTTGGCTCTGTTGACTAATGAGTTTGCTGACTACTGCTAGCCAGTTTGGCTCAATGGATAAAGCTCGGCCTGTGGACTGAAAGGTCCCAGGTTTGATTCTGGGTAAGGGCATATGACCAGATTGCGGCTTGATCTTCAGTAGGGGGCCGCAGGAGACAGCCAATCAATGATTCTCTTTCATCATTGATATTTCTATCTCTATTTCCCTCTCCCTTCCTCTCTGAAATCCATAAAAATATAAATTAAACAAAATAAAAATATTTAAAAAACTCTCAAAGTTAATATATCTAAAATGGAACTTTTTGTTTTACTGCTATTGATTTTACCTTGAGATTATTCTTTTTGTTGTTGTTAATCCTCACTTGAGAACATGATTTTTAGAGAGAGTGGAAGGGAGGGAGGGAAGGGGGAGAGAGAGAGAGAGAGAGAGAGAGAAACATCCATTGGTGATTGATTATCTTCCTTGGGGCCTCCTGATTAGAGCAGGGATTGAACCTGCAACCTAAGTAGGAGGCCTTGATGAGAATCTGACTGGAATCTAACTGAAGACCCTTCGGAACTCAGGCCAGTGCTCTCATTCTCCACAGAAAGGGAGAGGGAGCTTTCTAAAATGTTAATCAGGGATCATGACCTGATAATTGTTAAAGCTGCGTGTTGTATTCATTAAAATAATTTCTTCCCCTTTGTATATGCTTGAAATTTTCCAAATTAAAATAAATGTTATTCAGATTATTTTATCTTATCCTCGTATTACTTTACTTCTCTGTTGACTTTTCAATGTTCTTAGAATAAAATTAAAATGTCTTGCCTAGACTAGTGAGCCCCTGCTTGTCTTCTGTTTATCAAAGTCCATTATTGCCTGATGCCTCTCTTCTTGCTCACTCTCCCTAGGCCATAACCTGTCAGTTCTACAAACACTTTAAGCTCTTTCTTATCTTATAGCATGTGCACTTGCTCTTCTCTCTACCTGAAAATGTTCATCCCCTAGCACTCTGCAAAGCTGGCTCCTTCTCTTCCTTCAGGTCTCAGAAAAATGTCACCTCCTTAGAAAGGCCTTTTTTAATCATTCAATCTAAATTAGGTCCTATTCCTTCACCATTATGCTCAATCACATTATTCTGTTTATTTCATTTCTTACCATACTTTGTAATTACCTTGTTTGTTTATATTTATACAAATATACTTGTTATGACAAGTAACTCAAATGAATATTTAAAAGTATTTGAGGGCATATGCCTCCTCCTATTCATTTTTAAATTTCAAATCTTTGAAAAATTGGCAGGTAGAATATAAATTTTAAGAATCTTGCTTCATAAACCAAGATTTATAAACAAAATAAGATTTTGATTTGGAGAATAATTTCTTGAAATTGAAATTTTAGGGAGTGGTATGAAATACATAGTGGGGCAAAAGCAGGTTTATAGTTGTATGTGAAAAGAATCTATTCTTGTATTATTATTGTATTATTTTCTAATGAAATAACTATAAACCTACATTTGCCACACTGAATTGGTGAAGAAAATGGAATTAGAAATGTGTATTTAAAAATATACTCTTGCTTTGATTATAGATTTTTCAATGTTTTTGAAGTGTTAAATAATTTTAAGTGACAGCTATTATTTGATTTGAATGAATTATACTCCATATTATTAACATGACAGCTCTCTCATTTTTAGGTCCAATATATTTAAGTTATATCAGCTATTAATTTTAGGCAACTCTCCTAATTGAAGAACTCATCGGGTATCTTTGTAGCTTCTTTCCTCTACCAATCATTGCCCTGATACAGTGTCATAAAATTCATCTAGATTGTGTTAAACCAAAAGCAAGGCTACATAAGCCACCTTACCAAATCAGAGCAGATTGGAACTGTCTGCCAAAAATTTGAAGGATGCCCCCAGCATGACAGACTTTTAGAACTGGACAGTATCTTTAGAGATCATATAATAACCCAAGGCCCTCATTTTAAAAGGGGTGACACTGCTGTTCTAATAGGTTAACTGGCTCTTCCCAAACATAATTTCCTAATATGGTATCTCAGGTTTTATTTTCAGTAGAGTCTTAAGGAATTAAGTTAGTAGCATATCAAGATCTGGAAATATATTTACATTATATTAAGATGAATCCTCTTTTTGCCATCTTTCCTGCATCTTTTTAGCCTTTACTAGTAAGTCTTCTCAACTTATTCTAGGGACCTCTGCTGTTCCTGTGATAGTGTCAAGATTTCGATTATCCTATTTTAAAACGTAGTTTGATTTAGCAAAATACCAAGCTAATAGCGAATACACTCAATGGTACAAATTTCATATTGGCACCTCCGTCGAGTCTATTAGCCTGTGGGTTAATAGCTGCACATAAGTTTTGTTCAGATTCTTTGAAAACTTCCTTGTGGATTTGTTGACTAGAGAAGATGACCACCTCTTATGTAAAGTAAATGGGTACCCACTGATAATGCTGTGGGAGGCTGGTCATCAGTGGCGATGACGAGTAAGCATGTATGGGGCCCAAGTCTATTACAACCCCCGGGCATTCTGATGCACAAACCATTCTAGAATCTAGAAACGATTCCGTTCCTCTTATAGAGGGACCTGCATCTCACATAGTTACAGGGGCCTCGGCAAGTCTTTACACTCTATTCAAGAATGCTCCACATAGTTCGAATATGTCACCACAGCAGGTTTCCCGTTTTCCCAGCTGCTGCTGAAAGCCTAGCTTGCCTGTTGAGACAGTGATGGATCCTGACCAGAGTGTTAAAATACGCCCATAAAACAACAGGGACCTTGAAACCCCAGTTAGATCCTTTCCTCTCTTTTGGCAGAACCACACGCAAACCATTCCACCCAGATGAAAGTTCCTCCCGATTTTATGTAGCAGTAGATAGGCTCCATAACCTTCCATCATCGTTTGCTGGCAGTCACTGTGGGCAAAATTCTGATGGCGATTCCATCCCTCATAGCAGGAGCCCGACATGCCGGAGTTGAAGCCCCTGCCTTCCGGAAGGATGACACGCACCTGAGCGTCTCGGAACCCTCCGCCACCACCCAACACCCCGGCGGACGGGCCTCGATGCGCCCGCGCGGCCTGAGCGTCCTCGCGGCGGCGCGGCACAGGCGTCCGGAACCGGAGCGCCCAGGGCCGCCGTCCGTGGGCCGGAGTGGGCGCGCGTCGCTCTCGCGAGACTTCGCGGGGTGGGGGCAGCTGGGGGCCGGCGAGGAGGAGGCGAGGGGTGGCACTGCGGCAGCCGCGGTGGCTGTTGTCAGGAGCAGGCGAGCGCCCTTTCCCCGCCTCCCTTTCCTTCCCCTCCCATTGAGCGCCCCTGGCCGAGCGCTCCACACTTCCGCCCCCTCTGCGTGCCACCGGGACTAGCGTAGCCGAGCAAGTTGCGGCCGAGGAACCGCCGGCGCTGCCCCGCTCCGCCTCTCCTCGCCTTCCTCTCCTTGCCTCTTCCTCCCGGGCCGACGCCGCCGCCGCGCCCGAGGCCTCGCGACCACCGACCCGCAGCCCTCGCCGCGGCCGACATGAGCTTCTTGTTGTGAGTAGCTAGGCCCTGCGCGCCGGCTTTGTTCAGGCGACCTGGGCCGCCGCCCCCGCCCGCCTGGGCCCGCCTGGGCCCGCGGCCCCCACCCGCCTGGCCCCGCGCTGCTCGGCTCGGGCGCTCCCCCCGCGCGGGGCTCCGGAAACCTGCCGCCGCCTCCCCGGCCCTCCCTGAGCACGCGGGGGACCCCCCGGGACCCCGAGTCCCGACACACCCGGTGCCCGCGTTCGCATTCCTCCATCACCCCGACCTCGCCCTCTGGGGTTTGTTTATTTGCACGCTCCGGAGAAATACCTCCCACTCTCCGCGTGACCCACATCCGACGCGTGCCGTCGCCTGTTTCAGTCTCCTCCGGCCCATGGCTTTTTTCCTGGGTCCCAAGCACAGAAGATAGAGCGAGCCGCACGCCTCACCTCCCCCCACCCCCATCCCCCGTCACCCCGGGACCCTTTAAACTTCCCTCTTAGGTTTTTAGGAAGTTGGGGCGTCAAGTCCTGTGGATGTGAACACACTTAACGAGGCTGTTTACAGGTCAGGACGCCCGGGTGACAGCCTGATGGATGGATGGAGCTTTGGGGTCTGGAGCGGCTCCTTGCTTCAAGTCACATGCTTTCCTGGGGAATATGGGCTTTATCTTTTCCGACAACCACCAGCTAGGGCTTGGGTGGCGTGCCCTAGGTTGATGAGGTCCCCTGGGGACTTGTTTTGCAAGTCATTTGTAAATGACAACTTAGTTTAGTACTGGCTGTCTTTTCCCTCATCTTACTACAAGACGTGTTGGGGGGGCGGGGGGTGGGTAGGAAGATGGGATGGCCGGAGAGTGACAAGCCTCACGTCCCCGGAAAACAGGACCTTCCTTGCACCCTGCAGAAGGCTTCCTTGTGATTCATCCATGTTTAATCTGTGGTTAGAAAGCTAATAAAAGCCCGGAGGTTGAAACCCACCCCATCCACTCCTTCATTGTTGTGGAGAAAATATCATTGAATGAGAATTTTCTGTTCTGATGCTCTTTCCCCACCTTACATAATTTTTAGTCATCACCTTGGCACTTGAGTCCTGAGAACTTAACCCTTATTTTCACATGCTCATATCTAGAATATTAATTCTTTTTAGAGTGTTTAAGCAAAATTGAGAGATCACAAAAGACAAACCTGCGGACATTCTAAATGCATAGGGGGCCTGGCTTTCAGTCATCTAACACATTGGAGGTTGTGAAGCCTTTATTTAGTCTCATCCTAGAAGTTGAGTTTTTCAGATTCATGGTGATAGATGAGAGGACTGGGTGACTTCAGTCTTTGTTTTCTTTTATTTTTTTAAAAATATATATTTATTGATTTTCTACAGAGAGGAAGGGGGAGGGATAGAGAGCTAGAAACATCGATGAGGGAGAAACATCGATCAGCTGCCTCCTGCACACTCCCTACTGGGTATGTGCCTGCAACCAAGGTACATGCCCTTGCCTGGAATTGAACCTGGGACCCTTGAGTCCCCAGGCCGGCGCTCTGTCCACTAAGCCAAACCAGCTAGGGTCAGTCTTTGTTTTCTATTTTAGTTTGAGTCAACATATCCAGGCATCTCAGCTTGAAACTTCTCATCTTGAGTTTGTTTGCATTGCTGATGTTTCATTTCTTCAAGAACATTACTAGATGATGTCTAGTAATGTAAACATCATCTACATTACTGTATCTTCAAAATAGTAATGTAGATGATGTCCATGACTGCTGCTGATGAGCTTGTGTCTCTTTGAACTCAGCTCAATTGGTTGAAGCAGGGAAGAACTATATTTAGCAGAAATTTGGGGATGGACAAAGTTTTGGTGGTATTTTGTGAATACAAATAAAATATTTTTTACATGGTTCAGTATTTATTAGCTATAGAAATTCAGTGGATAAGTTCATTTCTCCTGAAGCATATTAGCTACCAAACAAAAATCTTGCCATTTTATATATATATATATATATATATATATATATATATAAAATATATAATATATATAACATCTACACTAATAAAAGAGAAACATGGTAATTAGCGTACGACCGCTACCTTTCCCATTGGCTAATCAGCATATCCTTATGCAAATTAACTGTCAGCCACGATGGCGGCTGGCAGCCATGCACTGAAGCGAACAGGGAGGCTTGCTTGCTCTAGTGACTGCGGACTCCAACGTTCCCCACCTCACTTGCTGGCCTCTCAGCTGCAGCTCTAAGCAACTATGTTGCAAATATAGAAGCTAAACAAAACCCTAGAAACCTGCATTAGTCAGCCCGGCTTCAGCCAGCCAGACCGCAACATTGTATCAAATACAGAAGGTAAAGGCCAGAAACCTGCATTCAGCAGCGAGATCTCAGAGCTAAAGCTGGCCCAGAATTAAAAAAAAAAACAAAGGAAAAAAAGGAGCGGTTGGGAGCTTCAGTCAACCCACCAGCCTGAAAACAGCCCTCAGCCCCTCACCCAGACTGGCCAGGCACCCCAGTGGGGACCCCCACCCTGATCCAGGACACCCTTCAGGGCAAACCAGCTGGCCCCCACCCATGCACCAGGCCTCTATTCTATATAGTAAAAGGGTAATATGCCTCCCAGCACCGGGATCAGTGGAGCAACGAGGCTCCTGGCACCGGGATCAGCGTGACAGGGGGCAGCGCCCAACCCCCTCTTCGCCCTGCGGCTCTGTGTGTGACAGGGGGCGGGGTCACAACCTCCCTATCTGCCCTGCTCTGTTCGTGACAGGGGAAGGCGCCCCAACCCCCTGATCAGCCCTGCTCTGTGCCTGATAGGGGGGAGCTCCCCAATCCCCTGATCGCCCTTCGGCTCTGTGTGTGACAGAGTGCGGTGTCCCAACACCCCCCCCCCCCCCGCCGGGCCCTGCTCTTTGTGTGACAGGGTAGAGCCATAACCTCTCCATCGACCCTGCCCTGAGTGTGACAGTGGCGGCACCCAACCTCCTGATCGGCCCTGCTCTGTGTGTGCCAGGGGGCGGTGCCCCCAACTCCCCTATGAGCCCTACTCTGTGCATGACAGGGGGGAGCTCCTCAACCCCCTGATGGACCCTGCTCTGTGTGTGACAGGGTACGGAGCCCCAACCCCCTGATTGGCCCTGCTCTGTGCGTGACAGGGGGTGGCGCTGCAACCTCCCCATCGACCCTGCCTTGAGTGTGACAGGGGGCGGCGCCCCAACTCCCCAATCGGCCCTGCTCTGAGCCTGACCAGGGGCTGCACCTAGGGATTGGGCCTGCCCTCTGCCACCCCGGAGCAGGCCTAAGCCAGCAGGTCGTTATCTCCCGAGGGGTCCCAGACTGTGAGAGGGCACAGGTCGGGTTGGGGGACCCCCCTTCCCCCCGAGTGCACAAATTTTTGTGCACCGGGCCTCTAGTATATATATAATACACACACACACACACACACACACACACACACACACTAGAGGGTTTGTACTGTTTGGGGTACAATTTTTCAGTCAGGTCGCATGTAACAGTTAATAGATTCTCAATATCTTTAGCCTGTGTGCTTAGCAATCCAAAAGAGTAATCCAACCTTTTTGGTTTTGGTTTTTGTCCACCATTACTTTTAAAATCTGAAGTAAAGACGTGGTAGATAAAAATTATTAGAACGTAAAGAAAAAAGTTTTGGTTATTTCATCTGTTTATTTGGTATGGTTTTCTGAATATTATTTCTATACCATCAGGTGAGCAAAGAAAATAAGAGTTGCAATTTAGGTGTTGAATAACAAATATTTTCTTCCAGTTCTCGGAAGCTTCCTTGTAAGGCGACTATATATGGATGGAGCTCAGGAAATAAGGGCAATGCGAGATAGTGTTAGAAAGGCAATGACTCATAACTCATGAGGGCTTTTAGATAGAAGGAAAGAATTTTAGTTAAAAAAACATCATTTAGCCTGGCTGGTTTGGCTCAGTGGTTGAGCACCGACCTATGAACTAGAAGGTTGTAGTTCAATTCCTGGTCAGGGCATATGCCCAGGTTGCGGGCTTGATCCCCAGTAGGAGGGTGTGCAGGAGACAGCCGAACAATGATTCTCTCTCATCATTGATGTTTCTATCTCTCCCTCTCTCTTCCTCTCTGAAATTAATAAAAATATATTTTAAAAAACACATCATTCTTATGCCAGGCACTGATGTATAGGCATTGGGTATCATTTGTGGACAAAGTGGATAAAATTCCTGCGTTAGCGGAGCTCACATTAAGCAACTCTGTAGTATGGTAGGAGGTCTTAAATGCCATGGAACAAAATAGAACAGGGTGAAGAGGTTTTTTTGGATAGGAAGGTGAGGTAGATTAGGTAATCCCCAGAGAGTGTCCAGATAATCTGCAGCAGTTACGCCTTTGTGTAGCTTTTGTACAAATGCTCAGAATAAATTTGCACTGCATATGTAGATCTGACTGGGACAAAGCTGTGGTTGTGCTGCAAATTGGCCTCCATGCACCTTCAGATTGAGCTAAACTCCCAGGTGGTGCCCAGGGGACCTTCACAGCAACCTAATTTAACTTTGTAGACTCAAATTTTTAAACACAGCTTCAGGACCTGCTGTGAGCTGTAAGCATTGTGCAAGAAGTGGGACTTCAGAGCTGATAGACAGTTTATAAATAGTCCTCTATAATAGATGTAATACAGTCAGAATATGTAGCAGTTTGATTTGGGCTGAGGGAAGGTTTCATGAACAAAGTGGTGGATATTTAATGGATGATATAACAAGTGTTCTCTAAAAGGGCAAGGGGAAACAGGAGATTTCAGTCAGAGGAAACATGGAGGCCTGAAATTGCCTGTGAATTCTCCATTTTCAGGTTTGTCCAAGAGGCTGTTGAATTTTGAAGCTAATTTTGGCCTAATTATTGTCCATGATAGAATTGAAACACAGTCTCTTGACTTAAGAGTTTTTCCTCTCCTGACATTTTAAGCATATAAAATTCAGGGAAATTTAGGATCAGAGTGAGTTCTTAACAGTCATTCAAAAAGGGTGTTGAGCCCTGACCAGTTTGGCTCAGTGGATAGAGCATCGGCCTGCGGACTGAAAGGTCCCAGGTTTGATTCCGGCCAAGGGCATGTTCCTTGCTTGCAGGCACATCCCCAGTAGGAGGTGTGCAAGAGGCAGCTGATCGATGTTTCTCTCTCTCTCTCTCTCTCTCTCTCTCTCTTCCTCTCTGTAAAAAATCAATAAAATATATTAAAAAAAGCCACACAACAAAAAAACAAAAAGGATGTTGAGTGTTCTCTGTGTTTCTAGCATTTTTAAATTGCACGTATCTTCTGACTGATGGAATTCCACAGAAACAAGTGACTTGGAACAGAGTTAAAACTAATACAGCTAACTTTAAAATGCTAGTCTGTAGGAAAGGTGGTTTAGGGATGAGAAGGAATATAAACCAGGTTTATTTCTGTGTAAGAAGAAACAAAGAGATAGATTGAGAAAGGAAATATTTATTGAACATTATGCTACAGAGCTTCCATTTGTCTTTTCAAAAGAATAGCAATATAGTAAAGGAGATCCAGGATTTTGTTGTGTTTGTCTCTTGTTTTTCTGTCTACCTGTCTCCTTTCCTACCCTCCCTCCCCCAGCATCTTTGTTTTATGGCAAATGATTTTAGTGCTTCAGCATCTTTACCTGTGAAAAAAAATGATAATAAAATAGCTAAGTACTATATGTCAGGTATAGCAGATGAAGAAACTGGCAAAGAGAGGTTAAATAATTTGCACAAAATTATGTAGCTAGTCAGTGGTATAGCTGCGACTTGAATCCTGGCAAACTAGATCTGGAGATCTTGCATCATACTGCCTTATCTGTAATTGATAAAATTATATAAAAAGGTGATATTCAGGTAGATCTTGTTTTTAGGAGAAATCTTATGTTACTAGGTATTAATATCTCAAATTGCTGGGATCGCTTTATAAGGGTCACCAAGAATATAATGGTGGAAGAGAAAATAGAAACCTTTAAATTTAAATAATACTTCTAAATTATTTTTTTACTTCTATTTTTAATGTAAAAATGATAAACATGTTGGAGAAATTATGAAATACTGATAAGAAAATGAAGAAAATAAAATCACTCATAATCACACCTTCAGGGATAACTGTTATTTGTGTTTTATGTCAATAGTTATAATTCTGCAACATCATTTTGAATGGCTGTCAACTAAGTATTACCTTAATGGTTTTGTTATCTGACAGCCTGGTTTAATATGTTATGCTCTTTTGGTGGGAGGAGTGGAAGTAAGTATGGTCATCTTTTCAGAACTAAAGTTTGGAGAATTGCAGACAGTTGGCTGGTCTTAGTTTACTCCTCCCATCTGATAAAAGATTGCTTTTGTTTTACATTATTGAGTGCAAAACAATTGCTCTGTGATTACTTTCATCTTTATTGCCTTTTTTTTCTTGATGTGGTTGCAGAGTTTTTGTACCTTTGGAGTTTCTGATACACGAAAGAACATGTAGACCTTCTCTTCAATTGTATATTAGAATTGAAGCAGAATAGCTATGAATTATTGCATGAAAAATGGTATCTGTTAATAATGTTAAATCCTATAGAAAACTTTTTTTTAACTCTCTTTCCCACATTTCTATATTTTTTCTGATATTCCTGTGTTTAGGACCATACCTCAGATGTTGGAGGATTAGAGATACTGAACGTAAAAGACTTCAGTAAATTGTAATTATGTGTGCAGCAATGATATCTAGTTCATTACCAATACTCAACAGTGTGATGATTGCTAGTAGCTGTTACTATTTTTTATAAACATTCGTCATTTCTGATTACTTAAGTCATAGCCAATTTCTGTGGGTTTATTATCATATGTATCAGTGCTACTTTGATTTTCTGAGGATTTTGAAGGAAAAAAAAAGACAAGCAGGAATTAGAAGATAAGCAAATATTATTTGGGTAATAGTTTACCTCATAGCCAAGTAGCCTTATTGTTACCATTATTTGTGATGAAAGATTGAATTTCTTACTGCTATTATTGTTTTTATCTTTCTGCCTAAGTCCTTTTGTTGTTTTCAAATTGAAAATTGATGAGAATAGTTCAATAGTTATATTGGGTATTAGAAAGAATATTTTTTGTGTGTTACTTTGTAGAAAGAGATAATGGTATAACTTAAGTACTTTCTTAGTATTCAGTGTAAATACAGAATAATTAAACAAAAGCAGGAGACATGAAGTCCTTAATAGCAACTTTTTTTTGGTTATCTTGCTGCCCAGATCATGTTTCAGACAGAGCTCCAGCGTGACCTTCCCACTCTAGAGAATTCTTCCTTTGCTAACACCCTGCAGCAAAGGAAGATTTAATTACTGAAATAGCTCTTTGTTTAAAAACTCGCTGTGAGTTTGATTTTTACTCCCAGATGCCCGATTTCAGTGTCCCTAATCTTACCCCACACTGCCAAAATATTCATCTGGCCTTCTTATTATCATTATTATTATTTTTAGTCTCACCCAAGGACACGTTTATTGATTTTAGAGAGAGAGGAGAGGGGAGAGAGACAAACATCGATCGGTTGCCTTCCGTCTGCGCCCTGACTGGGGATTGAATTAGAAGCCTAGGTATGTGCCCTGTCCGGGATCAAACCCTCAATTTTTTGGTGCACAGGACAATGCTCCAACCAACTGAGCCAATCTGCTAGGCTGGCTATCTTATTTTTAACTCTTAGGAATGGCACTTTTGAGTCAGTGAATAACAAACCAGTTTGTCAAAACTGATGTTTAGAAACAAGTAAGTTGTGGTCTCTGCCTTCAAGAATCTTAAAATTGGAGACTAGCATGTGACATGGATATGCTCCTCAATAATTGCTTTTAAATCATTAGTTTTAAGTCCGCTGGCTAATGAAAATTCACTATTATTATTTTTTAAATACATTTTTATTGATTTCAGAGAGGGAGAGAAAGATAGAAACATCAATGATGAGAGAGAATCATTGATTGGCTGCCTCCTGCACGCCTCCTCCTGGGGATGAAGCCCGCAACCTGGGCATGTGCCCTGACCGGAATTGAACCCAGGACCCTTTAGTCCGCAGGCTAGAATAATGCTAGAATATAATTTAAAAATTATTTGTCGAGGTTTCATCCACTGAGCCAAACCAGCTAGGGTGGTTCACATTATTGATGTCGCATTTTATACAAACTTCTTCCAGTGTAATTGTAAAATAGTTGTATTTGGTATTTATAAAAGTTTAAGGGAGGGGTCCTCAAACTACGGCCCGCGGGCCACATGCAAATACAAATATTGTATTTGTTCCCGTTTTGTTTTTTTACTTCAAAATAAGATATGTGCAGTGTGCATAGGAATTTGTTCATAGGTTTTTTTAAAACTATAGTCCGGCCCTCCAACAGTCTGAGGGACAGTGAACTGGCCCCCTGTTTAAAAAGTTTGAGGACCCCTGGTTTAAGGTGTACCTAGTATATTCTCATGTATTCAAAACGGCAAGAGGTTTGCAAATGTTTGTCTCAGTGTTTTCGGCACGGGCTGCTTCTGTTGGATGGATTTTGGGGGCTGCACTGCTTGGTTTTGGCACTGCTGCCACTATCCACTCTAGCTCTGCATTTTTTAATAAGGTAAGGAAGTGGCTGGTATCCTTTGTCCCACAGGTAGAGATTAAAGTGGCCTGGAGTGGTGGGCAAATCCCAAGGTATAGGGAGCCTCCATATTATCATTTCAGCCTCATAGGTGTCCTCTTGCCTTGTCCTCCCCCACAGAGCTCAGCCATTTTATTTGCATTTCTTTCAACATGTATTTCTCCCACATCTGCCTGCCTTTGTGAATGCGGTTCCTTTTATTCTGGCTGGACTGCCCTTCTTTTCCCCACCCTCATTTCTTAAGTGTTGGAGCCAACTCTTTCCCTGATCTGTACCCCCTTCCCGATTTGTTAGATACCATTTCAGTGTCCTCTGTAGTCCTTATTATAGCCCTCATAAAAAAATGCTGTTCTGGTCAGTTTTCAGGCCTTTCTTCCTCATCAGAGTGCATGACCTCTTTGAAGATGCACTAGTTTCAAAACTATTTTTAAGTTTCTACCACCTAGTATAGTGCCTAGTGTATATTACACACAACTTTTAAAAAACCATATCAATGACATCTTTAAGTGTTTTCACAATGGTAGGTGGAGGTATGAGTGATTCTCTTCATTCTGCTCTAATTTCCCCCTTCTGGGGAAATATGAATAGACGGTTCCTGTGCACAGAAAGGTTTGGGACACCTGTTTATTGGATTTCTATTTCACAGTTTTGTAGAGACCTTGTTTTACCCTTCTTTCAAGGATTGGCATATGCCTGGCACATGTAAATTATGTTCCGGTAGCAGTAAATGAGAATAACATTTCCCTCATCCCCACCACCGTTGCACTACTAAGAATAATAATCATGAGAGCTTCTTGGGCTTTTGTATTTATACCAAGTAAATCTTTTGGAAGATTCTCCCAAAGAATTTCTTTCCTTTGGCATAGAGTGCTTGCTTCCATTGCCATCAACCTTTTTTTCTCTTTTATTTTAAAAGAAAAAAATAGTATCTTTTATGTTAAAATTTAGAATGGAGCTCTAATAAATGAAATTTAAAAATTAACAGTTGTGTGAAAAGTAATGCTAGAATATAATTTAAAAATTCTTTGTCAATAAATGTGTTTACAGTTACAATACTAAGTTTTAAAATACTAATAACTTACTAGGAAAATATTACTTTCTCCAAGATGAGCACGGATTATAATCTGTAAAGGAGGACAAATTGAGATTTGTAACTCCAATCGAATTTCTTGTTTCTTAGTTATCTTTCTGATATTTTAATGCAGATATTAAACTGATAGATTAATGCAAATAATAAACATGTTTGGGAGGCATATGGCATACGTGGAGCTGTAAATATCTTATAGATTCCAGAGGTAGATTTAATTTTTACCTATTATTCTTACCAGATTTAGTGCTTTTCTCATGAAGTCTGTTAGAGAGCTATGCCAGGGGTTTTTCTTTCTGGATTATTTCAAGGTGGAGAATTTTTCCCAAAGAGTAAATAGTAGTATCCAACTGTTAGTGAATCTGAAGAATATGCCTTTATTATATCGTTATTGTTTTTGAGCATTTATAGGTCAAACTATTATAAGCATAAGTTATATGTTACGACAATTTCGAACATTCTTTTTAAAAATTTTATTTATTTTGTTAATCCTCACCCAAGGATATTTTTTCCCATTGATTTTTAAAAAAATTTTATTTTATTGTTTAAAGTATTACAAATAGTAGTATATATGTCTCCTTTTTTTCCCCATTGACCTTCCCCTGGCCTCCTCTACCCCCCCTCCCCCAATTGATATTTTAGAGAGAGTGCAAGGGAGGAGGGGAGAGAGGGAGAAAGAGAGAAAAAAACACCTATATGAGATAGACATCAATTGGTTGCTCCCTCATGGGTCCCCATTGGGGCGGTGGATGGAATCTGCAACCCAGGTATGTGCCCTTGACCGGGGATCGAACCTGAGACCCTTCCATACAAGAACCAATGCTCAAAACATTCTTTATCATTTTATCAGTAAACTAGAAGCCCATCGCACGAAGATTCGCGAAATAGGCCTTCCTTCCCCTGGCTGCCCGCACCGGTTTTCCTCTGGCATCCGGGACCCAGGCCTTTGGTCTGGCCGCAGTGGAGAAGCCAAGCCTCGAGGCTAGGCTTCTCCCCTCTGGCCGCAGCAGAGAAGCCAAGCCTCTTCAGTCTTCAGTCTTCACTCTTCACTCTGGCTGGAGCCACCTGTGTATGCAAATTAATCGTCATCTTTGTTGGGTTAATTTGCATAGTCACTCTGATTGGCTGGTGGGCGTAGCAGAGTGACACCAATTTGCATGTTTCTCTTTTATTAGTGTAGACTAGAGGCCTGGTACACAAAAATTTGTGCACTCGGCGGGGGGGGGGCGGGGTGTGAAGAGGGGGTCCCTCAGCCTGGCCTGTGCCCTCTCACAGTCTGGGACTCCTCAGGAGATAATGACCTGCTGGCTTAGGCCTGCTCCCGGGTGGCAGAGGGCAGGCCCAATCCCTAGGTGCAGCCCCTGGTTGGGCTTAGAGCAGGGCCGATGGGGGAGTTGGGGTGCTGCCCCCTGTCATGCACAGAGCAGGGCGGATCGGGAGGTTGCGATGCCACCCCTAGTCACACTCAGGGTAGGGCCGATTGGGGGGTTGGGGCACCGCCCCCTGTCACACTCAAGGCAGGGTCGATGGGGAGGTTGCGGCACCACCCCCTGTCATGCACAGAGCAGGGCCCATCAGGGGGGTTGGGGCTCCGTACCCTGTCACACACAGAGCAGGGCCGATCAGGGGGTTGAGGAGCTCCCCCCTGTCACGCACAGAGGGCTGATCAGGCGGTTGAGGAGCTCCCCCCTGTCACTCACAGAGCAGGGCCCATCAGGGGGTTGAGGAGCTTCCCCTGTCACGCACAGAGCAGGGCCTATCAGGGTGTTGGGGCGCCGCCACTGTCACACTCAGGGTAGGGCCGATGGAGAGGTTATGGCTCTACCCCGTCACACACAGAGCAGGGCCCGTGGGGGCGGGGAGGGGGTTGGGGCGCCACCCTCTATCACCCACAGAGCAGGGCTGATCAGGGTGTTGGGGTGCTGCACCCTGTCACACACAGAGCCGTAGGGCGATCAGGGGATTGGGGAGCTCCCCCCTATCAGGCACAGAGCAGGGCTGATCAGGGGGTTGGGGCGCCTTCCACTGTCATGAACAGAGCAGGGTGGATAGGGAGGTTGTGGCCCCGCCCCCTGTCACAGAGCCGCAGGGCGATCAGGGGGTTTGGGCGCTGCCCCCTGTCACGCTGATCCCGGTGCCGGGTGGCCTCGCGGCTCCGCTGATTCCGGTGCTGGGAGACACATTATTACCCTTTTACTATATAGAATAGAGGCCTGGTGCACGGGTGGGGGCCAGCTGGTTTGCCCTGAAGGGTGTCCTGGATCAGGGTGGGGGTCCCCACTGGGGTGCCTGGCCAGTCTGGGTGAGGGGCTGAGGGCCGTTTTCAGGCTGCCGGGTGACTGAAGCTCCCAACCGCTCCTTTTTTTCTTTTTCTTTTTTTTTATTCTGGGCCAGCTTTAGCTCTGAGGCCTTTGTTTACCTTCTGTATTTGATACAATGTTGCGGTCCGGCTGGCTGAAGCCCGACTGACTAACGCAGGTTTCTGGGGTTTTGTTTAGCTTCTATATTTGCAACATAGTTGCTTAGAGTTGCAGATGAGAGGCCGGCAAGTTAGGCGGGGAAGGTTAGAGTCCGTAGTCACTGGAGCACACAAACCTCCCTGTTCGCTTCAGTGCATGGCTGCTGGCAGCCATCTTGGCTGGCAGTTAATTTGCATATCGCCCTGATTAGCCAGTGGGAAGGGTAGCGGATGTACGGCTAATTACCATGTTTCTCTTTTATTAGATAGGATACTCTGTATAATTGTATGTGTGAGAAGTCCTGCTAGCCTTAAAGAATTCGTTCCTTTTTTTAAATGGCAGTTTTGATATTTACATTTCACTTAGTTAAAAGAAGAAATGGAGAAAATGGGAGGATTTTTGCATTTAGTTATATGAATTTTTTCTTCTTTTTTTCTCCTCTTTGATGCGTTTCACTCATTTGTGTTACTCTTTCTTAGTTTTATTTTATTTTTTATTTTTTATTTTTTTAAATATTTTATTGATTTTTTTACAGAGAAGAAGGGAGAGAGATAGATAGTTAGAAACATCGATGGGAGAGAAACATCGATCAGCTGCCTCCTGCACATCTCCCACTGGGGATGTGTCCACAACCAAGGTACATGCCCTTGACCAGAATCGAACCTGGGACCTTTCAGTCCTCAGGCCGACGCTCTATCCACTGAGCCAAACCGGTTTCGGCTACTCTTTCTTAGTTTTAAATTTCAGGTATTTGGGCCACGGCATGTAACTCCTCCTTAAATGGACTTTGAAAGTCTGGACTGTGAAACTCTGGATGTTCTATCTTCACTCCTACCACTCCTACTTCCACAGTATCCTACTTGTACTAATTCCTGAACCTTTTGTGAGATCTGTGGTGTAAACTGGCTTGCTTTAGGATTATGTTTCCTTAGTTATGTAAATTAAGTTATTTATTTATCTACTTTCTAATTTTAAAAATTTTGTTATTGTCTCCTCTTTCATTCTCTTTGTCCTTATGGGGTTATGATTTTTTTAAAAATTCACTTTATTGTCACCTTGAGTAGGGAGTGAAAGCTAATGTGTATTTTCAGCTTACCATCTTCAACCATCACTCTTCAAAATAGTCCTCTTACAAGTACTAATCTATTTTATTGCCTTTCTGTAAGCATCCACAATTGTCTCTGAGTGAAAAAAAAATTCTAACTTTGTTAAACTGCTTTATGTTTTGAGTTATCTTTGTTATTGTGATGTATTAGTTTGTAGTGAGTCTAAAAGTCATTTTCAATGAATAGTTCAATAACTTATTTTTTACAAGAAAATAGGTTAATCCAAATTTGAGCTAGAAGAAACTATCTTTTATTTATTATTATTATCGGTCTTCAGTGATGTTCCAGATTATTATGCTTCTGAAGTATGCTTTAGCAAATCTTATTTAAATCTTTAATGTCTTTGACCTTAATTAGTCCTTGGTAAAATTTATTTCTAAATCAGGAGTTATTTTTATTTTATTTTCAAGTAAACAAACTAGCTGCATTTGAAATTAGATTTAAAGGAGAAAATGATTAACTTTTACATTCATGTTTCTAATATTTTTCTCCAGTTTCAGTAAATAAAAGAAATAAGGGCTGTTCCCATTTTTCAGGACACTTTATCAGATTTTATCAGTATCAACGTGAGCTTCTTTATTTTCTTAAGAATATTAATTTAATTCATCTAATTTCTTACAAATGCCATGGTTTTGAACTTTAAGGTAAATTATTCTACAAATATGATCAAACCTTTCTGTTGGAGTTATTATTTAATAGAAAAAGAATAAACCATAGACTGTAATCTATAGATTTTTTTTCATTGCGTAAAAGTCCTATACTTATTCATCCTGAATGTCTGTGTAGTTTTATACAGAAGAGTACATCTATAGGTTTAGAAAATAAATGTGGAGCTCAAAGATTTTAGAAATGAATGTTGTCATGCTAGCCTGAGAGAAAGGAGTAGGGCAGGAGTTCTTTATCTGGGTTTATGAACAGGTTTTAGCACCTCCCTGAATTTCTGTATGCAAAATATGTTTCTTATTTCTCTAGAGAGAAGGTTTATACTGTCTTTCAGATTATCAGAGGCCCAAAATATATTAACAACTAGAGGCAAAAAGGTTAGTAAAGAAAAAATTATATAAATGTTTAAGAACAACATGGGAAGTATTTCCATATTATGTAGCTCAGAGATAAATCTTAGTAGGCTCAAGTTCATTGCTTTATTTTTATTTTATTATGATTTACAAACAGCGAATTGCTCAGATCTTAAGTATATTTTATTTAGTTTACACAAATGTATACACACTTGTATAACCCACACTCCTTTCAAGACTCAGAACTTTTTCATCACTCCAGAAGGTACTATAGCTTTTTACAGTAAAACTAAAGGCCATTCTTTGTGGGTCTTTGATATAAGTACACACTTCCACTTCACATAGTTCTAGAAATTTCATTAGCTATGAGTAGCTCAGCTTTTATTGAAGAGGAACAAATAGTCTGTTATTGCCTACTGTTTGCACTTGCTGCCAATTTTTACTCAGACAACACAACTTTTTTAACTATGATGGTCCTTTACTGTAGGAATGACACGTAGAACCTCAGCTCCAAGGTCCTTAAAGAAATTAGCTCATGTCAATTATTATAGTTATTCCTGTTCTCACTTATCCACAGTGATGAATCAATATCTGACATAAAATATGAGTAAAAGAGTTTAAACTTTCCTAAACATAGTAGTTCAAGGAATAACAACTTAAAGATCAACAGTTATCAGTTGCTGTATTACAGAGTAACTTCTGGAAAAATACCTACATGAATAAGACTTGCAGTACCTGCTTCTAAATTGTGCATGGTAGTAGTGGGATCAGACAAGTTAACACAATTCGCATCGTTTGGTGAATACAGTAATAAAAGACTGCATAGAGCACTGCAGTACCTGGAAGAAGGCATGGTTAATTATATAATGGATGGTCAAGAACAGTTTTTCTGTGATGGTACCTAAATAGGTTTATGTGCAGATATTGAGAGAATCAGTTATATCAGGCTATAACTTCTAATTTTTCATTTTAGTACCTTTAATGAGCCTTCAGATCCAGATTTGGGGGCCTTCCTTGATAAAATAAATTAAAAAATTATGAATACAAAATTAGGTAGCAAAATAATATTGAGATTGAGAAAACACTATTTGAAAATTTAATAAAGCATACAAAAACAATGACTGCCACAAAATATAGGAAAATAACATTTTTATTAGTTAACTGCCTGATATGATATTCCTTAATATTTATTTACATTTTTTGGATGCATACTTTTGACAACTTATTATGTCAATACTAGTGGCTGGTGCATGGATTTGTGCACATTGAAAGGAAATTAATTAGAAAAAATATTTTAATATTGCTATTTGCCCTTTATAATAGAAGTGTCAATCAAATTCACTATCGACAATGACAGATCGAAATGCATGCCTGCGATTGGCGCCAGTGAGAGCTTTATATGTAAAGCACATGCGCGAGTCAACTTAGCCTTTTATATATATATAGGATAAACTTGCTTAATTAGACCTGCTTTCTGATTCAGCTAAACTTTTTCCAGCCCAACTTCTCTTTCAGGTAATTGTCAGCAACACAACAGTGAATATCAACACGAAGCAGATTATCATTGTAGATCACGCAGGGAGCAAAGGGTAAAATATTTAACTGCAGCAGTGTTTGACTATATTCTGCACAGTGAGAAAATCTGAAGTCATTTTCAAGGTCCACCATTTCTTACATCTTTTCAGTCAGGGCAAGTTTCTAAACTTTCTAAATCCCCGTTTTCCTGCTAATGAAAAGAAAATAGGATTCCACCAAGTCTATCTAGGACTTCTCCAGGACTTCTGTGAGGATCAAATGAGATGAGGCACGGGAAAGTGCTTCACAGACATTTGGTTAAAGTGTAAAACATTTGCACCTGGCTATAAAGCAAGTCATGTTCCTGGGCTGAAGAAACTGCAAGGAGGCTAGCTGTTAGGGAGAGGAAGCCGGGCGTTGCTACGTGATGTCATTACCTGGCACCCACAGCCATTGTTTCCGGGCTGCGCTGGGCTGTGGGCCGCATTTTGCGTCATGAGGTCTCAGCAGTGTCGGCTGTGATTTGGTGGGCTGTTGCTCTGGGGTGGTGGTGGGGCCTGTGTCCCACTTGGGGGAAGCCAAGTGTTGCTTTGTCAGCGCTAGGTCTGCACTGCCGTTTCTCTGTAAATGGCCAGTGTGCATCATGGCAGCTCCTGCATTGAGCGTTTGTCCCCTGGTGGTCAGTGTGCATCATAGCGACCAGTTGGACAGGCCGAGGGACACTTAGCATATTAGCTTTTTATATATATAGATTTGTAAAATTGGGTTACTGTTTTCTATAGAGAGAATAGAAAAATGATTTGCTTTTTCCTCTAATATGGCTTATCAAAATGTGTTTATTATTGATAGCTTAGAAAGGTTTCTGATTCACAACTCATTTTATTGGTAATGTCATGTAATATTTCAAGATGGGTGCCCGATTTGGGGAAATCTCTACTAAGTCTCTTCCATACTGTGCCAATAGCCTGTGGAGGTCATATCTGTATGACTCTGGTTGTGCACATTAGTGTAAATGATACCAGATAAGGCAGTGCTTGGGTGGTGGGAACATTCTTGAAAGTCATTCCTGTATTGAGACTAGCAATGATCTAATCATGCATGGAAGTGATTATAAATTACATATACCTATAAAATGTAAAGTAAATATATCCCCTCTTTAACTTCCTTTTAGCCAGATACCCAAAATACCACATTAACGAAGGAGGAAGTGTGATGTTGGGGGTGGGGGGTGGGGGGGGGGAGGTCAAAGACAGCAGTCTTAACTAATTGCAGTTAGCTTACTTGTGCAGTTTTCATGAAAACATGACCATGGGAACACATTGTTAGGACTTCTGCAAACACTGTGGAAGGGACCCTACCATTGAGGATCCCTGAAGTTTAAAATATTAGCATTATAAGTCCAATTCTGCAGTCTCATACTATAATTTTTGTGCTTGGATAATTCCATTTGTTCAGTCGTACTACTAAACTGTTTAAAAATAAGATGTATTCTACCATGCATGTATGTCCTATGCTCTTGTATCTGCTATAACTGGGCCTATTTTTATAAGCTGAGAATATAAATTTAGCAAATGTTGCCAGAATATTTGCTTTACCTACCAGTTTTGATCTGGAGTCCTTTATCAATTTAGCTCAACAAACATTGAAGATCTGCTCTGATCCAGGCCTTCTGTTAGGTTTAGGAGATGCAGTGATGACTTAGAAACAGCCCTTGTCTTTGAGAGACTTGTGGTGCTTGTAAAATAGAGACACATGATAGTGTCATATGTGAACACAGAGAAGGTGTCCTTAACCCAATTTAGGATATCAGGGAAGCTGTCTGAGGAAAATGATCCCTGAATTAATTCTCTAGGGATTACTAGACATCCAGTATAAAAAGAAAGTTCAGTTAAAAGTGTATGAGATAAAAAGGAGTAGTCTGCATCTGATTTTAACTTTGTGTTTGTTTTTTTTCTTGTCAGGTTTGTTTTATTATAAGAATTTAATTTTAAAGCATTTAGAACACAAAACTGCTATGTCACGGATTTCATTGGATGCCTATGGTGTTACTGCTTCATATTTGCAGGCAGATACAGGAATTGTAGGCGAATCTTTGCCCTAGTGTTGGTATCTGTATCTGAGGTAAAAATTGTTCCAATTACTGCCAAAGCTGCAGGCTTGACCTTTCATTGCACCCTTTATAATGGGCTGTGGTTTTGGATTAAAGGCCAGGGGAAAATTCTGCTCTTTCACTTTGAAAAAAATAAAGTAATCCTATTATAACAAGGAAGTGCATATTAGTTATTAAAAAAAATAAAAGCTAGCCCAACCAGTGTTGCTCAGTGGTTAAGCATCAATCCATCCAGTCAGGGCACTTGCCTGGGTTGCAGGTTTGATCCCCAGTGCGGGACAGGTAAGAGGCAGCCGATCAATGATTCTCTCTCATCATTGATGTTCTGTTTCTCTCCCTCTCCCTTCCTTCCTCTGAAATAATGGGGGAAAAACCATATTAAAAAACAAACACTTCTAAAAAAAGAAAATAAAAACTACCTCTTCTGATTCTCTTCCCTCCCAGGGAAGAGTAGGAGTAGGCTTGCTTAGAATTACTGAGATGTCTCAACTTGGATTTTTTTTTTTTTTTTTTTTTTTAGTGAATGTTTAAGTAGGGCAGGATTGTAAAGGATCTAAAATTTAAAATGAAATGTTGGTGTCAGGGTTAGGAAATATCCCCAATTCATCTGTTACTTCTCTTGCTGCAGTTAGAATCTTTTAGATTTGTTGCACCAAATAAAGATGATGTTTCTATCTCCCTCCCCCTCTCCCTTCATCTCTGAAATCAATAAAAATATATTTTAAAAAAATGTGCATTCCCTTTTACATAACAGTTTTACTTCTAGGAATTTATCCTTTAAGTATGCTAATACACAAGGATATTTACGATAGCATCATTTATAGTAACAAATGACTAGAAACAATCTAAATGTTTATCAATAAGTGACTGATTACAAAGAATGAAGTATATCTACTTCTACCTTAATGTAAACAATCTCCTGGATATATTAAGTGAAAAACAAGATTTAATATTTTTAGTATACAATAATTGTGTAAAAACAGAAATGGGCACAAGCATTCTTATGCTTGTATAGACATAAACTCTGGAAGGATACACAATATTTCTTCTGAGATTCTTCTGATACACCGATTTCTTCTTAGATGGGTGAGTGGAAGGCCAACATACTTTCTGTTACAAAAAATGTTTTTTAATATTTGTATCAAATATCTTAAAATACAATGTGATATATAAGCATTTGGCCATACATTGTTGCTGTATTAGCTTATATTCTTTGGTGAGGTCTTTTGTGTACATGCTTTGGTATTTGTGCTTTTGAATTTGAGGGGTCTGTCAGTTGGCATTTGGACCTAGGAATAAGGAAAGGAGCAGTATTGTACTTTTAGGGTAGAGTGGATACTGGTAGAAGTTTCAGGTAACAGTTGAAGAAAAAGCCAAATATCGTTTTAAAAAAGAATATTAAAAAATATAGAGTATTAAAATGGTTAGTATTAAAATGGTTTATTCTGCCTCAAAAAAGCAGAAGATCCAGAAAAGGAAAATTAAATGGGAACTTGAAAGCATTTTGGAATTATGAATGTGCATGGAAATGGGAAACAGAGAAGGGAGATGAAAGTCCCCAGGGAACTAAAACCATTTTATAAACATGATCTCATCTCTAAACTATACCCTTTTGTAAAAAGTTATTTTTCAGACTTTCAAAAACAAAGAAATTGAAGCCTATATAACATAAGACGAAAATAGCAAAATGAGGAATAGATTGTTTTCTTGATTTCTAATCTAGCCCCACAATTATTCTGAGATCATTGAACCTTGATACAGATATAGCAACAAAAAACAAAGCAAACTTAAAAAAAAAATCTGTTTTGAACTTGATGTGTAAAAGCATTTGTTTCCAAAGTAAGGTGTTGTTTTTCTGCATCCAGTCTTAGGAGATGAAGATGGGACTAGACATTGAAAGAAAGCTTTTGCACATTACACTACCGTTTCTTTTTATTATGAGTCATTCTGGTTCAGGAAAAGGAAGGATAATGAAAATATTAACATTTGCAAAGCCTTTTACAGTTTGAAAAGCTTTTTTCACATATTATTTTCTTATTTTACAGTTGTTCCATGATACAGGTGTGGTGATGTTTTGTTATTTTTATTAGTTTTTTACTGTTAAAGAAAAAATACGCCCAAGGAAAGTTGGGTAATTTGCCTGAGATAACATAGCTGATAAGTGTCAAAGCTGACCTTCACAAAATCGAACTCAGATTTATTTTTTTCTTTCTACCCAAGCATAAGCTCTTATGAGGTAGATTTACTTAGCTTTGTGGAAACCAGTTTTGGGTGGGACAGCAATCAAGAAAACATTTGGAAGCCTAAAACTTCAGAGCAGAGTGGTTCAATAAGTAGATGGTATTGGGGACAGATGAGGCTCTGACCCTCCTGAGTGCAGGTCCAGCTGATGTCCTTCTGTTCCTTTTCATATGAAGAGAGAAGGGGAGTATTGAGAAAGGATGATGATTGTATATAATACAATTTGATAAGAACTTGCCAGCATTAACCAAAGAATCCATCTCTTAAAAATTCTTAAAATCATTTCTATGACTAATTTCATTTGATCCATTTAAAAATACATATGAAATTTGAGCAAACCAGTTATATTAATGTCTAGCTTCTTGTCTACATACCTAGAATTATGGATTAAGATTGCTGACGCCACCTATATATAATTGGGTAGAAGAACATGTAGCTTTTCTTTCTTGCTCTAGGATTTTTGTGTTTTATTCATGTAAAATTGTATCTTGCCCTGGCTGGTTTTGCTCAGTGGATAGAGCGTTGGCCTGTGGACTGAAGGGTCCCGGGTTTGATTCCGGTCAAGGGCACATGCCTGGGTTGTGGGTTTGATCCCCAGTACAGGGCATGCAGGAAGCAGCTGATCAGTGATTCTCTCTCATCATTTATATTTTTGTCTCTCTCTCCCTCTCCCTTCTTTTCTGGGGGAAAAAAAATTTTTTTTTTTAAAGAAAAATAGAACCCTGATCTCTGGGTTCAGAGGTTACACTCAACCACTGTGCCATGTTAGCTGGGCTACAACCTGTAACCTTGAATCATTAGTTTATTGTGAAGAGTTGGATAGTTACAACTAAAAATTCTTTTTCTCCTAGGAAGTTGCAGTAGGGAATATAGAGAAGGTTTGTAGGAGTTTTGGGTCTCAAACACATTGGTTACAGCAACTATATTGCCAGGATTTAATGTAGCCAATACAACTTAGGGCTCTTTATTTGTGGACATTTAGGATTACCTCTGTGTTATTTTATCCAGTAATATAGTGTAGTTGACTCTGTTGCAAGTCATGCCTTAAATATTGAAGTGCCTTTTTTTTCTTGTGTATTTGTAGTGGTAGCCGCTCCTCTAAAACATTTAAACCAAAGAAGAACATACCAGAGGGTTCTCACCAGTATGAGCTCTTAAAGCATGCAGAAGCCACACTTGGCAGTGGCAATCTCCGGATGGCTGTCATGCTTCCTGAGGGAGAAGATCTCAATGAGTGGGTTGCAGTGAACAGTAAGTAGCCTTTCTGTTTCGCAGAAGACTCTAAATTAGATTAGTAGCCTCATTATAGGTGAGTGTTGGGGTGCTGTCTATTCTGGAACCTAGTTAGCAACCTAATATCACAGTATAGTGATAGCTCAATCCACTTTAGCCTTTATGTTACCAGTATTTTATTCTCAATATAGAGTTTTCTAAAATTCTTGTTTCTGTTATAATGACATACAAAGCATAGATTTACCATCTTTAGTGGGAAAAAATAATCACAGCAATTAATATTTATGAAACACTAATTATGTGTCTGGCACTCTGCTATCCTGTTTACATGGATTATTTTATTCATATTTGGAACCTCATGATGTAGATACTATGATTATTCCAATTTAAGACATAAGGAAGCTGAGACAGAAAGATTAGTAATCTGCCTAGGTCATGCAGCTATTAAGTGGCAGACCCTGAGCTCTAATATACAGCTATAGAATTTTAGAGTCTGCACTTTAAGCACTCGGCTAAATTGCCTCTTTCAGTCGCATACTCAGTTATCTAAGTTAATGCTATTTTTTTAAAAAAAAAGTCACTAGTGATTTGTGAAATTAATAAAATATATTTATGAGAGTCTTAGCACCAAGGAAGAAAAACATGTAAGTAAAAAGTAAATGTATTCTTGGAAATTAAGCCAGAGAAAGTTGGGGAATAAAAGTGGTACTTTTAATATTCAGGGTTTTTCAGCATTAGTGAAGAAACTATCAGAATTTAATAATTGGAGTAATTTATGTGAATCTAGCAAATAAAATAAAATTTAATTGAAAATATACACTATATGTCAAGGCTTTAAGAAAAAACAAAATATTTTTCTTGTAATATGTGATGTTATTATAATTTGAAATATATCATTGGATTTATAAATTGAGCAGCTACCCACTAATAACTTTTAGAAATCTAAAGGATTTTATTACTGAGGTGTCTAAAAATGTTACTGTGACAGCATTTGCATACAAGTAGTGTTTATTATAATGTGGTTATCTTCCTGGACCCAGAGGGTTTAGTTACTAAAGAAGTAAAGTGATTTTTGCTTTACTGGTCATCTTACCTATAAGATGGTTCTGTGACACTTCAAAATAATATACAGAATAAATTTCCAATTGATTATGTGCATTCTTTTTTTGTGCTTGTTTGTGCCTTTTTTGTATCATTTACTTGAGTATCATTTACTTGATAACTCGCTTATTTTAAAAATCTAAGGAAGGCAGCATAGAGCTTCTGTACTACCTGAGATTCTTACTTGTAAGTATAAAAACAGATCATCAATTTCTGTCTGTATTCTCTATCTCAATTGCCAGAACAGAGTGACTGTACTACTGAAATGTCTAGAACTTCAGGAACTTTTAAAATTTCACAGGCATTTTGCAATTATAGCTAGACAAAAATTACTTTGAACTGGAGCTTCAGAGTGTCCCCTTAGAACAGAAATTCTGCCTTGAAAATACAGCATTTGGCTGAAGTATTGAGTTTTAAAATTTTCCTTAATTATAGTCATCTTCCCAAATGACTCTGGATGAAGAAAAGAGGATTTGAGACTAGATATTTCCACTCACTGACAGTGGTTAAGTAAACATTCTGGGTACATAAGAGAGTGAAGGGAATTTATTGATAAGATTGGTATATTAATGGCTTTTTGGCTTCAGTTCACCTGCCAGGTGAAGATAAATGGTCAAAGATGGGAAATCTTTACAAATTCAACAACTGGTCTCACAGCCAGAAACCAAAGCCTGCTTTTGAACATTCTGCTGCTAGAAAGAGTGGTAGCTTAAAGAAGACAGAAGGTTCAGGGTTCTGGAAAAAACTGGATGGATGGCTTATAAATAAATTATGTGGCACCGAATTCTGAGGTCATATATTAATTTGTGGAAGGAAATGAATATTTATTAATGCCCACTTAATGTTGGCCATGTATATTTTTAACTAGAGTCCCAATGCATGAGATTCATGCACTGGTGGTGGTGGTGGGGCGGGGGGGGGGGGGGGGGGGATGAGGTGTCCCTCAGCCCAGCCTGCACCCTCTCCTATCTGGGACATCCCTCTCACAATCCAGGACTGCTGGCTCCCAACCGCTCGCCTGACTGCCTGCCTGATTGCCCCTAACAGTTTCTCCCTGCCAGCCTGATCACCCCCTAACCACTCCCCTGCCAGCCTGATCAACATCTAACTGCTCTCCTGCCACCCCGATGGCCCCCAACTGCCCTCCCCTGCAGGCCTGTTCCCCCCACAACCGCCCTCCCCTGCAGGCCTGGTTCCCCACAACTGCCCTCCCCTACAGGCCTGATTGCCCCCTACTGGCCTCCCTGCAGGCCTGGTCGCTCCCAACTGCCCTGCCCTATAGGCCTGGTCCTCCCCCAAATGCCCTCCCTTGCTGGCCTGGTCGCCCCTAACTGCCCTCCCCTGCTGGCCTGGTCGCCCCTAACTGCCCTCCCCTGCTGGCCTGATCGCCCACAACTGCCCTCCCCTGCCGGCCATCTTGTGGCCACATGGGGGCAGCCATCTTGTGGCCACATGTGGGTGGCTATCTTGTGCGAGGGTGTGATGGTCAATTTGCATATTACTGCTTTATTATATAGGATGCTCCACAAGAAACCCAATTTTAAAGGTAGGGAACTGAGGTTCAGGGAGATTAAGTAACTCAACTGGAGTTGGGATTCAGACTTATCTTATTTCAAAGCTAAAAGTTGCCCTCTGTTCTTGTGGAGGACAACTTAATTATTAAGTTGCAGAGTCATTACTTAGTAAATCTTGGCTCTTTATGAGGTAAGAGGGAAGAGAAAAACTTGTACAATTAAATTTCGTGTAATGCTCATTAATGTTCTACTTTCATAAGCAATTATGACTCCTTTTGAAGTCAGTTTTTTTCTTGGCTATAGAAAGTCTGAAATTAAAAAAGCAAAGTGCTGGTCATGGGTAATTAATGGGATGAAAAGGGGATTTTAGGATTCTAAATAAAGAGGGAACAGGGGTTAGTTCAAAGTCACCATATGTAATATTTATCCTTGAATAGTGGGTGCGGCAAAAGTAGGTTGAAACTAAAAAGTTAAACACTAATCTAAAGAAAGCTGATACAGTCATATTAATATCAGACAAAGTAGACTTTAAGGCAAAAATAATACCCAAAACAATAAAGAGGAAGAGTTTAAAATGATAAATGGTTCACTTCACAAAGAATATATGGTGTTCTGAATTTATGTCTCTAATTATGTTTATAAAATAAAACTGCTGACTGAACAGAAGAAATAGACAAATCCACAGTCATAATGGGAGATTTAAACACTCTTTTATTAATGGATAGAATGAGGAGGAAAAAAAATCAAGAGGGAATTAGAAAAATGTAAGCCATTTTTAATAGACTTGATTAATAGACTTGACCTGAGGGACATGTGGCCTAAGCACCTCAGATTACACATAGGTGCATTTAAAAAACTGAAATGATTGAAATGATATAACAGTTTTTGACCATAGTGGAATTTAGCTAAAAATTACTAACAAAAGCTAGGAAATCTGTATATGTTTAGAAAGAACACTGATAAATCTAGGTTCTGCTTAGTAAAATTAAATATTTTACTTATAACTGATATTTGCTTTGCAGCTGTGGATTTTTTCAATCAGATCAACATGCTTTATGGAACAATCACAGATTTCTGTACAGAGGAAAGTTGTCCAGTGATGTCAGCTGGCCCAAAGTAAGATGTGGTTTATGATCAGTTCTCATTTTTACTTTATTTTATAGTTCATAGATAAGAAGGTAGTTAATTTCTGTACTTAGCATCCCCTTCACTGGCTTACCAATGAGTGATATAGTAAGTGCAGATTCCTTAGCCAGAACTTTATGACCCTTCCTGTATTGTCCTCCATGCTGCCTTTCTTCTGTTAACTTACACATCTCCTCTGGTCTATCCAGACAAGATTATAGAAAATGCCTTGCTTGCTATTCCCTCTATTAGTTATACTCTGAAAACTTGTTCATTCCGTTCTTCTCTTAGATATTTTGCTTCTCATGTCCCTCTTATCTTCTGCTCACATTTCCAAAAATCTTACCCATCTTCAAGGCCCTCATCAGGTACTTCCTTCTCCATGAAACCTTCTGATTTCTTCATACTAAATGTGATCTTTCTATTTAACTTTTTTGTCATTACAATTTTATTTCTTTGTTACATTATGATTATATAGTGGCCCAGTGCATGGATTCATGCACATTAAAAGGAAATTAATTAGAAGAAATATTTTAATATCAGTATTCGCCTTTCTCTATAACAGAAGTGTCAGAGTTGAAAGAAAATTAGTAAAATCTATATGAAAATAATATATAAATTGATTAATAAATAACAACATGCTACAACAACAAAGGCATGATATAAAAACATGATATAAAAATATTGATAAAAACAAGGACTGATAAATTGATTAAACATCTTCTAATATTTCCCTGTATATCACATTAAGAGTAAAAACACTTTCAGAGTGCTTGACTAATTTTCCTTGTGATGAAGTATTTACAACTTTAACGTCACACGCTCTTCAAAGTCAAGAGACAGCAACATGTAACTGACTATGTCTGAAAACAGGTTCAGATAGGAATATTCCTACTCTGTCTACAGTTTGTCCTTGTGATTTATTAATAGTCATTGCAAATGCTGGCATCATGGGAAACTATCTTCGAATTAATATAAATGGGAGGCCAGATGGGGAAAAATCAATTCTTGGAATCATAACAATCTGCTCCTTCCACAGATCCTGTTAATACTTCAGCTTTGATTATGTTAGGTTGCAATCTTTTGATAATAAATCTGGTACCATTACAAAGACCCCATTTACTATTAAGATTTCTCAGTAGCATGATGATTGCACCTACTTTGAATTTTAATTTATGACATGGCATTCCCGAAGGAGTAATACTAATTTATGACATGGCATTCCCGAAGGAGTAATACTATTAAAATTCGATGGGAGCTTTATATGTATCCTGTATGTGCGAGTCAATGTTTATTTTTAAATTGCCAGTGCGTGTCATATGTACCTGTCGGTCGGTTGGTCGGCAGTCAGACAGATGTACGGTCAGTCACTTAGTCTTTTATATGTATAGATTATTTATACATGTCTTATTTAACCTGTCAGATTGGTTATTCTTTTAAATCTCTTTTGATCAAGAATAGTCAGTGCCTGCCATCTAGTTACCACTCAATAAATGTTGCTTTGATAAATAAATTTTTGAAACTGGATTTTATTCTGACTTTAGCTGACAATAACAATGCCAGCTACCATTTATTCAGTACTACCTAAATGTAAGGCCTTTATACAGCAAACCAATAAAGTAAGAAAACTATTGTTATCCTCATTTTACAGGAAAATAAATTGAGTCTGAGAAAAGTTAAGTAACATGTGCAAGGGTCCTGTTATCTAAAAACAGAACCAGGTCTCTGTCATCCAGGACTCTTTGACTCTAGTGTGACTGTACTCTTAATTGCTACGTTGTGTTATCTATATATATATAAGCCTAAGCAACCGTTAAAACTGAACGACCAGAACGACTGGTCGACCAGTCGCTATGACGCACACTGACCACCAGGGGGCAGACGATCAATGTAGGAGCTGCAGCCTGATGGTCAGTGCGCTCCCACATCCAACCTCCTGCGGCCAGCCAGCCTCCTGTGGTCCCTCCCACTGGCTGGCTGGTCGCGATCGGCCCCAATTGGGACTGGGCGAGACGCCCCGATCGGCCCTGATCACCAGCCAAGCAGAGGGACCCCACCCATGCATGAATTCATGCACCGGGCCCCTAGTTTTCTAATAAGAATATGAATTGATATTTATAAACTATACTAGAGGCCCGGTGCACAAAAATTTGTGCACTCGGGGGGGAAGAGTGGGGTCCCTCAGCCCGGCCTGTGCCCTCTCGCAGTCTGGGACCCCTCAGGAGATAATGACCTGCTGGCTTAGGCCTGCTCCCGGGTGGCAGAGGGCAGGCCCAATCCCTAGATGCAGCCCCTGGTCGGGCTCTGAGCAGGGCTGATTGGGGAGTTGGGGCGCCACCCCCTGTCATGCACAGAGCAGGGCGGATCGAGAGATTGCGATGCCACCCTCAGTCACTCTCAGGGTAGGGCTGATTGGGGGGTTGGGGCACCGCCCCATGTCACACTCAAGGCAGGGTTGATGGGGAGGTTGCGGTGCCACCACCTGTCACACACAGAGCAGGGTCGATCAGGGGGTTGGAGCATTGCCCCCTGTCACTCACAGAGCAGGGACAATCAGGGGGTTGGGGAACTCCCCCCTGTCATGCACAGAGCAGGTCCCATCAGGGGGTTTGGGAGCTCCCCCCTGTCACTCACAGAGCAGGGCCAATCAGGGGGTTGAGGAGCTCCCCCCTGTCACTCACAGAGTAGGGCCAATAGGGGAATTAGGGCACCGCCCCCTGTCACACACAGAGCAGGGCCTATCAGGGGGTTGGGGCGCCACCACTGTCACACTCAGGGCAGGGCCAATGGGGAGGTTATGGCTCTACCTTGTCACACACAGAGCAGGGCCCGTGGGGTGGGGGTGGGGGTTGGGGCACTGCCCTGTATCACCCACAGAGCAGGACTGATCAGGGGGTTGGGGCGCTGCCACTGTCACACTCAAGGTAGGGCTGATGGGGAGGTTATGGCTCTACCTTGTCACAGAGCAGGGCCGATCAGGGGGTTGGGACGCCGCACCCTGTCACACACAGAGCCGCAGGGCGATCAGGGGGTTTGGGCGTTGCCCCCTGTCACGCTGATCTGGTGCCAGGAGGCCTCGAGGCTCTGCTGATCCCGGTGCTGGGAGGCATATTACCCTTTTACTATATAGGATAGAGGCCTGGGGGCCGGCTGGTTTGCCCTGAAGGGTGACCTGTATCAGGGTGGGGGTCCCCAGTGGGGTGCCTGGCCAGCCTGGGTGAGGGGATGCTGGCTGTTTGCAGCTGGTCACACACCCTTCAGGGTGGGGGTCCCCACTGGGGTGCCTGGCCACTCTGGGTGAGGGGCTGAGGGCTGCTTTCAGGCTGGCGATTGTTGACTGAAGCTCCCAACCCCTCCTTTTTTTTCTCTTTTTTTAATTTTATTCTGGGCCAGCTTTAACTCTGGCTCTAGCTTTGAGGCTTCCGCTGGTTTGTTTGCGTTCTACAATCGAAACAATGTATAACTCCAGCTCTGAGATCCCGGGGTTTTGTTACAAAGTTTCAAACTGCCAGCTCAGAGGCCAGCAGCGCAGGCGGGGAACTTTGGAGTCTTCCTTCACTGCAGCAAGCAAGCCTCATGTTCCCTTCCAGCTGCCTGGCTGCCGGCCGCCATCTTGGCTGACAGTTAATTTGCATATACTCACTGATTAGCCAATGAAAAGGGTAGCGGTTGTACACCAATTACCATGTTTCTCTTTTATTAGTGTAGATATAGAGAGGTTTTATTTTTAGTGCTGACTTTTTATAAAATATGTTCTCTCCCCGCAATTATAAACAAAGCATAAATATCAAAACAAAACAAGCTGTCCAGACTTACTAGTGTATAGAAATATTAGTAGTAGTAGGAACCTTAGATTGCTAATCACTTGTTGTGCTGTTTTCATTGCTCAGAATATTTTTGCTATCTTTTAAATTACAGTGTCAGATCACTAGCTACCCAAGAGATTCAATTTTATTACAGCATAGTAATAATTTATTTATTGACCAAATTCATACATTGAACAAAGTATTACCTAGAGTGGTCTGCTTTCTTCCTCAAGTTGACTCTAAATGAGTTTAGATGTTTCTCAGAAGCTAGTCCTTTAAAAAAATTGACAATTTTGTCATGATCAAACATGTTCAAAATAATATGCTTTGAATATTTCCTGTGGTAATTTTTTTGAAAAATAACTTATTTTCAAACTATTTCAGACTTTGAAACTTCAAATAATTTCAAATGTATAGAAAAGTTTCTAGAACATCATAAAGAACTCCCATATCTCTTTTATCCAGATTCCTCAATTATTAACTTGCATGCTTCATCACTCCTCTCTATGTGTATAGTCATTAACATTAATTTTTTTCTGAATCTTTTGACTAAATTATAGACATTACGCTAATCTCTTTATGCCTATATATTCAACTGTGTATTTTCTAAAAGCAGGAATACTCTTCTATACAACCAGCATATAAATTCTCTAAACCACTTCTTCCAGTTCATAGACACCATTCACATTTCACCAGCTATCTCAGTAATATCTCAGTTTTTCATTTCTGCTCCAGGATCCTGTCTATGAATATGTATTGCATTTATTTGACGTATCTCTTTAGGTGCCTTCAATCTGGAATAGTTCCTCAGTCTTTCCCTGTACTAGTCTTTGTGCATAAAAGAGTGAATATAGCAGGCCTGACTGTAATCTCTTAAAAGGCCTAATTATCCTAATTACCTTATCATGTTAGTGTCTGCAAGGTTTTTTCACCTCAAATTAGTCATTTTCTTCCCCTTTGTAATTGACTAGCATTTTATTGGGAGGTTTTCTGATATTACACCAATATCCCATTCCTGTGAATTAGGGAGAATTACTGCCACTTAGATTACAGCTCTGATCATTTTCCCACAGAAATCTTATCTACATAGCTGGTATAGGAACAATTTACCTAATTATTTAAAAGTAAGAGGTGCCCTAGCTGGTTTCGCTCAGTGGATAGAGCGTTGGCTTGTGGACTAAAAGATCCTGGATTCAATTCTGGTCAAGGGCACATGCCCGGGTTGCCGCTCAATCCCCAGTAGGGGGCGTGCAGGAGGAGGCAGCTGACCAATGATTCTCATCATTGATATTTCTATGGCTCTCTCCCTTCCTCTCTGAAATCAATATATTAAAAAAAAAAAAAGAGCCAAAGGATCTCTATAAAGATACTACAGAAATGAAAAATGATCTCCCTCCTTCCCTTCCTCCCTTCCTCCCTCCCTCCCTCCCTCCCTTCTTCTTTTCCTTCTTCTATCCTTAACCCTACGTTAAAAACCCCAAGTTGTAAAGAATTGTACTGCATAAAGAGAAATATTTTTGAAGTAAGAAAATAGCCATAAAAACGTTAAGGATGATCATCTTAGAAGTGGGAAGGAAGTAAGCTAGGTTTTCTACTATGACAATGTATGATTCTAAAATTTAAATTCTATATATGAAAGAAAGTTGTATAATCAAATTAAAACATTAGAGGAAAGCATTGAAACACAAAACAATGAGTTTACTGAAATCTGCTTAGTTTGTGTCATAATAAATGCAAAAGAGTACAGTAACCATTTGAAATCATTAAATTGAAATGCCAAATGTGGCCCTGGTTAGGTGTTGTCCCTATATGCCAAGGTTGCGGGTTCGATCCCTGGTCAGGGCTCATAAAAGAATCAACCAATGAGTGCATAAATAAATGGAACTACAAATCGATATTTCTCTCTCTCCCCCTTCTCTCTCTAAAATCAGTAATAAATAAATAAATGAATAAATGAAAGCTAAATGCAAAAATCTTTATTTGGAGGAACATATTGTTTAAAACATGTCCTGTATTCATTCATAATGCACATACATGTATCATATAAAAATATACAAACTGTGTATGGGTATATACTAATATTCTGTGTGCTTTTTATCTTTCTATTACAGATATGAGTATCATTGGGCAGATGGAACAAACATAAAGAAGCCCATTAAGTGCTCTGCACCAAAGTATATTGATTACTTGATGACTTGGGTTCAGGACCAGTTGGATGATGAGACATTATTTCCTTCAAAAATAGGTATAATTGTTTTGTATAATTGGAATTGATCATGATTTATCTAATTTTATGTTTCTAGAATTTATTTTCTCTCTATTCCAGGAACCATACTAGATTACAATATTTATCAAAATATTTCTAATCTTATACATTTAAAAACATCCTATCTTTTCATACCAGTTTATCATTATCATTAAGGTAAACCTTATATTTTAATCAATGAGAAATTAGTGTACCTCAAACAGTAAGAAAATCCGGCCCATGTTATGGAAAAAAAAAAGACTGGTTATTGGGTTGGCAGTCAATATCTGCAACAGTCATATCCATTTTTTGTTTAGGGAAGGAGCTTGTATGCCTTATATAAAGTTTTACATTATATTTGTGGCAAAGAGAGAGTTTTAATTTATGACCAATGGTGTGAATTTTACAGACTGAAATCAAACTAGGTGAGAAGAAAACATGATTAGAAGGGTTGGCTGGTTAGTAACTAACTTTTGCTTTTTCATATTAAAAAAAAATTGATTTGAGAGAGAGAGAAGAAGAGAGCAGAAGAGAGAGAGAAACATTGATTTGGTGTTCCACTTATTTATGCATTTATTGGTTGTTTCTTATATGTACCCTTGTATGAGTTTGCTGAGATCTGCTTAGTTTGGGTGATAATAATTACAACAGTCCAGTAACCAGATTTGGAGTTTGAATTTGAAACCTTTGCTTATTGGGATGACGCTCTAACCAACTGAGCACCCCGCCAGTGCCTTTCATATTTGTTCTTAAGAGTCAGCCTTTCAAGTGGAAATTTTTCACATTTAGACAGTTCACAAGATTTTACCTTCTCAAACTTCTTACAACTGTGTTTTCTTAAAAAACTAAGAATTTTTTCTTGTAGCAATAAATAACTTTTTGTCTATAGTTTATGCTCTTAATTTTTGGAGAATTGGTATGGTGGAAGAGAGACAGTAATATAAATAGTTGTTATTATGGATTGTTTTAAACACATTTATTGAATGATTTTACTGCTTTGTAGCATTTGTAATTAAAGGTCTATTTTTCAAGGCGTTTTATTTATATATCATAATGGTTTTGGATAAGTGCCCTCAACTTATCTTTTATCTGCTGTATGTATGGGGTGGGACAAAAGTAGATACATAGTTGTGAGTATGTGAAACAGAGTGTATTCTTGTATTATTACTTACTAACTAGTGGCCCAGTGCACGAAATTTGTGCACGGGGGGGGGGGGGGTTCTCTCAGCCCAGCCTGCACCCTCTCCAACTGGGGACCCCTTGGGGGATGTCCGACTGCCGGTTTAGGCCCGATAACCGGCAGTCGGACATCCCTCTTGCAATCTGGGACCGCTCGCTCCTAACTGCTCACCTGCATTTCTGATTGCCCCTAACCTCTCTGCCTGCCTGCCTGATCACCCCTAACTGCCCTTCCCTGCTGGCCTGATCTTGCCTCCAACTGCCCTCCCCTGCCAGCCTGATCTCGCCCCCAACTGCCCTCCCCTGCTGGCCAGTTTGGTTCTGATTGGTCGGTTTCTATGCCAGGCAACATCAAAAGTTCTGCCCCCTATGCAGCCATTGGCTCCTCACAGTTCACCCAGATTTGGTTCTGATTGGTCGGTTTCTATGCCAGTCAGTGTCTCCAGGACTGATCAGAGAGACAGGGCTGATCAACAACCCCCCTGTGGAGGCCCGGAGAGAAACAGAGGCGGGGCTGCTGGCGAAGCCTGGAGAGAAAGAGAGTGGCAAGGGCTGATCAACAGCTGCCACGGAGGCTGCGGATCAGACCCTGCCTCTCTCTGGGCCTGATCCGCAGCCCCCTTGGGAGTCAGTGCTGGGTCGCCATGGCAACCTAGCACTGACTGCAGGACTGACTTCCAATGTTTGACCTCCAGTCAGTCGTTATGGGCCCTGTGTTTTTATATATTAGGATTACTGAATTATTTTCCATACGAAGAACTGCAAACCTACTTTTGCCCCACCCTGCATTTTTAATGTTTATTTTTGACTGAATTTTAAGACTTTTTTGAAAATTTTAAGAATGTCTCATATATGATGCCCCTTTATCCATTTGTGCTTCAATGTGTATTTCCTTAGAAAATCACAGCATAATTATCAAAGTCAGGAAATCAACACTGATACAATTGTTGTGTAATTTACAGATGTTATTTAGATTTTCCAAATTTTCCCAATAATATTCTTTACAATGAAAGAAAATTTTTAACAATTTTTCATGTGGTTGTCATGTTTCATTAGCCCTCTTTAATGTAGAGTATGTATACATCAGTCTTTTGTGGACTTTCATAACTGATCATTTTGAAGTCTGTAAGCATGCTATTTAGCATCCCCTTTATTTTGGTTTGTGCTATGTTTCCTTGTGGCTTATAATATCTATATATATAAAAGCCTAAGAGACCAAATGACCAAACGACCAGTCGACCGGTCGCTATGATGCGCACTGACCACCAGGGGGCAGATGCTCAATGCAGAAGCTGCCCCCTGGTGGTCAGTGCGTTCCCACAGCCCACCTCCCTCGGCCAGCCGGCCAACCTCCTGTGGTCCCTTCCTCCTGGCCAGCCAACCTCCCGCGGGGATTTGCCAAAACCTGGCAGTCTGACATGCCCTGAGGGGTCCTGGATTGCGAGAGGGTGCAGGCCAGTGCACGAATCCATGCACTGGGCCTCTAGTATATAAATATATTTTAATCCTCACCCGAGAATGTTATTTTTTTGATTTTTAGAAAGGGAGAGAAACATCAGTGTCAGAGAGAAACTGATCGGTTGCTTCCCATATGCACCCCGACTGGGGATGGAACCTATGGCTTAGGTATGTGCTGTGACTAGGAATTGAACCCACAACCTTTTTGGTTTATGGGATGACGCTCCAACCAACTGAGCCACCCAGCCAGGGAATGACCAGTCATATTTTTATTTATTTATTAAATATATTTTTATTGATTTTTAGAGAGAGAGAGAAGGGAGAGGCATAGAGATAGAAACATCGTGACAGAGAAACATCCCTGATAGGCTACCTTCTGCACGCCCCCCACCGGGCATTGAGCCCACGAGGGGCACGTTCCCTGACTGGGATTCGAACCAGTGACCTCTTGGTTCATGGTTCCACGCTCAATCACTGAGTCACACCGGCCAAGCCACTCTTATTTTTAAACTAGAGGCCCGGTGCACGAATTCGTGCATGAGTGGGGTCCCTCTTGGTGGCCTGCAGGGATCTGGCCGAAACCCGCAGTCCAATGCTGCCTACAGCCCCTGCCTGCCGCTTCCGCTCATCTTGGCCCCACTGTGCCTGCCACAGGCTCATGCCCAATCAGTCCCGATCCATCAGGAGAGGCTCGTGCTGCCACAGCAGTGCTCACCAGCCATGAGCCCTGCCTCTGTGCCCTCCCAAGGGGTGTGGCCTGTGGGATTGGGCTGAAACCAGCTCTCTAACATTCCCCAAGGGGTCCCGGATTGCAAGAGGGCACAGGCCAGGTTGAGGGACCCCACTGGTGCACGATTGGGCTGGGGAGGGACTTGTGAGGTTGGCCAGCCGGGGAGCGACCATGGGAGGGCTCTAGGGCGTATCGAGCCCATCTCCCTCAGTCCTGATCAGCTGAACCCCAGGAGCAAGCTAACCTATGGGTCAGAGCATATGATTGCCGGTTTAGGCCTGCTCTTGAGGATCAGGCCTAAACCGGCAGTTGGACATCCCTCTCACAGTCTGGGACCGCGTCTCCTAACTGCTCACCTGCCTGCCTGCCTGATCCCCTCTACTGGCCCCCCTGCCAGCGGATTACCCCTAACCGCCTCTGCCTGCTGGCCTGGTCGCCCCCACCTACCGCCCTGCCAGCTTGGTTGCCCCTTACTGCCCCCCTTTGCCGGCCTGGTCGCCCTTAACTGCACCCCCCTGCCGACCTGGTCACCTCCAACTGCCCACACCCCCCCCTCCCCCGCCAGTCTGGTCACCCCTCAGTGCCCCCCTCTGCCGGCCTGGTTGCCCCTTTGCCACCCTCTTCTGGCCTGGTCGCCCCCAACTGCCCCCCCTGCTGGCCTGGTTGCCCCTCACTGCCGCGCCCTCCCCCCCCACCCCCCCCGCCACTGCTGGCCTGGTTGCCCCACACAGCCTGCTGTTCAGTTGTTTGGTCACCCCTCACTAAACCCTTTGTCATCCTGGTCGCCCCCAACAGCACCACTCTGCCGGCCTGCTCGCTCCTAACTGCCCCCCCGCCAGCCTGGTCAACCCTTACTGCCCCCCCCCTGCGGGTCTGGTCACCCCACGCAGCCTGCTGCTCAGTCGTTTGGTCATCCCTCACTAACCCCCCTGTTGGTCTGGTCGCCCCATGCAGCCTTCTGCTCTATCGTTTGGTCGTATTCAGCCTGTTTGGTCATCCGTTCGGTCATGATGGCCCCTGGCTCTTTATATGTATATAGAAGATATATAGGATGAGTTGTGTAGGTAAAATGATGACATTGAACCCAGTAGTACCAGTGTTTGGCTTGTGTTTTGCCAGTCTAGATTATTTAGCAAGAGTAACAAAGTATATGGAATTTTGTATTATTCTAGTTTTGTATTTGTTTAATGCTGCAAAAGTGCTTTAATTCATAGCAAGGAACCTAACTGAGCAGAGATTGCAGTTGTTTTTCAGGATAAATGTAGACCTGGAGTAGTAATGAAATAATTCCCATAGAAAAAATTTTAAAAATATATTGCAAGCATTTTAAACAAAAATGAACATGATTAATATATTATTTGTGTCTAGCATATATTTGTATAAAGAAATGATGTTACAAAATCTGAGGATCTCAGTGTGAGTTTTAGCTCCATTACCATCTTAGGCATTCATTTGTTTCATTTTAGTAAAGTGTTGGAGGCCTAAAGGGCTATACTGAAAATTAGTTCTTGTTCCATAGAAGCTTTGAAATTTATTTTCATTCATGATATGTTAAAGACCTCTGAAAAGTACAGTAGGTGTATTAAGTAGTAATTCATAAATCCTTCTTCTTTTAAGCCTTGTTTTGGCAATTTATGTTGCCATTTGTTAACAAACTCATATTGCCTTGTTCCTGTCCCTTGTTAATAGATGGGGTTGTTTATTTATTAGGTGTCCCATTCCCGAAGAACTTCATGTCTGTGGCAAAAACTATACTCAAACGCCTCTTCAGGGTTTATGCTCACATTTATCATCAGCATTTTGACCCTGTGATCCAGCTTCAGGAGGAAGCGCATCTGAATACATCTTTCAAGCACTTTATCTTTTTTGTCCAGGTAAGTTGGATTAGGAGACCTTTTTTGTTTAGTAAATTAGTTATCTACAGAGTTCTTAGGTGAATATTGCATTCATACTGTAAGGATAAAAATTTGCCCTGTTTCTCTAGTCTTCCTCTTCTATACTTGCCATGATGATAAGAACTGGCCTTTTGTTTCTGAATTCCATTTATCTCTAAGCAGCCACATGCAAGTCATGCAAGTCTAAATAAAATGGCTCTGAGAATTCTTTCTTGGATTTGCTTCAGTTAATGGCCTAATCTGGAGGGGCCATGTAAGGAGCCTGGCTAGTTTGGCAGATCTATTGATGAACTTGATCTCTTGAACTTTTTAGCATTCCTCCTACTCCTCTTAACCCTCAAATCCAGTCTACCTTGGAACTTTTTTAGCATCCTCTGTCCTAGAAATGAGCTTTGAATATCACACCTTTTTTCCTTTTTTATTTTTAAGTATTCTGAATAATTTTTAAGTTAGGTACTGTCCATTATGTCCAAAGGGAGAAATCTGTGTTACTATTCCAAAGAGGTCCATTAGTCTTTGATCTGACTCCTTTGTTGACCCCCTTTTCCTTCTCTTTTTAGTTCTCAGAGAACTGGCCTTAGAGATGAGATTAAGAGGAGTGAAGATAGTCTCACCCTGCTATCACAGTTGGAGAACTAACAGCCAGGAGTGAAAAATAGATGGAAAAGATAAGCTGACCAGCCTTTCTTTGGTGGAAATTGAGAGGGGTTTATGGTAGGCAGGAGAAGTCTAAGGCTTGGATCGGTGTTGTTTTTGTATATCTTTGGGTATATATACTTAAAATGCCTTCCCTGTGATCCATCTCCACTAAAGAAAAATATGTCTGTTTTCCCTCTATACACACTCTTCACACTGAAGGCACACATTTTGTGTCTCAGTTTTACCAAAACACATCTTAGGAGACAGTAACATACCTAAATGGTTGCTCTGAGCAATTACCTCACTCTGGTATTCCATCTACAGATACCCAGAGAAACAAAGAACATGTTATCCTAAAGTTTGCCTCTGTGCTTTGGTTTAGACAGACATGATTGCCAAAGTTCAGGTTTTAGTGGTTTAGGCAAGGATATTCCTCCACCAGAAGAGTTAGTTTTTACCTTACTGTATGATCTCAAAGTATACCATATCTCCCAACTCTTAGCAAATAGTAGGGGATAGATTCATGGCATTTACTATATCTGAATCTGTTTACATCTTAGGACGCTGTGACCTGCTTATAGGTGGGTCCATTATACAGTCTCAGCCCTTGAAGGAGTAAGCCCCTGGCTTCACAATTTAGAAAATCCTACTCTGGCCCTTCTCCAGTTGTACTTCTCCCCACAGAGTGAGGAATCCACAGGGCAAGCAACATACCTACCCAGATTCCTTCTGGTGTGTGCTTCTACCTCAGAATTTCCTGTCCAGATAGTCCCAAGTGTATTTCCAAGGTTTGCATAGATCTTTTCCTTGGGTCTGTTCTTTTGAGGAAAGGTCTTATCCCTGATTCGTATATCTCTAGACCAGTGGTTCTCAACCTTCCTAATGCCGAGACCCTTTAATACAGTTTCTCATGTTGTGGTGACCACCAACCATAAAATTATTTTCGTTGCTACTTCATAACTGTAATTTTGCTACTGTTATGAATCGTAATGTAAATATCTGGTATGCTGTATGTGTTTTCCGATGGTTGTGACCCACAGGTTGAGAACCGCTGCTCTAGACCTAAGGGATAGCCAGTTGACAGCTGTTGATGAGGGTGTGTGGCATTGCTTGTATAAGCAGACAGGGTGTCCACACTCATGCATGTGAAGCCCTTTGAAGAGCAGGATGGAGCTGGTGGTTGGGAGATCAGCAAGTTTTGCTGAGGGTCAGGGGCTGGCTCTACTTTCCAGTGCAGAATTCTGAGGAGTCTTGAGAATTCTAAATTTGAATCTGCTCTCCTGGTCACTATGAAGGTATATTTTGTCAAGGTGGAAGAAAAGAACATGTTTTATTTAACAATATATTAGCTTAAAGTAAAATTTATTTAGTCATGCATTTTATATATCTATCTATTTGTGTTCTTGGTTCAGACCCCACAGATCTTACTAGTAGTGATAGGCTTGCAGTTAAATGCCCCCTAATGCTTTTCCCCTTGTATATACTGCAGTGCTTGGCACGTGATGGATGTTAATAAATAAATGAAATTAGGAGTGCAGAATACCCCACCATGGCAGAAGATCAGAAGTATAGACAGCTTCTATTTAATATAGTTCAGGGGAAATCTATTCAGAGTTTTACTTCAGAATGACACATCTCATGATAGCTTATGGATATGTTAGTTTATAACATAAACTATTTTAGTCTGAAACTTGCTGGAGATGCTAGATATTTTGGTCCCTACTTGGTTGACTACACTGAGTGGCCAGATTATTATGACCACCTGACGTTTGTAGGCAAATTAGCTATAATTTCGTGCTGAAGTTGCTAGAAGGCCCGACCATTATATATAGGGAAGTAGGTTATTTACCACGACAGTAGAAGAGATTTTTTTCTGAAGATATGGGTAAACAACGCGATTTAACAGCCTTCGAACGTGGGATATATTTGAACGTGAGTAGCCAGATTATTATGACCATCTGACGTTTGTAGGCAAATTAGCCGTACTCTGCATCGTATGGGATATGGAAGCCGAAGGCCTGTTCCAACACCTTTGCTGTCTGCAGTTACCAAGATAAAACGTCTCCAATTTGCACAGGAACACAAGGATTGGACAGTCGAGCACTGGAAAAAAGTCATGTGGTCCGATGAATCATGTTTCCAGTTGCATCATGCAGATGGCAGAGTGAGAATTTGGTGGAAACAGCATGAAAGCATGCACCCCACATGCATGAGTACAACCCTTCAAGCTGGTGGGGGCAGTGTTATGGTTTGGGGCATCTTTTCCTGGCATGATTTGGGCCCTTTAATTTGTGTGGAACAACATCTGAATAGCACAACATACCTAAGTATCGTTGCTGATCAAGTTCATCCTATCATGTTGATGGCATATCCCGATGGAGATGGCTTCTTCCAACAAGACAATGCGCCATGCCACGGTGCTTGTATTGTGCTGGAGTGGTTTCAAGAACATGAGGGACACTTTATCTTGCTTAGGTGGCCCCCACAACCACCAGATCTCAATCCAATTGAGCATTTGTGGGACAAAGTTAAAAGAGCCATCAGGCAGCTGGTTCCACAACCGTCAAATCTCACAGACCTGGACAGTGCTATTCATCAGGCATGGTGTCAGATTCCTCGCATCATCTTTCAACATCTCGTGGAGTCAATGCCAAGAAGAATCATCGCAGTATTGAAGGCAAAAGGTGGCCCAACGAAGTACTGATGGGGTGGTCATAATAATCTGGCCACTCATAATAATATATATCCCATTTCCAAAAGCTGTTAAATTGCATTGTTTACCCATATCTTCAGAAAAAAATCACTTCTACTGTTGAGGTAAACAAACGGCTTCCCTATTTATAATGGTCTGGCCCTCTAGCAACTTCAGCGTGAAATTATAGCTAATTTGCCTGCAAACGTCAGATGGTCATAATCTGGCCACTCAGTGTATATCTAAATGGTGCCTGGGTTATACCTTTTAACAAAGAGCAGCAATTCCCAGTTATTGAGTGTTTACTTTGTGCCAAGGATTACTTGAAGTGGTAAACTTACAGTATCACATTTAGTCTCCACAATAATTTTATGAAGTAGGATTTATCTTATAATTATTACATATGTAAAACAATATCAGAAGTGGTTAAGTGATTTGTCTAAGACAGTGAGGGAATAGAAACTTAAAAAAAGAGATTTCACTTTTATTTACTTCAAAAGCTAATTTCCAATAAGTGTTAATGGAAAGCTGTTTCGGAGTGAAATGTAAATAATAAGTCTTTGCTATTTCTTCTGCCTTTATCGTGCATAGGAATTTAACCTGGTTGACAGAAGAGAACTTGCACCACTCCAAGAACTGATTGAGAAACTCACCTCAAAGGACAGATAAGGGATGCGAACTGTGCAAATTGTTCCCATGAAGTTCTGTGGAGTGTATTTGGATTTCGTTGTATTTTATTTTTGTCTCGGTTGTTTTTGTCTTAGGTTTGGGGGGCTTATTTGTGTTCTTTTTTCTTCTGAATAAATGAAACCATATTCTATTGCTATAGAAAGCCAACAACCATTCTCTATACATTTGATAGGCGTAAATTTTGTCTTAGTGGCATTTTTTTTTTAACTTGGTTTTGGTTACTTGTGGAATTTTTTATAATGTTGAAGGTTGAAAGAGAATGCTTATTGATTGGGCTGCTCATGGATGGGATTCTACGTTGTGTAAATTGTGACTGATTTTTTAAGTCCCCAAAAGACTTATATTTTAAGTGCCTTGGCAGGCTCACTTCTGAGGTGCAAAGCACATAGAACCAAACAGGGCTTGAAACAATAGGATTATTACCCAGAGCACTTACTGATGCATGTTTTAAAATATCTATGACAAAAGCCATAGTTTACCTGAATTGATGATCTCTAGCTTTTACTACATCGAAGAAACACAATTTGTAAAGGTGTGCATGTAGAGCATAAAAAATTAGTATTTCTTAATTATTTTTCATATTGATGGTAATTCTGTTCAACAGATGCTTAAAGTTCCACAAGCAGGTCTTTTTCCATCTCTTTACTGTGATATTGAAACTTGAGGATGTTGAAATGCAATATCTGTTGCATTTTGGCTTCTTTCTACATGTTAACTGCACTGTAGGTGTGAATATTCAGGTTTATGTACAGGTTTGCCATCTTCAGAGGTGATGCTGAACTGTGAGGTTTCTTAGCAATTGCCAAATGAGCCATAAGTCTGCAGAATCTCCTCCTACTTTGAAGAAGCTTTGATAGGAGTGTGTGTTCTGTTATAGGGGATTAGCTTGTATAGGGAGTTAAAGATGGAATTAACTGTGGAGAGTCAAGTTCAAGAAAGTCCTGTCTTAAAACCCTTGAATAGAATGGCATGAAGATTTTAATCAATTTCGTGTAAGCATAGTCTTAGAGACTTCTTTTTAGGAATCAACTTCCATGGAGAAGTTAAAAATAAGTTATTAATTTTAGGTATAGATATTAAATAAGGAATAAAGGACTATTTGGGAACATTGACCACTTTCCAGCACTTCCATTCAGTGAATGGAGCTGGTGTTTGCCTGTCATTTTAAATGATACAGTACATTCTTTGCTTATTATAGGCTCTATTTGAAGTATTCTGACAGCTGATTTTCCACTGTGAAAGGAAATATTTTTCTCTGCAGTGATATTAAACAATGAAAGTGCTAATTCAGAGATTATTAACTTTTACATTTTAGTTTCCTTGACTTTTTAGTGAATTATTCCCATAAGTTTTGAAAATTGATTTTTAAAATAAATATTAACATTTCCACTTTACTTTTATTCTTGAGATATATTCTTTTTAGACTTTGTTTTAATTTTCTCATTTCCGGTAAATCTATCCCTTCAGTTTGAAATATATACTCTTTTTTTTTTTTTTTTTTTTTTTAGTTAGAAATATATACCCTTTTCCTTGTAGAATAGAAATCTTGCTCTGAAATTGTGTAGACTAAAAATACTAAGAATCTAAAATGAAATCAGTTAGGTTTTGCTCTTAACAAGTAGAGCCGTGATACAGTTTAATTACATTATAATTACGATCACTAGGAACTGCCTTTTTCTCCATTTCATTTATAGCCATCATTCTCAAGTACCAACCATAGAAGTAACAGGAGAGCCTGGCAGAGATATATTGGACATTCATTGGTAATAGTTAAAAATTACAGTGAGAACTAGCTGATGTCCTTAAAACAACTCTTTTAATATGCAGATCTTTTAGCAGCCATTATGGGTAGATTCAGAAGTAAAATTTGGCATCAACTGATTTTGGGTTCTATCTATTTGGGAAAATGAAGCACATAATTACTCAAGTAGTCTTCCATATTGCATTTGTCTTCATATCAACCTAGTAACAAAGAGGTTGCAATAGCCAAATGTAGAGAGTATAGTAAAAAATTGTTCTTGTTCTTTTAAGCCTTATGCAGTAATATACTGTAAAAATGGAAAAATGTTTCCATCAATGAATGTTTAGTAGTAGGACCTGCTTTCCCATTGTATGTATATAAGAGTTTGTCGTCACTGTGCCAGAATCTCAGGTGCCTGCCTCTGAGTATTCCTGTAAACAGAGTTATTGGAAAGTATGGAGTTATGTATGTGTGTATATGGTAACAAAGTAGTGAGGTTCTCCCAGAGGCCTGGCATTGTACATGGTGTTACATGGCTATGAGTAGGAAAACATTCACCAGAGCATGTGAGAAATAACTAATTTAATAAAAAATTGCTTTGATTCGGTTAGTTCCCATGAACCCTTTATAAAATAAGGATCACATCTTGGCTTTGCAGCAGAACTTGTTTATAAATGTCTATTGAATTCTTTCCAGATCTCTTTGTTAAATTTATAAATAACCAAGATAAAGATTTCCCCCCTTTTCTTTACACTTGGGTTGCGGGAAACGAGTTAAGTCGGCTCGCGTGAATTGCGCGTACTCCGCGGGAGCCGTCTTAAACTCGGTTCATATAGATTTGCGGTGGAGTGCGGGAAACGTGTAAACTCGGGCCGATTGTAACTGCGTATTACCAAATATTTCATTTCAATCGAACCCATACTTCAAAAGATATAGGCATTTTAACGCGCCATCTTATATTTTGGCGGGAAATTCACCCACAACCCAAGTGTTTATATGAAAGTGTAAAACAGAAGTTGGTTTTCCCATCTGCTGATAAAAGCGTAAAATATAAAATAGTAAGTTAACATAGTATTGTTTTCACAATGCTTTGGTTAAATATTGATATGCAGCAAGTTTTAGGAATTACTTTAAATGATGGAGTGATGGTGGTGGAGAGAATAACAGAAAGTGTGAAAATTCTTTAGTTAGCAGTAGATGGTGCTACTGGCTTTCATTTGCTGACTTGATTATTCTGTTTCCCATAAAAACCCATTGTATTAAACTGCACTGAAACAGTAAACATTTTGTTAGTTAGCTGGTAGAAGCTTTGGAAGTCAGTTTACCTTAACTTGAGAGATTTTAGATTGCTATTGCTTTTTACCTTCGTTATCTGTAAATTCTATATGATCAGCATAAAATGTATTTGGTAGGAGATGACATGTTTAGTGGATAACATATCACAGACTGAGTTACTGCCTATTTTATCAGCAGAGATAAAGCACTACAATCGCTTTTATTTAGAAAATACAGATTATGTGGATATTTATATTTTACATGTAATCACCAGACTCCATTTTATGTATTAGCATTTTCCTTGCTTATGGGAAAATAGCAAAATGACAGATTTATTTTATACCTTTGTCTACCCCTCTCTGAGAGAGGTTTTGATAACCACTGAAATGGTAAAATATGTGAGATGCAATTGCTAAGTTGTAGGACTTTCTTTTAAAATAAACGTTATTCCTTAAAAATCCAAATGAGAGTAGATCTTCAGGGTGGTTCCTTTGGGAGCACTACTTATTCCAGCTATGCTGCAAAGGTGTAAAGTTTTTGGAATGCTTTCAAAGAAGCCTTGAGAATCAGTGTATGACTATGCAAGATAATCTATTTCATCATTTTAGTTGCACCAAAACCTCTTTTTGGCAACTTAATTATGACTATCTCACTCACCAAACCAACTCTGCTTTGCTGTTTTCTTGGAACTAAACCGTGAAGGAAGTTCAATAGAATGTACCACAGGTTCTGAAATTTGCAGAAGAGTGTGTTTTGAGCATAGGTAGCATCATATAATAAAGGAATTGTTTCCTGATGTCACTACTTTGAAGTACACAGTATCATTTGGATGTATAGGTTTTATTTTTTTAATTTAGTTTAATTGTCTTATAGTTAAGTATAATAATAAAAAAATCAAAGTCTTTATCTTGTTTTCTATTTTTTTCCTTTCCCTGATAACTCTTGAATTCAATCTTGACTACTGTAAAATAGTTTTGATTTAAGGGATAGTAAGAAAAACATGGATCCAATATTTAAGATAGAAGTAGCCTAAGGAAACAATAGCCTTTACCTCCATCCCTTTTTTAAAAAACCATTTTCAGTCAGATGAACAATTTGAATTTAAAGACTAGAGATCATTTTACAAAGAAATTGGAATAAGTTTTATATATTAATTAGGCTGACTTTTAAGCCTACATATCACAGATAAAATATTTAAAATTACATAAACATTTCATATGTCATTTATAAATTTAAAATTATGAATGTCTTTTTAAGAGATATGGGGCCAGAAGTCTATTTCTAATTTGAAAATGAGTCTGCATACCAAGAGAAAACGTTACTTATTTAGAAACTTATCTGGGATATTAAAGAGTATGTCAGTTCTTAGAAATGCTATTCTACAGCTACTTTTTAAGGATCATTCCTAAAGTAATTTCAATATTAGACTTTTGTCATAATGTTAAGAAGATTCACCATAGGAATTACTGTTGTTCAGCTGCCAGTTTAATGGTATATGAGATAAATGTTTAGAGAGAAAACTCTCAAGATTGAATGAAAAAGTTTAATTTTAAGATATAATAACAATTCTGACTGCAGACAGTTTGAATTTTTAGGGTTTTCCTAATGAGCTAATCATATGGAAGAATTCATTTTGAAGGTATAAAACTGTGTTCCATGTCTGCTACTTGTAGCTAAATTGATACAGAATTGTGACAAAAAATAGTACAGATTGAGTATTCTCAATTTTGCTAATGTGAATTTCTTTTTCTACATATAATACTACACATAGATAACTTTGGATTACAGTTCTCCAAGACAGATAGTGAAATCACTGGCCTTTTCCAGCTCACATCTCCTTCTCCTTGGAGGTAAATTACTTCCTTTACTGCTATTGACTTTCCATATCTCCTATCCCCCCAAAACGCACCACTTGGAAAACAAACAGGTCGATTGTGCAAGTCCTCATTGTTAGTGCTTCTGAGGTACTTGCTGTCAACATGTAGGCTTCAGCTGAAGTGTTGAAAAATGCACTTACATAGGCATTCTTATTTTTTTTGGCTGACAGCTTTCTTTAAATATGTCACTGAAGCTAAGATCATTAGTGATAAAATTAAACATTTTTGTTAATATTTAATTTCTCACATATTATTTTTATGTGTGGGTGTTTCTTACTGGTTTGCACATCTTTTCCTTTTTACTTTGTTTCTGAAATACTTAATATTATGTAGGTTTTAAAATAGATTACATTTTCATTTTAAGAATACTTTTCTCCTTAAATTGTTCTGCTGAGATAACTATTTTTAGGGGAAATAGTTTTTTAAAGCAACTAAATTGTATTTGTTATTTTTGTACATGCATAACTAGGGTGCTGAGGGTACTAATGTGGGAGGACAGTTAACTTCTGTTCTAGTTGAACTTTTCTTATACATTATTACTTAAAATTATCTAGAAACAGTGTCATGAAATCTAGGTTGAGAGAGAATACAGTGTACATGAGACAGTTAAAGTCGAAATAGAAATTATTTATGGGGACAAAAGCAGAATAATACTGTCAGTGCCATCTAATGGAAACATAGGGTCAGCATTCACATTGTACAAGTATTTCAGAGGATGTGTAAAGACAGGGATTCAGCTCTACTGGAGACAGACAATTTCTCTCTCTATTAAAGAAGCTGGGAGGGGAAAAATGACCTAAAATATGAAATGTAACATTGACGCTATGTTGTAAACTGTGCCAAGATTACTCAAATTGTAGTTATTGGTCAAAGTTTAACTGCTTTATCATTTTTATTTTAAAAGGATACTGAATGTCAGAAAATCTGTAATATGTTTTAGTTGAGAGATGTAAATAATGTATTTACAGATTTGTATGTGATGGGATGGGAAGAAATATTTAAATTCTAGGTTTTTTTAAAGGAAGATACTGAATGTTTATTACAAAAATAAATAAATAGTTATGTTTGGCCATGAATCCTGAGTTTGTGTTAATGTTTATTTTTGCTATCGATATGCTTACGCTGAACACATTCCTACAGAAATATTGAAGGTATTTGGAGTATGTTAACATTTAAAATTTGTTAGGCATTATTTTTTGTAATGTTTACAACAACCCTGGGAATTAGTATCTTAGTCTTACAAATTAGGAAACTAAAGCTCAGAAATTGTATAAGTCACTAACTAGGGTTTTAAAACCCAAACATTCATTGACCTTGAAACCAACACTTTTGTTTGCTTTTTTAAAAAAGTAGTCCCCTCTTATCTTGGGTTACCCATGGTCAACTGCAGTCTGAAAATATTAAATGGAAAATTTCAGAAAGAAATGATTCACAAGTTTTAAATTGCAACCATTTTGAGTAGAATGATGAAATCTTGTGCCATCCTGCTTCATCCTACCTGGTCCTGCCCAGGATGTGAATCATCCTTGTCCAGCGTATCCATTCTGTATGTGTTTCCAGCCCATGAGTTGCTTATTAGCTTTGTCAGTTATCAAATCAACTGTGGAGGTATGCAGTGCTTGTGTTCAAGTAATCCTTGCTTTGCTTAATAATGGCCCCAAAGTGCAAGAGTAGTGATGCAGTTCTGGAATGTCAAAGAGAAGCCGTAAAGTGTATGTATGAATAGGAAAAATCATGGTATATATAAGGTTAGATACAACTTGACGTTTCAGGCATCGACTGAGGGCTTTGCAACATATCCCCTGTGGATAAGGTGGGACTACTGAACTCTTACCATGAGAACAGTTAGCAAAATATTTATTTTTTACCTTCCCATCAAGCTTAGATTTCATCAAATTTTGTCTTTATTATAGACCATTAAAGAATTAACACTATGCCCTGACCTGTGTGGCTCAGTTGGAGCATCATCCAGTATACTGGAAGATTGCAGGTTCTATGCCTGGTTGGGTGTCTCTCTCCTTCTCTAAAATCTTTTTTTTTTTTTAAATGAACAATATTAGAGAACCTTCATTTTATCCTGATTTCTAAGTTCCGAAAGGAAATGTGTATTTTAGAGTATTTTCCGAGTATCATTATTTTAGAGGTATTTAGAGGCATTGTGTTTGGACTGTCAGGTTGAAAATATTTTGATGTTAATAGCCACAGATGCCCAATGTCACTAATTGGTATTTGAACAAAAGCCTGGAAGAGAAATGTTAGTCCACACTGATGTGGACTGTCTCCAGGTTTTTTTGTTTTGTTTTTTGTCTCCAGGTTTTAATAAAAACATCTTGTTATTCTGAACATACAGTTTGTACAAAACTTCTGTATATAAAGAAATACTTAGAAAAATTAACTACACTTTGATAGGTTCATTTGTCTCTCTTGTAGTAAATTTAAATATTTAATTGTTAAATAATATTGTCTGGAATAATGCATTTTGGTAATACAAATGTTCTAAATAATTAATCCTTTAAGGCTTAACCATGTTTAATATTTTACACTTTCTTGTTTTAAACTGCATAATGAATGCAGTGTCACATTTTTTTGATTACCTAAAGATTAACTTTACAAGCATGTTGCAAAATATATCTTCCTTTCCTGAGGAGCTGTATAGAGCTGATGGCTGGCTCCTACACCCCGCTGGTGTGTTATTTTGACATTGCACTTCCAATGTGCTGGAAGCACCCTGACTCTCCACTCTTACTTTTATGATGGCTTCTACATCCTTCTGTTTTCTAGTCAGTAATGAGGGAAGGTTGCAGGAGAAGTTTATAACCAAGCTCATTAAGTTGATAGACATTATTTTACAAAAGTTGGGTTGGTATACACAAATGTGTAACCACTACTTATCAATGTTCAGGGCCCATTATTTTTTTCTACCTTTGTTCTCATTTTTTGAGTTGGTTTAGAGCAGGGGTGGGCAACCTTTTTGTGAGTGCGTGCCAAAACCAGCAAAATCTCTGACTCAAAATTCTTCTGCGTGCCAACCCTGATTTTTTTGAGAACATGTTACGCCTACTTGATATCTCTTAAGGTGTATGTATTTGAAGAACCTTGAAGAAATAAAATTCATTCGAGCGACAAAAACACAGTATATGATGATGAAAAATACATTTATTTTTTAATGTATACATGTACACTGATAGTCCGACAGAAAACTTTATGACTCCGTTTGATATTATCAGTGGGACTTTTGCTGCTGCATCACTGATGACAGAGATTTTACATCAGGTTTATATTTCGTGACCTTCAGAGATATGCACGAACTACTACTTTCATCCGTCAGGCTACTCCGATTATGAGACTTAACAAAATTCATCACTGAGAACAAAGATTCACAAGCGTATGTGGATGAAACCAAAACACTGGTCGGATCTAGGAAGGCAGGGAGAGTTAAGGCAGAGGCATAGAAATTGCTCTTCCCCTCTCTCGTCAATCCATGTCTATGGTCTTTAAGATAACTTGGTATGTAAAATTATTTATCTAAGATGCACCTACACTGAATTTATCTGAAAAATAAAAGTCGATATTAGGAAAAAAATTGTAAATGGAAGATTATAAGAGAGGGTTTCGTATGCCAGCAAAAGTTACTGGCGTGCCATGTTTGGCACGCGTGCCAAGGGTTGCCCACCCCTGGTTTAGAGTTTTCTTTGTTAAACTTGTATGTCATCAGTCAGGACCCTATCTCATTCACCAACATTTCCACAGGAGCAAAGGAATGCCCAAATTGAAGGACTAGTAAAATTTCTGGCAAGAAAGTGTTAAGGTAGTAGCATGCTTACGACTGGCTGGATGCTCCAATCCCTTGTCTTTTTGTTTTTTAATATATTTTATTGATTTTTTACAGAGAGGAAGGGAGAGAGATAGAGAGTTAGAAACATCGATGAGAGAGAAACATCGATCAGCTGCCTCCTGCACATCTCCCACTGGGGATGTGCCCGCAACCCAGGTACATGCCCTTGACCGGAATCGAACCCGGGACCCTTCAGTCCGCAGGCCGACGCTCTATCCACTGAGCCAAACCGGTTTCGGCTCCCTTGTCTTTTTTTTAAAAAAAATATATTTTTATTGATTTCAGAGAGGAAGGGAGAGGGAGAGAGAGAGAAACATCAATGATGAGAGAGAATCATTGATTGGCTGTCTCCTGCACGCCCCCTATTGGGGATCGAGCCCAGAACCTGGGCATGTGCCCTTGACTGGAATCGAACCCTGGACCCTTCAGTCCGCAGGCTGACGCTCTATCCACCCAGCCAAACCAGCTAGGGCCAATCCTGTGTCTTTTATCTGCAATTCCAAAATCTGAAAAGCTCAGAAAACAGTATTTTATTGATTCAGTGCAAACTTAACCTGATCTTAGTGTCACTGCCAAATATTAGTGTATTTAATACTTATGCCAGAGGGTTAGGGAGGGTGACATAATGTGTATAGTATATGACTATTTCTTTTCTAAAGTCTAAAAATTTGTGAATTCTGAAACAGATCTGGCTACATTGCTTTCAGATAAGGGGTTGTGGACAAAAAATCAGGAAGGCACTTTTAAAAGTGTGCTCTGGTCTTTTCCTTGTGTTATCCACAAATTATGTAGGAAAATGGAAAATTATGGTGAACTTGGTGCCAAGAGAGCTAGGTTCTCTGTTTCCCCCATTTACTTTGTATTTTCAAGATACACTCTTAAGCTTGACGGAGCTCAAATTCTCACAGCCAGAAGCTGGCAGAGTTGGATTTGAAAGCAGTCTTTAATTTTTCCGTGCTTAAACGGTTATACTTCTTTTGTGTGTTTATGTGTTTTATGTGTGTGGAAACCACACTTGGGGATTCTTACTCCTCAACCCCAAACATCTTTAACGGAGCTATATGGACTTCAGTTCCACTTTCCTCCTGTTTGAAGGTAGCTGCCAGTACCCTTACTCCTTTCTCAGTAGCTGCCAGTACCCTTATTATTTCATGGGTTTTTCCCCAAGCTTAGGTGTGGAATAAAACACCTAGTAGCTTTCCTAGCTTCTTTGCCATCCTTGATGACAAGCATCCAGGCCTTTTTCATTTCAGGGATCCTGCTGCTAATCACTATGGGATAAACAAAAGTAATGCATATAAAATAATAGCATCTACACCAGCGGTTCTCAACCTGTGGGTTGTGACACCTTTGGGGGTCGAATGACCCTTTCACAGGGGTTGCCTAGATACATCCTGCATATCAGATATTTACATTATGATTCATAACAGTAGCAAAATTACAGTTATGAAGTAGCAACAAAAATAATTTTATGGTTGGGGGTCACCACAACATGAGGAACTGTATTAAAGGGTCGTGGCATTAAGGAAGGTTGAGAACCACTGATCTACACTAATAAAACAGAAAGATGCAAATTAACCATCACTGTCATTCTGCCACACCCACAAGCCACACCCACAAGCCAATCAGGAGTGAGTATGCAAATTAACCCAACTAAGATGGCGGCAGCCACAGAGCTGGAGCAAGCAGGAGGCTTGGGTTACCCCTGAGGATGGAGGAAGCCAAGCTTCCCGCCTGCCCTGGCTGGCTGTGGGCTCCACTCAAGGCTACAAAGTTTCAATTATAAAAGATAAATAAATCCCAGATGCCTGCTTCCAGCCGGCCAAAAAAAGAAAAAAAAGGAGAGGCTGGGAGCTTGAGTCACTGGGGGGCGTGGCCAACCTGAAAACGGCCATCAGCTCCTCACCCAGGCTGGCCAGGCACCTAGCGGGACCCCCCCCCCCCCCCCCCCCGAAGGGGCTGTGGCCAGCCTGCAAACAGCCATCAGCCCCTCACCCAGGCTGGCCAGGCACCCCAACAGGGACCCCCCCCACCCTGAAGGGGCTGTCGCCAGTCTGAAAATAGCCTTCAGCCCCTCACCCAGGCTGGCCACACCCCCATGGGGTGAGGGTCCCCGCTGGGGGGGTTGGCCAGCGTGCAAACAGCCGTGAGCCCCTCACCCAGGCTGGCCAGGCACCCAAGCAGGACCCCCACCCTGATCCAGGACACCCTTCAGGGCAAACCAGCTGGCCTCCACCCATGCACCAGGCCACTATCCTATATAATAAAAGGGTGATATGCAAATTGACCCTAACAGCAGAACAACTGGGAATGACTGGTCACTGTGACACACACTGACCACCAGGGGGCAGACGCTCAATGCAGGAGCTTCCCCCTGGTGGTCAGTGCGCTCCCACAGGGGGAGCTCTGCTCAGCCACAAGCCAGGCTGATGGCTGCCATCACAGCAGTGGTGGCGGGAGCCTCTCCCGCTTCCTCAGCAGCGCTAAGGATATCCAACTACAGCTTAGGCCTGCTCCGCGCTGGCAAGTGGATATCCCCCGAGGGCTCCCAGGCTGCCAGAGGGATGTCTGACTGCCAGCTTAGGCCCGTTCCCCCGGGGAGCGGGCCTAAGCCAGCAGGTAGACATCCCCCGAGGGGCCCCAGACTGCAAGAGGGCACAGGCTGGGCTGAGGGGCACCCCCCCCCCCCCGAGTGCATACATTTTTGTGCACCGGACCTCTAGTCTATATATATAAAAGCCTAGCGACCGGAAAGGCAGAACAACCAGAACGACCAGGGGCTATGATGTGCACTGTGGCAGCCAACCAGCCTGATCCGAGCCCCAATTGCACCCCCCCCAACCCCCCGGTAGACCCGGTCTCCAGTCAGCCCCCAACACCCCGATCAGGGGCAGGGCCAGCCACCAACTGCCTGCGACCCCTCCCCCCCCTCCCCCCGAGGGCCTGGCTGGATGAGCCCCCATCAGGGTGGGCTGGCCAGACCCCTCCCATGCACAAATTTGTGCACTGAGCCTCTAGTAACAAAATAATAGAGGGAAATTACAAAGAATAATTTTTGCTGTTTTTATTCTAGAGTTCCTCATGAGATCACATTTTGATTTCTGCCCTTTATTTCTGAGAATGATTCACTGTTTACCCACCTTCTTCTGAACTCCACCTTTAGATGCATTTTAAATGTGATGATAGTTGCAAAGTAAAAAAGAATAACAAGGCCATTGGTTTCTGTAGGTAATTTGAACTCAATACAGTAGTGTCTAGTTTACTACTTTTTTTTTTTTAGTTTTTGTTTTTTTTTACCATAATCAAAAAATGAGTTCCTCTGGGCAATTTTTACTCTGTATTTGCCTCCAGCTAGCTGAGTGTTCTAGCAGAGTACATTGCACATAAGCACTCTGTGTTGAGTTAAAAAATTCAACGTTTATTTGTTAACTATGTGCCAGGTATAAGGGCATGGAAAGTTAAATAAGTTCTAGTCATGTTGAATGGAAATAGACCCAATGTGTTAACTTCTACATAGCATTGTAGAGGTGAAAAATGTTTTCCTTATTCCCTTCTAGGTTCTTTAGCTGGTCTAATAAGTAAATTGACATAAGACAGATTAATAGGAGAAAAACTAATTTTATTTCGTTTGTACAGCAGCCCCATAAAAATATGAAACTCACAGTGGGCAAAGTAGGGAGCTTTTTAATCTTTTAGACAAATAAACAATAAATTTGTGAAGACTTGACAAGGCAAATGATTTGGGGTTGGGTTAGTGCATTGGTGAAGAAGTAACATAGTTTGTTAATACAGCCTGCTCTGCTCTAAATTTCCACCCCAGTTCCACTTGCTGACTTTGAACAACAGCCTCTCAGTGCCTGTTTCCTCACTGATAAATGGGGCTAATTGTGGGATCTTCAGCACTGGATTGCTAGTTAATTCATGAAAAGAGCTGGAAACTGCCTGGCTGGGTTGCCCAGCAGAACTTAGCCTGATGCTCGTCCTCCAGGCTGAGAACACAGGCCAGTGTCTGAATTTTCTATTACACATTGCTTCAGCCCGATAAGTTCAAAGGTTCAAGTCCAACCAATTCTGTTGAGACGCTTTATCTCCACCAGCCCCACTGCAGAGGCGAGGTCCCGGAGCCCAGCCCAGGTGACGACAGCAGGCAACACCCTCTGCCCTCGGGCGCCCTGCAACCTTCGGCGATCCCAGGTCTTTGCCAGTGGTTCCCTCCCCTCCGGAAGCACTCACTCCCCGCTCCCCCGCGGCGTCCCCGGAAGCGGCGCGCCTGCGTCAGCGCGCGCGCGGCCCCGCCCTGTGCTCTCGCGGGATTCTCCTTGCCGGTTGCGCCCAGCGGCCCCGGCCTTGGGGGGCGGGCGGGCGAACGCGGAGGGGCCCGATCTTACCTTCCGAGCGGCGGCGGTGAGAGGCGTGGCCTCCCCTCTGGGCGGGCGCCCGCCTCCGCGCGCCAAAATTAAATCGGAGACCCGCCGGCGCGAGATCCTGTGACGAGCCGGAGTCCAGCCTGCAGGGCGGCGGAGGCGCGAGCACCTGTGTCCACTTCCCAGCCACCTGCCCGACGCGCTCGGCCGCCCCCTGTCGAGACATGGCCACCCCACCCAAGAGGAGCTGCCCCTCTCCCGCGACCAGCTCGGAGGGAACCCGCATCAAGAAAATTTCCATCGAAGGGAACATCGGTAAGGAACCCTGCGCAATGTCGGGTCCATAGAAGGGGGGGTCACGGCGGCGGCGAAGCGCGCATTTACGGCATCTCTGTTGCTCCTCAGTGAGGACCTTCCTCCCAGGCTGGCTGTGGGGCTGCGGTCTGGAATTGCCCCCTCCCTGCCCTCCTGCTCTCGGCCCTCCCAGTCCCCTCCCTGCCCCGAAGGCGGCGGCGGCGGCGGCGGCGGCGGCCGCCTCCCGGGCATCTGGCAGCTCTTTGGGCCAGTTTCATCCTCTTTGTTGGGACCCCACAAAGGGAAAGTTTGTGTTTTTTTTGGAGGGGGGGGTGCCAGTTCTTCCGGTGCAATTGACATACGTTAAATGACCCCCTTTAGGTGTAGTCTTCAGCGAGGCCTGGCAAACATAATGTCATTCTACTACCACCAGGATCAGGGTTGAGAGCATCTCCACCGCGGGAAGTTCCCTGTGCCCTTTGGCAACCACTGATGTCAGTCCTTGCAGGTTTTGCCTTTTCCAGACTGTGATAGAGCGGGAATCATAGTGTGTGTAGCCTTATGTGTTATACTTTAAATTAGCAGAATGATTTTATATTCATCCACGTTGCTTGTCTCGGTAGTTCTTTTCTGTTGCCTAGTACTATTCCATTGCATGGTTATACCACAGTTTATCTCTTCCCTAGTTGTGGACATGTTTCCAGATTTCAGCGATTATGAATAAAACTGCCATAAACATTGGCGTACAAGGAAAGAGGTTTTTAATTATCTAACAGCATGGCTTTCCTCACTAACGACCCTACATCCAAGTAAACTTTGGGCTGTGATTCCAAGACCATTATGTTTCTGTTCTTTACCCAGATGGGGACAGAACACACCATTCATGCATTTTGCAAGATGCATCTGAACTTCTGGTTTTTATATATTTCCTACCACAGGAAACCTATGCCTGACATTTCCTGTTTTGAGATAATTTATTTTTTGTCTCCAAGTTATGTACTAGTCATTCATGCATACAGTGAATGGTTTTAAATTCTCACCGCATTCAAAGCACTTGAATTTTGTTTTTTGTTTCTTTAATTTTTATAAAGCAGTCAGACTTTTAAAAAGCAAGGCAAGCAGATGCTTTAGCAGCATTCCAAGGAATAGAAAAAAAGCTGGACATACCCTCAAACAGGACATTTTGTTTCATTGCTCTCATATTAAGGCACCAGTGGAAAAGATCCATATACAGTTGGACCCTTGAACAACATGCATTTGAACTGTGCAGGTGAAGTTATACATGGATTTCCCCTCCAATAAATACGGTACTGTTTCTGTGGTTGGGAGTCCGTGGATGCTGAAGGCAGGCTATATGCATTGATTTACGCCATTTTTTTTCCCCCTTAAAATTAGTGTTTTTGTTTTATTTGGGCAGATACCCAGAAGTGAAATTGTTTGGTCATATGATCACTCTATTCTTAATTTTTTGAAGAACCTCCATGTTTCCCATAGTGGTTCTACCAATATTCAACCCCATCAGCAGTGCATGAGAATTCTCTTTTCTCCATAATCTCTCCAAAACTTGTAATTTGTTGTCTTTTGATAATAGCTAATCTTACAGGTGTGAGGTAATTTCTCACCATGGTTTTAATTTGTACTTTCCTGATGATTAGTGATGTTGAGCATTTGTCATATGCTTGTTGGCCATCTGCATGTCTTCTTTGGAAAATTTTTTACTCTGTCCACTTTTAAATTGGATTGTTAGTTTTTTTGTGTTATTTTGAGTTGTATAGTTCTTTATATATTTTTTTATTAACTCCTTATCATATATGTCATTTGCAAATATCTTCTCCCATTCTGTAGGTTGCCTTTTCATTTTGTTTATTTTTTTCCCATGCAGAAGCTTTTTAGTTTGATGTAGTCCCACTTTCTTTTGTTGCCTTTGCTTTTGGTGTCAAATCTATAAAATCATTGCCAAGACTGATGTCAGAAAGGTTATGGCCTATATTTTCTTCTGAGAGTTTTGTGGTTTCAGTCTTATATTCAAGTCTTCAACCCATTTTAAATTTATTTTTGTGTATGGTGTAAGATAGTCGTCCAGTATCATTCTTTGGCACATGGCTGTCCAGTTTTTCCAGCACCACTTATTAAAGAGACTGTCCTTTCCCATTGTTTATTCTTGGCTCCTCTGTAGTAAGTTAATTGACCATATATGGATGAGTTTATTTCTGGGCTCTCAGCTCTGTTCCATTGATCTCTGTGTTTATTTTTGTGCCAGTATCATAATGTTATAATTGCTATAGCTTTGTAATATGGTGTGAATTTATGCCATTTTATATAGGGGATTTGAGCATTCGCAGGTTATGGTGACCCTGAGGTCCTGGGACTAAAATCTGAATATTTGCTAACACTGAACCTGCATTTCTGTAAGACAACATTTTGCTATTTAGATGGGCTTTATTCCTCACCACTTAGTCTTTCCTGACACTGAAGCTTTGCCTGTTACTCTTATTGCTTTTGCACTGTTGCTCATGTCCCCTCCAATTTGTCAGAGCCAAATAAGCTATAAATGTACAAGTTGTTAATCTGTGTTGTAGAAAATAATTTGTGATTCTTCTCTTATTCCTAGAATTTGAGACTTAACTGTTCATTTTATTTTATATTATATTCATACTAGAGGCCCGGTGCACAAAAATTAGTGCACTGGGGGGTGGAGGGGGGGAAATCCGTCAGCCCGGCCTGTGCCCTCTCACAGTCTGGGACCCCTCGGGGGATGACCATCTGCTGGCTGAGGCCTGCTCCCCAGGGGATTGGGCCTAAGCTGGCAATCAGATATTCCTCTGGCAGCCCGGCAGCCCTCGGGGGATGTCCACTTGCCAGCGGGGAGCAGACCGAAGCTGCAGTCGGACATCCTTAGCGCTGCTGAGGAGGCAGGAGAGGCTCCCACCACCACTGCTGTACTGGCAGCCATCAGCCGGGCTTGTGGCTGAGCAGAGCTCCCCCCTGTGGAGTACACTGACCACCAGGGGGCAGCTCCTGCATTGAGCGTCTGCCCCCTGGTGGTCAGTGTGTGTCATAGTGACAAGTCATTCCCAGTCTTTCTGCTGTTAGGGTCAGTTTGCATATTACCCTTTTACTATATAGGATAGAGGCCTGGTGCATGGGTGGGGGCCAGCTGGTTTGCCCTGAAGGGTGTCCTGGATCAGGGTTGGGGTCCCGCTTGGGTGCCTGGCCAGCCTGGGTGAGGGGCTGATGGCTGTTTTCAGGCTGCCCGCACCCCCTTCAGGGTGGGGATCCCCACTGGGGTGCCTGGCCAGCCTGGAAGAGGGGCTGAGGGCTGTTTTCAGACTGCCTGCACCCCCTTCAGGGTGGGGGTCCCCACTGGGGTGCCTGGCCAGCCTGGATGAGGGGCTGAGGGCTGTTTTCAGGTGGGCCCAGCCTGCAACTGAAGCTGCCAGTCTCTCCTTTTTTTCTTTTTTTATCCTGGGATTTATTTACCTTCTGTAATTGAAACTTTGTTGCAGCTCCAGCTCCGATGCCGGCTGTCTGAAAGCAGGTCTCTGGGGTTTGTTTCGCTTCTATAATTGAAACATAGTTGCATTTCAGAGCTGTTGTTTTCAGGCTCAGAGCCGGGTGCAGCAGGCGGGGAACCTTGGCTGCCTTCGTCGCCGGGGCAACCAAGCCTCATGTTTTCTTCAGCTGCATGGCTGCCCGCTGCCATCTTGGTTGGCAGTTAATTTGCATATCACCCTGATTAGCCACTGGGAAGCGTAGCGGAGGTATGGTTAATTACCATGTTTGTCTATTATTAGATAGGACTAGAGGCCCGGTGCATGAGATTCGTACACTAGGGTGGGGAGGGGTGCCCTCAGCCCAGTCTGTGCCCTCTGGCAGTCCGGGACCCATCGGGGGGTGTCCGCCTGCAGGCGTAGGCCCGATCCCCAGGGGAATCGGGCCTAAGCTGGCAGGCAGACATCCATCTCGCAATCTGGGGCTCTCGCATCTGGGACCCCTTGCTCCTCACTGAATGTCTGGTGATCATTTTATGTTTCACTTACTGTCCTTTTAAATGCCATATAGTCCTTATGCTTACCCTCTCCACACAAAATCCGTGGTTACCAGTGTTTTTCCCATTATTAAATCCAATAGTCATTTAATTTATCCTTAAAAGTTTTTCTCCTCAGCTGTTCTGTCTGTTACCTTATCGACCCTCCTCTTTTCCCCCCTCTATGTGTGATTTATTTATTTATTTATTTGTATTGATTTCAGAGAGGAAGGGAGAGGGAGAGAGAAAGATAGAAACATCAATGATGAGAGAGAATTATTGATTGGCTGCCTCCTGCATGCACCCTACTGGGGATTGATCCAGCAACCCAGGCATGTGCCCTAGACTGGAATCGAACCCGGGACCCTTCAGTCCACAGGCCGATGCTCTATCCACTGAGCCCAAACCAGCTAGGGCCCTGTGTGTGATCTTTTAAAGTTCTTCCAGTTTGTTCTTTTTTTCTATTGTCCTTTCAATGTCCTAGATTTGAATGTAGTTTTATAAGTCAAAGGTAAGTTCTTTTTGCCCTCTTTGGACCCAGTTTATAAGGAAGAGGAGGCTTTACTTATAAGCATACTAAAATTGCTTTTTATTTTTATCTGTGTGGGGGGGGGGGGGAGAGGGAGAGAGGGGGCGAAACACATTATGCTGACTGGAGATGTCTAACATAACCACATTTGGTGACTTAAGATAGAAAGAGTGTGATGGTCATTAGGAGTACTGTTGCACCCTATTAAATTTTATGTCAATACTTTTCCTACTATTAAATTGCATGTATTCCTGGGTAATTTATAAATATAATGTGTTCTGATTATACCTGAATATCTCCCCCACCCAAATATCTTCCCCACCCCAATTTCTAAGAAACTAGTGAATGATCAGATAACTTTTTTTTAATTTAAGGATTGGATAGTGTACACACTGCACAGAACCATGAAAATAAAGTAGAGAAAACATGGCTATTGCTTGTAGGAAGTACTTTGCAAAAAAGGTTTTATAAATTTACTAGTGGTCATTGTGCACATTGAAAGGAAATTAATTAGAAAAAATATTTTAATATCGCCATTCACCCTTTCTCTATAATAGAAATGTCAACCAAATTCACGATTCACAATGATAGATTGAAACACATGCCTGGGATTGGCACCAGCAAGAGCTTTATATGTATCGCACATGCGCAAGTCAACTTAGCCTTTTATATGTATGGAATAAACTTGCTTAATTAGACCTGCTTTCTGATGTAGCCCAGTGAAGCACCCCAACTTCTCTTTCAGGTAATTACCAGCAACACAGCAGTAAATATCAACACAAAGCAGATTATTATTGTAGATCATGCAGGGAGAACAAACGGTAAAATATTTAACTGCAGCAGCGTGTGACTATATTCTGCGCAGTGAGAAAACCTGAAGTCATTTTCAAGGTTCACCATTTCTTACTTCTTTTCAGGCAGGTCAAGTTTCTAAGCTTTCGAAATCTCTGTTTTCCGGCTAATGAAAAGAAAATAGGGTTCAACTGAGTCCCCCATCTACCTGTGCAGGACTTCTGTGAGGATCAAATGAGAAGAGGCACGGGAAAGTGCCTCACAGACATTTGATTACAGTGTAAAATGTCTGCATCTGGCTTTGAAGCAAGTCATGTTCCTGGGCTGAAGAAATTGCCAGGAGGCTAGTTGCTAGGGAGAGGAAGCCCAGTGAAGCTACATGACGTCATTACCTAAAGGGACACTTAGCATATTTGCCTTTTATATATATAGATGATACTGTAGTGCCATATGATAACTACTGTCCTATAATAATATGCTACTTTCCATTCTAAAACTATAGGCATTTGATGCATCTTTACATTGATTTTATAGTTCATTTGGTTGTTTTTAAATTAGTTTTAGGTAGGAAAGTCCTGAGTTGTTTAACAGAGAATGAAGCCAGTTTGAAAAGGAAAATTTTGAAAACGTGACAGCCTAGAAAGACTGTCACTGTAGTGATAGTTTACTTGCTTATCACAGCAGTTTCCATGAGGAGGGTATTATTATTATCTCCATTGTATTATGGGAAGTAGGCTCAGAGAGGCTGGTAGTTTTCCAAAATCACACACCTGATTAAGTGGAGGAAAAACCTTAACTACTTCCCACAAAGTTATTGCTCATCGCTTGGTTAAGGAAAATGAATCTAGAACTAGGATTTTTTATGCCATAACATCTTGCCTAAAATCTCACCAGGTTTTTAAATTTTCTTACCATGGTTTTGGTAAACTAAAAACTAATGTGTTTAATAAGAATGGACAGGGACCCTTTTAGTTTTCATTAAAAAAAAATCTAGAGCTGTGGGGGAGCTTAAAGGGGGATAAATGGTGATAGTAGGAGATTTAACTTGGAGTGGTGAACACAATACAGTATACAGATGATATATTACAGAATTGTATACCTGAAGCCTATATCATTTTATTAACCAATCTAACCCAATAAATTCAATAATTTTTAAAAAATCTAAAAAGTAAGTTTAGGAAATTAAATGTTTTTTAATGTATTTATTATTATAGTCATGTGCTGCTTCACGATGGGGATACATTATGAGAAATGTGTCGTTAGTTGTTTGTCTTGGTGAGAATATCATATAGTGCACTTACACAAACACAGATAGTATAGCCTACTACACAACTGGCTATATGGTATAGCCTAATGCTCCTAGCCTACAAGCCTGTACAGCATGTTACTGTACAAAACAACCTGAGATTAAATCAAGCACAAGAGAAAATGGTGCAATCAAAAGACTTAACCATGAGATGCATGAGGCTGTTGCCAGTGTAACATAGCATATTTTACAGTGAAGTTTGTATTTATTCATTTATTTATGTATTTATGTATTTATTTATTTATGTATTTAATCAATCCTCACCTGAGGACATGCTTAGAAAAGGAAGAGAACAAGAGAGAGAGAGAGAGAGAGAGACATCGATCAGCTGCTCTCTATACGTGCCCTGACCAGGAGTTGAACCGGTAACCCTTCAGTACATAGGATGACACTCAACCAACTGAGCCACTTCAGTGGACTGTTTTGGTTTTTTTTTTAAACCAGAAGAGTAAACTCTAAAATAACGAAAAGTTATATATAGTAAATATATAAACCAGTAACATAGTTATTTGTTATCATTATCAAGTATTATGTACTTTACATAATTGTATATGCTATATTTTTATGAGTGGCAGTGCAGTAGATTTGTTTACACCAGCATGACCACAAATATATACATATATAAATAAAGGCTAATATACTAAGTGTCCGTCTGTGTAATGACGTAATGTAGCAATGCCCATCTTCCTCTTCCTAGCAACTAGCCTCCTTGGAGTTTCTTCAGCCCAGGAACATGACTTGCTTCAAAGCCAGATGCAGACATTTTACACTGTAACCAAATGTCTGAAGGGTTTTCCCGTGCCCCATCTCATTTGATCCTCACAGAAGTCCTGGAGCAGGTAAATGGGGGACTCAATGAAATCCTATTTTCTTTTCTTTAGCCGGAAAACAGAGATTTCGAAAGCTTAGAAACTTGACCTGCCTGAAAAGAAGTAAGAAATGGTGAACCTTGAAAATGACTTCAGGTTTTCTCACTGCGCAGAATATAGTCAAACGCTGCTGCAGTTAAATATTTTACCGTTTGTTCTCCCTGCATGATCTACAATAATAATCTGCTTTGTGTTGATATTTACTGCTGTGTTGCTGGTAATTACCTGAAAGAGAAGTTGGGGTGCTTCACTGGGCTACATCAGAAAGCAGGTCTAATTAAGCAAGTTTATTCCATACATATAAAAGGCTAAGTTGACTTGCGCATGTGCGATACATATAAAGCTCTTGCTGGTGCCAATCCCAGGCATGTGTTTCAATCTATCATTGTGAATCGTGAATTTGGTTGACATTTCTATTATAGAGAAAGGGTGAATGGCAATATTAAAATATTCTAATTTATTTCCTTTCACTGTGCACAAATTCGTGCACTGGGCCATTAGTATGTGAATAATGCCTTGTCCTAAAACGTTAGACATCTATGTGTCTCTAGGTGATAGGAATTTTTCAGCGTCATTATAGTCTTGAGGGAACCACCAAAATACATGTAGTTCAACATTGAGTGAAATGTTGTTATGCTGTGCATGATTATACCTTTTGAAAAGCTGAAGACTATTTTGGCTTTTTTTCCCCTGATAAGTTATTTTCCTCTGTTTTACTTTTCCTCTTCACAATAGCTGCAGGGAAGTCAACATTTGTGAATATCCTTAAACAAGTCTGCCAGGATTGTGAAGTGGTTCCTGAACCTATTGCCAGATGGTGCAATGTTCAAAGTACTCAAGATGAATTTCAGGTATGAAAATAAAATTTAACTAAAATAAAAACCGTTTGGCTTAGAGAAGCAATAGTATTTAATCTCTTGGGTGTTTGCTTGTTTTTCCTTTTTCCAATAAAACTTTGAAATCTAGCTTTAAGTCTTTATGTTCGTTTGGGTAGTAGTACAAGGATGTTTATCTATGTAAACATTGGACAATATGCATCTAAGATTTATGTACTTGATTATATCTAAGTAACATTTTTAAAGTTTTCAAAAATTAATTTAAATGTTTTTAAAAATCTAATAAATTCCTTGAGTTGCTTTTTACTTTTTGTTTACAAAAACATAAGCAAACAACAAAAACAAAACTACTCAGTAACTGAATTTTATTAGTTTATTTTTTAAGCCTTTTGTCTTAGAATGAACTGTTTAGGCTCCCATTTCTGTGTACTGTCATTTTTGCCAGACTTTCATCCTGGACACAAGTTTCAATTTCTCAGCATTATTCATTCTATGTTGTGAATGAGAAAAAGGGAATAACAGTTATATTTACTTAAAAAAATACATTTATTTTTATTGATTTCAGAGAGAAAGGGAGAGGGAGAGAGAATCATTAATGGCTGCCTCCTGAACGCCCCCCACTGGGATTGAGCCCACAACCCGGGCATGTGCCCTGACCAGGAATTGACCCCTGGGATGATGCTCAACCACTGAGCCATGATGGCTGGGCAAATCTCATTTTTTTATAGCACAATTTTTTATTGTATGTGTATGAAGGAGAGATATCTAATTGCTAATACTTTTATTTCTGGAGAAATGAGGATTAAAACTGAAAGCTGCATAGCTGTGTAGCAGAAACCTTCACAATGGGAATGTGTGCTTAAAGCTTTGTTAGAGCTGAGGTGGACAGAAGATTGAAAAAAAGTCTATGTTTTAGAGTTTAGCTGTTGGTATAAGGAATCTGGAAATAACTGGGACCCTTCAGTCCACAGGCCGACGCTCTATCCACTGAGCCAAACCAGTTAGGGTACAAGGAGAAATTATTATTAAAATAATCTGTTGCCTGACCAGGCATGGCTCAGTGGTTGAGCATCTACCTGTGAACCAGGAGGTCACTGTTCAATTCCTAGTCAGGGCACATGCCTGGGTTTTGGGCTAGATCCCCAGTAGGGGTATGCAGGAGACAGCCAATCAATGATTCTCTCTCATCATTGATGTTTCTACCTTCCTCGCCCTTCCTCTCTGAAATCAATCAATCAATCTATCTATCTATCTATCTATCTATCTACCTATCTAAAAATAATCTGTAAACTTTGAGGGTGTTTAATTTTGAATAACTAAAGGTATTTTCTCACACACCTATTTGCCAGGTGTAGTTAACTTTAGGTCTAGAACCCATTCAGTACACCCAAATCCTTAGAATACTCAGGACTAAGGCTTGAAGGGACTTCATTTCTATATGGATCAATTTTCTTTTCTGCTGGGGAAAATCATGGTTAGCCTTTAGCAGAATTTTAAAATGGGTAAATTTGTACACTTCTTTCGTTCAACATTTTTTTATTAACATATGATATAACTAAAGAAAAGTATATAAAGCCTATGTACAGTTTGAAGAACAATTTTAAGGCTGCTATCTTTGTAACCATCATCCAGGTCAAGAAAGAGAACATTACTATCATTATAGAAGTTCTTCTCAAGTTACAATAGTTCATTCTCTAGATGAACAACTCCACTGGGATAATTACTCATAAAATAATTTTTGTGGTAATAATTTTCCTGATTTCTAAAAATAATTTGACCATAAATGAACATGTTTCTAAGAAATACAACTTAATTTTGTCTATTTTTGAATATTATAAACAAAATCAACCGTTTACATTCTTCTTCCTCTTGTATCTTTTGCTTGGTAAGTTGGTGAAAATTGTCCATATTGTTGCATGCAGCTATAGCTTGTTCATTTTCATTGCCATATAGTATTAAATTGTATTCATATGTCACTATTTGTCCATTCTACACCTGCGATCAAATTTTGAGTGGTTTCTAGCTTAGTTGCTGTAAAAACAGCTCTGCTGTGAACATGAATCCTGGGGCACAAATGCAAGATTTTCTCTAGGAATAAAATAAAATTATTGGTCAGTGGGGTGTACGTAAGATGCTTGTTTTCCAAAGTGTTTTTATTAATTTACAGTTCCCACAGTGTACTCAAGCTATTACTACTCCATATCTTTGCCAGTATTTAGTATTGTTCAGCTTCCTAATTTTTGGCATTCTGCTAAATGTTTAATGTATTTTGTTTTTAATTTGTATTTTCCTGATTACTAATGAGATTGTGCTCCTTTATTTAATTAATTAATTTGTCATTTTGTTTTTTTGGATTTCTTTTGTGAAGTCCCTGTTCAGATCCTTTTGCTCATTTTCTTTTTAAATCTTCTATCTTCTTCCACCCTGCGTCTTTCTTCCTAAAGTATGTCTCAGGGCCTCTTTCACTAAAGTGCCCCACTCAAGTTTGCTTACCTTTAGAAATGAGACTTGTGTTCTAAAAATGCCTCTTTACTCCCATTTCTGGGATCAACTGTCAGTGCAGTTATAATCAGGTGTTAGGTAGAAAGCCAAATTAAAACAATGTCAAAAATAGAGACGGGATTCTTTCATTGGGGCAGTGTTAGACTAGATTGGATTAGGTGACCTCAGTTAAGGTCCATTTTAGTTTTAATGTCATAAGCTTCTAACTCATGAAATATATATGACTGTTTTGTTGACACATTAAATGTCTCTGCCTCTCAGTATACCTCACATTAATCAGTTTCTGCATAACAGAAACTGATATGTAAAAACCAATATGCCAAAATTTTAAAGGCTTTTTAATTTTTATTTATTTATTTTTTAAAAAATAGACATTTATTATCAAGTGAAAAATACAGGCTGTTAAAGGCTTTTTTTAAAAAAATATTTTTATTTCTGAGAGTAAGGGAGAGAGAGAGAGAGAGAGAGAGAGAGAGACAGAGAGAGAGAGAGAGAGAAAGGAAGAGAGAGAAACATCAATGATGAGAAAGAATTGCCTGCCATTGATTGACTGCCTGCCTGATCTACTGGGGATTGATCGAGCCTGCAACAGGGACATGTGCCTTTGACTGGAATCAAACCCGGGACCCTTTAGTCGCTATATTCACTGAGCCAAACTAGCTAGGGCCAAAATGCCAAAATTTTAATTTGCAGAGAGAAATGTAATTACCAAATTCATTGAATTAGGTCAATCCAGTCTCAAAGTAGGCCCATAATTCTCAACTATTAGAAGGAACTCTTAAAAATCTCAATGATTTGGGGTGCTTTTAAAAATAAGCAGTTCCTGCCGAAGCCGGTTTGGCTCAGTGGATAGAGCATTGGCCTGCGGACTGAAAGGTCCCAGGTTCGATTCCGGTCAGGGGCATGTACGTTGGTTGCGGGCACATCCCCAGTAGGGAGTGTGCAGGAGGCAGCTGATCGATATTTCTCTCTCATCGATGTTTCTAACTCTCTATCTCTCTCCCTTCCTCTCTGTAAAAAATCAATAAAATATATTTAAAAAAAAAAAGCAGTTCCTTATGGATGCCTCCTGGTTAAAAATGACTGCCCTGCCCTGGCTGGGTGGCTCAGGTTGGTTGTGGGTTCGATTTCTGGTTAGGGCACATACCTAGGTTGCTGGTTCAGTCCCCAGTCAGGGTGCGTATGGGAGGCAACTGATCAATGTTTCTCACATAAGTGTCTCTCTCGTTCTCAAACAAACAAACAAACAAACAAACACACCAATAATAAAAAATGACTGCCCTAGTGAATCACTGTTAGTGTTGGGAGTGTATTGAACTCTGGTTGATATTGGAGAGGAAATGTTGCAAACATTGCATTCATATGCATGAGAAGACAGTTTATACTAGGAAGGTTGTCTGTTTAGAATCAGAGTCAGGGAATTAGTTATATTATCTTAATGACTGATGTTATCATACTGTGACACGTTGATGCATCTGTCATCATTTTGAAAATCTTTTGGCTTCATGGACCTGATACTTGTGTTTATGGACTGGGGTATTTCTTCACATGTACTAGAGTCAAATTTCCAAACTGACCTTTCTTTAAAACTACTGTGGAGATGCTGCTATTATTATTATTATCATTATTATTAACATATACTTTTATCAGACTACTGCAATCCAGTCATATGTTACAATTTGATTACCTCCATTGGATTTTGGTGCTCATTCTCTGAGGATAGTTTTCTTTGGGTGTGTATTGAGAGCTACTATGTTGTTAGTCCTTTGTACTTCTAGGTGGAGTTTCAGACAGTGTGTGGGATGTTAAGGGATACCTCAACTTGATCCAGGTTTTTGTTAGGGATTAAGAAAGGAGTCAAGAGTGTGACAGGAGTTAAAGCACAATAAATTTATTAAAGTGATAGTCTGAACTAGAGAAGTGAGAGCAGGTGACCTCATACTGAATACCTCAGTGGGGTCTGGGTGGAAGGTTTTTATTAAACATGGGCAAGGGGGGTGTGGAATAGGGTGGTCCTCTGCTTGTGACGCTGGTGGGTGACTGCTGTTGCCATTCATCCTTGTCTCTTCTCAGGGAACAGGTGGTCAGTGAAGGTTGTGTGTGTGATGTTCCAGCCAAGTTGAAGGAGGGTTAGAGCTTGTGGCCTTTGTTCCCTATTCTAACTTTCCTGCCTCATGTGGATAGTATTTTGGGGTACAAGATTGTAGAGTGTGAGGGTGGTGGACGAGTGTATTCCCTGTATCTGTACACTTTAAAAAAAATCCTCACCCATGGATATTTTTCACTGATTTTAAAAAGAGGAGGGGGAGAGAGAGAAATATCAATGTGAGAGAGAAACATTGATCAGTTGCTTCCTGTATATGCCCTGACTGGGGATGAAACGGCAACCTAGGTATGTGCCCTGACTGAGAATCGAACCCACAACCTTTTTGGTGTACTGGACAGTGCTCAACCAACTGAGCCACCCAGCTGGGCAGGATACTTTATTTTTTCTGGACCTCCACTAAACTCAAGAAAGGGGATTTCCTTTCCTTTTTTCATACTGAATACCTTTTTTTTTATACCCATTGTCCAAATCTCAGTTTTCTTAGAATATCATCAGTAGTGAAAAGTAGACTGTCTTCAGTTTCAACCCTTTCAAGGCCAGTCCTGATTTGGATGTTCTCCATTTAATCACACTCTGGGCAGTTGCTGTAGAGCTGGAAGAATTGGGCTGTTGATACTCTTGATCTATTCTAGTCAGAACCTAAATTTTCACCTGTTAGCTTAGCTTGGGTTTTTCTTTTTTTTTAACCTGCCACCTAGTGGCTGTAATGTTGCTATGTATTGACAAGCTGCCACAGATATTAGCAAAATAATGAGACTAAGTGCCATATAAGATGTATCTCCCTTACCTTCTCTTCCCATGTTAAAATTATCTTTAAAATATGCCATCAATGCCCTGATCGGTTTGGCTAAGTAGATAAAGCATCGGCCCGTGGACTGAATGCTCCTGGGTTTGATTCCAGTCAAGGGCATGTATCTTGGTTGTGGGCTCTATCCTCAGTAGGGGTTGTGCAGGAGGCAGCTGATCGATGTTTCTCTCTCATTGATGTTTCTAACTCTATCCTTCTCCCTTCCTCTCTGTAAAAATCAATAAAATAATATTTAAAAAATATGCTCCATCTCCTTTTGAAGAAATGAGGAAATGTGTCTTATAAAATCTGGTGTCAGTATTGAAATAAATTTAACATGACCTGGTTTTTCTGTTTCATTGGATTCTTTTTCACTGCAAGTAAATGCAAATGTTTTTTGATCTACTCATAGACCTTCTTTGAAGGAGTAGCTGACATCCAGGAAAGGTGAAGGAAGTTTTGTTAAGAAAAAATGCATGTTAATTACTTAAAAGTTTATGAAATTATTTTAGACCTGCCAAACTTTACTAAGTAACAGTACATGATGAAAATATTCTTTGAAAACACAAATTTAACTACCTTTTCTTTTGAAGGGGAATGCTTGCAATAGTTAAAAGTACAGGATAAGGGACATGCAAATTAGTTGTCATTAGTAATCGCTGAGAAAAGGAAGGAAGCACATTACTTTTGCGGCCAAAATGGAGGTCACAAAAATTATGCATTAAGGTTCTTAGGGTATTTACTTATACTTTTGACACAATCTAATAAACTTATTTTCTGATTGGAAGGGGCTGTCAAGGAAGGGACTTTAAAGAGGTAACCGTGTTGACCACCTGACATCCAAGGAGAAAATAGAAAAACTGAAAACAGACAGGAACTAAAAAGGAATACCAATTTTGACTCATTTACTACTCTTATAAGATGAAATAACAACTTGAAAAATGTATGCCTGATATTTTTATGTGTAGAATGGAAGCTTGTGCTTGATTGCTAACTTCTCTTGTGTATCCAGCAGTCAGTATTCATAAAGTTGTGAGTCTCAACAGGGAATGGTGGGGCTTATAAACTAGAGAGCATGTGTCCTACCTAGTGAAGCACATGTGACTTTGCTCTAACTGATTTTTACCAAGAGGAAATACAGGCACAGTATTACTTTGTTTTCCTATTTTTAAAAAGAAGATAAACATCCAGCTATATTATATGAAATTATTTAGCTTTTAGATATTGACAACTAATTTAAATGTCTTAAGAGTTCCATTTGGGCCAAACAAATAATTTCTGACATAGGCTGTTTGTGACCTCTTGTGAAAAAGATCTAAGGAATTGGTGGTTAAGCTAGCTTTTCAAATTCTTCCAGGCTTCAGGTAAGCTAAAAATACAGTGGGAAAGAGAAGAAAGAAGAGGACTTACTCATTTTGGTTTTGCTAATCATGATGCATTTATTTATCCAACTTCTCTTTATGAGCTTTTTAAAAAAATTAAAATAGGCCTATTGATCATTAACTTTGCTTTTTTTTTTTTTTTTTTTTTTTTTTTTTTTTTTTTTAATTAAATCTTTATTGTTCAGATTATTACATTTGTTCCTCTTTTTTCCCCCCATAACTCCCCTCCTTCCAGCTCCCACCCTACCCTCCACCCTCACTCCCCACCCACTGTGTTCATCCATAGGTGCATGATTTTTGTCCAGTCACTTCCCGCATCTCCCACACCCCTTTTTCCCCCAAGAATAGTCAGTCTATTCCCTTTCTATGTCCCTGATTCTATTATAATCACCAGTTCATTCTGTACATCAGGTTATTTATTCACTTGATTCTTAGATTCATTTGTTGATAGATGCATGTTTGTTGTTCATAATTTGTATCTTTACCTTTTTCTTCTTCCTCTTCTTAAAGGATACCTTTCAGCATTTCATATAATACTGGTTTGGCGGTGATGAACTCCTTTAGCTTTTCCTTATCTGTGAAGCTCTTTATCTGACCTTCAATTCTGAATGATAGCTTTGCTGGATAAAGTAATCTTGGTTGTAGGTTCTTGGTATTCAGCACTTTGAATATTTCTTGCCAGTCCCTTCTGGCCTGCAAAGTTTCTGTTGAGAAATCAGCTGACAGTCGTATGGGTATTCCCTTGTAGGTAATTGAGCCTCTTTCTCTTGCTGCTTTTAAGATTTTCTCTTTGTCTTTTGCTCTTGGCATTTTAATGATGATGTGTCTTGGTGTGGTCCTCTTTGGATTCCTTTTGTTTGGGGTTCTCTGCGCTTCTTGGACCTGTAAGTCCATTTCTTTCACCAGGTGGGGGAAGTTTTCTGCCATTATTTCTTGAAATAGGTTTTCAATATCTTGCTGTCTCTCATCTTCTGGCACTCCAATGACTCTGATATTAGACCGCTTAAAGCTGTCCCAGAGGCTTCTTACACTATCTTCACACTTTCGGATTCTTTTTTCATTTTGCTTTTCCAATTGGGTGTTTTTTGTCGAATCTTTGGTTTGATTATTGTACTCCTCTGGTCTGCTATTGGGTATAATATTCTTTATTTCAGTCCGTGTATGCTTACTTTCTAATTTCTTTATCGTAGCATCGAGGGTCTCATTAGTTTTCGTGAGGCTCTGCACAAATTTATGGCAAGCCCTCAAAATTGCGATTCTTAGCTCCATATCCTCCATTTCTGTCATGTTTTTTTGTCTCCGCATCATTTATGCTTTCTTGGTGCACCCCCTTGTGGTCTCTGTGCGCAGTCTTGTTCTAGCCAAGCCTTAATTGTTGTAGTTAACACTAGAGGGGTTTGACCACCAGGCCGGCTGGCTGTGGAAATCAGCTGTGTGGAAAACGTCTGCCTTCTGGGGAGGCGCTAATCCAGCCTTTGCCTGAGGCGATCGGCAAATGGCTGTGCGCTGGTTTTGGGCGGGGCGGGATCAGCAGGGCGGGCGGAGGGAGCAGTTATGGCCACGCTCAGTCCCGTTCCCAGAGGCTCTGCTTCTCAGAACCCCGGCAGCCGCTGCAAACCTCGGAGAGAAAGCTGCCCTCAGGTCCCAACTGATGCCGGATAATCCCGCTTCTCCCGTTTGAGTCTGGGTCCCTAGAGACTCGCCCGGATCCGGAGCCCAGAGTCTGAGACTCACTCCCGACAGAAAACGACAACCGCGCCCTCAGCCACCAGCCCGCTTTCGCGCGCACCTCGGTACCTTTGTATTTTCCACACTGCGCCGCCTCTGAGCCTCGATTTGCTGTTCTCTTTCCTTCTAGTTGTAGAGTCTCTCTTCAGCCAGCCTTCCTGTGGTTCTGGGTGATGTCCGTTCAGTCTTTTAGTTGTATTTTTGAAATGGTTGTTTGCGGCAGCGGTCTCCGGTGTTTACCTACGCCGCCATCTTGGTCCGTCTAACTTTGCTTTTTGTTTCTTTTTTTCAAATTTGAAACAGGAACTGACCACATCTCAGAAAAGTGGTGGGAATGTTCTTCAGATGATGTATGAGAAACCTGAGCGATGGTCTTTTACCTTCCAGGCATATGCCTGCCTCAGTCGCATACGAGCTCAGCTTGCCTCTCTCAATGGCAAGATCAAAGATGCGGAGAAACCTGTATTATTTTTTGAACGATCTGTGTATAGTGACAGGTATATATAAATTACTTGTACTTACTAGGTTGGATCCTTGGCTTAAACTGGAATTTTTTTTTTTTCTTTCTGTTTCTTTGGATTCAAAGTAATAAGAGAGGTTGAGTTGGGGATTTGAGATGGAGAATGACATTTAATACTTTTAGCAGTTTCAAACTAATGGCATTAGGGAAGTTATAGTATTTGCTAGAGGCCTGATGCACAAAATTAGTGCAAGAGTAGGCCTTCCTGCCCCTGGCTGCCAGCACCAGCTTCCCTTCGGTACCCAGGACCTGGGCTTCCCTCACAGCCCTGGCTTCATCCGGAAGGTCGTCTGGAAGGACATCCAGTCTAATTAGCATATTATACTTATTATTATAGATAATTTCTAGATTCCATGGAAACTATAGAGAATATGTGGCCATCTCGTTCAAATTTGTAGAGAAATTTTTTTCCTCCAACCCTCTTAAAATTCTCATCTGCTCTGGTTAAATCTGAACTATATTCTAGACTCACCTGGAGCAAGAAGGTAAAAAATCTTTAAGGGGGCCTTGGAATTACCCTGGGTATGCAAGGATTCTTTTAATCTCTAGAGTTGGCTCAGAACAGGGGTTCTCAAACTTTTGTTCTCAGGACCCCTTTCCATTCTTAATAATTATCGAGAAGTTCAAAGATCTTTGTGTCTTATTCATATTTCTGTTATTAGAAATTAAGATTGAGAAATGGAAAAATTTATTTAAAGTTAGTTATAAAAACTCATATAAACATAAATAACATACTAGTGAAAATTACATTTTTCAAAGCAAAAAGAAATAGTGAGAAGAGCATTTTACATTTCTGTGAATCTCTTTAATGCCTGATTTAATGGAGGACAGCACGGTTCTCATTTATGGTTCTGTATTTACTCTGTTGAATATATTTTTTTGGTTGAAGTATAAAGTTATCTGGCCTCTCACAGAAAACCCCTGGAAAGGTCTTGGGGTGTACCAGGGGTCCTCACACCACATTTTTGAGAACCACTGGGCAATACATAATTTTCTGTATTTGGAGATACTCTATTGGTTTTTTTATTTTCTGTTATCAAAGGCATTATCTGCCACAGATTTTAGGAGAAGTTTCCATGTCCATTTGGTAGATCCATCTTCTCTTTTCTATTTCTCTGTATTTTTTGGAAAGGATTTATGTAAACTCTCTTTCAGGTATATTTTTGCATCTAATTTGTATGAATCTGAATGTATGAATGAAACAGAGTGGACAATTTATCAGGACTGGCATGACTGGATGAATAACCAATTTGGCCAAAGCCTTGAACTGGATGGAATCATTTATCTTCGAGCTAGTCCAGAGGTGAGACTTAATAAACATTTGCTAGTTCCTTTGAAAATTTAAAGTAATATTTAGAAAATTTTCAGTGTTATGCAGTGAAGGCAGAATAATAAACTTCACTCTCAACCCTCTAGATTCCTACCTCCAAATTAAAAACTGAGAACTGTGTAGATAGAAGCATTCTATTTTCTCAGCAAACTAGAAACCCAGATTTGGCAGGTTGCTCTTTTAGGTTCTTGTTTGTTCTACCTCAGTTCTATTCTTCATTATTTCTTAACTTTTGCAGAGTATCTTATCACAACTAGATTAAGAAACTTGCTTAAGCAACTTCTAGAATATGGGCTTCATGAGGTGAGACTTTGGATATTTTAATTACTGTTGAATTTTCACTGTCTAGAATAAGCCTTGGATACACAGTAAATATTTGCTGAATGAATGGCAAAATTGATAAGAGGAAATCTTTTGTGGTTTTGGTTTGGAATGGGTGGGTAGTAGCAGCTATAGTTGAGAAGAGACTTAGTGGACCCTTGCCATTTTTAGTTAAGGGAGTTTACTTGAAATTGTGCCTTTCATCATAGTTTGTAACATAGCTATTGTTTACACATGAAATTATGTAATGAATGCAGGAAGACCAAGTGGGATGCCTTTCATAAAACTAACCTAAATGAGAGCTTACATTTATTAAATTTCTGGTTTTGGTGCTTGCATTCCCATTTTTCTTAGATTTTTATTTCTACTTATTCCTTGAGTCACAAAATAGGTTCTGATGAATGTAAATGTTACAACTCCTAGCCTGAAAGAATACTGTATTATATTGAAGCTCATTTTCAAAGGAACAATGTTTTTGATTCTAAGTGATGATTTTGTTCTTCTAATATCAAGTAAACCAGAATTTAATAATAATTTTGAAATTTACTTTTATTTCTGAAAATAATTTTTTAATTATGAAAATAAATGCAAATATAGAAGAAAGAATAATGATAATTTCATTGTTAGAAACAGATAATATCTTAAAGTCTAATATAAATCTATTATTTCATTAATATTATTTATGATATCCTTTGATTAGAGGATCATTTAATTATTTGAAAAGAGAATTTATAATAGAATTAGCACAATTTTATTCTGAACTTTTTTCTTTTCATCAAACTTATTTTAGACAATACATTTCAAATGTGGGTGCCAAAGGTTTATAGACTTATTTTTGAAAGTGCTATTTGGTTTAGAACCACCAAATCATTGAAAAGTATAGGGAGGGAAAAAGGAACTATTGTTTGTTCTTGGAAGGAATAGAGATTTTCGTTAGCATGACTAAAAAGACACTAAAGAAGAAAAATTTAATGGCATCAGACAAGAATAATTGTCCCCCCCACCCTCTCTTCTTTTTTATTTTTTAATATATTTTTGTTGATTTCAGAGAAGAAGAGAGAGGGAGAGAGAGATTGAAACATCAATGATAAGAATCATTGATCAGCTGCCTCCTGCATGCCCCCTACCCCTTACTGGGGATCGAGCCTGCAACCCAGGCATGTGCCCTTGACCGGAATCGAACTCGGGACCCGTCAGTCCCCAGGCCAATGCTCTATCCACTGAGCCAAACCAGCCAGGGTTACCCTTTCTTCTTATTGCTTGCTTTTAGAAATGCTTGAGTAGAATATATTTACGGGGAAGAAATGAAGAACAAGGCATTCCTCTTGAATATTTAGAGAAGCTTCACTACAAGCATGAAAGCTGGCTCCTACACAGAACACTGAAGTAAGACTTCCTTATTCTTATTTACTACTCATTTTTAATACTTCTGTCAAATTTTAATTAAAAATGTACAATATGTCCAATTTTTTATTTTCAAATTAGGTGTGGATTTTGATTCTTTTTATTTCAATGAGATCCATTTCCTTAAAGTTTTTATAGCGAATTTCCCCCAGTGGTATTGACAGCATAATACAAGGAATTTCACATTAAGTGATAAAGTAGGAAATATATCTGTGTATATTATTTAGGTACTCTCTTTCAGAGACTATTTTAAAATAAAATATTTCACATTTGTTTCTTAGATGAAGACTTGGGAGGTAGTATAGCATAATTTTTAAGAGTATGTACCTTGGACAATCTCTGAGTTTCAGAGTGGTCTCCTTGAGTTTTAGTTTTATCTTTAAAATGCAGACATTCCTCCTACTATCCAGTATGTTTTTGGTTTTTGAGGACTGTTACATATCACAATACCTAGCTTTATATATTATACCGGAGATTTTTAGATATGTGTACGTAAATCTAGGTGAGAAAGAAGGGGCTGTCCGATGAAGTACTTACAGAATAACTTTAATAGAAAAATGACTGACATTTTGATTTTTCTGTGTTATAATAATGAGTTTTTCGTTTTTCTCTTATTTATTGCTTTTTCTAACTGTTTTGTTCATCACTCTTTAAATAGAACCAACTTTGATTATCTACAAGAAGTGCCTATCTTAATATTGGATGTTAATGAAGACTTTAAAGACAAACACGACAGTCTGGTTGAAAAGGTAGATTTATACAAAGACTATAAACTAGTATTTGCTTGGTCTTGTCTAAAAAGGTATTCTAATTTGTGAGAAAACAATTTTCTAACAGAAATGACTACATAAAGTTACATTAAGGGGCAATTAAAAGCTTTAGAGGGATTTAGACTATTTAGATTGTAATCCTAACTTGTAATTCTAGCTTTGTGGCCTTACCTAAAATAAGGAGCTTTTTAATCCTTTAGTTCCTTTATCTGAGATACAGGAATATTCACAAAAGTTCTTGTTTGCTTCTCTGCTTTTTCCTCTTTCCCTATACCACCAATCTTTAGCCATTTTAATAATAAACTATTTGTTTATTTTTTCAACTAAATTCAATATGAAGAATACTTGAAATTTTAAGATACAGATCTTATCCATTTTTATGTTAGCTGAAGTCTTGAGATGAAAGGAGTTTTAGTTTTGAAATTTATTTGGACTGGGGATCGAGCCCACAACCCTGGCATGGGCCCTGACCTAGAATTGAACCGTGACTTCTCCTGGTTCATAGGTCGCTGCTCAACCACTGAGCCATGCTGGCCAGGCTATTTGGGATCTTGTCAATGATGAATTGTCATTGTCTAATCATTGAGTCATTGTCTTAATCAGAGTTAATCTATGCCCCAGATGTTTGGTATATTCTGTTTAAGTGAGTGGTGCCTTTATTGATAAAGATATTGGGAGAGAACTTATTAATGAATGCTTGAGAGAGAATAGTCATGAGAATTATATAACAAATCTTTATGTATTTGTGTTAATTAAATTAGTGATCTAAGGTCTAAAGAAACCACACTTTTGTGTTCGTTTAGTTTTGAGATAAATTTGACATTTCTTTTCTCCTGTCACAAAATGTTTGCTATTTCCTAATAGGTACTTGACATTCATTAAGGGATATATCTCAAGAATTTTTAAAATCTCAACATATTAGATAACTACTATCGCAGATACTTGTTTTTCCATCATATAAATTAAAGCATATCAGGAAAATTCAAGTGACTTCTTTCTTATTATAAATGATATTTAAAAATATAGGGTGAAATTCACTTAAATGATAACTATTAAAATAAATTAAGTCAGCCATTGAAGCACTAACAGCCAACCATCATTAAAACGGAAATGAATCTGTAAAACCATTTTTAAAAATTTTATTGTAACATTTCTGTGAAGATTGACTAGAAATCATTCTGTATTATTTATTTTTTGTCTCCATTAATAATGTTAGCAGTTGGTTTTCTTTTTGAAATATTTTTACATGGCAATAATTGTTGTCTGTTCAGGAGAATTACTGTGTAGTCTCGAAAGTGAAGAGAATAGAATCTTGTTACTGTGCTGTTGGTTAGTTGGCTAGATTCAGTCACTGCTTATATTACCTTTCCTCATACTTTAACATTAGAGTATATACAAGATTCAAATTTGTGCTTCAGAGAAATTATAGAAAATTAACTGGGGGAGGGGGAAATATTGCAAGAAAAGAAAAATTACAGATATGTTACATGTCTGAACCTTCAGAATTGTTTAAACCATTGCAGTTATTAATGTTATCAATACTAAAGCTGCACATGTCAGTGGTCTGGGGTATTATAAAGAGATAAAATTAAAGATTATAAAACTAGAGATTATGGCTGTTATAGAACTATATCAATCTTAGGCTAAATTGAATAACTCCTTTAATTACATTTTATGTCATTCAGCTTTTACTACTAACGTATTTATTAATACACTAGAGCAGTGATGGTGAACCTATGACATGCGTGTCAGAGGTGACACGTGAACTCATTTTTTTGGTTGATTTTTCTTTGTTAAATGGCATTTAAATATATAAAATAAATATCAAAAACATAAGTGTTTTACTATGGTTGCAAATATCAAAAAATTTCTTTATGTGACACGGCACCAGAGTTAAGTTAGGGTTTTTCAAAATGCTGACACGCCGAGCTCAAAACGTTTGCCATCACTGCACTAGAGGCTCGCTGCACAAAATTTGTGCACTTGGGGGGTGGTCCCTCAGCCTGGCCTGTGCCCTCTCGCAGTTCGGGAGCCCTGGGGGGATGTCCAACTGACGGCTTAGTGGACCTAAGCCGTCAGTCGGATATCCTTAGCATTGCCACGGAGGTGGGAGAGGCTCCCACCACTGCCGCTGTGCTCGCCAGCCGTGAGCCCGGCTTCTGGCTGAGCGGCGCTCCCCCTGTGGGAGCACACTGACCACTGTGGGGAAGCTTCTGCGTTGAGTGTCTGCCCCCTGGTGGTCAGCGCGCATCATAGTGATCAGTCATTCCACCATTCGGTCATTTGCATATTAGTCTTTTATTATGTAGGATAGTAGACGAGGCCTCCTAGAACCATAAGAAATGCAAAAAATTCACTGTTAATTCATTCTCGAATTGCTCCCACTTAAAATCAAATTGCCCACCCTGTGGGGCACATGCTGCATCTTGGGAACCACAGGGCTTGACACTTTTCCTCTCTGAGCTTCATTTCTGAATATATATGCATATACCATGGGAATTGTAATCTCTTCTCCGCCTACCTCACTGGGTTGTCATGAGGAGGTTCTGAGCTAATAAACCTAGAAATGTTTCATCAAGTAAGTGATGTCTAAACGGGAAGGGATTGTTATTTCTAAGCTCACGGGTACCCTCGCAGGTAGCAGGTGCTGATTAGGGGAGGAGGGCATGATTGTTTCCTGGGACTGTAGCTATGGAAGCTTTGCAGAGGGTTCCGCAGGTCTCGGAGGAGTGGGCTTTGGCCAGCAGCCCTGTAGCAGTGGTTGTCCCTGGAGGCGCTGGTGGGGGGCAGGGCTTTAGGGGGGCATTATGGGGGTGGTGAGGCCCAAGCGGGAGTAGCTGTCAAACCTTCCCGCTTGACGCCATTCTTTAAATTGTACGTGGCTGTTTTGCAGCTGTACCTGCTCAGGGCGGGGCTCCAGTCTCCTGGAGCGGGTTGGGAGCCAGGCCAGGGCAGAGCCAGGCGGGCTAGGAGGGCGGGTTTAGCCGCCCCCCAGCGAGGTTCAGCGTGCTTCTGCTGTGGAGATGGCGCTGCTGCTGTGGGTGCAGGAGGGCGGGAAGGGTCTGACCCTGTGGGGGCCCCTCAGGCCTGCCTCCACCCGGGTCTGGAGTTGTAGGGAGAAGAGGCGTGCCCGGGCCCCAGCGGAGGGGGCCTGGCAGTGGCAGGCCGTGGGCCCTGGGTGCCTCGGGGGCACTGACAGGTGGTCACCGGCGTGCTATTGTGAGTGCCCCTGGCGGGGGTGGCGGGGGAAGAGATCTGGAGTTGGAGGTGCGAGCTGCAGCTACCCCCGAGGCTGGGTCTTCTCTCTATCCGGTCAGCTTCCCCATCACCCTGGGGGTGCAGGGGCTGGGGTAGAGTGTCCTTCCCCCTGGGGGTGCAGGGGCTGGGGTAGAGTGTCCTTCCCTCCGGGAGTGCAGGGGCTGGGGTAGAGTGTCCTTCCCTCCGGGGGTGCAGGGGCTGGGGTAGAGTGTCCTTCCCTCCGGGGGTGCAGGGGCTGGGGTAGGGTGTCCTTCCCCCCGGGGGTGCAGGGGCTGGGGTAGGGTGTCCTTCTCCCCGGGGGTGCAGGGGCTGGGGTAGAGTGTCCTTCCCCCCGGAGGTGCAGGGGCTGGGGTAGAGTGTCCTTCTCCCCGGGGGTGCAGGGGCTGGGGTAGAGTGTCCTTCTCTCCGGGGGTGCAGGGGCTGGGGTAGAGTGTCCTTCCCCCCGGGGGTGCAGGGGCTGGGGTAGAGTGTCCTTCCCCCCGGGGGTGCAGGGGCTGGGGTAGGGTGTCCTTCCCCCCGGGGGTGCAGGGGCTGGGGTAGAGTGTCCTTCCCCCCGGGGGTGCAGGGGCTGGGGTAGAGTGTCCTTCTCTCCGGGGGCGCAGGGGCTGGGGTAGAGTGTCCTTCCCCCCGGGGGTGCAGGGGCTGGGGTAGAGTGTCCTTCCCCCCGGGGGTGCAGGGGCTGGGGTAGGGTGTCCTTCCCCCCGGGGGTGCAGGGGCTGGGGTAGGGTGTCCTTCCCCCCGGGGGTGCAGGGGCTGGGGTAGGGTGTCCTTCCCCCCGGGGGTGCAGGGGCTGGGGTAGAGTGTCCTTCTCCCCGGGGGTGCAGGGGCTGGGGTAGAGTGTCCTTCCCCCCGGAGGCGCAGGGGCTGGGGTAGAGTGTCCTTCCCCCCGGGGGCGCAGGGGTTGGGGTAGGGTGTCCGTGCAGGGGGATTGGAAGAGCTCCCCATGGCCGCTTCCTCTTCCATCTTTGCAGTCCGGGCTCCTGTCAGGCACTCTCCTCAGAACCCTAGGAACTTGGCTCCGGCCACCTGCCCCCGCTGCAGCATAACCTCCTGCTGGTCTGTCAATATGCAAATTGGTTGTTACTGGGACACTGCAATGGACAATTAGCATATTACCTCTTTATATGTATAGATCTTTTAAAGTAAATGCTACGGCTTTGTGATAGAGTTATTTATACAGGTGGGTCCTCAATTGTTAAATACTTTTAAATGAAGATGAATATTATTTATCTCAAATTAGTCAAATAATTATATTAATGTTTTTCCTCCTCTCAGGTCAAAGAATTTTTGAGCACTTTGTGATCTTGCTGAAGACTTCAGGGAGAAAAATGATTCCAGACACTTCAGCTTTGTGTATCTTTGTAGCTTTGTATTTATACAAGTCTCTTTAGAAAACCCAAGTGTTTAACCATTTTTGTTCCAAGAAAAAATGATTTTTTATGAGTCCTATATGAAAGTTTATGACCAGCTTCTTCCCTCCCTCCCTCCCTTCCTTCCTTTGTATAAAAACCAGACATTTAATTATCTCTCATGGCAAGAAGTCTGGAGGTAGATGGTTCCAGAATCACTATAGTGGCTAAAGGTCCTATATCACAAAGGACCCACCCTCCTCTCTCTTTCCCCTGTTATCCTCCTCAGCAGGTTGGTTTTTTTCCTGGTGCTTCTCATCTCATTGTTGACTAGTTTCTTAACTGGATTTCTTAACTGGAAACTTTGTTTCATAGAAAATGGTAATGTGTCTGGTGTAAATTAGCACAAAAAGTTGAAAAGTGGAATTTAAGGAATCTTTAGAAAAAGAATTGTTTTATTTTAAGTACTTTGATCCATTGCCTTCCCTTCTATCTCAATTTATGTGGAAGATAAGATCAGATGTAATATTTAATCCATTGATATTTATTAGTGTGTCTATAATATTTTCATAGAGGAGCAAGTTAGACTATGTTCCCAGTTTGTAATGGCATACATCTGTACTGTGGGTGAGACTTCATCTTTTTGCATGGGGTTTTGGATGATTAAAGAGGAAATGTTTCTTAAAATATAACTTATAAGCGCCCTACCTGGTTTGGCTCAGTGGATAGAGCGGCCTGCAGACTGAAGGATCCCAGGTTCGATTCAGGTCAAGGGCACATGCCCAGGTTACAGGCTTGATCAAAATAGGGGGCATGTAGGAGGCAGCCGATCAATGATTTTCTCTCATCATTGATGTTTTAATCTCTCCCTCTCCCTCTCCCTCTCTGAAATCAATAAAAATATATTTTAAAAATAATAACTTATAAGTGAAGGCCTGGTGAGGTGGCTAAGTTGATTGGATGATATCCTATGCCAGTTCAATTCCTGGTTAGGGCACATGCCTGGTTTGAGGGTTCAGTCCCCAGTTGGGGCATGTGCAGAGGGAAACCAATTAATGTTTCTCTCCTTTCCTCTCTCTAAGCATGTCCTCGGGTAAGGATTTAAAAAAAAAAATTAAAAACAATTACTGAAGGTTATTACATGAGTAAATGATTTTCAGACCATTCTTTTACAATGGAATATTACTATTATAGTTAAAAGATTGGTTTAAACTATGATTATCTTTAAATAATTTGAGGTGGGAGTGTAGATTTCTCTACGTTTCTTCTTTTTTCAAAAAAAATTTTTTTAATTGATTTTAGGGAGAGAGGAAGGGAGAAGGAGAGAGAGAAACATGGATATGTGAGAGAGAAACATCAATCGCTGCCTCCTGCATGACCCCTACTGGGGATCAAGCTAGCAACCTGGGCATGTGCCCTGACCAGGAATTGAACTAGAGACCTTTCCATACATGGGACGATGCTCAACTAACTGAGCCACACCAGCCAGAGCTCTTCTCATTTTATAAGTAAAACGTTAGTGGAACATGGTGAGAGATACATTTTTCCACTTTATTTTTTATTGACTGCACTGGGAACGAGCAGTCTTTTATTACTTTTATATAGTTTGTAAGAAGTCAAAAGAAAGCCCTGACCAGTTTGGCTCAGTGGATAGAGCGTTGGCCTGCGGACTGAAGGGTCCCGGGTTCGATTCCAGTCAAGGGCATGTTCCTTGGTTGCGGGCACATCCCCAGTAGAGGGTGTGCAGGAGGCAGCTGATCAATGTTTCTCTCTCATCGATATTTCTAACTCTCTATCCCTCTCCCTTCTTCTCTGTAAAAAAATCAATAAAATATATTAAAAAAAAAAAAGTCAAAAGAAAAACTGAAGACAAGGTAGATAATCTTAGGAGTGTCATCTATTTAGTCCCCCCTGTTATTTCCTGCCTCATCCTGGTTTTGCTCCTGTCAGAATTAAGTAGGCAGCCTGCTATTGTAAACACACTTTCTGCTTTGAGAACATTATGATTATTCTTCACTTCATGGTTGGCTTTGCTTCTCTGTCCCCCCTCTCCCTTTTTAAAGGAAATTACTGAAAATAAATGATCTTGCTTTGCTTTATATGTTACATATCTTGTAAGCATTATCATTTTTTGAATATATATTGGAAAATATATTAATAAAGAAGAAAAAGGATGAAATAAGTGTAATTTAAAAAAATCTGCTTGGATTTATTTTTATTCTGTATATAATTAAAGATTTTTTCAAGTTTGTTTGGTTAAATGTGAGGCGTTTTTTCTATGTATTTACCCTTTCTACTTGACATTTTAGAAAAATTTTGTTTTTGAAGTGAGGGGAAGAGTCACTTATTATTTTGAAATTATCATTTTCCTTTTTAAAATGTCTTCTTTTGTTTTGTTTTTTTGAGATAATTTAGTAGGTTAAACATTCTAGATGTCCTGATCTTTGAAAGGGAAACTGCATTTTAAATCTGTAATCACACCTGGCCGGTGTGACTCAGTGGTTGAGCATTGACCTATGAATCAGGAATTCACGGTTTGATTCCCAGTCAGGGCACATCCCCAGGTTGTGAGATTGATCTCCAGTAGCGGGTGTGCAGGAGGCAGCCGATAGAAGATTCTCTCTCATTGATGTTTCTATCCCTCTCTTCCTCTCCCTTCTCTGAAATCAATTAAAAAAACAAACATTAAAAAAATCTATAATCACCATGAGTATTTAAACTATTTCATGATGTATGTGTCTTTTTTTATTTGATATACATGTTTGTTTACTAAATTAAACATTTGCTTAATAAATAAGTGTGAATTTCATGACCTGTAATGGAGCTACACTCATTGAATTAAAGTTTATTTTACTTTGGGAATATAGCCTAAGAAAGCCAAAAACACCAATCAGAGAGAATGTATACACCCCTAATGTTCATAGCAGTACAATTTACAACAGCTAAGGTCTAGAAACAGCCCAAGTGCACAGCAGAAGATGAGTGGATAAAAAAAGCTGTGGTACATTTATGCCATGGAATACTATGTAGCAATAAAAAAAGAAGAATGTCTTGCCCTTTGAGATAGCATGGAGAGACCTGGAGAGTATCATGCTTAGTGAAATAGGTCAGAGAAAGATAAGTATCACATGATCTCACTCATATTTGGAATCCAAGTAACAAAATAAACCAATGAATGGAGTGGATCCAGAGACATGGAAGTATGGAACAGAGTGCAGAATCTAGGGGGAAGATGGGGAGGATGGATGGGTGGGATGTAATCAACCAAAAACCTTGTATGCATATATGCATAACCCATGGACACAGACAATAGGGTGCTGAAGGCCTGGGGCGGGGGGTGCAGGGGCAGGCTGGAGGGGGTCAGTGGTGGAAAAATGGGGACATGTAATACTTTATAAAGATTAAAAAAATAAAATTTATTCTACTTTGAAGAAAAACATGACTATAAAAAGGTAATAATGGCTTATATAAATTACATTGATTCTATTTTAAGCAAAGAGTTCAGAGATTTTCAGTAACCTTTAAAAATGTTTAATGACTTTAAATCTGTAGAATTGAAAAGAAGCTAAATTTATTTGTCATGACAAAAGCTGTACCATTGGATAGGCACAAGAGTATTGAGCTTAGTGGTCTGCATTCTCTTGGTTTTTCCCATATCAGATCATCTTCCATCAGAGTATATGTACTACTTTTTAGTTTACTCTTCTAAGAAAATTGTATAAAACTTATTCCCTCATTCAGAATTTCTCATCGTCTATGCCTAAAACTGTATACTGAGCTTATAGAAATAAGGTTTGTCATATTTTTTTAGAACAAGGAGTATCAAAGTGTTTTTTACACAGAGATGTAAATCTTATTACCACCCAAAAAAGCTAGATTAGTTGCTTAAGGCATTTACAAATCTTGATAAATAATAGCCTTCCACATTTGACAAATCTTTCCTGAAAAATCTTTTTAAATTTCAAAGTAGTTTTGATTCACAAAATGTTATGAAAGTATTGGAGTTCCATCACTGATTTCCCCCCAATGATAACATTTTACTTAACCATAGTAAAATTAGTCTTAGTATCAAGACTAAGAAATTGACTTTGGTATACCATTCCATAAACTGCAGGCCTTATTTGGATTTTACCAGTCTCATCTCTTTAAAAACTTCATTGACTTTATTTAGACTTATCGAACAATATATTTTATGTTCCATCTATATTGTTTATTGCAGTTTTAAGTTGATGGCAAAATTAAGTGGAAATTATAATTTCTATATAGTCTCTGCTCCTGAACTTGTACAGCATCCCCTACAATCAACATCCCCACCAGGTGGTACATTTGTTACATTCAATGAACCTACATTGATACATTATTATCACTCAAAGTCCATAATGTACGTTAGAGTTTATTCAGTGTTGTACATTCTATGAGTTTTGACAAATGAATAATGACATATATTCATCATACAAAATAGTTTCATTGCCCGAAAAATCTTCAGTGTTTTGTTCATTCCCCTACTCCCAATCTCAGGGAACCACTGACCTTTAATTGTCTCCATAGTTGTCTTTTCCAGAGTGTTATACATTTAGATCGTTTAATATGTAAACTCTTCAGATTGGCCTTTTTTCACATAGGAATTTGCATTTAGTTTCCTCCCTTTCTTTGCATGGTTTGACAGCTTATTTCTTTTTAGTGCTGAATAACAACAGCCCATTGTCAAAATGTGCCCAGTTTTATCTACTCAGCTACTGACTGACAAGTGAGTTGCTTCCCAATTTTGGCAATTATGAATAAAGCTGCTTTATATACATTTGTGTGCAAGTTTTTCTATGAACATAAGTTTTCAATTCATTTGGGTACGTAAATACCAAATAGTGCAATTGCTGGATTATATGTTGAGTATGTTTAGGTTTCTTAGAAACTGTCTTCCAAAATAGTTGTACCATTTTGCCTTCCTACCAGCAATAAGTGAGTTCCTGCTCTTCCACTTTTGGTGGTGTCAGTGGTTTGGATTTACCCCATTCTTAATAGGTATGTGGTTGTGCCTCATTTTAATTTGCAATTCCCTAATGACATATAATAACCATCATTTCATATGCTTATTGCCATCTGTATATCTTTGGTGAGTTGCCTGAAGGTCTGTTGTCAATTTTAAATCGGATTCATTTTCTTATTATTGAGTTTTAAAAGTTCTTTGAATATTTTAGACAATAGCTCTTTTTCAAATGGGTCTTTTGAAAATATTTTCTTCCAGTCTGTGGGTTGTCTTGTTCATCTGACATTGTGTTTTATAGAGCAGAAGTTTTTAATTTTAATAAAGTCCAGCTTATCAATTTCTTTTATAGATTGTACCTTGTGTTGTATCTAAGAAGTCATACCCAAGGTCATCTAGGTTTTCTCCTAAGTTATCTTCTAGGAGTTTGATAATTATGTGTTTAATCTTTAGGCCTGTGATTTTTTATAAAGGGTGTCATTTTATAAAGGGTGTAATGTCTTTCTAGATTCATTGTTTTGCATGTGGATGTCTAGTTGTTCCAGCACTACTTATTGAAAAGACGATCATTGCTTCATTGTATTGCCTTTGCTCCTTTGTTGAATACCAGTTGACTGTGTGGGTCTATTTCTAGGCTCTATTCTGTTCCATTGATCTATTTGTCCATTCTTTTGTCAATACCATACTGTCTGGATTACTGTAGCTTTATATATATTAAGTCTTGAAGTTGGGTCATTTTGTGTTTCCTAGAGGCATGAGCTACCTGGTTTCGTAATACAATTGGGGCCTTTTGAGGCTATCCTAATAAGGTTTTTTGTTTTTTTTAAAGAATATATGTGTAAAATGAAATTTTTTTCTCATCTTCAGTTAGATGAATATTAAAAAATGGAGGCAACTTTGATATAATTCATTTTTTCTCTTATTCTGTGTAGTGCTTTGGAATGTTGTCATTAAGTATAAAATGTATTAGTACTGAGGTCAGTAATGCCATCCTATCTAATAATAGACAAACATGGTAATTAACCTTACCTCCGACATGCTTCCCATTGGCTAATCAGGGCGATATGCAAATAAACTGCCAACCAAGATGGCGGCCGGCAGCCAGGCAGCTGAAGCGAACAGGAGGCTTGCTTGCTCCAGTGAAGGAGGAAGCCAAGGTTCCCTGCCTGCCACTGCTGGGCTCCGAGCTTGCACTCTAAGAAACAATGTTGCAATTATAGAAGCTAAACAAACCCCATGCTTTCAGCCAGCCAGCCGAGCTGGAGTTGCAACAGTGTTTCAATTATAGAAGCCAAACAAACCAGATACCTGCTTTCAGCAGCCAAGGTCTCAGAGCTGGAGCTGAGCCTCAGAGCTAAAGCCGGCTCTCACTTCCAGTGACAGCCATAGAAGGTAAAAAAATCCCAGAATAAAAAAAAAGAAAAGAAAAAAAGGAGAGGTTGGGAGCTTCAGTCACCCGCCAGCCTGAAAACGGCCCTCAGCCCTTCACCCAGACTGGCCAGGCTCCCCAGTGGGGACCCCCACCCTGAAGGGGGTGTGACCAGCTGCAAACAGCCATCATCCCCTCATCCAGGCTGGCCAGGCACCCAAGCGGGACCCCCACCCTGATCCAGGACACCCTTCAGGGCAAACCAGCCAGCCCCCACCCGTGCACCAGGCCTCTATCCTATATAGTAAAAGGGTAATATGCCTCCCAGCACCGAGATCAGCGGAGCCGCGAGGCCTCCTGGCACTGGGATCAGCGGAGCAGCGAGGCCTCCCAGCACCGGGATCAGCAGAGCAGCGAGGCCTCACTGCCCCTGTGTCAAGCGGAGTCGCGAGGCCTCCCAGCACTGGGATCAGAAGAGCCGTGAGGCCTCCTGGCCCTGGAGCAGCATGACGGGGCAGCGCCCAAACCCCCTGATTGCCCTGTGGCTCTGTGTGTGACGGGGTGGGGCCAAAACCTCCCTATCCGCCCTGCTCTGTTCATGACAGGGGAAGGCGCCCCAACTCCCTGATCGGCCCTGCTCTGTGCCTGATAGGGGGGAGCTCCCCAACCCCCTGATTGGCCCGGCTCTGTGCGTGACAGGGGGGAGCTCCCCAACCCCCTGATCGGCCCTGCTCTGTGTGTGACAGGGTAAGGAGCCCCAACCCCCCTGATGGGCCCTGCTCTGTGCGTGACAGGGGGCGGCGCCACACCCCCCAAATCGGCCCTACCCTGAGCGTGACTGGGGGTGGCATCGCAACCTCCTGATCCGCCCTGCTCTGTGCATGACAGGGGGCAGTGCCCCAACTTCCCAATCGGCCCTGCTCTGAGCCCGACCAGGGGCTGCACCTAGGGATTGAGCCTGCCCTCTGCCACCCGGGAGTGGGCCTAAGCCAGCAGGTTGTTATCTCCCGAGGGGTCCCAGACTGTGAGAGGGCTCAAGTGGGGCTGAGGAACTCCCCCCCCCCCCCCGCGAGTGCACAAATTTTTGTGCACTGGGCCTCTAGTATATATATATTTTAAATACAGACTTGTTCCATAAAAACTGTTCAGTTAATAATTTTTGCCATAACATTAAAAAAAATATTTTCATTGATTTCAGAGAGGAAGGGAGAGGGAGAGAGACAGAAACATCAATGATGAGAGAGACACATCAATTGGTTGCTTCTTGCATGCACCCCAACCAGGGGCCAAGCCTGCAACCGAGGTACGTGTGCCTGACCGGAATTGAACCCAGGACCCTTCAGTTCGCAGGCCAAGGCTCTATCCACTGAACCAAACCGGCTAGGGCTTTGCCATAACAATTTTTAAAAAGTTTTATCACTTTTCAGACAATCATTTTTTCTTCTTGAATCTAAAGACTTTTCTTACTCCAAAGTACACTAAACTAGTATGCAATAAAAAATTACTTTCTTAGACAAAAACATAGTCGTTTACTTGACACTTTCTATGCAGTGTCATAATTTTGTCAACTAAGAGGAATGAAGAGGTTGCATCTTCTGGGATTTCAGTGTTATGTACAGATGCCATTTCAATGTGTTTTGAAGTTCCCTAAAGGTGTTATAACTTAATTTTAAGTGCAGTTTGAATGCAAGATAGCCATTACTACCCCAAAAGGCTGGAAAATTGGTGGGGGGAAATGGTGTAGAAAGCAGAATTTACCTTCCAAAGAATGATTCCTTTATTCCTCTCCTCCATCAAACCACCCCCCTCTATCAAGTTTTCCTCCTTGGCAAGTACAATAAACATTTACAATATATTTTATGGACAATATTGTTTATTGCCTGTAAAGTTGTTCTTAGTCAATTGATCCTGTTTTGGAGACCTTGGGATATAACATATTATAATGTACCCTATTAAAATTAATGGAAAAGGTTTCCATTTAAAGCCTTTTACTTAGTGACAGTGCTTTCAGGGATAAATTACAAACATGGATGAGGAACAGGTATGTACTTACTCCCTTTTCCCCACCTTTTTTTTTTATATTGTGGCTGTCACTCTATAATTGTATGTTTAATGAATTGTAATTAATAAGATATTGATGTTCTCAGATTTTTTTTTTTTTATCAATGAGGATTTGGATTTGGCTCAGGGGTTTCACATAAAAATTAACACTCAGTTTTGTTTTGCCAGACTTTAAATCTATATATATTGAAGTATTTTAAGAGTTAAGACTATTCTCCACCTGAAAATAATACAAAATAATATTGGATATAAACTGTAATTGAAGAAAAAAACTATCCTCAAAGAAGTTTATTAGCAGTATGGCTATACTTTGAATTAATTTAATCTTAGTTCTATGCCTTGAATAAAATAGGTGCTATACCAATCAATGTCCATTGCACTAGAATAAAAGGTGATAATTGAAAGTCAAACTAGGTAACAGTGCTTTAGTTTTAGGTTTCGTTTTTATGATGAGCTTAAAAATGTTTTAGTTATAGAATTATAAATACCATAACTGGGATAAAAGTTTCACAGACAAGATATAAAATTCACATAACCATATTTTAGCCTTCAAAATCTATGGTAGAAAAAAACTTACCAGCATTTTATAGATGTGAGAGGCTAAGGGATTTTTTCAAGTTCCCAAAAAATTAATAAAACTGAAACAAGAACCCAAATATTTTGACTCTTAGCATGGGGGCCCCTTTTATTTTAGTGAATAGATGACTATTTTTACCTCTGCTTTTTCTTTACATCTGAGGTCATTTTTCTCTTCTCCCTTCTAGGAAGTATTTAATGCCCATTTAAAAAAGCAATTTGAAAATAAAAGTTCTATAACAAAAGTTATTTAAGCCCATGATTTTTTCATAGTTAAATTAGTAGTTCTAGCCCTTTGCCACATGAGGTCATTATATACTTGATTCTTTTCTCTGCTCTGGCTATAATCCAAGCATCATTATTTTGATGGTGAAATGGTTGGAAAAGAATCTGATGAGAGGTTTTTCACATTGCCAGAGCAAAAGCATTAATTGATTAATCAATTATTGACATTTCATGTGTGCAGATGTGGCAAGGGTAGGGGGACAGATAAAATGAGCTGTTGGGTTAAATATAGGCCATCAAAAAGGCAGTGTTTTTAGAGTTATTTTACTACTGGAGGCCCAGTGCACGAAATTTGTGCACGGGCGGGGGGGCGGGGAGGGCCTTCAGCCCAGTCTGCACCCTCTCCAATCTGGGACCCCTTGGGGGATGTCTGACCGGCAGTCAGACATCCCTCTCACAATCCTGGACTGCTGGCTCCTAATCACTCACCTGCCTGCCTGCCTGGTCACCCCCAACTGCCCCCACCCTGATGGCCTGGTTGCTCCTAACTGCCCACCCCCACCAACCTGGTCACCCCTTTCTGCCCCCCTGCTGGCCTGGTTGCCCCAAACTGCCCCCTGCCAGCCTAATCGCCCCCAACTGAACCCCTGCCAGCCTGGTCTCCCCCAGCTGCAACCCCCACCGGCCTGGTCACCCCCAACTGTCCCTCTGCCAGCCTGGTCACCCCTAACTTCCCCCCTCTGCTGGCCTGGTCACCCCCAACTACCCTCCCCCCCACCGGCCTGGTCACCCCACGCAGCCTCCTTTTCAGTTGTTTGGTCGTCCCTCACTAACCCCCTGCCAGCCTAGTCATAGGCAGCCATCTTGTGAGGGTGTGAGGGTTAATTTGCATATCACCTCTTTATTATACAGGATAAGAAAGTCCCAGCTGCTTCTCTAGCTATTAGATTAAATAATTCCAATTTTGTTTTAAGGGATAGGACTTGGTTAGATAATTATGCTTAACAGGTTGCCAGGAAATTGATTTTTTTAAAAAGTGGAATGCTTCATGAATTTGCATATCATCCTTGCTCAGGAGCCATACCAATCTCTGTGTCATTCTGATTTTTAGTATATATGCTGCTGAAGGAAGCACAAAATTTGATTTTATAATGTTCACCCAGTAGACTTTAAGGGCTGTCTTGTAAGACTTTGGCATTTACTTAGCAATTATATATACAAAGGAGCTTCCAGTTATTTTTACTATTCTGTGGAACTACGTGGAGCTCTGACAGATGATTATTTGTTCAAGAAGAAAGGTTTACTTAACAAAAACATGGTCTAGAAAGTGACTCAGTAACAGAGGTAGGTGGAACTTGATCTTCAACTGAACCATCTTCTGAAACATTCCACCTTTAAATACAATTTGGCATCACTTTAAGATGGTGGGGACGCTGGTGCTTTGGCGATGTTGAATATACTTAAATGTGTATGTGTTATTCCTTGTTTAAACTAATAAGATTTAGTCAAAGGTAAAGCATCCCCTCAAGCTGCCATTCTTGTCCCTGCTGTCAGCTAGAGCAGAATCACTTTATGTTAAAGAGTACATTAGAAAAATTGGCTCATGTTGTAAAAACAATTTATGTTACAGTTGGCTCAGTAACACTATTTTGATACGTTATACAGCGCTTAGGATACTAGGTATCAACTCACTGGCTTGGGAACAGAAGAGTCAATATGGACATCAGTTATTGTTTTGGGATGGCTGGCATGAACTGGCTGCTGGATTAGTAACTGAAAAAAACCTGTTAAATGTGGTAACTGACTTTTAGCAGACTGACTTTTAAACAGATAACTAAGGTTTATCCTTTTCAGAATAGTTACCTTGAGAGACTACACATTTATTCCAAAGATTTTGCAATTATTTTAAAAAAAACTCTTGCATCTGAGTTTAGAATCTGAGTCATATATTTTAAAAATGTGATTCAGGTTCTTTTCGTGTGTGTGACTGGTATAGTGTTTTTTGAATGACCATAAATCAATTGGTGACAAGTCTGGTCAATAAAATGGATAGTAAAACTTGAAAAAAGCTGCTTTTGGCCACAAAATAAGGTAATAGTACAGAACTTAGATTGCTTTTCCTGTTCAGCTTATGAAATATATATGAAGGAAATTCATGTGTGGTTTTTTACTAATTCAAATACTTTTGCTTAATGGCAGACTCTAAACTGAACCTAAAATCTCTTCATACGGTTTCTTTGAAAGCACTACTAAGTATACAAGGTTCTGGTATAGTTAAAAACACCAAAACATTGTGTTCTATTATGTTTACATCTGGTATATACCAACAGTCACTCATTGTTAAGGAATAATTTATCTTTACTATTTTTAACATCACAGAGGCAGTAGCGAATCAGAACACAGGCTTAGAAGACAGACTGCTGGCTTCAAATTCTGGCCTTGCCACTTACTGTCTAACTTTGGGCAAGTCTTTATAACCTCGGGCAAGTAATATGTTTCAATTTCTTTATCTGTAAGAAGGGCCATAGGTTATAGTACCTACCTATAAAGTTACACAATTTTAATGTGTAGTAAATAGATGAAGCATTTGGAACAATGCTCAATAAATGTTAGCCATTACTATTAGTACTATTATTTTCTCTCAGTCAATGTACTGGTTGGTGATAGCATCTAGAAAATTAAGTTAGTGCAGTTATTAACAAGAATGAATTATGCATGCATATAAGACAAACCAATGGACATGGACAACAGAGGGATGAGAGCATGAGTGGGAGGAGGGGAGGATGGGGATTTAATGGGAGGGATGAGGACACATTTATAATACCTTAACTAATAAAGAATTTAAAAAAAGAATGAATTATGCAGAACTATAGTAGGGTGTCCACTGTATTTTTTAACTATAAATAGTTATAGTATGATATCTCTCTTCTCTCTTTTCTCTATCTCTGTTGTATACAGAGAGATTCACCACTCTTCATTTGGCTACTTCTAGTGAGTGGGATTGAAGTGGTGATTAAGATTTTTGGGAGAAGGGGAGTTTTACCAAACAGTCAAGGAAGAACTAAAACCTATCCTCCTCAGACTATTCCAAAAAATGCAAGAGGAAGGAACACTTCCAAGCTCATTCTTTGAAGTTAGCATCACCCTAATACCAAAACCAGACAAAGACAACACAATGAAAGAGAATTACAGGCCAATATCCCTCATGAACATAGATGCCAAAATCCTCAACAAAATCCTAACAAATCGGATCCAGCAGTACATCACAAAGATCATACACCATGACCAAGTAGGATTCACCCCGGGGATGCAAGAATGATACAATATCCGCAAATCAATAAACGTGATACATCACATAAACAAATTGAGAGATAAAAATAACATAATCATATCAATTTACACAGAAAAAACATTTGACAAAATCCAACACTCTTTCTTGATAAAAACTCTCAGCAAGGTCGGAATAGAAGGATCATACCTCAACATAATAAAAGCCATGTATGACAAACCCAAAGCCAACATCATACTCAATGGGCAAAAACTAAAACCATTTCCTCTAAGAACAGGAACAAGATAAGAACAGGATCAGACAAGAAGAAGAAATAAAAGGCATCCAAATTGGAAAAGAAGAAGTAAAACTGTCCTTATTCACAGATAATGTGATACTGTACATAGAAAACCTTAAAGACTCCATCAAAAAATTATTAGACTTAATAAATGAATTCGGCAATGTAGCAGGATACAAAATTAACGCCGAGAAATCTATGGCATTTCTATACACCAATAATGAACTTACAGAAAGAGAGACTAAAAAAGCAATCCCATTTACCATCACACCAAAAAAATTAAGATACCTAGGAATAAACTTAACTAAGGAGGTAAAAGACTTATATGGGAAAAACTACAGGACACTGAAAAAAGAGATAGAGGAAGACATAAACAGATGGAAGAACATACCATGTTCATGGATTAGTAGAATCAACATCATCAAATTGTCCATAATACCCAAAGCAATCTATAGATTCAATGCTCTCCCCATTAATATACCAACAGCATACTTCACAGATCTAGAAAGAACTCTCCAAAACTTCACCTGGAATAAAAAGAGAGCCCGAATAGCTGCAGCGATCCTGAGAAAGAACAAAGTAGGTGGGATCTCAATACCAGATATCAAGCTGTATTACAAAGCCACTGTTCTCAAAACAGCCTGGTACTGGCACCAGAATAGACATATAGATCAATGGAATAGAATAGAGAACCCAGATATCGACCCAAACCACTGTGCTCAATTAATATTCCACAAAGGAGGCATGAACATACAATGGAGTCAAGACAGTCTCTTCAATAAATGGTGTTGGGGAAATGGATTGATACATGCAAAAAAATGAAACTAGACCACCAACTTACACCATACACAAAAAAGAAACTCAAAATGGATAAAGAACTTGAACATAAGATGGGAAACCATAAAAATACTAGAGGAATCCACAGGCAGCAAAATCTCAGACATATGCCAAAGCAATTTCTTTACTGACACAGTTCCTAGGGCAATGGAAACTAAAGAGAAAATAAACAAATGGGACTACATCAAAATAAAAAGCTTGTGCACAGCAAAAGAAACCATCAACAAAACAAGAAAGCCCACTGCATGGGAGAACATATTTGCCAATGTTATCACCGATAAGGGTTTAATCTCCAACATATACAGGGAACTCATACAACTTAACAAAAGGAAGATAAACAACCCAATTAAAAAATGGGCAACGGATCTAGATAGATCCTTTTCGAAAGAAGACAGAAGGAAGGCCAAGAGACATGAAAATATGCTCAAAGTCACTAATCATTTGAGAGATGCAAATCAAAACGACCATGCAGTACCACCTCACACCTGTTAGAATGGCTATCATCAACAAATCAACAAACGACAAGTGCTGGCGAGGATGCGGAGTAAAAGAAACCCCCGTGCACTGCTGGTGGGAATGCAAACTGGTGCAGCCACTGTGGAAGACAGTATGGAGTTTCCTCAAAAAACTAAAATTGGAACTCCCATTTGACCCAGTGATCCCACTTCTAGGAATATATCCCAAGAGACTAGAAACACCAATTAGAAAGGATATATGCACTCCTATGTTCATAGCAACACAATTCACTATAGCTAAGATTTGGAAACAGCCTAAGTGCCCATCAGCAGATGAGTGGATTAAAAAACCTTGGTACATCTACACAATGGAATACTACGCTGCAGTAAAAAAGAAGGAATTCTTACCATTTGCAACAGCATGGATGGAACTGGAGAGCATTATGCTAAACTAAATAAGCCAGTCAGAGAAAAATAAATATCACATGATCTCACTCATTTGTGGAATATAATGAACAACATAAACTGATGAACAAAAACAGATCCAGAGACAGAGAAGCATCAATCAGACCATCAAACCTCAAAGGGAAGGTAGGGGAGGGTGAGGGTAAGGGAGAAAGATCAACCAAAGGACTTGTATGCATGCATATAAGCTTAACTAATGGATACAGACACCAGGGGCGTGAGGGCATGAGTGAGGGGGGTTTGGGGGGGGGGGTAATGGGGGCATAAGGACACATATGTAATACCTTAATCAATAAAGTAATTAAAAAAAGATTCTTGAGAGAATATCTTTGGCATAAAAATAAAATTTAGGCAATGTATTTAATGTTAAATTTAATCACTCAGCAAATATTTATTGATCTACTACTACATGCCAAGACTGGTGAAGGAACATCTAAGTTGTTAGAAATTATTCTTCCTCTTGAGAAAATTTGAAGCTACACATAAAGGAAATTAGATTCCTATCCAAGTTCTTAACATTTTCCTTTATTTTTTGTACTTTTATTTTTTGAGTGGTGCTGAATATAAACATTTGTGGTATCTCCATCAATGTTTCAGAAAATTATAATTTTTCATTTGTGAATGTAAATGTTCTAATTTTAAAAATATAAGAGCGGGGGGGGGGGGGAAGGACACATATGTAATACCCTTTGTAATGCTTTAAGCAATAAAAAAATAAAAATAAAAAAAAAATAAGAGTGGCTTTATTGTTTTCTGATTATAAAGTAAGAAATATTTGTTATGAAAAAGCCTCAGGAGAATTTCATGCTTGATGCTCTTAACACCAAGAGACCTTCCTTTTCTTGGGAAGTAGATGTACACTCATTTTAACAGGCTATGGTTTTTATCTTTTGTTTTTAAGCAATACATAGAATCTTTGTACCCCTTCCTAGAAGATAGGTTACAACAAAGAATTCTCCGTGTCTGTAAATAATCTTTAAAGTCAATTACTTTAGAAATTGCCCTTGCTCTTTCTGTTTTTGTAGAAGTTAGAGAGAAGCCTATTACTCCTCTCTTATTTGAGTAAAATTAGTGTTATAGCCCGATATTTCTGCCCTGGGGAAATGATAAAAGTGGCAAGATGCCCTATTCCCCACCCCACTGAAACAGTTGCCCAGATGTTTCTGCAAAGGCATGGCTGTAGGCTGCAGGCAAAAATTCTGCAGTGGCTTCATGCCTGGTCAGGCCCTCAGACTGTCCAGACAGTTAAATAATTCTGCCTTTTGTGGAGCAGTGCAAGTAATGCCTGGGTAATACTTGATATTACTTAATAGGGACTAAAAGGAAAGTGAGTGAAACCCTTGACTGGCATTTATCTCTTAGTGTTCTGCAATTTCTATTTTGTTGCTAACGAAGAAGCAAGCTAAAGGAGGTAGGGGAGGCATTCCTAATTTCTTGCATACTAGAGCAATATTTAATATGGAGATTATTATAAAGAAAAAAGTATAGTCTACTGGAAATCCCCTCACATTCTTATATTTTACTGTGTATACATCCTCATGTGTGTGCCCCTATTCACATACATAGACCTAGTTTCTACAATTATATATATTTGTGATCTTTAGAGGGCTTTTGTTTACATTCAGAAACCAAAATCCTGAATTCTGTATTAAAAATGTAATACAGGGTTTTTAAAAACTGAGATTTGATCATCAGCAAAAATTATTGATCCTTATCTCCTTCCTTCCTTCCTTCCTTCCTTCCTTCCTTCCTTCCTTCCTTCCTTCCTTCCTCCCCTCCCTCCCTCCCTCCCTTCCCTCCCTTCCCTCCCTCCCTCCCTCCCTCCCTCCCTCCTTCCTTCCTTCCTTCCTTCCTTCCTTCCTTCCTTCCTTCCTTCCTTCCTTCCTTCCCTCCTTCCTTCCTTCCTTCCCTCCTTCCTTCCTTCCTTCCCTCCTTCCTTCCTTCCTTCCTTCCCTCCTTCCTTCCTTCCTTCCTTCCTTCCTTCCTTCTTTCTTTTTTGCTGCAAAAAGCTTTATTGTTTCATTTGGTCCAATGCATGGGAGAGGGCTCCAGGGTGGTTAAAAGAATGACTAGAAGTTTTGGGAAGAGGCTTAGGTAAAAGCCAGAGACACCAGGGGATGCAGAGGGGCCTCTGAAAGGCCTCTGAGCTCCAAAGGCTCCTAGTCGTGCTTGAGGGTGAGCCAGCCTGTGGATGTTAGTCAGGTGGTCACCCATCTTTTGATCAATTTCACCTCCTCATTCAGGAAATGGTTCTCCAGGAAGTCACAGAGATGAGGGTCTGCATGTTGACCCTTATCTTTTACTAGAAGCCCCGTGCACAGATTTGTGCATGGTGGGGTCCCTCGGCCTGGCTGGTGATTGAGGCCTATCAGGGGGCTGGCCAGCTGAGGGGAGAGACCCGGAGAGGTTGGCTAGCCAGCCCCCTGATTGGGGCCAATGGGGGGCCCAGCTGGGGGAGGGGAGAGGGGCTGCAGGAGTTTGGTGGGGGAGGGGGAGGAGGGGCCATGGGAGGTTGGCTGTGGGAGCACACTGACCACCAGGAGGCAGCTCCTGCATTGAGTGTCTGTCCTCTGGTGGTCAGTGCATGTCATAATGACTGGTCGACCAGTCGTTCTGGCTGTTCGGTCATAATGGTTGCTTAGGCTTATATATATATAATAATAAGGAATACCTGTACCTAATTTATTGGACATGAAGATGAAAATTTTATAAATTAGAACTTGGGTATATTACTATTAATTATATGAGATGATTTTTTTTACTTCCACTTGATCTCCAGTTGGCAATGACAATAAGCCTAACATATTTATTTCCTTCATAAAGTGAAGGAAACTATTTTAATGGACAATATGCCCATTAACACAATTTGGAGGTTGCAGAAATGTTCAAATAAGAAGATAATTTTCTGAATCCCATCATGCAGAAGTAAAACAATCCTACAGGCTTTTGCCTTCCAGCTGTATGTACTTGCATCTACAAAGAAACATTTTTCTTTTTTACCAAGTTGAGGTAACACTATGGATTCAATTTCATGTTCTACTTTGTAAAAAAAATATATATATTTTTATTGATTTCAGAGAGGAAGAGAGAGGGACTGAGAAATAGGAACATCAATGATGAGAGAGAATCATTGATCAGGTGCTTCCTGCATGTCCCCTACTGGGCATTTAGCCTGAAACCTGGGCATGTGCCTTGACTGGGAATTGAACCTTGACCTCCTGGTTATAGGTCAATGCTCAACCACTGAGCAACACTGGCCTGGCTTGTGTTCAGTTGTTGTTGTTTTTTTGAGTTTATTATAGAAAATTTTTTATGTCTGAGACATTTTTGAAAATGCAATTAAGCCTATATTTTCTTGATTCTACAAAGTTTGAAATGTACAGAAAATATGAGAAGGGAAAAAATCTGTAATCCTCCCACTGAGAAAGAACCACTTATACATTAGTATTCCCTTCCATGCTGTGCATTTCTTGGTGTCCATAGTCAAACAAATAAAACTTAAATGTCCATGGTAACTCCTTATTTAATTTCTTCTCTTAAGTGAATGATATTTTGAAAAATGAATTTTAAAAGTAATTTGTCATTATGTAATTAATATGATTAGTAAATTCATATTTTCACATTTTGTAGAACTTTTGAATTTTTAAAGGACTTTTTAATCCAAGAAAATTTATTGTAACATTTTCCCCATAAAATTTATTTGTACATGTGTGAAAGTTTAAAAGTTAAATTCTTAACAGCCATTTTATGTTAGAGTTGTTAGGAAGATAGGTAGGTGTGTGTGTGTGTGTGTGTGTGAGTGTGAGTGTGTGTGACAAATGTGGAATCTCAAGACAGATTGGTCTCTTTTTTCATCTGGATGGCCTTGGGCAAGCTTCAACTTCTATGAACTTCAGTTTTTTTCATTTTTTATATTATAATGCTAGTGCAGGCTTTTTTAAAGGAGCCAACAACACAAAATCTGTGAAAGGACTTCTTAAATTATAAATATCAAATGTTAATAGTTATTATTCAAAGATCACCAGGCAAGAAAAATAAAAGGCAAAGGCAGTTTTTTCCTGTAAACCTCCCCTGAGAATATATATTTTTATTGGCTTTTAGAGAGAGAGGAAGGGAAAGAGGAGAAACATCAATGTGAGAGAGAAAGATCAATTGGTTGCCTCTGGCACGTGCCCTGACTGGGGATCAAATCAGCAACCTATGTGTGTGCCCTGACTGGGAATTGAGCCCACAACCTTTTGGTGTATGGGACAACGCTCCTACCGACCAAGCCACACCAGCCAGGGCCAATGGCAGTTTTTGATTCCAGCAAGTTATGGTCAGATTTTTTTTAGAATATGGAAATTGGGTATAGAAACCTTCCTGTAAGGTTTGCCTTGGCTTTCATATCTTTTTTTTTTTTTTTTTTTTTTTACCAAAAAGTACAAATTTTCCTAACTGACCACCTGTCTAGATATTAGGGCAAGAGAGAATATAATTATTTTTGTACTGTTTTAATTTTGAACAAATCGCTATTTTGGTACTTAGATATTGGGGGGGGGGGGCGGGGAGGAAAAAGAGCAAGGAGCAATAGTATATCTGCCCATCACCTGCTATTTTTAGATTGGCTAGGAACCGCTATTTGGCTGCTGTTGCCCATCTCATTTGGCAACTCTTAAGCCTGCATCATTTAGAAAATATAAGAAGCTTAGAAGGTGGGAAACTGAATTTCTTTGATTTTTCAGATATCATTGATGAAAAAACACCATCACAAGCAACTTAAAGGACATTGGCTGTAAGTAAACAGTAAGTATTTTTATTTGATGAGATGAGCTTATGAAACACAAAAGATATGATGTATTATTTCCACCTTTCTGCCTTAATATGGGGTGAGAAATGGATGAACCTTCTGTCCTGGTTTGATTTTTACTCATTATCAAGAGAAATATTGATTTTAGAAAAAGATACAGATACTGTGCATTCACACACATACAAATACATATATGAGTATACATTTTTATGGCTTTTTAGAATAAATCCTTGGAAAAGAAAGGGAAACAATATGAATGTCAAGGAAAGAAGCACAAAAAAATCCTGGAAATGACAGTTTTTAAAATTAATGTACTGCGATGAATTGAAAGCTAAAGAAATAGAAAGCAAATAGAGAAATCAAATTTTCCATTTATTTGGATAAAGGGACATAATATTATACCCATGGATCTGTTTTAAATGAGCATACATGTGGACATTCCACAGACAACAAAATTAACTTATTTTATCTATAGTTTCTATACAGGGCTCTAAAACATTTCTGTTGTTGGGTATTTATTGAAAGCTCTTTAAAAAATTAGGTTATGTATGCTATGTAGTTTTTCTTTTGCCTATATAATTTTATTAGCATCCTATACTAACTTTCCTTTAACTGTTAAACTTTTCTTTAATTGTTAAATTATTATTTTCCTATAACTGAAGAATTTTGTTACATGAGTTAACAAATGTTAAGTGCTCAATAAATGTTTTCTATTATTATAATTGTATTGTATTTTCAATATGTGTATAAATTTTAGTGAAATTATATTAGAAAATTCATGTAAGAGCAGTCATATTGTGAGCCATTAATTGTTTTACATAACTGCACATTTAAGATGAAATTCACTTTCTCATAGCTGTTCCAAAGTTGATATTTTCCTCCGTGTTCAAAAAGGTTTGAGAAAAATTTACATTGTAAGCTTGGTCTTACGTCTAGTAGTAATGTAAAATAATTTTGTCTTCTAGGAAGAGCTGTGGATATATTGCTCTATTTAAATTTGTGATTATGAAATAAGCAGTATATCCATTTACAATTTAGAAATAAAAATATTTTAGAGTTCTGACTTACTTGTAAAGAAAGTTCAGGGAGCATTTGTAAAGTGCTTTATTGTTTGCACAGGACCTTTGCATACTTAATCATTTGATCCTCACGATCACCCTGAGGTAAATAGTAGCATTCCTTTTTACAGATGAGAAAACTAAGGCCCACAGAGGTCGCAATTTGCCTGTGACAGAGCCAGACTTTCAACAAGAGACCTGACCACTGGATAGGATTCTAGAGAAAAGATGCCTACACAGGAAGGAATCATGTAAAGATCCCATGAGGTTCTTTTGAATCCCCATTTCTGTGATTTCTGTAGTTTTAGGTAGAAGCAGCATGGTGTAGTGGGAAACTCATGAGAAGACCTGGATTTACTACATCCTGGCCGTGAGCAAGTAATTCAGCCTTTCTGAACCTCATTTCCTCATCTGTGAAATAGGATAACATTTTGATAACTTGCAGTGTTATTGAAATGAAATGAGACAATTTAGAAAAGAGCCAGGCACTTAACTGTTCAACTGTAGAGGTAATATTAATGTGTATAAAATCCAAATACAGTAATCCTCCCAACATAACACAGTTGCCGCATAACTCATAAGAGCCCTATCTTTAAAGACGAATATAGTGCTACTAATCAGTAACTTTTTGTGAATGAGGAAAATGAATGAATTTGCTGAAGCTGTTAAAGCAGAGAAGGGAATTGCATAGAATGAAACCCATAGATACATTTTGAAGTGGAAACCAAAATCACAATGAAAAGTAATACAGATGAATGGAAGAACACAACAGGAGTAAGAAATAGCCTACGCCATAACTCAGTAGGAGAGATTGTGAGAATCACTTGGCTAAATGTTGGGCAACTGTTTCAGGACCAATAGCGTATCAGAGAAGCTGGGTTCCGGGGAATGGAATGGCTCACATGGGACCCAGGCTTTATAACCTGATAGACCTAGGTTAAGCTTTTGGCTGTGCTAATTGCTAGCTGTTTGACCTTGGACAAGTTATTTGATGTCCCATGTCTACTTTGTAAAAGGAGGATGATAAATCCTAACTTGTGAAGTTATTTCAAGGATTAAATAAGATATATAGGTGAAGTGTTTACTTGTATTGCCTCCTCCCCTGCCAACAAAAATATAAGATCTGTGTGGGCAGGACCTTTGTTTACCTGTTATGTACATATAACAGTAGACAACTTAAATATTTGTTGAATAACTGAACAAATAAACTTGTCAAAGTGTGTGTGTGTGTGTGTGTGTTTGTGTTTGTATGTATTCTCATATGCCTCACTAAATGATGTGAGGAAAATACTCCAAAGCTGCAGTGGCATTTATAAGATTTTTATCATTGTCAATCCTTGTGTAAATTTCTATTACATTTATTGTTCAGCCACTCAAGTAATATTTAATCACATCCTGTTTTTAAATGATTTTTTAATTTTATTTTATTGTTGACAGTATTACAGATGTCTCCCCTTCTCCTCCTCCCCCCTCCTTCTGCCCAGCCCCTACTCTATCCTCTCACCCCAGGTCTTCACTCTATTGTTCATGTCCATGGCTATGCACATCTATACTAATAAAAGGGTAATATGCAAATGGTCTTGATGCCATAATGACAGATCAGCAGGAGGCTGCGTGCGCAGCAGGCGCAGGTGGGCAGGGCTGTGTGCACGGCGAGGCCAGGGGTCATGAGGCTGCATACCCCGTCTGGTGCCAACCAGGGACGTGACACTGTTATTGTTTACTTATTAATAAATTTATATATTATTTTCATACACATTTTACTAATTTTCTTTCATCTCTGACACTTGTATTATAGAGAAAGGGCAAATAGCAATATTAAAATATTTCCTCTAATTAATTCCCTTTTAATGTGCATGAATTTCATGCACCGGGCCACTAGTAAGTATATAAGTTCTTTGGTTTATCTCTCCTTGTCCCCCCATCTCCACATGGAGGTATGTCAGTCTGTTCTATGCCTCCATGCTTCAGGTCTTATTTTGTTTGTCAATTTGTTTTGTTCATTAGATTCCACACATAAAAGAGATCATGTGATATTTGTCTTTCTCAGATTGGCTTATTTCACTTAGCATAATAGTCTCCAGGTCCCATCCATGCTGCCCCAAAGGGTAAGAGAGCCCTCTTTTTTACACATGTATAGTATTCCATCGTGTATATGTCCTGCAGCCTTTTAAAAAATCAATTCATCCACTAATGGGCACTGGGACTATTTCCAAATCTTAGTATTGTAAATAATGCTGCTATGAACATAGGGGTACATATATATTTTCTGATTGTTTTTTTAAAGTATATATTCCCAGAAGTGGAATCGCAGGGACAAGCAGAAGTTCCATATTTAATTTTTTGAGGAAACTCCATAATGTTTTCCATAGTGGCTGCACCAATTTATATTCCTACCAGCAGTATACTAGGGTTCCTTTTCCCCCACATCCTCGCCAGCACTTGTTTGTTGATTTATTGATGATAACCATTCTGACAGTTGTAAGGTGATATCTCATTGGGGTTTTAATTTGCATTTCTCTGATGATTAGTGACTTTGAGCATTTTTTTCATATGTCTCTTGGCCATTTGTATGTCCTCTTTGGAGAAATGTTTCTTCAGGTCCTCTGCCCATATTTGAATTGGATTGTTTTCCTTTTGTTGAGTTGTATGAGTACTTCATATGTTTTGGAAATCAACCCCTTATCAGATGTATCATTGGCAAATATGTTTTCCCATACAGTGGGTTCCATTTTCATTTTAATGGTGGTTTCTTTTGCTGTGCAGAAGCTTTTTATTTGGATGTAGTCCCATTTGTTTATTTTTTCCTTTGTTTCTCTGCTGCTATGAACATAGGGGTACATATATTTTTTCTGATTATTATTATTTTTAAAAAAATATATTCCCAGAAGTGGAATTGCAGGGACAAACAGAAGTTCCATATTTAATATTTTGAGGAAACTCCATACTGTTTTCCACAGTGGCTGTACCAATCTACATTCCCACCAGCAATATACTAGGAACTACATCCTGTTTTATGTTATAATCTGTGTTTTATTTTCCTAATTGGACTGTTAAGCTCATGGAGAGAAGAGAATGGTTTTTATCTATCATCATCCAGTCCATATGCTTACAGTATCACTAGATTGAATTAAGAATATACACTGTGAATTATTGGGAGTTTATACTTGATAATCATGATTGGAAATGGTAGGATTTTGGCTGAAGATGAAAATGTTTTCTTCAATGGGTTTGAATAGATGAAAGTCTCAAAGACATAATGTCAATGGCCAAGAAAAGGACAAAAAGATCTCTATGAGGGTGTTTATGTTCTAATCCCAGAACAGAGAATATGTGTTGGTGGATATTTTGAGGTATTCTTTGACAAACATTATCTCTCTTGCTCCTAGGCCTTTGCATGTGTCTTTGCTTGGAATTTTTTCTTTATTCCCTCTTCTTCACTTGTTAATATTATTCATCTTTCAGTTTTCAGTTCAATGACACTATCTCTAAGAAGCCTCTGTGATACTAACCTAAATTGGGTAAAGTATTTCTCATCTGGGTTCCCACACTATCCTATACTTTCCTTATTACACTACATACAAAATTATATTGTAACTAGAGGCCTAAGGCACGAAGATTTGTGCAAGAATAGGCCTTCCTTCCCCTGGCTGCCTGCACCGGCTTCCCTCTGGCACCCAGGACCTGGGCTGCTTTGCTAGCTGCCGCCACCACCCACGGGGACCCGGATGCTTTGCTCCAGCCACCACCAGGCATCTGGGATGGGGCTGCTTCGCTCTGGCTGCTGCTGCCACCCACCAGGGGCGTGCTCTGAGCTGCGCAGTGGCCGCTGGGAGCACGCCCCCACCCCTGGTGTGTGTCCGCTGGGGCTGGGGTGGCATGCAGTCCCCTCCTGCCCATCAGCGAGGGCAGCTCCGCCTGAGCGGTTGTGACGCCTGGCTAATTTTCATATTACTTGTTTATACATATAGGTATTCTGTTTATTTGTGTGTGTCTCCTACTACATGATAAGTCCATGATGGTAGTTGTATATGTCTTACCATCATACCCTAGCATGGTGCCTATTACTCAATAAATATTTTTTGAATAAATGAATGAAAAATGACTAAAGGAAAGGAAAAAATCTTCAATATAATAGCTGTTTTATTGAATGTCTGTTATTAACTTTACATAAGTTAATATTTAATCCTTGCAACAATCCAGATGGGGCAATTGAGTTCAGAGAACTTGACTTGGTCAAAGTGATACTGTTGAAACTTGAATCAGGATTTCTCTGTTCTTTCCACTTGGTAATGTTGCCTCTATCATAACTTAGATGTGTATAAATTGTTATAAGCTATGAAACTTTTTTACTCCTTATGACAGCCATTGAAGCTAGGCATTATCTCCTGTGACAAGGTCATGATGTTCAAATTAGATAATCTGGATCCAAGTTCATTCCTTTTCCACGGTAACACGGCAATCCCATTCTGGAGGATGAAAAGGTGTGAGGCCAAAACAAAAATTGTGAGATAATAAAAGTTTAAACAGTGATAAGAAGTTTTTGATTCATTAATAATAGAAACAATTCCAGCCAGATGTATTTTAGCAGGCCTGGAATAAATTCTTTATTTTCTTTGCCATTTTTTCCAAGAAAAGAACAATTAATAATGTTGGGAATTATTGCTGTTAAAACCGTCAAGTTCTTCCTTCTCTTTGCTATCTGATCCTTTTCTGGCCTTGTATTGCTATGAGCTCAGAATTCATAGGATCCCTACAGAGGAGACCATTGCTGAAGGGCGGATATGATGCAGCTCCTTCCTCCCATTTGCCTTCCTTCTGGAGCAGTTTGTTTTGCACTTACTCCTCACACCATGGCTTCTGGTTGGAAGAAGCTTAGTGGGTTTGCCCAAGGTCATTGACTTTGGCCACTCTTGGTCTATGACTCTTCTGTGCTCTTTACCCTTCCACCAGGAATTACTTCTGTTGAGAAGTAAGGAGAGTGAGAATGGAGTATTGGGGAGAGTCGTGTTTTTGACTGAAACATGCAGAGGCTCAGAACCAAGGGAAGCAGATCTCCACGACACCATCCCGAAACTCGAGAAGTTTCCCATAAATGCAGAGAAAAAGAAAATTTAGTGTGAAAAGGAATTCAAGCTTATTGTTTTAGTCCTGCTTGAGTGTTTGGCAGCTGCTCTGGTACATTTAAGCCAATGGACTGTAGGGCAGTGCATATGCAAAATCTCAGAAGGGAAAGAATTTTATTATAATCTCTTAACAGAATGTTAGATTTAAATGAGAGACTTTGAAACCAATTGCAAGTTTGAAAATAAATTGCTCTAAAACAATTATAATCCTAACATATATCTTGATTATTGGCTACTTTGTTCTGCCCTGTGCTGTTCGGTAAATGTTTGATGAAGCCACAGTTTGCTATTTACTTTTCTTTGATCTCTCCACCAGCTAAATATATTTGTGTTTCTGTTTTCCTTGTGACTTTGCTTTTGTACTATCTGGCATTGGAATTTTGCTGAATAGGTGAGTTTGACTCTTAAGGGGGAGAAAGAAAGGAATGTGGGTAGCCCAGTCTCAAGTAGGTTGTGGTTGAAAGGAAATCCCAGGCTAGTTTTTTTAAAAATTGGGGTACAGTTTGTATAAAGTCTATAAATTATACACAAACCTTAAAAAATATGCATACATGCATTTAACCACCACTCATGAAAATACATTTTCAGTACCACAGAGGCTCTCGGATGGGCCCTCCCTGACATTACCTGCTCCCAAGAATAACCCTATTCTCATTTTCATCACCATGAGTTGATTTTGCCTGGACAGCTGTTTTTAACAGTGCTTTTCACAGAAGACATCATGAACGGTAATGATTGATTGGGAGTAAATTTAAATTTCCTGGGATGACATATAAAACAGTTGTAGTGTGTCCATTGCTACCTAAGGACAAAAAAATTCCCCACAAGTTCCCTTCAGTTCTATATGGTCAGGGGGCAGGGTTTTCCTTTAGGTGTCCATCTCCACGTAGGAGGTCTAAGTACGCCACGTTAAGTCCCACTCTCTTCAAGGGACATCTTAAGAGTGTCCAGGTTGTTTAGATGGTTACAGTCCACAGGCAAAGTACCTGTGGGGTCCACACATACAACTCATCACTGAGTCATTTTCTCTGTGTTCCCAGACCTAAAAAGTTCCCACTCCCACTTTGAAAGAGCCCCCAGACCTGGACCCCATCTAGGTCTGTTCTCCATCTCTACTTGTCCCTATCTTAGGGCCAAGCATATTTACTCTTTGGGAACAAAAAAGGTGGAAGAATACATCTATACTTTTCCTGTCTCACGCATTGGGTTTTTGTGTCTCTATTTCTGCTCCTGGGCCAGGGGAAGATAATAATGATCTTAGAGATAATTTCATATTAGTGCACATGGATTTGGCTTACTCTTGGACATTTCCATATGATTCCAATTATGTAAATGTATCCCAATTTTTCCCATAGTTTAATATTTTGTTCCCGTATTTTAATATTTTAAATAATGCTGCATAGATATCTTTGTACATGTCTTTTTCTCATATGTATCAAGAAATATATGGGATAAATTTCTAGAAGGAATTTCTGAGTCAAAGATATATACACTTAAAATTTAATTTTAATGGTGCCAAATTGCTGTCAATAGAGCTAATACCAATTTATACTTTCACCAGCAATGTATGGATATTCATTTTTATACTTGTTGAAAATATGTTATTAAAATTTTTTGCTTATAGTATTTTTGCCATGCTGAAATTTTAATTGTTATTAATTTGACTTTATCAGTCTTTAATGATTTCCAGATTTTGCAATATATTTAATAAGGCCTACCCTACTCTAAGTCTATAAAAAAATTCTTTCTTGAACTCAGTAAAATAATTCTTTCTTGCTTCTAGTGCTCCATGTTTTTTTTGTTGTTGTTATTATTTAAAATTTAATGTAGCAAAATTTTATTTTGGTATAAAGGATACCATATAACTTTTTAAAATGGATGGCTAACCTAATTGTTCCAAAATCATTTACTTAATAATTAAAATTTTCTCCCACTGATGTGTAAGGCCACCTTTATACTACATTACCTAATATATTTATGTCTATTTCTAGGCCTCTTATTCTGTTTCATTCATTGGCCTATGACTCATACAATAGCAACTCATTATTTTAATTGGTAAAGCTTCAAATAAAAATATTATAGTAGTCTTGTTCCCCTCTTATTATTAATTTTATATTTTTCCCAGTGATTTATTTGGCTTATTTTCTTTTTCCATATGCACTTTAGCTACACCTTGCTATTTTTTCCAACAAAAATTTTATTTTTATTGGTATTGTACTAACTTTATAGATTTAAATTAGGGAGAATTGCTATCTTCATGTATTGAGTCTTTCTAGTCATGAACTTGATATTTGTTTTCATATGTTCAGGGTCGTTTCTGTATTCCTTAGTAGTGTTTCAAAATTTTCTTCATATTTCTTGTCAATTTCATTCCCAAGAATTATGTCATGTTTTGTTGTTATTGTAAATGGGTCTTCTCTTCATTTGTGTTTTTAAACTGGTTGTTCTTTGTATTAATACATATTAAGACAATTAATGTTTGTATATTAGTTTTGTTCAAACATTAGTTTAGTTCACATTGCTGAAATCTTTTAGTTATAATTGTTCTGTTCCCTTTAGTTGAAGCAATTGATAGGTGATTTATCAATAATAATGCTTACCTCCTCCTTTGCTATTTTCCATACCTAATTTCTCCTATTAACTAATTTCATTGGCTACTATCTCTCCAGAATAATGTTAGATGATAATGGTGAGAGTGGTTATCTTTTGGCTAACATATTTAAATGTGTATAAAATTACCAAAAAGGCTATAAAATATGCTCCTTTAATACTATTACAGAATATATTTTTAGGAATGAAATGACAGGAAGTAAAAATGCTATCCTATATGTTTGAATCTTTCAGGTATTTATTCAAATGAATCTTTTAAAAAAATATATATATTTTACTAGAGGCCCGGTGCATGAAAATTCATGCACTGAAGGTGGGGTCCCTCAGCCCAGCCCGCCCCCTCTCACAGTCCGGGAGCCCTCAGGGGTGGGAAGCGACCTGGTGATCAGGGGAAGGTGATGCCCCCATCACACCTCTGCTGCTGCCACTGCTGGCAGCACAAGCCTCAGCCGGCCCTGGTTACCTGAGCCTTGGGTGGCCCTGGGTGGCTGGGCAGCCAACATCCGAGGCTTGCCTGCACCTCAAGCCGGCCCTGGGCAGCTGGGGCACTGAGAAGACTGGGGGAGTCCGGAGGCAGGCGTGCAGAGCAGCTGGGCCTGCCTGGGGGCGGGCCTGGCTTTACTGAATGCCTGCCACCCCAGCGGGGCTGAGGGGACTGGGCACCACCATCTTGTGGCTGTGGGTGCCACCATCTTTGAGGGCATGGCAGTCAATTAGCATATTCCCTCCTTATTGCCTGTGGGTGCTGCCATCTTTGCGATGGCATGAGGGTCAATTAGCATATTACCTATTTATTAGATAGGATTGATTTTTTACAGAGAGGAAGGGAGAGGGATAGAGAAAAACATTGATGAGAGAGAAACATCGATCAGCTGCCTCCTGCACACCCTACTGGGGGTGTGCCTGCAACCAAGGTACATGCCCTTGACCAGAATCGAACCTGGGACTTTTCAGTCTGCAGGCTGACACTATCCACTGAGCCAAGCCAGCTAGGGCCAAATGAATCTTTTCAGTGATATCTTTCCTGACCACCTGTTTAAAATTGTACCTCTCCTTCTACCTAGTCTTTCCTAGCCTCCTTCCCTGGCTTATTTTTCTCCATAGCATTAATCACAATTTTCCAAACTATCTATTTCACTTACTTAATTTTATAATGTATGTTTCCCTCCACTGGAAACAATAATGGAGATATTTAAACCTTTTATTGTTTACTGCTATATCTCTGGCACCTAGAACAATGTCTGCCACATAATAAATGAGCAATAAATATTTGGATGGATGAAACTTCTTGCTGTTAATGACATAAATCATGAGGATAGCTGTAGAATTCCAGGACCATATTATTTACTTTTCCATGACTAATCCCAATTTCAAAAACTTTTAGACTCCACACTTATAGGTTTTGGTTCATAAAGCATGTCAGGTTACATTTTCCCTCTATAGTGAATAATAAAAAAGTCTTCAAATCCCATGGAACTGGGAAGATAAGTACAGAGTGGTGATAACTGTAAAGAGAATAGGCTGCGATTTGAGGCAGCAGGAATCTACACTAATAAAAGAGAAACATGCACATTGGTGTCACTCCGCTATGCCCACCAGCCAATCAGGATGAGTATGCAAATTAACCTAACAAAGATGGCAGTTAATTTGCATATGTAGCCATGGAGAGAAGACTGAAGACAGCGTAGAAGGAAGCCAAGTGCTGCAGATGGGAGCGAAGTGGCGGAGAAGGGAGGGAGCTGAGGCAGTGGAGACGGGAGTGGAGCCGAGGCAGCAGACATGGGAACGGAGCTGAGGCAGTGGAAATGGGAGTGGAGCCGAGGCAACGGAGATGGGAGCAGAGCTGAGGCAGCGGAGACGGGAGGGAGCGAGGCAGCGGAGAAGGGAGCGAAGCCTGCCTCGGCGGGCTTCGCTCCCTTCTCTGCTTCGCTCCAGCTACAGGAAGCCCTATTCTTGCAGGAATCTTCCTGCAACGGGCCTCTAGTATATCTATCTATCTATCTATCTATCTATATCTATATATATATGCCAAGCGACTGGAATGACCAGAACGACCAGTCGCTATGATGCACACTGTGGCTGACCAACCTCTCATGGCCCCTCCCTCTCGGCCTGCCGGCCCGACCACACCCATGCACCAATTTGTGCACCGAGCCTCTAGTTCCCATATAATTCCCTGACTGGCATCCATTTTGAAGAACAAAATATTTTTCATCTGTTTTGTAGCAAACCCCAAAGTATTTCACTAGAAAGGGACTTCACCAGGAAGGTTTGAACACCACAGTACAATCTTAATATTGCTCCAAACAGATGTTCTTTCCTTTGTACCTAATTTACCATAAGAATTAAATACAGTAAAGGTCTTTCACTAAAACCGTGAGAGACTTCATCTCTAAAGGAGATGATTTAGGCTCAGGATGTAACTAGTAAGAAAAAAAAAAAGGAAGAAAAGGAGGAAGAGAGGGAGGGAGGGAAAGAGAAAGGTTATGGGATTCAAACAAATTAGCTGGTGAAATTTTGTGCAATTTCTGTTGGAAAATTGTTCTGTTTGCCTCAGTGTGGGAAAGAAAATGAGTTGCTCAGCAGCGACCTCTAAAAGAACAGCAACTAGAAGACGAGTTACTGTGTGCTGGCACACTTGCCTGGCTGGTGCTTGGTGGTTGTTTCTTCTGAGTTTTAGTTGTATGTGGTACAGTGTCGATGCCTCTCTTTAATGTTTGCTCACCACAGGATGGGGATTAACCTGAACCTGAGGACATGTAACAAGGTTTAATTCAGAAGTGAAAATTGGGCATCTCTAGCTCAGAAGCTCTCATCACAATTGTGCTATTATTAGCTCCCTGATTAGGCTAAATTTAGACTAGCATTCCTATTTCACCTGATGGGGAAATAGGAGGTTACTGCATTCAGATGGAGGAAATCACCAATGTCAGCCTGCTATTTACAATGTTTTCAGATAAAAATGGCAAGAGTCACATGTTATAATCTTGAAGTGAATGTCAAAGCAGTTTGTTCCCTCCTTGGTATAGCAATTGCTGCTAATGTATTCCTTTCCTTCCTTTCACTCGATCCCAGATAGAAATAAGACGGACCTCTTCCTTTACAGTAAAGGAACTGTAATCTCATCTAGTGTCTCTCATTTCAATCAGAGACAAGATGCCCTTACCATGTGCCCTAAGGTATTTCATAATTTCCAACCTCACTTCTTACTACTTTGCTCTTTATTCGCTTCATAGACTTGCCTCTGCTATTCCTTGACTAGGCCAGGCACAATCTTTCTTTTTTTTAAAATATGTTTTTATTGATTTGAGAGAGAGAGAAAGGGAGAGGGAGAGATAGAAACATTGATGAGAGACAAACATCAACATCCATTGACTGCCTCCTGCACGCCCCCGGGTGGAGATCGAGCCCGTAACCGTGGCATGTGCCCTGATGGAACCGAACCAGTGACTTCTCAATGCAGGTGTGGAAGCTTGTCCCACAGACTTTGCTCTTGCTAGTCAGTTTGCCTGGGAGGCTTTCCCCCCAGATCTTTTCCTGGCTCACTCCAGCATCCTTCAGGTCTCTGCTCAAACGTCATCTTATTAAACAGGCTTCATCTGACTACCCTGTCTAAGTAGCATCCCTTTCCTCCTGCTTCTGTTTCTCGCTATTCCTCTTATTCTGCTTTATGTTTGTTTATTGTTTTTTAAATCACCACCTGACAAATTATACATTTGTTTATAGTCTGTGTTCCTTCAATAGAATGTAAATTCCACCAGGGCAGGGCCTTTTAAAAAAAAAAAATTGCTGCTATGCGCTCAGTGCCTAGAATGGTATCTGGAAAATGAAGCAGATGCTTGATAAATATTAGTTGAATGAATAAATGAAACTTTTAATTTTTGCAGTTTTAATGTACAGGTTTGTTTGTTTTTATTTTCTGTAATATACTTAATTGTTCTGTGGCACATGGAGATCTATTTGTCATTTAGCATCGGTAGTCATTTATTTTTGCAAAATGTTTTATAGATATGAACTTTAAAAAAAGATAAATATAATAAGATATGTGTGGAGGTTGCACATAAAGTTGGTTAATGAAAAATGGTCCAGGATTTCTCAGAGTTTATACTTTTAATTTCTGTTTCTATCTTTTTCTACCTAACTACACTCTATGTTAGGTAGACAAAGATAAAGACCAATAAAAGATATATGTACCCAACTTCTCATTATCTGTGCTAATGAACAAGCTACTTGCTGTAACTATTTTGCTGTGTTTGTTTTATACTTTTTCTGAGTTAAAGAAGATCAATGTTTTGGCTGAGAGTTTGGTTATAGGATATATAGGAGAAAAAAGTAAACAAGAAAAAAATGAGCATTGTAGCAGATGGTTTTATTATCTATTCTGCTTAATGATGCCTAAGAATTTGAGAGCAAGATTTGCCATGGATAATGCTCCTCTTATTTTCCCCCACTGTACTTCCTTAGTTGCTTCCAACAAAAATAGACAATTAGGAGTTTTATGTACATTAACAGACAAAAGAATTACTTTCCTGCAAATATACCTAATGACTAAACATATATTATTTAAAAAAATCAGCACAAATGTATTTATGTGAATCATGTGTGGGTCTCAGGAAAATGCATGTTCAGATAAAATGTCTTATTTTCATCCCATTATCTGGAAAACCTTGATAAAAAATGAGATTCTAGAAGCTATAAGAAAAAAAAGATGTATTTTGTGTAGAAAAGATGACATGAGAAAAGATTTGGATATAGGAATGCTATGGTCCCATGAAAGGGTTCTGGAAGTTATTCAACACATTGTGGGCCCTTAAAATGCATCAAGCCATCTTTGAATGTACAATTAGTATACATTTATTCACTTATTCTTTATTTAATTACCAGACATTACCTGAATGCCCACTAGGGGCCAGGAATTTTTGTTTGTTTTGCATTTTAAAATGCAAAGGTGAGTAAATAATAAGACCCTATCATCATGTTGCTCACCACCTACTTAGCAAAAGAGAAATATATTAATCAGTTAGTGTAATTGGATGCTTAGAAATCTATACAAGATATAGAGGAAGTGATAGAGTTGGCCCCAGGAGGGAATGATCAATTCAAGTTGGGCAGAGTTTGTGTGAGGGGAGCATGGAGTAGTGGAATCTAGGAAAGGCTTAAGGAATATATTTTGCATGTCAAGTATGAGTTGGAGTGATGCTTAAAACGTTCATTGGTGCAACAAAATAAAATTAGCTACATGGACATCATCAAAATTGAAAACGTGTACTTCCAAGGACTCTGTCAAGAAAGTAAAAAGACAACCCACAGAATGGGAGAAAATTTTTGGCAAATCATATATATGATAAGGGACCTGTGTCTAGAATACATAAAAAACTCCTACAACTCAATAATCATAATAAAAAATAACCCAACTTAGGAAATGTGCAAACCATCTGAATAGACATTTCTTCAAAGAAAATATATAAATGGCTTATAAGCTAAAAAATGCATATCATTTAGAATGAGGAAAATAAAAAACAAAACCACACTCAGATAATATTTTATACTTACTAAAATGCCTACAATCAGAAAGACAGAGAATAACAAGTGTTGGTAAGGAGTGGATAAATTGGCATCATAGTCACAAGTTCTACTCAAACTAAAGCGGAAATATTGGCATTTCACAAGTTCTATTCACACTATGTTTCTGCAGCATCTCTCCAAGGTTGTAACAAAATGGTGATTTCTGGACCTGCAGTACAGGGCCTGTATACCGGGGTGGGAATCTGAGAACCATCTTGGACTTTGCCCACCACACACAGTTTTACTCTGCTCAATTTTCTTTTTATCCATTTGTTCTACTTCCTGGGAGGTTTCATCAACTTTATAATTCCAAATCATGGGTTAAGTGTTTTAAAAATTTTGGCAATCATATTTAATTTCAATGAGTACTTTCATCTTTTATGAATGTTTAAAAATTTTTATTATCTAAGATAGCTTGTATGTAATAACCGCTCATCTCTCTGAGTTTAACTTGTAGTTACATTTTTAAAATTCTGTACCCTGCATTGACTATTTTCTCAGAATTTGTTTTGTTTTGTTTTTCTCCTGTTTATGTTTTAGCCTCTGACTTTCATGTTGGAGCTGGTCCTTAAATGTGGTGATTCTTGACTGTCCACTCATAATTAAAAGTGAGTTACAAAGAAGATGATTGGAAGCTCTGCAGGCTTGTATTTTGGTTGTTTTACTGTGCAGTGATTGGACAGGGACTGAGATGATTACCTCTGATAGTTTGTCCAGAGAAGAATTCTCCAACCTCTTGCAGGGACAACTAACTGTCAGTATTCTGGGAGCTGAATGGAGGGAGGGGTTCTGGGTTTCATAATTCATTGTGCATATTTTCATCTGATCCTCTTGTTTTCAGTATGGACCCTCATCCCTGCCTATAGCTGAGGCACAGCTGTTTCAATGTCAGGTGAGTAAAGCTTTCTTTAGCCAAGGAGTTCCTGCTTATATAGGTTCAGGAAGGGTATCTTGAGATCTAACTTTCTAATAAAGACTTTCAACTAATGTTCCTGTTTCAGCCACACTGAGAGACAAATACAAGATTAGTGGGGCATAAAGCTTATAATTTAGGGCTTCCCCTTAAAGAAAAATAATACAAAATAAATTATTGGACTTTGGCAGAGCCTGTGTAAGTGATTAAATTTGATTGATGTCACTTCTCCCTTTTACTTTCCTATGTACTAGTGCCTTCAGTTTTGCAGTGCTCTGGGTGGAGAATGGAATGCTTTCTGTGCAGCTGCTTTCATGTCTGCTCAGCTAAATCAGTTGCACTTGTCCATCCACTTTTTACCTTTATTTATTTTGTTAACATTTCTTTATCTCCTATTATTATTTTTTTCAATGATCTCTGAACTTTTTATTGGCCTCTTGCTTAACAAGGGGTGCCCCACTTCTGCTGCCTCTGTGTCTCAGAACTTTGGTGTCGCTGACCTCAGCTTGCCACCCACAATCCTGTGAGGGTGGTCTTTTGTGTAGGTTGCATGGAGTTGCTGTTGTCTAGGCCCAGGGCATCATTAAGAGAAAAGTCCTCCCTTTTCCCAGCAGGCAGAGGTAGGCGGCAATCTCTGCCTCCAGCTGGACCTAGATGTTCAGCAGACCCTCTGCCTGGGTCTGGGCCAGCTAACTCCGGGTGCAGCAGGATCCCATTGAATTGTTCCATCTGCATGGCATAGCATGTCTCCACTTCCCTCAGGCTGTTCTCCAAACTTGCCTTCAGATTTTTCAGAGTCTAGGTCAATCTCCAAGGACTGGATCAGATATCGCAACTCTGTATCATGTTAGCGGTCTGCGAGGTGACCACTGTGGTGCTCTCCCCAGTCTGTTGGGACCAATACTTGTCTAGCTTTTCTCAGTTCTTCCAAGCCAGCTTGTCATATTGGACCTGGATGTGCGCCATGATCTTGCTCAGGTCCTGAGATTTGGGGCATTCAACTCCATGGTCACCCAGAGTTGGCAGTCTGGTTTGGTAGACCATTTACTTCTTCCTCATGGTTCTTCTACATGAAGGGTAGCTCCTCCAGGATAGCCTCTATCCCTGTCTCCAGCGGCAGCTGAGTGACATTGGTGTCATCAGTGACCTTTCAGAGCCTACTGATATCACTCTCCACAGACTGGCACATAGCCAGCTATGTCTCATACTTGACTCTGAAGACATCAGCAGCAATGTGGGCATTGTCAAACTGCAGAATGATGCAAGCACTGTCCCCAGAACTTGCAAACACCTTAGCCCTTAGTTCCTCAATGGTCTTGAAATAACGCCCCAGTCTCTGACCGGGGTCCCTTTTTTTCCACGTGTTCCCGGGATTTGCTCTTCAGCTTCTGATTATCAGCCTCTAGGCTTCTCATCCTCTCCAGATAGGAGGCCAGGCCGTCATTCAGGCATTGCATAATCTCCTTCTCACTCTGGATGCCCCCTATCCCCGCCAGACCCCCCTGCCATTCCCACAGCCAGGCCCAGGATCTCCAGCTGCCCTGCACTCTGGTGGGCTGAGACGTGGAAATCTGGGAGCCCAATCCCCTGCATAGACACTGTCTGTGCTGCTGGCTGGCTGGGCCTGGTCGCCAGGCATGGAGCCCAGGTTCTGGTAGTTTGTGGAGAAGCTGGAGCAGGTGCTGAAGCAGGGAGGAAGGCGAGAGGCCAAGACTCAGGTTTGAGCAGTAATGAGTGCCAGGTCCGTGACTCAAGTTATATGCCCCTATTATTTTTGTCATTTTTCTTGTGAGTTTTTAAGAGGAAGCAAAGAAAAATCCATCAAATTTAACCAGAGCTTCCATAAACTATGTTTAGAGCGGGAAGAAATCATCCAGTTCAGGGATCCTTAGCCTGGATTTTAGGAGGTCTTTTCCCCAAATTATACTCAAAAGTTTGTATGGAAGTCGTGTCTATTTTCCTGGGAAGAAGATCTATAGCTCATCAGATTCTCAGAAGTTAACATCCCTGATATTCACAGTTGAGGACATTGTGATTAATAGAGACAAGGTCAGACATCTCCTTGATTCTATCTGCCTGACAATACAAAAGCCTTGGTTCCTAGTATAGAGGTCATGTAAGGGAAGAATTTTCTAAGCTAAGAGCTTTCTGACTCTGGTTGTCCTCAGCACACTCTAGGGCAGCCGTGGGCAAACTACGGCCCGTTTGAAATGAATAAAACTAAAAAAAAAAAAAAAAAAGACCGTACCCTTTTATGTAATGATGTTTACTTTGAATTTATATTAGTTCACACAAACACTCCATCCATGCTTTTGTTCCGGCCCTCCGGTCCAGTTTAAGAACCTATTGTGGCCCTCGAGTCAAAAAGTTTGCCCACCCCTGTTCTAGGGTATATAAATATGGACATGGGCAGAATCTTTGCTCTTCCCCACTTGAAGGTCTTCTCCCTCATTTAATGATAGTTTTGTCTTCCATTGTTGGGAGAAGTCATTTTCCTTGAGAGAATGATGTCCATGGTTATAAATAAAGTAGGAGGATCTCAACTTGCACCTTACATGTGTTTATCCCACATTTAGCCATTCTGGGAGATTCAGGTCTCAGGCTTCCTTAAATTTGCAAGACCTCCAGGAGTCTATCTACATAGCAGCCTGAGCAACCCACTAAAGCAGTGGTTCTCAACCTTCTGGCCCTTTAAATACAGTTCCTCATGTTGTGACCCAACCATAAAATTATTTTCGTTGCTACTTCATAATTGTAATGTTGCTACTGTTATGAATCATAATGTAAATATCTGATATGCAGGATGGTCTTAGGCGACCCCTGTGAAAGGGTCGTTCGACCGCCAAAGGGGCCGCGACCCACAGGTTGAGAACCGCTGCACTAAAGGAATAGAGGCAGCCTGAGGTTGGGTCAAGGCATTCTTCATTCCGCTCTTAAGAATTAAGACTGAAGGCATTAAAAGTTATTTCCTACTTTGGTGGAATGATGCCATTCTGTTTGTTCTTTGACAGCTTCAGGATGCTTCTATAGCCAAGGAGAGAGTCTCAGAGGACTTGGCAGTCACCGTAGGGAGCCAGGAAAGCAGGAAAATGGTGTTCATTGTTCGGTAGCTGGGAGAAATGTAATCACTGTTTGTGAGATACTTCCTAGGGAGGGGAGGAGATGTTTGGGGTCTTACAATTATGAGGCATTCCTATTGCACGCCTCTTATTTGGTTGAGGAAACATGGAACACATTTGCAATGTGTCAGGGCACCTATGGCTACAGAAGCGGCATGTGCTTTTGGGCTTTGAATTTCAGGTATGCTGCCTCATTAAACATTCTGTAGTCAGAATGATCTCCAAGCAACATCCAACCCTCAATCCTTTGATGATGAGATTTGAATTTCACCAACAGGAGATACAATGATTTACTTGTGGATCATTTTCCACAGGACAAGGCTGCCAACAAGTCATCTTATGTTACTATCTGGAGACTGACTCCCCTGTGGGAAAAGTCTTCATTTTAATCAGTAAGGAGGTATGAAGTGTGAGGACTATGGGGCTCTGCCCCGCACAACCTAGAAATGCTGATGAGTAGTTCTTCTGCATATATTGTATGCTGCCAGCAACAGCCCTCTCTGGGGTATTAATATATTGACCAGCCTGCTGCAAGGGGTAGTGACCTCCCCAGTGGGAGAAATCTGGCTAATGCCTTGGTTTCTCTGACAGCAAGTCCAGAAGGAATCTGTTGCCAGGAATCGAAGGTAGTTGTTGCCGTGACAGCGGAGTGCAGCATGCGTGTGTCTCTCCCAGTCCCCATGTGACCCTTTGCTGTGACGCTTGTGTGTTTAAACCTGCGCAAGACTCAGGAAGGTAGAGACAGCCCATGTGTGTCCCATGTGCTCTCTTCAGGAGTCTGAGCTGAGCCCTCTGGGGTCGGTGTGCTCTTTCCCTTTGCTGCACTCTCCGAAGTCAACTGATGGGACCTCTTAAGCCAGAGGGGAACTCAGGGAAGACAGCATGATTCCTGAGATGGGCAAAGTGCTGGGTAAGTAAGGGCACCTACACTTTCAACAAACCGGTTGTCTAAAATGCTTCTCAACATTGGGCACATGTACGAAGATGACTATCTTCCCTTTCCAAGCAGCCATATATGTTGCTGACAAGTCTCAACATCTCATTTGAATTATCTCAGATGTTTCTATTCCTCCTGTCTTTCTCATTCACATTACTTGTTGTTTCTTCATATAATCAAACTAGCGGCCCAGTGCACGAATTCGTGCATGGGTGGGGTCCCTCAGGGTGGCCATTGGGAATCGGGCTGAAACTCGCAGTCCAACGCCGCCTGCTCGCCTGTCTGCTGCTCCGCTCATCCCAGCTCCCCTGCACCTGCGGCGGGCTCATGCCCAATTAGTTCTGATCAGGAGAGCCCTGCATCTGGTGCCCGTCCTGAGGAGGGGGAGGTTGGGTCGTGATCGGCCTTCTAGGTGGGCTGTGGGACGCCATAGCTGGCCCAGGATCTGGATCCATCCCGCTGACGTTTGCACTGGTTGTTGGGAGCCACCTGGCGGCCACTTTTATATTATTTCTTCCTTATGGAGTGTCTAGGGAGGGGAAGCGGCTGTGGTGCCCAAGGCTGACTTCCAGGAGGCCAGAGGCGCTGTTGAGATCATGCTGGTGGTGTCGGCCTGTTGGTGCCTGGCCTGTTCTCTGGAGATTGGAACTGCAGGACTACTGAGGGAGTGAGTGGCTGCTGCCAGGCTGGTGGGCTACTGCAACGGATGGGTCAGGCAGCTAAGTGGCGCTCCTGCTGTAGGAGCACACTGACCACCAGGGGGCAGTTCCTGCATTGAGCATCTCTCCCCTTGTGGTCAGTGCACATCATAGCGACCGGTTGACCAGTTGTGCGGTCCTTGGTCGCTTAGGCTTTTTATATATATAGATGCTTAGTAAGTTGAGGATTGCTTGTGTGATGGACTTCTAAGTGTTCAGGAATGAGTGGGGGCATTCTTAGATTTGAGGTTGACTCTGTGGTCACTGTTTCTCAGCTCCTCTTTTCACCTGGATTTATACACGTAGCCGTCCTGCTGGAGGCGCTCTATCACCTCTCCTTTAATACCACCAGGTTTCAGGCTAAAATTTTACTTATTACACAAAGTTCCATTGAAAACAGCCTCCAGGATTAGGTTTCTCTTTGTTTATAATTGAAGAGATAGTCATTATGACATATTCATAAGTGGATATATTTGATCATTTGCAGATTCTTCCTCCCTCCGGTCCTTCTCCGTTCTTTCTTTCTTAATCAAAAATCCATATCTCAGAGGGATGCAAAAACACTGGGAAGAAGCATCTAATTCAACTGTGTTTTATTTCATTGTTTCCTCTGAAGCACAAATCTTTCATAATCATGCTATCTTTCACAGCAGCAAGTTATGGTGACTTGGACATAGTCTTCTCCTTCCCCTCCTGGGAGCCCCAAAACGTCTCAGTTACTCTGCACCCCACCTACCCATGACGGTTCTTGTGGAGTTCCCTTTCTCCACACAGTTGTGGAAATTCCCACACAAGATGTTTTTAATTTACCCACGCAGAGACGGGGCTAGAGTTCACTACAGGGGCTTCCAAGAGTGGTTGCCACAGCTGCCAGGCCTGGAGCTGTGCTGTTGCTACCGCAGTCTAGCTGCAGATCCCAGCCACGGGCCCGGGTGCTGCTGCGGCATCGGTGCCAGCATGCCACAGTGGTGCGGTCCTCAAGCACCTCAGCCGCTGGCACTTTTGCAAAATGAGAAAAAGAGTGCTTTTTTTGCAATAAGGGTTCTAGAACAGGCTTGGTTAGCCTGCAAGCACAGTAAGTTAGACATACTGTGCTTTCTTCCGAGTCGAACTGCATTGCTTCTGCTGCAGCCAGGACTTCCACCTGGAACTTGGTTGGAGCTCTGATCTTGCAGCTGCCTCGAGCCTGGTAAGCTGGGACTTTGCTGCCACCAATGCCTTGTCATTTGAGATCCCTGTTAATATTTTGGCCAATGTTTTTGAGGATAAAAAAACCAGAATGTTTCTTTCTTTAGTTTTGGAAATGGTGGGAAGGTCTGTACCCCAGAATTTCCAAGTTGTGTGTTAGCTGTTAATTCCTAGGCACAGGGCTCAGACAAGCTGCTGTGATGCTTTGGGTTCTGCTCTCAGCTACTAACATTCACTGCCTTCCAACCCTCAGGTCCTTTGTCTGAATTACTGCACCAGATACCTTGCTCCATTTGGTAAATTTTCTGTTGTCTCTCATATATCTCATTTTATTTGAGGTTCCCCCAACTAATCAGACATAGTTGTATAGGTATGAAACCTAGTTGAGGTCAGGATTCAGTTATTTTCCCAGGAGGACCTGCGGTCTCAAGGAATGCAGTTTATGCTAAGAGATTCTGTGTCTGTGGGAGGGATGAAGGCTGGTGGGGCTCCTCATTGCCCCTAACTTGGATGTATTTGAGGCTCAGTTCCAGCCCAAATAGACTCTGCATTTCAGCCAGTGATAGCTCAGGTCCCAAACATTTAATTTACCTGTAGCTCTCCCACCCTCCGTACATGGTCCTCTCTTCTCCCTTTCTCCTCCCAGGCCTATCTAACCATCACTTTGACATCTCCTCCCCAACAGGCCTGCTCAGAACAGCCACTAGACTGCTCCATGTTCCTTGCGTTTCTTAGTGATTGGTCCATCTCTTTCCCATGGCCTTCTTTCATTTTCCTCAGAAAGAGAGTGTAAATTACGTATAAATACATTTCATACTTCACAATACATATTACCTATTTCTCACAACTTTTCCCACCTCAGTTGTGCAGTTGAAATGATCATCTATTTCAAACATTCAGGAATCCATAGAAACTAATATAACCAGTGCCTACATTGAACAAATGTGTAAACATTTGGCCAACTTTGCTTCAGATATTTTAAAATAAATCCAACGTTACAAGGTCTAGTCGAAGTCCTCTACTTCTCCCCAGCTCATAACTCCTAAAGTTCCCCAGAAGTAACGATTCCTGAGATACATTTCATTCCTTCCCACCAATGTTTTATGCATTTTGTTTACATGTGTGTATCCATATCTATGCATAATATTATTTTATGGATTTAAAAAGAAAACGAGTGATATTAAGTACACAGCATATCCCAAGTTGATTTCTTCATCCAAACTTGTTTTTCATATTTTTTTTCATGTTGATCTGTTAGATGTAATTTATTTTAGCTGTCATAGAGATCACATTTGAGAATACACTACAATTGATATATCTATTTTCAATTGACATGTCAAATAGCTACTTTGAGCCCAGCTGGCATAGCTCAGTGGTTGAGCGTTGACCTATGAACCAGGAAGTCACAGTTCAATTCCCGGTCAGGGCATATGCCCGGGTTGTGGGTTTGATCCCCAGTGTGGGACGTGCAGGAGGCATCTGATCAATGATTTCTTCTCATCATTGATATTTCTATCTCTCTCTCCCTCTCCCTTCTTCTCTGAAATCAATAAAATATATATTTTAAAAATAGCTACTTTGAAAAAGAAACTTCCTTTTTTCCCACTCTTCCAACTTTTGTCTTATTACTTCTGAAAAATGTAATTATTACTTCCTGATTCTGATTATTGGTTCAATTCTAGAAGCCTTTTTACCTTATTGGGCTTCCTTCATTGTGGAAGGAAGTAAATTGATACATGAACTAAAAGACAAGCAGATTAAGGATGGGAAAGGGGTACAAAATTGTAACTCCGAAATGATGACTTGAAGATGCTCGAAGGGGTTACATAAGATTCATAAAGATGCTGTGGCTGATTCAGCAAGAGCACAGGGCTCTGGAGTATGACAGCACCAGCTGAATTCTAGCGCCAGTCTTTTCTAGCCTGTGGATTTAGCAATTCTCTCTAACCCTCCTAAAAACTTTCTTAATCTCAAATCATGGAGTGTTTATAGAATTGGTTTTTTAAAAAAATGTATTTTTACTGGTTTCAGAGAGGAAGGGAGACAAGGGGAGGTAGAAACATCAATGATGAGAGGGAATCATTGGCTGCCTCCTGCATGCCCCACACTGGGGATTGAGCCCAAAAACCCAGGCATGTGCCGTTGACTGGAATCAAACCCGGGACCTTTCAGTCTGCAGGTCGACACTCTATCCATTGAGCCAAACCAGCTGGGGCTATAGAATTGTTTTGAGAATTAAATGAAGTAATTCATATAAGGCTTATAGTACAGTGCCTGGCACAAGCTAAGTTTGCTGCTCATATTGGTTATGAGTAATAGTTATTACTTACTTCAATGCAGATATCTCTATATTGGTAGTGGGGTCCAAGTGAGGACCTACCTCTGCTTTTTGGCTGGAGTGCTCCTCTCTTTCTTTATTATGTGGCTTAAAGAGGGATAGAGAGGGAATTACTGTAAGCTCTTATAAACTCAAGCTCATATAGAAGATCTGCTCCCCTCTTCTGTTTCAAAGGCAAGATAGATTTTTGGATGTCTTGAGAATTCTGTATTAATTCAAGGGAATTATTCAATATCCTATCTTCTAAGGACATTATCAATATTGGAATATAAAGATTATGTTGAAATATATTCTATAAAAATAACTTCAATAATTCCACTACATTTACTATTGTTTAAGATGGTATTTTCAGATGTATGTTTTAACTTATCCAAGGTGTGCATGAACCTATTCAACTATTTGTTTAAACCCATCTCTGAATGAAAATCTTCATTAGAAATTAAACATGTATATATGCAGATAAAGGTAGGAATAGACTATCAGGTTCAGGGGAAACTTTATGGCTTGAGAGATTTCAGTGACTCAATTTTCATTCTCATAAAACCTGTCTTGTACAACTGCTCCTTGAGGGCATTATTCAGCCAAATACACGCATGCTATTGAAAGAGACAAGGTTTGTCCTTTGCTGCGAAAAATGCTCAGGTTACAAGTAGAATGGGAACCTCTTCAGAGTGGCTTTGTCTTTCCAATTCTCAAATAATTTGTAGGTCTTACTCACAAATTGGTTATTTCAAATGGCTCTATCAAGACAAAAACAGTGGCTGTGATGCTTATAGCCAGAGAGACAGAAGGAAGTGGTGCCAAACTGGGATGTTGAACACAAGGCAAATTCACACAGATGGCTGTTCATTGTGGAAATATTTTGAACAGTGATGCACTAATCCTGAGGATGAATGGAGGGGGTGTGTTGGTTAAGTCCCCAAATCAGGTAGCCAGCAGTGGGTCATGGCCCTCTCTCGGTCAGTCTGAGTTCTCGTTCTCTTTATTCTCTGGAATTCTGAAATTTTCATTTCTTTCACAGGGATAGGAAATAAAGAGATAATGAGCTTTGGGAAATACTGCATATCTAGTTTTTTACCTGTTTTCCCAAACTTCTTTATGCAAAGACTTTCCCACATATAATAATGTCTATAATAACAACTAAGATACATGCATTTTATTCACTGCATTTGTACAAAAACTATTAAATCCTCAAGGACTACCTGTGGCTACATGTAGAACTACTCAGTAAAGAAATATAGAGGTGATCTTCATTAAGGGATACAAGATAATGTAAATGGGAACTGGCAGTGTGTAAATAAGGATAATACGGCCATGATTTCTACACTGAGACCAATTTTGAGTATGAGTTTTTCCTTAGATAATTCAGATAGCTATGGTTGATGGATTTAAAATAAATTTATATTTCAATGGGAATCTTTTTTTCTACATTTTCTTATAGAGACTTTTTCATTTTGACAAAAATAAATATTTGTATTTATATATTTCAAATTGCAGCTAGAGGTTAGGAGTAGATAGCCTTATAAGAGTTCTTACAGAGATTTGCTGAGACAGATTTCCTACATGCTTTCTAAGGAGAAATCTTTGACTTTCATTATTTTGCCAGTTAATGGAATAATAGTGTAGAAATCTAAAAATAGTATGCCAAGAATAGATCCTGAAAAGGGGGCAAGAAGAGAAGAAATGAAGAGATTCTTATATGAATTTAGATATCATGAGGTATCACACTCTCGATAAAAATTTTTATATTGTTTGAGACTCCCCAAGTAATTGTTATTTTTCTTCTTACAGATTTCTCTACGTGTTTCATAACCTCCCCTGGCTGTAACCCTGAGCGCCGATGCTTGACCTACTGTAAGTCAAAAAGTCATGTGTGGGGAAGAAAATCAGCTTTGCATTTTAACCTCTTTCCTGAGCTTTAATTAAAAAAATATTTAAATCATAAATAGTTAGAAATGGAAAGACCTTTGTTTCTGTAAGCAAATGTCTGACCTTGTTCTAAATTGATAAAATGCATAGGTCTAGCTTTATTAATTTAAAATCCAAGAGCTCCTCTTGTGATACTGGTTGGTACTCAATACATTATTGCTGTTGTTGATGATGAATATAGGTAAGAAAAGAGTGTGGAGATGCATTTTTTCCCTTTTGTGGCTTGCTGGTAAAAATTTCCTTTCCAAACCATTGTAGAGCAACTCTATTTGTAGGTCTTTTAAAAAATGTATATTTTTAAAATTGATTTTAGAGATGAAGGGAGGTGGAGAGAGGGATAGAAACATCAGTGATGAGAGAGAATCATTGATCAGATGCCTCCTGCATGCCCCCTACTGGGTATGGAGCCCACAACTGGTGACCTCCTGGTTCATAGGTCAATACTCAACCACTGAGCCACACAGGCTGGGCTATTTGTAGGTCTTACAACAGTGGGTCAGTTATGCATCCCATTATAATTGGGTCTAGACACATAGTTTTTATCTTCACATGGAAACAAATTGAAGAGAAGTATGGGACACCATTCAGAATTGTTGGCAATTTTAATTGCTAAAAAAAAAGAAGTCACCAAAGCAGGAGAACAAAGGCCTTATCCTGGCTGATTAGATGATTTAACCAGCAGTTGGTGTTGGCACAAAAAGTCAGCCAAACTGTTAAAAAAAATCTCAGGGGCTGGAACTCTGTCCTCTGTGGGGAAAAAAATCCAAAATGTATCCCTCATTATACCTTTTGGTACACAGATTTCCATGACGAATTTCTAATTTGAAGAAAAACATAAAGATATGGTACTACAAAAAAGCCAAGGGTGGAACACACAAACATAAAAGGGAGTGGCCTTTCTGCAAGGGAGGTTTTCCTTTGAGTCTGGGAGGCAGAGTATCTAGTCTTATATTATTGGAGTGTCTCCTGCTGCCTGCATCTAAGCAACCTTGGCTCACATATTGATGTTCCGAGGGAAAGATCCCAGGGAAAATGGATTGGAAAAGTACTTACTCTTATTGTGAGGAGCCTCTGCAGTGTGGAGTGACATGCACAAGATCCTTCTCCAAGAACTAAGCACTGTGTTTCTATTTTTGGCATCACATTTATAAAGGGGGACCGTGCTTACTGGGATACAGGAAAAAAAAACAACCACTTTTAATATTTACATTCAGCACTACCATTTTATAATATTTTAGGCTGCAGTATTTTTATAGATTATGCTAATTTGTTAGTGAGGTTTATTAGCTATGTGAGTCTCAGCTCTTAGTACAGGAAAGGCCAAATGGTCAGGGAAGCTCTAAGTGTTTTCTGACAAATCCCCCTGTGCTAATAGGAAGTATTAACCACACACACGAGGTTAATGAAGTTCTCTGTGTGTTTTTTTAAATGAACTTTTTGCTCTTTTTTGGATGATAAGAAGCTGGTGTTTTGTGCACATGTCCAGCTCATGTGACAGTCTTCATTCTTTCAGGAAAAGGAAGATCTCTTCCTTCTTCTGCAGTCTTCAGTGAAGACCCTAAGGCCAAGTTCTCCATTTTCCAGCTTGAATTTGTTGACTTTTGTTTTACATATACCCCGTAAGTTTTAGGCTAAAGTTAGTTAGGCCATTAATGTTTTTTAACCTATGGAATCAGACCTGTTTCAAATTGTTGTCCAGTAAGACCGTGAGTATTGGTTTCAAACACTTGAAATAAAATGAGCATCCAGTTTGATCAGCATAATCTTCTCTGAAGAATATTAGGAACCTAACTATGTTAAGTAGGGGTTCCTAACATCATGGTGAGCTTTTGGGATCTGGCAGAATTGAATCCTGCCCAACTGCTATATGAAGCCAAACTCTGATGAGGTGCAATAGCCAGCAAACAAGTGAAAGCCTACATTCTGGAAAAGATAAATAGGCAGAGCATTTGATCACAGCAAAGCAGAGTGAGTTTCAGGAGGGATGCTAAAGGCCAGATGGCCCTGCAAAGGTCTGCCAAGATCTCCGAGGCCCCGGGTCATCCAAGCCAATAAATGGACTGTGCTCTGCCTATTATACAGATAGCATGAGGGCAAGGAGTCCTGGTTATTTAGCAAAAAGATAGGTTCCAGGCTAGAAAAATGTGGGGCTTTCTCTTTAGCTGCTTCCTAACAGTGGCTGGACTTTGTGATCTTTGCATTTGCTGTGTTTTGCTCTTTTGCTCAGTTGCTCATTGATTGCACAGGTTCTGTTTGGATGGTGTTTGAGTCTCACTGACTGCCCTTGTTCCCTTACATAATTACTTATCGAGTGGCTAATGCATCCTGGGCTCTGTGTTAGAGCTGGATAGATAATTGTGAACAAGATGGACATGGCTTCTGCCTTCATGGAGCTTGCGGTCTACTGGGGAAGATAGACAATGGAACGAGTAGTTATAATAATGCATAATGAGGGATATGAAAGAGAAAGTACAGAGTTCTACAGGTGCACATAACAGGGGAAGCAAAGATAATCTAGAGGTCAGAGATGGTCTACCTGGAAGGGACATGTAGGCTGAGACCTGAAGGATATGCAGAAATTTGCTAGTAAAAGTAAGGAAATACACCAGACATAAAGGACAGTGTGTATGAAGTTGTAAAATTGAGATTTTGGCATAGTTGAGTAACTGGAGCACAAAGTAGAGGGAGGAATAAAATGGAGGGCCCAGAGGGTTTCTGTTTCTTCCTCTCCCTTCCTATACCCTAAGGTATGAGGCAGGCATGAGGGAGGTGGGGAGAAGGTTTTGGTGGGTACAGAGATTTAAATTCTGGCGGGAGGAAATATTTCATTGGAAGTGGGGAGTTGGTCTCCAGAAATACATCATGGAAACAGGAATTGACTGACCCACAAAGGCAGAGAATTGGGGTTAAATTAGGATTAAATTATCCATATAGTGTGGGTGCTAATGTGGCTGGAAGGTAAAGTGAAGAAGGAACAAGAGAATATATGAATAATTTGAGTGGTATGTATAGAGAAAGGAGAGAAGACTTAAAAAGAACCTTGAAGGACATTGACATTTAGTTGGCAGAGGAAGAGTTGCAAAGAAGATTGAGAAGGAGAGACCAAAAAGAGAGCAGAAAAACTAGTACTGTGGTTTGTCACAGAAGTGTCAGGAAGAGAGTCTTTTCAGGGTTGGGACTCACCTCAGGACACAAAATTGAAGGGGGTGCCCAAAACCCCAGTAATTAAGATAAATAATATTTTAATGCAATATTAAAAAAACCCCTGAGTTAATGCAAAAGATCCATATGATCAAAACATCAAACTTTTAAATAGAGACAAGATCAGAATTATTGATTTTTTTGCCTCAGGCTCCAATAAGGCTTTGTACACTACTATGCTATTAGATTTAGAAATATTTTATATTTAGCAGTTTGTTATTTTGTTCATATAGAAAGAAGGAGTGATAAACTGTGTTAAATATGACTAAGAAGTCAGTCAAGGGATAGGTTGAAATGAGTCCATTGAATATAGGGGCAAGCTGTTGTTACTGGATATTTTTCTCTACCTTGTTTTAATAAAACATAATAGAGATTATATTATTGTCTCTGCAAACATAATCATCACCTCCTAAAAAGCTGAGTCCTTTTCTGAAGTAGGAGATTATATAAACACGAAAACATGTTTTTCTCCCTTACAACACCTTTTATTATGGGAAAATATATGTAGCAGAAACATTACCATCTTGACTGTCTTGGTGTACAGTTCAGTGATGTTAAGTACTTCATATTGCTGTGCAACCACGACCATCATCCATATTCAGAACTCTTTTCATCTTGCAAAACTGAAACTATGCCCAATGGAAAACTTTTTTAATTTAAAGTTTATTTTGTCTTATATAGAATAGCCACTCCTGCTCTCTTTTGGCTACTTTATGCATAGAATATTTTTCCATCTTTTCACTTCCAATTTATTAGTGTCTTTGGATCTAAAGTGAGTCTCTTATAGACAGTATATACTTGGATCATGTTTTTTTTTGTTTTGTTTTTTCATTCTGCCAATTTCTGTCTTTTGATTGGAGAATTTAATCCATTTACATTTAAAATAATTATGGATAAGGAAGGACTTCCATCATTTTGTTTTTGTTTTCTATATGCCTTATAGTTTATTTTTTCTCTCATTTTCTGTGCTAAGAGCTGAAATTAACCACAATTTACTGTCCAAGCCTTCCCTTGGAAGTTGCAAGCCTTCAATAGATTCTAGAGTTCCAAAAATAGTTACGTCGGACAGAATCTGCCAGTACAACTGTGATCTGGGCAGGAAGACAAATTCCCTATTCCACCATTTTTCCAGGATCCTCTCTCCCCAAACATATATTTAAAAATTCATAGTATCTTTCATAATAACTTTAAGGTGAAATAAAATAGTTTCTTATTTTTATGAATTACTCTTCAAACCTTCTCTGGATGGAACCATGTTCTTGCATAAATCCACGGATCACGCATATCTGAGGGTCAGAAATATAGGCTGGGGAGCCAGGTAAATAGGTATAATTGCTAAGCAGGTCCATGTTTACCTCTGAGAGAAATCAACTGCTATTTTATTTGTACATTTAGTAACTATTTGGGAGGCACTAGATTCACTGGAAATAAATTGCTTCCTGATGGGCTCTTCAGTTTGAAGTGCTTTGTGTAAATCAGTTGCTATTTACCATACAATCCCCAGACCCCTTTCTTATAAAGATATTTATCTATATTCCTTCTCAAGTGCTCTATTACTTTTTATTCAGATTGTACCTTAGGTGCTTTCATGCTTACATGCTATTTTTTTGTTCTGGTTTGGATACTTTAGGTGATTGGAAATCACTTGTCATATCCCAGCCATCTGTCCAAAATCTAAAGTGCTCCAGCTTCACCTGTCAGTGTGTCAAAAACTTAATCATACTTACAAGGTAAAAAAATTTGCATTTGTATCTCACGAACTCATCCTCTTGCTTTAGGATGACCAATCATGGTGCTTTGGCTGTGACTGTCCGGGCTTGAGCACTGAATGTCCTGTGTCTTAGTAAACCCCTTAGTGCTGAGGAAACCTGGACAATTGGTTACCTTATTTGGCCTAGAAATATATCCTGGATTCCTTTGTTAAAGCCACCTCCTTCTTTCTTTCAAGTCTAAGGGGAACAGGTGATTGCTGATTTTACATGTTCATGTTCTTGCTAAACTTCTGAGGATTTGTTCAAGGATTATGGTCATTCCTGGACTGCTGGCAGTTTAGAGTGAGTAGGGAGCTGAGAGATCTTGCAGCACAACCATCTCAGTTTACAGATGAATAAAATCTCAATTGCATTGGAAAGTTTTGGCCATCTTCACCCACTCTTGCTGCCATGGTACCAGATTTCTGCAATGTCTTCAAACATCTCCTTTCCCACTAATTAAAAACAGACGGTTATGTTGGAACATCAGCTACAGTAACAGGAAAAAGTAGCATTCGGTTAGCTTTAAATTGTCCAATAATCTTTTTCTAATGCCTCTATTTGCGTCATAGGCATTTTAACTTCCCTTGTGTCTAAAGTTCAATGTCTCTCATGGATTACTCATACTATCTGATGTGAAAATAAATATGGTCAGGTTAATTAGCATCAATTTTAATAAGATCCCAAAGTAATTCTATACAATGCTTCCTGGCAAGAAAGAAATTAAGCTTGATAACTGAGGTGATAGGATCTAAAATAGAAGCAATGAAAGGGGCACAAGTGAAAGAAAATAAGCATAGAAAAGGGAGAAAGAAATTGTGTGTGCTGTGTGTGATATACAGACAAAGTTTTCCTTACAAAATCACACAATGGGTCTTTGTTATTTTGCCTCCTAAGGAAGTCAGAGTCCAGTGGTTTTTCAAAAAGCAGACTGATCTCACAGGCTTGTTGAAAGTTCAAATACCTGGTTCCCATCCTTGACTATTCTGAATCAGTAGCTCTAGAGTGGAACCTGGGGATCTCTATTTTTAATAAACTTCAAAAGTGATTCAAATGCAATTGGTCAGTGGAATGATGTCTGGGAACCACCAAATGAAGCTCTTTGAAGAAGCTTTCCTATTTTTCACTCTGGGAAAAATACTTAATGGTCATTCCTCAGACTTCACTTTTTTTGAGATAGCAGGTATTACTATGCTTCCTTTAAAGTGAGGGAAATTGAGGAAGTTAGAGTCACAGTTTAATGTAAGAATGTGAGAAAATGAGGATTCACCCCTGCCCCAGTTTCACCCCGCAGAGTATATTAAGGTCCTGAAAATGAAACCTGCTCTAAAGAGCGAGGGTGATTTCCCCCAAAGGTTATGTGGGACTGTGTAAGGCAATTTGCACATTGTATGTTTGACCATAGTGAAGAGATGGAGTGGGGGAGCCTAGAAACTGCCCAAGAGTCTAGCATTTCAACCCTCATCTGACTCGTGCTGTAGAAATTGTCCAACCCTAACTGCGTGGAGGAGAATGACTGAAGTGCCTCTTGTTCACCAGCCACGCTAGAAGGATCTCTTGTTAAATGTTTACGTGGGCATGTACAAATACCCACATAGCCTGAAAAGTCCTCTGGGAAACTAACACAAGGCCCCAAGTTCTTAATTAGCAGAGTGGATGCCCCAGCCCTGTCACTTAATGGTATTGCAAAAGATGTGTTTGGCAATTAATTGGATGATCTGTAAAACTGGAATCCTGACCACTTGTGGTCATTAAAGATCCCAGGACACTTTCCTTATGGCAGGTGGAGTCCTGGAATATTTCCAACCCTGATAATTAAATTAGATTCTTCCCAGCTTCCCTTTATACTTTCAGTTTTACTCTGTTTCCTTTCTATCCTTAATTTCGGTGAACTTGTACATTAATAGAGAGCCAGTGGGTTCCATAGAGGACTACAGTATAGTAACACTGTCTCCTGACTTACGGAGTGATATCCACTGGGTTAGTGGTTGACAGGCACCCTTCGTACAAAAGGGAAGTTGTTGGATTGGTATCTGAAGAGATGTGGAACCACTCCTGAAAAATTAAGCCTGTTAAACATTCCAGCATATAATTAAAATTTTTGTCCAATTAGCTTTTAGAAGTGCTATTTTTTTTCTTTTCCTTTCATGGATATCTTTTTATAAACAAAGTAATTAGTAGGCGTATTTTATTAGCAGAATGAATCCATGTGTTTAATTAAAAAAACACACCAAAATATAAAAGGACTGATCTCATTCACTAGGATAGAGGTAGAGACAAGGACAGTGAGACATAGTGGGAACCAATTTGATGGCTTGAAATCTACTGATGCAGAATTTTACCTCAAGTTTCTTTATTATAAACAGTTAATCTGCTTCTGATCTTCTACTACATTTGTTCCAAAATGGAGTGGCTTTTAGGGCAGTATGTGCTCTCTTAATAGTTACATTCTTTTATTACAAGAAACTGTTTTATTAATACAAATGCTTTTTCAAGCAAATACAAATTCAGTGAGCTGTGTATTTACTGAAAATAGAGTTGTTATGCAAGGTGAGCAAACTCCTATATGTTATTATTTAGCAGGTTGTCTGTTTTAGGGAATTAAAATTCTCTCTGAAATGTTTTTCAAGAACGAGTGAAATTTTATTTTTAAATTGTGGATAATAACTTTCCATTTTAAAAGTATTCAACTCTGTTAATAGACCATACAGCCCTTCCTTTGGTATGCAGATTAACTCATACATATTCAGGAAAGTAAAATGTACTCCCCAGTTTCTATGGTTTGTCAACATTTGAGACTTAGTTGGAGACTGTTTTTGTTTACTTTTATTATTATTGTTAAACTAATTTTCTGTTTCAAATAATATATTTGATTCATAATTTCCTACTTCTAACACGGATGGGTCAACACACATACACACAATGTTTACAGCCTGAGAATTCTGTTACCATTTTCTGTGCATCTCTTCTCTAACCCACAATAAATAGTGCTTTACTTCAATTGGACAAAGAAAGAAAAAAAAAGATAGAAATCAGAAGATAGATACCAGCTGGTTTCATTATAAGAAAGCTGGTTTTATTATCAGGGTTAATGTGAGGAAGAATGTTTTAAGAGTGCATTAAAGGTTTTGTAAAAGTGTTTTAAGTATAAACATATTCCTGTAATGAAAATGTAGGTAACCCCAACAACATAGATAATAGTAAAGTATAATAACATAATTGGAAAGTGTATGTTTTGAGTGTTTATTATCTTTTTTTAATATACATTTTAACTATAAGTTTGTGTAATTTAATTTTTAATAATGGCTGTGTTTAACATTGACTTGTAAAATTTCTAAAACAATTGGTCCTTGCAATCAGGCATAAGTAGGTTCTAACATACCACCAGATACAATGCTGTTGGGTGGATTGGGGAAAACGAGGTTGGAAGTGGTATAAAACAGATAAATCTTCATTCCTTATAGCATAAAACAACATACAATGACTACATAAAAAATAAGTTTTTCCAAAGACTTTTATATCATTACTAAATTATTTAAATACTAGAGGCCCGGTGCACAAAAATTTGTGCACTCGGGGGGTGGGGGGGTGGGGAGGGGGGTCCCCCAGCCCAGCCTGTGCCCTCTCGCAGTCTGGGACCCCTTGGGAGATAACGACCTGCTGGCTTAGGCCTGCTCCCGGGTGGCAGAGGGCACGCCCAATCCCTAGGTGCAGCCCCTGGTCAGGCTAAGAGCAGGGCCGATTGGGGAGTTGGGGCACCGCCCCATCATGCACAGAGCAGGGCCGATTGGGAGGTTGCGATGCCACCCTCAGTCACGCTCAGGGTAGGGCCGATTGGGGGGTTGGGGCACCGCCCCCTGTCATACTCAAGGCAGGGTCAATGGGGAGGTTGCGGCGCCACCCCCTGTCACGCACAGAGCAGGGCCGATCAGGGGGTTGGGGCACTGCCCCCTGTCACTCACAGAGCAGGGCCAATCAGGGGGTTGGGGCGCTGCCCCCTGTCACTCACAGAGCAGGGCCCATCAGGTGGATTGGGGCTCTGTACCCTGTCACACACAGAGCAGGGTCGATCAGGGGGTTGGGGAGCTCCCCCCTGTCACGCACAGAGCAGGGCCGATCAGGGGGTTGAGGAGCTCCCCCCTGTCACTCACAGAGTAGGGCCGGTAGGGGAGTAGGGGCACCGCCCCCTGTCACACACAGCAGGGCGGATCAAGGGGTTGGGGCGCTGCACCCTGTCACACTCAGGACAGGGCCAATGGGGAGGTTATGGCTCTAACCTGTCACACACAGAGCAAGGCCCGTGGAGGGGGGTTGGGGCGCCACCCTCTATCACCCACAGAGCAGGGCCGATCAGGGGTTTGGGGAGCTGCCACTGTCACACTAGGGGCAGGGCCAATGGAGAGGTTATGGCTCTACCCTGTCACACACAGAGCAGGGCCCGTGGGGGGGGGGGTGGTTGGGGCACCGCACCCTGTCACACACAGAGCAGGGCGGATCAGGGGGTTGGCGTGCTGCACCCTGTCAAATACAGAGCCGCAGGGCAATCAGGGGATTGGGGAGCTCCCCCCTGTCAGGCACAGAGCAGGGCTGATCAGGGGGTTGGGGCGCCTTCCCCTGTCATGAACAGAGCAGGGCGGATAGGGAGTTTGTGGCCCCGCCCCCTGTCACACACAGAGCCGCAGGGCGATCAGGGGGTTTGGGCGTGAGAAGCCAGAAGGGCAGCAGGAGGCGGGTCCATCCTGTCTCCCTTCCTTCTCACACCACCAGCCTTCAGCTAAGAGCCAGACCAAACCAGCAGCAGAATGAAGGTTGTGGCCCCGCCCTCTGTCACACACAGAGCCGCAGGGCGATCAGGGGGTTTGGGCGCTGCCCCCTGTCACGCTGATCCCGGTGCCGGGAGCCTCGCTGCTCTGCTGATCCCGGTGCTGGGAGGCATATTACCCTTTTACTATATAGGATAGAGGCCTGGTGCATGGGTGGGGGCTGGCTGGTTTGCCCTGAAGGGTGTCCTGGATCAGGGTGGGGGTCCCCACTGGGGTGCCTGGCCAGTCTGGGTGAGGGGCTGAGGGCTGTTTTCCGGCTGGCGAGTAACTGAAGCTCCCAACTGCTCCTTGTTTTCTTTTCTTTTTTTTTTTATTCTGGGCCAGCTTTAGCTCTGAGGCCTCGCTGCTGAAAACATCGATACAATGTTGCGGTCCGGCTGGCTTTCAGTCCGGCTGATTTCTGGGGTTTTGTTTAGCTTCTTATTTGCAACATAGTACATAGTTGCTAAGAGTTGCAGCTGAGAGGCCGGCAAGTTAGGTGGGGAACGTTGGAGTCCGCAGTCACTGAAGCAAGCAAGCCTCCCTGCTCACTTCAGTGCATGGCTGCCGGCCGCCATCTTGGCTGACAGTTAATTTGCATAAGGATATGCTGATTAGCCAATGGGAAGGGTAGCGGTCGTACGCTAATTACCATGTTTCTCTTTTATTAGTGTAGATGATTATAGGGAGAAGGATGGGAGGCTAACGGGTCATAGGACAGGACAAAGCTTTTATTGGAAACTTTTCAGTTAACATTTAATCCCGAGTATGTACACAGTTGAAAAAAAACCCCACAGAAACAAAATAACTAGTGAAAAAAATGGTTTAATACTATAGACATTTTGAAATAGTGTGAGATGGTGCTATTCCTCATGTGTCCTGTTGTGCTCACTGCTCTGGTCTATCAACAAGGAAAATGATCTAGTTCACTATTTGAGGTTCTTTTGCATCAATTTATTCTAAGGATCTAAAATTTGATATAACCATTAGATATTTCTGACTGAGCTCATTTTAGCTGGTGTTTGAAAATTGGCTAATTTTTTATTGAAACTGTCAATTGGGACAAATTGGAATGTCTAATTTGCTGCTTTCTTCTGGCAGTCACTAAACCCTTATAATTTAGGCCATTGTCAGTGCACTAGGATTTTAATGAGGCAGCTGAATCCCCTGTTTCTGTACACGGCTTTAACATCTCTATATGCTTATTTGTGTGGTGGTAGCACTTTAACAGTCTGCTTTCCCAGAGGACATATAAACAGTCTGGTAACTTGATATATGATGTAACCATAAGACACATACCAGTTAATCAAATGTCCTACATCCACCCACACCTTCAAGACCTGTCTGGTAAGTGAGTGCATTGTAAATTCTGTTCATTCCTCTCTGATCAGGTCAGGTGCTTTTGTTTCTTCTTTCTCATTTCCACACGACTAATTTCCATTCCTATCACCTCAGTTTGGTATTATTGCACTGACCTCCTAACACATCTTTCTACTTCCAAACTCTAGCATTCAGTCCATTTTGAACAATATCACTAAACTCATTTTCCAAAAATATTGCTTTAATGTCCCTCCCATGCTCAAAAATCTTCAGTGGTTTCATTCCCCCGCCCCCGCTAAGATAAATTCACATAATCAGACCAGTAATCTCCAAAGAGAGGTGGGTAGAATAAGACACACTTATGTATTTCATTCTTTAATCATATTTTTTGATCCACAAAAATAATGTGAATTCTCAGGATTCTGAACAAAGTATATCAATTAGCAACATAAAAGGGGAATGTTAGCAATAGCCTGGGTATATCCAGGAGATGTGAAAGAAAATCCACTGGAATATAGAAAAATGTAGCAGAATTTTTAAATTCCTGTTTCTACATTATATAAATAACTATGCATATTTTTAAGTAAGAAAAGAAAAATTAAACTTTACCTTCAGGGGTAGGAAAAGGTAGGTTTGCATAATACAAATAAATAATGTAATAGTAAATAATAATATAAGAATAAATTGTGTTTCATTGTAATCACAACTTTAACCTATTTTTGCACTTCACTATACAGATTGATACAAGAACTGCCTTTCAGGCTGTGTGTCAGATGATCATGTTACTCATGGCTTCTACGTTATCTTGAAATAATAGTTGAAGTTTCAAAGTACTTAGAAGATACCCTAGTTTCTTGGGTTAGTTTCCGGCATATGGTGATGTTTTTCTATTTAGATGTATTTAGTTATGGTTTTATTGATTTGTAGTTACATGAATGGGCAAGTGGCTTAATTAAAAAGACTTCAGGAAAGAAATCACAGATTAAAGAGAATAGTAACTGCAAATATAAGAGAACAATAACAAAAAGGCCAACTGTTACTTCTACTCTTAGTTTACACACTTTGTAAGCTACATTATGCAATAATAATATTGCAAGTAATCAACTCGGACAAGAACTTGGTCCAAATGATTTAAATTTAAATTACTGAAATGACTATTTGAAATAGGAATTCATGTCTTTATCTATACTAATAAAAGGGTAATATGCTAATTAGACCAGATGTCTTCCGGACATCCTTCCAGACAAAGTCATCCTTCTGAGGTAGAGGCAGTTAGGGGATCAGGCCGGCAGGGGAGAGCAGTTAGGGAGATCAGGCTGGCAAGGGAGAGCAGTTAGGCAGTTAGGGGGATCAGATCAGCAGGCAGAGGCGGTTAGGGGCAATCAGGCAGGCAGGGAAGCAGTTAGGGGCAATCAGGCAGGCAGGCAGGTGAGCGGTTAGGAGCCAGTGGTTCCAGATTGCGAGAGGGATGTCTGACTGCCGGTTTAGGCCTGATCCCTGCCAGTTTAGGCCCCTAACTGCTCCTCTGCCAGCCATGATCCCCCTAACTGCCTAATTGCTCTCCCCTCCTGGCCTGATCCCCCTAACTACCTAACTGCTCTCCCCTCCTGGCCTGATCCCCCTAACTGCTTAACTACCACCTTCTCCCTTCTCCTGCAGTGCCGGCCTTTTCACATTCTCTCTTCTCGCGGGGTGCCCTTCTCCTGCAGTGCGGGCCCTTTTCCCTTCTCCCTTCTCCCTTCTCCCACGGCACCGCCTTCTCTCTTCTGCCTTCTCCCTTCTGCCTTCTCCTGCTGTGCCTTCTCCCGCAGCCTCTGCAAAAGGGACCACAGTGCTGGACCGGCCTTCGGCCCTTGCAGCTGCTGTGGCTTTGTCTGGAAGGATGTCTGATCTAATTAGCATATGACCCTTTTATTAGTATAGATTTGTGATTCCTGGAAGAATTTTTACAGACAAGCTTCTGGTTCCATAATTTCAAACCTTGCTTCTTTCCACTTCCACAGTTTTGACCCTGCACACTATAGAACACACTCCTCTTGCACCTCGATGTCACAACCACACAGGAGTCAGTGGAGTGGGCAGGAATATTCCTGGGAGGCATCTTCTGCTGGGATGGCTAGTGATAACCAAAGTCCCCATGGAGGAGCCTAGGAACCTTAGAAATATATTCCATTACATATATCCTGTATGTCCCATATGGAGAAAAGCCATATGAGTGTAGTGATTGTGGGAAGTCTTTCAGCCAAAGCTCTAAGCTAATTGACCACCACAGTGGTCACACTGGTGAAAGGCCTTATCAGTGCAGTGAATCTGAGAAGTTTTTAGACAGAGCTCTTACCGTTTCTGACACCAGAAAAGCACTGTAACAAAGCGAATGTGGGAAAAACTTTGGACAGGCTTTCTCTTTTTTTCTTTTTTCCCATTAAGCTAAATGTACTCCCAAGTCTGCTTTTATTTTTTTTTGGATTCCAAAACTGCTTGCAGCCACTTATGCCCTATCTAACTCAAAGGAAGAGTAACAGAAGGAAGTCAGAATGGAAAGAAACAACAGTCTTAATTGTGGTAAAGATATCTTACCTTTATCTCACCTCTGCAACCTTTCCTGACACATGATCGTGTGGATATATTTCAGGGGAGATGCTCATGCAGGTGAAGGGTCCTGAACTTGATTTAAGCTTCATGGTAAACTGATCTCTATCTTCAGAAAACAAAGCTATTTTAATGGTGTTTAAAGGCATTTAACACAATAAAATATAGACTGTTGCAGAACTAAAATGATAAATTCTCTAGAGAGTCCTTCCTTAGTTAAAAATGAAAAACAAAACACTCACATATTTTTTGCCAGGTATGTCAGCCAGTACAATAAATTATCAAAATGAGATGAGGTCCCAGCCAGATGGCTCAATTGGTTGGAGCATTGACCGGTACACCAAAAAGGTTGCAGGTTCGATTCCTGGTCAGGGCACATACCTAGTTTGTTGGTTCAGTCAGTTGGGGTGTGTAGCGGAGGCAACTGATTGATGTTTCTTTCTCATATTGATGCTTCTCTCTCTCTCCCTTCTCCTCTATCTGAAATCAATAAATATATCTTTGAGTGAGGATTTTAAAAAAATGAAATAAATATAGAGCCAGACTTTTGAATTGCCATGTTATTTAAAGACTGGTAAGAAGTATCTTAAATCACATTGTTGTCATTTAAAATATTGATGTTTTCCACAGATGACAAAAAGAATTTTTATACCATAAATACAAAAAATTAATGTTATTTCATCCTTTAAAAATAAAGTGCATAATCATATATCAACTTGTACATGCACACATACATGTTGGGAGGTATGCTCATAATCTAAGATGCACAATTCAAAACATTTGGATGTCATTGAATTAGGCACTAAGAACCTCAAAATTTGACCCCATAGGACCCCATCTCTTTTGCTAGCCTGAATATTCCCATGCCCTAAAACAATTCTTTATATTCCCATCTCAATGTCCTTATCCAAGTAAATCCTATCCCATTTTCCAACCTGGCATATCCCCTTTCCTTCTGGCACATTCTCTTATCTATCTTCAAGGACCTGTTCTTTAAACACTCACTTGGCTTCCTCAGTTTTTAGAGTTCTCTCATTTTGTTAAATAAATAGTACTTATTTATTTTTAGCAGGCCCATAGCACCAAGTGATAGCATACTTTAAGGCACCTCTTTTATTGTATTACTTGTTTTAATGCATTTATATCTTATTTTGCAGGTTCCCAAAGGCAAGACCTCTCTCTTGCACTTTTGTATTCCCACAATACCTAACACAAGTCTAGGAAGCTAATAGATTCTCTATGAAGTTTTCTGAAATCAATACCTGTTTTGGAAAAAAGAATCAAGTTAACGGGAGATATCTTTGGAGTTCACAAACCCTCTGTTGGGAGAGGGTGTGTGTGAAGGCAGTCACAATGGCAGCCTTTGTCTTCCCAGTGACCCCGTGGGAGGAAGCTCTCTCCTTTACACTCGTCTCTCACGCTGAGAATATAGTCCTTATGCTGGATAAGTAAGTGGTGTACAGTAGAATCTCAAACTGTGACACTAAAGGGAAAGAGTGGCTTTATTTGGAGTCACAATGTGATTAATATATTCTCTTTCCCAAACTAGATGATTTTACCTCCTCAACAATGTTTTTGCCTTATTCATCATTAGATCATGTTCACTAACAATGGCAAGATGGGAAGGGGGCATCTGTCCATCTCACACTAGTTTGGCATCTCTGTAGAAGGAAACAAATTGATAAAAAATAAGTCCTGTTTCTTTGTTGAGTGTCCTTTGGAGCTTGGCTCTTTGGAAGTGCAGGCTCACTGTCCCCCTGAAGATGTTGGTTCGTTTTAACAGCAGAGGTCCTCCTTGCTTAGCAGTCCTCTGGAGGAAATCTGCTAATCCAGGAACTACTCACTCTAAAAGCCTGAGATAGTTGGAACTGCATGATTTAATAAGATGATTAAAAGCCACTGTCTGTGCTAAAACTGGGTTTAGGATGTCTTTTCATCGAAACACATGCCAATATCTCAAGGTTCTAATTAGCTGCCAATCAGGGTAAAAAGATCAGAACAAGCAGCACTGAATTACTGTGTGGAAGTATATGCAAATCACTTGGGTTAAAGCAAAGAAAGAATTTGTACTTTCGGGAGTAAAAAGCTACATTAATCTAGAATTATCAAATGCTGGTAGATATACTCTTGACCTTGTCATGAGGCCAGACAGAAGAATTCTGTGGTCTAGAGCCCACATTTCCTGAACTCTGCTAAAGCATGCGGGCTCTAGTGTGGCAGGTTCCATCTGAGTCACAGGGAGTGGAAAGAACCAAGCCTACACGAATCTGAGTGCGTCTGGGGTCCCAAGCTCATGGGATTGGGACACGTTCTACCCTGTGCCACCCACCTTTTCCCATCTGTATCTACGTCCTACTGTGTTATCACAAGCTGCAGATGGAGCTTCCTGTGCCATTGTTAATTATTATTATTATTATTTTTATCTCTTCACCCATAATGTCTCTAAATCTCCTGGCATTGGAACTGTTGTCTTTGTTGGAAAGAAATGATAGCCTCTGAGATGGTGATGGCAGCACTGCTTTGTGAACAATGTGGCTACTATTTGAGTTTTAAAAAATAATAATTATGTCCTGACACTAAAAAAGTAAATTTCTTTGTAATTAGTTCTCGTGTTTAGAATTGCTTTGAAATTCACTAGGGTTTTCCCTTTAAACAAGGAGAAAAGACTCAGTTTGTTTCCCTTGTTTGGGGTCCTTTGGGATGAAAAGCTCTATGGAACTGTAAGCTGTTATTAATCTGCCCCTTCTCCAGAATATGCCGACGGGGGCTCTGAAATATATATCAGCTGAATGTCTGTCTTGGTCAAAGGAAACTGCAAAATTATTTTTCAGCATGTACTTTGAATTTGCCTAAAGCCTGTCTATTTCATAGAAATAGAAGTGACATTCTGTGCCTGAGGCATCTACTGTTTTTTTTTTAATATTTTTTTTTATTGATTTCAGAGAGGAAGGAAGAGGGAGAGATAGAAACATCAATGATGAGAGAGAATCATTGATTGACTGCCTCCTGCACACCACACACAGGGGATTGAGCCTGCAACTGAATCGTGGGGATCCAACCATGACCTCTTGGTTTATAGGTCAACGCTCAACCACTGAGCCACGCCAGCTGGGCCACCTGCTGGATTTAATAGTTACAATCAGGTTCATTCAACCATATAGATGCTACCTCCTAGATAATACCCAATGCTTTTCTCTAAGTGGTTTGTATAGCAAGGGTGGGGAGTGGTTTAGGTTCTGCCTGGATGCAAAAGGATAAGCCCTGCAGGTTTCCTCCAAAGCTTTGCATTCCGTAACAGCACCGTGCTGACTGCTGAATCCTTCGTTGCTTGTAGGTATTGACTAGTAAGAGGAAGAGAAAGTCACCATGTCTTATCTCATGTAGCTTTACCAGCTGTGTGCTTAGTTGCCATTTTTGAGAAATACTTCCTTTTCCAATGTTATGTTACAGCTGGTGTGGACTGATCCCAAACTATCCAGAAATCATGGTCTCTACTCCCATTGCCCTCTGTGGGATATTAAGAACTTACATGTGTGTATCAGTGTGTTGGCCACTGCATAAGCAGGACAGAGTGACAGCTCAAGACGACCCCAATGGAGGTGGACGTGTGGAAAGGGTGGTGGGAACTAGCAACCGTTGAGCACCACAGGAAGGGACAAGGCTACAGATTTGCATGCGTATCAGTTAACGTAAGTGGATTTGGTGAATTGCCATGTTTACCAGGGTGATATTTGTGGAAATTTGGGGTGCTTTCATTATAACTTGGAAAGGAATGAAAACTCTAGAGCTCTTTCTAGTTCCCTGTCTCTGAACTCCGAGAGGATTTTAGGAGCCTCAGTAGCATGGAAAGCATCAGGACATCGTCCTGTCAAGGCCCCACTTGGTATTAGTCCTAAGTAGGTCTGTGAAGCTAAATCTTCACCGTGTGCTAGTTGACTATTCTCACCAAAACCCCAGTGGTTTAAACAATGATTATTTATTTGTTTGTAATTCCTTGGTCTTTGTTTTCTTTGCTTTTCAGTTTTCAATGATTCTATTGATATAGCCTCTACCGTAGAAATTCTCTCCTCAGCCATGTCTAGTTTACTAATAAGCCCACTGAAGGCATTCTTCATGTTCTTTACTTTGCCTTTGATCACTATCATTTCTTTTGGTTCTTTCTTAGGATTTCCATCTCTCTGCTTACACTGCCCATCTATTCTTACATGCTCTCTACTTTATCTATTAGAGCCCTTTGCATATTAAATCATAGTGTTTTAAAATTTATGGTCTAATAATTCCACGACCCCATGCCATGTCTGGTTCTGATGACTGCTCTGTCTCTTCAAATTGTGTTTGCTTTTTGGTATGCCTTGTAATTTTGTCTTGATAACTGGGCATGATGTACGGGTAGAAGGGACTGCTATAAACAGGCCTTTAGTAATGTGGGGGTGAGATGTGGGGGAGGCGAAGTGTTCCATAGTCTGTGAAGAGGTCTCAGTCTTTTAGTGAGCTTGTGCCTCGGGACTTTGCAAAGGCTTCTTGGCCCCTCCCCCGCCACTCCCTCCCCCCAGGTCCCAGGTGGGTCAAGATGGCTAGAGCAGGCTGGAGTTGGGATTTCCTTTCCTCCAAGAAAGTTAGGTTCTGATAACTAATTTCTCCCGAGGACAGGCCTTGTTAAGAACAAAATAGAAAAGACATATGTACCTCCATGTTCATTGCAGCATTATTTACAATAGCCAAGACATGAAAACAACTTAAGTGTTTACTGATAGATGAATGAATAAAGAAAATGTGGTATGCTATGTACAATGGAGTATTATTCAGTCGTAAAAAATAATGAAATCTTGCCATCTGTGACAACACGGATGAAATGTAAAGGCATCATACTAAGTGAACTAAATCAGATAGAGAAAGACAAATATCATATGATATCACTTACATATGAAACAAAAACAAAACAAAATAAAACCACGCTCACAGATACAGGGAAAAGATTGGTGGTTGCCGCAAAGTAGGGGCGGGGGGGTGGGGGGGGCGGCAAAATGGATAAAGAGAGTAAAAAAGATACAAACTTGCAGCATTGTATGCGGGAAACGTATTTATACGTTTTACGTTGACTGTAAGAAGTAGAGCCACCTGTTCGCGCGCGATAAAAACTACCCGCAAACAATGTATTAACTAGATTATTGTGGTGATCATTTTTCAGTGTACACAAATGTCAAATCATTAAGTTGTATACCTAAAACTAATATACTGTTGACTATCAATTATCCCTCAATTTAAAAAAGAAGGAAAAAGAGCAGTGCTCTGGCTGTTTCCAAATGCTTCCTTTTCCTCTCGCCAGCTGTTTACTATGGGAATCTGGTTGAGCTCTTGGAGGCCAATCTCACAATATTGTGGGGCCCCCCCATGACTGGGTCCCCTTGGAATCTGTAGCTCAGAGTTGTCAGCAACGAGCCTCCAGCTCAGGGGCAGGTGAGGTTTTCCTCCGCAGTGCCCGTTCCTGCCGCAGCTTCCTTGGCGTCTGGTGAATTGTTATGTTCTACCTTCTCCTGTTGGTCCCTCCAGTCTTGGGGCAGCCATTTGCCCCTCTCCTACAGACTCAAGAGGAGTTTGTGAGTCTGTTCAGCTTTTTCTTTGTTGTTCGGACAGAATGGGGATTTCCATGCCGCTGACATGCGGAACCTCTTTCTGGGGCCCAAATCCTGTTCTCAATTTTTCTCCCTGCCTTCTGTGGAGGGTTTGTCCCTCCCACTCCACGTGCTTTCCCAGCCATCCTCTCCATACCGCTGATGGAGAATTCTCAATCAATACAGACTGGATTGTGCTGTTTGAATGGAAGGAAGCCCAGAGACCGAGGTTCTCCCCCTCTGTCCTGTGGCCAGCATGGCCGAGCCCTCCGGGAGCGCTGCTGGGCACATCAGCGGCTCCTCATTTCTGATCCCGGTATTCTGCAAAGTCTTTGAAGGCTGCGCTGCCCCAGGGCTGAGTCAGTCACTGGGGACCCAGTCCTATCTCCCCAGTGGAGAAGGGCTGGTGTGTAGAGAGCTTAGTGGTGACTTGTGGGCCGGCCTCAGGAAAGCCAGCAAGCTCTGTCTCCTCTGTGCGCACTGGCTGGGGCCTCCAGCTCTTCCAGAGCCGGGACGATTGCATTTCTCCTGCAGGGGTGACAGGAGGCTGGGGACCATGGTCAGTGTGTGCTGGGGATGACAAGTGCTGGGAGTCCATTGCTGAGCTCCAATAGGCCTGGAAGTAACTACAGAGGAATAAGGTCGCTCTTCCACATGGTGGCTCACGTCTTAGCCTGAGTCCCCTGGTATTTAAATCCTGTCTCATCTTCACCAGATCCCAGAGGTAAATACTCGACTTCTTTGTGTTGTTGAATTGTTGAAGCCCAGCCAGTCTCCTGAAAGAACTTAAAATTTTGGACTCAACTGAGATGCTCAGCACTTTTTGTGTTGTTCTGATTACATTTTCAAACCCTCAGAGCTTCTCTCCTTGGCGTTCACAGTGCTGTGGAGACAGGCCCTAGGGGAACCATAAGATCTTGCGCCCCCTTTTCTCACCTATCATCTGTCCCTTTGAGGGGTAGCTTTGGAAGCTAGCACAGCTAAGCTGCCTGTGGGCAAACCTCCTTTTAATGTTTCTGGACCCAACATTAATCTCATTTCAGCAGGGGCTTAAGCTGGGTGCTCTGGGGCTGGGAACTCAATACTGAGCATGTCCTCAATCACCCAGAGAGCAGCAGAACTGCAGTCAAGCCCGATGCTGTTAGAGAGGAACCCTCACGCCTCGCTGAATGTGTTTTCTCACCAAGCTTATGTGGGAGTGTATGATTTTCGTTCTCTTGAGAGAGAACCAGGAGTCCACCTGCCACTGGGAACAGATTAGAGTAGAGCTAAACATTGCTCCTTAGCAACCACTGCAGAGTTGGTGTTGGGGATGGGGGGGTGGGGTGGGTTGCCTGTAAACCCCGTATGTGATGTACACGATCCTCTTAGGGGTCCTCTGGGAGGGGCCATCTGAGATGCCAAAGTGGATTCAATTCAGTTACGGTTTCGTATTTTTAAGAATCAGTATATTGCAGGAGCAAAGGTTCTTCTCTTTGAAACACCGGTTCCTCCATGTACCAATTGTGTAACCTTAGTTACATAATCTCTTGGGGGGGTCTCAGTTTTTTCATTCTGAAATATGTGGTAACAATAGCACCTACCTCAAGGGATGCTGCGTGGGCTAAATGAGATGATGGTCTGGCATGTAGCAAACCCCCGGTAATCCCTGAAATAATGACAACTAAAATGCTAGCATTTGTGAGTGTGTGTGTGTGTGTGTGTGTGTGTGACTTAGTGTAAGTCTGGCGCAGTCTTAAGCATATTTACATGTTTTTTTAAAAAAATATATTTTATTGATTTTTTACAGAGAGGAAGGGAGAGAGATAGAGAGTTAGAAACATCGATGAGAGAGAAACATTGATCAGCTGCCTCTTGCACACTCCCCACTGGGGATGTGCCCGCAACCCAGGCACATGCCCTTGACCGGAATCGAACCTGGGACCCTTCAGTCCGCAGGCCGACGCTCTATCCACTGAGCCAAACCAGTTTCGGCATATTTACATGTTTTATATACAAAAAGCCTATGTTACTATCTATCAGCAGACTACTGTTGGGTAGTAGATGAGGAAGCTGAAACTTTTGTTTGAATCCAAAGCCTATGTTCTAGTCTTGGCCATTCTCTATGTCCTGGTAACTTCTTCCCATTAAACTATAGGAATCCTGGAGAGGAAGATAACGGAATGACCAGTCTGGCACCCTGACCAGTTCATGCACCAATTTCCAAGTTGCAGTTAGTCTCTGACTTAAGCTTAGATCTGGCCCCGACTCCAGTCTAATCAAGGAGAATAGTAGCTCTAGGCCAAGAGGCAGCATACTGCTGACTCTGCTCTGACTCTCCAGCATAGCTGTGATAGAAGCCTCCAACTTGAACCCAAGTTCTGATAACTGGATCTCTGTCATATTTCTTTCTGTTCCCACCTATACTCCACCCTGAACCTTCATTCCTCGGGAGTCATCCTCCACTGATTGCCAGTCCATGAAACTTCTTGATCCTGATCACGTATCTATCTAGACATCTGGAAAACAGTCTATTTTCTGGCCAGGATACCTGACTAGTATTCCTCCCATGGCATAGAAAGGGTTGCTTCCTGGATTAGCCTCTTAGCCTGAATGGATCTTCATTCATTCATTCAATAATATTTAACGAGCTTGATTGATTACAAGCCTCCTGATACCCACAGGTCCTTTCATCACCCTCCCTTTTAGAGCCTCGCCTGAACAAACCCTCATTTCCCCTGAGAAATAGCTCCTGGTTCTGCAACAACTTCATTCTTATTTGCTTTCTGCATATTTTGTGGACATTCAACAATCTTAGGATAGAAAATTCTCAAGTGGTTGTTACCTGTCCCCTTTGGAAACTTGAGCTCTGAGGGCAATTCTAACCACTGAAAAAAGAAGTGGAGATAAATAAAGGTGCTGCAGTTGAGGTATGCAGAGAAAAACGCTCCTGTTTCAGGTTTGTTTTGCTCACAAACTTAAAGGCACAGGATCACTTTAATAGGACGTTTTATGAAATAGGCCCCAATACTTTGGTTGGCAAGGGTGGCTCCTAGCACACACAGAAAATGGCCTAGGTATTTGCTCTTTTGCTGATATTAGACTCCAATAAAAAGATCTTGTTAGTTTTTTAATATAAGACTGTTCCATGGAAAATGGGGGCGATAGAAGAGGGTATAGAGGGATAAATGGAGATGGAAGGAGACTTAACTTGAGGTGGTGAACACACAATACAATATACAGATGATTTATTATGAGATTGTACACCTGAAACCTATATAATTTTATTAACCAATGTCACCCCAATAATTTTTTTTAAAAAAGAATGCTTTATGGATATATTTGCCAAATTGACTTCTATATTTAACAGTGTCATAGCAGGGCTCCAAAAGGCACACTTCATGCGTTATGTCAGTGTGGCCTTGGAATGACAAACCAGGTAGTTAAGTTGATGAATGGAGAGTATGTTTAGTCACCACTTCAAATAAAAGGATGTCAGAGGGGTTGATAAATAAACTCTTTCGGGAGGCCAACGTTATCACCCTATTAAAATATTAACACTATCCATTCCCTGGCTGCCTCACTAATCAATTCCTTTTTCATACTAATTTAGTTTCTAGGCCAGGCTGGTTTCCCAAGCTTGCCCAAGCAAACAAGATAAACCACACGTGGCAATCACATCAAGCGATGGTCCTGGTTAGTGTCAACTCTCTTGCAAAACTCCAAGTAGAGCTTATGGGACAGGATTTCCTTAGAAGAGAAATACAGGTGCAACCAAGGGCACAGCGAGACTTTCCTTCTTTCCAGTTTGAGAAATCAAAGCATTATTAAACCTCACGCCATTCATCTTATCTCCACGGATCTGTACAGTCAGTGGGCAAAGTTCTCCTGAACAAGCATATCGCAGGGTTCACAGATTATCCAAACACGATTTCTTCTCTGTACTGATTGTATCCTTCCCTGCCACCTTTGTCACAGTGATTCACACTTCCCTGCCAGGGAAACTGAAGTTTTTATTTTTATTTTGGTGGGGTACATTGGGGGTCAGAGGAGAGCGTACAGGTTAAAAAAAATCAGTGAAACAATGATGGATCCATCTTCTCAATTTAACCACCAGGGGTCATCCAGTTGGGAGGGAAGCAGTGATTAATTCAAGCTAAACTGCTTCTTTTTGGGATAGTTGAGGTGCTTGGTTTTTCCCTTTCCTTGGACTTCTCGTAAAACTATTTTTAAAATGGGTTGTTTTGGAACGCCTCGTAGCATCTAATGAGAATCAATAAAATCTCTGTTAATGACATCCAAGTTTATAACTCCAAGTTTGACTTCTCTTTGATGCCCAGACGTCTGTATTTAATTGCCTTGGATTTCCACTTGGATTTGTAATAGACATCACAAACACATTGCTTTGATTTTCCCTCCCAGGCCGCTCCTCCCTGCCCCTAACCCCCCCATCTCGTTGAATGGCACCATCCACATTTCACTAAGTTTGCTCAGGCCCCGAACCTAGGACTAATTCTTGATTTCCTCTCTTTCTCACTTCCCCACAACTTGGCGATCCGCTGGTTTACTTTGAAAATGGGTATCAAATACGACCACTTCTCACCTCCTTTGCTATCAGGGTAGTTCAATGCACCATCAATCATCTCTCACCTGGACAACTGCAAAACGCCCAAACCTCCACTCTTGCCCCCTTTAGTATTATCTATAGCCAAAGTGATCACACAACTTTTTTGCTCAAAATCCTTGAGTGGCCTCCTGTTATATTTAGAATAAAAGCTAAACCTCTTACCATCTCTGCAAGGCCCTTACGATCTTTGTAGGCTCATTTTCTGCTGGTCTTTCCCTCATTCACGCTGCTCTAGCCACATGGCCTCAAACGTTTCAAGATCCTCCCATCTCAGAGCTTGCGTTCTTGCTGTGTTCTCCTTGGACTGTTCTTCCCTCGCACGTTCCTCTGGCTTGTTCTCTCAGTTCATTTGGGTCTCACCTCAAGTGTCTTCACCCCTTCAGAAATATCTTCTTGACCACCTCGCCATAAATAAGTTTTAAAATGGTGTTTATATTTTGTGTTCCCTACTGGCAATCAGTTCCAAGACACCAGGGACCTTGTCTGCCTTCCTCATCAGTATCCTCAGCACCTAGACAAGAGCTTGCAACGTATTAGTGCTTAGTAAATATTGAAAGAAAGACTGTATCCATTTGTATACTAGTATATAGTGTACTGGGAACTCAACTGGAGAGAATTAGATGCATTAAAGATCAGCAAAGCTCTCAAGCCAGGGTTCAATGTTTGGAGACTAGAAGGAGAGTGAACAAGGAAGGAGTTAGTACTGGTTGCTTAGGTAGCTACATTTTAACCCTTTCCATCTTTTTTTTTTTAAATCCTCATATGAGGATATTTTTTTCAGAGAGAGTGGAAAGGAGGGAAGTGGGAAGTGAGAGAGAGAGGAAAAAACATCTATGCATCCACATCGACTGGTTGCCTCCTACACCAGCCCCGCCTGGGGCAGGGAGCAAATTGCAACCCAGGTACATGCCCTTGGCTGGGAATCAAACCTGAGATCCACTTAGCCACACTGGCCAGGGCTAAGCTTTCCCATATTTTAATCAAAAGGTTTAAATTAAACTAAAATAACACTTAGTTTTTATATTTTAAAATATATTTTTATTGATTTCAGAGAGGAAGGGAGAAGGAGAGAGAGAGAGAACATCAACGATGAGAGAGTTTTGTTGATTGGTTGCCTCCTGCACACCCACTACTGGGCATTGAACCTGCAACCCAGGCATGTGCCCTGACCGGGAATTGAACTGTGACCTTGTGGTTCATAGGTCAACGCCCAACCATTTAGACACAGCAGCTGGGCTAAAATAACATTTATTGATAATTTATTATGTCCTAAGCATGAGAGCAGGGAATACAAAAGTTGCATTTCAAATGGCCCCAAACACGTATATCGTGTGTGTGTGTGTGTGTGTGTGTGTGTGTGTGTATGTATGTAAGAGGAATAGGTCTTTATCAAAAAGGAGTAAGGAAACTTCTTCAACAAATTGCAGGTAGTCATTGCTTCAGAATCAGAACTAATGCGTAGAAAAGGTATAAGATAGTATGTGGTTAGAGTAGCGATTTCAACTGGTGTGCTGCAAGAATTTTTCAAATAATGCAATACCTATTTAGTCAAGGATCCTGATCTCTTTTCCCAGAGCTTATCAAATGAAAAAAATGACAGCAGCCAACACAATAGCCATCTGGTGTGAATTAATCAAAATTATACCATTTATTTTGGTGAGATTGACCAAAAGTATAATATATTTTTTGGTGTGCTGCAGAATTTTAGTAATTAGTTTACCTGTGCCATGAGATGAAAAAGGTTGAAATCGCTGGGTTAGAGTATAGCTCTAGGACAGAGCTTCCCAGTGGACCCGCCAGTTACAAGTGTGCTTCATGAGCAGCCCCCTCCTTTTGCTAAATCCTGAACAAACCTATTAGAACTACAATTAAACTCTATGCATAAGAAAGAGTGGAAAGCATTTAAGCAATATATTTAAAACAGAGGAGAAACTGATGTGTTTTGGAATCTGTTGAGGTAACCTTTCTGGGAACTTGTGGGGCCATTTCTGGGTACCCATGGCATTCAAACTCAACCATGGTTCTTGCTGCCCCTCTGTTTTATGATGAAACTAGAGGCCCGGTGCATGAAATTCATGCACGGGTAGGGGCCCTAGGCCTGGATGGCAATCAGGGCTGATTGGGGCCTTCGGCTGCCTGCCGAGGCCTTCCTTCTCTGGCTGCCAGCTGCTGGCTGGGGCCTTTCTTCATTCTGCACTGCCCCCTGATGATCAGGGCACATCATAGCAAGCAACCAGTTTCCTGGTTGAACTCCCAAGGGGACACTTTGCATATTAGCCTTTTATATATATAGATAGTATCTCAGAGATATTACCGATGTTGGGTATCCACCTGTGACCCAGCACAGGCTGCATCCTGTTACAGGGAATCCCAGCCTGAGTCTCTTTGCAGCACCTCCTGTGTTTTCCTTGGAGATGATACCCTGCAGCCGGAAGGATAGCTGGAGTAAATGCAGCTCTTCCTAGTTATTCCAAAGGAGTGACCAACATTTTTTTGAGAGAGATTACATGGGGGATTGGGAATTGTGTGGGTGTCATTGCTTACAAGAAGCCTTTCTTTCCTTCTCCATTCAGATTTCTCCTCTAAGTTCTTTCTTCTCCTTTATGTTTGCTCTTTCTCTTCTCCCTCTGCTCTTCCTGTCCTCTTTTAAAAATTTTTTTTATTATTAATTTCAGAGAGGAAGGGAGAGGGAGAGAAAGCTAGAAACATCAATGATGAGGGAGAATCATTGATGGGCTGCCTTCTGCACGCCCCCTACTGAGGATTGAGCCGGCAACCCAGGTATGTGCCCTGACCGGGAATCAAACCGTGACCTCCTGGTTCATAGGTCAATGCTCAACCACTGAGTCACGCCGGCCGGGCCTTCCTGCCCTCTTTTCCTCCTCTTCACCTCTGTCTGACACCTCCCCACATTCTCTGTAGTTGGTGGTTGATGACAATCAGTGAGTAACAAGCAGTCAGAGAGATGTGTTCCAAAGTCAACGGTGGGAAACCAAACCACAGGCCACAGTGATGCTTTTCCTTCCTCTCTCCTTGTGCTTCTCCCCTGCAGGAACTGAGGACTTGGGTTTTCTGCCAGGGCCTGACGAAGGATGCAGTGCAGCAGGAGCCAGAGGAAATAGGAAACAAATGGGGCTTGACTTGCTCACACCCAGAGCTCATTTGTCAGAATACCAGGTTAATTTATAGCATCGTGACACGGGACGTCATATTTGAAGACACGGAATGAAATCAAGTAGGATATCGTGGTTTTCCAGACAGGGTCTTGCTGAGCAGGGGGCCTGTGGAGACATTGCAGTCCCCTCTCTGCATTACAGCCAGAAAAAGAACTGCTTTCCGCATCACGAAGGCAGCGCTTGTGTTGGCTGCATTCTGTGCGCCTAGGAGAGGACTGGTCTGCCTGGTTGTTCGGAGGGAGGTCGGAACCCTTCCAATACGTGGTGACCCTAGAGGGGACCAGGCTCGTTTCAAGAAAGCCCTGGGCCTGACCAGTGAGAGATTCACTTCTTTCTTCCATGCTCCTCCTCGCTCCCTACAGTCCAGGTAAATGGCTGGATTCCGAACCTTATTTCGAGAACATTAGGACTGAAAAGGACTTTAGAGTCGTCAACCTCACCACTGACTAATGCTTCTTCCTTCCTCTCTCTACCGTTAACTAAACTAAAGTAGCATTTATTGATCATTTATTATGTCCGAAGCAGAGAGCAGAGAATACAGAGTTGCATACTACATGGCCCCAAATACTTGTGTGTGTGTGTGTGGTGTGTGAACAGTTCCTTGAACAGTGACAGGGAACATCCCACAGCCTGAGCTAGCACATCTGATATTTACAGTTTCACTGAGACTCTAATAATGAGAGAGTTCTTCCTGTTGTCAGTATCTCTTCTGCTTACAGTTTTCCCACTGGCCCCTGTCAGCGCTCGCTGGGAACCTGTGAGGCAAGTCGTGGAGCCATCTAAAAGGACCCTGGACCCTCTACACTTTAGAACCTAAAGGAACGAGTCTCCTAGGGTCCTCGGGAGAAATAGCCTCAACCCACAAGGCTAGTTGGGTTGCAGCAAGACATGCCATGAACTCAGTGATCTTAATCAGAAGGGCATAACTCTCTCTCCTGAGTTTTCTCATTCTTAATTCTTCAGAGGATAGCATGCAGGCACTCTTTACTTTAATTACTTGTTTAAAAGGAAAGGCCTAAAAATAGATTCAACGCTAAGAAAAAAATTCTATGCAGATTCTCTCCCACAAATGACACAGTCTTTTTCTGGCCTCTCTTCTGATATGCTTTAGGGGCATTGAAAGGACCTAGAAATAGGACACAGCTCTTTTAGCAGGGAACAGGAAGTCCTAAGTTTTGTATGTTAAAAGCACGGGGTGTGAGAGCATGAAGTGCCTTCAGCTACTGGGTCACACTAGGGAGGAGGCCTCTAACCTTTCTTAGGTGTGAGTCTGAAATTCTGCAACTACCCACGGGCATGGAAGGATTTTTCTACTCTCTTTCTCGGTGTTATTAGTTCCACAGTGTTTATTAAGCACCAATCACATGTCAGGCCCTGTGCTCACAATGGACGGGGGTGGGACAGGGGCAATACTCCGTTTACCTTCCCAGGATTAACTTGGAACTAGTTCTGTCAATTTTGCTGATAGGTTTGGATGAGATTCACTGTCCACTAATGGCTTTTCTTTTCCAATCAGTATAAAAATGCAGGAGGGGCCAGAGTTTTCCTGGCCTACTTTCAATGATGGCATTATTTTTTGATTCATCAAATGCAGCCCCTAAATCCAATTAGCCATCTGGCTTCACGTAATCGTTCATAAATGCAAGTGTGAATTTTATTATATACTAATATCACCTGCTCATAAATACTTATCTATAGTATATGTTCATTAAGCCATTGTAATGCGTCAGTACTCCTTAAATTTTGTGGCTGGCAAGAAAATACATTGTTAATCTTGAGTATTGTTACAAAAATAAATGGTGTGCCCTGACAACCCTGAGTGTTCAAGCAGTTAGTTTCTATACACAGTGACGTTGCCCAGGGATACAGAGAGGATCTGGGAACAGAGAAACCAAACTGGGGTTTGGCTGAGGGGGGAGGCGAGGAGGGCGCCACTAGGTTCTGGGGAGAAGCGAGAGCCATATGGTAGCATGTGGCTTGGAAAACAGATGCCCTTCTCATAAACAGAGATGGTCTGCACGTCGCCTTCCTCTGGGAACCAAGGTTTGGGTTCAGCCAGAAATAGTGCCATGTAAACACCCCGATTCCCTCAGGTGCCGGCAAAGAACTGAGCCAGTTAAATACACGGGACCTTTTAGGTCCCCAGAGGCAAATGACAGCTCAGTTAAGTGTGGTACCTAAATAGAAAGGTAAATTCAATTTGCAAAATGCTGTAAAGGTCCTGCCACTCAGTAGGACTAGCAGCAAAGATGATTTAAAAAATGAAATCCTTCGCTTTATCCCATCAACTGCTTCCAGCGAGCAACTCTTCAAATGAGTGTGTGGCGATGGGGATGGGAGAAGCAGAGGCAGGGGTGTTTTGGGGCTCGACACCATAATCCCCTTTTGGCAGCTTGTTCAAGGGCTCTGGGACCACCCTCTCTCTGGCTTTGGTTGGTTATGCCTTTTCCATCTTGTGTTTTTCTTCTATCCTATATAATAAAAGGGTAATATGCAAATTGACCCTAACAGCAGAACAACCAGAATGACCGCCCGACCAGTCACTATGAAGCGCACTGACCACCTCTCGGTCCCTTTCCCTGGCCAGCAGACTCCCATTGCCCAGTGGCAAGCAGGAAACCAGGGGTGGGTGGCTGGGGATGCTGGCAGCACCAGGCAAAGGCCCCTGCCCTGCTGGTCACCCCACACACAGAGGGCGACCTGCAGTGGGGGCCGGGGTGGGGCCAGCAAGTGGGCAGGAGACTGGAGGTAGGTGGTGGTGGGGGAAGCAGGGCTGGCTATGGGCAGCTGGGGAAGATGGCCCTGATTGCAGGCCAGGCCTAGGGACTGTACCCGCGCATGAATTTTGTGTGCCAGGCCTCTAGTATCCTTATAAGTCTAAAGTAGTGGTTCTCAACCTTGGCTGCACATTAGAATCACCTGGGAATCTTTTTAAAATCCTGATTTCTGGGCCTCATCCTCCGGAAATTCTGCTTCTTTGTTACTAATGTTGTGGCCCCACCCCATAACAAAGAAATAGAATTTCTGGAAGATGAGGCCCAGAAATCAGGATTTTAAAAAGATTCCCAGATGATTCTAATGTGCAGCCAAGGTTGAGAACCACTGGTCTAAAGGGATCTGGGCTGTTGGTAGAAGAGTTATGGTGTGAAAGGGGAAATATTTTGCTCCTTGAGAGTCCATGCCTCACATCCTTCTCTGTGACTTAATTTCATCCCACATGGTGGGCAGATGAGGCTATCCTGTGCCATCCAATGCAATTGCCATGATGAATACTTGAAATGTGCTTAGTGTGACTGAAAAACCAGAATTTTTAATTTAATGGTACATTTCAGAGAAATCAGTAGAGATGTTTGTACAAGACAGGGTGCGTAAAGAATTGTCACAGGAGCACCTGGTCCTCCAGCGTACAATCCACAAGACACCTGGGTGAGTTAGTTAACAATTGGGGTTAATAGGATTGGAAAGAAATTATGGAAATGTATATTGGACTTGGTTACAAAGACAGGGAAAGATAATAATAAGCACTGTAAGCACTAGCAGCATGAGGTAAAGTAGAAATCCTAAAATGCATTAGTGACAAAGTCAGGAAGACAAAAGTCATAATGGTGCATATTGTAGATGGAGAAGAAGCTGGGGAAAAAAGCAAAGCTCTGACAATTAAAGGAAGAGTGGTTGTAAATAATTCATTTATTTCTTACATCTGTGAAGGAAAATGTGATGATCCATGCTATGGAAAGGATTCATCTATAAGTCTGTTTTTGTATCACTTTTAACATAAAAAATTGGATTTCATCTATAATTCATTTCACTTTTATAAATTGCCAAGGATTGGAGTATGGCCTAAATTTTTAAACTGGGGGTCATAAAATCAACAGTGGGCCACAAGCAGCATTTGAACATAGAATAGAAACTATCAGAATGCATTTCACAAGGTAAGGGAAATTACTGTTTTGTGACATTTGTTATTATTATTTTTATTTGTGTGTGAGTGTGTGTGTGTGTGTGTGTGTGTGTGTGTGTAGTGAGTCTGTGGTTGAAAAAGTTAAAAAGCCATCAGCCCAGATGACTTCTCTTGCATCCTCTAATTCACAATTCTGTATTAAACAAGTTGAGTTCTGTAGATAGAAATCATTTTGTAGGATTTTCAGTAGTACTATCTGGGAATAGCACTAATTTCTGTTGAGTGGAATTTGAAAGTTGTCTCCACTTGGACTACCAAAAAAAAAAAAGAGTAATTGAAGAACCATCAGTCTCATCTTTAAGACAGTCCCAAATATGGAGCTGATAGACATACTTAAGGGAAAGCTCCATCACATGACAATATTTCCTCTAGAGTTCTGCTCTATTTTTTCTGTAAGAGTTATTTAGATTACCCAATTAATTGGTGGCATTTTCAGTGCATGAATTAGAATAAAAATCTGTATGGTTTTTAAAAGTCCATTTGATATTCCAGGTATCAGAAACATTGCTTGGTGATATACGAACGCACAAACTTCACACCCATGAATCCTTGCAGAGCAGTCAGTGCAGCATTTACAAGAATACCCACAATCTCTGCTGGCTTTTCACACAGAGATTTAATAGAAAGGAGCTCAGTCTATCTTTCCTTATTATGTTTCTTTGCTGTTATCCATGAAAGCCTGGTTTTGAACTTGTGGGGATGATGATGCACTGTCTACACAGGTCAGTCCTGCGGCCTATGATTCCATTGGGTGCTGCCAAAGGAGCGGTGGTGGTGGGAAGTGAGTTGGGTTTCCTAAAAGCCTGCACTGCTAACGGGCTGGTCGGAGATGTTGGTAAGGCTCATAAAGGATTCTTGACACCTGACCACAGTTGGATGAAGCGCATGTTTTTTCTATTTGTAGCTTTAGTACACATTTCATTACTATGATGTATTTTCACTCCGTGCGCAGCTATGTGTACACCTCAGGTACACATGACCTGTTTTTGGAATGTCCTCGTGGTCTTTGGCCATACGATGTTCACGTGATTTTACAAGGAAAAATTATAGGCTTTTCACCACAACTGCCTCTGATATAATCAAATATACTAGTATAAAGACCATAGAATTATATCTTGAGAAAAGTTGGTTTATGTTCAAACAAGCACACACATTGGGATGCTGTAGGTGACTGATATAAAAAAACATTGTAGTGAAAGAGGAATAACAGCCCTTGAAACAATGCGAGGCTTATTTTATAGTGAAGCCACCTTTGCTGCCACTAATATTCTCCTATGAGTTTCTTGCATTTCACCAGCAGGAGTTTTTGGCCTCGTCCTAGTAATGCTGAGGCGACGTTTCCTTTTGGCTCCAAACCCTTAACAACTTTAATTAATGGTACTTATTCAGCTCACACTTAGCAGTTTTATTTTTGCAAAGTGATTTATAATCATTTTTATTAGTTATTCTAAATTGAGATTTAGAATGACATGTCATAAAGAAAATCCTTCATATTTGAACGGGGACTATTCCTACCCAGCATTTGTCTAAACAGCATAATTATGGCTGCATTACTCATAAATTGTTAATTATTTATTTCTTAATCTGTAGATGTAAATACACCACTTCAACCTACAATTATAGAAGGTTTGCAAACCTGAGTTGTGAAGTTCAACTTATATGTGTAAGAATTCTTAAAGTAAAGTTGAATATATGTTGATAGCTAAAACATTATTAAAGAAAAATGAAGTTGAAATAATGATATAAATTATTAGACATTAATGACAATCCAAATTTAGTAATGTGTATAATGATGCCATATCGTTAGAAATCAAACATATCAGAATCAAGATGGTTAAATGTTGATTTTTTTCTTTATTGATTAAGTTATTACATATGTGTCCTTATCCCCCCATTGCCCCCCTCCCCCCAACTCATGCCCTCACCCCCCTGGTGTCTGTGTCCATTGGTTAGGCTTATATGCATGCATACAAATCCTTTGGTTGATTTCTCCCCCTTACCCCCACCCTCCCCTACCTTCCCTCTGAGGTTTGACTGTCTGATCGATGCTTCTCTGTCTCTGGATCTGTTTTTGTTCATCAGTTTATGTTGTTCATTATATTCCACAAATGAGTGAGATCATGTGATATTTATCTTTCTCTGACTGGCTTATTTCGCTTAGCATAATGCTGTCCAGTTCCATCCATTTGCTGTTGCAAATGGTAAGAATTCCTTCTTTTTTATAGCAGCATAGTTTCCATTGTGTAGATGTACCACAGTTTTCTAATCCCCTCATCTGCTGATGGGCATTTAGGCTGTTTCCAAATCATAGCTATTGTAAATTGTGTTGCTATGAACATAGGGGTGCATATATCCTTTCTGATTAGTATTTCTAGTTACTTGGGATATATTCCTAGAAGTGGGGTCACTGGGTCAAATGGGAATTCAATCTTTAGTTTTTTGAGGAAAGTCCATACTGTTCTCCACAGTGGCTGCACCAGTCTGCATTCCCACCACCAGTGCATGGGGGTTCCTTTTACTCCGCATCCTCGCCAGCACTTGTCCTTTGTTGATTTGTTGATGATGGCCATTCTGACAGGTGTGAGATGGTACCGCATTGTCGTTTCGATTTGCATCTCTCGGATGATTGGTGACTTTGAGCATGTTTTCATAAGTCTCTTGGCCTTCCTTATGTCCTCTTTCAAAGAGTATCTATTTAGGTCTGTTGCCCATTTTTTGATTGGGTTGTTTATCTTCCTTTTTTTAAAAGTTGAATGAGTTCCCTGTAAATGTTGGAGATTAAACCCTTATCGGTGATAACATTGGCAAATATGTTCTCCCATGCAGTGGAATTTCTTGTTGTTTTGTTGATGGTTTCTTTTGCTGTGCAGAAGCTTTTTATTTTGATCTGGTCCCTAAATGTTGATTTTTTAATAGAATTTTATAGATTTTGCATGTATCAAAAGGATAAAAAATTAGCATAAGCAAGAATACCCACAATCTCTGCTGGCTTTTTCATTGATTTTTAGAGAGAGTGGAAGGGAGAGGGAGAGAGAAAGAGAGAGAGAGAGAGAGAGAGAGAGAGAGAGAGAGAGAGAGAGAGAGAAACATCAATGTGAGAGAGACACATCAATTGGTTGCCTCCTGCATACACCCTGACCAGGGCCGGGGAACCTGCAACCAAGGTACATGTCCTTGACTGGAATCAAACCTGGGACCCTTCAGTCTGTGGCCGATGCTCTATCGACTGAGCCAAACTGGCTAGGGCCACACCTGCCTTTTGGATATTATACTACACATGTAAGAATCTGGATCAGAGCAGGCTCCATAAGGGAAAGTGTGTTGAAACAGACTAGTTTCCTTGCTTGCTGGGGAAGGCAGTGGTGAGGAGAGGGAAATAAGACCAACTAAGAAACCCTATAACCAGGAAAATGTGAACCTGCCTGATGCAAAGCCATTTTTCAGAATTAGGTCCAGTTTTCACATCATCAAATGATGAAAATAGATTTCACGAAAAGTTCTCTCCCCTGGTTACCATGGTGTTTACTATAAGAGAAAGAGACTATAAACAACAAGCTAGGTTTACAGGGGAAAACACAATTAAAACATGGGATTGGCAGGCAAGCACATCCTTGACTCAGTGTGTCTCTTTTTTTTTAGGAACGTGTAATGTAAACATGTACCCACACAGCATCTGCATAGATATTAAAGATGATAAAGAGATTTACGGACATACAACTGTGACCTGAATGAAAGGGCAAGTCTAAACACAATGAGTCCAATTCTCTGCTTACCCTGGCAAAGAAACCATCTACTGTGCCTACAAAAACAATTTAGTTTTATTAGCTAAGTAGACTAATCAACACCACTGCTCCCCTGCTCCCATTTACCCAAAGCTTTTTCAAAGCCTGTGATATCCCTCAAAGGCAAGGTATACATTTTAAATGTCGACTTGAGGTTTTAAATACACAAAAATTCAAGTAATGGTTTCTATGGTGACCTTCCGTCAGCCTCTTAGTTGGAAAGGCAGAGTACCTCCCCTTCTAATATCAAGGCTGTAAGTCCTATTAGCCGTGAACAGTGTGCTGAAGGAGTGGCTGGCTTTGAGAAGGGTGTCTGGTGTTGGGAGGCGCTTCTCTGTCAGTATAGATTCTGGTTCCTCCTCACTCTTAGTTTGGGGCATTCTGCTGGAATTCCATCCATTTTTGCCACCCATGGTGTTCTAAACCATGGCAGAGGAGAGTATGGGGAAAATGTGGGTGGGCCAGCAAGAGAGGAATTAGCACAGGGGAATCTGATGTGAACTGGAGAACAGAGTCCTGAAGTAACATGTTTCATTATTTGCACCTGGCAGATCTGAAAAGTCCAGTCTTTTTACCCAGGTAGATTTCATAGTACCTCAATTGTGGCTTATTAAAAATATGTACCTAGTAAAATCACAACAAAATAAATAAAAAGATATAACATTAATTATAAAAGGAAAACATAGATGCAAAATGTGTGATATTTATATGTGTGGAAATGTGTATAGTTATGCATCTATCTCCAAAATGAAAATATACAGACTCTTCTGTTTTGCTAAGTGATGATCAACACACCTCTCTGAAAACCTGGGTGGTTTTCCAATGCATTTGGCTTGCATTTTCTATAGCATTAGAGTTCAAAAAAGAAAGACGTGGTTTTCAGTCATTTGGAATCTATCATAATAATAGCTCCTACTTATTAAGGCTTCCTATGTACCAGGCCTTCTAAGCACACTATATGCATTTAACTCATGTACTTTTCACAACAACTTGGTGAAGTAGATACTTTTTACTAAGGTGGAAACTGAGCCGTAGAGAAGTTAGGTAACGTTGACCCAGGTCATGCAGGTAGTCAATGAATGTGCTAGGATTTAAACCCATGTAGTTTGATTCTAGAGATGACAGTCTTAACCATGACCCAATACTCCCTCTTTCTTGATCTCTACCTGGAAGGAATTTAACATATTCCCTATTGTTTTATCTTATACACAGGGGTAGGTGTTAACTCTAGGCCTTTTGTTTTCCTTTAAGAACAAAGGGACAGCCATTATAAATGTCAAATTTTGCTCAATGCTATTTGTTTGGATGCTTGATAAAACTATAATTCTTCTATTTATATAGCAATTTAATAGGAAGCAAAGGAACATTCAGAAACCAGCTTAAATAATGAGGAGAGGAAACCTGAAATGGCAGGAGCGTATGGGCAGAGGGAAGAGGAATGCGTTTTCATGGAGTTTAGGTAAGTGTCATGAGATGGAAGATAGTGTAGATGAAAAATGAGATAAAAGGTAGGAGCTTAGCATAAAGGAGGGAGCTATGAAAAAACATCCTTGGTCCAAAGAAAGTACAGCAATAAAGACAATTTGACATAAATATCCACAGACTAGCAACGCAGTGTTTGTGACTAGGAATATATCTTTTTAAAAATCACATTTAAAGAGTAAAAAAAACAACAACACACCAATAATTCTTTTTAAAAAAAATGGGCTTTGCACTAATTTTTTCTTGCTGGCACACACTCTTTTATATATGGGCTAGATGTTAAAAATGAAGCTTTCATGAACTCTGAATGAAGATCTACATTTTGGAGAAGTGGTTACCTTAAATAATAAATATTTACCCTCCAGATAAACATAAAATTCTTAAGAATGCATAAAATTGATAAGAAACCATATTTCCTCAGTACTGATTAAAATTCTATGGCTGGCTAGAGCATCGATCTATGGACTGAAGGGTCCTAGGTTCGATTCCAGTCAAGGGCACATGCCTGGGTTGCAGGCTTGATCCTCAGTAGGGGCATGCAGGAGGTAGCCAATCAATGATTCTTTCTCATCATTGATGTTTCTATCTCTCTCTTCTTCTCTGAAATAAATAAGAATATATTTAAAAATTCTATGCCTGCAGGGGGGAATGTGTCTATTAAGGAGCAGGAAGAGAGATTTTTCAGTCTTGAGTTTTTTCCCCTTGCAAAGATGAAATCATGAAGAAGCCATAGAGTTTTGATAGAGACATCACCCTGAGCTCTTCTCCACAAAGCAAGTAAGTTTCTCAGTGTGCATTAAACAGTTTGTGTGATCGCCCTAAAGGCAAGTACAATGTTACAGAGTGAGAAAAGGCAACATGTGACAATATGATTATTTCATTAACTTACTTTACAAGAACATTTATTGCTCCACCCAAGCATCATCATTCATGTCCCATTGTTGGGTGTTACTGAGGGGATGATGTCAGTGGAAGGGAATGTGAAGATAGGAAAGTTGTCTTCAGTTACATTAGGTGTAGAGGTGAAGGCTCACCAGATTTCTCAAGGGCAGATCCCCATCTATCCTTATTCAATTGTGACTGTTGTCTAATCTTATTTGTAATTCATATATTGCCTACGTGGTATATTTATTTAATGTTTATCTTCTATAAGAACTCTACAATAAGCTCCATGAGGACAGGGACTGTATCAGGTCTTGTTAACTATTCTTTATTCCCACTACTGAGCATAGTGTTTGATACATAATAAACTTTACAAATTATTGATTCAATGAATACTACAAAATAGAGTAGGAGCATGATAGGTGGTAATAGACAAGTAAACTAATTTCTTATAAGCTCTAGGTCTAACCTGTATGCTAGGAAAACTTTATCAAGACTTTTTAAGAGAGGAAGAAAGTGACATGATACAGTGGAAAAGAATGATGTCTACTCTCATGGATTATTTAATTCTGTTCTCAGAGTTTAAGAAAGGAATTAAAAGGTATAGATATAGATCTGTTTCTCTCTTGTATAATTCTGACCATACTCCCACCCTAATCTCATAATTGGTTGTAGGATTACGATGAGGTTTGCAGTTCCATAGGAAACAAGGAGATGAATTTAATAATGAGGACTATTCCAATGCTTATTTTCATGCCAAGCTATTACATTAATTCAATCAACATCATTTGGAAGAGATAATATTATTGCTCACACAATTGAAGATAGAATATAGATTGAGGCATTCAATACGTTTGATGGACTGAGAGTTATTTAAAATTATTTTGGTGTCTTTTCTTTGCATGGTTACTGAACTACTGTTAATACCTTCACTCTACCACCAGCAGCACTGACAGCCCATAGAGTTAATAGTAGAACCAAGCTTCAAACCCAGAGTGATCAAACTCCAAAACACTTGCTCTTTTCTGTTACACTCTTGTTACAAGATGTGATCTCAATAGGCAGATCCTCTTATAAGGATGAAGACAGTTATATCCCATTTGATACCACTACTCTCAAGTACATGCTTGTTAATCAGATAATTCCAAGATTTTACTGGTTTCAGTTTAAGTCTAAACTGCAGAACATCTGAGTTTAGTCCTTGGTGACTTTGCCCTGATCTTTCCCCTTATCTTTTAAATGGAGTCTGTAGATCATGAAAGTAGAGTGTGAATCACTAATTAATGTAGAGCATAGGGTAAAGTGGATTAGTTTGTAAACATTATAACTCTGAGAGGGTATTTTACCATTATGTTTGATCTTGCATCAAAGTGTCTTAAAACTTGGAAAGATAGTAGAAAAGAAAAATAATTCTTTAAGAATATTATATATGGTGAAATTTTCTTTAAGATTGGGAAGACAAGACACTCAAGCACTCAACAAACACATTTATTTCATATTTCAATTTCATTTATTTTTTCCACCTACTTCATTGCTCCTGGTTTTGTTGTGTACTACTTTTGGTAACTTTCTTTTTCACCAAAACAATGTTCCTAAAATTGTGCTATGATTCCTTATCAGTAATGATCAATCTTTGGTGGAGGCTAGGGGGTCAAGGAGCTAGATATCATAATTACATAGGAAAAGAGAGATTACTTTTTTATATATTTCTATTGATTTCAGAGAGGAAGGGAGAGGGAGAGAGAGAGCTAGAAACATCTATGATGAGAGAGAATTTTTGATTGGCTGCCTCCTGCATGCCCCCCGCACGCGCACCCCCCCCCCCCCAAACTGGGGATCTATCCCAAAACAGCAAATGCAATTTGGGCATGTACCCTGACCAGGAATTGAATCAGATTCTCAACACTGAGCCACACTGTAATGCCAACTAGGAAGAAAATAAAAATTTCAGGCCAGGTTGACCACATCAGATGCATTATTTGGCTATAGGAGTATGCAGGCCATTAAATAGTTAATTTTTAATTTCCTATTTTCCTTCACTTTCACTTAATGAGAATGGTTGGGGTCTGGGCTTTATTTTTGTCATGCCATTTTTATTAAGTTGACTAGATTATGTTAAACGGAAGTGTTCACTGCATTGTGTGTGATATTAGTGTGTCTGAAGAGTGTACCCCACATCAGCAATGAGTTTTAATTTAGATGCATTCACACAGGTAATAGAATGATTTGCTAAATATTATGAACTAATATTTTCACACTTCCCTCCAACTTTATAATACTAGATATAGTCTTTCGGTCTGTTTCTTTCTTAGTGGTGTACCAGAGTAGTTTTGTAGCATTCCAATCATTGCTGTAATATAATAATTGACCTATCTCAGTCTGACGCAACAGGGGAGGTTGGATGAGTAAGGAGGCATAGTATAGTCTACAATAAAACAAAACATGATTACATTCCTTTATATTTATTAATGTAGTCTGCCTTTAGTTTCAACCAGGTTGTCCCCTTTGTGGACAAATATGACCACACCCATCATTTGCATATTGCCTACAGCTCTTTCTCACAACAATGGCAGAATTGACTAGTTTGGTGACCCCTGGTTTAAACTAATTTCTTATCCTATTTCATATTGAGTATACATTCATAAAACAACCAGCCCCTAAATTCAAACTCTTCAGAAAAAATTGTTTTGAAATTGTTATAGTACATCATGAAAATAATAACAGGACCCTGTAAGTCCCCAAATAAAAATTTCTACACAGCAGCCAGAGCATTCTAAGGCTAAATACTGAGTATGTTAGTTTATTTATTTGGAAATAAATGAAAATTTGTAAGCATATGTAGTTACTGTTTCTATTGGCTTCCAGAACTTGAACATTCCAAATAGAACACCAATATTGGTATTATTTATAGGGCATAATAGTGAACGGAGAAATCGAGTCAAGAGCCTTGAGTTCAGTTTATTTTGCCAATAGACTTAAAAATTTATATTGATTATGGATCTGCAAGGGTAATAAAAACTTATTGGCTCACCGAGGAGTAAAATATGATCAAAGACCAGCAGTGTCAGAGCCAGGAGGCAGTGGCTAAAATAACTCTCTCTCGGGAGATTTAATTTCTTGTTAGCACTTGCTAAAGTCACTCATTTGAAGGAGTGATCATTTACTAAATACTTCTGTTGTAGAGTAAAAAAAAAGTTGAATTTATTCACTCATAGGATAGCAGATACTAATTCCTAGGAAAATAATTTATTTTCAAAATGTAGTAAATTATGTTAACATTGTTTTCAAATCAAGGTATAGTTTTTAGAGAAATATCTTAATATCCAAGGCCAAATACTCCTAATTCACACTTCTTGAAAGAAAGGTGAAGAGAAAATATTGAGTGGTAAGAAAAGAAAAAATACAGAGAATATTTTCTGAAAACAAAACAACTTTGTATTTCAGTTCCCTAACCATCAGTCATACCTAGGAATTTTATTCATAAGTGGTGTATTCTATTTGTAGCTCCACTCATGTGAATTTAGAGATAGCTGCAGGAAAACTGCTTATGGAATATAAGGGAAATAACAAAATTTGAAGTATCTGGGCTTTCAAATGTGGCTTCATTTGCTAGCTTTTATCAAACATGAATATGCTTTGCTATCAAACTTAACTTTATCAGAATTAAGTGCCAGATTTATATCAGAATTTCAGATTCCTTTTCTGTTCACAGTTACCAGTAATATGATTATTTAACTTTCATTGGAGTAAATAAAATGATGTTTAGTTTAAGAATCTTGTTTGAGGATTGCATGTTCTTTTAGAATGTAGCATTGAACTGTACAGGCAACATATTTGTAGGATTATATCTTAAATGTATTTATTCCCTGACTGTTTGATTAACTGGATGATGTGGTTACTATTGCTGCTTAATGAACTACCCCAACACATAGTAGCTTACAATAATCACTTCTTTATGCTCATGAATTCTGTGGGTCCCGACAGGCAAGATAGCTTGACTACTCCACAGTGTCTAGGATCTCAGCTGAGAAGATTTAAGGGTGATTTGATGGCTGGGGCTGAAATTATCTGAAAGCCCCTTCACTGATTATCTGGTGCCTGTTGGGAAGACCTGGAGAGTAGAACTGCCAACCAGTCTATAGGTGGCTTCTCCATGTGTCTACTCCAAGTGGCTTGGCTTGGAGCCAAGCATGGCAGCCTTCGGACAACTGGATTTCTTACATGGCAGCACAAGGCTCCAAGCATGATTGTTCAGCAAGCAAAGTGATGGCTGCATCATCTTTTGTGACCTAGCCTTGGAAGCCACTCAGCTCACTTTCGCTGTGTTCTACTGGCCAAAGCAGTCCTAAGCCCATACAGATTCAAGGGGAGGAGACTTAGACTCTACCTCATTACTGGGGCATGGCAAGGTCACATTGAAAACAGGATGTGGGAATGGGAGACATTGGGACACCCCCTTTGGGAAATACAATCTGCTACCCTGGCCAAAGAAAAAGTGAGTTGAGAAAATATAGGTGTTCAATGTAATGTTAACATTTTTGTGATGTTGGTTGTTTATTAGAATTGGGTGTCTCAAACTTATTGTGTTCAAAACTGTGTTCTGTGTCTTCCCTCCAAATAAAACCAGTGACTTTTATCTTCAAACTTGGTTCTCAGCAAGTATCTCCATCTTAGAAAATGACACCTAGCCAAAACTTAGGAGCTATACTTGATTTTTCTTGTTCTTTCTTTCTTTCTTTTTTTTAAAAAAAATATATTTTATTGATTTTTTACAGAGAGGAAGGGAGAGAGATAGAGAGTTAGAAACATCGATCAGCTGCCTCCTGCACATCTCCTACTGGGGATGTGCCCGCAACCCAGGTACATGCCCTTGACCGGAATCGAACCCAGGACCTTTCAGTCCGCAGGCCGACGCTCTATCCACTGAGCCAAACCGGTTTCAGCATCTTTCAACTCTTATATCTAATGTCAAATTCATTGAGGTCTACCTCCTAAAATGTCTCTCATATTCATTTACTTCTCTCTATCTTCAGTGCATTCCCCTTAATGCAAGCCAATAGTTCCTCAATCCATTCTCCATTTAGTACTAAGAACGAACTCCCCAAACCATAAATTTGATTATGTGGCACCCTTGTTATAATTCTTTAGTAGCTTTGGTTGTTCTTAAAATATGAACTTAATTTTTTCTTGAACCTAAAAAACTCTGCGAGACCTACTCCTGCCTTCTTCTCCAAATCTCATCTCATATCACTCTCTCCTTTGCTTATTGCTACACCCTCACCAATCGCTTGCTTCTCAACCCTCAAGAGTCTTTGAAACTTGTTTTCACCTAGAGTTCATTCTGCACAGCTATCTGTATGGCTGGCTCATTTAAAGTCTGCAATTACCTCTTAAAGCCTCCCCTAACCAGCCAATCTAAAGTATTCCATCTCATTATTCTCTTTTATTATCATATTCATTTCTATATTTATTATTGCCTCTCTTTCCAACTAGAATTTAAACTCTCTGAAGATAATGGCCTTGTCTGTCTTGCTCACCCTTGTTCCTCCAATATTTTGCTGGATCTTGTGCATAATAGGCATTCCACAAATATATTTTGGATGAATAAGTAAAAGATTATTTAAAACAAGGAGAAAATTGTATGTTTAAGTCTAATTTACCATGAAAGCTTATCCATACATCCACGTTTTACTGAAGTCCAGGACCAATATAAAAGAGATTTTTACGTTAATAGCCACAGAGCAATAAAAACTTACAAGTGCTTTTTGAGTTCAATCTGACTTTTCAAGGAGGCTCTTACTATATTTGAAGTTGTGATTGTCACTAACTCAACCTAAATTTCACTTATTCATTCTTTTATTTATTTACTCAGTTTTTTGGTGAGAGCCTACTATATGCATGGGACTGTATTAGAGGCGATGAAGAATGTAAAAATGTATAGAATACATTTCCTACTTTAATGGAGCCTACAATTTTGTGGGCAAAATGAAAGACATATACCAAAAACCTCATTACATTGAGTTGGTTTAAGTGACATGTAAGTAACAGAACCTAAGTGGCAGGGCCTTCTCCTTCATACCTATTAGTATGGAGGAGAAGGAGGTCTTTTGTGCCAAACTAATAAGAGAAGATAATATAGATTAGGTAGCATTACATTGGATGTTTTTTTTAAAGACTTTCACTAGGTGGAAATGGAGGTGGGAGGAAAGAAAGGCATGCTTAGGAAATGGTGAGAAGTCCAGGTTGCATGGAGTTTCAAGCCATGTATAGGATCAGTAGCAAAGACAGCTAATGGAAACTAGGTCATGAAAGGCCACTGACTCCAATCTAAATAACCTGGACTTCATTCAATAGTTGATGAAGAACATTGAAAGTGTTTTCTCTTTCTTTCTTTCTTTCTTTTCTTTCTTTCTTTCTTTCTTTCTTTCTTTCTTTCTTTCTTTCTTTCTTTCTTTCTTTCTTTCTTTCTTCTCTCTCTCTCTCTCTCTCTCTCTCTCTCTCTCTCTCTCTCCTCCCTCCCTCCCTCCCTCCCTCTCTCTCTCTCCTTCTTTCTTTTTGGAGGGCAGGTGATTCATCAAACAGTGCTTTAGGAAGATTAACCTGTTTTGTTTGCAGAATTGACTGGAAATGGGGGTGTGTGGGGGCAGGAAGGAGTGTGAAGGTAAAGGGCCCAAACGTATCCTTCAAAGACCAAGTAATGTCAACTTTTTCCATGATTGTCCTAAGGGTAGCTTGAGGAAGCATGGTAAAGTGGAAAGAGCAGGGGCTTAGAACCCTGGCTCCACAACTTTGGTACTTGTATGACCTGAGGTGGGTCAGTTGGCAGTTCTGACCCTCTGTTTCCTTAATTGTAAAATAGGGATCATTTTCATCCTGTCGTTCAAGGTTTCCATGAGGATTAGGAAGTGCTTGACAAATTAAGTAACTGTTGTTAATTATTGAATACAGCATTGAATTTATTTGCTTAAAATCCTTTAGCACTGTACTGGACTACTTCCATTTGCCTTAATTGGTGGTCTATGTTACAGCAAGATTATGAGAGCAGTTTGTTAGGACAGCACCACTACACCTAGAATGTAATATTTTCTTCTGCGTTCTCTGAAAAATCACCTCCATCTACTTGATTACTCTGCTCTTTATTCCAAATCATAACTGCAGCATCAGCAGAAGCTTTTGAATAGTTGTTCCTCTAAATGGAATGTCTCTCACTCTTGCCAGGATAGACAAAGTGTTAAATAAGTACTCAGTACTTATTGCATTTTAATTTAATCAAAGAAGCAGTAATAGAATTTGAGGGCTACTGGCTGGAGCAGAGACAGAGCTGTCTAACACTTTCTTCTACTTTGTTCCATTTGTCTATTATTCTTTGCATCTCTTTAGGGTTTATTTTAATACCTTCCTTGAACTAGGATGCCAGGCTACTGGTTCCAAGAGACCACTAAACTCATGAAGAAATGTGAGTACCTAGAAGTAATTTGGGGTTACTTTATTTGCATCAACTTACCAAAGTACTCAGTCAAAAACTTGAGAGGAAGAGAATTTACCTTTCAATAATTTGAAAATTTCTTCCCTCTTTCAGTTTCTGACTTCCCATTATATATGCTAGCACAGATGTTTTCTGACAAAGTTTTGCTAAATACTAACCTGTAAGTTTAAGCAAGTAAGAATTACTGAAGATATTGGGTTACAATGTCTGTGTAATGCTGGAGGAAATGTTAGTTTTTGGTAAACAGAGATAAAAGTTTCAAAAATTAACTTAGGAATGAAAATTGCCAGGCCCAGGGTCTAGACACCAAAACAACAGTAACATGACCAGAATACCAAGAAAAAGATCTCCTTTGCCCATTTATTGTAATCTAGAAAATCAAAACTTCCAGGAGGAACAGTATAAGCAAATACCTATTCATAGGAAGTTATTAATAGTCTTCAAACACCTATATGTTGTATGGCTATTGTGTGCCTTATAGGGATGATTGTGGATGGAAAGCACGGTCATGTGATTGAAGTTCAAAGAAAACACCATTGAAAATCTCATTTAAATAACCACAATAAAACATTAGCCATGTTAAAAAAGAAAATAAAACCAAACTATGGTGTCTTCAACTTCCAAAATTCTGGTTTTGGATATTCAGAAGTATATGCAGGTGTCAATATAGTATATATGTGTTCTGTCAAATTCAGCTGACAGTGGAGCAATTCAGGTGTCATATCCTCAAACTCTCCTGAATCAGATGTTTAAGTTTATAGGGAAAAACCAACTCTTAACTCCAAACTTCCTTCAAATTTTGAGGAAATCTGAAACAGTTGATATGTATGAAAATATGTGGAATTCTGGTATTCATATTGCTTCTTCTCATGATGGGTGATACCACTACTACTAATAGGGTTGTATGAATATTAATTCAGTTAATTTATGTTAAGTAATTAGAATAGTCCCTGGAAAATGATAATGACTATGTAGGTGTTAGCTTTTATTGTAGTTGTTGTTAGTGGGACTATCAGTATTTTCATTGTTTGGTAGCAGAAACTGTCCATAGAGAATATGCCATATGAATTTTCATAGAGGGAGATTCTGGAATTGTGTTGAGATAATAGCACAACAGCTACCAACTAGGATTAGAAAGATGGCATCTAATTTAGAGCTCCTCTTTTTTTTTTTTGGCCATATCTTTTGCGGGTGTGTGTGTGTTTAGACATGCTCATTTTCTTTAATTTTATTTTTCCATCAACATTTATCCCCTCTATGTCTAAGCCATATCTATAAAAATTTATGTTTTATGCCAAAAGAGATGGTCCTCACTTAAAATTAGCCTCAATGACCACACTATGTTTAAAAAATACAATATGATTAATCAACTGTAAACCACAAATTTAAATTTTGCAAAGAAGAAAATATGCCGAGCATTAGCAGTTGTCGAGTGTGTTTCCTTCCACATCCCGCGTGGAATAGGGTTCCGTATCTGAAAGTGGAGATAATTTTGCAATATTGGGGGACCAGGCGGGCAAGTCCAACTCAAGGAGAGGGACTTCCACCGATGCTCAGGCCGCTCCAAGCTTTTATTTGATCTTGGGTAGCCCTAGGGTAAGGAGGTTTGTCTGGGGTAGCCCTAGGGTAAGGAGGTTTGTCTGGGGTAGCCTTAGGGTAAGGAGGTTTGAATGACACATGGATTAGCTCATTGGTAGACAATTTCCAGAAATAGGCAGAATATCTGATCAACAATAATCAACAAGGATCTACACAAGTATCTAAGGAATTAAGGGAACTAAGGTGGGGATGCTTCAGCTGTTATTACCTAAATTAACTGGGTGGTTCCTAGATTAACTGGGTGGTGCAGTTCTGACCTTTGCTAGGACTTCAAAGGTTACTGGGGGTCTCTGTCTAAACTCAGCTAGTGAAGACAATGAATGGACTCCGGCAAGCAGTCTTCTCTGAAAAAGGGTATTTCTCACTGCCATTTCACCTATTTACCTCTATTGCATAACTTTCCCCCCAATGAAACTACATTACTTTTATAATAGAAAAAAATAGATTTTCATTCTTGAAAATCAAACAGCTATAAATCATAGATACAGCAAGATATCCAATAAAATGTTATTTTACAAAATATTACTGTCTTTATTTGCCCAGGTGCAAGGAAAGTGGCAATATCCTTTTTAAGATCTCTTTGTCCTAGGACACTGATTTGAATGGAGCCCAGGTGGGCAGAGAGCAAATGCTATCAGCACCAAACAACATCCAATAACTAGGAAAGGGCTCAGACGTCATTGGCTTTGCTGTAGCCACTGATTTGTAATTTGTAAAGATATTATTCTCACTGTCCTTCAGAGGGTTTCTGTTAATTACATATTATAACAATACTAGAGGCCTGGTGCATGAAATTTGTGCACTTGGGTGGGGGGAGTGGCGTCCCTCAGCCTTGCCTGTGCCCTCTCACAGCCGGGGGGCCCTTGGGGGATGTCCCACTAATGGCTTATGGCTTAGGCCCGCTCCCCCTAAGCTGGCAGTAGGACATGCTTAGCGTTGCCATGGAGGTGGAAGAGGCTCCTGCCACGGCCACTGTGCTCGCCAGTCATGAGCCCTGCTTCTGGCTGAGTGGCGCTCCCTCTGTGGGAGTGCATTGATCACCAAGGGGCAGCTCCTACATTAAGTATCTGCCCTCTGGTGGTCAGTGCGTGTCATAGTGACTGGTTGTTCCACCGTTGGGCCGAAACCAGCTCTCTGACATCCCCCAGGAGTCCTGGATTGCGAGAGGGCACAGGCCAGGCCAAGGGACCCGACAGGTGCATGATCGGGGCTAGGGACGGACACGGGAGGGCTCCAGGGGTGTGTCTAGCCTGTCTCATTCAGTCCCGATTGGCTGACCCCAGCAGCAAGCTAACCCCAGCAGAGTGTCTGCCCCTTGATGGTCAGTATATGTCATAGTGAGTGGTTGAGCAGCTTTAGCATATCATTAGCATATTACACTTTGATTGGTTGAACAGCCAACCAGACGACTGGACATTTAGCACATTAGGCTTTTATTATATAGGATTATTCACATGAAAAAGAGCTCTAGGCATAGAGCTATTATGTGTATATTTATATAACTGTATATTATTTATTTCTATTAATTCAAATTTAAGTAAAAAAATAAGCAATCTATTTGCATGACTCAAATTTTTTTTATAAAAAGGTCACAGTGAAAAGTCTTCCTCCCTATGCTGCCCCACTATTACCTAGTTTCCCTTCCTGGAGGTAGATAGCTGCTCATGTCCTTCTGGAGATGTTTTATGTACATGCAAATAGATACATAGAGGTATTTAAAAGTTATTGTTTAAGAAGAAGGATATCTTAAGGAATTTGTGGAGACTGAATCTGTTTTAATAGAAATACATTCTGGTTGAGTAACACTGTTTTTTAATGTCCCCAAAGGAGTGCACACAATCAATCATTCTATTCTATTAGTAGTGATTGGGTTCCTACTATGTATAAAGGCACTGTGCCAGCTGCTATTTGTTCAACCTGCCTTTAAGATTCTTCCTAGTTTGCATCTTGTCATTCAGATCTCTGTGCTCAAAGGTCACCAAGTCTGAGAGGCCTTTCCTAAAATCCACTTGAAAATAGCTCTCTCTCTTTCTCTCTCTCTCTCTCTCTCTCTCTTCCTTCCTCCCTCCCTCCCCGTGTTTTATTTCTTCTACAGCTAAGGTGATACTATCATTTCTCATAAAATTTTCTTTTGAGAGTGAAAGGGGTGCTGATATGATCACACAGGGATAACTGGGATAAACTGGAACTGTAAACTGAATGGTTGGCTAGCCTATTCAGAGCATTTTCTGCTTCATAGCAATTTGCAATCCAAGGAAATGGAAATTACCCTGTTTGTTTACTTGTAAGCACCATGAAGCAGAAACTTTGGCTTATTTTAGGAAGCCATCATCTACAGCGTCCTTGACATATACTAAGTAGGTTCTTTTTCTTTTTCTTTTTTTCTTTATTGATTAAGGTATACATATGTGTCCTTGTCACCCGAGTGCCCCCCCCCCCCGCCATTGCCCTCCCCTCCCTGGTGTCTGTGTCCATTTGTTAGGCTTATATGCAGGCATACAAGTCCTTTGGTTGATCTTTCTCCCTTACCCCCACCCTCCCCTACCTTCCCTCTGAGGTTTGATGGTCTGATCAATGCTTCTCTGTCTCTGGGTCTGTTTTTGTTCATCAGTTTATGTTGATCATTATATCCCACATATGAGTGAGATAATGTGATATTTATCTTTCTCTGACTGGCTTATTTAGTTTAGCATAATGCTCTCCAGTTCCATCCATGCTGCTGAAAATGGTAACAATTCCTTCTTTTTTACTGCAGTGTAGTATTCCATTATACAGATGTACCACAGTTTTTTAATCCATTCATCTGCTGATGGGCACTTAGGCTGTTTCCAAATCTTAGCTATGGTAAATTGTGCTGCTATGAACATAGATAGGGGTGCATATATCCTTTCTGATTGGTGTTTCTAGTTTCTTGGGATATAGTCCTAGAAGTGGGATCACTGGGAAAAAATGGGGGTTCCATTTTTAATTTTTTCAGTACTAAGTAGGTTCTTAAAAATATTTGTGGACTGAATGGATGACTCCATCATGCTTCATGATCTGTGTAGAACTGAGTATCTTGGTTAGTATTGGGAAATTCAAAAGCAATAAAGGGCTAATTTGCTTAGAATGTTTCCTCCCTCAAGGTAGCAGCCAACTTTTAATATTTAGATTTCACCCTTTCAGCACTGCTGTGAAGAAATAAGGTCCTTGAGCGTCAACTATTTTGTCACTTGCAAGGAGACTGAGGTGCCATGGGCCCCAGGATAGGCCTGGTCTGGGGAGCAGACCAGTGGGATGAAGGCGGTCATAGTCTAGTCCAGTGGTTCTCAACCTGTGGGTCGCGACCCCTGAAAATACATCCTGCATATCAGATATTTACATCACGATTCATAACAGTAGCAAAATTACAGTTATGAAGTAGCAATGAAAATAATTTTATGGTTGGAGGTCACCACAACATGAGGGTCGCGGCATTAGGAAGGTTGAGAACCACTGGTCCATTCAGTGGTCAGTTAATCTGTAGAAAACCTGTCTCCACGCAGTGGAACAGGTGTGTCCATGTGACTCAGTCCACAGGAGACAAGGAAGAGCAACCTTAGAGCAGCCTGCCATCTGGGCTTATTCATCCCGCAGGGAGGCTGGGAGGCCAGCGGGACACAAAGGAACAAGCACCACTCTGTCTGGCGCGCACACACATTGATTAGCAGAGACCGAGGGCCCTGGGAGTCAGGTCTGGCAGAGAAGACGGATGCAATTCCCTGCTATCTCACCTAAAATCAGACTAATCTTTGGAATCAGGGGGTGTAGGTTTTAGTGGCTTTGGAGCTCACTTTAATTTTTCCTTTTCCTTTTCCAACAGAGAGGCCTGTGTCCTGGGCTGTGCTGATCCATGGGAGAATTCCTGTAGGAGGAAGAGGCTGAAACTGTGGCCTAGGGTTATTCAACAGAGCATTCATAATGAATGTGTCAATACCTTGTCTGAAAGATCTGTATGTTTCTCTATCACATTTCATTAGAGAAACATATGCCGGTGTCCTGTCAGAATTATTCTTATTTTGTGTGTGTATAATTATCTTAAGCCCCTTGATTTTATTGCGGGAATGAAGGCCCGGAAAGGTTGAATAACTTGCCTTCCTCAGCACGAACAGAGATAGGCTCCTGTTTTTTTTTTTTTTTTTTTTTTTTTTTTTTTTTTTTTTTTTTTTTTTTTAGGCTCCTGTTTTTAGGAGTCAGAACCTCTCCTAACACTTGACTTTAGGTATGTGTTTAAAAGACAGTTGGATGTGGTTGAGAGCTTGTAGCTTAAGCTGTGAAGCAATTTATGGCCCATGTTTAACTAAATAAACTTATTTTCCCTAGCTCATGCCATGCTGACAGCTTGCAAAAACTGTGTTCACCTTTCTTCTCTCCTCATGAAAAGGGGCTTCAGTTATTTTTATACCTGGAATTTGAAGGAGGAAATATGGATTATAAGTCTAGGTCGGTTGAATTTATTCAGGAGTTTGTCAGGCGGAATATGAACTTTCTGGAGTGTAAATGAAACAAAAATGAGGTCTTTAAGTGATCTCTGTCTCTCTTTTTACCTATTTATGTGTTTAGCTTCATCCCAGGCTAGTCCCAGGATGAGAAAAAGTAAACTTTTCTGTCCTTTCCTTACTCTTACATCATGCAGTGGTTGACTAAAATAATTATAGAGTGGCAACTTTAATGATCACTCTTTTGCAAGATTGTTTAATAACAACTATAAGTCAAAACAAATATCAGCACAAAAAAAATCTCTATTCTGTGTAGCAAAATGTTAGTCAAACTTCCACCAAATGAGCCACATATTTAAAAAGGAGCTGATATTAATATTTCTGATCATTCTTTGAAGTTTTTAGTAACGAGATACAACATATCTACTACCACCTTTTTGTTTAGGTACCAAATGAGACATGTATGAATGTTACAATTTTGTATAACTCCAGGATAAACATTCCATGATATCTTTCTTTTTTTATTTAAATTCTTTATTGTTTAAAGTATTACATAAGTCTCCTCCCCCCGCCCCCATTGACTTCTCCCCAGCCACTCCCACCCCCTAGCATATGCTCTCATCTCCCTACTGTCTGTATCCATTGGTTAGGTTTATATGCATGCATACAAGTTCTTTGGTTGACCTCTACCCCAGACCCCCACCCTCCCCTACCTTCCCTCTGAGGTTTGATGGTCTGATCAATGCTTCTCTGTCTCTGGATCTGTTTTTGTTCATCAGTTCATGTTGTTCAAAGTGTGTTCCACAAATGAGTGAGATCATGTGATATTTATCTTTCTCTGACTGGCTTATTTTGCTTAGCATAATGCTCTCCAGTTCCATCCATGCTGTTGCAAATGGTAAGAATTCCTTCTTTTTTACAGCAGCTTAGTATTCCACTGTGTAGATATACCAGTTTTTTAATCCACTCATCTGCTGATGGGCACTTAGGCTGTTTCCAAATCTTAGCTATGGTAAATTGTGCTGCTATGAACATAGGGGTGCATATGTCCTTTCTGATGGGTGTTTCTGATTTCTTGGGATACATTCCTAGAAGTGGGATTACTGGGTCAAATGGGAGTTCCATTTTTAATGTTTTGAGGAAACTCCATACTGTTCTCCACAGTGGCTGCACCAGTCTGTCAATGATACCTTTCACTTTTTTTCTTTTTCAATAAGATATAATAATGGGAAAAAACCACGTATAATAGTTGTATATATGGGTTCTGTTATTTATTGAACAAAATGCTTTCTAGATAATTTCTGGTGACAAGTCATCACCCTTCTTATTTTATATAATTAGGAAACTTAAATACTGAGGCCCTTAAGTGCAAAACTACAGAGGTTTTTATACAGAGATGTGACTACAGAAAGTCACAAAAAATTGAGAAAACTCATCATGGCAGTAATCCTACCTGCCGGTCAGATGTGTTCCCTACTTACTTTGTAAAACTAACACAGTGCTTATTAGTAGTATTATTTTACCACAGACAACTTTCCTGTTTCAGAATCAAAGAGTGCTATGTTTATGCAAGACCAGGACTGCCTGGACTGCCTATTCAAAAGCTTTCATCTTTCTTCTTGTTGGAGACAGGTTTCGTCCCCTGCTGCCACTAGATGGTGCTTGTCGTTGAAACAAAGGTCTTTCTTCCCATCTTTCTGCTTTCCTTAGGCACCTATTAGGACCTTGGATGTGAAAGAAACTTGATTGATAAGCTAAGTAGTGGGTGGGTTCTAGAAGGTCATTTAGCCCAGTGTTATTGATCTAAAAAAATCATTATCAGTAAAGATTACTTACACTGTTTTTCTAATGCCATTAATTTTTTCTGTTCATTCATCTTGTCACCAAGTCGTGTGAACCCTAGGCAAAAAGAACAAATAAATCTTTCTTTAGGCTCATGAGAATCAAGGGACATAACTCAAATTTTAGAATAGGTAAAAAAAAGATCTGAGGATTTATTGTCCTCACCAGGAATGACATTAGCAAAGGGGACCACATGCAGAGTTAACAAGAAAAGTTAATCAATGACCTTTCAAAGGCAAAACACATGCATCTCAATTACTGGGCAATAATCAATAGGAAAGAAAATGGAACATGCTCTTTTAATTGTGGGATAGCAAACATCAAGTAATGAGAATGATAACAGTGGTTGTTGGCTCTTTGCCAAAGATGGTGATTTTTCTCATTAATTTAAGGCACACATAAAACGTCACCCCACAGTGCTCTCATTCTCTCCCTCCTACCACTCCACACACCAACTTTATACCCCTTTCAGGATAAAATTTGCCAATCTTGATAGTGAAATGCCTCCAGGGATTACCTATTTATTTTATGGGAAGAACAGTTTGATATATTTTGCATCAGAGTACCAGACAGCATAAGTTCCTTGGACTTTTCCTTTCCCAAACATTCTCCAATGCTGACCAGTCATGGCTGGTTCATGATTATAACGAGAAATTGCCAGCTATGTTGAAATACATAATCCACAGTGTGAAAAACTGCTGAACAGCAGTGGCAAATTCTTAATACAAAAGTAGCTTTTGCCTGCGAGCTTGCTTTGGGGTTTGCTGATTCTTGCTAACTGTGTGCTCAGGGACTGAAAGTTAATTTTAGTCTAAAAACAAAACATAACTGTGTAGGCAAAAGCTTTAAAGCTACATTTAAAAACATCTTCTGTTTTGAATTTCTCATATCACTGCAGTGAATCATGTAAAATGTGTGAACATACATGTTAGCCAGATGTAACAGGGAACAGCCAGATACATGACATTTATACATTTTAATCTCAGACACTGGACAGCTTCGGGTGGTTCCCTGTGCCTTCTGAGCATTAACCAAGGATTTTAAACATGCCAGCATTTTACAAAGACACAAGCTCATACCTGCTTCTCAAGCACTAGTGAGGTACAATGGATTTCTTCCAGTTTTAAAAACGGGAAAGAAAGCCTCTGTCCCCAAATTATTTTCCTTCAGATTTTTTTTTTTTGGTAGTTATAGCTTAGTGCTGAAGATTTGGAACCAGGAACAGGTAGTATGTGTTTTGGTGGGTACTGTTGAAAGTCCTATTTGGTCATTGACTTCTGCACTACATATATGCCATGCGGTTCAAATCCATTAAATGGCTACTCTCTACCAGTGGTGCCCGCGTTGACAGTCTGTTCATAGGGTTTAATGGTTTACTTAACTGATGGTAATCAGGCTGGGTCATTGATATATTATTAGTATTATTTGCTTGACAAAGGGCGCTTAAGCCTCCTTAATTAGCCTGAGGAACAGAGTAAACGTAAATAATCCCTTTGTACGCTCAAGAAACTCCCTTGGATGGCTAAAGATGTTTCCCAAACTGCTCAAGGGAGACAGAAGCCATCAGAGACATAAGCGAAGGGCAGGTTGAGAACCATGCTCATCCCAGACCTGCAAAGGGGAGCGAAGGCCATACTGTGTGCCAGCAGCCCTCCCTCTACCTACACGGCTCAAGTTTTACCAAGTAGCGTCAAGAGTGATTAGGGGCTGGGAAACGCGAGCAACTTCAGTTCTGCACGAGTTCCTAAGCTCTTCCCAGAGGGGAGCGCTTGTGAATTGGCCAGAAAGCTAGACCTAGCAGCCCGCTCAGGGCGCGAGGGAGCAGGAACCGAGGGAGGCGAGGGCGCCGGGTCGGGAGCAGGGACCCCGCCAGCTCCAGGCGGGCGCTGCGCGCGGAGCCCGAGCCCCCGGCGGAGGCGGTGCGGCCCGAAGCCCCTCCCCGTCGCCGCGGATGCCCGGGCTGCTGACGCCCAGCGGCGGCCCAGAGCGGCGGGGGCCGGCCGGGCGGGCGCGAGCGAGGGCAGGGCAGGGGGCTGGCCGAGGCCGCTCGCGGCTTTAAATATGGATCGCGGGCTCGCGCTCGTGGCACAGCCTCCGCCGCGGCCGCCTTCCCCGAGTGCCCGTCCCCTGGCTGGCTCCCGAGGGGCGCCCGGCCGCGCACCGCCGCTGCAGTGTTAGTTCCCGGCAGGAGCGGCGGAGAGCCCCATAGATATGCGGGAGCTGCGCCCGGCGGACTAGAGTAGACGCTCTCCAGCCCTCGCCCGCCGCGCACCACGCGGGCCGGGGAGACATCTGCCCCCCGCGCCGCCTCCTGCCCCGTCCTCGCGGGCGGTTCAGGTGCCAGTCCCGCCGGCTCCGGAGACGCGCCCGCCCCAGCGCCCTCGCCCGGCTCTCGCCTCCCTCGGCCCGGAGCCCGCACCCTCCCGGGCGGCAAAGTTGTGACTACTTGGACGCGGGCGGCTCGCTCCCCGCCCGCTCCGCGCCTCGCGCCGACAACTTCCCGCGGCTCGGCCCCGCCGCGCCCGGCCCCGCACCTCCCGGATCCCGCGGGCCCCCAGCCCCGGGCAGCGCTTCGGTGGCGACTACGGCCGGGGTAGCAGCGAAGGCGGCGGCGGCGGTGGCCGCTGCAGCCCCACACTCGGCCGCCAAACTGGAGGAGCGACGGAAGCCGGACCCCAGGAGGTGAGCGCACGGCTGGGTCGGCGGGGCCGGGCGGGAGCGCTCCCCGGAGGCTGGGAGAGGTCACTTGCGGGCTGGGCATCCCCTGGGCTGGGCGCCGGGGGAGTGCGAAAGCTGCTTCCGCAGAAAAGTACTTTCCCCCCTTCTTCTCAGCGGGTAGAGGAGGAGTTCGCGTGGTCCCGGCACTCCCCCTCGGCAGGGCCCCCTTCGCGGAGCCCCGCGTGGTGGCCGGGACCGTGGGGCCAGCGTACGCGCTGGCTGGGCCGGCGCCGTGACACGTGTGTTCCCGTGAGCCTGGGTGGTCCCGGCGCGACGGGGCACCTGCTGGAGGGGGAACCTGCCCCAGCCCACGAGCGAGGGAGGCTTGGGGCGCTGTGGGTGCCACCGAGACCTCGGCTCCCCCTTCCCTGCCGGCTCCGACACGGAGCCTCCCCATCTCTCGCTGGCACGCCGCGAGTGGGGGTGAGTCAGGCAGATCCTCCGCTAGCGGCACAGCTATTTGCCGTGGGCTCGGAAGGGGGAGGCAGAGGTTAAACTGGGATTCCTCTTGGCCGGCGACAGCGCAGCTCTCGCTCAGGTACTGGGCAAGGCAGCATGTGCGTCTTGGCAAGGACAGGTGATTTCTTTTTTCTTAAGTGCATTTCACCCAGCCTTTGCCAGTCCGTTAATAAGAGTCACCCGAGGAAGGCAGGGGCCGAGAACTACATCAGCAAACTGCAGCAAACAGTTATTAAAGGAAGAAGTTATTAAAGAACAAAAGAACACACACACACACAGACACACACACACACACACCCCAACCCTGAACTTGGCGTGAAAGATGAAGCAAGCCGTTCTACCTCTGGTCTACCATCCTAAAGCATAATTTTCCAGCTCCTTGTAAAACTTTTGTTTTTGCCACCCCTCCATCCTCGAGGCCTAAGCTGCGCAGCATGATTGCCTGCAGCAAGCTCTTTCCAGTCTCGACAGTGAGGAGCAGTTACCTTTGGTTTATCGTCCCGGTTCTTTCCCATTTCACTTCAGGGCAGGAGAAAGTTATTCCTAAGAAGAAATCGTTACTCGTGGGCTGTACTAAACACATTGTCTTAAATCCTGGAGCACTTCCTTCCCTTAGAGACCTGCATTGTACGGTACTTCCCTTTTTCCTGTACCTGGGGCTTGGAGTTAGGGTATTACCTGTGTTAAAGTGTTCACTGCCCGTTAGGGTTTTTTCATTTTGATGTGAATAGATTCTTCAGAGCTCTTAGAGCAGTATTCAGTAGCTTCTTGTAGACACTGTGATGTTTCTTGACAAAGTTTCTGGCTCAGAATTGTCCTCCTTGCATCTGTCACATTAGCATTTAAATAATTTCCGTGGTTACCATAGCACTGAGGTTGAGGTGATTGGTAGACCTCCAATCAAAGGAAGCATGTCTGCTTATTTTACTATCGCTTTAATAATTGAGAAAAAAACCTTTTACTTTCATTTTAAAGTTAAATGTAGTGATAGCACATTTACCATTAAATCTCTTTACATTAAATCTTGAAAATGAATAGTTTCGATTTGATCCCAGAGTTTCTGATAAGATGACACTGAAGTCCTACATACAGGGTGGGGCAAAAGTAGGTTTACCGTTGTGATTACTCAAAACATAAGAGTTTATTCTTGTCTTATCATTTATTGTATTATTTTCCATATGAACAACTGTAAACCTACCTTTGCCCCACCCTATTTATGGAACGAGAGAGGAAAGGAGTACTCTTATGAACTGTTGAGGCATAGGACATTTATAAGAGTTGGGGTGGGAGGGAGGGATAAGATGGGATGTTTTGATAGTTCCAGGCATATCTACCTTTGAGAAAACAGAAAACCAGGACACCCCCAACATTTTGTATGAGAATGTTTTCAAAATGAGGTTTCGGTGTCATTTAATGCTGGGGTTCATTCTGGAGACTTACTAACATATATAAGGCACCCTAGCCAGTGAGATTGTCAGAATGGACTCTCAGTTTATAACGATGTGTCTCTTTTAGTTCATTTTGCCAACATAAAATAACTTTTAAAAATTAAATTTATGGGGGTGACATTGGTTAATAGGATCATATAGGTTTCGTGCATACACTTCCATGATATAAAAATCTGTATATTGCACTGCGTGCCCACCACCCAAAGTCAAACCACTTTAAATGTTTAAATGTTAGTGTTATTAGTTTAGTCTTTTAAATGATTAGCTACATTTACAGCAATGTGTGAAAGCATACAAGGAATTATGTTTAGAGAAAAAAATGTGGTAGGAATCAGATAACCTTTGGGACAACTTCCAGCAGGCTCTGCTGGTAATTTCATTTTTTATTGAGCTCTGGCAAGTACAATTTTCAGGTTTTGATCCCTTGTTCTGATAACAAGAGAGATCGTCTGGACATAGCTTTGCAAAGAAAAACACAAGGAAAGGAAATCCACGCTAGCTGGTGAATCATGTAGCTAACCAGGTTTCGTGGCCGCCTCTGAGGGCGCTGCAGGTTAGGGCTACTGTTGTCAGGGGAGAGAGCCCTGAGAGAACTCATTGCTACTTAAGTGTGGCAATAATGCACGTCATCTCCTTGTTTTTTGTTTTTTTTTTTTGAGTTTCTTTGTATTTATTTTTAATAACACGAATGCAATCTAAGACTGGAGTTGATAGATGTTAAAAGACTGGAAGTGGAGCCTGGATGGTGTGCTCAGTGGGTAGAGTGGTGTTCTGCACACCAAAGGGTCTCTGGTTCTATTCCCAGTCCAGGTACCTGGGTTGCAGGTTTGATCCCCAGCCCCAGTTGGAGGCGTCGTGCCAGAGGCAACCAATTAATGTGTCTCTCTCACATCGATGTTTCTGTCTCTCCCTCTCTCTCCTCCCCTCCCTCTCTTTTACTCTCTCTCTCTCAAAAGATAAATAAATGGAAAAAATATCCTTGGGTGAGGATTAATAACAACAAAAAAAGACTGGGAGTGGAAAGAACAAACCGAGAAGAGGAAAAATCTAATGGGGACGAAAGTTTCTAAGTAGTTTCTCCTCGATGGCTAAGATGGAAGGAATCAGGAGACATGATTAGATGGGACCAGAGAAGCTTGTAAGCAGAACACTTGTCTCATTTCTCACTGTTAATGCCATTTCTGAGGCCAACATGTGATTTATGACATTTATGTATTTGGGGGGAGTCATGTAGCACATGGATGGTTTAGGAGCATCTAGGAAAGTAATAAGACTTCACAAAACAAGATGTGGCTACTTTTAGAGTATTTTTGGCTTCGTGCAGTAATTTTAGGAAAGGGAAGAATAATGTTTCTTTCATATAAAGTCAGGGCTAAGTTGTATTCCAAATACGTTTTGCCTTTCTCCCAATGACTAAACATATGATATGTTTGTGTCTCAAAATAGAAAATATGCCGGCCCTTGCTGGTTTTGCTCAGTGGTTAGAGTATCGGCCCACAGACTGAAGGGTCTCAGGTTTGATTCCAGGTCAAGGGCACCTACCTGAGTTGCAGGCTCCATTTGGCCTGGGTCAGGGTGCCTGTGGGAAGCAGCCAATCTCTCTCTCTCTCCTCCCCCCCCCTCTCTCATCTTCCTCTCCCTCCTCCTTCCCTTCCACTCTCTCTAAAAATCAATGGGAAAGTATCCTCCTGTAGGATTAAAAAAAAAATAAAGAAAATATGCTGGTGTCCTTCTCACAGGAAGATGATATTTTATATCCATTTTACAGTCTTTGGAAAACATGCCGTTGGTTATTATTTCAGCAGTGGGATGGAATCTCCTAACCTACCTTTTACTCACTTTTTCCTTGGGTGTGTGCGCACACGCACACACACACACACACACACACACACACACAACTCATTTGTACAGGCGGCTGACTTTATTTTACCTAACGCCGCATTTATGACTGTCGTAATGACTTTGTGGCAATGACTTTTATCACGTTTCTCTAGTCTCAGGAGTGCAATGGCAATCCCGATGACGCATAGAAAAGAAGCTAGCCACGATGGTGATGGATTTATTTACCTGCCATAGCGAAGAGGAGAGAAAACTTTTAATCTTCATGAAGTTTGTCAGTTTATTCCTCAGTGATAAGGTCTTACTAGCCTCTGAATTAAATTATGTGTTCGAAAAGAATGATGGTAGAAATAGTAATGGTGAAACATTGCACACCTATACTTGTTTTCATATAAGCCGAAACCTCATCTTATTCTTCTTCCCTGCACGTTAAATAGATGTAAGGGGTTTTATGCACATTGAAGAGACATGGACACACAGACACATAAGACTTCATATGCTTTTCTTTTTTTTTGTTAATCCTCACCTGAGGATATTTTTTCATTGACTTTTAGAGAGAGTGGAAGGGAGGGGGAGAGTCAGAGAGAAACATCGATGTGAGAGAGAGAGACACACATCAATAAGGCTGCCTTGCATAGGTGCCTTGATTGGGCGGGGGGATCGAGCCTACAACCAAGGTACATGTCCTTGACCAGCATCAAACCTGAGACCCTTCAGTCCACGAGCTGACACTCTAATCCAGTGAGCAAAAATGGCTAGGCCCGAATGCTTTTCTTAAACAAAATGGAAAATTATCACTGGAAGTCAGAATGAAGATTTTTGCTTTGAACTAGTGATACCTGTTTGAACTAGTGAATGACTGTCCTCAAAGGAATGAATGTTGTTTCAGTCCCAGCTGAAGACACTGAAGTGGATAAAAGCTAAATTTATGGTTCACCTTCCCTGTAGGTAATTCTGCTTAGCATCAGCACTTACTAAGCCTCAACCTTATCTCAGGTCCTGCGATGCCAGGAAGTGTTTCACTGCTGAAGAACGTTCAGTTGGTGTGGACCAATTTCAGGTCTGGTCTTGAGACCTAACTTCTGTTTTTCATGAAGAATAAATACAGAAAGAAGCTACATGAAATCAGGATGCTAAAGGAAATAAAAAAACACCAACTGATATTTCTCTCTTTAAAAAAAATTTTTGTGGATTGTTTTGTGGAAAAAGGGGTATCCTAAGTTCAACTTGAATTATTATATGCGAAGCCTTAAAAAGGTTTTAAATAAAACTCATACTTTTTGAGGACTTTTAAAACCAAAATTAATAAAATTACAAAATGAGAAAGGAATATATTACTTGTATCTTTAAAACTGATATAATGTTCTATGAGTAACACAATTAGAAAAGCTGTTCATAATATCTTGCATAAGAAGTCAGCAATTTCTTTTCTTTTTTGTAATTACTGTCACTGATTGATATTCTCTTTTATACTATTTGCAAATAAAAAACTTGGGGATCTGGAATTTCGTGTTAGTCAATTCTAGCTTTGGTCTGGAGATTAGTATTCACTGATAGGGCCCAGTACCAACTTCTGTTTAGAACTCCTATGTTTGGCATATTCTCCAGCAAAATAAGCCTCTGAGCAGGCAGAATAGAGGGTTAAAAAAATACATTAAAGAGGATTCATTTTACTCAAAGGTGATCCTTCAGAATCAGTTTACTTAAAAAAAATTTTTTTAAAAATTGATTTCAGAGAGAGGAAAGGAGAAGGAGAGAGAGAGAGAAACATAAATGATGAGAAAAAATCATTGATCAGCTGTCTCCTGCACACCCCCTTCAGGGGATCGAGCACTGTGCCCTGACCAGGAATCAAACTGTGAACTCCTAGTTCTTAGGTCTACGCTTAACCACTGAACCACACCAGCTGGGCCAGAATCTGTTTACTCTTAACTCACATACAATTTTAACATGACAGATAAGATTTCTAATCCCATAGCAAACATTAAATCTCAAATTAGAAGATAGAAATGGCCTGGTATTGGCAGCCACATGGCTAACATTGAAAAGTACCAGAGGACAGCATGGTAGTAAGGGAAGAGAGAGACTAAGTGCTAACAGCAGAGGTAAGAATTAAAGCAAGCACAGCCATGGTCCACTATCTAGGTGTTTCCTAGGAGCGTCACTTCATTCCATTCCCTTCTCCCTCCGCTCTTTTCCCTTTCTTCTTCTCCTTTTTCTCTCCTTCCTATCAAAGTTTTTATTGAAATACTAGAGGCCCGGTGCACAAAAATTTTGCACTGGGGGGGGAGGGAGGGGGGGCCCTCAGCCCAGCCTGTGCCCTCTCGCAGTCTGGGACCCCTCCGGAGATAACGACCTGCGGCTTAGGCCTGCTCCTGGGTGGCAGAGGGCAGGCCCAATCCCTAGGTGCAGCCCCTGGTCGGGCTCAGAGCAGGGCTGATTGGGGAGTTGGGGCACCGCCCCTGTCATGCACAGAACAGGGCAGATCGGTAGGTTGCGATGCCACTCTCAGTCACGCTCAGGGTAGGGCCGATAGGGGGGTTGGGGCAGCGCCCCCTGTCACACTCAAGGCAAGGTCAATGGGGAGGTTGTGGCGCCACCCCCTGTCACGCTCAGAGCAGGGCCCATCAGGGGGTTGGGTAGCTCCCTCCTGTCACTCACAGAGTAGGGCCGATAGAGGAGTTGGGGCTCCGTACCCTGTCACGCACAGAGCAGGGTGGATCAGGGGGTTGGGGCGCCGCACCCTGTCACACTCAGGGCAGGGCCGATGGGGAGGTTATGGCTCTACCCTGTCACACACAGAGTAGGGCCCATGTGGGGGGGGGGGGGTTGGGGCGCCGCACCCTGTCACACACAGAGAAGGGCTGATCAGGGGGTTGGGGCGCCGCACCCTGTCACACACAGAGCAGGGCCGATCAGGGGGTTGGGGCACTCCCCCCTGTCACACTCAGGGCAGGGCTGATGGGGAGGTTGCGGCTCCACCCCATCACACACAGAACCGCAGGGCGATCAGGGGGTTGGGGAGCTTCCCCCTATCAGGCACAGAGCAGGGCTGATCAGGGGGTTGGGGCGCCTTCCCCTGTCACGAACAGAGCAGGGTGGATAGGGAGGTTGTGGCCCCGCCCCCTGTCACACACAGAGCCACAGGACGATCAGGGGGTTTGGGCGCCTCCCCCTGTCACGCTGATCCCGGTGCCAGGAGGCCTCGCGGCTCCGCTGATCCCAGTGCTGGGAGAACTCGCTGCTCCGCTGATCCTGGTGCTGGGAGTCATATTATCCTTTTACTATATAGGATAGAGGCCTGGTACATGGGTGGGGGCTGGCTGGTTTGCCCTGAAGGGTGTCCTGGATCAGGGTGGGGGTCCCACTGGGGTGGGTGGCCAGCCAGGATGAGGGGCTGATGGCTGTTTGCAGCTGGTCACACCCCCTTCAGGGTGGGGGTCCCCACTGGGGTGCCTGGCCAGACTGGGTGAGGGGCTGAGGGCTGTTTTCAGGCTGGCGGGTGACTGAAGCTCCCAACCGCTCCTTTTTTTCTTTCTTTTTTTTAAATTCTGGGCCAGCTTTAGCTCTGAGGCTTGGCTCCAGCTCTGAGGCCTCGGCTGCTGAAAGCAGGTATCTGGTTTGTTTGGGTTCTATAATCGAAACACTGTTTCAACTCCAGCTCTAAGATCCCGGCTGGCTGAAAGCAGGTTTCTGGGGTTTTGTTTAGCTTCTATATTTATAACAATGTTTCAAACTGCAAGCTCAGAGGCCGGCAGAGGCAGGCGGGGAACGTTGGCTTTCTCCGTCACTGAAGCAAGCAAGCCTCATGTTCGCTTCAAGCTGCCTGGCTGCCGGCTGCCATCTTGGCTGGCAGTTAATTTGCATATCACCCTGATTAGCCAATGGGAAGGGTAGCGGAGGTATGGCTAATTACCATGTTTCTCTTTTATTAGATAGTATAACATGTATATAGAAAAATACACACATTATTAAATCTTAAGTTTAACAGCTTGGGGTGACTTACCTAAGTGAACACATCCTTGTAACCAGCCCCAAGGCCAAGATGTAGACCATTGTCAGCAGCCAGAAGCCCCTCTTTCCTACCCCCTGGGTCATTACTTTGCTCCCAAAGGTAACTTCTCTCCTGACTTCTGAGACTGTTCATCTATTATTGAACTTTCTGCCAGAACACGTTGTATGTCCTTGTGTCTGACTTCTTTCGTTCATTTATGCCTGTGATGTTCTTTTATGTTTTGTGTGAACAGTGTGTTTATTCTCATTGTTTTATGGTACTCTATTTTATGAGAATGCCACAATATATTTATCCATTTCGCTCTTGATGGACACTTGGGTTGTTTCCAGTTTTATGCTATTATGAATAGTGCTACTGCGAACTTCATTAGATACATCTTTTGGTAAATGTGGGAATTTTGGTTGTGTGTTGTTGTGAGTTGAACTTCTGGGCCAGTTTTAGAAGATAGTGCCTTCAACAGTGGTACTAATTCACTCTCCTGCCAGCCCTTATGAGAGTTCCATCTACTCCATATCCTCACAAACAGCTGGTATTATCTCCTTTTTACAAAGCAGAGCATTTCGTAACCTGCCATTGCCCAGTGACCAATGGAAATATGGATTTGGAGTATATGGGTTGGAGACCCAGTTTTCTCACTTGCTAGTTATTTAATTTGGGGAATTTAAAAAATCATCTATGTCTGTCTGTCTGTGTCTCTCTCTCTCTCTCTCTCTCTTTTGGTCATTAAAATGATAGTGCAACCTAATTCACAGAGGTATTATGTGGACAGATGAGGTGATATTTATGAAACTTTGTTCAGAACTCATATGCCAGTTGTTGTATTCTACAACATTCCTTATCCTTAAAAACTTTTTTTTAATCCTCATCTGAGGGTATGCTTTACTGATTTGGGGGTTGAGGGAGAGAGAGGGAGAGGGAGAGGGAGAGGGAGAGGGAGAGAGAGAGAGAGAGAGAGAGAGAGAGAGAGAGAGAGAGAGAGAGAGAAAACATTGATCAGTTGCCTCCTGTACTGTACTCGCCCTGACAGGTAATCAAATCTGCAACCTAGGTATGTGCCCTGACCAGAATCGAACCCACAACCTTTTGGTGCACAGGACCACACTCCAACCAGCTGAGCCACCTGCCCAGGGCAACATTCCTTATTCTTGTGTTAAATTGTGCCAGCACTGAGAACAGTATTCCTGACATATTAATAATTGTTGGCTGAACGAATAAGCACATTTAATCAAATTTCTTGATCTGTCACTCTGAGGCATTGAAACTGTGTTTTACATTTTTTTCTTCAGGACTATTACTTTTTCTTGGTAAAGCTGACTTGAGAACAGAGTTTATTAAACATTAGCTTGAAAAATTGAGTCTAATAGGCAGCAGTTTGAGAACACACATTTCACTATATAGCACATATTAAATTTATGTCCCCAAGTAGCACACAGAAGACCTGGAGAACCCTTGAAAATGATTACAGTGCTCTTCACCTCCTGGGTGATCCCCACAAGCTTACACACGGAATATGCTTAGCTTCCATAATTAGAATGCTGGCCAACAAACTTCCAGATTTAAAAGATTGCAGTGGGCCCTCCAGTGCTGATACCTTGGAAACCATGTTTTATGCAAAATTGAATATTTAAGGATGAATAATAGCTGGAGACTGGAGCTTGTTGAGCGTCTTTTCAGTTTAGTGTGGATAAGGTGGTTCTCAAATGAGCGGATTATAATATCAAAAGCAAACTTGCAGCATATGCCTTATAAACGTTTGTGTGAAAATGCTTTTTTTTTTTTTTTTTAAATAAAAGAACATTTATTTAGAAAATCACAGAGGTAGAAGAAGTAATCTGTAGAAGAAATGGGCTTAGGAAACAAGTTATAGAGGCAAAGGAAGGGCCCTCTGAGCTTAGCAGTGAGGAAGGTCAGGTGACGGCCTGGGGGAAGGGGTGGAGAGAGGGGAGGGGCTAGGGCGTGCTCCCTGAGGGAGAGTGCCTGGGTGAAAATTCTTCATCCTTGAAAGGTTTGGTTCCCAGCTGTTGGTATGACTTTGTCACCCTCATTTTTCTTCATCCGAGAAGAGGTTAGGGCCATCTACTTATTTTTAAATTAAATACAATGAACATTTGTATGATTTCTATTTTGGAGAATGACATGATAATTAGTAGGTATCTATTTGCAAAATCAGCTTGCAGCAGGAGGAACTTAGATTTCGATGTGGAAATCTAATTAGACTTTCTGACCCAAAGACTGATTTTATTTTCCTGTTTTCTTATATTTGAATTTCTTTGAGAGCTGGTGGTAGTCTTGTCTTGGTTGGCTGGCTCTCATGATTACCATAACTGTTTTGTACTGAGCATGTACAATTTTACTTCAGAATAACGTAAGTCAATCTACATTTTTTGAGGGCATTTGCTTCTGAGGTAGCATCCTTCCTATGTGCTAGACCCCAATGTGGCTCTTTTAGGGGTGTTTTCGTGGACAATGGATTCACCAATAATTTTGTTTTCTGTTATACACATAATGCTGTGGAAAATTGAAAATAAACTAAAGGGTGATGATGGCGAGCCTTGTTAAACTGTTTGAAAAATGGTGAATTTTAGAAAACCTCATCTTCTGTTCTGGGGGATTTCATTCCCGTGAGCAGTTACTGTAAACCGGGTGTTTTAAAACCAAAGCATCCAGGCTTGGCTGGTTATTGGTGTGTTAAACCCTGAAAGCAAGGCTCCTCCCTTTGGTGTCCTCTCCGCACATGAAAGTCTTTAAAAATTGCCACTATGGATTAGGGAAGGACAACTATTTAAAGACTAGGATCATGACAATGGGAATATCTAAACCAGTATCCCAAGGGAAAGGGATTAGCTTTTTCATTTCTTGTGCTCTTCAGCATGGCCTTCTGTCTGTATGACTGGGTGCGGATATTCCTCATGTCTTTACATCAGGCCAGGTTTTTGTATCTTCTATTCCGGAATGATCGTAAATGAAGTCCTGAAACTGTTAGGTGGTGAGACATGTTTGTCCTGAGTGAGGACTCTGTGAGATTATCAGTCAGACCGAAAGTGTGAGTGCCTGTGAGTGTGGATGGCTGCACTCCTGAAACCCTCCCCTGGCGGGGTGCACATTGACTGCAGCTGTGGTGAGACCTCACTGTGGAACTGCTTCAAGAATTCCTCCATTCCTTTGGCCTCTGGAGACTGCATCCTCAGGAATGTGAGATGAGCACTCATGATGTTAGCAGCGTGGCCTCATGGTCAGAGATTGCCGAAGTACTGATTACTATCACCTTCAGAAAACGGCTGAGTGTTAACAGGTTAAGCAGAAACACACAGATCACACGTTTGCAACTATGAGTTGAGCAACTCTGCCAGGGAAAAGAGAGAGGAGGACTGGAAATGTCTTAAGAGATTTAGATGAATGAGATAAGATAACTTCCCTTGAAAAATACATTAAGAAATGAAATAAAAACAGTGGTCCAAAAACATCAGGAGAAAATACAGTTCAAGCACCCTCACTTGTTTTTGCTGACAAACTTAAGGCAGTGGGTTCTGCACTTTACTCGGTCACTTTAGCATTGCTTATTGCTCTGCACTGCCCGTGGTTTCCCTCTACACTGGCTGCATGCTCACTGTAGGAACTGGGTTAGAATAGCTCTGTGGTCCTCCCCATGGCTAGCAGATTTTATAGTGAAAATATTTACTTGGGGGAATGATATTTAGGTACTTAAAAAATCTGGACACACTAATCTGAGGTGCCCAGTCATTATACCCAACTTCATCTAAACTTGATAAAGTGCACTAATAGCTTTGGTCATTGCTGTTAGGCCTTTCAAATATTTCTTGTGAAATTTGTTGTCATGAAGTTTGGAATCCAGTCACTCTTGGGATGAAACTTTGTTATTAGGCTTTGTGATGTGTAATACAGTTCTTTGGAAAAATTACCCAAGCTTTCTATTTAGATACGGCTGTATTTTATCTGTCCTCTGAATTAGAAACAGTTATAGTTACTATTTTTTTTGAGATTAAGTATGAGTAGTTAGTACTTAATACGAATTTTTTATTTCAAAATAATTGTAGGCTCACAGGAAGTTGTGAAAATATAGTACAGTTTTTACATAATCTGTACCCAGCTTCCCCAAATGAATAACACGTTTAACATTTCTAAAAAGGCGTTTACCTAAAAAGATTTATAAGGAATTGTAAGTTTTTTGCTTTCTCTAAAGAATATATGTCAGAGTTATTATGAAAAAATGCAGAAGTAGGTGCATGTAGTATTTTCTGGCTTCAGTTGGGAAAGGTGTTCCTATTGAAGGCAAGGGGAGTCATTCATGTACTTATTCACATCTGTGAATTTGGTGCTTGCCTCATTCAAATCATTATTCTATTGATCATATTGTACTAGGAATATTAAATCCAGATGTTATTCTCATAAGATTTTTGGAAGATATAACACACATATCAGAATATCATTGTTTTATACATATATATATATATATATATATATATATATATCCATGTGTTAAGTTTATATTATTTGCCTTATATGCACCTTATATGTGAATGCACAATATGTTGAGACTTTTAGAATACATGTTTTATTTATTATGTATGCATAATAACATTTCCAGTGAGATCTCAGCATGTTACACTATTCTTTAGTATACTGATAACTATTACATTTCAACAGATAGTACTTGAGTTCAGTTATCACCTTTTAATAAGGGCCTGTTACCACCTTTAATTTAAATTTTTAATCCTCAGCTGAGGATATTTTTTCCATTGATTTCTGGAGAGAGTAGAAGGGAGGAAGGAGGTGGGGAGAGAGAGAAAGAGAAACGTTGATCTGTGAGAGAGAGAAAGAGAAACGTTGATCTGAGAGAGACACATCAATTGGTTGCCTCCTGCAAACACCCCTACTGGGCTGGGGATCCTGCAACTGAGGTATGTGCCCTTGACTGGGACCCTTTGGTCTGTAGGCTGATGCTGGCTAGGGCCTGTTATCACCTTTTAATAGGGATCTTTTAATACCGTATATCTGCGTTCATCCATGTGTCTGAACCCGGCATGCTCCCTTGAAGGTTTCGTCTTGAACCTCAAGACAGATGTAACTGGGAAAGGTGTAGAGAAATGGATTGCAAATCATGAGATTAAAGGATTGTCTCTAAGAGAAAAGACAGAAGTGAATATTTTAGTCTTGAACAATAAAGTCTGAAAGGAGACCTCCCGTAGGCCTATAATGTCATGAACACTTTCCCCCAAATCTACAACATCAGACCTGGGAGGACCACTTATAAGTGAGAGAAATAGGCTTAACATAAAAAACAAATTTTAAGTTCATGTAGTGGGTATACATGTGAGCAACTTGTCACCCCAAAAGAGAAACTGACTGCTTCCAAGAGGAGAAGATGCAGAACAAATCTTGGGGTAGAGTAAGTTTTCCTACAATTTAGAAAAGAACATGGGCATATTTGGTGAACTCACCTGGTGTTTTTGGATGATAGTCTCTGTTTACCCAGGGCTCTCTCACAGCACTTTGCTCAAGCCACTTACCATTTTGTAGAATTATGTTTTATTCTTTGCTGTCACTGTCAGATGCCACTGAATGTTGGTCTAGAACACTGTGGGTCTGACATCTCATGACAATTCTTGTAAAGTTTACCGGCCCCAGCATGTCTTATCTCAGCTCTTGACCTTGACCAGATGGCACTGGTATAACTGCATTTTTATACTTGTGGTTATAAAATGATCAGATCACTTGGCCTCCTTATAAAATGTCTCTGAATCAAGTCCACGCCTTGCTGCTGATACAATGAAATTGGGTGTTACTGCTGAATTGAAACACCTTTGGTTCTGGACACATTTCGGATAATCTGAAATACTTTGCTTTCCCAAATAAATGAAATATATGTATATTGTTTTGTGTGTTGGTTTAAAAATCATTGTGTTGGATAACTTTCTTAGATGTAATATGTTCACAAATTAGAGAGTTTGGAAAGTCTAATGCCCTAATATTCCTGTTTGACCAATAGCTTTTAGCTTCTGTGGTGGAAAGACTTTAGCATATGGGCTTGAGTAACACAGTATACTTTATATAATAACTAGAGCAACAGAAAAAAACAGGCTAGAGCATAAAGCCTAGGCATTAAGCAGGTTGCTGCTTGAATCAGGAGCTGGTGGAATAACTTCTTAATTCTTTAGAGACTGAGGGATTCCAGTCTAAGGCGGGTATCCAAAGATAGAGGACCCAAAGGAACCTCGATGACTTGGGGAGCAGTGATGGGACGTTGTGAACACCTGAAGTATGGGCAGCAGATACTATGAGTTGCAGAGTCCATGGAATCAAGAAAGGGGCAATAATATTTTGAGGAGCCTGTTTCTGGGAAATTGTGAATCTCTCTGTTTGAGTAGCAGGAGTGGTCTAATTATCTACTGTCATTACATTATGAAGTATTCACTGTAATTGAATTTCCTGATAACTGAAACTTAAGTGTCCAAACTTAAATTACCTTAAAATATGTTTTGATGTACATCATCCCAAAATAAATTGCACAAACTTAACAACATACTGAAAACAATTTCCCCTGTGTACAGCTCTCATGTACATCATTGTATAACTCAGTGATGCTCTTTGGACAGGAGATGTGTGGAACTATTACTTCCACACCAAGAGTTCCCATGTTGTTGTGCTTTCTACATTCTTTGGCTTATCCTTTATGTTGTAAAGAGCATGTCTTAGCTGCGTTTAAATAGGGATGAAGGCTCTGACTATTTGCTTATATGATGGGCAGTGATCCCCGACGTATCTATTTTCATGAGTTGCATATGAGGAAATACATTAAAATTTCTTTACATTTATTTATTGCTTTTGTGAGAGAGAGAGAGGAGAGAAAAGAGAGAAAGTAATTTGTTGTTCCACTTATTTCTGCATTCCTTGGTTGACCCTTGAATGTGCTCTGACAGGGGATCAAACCTTTGCAGCCTTAACACATTGGGATGACACTCTAACCAATTGAGCCACTGGGCCAGAAGGTAATGCGGATTTGATTAGAGGCTGGGATGAGAGGTGGGAAAGCTGGGGGAATTGGAGGGCACAATGCTGTCTACTCCCTTACTATGCCCCAGGGAGGAGGCCTTAGCCATATTGAGAGAAAGAGGCTATAAGACAAAGCAGAAGGCCCACTTCATGAAGTAGACTGAGAGGGGTGGGCTATGAGAGGGCTTCTTCGGGATCCAGGTGGCAGAGTGTGGTTCTAGAGTGATGTAGCCTGAGGTGGCTGGTGGGTGCTTGGAGGTTTAGAGTACTTGGAGACCCAGGAGAGAGCATCCTGGGTGGGAAAGTGGCATTCTTGAGTAGTCATTGGCCATCAATGAAGAGGCCCAAGTAGAAGGACATGAAAGGATTGGTGGTGAGCTGGCTGACAGGGCCCAGAAGAAAAAGAAGGATGGTGAGATCAGTAGTCATGGGGCAGATTTCAGTTGGTACCAAGATCTCTTTTTACCTATGAGCTGTTGAGGCCAGTGAACTCCCATTGCGTTGTTTTCTGAATCTGCACTGTCAGGATTTCACTGTGCTTGGGCTTGAATCCTGCCTGCCTCCACCCCTCTGTTAGGTGGGGTTCCCTGAAAAGTAGTTTCTGATTGTGCAGGAAGTTTATTGGGGCTGGCGCTGAGGGGTAAAACCTGTGAAGCTGGGCTGGGCAGAGGGAGGAGTTGAAGTGCATTTCAGTATCTTTAGTAAAGACCTCTACTGGCTGATCCCAGCAGGAGCTCCGGAGTTGAGGAGATGCTGCAGAGCTGCCCTACTTTGAAGTAAGGGAGCCAGGCCATTTTTATCCATCAACAATCCCGAGGCCCTGGCTGGGTATCACAGCTGATTACAGCATCTTCCGGATACACCGAGTTATAGGTTCGATCCCTGATCTGGGTACATAGAAAAATCAACCAGTGAATACATAAATAAGTGGAACAACAAATCAGTCTCTCTCTCTCTCTCTCTCTCTCTCTCTCTCTCTCTCCCTCTCCCTCCCTCCCTCCCCTCCCTCCCTCTCATATTCTCTCTCTTTAAAATAAATAAAGCAAAAACAAACCCAGTCCAGAGATGCAGGCTGTCTTTAGACAAGGGTGTGACCCTGTTTCAGATGGCTCTCTTTGGCTATGATGGTATCTGGACAAAACTGAGCTAAACATTGTCAGTCACCAACACTCCCACCAGGTAGGGAAAGCACCTCCGTTTTGAAGGGAAGATCTGGGCAGTGCAGCACAGCACCCACATACTTAGTGCGTCATGATTGGGCAACTCTCTGCTTTCAGTTCTTCATCCCACCTACCTCATTTACTAGTAATTCCTAGGGCTGAAGTAAGTTAATATGTGTGAAATGCTTAAAAAGTGGGAAGCACATCATGAGTCTGGTAGAGGTGTTAGTTATGATCATACCTGACTTTACCAGCCCCACCTTTCCCTTATGATTCCTTTAATACTCTCTGAGCTTGAAGGCTCATGCTCTCATTATCAACTTTTTTCCTGATTTTCTTTGCAAGGGAAAAACCATCTGACAATACCTTAGTAAGAAATGATTTAATATCATATGTATTTTGCATTTTAAATTTTGCCAGAAGAAAGACGCAAAGTAAGTCAATACTTCAGATGAGATTTGAAGGATTTGGACATAGGTTGAATGACGTTTTTAGGTGTGTGTTGGTTCTCCGCCTCCCTCAGGGTAACTTAGATAAGGGCCTTGTGAATTAAGGGTGAGCCCATCCCTGCTGTAGGCTTGGGAAGTGGTGGGATGAGGGCAGTGCAGGACCAGGTGATAGTGTCCAGCTGAGAAGGTCCTCAGAGTCTGGGTCTTTGTCTTTCCTGTCACCCTGATTCTAGATCTAAACATTGCAACATACAATCAATAAATGTAACATTGCCACTTAATTAAATTGCTTCATTTCTTAAACATTTCGGAATCATTCTTTTCAATATTCCATAGTATAGAGCGGATCACCTGGAGTGTTTTAAAAATTTGGTTTTGATTCAAAGTAATGTTCTCATGGAGGCTCAGTCCCTGCCAATTGATTTCTCATTTACTTGGGGACATGGCTACATTTTTTATCTCCATATTTGTATGATGGGAAATATTTTATTTGAAATGACTTACTTGCTCCCTCTTCCCCCTGGATGGCAACTATATCATATTAAGTTGCTTATTTTGTAGAAACTCTCTGATTGCCCTGTTGACATTAACAGAGATAGTTAAGAATGTCTGCCACAGCCTTGGTTAGTGTGGTTCAGTTGGTTGGGCATCATTCCGGCCACCGGGAGGTTGCCAATAGGTTCACTTCCTGGTCAGGGAACATTTCCTTGGTTGCAGGCTTGATCCTCGTTAGGGGACATGCAGGAGGCAGCCCATAGAAGTTGTGTTCTTGCATCAATGTTTCTCTCTCTCCCTCTTCCTTTAAAAATCAACAGACTATTAAAAAAAGAAGAATGTATGCCACAAAACACTTCTTTAAAACATAAAGTGTGCCTGTTTCTTCTATTTGTACCCATTGTTGGCATAGCCTAATGAAGCCAGCACAGTAGAAGAGGAAATGCTGTGACCCCTCTTTTGAACGATTTTTTTCAAAGAAGCCTTTCTTGAAGCTATTTTTCTCCCAGTTTTAAATTGCTTATAGCTATTAGCAAGATCTTTTAAAGAAATGAGAATGCTGGCGTGAACCATGAAAAACTATTTGTCTACATATTTGTTATACAACGCTCTGTAACAGATGAAGATTATATGGAATATATAGTAAGCATGAAGCTGAGCAATGAGCAGTTTTGTCTCAGTGGTTTTGGCGTTAACTTTGATTTTTGAGTTGAGCTCTCTGCTGTGGGCTCCACACAGAATTCTCATTATTTTCGTTCTATGAGCAGCAACCTCATGAAGACTGTCTCACTTCAGCAACCAGCAGCAGTTTTTTTCTTCTTCCTACTGAGATTAGGAATGTGGAGAACATTTAAGTTTTCACTTACACATTTTTTGGGGGGATGTTTTGGAGGGGTGAAAAGTGAATAAAAGATTTAAAGTTGGCTAATGGATGTGTAAATGGTATTGTTTAAAGTGGCAAAAATTCATCTTATAACAAGCCCTTTCTAAAAGCAAAGCTGACTTTTAAAGCTGTGTATTTGGGGGATTAAAATACATAAACCCTCTGTGTTGAGCTTACTGTAATGGGAAACAAGTCCCATATCCAAGAAGATTATGTCAATACAGTTTTTAATTCTCAAAAACATGAAAATTTGACCTTTGTCTATATGATCTTTCACTTTGTAGGAGATCTGAAGTAAAAAATAATATTTTAGACACAACTGTTTGTTTTCTTCCAGAATGGACAGAGGTGTGAGTGATTTATAATCTTGTATACTTAATCTCAAACCAGCCATGGTTTCTGTGTGATAGCTTTGCAGAGCATAGCCTCCCAGGGACTCTCCATTTAAACATCACTCAATGCTCTCCTTTTTTTTTTTTTTAAGCTTGAATGTAGGTGGGTTTTTATGTGGGTTTTAATTAAACTTTAAAAAAAAACACATTTGTATTGATTGTTTAGAGAGAGAGAAAGGGAGAGGGAGAGAGGAAAACATCAATGTGAGAGGGAAACAGATTGGCTGCCTCCTGCATGGCCCCTATCAGGAATCGAGCCTGCAATGTTTCTGTGTACAGGATGATGCCCAACTGACTGAGCCACACTGTCTAGGGCTTAGTTAAACTTTTGTGCAGAAATTTTTTCAATCTTGAGCCATTTTTTGAGTTTTATTTATTTATTTTTTAATATATTTTATTGATTTTTTACAGAGAGGAAGGGAGAGAGATAGAGAGCTAGAAACATCGATCAGCTGCCTCCTGCACATCTCCTACTGGGGATGTGCCCGCAACCCAGGTACATGCCCTTCACCGGAATCGAACCTGGGACCTCTCAGTCCGCAGGCCGACGCTCTATCCACTGAGCCAAACCGGTTTCGGCCATTTTTTGAGTTTTAAAGTGAATAAATTCTAACCACACTGTCTCATAGATAAGAAGAAAAAATTTGAGTAACCTAAATCCTTTTTATTCAAGTAGAATAGCTTATTACTTTCACTTAAAGTATTAATCAAAGTTAATCAATTCTTAGATTGTTAATCTAATTTTATACATGTAATGTAGTCATGAACACCTGAATAAATATGCTTGCTTATGTGATAATAGAGTAGAAATATATTAAACTAGATTTATTTTATTCTCACAGTTTTACAAATGAGACCTGTAGTAAATTTACTATTTATTTATATTACTTAAATAAAAGGCAGAAGAGAAAAGATAGCTAACAAACATAAAACTGTACATTCCAGTGAAACCTCATTGTTAGAATTTACATTTTTTCTAAAAATTAAGGACAAGTATTTTACTCACAGGAAACTCAAAAGTTGCCCAGAAGGAAAGGAAGGTTCCATGTGGGTGTTGGCTGTTTGGCCTAATGGTCTAAATGAAATGGAAAAAGAGAGCATGGAGTGGTCCTAATGGTTCAGTTTCCAACAATAAACCTGGTGAGTTCTCTTGAAGTGCGGTTTGCTGAAATTGATGATGATTTTTAGCACTTAGCTTCTTATCTCCAAAGCACTTTCCAAATGTTGAATAATTAATTGCCACAACCCCCATGTGGGGGTAGAATATCAAGCATGTCTTTCTGTTTACCAGGAAACCATTATGGCCGAGTCTGGAAATGTTGATTTTTATTTTTAGAGGTTTCTGTGCTTTCCAAGGTGACCAGCTTTAAAAATGCTGTTCTGGTTTTTAATCACAGGGTCATGGGAAAAGTAGCCAAGGATGTTGGAAACTTTTTCTTCTCACTGTTCCTATACAGATTTCACTTTTCTGCCAGCTCATCATTTTGCAATACAATTCTTTAAAAGTGGAGTGTTAAATATCAGTAAGTTTAGTCTCTGCTATTAGTACAGTTTCTTTTCGCTTGGTAATGCAGAATTTGGGAAACCTGGTGGAACTGTGAGAACAAATCTCAGTGGCAAAAAATCACGTTCCAAAAAACAGTTTTAATAATTTAAAGAAATGCATTTTTCAAACAATAGTTTTTGTAACTTTAACTTAACCTTGGAGTCTGAGAAATAATGAAGAATATATGTATACTTATATATCTGTTTAGTAGTGTATTATAAATAGTTAAGCTATGTGACATATATAGAGGACAAATTTATATTAAAAAGTTAGAGAACATGAGAGAGGCTAATTTAGTATAAAGTGGACAATTGCACCATGGAATTGATAAATCTGAAAGGCCTTTGAGAAGAGAGAAGTCTTGAGCAAAAGTGTGACATGAGAGCCTTGAGCAAGGAGGGTGGCAGAATTCATGAGATGGGTTCTGGTGGCGGATTGTGGCCTGCCTACCAGATAATACCTACATTAGCCAGACCAATTCCTGGCTTGTTTGTGTTGCCAGTGGCAGGATGTCTACTGATTAACTCTCTGGAGAGATGCAGGATAAAGTCACCCTGGTGGACTCAGAAGGCTAAGCATCCATCCCTCAGGTTCTCAACCTTTGAAACAGAAAAGATCCAGGACCTTTCTTTAAGAATAGCTAATCCCTTTATGCTTTGAAAACCTCACCAGATAGCAAAGACAATGCTTTGGTGATTATTTCTGATGAATACTGATATTTCTTTGCATAAGATTAACACATTCCTTTCAAGGCCAGGAAGTTGTAGAAATCAGAGGTGACAGCTCACACTTCAGGGGTCTACTGAATGTGTGGATGAGTTCTTAATCTTAAATCCATGGCTGAGCTTTGGGGGGGAGGGGGGCGGGGTGGCTGATGAAACCCCTAGATTAGTGGTTCTCAACCTGCCTAATGCCTCGACCCTTTAATACAGTTCCTCATGTTGTGGTGACCCCCAATTTCATTGTTACAAATTGAACATAATTAAAGCATAGTGATTAATCACAAAAACAATATGTAATTACATATGTGTTTTCCGATGGTTTTAGGCGACCCCTGTGAAAGGGTCGTTCGACCCCCAAAGGGGTCGCGACCCACAGGTTGAGAACTGCTGCTCTAGATAGTGTATGCAGAATTTTCATGTATATTTTTGTTTGTTTTATGTATTATATGTATGTTTTTGGAGAGTGAATCCCAAGGATTCATGATGTTGCTAAAGCTGTGACATACCCCTAACATTTAATATTTAATATGGACTGGTGTCCCTTAAACATGTTTACTTAGTCCCCTCCAAATAACAAAACAAAATGAATCCAGCTTTTTACTCCCCTACAATCTAGATGGAAAAGAGAGTATAGTTTTGGTAATATTATTACATTTAAAATCTTTTTTTTTCTTAAAATATTATTTTTTTATTGCATGTAATATATTTAAAATACTTTTTCTTGAAATATTAATGTTTATTGCATGTAACATTATTATACTTAAAATCATTCTTCTTGAAAGAAAAAAAAGAAAAGAGATATGAGAGCCTATCAGCTTCAGGATATAACCTATAAAAATCTAATGTTTTTACATAATCAGAAACATCAGTAAATGCAATGATGCAATCACAACCAGTGTACATGGCTATTTAACTACAATCCATAAAATTTGGAAAGGTAGTGATCAAGTCCATCTTACCTACAATCAGTCCTGAGGCTTTCCTACTCAGATCTGAAGAAGGTGTGCCCAAAAGAACAAGGCAGCTTCGATTGTGCATTTGTAATTTACTAGTAGCTTACTTTCTAACATGAGGTGTGTTTGTTTTTTGTTAATCCTCATCCGAGGATATTTTTCCTTTGATTTTAGAGAGAGTGGAAGGGAGGGGAAGAGACAGGGAGCGAAACATCTATGTGAGGATGGGTTCTTAATCTTAACACATCGATTGGTTGCCTCCTGCCAGCAACCCAGGTATGTGCCCTTGACTAGAATCAAACCGGGACCCTTTAGTCTGTGGGCCTACCCTCTATCCACTGAGGGCCAAACATGAGATGTTTTGTGGGAAACTGCTCACTGAATATGTGATAGAACTCTTACAGGAAGTAGGGGTATTCTTTGCTTCTCTATATGGTTCCTTCTATAAGCAATGTAGCTGTTTTCCTGAATATTTTTAGATTAATTTAATTTTTCTAAATAGATTATGCTTATGTGAAATTTTACAAGTAAGATTTTGATTACAACTCATTAGGAGAAGCTTGATATTTATTTATTTATTTGAAGCTTAATACTTAAAGGAATACTGTAATATGAGAGAATCCACAAACACTAGTGCAAAGTAAGCCCCCCAAATTTGGGTTCTTGAGTTGATGGTGACCTTTTGGTAACGGGGGGGCAGTTCAACATTTCTTTATATATTTTATTTTGAGTTTGGAATCTATGGCTTTCATCAGATTTTCAAAAGGTCTATAGACCTTACCCCCCAAAAAAGGTTAAGAATCATTAGCTTATAATGTCAGAATTTTATATATGCTTATGTAAAAAGCCTTGTACAATTTTGAAGATTTTGCTCAATTTTAGAAACTTAGGTTATTGATAAGTCATAAACTGGTACAACAAAATGGAGTTTAAAAGTGTTTTCCAGTGGTTCTCAACCTTCTGGCCCTTTAAATACAGTTCCTCATGTTGTGACCCCCCAACCATAAAATTATTTTCATTGCTACTTCATAACTGTAATTGTGCTACTGTTATGAATTGTAATGTAAATATCTGATATGCAGGATGGTCTTAGGCGACCTCTGTGAAAGGGTCGTTCGACCGCCAAAGGGGTCTCGACCCACAGGTTAAGAGCCGCTGGTTTAGGCCCTAGCTGGTTTGGCTCAGTGGATAGAGCGACAGCCCGCAGACTGAAGGGTCCTGGGTTTGATTCTGATCAAGGGCACATGCCCAGGTTGTGGGCTCGATCCCCAGTAGGGAGCGAGCAGGAGGCAGCCAATCAATGATTCTCTCTCATCATTGATGTTGCTATCTCTCCCTCTCCTTTCCTCTCTGAAATCAATAAAAATATATATAAAAAAACAAAATAAAACAAACAAAAAATAAGTGTTTAGGCCTGCCGGGCTCAGTGGATTGAGCATCATCCCATGCACCAAAAGGTCACTGGTTTGATTCCTAGTAGGGCACATACCCAGGTTCTAGGCTTCTCCCCCAGCAGAGGGCATGCAGGAGGCAGCCATTGATGTTTCTCTCTAATGGATGTTTCTATCTCTTTCTCCCTCTCTTTCCCTCTCTCTCCAAAATTAATAAAGACATATTAAAAAAGTATTTAGGGCTGCCATGGTCTATATGTTCATGTCCCCTCACCTAACTGCATATGTTGAAATCTTAATCCTCAAAAATGATAGTATTAGTAGGTGGGGTCTTTGGGAGGTGACTAGTTCATGATGATGGAGTGCTTATGAATGGGCTAAGAGCAAGGTCAGCACCATGGCAGAGTGAGATGAATGGAATTAGTGCTCTTATAAGAGGTCCCCCAGAGCTCCCTCGCCCCCTGTGCATTGTGAGGATACAATGAGAAGTCTGTGACCTGGAAAAGGGCCCTTACCTGGCCATGCTGGCTCCCTCATCTGGGACTTCCAGCCTTAGAACTGTGAGCAATCAATTTCTGTTGCCTGTAAGCTCCTTGTCTGGATATTTTGTTACAGCAACCTGAAGGGACTAAGACAAGGGCTAAAAGTTCGGCAGATCTATTGCACACCATGTAAATATATTTAACACTACTGAACTGTACACTTAGAAATGGTTAAGATGGTAGATTTTAGTTATGTGGTTTTCCACCACAATTTAAAAGAAGTGTTTAGGGATGAGTGATAAATATGTATTAGATTTGATAAATGTATAAGAAGAAAAGCAAGAAAGATCAAATTAGTAACTTAATTAATTTGAGGGTCTGGGATTGAATATATGGGTTGAAATCTGTGGATAAGCCATGAACCTCATTATGACCAGTAGTTGGAACCATTTCACCCAGGAAATCCACATTCATTTTGACTTTTTTTTTTTTTAAAAGAGAGGGGATGGTCTCTTACCCTAGTGATTGGATTGATTTTCGTTTCCTCTACTATATTTATCTCCTGGAGGCAAATCACGCACTGGTTAAGTATTCAGGCTCTGGCACCAGACCAGATGGTCACATTGCTTTGCCATTTATGGCTGTGGTCTTGGGCAAGTAACTTGACATCCCTGTGCCCCTCATCTGTAAAAAAAAGCATAACAATAGCACTGATCTCATAGTAATTGTGAAAAATCAAACGCTTCGGTATATGTTGACAACAGTGCCTGCCTCATGGTAAGGACTTAGTAATTGTTAGTTTATTACTACTTTTGGAGCGATGCCTGCCAATAAGATAGATAAGGTACTGCAGGCTGAAAGGACAGTGAGAAGAAATGAGTTGTTGGCTGTATTCCAAACACTATAATCATCCCTTGAATAAATGAGAATTGACAGTTTATGTCATTGACACCAGTCTGAAGTCTCATGGAGATGTTTCATTTGATTTAATATGTCTAGACAAATGGGTCTTCCTTCCAAATAGAATATTTCTTAGCTTATTAATTCATAATTATAAAGATTAAGAAAAATCTGTATCTATGTGTGAGGGTAAATTTACAGAATGTGCTTCTATATCTTTAAAGGAAAGTAGGCTTAAAGGTATAAATCTCTGTTGATTTTAAAAAATGAATACGATTTCTCATCATTTGGTGGATATTCAACTTTCTTCTCTCATACACACACAAACACATACCAACTAAACATAGGTCACTGTCTATGAAATGCACTAAAAGTTGAAATCAGATCATTTAATGAATAAACTTGCTTTTTATCTTTCTGCAGAGGTAAAGGAAGCTCTGGAAATGGGATAGTGATGCAAAATTTGCTACTTCAAATTCTCCATGAGTCACTTCATGATCTCCTAACAACTTTGTATTTCTGAGGACTGCATGAAAGCCTTTTTCCTTTCTCTTTTTTTAAATTAAATTTTTATTGTTGAAAGGATTACATATGTCCCCCTTCCCCCCCTGAATTGACTCCTTCTAGCCCACCCCTGAAGCCTTTTTCTTTACGTAGAAAAAATTAGTGCTGAAGTTGTATTTTTCTCTTCTTTTCATTTACATTTGAGTTTAAAAAATTTTGGAAGGTTTCTTTCCTTTGAGAAATTAAAATAATATGACATATCAAGGTTATTATTATAGATATCTAGGTATATTGGCCAATCATATCAAGAAAAAAAGATTATTCGGAATGAGATCTGATATTAAACAGTTTATCACATTACATTAAAAGGGCCATATTGCATTGTATAGAAGCAAATTTGGTTCACTTTTTTTTTGTGTGGGGGTGGGTAATAAAATCTTGTGATCTCAATTAATTATTTATCAGTTATGAGTCTCTTTCCTATTGTGGTCTTTGCTTTTATTATTATCATCTGGACTCTTCTATTTGAAATCACCTTCCTGTTTTTGGTTCTGTGGAAAGCTAGTTAATCCAGTTAAGTTGGATTCTAGGATGTCTGGATCAGTTTTCCAGATCTTTTGTACCACCTCTGGAGGATTCTCGATGGTACTCAGATAACCATCACTTGGATCTAGAGTAATTGTTGAGACATGACCAAAAAAGTTTCACACGAGATGAATATTTCTCAGCTTTTTCTTGAGTTTCTAGATTTGAAATTGAGTAGTAATGAGCACCGACTTTAGTAACCCCAGAAGCCTTGTGATCTTTTTAGAATGGTTCTATGATCTTTATTCAATGCTAAAACTCTTTAGAAAGTCTGTGTCAAGCATTTCCTGCCCTAGGGGTTTATTCTGCTCGACCAGAAAAAGTTTAGTATGAAATGACTTAACATGACTAGGATACACATTTATTTTTCCACGCTCAGTATGGTATGCACATACAAAGGGTGCCTCATATTCTTTGTGCTGTTGGACACACTGTGTTACATTTTTACACCCAAAATGGTTTTCTTTGTAATTTATCTTGGGAACATTTATTCATTGACAGATCCATGTGGTTTTTAGTTTGCTTTCAAATAATATCTTTGTATGCCAGGCTGGCTGCATCATATTTTTACCATAAAACGCCTTCACAAATGGTTTATCTTTTCATAATTACCTCCTTTTCTCTTTGCTTACTCCTACAGATTTTGGGGTTTGGCTGGCTACTTAAAAAGGATTTATAGTTTATTTGCTTGTAATGATATGAAGACATAGTGATTATCTTATGATTATACCGTGGTAAATTTAGATCTGTTATTACCATGCTTTATTTAAAATACATAAGTTTTTGTATTCCACCATTGAATCCCCAAACAATTTTCACAATTAAAAATCAAATGTTACCTGATAGCTTACACCATTCCTGAGATTCTTTTATCAGGGAGATAGAAAGACATTTTGGGTCTATAACAGAAATCCTAACAACAAATTCTGTCCATATTACTGAGGCTATACCATCAAAATAGAGCAGTGACCTTAATGTTGCTGCATTCTGAAGTTTTAAAAACGTGGGTACGTTAAACATGGCTTCCTGATTGATAAATGTGAACTTGAACCAGAAGAAATGGAACCCTGCCAAAATCAAGCAGATAAACTTTTACAAATCTATTGCTATCAAGATGGACCATTTGGCAATGTTCCCCATAGTTCATACTTTATTCTTATTCTTTGGTTTGGAATCTTTTTGTCTCCCTACCCTCTCCATCCCTCTGATGTTTTGTGTACTGAGCTTTGGTTTCTCACTTGGTTAGATTCAGGGTTAATATCACAATTCTGAATTTTAGCCTCAGGATCAGGAACGTATCTAGGCAAAATGGTATTTGGCTGGGAAAGCAGCAAGGAAGAGGCTGAGTCCTCTGTGCTGGTTAGAGAAGGTGGGGTCGCCTTTGCTTGGAGCAGAGGGTGAATACCAGCGCTGATCTGAATTGGCCAAAGGGCTCACCAGAAATGGGAGAAGAGCCAAGAGGTCTGTCCTTCAGACCAAAATTGGGTCCACATAAGGGTAGGGAACTAAGGAATGTAAAAGTATGAGGCAGAGGTTGAGTCTAGGTGAATGAGGAGGTGGTGAGCTATATTCCGAAATCTTGTGTGTGTGTGTGTGTGTGTGTGTGTGTGTGTGTGTGTGTAGGGCACTAGGGCAATTTTGGGCAGGCCAGGTCACATTAGGGAGACTGGGATAGGATGGATATTAGGAAGCCAAGCAGAGTGATTGCCATGAGCCCCAAACTCCTTAGTGTTGGGGAAAGGTATAGTCTGCCCTTTGTGTCCCGGGTTCCACATCGGTGAATTCAACCAACCTCAGATTAAAAATATTTGGGGGAAATAAAAGTTATGTTGTTGCTGACATGCAGAGATGATTTAAAGCACACGGAGGATGCGTGTGCGTTCTATGCAAATACTACACTATATACATGGGACTTGAGCATCCTCCAATTTTGGCATCTGAGGGGGGGTTCTGGAACCAATCCCCCTCTGGAAACAGAGGGATGACTGTATCTAAAAATGAGGGAACTAAGGATATGACCTGATGACATCTCAGAATTCCATGTTATGCTACACGCGCGGTGTGGCTGTCGTGCATGTCACTTGTACCTTTGTTGCTCTGATTACTAGTAGTTTTGAATTTTGCCTCATACAGTACTGGCCGGTGAGTGCAGCTCTTGACGTGTTACAAGGAGCTCGCAAAGCAGAACCGGGGCCCGTGTTCTCATTTTGGGGTTGGAGACAGAAGAGAGCTTTGCTTCCAGGTTGGGGGCTGGAAGGCAGGACCTTCTTTGCCACCCCAGGCCCTTCCTGCCGTGGAGTACGGAGTCTTACTGCTCACCAGTTGCCCCTGATGTAGTTATTTCTGTGGCCGTCCTTAGGATTGTGCACCTCACTGTGTATTGAAGATACAGTGAGAGATGAAATGGTGAGAAGGGAGTCTCCCTCTTCGCTGCTCCCCACTCAGGGGAGCTGCTCCCTTGCAACATCTTTGTGACTGTTCACTTGACACTAATGCCTTCATCATTTTTCTTTCTCTGCCCCCAGACCCCTGATGTGCCCCGGTGCACGTCGGGATTGGCCTGTGTGGAGACCTCAGTTGTGCGGGGCTCCCTCTTTGGCACAAACGGATCCTGTACTGAGGGCTAGGAGTGCTTCAGCGGTGGCCTCCTCGCATGGTTTACACAACCTGTACACAGCACTTCAGAGAGTGTACCCTCTCAGCCTGGGATGACGCTGGCCAGCAGCTGTTAGAAAAACAGTGGCCCCCTGGGGAGGGAAGAGCACTGGGAGGGGATGGTTGTTCAGGCCACCCCGGGTCCGCTGTGGATTTTCCAAGCGGTTAGTGTTTCCAGATCAAAAAGTTGATAAAATGATGGATTCGCTTACTAAAGCTTCTAAATCTATTTCATGCCACAGAACGCTTAGTGAGTCATAATGATTTGGGGCACCCTGGGTCAACAATCTAGACACCTTGTGGCGGGAGGAGACTGGCCTGGGGCTCCGGCCCTGCCTGGCCCTGCTTGGTAGCTCCCAGGAGGGAGGGATGGATATGTCAGACCATCTGTAACTTATTCCCAGACACCGGTTGGGAGCTGTCAGGATTCACAGTTGACACAGTCGCAGCTTTATCTGGTGAAATAAATTCTCTTCTAGGAACTTGGGTTATAATTTTGCTTCTGCCATATGACTTCTTTATGTGCTTAGAACCTCCTTTTGTCTGTATCGTCTTATCTAGACCCAGTATAATACCTGTCTCCTTAGCTGTTGGGCATGTTGAGGAAATAAGGAGTATGAAGCTCTTTGAGTACCTTGAATGTAATACCCCATATATGATTACAGTGGTATCATACAATTTTGAAACTCATTTTGTCTGTCTTGTCCTCTACTCAGTCTTGTATAGAGTAGATTAAAACATCACAGATGGGCAGGTTTTTTTTAATGAATTAATTTGCTTTGGACTGCTTTTGTTGGTTTACCGAGAACTTTGTATTCTGATCCTGTCCAAGGTGCAGATGGTTATGCTTTCAGAACATCTTAATGTTTAATAGCTCCCATCTAAACTAATCAGTACACTGCTCTCAGTTTCACCATTTTAAACAACATCGCTTTGGTCCCTGAGAGGAAGGTGATGCGTTTCCATTGATACTCGGGGTCCGATCCGCTAAGGAGCCTCCATCCACTGGTACGGTTCCCTGGTTACTAAGGAGGGAGGGCATTCAAATGAACCCTGTGCTGGGAACTTCCCTGGCCAGTAAGGAAAGTGGGTTTCTGAGTCAGACAGATCTGAGTGAGAATTTGCATCCTTCCCCTTTGAGGCTCAGCATCCATAGGCCATTCTCTCTATGGTCTGAGACTGGGTTTCTTTCTACTTACAGAATGGAGCTAGTAGTAGCCATAGCACCTGTGTGTTGTTCTGAAGAGCATAAGCAATCCCTCTATAGAGATTGGCAAATAATGGGTGCACAACAAAGTATACATGTAATTATTGATAATTTTTTAGCGTCAGTAGTTTTACCACACAAGAGAAATTGTTATCACTCATCTACCGAGTTTGTCATTTCGATTTTAGGAAGTCATTCATTTCAGAAAATTCTTGCAAGGCTATGTTAGTAAAGATGCTGGGATGCACTATTTTGTCTTTCTTTTCTTGCCTCCATCCTTCTCGGTCACTTCTGTTTGTTATTTTTCTTTTATTCTGATTTAAAAAAATTGGCATTTGGAATCATTGCCAACTTTTTTCCTGGTCAAAAAATTACGCAATTAGGTCTGTGTTTCCCAGGGTGACCACCTTTCAAAACTCCTCCGCTGGCTTCTTCCCAGTCCTCCCCACATTCCCAGTCAGTCCTCTGAGCATTATCAACACGTTGAGAAATTTGACCTCTGGTGTATCGACAGGTACATGTTTGACAGTTTCTCTCCTTGATTCCTCTATACTTTACATAAACTATTAGAGGGAAACTTCTCTCCTCCTTTGTTCCTGGCTCCTACCCTGGGACATAAGCTTGGAAAAGACCTTGGAAGAACTACCTGGTAATCCTGTTTCATGTCAAGGAGGAGGCATGGAGCGAGAGTGTTAGAATCGGGCAGAGCTGGCAGTTACTGGCAGTGTGACCTTCATGAACTTGTGCCTCATTGGGAAAGTGAAGGGCCTTGCTGCATAATAGTACCAGCTGCCCGTGTAGTCGGGAGCTCTATGCCAAGCACCTACCACCAGCTTGCTTTTGTGTATATAGTCCCATAGCTTCCCCACAGTGGAACAGTGTTCTTATTACGAAGCCCATTTTTCAGATGAGGAAATTGAGACTTAGAGTGTGAATAACTTGAATTACATTCATTTTGTGAAAATTCTTTACTAATTTATTTTAGAGAAATTGTGTGAGTGGGATAAAGTCAGGAGAATCAGAATTGGGCAAGAAATACAACTTTTAGATTTGCCCAAACATCAAAGTTTCTTTTTTAAAACTAGACTAATGTTGAGATTGACTAATGAGAGGCTTCTGCTAATGAATGGACCATCAGTGCTAATGACAAAAAAGTGCAAATCAGTAGTATAATGAAATAGTCCATGATTTGGCTACTAACAAAATGGCATTTATAGAGCGTAGCGTGGATAGTTTTTATCCATAGGTGCTTATTATATGCTCGCCTTTCAAAACCCAATGTAAACAAAAATGATACTATGAATGTTAACAGAAATGGGCAGCACTCAGCTGGTCATCACTTGTACTTAGCTGGCCTATCCCGGTGTGGACATTGGTTTTACAGAACTGTAAGCACGGGCAGGAAGACTTACAAAACTGACTCGAGGTCTCCATCACGGCTGGACCGTGGTAGTGACAGTCTGACTGCACTGTTTCCGACTTTTCCTTTCAGCCTGTCTGCCACTAGTAAGCTGGGAAGACTGTAGCGAAAACAAATGGAGATCGGAGGGAAAGTAATCTTAACGTCTCCTAAAACTATTCTCGGCAAAAGGAATTTTCTCGTGATATTTATTTCTTTTAAAAATTAATTTTTTCTGTCTTTTTTCTCTTTTTTCCCCTTTGTGAGTGTGTGTTTTTCTGTTGTCCCCCCCCCTCCTTATTTTTCTTTTTTTAATATTTAAATGAAGACACCATTCTTCCTTTGTAACTAGTGGCTTGTGTAATTGATTCAAGTTGGTAATAGTTCACAAGCCAGTCCCAGGTCTCCATAGAGTGAACATTAGCACACTGAGCAGAGCTTTAAAACTGATTGATGTGCTCCTTTGGCCTTAGCTGCCATGTGTTTATCCAGATCATTGATTTTTGAGATGAGGAGCAAAGCAAGTGTGAAAAAGTGCCTTAGACAATAGTGTATGTAATTTTTTCTTGGAGAAGGTTTGTCTCAACTGATTGTGGTTAATTTTATTTAACTGGTAATTATCTCCTAATTTCAGTGATTTGTCTGATGACCTTTCTAACCAAATGCATGCTGCTTCCAACTTATTTTTGGAATGCCATCGTTATCTACAGTTGTTTGAAACTCAAGATGTATTTCTCCATAGAGAACAACATTAGAATGATGATTAGGGTTCCATTTGCGCCCACACAAGTCTAGCCACTCATTATGTACCTAAAACAATACTTTTAGCATTATACAGTTATTAGTAATTTTATTTATTTTTAAATACATTTTTTTTATTTCAGAGAGGAAGGGAAAGGCAGAGAGAGATAGGAACATCAGTGATGCTCTCCCCACATTAGGGATCAAGCCTGCAACCCGGGCATGTGCCCTGACCAGGAATCGAACCATGATCTCCTGGTTTATAGGTCAATGCTCAACCACTGAGCAACACTGGCTAGGCCAGTGATGGCGAACCTTTTGAGCTCGACGTGTCAGCATTTTGAAAAACCCTAACTTAACTCTGGTGCCGTGTCACATACAGAAATTTTTTGATATTTGCAACCATAGTAAAACAAAGACTTATATTTTTGATATTTTTTTCATATATTTAAATGCCATTTAACGAAGAAAAATCAACCAAAAAAATGAGTTCATGTGTCACCTCTGACACGCGTGTCATAAGTTCACCATCACTGGGATAGGCAGTAATTTCATTTTTTAGAGAATTTTTATGAGTTTTTTTGAGCCAAACATAACATATGCCAGGGAGCAAGATCTCAAATGCTCCAAAGAATAACAGTTTTGCAGCTTCTTTTATGCATTTGAAATTAAGGAGGTAGGAAAAAGTGAGACAGGGATTGGATTACAGGATTAACAAGATTATATGCTCTCTTCAGGGTGGTTACAGTTTATTTATTCATTTTTATTGAATTTATTGGGGTGACATTGGTTAATAAAATTATACAGGTCTCATGAGCATAATGCTACAGCTCATCATCTATATATTGTATTGTGTGTTCTCCATCCCAAGTCAAGTTTCCTTTCAGTTAATTTCAAAAGTGTGTTATCTAGATACACAGTAACAATGAACAAGGCTTACTCAAGGCAAATATAAAACTTTACTAATGAAGTTATAGGCCTGGGGCATGACTACCCTCTGTGACCTTCCCAGTTAGGAATTTATGATCAGATCACCCTATGAGGCTACCCCTCCCCCCCCTTTTTTTCATTCAGTTCCCCTTTTGGTCATATATTATTAGTAATTTTAATACTATTGACTAATAATCTACATGGGTTCCATCACTGTATGACTTTGACAGCTTGCTTACATTTTATTTTTTATAATATATTTTTATTGATTTCAGAGAGGAAGGGAGAGAGAGAGCGAGAGAGAGAGATAGAGAGAGAGAGAGAGAGAGAGAGATAGAGAGAGATGGAAACATCAGTGATGGGAAAGAAACATTGATGGCCTCCTCCTGCATGCCCCCCTGCTGGGGATCGAGCCCGCAACCCATGTATGTGCCCTGACTAGGAATTGAACCATGTCCCCCTGGTTCATAGGCTGACGTTCAACCACTGAACCACACCAGCTGGGCTCACTTACATCTTTAAAATGGTGGATATTATTAGCACTTATTTCATGGACTGGTAATAAGTTTTAAATAATTTATATAAAGCACTTATTATATTAGCTTTTATTATTATTGCTATGATTTGTCTACATTTGCAGTAAATAGATTTTTGTGAGTTGGCTTTGGAGCCTAACCAACAAATTAATGTTATTTCTTTGGGAAAAAATAGATGTCCTGTGTTTGGCAAGAAGGGAATCTGATGTCACCAGAGCATCTCTCTTCCCTTGTACCCCACCAATGTCCAGCAATAGAAAGGACTATGCTAGTTTTGGATACTTTTTGTTCTTCCAGGATCTAGAAGAAAGCTCACTGTCTTATGCATAGACATCATATATTGGTATGTTTAGTCAGTCCTGATTTGTGTAGGTTCAGCTTTCATACAAACTACGCTTTGATATATAAGAACCATAGCTCACCTTTCATATTCTGTTGTGTTCTTTTGCATGTCCGCTGAGGAGTGGAGGGACATCTGCAGCGAATTCACAGTGGTGTTGCACACCAGCCTGTGGTTCAGTTCTGTCCGCAACATGAAATTTATTTGTGCCTCAGTGTTTGTAGCTGCAAATATTTGAATGCTCTGCTGCATTTTACTACACAATTTCATAAAGATGGAGGGAAAGTAAAAATGCTGATGCTAATGCTAAGAAACATAGGACTCAAAAACTTCGTTTTGTTTTGAGTAAGAGTGAAAGCATTAGGCATGCCAAAGTCAATCAGGTACTTGTTGGAGGAGAGCCTATGTATTAAGGTGTTAAGGAAGAGAAAAAAAGTGTTGAAATGCATCATACACGTTTTTATTTATTATGTCTAAACTGAGCCATATGAGTATGGGCTTGAGAGTTTTTGATTCTTTGGGTGTGGAGCCATCTTTATAATGTATAAGTATATTTGTTATGGCTTTTATAGTAATACATGTTTTCTGGAATGAATTGGGTATAGAAGGGAGGCTTATATGATACTTTTTAAAAAAGCTTCTCATTTTGGAAAATTTCAAAAGAGGAGAGAATAGTACATTGAATTCCCACATAACCATTACCCAGCTTCAATAATTACCAATATATTGCCAATCTTACTTCATACTCCTTTCTCTCCTCCACCCCCTCCTTTTTTTTGCTGGAGCCTTTTAAGATAAATCCTACATCATATTTCACCAATTATTACTTTTTTTTTTTTTCAGTGGGCCTAAAGCAATTTAATTTAGTTCTAATATAAATAACACTTTTATACAGGTGCATTTTAAACTGATTATTTTCTTTTCTTTTTTTTTTTTTTTATTGCTTAAAGCATTACAAAGGGTATTACATATGTGTCCTTTTTTCCCCCCCACCCTTGACAAGCCCCTGCCCTCCCTTACCCCCCAGTGTCTTATGTCCATTAGTTATGGTTATATGGATGCATACAAGTCCTTCAGTTGATCTCTTACTCCCCTCCCTCCTGTCCCCCAACCCTCCCTGGCCTTACCACTGAAGACCGACAATCGGTTTGAGGCAGCTCTGCCACTGTATTTATTATTGTTCAAAAGTTTGTAATGGTCTTAATTATCCATGAAACGCTGTTTCGTCATCACCAATTATTACTTGTATTTATTTCTAAGAAATAAAGACATTGCCCTGGCTGGTTTGGCTCAGTGGGTATAGTGTCGTCCTGTGGACTGAAGGGTCCCCCAGTTCAATTGCGGTCAAGAGCACATGCCTGGGTTGCAGGCTCGATCCCCAGTCGGGGGGCGTGCAGGAGGCAGCCAATCAATGATTCTCTCTCATCATTGATGTTTCTATTTCTCTCTCTTTCTCCCTTCCTCTCTGAAATCAATAAAAATATATTTGAAAAAAAATACATCGAAATATGTAACCCCAATGCCATTACCATACCTAATAGAATCAATAATAATTTGTAAGTATCTTTTAATACCCAATTAAGATTCAAGCTTCCATGATTGTCTCAGAAGAGTTTTAAAACCAGTTGGTTAGTTTGAATCAGGATCTCAATTTGCATATTCCATTTGATGGTTATATGTTATAGGTATTTTTAAGTTGGGGAGTACCATACTTCTGCTGGGTAGTCCCCTCCTTGACAACAAAGAAGCCATTAGAGCAGTGGTTCTCAACCTTCTGGCCCTTTAAATACAGTTCCTCATGTTGTGACCCAACCATAAAATTATTTTTTGTTGCTACTTCATAACTGTAATGTTGCTACTGTTATGAATTGTAATGTAAATATCTGATATGCAGGATGGTCTTAGGCGACCCCTGTGAAAGGGTCGTTCGACCGCCAAAGGGGTCGCGACCCACAGGTTGAGAACCGCTGCATTAGAGCCAAGCAAGCATTTAGTCTGTAATTAGGCAAGGGATGACAAGCTGAGGGCATTTTCCTCTAAAATACAATAGAGGTAACTGTGGAATTTGCAATCTTCCTGTGCCCTTCCTGTTCTCATAAAATTAACTGAGAAAATTTACAGTTAAAAACAACTTTAAACATATTCCTAGATTTAGGTCTTGGGTGTTAAAAGGCCACCAACAAATCCATTCCATGCTATTCTCCTGATTATCTACCTGTTAATCATCTGATTTGGCATCTGCTAATACTAAGTGTTGCCATCCCTGGGGCAAACTTAGGTAGGTGAGGATTCAGGTGGCAACTACATGAGTCATGAACTTCGAGGCTAGTTTGGCAGAAGTTAATAAAGATTATATAAGTTAATGCAGATTGGCCTTGATTCTGAGCACGGGCGCATTGCTCAGCACCTTCGTAAGGCTCAAGTCAGTGTGCAGGGCTGAATACTGGGGATAAAGTCTTCCGAGGCGTGTCGGTCCACTCTTTGATCTGCAGGCACAGGACCCGGTCAGGTTGTGGCTTGACTGCCCCAGGGCGCTGACTCAGCGGACCCCACCTCTGACTTCTATGCTACCCTAGCTGTGGTCCCTTGGAAGACCTTCTGAGTGGAAGTAGGTTCCAGGAAGGAACTCAATGGATTTGTTTATATAATGACAAAGAGTGAAAGGTAAAGAAGACTGTTGAAAGTTTGAGGAAATACCACTGCTGCTCAGAACCAGCAGTGATTTCTCATGGCTCAAAGTCAACACCAAAGCCCTGTGAGTGGCCTCCAGGACCTGAGCCTGCCCCTCCTTTGCCTTTCCCTCTCTGACCTTAGTTATAGTTAGCTCCTGCTTTCCAAGTTGGCCCTGCTTTACCGACTCAATTCCTCGAACCTGCCACACTCGCTCTTGCTTCAGGGCCTTTCCATTTGCTGTTCCTTCCCGCATACTCACTAACTGATCTCCTAACGCCCTGTCTTTCCTAAGTTCTCATCTCCTTTGGGTCTTTGTTCAGTTCTCACTCAGTGAGGGCTTCCCTACCTACCTGTTCAAAACTGCCCTCCCTGTACCCATACCCCTACCTCCTGTCCTCCTGCCCCATCCCATCAGCTCTCCCTAAATCTCTCCCTTGCTTATCTTTTTCCATAGCAGTATCTCTGTCTAAAATATTAGACAATTTACTTTTTTAATTTGGTTTATTATATGTTTCCCACCATGAATTTATCCTTTGTGCCTAGAATAATGACTGATCATAGTAGATATTCAATAAATTGTTTAAATGAGTGAGTAGATGAGTTAAACTCTAGAAAATTTGACCCCAAGAATACAATACTAGCCTCAATACACTCAGTAGGTGAGTGTAAGTGATATAATTTGAAATAATAAGAAGGCATACTGAAGTTAAACAATATGAAAACTTCAACGTTGGGGAAAACGAAGGATGAACTTTGAACGACACTGCGGTAAGAGACATTGTAGTAAGGGAACAGGCGAAGTGTCTTCATGTTTCAGTGAACTGTGCTCAGTAGTGTGGCCTGTATGGGGAGTGATGTGCTCTCTGGCTTTTGATACAGTAGATCCTTGGCTTGTGTGAATCTAACAATTGGGTTTCAGATATTTGCTGGCATCCCAGAATGGTCACCGCATAGTTGTTTATACTTTGTAGAGACACCTGTGGGGACCGCTGTGCCAGCCATGAGCCCAGATGGGGCCTGAGGTGGCCTATCTCCTAAGCCTTCTTTAACTTGAGAATGTAGAAACTCATATAGTTACACTTGACCACGTGTTATATCAGAAATTATGTGTCACAGTGATATTTGTGAATTCGGGCATTTGCAACCTGGAGTTGGCGGTGGGGGTGGGGGGACACATTTCATGAATATCACGGGTCAGTATGCTTTCTAGGTATTCTGGTGAGTCTGCTCTTCACCAAAGTGCTGTTTAATATTTGTGGTCCCAGGTTCCTAAAGAGTTTGGAATGGATCAAGCAAATACTAGTAAACTAAGGAGGGCCAGCATGCCATATAGTAGCTCAGAGCACAGGCTTGTGGAGCTGAACCGCATGGGTTTGAATCTTGACTTTAATAGTTACTAGCTGCGTGACAATCTCTTTGTGCCTCAGAAATGATGATGATACAAAGAGTACATACCTCATTGGATTATTGTGTGAATTAAATGAGTTAAAACTTGTAAAGCAGTTACAACAGTGGCTGGCACATAGTAAGCTAAACCTAAATGTTTGTTATGTCAAAATAAAGACATTTATTTGGGAGGCCTGTTAGAGAGTGCTTCAACCTTTGTCAGTAGGCACACCAAGATAGGGAAAAAGTGAGTGTAAGTGATAAAATTTGAAGTAATAAGAAGGCATATGAAGTTTAGTAATATGAAAAAAGAAGTCATTGAGTCTAGTCCCTAACAGGCATGGGTTAGTTAATTATGAAGGAGTATAGTAGAGTGGTTAAACTGTGCTCTACTGAGTTAGGCCCCCCCCCCCCCCCCCCCCCCCCCCCCCCCCCCCCCGCCTGGTCTTCTGATCACAATTACTGTGTGATTTTCGGGTCAATTACTTAACCTCAGATCACATGGTATTGTGTTTTGAAATGTGTGTGTGAAAAGTACTTACCTTATGGGGCTGTCATGAGGATTGAATCAAGTAATCATTGTAAAGTGCTTAGGACAATACCTGGCATGTAGTAAATTTTTGCAAATGAAACATTTAAAAAATAATGGATGATGAGAGTCCCTAATCTCTGTCCCCACACTGTTATAGGTATTGAAATCCTTGAGCTAGAATCTTCAGCCCTGTCCTATTACTGAGCCAGCTGGACAAAATCTGACAGCGCCAGGAACGAAATAATGCATGTATGATACTTAGCACAGTGCCTGGCAAGTAGGAAGAACTCAATAAAATGCTAGGAGCCTTATCCCCGCCACCAGGCATGATGGTTCAAAGTTAGCTGATAAGGAGAAAATCAGATAGTTATTATTTAAAAATCCCTTCTAGCCATTTCCCCATTCTAGATTTGGAACAAGTTACTGTTTCTTCAGTTGAATACATGACAAGTAAGTGGAAGTTTGCTTATGTATGGGGTTCATGTTGTTTAAAAATATATCCAGGGCCTTTAAACTTAGAGATGCACTTAATATCAAACATGTGTGTACCCTCACTCTACCTATACCTCACTAGGTTGATTCATTCATTCATCAACATTTAATGAGTACTCACTATGTGTAGTGACCATGCTTGACATTGAACTGGAGTAGAAAGACTTTATGTAGACGATACCTGCTTTCTAATAGTTTATAATGTGGTGGGGACATCTGCCACGATATATCCATGTACAGTTGCATGGGGTTAAATGATTGTGACAAGGCAATGCCATACATGCCAGATAAAAATGCTATACATGCCGTGTATACCTTCAAGGAGCCAATGGAGAACAGATGAAGGATCATAGCTCTTCTTGGCCAAGGATATGTCTGAGAATGAAGAGAGGGCTCTGGAGAGGTTTGAGTTGGGTCTTGGAGAATGGGTTAACTAAGATGACATGTTAATTACAGGAAGCAGCTTGTGTACAAAGGCATGGTAGCCTTCTCAGGGAATGGCATGGCATGGGGGAAGGCAGGAGCTAAGTGTAGAAAGTTCATGACAAGCTTTAAATTCTATGTTGAGTAGTTTGGACTTCCTCTTCAATATAATGAAGAGCCATTGCATGATCTTTAAAAGGAGAATGATACCAAATTGTGTTTTATAAATGGGTGGATTTAGGGGGACCTGATTTCAGAGCCAGGGAGACCAGTTTGAAACCATTGGTGGGAGCCATCTCATACTCACTTCTAAGCCTGGACATGCTGGAGTATTGCTTGACTAATAGTTGCCTTGCAGGCTGGGTTCCCAGCTGTAGATAGTCCTTTACCCCACTGCTAACCTGTGGCTTGTCAGCCCTGCTCTGTGCTCTGCCTTCTTCATTCTGCTGCTGGTTTGATCTGGCTCTTGGCTGAAGGCTGGTGGTGTGAGAAGGAAGGGAGACAGGATGGACCCGCCTCCTGCTGCCCTTCTGGCTTCTCATGTGGAGCCCCCTGCCCCCAACCTTTTCAGTTCTTGCGTCAACCCTTTCTTAGGACCTTTCTGATTTTCACGCAGAGCCTTTGAAGAAGGACAATCGACAGTGAAAAGAGTTTAGAAGGGATCCTCCTTTTCCTGTCCCTAACAGTAAAAACTCAGGGAAAATTTTCAATGGGTAAAGTGTTGAATTTCTGACGTGGGAATGAAACTGCTGTGTTCTTCAGTGGACCTCTGGTCAGAAGCAGCACATGGTGGCCATAGAAGCACATGGATTGGCCCCTTAAAAAAAATTAAAGAGTGTGTGACTGTGGGTGTAGGCTGTCGGGATTGTGCTGAGAGGGTCATGCAAGCCATTTCCTTTTCAGCACTTAACCCTCTCCAGCAATTTCTCCTTTCACGTGTCACCTCCCATGAGCCTCCACACCTTTCCTTGCTCCAGAGCCTCTGCCTTCATCCTGTACCAGTTCTCTCCTTATCCTTTATTGTTGAGTCTGTTACAGCCTTTCAGAGCTCAGCTAGCAGACTGCGGACAGAGGGGAGGAGACCTTGCCCCACCGTGGAGAGGATGGGAGAGAGGGGTGGGGTCCTGTGGCCTGGAGGGCCAGTTCATCACTCATCTCCCCAGCTGACTCTGCCATGCATTTGCTCATGGAGGCAAAATTGTGGCCTTCAGGTCTGTAGGACTTTTAATCTTTACTGTACTCTCTGGGCCCCTTAGGTTTAGATTCAACTGAACTAAATTGAATTTATTTACTGAAGGAATTTATCCAATACCCTAAGTCACTTAGGAAGTGTTTCAGGCCCAGTTTAAAGGATACTGAATGAGAAGGTAACTCACATTCCCAAGGTTGCACAGTTTCTAAAGGGCACACCTGGTACTGGCCCTCAGCCTCACCTGATTCTGAATATGTGGAGATGGGTGAGCTTCCCCACCTAACCATCATGTTAATGTTTCCAGGGGGGGAAATTAAAAGTCAGATTTGCAAATGGGCTGTTTTTTTAAATTGAAAACTTTATTGACATAATTGTAGACTCACATGCATGTTTGAGAGACAATAGAGTTTGCTTGTACACTGCCAGTTTTCCTCAGTGTTAATGTTTTCTAAACCTTTAGTGCAATATCATAACCAGGATATTGGTACCGATATAGCCATAAACCTACTCAGATTTCCTCAGTTTTACTTGTACTCATTTCTGTGTTTGTTTTAAGTTCTATACAATTTTATCACCTGTGTAGATTTATGTATCTATCACCAGAGGTAAGCTACTGGACAGAGCCAACTCTGCAAAGGCCTCTTTTGTTGCCCTGGTATAACCACAAATATTCCCCCGTCCGCCAGTCTCCACCCTGTGGCCACCACTAATCTATCTTTTATAGCTAGAGTGTTGTGATATGTTATATAAATGGAATCATATAGTGTATAACCTCTTGGCGTTTGCTTTTTCCATTCAGCACAATCCCCGGAGAGTCATTCAGTTGGTTTTGTATGTCATAGTTTGTTCCTTTTTGTTGCCAACTATGGTCTGGATGTACCATAGTTCGTTTAACCATTCACCTGTTGAAAGACACCTGGACTAATTCTGGGTTTTAGCTATTATAAGTCAAGCTGCTGTGAACATTCATGTACAGCTTTTTAAAAAAAATATTTTTATTGATTTCAGAGAGGAAGGGAGACGGAGAGAGAGAAACACCAATGGTGAGAGAGAATCATTGATCGGCTGCCTCTTCCATGCCCCCTACTGGGGATTGAGCCTGCAACACAGGCATGTGCCCTTGACCGGAATTGAACCCGGGACCCTTCAGTCTACAGACTGACTCTCTATCCACCGAGCCAAACCAGCTAGGGCTCATGTACAGCTTTTTGTGTAAACCTAAGTTTTCATTTCTCTGGGAGAAGCGCCCATGGGTACATATGAACTTATAATGCAGTTCATAAACCCAGAATTATGTTTGGCATGATCCTGCTCTGGATTATGTTCTCACCTTTTATCCAGTCGGCAGTTAGATTTCGTGTAGGGCCGTCACCCAGTTCTCCCTGGCCCGGGGCCTGTGTAAATTTCCAGACCTATTAGGGCACTCCCCAACCCCAAGTTGCTTTGTTGCCGGCTGACCTCTGGGAGTCACCTCTGCCATTCATCATACTTGTTAGGTTTGTCTCCCTGATGTCTCTTTTCCTATCTATGTCCAGAGCTCCAGGAGCCTCGACAGTTCCACCAACAACCATGTTCTTTCCTCTTCTTTGCTGTGGAAGTATGGGCTCTCTCGCCTGTGAAGTTGGGAAGGGAATAGTTGTCGCTTTTCCTCTGTCCCTGCCCTCCGCTTCCCTGTAGTGAACACATGTTGCCAAAAGATGGCAGTGTGCTTTGCAGCCACTGAGCTCGCTTTGCCCTGTCGCCTGTGGTTTGGAGAACTGATACTATTCTTTCTGTGCGTGTTGAAAACGTGGACAGCAGATTTTCCAGAACAACAAAGGCACCAAGAAATTGCTGTGTGATTTAAAAATTTTGAAAGAAAACATCGCATTTACAAATGATTTGTAAGGAAACTGGTTCCCCACTTCTTAGAAGTGATTTGAATAGGGAATAGAATTCAGAGATGTGTGTATAATTCTAGATGTCAGTGCGATTGTTGCATTCTATGTAGCTCTTGAAAAAGACCTGTGAAAATGCTGATTTTTGCCTCCCATCTGTTCTGAGAACAGCCAAGTAGCAGGGACAGCCTGCTTTTGAGCTCTGAGACCTGAGACACACACCTCTTAGTCCTTCAGTGAAGGCCCTTATGCACATGGTAAATATAATTTTCAAGGCAGCAACGGTTAATGGTAATAAACTCTTCACTTCCTAGTATTGGTCCACTCCCTGGCGTGCGTCACTTCAGTGTGTGTGTGGGCATGTGTGTAAAGAACTGTTTAAACATTTGCTATGCACAGGAAAGCTGTTGTAAAGTGAGAGATTATGGGGTTTGCTGGATATCATAAACAGAGCAAGCTAGTGAGGATAATGTGGGATGAGTTTAAATATGAGGTTAACTAATAAACATTAAGCTGTGTGCATGGAAAAACCCAGCAGTGTCCAGTCAGGTATGGACATGTTAAAAACTGGAGCTTTTCTGCTCCCTAGGGTGCCATCCTCTGGTGCCCTTTTTGGAAGCAGCTAGAAAGCCCTGCTGTTCATGGCTGATCTCTGGGAGTTACCTCTGCCATTCATCATACTTGTTAGGTTTGTCTCCCTGATGTCTCTTTTCCTATCTATGTCCAGAGCTCCAGCAGCCTCGACGGTTCCACCAACAACCATGTTCTTTCCCCTTCTTTGCTGTGGAAGTATGGGCTCTCTCACCTGTGAAGTTGGGAAGGGAATAGTTGTCGCTTTTCCTCTGTCCACGTGCAGCCTGGTTAAGTGGAGAATGAACGGGGTGTGGAGGAGAGGGGGCCAGCTCTGGGACTGGGGCTCTATGGGCCAGTGTGGAGGTTGCAGGGCCTGCTTTCTGCTTCCCCCGGGCTAGGAGCTGCCTCTGCAGCTCATAATATAGCTGCCTGCCTGGGGTGACAAGGGAACGGGCTCCATCGTAAGCAACAGCCTTTTTGCTATTGCGTCCTTTGGCAAAGGCCTTTGATTAGGAAGATGATTGCTCTGTATAAAGTTATAACCCTGAAACCAGTTGCTGTTACTATAGAGACGAGGGAAATGCTGCCGTGGGAGGCCTAACAGAGGAGGGGTGGGAGAAGGGCGGGAGGAGGGCAAGTGAGGCGAATCCAGAGGCTAGCACACCCAAAGACTTTCACCCTCTGGCAGCTCTGTGCCGGGGTAGGCTTGCATCTGCAACTGTGTGCTGGCGGCCGGCCACTTGCTGACTGGCTGAGTGGCAGCTGCTAGCACTGTGTGGACTAGCTGGTGAGCACGTTGGCAGTTGGCGAGGGCTCTGGGGGCGGGAACCCACAAGGGTGGAATGTCGATGGGTGCCCAAGGCTCCATGGCTGACAGTTTTGCACAAATGTTTCTTGGGTTAGGCTTAAGTCACTCTTCCAAGCCTGCTCAGTGCTTAGGACTGGCTGGTGAAAGCCTGTCCGTTTGGCAGCAGATTGGACAAGTGTTAGGGTTAAATCATGTGAGTGTCCCAGAATAAGGGGGAATAAGAGAAACCCCACGTTGGCTGTGGACCTCTGAGGCAGGGCCCCCCTGCTCCTCTCAGGGCCCCGCGGAAGGAGGGCAGCCCCCGAATGGGTTTTGTCCTGACTGGTCTGACCCTTATCCCCGTGATGCTGATGAGAAGCTTCCAAATCTATTCTGAACTTTGCCTCATGCTGGCGATGCGAGCCACCGGGAGCCGTTTAGAAGCCGCTCTTTCCTTTCTTTGTTTTCAGCAAATGCAGCTTGTGTGAAAGGAACATTTTAAGAATGGATTCGAGGGCCTGATTAGGGACTAGATGAGTTAATTTCTTCCCACTGATAGAGGGGAAAACTGATTAGGTCAGATGGTCATTTTAAAAGATATCCCTGTTCTGCTAATAATAGCAAGCAACTGCTGAGAGGGCTTTCAGAGGGGTGGGGGTGGGGAAGGAGTGTGACAGAAACCCAAATAACTGACATTTGTGCTGCAAAGATGAAGAAAGCCGTCAATTCCCCGTGCTCCGTGCAGAAGCCCAGATGTGCCGGGCTGGACCAGCTCTCGTGGAGGAGAGGGCTGCTCTGGGAAAGGCTGCTGTGGGCGTGCAGATTGTATATTTTCAGTTTGCAGCTCTCATTCTCTTTCGCTCCCTACAGGGAGGAGGCTGCTCGCAGACGCTCTGCATTGTCCGTCAGGAAGGACTAGGTTTCTAATTACTTGCTATGTATAGTCTTGGAGGGAATGCGAAATATGCATCAGAGAGCCAAGGAATGCACCGACCATTATTCTCACTCTAACTCAGCTGGAGCTCAGGGACACTGTTTCCTTCGGCTGGATGGTCTCAGCCTGGGAACAGGGCTCTGGGCATGAACGTGTCTACAGTCACTACAGTGGCTACAGTGTCTCCCTCAGTGGCTACCGGTGCCCTTCCTTCATTTCTGCTCCGCTTGTTAGTTGCATGCGGTTTTGGGAAGGGCTTGGGGGCAGAGGCTAAACATTTAGGGAATATGTAGGAAGTAAATAGGATCAGTTTGATTAATGGTGAGGCGCAGGAATGATGTTCTGTAGGACATGGTGGTGGAGTCTGTAGGTTGGTAGGACTGGAAAGGGTTAGTTCTGAGAAGAACTGTGGGCTAAACTCTTGGTTTTCCAAAGGGGAAACAGTTCTATTAATGTCCATGCAGTAAGTAGTACAGGGCTCCAGGATTTATTGGACTTCTGAGGTCTTTTAAGAAAATTTCCCCATTAAACTGTCATCCTTACCCATGTCGTCAAACGCTGTGTTACTGGTGGGGTCTTGCCCTTTGGACCAACTGCCCTGGGTCGCTAGGGGAGAAGGCAGATGTGATCACACTAGAGCCCTATCTGTCTTGCTCCTCGTTGTATCTCTAGTGCCTGTTCGTGTGCCTGGCACCTAGCAGGTACTCAGTAAATATTTACTGAATAGATGAGTGGAGGAGGGCAGGAAAGAGAGAAGGGAATGAGTGACTGCTGTCTGTGTGGCTAGCACCGGGTATGGTATGTTTCAAGTGCTTTGGCCATCGTCACCAACAACCTCCATAGTGCCAAATCCCATGTTTCCTTCTCTGTCTCCACCTTTCTCAGCCTCCCAGTAGCATACTCTCCTCTTCTGTCAACTTCCTTGACATCACTCTTTCCTGGTTTCCCTCTTACCTCACTCACTGCTTTTGTTCCTTTGCTCTGCTTGTAAATGCTGGCATGCCCGGCACTTGGTCTTAGGTCTACGCCTCTGTTTCCACATTTTCTTCCTGGATGATCTCATCTAGTAATGGCTTCAGAGACCAGCTTTCTTCATTGATTTTCCAGTTTTTGTCTCCAGCCTCAGGCTCCCGTGCTACAGACTTAGACGTCTAATTGTGTACCGGATAGTTCCTTTTTCACATATAGTATGTATCTCAACCATAAACTGGACAGAAAAGGACTCTTGATTCCTTCCCCCAAACCCGTTCCTCCCACAGCCTTCCCTGGACTCCTGAGATAGTTTCCTAGTTTCTTCGGTCTCCTGATGATTTACATTTCACACAGCAGCCAGAGTGAGCCTTTAAAAATGATAAAACAGTTCCATCTTAAAACTCTTAACTATAGTTAATAATACTGTATTGCATATTTGAAAGTTGCCCAAAGAGTAGCTCTTAAAAGTTCTCATCCCAAGAAATAAAATTTTGTAACTCTATATGTTAACTACACGTATCATGGTGTGATCATTTCACAGTACTGTAGTCTCCCCTTATCCAGGTTTCTACTTTCCATGGTTTCAGTTACCCATGGGGTTTGAAAATATTAAATGAAAAATTCCAGAAATGAACGATCAATAAGTTTTAAATTGGGTGCTGTTCTGAGTAGTGTGATCAGATCTCGTGCTGTCTTGCTCTGTCCCATTCTGGACGTGAGTCTTCCTCGGTCCAGCCTGTCCACGCTCTCCATGCATGAGTCACTTAGTAGCCTTCTCAGTCATCAGATAGCACGGTGTCGCAGTGCTTGTGTCCAGGTTACCCTTATTTCACTTAATAATGTCCCCCAAGCACAAGGGTGGTGATGCTGGCAATTTGGATAGGCCAAAGAAAAGTCCTTCCTTTAAGTGAAAAAGTAAAAGTTCTTGGCTTAATGAGGAAAGGAAAAAATGTAGTAAGCTGAGCTCAGCCAGAGTGGCTCAGTGGTTGAGTGTCACCCTATGAAGCAGGAGGTGATGGTTCGATTCCTGGTTAGGGCACATGCTCCCGGTGGGGATTGGAGGGTGAGGTGCAGAAGGCAGCAGATGGATGATTTTCTCTCATCGTTGATGTTTCTATCTCTCTCTCCCTCTCCCTTCCTCTCTGAAATCAATAAAAATATATTTTAAAAAATGTAGTATGCTGAGGTTGCTAAGGTCTACAGTAAGAATGAATCGTCTATCTGTGAAATGGCCTAATTTATAAATTAAACTTTATCATAGGTGTGTATGTCTAGGAAAAAACATATATATAGGATTCAGTAGCATCGGTTTCAGACATTCATCGGGGGTCTTGGAACACGTCCCTCTCAGATAAGCAGTGGCTACAGTATATGCAAATATCAAATCACCTTGTACATCTAAAACTAATATTATGTTATATGTCAGTTATACCTCAGTAGATCAGAATAAAAAACACACAACTCTTCAGTGGCTCCCAGAACACCTCTGATGCTGACTGCCCACCATGGCCTGCATGGCCCTGATTCCTCCCGTCTCTCTCCAGCTTCCTGGACCTCATTTCCATTCCTGGAACATGCTAAACTGTTCCCACCTTAGGGCCTTGCACTTGCTGTTCCCTTTGCTTGGAATGCTTTGCCCCCAGATCTTCAAATGCCTGGTTCCTTCATATCATTTTCTTCTCTGCTCAAATGTCATGTCCTCAGAAGCCTCATCTGAACCACCTTATACCAGGCAGCCCACTGTCTCCTTGTATTTCCTACAAAGCACTTAATGCAGTCTAAGGTGACCTTGTTTATCTATTTATTACTCTGTTTCTCAGGAATTGTCTGTCTTATTCGCAGATGCATTTCCCTCCCTCTGGAGAGTGCCAGGACATAGCAGTTGCTGGAGAGTAAATGAGTGCATCATCCATTCTTCATGGGAAAGGCTCAGAGAGGGCTGGCAAAAGACTTGGCTTCTCAACTCTTCAAGGCATTGTTTTCCTACCATAATTCTGGCGGCTGATCCATACCCATTTGTATTTAATTTTATATTTTTAGTTTTCATACAGAGAAGGAGCTAGATATTTATCAGGATGAATTTTTGCATGCATGTCCCGTATCCCTGAAAGAAAATATTCTGCAAGTGTCTGAAGGTAATGAGTTTCTTAATGGCATTGTCCGCCAACAAATGTTAGGGTAAAAAGGAATCAGGAAGGAAGAAAGGAATTAAACATGTAGTAGGTGCTAGGCACAAAACTGAGTACTTTCACATTTGTTACCTATTTTGAATCTCAAAGCAGTCCTGCAAGGTCGATATTAGTATCCCAGTTTTATAGGTGGAAACGTGGAGGCTCACAAAGTTAATACTTTGCTCCAGGTGATGCAAATATTAAGTGTTAGACTGAGATTTTTAAAACCCAGGTCCACCTGACACCAGACTTCTGACACTTTTTGCTAAGACGGTTGTTTGCAAGATGGATATGCTCCGAAAATAAAGAGGAGGAAAAATGCGAATTCAGTGCATATCCACATATATTATAACAAGTACCTGAAGCACAAGAATAAGTTTTACAGGCAATATGGAAAACAGACCTACAGTATTCCATGCCCGGACATTGAATAGATGGATGAATAGAATGCAGCGTAAACATTTGGTCCTCTGGCGGCGCTCATGTATGGTGTGACATAGAGCAGCTGTCCCCAGAGAAAGTTCTTTGTTTCTAGACCAGGCCGACACAGCAGCATTTGAGCAATTGGGGATTTCTTTCTGCTTTCACTATAAATAGAGTGCGTGGAATTCTGTATGTCAAAGTTAATGCAGTGAAAATGAGCCCCAGAATAAGGAAGCAAACCGTAACTCATTCCTTAAACGAGAGACATGTTTGGCACCGAGAGGCCGTACAAACACTGTCATTACTTGGATGGATCCTGAGGTCTTATTTAGCATGTGAAATTGCAGAGAGGATCCTATTATGTAAGGTGACAGGAGGACAGCATAATGTGGCTACAAAATGAAGAACTTTGTGCCCTTCATGGAAGAGTTAACAGGACAGATACACAGAGAGAGGCGTGTGATAAGAATGTGGAGCATAAATGAATGGGTGGCATATATGTGTGACTGTCGCCGAAGCCGAGTTGCTGGATAATCCTCAGATGTCAGATTTCCGTAAGGCCAACATGTGACTCAAAGCTTGCCACTCCACAGAGCATACTGGGCTGTGCTGGTATTAAGAGGCTGGCTGGAAGCTAGGCTCTCACTGTGCACTAGCCTACCTCCCTGTCGCTATCTGTGTGTGGGTGGGTGTGCATGTGTGTGCGTGAGGGCATACATTTTTATGCAGTGGGTGTTTAAAGAGCTCAGCACTGAAGCTGGATTTCCACAAACGATCATCAACGAGCACTCCAGATATACCAAACTTCCTCTCTTGGTATTTTTTTCTTTCTTTTTTTTTTTTTCCAAATGCAAATCCCGAAGGGGAGCACCCCCACCACCCAGCCTGCGGGATTGAGATGATTTTCTCTCACCTGTCCATGTGGGTGCCCTCTCAAGGTTAGAGCGGAAGCCATGTGGGACCGGAGTATTCTCTACCACCAGAGGAGAGGAGCTGCGTGAAGAAGTGGCAGTCACCAGACGAAGAGTGACGGTGCCCCGTTAACATGAACAACAGCTTGCAGGTCAACCTGCCCAGAAGCTGGGCTGCTTCGAGTGGCTCCCTCCAGGAGAAGTCTGAGCATTCTTTTTTTCTTTTTTATTACTATAGGATGGAGGATGAAGCTGTCCTGGACAGAGGGGCTTCTTTCCTTAAGCATGTGTGTGATGAAGAAGAAGTAGAAGGTGAGCTTTATGGGTCCAGGGAAGTATATATGCATATACGTATGTCTTTGTAGAGAGTAGCATTTGTCCATTCCGTGTATCTTATATTTTTGAAGTTAAAAACCTAAGCTTTTCTACGAGTTTCATTAATCTCCCCATTTTGCTTCGACACAGAAAGTAATTTTAAGAACTTCATTGGATCATCAGAATCTGAGTCAGTGTAGTCCTGCATGGTTTAAAAAAAGGGGTGGGGGTGGGGGTGAGGGTCTTACTTTGAAGCTGGTGCCTCTTTGTAAAAAAGAATTTTTTTTTGCCAGAACATATGAACCACCTTCCAGTGACTAATTTAAGGAAGCTGCTAGATTTATATAAATGTGTTTGGTTGAATCTTCTCCTGTTCTTTCATATAGCTTGCAGGGTAGAGGAACAGATGTTAGAGAAGGAGACTGATACCATTGTGGCCAGGAAGAGGGGTATAAGCTGAGGATGTAAAGAGTGGTAATCATGGATGAGTCCCAGTTAGGAAAAGATGGACAAGCATGTTTTACTTAAAAAAACCCCAGGACCTCTTTTGCTAATGTTCCCCAGTCCTGTTAAAAACCAAATAAAAGTTAAATTTTAGCTCATATTATGATGCTTTTAATGTGTCTCTCGCTTGACTTTTCAATAATGTGGAATAATGCTATTGATTTGATAGCGAGAAAGCAGGACTTAATATTTGCTAAAGTAATTATGTGAAGGCATCACAGATATGCAAGGTGTTATGAATATTTATAATGAGATTTAAAAAATAATCGGTACTCATAAAATTAAATGAAACTTGCAGGTGAACCATGTCATAAAATATGCCTGTTAAAATCACCCGAGAGACAACTTATATGTGTTTGGAAACTCTAGTTTTATTAGTGCCATTTGGTAAACATTTAATGTATACCAAAAACTTGGACTGGAGGGGTGGTGGGGTTAGGAAAGAGAGGGTGGTGTCATGTGTTCTGGAGTGATTCTCCAGTCAGACTCAATCTCAGGCAAGTGATGCTTCTGTGCCACCTGGAGTCGTTTGAAAAAAGTGACCGTGGTTTTTCTCACATTTCCTTAGTAAGTTTCTTCTGACCATGCAGTGTTGGAGGGTAGGTTCCCCCCTCCACCTTGCTACTTCCTGCAGTTATACTCTCGAGACTAATAAGAATTTGATAGCTAAGTTTCTTAGGAAAAAGGAAACTACAGTATTTTCTTTCATATTGTTTTATGGGTTCCTTGCACTTTTACAACATGACTGTGGGAAAATGTCAAGTTCGTGAAAGCAAAATAGTAAAACTTTTGTCTTAAGATTTTACAAACCGTGATGTTAAGTCTCCATTGTCACTGTCCCAGGGTCAACAAGGATATAAGAATATTAAACTTATAGCATTGTATGTAAGAAATATTGTAGGATTGAAAGAATATTCTATAGTCTCAGGACAATTAAAGTAGAAAAATCAGTGAGGAAGCTTGGGAATGAGATGTGTGAGTGTATGTGTGTGTGTGTGTGTGTGTGTGTGTGTTTTCCTAGAGAATAATGTTCTAGCTAAGTTCACAGCAGATGTAAATCACTTTCTTGAGTGTGTTAGTTCTGTGGGATTGACAGCACCCTATTGCAATTGGGTATTGTGCATGGGTTTCGTAAGGCTTTGACCAAGAAGTTAATTTCCTGAAGTATTTCCTTTGATTTTCAGGCACAAAATTAAGACAACAATTTAATGGATAGCATACAAATCAGTAGCCAGGTTTCTCTAAGGAGAAACAAAAAAGACAACAAAAGTTGATAAAACATCTATAAAATTGTTTGGCTTTGTGGTGATTAAACTTGCCACATGGGTTTTGTGTATTTTCCTGTTCTGAGACATCTATTTGAATATCTTTCATGTTGGTTGGAGCCTGAGTTGATTATATTTCTTTCAAGGCATGCTTAGCCAGTTGCCTGTGGTTGAGTCCTCAGGGCCTACAGGATGGTTGTCTGTGGTATCATTATTTGGTGGCGAACACCCAACAGTACAGGCTCTTGTACAGTACTCCTCTTAGAACTTCAATAGAAACGATTAGTTTCTTATTCCGTGCCCACCCAATGGACCCTCCCATTTTCTCACCTGGCTCCATCTGATGGGGATGGGAGCACTTACATTTTATAGTGACTCTAGGTGAAAGTATAAAGAAGTTGCAGTGGACATGGGTGTGATGGCTTATCTATGCGGTTGAGCATGAAGTGGTTGAGCATGAAGAAACAGATGACTTGACTGCCAAGACCTATAATGAGAATGCTTTTGTATCTTGAGTGGGAATGTACTCCTCAAGGACATAAATCCGCTTCATATTTTTTAAAAAAATATATTTTATTGATTTTTTACAGAGAGGAAGGGAGAGGAATAGAGAGTTAGAAACATCGATGAGAGAGAAACATCAATCAGCTGCCTCCTGCACGCCCCCTACTGGGGATGTGCCCACAATCAAGGTACATGCCCTTGACTGGAATCGAACCTGGGACCCTTGAGTCCGCAGGCCGATGCTCTATCCACTGAGCCAAACCGGTTAGGGCTGCCTCATATTTTTAATTGCACCAAGAAGGATGTATTTGAAGGAAAGCAAGCTATTATCTCAGAACATAAGTAGCTGAGTTCTGGTACATTTATGGCAGAAGGAATCGCTCCAGTTTTAAGGATGAGAAATTCAAAGGTTAAAGGAATTGGAACACCTTACATTTCTATTATCAAACGAAAAAATTTTTTTTTAATGCAAGCACTTATTTCTCTTGCTTCTAGAGTACACATGACTGTTGCATGTTGCAGCACACTTGGCAAAAGTAAACAACATAAAACTTTGTCTTTTAAAGTAATTTGCACAAATAAGATGTACTTCCATTAAGTAATTATTAGGGTGACAAAGGTCCAGTAGCTCTAGTTACTTTGAAATGTTCATGCTTTTAAAATTCTTCTTAGACCCTCAAATTTGGGGGCATTGGATTGAGCTCAGTCTGATGCAAAAGAGCCCAGTGTGCTCTCATACTTTCATCTACTGCTGTAGTTCTGAGTAGGGGAGGGAGACGGGGACCTCAACCCCGCCCTCAGTTCACCTGGTTCAACTTTACTCTCCGTGGGTGGCATGACACTTAATCCACCATCTGAAAACTAAAAGAATACCATCAACTGCAGAACTCACTCAGAACAGTGAGTCAGAAGAGGAGTCATCTTCTGTTTAAATAATGAATTCATCTGTGTGGGATATATTTAAAGACCTAAACCTCATTTTCACATAATTTGCCTTGTGCTTTTGTGTTAGTAGTGTAAAGATATACTCTTTAAAAAGGTAACCAAGTGTCAATTTTCAATCTTTAAAATAAAGAGAAGCTTTGTTTTCACTCATTGATAAGTGAAATAAGTCACAGAAAAAGTTCAGAATCATATGATTTCACTCATATGTGGGATATAAAACTGAAAGCAACAAATGAACAGACAAGAAAAACCAACAAAAACTCATCAACACAGACGTCATTATGGTGCCTACCAGAAGGAAGGGGGTATAGGGATGTGGTAAAGGGTAAAAGGAGTCAAGTATATGGTGATGGAAGATTAATTGACTTTGGGTGTTGGACACACAATGCAAGATGAAGATTATATCATAGAAGTGTATACAGAAAACCTATGCAGTCTTATTAACCAATGTCACCCCAATAAATTTAATAAAAAGAAAAAATACAAAAAAATAAAGAGAAGCTTTAATATCTGTTCTTTCATTGGTTATGTTATACTGTGTATGGTTTTGTGGAGTTAACATTTTTGGCTCAGAGTGGCTGCTGTAAACTCTTAAAAAGTTTAACGTTTAAGATAATCATATTTTTTTCTGTACCAAAAGGCTCCATCTCCAGTCCAGGTACTTTCATCAGAATTGGCCTGTAGATGACAAATTGATGTTACCAGATGCCCCAGAAATGCCGACTGTGAGAACTGCACTTTGTTTTCATTTCAAACGCACACAGAGAGGGGGAATTGGCAGGTTTTGTGGAGTGAACCAAAGTTGAGATAGGAAGAAAGAGCCCCAGGTATCTGTTTCCAGAGGGATATCTTATACATATTTTATCCCTAAGAAAGTCAGCCAGCATTTTGGATCTGTATGATGTAAACAGATTACTTAATAATCTCATATTTCGCAATAGGGGAAAAGAGCAAACTCCACCTTATCCTTTGAGATAAGGCCTTGGCCCTGCAGTGCTAGGTACCTTCCCAAGCAAGCTGTGGCACTCTGACGTTATGAGGAGGGGCCTTTTCTTAACCTCAAGTCTAACCAGCAACTCAGGAAGTGTAAAGTACAGCAAGACTATATTGGCTGAAATGTGTCTCCACTTCTGCAGTCCGATCGGTGCTCTCAAAGATATTCTGATACATTGTGGTGGCTTTCCTCTCCCATTCAGAACTAAGGCCAGAAGGAAGTGAGCTCTCATCTCTCCAAAAGGAAGAAGAATTAATGCAGAGTCCCCTGTCTGCGGATGGACATTAAGAGAATGTTGTTGGAAATGCATGGAATTTTACCGGAGAATTATTTTTAGGGAAGTAAAAGTAAAAAAAAGTAGGACACTGGAGCAGAATAAACATTTACCAAATATTTGTTAAAAGAAAGAGTGAATAAATGAATGCATAATATAAACTAAAGAAAGCATATGTAGAATTGCTTTACATAGTACTCTACAATCTTTGTTTAGATTTTTAGTGAGAAATTTGGTTCTCAGTAGTCTTAGTCAAATAAGATGATACAGTTTCTAGTGAGACTATCCTTGCTGTTACTCTCGTTTAATTTTTCAAAGATGATTGACATTTATGTCATTTATATACTTATTTTGATAAGGCGAAGAAGCCTCTAAAACACCTCTCTGCCTTATTTTTCTTTTCCTGCTTCAGCTCTGTCTTTTGAGGAGAGAGACAAAATGATGAAATGGTAGCTTTTGTCTTTTTGGAAGTCGGGATCTCAACATTTTACAGACATGAAATCATAATGACTTAAACCTATTTTTCACTAGAGGATATGAGGATGATGTATTTATGTGTATTGGAGGAGGTAGTATTCTGAAGAACAAGTGGGGCCTGGCAGACATTTGTTAATAATTACAGTGGTCAAACATGGAATTGCTGAGCAGGAGTGAATGAAAGCCTATCGGATGGGAAGGGAGGGGCCGAGTTGGGGCTGGGCTATTCTGAGCGCTGGATATAAGTGTCCGGTTGCATTGTGCTGACCTCTTCTCTGCTGGTCACTCTAATTTCTCAGAAACAGTGTGTGCAAAGGAAACACTTGGGCAAATATTGCCGAAGGAAAAGCCTGCTTAAAAGAAACAATGTGCCCACACATTGGAGAACTTTAAAGAAATGTGGCGAGGCGTTTAAGGGTTGATACTTGAATCTAGGTTTCGCAGAGCAAGTTGCGTCCGTACAGTGCCCTGTTTCTTTCTCCTGGTGGCCCCAGCTGAAAGCCCGTCCGCGGTCCTAAGGCAAGCAGCACTGAGCTTGGGAGCTGTCTGACACCTCCTGCTGCGTCAGGGAGATTAAACACTTGTCCACAGGTTTCTTAAGGTTCAAGGAAATCTGATGATAATGCCACGGTTTTTTGAAGCTGGAATCAGACACCCGTTCCCAGGGTTTTCCAACTGCAGAGAATTCCCTGGGAGGACAGTATGGGCTAAGGACCTCTTGAAGCCACTTTCTGCCCCACATGTCCATGGCAATAGCCATAAAAAAACTGAATTTGGTACTTGCGTTGTGTTTAGTAAGGATTTAGAAATTCTGAAATGATACACTTGCAGCAATTTTGTCTACAGAATTCTTTGTCTAAAATTTCATTTTAGAAGATTTGTATCTGGTCATATTTCTGAAACATTGTTTGATTTTTTTGGGGGGGATGGTATCATTTGTTTTATTCATGTGTGTTAAAGCAGAGTGGCTAAGCAGCAGTTTGGGAATATAAGTTTAAAACTTCATTGCTGAATTGTTGCGTAAGTGAGGACAAGACTTACAGTTTGGAGTTGGGGTTTCTTGCTCTGTAAAATGGGAACAGTGGGGCATGCCATTCACCGGAGAACTGTTTGGGTTATTACCAGGAACAGCGTCACTGCCGTACCTGGCATTAGGAAAAGGAGGTTTTATGCTCTACCATCTCTGTTCTTTTTTCTATCTGATTAAAACAACTTCACCAATAGTTTTCATTTTCACCAATAATTAATATCACTCCAAAATTTTTAACTGGCCTAAGTGATTTTTATTTGCCTAATTCTTTTTTATCAGCATCTAACCTTTGCCTTCCTACCCATGCTTATCTAATGCTTCCTGTATTGGAAAAGGCAAGCTAGAATAATCCAGGGAAGGTTCCCAGGGCCTGCTGTCTATTTCTCTTTGAGCTCGTTCTGATTTCCTTTAACCTCTGGGTGTGAGATCTGATTTTCATGGTTAGACTCCTCTGATACACATTGCCTCTAATTTGCCTCCTTTTCCAAGATGAGGCATATTAACTCCAATCCCATATAATAAAATGATATGCAAATCGACTGTCATGCCCTCATACAAGATAGCTGCTCTCATTTGATCAAAGATGGCCGCCACAAGATGGCCTGCAGGGGAGGGCAGTTGGGGGTGACCAGGCCGGCAGGGGAGGGCGGTTGGGGGCAATTGGGCTGGCAGGGAAGGGCGGTTGGGGGCGATCAGGCCAGCAGGGGAGCAGTTAGGCGTCGATCAGATTGGCAGGGGAGCAGTTAGGGGGTGATTAGGCTGGCAGGCAGAAGCGGTTAGGGCAGTGGTTCTCAACCTTCTGGCCCTTTAAATACAGTTCCTCATGTTGTGACCCAACCATAAAATTATTTTCGTTGCTACTTCATAACTGTAATGTTGCTACTGTTATGAATTGTAATGTAAATATCTGATATGCAGGATGGTCTTAGGCGACCCCTGTGAAAGGGTCGTTTGACCGCCAAAGGGGTTGCGACCCACAGGTTGAGAACCGCTGGGTTAGGGGCAATCAGGCAGGCAGGCAGGTGAGCGGTTGGGAACCAACAGTCCTGGATTGTGAGAGGGATGTCCGACTGCTACAGGGATCAGGCCTAAACCAGCAGTCGGACATTCCCTGAGGAGTCCCAGATTGGAGAGGGTGCAGGCTAGGCTGAAGGACACCCCCTTTCCCCTGCCCAGTGCACCTGGTCTCTAGTATAGGATAAAAAACAAATGCATGCCCATTGCCTAAAAAAGCATGCAAATTTTCTTCCGGAGAACAGATTTAAGTGTATAGTATTCTTCTACCAATAAAGAGGATTCAAAGATCTATTATATGAAATTAATATCAACCTGTTTTATATGATACACAATCTATTATGTAATTTAGGTGCAATTAAATGAGAGTATGCAATAGTACAGTAATAATACTATCTATTTGAACCTGAGCAAAATTCTTCCCCATTTTTATTATTACAAGGTTCGGAATCATTGGGGGAGTTGAGAATTGGGACTTCTGAGGGAGAGTAGAGGAAGAATAGAATAAGGCTGCACCGAGTGCAGTTGAGTGCCTCTTGTTGCTGTGGGGAGCTTGCTGGTGGGACTTTGTTTTGTTATGTTTTACTTTATTTTTTTGGCTGATTGCATTTAGGGCACTGAGGTGAGAGCCTGTCATGACAGGAGGTCACAGAAGTTTCCAAACATTGTGTCCCTGAAGCTGCTGACTGCCAGGGGCAATGAAGGTGAAGGCAGGGAGGGTGGTGAGTGACACCCATTGAACCAGCAGTGCATATAGGTGGCTTAGATGGCTCCCTTCTCTGAACAGCTGCAAAGCCTTTCCATCTAGTTAATTGTTTTTACTTTTCCAGCGAGTTAGAATTAGAAGGCAACTATCGTAAGTGCTTTATCCAACGTGTTCACCTTTCTTTATATTCTGTTGACTTTGAAAGGAGAACAGACTCTACTTAAACATCTTGAGACATTATTTTGCTTTGCTGACCCTTCACGGTGGAATGCCCAATAACTTTTACCAGGCTAAAACTTTCAGAAGTAAAAATAGGTTTTGAATTTTAGTATTATTGGCCAACATATCAGCTTTAGAGTCAGAATTGCAAGTTTATAGATGGGTGAAATCACCACCCCAGCCTCAGTTGATTATTACATTTTCAACAAGTAATTCTATCTCTACTGAAAAATAAAATATCTTGGATGCAGAGCAACGATTATCAATCGGTGTGCGCAGGAATTTTTAAAACATGCAATACCTGACAACTTAGTCAGGGGCACTGACCTCTTTTCCCTTAGATTGCCAAATAAAAAAATGACAGCAGCCAACACAATAGCCATCCAGTGTGAATGAATCAAAATTATGCCTATTGTTTTGGTCAAAATCTTAGTAATTAGTTTATGTGTGCCATGAGATGAGCAAGGTTGACAATTGCTGATGTGGAGTGAAAGCTCATATTTGAATCCAGTGGACACACATATTTGGCAAATTACATCAATATCTGATAGTTCTGGTACTTTTATTCAGTGTTGTTGGTTGGAAAATGTCGTGAGAACCAGAAGCCACAGGACCTGTTTCTGTTCCTGGCTCTGTCCTCCCTTTCGGGGTGACACAAGGCCAATCATGCTGTGTGGTTACATTTCCTTGAAGCAAAGTGCAGTTGACCTACTTCCTTACCCACCTACCAGCGATGCTCTAAGGCAGTGGTTCTCAACCTTCCTAATGCCGCGACCCTTTAATACAATTCCTCATGTTGTGGTGACCCCCAATTTCATTGTTACAAATTGAACATAATTAAAGCATAGTGATTAATCACAAAAACAATATGTAATTATATATGTGTTTTCCGATGGTCTTAGGCGACCCCTGTGAAAGGGTCGTTCGACTGCCAAAGGGGTCGCGACCCACAGGTTGAGAACCACTGCTCTAAGGATATTACCTGAAAAACATGTTGATATTTGCAGGGAGCAATTGACACATTGCTTAATTTCTGAATCTTGGTTTTTAGTACAAAGAAATAGCATTTGCACCTCCCTATTTCCTAGTTTTGCTGGAAGTAAACTAATTTGAAATCCCCAGGATGAAGCCTAAACTTTACGATATTATCTCTCTTGGATATAGTTCCTGTCGGTCATTTATGTTTAACACTTTCTCGCCAGTGGTTGCTGTGACTGCAGAATTCATTTAGGTGAACACTGGTGCTGATATCTGCTAATCAACGAATTAGTTGACTCGTATCTGTGTTCATTGCTCTTATTAACTTTAACTGATGGACAATGCTTTTTTTCCCCTTGAAGCTTGGGAAAGTGGTCAGAACAATTACAGATATAAGCTCTAATATGTTGCTTTTCTAAGCTCCCATAGATCATTGAATGTGATAACATATTCTAGTTAGGGCCACAATTAACGTTCCGTCAAATCAAACAGTCATTACTTAAGGACACAAGATTGGTTATATGATAATTTAGAGAGTATATCATGTATGGGAGACCAGGGTATATCTCTTCCATAGAGTGACATAAGTTGAGACTGAAAGAATGAAGAGGAATTAAAAAGGTCAGGAATGAGGGAAGCACCGCAGGCAAGCAGTGTAGAGGCTCAGAGGTGAGAAAGAAGTAGGCCTGTTTGAGAAATGGGACGAGGCCTATGTGGCTGGACCATGTGAATAGGGAGAGAGTGGCCCGAGGTGTGTAGAGGCTAAAAAAATTTTCCTTCCACCTTCTAAGTTCTTCCAGCTGGACTAATACTCAAATTAACAGCCAGATTAACAGGAGAAAATGCCCAAAATTTATTATACAAATGCATATTCAAGGTGCCATAAGAATGAGACCAGAAATGCATTGGGCAGTTGAGGCTTATATGTCATTATGGACAAAGGAGAAAGGGGGCAGGAGTCTGCAGTTTCAAAGGAGAGATAGCCAACTTACTGGTAGCCAATACAGAACTGACTGTGTGATGAAAAAATTCCTGCTTGGCCCTGGCTGGCGTGGCTCATCCCACCCATGGAAGGGCTGCTGATTCAATTCGCGATCAAGGTACATGCCAGGCTTGCAGGCTCGATCCCCAGTAGGGAGCATGCAGGAGGCAGCCATTTGGTAGTTTCTCCCTCTCCCTTCCTCTCTCTAAAGATCAATGAAAAAATCTTAAAAATAGAAATTCCTGCTGGTTAACCCAGAAACAGTGAGACACATGGGGGTGGGGGGTAGGGGGGAGGATCTAGCTACAAGGACCCTTGGATCTTCCCTGTCTATGCTAAGGTGAATATGCTAAGATTCCTTTCCAGGGGCAGGCTTTCCATCTGAATCTCCTAGGCAAGAAAGCGGCGGGGGGGGGGGGGGGGGGGGGGGGCAAAGTTTTTTTTGAGTCTCTTGTTTCTTAATAAGCAACTTAAAACCAATATCCCAAAAGGCACATTTTGAGGAGACAAACCTTTGGTTCCATTCAGGTGGATAGGACCCAGATAATTCATGGCCTTTCTGCTATGATAGGATTTAAGATTTTGAATGTGCACTGGGGAGCCATGGCAGAGGGTTTTAAGCAGGGAAGTGACAAGACAAAATTGGCAGGTAGAAAAGATCTCTGTGGCTGTTGGAATAGAGTGAGAAGAGGACTGGACTGGGCTCTGTGAGTGCCAATATTTGGAGATTGAGAAGGAACAGTCCTAGAAGTTGGAGGAAAATCAGGAAGAAGGTGACTCTGAGGCCAAAATAAGATCACTTTCAGTAAGAGGCAAGTGTGGGCAGTGTCTAATTGCCTGGAGTCAGGTAGATGAGGATCGAAAAGTAGCCAGTGGATTTGGCAGAAAGAAGGCGATTGGTGGCTTTTGTTAGCAATTTGGGTGGCATTGTTCAGAAAGAGTCAAATTGGAATAGGTTGGAGAGTATCCAGAGAGAAAGTTATCATTCTAAGAAGTTGGGAAGAGACTTTGAGAAATGGACAAAAACTTTTAGCCTTTTCCTCTATGTGCTCTATTACACGTAAACAATGAAAATACTTATCTTTGTTATAGAATTTTTAAGGCTAGAAAGGGTCTTATAAAGAATTTTAGCTCAACTCTCTCACTGTGCTGATGGATTGATGAGCCCTGGAGGGGTTCAAGTAATTTGCTTGTAGTGATACTAATAGTAATGAAGTTGAAAGAAAAAAAAGAAAAAGAAAGGGTGTTGGAAGAGCTTATGAAATGGTGAGAGAGAAGGAAGTCACAAGCCAGGCCGGCCTTGTCATTGACTGACTGCAGGTGATGAGTGGGAGGACAGTGTCACAGCCAGAACTTCTTCATATTGTGGGGCAGTTGATGCAGCTGAGGGTTGTGGATTCAGAGAATTATTTTTTTTATTGATTTGAGACAGAGAAGCATCCGATTTATTATTCCATTTATCCATGCATTCTTTGGTTGGTTCTTCCAGGGTTGTGGTTTTATACTTGTCATTCTGTGTAGAAAGAAATATTTTCAGAGAATTTCTGAGCCCCCTTTTTTTCTTCTAAGTAACTAGGTAATTATTAACTTGAAAGGACTTATTTATTTATTTATTTTTTTGGCTTTGCTTTGGAGACCCTGGAAGATGGGAGGAGTGGTGATGGGCTGTTACCATGGTAGTAGGACAGTGGGAAAAGGTAACCATATATATCTAAGACCTCAAAGAGTCCCAGTCTCTACATCATTAACTCCGTATTTGGCCTTTGTTGGTTCACTGGTAAATGAAGAAGTTGAATTCAGTGATGTTGAAAGTCATTTCAACTCTGAAAGTGTGACTAGGTGCTGTTGTGTCAGTGAATGCCATTCTTTTTTTATATGGAAACCCATAGAAATGAAGATTCTGGGATTGGGTTTAAGGAGGCTAATTTAAATCTCTCGTAGCACTCTTCCTAATTCATGGTCATTGTTTTAGCCTTTGGACCTTATCCATGTCTTGCCTATATTACAGGTATGTGAGAGGAGGAAATGATGTGAGTAATATTAAGTGTCTGACACCTGATTAACCATGAGTGCATTAAATGTGTGGTGGATTATCTGTTTATAGCCACTAAAGACTGTTCTTCGTGTTGCCCAGCCACAGCTTAGGCCAGTGCTAAAGGGAAGCCATACAGAGTCGGAGATGGACATTGTGGTTAAGATGAGAGTGTGAATTTGTGCTTGTGCATTTAGGTGTCTCTCTAAGCTGCTTCTCTGGCGGCAATAGCAAATCCAGTTATCAATGACCATTGAATTAGCCCTACTTCCCATTCAGTTGTGCAAATCGTGATCACGAGAGAAATAATGGAAACTGTCAGTGTTTGGCTCACAGGTGGATTTTGTCTGACAGCATGTGTACTGTGCATTAAACTCTGCCAGTTCTTTTGGGGTTCTGGGGTGTCAGGGTGAGTGTCACTCTCCTGCTGTTGGGTGGTCCCTCTTTGCTCTTAGCACCACCCTGCCTGTCATTGGCCTTCCTAGACCTTTTGGCTCCACTCTGCTGTGTTCAGTCAAGTACAAGGACCAGCAGACCTGGTGCCTGGGAGTTGGCACTTACTGTGTGGAAGCTCCAGGGGAGACCATACCCAGGGGCAGGTGGAGACTGCCAGGCCCTTGCTTCTGGGCCAAGTGAGGGAAGGCTGAGTTCATGGAAGGTGTCGCTCTGTTGAACAGTTAGATTCTGTATAATGAGTGCAATTGCTGAGGGAGGGATGGGTTAGACTTGGCCTAATGTTGTCTGTTCTGTCCTGCTCAGGGTGAATGCCACGGATTGCTTTTGCTAGAGAACAGAGGGAGTTCACAGCTAGTATTAGGGCTGGAGGAGGGTGGCAGTCAGGAGAAATGGTGCTTTGTTTTACCCCTTTAGAATGGGAAGGGAGAAATAAGATCAACACTTACAGGGCACCTTTTGCTATCAGACACAGTGTGAGACACTTGGTTGACATCATTTGATTTGGATTGTCTATAAAAATCTCTCTCTCTCCCTGTATATATATCCCTGTTAAGGACATTATATAGATTGATCACTGAGCAGAATAAAGTTATATTTCTTTAAAGATATTCACCGATTCCTACTTTTTATAGTGCTGGTCAGTTTTGCCTCTATTATAAGCTATTAGTAATGGAAACTGTATTGAAACCTTAACCTTAGTGTGTAGTTTTAGGGTCCTCACTTTTACCTAAAGACTTTAGAACCATTTTACTTAAAAATGATCACTTAAAAGTCAGGTGCAACCCTGACCAGTTTGGCTCCGTGGATAGAGCGTCGGCCTGCGGACTGAAGGGTCCCAGGTTCGATTCCGGTCAAGGGCATGTACCTGGGTTGCGGGCATATCCCCAGTGGGGGGGTGTGCAGAAGGCAGCTGATCGATGCTTCTCTCTCATCGATGTCTCTAACTCTCTATCCCTCTCTCTTCCTCTCTGTAAAAAAAATCAATAAAATATATTTTAAAAAAAAGTCAGGTGCAACTCTGGCCAGAGTTGCTGAGTGGTTAGAATGTCGGCCCATCACCAAAGGGTTGTGGGTTTGATTCCTGGTCAAGGGCATATACCTGGGTTTCAGGTTTGTTTCTTGCCTCTGGATGGGGGCATGTGCTGGAGTCAACTAGTCGATCTCTCTCTCTCTCTCTCACCCACCCTCCCTCCCTCCCTTTCTTCCACTCTCTCTGAAAAGCAGTGGAAAAAAATCCTCTGGTGAGGAAAAAAAAAAGTCAGGTGTAGCTGTTTGTTTTTCTAGAGATTGTTATCATCATTATAATCATCATTACATATTAAATATTAAAAGTACTCTGCTCAGTAAACACCAGTAGCAAGTTGAGATTCCTTATCAGTCTTGCCTGGGGAAACTCAGGTCACCTTAAGGATTTCTGAGAGGCTTTCAGTGAATGAAATCCCCATGCAAGTCAGTGGGAAGAAAAGTATTTCCCTGTTTTTCATAGCTTTTATCATTTATTTCCTTGCATGCCTGAGCCTAAGGGGAATTAGTAGCATTGATATTAAAGTATTCAGCATTCAGAATGATCTGTAAATAAATTACATATGTAATTATCTGTTAATAAACATAAGCATTTTTTTCTATGTGAAAGGTTGCCTTTATCCAAAATATAAAAATAGAAATCATCTTCTGTCCTGAGGAGTGATGTATGTTTGGAGTGTGGACCCTCCTGCAAGCATTTCATCAGCTGACTTGCCCCCTGTTAACTGCAGAATTACTAGACACCTTTTGAAGGTTTTTTTTTCATGAGCTGGACTTAATGCCCAAGTAAATTAGCAGTGTTACTTTGACTATAGCCTCTTAGAGCTGCTTATGGACACTTATGGATTTGTGAATAATAAGCTAACAGATTATTTATATTTCATTTATTAAAATGTTTAGGATTATACATACTGATCTATTTCTTATTATATAAAGTGCCAAACACATAATCTCTGTGGCATCTGGACTTATACTGTAATTCTGTTTAAGGATTTTTAGGCATGTACTTCTACAAAATCTTTGAGATTTATTTGGCCCAAGAAGTAAAGTATTTATTACAACTTTTTTTTATTTTTAATTGATATTTTACAGAGAGGAAGGGAGAGGGATAGAGAGTTAGAAACATTGATGAGAGAGAAGCATCGACCAGCTGCCTCCTGCACATCTCCCACTGGGGATGTGCCTGCAACCAAGGTACATGCCCTTGACCGGAATCGAACCTGGGACCTTTCAGTCCACAGGCCGACGCTCTATCCACTGAGCCAAACCGGTTTGGCTATAACAACTTTTTTTATAACCTAGCACTCATTCAGGGTCCTTGCCTCTTCTACATTTTTCTTTTCATAATTAAAAAGAAATAATAAATGCTCTTAATATTGCTTCCCTTCCCTATATCCTTCCTTTTTAATTTTTATTTAATTTATTATTTTTTCTTTATTGATTAAGGTATTACATATGTGTCCTTATCCCCCCATTGTCCCCCCACCTCCCACACATGTCCTCACCCCCCTGGTGTCTGTGTCCATTGGTTTGGCTTATATGCATGCATAGAAATCCTTTGGTTGATCTCTCCTCCTTACCCCCGCCCTCCCCTACCTTCCCTCTGAGGTTTGACGGTGTGATCGATCCTTCTCTGTCTCTGGATCTGTTTTAGTTCATCGTTTTATGTTCATTATATTCCACAAATGAGTGAGATCATGTGATATTTATCTTTATCTAACTGGCTTATTTCGCTTAGCATAATGCTCTCCACTTCCATCCATGCTGTTGGAAATAGTAAGAATTCCTTCTTTTTTACCGCAGTGTAGTATTCCATTGTGTAGATGTACCACAGTTTTTTAATCCACTCATCTGCTGATGGGCACTTAGGCTGTTTCCAAATCTTAGCTATGGTAAAATGTGCTATGAACATAGAGGTGCATATATCCTTTCTGATTGGTATTTCTAGTTTCTTGGGATATATTCCTAGAAGTGGGATCACTGGGTCAAATGGGAGTTCTATTTTTAGTTTTTTTGAGGAAACTCCATACTATTCTCCACAGTGGCTGCACCAGCCTGCATTCCCACCAACAGTGCACGAGGGTTCTTTTTTCTCCACATCCTCGCCAGCACTTGTCGTTTGTTGATTTGTGGATGATAGCCATTCTGACAGGTGTGAGATGGTACCGCATGGTCGTTTTGATTTGCATCTCTCGGATGATTAGTGACTTTGAGCATGTTTTCATATGACTCTTGGCCTTCCTTATGTCCTCTCCGTTGCCCATTTTTTGATTGGGTTGTTTATCTTCCTTTTGTTAAGTTGTATGAGTTCCTTGTAAATGTTGGAGATTAAACCCTTATCGGTGATAACATTGGCAAATACGTTCTCCTATGTAATGGGCTTTCTTGTTGTTTTGTTGATGGTTTCATTTGCTGTACAGAAGCTTTTTATTTTGATGTAGTCCCATTTTTTTTATTTTGTCTTTAGTTTCCATTGCCCTAGGACAGCGATGGCGAACCTATGACATGCATGTCAGAGGTGACACGCGAACTCATTTTTTTGGTTGATTTTTCTTTGTTGAATGGCATTTAAATATATAAAATAAATATCAAAAATGTAAGTCTTTGTTTTACTATGGTTGCAAATATCAAAAAATTTCTATATGTGACACGGCACCAGAGTTAAGTTAGGGTTTTTCAAAATGCTGACACGCTGAGCTCAAAAGGTTCGCTATCACTGCCCTAGGAGCAGTATCAGTAAAGATACTGCTTCAGCACATGTCTGAAATTTTGCTGCCTTTGGATTCCTCTAATATTTTTATGGTTTCCCATTGTATGTTTAAGTCCTTTCTCGATTTTGAATTTATTTCTGTGTATGGTGTAAATTGGTGGTCTACTTTCATTTTTTTTTTCAAAATTTGTCCAATTTTCCCAGCACCATTTATTGAAGAGACTATCTTGACTCCATTGTATGTTCTTGCCTATATCCTTCTTGGCAATAGCCATACCAGATGTTAGGAATCTTGGAGTAAGACTAAGTTACTTTAGTTAAGCCAGGGTTGGCAGTACTTGTTATATTTTGGGAATATTGCTGATTAGGTCTAAAAAGAATGATATAAAGTGCCAGGTGTTGTGGAATCTTTGCTTTAAACTAGAGAGAAAAGAAATTCAGTTGATTATCGAAAGAGCAATACTGTGGATAAAAATCAAATTTGGAATAGCTCTCTGTGTTAGAGATGTATGTAGGAAGCTGAGGGTTTGCTGGGGTGATTGTGGGGGTCTAATCCATAGGCCAGAAATCCACTTCCCTCACAGTCACCCAGCCATCTCCATCCTTTTCCCCAGGACTGTCATCTCAGGTTGTAAAAAGTATTTATATGCTGCTTTATTCCAAACAGGTTAGTGTGAAGGGAAAATAATGATTGCAAGTTTAGAAGAGTGAGGTTAGTGTATAAGATGCCTGTCATGAAACTCTGCCTGCCCACTACAGGTTGGTCGGAGATTTGTCTCTATTTCTAGCAGTCAGCATGACGAAGGACACATAATCAGTGGTAAGACTGATAGTGTAAATGTAGTATGTATTACAACAAAACAAAACACCGCCACAGCAGTGACGAAGTGCTCCCTGGTCTTGATATTGACACCTGAGAGAGAGTTCTGTGGGGCTTTATGCCTTCACCGGTGACAATATCCTTGACTTCCCTGAACCTTGGATTCTTCGCTTGTACAGTGTGGATAATAGCAGTATTTAATTCAGGCAGTTTTGAGGACTGCATGAAGTAATCGATATGAGACTTAGCCAGAAGCTGGCATGTTTGTAAGTACCCAATAAATGGTTTCTATCCTCTTATGTACTGTAAACACGGCACCATGTTTCCTAAAGGCGCTAATAGATCTGTCTTGCAGGTAGAGGCATATGTTGTTAAGCACCCAGTCCTCCAGACTGGGGTTTGCCCCTGGTAAACCCCATTTCTGGTTTGATGGGTTTAATTTTACAAAGTCTTAAATCCTCCTTGGTAGCAAAGTGGGTGTCTGTGAAAGCCCACTGGGAGGACTCCCGGGTGGTGAGGGGCAAGGGTGCTCTGGTGGCCTGCATGCACGACAGCAACTATCAGTGACGTCAGTTTAGAAATATCTGAGGCGTTCGGAGAACTGCACAGGATAGCTTCACAGCACTTCATCTTGCAGCTGAGGTGGAGCAGGTGAGGATGGGGCAGGCCAAGGATCACCTGGCTAATTTCTGACATTCAGAGATAACCCTGAAAGCCATGTTTACTTCCCAGTAGCGCTGGCTGTGGGGTGGATTCTGAGATATTCCCGAGACATGTAGAGTTTCTGGGGAATTTGCACCATCTGTCCGAGAAAGGCATGCAGGGTCTGTATTTGAACACATGAAACCAAGGCCACTGCCAAGTCAAGGACTGGGTGCTCTTTGACTCACACCTAAATTCTAGTAATTTTACTTTACAAAATTTTGAGGAGCCAGAACGGAGCCTTTATTTTAATAACATTTTAAATAATCGCCTTTTCCCGGTGAGTTATTGTTATTTTAAAATGTTTCCTTCTTTTTACACTATCTTTGGAAACATTTTTAGAGAGAAGTGTGTGTGTGTGTGTGTGTGTGTGTGTGTGTGTGTGTTTAACCTAAAATTTCCCGGTAAGTTTAGCAGATAACTGTCCCTGATTCTTTGAGTGTCTTACTGTTTTGTAGACTCTTGCTGGGTAGGAAAGCTTGTCTGTCACGTTTCTCATTTTCATTTTACATGTAAATAATTCTACACCTTCAACCATTATGGATTTTCTGAGAATTTGCTGTCTTTTTTTGTTTTGTTGTTGTTAATCCTTACCTGATGATGTTTTCCCATTGATTGTTAGAGAAAGTAGAAGGGAGAGAGACAGAGAAACATCGATGCGAGAGAGATACATGGATTGGTTGCCTCCTGCATGCACTCTGACCAGGGCCAGGGAACCTGCAACCAAGTACGTGCCCTTGACAGGAACGGAACCTGGGACCCTTCAGTCTGCAGGCTGACACTCTATCCACGGAGCCACACTGGCTAGGGCTTTGAGAGTTGTCATTTTGAAAATAGCCATCCATCTTCAGGATCTATCTCTGCGACAAGTACAGACATTCCAATGAAAATAAATACTGAGATCCACCTACAGTAATCTTATCAACAATAGCCTGTTTCCATCAGTGATGCTGCTCCTGTGGACCCTGAAGACAGGTATTCTGTGGGGGTGGTAAGAATGTTTATGTTCCAGCTCATTCTCCTTCTGGCATTTTTGTTACTTAGCACATCCAGCTTATGAAGTATGTGGTCCTCCCCTTGAGAAAGCATGCCTAGCCCTCTCTTCCCCCCCCCGCCCCGTCCCCCTCTCCCCCCATCAAAGCGAGGCTGTCCTTTCCCTCTTCTCAAAGAAGCTGAGGTGGAGAGAGGTCAGGAAGTAGTTGATGAAACACAGGCGCTGTCCCTGAGTTCCTAAAGGTTTGCCTCACCTCGGGACCATGCTCCTTTGCCTCTATCTGAACACAAGTCAGAGCGGGAAGTTTCAGGTACCAGGAATGTGCGAGAGGAAAGGAAGATGCTTTGAGATTTGGATCGCTCAGCTCAGGGCCATGACTTTCTCTGGCCACTCTTGGAAAGGCGTACCTTCCTCACTCAGGGGATATGGGTTTTTACTGTGCTGTGAGGATCCCCACAAACAATTCATAGCCTCGAGGGTGCCAGAGTGCTGTAGCTTCCCAGAGGCCACCACTAAGACTACCAAACGCGCCTGAGTGGCTGTACAGGATGGAGTGACAGCCGAGAGTAACTGCAAATGGTCAGGAGGGGTCTTTTTTTAGAATTGGTGGAAATGTTCTCAAATTGGATAATGATGATGGCTGCACAACTCTGTAAACATATGAAAAATCACTGGATTGTATTCTTCCAACGTGTGAGTTTTATGACATGTACATTATACCTCAATAAAGCGGATAATAAAAATGCCTGAAATTTGGGCTGTCTTGAAAGGAACCATGTTTCAGAGCCAGTACACCTGTCTGAAAGTGTGTGACAGAGTGGGTGGGGAGGCGCCTGAGGCAGGCGCTGGAGGAAATGGGACCAGCAGAATCTTACTCATGAGCCAGGGAGGAGGCCTGGGATCAAAATGGGAATAAAATGGCACCGTTTTTGCCCTGACTGGTTTGGCTCAGTGGATGGAGCGTCGGCCTGTGGACTGGAGAGTCCCAGGTTCAATTCCAGTCAAGGGCATGTACCTAGGTTGAGGGCACATCCCTAGTGGGGGGTGTGCAGGAGGTGGCTGATTGATGTTTCTAACTTTCTATCCCTCTCCCTTCCTCTCTGTAAAAAATCAATAAAAATATATTTTACAAAAATGGCACCGTTTTTATGGTGATGACAACTCAAATTAGGTTCCAGAAGGTAAGTACATTGCTCTCTATGAAAGCTCACTTTCTGAATAGCTCTAAATCTTTTATTTGGTGAACAACAGCAACACTTTACAGCCAGAAATCTTACCTTGAAGTCGTTATCAGCCCAAATAAGAGTGTCTTGTCAATGATTCATCAGGTGTACTGTACAGATTTGTATAAATAGATTACCAAATGTTTCCGAATAGCATCAATATAACTAATGTAGCTTAACTGCCATTTTTTCTTGCTTGTCATTACTTAGTAGGATGTAGATAATAGTTAATGTGACAGGTTTTAAAAAATTTTTCAACTTACTTTTTAAAAAAAATATATATTTTATTGATTTTTTTACAGAGAGGAAGGGAGAGAGATAGAGAGAGTTAGAAACATTGATGAAAGAGAAACATTGATCAGCTGCCTCCTGCACACTCCCTACTGGGGATGTGCCCGCAACCAAGGTACATGCCCTTGACCAGAATCGAACCTGGGAACCTTCAGTCCATAGGCCGACGCTCTATCCACCAAGCTAAATTGGCTAGGGCTCAACTTACTTTTTTTACGGTGTTTTCCGAATTCCGGAATGAAGGCGACTAAGCTTTCAGTGTTTGCTTGACTCAAGAAATCGGTTGGCTTTGCTTACATATATTGTGTGAAACTTCAGATAAAGCTGCAGGACTCCCTCTGTAACTGGAGCGCAGGAAACAATTGACACTGTTACTTAATTCACATTGTTTCTGAGACATTTCCTACTTTCCCATGAGAACAATTTGCTTGCAGATGGTTAGGCATGGTACATTTCTCCTTGGTACCGGTTCTGTGAGGAGAATTTCATGGTGCTTTGTAGTAGTTGAGTTAGTATGTGTGTCTGCGTGTTTGTGTGTGTGTGTTGCTGGGGGCAGGTTCATGCTTTATACATATAGATGCCTCCAACTTCATTCCACGTAGCAAATGTTTTCTTTTGAATGCTAGCCCATTCACTCCGGGTTCTACATTCCTTAGTCGGAACCTCTTTCTTGAAGGAGCATAGAATTGTTTTAATCCTTCCAGTTTAAGGAAACACCCCTGTGAATTATGGTGTTTTAAGATATGATGAATGAGTTACTGGGGAAAGTGGTTCACAGCAGTTTAACTCGGCCCTACTGCATGTTCAAGTATTACATACATGTAGGTGTGTGTGATGTTGTCTGGGGCACTGTAAAGTGGTCATCAAGGAATGATTCCAGAACGGGAGAGCAAATCCATACATGAGATACTCTAATTAGAAGTTTAAAAAACCAAAGTTTTTGCATTACTTCCAAAAATAGTGGTTCCCAAATCCAGGAGTTATGTGGGATATAAAGTGAAAGTAAAAGTTTCCCAATTAAAAAAGAAAGACGTGGAACGTTGAGCTCCCTTTCTTCTGTCTTATCAGATTTTGTTAAAATAATACCGCTTGTCAGTTTTGCAGCTCCATCCATCCAGGGAGCCGAAAGCACTTCACAATCTTTTCTCCTCATGCCCTTCTCTTCAAGGCAATTTTGGCTGGGCTGGGTTTATTTTTATCATTGCAACAACCAGTTTTTAGAAACTTTTGGAAACGAAAAAAGAAAAATGAGAATGGCACTGTAGCTGACATTCATTTTAGCTGCTGCCTCGTGTGAACATTTGAGTATTTCTAAAATCTTCTCTCCAAGCATGTTGTATGTCTTATTTTTTCTCAGTTTGTCCCAGTTCTAAGTCTCTATTCTGCTGATTGGGTAAAAAAAAAAAAAATAATAAAAAAAGTTTTAGTGTAAAACCTTATCCCAGCAGAATGACTTCTTGAACTCTGAGTTAGATCTTTGTTTTTCGTAGCCTCAAGAGCTCCCTTTTCAGCATCCTGTTGAGTATAATCACAGACTCAGGGGAGGTTAGCATTGGAAGGGCCTCTGGGGTTGCCCAAGGTAAGCCTGTCATTATACAAATGATGAGCTTGAGGCCCAGAATGGTTAAGGGACATACTCAAGGTTGTAGAGGTCATTGATGGCAGAGGTCTGCCTAGAATCAAGGATTTCCAGTGTGGTATTCCTTTGGTTCTCCTAAATAAAAACTCACCTATCTGGATAGAAACTAGAGGACACCCTCACAGAATCTTAGGGCCCATCAGCAGGTTGAACGACGCTCTGCTAACTGAAAATTGGAAAGAGATTTCATTTTTCTAGCTTGAACTTATTTGTCAAATATAGAATGGTAATGTTGAATTCATAGACTTTTTTTTTTTTTTCGGGGGGGATCTGTGGATTTTGTGCAGTTGATATGCAGCACAGAATGTGGTTTCAAATGGTGATTTGTGTACCTTTCTTTAGGCCACCACACCATCTACATTGGGGTCCATGTGCCGAAGAGCTACAGGAGAAGGAGACGTCACAAGAGAAAGACGGGACACAAAGAAAAGAAGGAAAAGGAAAGAGTCTCTGAGAACTACTCAGACAAGTCTGACGTGGAAAACGCCGATGAATCCGGCAGTAGCATCCTCAAGCCGCTCAGTGAGTACTCCGTGGGCGTGGCCGCCTCTCTGCCTCACTCCTGCGGCCCCGGGAAAGGCACTTTTTAGGATCTTGTGGCTAATGCGAGGGGTGCAATCATAAGGAGATGGCCTCCTCTAAAGGGTCATGTCTGTGGAGATGCTTTTCTTGTCCTAGCAGGTTGTTCTAGGAGGCGATCTGAGTTGGTTGGAGAATGTTTGACAAAGGTTAGGCATGGTTGTGTATCTTACATTTTGACTAGTGAAATAGGGCAGAGTATTAAAGATGGCATTTGACTACAGTAATCAACAGGAACTGAAAGGTTCTTAAAGAAATTTTTGGATCGTTTCTGCTTAGAAATAGGTTCCATTGAGACAGTAGGTCAAGATGGAAATTATATATTTATAATATATATAATATACATATTATATGTTACTTATAGGGTTCTAAGTGACATTTAACCAGGTCATGGGTTGGGCTGGTAATTTAAAAAGGAACAGTGGAAAAGCATCCTGTAAGTCATAGAAGAATGTAGAATGGAGTGGCATAGCTCTTGAAATGTCGAACATATTAGATATCGTACTATGGATAGAAGTGTTACTAAGAACAGAATAACAGGAGGTCAAAGAACACCCTTGGATTCAAGTCATGGGAGGACTGTGTGTTTAGGCACATGTGTATGTTGCTTTTGTTTCTTTAGATATGGGGAATATTTGGCTATCTGGGTAGCTGTGTCTGAAGCGAGAATGAGTATGTGCAGTAGAAGCGAGAAGCAGTAGAAACACGTGCCAATTTGGGGAGATTCCCCAACAGGAGTTCCGTAGTGACAGCTTTTCACGTTGGCAGAGCTCTGTTCATTCTTCATCTCTTTGCTACAGCGGCAGAAATATGGAACCTGCAATAAAATGCATTAGGGTGTCATGGATGCAGATCCAGTTCTGTCACTGCAGGTGATGAGAAGCCAAATTGGAGTGAACAGCTGAGGAGTGTTGAAAAGTGAGTTTATGGAGTTAAATTGAAGAGGGTGTGAAGTGCAGTGATCTGAATCTGTGAATTTGTTAGCGTCTCGCTATTGGAACTGAGCAGGTGGCTTGAAGCTATAGAGGCACCTGCTGAGAGGAGCAGTTCAGGTGGACCTCCTAAGTAAAGACAGACGTCCTGAGGAGAGTTTGGAGATGGACCACCACGTTACAACTGAAGGTGTTGGAATAAATGTGAGACTTAGGCGGGACCAGAGGGCAGGAGACAAGAGTTATGCACTTTTCGTTGGAATGTTGGGAATCTGAAGGGAATCCTTCATATGTTGACTAAAAACAACTAAAAACGAAAATACATGGGGACTGTTTCAAGTAAAGTCCTTGAAATGCTGATAAAAAAGGTCACAGTTAATAGTGTTGAGGAACAAAAGATAACATTCCTTTCCAAATAAATTACTGTTGTCTATCTTGATTTGCTATCTGTTTCGGCAAGGCCTGAGCCTGAATCACAGATACTCTCCCCAGTGTGTGTGTGTGTGTGTGTGTGTGTGTGTGTGTGATCTCTCTTTCTGTCTCTTTCCAAGTCATTTCCCATTCTGCAATTTAAGAACAAGAGTACATCATCACTATACATAATAAAAAGGGAGAGATGCTCTCTTAGACAAATGGGCCAAGGAATTTTGAGATGATAATTATGTACCAGCTTTGTAAAGGAAAGGCAATGGAACAATGCCAGTAATACTCAAGTCAGTAATAGGGGATGAACTGATCAGAAAGGTAGTGAGTATCAGTATGTGTCTACCATGGGCGTACTGTTGCTTTCTGTGGCAATTGGGGACTAGTTTTGAGTACAGCCTGTACGATAAGCAAGGTGTTCATTCTCGTTAGCCTCAGGTCTCCTTTCTGGGGAGTATTACATTATGTTGTATGCCTGGTTTCTGAAGGGATCATATGGAGAGACCATTGTTAAGGACTGAATTGTTCCAAGATCATCATAAAATTATTTATAAATTTGCATTTTACAGTTAGTTATTTTCCTGCTAGTTTATAAGTTATGCACCATTCAATTGGGCATGAAGGTTCTCTTAGAAAGCATCGTATATTCCAGTGGTTCTCAACCTTCTGGCCCTTTAAATACAGTTCCTCATGTTGTGACCCAACCATAAAATTATTTTCGTTGCTACTTCATAACTGTAATGTTGCTACTGTTATGAATCGTAATGTAAATACCTGATATGCAGGATGGTCTTAGGCGACCCCTGTGAAAGGGTCGTTCGACCGCCAAAGGGGTCTCGACCCATAGGTTGAGAACCGCTGGTATATTCTCTCCATTGTTTATTGTGGAGAGTAGATGGACTGGTAGCTGGTTTATCTGGTGCAGTTCTATTTAAGATGTTATACTCATGTATTGAACGACATTTAACACTATGATTTGGGGAAGCTATAGGGCACTGGCACCAATATGACAATAACATTCTTTTCTAGGAAAACTCATTTACTGAAATATCTGCCTAGCGGTATGCCATTATTGGTTCTCAAGAACAGCCACACACAGTTTCTGTTATTGTTAGGTCTAGGCTTTTGGAGATACTTATGTCTATAATGTACCATAGCCCATAGACAAGATTTTTTTCCCCACCCCATTTAATATTTTTTTATTATTTATTTATTGTCTAAAGTTTTACATATGTCTCCTTTTTCCCTGATTGACACCCCCCCACCCCAGCCATTCCCACCCTGGGCAAGCCCTCACCACCTCAGTGTCTGTGTCCATTGGTTATGCTAATATGCATGCATACAAGTCCTTTGGTTGCTCTGTAACCCCCCAGCCCCACCTCACCTGCCATTTGTCTCTGGATCTATTTTTGTTCATCAAATCATGTTGATCATTATATCCCACACATGAGTGAGATCATGTGATATTTATCTTTCTCCGACTGGCTTATTTTGCTTAGCATAATACTCTCGAGTTCCACCATGCTGTTTCGAATGGTAAAAGTTCCTTCTTTTTTTTAAAAAAAAAATTTATTTTTTACAGAGTAAGGGAGAGGGATAGAGAGTTAGAAACATCGATGAGAGAGAAACATTGATCAGCTGCCTCCTGCATACCCTCTACTGGGGATGTGCCTGCAACCAAGGTAGATGCCCTTGACCGGAATCGAACCTGGGACCCTTCAGTCCACAGGCCGATGCTCTATCCACTGAGCCAAACCGGTTAGGGCAAATTCCTTTTTTATAGCGGCATAGTATTCCATTGTGTAGATGTACCACAGTTTTTTAATCCACTCATCTGCTGATGGGCACTTAGGCTGTTTCCAAATCTTAGCTATGGTGAATTGTGCTGCTATGAACATAGACAAGATTCTTGCATGGGCCTGACATTGTGTCACACGAGGCTTCTGTTATTGAAAGTACGCCACATATAAGTAAAGGAACTCGATGAGAATCATTTCTGATTCTTTCCTTAATGTCACCCACATATACAATCCAACAATGACTTTTGTTGGTTCTACTTCTAAAATATGCCTGGATCTGTCTACCCCTAAGCAGTGTGGCTGCCACATTCGGGGCAGGTAATTGTCATCTCTTACGTAAACAGCTACAACAGGCTTCACTTTTCAAGTCGTCTTCCACCCAGAGGCAACAGGGGTCATTGTAAAGTGTGAATCGAGCCATGCCATTCCTGCACTGAAAACCTCCTGTTGTCCTTAGAAGAAAATCTCGATTGGGCAGCACGGCCCATGGTGTCTCACCATGCGTGCTCCATGTCATTCTCTCCGTGCTCTCTGTTCTTCAGCCACACTAAATTTTCAGCTTCCTGGTGTCCAAACCTTTTCTGCTTCAGGGCCTGTGCACATGTAATCCTGTCTGTTTGGAATAGTCATCCCATTTCTCTCCTGGTTAGCTTTTCTCCTGCTTTATATTCCAGCTTGAAAATTTTGTGTCATCTGGGAGGCCTTTCCTTCCTACTCTACAGTGTGGGGTAAAAGTTGGCTTACAGCTGTGAGTCCTGAATATTGTTTAATACTTATTGCATTATTTTCCATATGAAAAACTGTCAACCTACTTTTGCCCCACCCTGTATAATGTGTGTTCTCCAGTGTTGTTCTTTCTCAGCTTTTTGTTTCCTTAATAATATATGTTTTAACTTTCAGTTTTTCGAGCCTATAATTTTTTCTGGTGCTGATGCTAGGTTATAAGCTCCGGGAGCGCTAGGATCAGATTTGTCTTGTCATTGTTTTCTCTGGCACCTAGCACAGTGTCTGACATGTGGTATATGCTTCATAAATGCTGACTGAAGAGTAACTGAGTGGATGGATTACTACAGGTGAATACATAAGCATTGCTTTTATTTATCTAAATACTTCCTACATTATAGATAATGGGTCGGCTGATTTTCTTATTTTTAATCCTTGCAAATTATTTTTATATTTCCTTGCGCTGCCTTTCTCCTTTGCCATGGAAATCTGCTCCAAACTTTTGATGCTGCTGCTTTGGGAAGTGCCTCATTATTTTATTTTATTTTTTAAAATATATTTTATTGATTTTTTACAGAGAGGAAGGGAGAGGGATAGAGAGTTAGAAACATCGATGAGAGAGAAACATCGATCAGCTGCCTCCTGCATACCCTCTACTGGGGATGTGCCTGCAACCAAGGTACATGCCCTTGACCGGAATCGAACCTGGGACCCTTGATTCTGCAGGCTGACGCTCTATCCACTGAGCCAAACCGGTTAGGGCTCATTATTTTAACTATTGCTAACGAGGCATTGTGGCCTGGGTAGGGGGCTGAGCTGCTTGTCACACACAGGTGATGGGAGAAACCGATCCACAGGGCACATGGATTCATCACACACACTTGAAGATGCTCACTACTCCACACCAAACTTGGGCTGCTTAGCTTCAGAGGCCATCGTCCAGAGGCATGGACTCGGATAGTAATGGGCATCTAAAAGAAGAAATAAGCCAAATATTTAGGCACATTAAGGAAGATGACATTAGCGGGTTCATTTAGCTGATGTCACAGGTGCTTTTGCTTTTCTCTGTGGCTTAGGTGTCAACAGAGGGCTTCTGAAAAGTGAATGCATATTCTGACTCACACATTTGGAGCTGTGACGAAGGAAGCTCGCTGGCTTTATTTCCCCCTCGGCGCTCAGTGGCAGCTCCGAGTCCGTGCATAGCGGCTGTTCCTCCAGTGTGGTGTCTGAGCGGCTGGTGTCTGAGCCGGTGTCCCCGCTTGGGACACAGAGAGGGCGACACGTGTGAGAAGCGTGGTACATGAGCAGGGGGAGCGAGGCTGGGGAGGAAATGTGAAATGGAGGAGAAGCAGGAGGGAAGACAAGGGAATGAGGAGGTGGTGTGGAGTGGGTGCTGGAGAGAAAAGTTAGATTGTGCTCTTTCTTAAAAATAACCCTTTTGCCTCCTCCTCGGTACACTTTTTTTTTTTGTCAGTTAGCAGCTGCCATCCTCCGAGGGTTGCCCAGAAAGTGGTGGGAAGGTGGTCCTCGGTGACATAGGCTCTGGAAACGCAGCACGACTTCCCACCATCGGTGGTTTTGATCTCTGAACGTCTCATTCTGTTAGTGTCCTGGGATATTTATGGGGGAATCATAGGCCACTTTGTGACTGCAGAGACTGAAAATGTGTAAGGTGTTGGGAAACAGAGCTGCAAACAGAACATCCTGTTCAGCCTGTCAGTGTGATGTGTAACATGTTTCTTGACAAGTCTGAGCAGGCATCAGTGCCTGGAGGCAGTTGCACACACATGTGTTGCCCTTGTGGAATCATCTTGCTAGGTGTGTGCACACAGACACCCTCAGTCTTGTGGTATTCTTTTTTTTCTTTTTTGAGAGAGAGAAAGAGAGAGAGAGAGAGAGAGGGAGGGAGAGAGAGACGTTTGTTGCTCCACTTGTTTATGCATTCGATGATTGATTCTTGTATGTGCCCTGACCAGGGATCGAACCCACAGCCTTGGTGTATCAGGAAGATGCTCTAACCAACTGAACTACCTGGTCAGGACCCTGTGTATTCTTTCTAAGCTCTTTGGACGTGTCCCAGAATTGATGGATCGATCTGTGCTAGTGAGCATTATTCCGTGCCTGGAACAATGGGTGCCAGTGGGTGCTCCTGTTATATACAGGAAGCTGAAACAGAGAAATGGGCAGCTGCTTTTGTTTAGTGCTTCCTGGTGAATGGACAGAGTAGCCGTGCATAAGAGCCAAGATTATTGGGGGTTTTGTCACTTGACTTCCCCTTTTCCCAGTGCACACCCTGTGCCCTCCCCCAACTTGACCTTATTCTTCTTGGTGAATTTCTGTGTTTTCTTGGTTTTTAAATGTTCTCAGCTAAGGCCCTTAATTTTGATATCATAAGGTAAGGTTTCTTCTCCTGCGTGCCACTTGCATGTACCCAAAATGAATCCACCTGCAGGAGAGAAGGAGATCTTCGGAATGTGTGTGAAATGAGCTAGATTCTTTTCCTGTTAAGCAGGGGTCCTCAAACTATGGCCTGCGGGCCACATGCAAATACAAATGTTGTATTTGTTCCCATTTTGTTTTTTTTACTTCAAAATAAGATATGTGCAGTGTGCATAGGAATTTGTTCTTAGTTTTTTTTTTAAACTATAGTCCGGCCCTCCAACTGTCTGAGGGACAGCGAACTGGCCCCCTGTTTAAAAAGTTTGAGGACCCCTGTGTTAAGAAACAAAACAAAACACAAAAAACTATACTGTCTCTTTCACCCTCCTTTCTGTTTTTTTTTTTTTTCATCTTAGGTAAGTAGGAGGTAATATTTTATCTTTAGGAAATACTTTATCTTTAATATAAAAACAAAGGTTTTTTACATTAAATAACTGAAGAGTAAAACCTGCCTTTGCAGAAGGGGCACTTGGGATATAATTTCCTGGAGAGGCAGTCAGGGGCGCGTATTCCAGCCAGACCCAGTGCGAATCCCAGCTCCTACCAGCAGTGTAACCTTGGCAAGATATGTCACCTCTCTGTGCTTCAGTCTCTTCATCTGTAAAAAGGGATAATGACAGAACTTAAGTCATAGTGTTCCAAGTATTAAATGAGTGGTGCATCTAGTTAGCAATAATGATGAGCAGTTATTATTTCGGGTTTCTCTGAACACATTCTTCAAGCTCATCTTTTCTGTACAGTGTACACAGGTAATGCCAAAACTTTGGAGAGATGAAGTCCTTATGAATGCTAACCACTATTCTGTAAGTGCTGCTGGCCTTTTCGACTACAAGTACCCACTAGCTACCCTTTGCTTTAGCTGTCAGTTTGGCTCCTGGCTCCCAGTGGCATCTTTGGAAAAACTAACCTAAATCCAGTCTCTCAACTTGCCAATGGGTATCAGCCTGGATGCTGGTTGGCAGGAGTAAGGACCAAGGAAGTAAGGGACAGGCGATTCGTATTGTGCTTTTTTTGTGGTTAGGGGACTGCCATTAGCAAGTGGCTCTGCTTACCAAGAGTGTCCTTGGATTCAGTCAACAGTTGGAATTCCTAGTTCTGGGCCACTGAGAGCAAATGGGCCATTCAGTTTCTCATGAGAAGGATCTCTTTCTGGATCATTGTGTGTGTGTTTCTCAGCGAAATTAATCTGATTAGAAGCACTTTTGGGTGGGACAAGTCAGCAACTTGAAGGTCATGCTGTGCAAAAAGGAAAAGCGTTTGGCATACTTCTGTTTGTGGTGGCACTGGGTTGGCTCCACAATGTTGTGTTTTGTGTGCTGCAAATAATTGCTGTTCATTCCTCTGCGACACTGATGGATGCAGGAGGACTGTGTCATGGTGCTTCAGTCTTCTTTCGCCAGTTAAATCAGGGAGCCTTGGATTTCTGGAATGCTGTTCTCTTGAAGTCACCAAGAAGTGCCCTCCAACTAGACGTTCTTACACTATGAAAGGTTGCCTCTGACTATTCTGTTACAATAGTGATTCCATTTTATCATGCCGTGCGATGTTATGAATAGTGTGTTTATGTGTGTCATGGGAGAGTTGATGTTGCTGCTATTTATAGTGACTCATGAGTTAAGGAGGCCTCACAGGGATCTACCATCTCTAGGTGCTGGGGGACTTAAGGGCTCATAAGAGATTGTGACTTGGGTGGAAAATGGGGAAAACAAAACAGAGCCATGTGTGAAATCTGAAATGTGAAATATACTTTACTGAAGTGAATGGGGTGTAAATGACTGTCTGCCACAGTCATTACCACCTAAGTAGAAGGCAGGACATATCCTGTGGTTTGGGTCTAAGTTTATGAGGCAGGAAACTAGAGCAGTGAGTGTATTTGTGAGTATGTGTGTAAGTATGTGTGTGGCTGGAATGCACTGAAAGAATGGGAGATATTGGTAGGGATCTTAGGAAATTTCTCATATTGAAGTAAATGATTCTTAAAGGACTATATGGGTTCTTTTTTTTTGTTTTTGTTTTTTTGTTAATCCTCACCCCAGGATATTCCATTGATTTTTAGGGAGAGTGGAAGAGAGAGGGAAAGACAGAGGGAAACATTGATGTGAGAGAAACACATTGATTGGTTGCCTCCTGCACGAGCCCTGACCAGGGCCTGGGCCGGGGAGGAGCCTGCAACCAAGGTACATGCTCTTGGCTGGAATCGAACCCAGGACCCTTTGGTTGGCAGGCCGACACTCTATCTACTGAGTCAAACTGGCTAGGGCTATATAGGTTCTTAATCCTGGGGTTTTAGATTCAGGGCTTTGTGAGTGTGAACTGTTGATACAGAAGTGGTTGAGATGAGGGACCATGTCAGAGTACAAAATGTTAGTTAAGACGGCATTTCTCTAAAGAACCGTATAGCATGTTGAGCTGAAATAAGCCTGCCTCTGCTGATGACTATTTATTTAGGGTTTGTATTCCACTGTGGTGAGGATTGTGTATATAATAGGCTACTTACGATAGTGAGATTTTTCATTGCTGAGTGTGTCACCAAGCTGTTTGTGGAGGGTCTTACATAGAGAATCTAAGAATTGTTTATGTAAGTGTATTATGGATACACAGATTAGTCCACGTTGCTGCAGGGATGAACTTAGATGACCTCTGTACACCCTTCTCAGAATTATGATTTCATGATTTTGAAACAAGCACATCCCTGAATTTTTTTATTCTTTTGCTGTTTGCCAATTAAGCAGAATTCCTTTTTTTTTTTTTTTAAAGCAGGATGCACTCAATACCCTAGGAGCCACTTCTGGTAGCGGTGTTATTGTGGTCCAGCAATTTGTATTAATATTATCCTTTGTCACCAAAACTTGGCCACGGAAATCACAAGAGAAAGCAATTATATTTAATTAATTCTCCTTCGTTTATGAGGCTTTGGGAAGGTCTAATGCAGGTGTTATGAAAAATGTGACTTTTGAATGAAAATTTGCAATAAACATGTGGACCATATAGCTAACTGTGTTTGTTCAAAACTAAACTTGAAGCAGAAAATAAGGTGAATTTTGTTACCAAGGCAGAATAGCACTTTCTATAATTGGAAATTCGCTGCCGATTCACCCAATATCCAGAACACATGCAGGAGCAACTATAAAGTCCTACGTCAATTCTTTGTCTAATTTTTCTTTGTTATTTCTTGTGAAAATATTGCATGTCCCACGCAAATAAACACCAAGGAAACAAACAAGCAAAACATATTTCAGAAAGATTTATGGATTATTTTTTATTGATGTCCACACCCAGAAACAGCTAATCTTTCCCTTTCCTCCAGTTCTTAAAGATAAATTCTGAGCTCACTCAAGATACTCTGGTTAAGAAGGACCGAAGGCAGATCACTGGTATTTCACTGGCTACTTCATTTAGACCAAATACTAATCAAAGTTTTTGAAAGTATGTGTGAAAAGTTTGTTGAGGAAACTTTTCCGAGTTATTATTTGCATGTTCAAACCAAACTTGGAACATATATAGGTCTCTCCCCTCTTCCTCGCCCCCCATGAAACTGACTGGAAATCTGTGCATGCTACGTTCTCTTTAAGCTCCTTTTATTCTTCCTTACATTTGTATAAACATTTAGGAGATGAATATATTGAGATAAATTTGAGGATCTTTGCATATTTTTGTTTGCAGAAATATTTTTCTGGTTTGGCAGGTGGGGAGAATGTACTGTCTTTAAGAGTGGGAGTAGGGAGTCTTATTTATTTATTTATTTATTTATTTATTTATTTATTAAAATCCTCACCAGAAGTTATGTTTTTATTGATTTTAGAGAGAGTGGAAGGGAGAAAGAGAGAGAGAGAGAGAGATGAGAGAGAAACATGGGTCAGTTGCCTCATGTACGCATCCTGACCGGGAATCCAACCTGCAGCCTTTTGATGTATAGGACAACGCTCCAAACCAGGTCATGCAAATATAAAAATGTAAGGAATGTGTTAGTTTATGTCTGCAAGATGATTCTCTCATGAGGAACTTGGACCTTGTCTTAGAGCTGTACTCCTCCTTTTCTTAATACTTGGGGATTTATTTTTTGATGCCAGAACACCATAGGATGAATAACCTTAGCGTTCTAAAAAACCCTTTTCAATGTTCTCTAGTCTTCTAGCAGATCATTTAACCTAACTGCAGTTCACTTTATAACTCTTATAGCAGAGTACCTCCAGGATGTGTCCAGCCACAGGACAAAGCTGGAGGAAAGTACTTACTGTCTACAGAGGCTACCCTGAGCGTCCACACCAGATCCAAGACGGGTCCCTTAGAAATCTGCCTGATGACAGTGGAAATTTGGAGTGAGGCAATGCGATTTTTTAGGAAGACAGTTGGGGCTAGGGGAATTTTTGTAAGCAATGAGCCATTCTTTAATTGAAACCACTGGATGTGGTTAGTAGTTTATTTTAAAAACACCATATGTTAGTTCATTTCTATGTACTGTGACAATCATAGTTTAATCAAAAGCTGCTTGTGACATTTCTGTTTAGTGTTCATGAAAGAGTGGCTTGCTTCCTTGAAATCCTGAACTCCGTGCCAAATGCCAACACTTTCACAACTACAGCTTGGCTTTTAGGCAATTGCATAGCTTTTTGAGTATGTGGTAGCTTTTTGTTTACTTTCATTAATTTGTCATATTCTTAAATGGAATAATGTTTTCTCAGCCTTTTGTTTGGTAAACAGTGACTTTTACTCCTTTCTCCATGGTTCTCCTGAGAGGAAATAAGTATAAGTTAATGTAACTGTTTTTTAAATTTATTTTTATTTTTATTTTTTATTCTCCTTTTTGGCCAGAAAGGCAGGCTAATGTATGATCTCTTTGAGACGTGACCAATTTTATGAACCATAAACTTGTAAGCTTGTCATCATCCTTCATGGTATGGGCAGGCACCCTGTTCGCCACCTCGACAGGCTGAGAAAGATGCAGATGCAGCCAGATCCTTGAGCTTTCCGTGCAGTGCAAATCCACTCAGTTCATTTCAGTCCAATCCATTTTGATCCAACCCAAGAAATATTTATGGAGCACTTCTTTTTTTCAGGCATAGTCCTGGGCACTGGGCCTGCAGAAATGGAAATTTCATTAAAAGTGGACAGTTTAGCCCTGGCCAGTGTGGCTCAGTTGGTTGAGTGTCATCCCATGCATTGAAAGGTCTCTGGTTCAATTCCTGGTTGGGGTGCATACGGGAGGTAATCAGTCGATGTTTCTCTCACAGTGCTGTACCACCCTCCCTTCCTCCCTCCCTCATTCCCTGTCTGCCTCTCACTCCCTTCCTCTCTCTCTAAAATCAGTAAAAGCATATTTAAAAAGAAATGTCCATTTTAGGACATTCTGCTTTGTAATCTGCCTAAATCCATTCCCTCTTCTTTATCCTTAGAAGCCCAGTTCTGTTCAATGTGACAGCTAAAAAATCTTGATTTCCTAGGTTTCCTGGTGGCTAGGGAAGGTCATGTGACTTATTCTGACCAATAGAATGCAGGCGTAAGTGTACTGGATGGTACTTGAGAGAAGTGTGTTGTTTCCTGGTGGAAAGGCATAGGTTCTGATATGTATTTCAATGGGTATTGGTGAATGAATATTTTAGTTCCATTATTTACTCCATAAAGAGTAAACTATTGTCATGTATTTTTGCTTCCAGGAAGTAAGACCTGGCATCTTTTAACTTTGTCATTAGTGTTGGTGAGCCTGAGTTTCCCCTTACATATTTTAGATTGGTCTGTTCATGTCTATCGTCTTTCTCCTTACAAAAGAGGAGTATGAGAAGTAGTAAGAATGAATCTATGAATAAGGTGAGCTGAATTTCATTGATAATGAAATGATGATGATGATGATAATAATAAAATATTTATTGAACATAAAATGTGGTCAAGGTGCTCTGCAGGTATCTAAGAAATATAACCTTAGTTTTCCTCAGCAACGCCCTTAGAGGTTAGTATCCTCCTTTTTTGGGTTGAGGACACTGAAGCTCACAGAAGTGAGTGACTCACCTGATACTGCATGGTTGGCAAGAGGCATAGCTGGGATACTGGGGTCTCTCTGACTCCAAGCAAAGCCTCCTAACTATTGCATAAGAGTGATTATGGAAAAGATTGGATCAGGCTTTTTCACAGCTTCACACTAGAGTGAATGATATTTGAAAGATGTATGCATCCAAATTCAATTTGCATTGTCAAAACTGACTGTTTATATTACATGGAAGATATAGAACATAACCAAATGGATGAAGCAGCTCTCCCCTTCTCCCTTGAAATCCTACATGTTTAATCCAGAAATCTTAGCTTAGAATCAGAAGTCATATTGTGTATCTTTTATTGATGATTTTTAAAGTAATTAAAATTTGAGAAGGCACAAAAAAAAATTAGAACTAAAGTAGCTAAAATGGACTAAAAGAAATGGGCACTGTGGCTAGATTTTGCTATGGACAGAAGTTTTCCTTTCTGGATAAAGTATCAATAACCTATTTATCTTAGGTTAAAACCTGCCATCTGTTGATTGATTCATTTATTAATCAATTGATCATTTGTTTGCTTGTTCTATCATTTATTTTTAGTTTAAAAAATTTTAAAATTTGGTCAATTATCTTGGTTGCATGCTTTGAAAATATTTAGGTTTCAAGTGAGTTTATTATGAAATGTCACTCAACCTCCCTGCTTCAGAAAGTCCTTAGCCCTCTAATATGTTCCTTCTGAACAAATGTTGTCATTGAAAGTTATGAGAGCTCTAGGGAGAATCTGTCAATAAACCCTAGGATTACATCAGTATCAGAAAGGATGAAATGCCTCATGCATCCATTTATCCCTTCATCCGGAATATTTATTGAAGGTCTACCATGTACCAAATAGGTGCTAGATACTGGGGATGTGGTAGTGAGCAAAACAAAAGACTTCTATCCTTAAGGGAGTTTATAGTCTATTGGATGAGCACTTACTAATCAAATATTCATACAAATAAATGTTAAATTGCACCTATGGTGCTATAATGGAGTGTGGCCCATGGTACTATAAAATCTGGTAATAGTGAGATAGTCATAGTTGAGATCTGAAGGATGAGATAGAAAAAATTAGCTGAGGGTTGAGAAGAACACTGCCGGCAAAAAGAAGAGCAAGAAACAAGGAAGGCTCTTTGCTGGGAAGGAGCAAGCTGAGCATAAGCACTCTTGGTTAAGACACTCCATCAGCACTGCGGAGTGTGGGGAGGTCTCACTGAGAACAATTCCATCTCAAAAAGAATTCCATTTTCTTTGACTGATACTTGGGAAAACGAAAGGGACCAATTTCAGGTTGATAATTAGGCATGTAGGATGTTCAATGCACAGAGTAAGTTAAAGCATCAATTTTTTACCCGAGTTTAAATAGGACTTTTTACTTTCTGCCTTCATATTCCCCTCCTCCCCCCAATGCTGTTTTACCTACAGAATCACTTCCAACTTTTGCTTACATGGCATCACCTTCCTTTCTGCAGTATTCTTTTTACTGTACCAGTGTGTCAAACAAAGGATTTGTTTTTGAGCCACTAATGAGTCTCAGCAAAAGCTTCTGGTCTTGGCAGGAGGGATGCATTCCTAACTTCTCTAGTGGCTCCGGGACCGTCTGTTTTGATGTAATACTCTACTGGCAGTCAAGATCGTCTCCTGAGGATAGCAGTTCTACAGTTTGGATATGAGAGGGTGGAGGGGCAAAGCATTCTGGATGAATGCTGTAGGAGCATTGACTTTAAATCATGCACGTGCCTTTTCTATCTGTGACTCACGTGATGTAAGGACGAGGAGGAGGATCGAGTGACAGGGTCAAGAGGTCAGACACTAAACCTCAGCCCTGCTTCTGGTTACTCCGAGATTTCCTTCCAGGATGACTTTGCGTGCATCGCCAGAGTGTGGAACCGTATCTTACCATGACGATTCTGTGGTTTGGGTTTGTTATCTTATCCTGTCACAGACAGGGCAAGAAGAGAAATTTTCTGATGCAAAGGGAGATTTTATTTGGCCAGAGGAATTTTGAAACCTTTTTGTACTACGCAGTTCAGGGTATTTTTTTTTTTTTTCACTGTACTTTTTGAAGTCTGTGATCAGAAAATGCGTGTTTTCTCTAAAAAGAAATAAAAAAAGGCCCCAGGAGGGCCTCATTGATTGTAGTGAAATATATATATATATATACTTATAGCCCTTTTTATGTTTTCACATGTTGCTTGTTGCTCTTTGCTCCGGTTGCATGTTTTCATCCACATTATTTTGGATGGCATTGAAAGTTTTGCCTCGGCCCTTTGTGCTCAGTTCAAAGGACATTCAGAGGGTTGACTAAGCCAGCTGAGATGACTATATACTGCAAAATATTTTATTTCTGCGTCGTGCTGTGTAACTGACAGAGGCTTTTATACACAGTATCCAATTGTTCCATAACCCTCGATGCAATTAGAGCAAGCATTATTCCTGTTTTAGGGATACATATCACAGGTTCCCACAGGCTAACAACTTCCCGAATTTGCACATCCTGTATTGGCAGAATCAGGCTTAGGACAAGGTGGTTAGACTCCTGGTCTGGCTCTCTTTATACTGTATCATGAAGCTGTATTCCTGGAGAGGTTGGGCTGTAAATGCAGAGCATTTGGTGGGTGCAGTCAAGTCCTGGAGGAGTGCATGACTCATTTCTCCAAAGCTTGGTGTATTCAAAATTAGAAAATTACAGCTATGAATAGTTGTTTTCCACTTGATTGGTCTAAAGTCAAGTGAGTCCTATAGAAAACCCCTTTGACAGTGGGTTGCCTTGGCAATGTAGGAGCACAGCAGTACAATCGCTTTTACTGTATTTGAAATTCCAGCAGTTTACCTGACGGTTGTATCTTTCTGAAGGGTGTGGGCAGAGTCTGAACGGACTTTTCTGGTTGCTTATCAGCTTGGCCGTTGTCGTTCTTATTACAGCGGTCGCTCGTTTCCACAGATGTCTTTTAAAAATCTCTCAGTGTTGTTTCCTTTCTGAGTTGAAAATATGTAGAAGTATAAGGCCTTCAAATGACACTGGCAAATAGTAAGGGTCAGTGTATATTAATAAGTGACTTGATCACATTCACACATTAGCAAGGAGTGGAGTTGGGACTTGAACCAGGGACTTTCTACTCCGCCTCTTACTTTCTCATCTTTCCAGCATACCATCCTACAGCAATGTCCTTCTTTCTCTCTGTCATGAACAGGCAGCTGCTGTACTAAGTTATTAGTGAGGGGGATGGGTTTTTAGAATAAAAGACTTAAGAGATGCTGCAGGAACATTTGAACTCCTGGAATAAAGTCAGCAAATTATTCTAAAAATGGAGAAACACCCACCCGCCCTATTATTAAGAGCTGTTTGGTTCTAACCTAAATTTAGCTTTTAAAAAATTCCCCCCTCTTTGAATCCCATTAATAGTATATAAGGACTTGCGGATGTACCAGTTGATGTGACATGTCTGCTGTCATTGGCCGGGGCGGGGGGGGGGGGGGATGTGGCATTCCCACATTTTAAGCCCCCCTGAAGCCCCCTGACCCACAGCCTGTCCCTGTGATCGGTCTGGTGAGAGTGAAGGCTGCAGCTGAAAGGCTCCTGGGGCACCAACCATGGTCTCATTTGCACGGTTCTCCAAGCAAATCAGTTTACATTGGTGGCCAAATAAACAGTTGGCTTGAGATGTTACAGAATTGGGATGGTCTCTTGAGGTGTTTACATTCACTTTCATCATACTGTCAGGCTTCTCCCTTTTTTCCTGAGAGTCCTGCTCGACCTTCCTAGGGGCCTAGGTGGTGGCAGCAATGGGTCCCCAGCACTACACATCTTGCATGTTTGCCTGCAGGGGTCCCCAGTGCTGCACCGTAGTCTCGTGTACATGCACACCTTCACTTGTGTGAGCCTCCACTTCTTCTCTGACTCTAAAAACAATAATACCTTACTTTATCTAGCACTTGACAGGTTACAAGCACACTCTCATGCACAAGTGATTCTGATGGCGGCGTAGAGATTATTATTCCTACATGACACAAGAAACTATAGATTTGAAAGATTAGATGAATATTCCAAGGAGAGGGGATAAGTGTGAGAAATAGTTAGGACTTGAGCATCCCAAGTCTTTTTTTTTCATATTGATTTTCAAAATCGGTGCCTTCCTCTTGGCTGAATTCATTAGTTGGTTTGCTAATTAGCTTCTTAAAGTTTACAGAAGATTTAGATGTCTTGAAATAATTAAATAGGGGTGAAAATAGATGTCAAAGCCAGGGAGAACCTATAATATGAAGAACTACCAGAACCAATATTGTTATCAGAGGTGAATTTAATTTGCCTCTGAGCTTCCTGGCAGCCAAGATAAAAAGAAAGACACAATCAGTTACATGTTTCTGTAAAGGAAAAGCATGGTAAAGGGAAGTGAAGATTTTACCAAGATTATATTCTAAAAGGAATGTTTTGCTTGAAGCTTTAGATAATGGGCAGTAAGGATAAGTGAAGATAATTCTCTCAATCAAATTATATAGCTATGCAATACAGTAGTCCTCCCTTGTTTGTGGGGAGTGTGTTCCAAGACTCTGGGTGGATTCCTGAAACTGTGGAGTGTACCAAATTCTGTACATCCTATGTTTTACCTATGCATACATATCTATGCTAAATTTAATTTATAAATTAGGCACAGTAAGAAATTAACAGTAAGTAAGAGTACAATAGAATAGGTATAACAAAATACTGTAATAAAAGTTATGTGAATGTGGTCTCTCTCAAAATATCTTGTACTGCACTCATCCTTCTTGTGATGATGTCAGATGATACTACATAAAGTGATGAAGTGAGGTGAGTAATGCTGACATTGCACTGTAGCGTCAGGCTGCTATAAAGGTTTCTTGAACACAAGCACTGCCATACCACAATCTGATAACTTAGAAGACTAACAAGTAACTAAAGGTCAGGGAGCATATATGGTGTGGACACGCTGGACAAAGGGATGACTCATGTCCTGGGCAGATGGAGCAGGACAGCATGAGATTTCACCATGCTAGCCAGAATGGTGCACAATTTAAAACTTACAAATTGTTTATTTCTGGAATTTTTCATTTAATATTTTTGGACTGTGGTTGACCGTAGGTAACTGAAACTGTGGAAAGCAAGTCATTACTATAACATAAAAATGCATTGCAAGGGAGCTAACATTTGTTGGGTGCTATTATGTATCAGGCATTACACTAGGACTTTGCATGCCTCATTTTGTTCAACTTCCATAAGCATGTAATTATTACACCTATCTTTTATTTGTTTTGTTTTTGTTAATCCTCACCTGAGGATATTTTTTCATTGATTTTTAGAGAGAGCAGGAGGGAGGGAAGGAAGGGGAGAGAGAGAAGGAGGGAAGGAGAGAGAGAGAGAAACATCGATGTAAGAGACATGGATTGGTTGCCTCCCCATGTGCCCTGATAAGGTCCGGTATTGAATCTGCAACCCAGGTATGTGTCCTTGACTGGGAATCGAACCCATCGCTCTCCAGTGCACAGGCCAATGCTCTAAACACCATGTCACACTGGCCAGGGCTACACCTACCTTTTAAAGTTATCATTGTACCCACTTGCTGATAAGGGAACTCAGCCTCAAAGACTTTATATAACTTCTTCAAGATCTGTAGTAAGGAGTAAAACTGTAAATGAGAACCTGACTTTGTCTCATTCTAAAGCCCATGTGCTCCCCACTCTAGCATGCTGTTATCATGCTTTAAGAAGGTCAGTTAACTGAAAGCAAGTGTATCAGATTCTAGGTCTTTTGTGCTTTCCAGGGATGATTTTTTAGAGGATCATCTCATGTAAATGTCACTTCTCTCTCATCTAGGCCTTGGTAGGAGGTGGGAAATAGAAATCTTCTGTTCTGTTGCTGCTTGAGAGTGTTTATTATCCCTAACTAGGAATAATAGTTGTTTATTGTTGTTGTTGAATACTACCTGCTCTATACATTATCTTCTTTAGTCCTCCCAGCAGCCCAGTGAGGAGGGTACCATTTTTATTCCCATTTTGCAGTTGAGGAAAGAGAGACTCACTGAGGGTAGATGACTCACAAAGGGTCATAGAGTGGCACAGTGGCAACATTCAAACACAGGTCACTCTGTCTGTAATGGGCATGTTGTGCTATTAGGCCTCTGGTTAAGCAAGTGCAAAAGTGACTAATCTCTTGGTAAAACACACCAAGATTCTAATCTAGACTCTTGTCTGGAAAAAATATTACTTCATCTCAGCACTGAGATAGACCGCAGGGATAGCTACAGGCAAGTCTGAATTTTCCCCTGACAGGCATTGGGTCAGTTCAAGCTTTAGTGTACAGAGTTTAACATCCTTTATCATGAATGATACAACAGTGACATGCAGAAATTCCAAAGGTGTTCCTGATAATTTTCATAGCCATAGGGAAACCTTAAAAATGTTTCAGTGGATTTTATGTTTTGTGGGGTCTCTGAGGAAGCCCCAGGTGAATTAACCACTAGGTATGGGGTGTCAAGAATTGACATGGATAAGTAAAATTTTGGAGAATACAGCCAAATGTAATGATTTTAGTTTAGAATAGTTAATATAGAACTGTTTTTTTTAACCCTCACCCAAGGATATGTTTTTATTGATTTTTAGAGAGAGGAAGGGGAGATAGAGGAAGAGAGAGAGGAAGGAGGAGGAGGAGGAGGAAAGAGAAATATCAATATAAGAGAGAACTATAGATCAGTTATTTCCTCTACATGCCCCGATGGGGGATCCAACCTGCAATCTTTTGGTGTACGGGACAATGCTCCAACCAACCGAGCCACCTGGCCAGGGCCAGAGCTGTTCTTTTGACAGTCCTTCAATACTATGGTCAATTATATAAGTCACTCCCATTTTGTGATTATTCTGATAGAGTGCTAATCACAACCATTACCATCATTACAGTCAGAATAGGTAATGCTGTGAGGGAGGTATAATTGTTAACTCCGTTTTATAGATGAAGAAATGTAGAGAAATGAGTAACTCACCCAAGGCACACAACTGATAAATGGTTTGCTCACTGTACTAGTCTGCTCGTTATAGGTGGTGGGTCAAATAGAGATACATGTGCCCCTCTTCTTCATTGCAGGTTACAGTGCAGCCAGTTCATATGCAAGTGCTTTTAAATCCCTAAAAACAGAAATTAAAAATAATGGGGGAGGGATGCAGAAAACAGCTTAAGGTGACTAGATTCCTTAGGAAGAGATCATGCCTGTCCAGCTTAATTCTTGCAGTGGGGCAAGTACCAAATGCCTGGAAATCTCTACTGAGCTCATGTAGTTCGGTTCATCATTGGTTTCAGTCCACAGAATCAAAAGCTGATTAGAAATCCAGAAAAACTTGATCTTAAGACATTGTTCTTGACAGGTTCCCTCACAAGGTAATGTTTCAGTTGTTGATAGTACATACTTTTGCCTAAGTCCACTTGCTCTACAAGTTGAATATTGCATTGAGAATTCTAGATGTATATATTGATAGCAAATTGGTACAGAGTTCTGAAAGAACAGCTGAGTGATTAAGCAGTCTGTAGCTCTGGGTAGCAAATTGGTTACGACTAAAACCTGGGTTAGGATTCGTGGCCGTGGGCCATTTTACTAACGTCTCTGAGTCTCAGTTTGCTTACCTGAAAAAATGGGGATAAAACTACCAAACTCATAAAGTTGTTGTGATGATTACATGAGATAATCAACACAAAATGCCTAGTCTGGTGCCTGGCATAAGCTTTCAATAAATATGTATCATATCAGGTTGCCTGTTAAAAATGGTTAACGATGCTCTGAGTCCATTCAGACAAAATTATACACGAAGAATTAGAGCAAACAGCTTGACAAAGATTGGGAGTCACCAAATGGAATATTCCTGAATAATTTAGGTGTCAGAATTTAAGTCTGCACATGCAGTTGGTATTGTTAGAAGAGTTCGAAGCTCTAATGATCAAACTCTAGAATTTATTTTCCGACCTGAAAGGAATGATGATGGTGCTGTGGCGGAGCAGAGAGAGCACCGAGCTGGGCTCAAGAGGCGGAGTTCCAGGCCAGCTGTGCACCTTTTACCAGCCACTTGACATTCGGTGCAATACTTGAATGTTTTGGGACTTCAATTTACTGAGCTGTAGAATGAGGGATTGGTGTAGGTAATCTCTAAATTCCTCCTAGCTTTCATATTCTACTGTAAATTAGTTTAGGTTATATGAAGCTAGGTAAACTCATCAGTTAAAAAAAAAAAGGTGCCAGTAAGGGCTTTTTAAAGATATTTCCAAATAAAACAGAGAGGACATAACTGAAAATACAACAGAAATTCCAAAGTGGGTTGCTGAAGATTCGTTTTTTTTTTTTTTTTTTTTTAATTTAAATTTCAAAACTTTCCTTAGGGCCAAATGACCCTTTACTGTCTTTCATTGATTTCTTTGAGAAATGTCCTCAGCTCATTCACAGGCTTCGGATCTTTTGCTTCCTTCCTTGATTGAAAAAAATTCCTTTCAGTTCTTTTCACTGCAGCAGCAGGAGTGGCCCCAGAGGATGAAGCCACAGGAAACGTCTCTGCTTTAATTGTTGCCCATGGCAGCACAGCCCTTTTCGGAGTCGCCCTGAGCTGCCACCAGAGTGAATATATGAATGAATCAAATGAATAGGGAATATAAGTCCAAATAGCAGAACAGTTTTCTTCTCCCAAATAACAGTTTTGTCTTGAGCAAAGGGTCATTTAGACTGGAGATGTGGCTGGCACGGTGCCCTGGAAAGGCTTGTCACTTTCTTTCTACAAGGCAGTACTTCCTGAAAAGTTCCCCTTTCGTCTGGGACTTGTTCTGAGTGGCTGTCATAATTTTCCTTAAAATAATGGTGACAGGGAGTGATGATTAAGTGTAGAGTACATTATAGAACTGGTCTTTGCCTTTCAAAGTTTCAAGGTAATACATTTTTTCTCAGAAATTTAGCTCTTCTGTCTCTGATGGTGCTTTGAGATATATAGTGGGCTGACCACATCATATATTATTTAGTTAAACCTTCACATTTAATACTGAATGTGAGACAGCTGAAGAAAAGTCACTTGGCCAGGGTGGCCCAAAGAGTTAACTTAGGCCTCTAACACTCAAGCAAGTATTTTCTTTACCACGCCACAATTCCTTCCTCTACTGGGCTGTGGCTTCCTCATTCCTACAAAACCTGAATTTGTCACAGCAGTAACGATCTTCCCCCAACACTAGAGCTTAAGTGGAGCCCTAGCTAATTTGGGTCAGTGGCCAGAGCATCAGCCTGCGGACTGAAGGCTCCTGGACATGTACCTTGGTTGCAGGCTCCTCCCTGGCCCGGGGCCCTGGCCAGGGCGTGTACAGGAGGCAACCAATCAATGTGTTCTCTCACATTGATGTGTGGCTCTGTCTTTGCCTCTCTTTTCCACTCTCTAAAAATCAATGGAAAAATATCCTCAGGTGAGGATTAAAAATAAAAAAAAGAACTTAAGCGAAAAGATTTTCCTTCTTTGCAAAGCCATGCTTCTCAATGACTTTCTGCAAGTGATCTGAGCAGAACTCCAGTTTCCTCCTGTGAAACAAGGGGCTCGCTAGACCCTAGGTGAGCTCCAGAGTCTCTTCCGGATTTACAGTTCATGGTTCTCTGAAAAAATTTTTTTTTAAATAAAAAGGACTGTGGTGTGATCTTAATTTTCTCTTTATTAGAATTTAAAGCCTTCATATGAGAAATGATAATTGGTATCTAACAACGAACTTGTTAAATAAAATGTTTTGGAAATATTCCCTTTGATATAAAATATGCACGTTGTATACATGTATGTAATGCTACAGGGAGTTAATTGAATGACAGATTCTCTTTCAAAGCTATTTGAGGGATTATAATGCCATGTTAAATATTGTGTATCCTCTTAGAATTGACAATCTATGAGCAATAGCTTAGTAATGCCAATGAAATATAAACTGTTAGTCTTGAACAATACACAACATCAGTGAGTGGCCAGGAACATTTAACTTATTTTCTCTCTTTTGTTTCTCTTTAATTTTCTGAGCGAGATAGCTGCATGATGCATGTTATTTCATTCTTATATTTCTTAGTTGCATGACCTCAGGTCTTGCTCACTGACTGGTACAAGTTCTGTAAAAGAGCGACTTTTTAATGAACGCTGTAAAAAAACCTTGTAAAGTTAAGTTTGGGATTTCAACAGGAAGGAAATGGAAAAATGATTGTCGTTCTTAGGAAAGAAAAAGCAGCATGGCTTGATAAAGTTCCCAGTGGGCTCTGTGGGAAGCCAGATAATAACGCGTTTGGCCAGTGCATTACAGTGTACGGCACGCAGACGGGTGGGGTAGCTGCCTCGGGGAGAAGGGCAGCCCTAACACTGCTTTTAACTGGACAAGAACCATGTCAATCGGCATTAATGCGTGGAACACCCACGTCTGTGACGGGATTTTTCAAATGTGCAAAGAAACAGGGACCCTTACATGTAAAGCCGAGGTGTGACAGTGCTACATAGACTTGGTTTGTAAATCTAAAGAGCAAAATTTTGTCACGAAAATACCTATCACGTGTCCTCTCATGCATTTTGGAAAAAGCACGTCTGTCTTTGTCTTTTGTGATCACCTAGAGCTGTTGATCTGCCTCAGAGCAGCAACCATGACCGTAGCTCTGCTGATGTGTTTTACGTTTCTTTCACATCACTATACTCTTCACTCCTTTCTCCCCCTTCCCCTAATTTTAACTGGACAAGAACCACGTGAGTTAAAATCATTTCTCTTTCGTTGTCTTAGGAAGCCTTTCTGTGAAGACCCCATGTCCATCTTTGGTCTCTGTGTGCTCGTTTATGGTGCTGTCTCCTGGAACAAGAGGGCAGTTTGGGTGCAGAGTGTCTGCCGTGGCTGCAATGTGTGCGGTCTGGGCATCTGACTCAGAGAGAGAGCCGCTCCTGTCCTCAGTCACACAGGATCGAACTCTTCTGCCTCAGTTGCATTGAATGTCTTGGCCTCTGTGGGTGGGAAGCCAGCAGAATCTTGGCAGGATCAGGCGTGAGGGCTACTCTTGTCTCATACGTGCAAGCTCACAGCCTCATCACCTTAATTTCCAAGGAAGGAAATGGGAGGCTGTTGGGGGAGTGCCTTTTGAATTAGCATTATCGCTATATGGTCTCCCCTTCTTTCTCTAAGAGTCACAGTTGTAGATCACCAAATGGTATCCATTAAAAATGTATTGCTATTTAAAGAAATCGGATTAGTTATGAAACTTCGATTACCTTTTTTTTTTTTTTTCCTGCAACATTTCCACTGGTTTTGCAGGCGTTCCAGGTCCTAGGGCACTTCCCTGTGGAGTTCAGTGTAAGCTGATCCCAGCTGGTCCCCCTGCCATCCTCTCAGACCCAAGTGAGCTTTTTATAGTCTGGTGCTGCAGATCCCTTCTCCTTTTGCTTCTTTATGCTAAATGAGGAGAGCAAATGATCGTCTTAGAGAATTTTCTCAGTAGTCAGCGTTCAGGAATAGATCTTTTTTTTCTGTCTTGACTTGTAAAGTCTGTAAACTTCTGCTGGAAACTTAACCCATGGTGATAAGGGTAATTGGAGTAATGCTAGGAGTAGTATGATGTCATAGGTAAAAATAAGCCTCTATCAGTTATATTTCCCAGAATGGCAATAAAAGGTTTCTCCTTGTCATTTAGACTGGGATCATTTTAGATATGATACTCTCTGCCAGATTCATTACTACTCCTTTAATGGTAGAAAAACTTGGTTTCTGCTCAAAGTATTTTTCAAAGAATTTGAGCACAAAGGGAATTTAAGGGCCAGCTGTTCTCTCTCTCACCAAAGTAAAAATTTTTGCTATAATTTTTCTGACTGATCATAATTCATACTCCTAGAGCCAGGGACTCATTGTTTGCACTGTGGTCCATTCCATTTGTGGATAGTTTTAATAATTAAAATGCTTTTCTTTACATGGGATCAAAATTGGACTTTCCATGATTTTGACCCTTTGGTCTTAGTAATACAATTGATCATCTCCCCCTCCACCCCTCCACAACAGCCGTTGAAAATAAGAAGGAATTGTAACATCTCTCAGCTTTGTGTGACTTGCTGTTTTTATGTTATTTTAAAGCTATATTCGACTTATCTGTCTTCTTCCAAGTCACTGCTAACAATGTCAAATAGAACAGTGTGCTACTTTCCCAAGCTGATCTTGGTTCATCAGTCAGCTCTCTCTGTGCTTATGTCTTTCTGCACCTTTGCATGGAAACTAGAAGGATGACTCACTTGTGCTTCTTGGTCTTTGAACACCTTTGCTCCCACTAGTGATTTATTTCCCATTCTTTTGTATATTTCTGTATTCTTACACTTTGTGCTTTATGTCTTATTTCCAGTTCTATATTGTTCCCTGGTCACGTCGGGTTTTCTGGGGTTTCCTACTTTAATCATTTTGGGTAACTACCTGACAACTTACTCCTTTCACTAATAGCTATAAGACTTGAAGGTCTTATTAAAAATTCAGACTTTTGGCCTTACTCCCAGAGACTTTGACTGAGTAAGTAAGGGTGTTGCTCAGGAATGTTTTATAAAAGCATGCCATGTGGATTCTCTTGTAAGAGAGATGGAACATTGAAAAACATTGAATGTAAAAGATGATGCTTTCCCATTTACCAGTCGCTGAGAGCTTTGTATTGTGTTGTCAAAGGATCGTTTGCCTTGGAGACTTGTATCTCTCCCCTGGCACGTGTCTCTTTCTTGTATTGTAGTGAAATACAGAAACACCTAACCAAATGGAATCATCACCGGCAGCTTCTATAACTTTATGCCAAGTCAGGTCAAACACTATATGTTGTCTTTGGTTATGATATGTAGAAAACACTCAACTTATTAAGACGGACAGAATGATATTGCCTTAGCATTTGTGTATAGTTGTACTGTTAAGCGGTATTTTCACGGACATTGTCTCAGTTGATCTTTATAAAAAACTTTTGCAGTTGGTATTGTTAGTTTCATTTTATGATGTGACGTAGAAAGTCTAAGGTTGTGAGTAAGTAGTAGAAGCGATACCCTAACCCCTATTGTTTATACTCCAAAATTAGGTAGGATTTATTATGTGCTAGGAACTATGATGTACATGCAGTTCATTCTCTTTCAATCTTAATAAGGACACTCTGAGGTAAGTATTATTATTATCTTTATTATCATCATGACTTTTTAAAAAAAATTTGGCTCTTGATGAGGTTAAGTAACAGTAACTTCTCAAGGTCACGCCTTTAGGAAATGTCAGGGCCAGGATTTGAGCTAGGCTTGTCTGACACCAGAGTTCATGCTCTTACCCTGGGTAGTGTGATGGCAGATTGCCTGGATTGATTATGGTGTTCTAATTAGACGCCTGTATTCCCAGAAGGATGGGTGGTAGTATTTCCAGGCAGGTTACCAGTACACATTGCAGCAAGTTGCCAATATACATTATACAAAGCCATGCTACAACTCTCTTTAGAAAGTAATAGAAAAGAAAGTAAAAGAAAAGAAAGTAATAGAAAGATCTAAACCAGAAGGGAAGTAGACATTCATACTATGAAAGGAAATAAAACCAAATGAAAGGAAACAAAATTGTACATTTTTATTTTTTACATATGTATTTTTAATTTTAATTTTTAAATTAAATTTATAGGGTTGACACTGGTTACCAAAATTATCCAGATTTCAGGTGCACATAAAACTGTACATTTTTAGAAAACTTGATAAAAATAACATTTACACTCTTTAATCACCAGGAGTACAATGGGTGGGCAAGGCGTTAAATTGTGGTCTACTTACATTCTGATAATGTTAGCTATTCTTTTTGAAGAAGTAATAAAAGTTCTCTTGTGTTTTATAGGCTTTTGAGTGTTGTTCAGTCTTTCATTTATGGGATCATACTTCCATTCCTAATACCAACTGGCATTTGACCTTTCATGCTTATATCCTTGGCAGTGATTGTCTCTATATCTCCAATGTACAGTATGGCCTTTGTGTTTTAATCAGAAGTTTGCTTTCATCTTGTGTTGTTGTGCTATACTCGCCTCCCGCCCCCTTGATAGAAAAGTCTCACTGATGCTGTATTTATCCTAGTTTTCTTTATGAAAGTTTGAAATTAAAAATTTTGGTTTCGCAAAGGACTTGTATGCATGCATATGAGCATAACCAATGGACCTGGGGCGGGGTGTGTGGTGGGAGGGCATGTGCTGGGGGGTGAGGGCAGCTGGGGAGAGGTCAATGGGGGATAAAGGAGACATATGTAATACTTTAAACAATAAAGAATTTAAATAAAAAAAAGAAAGTAAAAATAATTTTGGTTTCGGTCGTAATCCAATGATTACTTTTAACACATTACAGACCAGTAGTTTTATTGCTAGCTTTACCCAGTGGCCAGATAAGTTTCTATTGAAAGAGTACAAAAAACGGTTTACATAACTGCTAAAGGCACGCTTTAAAATTAAATGCCCATTGCATTTTGAAGTTATTACATATTCTTACAAGCTAATATCTTTTTAAAGTGTGATACTTTGTAAAACACTGTGTAATATGAAGCGAGAATTCTCGTGATCCGTCCGCAATGTATTTTAATACAGAAGAAATAAGAAAAATGTTGAAATATTTTCCCTCCTGAATCCTACTCTGAATTATGGGTCAAAACAAAGCATGTGTGTGTGTGTGGTGTGTGTGTTTGTGTGTGTTTGTGTGTGTGTGTGTGTGTGTGTGTATAAATTGCTAAATTTCACCCAGATTTAGGATAAGTAAATTATTTGAACCGTTTTTTTTGGGTCACAAGTCAAGCTTTACCATAACCTTGTACCATCTATTACTGTTGCTGATGAAAATCCCAGGATCTAATATGTTGTCCTAACATCTATTAATCTCTCTCTACCAATGTCCATTTAGCAACTGTTCATATTCATCTGACTTTTAATACTTACCAATTACTTATTAGTATCATTCGGCTCCGATAGTCTAGGGCAGGGGTGGGCAAACTTTTTGACTCGAGGGCCACAATGGGTTCTTAAACTGGACCGGAGGGCCGGAACAAAAGCATGGATGGAGTGTTTGTGTGAACTAATATAAATTCAAAGTAAACATCATTACATAAAAGGGTACAGTCTTTTTTTTTTTTTATTCATTTCAAACGGCCGGATCCGGCCTGCAGGCCGTAGTTTGCCCACGGCTGGTCTAGGGGGACTGTGCCAGAAAGGAGCAGCATTCAGGATGATGTCTTGTTTGAATTGAGTCTGCCTTGCATGGTGGCCTACTTGAAAGCCATGAGAGGAAGATCTGGGATACATCAGTCAGAGCTATCTTTTCTAAATGCTTCTCCTTCAGGGGGAGGCTGAAAATGTCAGAGGCCCTGCTTTCTATGGAGACAGTGAGTCCATGCAGCTCTTGATGGTTTGGCTTGATAAAAAGGAGTCGGAGAGCAAACGCAGGGTAGGGCCTCTACAGGAGCTTTCAAGGGCATCGAAGCCATCAGGCCAGTAACATCACTCAAGAAATCTTGTGGAGTTCAATGTTTGTTCAATTAAAAACAACCCATGGAAATGCCAGGCAGAGCACCCTGCTTTTCCCCTCACTCCATCCTATGAGTGAGAGAAACTCTGTGGTAATTCTCTTTTTTTCTCCTTTGTATGACTGGCATCAAAACACGAATGACCTTTGTATCTTTTAGTCAAATGCTGGAAGCTTTTAGACTTTTAGTGTGGCTGGAGGAATTACATTCTAGGTTCTCAGACTTCAGGGACTTATGCAGAGGAATAGGCTGACCTTGGGCATGTACTTTTCTTTGCCTTTGAGAGTAGCACTGAGCAAAGCAGATTGGGGAGCCAGTATTGCAATACAGATAGGAGTGAGTAAGTAGGTTAGTTAAGAAATTATTCCCTATCCTTCCAGGAGGTGATAAGCTAAAGAGGAAAGCATGAGAAAGGGGATTAAGCTCATCTGAAGAGGGAAAGTGTTTATAATGGAATATTTTTAAGACCTTTTATTGAAGAAAATTGTATCTCTTTTGATTAAAATGTGTATTGGATGTATAACATTTCTTATTGGTATAGGATTTGGGTATAGGATTAATACATTGGCCAGCCATGACAACTACTTTATTGATTAATAACTAATTAGTGGATGCCTGCTGGAATTGGAGTCCCAAAATGTTCTAAATTTTTTTAAATAAGAACTAAAATGTTATTATAAATGAGACATTCCCTACTTCCAAGGCATTTTATAATCTAATAGGGATAAAGATAAAGAGCATATATGATACTAGTTGAGAGCACATGCCAAGTAACATATCAATAAGTGGGGAAAAAACCCCAGTGTAAATTGTATATCTAAATATTGAGTGATTAAGGGATGTTAATGGTAGGAGGCTAGTGAGGAAGGAGATGGATTTTGAACTGGATAAGGAAACAAATTTGCAGACAGAAGTAAGGTTGGCATTTTGAGTGAGAAGAAAGGCATGTGAGAAGACACAGATTTGGGAATGACAAGGAAGTCCTGGGTGATGGTTCCTAAGCCCACTGGCTTGGTCCAGATCAGTGATGGCAAACCTTTTGAGCTCAGCGTGTCAGCATTTTGAAAAACCCTAACTTAACTCTGGTGCCGTGTCACATACAGAAATTTTTTGATATTTGCAACCATAGTAAAACAAAGACTTATATTTTTGGTATTTATTTTATATACTTAAAAGCCATTTCACAAAGAAAAATCAACCAAAAAAAATGAGTTCGCTTATCACCTCTGACACGTGTGTCATAGGTTCGCCATCACTGGTCCAGATGGAACTTCCATGGCCATGGATAATTTGTGATGAATTTAATTATTGATTTGATGCGATAGACAGTAGGAATGTGCCATAGGTTCTTGAAAACAGCAGGTCCTCGAATAACATCATTTTATTAAAAGTCGTTTTGTTATAACATTGATGAGATGCCAAAAAGAACTCTTATTTATATCAATATGTTTATGGTAAAGTTGGTTTGATTATACTTCACTTAAAGTTACAAAACCTATGGATGATGTTAAGTGAAGACTTACTTTATATGCCATGTGCTAAAAATGATAGATATGATAATTATTTAGGCAGCAATATCTATGATGGATTGGAGTGGTAGAGCTAGAGATGGGGTGAGAGTCAGGGGGCTGTTTCATAATCCAGAGGTTAAATAAGGAAGATGTAATGTGGGGTGTTGGGAAAGTGTGCTGGCCTAGAGAAAAGTGAGCTCAGTTTTGATGTTCCATTTCAGGTGTCAGGGGTCATAGCCTGAGATGGGACCCCAGTTTAGAGGTCAAGCCTTCATCATTGACTTTTGAGGCACCTGTGCAAGGCGATAGTCCAGTAATGGATGTGGTATCTGCTTCGTGGTGGTGAATACTGAGGGAGAAATGCAGAAAGCTGAGTTCCCAACCTTAGGAGCTTTTGCCAGCCAAGGGGGTGGAGGCCAAAAAAAGAACAGTCAGCAAATGAGACACAGAGAACATCCAGAGAAACCATGCGAGGAGAGAATTTCAACAGTGCTAAATGAAGCATAGAGGTCAAGGGGATTGAAAACTTGAGCAAGGCCTATGGGACTTGTTAAGGGAAAGGTCTTTAGAGACTTAGAAAAATGTGTTCCCAGTGACGTTTCAGTGCAAAAGTGCATCAGGGATTTTCTAGGTGCTCTGCATGACAAGGGGTTTAATGTTTAATAAATAAATCCCTTCTGTAATTGCTTTAGCACATATGCCTGGGTAGCTGGGTCTTCAGTATTTCAAGGGAAACTGTGAGGTCACCTCAGAAAGGAATTGAGGTTAGGTATCTCATATTATGCAAATCAATGAGGTGATCTGGTGCGTTATGTGAGAGAGAAATTCTCAAAGCTAAACTATTTGGCTGAAACTGTTAGATTCACAAGATCATTTTGGCTCCAGGGAAAATCTCTGGGAAAATGTAAAACCCAAGCAATTGCTTGAAAGCTCTGCATGGGTCCTGTTATTTGGTATATGCTAATGGATGAGCCTGACGTATTTGTCATAAATGTTGAGTTGTAGAAAATAATAAGAATCAGGTTTGTTTATGAAGATAATTAACATAAAAATGGAGGCACCAAAGAAATGTTGGTCAAGATTGAATCAAAGCTCTCAATTTAATGGCCTATTACTAACATGATGCCAAGAGAACATAACATCAGTCTAATTGAATAAATGGAGTTGATAGGTTAGGTATGGTGAAGAGCTCAAAATTTAAAAGTCAGCAGATATTTTTTCATGACTCAAGGGGAGAAATTTATAGAAAAGCCCCCACAGACTTTTCAATTTATTTCTCATTCAACTAATTAGTGGTAGTTTCATTAATTATAAAATCTGAAACTATAACTATAACATGATCTAACTTAGATGTAAATAGGTGAAAATATGCTTTTCTGGTGAGTTCAATATGTGATTTTGGATTTATAATCACATCACAGCAAGTTAGTTGAGAAGGGATGAAGGTAAAAATGGGATTAACTTTTTCCTTTTGCTTTAGCTTATTTTTCTTTAATGTTCAGGTGGTAGTTGTCTAGGACTCACTAAGGACTAAATATAGTTTTGTTATACTTGAGAATGTGACCTTAATGTTTCTACAGATTTCCATGTCTTTTTTAAAAAAATATTTTTATTAATTACAGAGAGGAAGGAGAGGGAGAGAGAAACATCAGTGATGAGAGAGAATCATTGATGGGCTGCCTCCCACACTGGGGATCTAGCCTGCAACCCAGGCATGTGCCCTGACCGGGAATCAAACCAGTGACCTCCTGCTTCGTAGGTTGACGCTCAACCATTGAGCCACGCTGGCCAGGCTAGATATCCATGTCTTTACAGCAGAACATGAATTTCTTGTGCTGTTTCTCTTATGTAAAATAAGAGAGTTTTCCATTGCTCTATGAAATGTAATTTACATGGGTGAACTTAAACTATGCTTAAACTTGGATTGCATGGACACTGAAATATTCCTAATAATCTGTTTAAGTTGATATTTGGCTGTGATAGTGTTTCTTCTTGATTTTCCAGAAGCTGCTGTCCAGTATAGGATGTACAGGGTGTGGCTAAAGTAGGTTTACAGTTGTGAGTATGCAAAACACAGAGTTTACTCTTATATTATTATTTATTCTTGTATTATTTTCCATATGAACAACTATAAACCTACTTTTGCCCCACCCTGTATATTGAATTAAGCCAATAATTTTCAAAAGGTCTCGGAACTTTATAAACTTACTTACTCGAAGTCCACCTTATTACTGCAAAGTTCCAAGGTGACATATAGTTATTACAGAAACTAAAAGAACACAGAATAAATTATAGATTCTTGAGAAAATGGAAAGGAAAAGAAGAGACTTAAATGGAGTCAAGAAACAAGTATAAAACTTAGATAGTCACGGTTATGTGGTTTATGTGGACCTCACTTTTGTTTTAAGTTTTCCACCAGGCAGGGCAAAATATGAAACTTGATTACTTAATTTATAGGGACCACGAATTAAAAACAGGTTACTTGTTTAGGAGACGCACAACTAATCCCCAGCACAGAACCCAGAAAGAAAGAGAATGTGGTATAATGCAACGAATGATGCCCTTAACATCTGGACTGGAGACCAGTCAAGGTCACCAGGTCCCATCCCCGGAGCTGGCTCCACGAGTCCACACACTACTGGTGTCACCCGCCAAGTCAGTTCAATGGTGAGTCTTCAGGGTCAGTCAGATAATTCTCTTAGTAACTACAATTGGAGTGACAATTTTTCTTTTCACCCCACGTGTTTTGAACTTTCAGGGCAGCCATTACATACCCGTGTCACTCTGAAGGTCAGGCACTGGGATTGCAAATGTTCAATGTGCCCGCTCTCCTCTTACGGGGGTCAGGGAAGGGGGCACTTTCCTAACAGCAGTGAAGGGTGAGTAATTCTTACACAGTTGGTGTTGGAGCCCGTGATAAACTCCAAAAAACAGTTAGGGTCTTCAGTTCCCCAATGGAATACTGGAGAACTGAACCTGGCAAAAGTTTCCAGAAATCGTTTTCCTGTCCCCTTCATAACCAGAAGTATATTAGTAACTACTGCAATTTTTTTTTCTAGAATGAGGAGGAACATTCAGAAAAATAAACGAAATAAAATAGCAGTAAGAGTTCCATGAGTTTAAGGGAGAAGCACATTCTCCGGTTAGGCAAGGTGCCTCTGTGCTGCCGTGGAGCCATTCCCTGACAGGTGTGAACCGCGCCTTCTCTCTCCGCGGCCTGCTTGTTGTATTTCCCTTGGCACCTGGTTCAGACTCTTGGAGACCTTGGTAAACTCATCACATTAGATCATGGGTTGATGTAAGTTCATGTTGGATGTTTTTAAAATTGGTTGGGGCTGGGCTCAGGGAAGAATGTATGTCCACAACCGCCCTGAAAGAGATTCAACAGGTTTGAAATGTTTTCCATGGCAGCAGCATGGGGAGTCATGTTTCTTTCGCAGGGAGCTGCGAGAGTGCCTGTGAGGAAAGCATTCCCGACCTGCGAGGCTGGTTTGCTATAGGTTAGGTGATGCCCGTGGAAGCTGTTTGTCAGGGAGATTTTGTCATTACTTATAGGAGATGCACATGCCACCAACTAAAGACGGGGACTAAAACCAAACCGATTTCTATCTTGTGGTATGTTTCCTTTTCATCTAAACTTTAGAGCTTGCTGCCTCCAAAGTAGTTTGTTTTCTCCAGCCAGTGATCTGTAAAGAATGGAGGTAACCAAAATTGTTACAAGTATTTCATTTAGAGTTATAGTTAACTTAAAACACGACAAGTTAGTAGTCAAAAAGACAGTTTAGTTTTTTCTCTGCCAAAAATTCTATCTTGTTCCATAAAACAGCTTCACAAACCTTTGCTTTCCCCAGGCTATGTATTTAGCTTTCTGTGATTTTGAGCATTTGGGTGTGCCATCATTATACAGCATGCTTATTCAGACCTTAAAATTTTAGATACAGTTGGCTGGGGGAAATACAAATTCAGCAATAGAAATGGGGGACAGAGCTCATTTGTGTAGGGAGTGATAATTGGAGACAAAGGACTAAAATATAGGAACATCACAGTTGTGATGTTGATTTAGGAGTCACCTATTGTACTTCAAATATATTTGTCTTACTGCAAAAGTAATATGTATGTATATGTATTAAAGAAAATATTATTAGTGTTGATAAGCAACAAGAAGAAAACAGTTATCTAGGGCCTGTAGATAGTCTTAATGTTTTGGATATATCCTCCTGCATTTCTTTATTAAACAGACATATTTTTGATAAAAATGTTATTGTACTATAAATACTGTTTTCATAACCTGCTATTTTCTCCTAACAGCAGGTCATTACATAGGTTCAGAACTCAGTATAATCTTTAGTGGCTATTATATAAGTGTACCGTGGCTTCTTTAGTCATTCCCCTGTTTTGGGGTGTGAGGTTCTTCCTCATTTTGATTACCATAAGTAGCACTTTAATGAACATCCTTCCCTATAGGTAAACCCTTGAGTCCATCCATGGTTGTTTCCTCAGAATAAAATCCCAAAATGTGGATTTTTCTGGATGAAGGCGTAAGCAGAACTAAAAGCTTCCGCTGCACAGCATCACAATTATCCTCCACAAAGCCTGCATTCATTTACCATATGGTCAGTGGTAAATGGCAGGATGCATCGAGGTAGCATCCTCTCTGGATATAATAGCTGAAGTTTTGTTATCATCATGTAACTTGGGGTGACTGACAGTTTGGTTTGGCATCTGGGCTGGGACTTCCTTCTTGGGGGTTGGAGCTTTCTTTAGCTCCTACACTATTGTGTCCACTAATATTTTAGGCGACTCCTTTCTGAGCCAGGCTCCTCCTTACCATTTAAAACCACCTTGCAGGGTCGGTCATGGCCTGTGGCAAAGGGAAAAACTCCTCTTCTCCTCCTTACACCTGCCTTTCTTTGACTCAGGGCCATCCACAGATACTCTTGTCCTGCTTATAGTTTGAGTCTTTTGCCGCTGGATTTGCCACTGAAACCTGCACTGAGAGATGCAGGGGGACTGTAGACCCCAGAGCTGCAAACTCTTGGCATTTATACAGCATCTGTGGGCTGCTTTACCTTTGGTTTGGAATAACACACATCATTTTTTGTACCCATGGAGGAGATTTTCAGGGGCTTTACCTTGGTTTTCTTAAGAGAGGAGGCAATCCTAGAACCAAATTCCTTTTCTTAACTCTTCAGCAGTGATTGGAGAAGACCATGTTTGTAGTCCCTCCTGCCTTTCATGCTGGGAAAGCCTTAATAATGTAACTTATCTTAAATTGGAGTGTGCTTAACCTTGGCAGAATTTGCCCATCCTTCCATTTCTAAGGCTCTGCATCATTCAGCAGCTGTTTCCAGGTTTTTCGTGGCCCTGCCTTGAACCAAATCTTTAAAAGTTGCTTACCCCCACTTTTTTCTTTATCTCATACAAATAAAAATTTGAATGCATTTTTATTTCCGTAGTTCAAGCAATGTGGAGTAAAAAGCAATAAAATACAGAATAAATGATGAAGCAGAAAATGAGCCTCTCGCCATCCCTCTGTGCTTGAGCCTTCTCCAGGGTTTTCTTTCTATTTCTTTCTCTTTGGATTTATATGCATTTAAATGTACAGGAAGAAGGACATTAATCTGTGTTTTGCAATAGATAGGATTAGAAATTTACCTATCGCATGTGTAAATGATTGATGAACTGTCAGCCTAAAAATCCAATTTGTACGTTTTAGTAGCATACAGCATTTCTATGTTATAAGAAATGTCCCGATAAATGGCAAAGCTCTAGGCTCATTGAGTTTATTTTTATTCAGAGTTGCATATATTTTTGGTTTCAGAGCCATTAGTGACTTTTAGATATATTGGACTAACTCATGATATTTTCAAGATGAAAAAAGAATTTGGGGGGACTCATATATGATTTGATAATTTTCATTGAGTTATGTTCACCGCCTCCTTAATATTTTCCTAATTAAAAATCTTCCTACTTGAAAACCTATTTTCTTAGGTTAAAGAGGAGAAGTATTCTGTCCTTATAAAGGGTGTCCCAAAATTCACGCAAGATTTGAATTTTACACCATTTGTGCCGTAAAGTGTTGCCAATGGAAAAAAAGATAGCGTGACAGCTGACAGTTCAGGGTTATTAAAAATGGAGTGCTACACGAAAGAACAACACGTTTTCATTGTTGAGCAATATTTTAAAAATAATGAAGGTTTGGAAGCTACAGTTCACAATTTTTGTGCAAAATATGGTCGGAATAGTGATTTAATTCATCAACTGTGAAGAGATTAATTAAAAAATTTAGGGAGACTGGATCAATTAGTGATCTTAAACACTCTGGCCATTGTCCTTCAACAAGTCGTTCAACACAAAACATCGAAGCAGTTCGTGAGTGTTGCTGAGAGTCCAGGGACATCAATTCGGCACCGTGGTCAAGAATTGGACATTTTGAGAAGCTCTCGGAGGCCATTTACCCGATATGCTATTCCACACATAACCCTATACAGTATACTTTATGAATCAATAAAAAAGTACAATTTTTTAATTATAAACATGTGTTTTCTATCAAAATTACTTCTTGCGTCAATTTTGGGACACCCTTTAGCTATGCCATTCCACAGGCTTATCAGTTTGCCTTATTGGCTGGGTGATAGAAAATCAAGGGCAGAAAATAAGAAATTATCCTCCATTGTATAGTACCTTGTTCCCTCATATTATCTGGATTTGAAAGAATTATTGGAAAAAAAATACACCCTAATCTTTCATTAAAGATAAAGTTCTTACAAAGTATAGATTGTTTGCAGGACTGAGAAATATTGGAAATATGTCTTGGCTCAACTAGCTGGCCACTCTTGAGAGCCAGTAATACCAAGTGGCTCAGCGTAGTTGCACTCAGTGGCAAGAGATGTTCTGAGGTTTCTCATGTATTGGGAAGGGGCCCAAGACAAAGAGGTCCTTGTAAGACTCCGCTGGAGACTTGGCCGTGGGACAGAGTCCTTGACGAATCTTCATTAACTGTGCCCTGCCCAGTGGCATATGCTGCCACTGCCACTGCCCCTGTGCAGTGAACCATCAGCCTCATGGGATGAGCTTGCGTCTCTAGGTAGACACCCGAGCTTCTTCAGCTTCCTGACCTCATTATTGTCCCTGAACACTGGGGCTGCCCTTGGAGCAGCATCACATGCCTTCTCTGCAGAATCATATCACACGTTCATTTTACGTATGCTTACATCTACCTTTCTGGTTTGCAGTGTGTGCGTATGTATGTGTGTGTACATAAGTGTATATATGTATGTATTTGTGACCATATATATTTACAAATGTCAATTTTGGGACCCTTTAGCTATGCCATTTCACAGGCTTATCAGTTTGCCTTATTGGCTGGGTGATAGAAAATCAAGGGCAGAAAATAAATTATCCTCCATTGGATAGTACCTTGTTCTCTCATATTATCTGGATTTGAAAGTATTATTGGAAAAAAAAATACACCCTAATCTTTCATTAAAGATAAAGTTCTTACAAAGTATAGATTGTTTGCAGGACTGAGAAATGTTGGAAATATGTCTTGGCTCAACTAGCTGGCCACTCTTGAGAGCCAGTAATACCAAGTGGCTCAGCGTAAATATATTTACAAATGTAAATATATAAGTATTTATATATATTCTAAGTCAAGTGTTTAAATTCACCAACGCATTGGTTTCTTTTGCCACAATGTAAAGAGCAGAGTATTTGAAATCAGAAGACCTGAGCTCAGGTTCTGCTTCTGCCACCTAATAGCCCTGTGACCTCCTGAGGCTCTGTTTCCATCTCCCTTTCCCATCTTGGTTGGGACTTGTGAGCCTCCCATGAAGTAACCTATTTAAAAGCCTTTGTGAACTCTAAGCTACCACATCAATATTAATTGTCATTATTTTAATTTACTCCCTTCAGGAAAATCACACATTAGTCATGAAAGCCTCAGGAGTGTCTTAATCCCAGAGAAGACACATAAACTTATATTCGTTTTTGACGGTCAAAAGGCATATTCATATAAGGCTACTGGTAAGGAGTGAAGACCACAGGTGTGCTAATGTCATGCTGGGTGGTTGGAAGGAGGAGGCAGACAACAAAGATCAATGAAAACCTAGCTTATACATAGCATGCTGAGACTGCATTTTGAAGGATTGAGTTTAATTGTTAAGGTTGACAGTGTTTTACACTTTACATGGATGCCTAACAAGTAGCATTTACCAACTTTTAAAACAACGATTTTGTGAGTCACCAAATACACAAATAAGGTCGAAAGTGTGTTACTATTTTCAGAGAAGTTATCTAGTTGTCTGGGTAGTCAGAGTCCTTTGATTCCATAGGGAACAGCATAGGGAAGACGATTTAGTATTTTCTAAGGTGGATTTCACATCCTGGAAAAGGTGTTTTCTTAGTTAGATGCTGGGGCCATCTTCAGGTTAGAAAGTGTCAACAGGAAAAAGTTCAGGCTCAGGTATGGGCAGGTTCCCAGTTGCCCAGTTTCAAAAAGGGCATCTGGTGATCAGTTGTGATTTGGTTTTCACCCACCCAGCTTCGCAGGTGAGTGGCCAGTTTCATTTCATTCTGTGGCTTCATCTTCAATGTAGTTGCTTGTTCGTGCCTGGGAAACTTTTAACTTTCCTGATGAAACCTTTTTTTTTGTTTGTTCAACTTCAGTGAATTCTTAGAACATTTTATTAATTAGTCTAGCTATTATATTGATTCTTATAACATCTCACACATAATGTTCATAATGTGAACATTTATATTGCCCTCCAAACAGTTTTATTCTGGGTTTGAGTGAACCGTTGAATTAGCTGAGTGACGAGATTCATTTTTGCTGCCTGTGAGGCTGAAAAGTGGCGGAAGGATATGTGACTTCAGCCAGCTGGCTGCTGACCAGCCTCCCTGTTGTCTGGGCCATAGGAAATAGGACATTTGGAGGCAGGTGCTGAGGAAATGAATAACACTTACTATGATAAGTCTGACACATTCCCAGTTTTGCTCTCTATATTTGGTGTTAGGTGCTTTGTTGTCTTGCAAAGGATGGTATAGCTTAGTAAGATGTAATTTTATTTTAGTGTCCAGGTACGCATGACTGAGTGTTGTAGACCTGCGGAGGAGGCACCTGTTTGAATCTGGAGTTTTATTTAGTCTTATGGGCTTGCAAGTAGTGTTGACTTTTTTTTTTCAGTCTTAGCAAAGGATATATTTTAAAATCTCTGAAACAATGAGGTTATTGATAGCCAGGTTATAGGAAGATAAATGTGCTGGGAGTAATGAATAAAAAAAAAAAAATCTTGGCTCTGCTAATAGCTTGCTGAACATGAATGTTCCCCTTAATGTCTCTGAACCTTTGTTTTCTTGTTTATATTTCTATATACTTTCAAATGTCCCTTTTACATCTAAAATTCTGTGGCTCTTATTTTCCTCTATGTCTTGTCTCAATGATTATTATTTTTAAAATGTTTTTATTTATTTTTAGAGAGAGAGAGAAAGGGAGAGGGAGAGAGATGTAGAAACAACAGCATGGATCGGCTGCCTCCGACACGTTCCCTGCTGAGGACCGAGCCCACAACCCAGGCATATGCCCTGACCAGGAATTGAACCAGTGACCTCTTGGTGCATGGGATGATGCTCAACCACTGAGCCACACCAGCAGGGTGATGATTGGTTAACTGCACAGAGTATGAAGGTAACGGATACTTACTATTAACAAAAATTACCCTTAAAGATAGAAGGCAGCAAGTTTTGTTGCCAAGGACATATGTGGAAATGGTTCTGTGGGTCTTGAACCTAATGGGTTGCCTGCAGCTCACTCGCTTTGAAGTGTACTCCCTGCATTGTTGAGTCATGGCTGTTTGTTTCTCCACCTCCAGTTGCTGAGATTCTGGAAGGTCGGCGCTCTGTCTTGAGTGATAGTTTCAGCAACCTCTTTCTAGACAGGACATGTATATTTCAGTGGTGACTTTCAGTGGCAGTGATGCCCAGCCTTCATTGTAGGAACCATAGGTAATACTAACATTGGGACTTTGCAACCATATGGGAAAGGAGGACGGTGCCACGTTAGGATTAAATTGAGTATTTTGGTGCTGGCCGGGGTGGCTCGGTAGTTAGAGTGTTGGCCCACACACTGAGGGGTCGAGGATTTAATTCCTGGTCAAGGGTACATACTGGGGTTGCAGGTTCATTCCCGGCTCTGGTTGGGGCACATGTGGGAGGCAACCAGTTGATGTATCTCTCTCACATAGGTGTTTCTCTCTCTCTCTCTCTCTCTCTCTCTCTCTCTCTCTCTCTCTTTCTTCCCCCCCACCCCCCGCTGCCCCCCTTCTACTTTGAAAAGCAATGGAAAAAATATCCTCAGGTGAGGATTAACAACAACAAAATTAAATAGAGCTTTTTGGAGATGCAAATATCATATAGTTTACCCAAGCATAGATTTTGGTAAATGGATTTTCAATCTCCATCATGTTTCCTTAGACATTTTTACTTATTGTAGTAATCATTTTTCTGTGTTTATAATACATTCTGTTATAAATGAGGTTTACCATCTGCCAGAAAGAAAGTATAAAAATCAGGCTGTGCCCATCTTTTCCTCTCTCTAGAGTAATTTCCATCAGATCTAATTTTCCTCTTCTTTAATCTCTCCTGTAAATGTGGTCACGATCTTGAGTCAGGTACCTCATAAACTTGAGGCACGTTATAGATATAAATCTGAGGGTTTAGCAGGAAAAGGGAGGGCAAGATCAATGCTATGATGGGATAGAGGAGTAGATTGAATATTCATGTAACACTTGTTTGGGAGAAAGAACAGCAGACTGGTTGTTTACGATAAAATTTAGCCCAAATGGCATTTGCACCATAGTGAAGGTTCATCTCACAGCAATGCAATATGCCTATTAGCGTTTCATACATCTCTCTGCTGCTCTGTCAGAATGTTTGCTGATGACTTTGCTGCTCATACCTAAAGCCACTTTTTTGTGTCCTGGCATCTTTCCTATGGACCATTGCTTGGGAAACAACTCTTCTAGTGTACATGCATGAAACATCTATTTCAGACTCATCCCATTTCTTTGATTATGAATCACAATTTCTGTGACTATTAGCAGAAAGAATAAAACATGAAGCGTTACTTTAACATTGTAATCCAGGATCAAAATCACAAGACTGTGTGTGGCTTTGAACCTTGCCTGTTCTTTCTCAGCGGAGTAGCAGCTATAACATCCTAGATATGTGTTTTTATCTCTTTTTCTTTCCTCTCTCTTCTTCTTCCACTTCCCTTTCCTGTCCATCCTCTCTTTCTCCTTCGTCCTCCCTTCCTCTCCCCTTTCCTGCCTTCTTTTCTTCCTCACTATACTGACGTATTAGCAAGAAAAGGGGCACTGCCCCTGTGTGGAGATTCTGATCCATCCTATCTAACAAGGGCCTATTGTATTCGTAGCTCTATGCTGGCCCATTCCTGTGCATGTCTCATTTAAACCCCATGGCAGTCCTTTGATAAAGCCATTTCATTCCATTCTATCAATGAGGAAACTTTGGCCTGATTCACAGAGCTGCTATATGGCAGAGCCTGAAACTGAAATTAGGTCTTCAGAGTCCTTCCTCCACTGGGTAGAAACTGTGATTTAGTTTGGAAGTGCTTTTAGAAAGAGAGCCACACCTTAGTATGCGAGCAAGGCGGCTGTGATCAAATGAGAAAAACAGAACAGATTCTGGTTCCTGATTTCCCAATTACTGAGTTGGCCTTGGGCACGGTTTTAGCTTTGTATGTTCAAATCCCTCCTTATTAATTGGGATAGTAAAACAGAATAATGTTAATCTGTAAGTGTCTCTATTCACAGTGGAATCTTACTTTCATTTATACTTTACTTTTGTGGAATACTTGGAACTTCTTAGTTGGGAAAGAAATTTCAACACAGTTGTCTATGCAGCACCAGCATTTTAAAAAATTTTATCATCTAAATCAGTTGTTAACAAATGTGCTCAGTTGCTGAGAAGAATCTGATTATTCACTGAGCCAACCAATACATAGTAATTGAATACCTACTATGTGACTGACAACTTGCATTTGTCATCTCGTTTCATCCTTATATCATTCCTGTGAGTTCTCAAACACTAACCTCATGGATGATAAAAATGAGGCTCATGAACTCAGAAATGGAGACTAGAATCAGAGAAAGTATTGGTCAAAGGGTACAGACTTCTGGTTATAAGATAAATAAGTTCTAAAGATCTAATGTACAGCATGGTGAGTATACTTAACAATCCTTTCCTATGAAATTAAAAATTGCTATGAGAGTAAAGCTTAAATGTTCTTAACACACACACACACACACACACACCACACACACATGCACACACACGGTAATTATGTGACAGTATTAACATTGTTATGGTAATAGTTTAGTAATATATACTTGTGTCAAATCATCATGTTTTACACCTTGATCTTGTACAATGTTATATATCAATTATATCTCAATAAAGATGGGGTAAAAGTGAGGCTCAGAGAAATTAAATAATTTTCCCAAGGCCACATAACTAGTAGATGCTGGAACTGGGCTGTGGATCTTTGAGAGCAAAGAAATAGTACAGTGGTTACTAGTATGGGATTTGGAATTAGATTTAAGTCCCAGTAGTATCTCAAACTACCTGTGCAAGTGACTTGACCTCTAAATCTTCATTTTTTAGAATGAGCTACTTCAGTGCACTCCTCTGAAAATTAAATCACAAGGATGCATGCCTTTAACACGGTCTGACATAGTGAGATATGAAATGAGTTTACCAAAGTCTACAAGGGCTTGCTTTGTTAAATGAGAAATGAAGTTTAAAGATGAAATGTGAACAAAATGTTATGTTTCATAATGTATGATAAAATGTTAGCTCATGTGGTTTATCAAAAGAGAAGACTAGGGTGGTGCATGTGGTATATTAGGCAGATGTTGAATCAGGGCTGGGATATGCACAGTCTTTCCTCATCTTTGTCACTAGGGTACCATGACTCTTAGAGTAAATCATCTCACTTCTGTGGACCTCTTACTGTGCTTCATTTGTTCAGTCATTGATCAAATATCTATGGAGAGACAGCAGTGTGTCCAGGCACACGTACTGGAATCTAGGTACTAGAGAAGGACTTAAGACATGGTCCCTGTTCTCAAATGGACCTTGGGACTTACAACCTACTAGGAGGAGAGGCAGGCATGAAGACTTAATTATAATGCAGAGTGAAAAGTGATATAAATAGTGCTTGAGACACACACACACACACACACACACACACACACACAGTACTTTGCTCACTACAGAAAACATTGGTAAAGTCTGTCTGGAGCAGGGAAGGCTTTATTAAAGACATGACAATTGAATTAAGCCGTGAAGATGAGAAAGGACCATGTCTTATTCATCTTTGTATTAACACAGTGCCTAACACACAGTAGATGCTCAGTAGTGGATTAGATACTGAGTCACAAGCCTGAATTGTTCTGAAGACCCCTTTCTTCCTATGTGTCATGTAACAGCTCCTCCAACTCTGTCAAACACAGTTCAAGCCATAATCTACTCTCAGCATCAGCACACCAGATGGTGAAAAGCAGAGGCTCCGAAGTTAGTCTTCTTGGTTTCAGTTCCTCTCTCTATCACTTATTGGCTCTTTGGCCTTGGACAGGTTACTTAACTTCTCCTTGCCTCAGTTTCCACATCTATAAAAGGAGAATAATAATGGTACCTAGCATTAGTAAATGGAAAAAATTAACTGCAGAGCACTTAAGATGGGGACTAAGTTTTAAGGATAGTAATCACTTATTAGTTAGTAGCAATTTTTATTTTCATTTGCCCTAAGTTCATTTGTGTAATGCCGCCTCACAAACCCTCATTGTTACCTGCAAAAATAGTATTTACTGTATATATTGTGATTGACAGGGGACAAAAAGGGAAGATGGCTTATTTTAGGAAGCAAGTTACTTATTCATGGCCTGGTCTTGCTGTAAAGTACTGACCATAAGGTCCTGGTTAATGTCACAAGGAACTCACATGTGTTTTGCTAATTACAAATCATGCTTTTTGGCGGCCCTTTTAACTGTTAAAATGACCTCCAGATTCTGATTTTTCTTCACTCTTTATTAATAGTTAACAAATTGTTTTAATAGGTAGCAGGAGAGCCAAGTAAGCCCAAAGCGTTTAGAAAATGGCATGCGAATTAGTTGTAAACTGTTTCAGTAAACATTAAATGAGGGGCAATTACTTAAAGTGATTGCCTAAGTTTCAGTAAAGTATTTAAAAGAAAAATAGGTGCTTAATGCCGCTTTAATTATAAGGAACTCATTGGGGTAGCTTCACTTTATGGTTTTCCAAACCAGCTTAATTCATAACCTCACCCAGGGCATCTTTTAAAAATATGGATTCCTAACTTGCCCTTCCCCACTCAGACCTACTTATATGGGAGACCTGATACCTTGTTTTTAATAACTCAGGTGAATCTGATGATCAGGTAACTCTTCCTGTGTTGTCTGACTAAAAGTCTGCTTTAGAGTTTGCTTTTAACAATTGGAAAAAAAACACTTAAAGATACTAAAGTAGAACTGGTTATCAAGGGTTCATAGTGGTGAATATGGAATGAGAGTAGCTGAGAAAATGGAAGTTTGTGATGTTTAGATTGTCTTCCTAAACCATCAACATAGCAGCAAGACCATTTATTGGGCTATGGCGGGAAATGCTATACCTCGATCTGCTGCAAGTTGTTTTTATTTTAGATAGGTGAAGAGTGTGGATGTTGTCTGATAAGTGGGAGTGGTACATTTGTGAAGAGAGCTGCAAAAGAAATGCTGAGTACACTTTTGAAGAAAGGTGGCCTAACCACCTATTATTGGAAACAAATAGAAGCAGGCAGCTACGTTCTCAAGGTGTGTCCAGCCAAGAATATAGATGCTGAGATGCAAAGAACAGTCAGGTTGAATAGGTGTCCATAGTAGCTGTCGCAACTTTACAGATGCATTCACTTTGGTAAGAACTGCTGAATACTTTCCATCCTCCACCCCACCAACGATGGCACAGACCTAAACGGTTTTCTAAAACACACACCTGGTTTTGTTGCTTCCTGCTTGAAGCCCTCAATACTTCCCTATTGGTACTATAGGATTAAAGTCTAAGTGCTTTATCAAAGTATATAGGGCCATTCACCATTTATCTCATATCTGTTTTTATAGTTTTATCTTTCTTCTTTTACCACATTTTCATGCTCTGTGCTCCAGCCACACTGAACTGTAAGGCTTCCAAAATAAGTTAAGGAAAAAAACATTCTGTTATAGCCCTTAGAGCATGTTGCCTAGTAGGGGTTCAGTACACAGTAGGTGCTTAATGAGTTTATTGGATAAATGACTACATCAACAATACTTAACACAAGTACTGTAATTATCTGTTTACATGTGGGTTTTTCCCTTTTGGCATGTGAGCCAACTCAGAGCTCTAAAGTGTGTGCACAGTTTAAGGCACATTGAAGACACTCATTACAAATGTCTGACTGAATCAATAGTCTGATTGGATCACAGATTATAGGTACTTTCCACATTTATGGTCAGACCTTAGTTATCCATGCTGTTGAAGGGAGCTTGGATAAGCTAAATTTATTAAATAATAATGTGTTTAATTTTCTTGGAATTTGAGAAATTATCAAGCCAAACATGACTATCTGAATCTTGAAAGACTGGAAATTTGGCTGACTTTCTAGGTACCTCCCTTCCCCATGGAATTTTTTTTACTTTGCTCTCTAGTCTATGTCCAACAGCATCAAACCTAAGGCTCACAAATATCATAGATTTAGGCTTCAAAATCGCTCTCTCAACAGTTCACACCTCTCCAAGTGGGGAAGACAAGTCAGTGTTGTGAACTGTATAAGACTTTGGCTCGAGTGGGGTTTCCAAGGCAGACAAAAATAGGCAAGTGGTATTGAGTAGTCATTATATTATTTTATCACCGTCCGTTTAGTCATGATGAGGAGCTAAAAGGAATGGATGACAGCTGGCCATAGTCAGCTGGATGCACACGGAGCCATGCAAAGCCGTGGTGCAGACGCTGAGTTAGACTTTCTTCAACGGAGGCCAAGAAGACTTCCTGCTCAGACGAGGCTCCAGATGCTTCCAGGGCCAGGGGCATGAGGCAGAGTATAAACATATGGACCCGAAGCATCACTTTTACTTGGATATTTGGAAAGAAACATTCTTTAGCCGAAACCGGTTTGGCTCAGTGGATAGAGCGTCGGCCTGCGGACTGAAAGGTCCCGGGTTCGATTCCGGTCAAGGGCATGTACCTGGGTTGCGGGCACATCCCCAGTGGGAGATGTGCAGGAGGCAGCTGATCGATGTTTCTCTCTCATCGATGTTTCTAACTCTCTATCTCTCTCCCTTCCTCTCTGTAAAAAATCAATAAAATATATTTTAAAAAAAAAAAAAAAAAAAAAAAAAAAAAAAAAAGAAACATTCTTTAAATAATAAAATAAACATAGAACTATGGTTTTGAAATATAAAATCCATGAAAATCTTTAAAGTTTAAGAACAAATCTTGGAGATTTATAGAGATTATTTTGAGGCTCGGTGGATGCCTCAACTATCCCCTCAGATTAAAAACGTGAATAATGTGCACATTAGCTAATGGATTGGTTTGTCACTTGGAAGATTTAATGACTGTGCCATAGACATTTTCAATTACAGCACATATTTAAAGGACAAAGCCCTGGAAAGTCATAGTTTTTTTTTTTTTTTTTTACTTCATTCCTGTGGACTGTGAAATTCTCTCTCACCACTTCTTGGGCATAAAAGACGGTGGTACAATCGTCATCTTCAGTTGTTGCATGGGAAACCGATTAGGACCCAAAGCTTCTGAGAGAGAGAGGGAAGCCTTCCTGCTTTTGAGAACAACTTAAATCAGGAACTGCTTTATCTAGAGTCAGTTGGAGGTAGCACACTGCTGGCAGCTCCAAACCATTTCAAAAAACAAAAGTTATGGTTATTAATTTTTGAAGCCACAAAAGCATGAATCAACATTATAGCCATTGTCAGTATCTCAGTAGGAACTGGCTTCAACTGAACTGTGGCAGCAAAATAAACATTTGCAGATTGTTTTGACAGAATGTCTTCCACTGGGCTTCAATTTATTCACCAGCAGCCTTACTTTTGAAACATTGTTGTTGCACTCTAAGTAGAGAAGAAAATCCTCCTGCTGAACATTTCTGGACCTCAGCAAATAACTCTATTTGCAAGCATTTGAAATGCAGTTCTGCAAATGTTTTCAGAAAGAACTGAATGCAGTTGCTAAGGGATGAGCCTCTAAACATCTGCTTGACATATTTCACTGTTGTGCAGATTAGGAAAATGGATTCATAAAGCAAAGTGGCTAGCTGGTCACCATGGTGGTACTGGACATTTTAAGATACAGGTCACATCTCTGTTTAAGCTCTCTAGACAGTTCTGTAAAATGGAGAGGTACTTTTTCAGCTAATGTACTGAATTATTGTAAGCACTTATTGACCCTTGACTGTTAGATAGTCTTAAATTAAAATTATAATAATGTAATAATGTTCCTTGGCTAATTTTTATGGGATATATATATATCCTCTAAGATTTTTTGTGTTGATGTACTGTTTGTTAGTTGATTTTATTCTTATTTTATTCTTATTTTCCAATGTACACCCATCACTGAAGATTGGGTACATGCAAAATCCTAGATTATTCCCTGAAATGATGTCTTTTTTATGTTTTGGAAATTGTCTGATGAATCTGAAGAGAATAATTTTCTGAAGCATTTACATCCATTTTATACAAAACTCGGCTTGTGTGTTTGTATGCATTTCATCTACCTCTTAAACAGATCTGCAGTCCCCAAAGTTAAAACTGACAAGTTTATAGACTAAGTTGTTTGAGCTCTGGAATGAATTTAGACAGCTCTTAAAGCCATTTATAATCAGAGGAAAATAAACTTAAGGAATAGAATGGACGGCTTGTTGAAAAGTGAGGGAATAATGGCTGAGCCCCAAGCTTAGTGTAGACACTTAGTTTAGCTCTCATTAGAGGGCACTTGGTAATGTAGAGCTTTGGTTATTTAAAGAGAAAAATAAACATTATTATCAAGATTTCAACACGCCTCACTTTCAAAGAGTTCAAGTCAGTGGCCAGATATGTTTTTGAGATAAGGAGCATGGGCTCTTGGAGGGTGCCCTTATTCAGAAATATGGTAGAGATAGAAACGAGGGGGGAGCGCACTAGAATAAAAAGCATGGACGTCATGGTCACCCAAGTCGGTATGACTGCATTCAAAGTCTGGAGCTCCTCATTACTAGATTTGTGATCTGGGTAATGTATGTGGCCTCCTTGAGCATGTTTCATTTGTGGATCTAGAGCTAATAATCCTTAGGTTATAGGAGTGTTTCCAATCAAGTGTCCTAACTAATGCAAACATTACAGTTTAAACTGCTTGGCTGGAGAAAATGAAAGCAAGCTGAAGACCATCTTCAATAAGCCCCATATTAGTAGTCATCTCTTGAAAAGGCATGCATGTGGTGAATGGGGAATGAAACCTTGTGACAGTGGGAAAGAGAAGTATAAATTGTGGAAGAAAATAGTTTGCTTGTATGTGATTATATCCCCAAAGAGATGATAAGCCAAGTTATTGTACTCACAGTCTTTGAGCATTTTATTTATTTATTCATTTAAAAAAATTTATCTTTATTGTTGAAAGTATTACAGCTGCCCTTTTTTTCTCCCATTGACCCCCTTCATCCTATTCCTGCCTTCCCCAGGCCTTCTTTGAACATTTTAAATAGCAATAAGTCGATAGAAGAGAAACTCACACCTGAAATGAGCTTGATTTCAACATGTGAAAGAAGAGATTTTTTGGGGAACTCAGTTTCAAATATACTAATTTCATAGGCAAATTAGCCAATTGTTATTCGTGGCAGGACATCCCATGCAAGCATTTCAGAAAAATTTTAATTGTAGTTGATGTTTCTGAAGTGAATTCTTGGACATAGCCGTCTATATAATTTTGATGAATCACTCCATAGGAGAAAATTTAGTATCAACTGATTCAATGTGCAAATAATAAAATGTTAATAGTTAGGTATATTTTATATTAGTGGCCAAAAAAAAAACCAACACACATTAGAAGCTGACTTTTAGAATTTTGTTTAGGGGATTTATTTAGCTGAGATCACAAGGAACTATTAGATGTCATTTTTGGGTGTGTTTTAGATGAATATAATGTTATAAAAGCTGGGCATTGGTCAGTTTCTCTTTGAGTATACAAGGAAGAAGTTCTGAGTTTATTTAATAACTATAATTTCATGTAAAACAGTGATGAAAATTGTAAAAATATTTGAGCTCTTGTTTAGAAAATTTAAGACTTTCTTTTAGGAACACGGTTAAGAACTGATTTACACATTTTATTTTAACATGAGTTTTATTCTGTAGTACAGAATCACACGTCCGGAAATCTCTTCTCAACAAGAGTAGAAACTAGGTGGGCATATCTTAGGGTATAACAATTTTAACATGTGTCTATTTTGGGCACAGCTCAGAGATAACCAATGTTGTTTAATATTCATTGAGTATCTCTTGGGTTGCTGATTGTATATTTCTTTTTAAGACAGATATTACTTGAAGAGAAAAAGAGGTGATTGTCAGTAAAACCTGTAAATCAAAACTTGTGCTATTCACAGATAATTTTCATATTTATTTCAGTAAGTCACCCTTGTGTGTAACTTAGTTCTTTCACCACATATTCTTTTTATCTGTGAACCTTTCTGTCTTCGGAAATTCTCATCCTTATTCACATGCTTTATTCTTCCAGGGAAGTCTCAGTTTTTAATTACCTTAAATACTTAGTGCTTACTTAGGTCTCTGGAGTTGATTATGTGCCTTTACCTCGTAAGGTTACTTTGAGGGTTATTTTCGATGCCACAATTGAGAAATTCATTGAAAAAGGAAGAGTAAATATATTCATTCATTGTGCAACTTCTTTCTGTAGCTGGTGTCTAAGTACTACTAGTTAGTGCTCACTACATATCTTTAACTGAAAAACAGTGTAAATAAAAGATGTGAATATTGCTAAGGATTAGTTTTCCCTCCAGGAATGCCTAGGTCAGTTGTTTCAGTCATGGCATTTGAATATCTGTTGGTATTGCTTCTCAAAGGAAAGATAAGAACAAAAACTGACAGAACCAATAGTGCATTAGTTATCATCTATATAATAAAAGCCTAAGTGACCGGTATGCAGAACAACCAGAATGACCAGTTGCAATGATGTGCCCTAACTACCAGGGGGCAGATACTCAATGCAGGAGCTGCCCCCTGGTGGTCAGTGCACTCCTATAGGGGGAGCGCCACTCAGCCAGAAGCCGGGCTCATGGCTGGCGAGTGCAGCAGTGGTGGCAGGAGCCTCTCCTGCCTCCATAGCAGCGCTAAGGAACAGCGAGCTGAGCGGTAAGGAGTGAGGGGTCCTGGATTGTGAGAGGGCGCAGGCCAGGCTGAGGGATGCGCGCCCCCCCCCCCCCCCCCCCCCCAGTGCATGAATTTCATTCACCAGGCCTTTAGTTTAATATAATAGCACTGTCTTGTATTTATGAGTATACTAGAGGTCCGATGCACGAAAGTCATGCATGGGTAGGGTCTCTAGGCCTGGCTGGCAATCAGGACCAATTGTGGGGTGACTAGTAGGGCAATTGGGGGTCCCCCCACTGGCACCCGCCTTGGCTGGCCTGGCGCCGCCCTCTCACCGGCCTCACCGCCTGCCATTGCCGCCAGTTGCCTCCCTCTGTGGGGCGACTGGCAGAGTGACTTGGGGCCCTGCTGACACCCACCTTGGCTGGCCTGGGGCATGCAGGCTGGGGGCAGCTCCTGCATTGAGCGTCTGCCCCCTGGTGGTCAGTACATGCCATAGTTACTGGTCATTCCACCGGTCATTCTGCCGTTTGGTCGATTTGCATATTAGGCTTTTATTATATAGGATTTTTGTAAGCCAGAAGATCAGAACTCAATTTCACCATCCATAGGTGTGCCTTGTAATCTCTTCACTTTTCTTATTGTTATTCTATGCAAACCAGATGCAGAAGCTGAGTCAGGGGTAAAGGAGCATTGACTCAGAGTTGAAGCTGAGCATGGGATCTTGGTCTTATAATTCTGACTGCATCACTCTATCTATAACTACTGTTTACTCAGGGTTGTGTTGTCACTAGATAGGAGAGCATGTGCAGAACCCCAGGTGAACACTACTTCTTAAGCTATAAAGATCCATTTCCCCTGAGGATGTGAGAACCAGCTGCATTGCACAAACACGACATTGGTCCCTTGCAGAAATTTTGCCGACATATCAGCCAGGTTTGGAGGATCTTTGGTATCTTATAGGAGTCCTTCCTAAAACTTTTTGAGAACCCCTTATCCATCACACCCCCAAACAACAGTACTTCCTTAATTCATTTTCACATTATTAGACAACTTGAGTATTAATCTATATATATAAAAGCCTAAGCATCCGAACAACCAGAATGACCAGAACGACTGGTCGCTATGATGCGCACTGACCACCAGGGGACAGACGCTGAACTCTGGAGCTGCCCCCTGGTGGTCAGTGCGCTCCCACAGTGGGAGCGCCGCTCAGCTGACTGACCCATCCCAGCAGTCCACCAGCCCGGTGGCAGCCACTCCCTCCCTCAGAACTCCTGCAGGTTCAATCTCTGGAGACGGGCCAGGCACTGATGGCCCAGCACCACCAGCATGATCCCTTCAGTGCTGCTGGCCTCCTGGAAGTCAGCCTGGGGCACCATGGCTGCTTCCCCTCCCTAGATGCTCTGCAAGGAAGAAACAATATAAAAGTGGCCGCCAGGTGCCTCTTCAACACCCAGTGCAAATGTCAGCAGGGCGGATCTGGATCCCGGGCAGCAAGGGTGTCCCACCACCTGCCCAGAAGGCCGATCTCGTCCTGGCCCCCCTCACCGCCCTCGGGACCCCACCCGTGCATAAATTCGTACACTGGGCCTCTAATGTTTTATATTTACCTTGACCTTTGTGTCCTATTGAGTCATCTACATGTCAACATTGGGTTGCTTTTATCTCAATTTACCCTAGCTTCTCACTTGGTAACTTGATCTCGATTCTCCCTTTGGTCCCTTTAAGTTTGCTGTTAATATTTTTTTGGCTTTGGCATTTGTACCTTGACTTTCTCCTGGATTTTGGCTTATCTAGTCTTTCAGACTCTGAGCATCTTCCATAGCCTTAGTAGGAGTTCCCTGTCTCATTTTTCATATTCCTCTGATTCTGAATCCCACCTATCCCACATAAGGAAGGTGTCAGAGGGATTCGAACAGTTTTCAAGTGAATGTCTAATGTTTACCTTATGAGATTTCTAAAGCATTTTATGAACACAGTTCTAGGAAAGACAGATCTGAGCTTATGTAGGTTTTAAAAATTGTGATAAATAGATAAATGTGTTTTTAAACTAGTTTTAACTGCTACATGATGGATCTAAAGAAGGAGTTATTTGAGAAGGCAAAGGAACTCTTAAGTTTTATGATTGATATTTAATTAATTGGAAATTCTGAACCCAATTAAGGAACAGCCATGCATTACACATCACCACAAGCGTTAGAAGTGAATACTACTTTCTCTTTTTGTTCTTTCTGAACAGGAAGCTGTTAATAATGAATCCTGAAGTGGCACTCACTTACCTCCCCGCTGGTGAATGGAGGTTTTCTCCAGATGATTTGAAGTGTTATACATCAGCTTTTAATACCAGGGATTAGGAAATGTTGGCTAGAAAGAGTATAGTGAAGCATATTGTTTTGAAAAAGGTGATTACTTTTATTGGCATTGCTCTGTGAAATACATGGATTGTTTCAGCACACTTGAATAGGAAATTGAAATCCCTAACCAGCCCACACATACTCTCTGATCCCTGGTTTCCATCAGCTTTGTGTGGTTTTGCTCCATGGATAATTTAGAAGGAAGTTTATTTCTGTCACAAATGATGCTCCTCTGCTCTAAATCATGGTTCTAAAAACTTAGCTGATCCCATTTTATTACTAGAGGCCCAATGCACGAAATTGGTGCATGGGTAGGGTCCCTAGGCTTGGCCGGTGATCAGGGTTGATCTGTGGGGCCCCTGCTGGCACCCACCTTGGCTGGCCTGGGGCCTGTGGGCTGGGGGCAGCCCCTGTGTTGAGCGTCTGCCCCCTGGTGGTCAGTGTGCATCATAGGGGCTGGTCATTCCACGAGTTGTTCAGATATTTGGTCGATTTCCATATTAGGCTTTTATTATATAGGATTGGAAATAATTTAGCAAGTTTCTGTTGATAATTTGGGAAGGTACTTAATGTAACAAAATCAGAACTTCACTTGTTTACTTTTTTCTCCCAAAGGCTTATGACCACCAACCAAACCTGGATTAAATGAAGTAGGGAAAATGATTACTCAGACTTGTAATCCAGATGCCATCTCTCAAGTAGTTGAACTGAGCCTTTACAAATGATCTTTCAGATTCTGGCCTGGTTTTGGGGTCTTGGACATGTGTTGCTGGTTGTTTTCCCTAATGCAGAGTTTTTTGGGTAGATAAAAAAAGCAAATGGAGCTGCCTGCTGTCTGAGAACAGCCAAACTATAAATATCAAGTAGGTAGTGTTGGAGGAACTGTTATATATTCTTTTCTTTGCTAAGAATGTAATTTAGCATTAGAGAGGTTGGGTGATCACTGCCACAATTTTGGACCTTTAACTCAGGTGGAAAAGAAGAAAAATTTTTTGTAGAATCTTAATGATGTTTTTGTATTATGTTGAGAGTTTTATCAAAATCTTTAGAGCGGTGATATATCTATGAGGAATATGGCTTTTTTTTTTTTTTTTAAACAAAGAACCAGTCCTTGTAATGTTTTCTTGATACATGTGGTTCCTACTCTCCCCTTTTAATATAATTTGAATCACATTTTTCAATATTTCTATCTAGAAAAAGATGGGTAGAACTTTTTGGCAATGTGGAGATGAAGTCGTCAGAAGTCCTCAAGGTTCTTTAACACTTGGTGCCTTTATATTCTTATGCATTTTGACAGAGAGTCTAGAGGAAGAAGGCTGTCTTTTGTATGTGAAGGCATCTAATGGCAGCATTAGCATGGTGGTTTTGACACTAATATTGGAGCATTAAATTTAGCTATTTTGTATAGAAGATCATTGCACTTGAGCAAAAGCTGGAGACTTTATTTTTGGAGTCCTGAAGATTTCCTAATGTTGATGAGAATCAGGTCTGACTTTAGAAACCTCAGGGTATAAATTGTGCTGATAATTGTTCTGAATTGAACCTGGAGAAAATGCTGATGTGTTCACTCTTAAGCAGAGTGATTCATCATAGAAACCTTATCACGGACAGCTCTGGCAGAGCAAAGCGAAGTGGAGTTAGAAATGAAAGGAAAATGGAAATGGGAGTTCTGACATACATTAGGAACTTTTAGGTCTTTTAGGAAGAGGCTGTTGGGTGGCCATATTCTTTTCCATCTTAATTAATGGGTGAGTTTCTGTTTGCAGAAAGCATCTTACCTTTCCATGCCACATGCAAGCAGCCCCTCACCCCTGTTCCCATTGTTCTGTGCTCATGGGATTATTTTTAGACCCGTGTGGCTGCCCAGTCTGCTAGCTTTCACAGTCATAGCCAGTCCTGTTACATGGTATTGTACTAGGGTTGTGACATTGCCATGCTGGGCCCTGGTGACAGTGTTTATAATGTGGTACCCTTTCCGGGTGGATTTTCAGATACAGGGCATCAACAATGGTATGGAGCCAAAAGGATGAGTAAGTGTGAAATGTCCATTAAAGTACCTGGGAGGAAGATGAATTGGAGGGTAGGAGGGGTGCAGGTTTGTGATATGCAACTGGGGATTCAGTTATTACTATTTCTGTGGGCCCATTTTTTTTTCTCTCCCAAAGGCTTATGACCACCAACCAAACCTGGATTAATTGAAATGGGGAAAATAATTAGTCAGCTCAGGCTGCCATAACAAAACACCATAGACTGGGTGGCTTAAACAACAGGAAATTATTTCTTACTGTTCTGGAGGCTAGGAAGGTGTAAGACCAAGGGGCCAGGTGATTTGGTTCCCTAGTGAGGGCTCACTTCTTGACTTGCAGGTGGAAGCCTTCTCACTGTGTCCTCACACAGTAGAGAAAAAGAGGAAACAAGCTCTGGTATCTTCACTTATAAAGAGCACCAATCCCGTCATGAGGGCCCCACCCTCATGAGTTCATCTAAACCTAAATACCCATCAAGGGCCCCATCTTTAAATGCTATCTCATTAAGGATTAGAGTTTTTCTATATGAATTTGGGGGCGGGGAGAGAATTCAGTCCATAATTGTTACTCATTAGGCCATCATTGAGGTTGCTAAAACCCAAAATGACTGATTTGAATTTTATATCTCTCTGATAGAGATTCTTGAAATATTGAAATAATATTAACAATATAATTAATATAATTAAATACTTAATAAAAGAATCAACAGGCCAAAAAAAACTTTGAGCCAATGTCTTCTCAATACAGCATGCCCTGGAATTTTATAGACAAAATTTATTTGACTGCTAGTCCATAATTGGGACTGCTTTTTTGTGAATGGCTTAGTAGCATTACAACCCCCCCCCCCCCCCCCCCCCCCCCCGCCACCCCACTCACACACATTAATGTCACTGACAGCCTAGTTTTAATTTTTCCACCCCTCGGATTGACAGAGATTATGAAGGAGGAAGATAGAATTAATTGGGGGGAATTTAAGGGCTATCACCTTTTTATTCTAAAGAATTCTGAGTATTTTATACAGATTACCTGAGTCCTGATAACTTCTTTGTGATGTAAACATAGGTAAGATTCTTTTTCAACATTTTGAAGATGAAGGGCTAAGGCACAGATATTTCCCAAAAATGTCTCAGCAGGTTCCAGTTTTTATTACCTCTTGCTAGCTGAAATTGAATTTATTCTGCTCCTAAGTAAGATAGTTGGGTAGTGTTCTGAAATCCAGGATCTTAGTGTTGTTGACTCCTTATAGCTGAATAATAATGGCACAGTACATTAAGTATAATTGTGTTAATTGACAGCTTTTCATATGTGGGAGTTTATTAATACATGGATGCCTAAGTATTTTTAAAATTATCTTATTTTAATGAATGCTGTTTTGCTTTCTTAGCTAATTTGAAAAGAAAAAGTAACCACCTAATTTACCGGTCTAGAATCTGCCAGCATGTAAATCAGTAATCATTTTCTGGATCTGTTGAGGTAGAGGTAGGTTAAAGCATGGAGAAAGGCTAGGTGACTTGTACAGATCACTCCAAGAAAACTAGAGGTCCATATAAACACATTCTTTGATACAAATTACTTTGAAGATGCTAATCTCTAACCTGTTAAAATAGAATCGTATCTGCATATATCAGGACTCTTTTGGTTGAAAGTGACAAAAAAAATCATCTCAGATTATTTTAAGCTAAAAGGGAATCATCACATATGGTTGAAAAGTAACTGACTTCAGGTCTGGCTGAATCTAGGTGCTTAAATGATGGCATTAGGAACCTGTGTCTACCTGGTTCTGAGTTCTTTCATGTTTATTCTCAGGCAGGCTCTTCCCTTAGGTTGCAAGATGACCATCTGCACTCAAAGCTTTTGTTTTACTGTCTTAACACCTTAGCATAAAGTGAAAATGTATTTACTGGAAGTTGCACCAAAAGGCTGATACTTACTTCCTCTGATTGGCCTGGATTAGGTAAAGTATCCACTCAACAATGAATTGCTGTGGCCAAGAGTTATGATATCCTCATTGTTCAGACCTGTATTGCAGGGGCTGAAATCAGCCTCAGTGAACTTACAAGTATAAAGATGGTTCTGCAAAAGAAAATTGGAGGCTGTTGTCAGAAAAAGAGTTTAGGTTGCCGAGTGGGCAGGAGTAACAGATAGTTACCACAATGCGTTTGTGTTTTAAAGATTTATATGTATGTGAAACTTTACTCAGTTATTTCTCATTTCTTATAGTTATGAATACGACAATGAAGTTTGAGGATTTCATATGTATATTTAAGTGTATTTCTAGAGTACTACAGTGGTGTAATAATTAGATAAATTGTGGAAGTTTTAACAACCATGATGTCAACCTACAAACTATATCTCAGAATGAAGAAGGGAAATGAACACTTAAAATTATAACTATGTAAATACGTTGGTGATAGCGCATTAATAACGTAAAGAGATAAAGTTATTTCTTTTTATACTTTGGTTTGAGAGCTCAGAGTTTACCAAATGGTGGACTTTGTCGGGAGAAAATACAAGATCCAGAAATCCTCATTTAACCCACAGGAGGAAATTTGCATATAAACTTGCCATGCTCAGTATGAATTGTTCATTATGATCATTATTTCTATTAAAAACAATTTTTCTTGGTAGCCTGCAGGGTGGCCACAGTGGGATGCTTCCAAGACCGAAAATAAAAGGGCACAGCACAAGGTGCCTTTGTGTGGTTAATGAACCACATGCTCAGTTATTACTTTAGGACTATTTCATATGCCATTGTGATTTCTGTCTCTTCTGAAATCCAGTACATTTATGTCTGTGCTGTTCATGTGGCAATCTGACCCCTTATTTGTTTTTGTTTTTAAATGAGATTATTCATTAGAGTGTGATGGCTAAGAAATGGGCTTGGAAATAATATGGGTAGGTTTGAGGTCAGATCACTTGTGTGATCCCTTAACCTTTTAACACTCAGTTTCCCCATCTGTACTATAAGAATAATATCAGAGGAGTATAATAGTAGGTATTTCATAGGCTCAACAATACCTGATACAGTGTAACCATTCAAAAGTGTTAGTGATTGCACATTACATGTTTATTCATGCCATTTTTCCTATTGTTATTTGTTATCTTACCTTCTACGAGTTCCTTGAGGACAGAGAACTTAAAAATAGTTTATGTTCTTTCAAAAAACACTGTAGTATATTGCACCCACTAAAAATTAGTAAATATTAAGTTGCAAAGTAAAAGTATAGAACTATAGATACTTCAATTACTGCTAGGCCTCAGGGTTTCCATTTTGTCACACCATCTCGTTTTCCTACTGCGTTTACAAAGAGGCAGAGGAAAGAAGCAGAGAAATATTTCTTGTGATAAACTGGGGCAGAATGTATATTATTTATTTTTTAACTCATTGTCTTATTCATTCTGTTATCCATTCTTTTTTGTGTAACTTCACTGTGCATTAAGTAGGCACCAAGAATAGTTGGAGTAAGGGATGAACCAGATGGTTGGCTTAGTCAAGGTGCAAAGACGAAGTACAGCACTGAATACCACACAAAGCAGTGGGTACTAAATGTCTTCATAGAAATGCAGATTACATGTTGTGGTCCCTGGGGGAGGTGCTTGCATCAAGCAGAGAAAATAGCTTGCCTGAAGTTGTTTATTCTGTTATTTGTAGCTTCCTCAGCATAGAATGGTGACTGTATTTTGGTCTTGGTAAAGCGAATGCAAAGATGGATTAAGGCAGGGGTGGGCAAACTTTTTGACTCGAGGGCCACAGTGGTTCTTAAACTGGACCGGAGGGCCGGAACAAAAGCATGGATGGAGTGTTTGTGTGAACTAATATAAATTCAAAGTAAACATCATTACATAAAAGGGTATGGTCTTTTTTAGTTTTATTCATTTCAAACGTGCCGGATACGGCCCGCGGGCGGGCCGTAGTTTGCCCACGGCTGGATTAAGGGGAAGGGTAGAATAGGGCAGTTTTTAAAAGAGATATTTCTCATTTCAGAGCTCTGTACGCTTCCTTGGGCAAATGGTTATGTTTTTATGTACTTGGAAATGTCTAAGGTTTATTAAGCCATTTCTAATTCATTACTATTCAAAGTGGCTATTAGGTGCATGGTACTAGGCCTGTCTTTGAGAGGAAAGTGCATAAAACACAGACCCTGTCTTCCAGGATCTTGGGGATCTAGTTGGAAAGTCATACCTACAAAAGTTAGGTAATCATGTGCAAACTGCATAAGTATTTGTTGGTGCTAAATAAGTAATTTAGACACAAAGTATTATTATGGTTTGACTGAAGGAGAGACTCACCTTTCTGTGAATGGTTAATATAAGTTCTTGGAAAAGATAGAATTTTCAACTGGAGCTTAGCAATTGAGTCAGAGTTAGAGAGGAGAGGGAAGGATAATCTAGACAGGAAAAATGAAAACGATCTGAAAATGAGCAGGTATAGTCTGTCACAAGACACTTCGGGGTGTGGGAGACAAGGTTGGACACACAAATTGGGGCCAGAGTGACATGAAAGGCAATCGGAGAGTAGACTGTCTTCTAGCCGGCTTGGTGGAGAGGATTCGGCTCATTACCCTCTCTGACTGAGGGACAGTGGCTGCTCTGAGGCCAGTCAAGTTCAGGCTCAGCAGGAAAGAGCGTGGTGACGTGTGAGTGATGTCTTCCGTAGGTGCTGGTGGTGGGAGTGGAGTGCACAGCATTCCTGCCACATATCTGCCTTTCTTCTTGTCAGCAACAGGAATTTTGGAGCCCTAAGTCTTCCCAAACTTTTCAGACCATCACATTGTTATCCTGTAGGTGGACACTGGTCAGTGGTAATCACATTGATGTAGGACCCTCCAGGAAATTCTACAGCTACTAAACAAGCAAATCCTCCCAAAACAAAACATTTTAACAAGAGAACAGAATAAAAAAGAAAAAAAAAAATCAAGGCAGAGGCTTTATCCACAGGGCTTCTGTTCTGACAAATGCGATAGGATAAATTTGAAGTTTCTTTCTCTTCCCTCATTTCCCCCCTCCCTGTCACTCTTTCTCATTTTCCTCCAGGTTTTCTTTTAGGATGAAACTAGGTTAGTTATTTCTTAGAATCAGAATCTTTTCATCTGTAATGCAAGTTGATTTTCTGATGTCCCCCTCGCCCCCAGTTACTGAAGTGAAACTGTAAGGATTTCATTATTTTCCCCTGTTCTTTTATTGGCTGCTTCCCAGAATGTAGGTTATCTTTGTGTTCTCATTACTGAAGCTACTTAATTCGCTGAAGTAAGTAACACATGCAGAACTGGTGCCTTTTTTTCTTCCCTACCTTACATATTTTCCACATGTAGGGGCTCTGAAGGCCAGTATCTGTGAGAGCTTTCTTTCTTAGAAGCTAGGCAGATTTTACTAATAAGGACCAGCAACTTTTTAAATGAATTAAAGCCTTCTATTTAATGACTATGTAATGATGATCATCATCCCACTTTTCAGATAGGGAACTTGAGACTCAGAAAGGTTAATTAATTTGTCTTAAGTCACACAACAAATAAGTAACAGAGTTTGCATTCAAACTCTGGCAGTTTGGCTCCAGTATACTTTTAATCTCAATGAGATGCTGTGTCTTGTGTTTAGCCCATTTACCCATTGGATCAAAAGTTATGGGGCCCTATCCTGTTTGGCTCAATGGATAGAGCATCAGCCTGCAGACTGAAAGGTCCCAGGTTCAATTCAGGTCAAGGGCACATGCCTGGGTTGCGGGCTCAATCCCCAGTAGGGGGCGTGCAGAAGGCAGCCAATCAATGATTCTCATCATTGATGTTTCAATCTCTCTCTCCCTCTCCCTTCCTCTCTCTGAAATCAATAAAAATATATTTTAAAAAAGTTATGGGAACAAATGAATTCTTGATGCACTTCATTAGGGGGACTCTTGTTCTGCTTATCTTTGTGTTAAGAATAATGCTAGGGCTCTGGCTGGGGTAGCTCACTGATTGGACTGTGGGCCCTGGCACCAGTGGGTTTCTGGTTCATTCCCGTGCCCCTTTTGAGGCATGTGCAGAAGGCAACCAAATGATGTTTCTCTCTCACACCAATGTTTCTCCCCCCCTCTCCCTTCTCTCTAAAAATCAATGGAAAAAATATCCTTGGGTGAGGATTAACAACAACAAAAAAGATGTTAGAAATTGGGAAGGGTATTTTGCTGGCCACAGAAGATGCCCCTCCCGTAGGTGGATATTTACAGTACAATTGTTGTGGCTTCCTATGTGCTTCTAATTCCTAGGAAGCTTAGGAGAGCAACTGGGGAAAGGAATTTACTGAATAGCAAGCTACTTTATGACACATGATTTTGGAATTTTATTCCAAAGGGGTTGTTATATTGGTTGCTTAAAGGCTGTATTTAATTAATAAGACAACTTAAGAAAGGTGCTTAGCCACATGCAAATGAATGAAACTGAATTAGTTTGTCCCCATGTGCAAAACCTAATTCAAAATGTATCAAAGACCTAAATATAAGACCCAAAACAGTAAGTTACATAAAATAAAATATAGGTACCAAACTTATGGACCTTGGTCATAGAGAACATTTTATGAACTTGACTCCAAAGGCAAGGGAAGTAAAGGCAAAAGTAAATGAATGGGACTATACCAAACTAAAAAGCTTCTGCACAGCAAAAGAAACTAACAACAAAACAAAGAGGCAGCCAACAAGATGGGAGATGATATTTTCAAACAGTAGCTCCAACAAAGGTTTAATTTCCAAAATATATAAAGAACTCATAAAGCTCAACACCAAACAAACAAACCACCCAATCAAAAAGTGGGCAGAGGATCTGAAAATACAACTCTCCCAAGAAGATATATGAACAGCCAATAGATATATGAAAGGATGTTCAACCTCACTGGCAGTTAGAGAAATGCAAATCAAAACTACAATGAGATACCCACTCACACCTGTTAGAATGGCCATTATCAACAGGACAAGCAATAACAAGTGTTGGACAGGTTGTGGGGAAAAAAGGAAACCCTCATTCACTGCTGGTGGGAATGTAGACTGGTACAACCACTGTGGAAAGCAGTCTGGTGATTCCTCAGAAAATTATGAATGGAGCTACTATACGACCCAGCAATCCCTCTTCTGGGTATATACCGAAAAACTTGAAGTCATTTACTTGCAAAGATATATGAAAACTTGACGTCATTTACTTGAAGAGATATATGCTCCCCTATGTTCCTTGCAGCATTATTCATGGTGGAAACAACCAGGTGTCCTGCGATAGAGGACTGCATAAGGAAAACGTGGTACATATGTGCAGTGGAATACTACTCAGCCGTAAGAAAGGCTGAAATAGCACCATTTGTAACAACATGGATGGATCTTGAGAACATTATGCTAGGTCAGTGGTCGGCACACTGTGGCTCGTGAGCCACATGCGGCTCTTTGGCCCCTTGAGTGTGGCTCTTTCACAAAATACCGACTTCTGCGCATGGGCCACGAAGTTTCAATCGCACTGTACGTGTGCGCCCCGCACGTGGTATTTTGTGGAAGAGCCACACTCAAGGGGCCAAAGAGCCGCATGTGGCTGACGAGCCGCAGTGTGCCGACCACGGTGCTAGGTGAAACAAGTCAGACAGGAAAAGCTAAGAATATATGATTTCACTCATATGTGGGATATAAAACTGAAGCTCGTGAACATAAGCAGCAGTGTGGTGGTCACCAGAGGGAAGGGAGTGGGGGAGAAGGGGAGCCTAATATATGGTGATGAGAAGATTTGACTTTGGGTGGTGGGCACGATGCAATATACAGATCTTCTAACATAGAAACCCACATCTGAAACCTATATGTTCATGTTGGCCAATGTTACCCCAATACATTTAATAAATAAATTTTTAAAAAAGAAAGGGAAAGGTGCTTAGATACAGTGCTTAGAGAGGACGACCAGAGATATTGTTGCATCCTTCTTCCAGTCCACTTTGCAGAAGTCTCAGGTGAATTGCTGTCTGATAAGCAGTGAGTTGTGTTTTCCTGGCTGGAGAACACCAGACTACAGAGTAATGTCTGTGGATTCGAGCAGAGCAGAGATGCGTGCTGTCTGTGCAGGAGCTTCTGTTCTTTAAGCAGGAGAAACATTGACTCTTCCGTTGGAGGTTGGGACAAACCCACATCACCTCTTTCAGAAATTCAGAAATTGACAAAAGTTGATTCTCTAAACATAGACTTGTCCCTTCTAAAAGCTGGTTCTAACTCAGGGATCTTTGAAGTTGAATGTTGATGAAAATCAATCAAATTTGTCAGTCAGTTGTAGAACCACTGTGATCAATAACTACATCACCAGCAATGTGAACACTATTCTCCTCAGAAGTATTGCCCAGATTCCAAATGCTGCCTGTCATGTTTAAACACCACCCCCCTTTTTTTTGTGCTGTCCCCGATCCTCCATAAAAATAACACACATTCTATTTCTTGACTGGAAAAGCATTGCAAATGTTTTTGCACAAATTCTGGAGCTTTAGATATTTTTCTACCAGAGATGTTAAGAAATTTTAAAGCCCCTTTTTTCTAATTACAGAAGTAAAACATCTTGTATCCTGTGCTAATATGTGTTCAATTACCTTATGTTTTAAAATTGATTTTTACAGAGAGAGGAAGGGAGAGAGAGAGAGAAACATCGATCGGTTGTCTCCCAACCTAGGTATGTGCCCTAACTGGGAATTGGTATATAGGACTGTGTTCTAACCCAACTGAGTCACCCAGCCATGGGTTAGTTACCTTATTTTAATGTTTTGCAAACACACTTCATAAATATTTTTTGCTTGCTGTTTAATTTAATTAATTGGCTAATTAATTAATGTTTGCTTCCCCTTCTACCATGTAACCTTGATAACAACAGGGATCTTTTTGTCAAGTTCTTCACTTAATTTAGAGTCTGAAGCAAAGTCTATTAGAACATAGATAACATTCAGTAAATACTGATGAATGAATACATGAATGACTGTGCACACTTCAGAATTAATAGATAAATAAAAGGAAGAAAATAAACATTTGAAAGATGTATATACAAGCATCCTTGCTTTTGCAGGACTGTAAAACTGACTATGCATGCTGAAGGTATGCAAAACAATCCTAATAATCAATGAGAAGAGTTACTATTGTTCTTTGACTTTTAAAAAATTTGCCAAATCATTAAACTCTGTCTTGCTTTTGGTTATAAAGGCATAGGGAAATAAAAAAGTAGTAAAACTAATATTTATTTAGTACATGCTAATTTTTAGAAACATTAAGATGAAAGGGGGTGATTCCTTTGTAAAATCTCATCAGAAGTAGTTTGAATAGTACTTGCTTTCTTGATATTGTACAACTAATGAAATGGAATGAGCATCTTTTCTATGCCCAAATTGTCATAATCCTTCCTAATTTGAATCAGCTTCCAACATTTTATCCTCTGTGCTTTCCATGTCAAGAAATGTCTGTGAGAGTTTCTTTAATGTTAAGTGGTTTTTTGTTTGTTTGTTTTTTGCCAGCACCACTTCCTCTGGGACATTGTTGTCATTTTGTTACAACCACTTTCCTGTTTGTGTTGACCAGTATGCCTTCACTGAGTTCCTCCAGTAGAAAACTAGTCTCTCCAATGGTCAGTGGCAGCATTGTCTGTCTACGTGCCCATGACCAGCGAGATCTTCTATGCCTCCATTTACATTTGACTACAGATTTCACTTCCGGTGTTATCACGTTTTGTTTCTGTGCAGTTCTTTCATCTTTGTTGGCCAACTCTCTCTTTTGAGTATCCATATTGTATGAATTTATCACAGGGAGATAAGAAGGCAACACAACCACACAGTATGCTTTTGGTACATGAACTGGATAACAAATGTGTAGTAACTAATCACTGACAGACTTTGAAAGATGCACTGTGATTGGTCACTGATCAAGATGCACATATGTTATTTACATAGTCATTAATTGTGGACTAAAGAGGTAGCAGTGAAGTTTGTACTTTATGTAATTGCTCACAGTTCATATACCATGCTAACTAAAATTTGTACTGTGTAGTTAGGGGAAATTTAACTAAACTGTGAAATTTCACACACATTGGAACCAAGCAAAGTGAGGACTCCCTTAATTCCAGGCTATTTTATGTACATGTGTGTATTTTTTTCTTCACTAAAGTGGAATCACTTTATGTATATGAATTGACAATTTTATTTGTTTATTTAATATTATGTATATACATAAAAAACCAATAATCTTAACTTCATGTTTTATGACTATATGGTATTTTATTTTATTTTTAAATATATTTTCATTGATTTCAGAGAGGAAGGGAGAGGGAGAGAGAGATAGAAACATCATTGATGAGAGACAATCATTGATTAGCTGCCTCCTTCATGCTCCCTACTGGGGATCAAACCCACAATCTGGGCATGTGCCCTGACCAGGAATCGAACTGTGACTTTCTGGTTCATAGTTCAGTTCTTAACCACTGAGAATCACTGGCTGGGCAACTACATGGTATTTTATTGAACAGTTGTGTTATAGTTTATTTAATCAATCTTCCTTTTTTGGACATTTTGGCTTTTCTATTTTTCTTAATTATAAAATTGTGGTGATCACCTGTAGCTAAGTCTTTGAGATAACGATGCTATTTATTTGAAATGAATGTCTTTCTAATGATCGAATTGCTGGCTCACTGGACTCATATACTTAAAAATTTTTTTTTTATTGATTTCAGAGAGAAAGGGAGAGGGAGAGAGAGAGATAGAAACATCAATGATTAGAGAGAATCATTGATCAGCCACCTCCTACACACCCCCTACTGGGGATTGAGCCTGAAACCAGGCATGTGCCCTGATCAGGAATGGAACCATGACCTCCCCATTCACAGGTCAGTGCTCACCTGCTGAGCCATACCAACAGGGCTCGACACATACACTTCTAAGACATTTCCATATCATTCCAAATTTCCCTTCAGAGAGTGATGCTTCCTGTTAGGCTCCTATCAGTGATATAAATTTCCTAAATCATTGCTGATATTAGACATTATCATTCCTTTTCATTTTTGCCATTTTTATTAGGTAAAAAACATTTTAATAATTAGTTTTGAATACTAGTTAGGTTGAATATTTTTGTGAGTTTATTTGAGTAAATACATTTTGAGCTATGAAATTTTATTCTTGTTCTCTTTATAATAGTTTTCAGATGGTATGGTTTTTTTTTTTTAGGTTATTTGAGTACATACATTTTTACACACACACGCACACAAAACAAACACACACACATATATATTGTTGTACCTGAACTACATTCATATGTACATACCATTCTTAGTTTTACCTTGGGATTATAAAGAATATCTGTGGGCCTTAGGTTTGTAACATAGCCATCAGTTTCCAAATGCTATCCTTTAAAAAAAAGAGAGAAGAAGAAGGGGAACATAACCCATGACCTGGAGGAGATGCTAGTTAATTTTTTATTATGTTATTTTCAGGAGATGGGGTCAAAAGGAGCTAGTAGGGCATTCAATTATGTGCTTGAGTGTGTTGGAAATCCCTCCCCGCTCAGGTGTACAATATTTTACTTGGGCTTGTTTTTCAAGTGCATTGAAGTGTGACTAAATATTTTTGGTGCTCCATTATGTAAAGAAGAGGCCCATCTTGTTAAATATTCCTTCATCAACTTGGTAGTTAGCCTGTAAGGACATGGGCGTTAGGCATCGGGCAGAGGGAAGGTAGGCGGGAGGCGGGCACCTGGGCTAAACTGAGGATAGGGGTGCTCCGTTGTCTCCTCCCACTGTTGTAGAAAAGTGATTGGATCAAGCTTGTTTCTGTCTAATCATTTTGGATGGCTCATAAATGGGGAAGGAGAGAAAGTCATGAGGTTGGACCTCAGCTCATCTGAGGGCTAAAGGTTCTTTGTCACACACCACACAGAACTGGAGCGCTGTCCTTCCCGGGAGTAGTGGAGAGCTGAGATACAGTTTAGAACCAAAGGAAGAGAGAAGAGCTTTGGTTTCTTTTTGTCTCGAGGTTGAGGATAAGCAAGGAAGATGTCCACTGAAGATGTGGAAGGGAAGCCCAGCAGCTTTGGGGACGGAGGAAGAGCTCAGAGCTACACGTTCCTCAGGGTGGTGCAGCCAGTGTTTAACCGCAGTATTTTCACTTCTGCAGTCTCTCCCGCCGCAGAGCGAATCCGATTCATCTTGGGCGAGGAGGATGACAGCCCAGCACCCCCTCAGCTCTTCACCGAACTGGATGAGCTGCTGTCCGTGGATGGGCAGGAGATGGAGTGGAAGGAGACAGCGAGGTGAGGCACGGTGGATGTTGCAGTACTGACCTGGGGGAACAAGGGTGGGCAAGAGAGTTGAGTGTGAATGAGCACCTTTTTCTAACCTCAGCACTTTGAATAACCGATGAGCATGATGTTGGCTGGGTTAGGGAATTAAACAGTTTTTCTCTTCTCTTTCTCATTGACGTGATGCTGGACACCCTTTATTGTACTGCTAGAGCATCGTTTCACTGATCCGTGTTGCTATAATTTTAACCCTTACGAGGAATTAATAGTAAATCTCCATCCATATACTACTTATTAGTGAAATATTTTAAAGATAAACTCAAGTACCCAAACATGATAGTGTAAGAGATATGTGCCCTCACTCTCCGCATGTCAAAATACCTTGTGAGATGATGTTTGATTTATTACCCATTCCCTGTTAGGGATGGAGGTTGCAAAGGCAGTAACTGGTACCAACAAACTTGCTATTATTCCAAGTAAAAACCTCTCATCTTTTTAAATATCCAGTGAAAGTAAGTAGAAGGTTCACCCGAACTTAGAGTTTAGAGACCTGAGTTCTATTTCAAACTCTGTAGCCTGTTAGCTCAAAATAGTTTCTCAGAACTTTGATTTCATTATCAATAGAGTAGATAATAATGCCTACTCCATATAACATGTATTCTATATAAGATATGTAACATATGTAAATATAATATTATACAATATATGTCTGATTATTTTATATAAACACACATGTGTGTATATAATGAAATTCTTTGTAAATTGTTAAAGCACTGCATAAATATCCAAGTTTTTATTAATTTCATGATAGCAGAGCTTTTCTTTCTATATATAGATTTAGTTATATATTCCACTCTAAATCTTTGATGACATATAACATTTACATAAGATAAAGACTGATATAATGCAGTTGTTGGTCTCTCATTGCCATCATTACATGGAGAGTCAGTATATTTCACTTTCTTAAACAGAATTATGTTAAGATATGCCTTTTATAGTCTGTAATTTAGTTAAAACCAATTAAATTGAACCAGTGTGTTTTGAATGCCCAGTATAGGTCAGGTACTATTTTCGGTATTGGGAATGCAGAAGTAAATATTTTTATTATTTGCTCTTTTAGGGCCTCTTTTCATGATATAATCATTGTCTCTTATTCCCATTCTCAGTACCAATAACCTGGATATATAAAGTCGTCCATAAAGTAGTTCATAAAACATCCTGCAAAAGGAGGCTTTTGAAGCAAAAACTTTTCTTAGTACCTGCATTTCATTCTTTCTTTACCTTCTTTCTGACAGAAAAAGAATGAGAGTTGTACTGGTACAATCTGAATTAAGTGTTGGGGAGATTTTGGTTTAGCCTTGGCTCTGTGTTAACTAGCTGTTTAACTTCGGGCGAGTCATGTAGTCATGTCATCTTCCTGAGTTTGAGTTTTCTATTCTATCAAATGAGGGTCATATTGGGTTACATCCTCTCTAACATCATGCAATTTTAGAGCTCTAAAATTCCATCCATGCTGTATATTGGTATAGTCATCTGTGATTAGAAGACATATTTGACTCTTACTTTTATCTTAAAATTCTGTGAGAGTACTTTATATAGATTAGAATTCAGATATAGCACCCTGTTTTTCTTTCAGTCAAGTGAAGACTACACTTTATTTTCTATGACCCCTGGTCCCAGAAATGTGGAGAGATCACAGTTCACTTATAGGTAATAAAATGTTGAGAGAGGTGGACATCGTATTTTCCTTTAAGGTTGTTAAAGATTAAGATGTACTTGATACTGTATTATCTATAAAGACTTTATTTCCTTGGAAGCATATGTGTCATTTTGATGATGCCCTTGGTTCCTGGGAGATTGGACTTCTGGAGAAGGGGTGGGAGTATGCCAGGTATCAGAGGGAAGCTGTCCAGGAAGATACATACTTACATGTAATCAACACCCTATGACTTCTCCTATATAGGACTTGCCACAGTTACTGTTAACTATTAATTAATCATATATATGATATTATTGTTTTGGTTTTATCTCCCTCATTACACTAATTCATATGAAGGCAGGGATCACCATGTCTGTGTTTTACTACTGTATTCCCAGTTCCTTGCTATACATAATAGGTCAGTAATATTTGTTGAGTGTGATTAGTTGAGAACTGATTGCTTTATAAACAACTGTTCTACATATACTTTCTTAGAAGTCTTACTGGATCAAAATTGGAGTTCTGTGATAATCCATCCCTGATTGATAGATAGCTATAGACCCAGGGTACCAAGCACATTATTGAGAAAGCCCAGAAGAGGACTTGTGTTTGATGTTTCAAACTATTTCATCAATATACTGATGCCATCTGCTTTTAGTTCTCTAGCCCATACTTCTTGTCTCATTTGACTGAAAACAAATGGTTGGCCCAGCTGGTGTGGGTCAGTGGTTGAGTGTCAATCTATGAACCAGTCATGGTTCTATTTCTGGTCAGGGCCCATGCCTCCTGGGTTGTGGGCTTGATCCCCACTGTGGGGTGTGCTGAGGCAGCCGATCAATGATTCTCATCATTGATGTTTTTATCTCTCTCTCGCTCTCCCTTCCTCTCTGAAATCAATAAAAATATATTAAAAAAAACTACACAAATGGTTGGATGGCTAATGAGCATCTCAAAATAACATGTCTAGAATGAAGCTTCTGATTCATTTACTTCAGATAAGCTCCTCCTACAGAGTTCCTCACTACAATGAAAAACTCCATTTTTGTAGCTGCTCAAGCCAGAAACATAGTAGTCTTCCTGGACTCCTGTCTTTCTCTATACCCCTTACTTAATCCTTTGGCAAATCCTATCTATTTATCCTCAAAGATATTCAGATATTCAGAATCTCACCATTTCTTATATTCAGTATTGCCATAACCTGGTCCAAGCCACCATTATCTTGCAAATGCTTCTTAACTAGTCCACCTCCGTGCACTTGTCCCGCTCTTACCTTCCTCATGAATCGTCCAGCATGATCTCTTTGACCTCATCTGCTTCTTCTGTTCCTCTTGTTCGATCTGCTTGCACCTCACTGGCCAGTCATGCTTCTGTGTCAGGGATTTTGCATTTGCTGTTCCCTCTGTCTGAAATGCTCTCCCAGCCACATCCCCACGGTTATCTACATGTGGCTCATTTTCTCACCTCCTTCAGGTCATTATTCAGATCTGACCTTCTCAGCGACTGCCCTTTCTAAAGTGGAAACATCCCCCCAACGCTCTATCCCCCGTGCCCCATAGTTTTTATCTTTAGCACTTACCAGCATTTAGCATTTTACATCTATTGTTATTTTCTCTTCCTAATAAAATTAAAGCCCCCTGAAGGCAGGAATTTTTGGTTGTTTTGTTCACCACTCTGCTTCCAGTGCCTACAACTACCTGGTACACAGTCTACAATCAAGACATCTGTGCTAAGAGAACTAGTGGAGAAATAGGACCTTGATTCTTAGTTTACTGCTCCACCTAAATCCTGTTGGGAAGTTTTGAGGTCATTGTGCCTCCAGAAATTATTCAGGTTTTCAGTAACTTCTACTTCCTGTATGTTTGCAATAATTTGACTGCCATTTATGATGTCCAGTTTCCAGACATGATCGGGGTTCTTTTTCCCATGAAAAGCTCTCAAATCTACCAGACCAATAAAAGTGTTGTGCTTAGAGGGAATTCACTTTATATATGAAAGTGCAGCATGGGTATTTTTGTGGCTAACTTATAAAATTAAGAAACCCCAATTGACAGATTATTTATTCCATAGAGAACTAACCTACCAGACTTCTTCAGCTTAATATAGTTTCTACTGTTCATATCCCCTACCCATTTTAATACTCTCCCTTTTAATATTCTATACTTTTTACTTGACTAATGATTTGATAGCACCAAGAATATCCTACATTGAGTGTCAGAGTTACTGTAGTTTCAGTCCTGTTTCAGGAACTTCAAGTTAGCTCTGTCTCAAAAAGTAAGGAGGAGGATTTCAGTAGTAGGAAAAATATCCCCCTTTAAGTTGTGGGATTCACAGTAGTCATGTAAAACTATGAACAAGGGAAGCTTTTATTTATATGAAATTTGAAGTGTAGCCAGTTCTACCACCTTCATTTTTCACATCTTTCCCCTGCTCTTCCCTTTCCTAACAGTTAGAACTTTAAATTTTTACTGGCTCTTCCAACAGAGTTCAAGTTAAAGATTGTTCAAAAGGTGGCATGATGAGACCTAAGAAGACTACATGGTCAGTGGAATGCAGAGAGCACTATGTGTTTTTTTTCTTCTTCTTTCAATACAAGGCTTTCATTGTATCTTTATAATATAGCAAACATCTTTATAATATCACAAACAAGTGTGACAAATCATTCGGCATCTTGGTGTTTCTATAGCTGGACAACTTAGATCTTATTCATCAGCCTACTGAACTGGTCCTTTTTCGGAATCATAGATACTATCCAAGAATTTTCTGATATCCTTGTTTTTCACTGTTGTGGCTTGCTGAATCAAAGCAGCTGAATTTGATACAAGTTCAATGTCATTTCCTTCAAGAATCAACTCATCTTTCTGGGCTTGAGATACTGAACAAGCAATGCCTAACTTCATCTGAACTCTGCGAATGTATTTTCGCCCAAGAAATTTCTAATTTCAAGAAGAGAACCATCCTCCTTAATAATGATGTTGATGGGGAAGTGAGTTTACACAGACCTCATCTTGTAACGGAAGCCCAATTTAACACCCCTGATCATGTTCTGTACATGACTGCGGATCGTGTGAACTGTGGCCAATTCCTTTCTATTTCCCCCACCATTTGTCAACCCAGAGTCTCTTCTTTTTCTTTCCTAGGAGACTGATATCTACATTGATGTAGTTGAAGTCCCTCTGCAGGGTGCCTCTGGGGCCCTTCACAATAACTGTGCATCCCTTCAGAGTGATGTCCACATTTTCTGGGATGTCCACAGTCTGATTGCTGAGAATGGTATTCATCCTCACAGCAGATGTGTCAAAAAGCGAGAGCACTGTGTTTTAAAGAGTACTCCTAAGTGTTGGGCCATTAGAATACTGACATGTAGCAGTAATTGTAATGAAATATTTGATATTAGGGAAGAAGCCCATGTTCCTCATTAAGAATTTCTAGGAGCTAGGTTTTAGCTAATGGACTCATGAAACAAACTAGTAAAGAATAAGTCATGGTCCAGCTTTGGTGACGGCCCCATCACCAAACTCTGTTTCTTTGAGTCAGTAATAACTCTGCAGAAATCGTTGTTGGCTTTCACTTTTATTTCAGTGACTGCTCAAATGGGCAATGTTGTAAGTGATGAATGTTACAAGAAACTGTGTTAAAGTTCACTCCCCCAGTGTCTCAGTGGGTAAAAAGGAAAGGCATCACAAGTTTCAGCAAATGAACAAGCCAACAAAGGGAAAGGGTATTGGTGTTTCCCTTGTGTTGGGAGTGCACACAGGAGCACCCACTCGTTCCAGTTTGCCCTGCAGACTGACCTACGTACCTCTGGAGAATCTGATTTCAGGGCCTGGCCATCAAACAGAGCCACGTGCACTGATCCTGGGGCCCTGGAGAGAAACCGCTCCCTTCCCAATTGACATTGACTTTGCTTTGCAAAATTCCATTGGAGACCAGGTTTATTGTTTCTGTAAGAAAAAGGCTGAAGGAAAGGGAATTTAATCACTTTATAATTTGATGTAGTTACAGCATACAGATAATTTCATATAAATATGCATAAGTATAACTTTATATACTTTTTATACATACACTTAAATTTTATAACAACATGCATAGAACTTTTGCAATAACTTTCACAGTTGCTCTAGAAATTTAAGCATTCTCCTTAAAAACATCATTTATCCCAGATACACACTAGCACTGGCTTTTTTTATGTGATGAGGCAATTACTAGTTAGCAAGAAATTTTATTATCATTTTAATAGTTTTATGAAGTTGGACTATAATCTAAGGCAAAGGTCATGTCAATTTTCCGTAGTAAAACTGGCATATTTTTAAGTTAGAGGTCTTGTCTTTTCTTAATTATATTCGATCATATGATTGGAAAATTGCAAAATTCAGTGATTCCCAGTGAGTTTTCTATTTCTTCACCAAATGAGTTGAGTTCTGTTGTTTGGCAGTCACTCAGAGTGTGTTAAACTGCAGTGTGTTTTATCATTGTTCTTCTAAGACCTTGGAATAAATAAACTTCACCTAATAAACTCCTCTTCCAAGGTTACAAGTTTTGTAATTGCAAGCATTTAAAAAGCCAACTTCTGAAAATAATTTTCCTATAACATGTCAAGTACTAGGCAGAAGAAAAAGTGAGAGACTCATTGCAGATACACGATTATTCATATCTACTATGAAGGGTAGATGGTGGCTTTTAGTACATTTAACAGGAAGAACATCTATTTTTTACCATTGTAATTACATGGTACTGAAGCACCTTTACAAATCCACTGGCTGAACTTTGGTACCTTGGCCTTAGTCTTTTCCTTAATGGGTTCTATTTGAGTTGAGTAGTTTTCAGTTTTTGTTGTTTTTTCAAATTTGTCCTTGATATGTGAGGAGGATGGACATAGCATGTGTAGTTTCTAGAATGAAACTCCCTGCCAATAATCTGTTTAAATGGTAAACTTAGTTGATGCCTGAAAGCATACCTTGGAAGTACCTTGAACAATCAATTCCTTGAACAATTAGAGCAATACATTTTAAAGGAATTTAATAGTCCTTATTCCAGAGTTTCCCTTATGCTGTTAGCTGTGCTAGGATTTGACATTATCAGAACATTCAATATTTACTGAACTCAAAATGAAATAGATGCTAAACTGAACTATGAGATAATACATATCCCCTGAGAATGTGGATTCTAAGGAGCTGGCTAGTTTGAGACTGCATTTCATTCCTCTACTAGAGGCTGGTGCATGAAATCCGTGCACTATGGAGGCGGGGGGTCCCTCAGCCTGGCCTGTGCCCTCTTGGAATCCAGAACCCCTCAGGGGATGTCCAACTGCCGGCTTAGGTCTGATGCCCCCTGCTCTCACCAGCCGTGAGTCTGGCTTCTGGCTTAGCGGCACTCCCACAGGGGAGCACACTGACCACCAGGGGACTGCTCCTGCGTTGAGCATATGCCCCCTGGTGGTCAGTGCATGTCATAGCAACTGGTTGTTCCACAGTTTGGTTGATTTGCATATTAGGGTTTTATTATATAGAATTGTTATATCTTGACTTAAAGACCTGGTGTCCTCTAGGAAGGTGAGTAATGCTATTCCATAAATCCAAGCTAGTTAAGATTTATGATTTTTAAATATACTTTAAAAACTTGTTCAAAGTCATATTGAAGTCCAGTGTGACTGCCTATAATATACACTATGGAGAGGAATGAAATAAAAGATCAAACACAGAAGAATGCAGAGGTTTTACTCCTTTAAAAATTTTTAAAATTTAACTTATACTGTTCAAATAATTGAGGATGATAATAAAATAGAGCCATTGTCACATGCTGTATGTAAGTGAGGCTTAGTTTTCTCTCAAGAAATTGTTTTGGCAATATAAATTTATGGCAGATGGTAAAGAGGGGGACTCATTTAGTAAAGATTAGCCGGAATTGAAGGCTGTATAAAACACTCCCCTTCACTGAATTTCTAGCTGACTCATGTCATTCATCTTGGGCTTAAATTCTATGGTCAAAGATTCTATTCCTCAACTAATAAGAATACTTTTAGGAATAAAAATAAGGAGTCACTACAGTCTTTAAAGATGACATGATTTTATGTAACCCTGTCTTGGTTTCATACACTATATAATCTTCTAACCTCTACAGTCTTATCTTGAGTAATAACTTATAACATCAAATGTAAATGTGACTCACATAATAGTTGCCAACAAACATGGTTAGAGATTCTGTCAGCAAGCATGAAAAGATAATATACCTAAAGTTAACCAATGTAATATGCTCCATGAAATGATTACTCTCAAAATAACCCCAATTACCTTTTATTGTTTTGGCAAATTATACGAGTATGATGTAAAATTGTCATTATTCTCTTACTTCTATTTCTGTGGTTCTAATACCAGCCAAAGTGAAGAACTAAATTACACATACACAGACACACACAAGAATATTAAGGGTCTTTGGTTTTTTCTTGGGATGTTTTGCAATTACTTTGTAGAGATAACCAAGGTCCAGTTCTGAAGGTTTAAAACTGGTGGTGCTGTTGGTTTTTTAACTTGCGAGGAAAGCCTGTAAAAAGTCTCCACTGCCTACATATTTTGGGATATAGGGGAAAGGAGGAGGGTCTTAGAATTAAGGGTGAGGTTAGGAAGAAGGTTGCCATTGACAAGTGGGAGTTTGTTGGGTGGGAGAGGCTTACTGAGAGGGGTAATGGAGGGAGACTTTTCAAATATGGCTAAAATACTTCTGAATCACATGAGTGTTAGGCTTGCTTAAAATTCTAAATTTTCTATGACACTGTGGCTGATCTCTTGATCTCTTTTCCCTCCTGGGTCTGCTAATGTGTTTTTTCCTTCCTCTGGGGGTGGTGAGCGGTCTATAAATAATATCTTATGTAGAGCTTCCTCTGATCTCTGCCCTTTGTTCTCATGTTTAGTGAGCTAGGTGAGCGTTTAGCTTTTCTAGGTAAACATTTTTCAATCATTAAACCTTTGGGTGAAGAATGTAGAAAAACAGTTTTTTATACCCCTCTGTTGATCTTTTTCAGTATCTTTTAGAAGGTTGAAGTGAGAGGAAAAAAAAGCATTTTTCTTTGGATCATGCTGAATAGCAAAATGATAATGCTTTCCCTTTTTATTTAATGTGTATTTTTAACCAGTGTATGAAGAGTCTATATGTGTAATATGTGGGACATAAAAACTGTCAAGTGTGTTTTGCTCTCATTTCCATTAAGCTTTTGGATATATATTACTAAGCTATCAAAATGTCTAGGAGTCTCAGAAAGAAGAAGCTCTGAAAGAGGGTTGTTTGTTCCATTGCTAAGGTTAATAGATCTGTTATAAGAAGAGGATGTGTTGTTCGTTGAGCTTGTGTATCTTTAAACACATGTGAAGCCAGATTTTAAGGAGGGAAGAGAGATCAGCTGAGAAATACATATTAAAGTAAGACATAGCAACACATGCTCACCCTCTTTAGGCATCAAAGGGGAATTTTATATTCATGTGACCACTTTACACCAAGTTTTTCAAATATTTAAGGTAAATATTGGGTTATAACTGATATTTCACCTTCTATAAATTTGCCTTGTGAATTCATAACAGAATTCACACAGTGGTGGCTATTTTTACCCATAGTAGGCTCTACCTGCATGGATAAATCTGTAATGCATATATTTCTACCTTATTTTAAAAAATTTAGTTAAATCATTCTTAAGGATTTTGTGGTTACTGATAGACAGATATAAAACCCTTGGTTCTGCCCTAACTGGTTTGGCTCAGTGGACACAGCACCGGCCTGTGGACTGAAAGGTCCCAGGTTCGATTCCAGTCAAGGGCATGTACCTTGGTTGCGGGCACATCCCCAGTAGGAGGTGTGCAGGAGGCAGCTGATCGATGTTTCTCTCTCAACAATGTTTCTAGTTCTCTATCCCTCTCCTTTCCTTTCTGTAAAAAATCAATAAAATATATTAAAACACACACACACACACACCCACCTTTGGTTCCTTTGGGTTTGTTTTCTTTCTCTCTAATATTAGGGAAAGGTGCAGACTACTGACTCTGTTTGGTGTATTTTTTAAAAAATTTATCTTTATTGTTGAAAGTATTACAGATGTCTTCTTTGTTTTTTCCCCATTGACTCCCTCTACCCTGCACCTGCCCCTCCCAGGCCTTCAACACACTATTGTCTATGTCAATGGGTTATGCATATAAGTTCCCTGGTTAACTCCCCCCCCCCCCCCAAAAAAATAAACAACAACAACAAAACCAAACAAAAACAAAAACTAATTAATGATATAAAAAGGTTTTAAGACTCTAGGAAAGGAGACATTTTGGTAGTGCTGATGGGGGTGGAAACAGAGGGGTTGATGTTGCCATGTCCAAGGTAAGTTAGAACGCTTTTAATTGCTATTGATGATTCTCATGTTCCTAGGTGGATTAAATTTGAAGAAAAAGTGGAAGAGGGTGGGGAGAGATGGAGCAAGCCCCACGTGGCCACATTATCCCTTCACAGCTTATTTGAGCTGAGGACGTGTATAGAGAAAGGATCCATCATGCTTGACAGGGAGGCTTCTTCTCTCCCACAGTTGGTGGGTAAGTATGTTGTTTTAAATTCCTATCATTTTTTCATTGTTCCCTACCTATTCACGAGTTTCCATCAATGCCGATGACTTCTAGTGTAAGCAGAGTTGAATATTCTAGAGCATTTATTCTCTCTCTTTTTATGTTATAAAACTAATAAGGTTTTTTGCAGAAAATTTGGAAAATACAGACATATATTGAGAAGAAAATTTAAAAAGTCATTCATTGCACCTAACATTTTGGTGTGTTTTCATCAGTTTTGTTTCTCAATCTTCTCTCTTAATGCTTTTTATTTTTTAATGTTATTTTATAAAAATTAATATTGTGATTATACTGTATGTATATGGATATGCATTTATTTCTGGGATTAATATTTTGAATGGAGTCCCCACCCAATTTTTGGTTATATTGGACTGGATGTCTGGATACTAGATTTCTAGAACTCTTTGACCTTAGACATTGAACTGCTCTGGGCCTCAGTTTTGTTGTCTGTACAATAGGGTTTAAATCCTCTGTAGGAAGGAAAACAGTCTAGTTCCTGGGTTGGGGCTGATTTCGTAGACGGAAGTCAAAGTTCTTTAGCTGTAGGTAGAGAAAAGTTGTGTGGACAAGAAGCCAGAAGAACCTTATGGGTTAGTGACTGAGTCAGATCAGGTTAGTTCTGAGTGTCATTTGAACAACCACCCGCAAGTCGGTAAACCTAATGGTGCAGGGCATCTTGGGCATCTTTTGCAATTAGAGTTGTGTAGTGAATGTTAACTCACCATGTAGAACACCTTGGGCACACATCACTACATTCCAGACAGTAATAATTGTTTTTATTTTCTAGCAGAACCAGACGTATGGCCTAAGTGGCCTTAATTACCCTTTAGATCTGGGTGTACTGAATAACAACATAAATGTGTTGCTCATTGAGCACACCTTCAAAAACAGGTGCAGGGGCTCTGCCTGTTATTCCTGGGAAAATTCCATAACCAGGTGACCATTGGACCTGTTTGGATACTACGCTTTCCCAAGGGGTCTTCAGGATGCCTACTTTGGGATTATGGGGAAGAGAATGTGGATCATGGCTCTACAGAAAGGGACTAGTGTAAAGTTTCTGTGTAATTTCAGATTGCTGCAAAAATTTCTTTGATTATCTTTAGACAAAAGGCTTGCCTATGACATCTGTGTCTTTACAGACACTGGGGAGGTTATAGCACTTACACTGGAAGAAAAGATTTGTTGTCAGATGAGGCATCTATCTAGCTGATGTATATGTATTCCATTCTTCTTCAGAGAGCTTGTTTGATTTGCAAAGAAACCCCATACTTTTCATGCATCTGACGTATTGAAGGTGCATGAGAAAGGAGAAAGACCAATGTGAAGATGCTGGGTGCACAGAATTACTGAGTTCATGCATTTATTCAGCAATGATGTGTAAGCTTCTGCAATGTGCCAGACACTGTTTCAGGCCCTGGAATTAGGTTTGCAAATCTACCACTTTGTAAATGGGATAAGTTACAAATCCATGTCTATGTAAGTAGTTAGAAGATAATGTAGGAAATACAGCTCTGTGTAGAATTTTTCGTATTTGACAAAGCAGATGAGGCTGAAATGGACATTTGATATATGAGGAGAGATCTGGGATTATTTTACCAAGGGAAAGTAGGGCCCATCTACAAAGACAGAAGCAAATGCAAAGGATGGTTTTCTAGGCAATTTGTTCCACTGGCTTTTTAAAAAAGTAAATTGAAATGTTACTTTCATGTTGTTTGGGTTTATTAAAAAAAAGATTTTTATCATTGAAACTTTTGTGGCTTTCAAATTCCATAGCTGAATGATGGTTACTTTAGCCAAGTGATTCTTTGAGGTAGATAAATGTAAGGATTTTTCTTTCTTCTTCTGCATCTCGGCAACAAGAATGTAAAATCAGAAACATTAGGATTCTAAATTGAATAAAGGCATTCACATTGTATGTTCTTTACTTTTACAATGAGGGATACGTCAGCTTTTCTCATAAAGCATCTTATGAATAAATTAGGATAGAACAATAAGTGATCTCAGTGATACAAATACAACTCATGCTTCAGTAGAAACAGAAACATGGAGAACAAAAACGTGTCTCCTAACAGAATAATTTGCATATTGACGATTTAAGGTTTTATAATTGCATAAGCACCTTACAGAGCTGAAAGCATCCTAAGCTGCCAGAATTGTTTCAAGTATCCTTCCTTAATGGCCTACTGGCACTACAATGCACTCTTAAACATACATGTGTATCACTCTTCACCCACTAACTTTTTCTCATTTATTTATTTATTTTTTAAATATATTTTATTGATTTTTTACAGAGAGGAAGGGAGAGGGATAGAGAGTTAGAAACATCGATGAGAGAGAAACATTGATCAGCAGCCTCCTGCACACTCCCTACTGGGGATATGCCCGCAACCAAGGTACATGCCCTTGACCGGAATCAAACCTGGGACCTTTGAGTCCGCAGGCTGATGCCCTATCCACTGAGCCAAACCGGTTAGGGCTCTTATTTATTAAAGTCTGCATGAGAGAGTATCTAAAAAAGTGTTATGGTTAGCAAAAATCAATCCAATTTTTGAGTGAGAACTGCAATCTCTGTATTCTTAGACTTTAAGAACTCACCTGGAGCAAAAATGTCTGCAATCAGATAAGTTGCAAAAATACATCAGAAATGCATACATGCAGGGCAAAATGGACTTTAGTAAATTGTGTCCTGGCAATGCATAGGCAGTCTAAGGGGAGAAGATGTGTGTGGTTTAAAGGTCACCAGAAAGGTTCCTGTATTCAAAAGAAAAAGTCTCACCATAGGCTTTTGTTACTGCCTGAAATGTCATCATTTGGAGATTTATTTCACCGAGCCCAGAGAGTCCTATATTAAAATCTACTGCTGTCTGACAAAGGTCCTATATTAATTCCATGAGACATAGAGTGGTGTTGTAGAAAGGATGGTGAGTTTACACTTGAAGAGGGTTTAATGAAAGTCTGCGTCTACTAGCCTGGATGACCGTGGGATGGACAAAGCAAGTTACTTAACTCTTTAGTGGTCTCAGTTTACTCCTCTGTAAAAGGAGGATGAAGGTGGACTTCTCAGGGTTTTTGTGAGAAGCAAATGAGGGTATCAGGTGTGATTATTATGTTCTTACATATCTATGTCAGCATACATGAGTTTATCCAAATCTTTCTCCCTGTCACCCAGCAGAGGGCTGAGTGTAGACTGAGTCAGGTAGATGTTCAGGGACTTCATGAGCAGGAGAAAAGATTCTGAAAGGTGTAGTGGATGGACCTGGAAATAATTAACAGCTTCTGTGCTGTGCCTAGATGTGATCAACAAAGGTGATGAAAGTTAAAGTGGAATTACATACTTGGACTTTCTGTAAGACTGTCTTTGGATATTCATCACCAGAAAGGGTCATCTTAGGAGCTTCTGTTCTTCCGCAACTAACCGACATTTTAGTTGAAGTAGAGGACACTCTCCCACATTATTCTGGAGCCTTGTTAGCCAGTGACCAGAGAGGTTCTGGTGTTTACTACATTTAAGGAAGGTTCTCCAAGCATTTTGTGTTCTCACTTTAATTTTCCATTACCTTTTGTTACCAACTGTGAACTTTTTCTCTAACCTCCATGCATTTATTTAAAAAATGGTCATTAAATTTTAAAATTAGACACTACTAGGTCACCTTGTACTATCATCAGTTAGGTTTGCTCTGCAGTCCCTGGGGCGAGCAGGCAGAGAGGGCAGGGGTGCATTCTGGAGCTGAAAATACAGAGAAACAAGACAGAAGCAAATAAAGAGGCAAAAACAAAACAAAACAAAACAAAAAAAACAATTCACAAGCAAAAGAAAGAAAAGAAAGGACCAGATTTGCAGGAGTGCGAGGAAAAGAACATATTTGAGAGAGTGTAACTGACTGAAAAGAAATACTTAAACATCTTCTGAAACAATCTAAACCTTGCAGAAAGTTAAAGAATATGAAGAGGGGAAAAGCCCTTATTTCATTTTATTTCATGTATTTATTTAGTTCTCACCCAAGGATATTTTTATTGGTAGAGAGAGAGAGAGAGAGAGAGAAGAGAGAGAAGAGAGAAATATGGATCAGTTGCCTCCTGTGTGCATCCTGACTGAGAATTGGACCTGCAACCTTTTGGTGCATGGGATGATGCTCCAACCAACTGAGCCACCCAGCCAAGGCCCTGATTTTATTTTAAATGACAGAAGATAGAATGGTAACTTGAAGAGTTATTGTCATTATTTGGTTATCAAAAAGTTATTCTCTTTTTAGCAGAGGATGGAGTTGTTTTGTCCTGAATTGAGTTGAGAATTATGTGCAGCTAAGTCTTAATTAAGATACATCTCCCCTCCACCCCATTTATCTCAACAAGTGAGAAGAAAAAGTAATAATAACAAGTGTGATTATATCAAAGAAACAATAGTAAGATTTTTATCCTTTTTTGCAATCCACCTGCTACTCCTTCTTAGTGGCATCTGATGCTTCGAGTTTGCAGGCATGAAGAAATCTGGTCATGAGCAGAGGGAGACCGTTTAAGCAGTTGTTCCTTGTCACATGTGCATAAAAAGAAATTCAGCCCAATTCTGATTCTCCTCAGAGCCTCTTCTTGTTTTTTTTTTTTTTTTTTTTAAATATATTGATTTTTTTTTACAGAGAGGAAGGGAGAGGGATAGAGAGTTAGAAACATCGATGAGAGAGAAACATCGATCAGCTGCCTCCTGCATACATCCTACTGGGTATGTGCCCGCAACCAAGGTACATGCCCTTGACCGGAATCAAACCTGGGACCTTTCAGTCCACAGGCTGACGTTCTAGCCACTGAGCCAAACCAGTTAGGGCAGATTATTTTAGTAGCTTTATTATTACTATCATCATAATTCTACATTTAAAGTGTCATTCACATATGAAGCAAGTACATTGGTATTTTCCTCCCCTCCTAAGTTAAAAAAAACTATGTCATTTCAGGTATTTTATTATGATGGGACATGGATTAGGAAAATGTAGCTCTATTTTAGGAGTTCTCATTTTATATTTAAAGGCGTTCCTGAGCTATGGCTGTGGGCAGATGTGTTAGTCGTTTTTTTTTCTTTTACATCTTTTATATTTTCAGAATAGTAATATATTTATGTTTTATCACAAATCTATGTTCATTTTTAAATAATCCAGAAAAATATAACACAAAAATCAAAATACCACAAATCTGATCCTGCAGAGCTGTCCTCCTGCAATTTTTCTGTACGTTTCCAGATAAGAAATTTATTTTACAAAACAGGATCATACTATTACACTTTAATCTGCCTTTTTCTAAACTCAAAAACCTAATACAGATTTTCTTTCCACCTCATTAATTAGAAATATAAACATCATTTTAATAGCTGCAAAATACTTAAAAATCTATTATTGGGCATTGAATTGCCTTTAAGATTTTATTGTAAAGAAAAGAAGTGACGCAGCTGGTGTGGCTCAGTGGTTGAGGGTTGACCTATGATCCAGGAAGTCACAGTTTGATTCCCGGTCAGGGCACACATCTGGCTTGTGGGCTCGATCCCCAGTGTGGCAGCCAATTAATGATTCTCTCCATCGTTGATGTTCCTATCTCTCCCTCTCTTTCCTCTCTGAAATCAATAAAAAGATATAAAAACGAAATAAATAAAGGTCACTCAGGACTGGGTCCCCAGACCTCAGCTTTAAAAAAAAAAAAAGTGAACATTTTTGTCCTCTTGTGAAATTGTTTCTTTAATATAGATTTCCAATGGTGACGTATTCAAAGGGCTTGAACATTTTATTATTATTTATTTATTTTTATTTTTTATATTTTATTGATTTTTTTTACAGAGAGGAAGGGAGAGGGATAGAGAGTTATAAACATCAATGAGAGAGAAACATCTATCAGCTGCCTCCTGTACACCTCCTACTGGGGATGTGCCCGCAACCAAGGTACATGCCCTTGACTGGAATCAAACCTGGGACCCTTCAGTCCCCAGGCCGATGCTCTATCCACTGAGCCAAACCAGTTAGGGTGGGCTTGAACATTTTAAAGGGTTTTGTTATGTGGCTGCGGGCGCCTTCAGGACAGGTTGTGCTAGTTACTACACTCATCATCGGTATATGGAATTGCCTGTTGCACACATCCTTCAGGTCATCGGGAATTCGCCTTTTACATTTTGCCACGTTAGTAGTTAACAGATACCTTGTAATTGGTTGCATTATAAAATTTGTTCAAATTGTCTGTTAGTTTTGGAGTTTACTAATGTCTTGGGTGTTTGTATTTCCTTTAAAAATGTCTCCTTTGGCTTTTTTTTTTTTTCTATTGCATGGCCATCTTTCTGTTGGTTTGCAGAAGCTCTGCATGTATCAATATTCTTTTTGGTTTAGAGCAGTGATGGCGAACCTTTTGAGCTTGGCGTGTCAGCATTTTGAAAAACCCTAACTTAACTCTGGTGCCGTGTCACATATAGAAATTTTTTCATATTTGCAACCATAGTAAAACAAAGACTTATATTTTTGATATTTATTTTATATATTTAAATATACATTTAAAAAAGAAAAATCAACCGAAAAAATGAGTTCGCGTGTCACCTCTGACACGCGTGTCATAGGTTCGCCATCACTGGTTTAGAGCTTCCTTTTCAAATAAAGAGAAGTATTGTGTGATATGGAAGAAAATCTAAACTCTGAGTCAGAAAACCTGGTTTTATTTTGGGGTATTTTGCCTGTAATTAGCTATGTCTGTGAACAAGTCTCTCTTGCCCAGTCTTTTCTCATCTGTGGAACAGGAGGTTGAACTTGACGCTCTCTGAGGTTCCTTGCAGCTCTGCTATCATGTAGGGTTGGCACATTCTTTCCCAATTGGTAACGTCTGTGGAGTTTTGACACTGAAGGCTTAATTTCAGTGTAGCTATGAGATGTTACTGCCCCCACTTTCCTTGAAAGGTTTTGTAGTTTATGCTCAAAGAGTTCCCTGCATGGTGGGCCATTTTTATGCAAACTTAATGAAAGGCATAAGCCGCACAGATGTTTTAACCTGTGTAACTGGTGATTTCCAGGCATTACTAACAGGGCTGGCTGTGCCTATGTAGGCTTGGTTTGAGATTACAAGGGAGGGCAAGAATAGAGGGAGGCCCTGCCAGGAAGGGTAGATAAGAAACCCTTTAATCCACAACCCTGGCATTAGAGTAGGAGTTTGATAACACTTGCAGCAGATATGCTGGGGCTGTTCGTTTATTTTTGTGGTTCCGCTGTAAACTGGGCTTTCCACATGGAACAAGACTTAAAGGGAAAGTAGAGGAGTTGTGTTTAGGAGCACCTAATTACTTTTGCTGTGGAGCAGAGGGTTCATTGCAATTACAGAATCAGTTCTGAGAGTTTGTTGAGCATGGTTTGCATAGCTAAAAATGTTCAGCGCTAAAGGCCATTGTCAAAGCAAAAATTCCGATGGGAGAGACTCTTCCTGCTTTGCCCAGGCTCCCTACCAAGTGGTCCAGCGTGATATGACACTTACGGCATCGGTGTAAGCACATGATGGAAAAATCTGGATTCTGCCTCTGTTTGGCTCCCAACTAGTTGATTGTACCCTGTGTAAATCATTAGTTTCTAGTGCTAGGCTGTGAGGCCAGGTCTGTGAGTGCTTGCTTTGTAAAGGTGAGCTGCTGAGAGGTGCAGTCATGCCCCAACCAACCCCCTTGAATATTCCTAACTTTACAAAAGGTTGGGAACCCTTGGTAGATACTGTTATCCTAACAGCTCTGGCCAATCCCCCCCCCCCCTTTATTTTATTTTATTTTATTTTTTCCCCATCACCATTTATCACTCCTAATACCCTCTTCCATCTCCTCCCTCACCCCCTGTCAACCACACTTGTCTGTGTCCATGAGTTTTTTCTGTTTTTTTTTCTTTTTTGCTCAATCCCTCCCCCTCTCCCCCACACCAGAGCCGTCTGCCTGCTCTCTATCTAGGAGTCTGTCTCTATTTTACTTGTTAGTTCAGTTTGTTCATTAGATTCCACATATGAGTGAAATCATATGGTGCTTGTCTTTCTCTGACTGGCTTAGTTCACGTAGCATAATGTTCTCTGGTTCTATGCATGCTGTCGCAAAGGGTACATTTTTCTTCCCTTTTTGCAGCCGAGTAGTATGGAGCTTTGTTTTCTTCTCCATTTTTGTAAACTGAGAACTTTGCCCAAGGGAAATATTGATATGTGCTAGCTGCACCCATGGACCTGAACGGGTGGGCATGGGGTGCATTGTTCTGGTTCTCTGCAGGGACAAAAACTCTACCTGCATATGCTGAGGTAGCGTCTGCCATTGCATGTCTTGCACAGATTCGCTGATGCTCTGTCCTGAGTCCTACTTTGGACAGAGGAAATGTCCAATTGTGATGTGACATTAGGATGGGGTGCACCAGGGTACATTTGTGCTGACTTGTGAGACAAAGGATTTCATATTTTTGAAAATTTTAAAATTTTTTATTTTTAAGTTACAGTTTATATTCACTGTTATTTTGTATTAGTTTCAGGTATATAGGATAGTGGTTAGACAGTCATATTAACCAAGTGTTTCCCCTGATATTTCCAGTACCCACCTGGTACCATACAAAGTTATCACGATATTATTGACTATATTTCCCTTGCCATACTTTACAGCCTAGTCACTATCTTATTTATGATTAGAGTAAAACTTGTCCTTCAGCAGAGCCACCCATGGAGCAATTTCTATGAAACACAGTCATCTTTTCTAGTGAAAATCATTCCTAAAATATGAACTAATAAAAAATTTAAATTTTTTTTGTAGTAAGAATAAGATATTAAAATTTCATAGAAAACTGTAGTCAGGTTATACCTTAAAATGACTAATGGGTTATATTGGATCTAAACAAGAATAGGCAACCCTTCTTAGATAGACTAAGGCATAATTTGTAGTTTAATTGTTTTTATTGGATTAATTGGTATTCAAATAGCCTGATATGGGGAAAGGCTTTGTTTTCCTTTACTGGGTCCCATTATAAAGAGAGTAGAACATAAGAATTTGAGGAACTATTTTAAAACATCAGAAATGTCACTACTTTAAATTTTGCATATTCTCTAAGTTTTTTTATATCATTTATATTGCTGGCACACTTGCTATGATAGAGTACATGAACTTTTCTAATCTTATCTTTTTTTCTTAATTGAAAAATGTAAATTGCTGATTTATGGTGTTACTCATAGAAGAATTGATTAATGTGAATTCACTATTAAGTGGGATTAAAAAAATGAACAAGAATTTTTCCTCTCCAAAAATATAATTAATACTGGAATATTTATAGCTCTTGCTAATGCCAATATTCCTGTACCTGTATCTCTACCCTTCTCCTAAGGTGGGAAGTTTGAAATTTGGAAAATAGTGTATTGATATTAAATTTGAGGATGACATCTCTAAAGTAAAAAAAAGGACTTCCTGGTCTTGTGACTGAGTTTTGTTTTTGTTTTGCTTTGTTTTTGTATCAGATATGATTGTTGACCATCAGATTGAGACAGGCCTTTTGAAACCCGACCTTAAGGATAAGGTGACCTACACTTTGCTCCGGAAGCATCGGCACCAAACCAAGAAATCCAACCTTCGATCCCTGGCTGACATTGGGAAGACAGTCTCCAGTGCAAGTAGAATGTTTGCCAGCCCTGATAATGGTAATGCAGGGCCGACTGTCTGCTGCTCTCTTTACCAGTCTCACCTTTCCTCCATCGCTTGTCATCTTTTGTTTAAGCCCCCTCTCCATATTTCTTCTTTGCTCAAGTTCATGTGCCACAGCCATTTCATAATGACACTTTTTATCCAGTTGGGCAGGTTTGCAGGCCTGTTGGAAAGATTTCGGTGGCTGTTGCAGGCTACAAATGCCAAGATGCCTTGCTTGCTGCATATACATCTATTCTGATGGACTGGGATGGTTTGGTAATAATGTTGTGATGAAACAACTGAGATGAATCAGCGAATGTATAGATTATTTTTTAAAATATATTTTATTGATTTTTTACAGAGAGGAAGGGAGAGAGATAGAGAGTTAGAAACATCGATCAGCTGCCTCCTGCACATCTCTTACTGGGGATGTGCCCACAACCCAGGTACATGCCCCTGACCGGAATCAAACCTGGGACCTTTCAGTCCACAGGCCGACGCTCTGTCCACTGAGCCAAACCGGTTTCGGTGAATGTGTAGATTATTGAGGACATCAAGGAGTATGCTTTCGACATGGTAGTTTGTCAGAATTAGGACAGACTCACACATGAATGCTCTGAGATCTCTTATAGTGAAGTATTTGCTTGGGATGTGAGCTGGTATCCAGCCTGTAGATGATCATTCATCAAAATAAGGCTCACTATTATCTTTCTACTGAAACACACAATCTGTTCTTTTGTTATATGATAATGATAGCTAAGGAGAATAATGATTCCAGGTGGGACATTAACCTCATTATATAGCAGTATGAAAGACTGTCTTATTCATATTCTGTTGCATTCACCAGAGTTTTCTGTAAGGGGTCTGTCTTCTGTGTCATTGTGTTTGTTTCACATGACTGTCATGATTGGATACAATCTGAGAAGGGAGAAGTTAATTTGTATGGAGCACTGAAAAATGAAGGCATGGTGGAAAGAGTTGCTGAGCATTGAGCTGGAAGAAGTAGGTTTCTCCCATCCACCCCCAGTCGTTTTTTAGTATTAAGAGAAATGAGTAGATAAGGGAGCTCCTAATTCACTGCCCTTAGCTACATTTTCAGAATAATATAAAACATGCTGTCATGGAAAAGGTGGGCTAAGTGAATTGTATAAACTGAATTCTAACTCAGCCACTCTGTTTCCGGAAATTTTAATATTTCTGACTGAATATTAAAATGAATGGTAGTCTGGAAGAAAGCTTACTATTAGCTATATTTTTTAACCATTCTAACCTTGTAGTTTCTCATGAGTGTTTAGTTCTTAAACAGACCCAAATAAAAAGTTGTTTTATTAAATGGCTTATTTTGTCAAAAATAAAACCAGTTAAAAATAAAATAATTTAAATAAAAATACTGCTTATAAAAAATCATTCACAAAAGAAATAAGATAATCTAGAACATTCCTACTACAATTTGATGGCCCTGCCATTACCTGGAATGTTACTGCTGACTGGAAATGTTTTGGTTTTTGTAGGTTTTTAAAAATTGTGTTTTTGGAGAGAGGCATTGTTTAGTGGCTGGAAATGGTATGGGATGAAGAAATTATTATAACTGATGTCACATATATTTCATTTTAAAAGCACCCCGTGTTTTTTAAATTGTGGCAATTAAAATAAATCCTGTCTTTCATATTTTTATTTATTATTCTTTCTCTGGCGTAAAATGAAATTCCATGATTTGGAGATTTTTTTTGTGTCATGAAGTTGGTGGTAGTATAAAGAAGCAAGAATATCGATATACTTGCAAAGAGAAGAGGAAAACGGGTATGACAGAGTGAGGGTGCCTTCTACCAGTGTGGTGTGATCTTCGTTTTCGTAGATGTGCAGGCAGCGTGGAATTAGGAACAGATGGGTCTTGGAGGCCAGCATCTTGTGCTTTGGGAGAAAGTATTTGGATGTGGAGTAACTAATGAGTTGATATCACTCATCGCTCAGTCTCTTATCCTATCAGTAGGTCTTTGTACTTCAGAGGAAAGTTGAAATTGCTCTTGTCACTCACCTTTTCTCTGGTGAAGGGCTATATAGCTGGGCAGAAAGCAAATAGGAAGGGCAGGCAGTTCTTCTCCTTTCTGGCTCTCCACTTACCCTAAAGCATGGGATTCAAGGAGGGCATTTTAAACATGTTATTATTGAGTGTTGTGTTACTTAACTCCTTTTAAATACCCAGAGGAAAGATTTGGCTTTGAGAAATTCTATAGTAATGAATTTCATGTGCTTCCAGGGTGGTACACTCTTACAAATGAACAGATGGCTACTTGTTGGTTTTCTAGAGGCCCTTAACTTACAAGTTTATACAGTTACCTTGATATTTTAGGGTTTAATTATGTAATATTTTTAATGTTATGAAATATTCCTAGGATAAATTTCTAAAAAAAGAATTATGGAACTCTTGCTGCTATTTTAATAAACCAGAATCTTATATTTATTGTAGTTAGAACTAGATTCTGATATCTTTATGTAAAACCTAGATAAACTTATCATAGTCTAGAAGATAGACTCAGTGACACTGTCAACTTTAGTTATAAGAGCAACAATGTAATTAGTAGCTGAAATTTATGAAGATACTGGAGAATCAGAAATTTTTTATTTTACAGTGATATACTGGAGCGACCTCTTGTCTACTAATAAGAGTCAGTTATCAGGAATTTTGTGACCTGGTTGTTATATACAGTTGTTAGTAAAAATTAAGTTATATAAACATATACTTAAATACTTATATTAAAAATGAAGGTAATAAAAACTCTAACTTTATTGCTTCCTACTTATTTTACTGCATTTTGCTATAGTCTATGCTCTTGAGCATTTTTACATCTACTGTGCCTGGATGGTAGCAATACTATAAAATGATATGCTATTGTGCACCTCTTCCCAACTCTGCATTTAGTGACTGATAGTATTCACACCAGATGAATCAGCAAAGGCTACAAATCAGGGCTAAGATTTATTGGTGATTGATTGTCTCTAGACTTAAAAAATGATGAAGAAAATGTTAATAATGCAGAGTCAACTTAAAAGTGTATGATGGCCATAGTTGCCTTAGTCACCTTGGCTGCTACAAGAAATCACCACAGACTGGGTGGCTTAACCAACTGCATTTATTTCTCACAGTTCTGGAGGCTTGGAAGGCTGAGATCAAAGTGCTGCCGATTTGGTATTTACTGAGGGCCCTCTTCTCGGCTTGTAGATGGCTGCCTTCTCACTGCATTTTCACCTGGCGGAGACAGATGACCTTTTTCCTGTCTTTCCTTATAAGGACACTAAATCCCATTCAAGATGACTCTGCCCTCATGACTTGTATACCACCCAAAGGCCCTAATATCATGACATTGGGGGGTTAGGATTTCAACAGGTGAATTTGGGGAGGATACAAATATTCAGTCCATAATAGCTGTTAAAATGTGAATAACACAAATAATTGAGGAAATATTCTTCTGGTATTCAGAAACTATTATTATCCAGGTTAGCAAAGGAGTTGCCAACATTATTGACAGGTGAGTGAAGTCTGACATGTGTCTTCATTGTTTTGCTTTTGTCTTGCTTGTTAGCATAAAAGATAATGGATGTTCATCACGGAACCTGGAACTATGCTTGTTTGCCAGTTGCTACTATAAGTTGGCTATAGATAAAAGAGTTTGTTGAAAATCAACACAAGCATTCTATGAGAATCAACTGGCATAGGCAGGCAATTTACACAAGATTATTGTGTACTTTATTATTATTCATATGTGTGCTGCACATCCTTTATATCAGTAAAATTTACTACACACCACACCACACACACACATGCACACACACACACACACACATTTTTCTGCCCTGCTTGAGAGCTGTTTTCAAATATTTACCACTACACTCACTACCAGTCCAAATACTGTCTATCCATAGCTAGAGACTAACTCTCATGTTTAAGGTCCTAATGTGGCTTGGAGTTCAAGACAACTTAGTGTTTTTTTAAAAAAAGGTAAACGTTTTTATTTGTAATAAATTAGGGAAGAATCAGGCCAGCTTCCAAGATGTTAATTATTGTGAAATTGCTACTTGTCTGAGACATTTATGAATTCGGATAGATGTGTCTGCCAGGTAAGAGACGTTAGGCAAGTGCTATAATTTCTCAATATATTAATTGAGGCATTTCTATAGAGTTAGTGTTTACTGAAGAAATTAATGAGGTTATCAATTTCTCTGATGGTGGGTTTTCCTTTACCTACTCTATTTCTCACTATTGTTTCAGGTTGAACTATATGAAATTGCCATTTTTTGTGGGTAAGATAGAGTTGACTGTTGGTAATTTCATATAGTTCTAATAATTTGGTCTGAGACACGTAGGTGATAGTTCTGTATTATTATGGTTTACTAGGAAAGAATAACATTTAAGCCTAGGAGCATTCCTTGGTAGTATTTAAAAATCAAGTAACCAATCGATGTGTTTCTCTCACATCGATGTTTCTCTCTGCCTTTCCCTCTCTCTTCCACTCGTCATAAAAATCAGTGGAAAAATGTCCTTGGGTGAGGATTAAAATAAATAAATAAATAAATAAATAAATAAGTAAGATGGATTCAGTTTGCTTTTTATTCGAAAGTGGAAGTTCCTACTTTTGGTTTGGTATTCATTAATACATATTAAGGTGTTTATGACAAGGCTACCTGATAATTCTGTTTAAAAAAGCCATGGTTTATAGGATGATCTGATTTTTAAAAATACCACTTACCATTTACATGGATACTTCTGATATGTATGGTCTAAGCTCAGAAAAGATTAATGAGACCTGCCTTGAGGACCAGGATCAACCAGAAACCAGGATCACCGCCTTTGTGGAAATTTGGGCAAAGCTGTCATCAATTTGTCCTAACTATTATAAAAATCAGTTCCTTGTCCTTCATGGTTGGGGAGTACCATACACTTTACTGGAAAGTGACTTTGGTTATCCAATCAGACCTATACTTTGAATTTTATTTTTCCTGAATACAATTTCATGACCCCATTTCATTTGTTTTTTAAGTAAAAAATTCTAAAGTAATTTAGTACTCAGTTTTAATATTTATAAAACCGAGGTAATAAAAATTAAATGAGATAATATATGTAAAATGTCTGGAATGGTAATTGTCACATAGTAAACACTCAACCAATGATATTAAATTATATATATGTTAACACAATTAAGGAAGAAAATCTCACATTAAGTAAGAGTGATTTTTGGAATGAGATTTGCCCTGTAGCTTACTATTTGGAAAGACACTTACGGATACAGTGCTGATTTATTTCCTCTGCCCTTTGGTAATGTCATCAGCAATGGGAAAGGCAGGAGCCTGTTTTCATCACAGTCCTCTTACAGAATACCTGTCCCTGTCAGTGCTTTTACATTTTGTTGAATGGCTATCAGGGAAATACTGAACCACACTGAGAATCTAAGACTTAGATGAGAAGTTAGGAAAGGTGGCAACTCCAGGCCCAGGCAATCAGCTCCTAGACCTCACCCTGCTTCCGCCAGTCTTTCTCCTGGTGCCAGTGATTGGCAAACTGCGGCTTGGCAAGCCGCAGCTCGCGAGCCACATGCGGCTCTTCGGCCCATTGAGTGTGGCTCTTCCACAAAATACCGGCTCTTCCACAAAATACCGACTTCTGCACATGGGCCACGAAGTTTCAATTGCACTGTACGTGCACACCCGCATGTGGTATTTTGTGGAAGAGCCACACTCAAGGGGCCAAAGAGCCGCATGTGGCTCGCGAGCTGCGGTTTGCCGACCACGGTTCTAGACTATTTATTGGGATATAGACTACTCCTGATTGACTTTATCTTTAGTCCACCACTATTTTTTTTTCCTGTCAAGTTTGAGAAATTAGATCCACTTGCTCCCACCACTTATATCTCTCTGGATTCCTCTTTTCAGTGTTATCTGCCAGGCATCATACTGCTTCCTTGCTGTCTACCACATGCTGTTTCTGACATAAGCACACAACATCATCAGGTGTTTTAAAAGTCTATTAAATTTTCTAAAGTGACATAGGGTAGTGGTTAACAACATAGAACAAACGATGGAAAGAAATACATCCTTTTTGTTAATAGTAATTCTAGGCCCCATTGAAATGTCAGATTAGCTAAGCTTTGGATCTGATTTGAGATTAGTGTCTTCAAGCTCTTTGGTTTGGATAACAGATCAAGCTGCCTCGATGCTGGCATGTGGTGGATCTGGCTGGGACCTCTGCCAGGTTTGGCAGCTTTCTCAGTCTCTTTAGAAACTCTTAGCTTTTTGTCTGGGCTCTGGATTCCAGCTTATCTTGATTGTGGTTCTACTTGGTGCTCCCTTCTCCCTCACCCCTGCATATCCTTGGATTCAGACCTGGTCCCTGAATCAGTGGGTGAGGCAGGTATTTCCTTTACTTCCTTCCCTCAGATTCTGTTCCACTGAAGCAGGCCATCATGCTCCTCTAGCTCTGAGATGGATCCATTGACAGGCCCACATCACCTAAGATGAGTCATCTTCCCAGGTGCCTTTCTGCATACAATCAGCTCCCTCCAAAAGCCAGCAGCATCCCTCCATCTGTTCTGTTCAGAACGCTAATTCTGCATTCATTTGCGCAGCACAAATGAATATCCTGGCCAGAAACCAATGATCAAGCTCTTCTCAGCCTTAGATTTACTAGCCAATCCATGGAAAGTTCCTAAAAAAGTACCTGAATGAAAGTGTTTCCTGAAACAGTAGTTATCATTATATTTCTAATTCATTTATCAGACCCTATTCTTGTTTGTTTTTTTCCATCAGACTCCATTCTTATCTTCCTTTCTTTTCCCCAGGTAGGTGACCTATCTTCCAGATTTATAATGTTCAGATCTTTAAATAAACAATAATACATTTTCCTCCATGGATCATTCTCTTCCTGTATGTGGTAGTCTGTTCTCTTTATGACAGAGAAGAGTCAGACTTAACCAGTTAACTGTCACGCATCCAAAACGGAAACCATCCCCATTTCTTCCATATGTGCTAGAATATTTACAAGTTTAAGTTATCATAATTTCCTTTACAAACCCAGAGATGTCACTAACAAGTCTGATTTTAAAATCGGGTGACCAGAGTTGATATGTGAGGTTTGTGTCTATAGACGCTTATGGCATACGGAGTTAAGAGATAATCACAAAAGTGAGGATTTAGATTTTGACATTAAAGGCCTACTTTATAATCTTCTTGAAGACATGGTATTATCTTTTCCAAAGGCTACACTAATCCTGGGCTTATCCTTAGTAGTAGTGTGATTTTGAGCAATTTACTTTAATTTTTTATTGAATTAATTAGGGTGATATTGGTTAATAAAATTTTATAGGTTTCAGACATACAGTTTTATAATACATCATCTGTATATTGTGTTATATGTTCACCACCCCTTGAGCAATTTTAATAACCTTCTTGAGCCTCAGTTATTATATGTGTAAAATAAGGATAGCAATGTCTTATTCCGTGTATACAACCAGGAGTAAGCTATCTTTGTGAAAGTATTTAATTAGTACAACATGATGTACACTGTAGGGAACAGGTATTATCCAGAAAGATTCTAAGGGGCAAATTTAGTGCCTTTCAGATTTAAAACTGAGGACAGAACTTTAATTCGGTACCTTTATTTTATATTCTATTATTTTCTGTGTCTCTCAATTTTTTTTCTTCCACTTCAGTGGTCGGCAAACTGTGGCTCACGAGCCACATGTGGCTCTTTGGCCCCTTGAGTGTGGCTCTTCCACAAAATACCACGTGCGGGTGCACATGTACAGTGCGATTGAAACTTTGTGGCCCATGCGCAGAAGTCGGTATTTTGTGGAAGAGCCACACTCAAGGGGCCAAAGAGCCGCATGTGGCTCGCGAGCTGCAGTTTGCCGACCACTGCACTACTGCATATAGGAAAACCTTCTTGGAGTTTTACTTTTTAAACAGTGTTACTTTCATTATAAACTTTACATATGCCAAATAATACATAATGAGGTATCACACATGAGCTTTATAATATTTTTAATTTAGAGTTTGAAAATTGATCGGTATGTCTGAGCAATGACAGTTTTTAGCTCTCAATAAGTAATATATGTGTAACAGGATATTACCATGAAATGAACATATTTTAAAGTGTTACTAATTGCCAGTCTATTTTGCATAGCCAAAGTCTGTGATGAAGTAAAGTAACCGGCCCTTCACTGATTTGCTGCTCTTAGCCCTGAATAAATCTTCTTTCAAGGCTTAAGGTCCTTGGTAGAGCTGCCCATATGAAGTCTTGTTTTCCCAAACCTTATCTTGTTCTAAGAGCAAATAGGAGTAAGAGTAGATCTGAGATCAGGTCCTAGTCTCTATGAAAGAGAGTAGAGAGGAGTAGAGGAAAGATAGGCAAACATGAGAAAAGGAGGTAAGGCAAAATAAAGACATGAGATGTGAGCACTGTGGACTCTTTACTGTGTCTTCTCAAAAGAAAAAAGGGGAAATAAAAGTCTTCCAAGATGATTAAGCATACCTTATTCTACTCAACCCCTATTTCATTACAAATACAAAGGACAAAAAGGAGATCTTGTCAGGTTTGTGAACCTGATTTCTTAAGAATCACATTTTAAATTTAAAGTAGGTTGCAGTCTTTAGTGTTTTCCATCACCCTTTTGGATGTTGAACAAAGAAGACATTGTTCTATCGATGATAATAGTACTAGTAGCAATGATAACAATGCCTCCCATTAACTGAGCACCTATTATATACCAGGCATTGTTCTCTACGATGGTTCTAATGTATATATCATTATCTCCATTTGTAGATGAAAACCTGAAGCTCAGAAATATAAGATAACATGTTCAAGCATACAAAATGGAGGAACCCAGTTGCTTAATAACAATATGCTACTGCAACTATAGCAGGTCATGAGCTTCCTGAGGTGTAATTTATTTCCCACACATCAGTGAGTTGAAGTCTCTTTGTGTGATCCTATGATGTTGAAGGGCTCTGGTAGGAATGCATACCAAACATGGCAGTTGGATGTCTTTATTGATTTTTCCAAATGGAAATTTGTAGATAACCTGTCTCATGTGTTCACAGGTGAAATTGTGCTATGCTCTTGGGCTAAATTTTCTTGGCTAACTAACGGTATGAAATGCATAGTAGTTGCTCAATAACCATTTGATCATACAACATTGCAATCCTGAAGGAGTCCTAAAACATTAACATAAGTAAAATTTATTTTCTTCTTAATAAGATTGTTGAAAAAGAATTTTCATGGAGTAGATTCTTGGTCTACTTGAATAATTCAATGAGGAACACCCTCCTCACTTGAACAGATTTGGGATTGATGGTTTTAGATAAGTTGATTCTCCAGGGAAACATGAATCATCAAGAAAAAAGTCCTCTTCACAACATCTTTTTCTACAGTCTAGATCAGTGATGGTGAACCTTTTGAGCTCGGCGTGTCAGCATTTTGAAAAACCCTAACTTAACTCTGGTGCCGTGTCACATATAGAAATTTTTTGATATTTGCAACCATAGTAAAACAAAGACTTATATTTTTGATATTTATTTTATATATTTAAATGCCATTTAACAAAGAAAAATCAACCAAAAAAATGAGTTTGCGTGTCACCTCTGACACGCATGTCATAGGTTCGCCATCACTGGTCTAGATATTGGAAACCATCATTCAAAAATCTTCATAGCTGTATATCTTTCCTTATCAGTTCCCAAGCATATAAACCAATTTCTACCTTGTTCATGCATGGAGTCAGGCAAAGGTGATTTAAAACAGAACATGTAAGATAGAAGCAAAGCTAAATTGTTTATTTTGTAGCTTAAGTATACAATAAAAACATGATTTGGAAAAGGTGTTTGATAACATATTACCACGGTATAGTCATAGAAAGTTATGCTCCATCTTTGGGAACATCTTCCAAAATTTTATCTTTGGAATAAAATTGTGAAGAGAAAAGGAGCAACATGAAAGGGTTATAGAGTTTGTGCCTCTTTCTGCCCAGAAGTACGCATAGGGTCCGACAAATCAAAATGTTGTAATTTGCCAATATAAGTAACGGATGCTGTGAGCCTCCCCGTTTTCATGATGGTAAGCAGCCAGAGGGCTCCAGTCAGCTTTGCCAAAACACAGGTGCCAAGTCTCTATGGGCAGTTTCATTTTCATGCAAGTCTTTGGAGCCAGGTTCTTTCCTGGTGTGTGGCAGGCTCTGTTCCACTATCTTCTTGATGGTGAGGTTCAGTGTCATTGGAGATAGTCTATGCAGAAGGACTTTCCAGCTTTAGTTCCCAACAAATAACACATTGATACATTCAGTGGAGGAGAGAGAAGCTACTGAGAAAAGTTCGTTATTAGCATCTGAATTTTGGAGTGGCTGCTGACTTCTTTTACTTACTTTTGGAGCCAGCCATGGCATCAGTAAGCTACATGCTGATTAGAAGCTAACAAATAAGAGCGTTCTTTTGAGTTTACTTTGCATTACCAACCTCTGTTAGTTCTCACTGACCTGGAATTTCAGTAGGTTCTTGCTTGAGCCTACATCAATGGCTGCCAGTTGTCTAGCCTCTCTCATTGCCTTTAGCTAAGCCTGCAGGAATAATGGCTCTTGAAGCAGGTCACTCAGTTGTCCAAAGAAATAGGAGGTGAAAGTTGGTCAGTATGATAATATATGTTTCTGAATGCCTCTCTCTTGACAAAAGCAATTTTGGAATAATCTCAACTGGTTCATTTCCCTTTATCGTGTTTCTTAGTGCAATAAAAACTTGCAAAGAAGTTCAGTTATGGGAAACAATTAAAATTTCAGATTGCAAAGAGAAGACATCAGACTTGCCTCAAACAGGTGCTGGCACAGATGGCCCACTCACAAGTGCTGGCTTTATTTACAGCATTTAAACATAGACAGATAAATTGACAAAAATGTTTCTAGATTTTATAATGTGCCCAATGCCCAAACTTGGCCATAAAATTACATTAACTTATGTAAATGATTCCATTTAAAACTTGACCTCCCAAGTCACCAATATAGCCTTAAGAAGACTACTTTTGTCTGCCCTGTCGTATATATACTTGTGTGAATAGATGACCTAATCTTTTATTTTAGTTGAATCTGCCTTTATCATTAAGTGACTGTCTTTCTTATTAAGGGGGGAAAACTCTCTCACGTTGAATTGTATGGAATGTGAAGGTTAGATATTTCCAACCTCATTGTCCTTCCTGGAAGGGTAATGATGTTGCGTATTTCTTGGCATGCCTTGGAATGAGGCGTTTGATAAGAATAGTAGAATAGATAACATGAGACCCAAATGAAACTATCTTCAGGCAGAAGTTGAGGAAAACTACCTGGAGGAACCATACTATATATTTAGCCGGCATCATTATTGTCTTGGGTGTGGTCTAAGATTTAGCATGGGCGCACCAAATTATAAAATTATAGTAAAGCAAATATTAAAGGGCACCAGAAAAGGAGTACTAGTTTGCATTCCTTACTTGGTTTGTATTAAGATATTGATTTAACTATATCCTAGTCTCATGTTTTGGAAGGGCTGAAAAACACTAGGCAGAAGAAACTGCAAACCAGTTCTGTGTTCAACAGGGACAATATTTCAGAAGTGGAAGTGTGAACTGTTGCTTTCTGCATTGGTGCACAGGAACCATAGAAGGGTCTGTTGGGCATATCAGAAAAAAGCTGCTTACTAATACAACACTCTGCTCCCATGCTTCACAAAACTGTGTGGACCTTCCCTGTGTGTGCGCTCAGGTGGTGCAAAATTATTAACAGTCTTGATCTTACATCTTGGATTAGTGTTCTTATGTGAGTCTCTCCTCCGGATCCAATCCATGTTTTGTGTGTTAGCACTGCAGGGCGGATCATCCACTGGTACCGGGGGAACTATAATGATTGAATGTAATGTTTTCCTTCCGTGTTGGAATTTGTTCCATGAAAGGATGCAGGGTCATGGGAGGGGGTGTGTGTCGATGTAATATGTCATTATTCTCCTTTAACCCATTTGTGTGATTTGCTTTAGTATTTTTTCTTCTTAATTAATGCTCCATCCTCATCCTTGCTGTGGCTGCTTCATGTGTCCTCCTCCTCCTCCTGTCTTCTGCTTCTGACACTAAAGCCCGCAGCCCGCTTGAGAACTCAGTGCCCTGCCTAGCAACCCGCACCCTGGACGATGACCCTCGAGTGCGGCGTGCTCCCAGCGTGGGATGGCTGAGTAAGTCAATGACTGGGGCAAGGGCAAGGATGGTGGTGGTGGTGGTGGCTGTGGCAGTGGTGGGCAGTGGGAGGGCAGCGAGACTGGGCTGATGGTTACTGAGTGGAGGGCATCCTCAGGATGCCTGAAAAGATAAGGCTTGCAGATTCCTAAACTCACAGTTACTGGTTTATTCCTGCTGCTACCAAATTGTACAGCAAAAATGTCTTCTCTGGGTAATCTGCCATCCTGAGTTCAAGTTGAGTACCTTGTAAGGTAGCAGAAAGAGGTTTTTTTTTGTCTTATTTTAGAGAGAGAGAGAGGAAAGGAGGGAGGGAGGGAGGCAGAGAGAAATTGGTTGTTGTTTTACTTATTTATACATTCATTGGTTGATTCTTGTATGTGACCTGATCGGGGATTGAACCTGCAACCTTGGAAAATTGGTACAACACTCTAACCAACTGAGCTACCTGGCCAGGGGCAGTGGAAAGAGTTTGAGACAAAGGTTAGGCCTGGCACTGGCAGCACCTCCTCCATGGAGCACTTCTTAGCTTCCTTCAGGGGATTGTGAGGAAGATACTGGAGATGAGATCTCTGAGGGTGGTTTGAAAGCATTCAAGTGATAGGTAAGAGGAAGAACTTACTATTAAGTTAATGGTCTAAAAATAAAAAAATCCAGATTCCTGTCACCTGCTAGAAAGGCAGTAGGTGTTATGGGCGGTGAAACAATAATATAATAGAATCTTTATTTTTAAAATAAAAAACTTTGTAAAAGAGACATGTTTACATACCTAAAATCCAAAGATAAAAGAACATGCACAGAAAACCACATGGACTTTCCCCTGGGATTTCCAGATTTGATTATGCGTACTATAAGTTTAGTTGTCAAGAAACCCATCCATGGTGACATCATTCAGCCTTAACTATTTATTATTATCTAAGCCTATTGATTTAAGCTTTTTACTGTTTTAGTGTGAGTAAATTTCACTTTCCTAGGAAGATGTCTTTCTCCATTGATGTCATGGGGGACATTTTAGTTCATCCTAAAATGTTTGGTGTGCTACACTATTCCACGGCTTTCAATGGAGTAAATTTAACATTTTTAGAAACTATTAGTAATCTTTATTTCCACTAAGGATATAGATGCACTGGGTATCTGTATATATAAAAAGCTAGCAACTGGAATGCTGTGCGACCGGTCACTATGATGCCCACTGTGTCCAGCAAACCAGCTGATCCGGGGGTGGGGCTGGCAGGCGAACCTCCCTAGGCCCCTCCCTCCTCCCCCCAGCAGCCCCACCCCTGATCGGCCTCTCCTGCCGTGATCGAGCGCTGGGTGGCCGACCAAATCGCCCCTCCCTGGCCCTTCCCCCCCTCCTGCTGGCCCTGCCCCTGATGGGCCACCCCACCCCAATGGGCCCATAGCCTCTCTTCCCAGCCAGTCCCACCCCTGATCACCCCCCACCCCCCCACCCCAATAGGGGGTGGGGCCGACTGGCCAACCTCCTGCAGCCCCTCCCCCTGGCCATCCCTGCCCCCGATGGTCCCCCATCACCCGCATCGGCCCTCAGCCCCTCCCCCCAGCCAGCTCCATCCCTGATTGGCACCCCCACTCCAATCAGGGGCAGGACTGGCTGGCCAACCATCCATGGCCCCTCCCCCAGGCTGCTGGTCCCCAGCTCCCCCCACCCCATTCAGGGTTGGGGCCCGCCAGCCAATTGTCCGCAGCCCCTCCCCTCAGCAGGCCCTGCCCTGATTGGACCTGATCAGGGTGGGCCGGCTGGCCAACCTCTCACCATCTCCTCCTCCCGAAAGGCCCACCCTGATCCACCAATTGGGCCAGACTGGCCAGACTTTACCCGTGCACGAATTCATGCACTGGGCCTCTAGTTTAGAGATAAGTACATGAGTCTTTGCCCTTAGGTTTGTTTTTTTTTTTTACCTAATGAGGGAGGCAGGACACAATACATAAAAACTGTACAAAATGCTAAGTGAAATGACTGAAAAAACATGCACGCACACTCGAATACATAAGATTATGGGAATATCTGATCTACTTGGCTTGGGAGTTGTGTTGGTAGAAGAGACTTTGGAATAGATGATGTTGGGGCTAAATCTTAAAGGAAGAGTAGGAATTCGGTGGTGGGAGAATTGAAGGAAGGGCTTCTTATTGAACTATTACCTTGGTAATGATTTCTGCTATAAAGTAGGTCTAATTTTACTTGACTCATAATACAGGTTTCAAACATTAATTTATTGCTTTTCAGATAAAAACCCTGAGCTAAGTACTTTGTGTAATACCATTTCATTTTTTGAACAATCCTGTACAATGACTATTGATAATATTCACATTTTGCAGATGAAGAAATGGTACTTAGAGAGCTTTAGCAACTTGTCCAAATCACACAGATACTGACTTGTATAGGGCAGGACTTGAACTTCACCATAAGGTAGTTTGATCTATACCGTTGATGGGCAATGTCGTTGAAATTAAAGTATAGGATATTCACATGGTCAGATTGCCAAAAAAATCTTCTGCTGACCCCACAATGAAGCTCTGACATTAATATTATTTTCTCTGAAAGAATCATCCATTCCTTCTAAATAGTGCTCCCCCCCTCCCCCCGCTCAATGATGCCTCTGAGATAAAAAATAAATTTAGGTAAGAAGTTTAGTCATTGGGGTTTGGAGTCAGGCAGGATTGGGTTTGAATCCTGCATCTGCCATTTGCTGGCCTCCAGACATTGGGCAAATTACTTCTCTACTGTACATTTGGGTTTCTCAACTATAAAATTGAATTAGTTTTACCAACATAGGATTGTAGTAAGAATTAAATTAGAAATATGTAAAATATTTAGCAAATTGCTCAGCACTCAGTAAATTCAGCAACACTGTTATTAGCAAAGTGCTTATAGGAATTGCTCAACAAATTGTAGTTGGTCTTATCCTCTGAAAATTTTATTTATTCCATGTCAGACATTCAGACACTAAAATATTGTGGATAAAGCATCAAGAAAATTGACTAAAATATTTAGTTTGTTGATGATACGGAAATATGGTAACTATTTGGAAATCAACCTAAGACCACATCTGGGTCAGTCTTTCTAAGAAAACACATTTTAGTTATAAGAGAGGATCCTTCTCATAGTCTATTTATGTGATATATTCACTCCCTAAATAAACAACTTTGATGTATAATCTTAATCATCTTCTCCAGGGCTTTTATTCCTACCACACCAATTCAGTAAATTTTGGATACATATAGTAAACGATGAAGGTGTGCAAAGTGTTGTTACTAATCCTTGTTCTACTTACCTATCCAACCTAATTCTCATCTTTTTTCAGGATGAACCTATAGTCCAATCAACTTCTCTTTTTCTTTTGGCTTATGTTGTGTCAAGTCCAACTTCTGTGTCTTCATTGATTCCTCTGTCCTTCCAAGAGGTCCTTTTCAAGGTTGCCTATTCAAAACTATCCACCAGGGTCTGAATGCAGTGTCATCTCCCTGATAAAACAGTTCTAGTAAGCATGAAAGATCTCTCCAGGTCTTAACATTTCAGAGTTGCTGCTACCTGTGCTTCACAATTGAAAATTTACCGTTATGTTGTCTTTGGTTGCTGCATTGTTTGTGTTTTTTGGTTTCAGCTATATAAAAAAATCTCCTTTAGGGCAGGTGCTATATCTCATGCTTTTGTGTGTTGGCCAGTGCAGTGTAGGTACTTGATACATGGGCGTTGTATAGTAAACAATTATTGATTCTTGACACTTGGACATTTCATTAAAAGGAAACAGCAGCTCAGTATTCACTAAGGTCCATCTTGGCCACAGTCAACTATTAACCAGAAATGAATATTGTTTACTACCTGGAAAACAATTTCCCCGTATTTCTGCTCATCCTAGTCTGAGGAATTTGATTAGCAGTTTATTCTGATAGCTAACATGGAATTATTTTTCAAAAACGCTGCCAAAATATCAGCTGAAACACAGGTTTGTGAACAAGGTTCCAATAATTAAATCTTTCAGTATTCTTAGCAAGGCATCTTCAGGCTTGCTGTCACTTGAAGTAACTAACTACCTTTATAAAGCTCTATTTAAAGCTGCTTTTGGTGTAAGCGCTCATCATTTTTACATTGTGTGCTTCTTATCTTAGTTGTCACCTGAGGCAGATACGAGTTTACAGCTCTTATCCATTTCAAATGCTGCCAAGGTATTGAATTAGAAGTTGGGACAAAACCAAAGATGATTTCCTCCTACAGATCTCACTGGCAGGTCTGAGACCAGCCCTGGCCACTGAGAGCAAAAGAAAAGTCTCCTTTTCAGGACAAACTAATACCCACTTAAATGCTTTGCCATTATTAGAGCACAGGAGCAGACCCTACCTTGGGAGATCCAGAATGGCTTCACTCTAGCGCTTATCTGGGAAGTCAGTTTCACATCTAGCACTGGCATCCTCGGAGCCCTTAGAAATCACTTGTGTCCTTTCACAGTTATTGGAAGTTGAGGTCAGCTGTTGGGACTCTTATGTCTGAACTTCAAAGAAGAAAGTAAGGTTTAAGGTTTTTTCTTACCATCTTTTACACATTCTGGCATGTCTTCACCTTTCTCAACAAGGAGATTTTGGTATTTGCAAACATTCAAACTTGTGCTTGGTAAGATGGTGATATTGTAGACCATGTTCATATTCACATTCTTTCTCTCCTCACCAAAGCTGTTCCTTTTTCGGACCTTCCTGGTTCTTACCATCTTTCTTCCTCCTTTCAGACTTGGAAACGTATAGCCGTCTTTGATTATATACTCTCTCTTCCCCTCTACCCTCATTGAATCACTGCATCTGTTCATTGTTACCTCTGTGCTGTTGCTTACCTCTGTCTCCATTCTCATCTTGCTGCCATTGCTTTGGTTCCGGTCCTTCTTTCCTCCCCGTTTAGTCTGACTCAGTAGCCTGTTATTTGTGGTCACTGCTTGTGGTTGGGCACATGCAATCACATTTGACACTTTGCTTCCAGTTAGTCTTACCATATCTGGCTGATAAGTTACCTCCTCATGTGGAAATGGTCAAGGGCAACTCAGTGCATCTCAAACAACATCCAAAACACTAGGCCTGGCATTCAAGTCTCATTGCACAGTGACTGAAAGTTGAGTAAGTGGCATTTCATGCTATTGTATTTCCGTTTATTTACACTACATCTCAGCAGCTACTTACCATTACTTGAATTTGCTGAATGCTTCCCTCTGTTAGTGTCTTTGCCCTAGGCATTCTCTCCACTTGGAATATTCTCCTTTCTCCTGAGACTTTCTGTCAAAATTCTGCCCATGTTCAAGGCCCACAATCTCCTTGAAACCATCCTAACTTGAGGTGCTCTCGACTGACTTTCTGAAAGCAACTGTTTTGATATTCCTCATATGACATTTTCTCATTTTGCTTTGTGTAGATCCTGTGTGGGTATGCATCTTATTGCCTGTGCACATTTCTTAAGGGCAGGGCCCGGGTCTAATTCATGTAGATACCCTCTATCACAGGGATGGGCAAACTATGGCTCATGGACCAAATCTTATCTGCCTGGTTTGGTAAATAAAATTTTACTGGAGCACAGCCATACTCATTAGTTTATGTATTGTCTATGGCTGCTTTCATGCTACAGTTGTAGACTTATGTACTTGCAACAGAGATCATGTGGCCCACAAAGTCCAAAATATTTACTAAAATGTTTTCTGACCTTTGCACTATAGTACTGTTTCTTAAAGTGAGAACTGGAGAGCCCTGGGTATCCCTGAGATAATTTCAGAGAGTTTGAAAGGTCTTAGGATTTTTTTAAAAAATATCATTCAACCAAAACAACATATATATCTCAATAGATTGAGCACAGAGCAGATAGGAGAATCCAGTTGTGTTTCATTAATCCATACATTAAAGAGATTTGTAAAAATGTGAATGCCATTCTTTTTATCACATTTTTTTTGTTTTGTGAAACAAGTTATTTTTCATAAAATACATTACTTATGCTAACATGTAATGGGTTTATTAATATTATTGAAATTTAATTGATAAATATTTTAAAAAATTTAGTTTTAGTTTCTAATATGATACACATTGAAAGATAAACAAACACTCTTAATTTTTAAGTGTGTAAAGGTGTCCTGGGACCAAAAGGTTTGACAACTGCTCCATGTGTCTAGCAGAATGTTGAAAGAATGAGTAACAGAATCAAACGTAAAATTAAAGCACAGTGGTAATAATTGAAAGTATTGAAAGGGAAGTAGAAGAGCCATTAAAAAATGATGTCTACTATGTGTTTTGTAACTTTGATTCTTCCTTTGCCCCCCAGAGAACATTGATGAGAAATAGTACAGTGAGGATAGCTTGAGGGGGTAGGAAGAACAGCTGGTGATCCTGACCTTTTTCCTTTCATGACAACTCTAGTCAAGATGGGCTGGATTATGCTACAGTGACAACTAACCCCAAACATCTCAGCTCATTACCATCACAGAAGTTTCTTACTCATATTACTGTATGTTTATGTGGAACTTCAGGGAGCTATTGATGCTCACCATCATTGGTCAGAATCCAGGCTCACAGAAGGTTTCTCTCAATACATACTTCCACAATAATTGTCGCTGCCTCTTCAACTTCTGCCCAGCCATGACATATGTTACTTTCACTCACATTTCATCGCCCTAGTGAGTCATATGTCTCCACCTAACTTTAAAGAACTGTTATCCTCCCATTTGCTCAGAGGTGGAGATTCAGAACTATTTGGTAGACAGTACTAATGACGACCTCTCAGTCACAACAGAAATTGTAGCCTTGACTTTGGCATGTGTCCTTCTTGGCAATGCCGAGAGCAATGTGAAGCTAGGTAAGGACAGTGTACAGAAAATATTCTCTTTCTTCATACTCTTGTAGATGGGGATGAAGGCTTTTCTCATAGTGAGGGAGGGCTGGGGTTATCAGTTCAAGAGCTACCACTGGGACTGTGGTTTTATGGGAGACTTCTGAGATGGACTAGATTAATTTGAAACTGATGGAGGTCCTTTCATGTAGATATACAGTAAACCATTCTTATTAGACCAAACAACATCTGGATTTAATTCTTGGAGACAGCTTAAAATCTAACTACTTGAATTAGTACGTCCGTACATATGTGAGTAAAGGGACTGAAGGAAAAGCAAATGTAATATTCTAGCTGCAGATATCAATTTCAAAGTTAATAATGAAATTTCTTTTTGGCAGCTAGCAGTAGAGTTTTACTTTGATGAAAATTGCTGGCAGAATCTTCAGAAATTTGCCTTTTCTTTTTGTGGTAAACTGAATATTCATGGTGTTTACGTTCTGATATTTCGGGTCCCAAGTCTGTTCCTCTTAATGCATCCTCCATCTCAGTAGCTCCTCATCCATCTCTTGTCAGGGCACAAGCCCCTGTCATCTCAGACCCCTTCTTGTCCTCCATTCTCCACTCTCTCCTGTTTTCTTCCTGCCCTTCACTGAATCTCCATTACAACTGCACTATGTCAGTCCTCATAATCTCTTGTGAAAACAATGTCAATATCCTCGTTTCCTCAGCTTCCATTCTTACCCATTTATATCCATCCTCCACAACTGCTAGAAGGACCCAGGTCACAAAAGCAAACAAGTCACTCCTTCTGCTCAAAAACCTTGCATGACAAGTCTTTGTCCTTTATATGCTCAAGCCCATTCTCCCAAGTCTAGCTTTCTAACCTGTGACATGTGCCTTGACATGGTCTCTCCTTAACTCAAATTATCTCTGGACATTACCACTCTAGCACTACAAGGTCCAGTGATAATTTGGATTCTCATGTACTTAGATTCCATGCCTTTCAACCTCTCTATATCTTGACCTGACTAAATTTAACCTATCCTTGAAGTTCTTATTTCTTCTAGTCGATTCTTTTTCATCTTTCTCCTTTCCTTCCATTCCACCAAAGTGCCTCTCCCTCATTTCTGCTCTCATACTTCCTGCCTTGTTTTATCATTGCACCATAATACAAGCATGTTTTCTTCATTGTTGACAAAGTGCTCAAAGGGCCTGAACCATATCCCACTTATCTTTGAATCTCTATTGCCAAGCACAATGCCACACACTAAGTAGATATTCAGTAATAGTTGGACTGCACTCATTCATCCACCTGAATCTTGTCTGCCATGGGTAAATTATTTGCTAACTGGGGATTGTTAAGTCACACTTATATCTCATTTGTCCAAACTAGGTTGATAAGGATAAGGTATACTTTCATCATCTTTAAGAACTTTGTCAATCTGAAAACAAATAAGAGAGGAACGTAGGATCTACTTAACCAGAATGTGCAGCATCCATTTGCTTGAGACAAACCTTTGGAATAATAGGCAGTTCCACTTTTGTTTTTTACTATTGGGCACTCTTAGAAGGAATGATAACAAACTTCTCAAATTCATCTACATTTTATTTGGCTTAGTTTCCTTTTTATTTTTCTATATTTTTTGTGAGTGATGGTGGTAGTGTGGTTCATGAATTGTGATTCTTTGTGCACAGATTGGGGTTCTTTTGGAGAACTGTGATTTGTTTATCACTCAGGGACTTTCAGGATCCATAGACACTTCATGAATATTTGCTGCTTAAATGAATACTTAAACTGAAAATGAGATAAAAGACGGAAAAGAGAGAAGAAATGATTTTTTTTCAAATTTGTTAGATCAGAATCTTCACATCACCCAAATTAACCAGCCTCAGCCCCAGTGGCATCAGGAAGCTCTGCTGCTTTTCTTTGGCTGCTGATATTTCTTCGGTAGCAGAATGTGAGAATTCCTGGGCCTGGGGCTCCATTTCTGGTTGACCAGACCATTCTATCCATGGTTGAGATATCACTACCAAGGAAACTACCAGCTGTCATCTATTCAACCCGGCCCTGTCTCATTTAATCCCCACAAAATATTCTATGAAGCTTAAGCATCACTGACCCCTTATTATAGAGGAAGATGCTGAGGCTCACTGAGGTTAAGTACTCACAGTACTCATTAAGGCTATTCACAAATGTTACAACTCTCTCTCTTCTGGGTACATATGAGGATTCTACTTCCTCAACCATTTGAAGTCAGGTGCAACCACAGGACTTGTTTTGGCCAATGAAACATGAGCAGAATGATGGATGTCATTTCCAGGGAAACTATTCTCCTTTCCTTCATAGCGGCAGTGTTCTAGAGAGGGGTTACATGCATTTAATTCCTGGTCTAAAGACAAAGATGCAGGCCCAAACGCCCAGCCAGGCCACTGTGGACATTATCATGAGTGATAAATAAGTCACTGTTGTTTTAAGCCATGAGACTCTGAGGTTGCTATTTTACTGTAACCTTGCCTATGTGGCAGGGAAGTCCTTGAGGTCACCCAGTAAGTGGCACACCAGGGTTTGAATTCATGTGTGTAGACTCCAGATGACACGCTTCCTTTTCTCTTTTGCTTCTCATTCTCTCTGTCTTCGGGTCTTCCTACTTTCAGCCATAGAGAGTGCTCTTGTCTGCTAATAAGAGGTATGGACACTTATCATTCAGAGTTTTATCGTTTTAAAAATGAAATTCCTGGTATTTCTCAATGAGAGACAACAAGTCAGCATTCCAAAGTGTAATTTGCTGGGATGGTCCTGTTTTCTAAGGCCCATTCTTAACGACTCCAGGAAACAGCTGGAGCGCACAAACTATTACGGGCCATGATCAGCTTTTGCTTCAGAAGGAGCCATACGCTGTGATGGGTTCTGCAAGTAGTAACCATGGTTACCAGTCAAAGAACAGTATTGTTAGGTGAATGTGGCAGAGAGACTAATATCAGCATCCTTTTTGAGGAGGAAGAATAGGGTAAATCTAATTGTAATGACAAGTTTTCCCCTCAATAAATGTCTTACTTTAAAAATCGATTCTCCTAGCACACACTTAGACTGTGGTCTGGATTTTAGGAATAGCTGTCAGTGTCAAGGTTGACTCATTTCTTCAATTTCTAAAGGACATCTTTGAATAATTTTTAACTGTCTTTTGAGGGAACTGCCTAGAGCCTGTAAGAAAGTGACATTTCCTTTGGACTATCTAGTGGCTGAGCTGTGTAGGTTATTTTTATTTGTAATGATGTCAGTGGTGTTTGAGACTATTGTCTTCAGTAAGAATGATTATTATCCCCTTGAATTGGTAGTATCCCTTCTCCTTTAGTGATGATAAATTCACTATATCCAGTTATAGTGATATAGTGATAGAGTTTTTGGGTGTTATATTAATTCGTATAAACTGTCCATTCATTCATTCATGTAAATACATATTTTTAAATATATTTTATTGATTTTTTACAGAGAGGAAGGGAGAGGGATAGAGAGTTAGAAACATCGATGAGAGAGAAACACCTATCAGCTGCCTCCTGCACACTTCCTACTGGGTATGTGCCTGCAACCAAGGTACATGCCCTTGACCGGAATGGAACCTGGGACCCTTGAGTCTGCAGGCCGATGCCCTATCCACTGAACCAAACCACTTAGGGCTCATGTAAACATTTTTAACTACTACTCTGTGGCCAGTGCTCAGCTAGGTGCTGGGAAAATATAATGAATAAGGCAGACAAGTCTTCACCTTTAGAGACCTACTGGTTCAACCAGTTGTTACCAAGGGGAGAGTGATATTTGTGATAAACTGATTCTCCTGATCAAAGTGGGAGTGTGTGTAGAGAGAGTGAGTCACAACTGAAGGGGGAGAATGAGAACATAGAAACCATCTAGGCTAGGACAGCAGTCGCCAACCTTTCGGACCTCACAGACCACCATGGTCCGCTGACCACTGGTGGGTGACTGCTGATCTAGGAAGTGATCAGATAGCAAGAGATCTGACTCAGCCTAGGAATGTTGTTTAGAGGAATTGGAGAAAGGGAAACTCAGTTGGCGCAGGATGAGGGCTAGCTTAATACAAACATGTGGAGGAAAGTAGACTTTGCTGCTTCAGAGAACAGAACCAGGCTCTATGGGTGAACATTTTAGGAGAGAAGATATTGACTCAAGACTCCTGATGTTTTAGATAGGGATTTGAATGTAATTTTTGTTTTCACAATTCACAAATTTCCGTGATTTTCCAGTTGGCAAGGAGATAGTTCCATCTCTTTTGTATGAGGGTGTAGACTTTTCCTATCAAGGTAACTTTGTTGAACAGTTTGTTTGTTTTTTTTGTGGTGGTGGGGGGGCAGGGAGGGAATGAGGGCTGCAGAGACCACCTCCCCAGGCCGGAGAATTGTAAAGGTAAAGCAAGGTCCTCTGTTTATGAAATCCATAGTCAGTCCTGGGAACATATGAGGATGTACGTTATTTCTAAGAAGTTATGTGTATTTAAATGAAAGTGAGCTCTTGCTATGCATATGTGTGCTTTGAAATAGCACATACAGACTTTTGGTCCATCTACATGCTGCTACTTACCTGAGAAATTTGCCACAGCTAATCATGAGCTTTATTACAATGAAATTGGTTGCCTCATTATGTGGCAAGGTTCCTGTCATCCAAAATAGATAAGCAGATATTAAGAGACTGGCTCTGTCTGATATTATAGAACTGTTTGGGAAAGAACTTGGTTATGATCTCCAGGTACTTTTTAATTCTGTGATTCTATGAGCCACATCTATAATAACATACACAGCCTTCCAGTGTATCTACCCCTTGGGACATTTAAACTTATACCATCTGTATTATATTCCTCTAGAGATAACATGTAATTGTGAGAAAATTCCAGTCTACTGTACTAGATGAATTTCCGAAGCTAAAGTTTTGATACTGATTCAGGTTATTACTGATATGAGGTTTTTTCCCCTCATTTTCTGCTTTTTCCCCTTCTTCATTTTGATTTAGCCAAAAATAGATTTTCTAGAAAAGGATCTTTGCACACTGATTTATGCAATCATTAAACAGCATAACTAGACCCTAGTGAAGCATTCTTGGAGTCTCTGCATCTTTTTGGGGGGTTGTTGATTGAGGTTTCATGCGTTTTACCCTTTGCTCTTGTTCTACTCATTTCACCCTCTATTCCACTGTAGTAGTAAATATAGAAAGGCATATATTGCCCTCAAATCAGAGGGAGAGGTGCTAGAATGAACTGAGACCACACTCACCTCAGATCATAGTAGCGATCACCTTAAGAACTTTCTGTCACCACGATATAACACATCAAAAGCATAGGTTTCTCAGGTAAATATTTATGAATGACCTCTGTGCTCAGCAAGACATCTGACACTTTTCCTAGAAGCCCTCTACCTCTGGTTTGTCTGAAGTCCCTCTGTGTGATGAACACCCTCTGGTTTGTCTGCAGTCCCTGCATATCCTCTGTGTGATGAATATCAGCTACTTTAGGCCTCAGTCCCCATTTCTTGATTTGGCTCAGATTATTTCAGCCCCCCTGCTGCAGCCTCTCAGTTCTCTGAATTGGTCTCCTTAGTCTGGAAAATTACACATGGTGGGATCCTACCATGGCAACTGGAGTTCACAGTTTCCTGAGGACCTTGAGTTCTGAGGGGATTTATGCATGTGGTTGCAGGCCAAAGGGAAGAAGAAAACCATGAATGTTGACTGAACAACTGTGCAGGACTCTTGTTCACATGTTTTCCTGCTTAATCCTTTCAACAATCCTGTAAAAGCGCATTACACCCGTTTTACCACTTTTTCATACTCAACTTTGTCTTTTTTCCATGATACTATGCTGACAAGTTATCTCTGGGGTTCTTTTTGTATTTCTCCTTATGGACCATTAGGTTCATCTGAGAGAGGTGAGGTGTGAGCCACCACCCTGTACACCCCCACCCACCATCAGAAAAATGATGGCTGTGGCAGTTGGTGTCATGCAGATCTGTGTCATGGAGTTAAAGATCCTTACCCTATGGATGGATGGATGATGGATATATATATATATATATATTTGTTGATTTCAGAGAGGAAGGGATAAGGAAAGAGAGAAACATCAGTGATGAGAGAAAGCCATTGATCGGCTGCCTCCTGCATGCCCCACACTGGGGATTGAGCGATCCTGCAACCCAGGCATGTGCCTTGACCAGGAATTGAACCATGACCTCCTGGTTCATAGGTCAACGTTCAACCACTGAGCCACACCAGCCGGGTCCCTTGGCATTTCCTAGAGGTAGATGACGACATGATTTCGGAGTAGGACAGGATCAGTTTGGAACTGCAAGCATCTCAGTTCAGCTCTGGTTTTTCATTAAGAGGGAAGTCCTGGGTGCATCTTAATTCTGGTCAGAATTCCCAACATGACCCTAGGATCACTTGTGGCCTCAAAGCTGTCACACCACTTGGAATCTAGAGGTCACTTGGCTGATTTTCTCCAAGGGGGAAAAGGATGGTCTGAGTAAGTGCACACCAGGAAAGAGGCTGTCCCCTGCCTCTGCTGTCACCCCGACTTACGGTTCGTAAATGAGGACAGTCTTCAGGGCCACTTGGGGGATAGAGGCATTAGGGGCCCAGAGATGTTTGTGTCCTCCTTTTCTGGAGGCTGCTCTCTGAGTTGCGGGTGACCTGTGATTACTGATTGCTCAATGTGTATTAACTAATTGGATGTGCGTCAGCAAGGCCATGTGGAGTTACTGCCCAGGAAGCCAATTTGAATGGCTTTTCCCCAAATCCCTGTTTGTGAGCCATGAATCAAGAGCCATGAGGAGGGGCTACATTTGTGACCAGAGGCCCAGAGACTGTGCCTATTACTCTTAAAGTTTTATATCTATGTCTGTGTCTATCCCTATCTAATACTTACATACCTAATACTTATAAACTTACAGTTTATGAGATATACTATAAGTTTTTAAGTATATCTAATATATCCAATACTTATAAACTATGTCTGTATCGACATTGATATTGACATCCATATGTATGTATTTATTTGGCTGTTGATGCAGAACTATATTAAATGGCTTTTCTGCGCATATTTTATTTTTCTGCATATAATTTTCAGGTATAAGTTTTTTTGTTGACTAAAGCTATCGGTGTAAATCTTTGATAATTCAGACAGAACCTTCAGGAAACATTTCCCTTGCTGTGATTTTAAAAATAGTGTAAATATTTATTATTTCATGGAGCATGTTAAAACTACTTAAACTTGATTTTAAATTTATTTAAATTTTGATCTCAATGTTTACATTGAAATTTGATCTAACTAAATCTTCCAAGGTTGTCTGCTAGTCAATAATGTTTCAACTTAATCTCAGGTACTTAGAAATAATAAAAGTAGACCTACTTAACATTTATCATATGATAGATATGTATTACATTTTTATTAAAGTATTATGTGCAAATAATTATGAAATTGAAGAGCACAGAAGGATTTCAAATGAAAAATGGACTGCTTGGCTTCATATTCCTGGGCCTGCCCTTGTAACAACCATTTGTAATTCTTTAAATTGTTTCTATTAAAAAATTTTATTTTAGGAATCTCTATCTTTTTATAATTAGCTTAACTTGCTGTTTCTGGTTTATCAATCTTAGATATTGTCTGTTGATTTTTTCTTTTCTAGAAAACATTTTACCTATTTTATGCAACCATGTTTCTGTCCTCTAAATATGTTTGTATCTTCCTCTTAGTTCTGTTAATTACATTTGTAATGTTTAGGCAATAAACCTGTGCTTTTATTATTTATTTGTTTTGTTTGTTTATTCATTTGTGGCAAGTATTGGTGGGATCTTTTTACTTCTTACTTGAGGATTGGGATATTGACTTCCCTACCCCTCTCCTCACTATTCCCTTCCTTGCCTCTCTCCTTGCTATTTTCACTTACAGGCTTCTGTCATAAGTACTTCTACTACTTATTGTAATTATTGGTTAGACTTACATTCTTGTCTTTATAAATAAAATCTGTGTTTTTTGTCAGTCAATTCTAAAGTCAGAGATGCATAATAACATTTATATTATTGTAATTATATGAATATTGTTTACTCTAAAGCTATAGAATGGACTATGATCACATTTTATCTTTGTACATTTTTTTAAACCTGGAGTTTTAAATTACATTTTTAGAATCACCTAACATTCCCCTGTTCCCAAACTTTTTCAGTATCTCAGGGATACAGTTAACCCTATAGGTACCTCCTTCTTTTGCAGATCCATCGTCCCGTTGTCCCCCGCTGCCCCGCACCACCCTCTTGCTGCGTAAGACACGTGGCCCTCGAGACCTGCTGCACAGCTGCTGTTCTTTTACTTTCACTGCTCTCCTGAGTTCAAGACTATGTATCTCTTTTTCTTAGTCTGTTCCTTCATTTTGGTAAATCACACTTCAAGTAACTTTGTATAAAAGGGCATATATAAAAGTTGACCTCTTTTTCTTCCCTAAAAGTTTCATTGTGTTGTTTGTTGTTGTTTTTCACATGTATTATTTGGATGAGTACAGGAATACAGGTTGAAATGATTTTTCTCCCAGAAATTTAAAAATATGGCCCTATTCTCTTCTACCATTCTGGGTTGCTTAAGAGAATTCCAAAAGTCTTTTTTAAAAAATATATTTTATTGATTTTCTACAGAGAGGAAGGGAGATAGAGAGTTAGAAACATTGATGAGAGAGAAACATTGATCAGCTGCCTTCTGCACATCTCCCATTGGGGATGTGCCCGCAACCCAGGTACATGCCCTTGACCAGAATCGAACCTGGGACCTTTCAGCCCGTAGGCCGACGCTCTATCCACTGAGTCAAACCGGTTTTGGCCCAAAACTCTTATTCTTATTTTCTTTCCTCTGTAGATAAAAAAAAAATCTTAGAATATTTTCGTCATTCTTGGTATTGTGAATTTTCACAATGATTCATCTACATACAGGGTGTGTGTGTCTGTGTGTGTGTGTGTGTGTGTGTGTGGTTTGTTTATTTTTCTCTTGGGACCCTTGTGATTAGAAGAAACATGTCCTTTAGATCTGATATATTTTCTTTAATACTGTTCTCTTTTTCAATGCCTTGTTCTGGGTTAGTAGGACTCCTAATAGTCAGCTGCTGGCCTTCCTGGAGTAGACTCTGTTCCCCTGATCTTTTCTCTCAGGTTTTCGGGCTGTTTGTTCCCGTCTGCTGTCAGTGGGAAACAGGCTCTTCCAGGGGGTCCCCAGAAAAGCATTGCAAGGACCTACTCACAGGAGATGGTGATGTGGCAGGGTGATTTATTAGTGATGGCTGCCCCTGCCCCTGGGCTTCCAGTGTCCCCTCTCCATCCAGCCATGGAGAAAGACCCACCATGGCTTCTGCAGGCCCAAATGAAAGCTAGTGCCCAGAGTTATGCTTCATAGTTCCTCAGAGCCCACGAGTCTGACAGCCTTAGGTGGCCACCAGATCCCCATGCTCAACTGGTCCCTGGCAGGAGAGAGCAGAAAGTAACAGGGCAGGGGCAGCCATCACAGGGCGAGTGCAAATCCGAGAGAGAGAGAGAGAGAGAGAGAGAGAGAGAGAGAGAGAGAGAGAGAGAGAATGCTTTCTCTCCAGGGATTTTAACCAGGAGCTTTTTCAAAATACCAAATTTCACAGGCTTGCATTGGCTTCCCCCCAGCCAATGATCTTTTCTCCCAGGCTAGACTGACAGGCCTCTAGGGTCAAACACCTCCCCCTGCACCATTGGGCATGTCCTTGTCTCTCCCCCGCACTTCCCCTCCCCCCAAGTACCAGCGGGGAGAAGGGAGGGGTGTTAATCCCCTTGGAGGGACAATGCTGATTTCTTGGGGTGTGAAGCTGTAGCTTCCCAGTGAAGCAGACAGGCCTCAACTTCCCAGCTGAATGTGCTTAACAATGTCTGGCTCCCTTTGCCCTCTTCCTTTAGATAACCAGCTACGGGCTGTAACATCTCTACCCTTACATTTTTTGGAATATTTTCTAACCTTTATATTGTTTATTTTATTTGCAATGATATATGGTCTTTAAAAGTAATTATAATTCTAAAGTATTTTTTGCTCTATTTTTATAACATCTTGTACATGTTTTATGAATATGATAGTTTCCTTCTTTCTTTCTTTTTTTGTTAATATGCACCCTAGGATTATTTTTACCGTCACTGATTTTTAGAGAGAGTGTAAGGGAGGGAAAGAAGAAGGGATGGGATGGAGAGTGAGAGAGAGAGAGAAAGAGGGAGGGAGAGAGAGAGAGAGAGAGAGAGAGAGACATTGGTTGCCTCCCCCAGGCATTCCACCTGGGCAGGGGATCGAACCTACAACTAGGTATATGCCCTGAGAACCTTAGGTGTGCCGGCCCGACACTCTAATCACTGAGCCACGATTGTCAAGGCTATAATAGCTTCTTTAATCTCTCTGCAGACTAGTAAGAGTTTTTATTTACACTTTTAAAATTATATCTATATTTTTAAATTGAAATTGTGTGGGTTTCTTTTTGTGTGTGTGTGTGTGTGTGTGTGTTTTACTCTTAGGCTTTCTCAAATATTTGATGATCTTCAATTGTTCATTTGTATTTAAGAAAGAGTATTTGTTTTTGAATGAGTAGAAAATGTTATCCTGATATATCCCCTAAATTCTAGAGTTCAGAAGACTTTGCCCTGAGGTACAAACACCTGCACTAATTACCCCTGTGTTCTCTAACACCTCTTTAGCAAACAGCCCTGTGGTGTAAAAGGCTGCTGGGTGCTCTGCCCACTGGGGTGGTGGTAAACTTTCTGTGCATAGAGTTTCCATAAACTCATGTCTTTCAACCCCCATTATATTTGGCCTCTTCCAGTGTGGAGCGTTTTTGAAGTTTTGCAGGGAAGATCTCCTTTTTGACATATACCTCTCTGCACATATTTTACACTGCAATTTCTATACTCTGCAAAAAGTACCAGGTTCTAATACACCATCTGCTCTTCTTCTTCCAGAAAGTTTTGGAAGTCTATTTCTGTTGGTCTTCCACCAGTTTTTTTTTTTTTAAATTGATGTGGTTTTATATTGTTTTGTTTTTAGTATTTTCTTTTCTTTTTTAAGAAAATATATTTTTATTGATTTCAGAGAGGAAGAGGAAGAGAGAGCGAGCGAGAGAGAGAGAGAGAGAGAGAGAAAGAGAGAGAAACATCAGTGATGAGAGAGAATCATTGATCGGCTGCCTCCTGCACACCCCACACTGAGAATTGAGGCTGCAACCCGAGCATGTGCCCTGACAGGGAATTGAACCATGACCTCGTGGTTCTTAGGTCAAAGCTCAACCACTGAGCTACGCCAGCCAGGCAGAATAACTTTTTGTTCATATATATATATTTGTGTGTGTGTGTGTGTGTGTGTGTGTGTTGGTAGCGGGGAGGCTGTGGGTGTGTGCGTGCATGCATGTGAGACACAGGGAAAGAATCAGTATCTTTATGGGGCTTTTCTATTTAGTAAGTTTTTCAGTCCATGTTTGCCTCTGAATGTTTATTCAACTGAGTAGAGGTTTTTTTGTTAAACTGTCTTTTTTAAAAAAAATTATGTTCTTATTGATTTTTAGAGAGGAAGGAAGAGGGAGAGAGAGATAGAAACATCCATGATGAGAGAATCATGGATCGGCTGCCTCCTGCAAGTCCCCCACTGGGGATCGAGCCCACAACCTGGGCATGTGCCCTTGACAGGAATCGAACCTGGGACCTTTCAGTTCCCAGGCTGATGCTCTATCCTCTGAGCCAAACTGGCTAGGGCTAAACTATCTTTTATATGTGTCTGTATGCAGAAAGAGAATGAAATGCTTTCTTAATAAAATCTATTTTAGAGTATAATAGAAATTAAATATCCAGTGTAATATTGTTAAAACTAGAGGCCCGGTGCACAAAAATTTGTGCACTTGGGGGGTCCCTCAGCCTGGCCTGTGCTCTCTCGCAGTCTGGGACTCCTTGGGGGATGACCACCTGCTGGTTTAGGCCCGCTTCCTGGGGAATTGGGCCTAAGCTGGCAGTCAGACATCCCTCTGGCAGCCCAGGAGCCCTCGGGGGATGTCCACTTGCCAGCGGGGAGCAGGCCTAAGCTGCAGTTAGACATCCTTAGTGCTGCTGAGGAGGCAGGAGAGGCTCCTACCACCACCGTTGTACTGGCAGCCATCAGCCTGGCTTGTGGCTGAGCAGAGCTCCCCTTGTGGGAGCGCATTGACCACCAGGGGGAAGCTCCTGCATTGAGCATCTTCCCCCTGGTGGTCAGTGTGTGTCATAGTGACCAGTCATTCCCAGTCTTTCTGCTGTTAGGGTCAGTTTGCATATTACCTTTTTATTATATAGGATAGAGGTCTGGTGCACGGGTGGGGGCCGGCTGGTTTGCCCTGAAGGGTGTCCTGGATCAGGGTGGGGGTCCTGCTGGGGTGCTTGGCCAGCCTGGGTGAGGGGCTGATGGGTGTTTGCAGGCTGGTCACACCCCCTTCAAGGTGGGGGTCCCCACTGTGGTGCCTGGCCAGTCTGGGTGAGGGGCTGATGAGTGTTTTCAGGCTGGTCAAGCTCCCCTCCCCCCTAGTGGGGACCCTCACTCTATGGAGGTTTGGCCAGCCTGGATCAGGGGCTGATGGCTGTTTTCAGGCTGGCCACACCCCCTTTAGGGTGGGGGGTCCCCACTGGGGTGCCTGGCCAGTCTGGGTAAGGGGCTGAGGGCTGTTTTCAGGTTGGCCAAGACCCCCGGCGATGGAAGCTCCCAGCCTCTTTTTTTCTTTTTTCTTTTTATTCTGGGATTTATTTACCTTCTATAATTGAAACTTTGTTGCCTCCAGTGGAGCTCAGAGCTGGCTGGGAAGCTTGGCTTCCTCCATCACTGGAGCAACCAAGCCTCCTGCTCGCTTCAGCTCTGTGGCTGCCGGGCACCATCTTGGTTGGGTTAATTTGCATATAGTTGCTCTGATTGGCTGGTGGGCATGGCTTAAGGCATAGTGAAGGTATGGTCAATTTGCATGTTTGTCTTTTATTAGATTATATGGGAATATCCATGGTTAGAGCATTTTTCTTTTGTTGATAGAAATTTTAAAAGAATTAGAAGAGATGAACCTTGTCTATTTGACATTGAAGTCTAAGACCTAACATTGACTCTCGGGAAAAGCCCAAAGAGGAACAGAAAACTAAAAAACGGGAGAGAATAGGGTGGAGGTAGTTGAAGTTGGAAAGATTATTAAGCAGAATCTGTACAGCTGATATGTCAATAAGCAGAGAATGGTCTTTAAAAGTAGAGTAGTCTCTGTGAGGACTCATTGGCATAGGTGTTTATTATGTTGTGGTTTGGCCTCTGTGCACTTCTATTTCTCTCTAGAAGGATGTCCCTTCCATTATCTTTGCCCCATACATTAGGGATGACTTTAGCTTTTGTCTAGAACTTGACTCACATACTTTGAAAGTTATCTGGATCTTTTCAAGTCTTCTTCCTTCCTTCAAATTTGCTTAACTTTCCAGGCCAATTACAATATTTGAGTTATTTCATTTCTCCTAGACTTTTCTACCCAAGGCTCTCCTTTCCTTCTGCTGAAGTGCCGACATGCTTCCTTATTTTATCCTCTTATTCTCACCTCTTGATTCTTCCTTTACAGGGTGTTTTTTTTTTTTTTTTTTTAATCTGTTCCACTGCCGACTGATGGCTTTAAGCTACTTTGGCAGAGTCCTTTCCTTCTGTTAATTCTGGGCCAGCTACAAACTTCTTCCTTATTTACTCTAAGGCTTTTCAAGTCTGAAGACTATTGAAGTGTGCACACAGCATCTCCCTCCATCGGAAATGGACTCTGAACAGTAGTGCTTATAGTAACTCAAATGGAGGTAAAACGATACCCAGTTATTATTCACTCATTCACAAATACTTATTAAGTGCCACTAGAGTGCCAAGCTCAGAGGATATAACTGTGAACAAGATAAACTGAAGGCCTTGGCTCTGGACCCTTGGAGTTTACATTATATTAAATCATAAACAGACAGCAGTTCTCTAAATAAAACATAACAATTGCAATTGAAAGAAGCAAAAATATTCAAATTGATTTCCTCTTAGTTATGAAATTCCGTCAGAGAGCTCCTTCTGATGATATTTTTAACTTTCCTTAGTCTAATATTTACATTTTAAATATTTCTGTATTTTATTTGGAGTTAGGGAATGAGAAGAGGTTGGAATTTTTAATGGCATGCTTATTTTAATATTGCTTTTGGTAGGGAGAGCTCTTAAAATTCTGTTGCCATGGAAGACTAGGAAACTGGTCTGATAAAATGTAAGCTTATCCATTAGCAATTCCTTCTAGACTTTCTCAGTTAAAATTATTGTGATTTATTCTCTGTCTCATTCTATTCCTGATTAGTGGTTGAAATGGGAATTGCAGTTGGACTAACCTGAAATGTGTCTGTGAATTAGTACATTCAGAAGCATGTGGCATTATTGCTTTTATAATTACATTGCTATTGTTTTTAGCATATTTTCTTTTTTTGTTACAGAGCAGTGGTTTGGAGTTACTATTTAATCTCAGTGCTAAACAGACTGAGTTGAATATCTGCCCCCTTTCCCCCCCCCCCCCTTTTTTCCTTTATGAAAATGAAAACACAAAGAAATGTAAATTTCATTTTTGGGAACATCTAAAATTGGAAACCAAGAGCATTTTTATCTTAAACATTTTTAGTAATATTATATTGCACACAATTGGCATGGAAGTGGGATATATTCTTTGTAGTTATACTTTAAATTTTCTCTTCATTAGAAGTGAAGTTTATGTGTTTATTTATGTAAATAACATAGACCATTTTTTTTTTCTCAGAGGCAGTGGGATTGGTATTAAGAGATCCAGATTTAAATTATGTTTTTACCACTTGCTGTGTGACCATAAATTTAACTGCCTTGGAGTTCATGTTTATGTTAAAGTAGTAATAACAATACTAACCTCAAAGTGTTTATATAAGGATTAAGATAATGGAAGTTAAAGTACCTACTACTAAAAAAGATTAGTTGGTCCTTAATCTTAGATACAGGCATTTTCTAGTAGATTTGTTATAACATCAAGGGCAGGGGGAAACCATCAGTGAGTCATTGGGAGACAGAACATATTAGTATTCATTATTCTGAAACTACATATTGTTTTGTGGTCCCAAGCAGTTCAAATCATACCCATGGCTCTAAACTTTGACATTAATGCCCAGTTTCATTTAAATGTCTATTACATGTAAGTTACCTTAGTTATTTTTATGCTAACAATATTATTTAATACCCAGCTGGCATGGCTCAGTGGTTGAGCATCGACCTGTGAACTAGGAGGTCAGGGTTCAATTCCCAGTCAGGGCAAAATAATATAACAATATATTTTAAAAGTGTTATTTAATTATTAGTAAGAATAAAAACACAGTTTACCTCATAGCCCCTGTGATCTTTGTTTTACCTTGTTCCTAGGTTCTCTATTGGCTTATTATAAAGGTATGAGGTGTGCGTGTGGCAATATATGTGTTATTACATACATATTTGTATTTTTATCTAATATGTACGCTATTTCATTAAAAATTTTTAAATATGTTTTTATTGATTTCAGAGTGAGAAAGGGAGAGGAACAGAGAGATAAAAATATCAATTGTGAGAGAATCATTGATTGGCTGCCTCCTGCACACCCCACAATGGGGATCAAGCCTGCAACCCAGGGAATCGAACCATGACCTCCTGGTTCATGGGTTGATGCTCAACCGCTGAGCCACAGCTGCCAGGCTAATATGTAGACTTTTACATATCATCCTCTTCCTATGCTGTACATTCTCCTCACTCCTTTTTATTTTATCGAAGAGATATAATTGCAGAGGATTTTATGAATTGCTACATGTGTGCTAAAGAATAAAAATGATTTTCAAACTTAGTATAGAATGCAATTAGTTTTTATAGAAGACACTATGTACCTGCCAAGTGGGTACTTTGAAAATGAAATTGTTTTTGATTGTGTGAAACTGCTTGAAAATGTGATTCTCCAAAGCTTTCTTTTTCTTATGGCAAGAAATCAGGGATATGCGAATTCATTATAATTAATGCACAAGAAGGCTGGTCCTTCTTTTTCGTCTTTTTAAAATCCAACACTTAAAAATCCAAAATTTCTTTGGACCAAGAACAGTTTTAAGTATGCCCTGGATTTCAGATTGGACGTGCCTGCTAGTGGTAGCTCCGAGTAAAGGAATCACCACCTGCACAAGTGGTAGCACGCTTTAGGTGTCCTTGTAACACACCTTTCTGGTACAAGGAGACATTTTCCTCTGCTACCTCCACTCACTCAGGACTGCAGTATCATGAGTTTACATTATAAGATAAAATTCTAAATAGAAAGCACTGGTTTGTTCTGATAGTGCGTCTTATTGAATGTCAGGTGCAAAATATCCACAATAGACCCTTGTTAGGGACCTGTTGTATAACAGCTTTTGGGTTTGCTAAAATGCCACACTCAGATTTCTGATTCCCAGATATAATTTGGTTTGTCATCTCTTTTGGCTCTCGTCCTTGCCTTTTTGAATTGGGTGGTATGTTTCTGGAAAAGGCTAATTAAACTGTGAGCTTCCAAAACAAAGTTAGTTATTTACTTGATAGCGTAGGTGATGATTTAGAGGAAGTGCCAGGTCTGATCATTTTTGTCTGTAGATGTGGCAAGGATGCTAATTTACTGACTTGCGTGAGATAGGACTGTTTGAAGCAGTAGCTTGGGGGAGAGCAAGGTTATCAGAACGGCCACTCTGGCTACTTCAGCTTATATAAACCTCTTTCAACTCTGATTCTGACTGAGACACCCTTCGGTTAAGATAACTGGTTTATTTCGAGCAGTAATTCTCAAACTTTAGCATGTTTCAGAATCACTTCCAAGGTCTGTTAGTGCCCGCACTGCTAAGCCCCATACCCAGAGTTTTTATATAGATTTGGGGTGAGTCCCAGGAGTTTGCATTTCTAACAAGTTCTCATGTGGTGCTGATGCTGTTGGCCTGGGGCCACAGGTTGGGAATTGGGAAGCATTTGTCTCTGGTTCAAGGTGTGAGGGTGTAGGGGTGAGGAGTTTGTTAGGGAGGGAGGTGGGAAAAGATTGAAGAATGCTGATCATCTTGCTTAGGGTTTACCTAAAAGTGTTGACTTTGAATTCTTCTAGTGTATTATAAAGTTAAACATTAGGGAATGTTCCTCATTTTACTTTCAAATAGTACTCTTATTAATGAGAAAAGTTAAGGGTAGGAGGGACAATAGAGTTGATTATTTCTTAACACTGGCCTTCTTTTCCCCATCTGGTTCCTTCCTCTTCCTTGACCTGTGCCTCTTCTGTCCCCATATAACACAAATATTGATAGCTGTCTTTCAGAAATGAGAAATGATGAGACAGTATATGAGGTTTCTTGGAAAAGTGGTGACATCAATTCAGATTACCATCATAATAAAGACCTTATTCATTTGGCTTCTACGTATTCAGATTTTGCAGCAGTTAGGGCAGTTCTTGGGTTGAAATGTACCTTTGCAGTATTTCCAAAGCAAATCAGTGAGTGAGTTTAGGATATTGCCCAGGAAATTTAAATTACTTAATGAAAGACTGCTTTCAATTTATTTCAGTACTTCCACTTAATACGATTGCTTTATAATTAGAAATTAGTCTTATCTAATCGCTTACCTAAGCTACTTTTAACTTATAATTAGTATTTCTAAGGCTTCATTGACGTAGGAGTACAGAGTTTAGATTTCTTTACTTTAAATAACTGGTTTTGTTTTTAAACATAAAGTGCAAAATTATATCTACTCCTTACCCGTGTGTTTCAAACCCAACATTACCTTGGGGCATTCGTGTTTGTACCTGGTATTGCTTGTATCCAGTGGTATGCGTGCAGTTCAAAGAAGAAAATGTGGCCTTCAAAGAAGTTCTTTTAATATTGCCCATAAAGCATTTTTTCAGCTCTTTCCCTTGAAAAATGCTCTGTGCTCAAATTTTCCTAGAATAAAATAACCCACCAGGTAAAGGCTCCCAGAGACCTAGGGCATGCTTACTCAATGAAATGCAACGGGGTGGAAAGCATCCTGTCTGTCAGCCCCAGAAAATTGTGATTTTCCTGATCTAGTAGTTAAAAAGAATTATATAATTTAAAGAGCTGCTGGCATATACACATTAGATTATTAGGAGTAGCTTGCAATCTTTTGTAAAATTCTGTGTTGAAGTTTTGACCGGAAGGAATTAAAGTCTGTAATAAATAATTTTTTGGAAGCAAATGTGAAGCTGTGTTGGAACTTCTGCGCTTTTTTCCCCAACCCTTGTCCTCTTGGTGTGAAGACCAGCCTGAGTCAGACTATTGAGGATTAAGGATGAATGCATTACTCAGCACCCTGCAGGGGTGGGTCAAGCACCCTGGCTTTGAAAAGTTCCTCTTTTGCTTAGTAAGCCTAGAGATTTCAGGCCAACTGCAGAATGAAAGTTCAGTATTATTAACACAGTCTACTTGAAAATGGTCTCTCACTCTTCCAGACATTCTTCCTCTCTGTGGTTGTATAACAGTGTCTAAAATCACTGACTGGATTGCCAGTGGATATTACCTACAGCAGCTATGTTGCCCGAGAGCTTGGTCCCCCTGAAGCGTTCCTGATGAAACCATCCTTTGACTTGAATATGGAGTTTGGCATGTTTAGGGGAAGAAGGGACACACTTATTTTAGTTTGGCAAATGGGAATGCAGGAACTAAGGGGAGCCTGTGATAACACTATTTTGAGGCAAAGAATGGGGATTCTGGATCAGATGCCTACTACGGAGAAATAATTCTTTTTAAAAAAATATATTTTTATTGATTTCAGAGAAGAAGGGAGAGGGAGAGAGAAATAGAAACATCAATGATGAGAGGGAATCATTGATTGGCTTCCTGCTGCATGCCCCCTACTAGGGATTGAGCCCACAACCCAGGCATGTGCCCTTGACTGGAATCGAACCTGGGACCCTTCAGTCTGCAAGCTGACACTCTATCCACTGAGCCAAACCATCTAGGGCAGGAGAGATATTTTGATTAAAATGTTAGCTAGAGAAAGGAACACAGATAGCTTTTTGTGTTGATTGGAATGAGGGATGTCCTAGAAAGGACTGCAGGGGCCGGGGAGAGAGGATAGTGGGCCTGAATCGGGGGCCAGCTCTGCTGATAGGAGAATGCTTGGCTATGCAGGGGAGAGGAAAAGGAAAGGACACCTGGTAGGTTAGGACATGTGTGAAAGGGCCGTGACAAAAACCAAACCAAACCAGGAGTACATTTGTTTTTATGCCTATTGTTTTTGATGTTTCTTTCAAAGTGTAACTTACCTTAAAATAGAGACTGGCAGTCAGACTTTAACAAATTATGGGAGATTTTTCATACTTTCCATTTAACCGTGTCTGCGCTCCAACCTTTATCGTAGCTAAAGCATCATCACCATGTCCATCATCATCTACTAGTGTTGATGAAGTATACAACCAGAGTCTCTGTGCTTTTGAGAAGAAGTCTTTAATTAGGATTTGTTTTTGTTTTTCCAGGTAGCCCAGCCCTGACCCATAGGAATCTGACTTCCGCCAGTCTGAATGACATTTCTGATAAACCTGAGAAGGACCAGGTATGCAAAGAATTCTTGCTCCTTTGAAATGTAAGACTAAATGTATATCTAGACGATGCTAGGAAAAGATTAGAAATGATAGTTCCCTGACTGAAAAGAACCAATATGTGTAGATGAGGTTTTTGTACTTTTTCTGAGGGAAGAGGAGGCTGTATGTGAAAGGGATTTGGCGTTCAGAACCCAAGAATTAGAGTCTTGACTTCAGCCTTTATAGATGTAGTCTCTTGGGCAATTTATTGTAACTATAGTTGTATTAACTTTAAAATAGTAATAATAATCCCTACCTCAGGGTTATTGTGAGGATTAAATGAAACACTTTATGAAAAAGTGCATTGATAAAGAAAGAACTAAAATTCTGGCAATTGTTCACTCTTGGGTATATTTTTGGCAAAGGTAGTGTAGTTTTGTTAGCTGAAGATTTGTCTGTTAAAATACATAGTAGGTAGACTATTTGAAATGTAGAGCAATTAGGGTTTGAGTCTCAGTTTTCTTTCTTTTAAAAAAATATGGTAGAAACTGGGCCATTTTCCAGTTGGGAGAATATCTGGGGATAATAGAAAATGGTGAGCAGATACAATTTTGCATTGTGCAATAAAAACCAAAACCAGTTGTGTGGACTAAGTGGGTGAAATTTTTACCTGAATAAATAAATCTGAATTGTACATTTCTTCTTTATGAGGATGCTTCTCTTTAACAACATTTGTAAAAAGTACAGGGAAGATGAAATTCATGTTCTTTCTCGTGAAATAGCATTTGGATTCTTCCTTCTCACCAGTAGCCCCCTAACAGGGCCATTATCATCTTAGACCAGGGGTGGGCAAACTTTTTGACTCGAGGGCCACAATGGGTTCTTAAACTGGACCGGAGGGCCAGAACAAAAGCATGGATGGAGTGTTTGTGTGAACTAATATAAATTCAAAGTAAACATCATTACATAAAAGGGCACGGTCTTTTTTTTTTTTTTAGTTTTATTCATTTCAAACGGGCCAGATCCGGCCCGCTGGCCGTAGTTTGCCCACGGCTGTCTTAGACTGTGTTGCTAGAAAAGACTTTGGAGCTAATTCCTTGTCTCCATTTTCTCACAATTTAACACTTGGTAAAATATTGCCCTTCCATTTCTCCCTTGGATTAAAAGCTTGTAATGGCTTCCTATAAAGTTAAGTTCAGAATTGCCTGTGTGACTTTTAAGATGCTCTGAAATCTGATGTTATCTTTCTCATCTTAATTTATTTTTGTTCCCTAGAAGAGGGATGTTTTGCTTTGGCCAGGCCTAATTTCCTCCCTCTTTACATTGAGATTAATTCTTGACTCCTAGTTCTACTCCCCCTTGAAATGCTAATGTGGATAGCCCTCCTCTCCTCCCTTCCCTGCCTCTTGAAATGATGGGGAGAAGATCATTAAATATAGAATACAGCAGCAGAAAAGGGAAAACGCAGTCCACTAGGACTTATTGAGAATTTCCCTCAACACTATTTCGAACATCTTGGTTCCATTCAGTATTTATCAAACAACATCTATATATATAAAAGCCTAACATGCTAAGTGTCTGACCATTTGGTAGACCACTCGACCAGTGGCTATGATGGGCACTGACCACCAGGGGGTAGATGCTCTGACTGGTAGGTTAGCTTGCTGCTAGGGTCCAGCTGATCAGGACTGGGCGAGACGGGCCAGACACACCCTGGAGCCAACCTTCCACGGTCCCTCCCTGGCCTCTAAAATATTTTTTCTAATTGATTTCTTTTCAGTGTGCACGAATTTGTGCACCAGGCCTCTAGTTTTTAAAATAATAGTTAATATTTATTGAGCATTTATTATTGGCCAGGCCCTAAGCTAAGAATTTATGCATGCCCATAACATGTGGTTGGTACAAATGAGGAAATGTAGGCTTAAAAAGATTAAATACATTGTCCTAAATGGTGATTTTCACTAAAGAAGCAACAGGGAGTCTTAGAAAAGACCACTTAAGGAATGCTCCCTAGAAAAATACTTGGTTAAATAAAATATGGGTGTCAGGGGCTCAATAGCCATGGTTTACATTATAGACTTTCAAGGGCTATTAAGTTGAAAAGAAAAAAAAAATAGAACTATGGGGAACCAACATAGATCCACAGTTTTTACATGTTATATGTGATTGTTTTCTTTTTACAAGTATATCAGATATTAATTCAATAGCATCAACTTGTTCTGGCTCTTGATTTTGATTGTTGTTCATACTGTATGGCAATAAAAGTAGAGAAGCCCTAAATCTATTTCTGATTCCGAGGGGAAACTGAGAGGAACAGTAGTAGATTAGCTACATGATTGTGATCCAGGTATGAGATGGTGATTGATAAGAATTGTGGTTCCTCCATTCATTCATTCCTTTAACTAATATTTGATTATACAATTATGCTATGCCAGTCTCTATGTAAGGTATCAAGCAACACTAATTATGAGGTTTGCCGGGGGTCTTGATTCTAGATGAGGCAGAGTTAGGAATATCTGGTTGACATACTCTTTGAGGAAGGCTTCTTTTATTCGGGACAGTTCTTCTTTGGCCAGGAATTTGTCAATAAGTAGCTGATAAATGCTGAGAGAAATTTCTTACCTTCTTGGGTCTCTTCATATCTGGGCACGTGCAGAAGAAATCCAATGGTTTCAGAGGTCTCCTGCACAAGATTTTGTATTAGAAGAAATAGGCTGGACATTATGTTCCCGGGGTGTTGATTTTACTATAAAACCTGTGTGATGTTGTCCTTGAAACCAGAATCTTTGCTGACTATCACTAGCATCTCATATTTATGAAGATTCAGAGTAAGATGAATCCAGGGAGGTTAAATTCAGGGGTTTAGTTCTTTTTGTTTTCAAAGCCTGGAAATGAGGTTGATGAGGTTATCATTATAAGAGCAACTATCCGTCTCCATTTATCTAATATACTAGTAACAGCCATACTTAATGCAATGAGCCCTCTATCCTCCCCCCCAAAGAGGAAGAAGCTCTGTTCTTTGCTTCCCACAAAAGGATTTGAAGAGAAGCTTTGTGACCGACCCATGACCTGTCTATGACCCAAGGTAGAGTAGGAATTCAAGCTATAGTTCCAGTTTCTATTACCACTATTTCAGTAACTTCAAATACAAAGGTGCTAAGAAGAAAATGGGCTTGCAAAGAAGACGAAGCTATGGCAAAAAAACACAACAGCACAACAATCCTGGGCTTTTATTATTTTGAACCTGCTTTTTTCCTCTCTCTTTGGGTAGGAAAAAAGGTTGCCAGGCTCAAATTTGTTTTGAAAAAGCTTTTATAATTAATTAGCCAGTGTCCTGGAAATGATCTTGGCAGTCAAGTCAAACTTGTTCTGTAGGCTTTTCCAAGTTGGCCCCAAAAACTTTCATCCCACTGGAACTAAAGTTTCTGATTGACTGATTGTTCTGCCTGGATACCATTTGAACAGTTGCGATGGTGCCTCCCGACTTCCTGGAGCTATGCGACTTCTCAGTAGCACAAGAAATGGGTTTAACGGTCAGAGTTACGAACAGGAGCCGAATTTCTCATTCTGTCAGCTACATCGTGACAGAATTTGAGGGCATGTTTTTTATGAGATTCTGTTTTGGGAAAAACAGAAGAAACAAATCTGTGGACTGTACTTTTTCTCTCTGGCTCTGCCAAGCCTGTATGCTGATGATTTCAGTAGCGCTGCCCTGCGGAGAAATAGCTTAAAATAGTTAACGGCAGAAGAAGACCATAGCCAGAATTTAGGTGATTCAATGCTTCAGCAATATTCCAACTTGGATGTTATATTTATTAAGCAGAAAAACACCTGGGAGAAGTAGATTTAAAAAATACATCTGGAACTCATCTACTTGTAAATCAACATAAATAATCTCTTCTATTTTGTTGCTATGGACAATTTTTTCTCCCATTATCCAATTATCTTCCCCAATTACCTTATATTGATTAGTTTTTCTTTTCCCTTATATTCGTTCTCTGTTCTTTTAAAAGCATACAGTGTGGCTCAGTGATTGAGTGTGGACCGATGAACCAGGCAGTCAGGGTTCAATTCTCCATCAGGGCACATGCCCAGGTTACTGGCTTGATCCCCAGTAGGGGGCATGCAGGAGGCAGCCGATTAATGATTCTCATCACTGATGTTTCTATCTCTCTCTCCCTCATCCTTCCTCTCTGAAATCAATCAAAATATATTTAAAAAATGTACAAGTGTGGTGGGTGCTTATCAAACATAATGGGTTTCGTTCTCATTTTCATGTGGGTTTGGAATTAGCTGTGAGGATAAGAAAATCCTTCTCATCATGTTACTGCTTAGCCTTAACTCTCTGGTGGAAGTGCTGTGCTCAGTGTACAGTGACTTTAAAAGGGCTTGACATTTCTTTTCCTGGGTTTATCAATAATGCAATAACACTTCACAATTACATGACCAACCTTCAGTGAAATTGCAGTCCACAGATTGCAGCAGATGTAGTAGTTGTAGAAATACCTCACAGATTCTCAGGGAGAGGCTGGGGGCTCAGATCCTTGGAACTTCTTGTCTGGTTATCACTTCCATGATACTCATTACTTAGCTAGCTTTTCTGAGATCCTATCCATAGGTCTTCTGGTGGAATTTGGCCCAAGGTTAATTTCTAAAGTGTATTATAATCATTTTTAGCACTATCTGTTGCCTGTTATCTTTAAATATATTTGGCTGTCTTGATTTCTATTTTTGAAGTCTTAGTCTTTTGCAGAAATCGAGCTGAATATAAATACTTTGTCAGAGAGTAAGAGGATGAAACCATTAAGCCATGTATGAGATTTGAGACTGCTAAGCCACAACTGCCTTAAAATGAAAATTAGAAACATTTTGTGATTAAAGAACCCCGAATCCTCTTCTGACACATATGTAATGTAGGAGCAAGTCAGCTACATTCAGCTGAGATGACTTTTCATCGTTTTGAAGATTCCCATCCTAAGGTTCACATAAAGGTTCCTTTAACATGAATAGCTATTTTTATTTTTTAAAATGTATCTTTATTGTTGAAAGTATTACAGATGTCTCCTTTTTCCCATTGACCCCCTTCACCCTACACCCCACAACCACCCCAGCCTTCACCACACTGTTGTCTGTGTCCATGGGTTATGCATGTATGCATGTAAGTTCTTTGGTTAATCTCTCCCCACCCACCTACCCACCTACCTTCACTCATATTCATCAGTCTGTTCCATGCTTCCATGTCTCTGGATCTATTTTGTTCATCAGTTTGTTTTGTTCATTAAATTCCACATATAAGTGAGATCATGTGATACTTGTCTTTCTCTGACTGGCTCATTTTGCTTAGCATAATACTCTCCAGGTCCCTCCATGCTATCGCAAAGGGCAAGAGACACTTCTTTTTTATTAATAACTATTTTATTCACAGTGGTATAAAAATGTAACAGCACCTCCTTTTCTTTTTCATGGCTCAGCCAGAAAGCCTTCTAACTCACACGGAGCACTGGCAGTCTCGCTCCACTCCCCAGAGAAGGTGCAGTGGCTAAGAAAGGCTCGTGTTTTCCAAGGTTAGGATGCTTGTCGTTAGCATGTGTTCAGGGACCAGTGAAACACTGCTGTACCAGGAGGAATCACTTCTGTGAGGACAGCCGTGTTGTGAGGAGGAGGTGGTTACAGTCGTCAGATGCCTTCAGTCCCTATAGTTTTCATCACTGCAACGCGCTTCCTTGTGGTTCAGTGGCTACAGTTTTCCTTCGCCAGGCGTCCGCGGTGGGAACTAGTGTGGGCTTTGCAATGATTATCTTTGGTGTCCCTTTCCAAGGGGATTGGCTTGTCACTTAGGTAATCAACATAACTAAAGGTTGTCATAATCTTTTCCCTTTCTAAAAGAAATTTGACTTTATATAACTTCTCTCCCACCTGATACTCTCTCCCATATTCTCAAAGAATTGGCAATCAGTGGTTATTTGTAGTGTTTGAGACGCACCAGTATACTGATTTCAAGAACCCAAGTTCTTGAACCTATGTCCCAATTAAAGTTGGGTCAGCTGAATTTTCCCATCATCATAATGCTATTCTTCCGGGAAAGCCATTTATCTGGATCAGAAGACTAGCATTTATTTAAAAACAGCTTGAAAATGAACCAGATAAACCTGTCTGAAGTCAACTAAGTTCTATCTTGCATTTTCAGAAAGAAAAAGAGCAGCCTTTTGTAAACTTTAGCACAATGGTTTTAAGTAACTGTGATAGTGCAATAAATTGGAACTTCTGAATCCCCCCTTTTCTGTATGCTGCTTTGATTTAAACTTCTCCATTCATTCAAAAAATATGTTCTGTGCTAGAATGGGTTCCAGAGGTGAATGAGACAGATAAATCTTTTGACTCATGGAGCTTTCCTTCTTTTGGGGGACAAACTGACAATAAACATCAAAACCATGTAAACAAATGAATAGGATACATTTGCACAATGATAAGTGCTATCCTGAAAACACAGCAAGATAATGTGCAGAGGTACAGGAAAGCTGGTTTCGGTGTGTGTGTGTGTTGGGGGTGGGGGGTGGCTAGGCAGAGAGAAGACCAGGGGATGAGGTTTCTATGCTGAGCAGAAAGCAAGAGTAAAGCCATGAGGCAGGAATGGTGTAGTCAGGACATAAGGGGGAGGAGAATAAAGTCTCTGGAGTGGCTGCAGGAAGGTGGCAGGTGTGCAGAGGTAGTTTCTTAATGCATTTGCCATAGACGTCAAGACCTTGCTATCAAGCAAAGGAAGTTCTTCTGTTCCATGGAAGTATTGTAAGAAAGAAAAAGACTTTCCTAGTTAAGATATTTTCCATGTATTATTGATTAGATTAAATTATTAATTGATATTAATAAAATATTTTAATGCACTAATGGTAGACATAGGCCAATGAGAGTAGTGAGCTTGAGCTTTTAAGTGATTGCATCTATTCCTCCAATTCTCTTTTTTTGGTTTGTTTGTTTTGTTAATCCTCACCCAAGGATATTTTTTTCATTGATTTTCAGGAAGAGTGGAAGGGAGGGGGAGAGTCAGAGAGAGAGACACATTGACTGGTTGCCTTCTGTATGTGCCCCCACCAAGGCTGGGGATTGAGCCTGCAACCGAGGTACATGCCTCTGACTGGAATCAAACCTGGGAGCATGCAGTCTGAGAGCCAACACTCTACCCATTGAGCAAAACTGGCTAGGGATCTCCAGTTCTCTTGAGGTTGCTGTTGGCTGATGTCAGGCGTGATCTGGGTAAAACACATGAGTCATGAAACCTTCACTACAGGCCTCTCTGAGGAGCAGTGACAAGCATCTTTGTCTTCATTGTTTAGGAAGGGGCATTGGGGGTGTAGGAAGAGGACAGAGCAGCTGAGGTGGGTCCCGACCACATTCTTACCAGTCCTGTGAAAGAATTGAACTCCAGGAGCACTGCAGGACATTCAATTCAACATTTAATAAATGGCGTGGCAGGTTTTAATAAAAGGAATGTTACTTTTCCCCCCTCTTTTCAATAGATAACATTCTGCCATATTCCTATACCATGACTATACTTAGAATACAGGGAGGGGCAAAGGTAGGTTTTCAGTTATGAGTTATGTGAAACACAAAGTTTATTCTTATATTATTATTTATTAATTATTGTATTATTGTTCATACAAACCACTGTAAGCCTACTTTTACCCCACCCTGTACAATGCAGAGAGTAGCAGAATGCCATCAACATTTATTTTTTTAAAAATTAATTAATTTCTTATTGTTGACAGTATTACAGATGCCCCTGCCTTGCCCTTCTCCACCCAGCCCCCACCCCATCCCAGGCCTTCACCACATTACTGTGTCCATGGGTTATGTATATATGTATCATCAATGTTTATCGTTGATGGATGTCTACACTCAGGTCATATGTTACCTACTCTGACCGAGAACTCATTAAAAAAACAAACTTTCTCCCCCTGTAAGTAGCAAATTGTTACACAACTAGAAAGTAGCAATATCTTATGATGAACATTCTAAGGGCATAGTTTAAAAATCTTTATAACAAGAGTTATAAATATAGACCTGGAATTGTTCTTGACCTACTATTGCAACGATTTTCAACCTTTTTTATTTTCTGGCATACATAAACTAATTACTAAAGTTCTGTGGCATACCAAAAACATTATATATATAGAATTATATAATTCTATAATTCTATATATATATAATTTTTTGCCGATATGACAAAAAATAGGTATAATTTTGATTCATTCACACTGGATGGCTATTGTTGTGTTGTCCTTTTTTTTTTTTTAATTTTGACAAACTAAGGGAAAAGAGGTTAGTGCCCCTGACTAAATAGTCAGGCAATGCATATTTTAAAAATTCTTGTGGCACACCAGTTGAAAATCATTGTAACATGTTAATATCTATGATATTTTTTAAAACTTTAGCTCTTTCTGATTCAAAAGTATACAAAATTGCTACAGAAATTCAAACAAAGCAAAAATGAATAACATAGAAGGTGAGATTCTCACCTTCAAAATAACCACTGTTAACAGTTTGATGTAGTTTTCTACACATAAATATTTGCATATTTATTTATATAAAATAAAAATAGCATAATATTGTTCTGCAAAAGAAACCAAACAGAATGTCACGAATATCTGTATTCACCTTCTTAAAGGCTATATAGCATATATGAATTATTTTACTTAAATGATCTATTAATAGATATTTGATTACTTTCATTTCTTCGCTGTTACAAACAAACCTTTAAGAAATATTCTTATTGTAATTTTTTTTGCATTTCTTCATGAGTATTTTCTGGAGGAGAAATTTTTAAAACTTGTTTTTTAATTGAAATTATGGGGGTGACATTGGTTAATAAAATTATATAGGTTTCAGGTGTACCATTGTATAATACATCATCTGTATATTACACCGTGTTGCTGGGTCACTGTGAATTGCCAATTACTTTCCGAAAAGACCATACCAATTTATGTCCTAGATATTTTAAACACTTGAAATAAATCCTCCGCCACTGTTTGCCAGTCAGATTTGAGTTTCTCCTTTATTTCACTCCACTGAAAGCTTAGCAACTCACAGTGAAAAGAATCTCAGTCCCTAACACCTGCCTCCCAGCTTGCTCTGGGGGCTTTTTCAGCTTAAAATTTTGAGGTTAACACCTGGTTTACTCTCCTGGCCCAGCTGGATCGCTGAGCTGGCTGATCCGCCATGTTCTGAGGCAAGGAGGTGAACAGTGCAGGCAGGAGACTTGGCCACCTGTACGTCTCTTATTGCTTCTGCTGGAGGTGCTGCTGTTCCCAACTCTGAGAGAAATCCTTCAGGCTTTGTGGGAATTTCCTTGGAAACCAAAAATGGCTTCATCTCAAGAGCCCTTCTTGGTGGTCAGAATTTGGAACAAAAAGAAAAATTGTAAAAAGAGCTGGACAAGTGTTCTCTTTGAAGCACTACTCAGCACATTTGCAGCTTGGCTTTGCATCTCCTTCCTCCTGGCTCTCCCACCCACAAGAGAATTTTGAGTGAACTTACTCGATTGGGAAGTTCGTTAAAGGAAAAGTTTATACCAGGGGTCCTCAAACTACGGCCTGTGGGCCACATGCAAATACAAATATTGTATTTGTTCCCATTTTGGTTTTTTACTTCAAAATAAGATATGTGCAGTGTGCACAGGAATTTGTTCATAGTTTTTTTTTAAACTATAGTCCGGCCCTCCAACGGTCTGAGGGACAGTGAACTGGCCCCCTGTTTAAAAAGTTTGAGGACCCCTGGTTTATACCTTATGTGGAATGCTTTATTAGGAGCTTTGAAGGAGTATTGTCATCTGGGATGACTGATAAGAAAGATCAGTGAACCATTCCTTGCAAGTTGGGTAGTATTTGCAGGTTTTACTGTTTCCCTATTTCCCTCTCAACAGGGCATCTCAGCAGAGTAGCTTGATGAAAAGGCCATGCCATGGGAGGAAGCTTCTCTTGCTCTTCTTCAGAAAGGGAAGGGCTTCCCACTGTTCCCAGCTCACTTGTGTGATTGGTTTATTTGCCTCAGCAGAATCTTATGACCTTATCAATCACTAGCAGAGCTTCCTGGTTCTCTGCATGTCACCACCAATGGTCTGGTTTCACTCCCTAGAACTGAACTGAACAGAAAACAACCAGGCTTCCTTTTTCTCTGCTGCCATGTTAAAAGGGTAGCAGTATTTTTTTTTACAATCTGAAAGCCGTAGTTAAATCATACCAAGCTGACACTGCCGCCTAATCAGTGTTCTATGCATGTACATAGAGGAAGATAGAAAATAACTGAGTCACTGTATTGGGAATCATTGTAATAGCTTTGACCTTCAAATTTAGCTGCACTCTCGATCATTCAGTGGCTCCACCTGATAGTATTGAGTCTATTTGTCTATAAAGAATAAGATTGGACACTTATTCACACTAATGCTTTGGTTGGTATTGTCATCCCTATTTTACATATTGGTAAACTTAAGACAGAAAAAAAAAATTTCCCCAAAGCTTAATAGCATCTAAGTGGTAGAGCTTCATATGACACGAGCCTATGAATTCTGCCTATTTGTATTATGGTCTTTTTCAGGTCCTAAGCCCTAGGTGTCCAGTTGATAGTTACTAGCCTTTGGTTTGTCTTTGAGGCACACATCATTCTGAATAGGCTAATCACCAGGATTACTGTTAAATAAACCAACAATTTAATAACTTCTTAAGGGTCTTATGGTGATCGGATGTTTCTGCTGCCACAGTGATTAAGACTCCATGAATCAATTGTGTGTTGTGTGCCCATACACTGGGTGGTGGTGGTGGAGGTCAGTGAGAAGAGGTTGATAATATTTTTAAAAGTATAATATATATGATCTCAGATTGTGAGTTTATAGACCAAATAAACTGTATGATACAGTAAATTGCAGCAGTTCAATGAAAGACAAGCCAAATGTGTGGGTAGAATCATCAATCAAAGAGAAACGAGGGCCCTGGATGGTGTGGCTCAGTTGGTTAGACGAGCATTATCCTGTGCACAAAAGGTGGCAAGTTAGATTCCCGTCAGGGCACATACCCAATTTTGGTTCAGTCCCCAGTCAGGATGCATACTGAGGGCAATCGATTGATGTTTCTCTCTCACATCAATGTTTCTCTTTCTCCCTCTCCCTTCCTCTCCTACAATCAATGAAAAACATATCCTCTGATGAGGATTAAAAAAAAAAAAAAACTAGAGGAAAAAACAGGGAAGTGAGGGACTTTAAAAGCATCTTTCTATTTTAGAGAACATAAGTAACAGAAGAGTTTTAACCAAGTATAACATTCTTCCTTGTAGAAAGAGTTAAGTAAGAATTGTGAAAAATAAATTGGAATGTGACTATCTACAGATTACCAATACACAATGTGAGTGATTTGGTTTATCCAATAAATGGAAAATACTGTGACTTTTAAAATTCTTTGAATAATGGGCCAAGAATCCCCCATATTTGATGAAAGACAACAAGGTTTCAATGTTAACTTATTTTTATAGTTAGAGTTACCTGTAGAATTAGCAAAAGTGGATTAGGTTAGTTAAATGGTTGACCTGTCCATGGACCACGGTAGATACTCACTTGATTTACAAATTCTTACTTGTGCTTCACTGAAACATTTTATGGTTCCTAACTTTCAGGCTGTTCAGTATTTATTTTCAATATAAATATATATTCACATCTAGATTATTATGTCTGATAGATGCACAACATTATAACCTTTATATTTTTTTCTGATAAGATGAAAAAGCAATTACTATTAAACTTTTTTCATTAAGCTGATCACAATATAGCATTGAAGCTATAAATGAGCATATTAAAGTTTAACTCCTCTGAACCTCAGTTTCCTGATTCATAATATAGCTTTATAATTCATTTAAAAAATTATCTTTATTGTTGAAAGATAAATTACATATCTCCCCCCTTTTTTCTACCATTGACTCTCTCCACCCTGCTCCCATCCCCCTTACCCCAGGCCTTCACCACACTCTTGTCTGTGTCCATGGGTTATGCATCTAAGTTCTTTGGTTAGTCTCTTCCTGCTCACCTCCTTACCTTTGGGATTCGTTAGTCTGCTCCATGCTATGCCTTCTCCATAGGGTGATTGTGTGAAAAGGAATGTGCTTAATATACTTTAAATTATTATACGAATTATTGTTCTCATTTTCATTATTTAAATGTGCCACTGCTTTTAATTTTTGGTTTTGTTTTGCTTGAAGATTAGGTAGGATGGAAGTCAATTCCATGTTAGATTTTATTCCTTAAATATCCATTGTTAACTTGGCTCTTTGGGGTTTCATGCTCTTAGCTTCTATGTTCCACTGCTCTACCTGTGCTCCAGTGAAATATGTCTGACTGTCCTTCCATGAGTATTGTTACTGCATGCATATTTCCACTGTACCCCAGAGTCCCTTTTCCAAGGCCTTCCTTTCCTTCAAGACCTATGTCAAGGGCTACTTTTTCCTTACTTGCATCCTTGAACATTCTGGCTCATGTTAATCACTCCTGCCTCAAATTTCTACCACCACCTAGCACTTACTATTTGTCACTTCACAGGGACTCACTTCTTTGCTATTGTTTTTTGGTGTTTCATCTTCTTTATTCGGTGGGGATGGAGAGACAGAGGAGGAGGAGGCAGAAGCAGGAGTCTCTTAAGTTAGTTTCTGAGAGTAACAATGATGATGACTAATTGAGGAGAATCAGCTTGTACTTATTCTATCTCTCTTGTTTTTACCAATAAAGGCTAAGAAAATGACTATGACTATGAGAGTTTCTCAGAGCAAGTTAATTTCACAAAGTATTGTTATTGTCTTATCTTTTCATTCTGGTAACTTCTTAACATGATCACTGACAGAGTGTTTTGTTAGGTTAACCAGTTGGTTGAAGTACATCTCATACATTTAATTTTTTTTCATCTAGAACAATCATGTAAATGTTAACATTTCAAATATAGTTTGCTCTTTCACTTTTAAAATCCATTTGCACATTTTTATTACAATCAAAGTTCAATGAACATAGTTAACTGGCTGACTGACATAGTTTAAGCAAATACCAAATCTTTTTTTTTTCCTTCATTTAAAACAAAGTGTAGTGTGTCACAAGGACATATTGGAAAAGCCAACTGTCAGCACAGAAAGATGTTCTATTGCAAGATGACATGGTATTGCTAAGTTTTCCCAAGCATGGCACATTTCAAATCATGCACTACCCAACATTCTACTTTTAGACATGAGCCACTTCATTTTGTATGACATGAGATAGTGTGAAATTATGGTTAAGGCAGATCAAACCTGGGAAGGATTTATCATTGAACTAGAGGCCTGGTGCATGAAATTCATGCACTGGTAGGGGGGCGTCCCTCAGTCCGGCCTGCACCCTCTCGCAGTTTGGGACCCCTCAGGGGATGTCCGCCTGTGGGCTTAGGCCCAATTCCTCTCACTATCCAGGATCCCTCGCTCCTTACTGCCTGCCTGCTTGCTCCTTACCGCTCAGCTCACTGCTTCTTAGTGCTGCTGCTGAGGTGCGAGAGGCTCCTACCACCGTGGTTGCACTCGCCAGCCTTGAGCCCAGCTTCTGGCTGAGCAGCACTCCCCCTGTGGGAGTGCACTGACCACCAGGGGGCAGCTCCTGCATTGAGCATCTGCCCCCTGGTGGTCAGTGTGCATCATAGTGATTGGTCATTCTGGTCATTCCACCTTAACAATCGCTTAGGTTTTTATTATATAGATGGGATACATTATAGAATTTACTAGTTCTATACATTATTGTAACCCTTTTTCTTGTCACATTTTTCATATAGTTTAAATCTAAGGACTGCATTATGATAAAGATCCAAGTATGTTATTGAAAATAAAAAAGAACTAGTCAAGTTGAAATCCAACTATGTTTCAGAAAAACCTTTTGGTCAGAGCTGAAAGAATTTTATCTCTTCTCATAGTGTCTTTGACTGCATTACTCATTGTTTCTCAAATGAAAGGTGTTTCAATATCAGCTTGTTTGTGATACTGAGAAATAAATGAGGGGAATTCCAGAAATTTCAATAAGTTACCTTTACATTGTCTGAAGGAAAACTAAGTGCATGATTTATTGCCTTGTTGAATTATGATCTCTGAGAAGGCATCCTCAGACACTACATTCTGGAAGGAAAATCTTTGTTTAGAAAAATAACAATTGCCACAACTACTTAAAATAGTTGTGAAACTCTTTTTCAGAGTGAGGACTTCTCAAGGAGTAGTTTTTTCATCAGGACATTATGCAAACATCTGTAAAAATGTGTCATGGAGGGATTTTCTTGGGCTGATGGCCACGTTGTTTCTATGTCTACATGTCTTTGTGGAACTCTCTGAATGAAGTGCTAAGGGAATGAAGTGCCGTTAGTTGTTTTGAAAGACCTGGATTCATGTCACATTTAGGTTTCCAGTTATATTTGTAAACATTCTCTATAGTTTTTCATTTTTAAAAGGTGTGTTGATGTAGCACAACATGCAGGTTTTATTAAAATGAAAAACCAGAATAAATGAAAATAAAAAACTTTTACTCTAATGCAAGGGTGGGGAATGTTCAGCTCACAGTCCTTATAAGGCTGGCAAAATCATTTGGTCTGGCCCTGGCAAGGCATTAGGGGTTAGTTAATTAAACGTTTGACCAAATATAGCAGGCTTATTTTTAAATTGATAATTTTGTATGGCACTGAGTGATGTTATAAATATCCAAATGGCCCTTGGCAGAAAAATGGTTCCCCACCCCTGCCTAATGCTATACTAGGGACTTCATGCTTCTAATGCTTATATATTCTGTGCCTTCATGGTCTGAACCATGCTATGGGATACATTGCCTTCCTTTTAGCTGTGCCTTCTTGATCTAAATTCTTACCTTGGAATACCTCAGTGTGGAAAGAATAAGATAGGAGATTTAAATAAAAGGAATAAAAATGTAGTGTCCTTTCAGAGTTTTCTGGATAATAGGAAATGTGTTTTGCTCAATGTAGAAGAAAAGCCTGGATTTTTAACCCTAGAAATGTTGGTTCAAATCCTAGCTTCCTTCCCTTCCAGCTGAGTTATCTTGTGCAGGTACTTAATGTCTCTGAGCCCTAAAAAAAGTGGGTAAAAACTTATATTTCATGTTCTTATGAAAATAAAAAGAGATAATGTGTGTACAGCAAGCACAAATTAATTAGTGTTTTAAAAATATTACTTTCCTCTCCCCACCCTGTTCTCCTGCCTTCTTGTGAATAGAGGAACAGGATAAACTATGAGACAAAATAGGGGAAAATGAAGCAAGTAAAATAAGTGAGGCAATATATATATTTAATTTTTGGAGTGATTCAGAAAAAGCAAATTAGAATACTGGGGTATTTTAAAATTTTTATCAGAATAGATCTTAATTTAGAATGATTTTATATTAAATTGTTTCCTAGGCATAAACATGTAAAATTTTGTCATGGTGTTTTCTCTTTCCCTTCCTCTTTTCTGAAAGTAATAAGCCACTAGCCAGTCTATAGTAGTACAGTAAGAATTACTTTTACCTTCATATAAACCATTATAATTGATATTTTATATATTTTTAAATTTAAAAAGGTTTTTTTCATACAGCTGTGATTTTTAAACCTGATAGTGTGGAAAGCCAACAAAGCACTGTGAGGGTACACAGATCATGTAAGACAGGCTCTGCACTGGATTGTAGAGAGGTTGTTGCTCACAGCTTAACATTGTTTGTTGGTCACCACTGCCTTTGCAATGAGCCCAGAATCCTTAGTATGGCCCCCAGAGCCCTTTGTTATCCCGCCTCTCTCCCTTGCTGACTTCTGTGATGACGCAGTGTTCTCTCAGGTACAGTAGTGTGGCAGTCTCCTCCGCTACCTTGGGCCCTTTGCACATGCTGTTTCCTCTGACTGAAATTCTCTCTCTGCCCAGGCAACTGGAGTTCACCCATTATTTCTCAGTTAATGTCACCTCTTCAGGGAAGTTTCCTGTGACTCCTCTGTTCAGGCTAGAGTCTGCTTTGATAGGCTCGCTTTGCACATTATGCTTTTCTATCATGGCACCTACTACAGCTATCTATATATATAAAAGCCAAGTGACTGGAACGACGGAACGACCAGAATGACTGGTCACTATGACTGTACACTGAAGTGGCCAACCGGCCTGATCGGGGCCCTGACTGGTCCCCCTCAAACTGCCTGCAGACCCCCCCACTCCCCAGCCAGCCCTGCCCCAGATCAGGCCCCTCCCATCAGGGGTGGGGCCAGCCAACCTCCCACGGCCCTCCCCCTCCTGGCCCTGTCCCAATTAGGCCATGATGGGGGGCGGGGCTGGTGGCCAACCTCCTGTGGCCCCTTCTCCCCCACTGGCCTGGCCCCGATCGGCCCTGATCAGGGTGGGCCGGTTAGACCCCACCCATGCACGGATTTGTGTACCAGGCCTCTACTCATCAAATAAGTGCCTATTTTTAATTTTTGGTAAACATGTTTGTCTTCACCAATAGACCATTTGCTTCAAAATTGAAGAGATGATGTCTGGCAAACTGCTGCTCATGGATCATAGCCTGCCAGAAGCCTGCTTTTGTAAGGCTGGCAAGCTAAGAATGGTTACAGTTTTAAAGAGTTGTTAAAAAAAAAAAAAAGAATATGTGACAGAAACTGTATGTTGCCTGTAAAGCCTAATTTAGCCTTTCAAAAAAAAAAAAAGGTTGCCGACCTATGATGTAAGTCATTGCTACATGTGTTGAGTAAATGGACATAAGTGTATTTATATATCACTTTATTTGCATGAGCAGGACACTTGATTATAGTAAGGTATCCATGATGATGTTGTTATAAGCACTTAGATGAACTGAGGGCTGTGTGACCATCACAAGGTTCTTAGCTAGAAAATAATTGTATTCAAAGTGTGTGGGTTAATGACCAATGTAAATGTGGAAGGAGTTTTTAATGTCACTTTTTAGCTTGCACTGCCCAGCTGAGCAGATTTATTAGCAATTTGGATTGAGCCACAATGCATGCTTATCAGATTCTCAGCGGACATAAATTGGACAAGGTTAGCCATCTAAATTTTAAATGATAGACTCATGATGGAGAATGATCTTGACAGGCTGAAACCACACAGACTTTAACAAGAATAAATGTAAGCTATTTACGTTCAAACCATGATGTAAATAATGTGAAATTCCTACATTATTTGGGCATAAAGTTTATGACTCATCAGATTTAGACTTTTGAAAGGTGCCCATTATTCGTAAACAGTTGAGGGCTTACAGTTATGGTAACTACAATGGTGAGATGGTTCCCTTTGGTGAAAGAATAGCTTCACTGTCTGTTGCTCTAGACAGTGAATAGCAGGTCATGTTTTATGGAGGCAGTTTTTATTCTAACATAAGGGTGAGTTAGATAGGAAATAGAGCAGTATTGCTAGCTTACTTAAGAAGCATTGAATTCCTTTGCAGTAAACTTTATTAGGGATCAGCATACCGTTTCTGCCTTTCAGAGCTTCTGATAACAGACTGTGAGACAAATCAGTAAATAATGTAGGGTGGTGGGTGTCTTAGCCCAGAGAAGGGAGCATGAATCCTGCCAGGAGCTGGGTAGTGGACAGAGGTGACAGTGGATTAATTCTTGAATTAAATGCTTTTGTCTTTTTAAAAAAATAATTTAAAAATATGTTTTTATTGATTTTACTAGAGGCTTGGTGCACGAAATTTGTGCACGGGTACAGCTTCTAAGCCTGCTGGCTATCGAAGTGCCAGGATCTGGCGTGGAAGGGCAGGTCCCAGCTGACCTCTGGGCCCTAGGCAGCACCTGGGATATTGGATTAGACAGTCTTTGAGTTTTTTAAAGATGTTCTAATTTGATGAATATCAAATGAATGGCACATGGGGATTCAACAATTCAAAGTTCAAAAAAGAGGTAGAACTTTGCACTGGGGTGTACCACGAACAAAGGCATGAACAGGCCCTCTGGCTCAATACTCATGTCAATAAAGTGATCATAACCTACTGGTGCCTAGCAGAGCCTACCAGGTAAAATGAAGACCCTCTCGGGGGAGTTTTGTATACTGTTGCCTACTCTTGGGTCAGAATTTTAGTTTCCCTTTGATTTATTTTTTCTGCTTCTTCCGTGTTTTCTATTCTAATTTCGTTTATGATCTCAGAGATCTCAGTGAAGGGTATGTTTAAAAAATCTGCTAAATAAATAGTAGCACGACTACTACAGATTTAATTACAGCCACACAGCTGCCTGTTTGCGGTGTTCTGCTGGGGCCATATGGTTCCTTGTACATCCCAGCCCTGAAAGGTCAGTTTCCCAGTGGATAGTATTAAATTCTCAGAGAACGGCTAGCAGCCATTTGGAAGTCAATAGGTTGTGTGCTTTACCTCCTTTGCCTCTCTGTGGATAGACATTTTATTGGCAATTTCTTATTAGAACCCAAGTAATCAGATATTAAAGCGTCCACCAGACAGGTCTTAAGACTATGTCCACTTGTTAGTTTTACAGGCTGAGTTTGGCCACCACATTTGATGAGCTGAGTGGAAAGTACTTCTCCATTTCACCACTTTCACTCAATGGCTTTTTAAAAATATTATTTTCATGGGTGATTTTTTAAAAGTGGTTTCTGTCCCAGTGGTGGCGGAGGAAACAGAAGTAGAGAAGGGCTCTGAAGAGGCCTCTGTCCTGCTGACACCAGTGCCGTAGGAGTGTGACCTTGAGGGAATATGTAGCTTCTCTGGGTCCCAAGAGAGCCAGAACTGACCCCACTAGGTCCCTTCTAGTTCTAGTATTCTGCAAGAATCATCTGGGGAGCATGTCCTTCGGGTGATATGCATCTAGAGCAAGCATGCCAAACTCAAAGGCTACCACGGGCCAAATAAGGTTTAAGTTTATGTGGGCCGCAAAAAAACCCAAAAGCTTCAATTTTCATAGAAACGTAGGTTTATTTCGATAGAGACATGCTGAATACAAAGGACTGAAATAAATGAGTAATTGTTAACATAAAATAATAGAACAGTTTAATAAAAATAAAATAAATCTTAATAAAATTTTTTTCTTTAACATTAACTTACCAGACATTGAATAACTGCACAAATTAATAAGTGTAATGAAAATAAACCTATTTTTCTTGTTCTCCGAAAGCGAAATATTTCCTGTTGCGCACACCAAACAAGTCAGTCCAAGACTAAAGACATGGCAATCAGCTGCTAAAATATTCGCTGCTGGTATTAGTGGAGAGTAATGGTGAGCCTGCGCGTAAGGCACGTAAGGGAAATGAATGCAACACGATTATAGTAATCAGTCATTAGTGAATGTTGTAGTTGTTGTAGTTTGTTATTAATAATTATGTATAACAGGATATTGTCAAAATGAAGTTACAAAATTTTTATTAAAACCTTTCTTACATACTATTATATTGGCTGGGCAGCAAAAATATTCATTATGGGCCCCCTGCGGCCTGTCGGTCGTGAGTTTGACATGCTTGATCTAGAGTAGAAGGGTGGTCTTTTCTTTCCCCATTGTAGTATTCTGTGTATCTCTTCCTTTAGTGCTTAGAATGTTCAAATTGCCCATTCCTTGGGCTACAAAAAACTTCCAGTATGAAATCTGTGTAAAGATCTTAACTGTAGAGATCAGCAGTGTTGGCCTTCATTGCATATTGTTTCAGTTCAAATGCAGTGATCTTAAGCTTTCTCCATGTCAAGGATCCATTTGAGTTTGGAATGAAACGATGGATGCTTTCGCCAGAGAAAAGCACAATAGTTGTTCAGGCACACACACAAAAAAATGCTTGTAATTGCAAAACGCCCATGAAGCCGCTAGGTCACCAAGTTCAGAACTGCTGCTCTGTTCTTTGAAAAGAGCCCTGCTTTTTCTCTTTTGTTTCAAGGGGAGGGAACTGCAGGTGAGGTTGAGGACAGAGAAGTAGAAGGTGTGAAGCCTGAAGCACCAGCTCCAAGGGTCACATGGTGCCAAGGGCAGGGCTTTACCCTGCTCGTGGGCTGATTTGGAGTGGAGCACATGGGGCGGTGGGTAGTATTTTCTCAGTTCCTGCATGAGAAAAGCATTCTGTATTGGTGTTTGTCAAGCCCTTACCTTTCAACTCCCTTGGTTGCCTCGATTGCTGTAGATGATTCCACCCTCCCACCTCACTTCCCTTGAGCTTTTTGTTTTTAAAGAGTGGTCTTTGTACTTTATTAACAACCCTTTTGGGATGTGTGTGAAAGGGAATGCACACGAAACATTTCCCTTAAACTATAATTTTCACTAACTCCATGATGCTAATTTTTAGGGTTTTTATTGTTTGTTTTGTCTTCATGTGGTTGTTTCTTCTGCAGCCCCTTCTCCCAGTGGCGGCTGTAGAGTTTGAAGGAGAAAGAAGAAAGGAACCCTATGTTTAGGATCTTTCTTTTTTGTGTGGCACGGGAAGACTGTAATCAGATGCTGCTTTTTAGATATTAATAGGTAGTGTGATGGTTAGAAGTAAAACATTTTCATCATGGTTTTTTGTTGTTGCTGAAAACAGTCATTCAGAGATATGGTTTGTCATATGGGGGAATGCAGGTAAAATGGTGCCATTATTGCAAGGGATTATATTCATTTTACAGTATAGCTCCCCTGAGCTACCCATGCAGTCTATCTGACTATTTCTGTGACCATCTCAAGTTGAAACTCATGCATCTATATGCTTGGTAGAATTAACTTACCTAGAGAAATACTCTACTTGGATGAGTATACATTTGTAAGTCTGCTATAAACTGAGGAAAGAGATTCCTATCTGTAATTCAGAGAATTGTATATCTGAACTAAATGTGGTGCCAATGCAACTTTATTCATTTGAGAAACATTTTATTTTGCCATATCATCTGTTTTCTGTATATTCTAGAATTATATTAAAACTCTAACATGCTAACAATCATTGTTACTGTTTATTGAATATTTACCATGCTATGTCAGATACTATATTAGGAACTTTTTACATATTACCTGCAACATGTAAATGCACTATGATCAACCTGACTAGACTAAAGAGGCTAAATGCAGAAGGTAAGTAACTCTATGGTCTTCCTAGCAACTGTTGCTTAGGTTAAAATAGAGTGAAAACTCAGGGCACAGATATTTTTGGTGCTCAGCCGAATTAGCACTGGCACATCTGTTAGTCAGCAGTATCTGTGAAACATTTGCTTTTGGTGTGAGGGAACACTGGGCATTTGAAGAAATGCACTTTCAGTGTTGCTTGTATTTAGGCAGAGGGTAAGGATGGCATCGTACAGGTGTGGTCACATGGAAACCAAACATTTAACAAGTGTTTAGTGAACACTTATCACAAGGCGGTACCTTTATAAGGCACCGGGGAAACAGAGTTGAATGATACATGCTTTCCTTTCATAGGATACTTAAGTACTTATCCTAATATATAAAAGGTACTTATCCTAATATATAAAAACCCTGGGTCCGTCACATCCGCAATGACAGGAGGCTCGACCTAATGTCTAAGACTGCGCACGCAGCAGGCTCTGGTGGGTGGGGACTTGTGGCAGCGGAGATGGGGATGGGGGAGGCGGGGCTGGCACTCTCACTCATTCACAACCGCACAGACACACAGACACACACAGCGCCCACCAGCTCACAGCCTTTTTTCCCTTTCTTTCCCTCCCTCCCAGCTGGTTCTTGGAGTTTCTCTCAGAATGAGGAAACAAAACAGACTGGGCCTGAAGAGGCCTGGATAGAAGGGAGGGCGGGCAGAGGGTGGAGCTGCCCCCAATGGCCCCACCGGGAAAGAGGAAGAGGGAGACTGGGAGGCAGGGGAGCCTGGAGGACTGCTGAGAAAAACAAAGAGAGACAGAGACTAGGCAAGATCAGGCTGGCAAGGGAGGGCATTTGGGAGCAACCAGGCCGGCAGGGGAGGTCAGTTGGGGGCGAGATCAGGTCGGCAGGGGAGGGCAACTAGGGGTGATCAGACAGGCAGAGGCAGTTGGGGGTGAGATTAGGCAGGCAGGGGAGAGCAGTTGGGGGCGAGATTAGGCAGGCAGGGGAGAGCAGTTAGGGGCTATCAGGCAGGCAGGCAGAGGCAGTTGGGGCAATCAGGCAGGCAGGCAAAGAGGTTAGGGATGAGCAGGCTGGCAGGCAGAGGCAGTTAGGGATGATCAGGCAGGCAGGCAGGTGAGCAGTTAAGAGCCAGCGGTCCCAGATTGCGAGAGGGATGTCCAACCGCCAGTTTAGGCCCACCACAGGGATTCCCACAGGGATTCCCCTAAGGGGTCCCTGATCGGAGAGGGTGCAGGCTGGGCTGAGGGAATCTCCCCCCCCCCATGCATGAATTTGTGCACTGGGCCACTAGTAGTTTAATAAGAGTCATAGCCGAGTCAATCAATGAATGCATCATAACTATAAGCTCAGAGGGAAGGCTAAGGTGCTGTTGTAGCACAAAGTCAGGGTAAGTAGGGGGAGTCAGGGTCAGGCATATTCTCCCAGTAATTCTTGGCTAAAGTTTGGAGGTATAATCTGTAATTAGTATTAAAGTGGAATCTAGGTAGGTGGCATTTCCCACCAAGTAATTAATATTAATAAGTATTTCAAGTCTCTTTCCTTGATCCATAAAGCAGGTGACCCACCTTTACATATGAGTTCATGACACAACGGTGAAAGAGGAAAAAGAACTTAAAAAAATATTACCTAACTCACCTGCCACTTAGAGTTTGTAGGTTCTTGATTTTCTTTAAATACTTTTTAAAGTGCTATTCTCTTTATTTTGGTTTTCTGCTTTCCCTGTTTCTCTGATGTATTTTATTTTATGCAATTAAACAGTTAAGTGCTTTAAAATATGATCATTAAAAATTTTCAAGGTTATTTGTACAGAGCCCAAGCCAGTGTAGATGCTTAACATTGGGCTGTAGAAAAGCTACAGGAATTTCAGGACAATGTCTTCTATACTTTGTAGGTAGTAAAATATATTCACAGCAATATCAGAGCCTCACAGTATAGTGAGGTAGACAGAGCATGAAAGGTTAGAATTTCCATCCTGGCTTGGTTAGTTAGCTGTATGAGTTTCACGAAGTTCCTTAACTTTTTGAACTCTTATCCATAAGATGGTTTAACAATGTATTTGTCATAAACTTACTGTAAGAATTCAAATAAGATAGTAAATGTGAAAGTATTTTAAAAACTGTAAATACTTGCCCTGGATGGGTTGCTCCATTGGTTTAAGTGTCTTCCTGATACACCAAGGTTGTGGGTTTGATCCCAAAGTTGTGTGTTCGATCCCCGGTCAGGGCACATACAAGAAACAACCGATGAATGCATAAATAAGTGGAACAACAAATTGATGTTTCTCTCTACCCCTCTCTCTTTCTCTCTCTCTTTCTCTCTCTCTATCTCCATCTCCATCTCCATCTCTATCTCTATCTATCTTTCTTCCCTCCCTTCTCCTCTCCCTCCTTCTCTCCCTTTCTCTATCTCTATAACAAATAATGAAATAAAATTTAAAAACTGTAACTAGCTATAAACAGTGACAGTATTATTTTTTAATGATATAAGACATGAGAAAATGTGACTAGAGATTTTGACAAGTTGCATTTTAAACTAGGTCAGTACTTGAAATTTCATTTTATTTAGGAAATCAGAACTGATGGATTGTACTTAATGTTATATTTAGTTTAATAGCTATTTGTAAATGTGCTACTTTGTAGAATCATTTGCATTTATGGTGGTAAGATGTCTATATTTGGAAGGAAAAATTAGAAAATCAAATGTTCACCCTCAGGGGACTGTTTTCATTTTGAATTTAAAGAGGGAATATGTGAAAGCAGGAGAGAAATTGAAAAATAAAAACATGTAACCACCAAGCCTTTTGGCCTCTTATCTTATTAAATGATTTTGTTTTCACGCTTTCATATTTTATACACTCTGGAAATCTCAGAACTTATAAATGTTTGGTACTAATAGCATTATAAGTGATTGCCTAAATTTTGGATTCTGTAGGCAATCAAGCAATAGTTCCTCTTTTTAGGCCTCTTAGACATTGGGTTAATGGCTTTTAAATTTACCCATTGGAAATATTCTTCTAAATCACAACTTGGAGATAACCTACAGGGCAATCAGAACTCCATTAAAAACAAAACAAAAAATGTTTATAGTCACACCAAAAAATGCCCTATCCCACAAATTAGCTGGAGGGATGAGTAGAGAATGTCCTTGTTGCCCTGGTCAGTGTAGCTCAGTTGGTTGGGTGTTGTCCCACGCACCAAAAGATTGATGGTTGGATTCCCAGTCAGGGCCTTTGCCCAGGCTGCGGGCTCTGTCTCTGGTAGGGGGCATGCAGGAGGCAGCTGATCTATGTTCCACTCTCACATCATGTTTCTCTTTCTCCCTCTTCCTTCCTCTCTCTCTCTCAAAATCAATGAAAATATTTTAGACAAGGAATATCCTTATTTAACATAAAAGTTTTAAGATAATTGTTCTTACATGGTCTTGGAATAAAAGGCAATACTGGGTTAAGCTTATAAAACAGCAGTCCTTATCTTTTCCCTTCTGCCATTTCCTAGTTCAGCCATCATACAATTTACACTAAAGAAGTAAGATTTAGGGATAGAATGCTGGGTGTTTACGATGGTGTTTGTCCAGGCTATTCAGGAACACCCAAACCCTATCCTCTGCCCAACACTGTCTCTGAAGATCATCAGGGGAAATGTATACACAGAGAATCAAAGGAAACCTGTATTATTGGCTAAAGTTTTGGCTGCAAACCCCAAAGCAGAATCCTAAGGAACTAGGCAGAAGATCTGTCTCATCTTGATAGCTATAAAGAGCCTAGAAGCAAAGCAGGCTTCCTTATACTTGGAACTCAAGAGTAGGCTTCCTCTTTGTATAGAAAATTCCCTATTACAAAGCAAGACCAGAACAGAGCTTTCATTGAGAAGAACTGTTTTCTCAGTACCTGGAGAAAAGGAGGTGTAGGCTAATGGACTTAGAATTTGATTAATAAAGATCAGTCCTTTTTTTTCTTAGCTGGGAACTACTGGAAAGTGGGGGGATGATGGGAGATAGGGACAGTCTTTAATTAACCATAGAAGCCATCTGTAGGTAATGAACTGGTCTCCAACTATCATACTCCAGGATCCCCAGAGTTTGAGACTGTAGGTTTGCTCCAAATAGATTCACATAGTTCTTGGTAGGTCAAATCTATTTCAAAATGATCCCAGGGATTAGTTTTTACAAGGTCCCTCGTGATGGCCTGTATCTTTATCCCAGCCCTGTTGGAGGCTAATTTTAACCTGAGGAAAGTATACTTGATTAGGTTATGTTATATTTATGTTGAGTAGTGGTGGGATATTAGGGTGTGTATACCATTGGAAGATAAAGGCAGGAATACATCATTTCACACAGAGCATACTCTCTATGTTAGAGAAACTAATAAGAAGGGAGGAGTGAGCCCACATTTTTAGGTATATTGCCTAGAATTTTACCTCTGATCCCTTCTAATCTTTACAAAAGTTTGTAAAGTATGAGTTATCACCATGGAATATGGTTTTAGTTTTTCACTTTCCTTGATTTCTGTATGGGATTCTTGCCAAGGGAGTATTACATGTAAGCCAGATTTGCAATGAAATCATAGTTTATTTATTAAAAATCTCATTGTACTATAATTATTATTATTTTTTTTTTTTGATTTTTTTTTTTCGCTTAAAGTATTACAAAGGGTATTACATAAGTGTCCTTTTTTCCCCCCCGCCCTTGACAAACCCCTACCCTCCCTTACTATAATTATTTTATTGAAGTAAACCATGCATGTGATTTACACACACACACATATATTTATATATATTACAAATCTACTTGATGATTTTCCTCAATGTGAACACACCTGCATAATTGTCATTCAGATTAGAAATAGAACATGACCAGCATAGTATATTTGTTTTCTATGTCATGATTGGGATTCATAGACTTAAGAGATATGTGTTATGACTGAGAAATATAGTTGAGCCTATGAAACAGACTGAGTCAACATATCCAACCAGCCACGCGGATGAAGATGTCAGGTTTCTTGTTTCCATTCACTTGTCTTGCTGTAAGAGAAAGTAGTCAGCTTGCTTCTTGCTTTCAAGGCACTGTACCCTTCCATTAGAAAAAAGTCCCAATAAGTTTGCTAAACTTTAATCCATCAAATTGGTTACTTTTTCCAAGGCGTAGAGGAAGGGAGTGGGCAGAGGCAGAAATATCTTACTCATGGTGAATGAAAGAACACTTTTTTATATCCTAATAACTAATATTGTTTGCATATAGTAAATGAATAAATTCATACTCCAGAGAAATACTTTACACAGATACTATTTGAGCTAAGCTTATTTCCCTCATTCTTTCAAATTACTTGAATCTTAAGTTTTCACAGCATATAATTATTCAATGCCATGTCTTAGGTACTGCTCAAGAGTCAGCCTTCATGAGATTAATATGTAAGGTGACGGTATAATGGTTTTCATAGTCTAGGATACTTTCAGAATGAAAAAAGGTAATATTAACAATTACACCAGGACAGTGAGGGTAAACTGGGACTGTCCAAAGCGAACTGGTAAGTATGGTGACTCTACTTTACTACTAACACAGGTATCTTTGCAATGGAAGGACATGGTACTAGGGCAGTGATCGCGAACCTTTTGAGCTCAGCGTGTCAGCATTTTGAAAAACCCTAACTTAACTCTGGTGCCGTGTCACATATAGAAATTTTTTGATATTTGCAACCATAGTAAAACAAAGACTTATATTTTTGATATTTATTTTATATATTTAAATGCCATTTAACAAAGAAAAATCAACCAAAAAAATGAGTTCGCATGTCACCTCTGACACGCGTGTCATAAGTTCGCCATCACTGTACTAGGGTGACCTGGAATGATTTTTGAGTTTACCAGATGAGTTTTTTTTTTTTTTTTATAGAATAAGAGCTGGCAATTTCCAAAGAGAATGGAAGGGGACAAAGTCAGTAGGAAGAAGAGAAAATAAGATAGGAAGAAGATAAGCAGAGGGGAAAGGATACCAATACAAAAGCCAGGAATAAGCTCTTTGCTCTGGAAAACAGGTGAATGTTAGCTTATGAACATGAGTCATTAGGCAGGATCAATTGAAAATGAATACAGATTGGAAGACTAGAGTTATTCTTCTGGAGAAAAAAAGAATGCATGGAATGCAGTAACAGTAGGGGTACGCTTTGTAAAAATAATGAGAAAGTATATTCAAATATAGATGATTTTTAAAATATTACTTGTACTAAGGACAGCTTGTAGAATTGCCTTCTAATAAATCAGGTTCAAATGACAAACCATGAGTACTGGTTATAAATGAGACTGTATTACAGATATCCTTATTATAACATGTGCTAATAACAGCAGAGAAAAAGGAGGTAGAGTTTAAGTACCTGCCTACTGACTGATATGATATCCTGGACCTACTTACCAGGTGATGCTGTAGCTCTGAGGGTGATGGTAAGGAGATTAGGAGGACATGGGGTTAATCAAATGGTTAGCCCAGGAAATGGTTCTTAACATTAAATAGCAGTTATAGAAAACCTAAAATATGTAAACTGCTTTCATAGAAGAGGACAGGAGAACTAAGATCGGAGTGGAGAATGGAAGATTTCTCAATTAGCTACATATGATGCATATCACTTGTATATATGTAACTTTTCCATCATCACACAGAGTTACCATCCCAAGTAAGCTATCTATTCAGTCCTTCTGCTTCATCCATTTATATTCTCTAGTTTCTTAGTATGTAAATACTGTGCTTACTGGGTTGTTAGAAAACTACTCAGAAAGTAAGAAAGGTTATGCATTTATAAGGGTAAACATTTATGGCGGAGGGAAAGCCATTTACTTCTGGGTAATTATAGCAAGACCTTACTGTGGAAGAAAGAATACAGGCTGGTCTAAAAGGGACCTGAAGTGTACACATCGTACACATCTGGATTCAGAGAGTTGGTAGTGTTACCTGGTAAAGACAAAACAAGATACAGAATCACTGAACTAGTCTTAGTATCCCTTACCAATTGTAGCTGCACATGGCAGCCATTTGAAATCCATTTCTTTGAAATCAAGATTAGCTAAGGGAATTTTTTCTTTCACTGTGTGTGTTCTCATAGTTGACCCTGCATAAAATCCAGCCTGAGTATCCCTTGGAGAATCAACTAATGATCTATAAGAAAGGAATGTCAAACTTTATCTTTGAAATTCAATCCAGATGAGTTTATTGGGTGATTTTCAACCTGATTTGAAGGCCTTTAGAGTCTGTTCTTGTTTTCATTATTTTTTATTGTTCTTTGTAATTCTTGGGTTATTCTTCATCTTTTTGTTTAGTGTTTATACTTTTTCTTACTATTTTATTATTGTTTACAGTTTATTGTGTAAGTGCAGAATTGGTTTTCATACTTCAATCATTACTTTTTTTTTTTACCGGATATTATTGGGGTATTTGGAAAAGACAACATATGAATGAATCAGTATTTAATGAGCCCACCTTTACCAAAGAGATTCAGAGGAGAGCCTTTCTTGAACTGGTGTGACCTCACATTGAACAATATACCTTTCAAATGGTTTTTATGTTTTGTTTTTTCTTTCATTGTAGCTACTTCTATATTTTCTTCTCTCCATTGCACTGTAACTTCAGAAGAGCAGTGCCCACTACTAGCCTTGAATATTGTGGGCACACATACAGTTTAAAGAGAATTAAATGGAGTTGAGAGAGGGATTAAATGGTAGATGACTAAATTCCTGTCCAATTCAGCATTTTCTATTCTGTTTTCATATCATAATGTGTTTTATTTAACTCCTAGTGGGAGAGAAAACACTCAGGCATATAGGCATATTCAAGACTCCGAGAAAGTTTGTAATATAGAAACTTATTCAATTTTATTTAACCTGGAATTCCTAAAATTTATTTGACAAATGTACTTTCATGAAGGGTCTGGACTCTTTAGTAAACAGAAATCACCCCAAATTACTTAAAGTCCCAAGTGGAATTTTCTGACTTATGTAACTGGTAAGACTTCTTGATGAGTTTACAGAATGAAGGAACTGCAGGACCTCAGGGCCAGGGACTGGGGACTCAGCAATCTCTCTTCTCCTTCTTTTTTTTCTCTCCTGCTTTTGTCTGTTTCATTTTGGGTGGTGACCTCATTCTCTCCTAATGTGCACAGTGCTGTGGCAGGCCCTTTAACATAGAGGGAGCAATACCAGGTGAAAGGGAGAGCATTGATTTTTACATGCTCAATTATTGATTTTCCAAATGGTTTAGTCCCTACTTGGGTGGTGCCTCCATCCTTTGGACCTATCACTTTTATCAGAGGCAGAGTTTATTAATATTGGCTATAACTAGGCCTGTAGTCCACTTAGGTAGCCTGGGTGATGGTGGCATGTCCAGAACCTATGACCTTAAGAGGGGAGTTAGGAAAGCTTATTGGGAAGAACAGAAATAATAATAATCATTCAACAAATATTTATTGAATCTTTCTCCTCAGGCATCTCCTAGGCATTAAGGATATAACATTGAACATAATAGATGGATATTCCTGCTTTCATGGAGCTTAGATTCTAGCGGAGAGGTAGAAAACAAGGAAGATAAGTAAAACATATAACATGTTTGGCTGTGATAAGTACAAAGAAGAAAAAAAGAAAGCATGAGTGAAGAAAGCATTAACCTCTTTTTATGGGGAGAAAGAGGTTAAAAGTTTAATGTGTCCAGGGAAAGACTCACTGATATGATGGTGACTGGTAAATAAAGATCTGAAGGAAAAGGAAGTGAGGGAGGGAGCTGTGCAGCAGGTGTAAAGGTCCTGAGGTAAGAGTATACCTGGTGTGTTTGAGGGAGGACATGGAGGCTAGAGTAGCAGGCGTAGGGAAGACGGAGTGAGTGGTAGGAAATAAGGTCAAGGAGCTGATGGTGACATTGCCTTCTCTCTTAGTGAAATGGGGACCAATAGAGAGAATTTTGAGCAGAAGAGAGACATGATCTGATTCCTGATTTGACCTCAGGCTACTTTGGTGAATAGACTGGGTGTAAGGGCAGAAGCAGATAATCCAGCCAGGAGGCCACTGCCATAATCCAGGAGAAGAATGAATGGTTGTAATGTCGCCGAGGGTGGTGGCAGTGAGGTTGGTGAGAAATGGTCAGGTTCTGGATATACTTTCAACATAGATCCAACAAGATTTGCTGATAGAATGGACAGAGGGTGTGAGAGGAAGAAAAATGTTGAAGATGACATCAAGGTTTTGGCCTGAGTGATGGGAGAATAGAGTTGCCATTAACCAGATGAGGGGCATTGGAGGAAGAGCTAGTTTGAAGGGACTATCAGGAGGACTCAGTTTTGCTTAAAATGCCTGTTAGACATCCAAGTAGAGATGTTTTTAGGTCTGGGGTTCAGGGAAGATGTCCTGGCTAACGGTATAAATTTATGAGACATTATCATATAGATGGGACTTAAAAACATGAGACCTTGGTGATCACCCAGAGTGTGTGTAGAAAGAAAAGAGCCATCTGAGGACTGACTTCTGGGGCACCTCAGGTACCACACATTGTTATTTTAGAACAGCTACTAGTTTTTCTGAGAACACATGTGTTCCGCTAACACAGTTTGAGATACACTGATATAAAAGAACGTATCTTGACAATTTTCAGTTGCTTAGTGACAGAGCCAGACATAGTAGGTTCTAGAATAAGCCTTTAAAACCTCTCTAGCCCTGGTTTGTGTGGTTCAGTGGTTAGTGTTGGCCTGCGCGCTGAAGGATTGTGGGTTCAATTCCTGGTCAAGGACACGTACCTGAGTTGTAGGATCAATCCCAGCCTGGTTTGGTGCATGCAGAAGGCAACCAATCAATGTGTCTCTCTCACATTGGTGTTTCTCTCTTTCTCTTTCCCCCCTCCACCTCCCTCCTTTTCACTCTCTCTAAAAATCAGTGGAAAAAATAATCTTGGATGAGGATTAACAAAACAAACAAACACACCCTTTCTAATGTTCCTGGGCATTTGAAGTCCTTTTGGTCTGATTTTTAGTGCTATAGAGCTCAATTCTTTCATTCAAAATATTTAGTACAGCTGAATTATGTGAAAAGCAGGTAGGTGTTCAGTACAAGGAGGGATAAACTGTTCTAATCCTCAAGAGACTTGAAGTATGATTCAGAAATGAGCACTCCGGAGTTCCCAAGAAAGTGGGCAGAGATGGTAGCAAGACTTGGGGTGAGCATTGAAGGATGTTTAGAAAAGGTAGAAATGAAAGAGTGTTTGGTCATGATTGTGGGATAAGTACATAAAATAGAAATGGAAATGATTAGACTATCTGCCTAACTAGAGCAAAGAGAGAATGCTGGAGAGAAGGGGGAATAAAATCTGATTATCACAGAACTTCGCGCCCAGTGTTGGTGATGGGAACTCTGGAAAGAGTGTGAGGAAGGTTACTCTAGCAATGGTATTGTGTTCTGTGCTTGGGCCACTTGTCCATATCCCACACTCTACTCTGTGTTTTAGAGAACAGTTCATTACTGGAACTTCTTTAGGCCATAATAATGTGTTTGTTTTTTTAATAACAATTTGATGTTTATAAAGACTCTTCCCATGGCTTCTCTTTTCATATCTGTACAATGTAAACATAATTTATTTTTAATATAAGCATTTCTTGGAGGATTAATGGTATAAGCTTTGGAAATATCCCTTACTGCTTAGAAGTAATCATGTTTCTAACATCTAAAAAATATATTTTGCTTTGGATTTTTTAATTTTGGTTTCCACTAAAGTATTAGCCTTAACTTTCTTGTTTTTGTTTGTTTGTTTGTTTTGTTTGTGTTGGTTTTTTTTTTTTGCCTCATAGCTTTCTTCTTATATAAAGTACCAAATTAAAAAAAAAATCCCATAAAATACTACTGAGGGTAATGGAGTTTTAGGGATCAGTTTTCATTACATTTATTTTCCCTAATTAAGAACTATTTAAACGGAAATAGAAAGTAAAGTCTTACTGCAACCTTTTTATTAATGAGGAAAATTGGGCCATGTCTGCCACTTCCTATCTCAGCAATAATCCAGGGCACAAAATACTAAGTGCACTGGTAACTTTAGACTTGAGAGGAGAGACATTTATATTGATAATATATCACAAGTCTTCCTTTCATATGGTCCTGCAAAATTCTTATCTCTATCCTTCTGTGATTGTTGAAATGTTTTCCTTGAGCTCTGGGAGGCGTTTCCCACTCACTGAAGGATGCTTAAACAACCCTTTTCTAAGTGGGTGTTGGGAAGGGAAGGGAAGTAAGGAATAACACCTACAAGATGTAATTTCCTCAAAAAATTAAAAATGGCACTGCCATTTGACCCAGTGATCCCATTTCTAGGAATATATCCTAAGGATCCCAGAACACCAATCAGAAAGAATTTATGTACCCCTGTGTTCATAACAGTGCTATTTGCAATAGCTAAGTTCTGTAAACAGTCCACATGCCCATCAGTAGATGAGTGGGTAACAAAGCTGTGGTACATTTACACAGTGGAATACTATGCAGCTGTAAAAATGAAGAATCTCTTAGTCTTTGAGACAGCATGGAGGGCCCTGGAGAGTATTATGCCAAGCAATATAAACCAGTCAGAGAAAGACAAGTATCACATGATCTTACTTATATGTAGAATTCAATGAACAAAATAGATCCAGAGACATTAAAGTATGCAGCAGACTGACAAATTTCAGAGGAAGGCAGGAAGGCAGGAAGAGATTAATGAAAGAACTTATATGCATGTATGCATAACCCATGGACATAGACAATAGTGCAGTGAAGGCCTGGGGAAGGGTTGGGAGTGGAATGGAAGTGGTAAAAAAGGGGCATCTGTAATACTTTCAACAATACAGATAAATTAAAAAAAGATAAGCTTTCAAAGTGACTGTTAAGCAACCTCCACTCTCCAAGAAAACCACATCTTTACCACTGTACCCAAACTCCCACATACCTCCCCCTCTTTCTCACCATCAGCTCACTTGTCTTTCACTGCAAAAATGTGAGTCTTCAGAAGCCCTCATCTTCACCCACCAGATCTCCCTAATACCCCCTCTGTACCCATATACTAGTCTGCTTTCCCTAATGAGGATTGGTAAACTCTCTGTGTTCCTATCTGAAATAATCCCTCTACTTGTGATGTGGATAGTCTCTTCTCAAGAGTTCGGGGTTGCTTGAGTAGCTTTTGAAGTTATCCCTTATCTCCACAGCAATAATCTGTCTCTACTACATCATTCTCATTAACATTTACAAGTGTTATCATATTTCCCACTTTAAAAATCCCCCTATTTTATGCCTTCTTTCACCTGTCTGCCTATTATTTGGCTTTTCTTGGTAGCAATATTTCTCAAAATAATTAATGTGTACTCCAGGTCTCCATTTCTTCACCTCTCATTCTTTACTGGGCTCCCTGATGTCCACTGTAATAGGTCTTGTCAAGATCACCCAGCACCTCCATCTTGCCAAATTCATTGGGCCCATTCTTAGTTCTGATCGTATTTGAGCTTTCAGCAGCCTTTGACTCAGCTTGATATGCTTTCTCTATTGAGCCCTTCCTTCACCTGACTATTAAGCCCTGGCTTTCCTACTACCTCACTGGCTGCTCTTCTCCAGTGTCCTCTGCCAATAACTCCTCCCATTCCTATAAAAGGTAGGGTGGCCCAGGATTTAGATCTTTTCCTTTTTCTTTATCTATACTCACACCCAAACTTGTGTGATCTTGTCATATGGTTGTAAGCATTGTTTATATGGTGATATCTCTGAAATGTAGTCTTTCTACTCTACCTTTTCACTTTGGCTTTTATTAGGCAAGTCCCATTTAAAACACCCAGAACTCCTGACTGTGGCCTTCAAGGTCCTTACCATCTGGTCCCTCCCCCACCCCCTTACCTATGCAACTCCATTTGTTGCTATTTTACCCCCATTATTCCTTCAGCTGCCATCACACTTGCCTTATTATTTTCTCTTTCCCATCTCAGAGGCTTTGCACTTGCTGTTCTCTTGCCTGGAATGTTCTTTGCCTAGATCAGTGATGGAGAACCTTTTGAGCTCGGCGTGTCAGCATTTTGAAAAACCCTAACTTAACTCTGGTGCCGTGTCACATATAGAAATTTTTTGATATTTGCAATCATAGTAAAACAAAGATTTATATTTTTGATATTTATTTTATATATTTAAATGCCATTTAACAAAGAAAAATCAACCAAAAAAATGAATTTGCGTGTCACCTCTGACACGCATGTCATAGGTTCGCCATCACTGGCCTAGATCTTTGCATGGCTTGTCCCCTGACTCCACCATCAAATGTATTTCTTCAGCAGCCTTTCCTGACCACCCTACCTAACACCTAACATACCCTTTTACTGGTTTTATGTCTTTTTTTCTTAGCACTTATCACAACTTCAAATCATATTTTATTTCTCCCCTGCTGGAATATGAATCCAAGCAGGACATGTGATTAGTTGATCCTTAAAACTGTATTCCTAGGGCTTAGATCAGTGCCTGGCCCCTTCTAGACTCTCGACACATGGTTATTGAGTGAGTGAATCAATAAAGGAATTGTGTTATATGTAAGTCATGTGATTATACCTTCAATATTTTTTAATCCAATGTACAGAGAAATGTTTAATAGAATGGTTAAACATGATAGGAAAATGGCCGTAGCTAGGTCCTGTTGCATATAAAGGAATTCCCTCGAGTGATAAGTGAACTGTTTCTTCTTGTCCCCTCTTCTGGAAATAAGCTGTGCTTTCTTGACTCTTCCCATGCAGCTGAAGAACAAGTTCATGAAAAAACTGCCCCGTGATGCAGAAGCCTCCAACGTGCTTGTCGGGGAGGTCGACTTCTTGGATGCGCCCTTCGTTGCCTTTGTTCGGCTGCAGCAGGCAGTCATGCTGGGTGCCCTGACTGAGGTCCCTTTGCCCACCAGGTGAGCTGATCCCTGACCTGCTGGGACCTACAGTGTGGTTATAGGAAAACCTCCCCTTTCAGGCTAGAGAATCAATAGACAGAGGATATATCCAGAGAGAGCATATTGGAAAGATTTAATATGAAATAATGGTTTAATCTGACTTTCATACCGTCATATGACTAGGCACTTATATAGTACTAATCATAATAGCAGAACAATTTCTTGGACCATGTACTGGTTTTCTTCTTATGGATTAGTCTACTTAATCCTCACAATAATATTTTTTAAGTATAAACTGTAGGTGTACGGATTTAAAACTGAGTCTGAAAGTTTAAGTAACTTGTCCAAACTCATACAGATGATAATTGGTTCAGAGGTCAGAGTTGCTTTCATTTGTTCTATTTTTTATCAGAAAATTAATAGTGTGTGTATATATATATATATATATATATATATATGTATATACATATACACAGACATGTAAAAATTATAAAGCTGTACCCTTAAATTTGCACACTTTACTGTTATGAATTATGTTGCATAAATTTTTATTTTAAAAAGATGCATATTATTGTTATTATAATCATGTATTTAATATACTGCACGGTATCTTCAAACTCATCCTGTTTATTTCCCTCTGCAACTGTTCTAATAGAGTTAGGAAGCTTGACTTAAGGAATGCAATTGGTGAATAGGAATTAATGCTTCTCTTAAACTTGTGCTGATAAGACTTTGAAGAGAAGCTTGTAATCTTCAAATTGATGTCTGAAAATTATCACATGAATAGCAACTTTTCAATGTGTGTGTGTGTGCACGCGCGCGTGCGCGTGCTTTTCCTGGGCCCCAGCGCAAGGACAGGTGACATGTCACTTCTTTAGGTTTCCCAGGTGAGCAGGAAGGGCTATGGATCCTCCTCAGTGATCTCAGATGGTCTGAGCATGATCCACGGACAATGACTAGGGGCTCAAGGTTGGTTTTGAACCAAGTTGACGGGAAAATTAGGAGAACATTCCTTTTACAGCCTCCCAATACGTAGATTACAGGACATTCTTTCTCATCATACAGACATTTTTTTCTCATTTTTATATTTCTTAGATGCTTCAAATGGGAATAATATCTGTCATTAGTAGGCAATCATTGGACAAATAGCTGAGGAAAGGAGATGACCATTGCTTATTCAATTAATAGGATTATCGTGATTTGTGCTTTCTGTAACTTAGCTTTTGGCTTGAAAACACACCAGCAGAGCCTTAAAGTTATATCAGAGCAATCACCTGGCAAAAGCTGGCTGACTCAGACCATGGCCGAAGGCCAGCTCGCGTGTCCCTGTGGTTTTATTTATGTATTTTTGGACAAACTTTACTGGAGCTCAAAAGAAAAAAAAAAGCCAAGAAGTGTTAAGTTGCTCTTGCTTTTTCATTTCTGTTATTTTTCTTTAAAAGCTACAAATAAAAAATATTTCCAAAGGCTTTTTATTTAACAGTAGTATGAGTTTATGGAGCAGCAAATTGTGACCATTTTTGTGTTCTTCTTATCATCTGCTCCTGCCTTTCTCGTTCTTTTCCTCTGTACTGGAGCGTGGCAGGAGTCTAGAGGTGAAATACAGCATCATTTGAATGAACAAAAGGAGCCCAGCAATTTAAGGGAATGTAATTCAATAATATCATCAAACTATTTCAGGGCAATAATCTGAACAATCCGAGCATGTTAACACTTCCCCAGGAAATAGATTTATTAATTTGCTATCCCCTGAACCAGTGCAAGCTGGAATCACAGAATAGGGAGTCTCATTAGCTTTTGGTGTGTATGAGTAATGTGGGGCCACTGACAATGGCTGCATCCTGTGAAACCCAATCAAGGTAATCCCACGAGGAATGTGGCAGTCCTGTGTGGGACCCCCTCTGCACCAGCCACGTGCTCTCACACGCACACCACCCTGTTGTACTGCAGGGAGACCCAGAAAGTCTGGTGTGGGGCACATCTTGTCATGATCATTTTCCCATTTGAAGAAAAGTTATGCTCTTATGCTTATTATTTTTATTACTGTGCACCTTTTAGGAAGGGTAACTCTAAGAGTTTCCTTGTGTGGAGTTCACCAGTTATTTGGTTGATCTATTTTAGCTTTCTGTTTGTAGCTGGACTACTACCAGCTGAGTGATGTGATCTACTTAGGGGCCCTTCTTGCCATCCATGTGAAAGCAAACAAATTTTTTTTTTTTTAGTTTTGGTCACTTGGTTGTATACGTTTACGATTTTGCTAGCATCTTGCACACACTTTGCTTGCTGTCATCTTTATTCATAGAGGCTGCTCCTCACTCACATTCATGGGCTCTGTGGGGGACAACTATTATTATTCCCACTTTATAGTTGAAAGACAGAGGCAAAAGGAAGATCCACTGTCAATGCTAGAAATTGGACTGCAGATTTCTGACTCTAAGTCTAGGGTTTAGGGAGAATCTAAGGAGATATCTAGAATGGACTGAAATAAAATACTTTAGGGTGTTCCCCTGAAGAATAATAAAAGCCCTTGAGCAGTTTGTCCTTTTCTGACCTTGATTTTCATATCTAAGGCAAATTCAGTGAGTTGTACCCCCTAGAATGTTTACCTCTTTAGTTTCACTGTAAGTCAATATATATTTTATGTTATAAATTATTAATTACCTAAAAAAGTAGTTTACACTTAATTGTTAAAAACCGTAAAATATCCTATTAGAGGTCTTGGGAGGAGGTCTCACTAGTTCAATTCTGTCTAGTCCAACAACCCAATTGCTACTGCTGTTTACATGAGTCATGTGGTTGGTGAGGTTAGTTTGTGGTCCTCATGAGTCTATTGTGGAAGCTACAGTGCAGCCACATTTTCCAAAGCTGCTACATATGAATAATGGGTTATTTGGTTCACTGTTGTTTTGAGAGAAGGGAGTAAAGGATTGGTAAAAGCTGAGTTTATTCTAGAAATAGCTCTGATATATCAGGAAGGAGGGGGTGCACATCCTTTTTAAAAAGATTGAGTGGTTTAGGAAGGCTGGCTCTTTTTCTGATATTATGCTCTGTTTCTGGCTATAATTATTTTGTGAATGTGAGTGTAGTCCATTGGTTCCGGACACAGATCATCTGGCACTTGTTTTTGTTGTGGAAAATGCTACAGGCATCCTCCTCCCCAGGCACAATGAGTTATAGGAAAACGCTCACAGGAGTAGAAGTGCCTCGTGAAGATCCAGAGACGATGAGGCACAGTTAAAAATGCAAACTATGACTTATTTCTCGTTATGAGTGAATCAGAATAACTCAGTAACATAAATTAATCTTTCCCCCCAAGCTGTCAACGTGAGCTGTGCCCTTCCAGCCACACAAATGTGATGTTTACTTGAATTTGTTAATAAAGAAAAAAGCTTCTGGTTAAAAATAACATCTGTCCATTGACAAAAACCAGCTTGGGTCATGAAAGGAGTTTTCAGTACATTATAAAAGCTGAGCTTGGCAAGATGTGCTTCTATCATAAAAGTTGTAACAGCTTTCACTTCTTTGAGGTTAAAGGGGAGAGAACATGTTTCAAGCAGAAGGAACTTGAACTTGATGAGTGGCTCTGTTAGTTTTCTTTTTTTTAAATCTTTCATCCCCATTTTGACAATACAGCCCAAATTAGATACTTCTGAAGGGTCTCATTCCTGCAGATGAAATTCTCAGCCTGAGAGATATTTTCTGCTACTGATAGATGGTCAGATTTTCTCTTTTTCTCTATAGCATTTGAAGGAGATGGATTTACTGAATGATTCCTGACTGGAGTAATGTGAAAATTTAACTGATATACAACATGTTATTTCTATTTAGTACTTGGTGACTTTTCATACACTGAGTGGCCAGATTATTATGACCACCTGACGTTTGCAGGCAAATTAACTATAATTTCGCGCTGAAGTTGCTAGAGGGCCAGACCATTATAAGTTGGGAAGCAGCTTGTTTCCCACGACAGTAGAAGTGATTTTTTTCTGAAGATATGGGTAAACAACGCAATTTAACAGCCTTTGAACGTGGGATATATATTATTATGAGTGGCCAGATTATTATGACCACCCCATCAGTGCTTCGTTGGGCCACCTTTCGCCTTCAATACTGCGACGATTCTTCTTGGCATTGACTCCATGAGATGTTGAAAGGAGATGTGAGGAATCTGACACCATGCCTGATGAATAGCACTGTCCAGTTCTGTGAGATTTGATGGTTGTGGAACCAGCTGCCTGATGGCTCTTTTAACTTCGTCCCACAAATGCTCAATTGGATTGAGATCTGGTGATTGTGGGGGCCGCAATAAGCAAGGTAAAGTCTCCCTCATGTTCTTGAAACCACTCCTGCACAATACGAGCACCGTGGCATGGTGCATTGTCTTGATGGAGGAAGCCATGTCCATTGGGATACGCCATCAACATGATAGGATGAACCTGATCAGCAACGATACTTAGGTATGTTGTGCTATTCAGACATTGTTGCACATGAATTAAAGGGCCCAAATCATGCACATGAATTAAAGGGCCCAAACCATAACACTGCCCCCACCAGCTTGAAGGGTTGTACTCATGCATGTGGGGTGCATGCTTTCATGCTGTTTCCACCAAATTCTCACTCTGCCATCTGCATGATGCAACTGGGAACGTGATTCATCGGACCACATGACTTTTTTCCAGTGCTCGACTGTCCAATCCTTGTGTTCCTGTGCGAATTGGAGACGTTTTACCTTGGTAACTGCAGACAGCAAAGGTGTTGGAATAGGCCTTCGGCTTCCATATCCCATACAATGCAGTGTACGGCTAATTTGCCTACAAACATCAGGTGGTCATAATAATCTGGCCACTCATGTTCAAACATATCCCACATTCAGTGGCTGTTAAATCACGTTGTTTACCCATATCTTCAGAAAAAAACCACTTCTATTGTCGTGGTAAACAACCTGCTTCCCTATTTATAATGGTCTGACCCTCTACAACTTCAGCACGAAATTATAGCTAATTTGCCTACAAACGTCAGGTGGTCATAATAATCTGGCCACTCAGTGTATATATGGAAGACATATATATATATATATATATACACATATACACACACACACACACACACACACATATATGTAAGTTATATAAAATATTGCCTAAGAAAGAGGAATTGTACCTTTATATATAATTTACTGATTTTATTAAAACATTATAATACTCAGATATTGGGTTTTGCTATGGTACATATTATCACCTTTGGTCTGCTACTTCCATTTATTTTTTGGTGCTATTTAGCAGAGACTAGAGTAAATAATATAAGAAACCTGAAGCACTAAATTGAAAGAACATATGCACCCCTGTATTCATTGCAGCATTTACAACAGCCAAGAGTTGGAAGCAGCCCAAGTCCTCTCTCAGTAGATGAGTAGATTAAAAGGCTGTGGTATATCTACACAATGGAATACTACTCAGCCATAAAAAGAAGGAAATCTTACCTTTTGTGACAGCATAGCTGGACCTGGAGAGTATATGCTAAATAAAATAGCCAGTCAGAAAAAAATAAATACTGTATGATTTCACTTATGTGTAATGAACAAAATAAATTGACAAAATAGAAACAGACTCATAGATACAGAAAACATGTCGATAGCTGTCAGAGGGGGAAGTGTGTTGGGGGCTGGGTGAAAAAGGGAAGGGATTAAGAAAAATAACAAACCTCATAGACACAGACAATAGTGTGGTGATTACCAGAGGGAATGGGGGCTAGGGGAGGTAGAAGAGGGTTAAAAAAGGGGGATAAATGGTGATGGAAGGGGACTTGACTGTGGGTGGTTAATACAATACAATATACAGATGATGTTGCCATATAGTCAACCTGAAAACTCCTGTGTCAGTGGATAAATGTGTATTTCCACAATGTGTATTTGTAAACTATAATCATAATGGAGATGCTAGGGAGAGGCAAAAAGAGGTTCAGAGTGGTTCTGAAAAAGTTAAAGATATTATGAATTACTGAAAAACTAATATTTAGATACATGGAAATAATAAAAAATGGCAAGGAAAAAGACATTATTTAAAAATATATTAAGTAGAAGATTCAGATGTCCATTTTCTCCTGTTACAGTGCACCTGCCCCCTTTTGCCTAAAACTATGCCCTGATGGTCCTGCCTGACAGCTGGCCATTGGTAAGGGAATACAGTTGGGAAATGTGACCAGTGCTATAGGTGTTTCTTAATTTGTGTTTGTATTTTGCCTTAGTGGTTAAATATTTTCTGCATGTGTTGCACTCAAATCAGTGATCAGTCCCTTTACAAAAATAAATTTCACTGTCATAAAGGAACAATGTATAATACTGTATGTAGGGGTATATAAGGTAAGTCCAGCTTCAAAGGAAGAAAAGTTCTAGTCTCAATTGAACTTCAGTGTTAGAAGAACTAAAATCCAATTCTATTAGCGGCTTCCTTCATACTTGCACAGACTTTTGTGCCTGCTGATTGCTGTGGCTCTTGCATCTACCATGATAACACTTGAAAGTGAGCATGTCACTCATCCACATCTACACAATGGAATACTACGCCGCTATAAAAAAGAAGGAACTCTTACCATTTGCAACAGCATGGATGGAACTGGAGAGCATTATGCTAAGCGAAATAAGCCAGTGGGAGAAAGATAAATATCACATGATCTCACTCATACGTGGGATATAATGATCAACATAATTTGATGAACAAGAATAGATTCAGAGACAAATGGTAGGGGTGAGGGGGGCTTAGAGAGCAACCAAAGGAATTGTATGGATGCATATTAGCATAACCAATGGACACAGACACTGGGGCGATGGGAGCTTGCCTGGGGTGGGAATGGCTGGGGGGGGGGGGGGTCAATTGGGGAGAAATGAGACATATGTAAAACTTTAGACAATAAACAAACAAACAAATTTAAATAAATAAATAAATAAATAAGAAAGTGAGCATGCCGCCTGACTACAGAACTGGTTGCTAAGCACATCAGTGCTGAATGACTTTATGGTTATTCTGAGATAAACTCTGAGTATTCATACTTACAGATACTTTTACATTCTTTATTTCTGTTTTTTTCTTCTCTGGATTGAATTTTATAATGAAAAAGAGGAATTACCTCTTCAAGGACAGTTTGGAATAAACCCTAACACATTCAAGAGTACTTTCTGTCAATCCCTTTTTATTTAAAGTGAGGTATATAAATAAATAAGTAAAAAATAAAATTTAACTAAACCAAGTCCTCAGCCATTCCTGGTCCCCTAAAGTTTTACCTAAGATTCCTTGCTCCCAGCTAAACATCCACAGCACCTTTCCCCAGAGTGATCTATGGGAGTCATTGTTGAATAGCCTTTCTCTACGGAATCATAACCCTGGTGTATAGGTTGAGCAGGTAATATTAGGCAGAATTGTGTGCTGAAAATAACAAAAGGTTGGACAGCCTGTCTGCTCTCTCTCATATATCAGGCACAGTCTTTGGGCTCATCCATTAACTTTCTTGAGCCTGGGTTTCTTCACCATTAAACAGGACTAGGATACCTGTTCTTATTGCAAAGGGTTGTATGGAATTTAAATGAGGTGATGAATGTGAAGTGCTTTGCAAACTTTAAAAAGCTGTGCAAATATATGATGTGATCATTTTAATTGTCCTCATTATCTCTGTGTTGGGTAAGACATGATCATAAACAAGACAGAGATTTATCTGATGTTGCCTTTAGTATATATTTTTCATTCATTTACATATCAGGTTCCTCCTCCCTAGTTAAAACATATAGCTTTGCTCTTGTCATCAATGAGGGATTTTTCCCACCATGATAAGAGGTGAACCTAAATGGGGATAAGCTTATTATTGCAAGTTTCGGGACCTACTCACTGTGGAGCAATGCTTGTGCATTATCAAGAAAAGTTTGGAAAGGAAAATGAGGTTACCCACCAAAAAATACACAACACGCCTCACACAAAATCTTAACTGTGAATGATGCTCTTTTTCTTTTCTTTTTTTTTTTTTTTCATAGTTTTCTTTCTTTACTGTCAGCATGTGGCTTACTTGTAGAAGAATTGTTACTTCTGAGTAGAAACATTTCTTAAGCCTGGAGAAGGTCATATGTCATTGCCCAAATTGGGTAAGGGAAAGTCAGAGAAACCAGAAGATGTACTGAGTCTTTCTAGTTAATTGTGTTTAATGGTTTTCACTAAAGATTCTGCAATTCAGTGGAAGTGGAGAGAAAAGAAAGTTTAGAAAAGAAAGATTGAATGACTCAAAAAATGGAACCTTTCCTTTTCAACAGAGAAGCTTCTCAGGTTTCCATGCTAAATTCTCCATTGCCTCCAAAGAAACTAAACAGTGAGTTTTGTTTCACTGTAGTTGAAAGAGTATCTGTCATATGCCAGGAATATTACATTTGTTTAAAGATGAATTCTAGACCTAACCTTTTCATGAGCAAGGATAAACGTGTCTCAGTTTTATGTATTTTGAGTTTGATGATATGTGTGTTATAGCCTTTGCTTCTTTCCTCTTCCATTAGGTTCTTATTCATTCTCCTAGGTCCTAAGGGGAAAGGCAAGTCCTACCATGAGATTGGCAGAGCCATTGCCACCTTGATGTCTGACGAGGTAGGAAATCGGGAAGATGATGATCTGTGAAAGTCTTACTTGTGTGTTTTCATTCTGTGATTTGGCTGTCACTGTAAGTTAATACAGTGACTTGAACTTCTTGAAAAATACTTAACCTACATCAGTTTTAAGAATGGAAAATGTGCCCTGGACAGGTGGCTCAGATGGTTGGAGCATCACTGTGTACACCAAAACGTGGTGGGTTCACTTCCTGATCAGGGCACATACCCAGGTTGTGGGTTCGATCCCCAGTCAGGCGGAGGCAACTGATCAATGTTTCTCTCTCACATTGATGTTTCTTTTTCTCCCAATTCCCTGCTCTAAAATCAGTAAAAATAAATACAATACAATACACACACACAAATAATGAAAAATGTTTATAAAATAAAGGAAAATATATTTATCCCAATATGAAATTAACATTTTGAAAACTGTGGATGTCAGCTTATTTGCCATGAAGCTCATTATAAAGAAGGCTGACAACCTATATCCTTCTAATTAAATGATGTACATTCAGCAAGTTCTTTCTTTGGATATTTGCATAAAAGGCATGGAGCATTTGCTGCCTTGGATGGTTTAGTTGTTGCCTCAATAACTGGATAAGCATATAGACACTCTCTGCATTCCAGAATGTACATAATTTTTTTTGCCAGTTCCATTTTTCTCACCTAGCTGATGATCCTAAAGTCCCTTACACATATCCTAAGTCTTTCAAAGCTAGACAGATGATCGCCTACACTTAAAACCCTTTGGTTTAGGTGTTGCCAATATAGCTCAGATTTTCTTTTTTTAAAAATAGCTAACATTATTTTTGTGTTTGAAAGCTGAAGTGTTTTGCTCTTAACCTGATCTTAATACTCAGTTTGATCTTTTCCTTCTTGGATTATCAGCAGTGGTTTGTCCCAGTAGTTTTTATTTCAGGGAATGACTCTTCAGTGTATTTCTCCAAATCATTTTCATTTGGTTTCCATAGCAACTATATCAATAATGGTACATACCAGTGGGAGAAAATAGGCAATGTTATTTTACAGTATTGATAGAAAAAAAACATATAAAAGAAACAGCCATTTGTTTCTCATGCCTCTCCCTATATTCTTTGGGTTTATTACTGAAATATTTTGGGGCAAGCTGAATAACAGGAAATGTGAGAGTGTGGTTATAGTAATATTAAAGTGGATTATGGGTTATATTCTTTAGGCTGGGCATGTGAGGCATGTGGAGAGTGTTGGATCAGCATACCTCTTCTTCTTCTTCTTCAGGTGTTCCATGATATTGCTTATAAAGCAAAAGACAGGCAGGACCTGATCGCTGGCATTGATGAGTTCCTAGATGAAGTCATTGTCCTTCCCCCTGGGGAATGGGATCCAACGATCAGGATAGAGCCTCCTAAGAGTCTCCCATCGTCCGACAAAAGGTAAATTATCAAGCAGTTGGGGGTGTTAAACTTTAAGAAAGAGATTATGTTTGGCAAAGGAAATGGAGTCAGGCTACTGCCCTAATATTTTTAGGTTCCCATTTAACTTGATGTATTATGTCATTTCAAGTGAATCCCATATGTGCCTTGGTTTGACATTTCATTGACATTGTAAAATGAATGTTATATGTTGTGATGTGCTTTGGTGATTATAAAGTAGAACAGTATGGACTTTCCTCAAAAAACTAAAAATGGAACTCCCATTTGACCCTGTGATCCCACTTCTAGGATTATATCCCTAGAAACACCAATCAGAAAGAATATAAGCACCCCTATGTTCATAGCAGCACAATTCACCATAGCTAAGATTTGGAAACAGCCTAAGTGCCCATCTGTAGATGAGTGGATTAAAAAACTGTGGTACATCTATACAATGGAATACGACGCTGTGTTAAAAAAAGTTCTTACCATTTGCAACAGCATGGATGGAACTGGAGAGCATTATGCTAAGTGAAATAAGCCAGTCAGATAAAGATAACTATCACATGATCTCACTCATTTATGGAATATAATGAACAATATAAACTGATGAACAAAAACAGATCCAGAGACAGAGAAGCATCGATCAGACCATCAAACCTCAGAGGGAAGATAGGGGAGGGTGGGGGTAAGGGGGAGAGATCAACCAAAGAACTTATATGCAAGCATATAGGCTTAACCAATGGACACAGACAACAGGGGGGTGAGGGCATGAGTGGTGGGTTGGGGGGTAATGTGGGGATAAGGACACATATGTAATAACTTAATCAATAAAAATTAAAACTAACAAAAAACAAAACAGTAGAGATATATTATGATATTGGAATATGTCATAGAGCCTCTTTGGGGATGTTCTGGGAACTCCTTGTGCATGTGGGAAGATTAGTTTACTCAAAATGACATCCTGTAGATATAAGAGGTTAAGAAATTGGGTGAGATGATTGAGGAGAAGCCATTTTTTGGAAACCTGTTACTTTCCAAGTGAAATGGTTTCCCTCTTATTCAATATACAATTTGTTCAACTTTTCTATTCCTCCAGTCATTTGTGTTGGCTCTAAATATAACACTTTCAGAACTGTCTGTGAGGATGGTAGAAGGAAATAAGGATCCTTTTCCCAAAGGGTTTTCAGCTCATCTCTTCATTAGCTGGTGCAGATAAGTACAATAAACTAATATTCCCTTGGGCTCTGTTGTCTTAGAAAGAACATGTACTCGGGTGGAGAGAATGTTCAGATGAATGGGGACACTCCCCATGATGGCGGCCATGGAGGAGGAGGAGGACATGGGGACAGTGAAGAATTGCAGAAAACTGGAAGGTAACTGAAGGGTTCTTTTGTCATTCACGATGAGATTCTCCTTGGATCTAAATTTCCCTTCATCTTTCTATCAGCATTTTATTCACTGTTTGCACATTCATTCAGCCAACAGACATTTATAGTTACCTAACAGTCACAGCCACTGGGGATGCAGCAGTGAACTGAACAAAACTCCTTATCCTTATGGGTCTTACTTTGTAGTGGTGGAGACAGACACTGAGCAAATCAAGGAATGTGGTGATGCTTTTATGTGGGGAATCAAAGGAGAAGTAGGGAGTTTGCCTTGTGAGAAAGGTGTTTTAGATAGGGTGGCCAGCGAGGGCCTTAAAGAAAATTGTAGCGTTTGAGGAAAGTCCTGAGGGAGGTGGGAGATAGACCATGTAGACGTGGGGTTGGAAGAGGGGACAGCAGAGCACCTGGCATGTGTTAGGCTAGCGCTGTGGCTGGTGTGACTGGAGTGGAGTGAGGGAGGGGGTGTGAGAGACAAAAAAGAGAGGTTCTGGGTAGAGTGTATGGCAGGAAGAATGTATAATGTGCCAATCTTACACATGTGGGTTTCATGATTCCATCTCTTCCCTGTACACTTACTCAAAAGGGGGTAACATGTTATAGAAATACATGAGTAACTCACAGGTCCTGTTTTCCAGAGAGGGCAGTTGGGGAATCAGGTTTCCAGATTGCTTTGGCTAAATCTCTTTTCATGACAATTCTCCCTCCTCCACTGCTAGGTTCTCCATTTCATTTTGGGTTAAGTAAAATTTCAAGTTGGGTACTCATTTTATGAAAATATGTCTTTTAAAAAACACTACAGACTGAGATGTCATTCTTCCGTATTTCACCTTTGCTAAATACACCGAGTGTCTGTAGTTTGCCTGGCCCTGTTCATACTAAGATGTGAGATTTGGCTGGGAGGGTGAGTTGACTGATGCATAAGTCAGCTGACCTGCTAACATTTGCGGTGGGAGTCAGCAGGCAATGCTGTTCTACCACATACCTGCATGGTTTCCTTGAATCTGAAACATCTTAAGATTCTTACCCCAAAGTCACATGATCGGGAGACCCCTTATGGCCACTATCATATTTCAACCATTGCTCCTCTCTCATCTAATAATCCTGTTCCCCACTTAATTTCTTCCTTGATTTTCAGCGCCATGCATTTTACATATTTTGTCTCCTCCATACAGAAAGTAAACTTCATGAGAGTGGGTATTTTCTTTTCTTTTCCTCATTCACTTTTATATTTCCAGCACCTGGATTAGTTCTGGGTATATCGCAGATGCTCAATAAGCATTTGTGGAATGAGGAATGAATGAATGAATGAATGAATGAATGAATGAGGCTGGAAAGGAAGCCATGGCAAGATTATAAAGGTCCTTGTATGATCTGCTCGCATGTTTGGATGATTTTCTTTGGATGGTGAGAAGTTTTAATTTAGCTCAACAATTCACTCTCATCTAAAGACAAACTGTCTGGTCTTTAGGGAATGTGACACCTAATTTGGTGACTGAAAAAGGGGAAGATAGAAGAAAATTTATTCTGCCACAGTTTTCTGGTTTTATCTTAAGTGATTAAATAGTACCTTGTTCCTTCAAGCACGCGTTAAGTACACATTCTTTGTGGTTTAATAAGTTATCTCTTGCTTAATTTGATAGTAATTTATGTTACATCGTCACATGTTTGCTCTCTCCTTACCCAGGTTCTGTGGTGGACTAATTAAGGACATAAAAAGGAAAGCACCATTTTTTGCCAGTGATTTTTATGACGCTTTAAATATTCAGGCTCTATCAGCAATTCTCTTCATCTATCTGGCGACTGTAACTAATGCGATCACGTTTGGAGGACTGCTTGGGGATGCCACTGACAACATGCAGGTGGGTTGGGTTTGGGGGAAGACACAAATAGTACAGCCCAGATTGCCTTCCTCACCCTACAGCTCAGTTAGTAGCAGATGGCCTTTCAGTTACTCAGCGTGATTTTCCTTTTTTTGCTGGATGCTGCGTTTTACTTTGCTTCTGGCCTGCTGCTGTATTTCCAACATTTTAGTAATTATAAAAATAGCTTGATGAAATCTGGCTTGAGTCACAAGTGGAGAAAAGAAGGGAAGGAAATGAGGATATACAGTTCTATTTGGGCAAAAGCATATCAGCTGCTTTAATTGGATGCAGGGCACAAGGTTTACGTCTTCTACTACCTTGAATGTATGCACCATTTTGTTAAACTTGATGACCGCACTCTTTCTAGAAATACATGGTCATCTTCATTGTACACCTGAGCCAACAGAATCATCAACTGAGGGATTTACTCAAGGGTGGATTTGCTTGTCTGTCAGTGGAACTCAGCATTAAGAAATACAAGATAAGAGTTGTTTCTCTTATTCCTGAATCTACTCGTTAAGCTGTAAAAACTCTGAATTGATTTATTTTGTCTGAACCACAATACTTTGGTGACTTAGCAGGTGGCATTTGCCTTCCTTTTGAATCAGTAATACCGAATGTTTTAGTGATAGGAAAGATACTTCAGATTCTCTTAGTCAATCAGAAAAATATGTACAAAACTACTTTTATTTGATCCAGTCATTAAGAAAAAAAGTAGGCATTGTGGGAGATACTGGACACAGCGTAGTGAGTGAAGGTGATAGTCTTATGTAAAGAACCAGATTCAAGCCCTTTTCTAATTCTGTCCTTCTCTTTTACGACTTATTACTGTTTAACCTATGTGACATTCCTCAGTGCTGCCAGCCAACTTATTAAAAAAAAAATACAGCTGATTCCAAATGTTGCTTTTCTTCCACTTCTATTTTCTTCCCTGGGCACATTTATGTTTTAGATTTCTGCCTAAACACAAAAATAAGAAGGAGACTATCTTCATTGCTCCAAGTAAAAAAGGAGAATCTATTTTAAACAAGTGTATTTAGTTTCTTGAGAGTATATTTTATCTCTTACTGCTCATTTATTGCTGCATAGCATATTATCCTAAAGCGTAGGGGTTTGAAACAACCATTTAATCTCTCATAGTTTGGGTGGTTGATGGACTCAGGTAGTTCTCTCTTTGGTCCTCATACACTTGCAAGATGGCAGCTGAGGTTGGAGTCATCTGAAGGCTTCTTGACTCACAGGCCCAGTGCCCAGGCTGGGTGTCTGCAGGAGCTGGGACTGAGGACTCTCCACATGACCTCACCACGTGGCTCACATGGGCTTCTTCACAGCTGGGGCCGTGATGACTCCTGAGAGGCCACGTCCTGTTGGAAAGGGGTAGTTGCCATTCAGCTCTGCTTCTTTCCACATGAAAATATACTCAGTATGATTTCATTTTCTGATTTTCAAAGAGAGGTTGAAATTTAAAGTTCTTATGTGAAATCTGGTGATTTAAAAATACTGGTACCTGATTGACATTTTTAAAATACATTTTTATTGATTTCAGAGATAGAGAGAGAGAGAGAGAGAGAGAATATGAATCATCAATGATGAGGGAGAATCATTGATTGGCCGCCTCCTGCTGGAGATCAAGTCTGCAACCCCAGCATGTGCCCTGACTCAAACTGAACCACAACCTAATGGTTCGTAGTTTGATGCCCAACCACTGAGCCATGCCAGCCAGGCCTGATTGACATTTTAAAAATAACACTGTGCTGGCCAGAGAGCACTTGTCTGTGTGTTCCCAATGGTAGGCCTGCGGCACGAGGAGTAGACAGTGTGGCAGTAGCAGAGGAAGTACATGAAGAAGGTGTGCTCCTCTTTTTTCCTTTCATAAGATAGAAATGAAAACTTGAAGTTAGAGCAGTGATGTCAGTAGGAGACTTTTTATAAAATTTGAGTGTATTCAAATGGGATAGGTACTCTTTATCCAAATGAGAGCATTGTGATAACAAAACATAAACTTCAAGGAAATAGGTAGGAAAAAAAGGAGATGTGATTTTGAGAGTAGCAAGAACAAAATCACCTTGTCTTTCAGAATATAGAGATTTTTTTGTGCAGATTTAAAAAATATTTTTCAATTACAGTTTACATTCAGGTTATTTTGTATTAGTTTCAGGTGTACAGCATAGTGGTTAGACAATTGTATACTTTACAAAGTGGTTCCCCAATATTTCAAGTACCCACCTGACACTGTACATAGTTATTATGAGATTATTGACTATATTCCCTTATGCTGCACTATCTCTGTGACTGTTTTGAAATTACCAATCTGTAGTTTTTAATCCCTTCACCCTTTGCAGCCAGTCCCCCAGCCATGCTCCCCTCTGGCAGTCATCAGTCTGATAATCTCTGAGTCTGTTTCTATTTTGCTTGTTTATTTTTTGTGCAGATATTGTTTCAACACTTTTATATTCATGAATGTTCTTCTTATTGACATCCTTTGTGTTTTTTATTGCCTTAAATTTTTAAAAAATCATTTAAATTTTTTTAAAATTACAGTTTAAACTATGTAATTACATTGGTTTTCAGTGCACAGCCCACTGATTAGACATTGCATAACTTACTAAGTTATCATCTCGATAAATTTTGTACCCACCTAACACCATACATTAGAATATTATTGACCATATTCCCTATGCTTATTGTTTTTTAAAAAATCAACTGAATTGAACTGTTTAGCTTTAGAACACTGTATCTGAGATGTGACATCTGTTAGTCTATTATTCACCCCTCCAAGGTGAGTTAAGTTCTATATGAGTGAGTTCTTAGGAAAATAAAGGATTCTGTTGTATAACATGAAATGAGTATTCTCCTCTGTGATAAATTACACAGGAAAAGCCTTGCTGGTGGTGTAAGCTGTTTTCTGGGTTCTGAAGACTTTAGGAGAAACATAAATACTTTCCATGGTCAGGATGTTAAAAATGACCATTTGCTGGGTGTTACTCCTGGGAGTTGACTTCATTCAAAGTATCTAATTAGCAAAAGAACTACAATTTGACACTTCTGGAAGTCACAGTGGGTGGCAGAAACACTGAAAAAGTGGGCTAGAAAATTAATGATTGTTAATATATATTTGTTGAACTGAATAGTCTGTTATTAATTTCTTTTGGTTGAACTACTGCTATTAGTAAGTGAATACACAGATCTAAGCACTGGGTTTATAAACCTAAAACATCTGTGTAAATAGAAATTAAGTAGTACATGCACACATATGCCCAACTCAATGGTTATATAGTGATTTTACATATCCTAATATTTTAATATGAAAAAATTTACATGTAGTAATCATACTAGGTTTTCTTATAATGATAGATGATTATATATATGTATGTATGTGTGTATATATATGTGTATTTATATTTTTATATGTATATACATATAATATCAATAGATATATGGATATCAGTAATTATCAATATATACGATACATATAGATGTCTGTATATACATATATATGTGTGTGTGTATATATGTACACACACACATATGCATGCTGATTTGATCTCTGTTAAGGACCAAGGAGTGAGGTGACCTGAGATGCTGAGAGGACTCGGCACTGAGAGGGTATGAGCTATAACATGCAAAAGAGCTGATGCTCCGGCAGTGGGAGTCTTGACTTGGCATCAGGACAACAAAGTGTTCTGTGGATTTGGTGCTAAGGCCCAGGTCATTTCACAAGTCTATGGCAGAGGTTGATTCATTCCTTTGAAAATATTTACTTAATGTCTACTGCGTGCCAGACACTATTTTAAGTGCTGGGGAAACAGATAAGTGACCAAAATAGATAAGACTCCTCTTCTGACAGCATTTACAGTCTGGGGTGTTGATAGAGCTATCTGTTTCTCTGCCCCCAGGAGATAACCATAGTGGTGTGTAGAGGGCTCATTTAGGGGGCGAGGTCCTCTGGCTCTATTTGACCCTCTAAACCAGCGGTTATCAACCTGTGGGTCGCGACCCCTTTGGCGGTCAAACGACCCTTTCACAGGGGTCACCCAAGACCATCCTGCATATCAGATGTTTACATTACAATTCATAACAGTAGCAACATTACAGTTATGAAATAGCAACGAAAATAATTTTATGGTTGGGTCACAACATGAGGAACTGTATTTAAAGGGCCAGAAGGTTGAGAACCACTGCGAGTCTAAACAGTAGATCAATACTAAGCAGCAAAGCATTGACACAGCCTGAAATAATCTTCAATTATATCACATGTCTTTATAAATGTGGCAGTGGGTTATTCTCAAATGTACAAGCAGCTGAAATGAGTCAACTGAAAACAGTTCCTTGCTTTTAAAGGCAGGCAGCTCAGAGATGGTTCACATAGGGCCTTTATTGTCAGGCTACAAATAGACACGGGCGCTGGGTAGAAACATGTTGTAAAAACACAGATGAGTCACTGCACTGCTGTTGTTTAAGCACACTCTTCCGCCAGCTTCAGTGCAGGAGGTCTTGCCTACTCAAAGATAGGAATTCACATCGAAGCATTTATTTCAGAGATGAAATATGTGTGTATATAATAATCCCATGTATATAAGGCATATATATGTTTAATAATTCCATGTACATTTACATATATATGATAACGTCCCCATCTATTTGTATACACACACCCACACACACATACACAAACACACACACCCATACACAAACACACACACTTCACTAGAAGCAGGTCTGGGTAGTCTTATGGATCATTTCCCATGGACCTGTGTTCAAAATAAGACAGTTGAAGCTATGATGGCTCCCAGTATAACCAATTTATAATGGCCACATAGATGACTGTACGATTTCCCCAACATGGCACTTTGTGAGGCCTCTGTGGCTTCCAGGGTGAGTATTCACAGCTTGCTTGTTAATAAGCATGGGCGAGGTTTAGCTTGGGCTTCCGGGACTTCTTCATCAAGAGTTGACCTTACATTCATCTAGGATCCAGCCCAGGGTGGTACTATTTTCTCTTCTTAGAGTTTAATAAGAGCATGACCTTTCTGAGATCTATGAATTGTGCTGACACTTATTATATTCGTATGACCCTTACCTTTTTCAGTAAGTCCCACTGTAATAACACTCAGGCCCCCTGCCATGCTGTGTGAATTAAACAAGGGCTTTTCAGCTTCACCATCCTGAAAATTTGTCCTTCCCACAATTGAGTTCTGTGACCATCCATGTCAATTCGCTGCATTATATTTACATTCTTGGTTGCCAAGCAAGTATACTGTTCTATCCATTTAGATACTTTTAATTAAATTGTTAAATGTCGACTTAACAGGTATTTATGGATAGTTTAGTCTTTGGGCAGGATACTGATATAGAGAACATTTTTTGATACTTCATGGCAAGTTTTTTTGTGTTATTTAAAAGTTGTTTAGCTTTTTGAAACAAAGAAAAGTATTTTAACTTAAATCTACATTGTTAATTGTGAATGACTGAGCATAGTTTAGAGTGAAGAAATGAAGAAAGCCATTTTAATTTTTTTCAAGAGTAAATATAACCCTATATTCACAACCTTATAGCAAAAGAATACAGTAAGATTTTTAGAATTCTGTGAATTTTGTGATATTTATGGACCCCAACCGAGCACATTTTAAGGGAATTTGTCTCATAATAAGGAACATTTATAGCTGGCATCTCCAAATTTGGGGCTTTATTTTAACATACTGCTGTGCTAAGAATACTTAATCAATCTGCTTAAGTTGGAAATATATCATTTCTTTATCACATGACAGACCTTGATGAGATAGATATTTCTTTATGAATCTGATTGTGTGCAATTTATAACAGCGAGGTTAAAGCCAATTGGTAATTGCTTCACTATAGTGAGGGTTGTCTAGTAATTTCAACTTACCTAAATGTTGCACTTTGGTACCAAAATCCATTTCTTCCTGGAAGTGGAAATGTGAGATGACATGTTGGTTCCTTGAACTAGTCTTCCAGACTAGGGAGATAGTCAGAGCTGTTTGAGTAAGCAAAGTAAATGTTCCTGACAAAGTAAGGGGCCCTGTATTGTTCAGCTGCCTCCAAGGTCTGCTGGCCATTCCTTCTTCCAGGAAGAACTTTAAATCATTTGATTCACTTCAGGTGCAGATTCTGAATTAAATCTGTTTGATTATAGTTAAGTCAGTTATGCCCAGTTGGTGTGGTTCAGTGGTTAAGCGTTGACCTGTGAACCAGGAGGTCACAGTTTGATTCCCAGTCAGGGCACATGCCTGTGTTGTGGGCTCAATCTCCAGTGGGGTGTGTGCAGGAAGCAGCCAATCAATGATTCTCTTTCATAATTGATGTTTCTCTCTCTCTCCCCCTCTTCCTTCCTCTCTGAAATGTGTGTGTGTGTGTGTGTGTGTGTGTACACACACACACACACACACACACACACACACACACTAGAGGCCTGGTGCATGAAAATTTATGCACGGGAGGGGGGTTCCCTCAGCCCGGCCTGCCCCCTCTCACAGTCCAGGAGCCCTCAGGGGCAGGAGGCGACCTGGCGATCAGGAGAAGGCAACGCCCCATCACACCTCTGCTGCTGCCACTGCCGGCAGTGCAAGCCTCGGCCAGCCCTGATTACCTGAGCCTCGTGCTTGCCCTGGGTGGCTGGGGGGCTGAAGGGACTGGGGGACTCTGGAGGCAGGCACACGGAGCGGCCAGGCCTTGCTGCATACCTGCCATCCTGGCAGGGCTGAGAGGACTGGGCGCCACCATCTTTTGAGGATGTGACAGTCAATTAGCATATTCCCTCCTTATTGGCTGTCGGTGCTGCCATCTTTGAGGGCAGGGCAGTCAATTAGCATATTCCCTCCTTATTGGCTGTAGGCACTGCCATCTTTGAGGGTGGGGCAGTCAACTAGCATATTCCCTCCTTATTGGCTGTAGGCACTGCCATCTTTGAGGGTGGGGCAGTCAACTAGCATATTCCCTCCTTATTGGCTGTGGGCACTGCCATCTTTGAGGGTGGGGCAGTCAATTAGCATATTCCCTCCTTATTGGCTATGGGCGCCGCCATCTTTGAGGGTGGGGCAGTCAATTAGCATATTCCCTCTTTATTGGCTGTGGGCGCTGCCATCTTTGTGACAGCATGTGGGTCAATTAGCATATCCCCTCTTTATTAGATAGGATATTTAAAGTTATCATTTGTGACCAGATTTTACTTACCAGAATTTGTTACCTCTATTTCCTTGGTGATCAGAAAATGATAGTAATTAGGCTGGTTGGGGTGCCAAGTGTTGAAAATTTCTAGAATTATTTTGCGTTTGGCTTAAAATTAGTTTGAAATAACTTTATTTTTGTAAGATGTAATTATGCATTGTAGAAAATGCAAGCAATATAGTAAAACTAGGTAGAATGTAATTTTCCCCTTATACTTATCACCCAGAAATAACCATTATTAATTTTTTCATGAATACCTTCCCATACATTTTTCTTTGCCTATACAAACAGACTAATATATAAGATTTTATATAAATGAGATAATAAATATACTATTTCAAAGCATGATTTAATGGAAGTCTTTTCACTTCAATATGGATCTTGAGAATCATTTTTAATAACTACATCTATTTGTACACATAATACATGTGCTATAATTTACTTAATAAACCCTCTATCAGTAGGCTTTCAGTTTTCCCCAATTTTCTCATCTGTAAACAAAGGTTATGCCAATTTATGCTTCTACCAATAATGGACAAGAGTGCCCACTTGTCTACACCCTTGCATGAACAGGATTTCTCATTTTTGTTATTTTGAGGGTTGAAAAATGATAGCTCATTCTTATTCAGTTCAAATTTATTTGAATTTTAGTGGGGGGTGAATATCCTTTCACATTTTTATTCACTACACTTTTCTTTTTATCCCAACTTGAGTATATGCTTGTTGATTTTAGAGAGGAGGGGGAGGGAGAGAGAAAGAGAGAAACATCGATGTGAGAGAGAACATTGATTGGTTGCCTTCCTTACATGCCCTGATGAGGGATGGAAACCCCAACCTATGTATGTGCCCTGATCGGGAATAGAACCCACAACCTTTTCGTGTATGGGATGACCCTCCAACCCACTGAGCCACACTGGTCATGGCAGGCTATCTATTCTTATTTATATCTGTGTCCTTGCTGTATTTTCCTTTTACCCATTTGGTTTTTTCCCATTGACTTGTTCAAAACTTATGTAATAAGGATATTTTCTTTTGCTTCTCAGAAATATCACAAATATATTTTTCCTAGATTTACTGTATGCCTTCTAACCTTATTTATGATTTCTTTTGCTGTATGGATTCCAACTTTTATGTAGTCAAAATATTCAATGTTTTATAGTTTCTTATTTTCATGATATACTTAGAGAGGTTTCCCTACCCCAAGATCAGAAAAATATTTACCCACATATCTTGGGTCTTTAATGTTTTCCTTTGAATTTTTTATCCATCTGGAATTGATTTTTGTGTAAGGTTATACAGGCATTTGATGTTTGGGCACTTCAGACGATCTAGATACATACTCCCAGCTCTTCAAACAAAAAGACATTGTAAAGCCTCCCTGTCTTGCCCGTCCATCCTGTTAGGCTTGGAGTTGAAGCCCTTTTGGCTCATGCTTTTCTTCAAGTGGGGAGCTAATTTGTCTTTCAAGTCTTCCCTCTTTTTTGGTTCCTGCTGGGCAGTGTGAAGAGAAATCCTGTTCATGACGACAAAGCATTTTTAGGCAGAGTAGGTGGCAGTAAGGATTTGGCAGCTGTAGTCTGTCAGGGCAGAACTCACTGATTTATAGGCTGTAGCTACTCAGGTGAAACAAAAAATGAGGGTTGGATATCCAATCTTCTTCCCCCTGTAGATGAATGGTCGGTGTAACTGAGCCTTAACTATGCTAGTGGTGGTTCATGTTTTGAAGAGGGGGAAAGGTTGCTTGAATGCGACTCAAAATTGGGCCATGCGAGAATCACCTGGGGAACTTTGAAAGCATGCTGATTCCCTAGGCCTGATCTTCTGAGGTTATGATTCAATTTTCCAAGGTAGAGATAAAGAAAAAGTCCTATTTTTTCTTAAAAAATAAATTTCTCAGGTAATTCGCATGTGCCTAAAATTTTATTATATACTTGTATCATTTCTCCTCTCATTTTGATCATGTGGCTTGGCTTATGCTGGGAACCTGGCGTCAAAACTGCAGGTAACAGCACTCACTACTGATGTCCAACAGTGATGTTTAACTGGCATTAGGCTGCATCATTCTTCTTGGCTAAATTTCAGAATCAAAGACTTACCTAAAAAAATTTGATTTTATTATTCAACATGCTACACAGTTTGCATAAGTTACCATGGGCAGGAACTAGATTTTCTCGCTTTATGGTTGGAAACATTTTAGTGTTGTTGTTGATATTAAAGCTTTACTATAACAATAATGTTGGCGAATGCTTTATCATTTTCTGACACCAACGTATTTTATTTTCCAAGTTTCAGTTGGTTGAAAGTTGTCAAAGAAACAGAAAATTCTTTGTTTTGGGGGGCAGTTGTGCCATTTTTCTCTTTCTGTTATTATCACTCGATAGTCACGGGAACTAACATTTTGCTGTATCTCTACTTTATTCTTAGCTCCTTACATATTACTAGAGGCCCAGCGCATAAAATTCGTGAGCAGGTATGGTCCCTAGGCGTGGTCTGCCATCAGGGCCATCTTCCCTGGCTGCCCACAGCCGGCCCGGAAACCCGCCGCCACCCTTTCACCATAGGGTGATCAGTGCCTGATGGCCAGGGGAAGGGACTGAGAGGTCGGCTGTTACTGTCCACTCACCAGCCCCACCCCCGCCATGGGTTGCCCTCTGTGTGTGGGGTGACTGGTGTGGCGGGGGCCTTGGCCTGGCACCACTTGTATCCCCTGTCACCCACCCCTGGTTTCTCGTTTGTCATCAGGCGATCGGAGCCTGCCAGCCGGGGAAAGGAACTGAGAGGTAGTCAGTGCGTCTCATAGTGACTTGTCCAGCAGTCATTCTGATCGTTCTGCCTTTAGGGTCAATTTGCATATTATCATTTTATTATATAGGATTCCCTTATTTAGTCCAAATGATTATCCTGTAAATAGCCATCAATGTTCCAGAAGAGAGAATTAGGAGTTAGAGAGTCTGGTGACTAGTGGAGAAGATATTTAAACCCAAGATATTCCTGACTCCAAGACATGCTGTTTGTGCTGAGTTACCTGGAAGTGACCTTGGACATCATCTCGCCCAGTGGTTCCCAAACTTATTTGGCCTACCGCCCCCTTTCCAGAAAAAATATTACTCAGCACCCCCTGGAAATTAATTTTTTTAAATTTTAATAGCAATTAAACAAAGATATATGTATTAATGTTTCTACCTTTTTCGTAAAATATAGTAAAGAAAGGTGTAAATTAGAAACATTGAAGTTTGAAATTATGAAACTATTTATTGAACTCAGAATAGAAAGGTAATACAAAAAAAGTTAAAACAAATGCACCTGTGGCCATCACCGCCCCCCTGGATCGCTGCAGCGCCCACCAGGGGGCAGTAGCACCCACTTTGGGAATCACTGATCTAGCCCAACTTCACCTTATATCTAAATAAATACATTATGTCTATGTTACTATTCATCAAAAGTGTATTACCTGCCAGAGGCTATGCTGAGCACTTTATATACATTATCTAACCTACTACATATATTAAGCCATAAGGAGATTAAGTCACTAGCTTAAAGTCACTGAGCTAGTTACTTCATGGTACAGTCTACAGGTAAACTTGAGATTGTCTGAATCCTGAGTCCATGGTTATACTATATCAGCTCGATGTTTATCTGCAACATGAAAAAAACTAAATTTGACAAAGGTTAAGTGACATTCCCAAGATCATTAGCTCTTTGGTGGCAGAATGAAGTCTAGACTCTAGATTTGCTGCCTGCCAGTTGTGTGTTCCTTCTACTGTTCTGCAGTGGGCAACACTTGATCAGAAATGACATATGATAAAACCTAACCAAAATGGAGTTGGAGGACTTTATGGCACCTGATTCTGCTACACATCAGAGCTCAGCCATCTGCATTCTCATGAGTTGCTATGGAGTTTGCTCATCTTTGGGAAATAAGGTATAGAAGTATCTTTCTGAGATACAGCTACTAAAAATATGCACATCCACCCATTATTTTCCTTTTTTATATCAGTGAACACTGAATATAGTAAATCAGAAAAGGGGTTTCTGATAGTTCACTTTATAAATGGCTTTAAATTCTAGGTACAATTAAACTACAGTTATTCAATGCATGAGGTGTGTTTTTTTTTTTTTTAAATTTCTGTATTGTCAAGAGTAACATGTCAAAATATGGTGAAAATAGCTCTTTTCTGAGAAATGCTGGAAGCATCTCTAAGTTCAAGCAAGTTTCTTTCCAGTGCAGTGTGTATAATTAATCACCTTTCTCTGTTTCAAAATTGTCAGCCACAGAATGGAAACTTTAGCACTTACCAAAGGATCAAGTACTGAAATAAAAATAATCTGCCTTTTAGTTGTCACATGGCATCCATAAATCAAAGCCATTTTCTGGAGGAAAGTTGCTATTATCTTTACTGAATGTACAGCCATGGCTGTTGACCTTTGAGAAGTGGAACGTAGGGTGTGATTTGGGCATTTCTTCTTGGATTCCTGTAGCGCTTCCCAGATGCCTGCAGAGCTCGTGAGGTATAGTGTATAGCATGATGGGAGGCAGACAAATATGAGGACCCTAGGAGGCCCTGTTCCTACCCTCACAGTTACTAATGGTAATGTCAGACCAAGTAGAGATTCTTAATCTCACGTTCCTCCTTCCTTCCTTTATGTTCTCTTTTGCACCCAGGCCTTGCTGTATTTTGACCCTGCAGTAGTGATGAAAAATAGGCACCCCATGCTTGATAAAGAATGATGCAGGCCAAAAAACTTTGCCTATCACATGTTCTCAGTGCAGCTTGTCCCACCACATGGAGCATTCCAGTCCTACCCTTTCATGTAACACACATTGAAGTAAGTCATGAAAAAGAAAGTTAGATGATAAAGACCCCAATGTCAATGCACAAGGAGTAGAAAAACTGTATGTCCAAGAAAATCTGAGGCACAGACACATCTTTTCTCCTTGCTAAGGGTGACGTAGTGGTTTGAAAGACTTGTGCCTCATTGTTGTACCAAATGTGGATTTGTTCATTCATTTAACCTCCTGAAACTCAGTATCTTCACATGTAAGAGATGAAGACTGATACTAATTGGTTGGGCATAAATTAGTTGCTGCATAAATGCTGCCTGATTCTGCTACCTTGCTTGTTATTCTGCTCCCTGTCCCTCTTAGTAAGAAAGGAGTGGGCATTCTGATTACATATGGATTGGCTATCAAATAAGATGGCACCTTTCAGCCATGCAGTAGATTTCACATCCCTGGAAGCAGGGTCTCTTTCTGCCAGACTTCTTAGATAGAAGAAGAAATTGTTCTGAATTGTTTCAGGATATGTATACTCTTGGTGTGAGAAGCCAGTCTTATTACTTATCATCCCCATCCCCACCCCAGCTCCCTTGTCACATGGTGCTACGCTAAAGGATTTGTGTCTGTTTTCTGAATTAAACTCTATCTATAGAAGAGAAGGATGTCATTTTAAGGAGAATATTGCTGGCTCTGAAGCTGTATAAAAAATGTGCTCAGTAATCATTATAATAAGGGTCTTCTAGGATGGCTTTTGAATGGAGATAGCACTTAGTGTATTTCAATTTTATTAGTTGATTAAAAAACACACCAATTTATTTGCAGTCATTTTATATATATTATATGAAAGTGAATGAAAAGTTGCAGGAGAATTTTGGGGGCAGTGGGACGAGGTGACTTAGGGAGAAAGATAGGTGGATACGTTAACTGGGAGGTCGGGGGGAAGGACTGGGAACATCTCAGATTCCCCGAGAGCCAGTCTGCTCCACTCAGAGGGATGTTTAGATTTATGTAAACACTAGAGGCCCATTGCATGAAGAGATTCGTGCAATAGGCCTTGGAGAAGGCAAGCCTCGAGGCTTCTTTGCTCCAGCTGCAGCGGAGAAGCCAAGCCTCTTCAGTCTTCAGTTGTCTTCAGTCTTCAGTCTTCGCTCGGGCCAGAGCCTTCAGTCTTCACTCCGCACCTGCATATGCAAAATAACCCTGCATCTTTGTTGGGCTAATTTGCATACTCATCCTGATTGGCTGGTGGGTGTAGCGGAGCGACGACCAGTTTGCATGTTTCTATTTTATTAGTGTAGATAAGTCATGCTTCTACAAACAAATAATTATTGTTCAGTTGAAGAGGGAAATCTTCCTAGTACCATTTTCTTTAGTATACACATAAAGTTACAGGGATCCCCTAATTCTCCCTACTATATAAATTTATTTACCACTAAATATATGTCTTTTAAAGCTGTAGAATATCTTGACTCATTTAAAAACTATTTTATCTTACGGTTTTTGTGGTTCAGATTTACCGCCTTACATAAAGGGTCTCTGTCATATTTTTATATTTAAAAATCCTCTCTTGATAGAGTACCGTCTTACATTTACAAATGGACCTTTTTACAAATAAATGTGGGCTTCTCTAACTGAAGTTTGAAATGATGAAAAATATAGGAAACAGGCCAGTTTGCTACCCTCTGAGGCATTGGTCCCAAATGATGCGACTAAGTTAGCATAATTTTGTAAGTCAGTGATGCTTTGTAGCTCATTTATCTTTGCTCTTGTTTTGCTAAAGGAAAATAATGGGTTGATTTCCAGAGATGTAACTCCAGGGAGATGTGGCCACAAAGGTTTAGCTATGATGTCCCTGCGCATTCACTTCCTCTAAGATAAAGTAAATGGAAGCTCCTGTCTAAGTTGGCAGTGGACAATGAATATGTAATAAGAATATTTTTGGAATTGATGTCTTAGAGACTGCAGGTTGGAGGGCAGTCTACTTTGTGTGTCCCCTTTGCTCCCCTCTGCACTTAAAAGCTTTCCTCTAAAAAAAATAGCATTTGTGCATAAAATGTCACTGCTTATAAGAACCAGCTATGTGCAAGGTGAAATCAGGCTAAAACACTGAAGGTCACCACAAAGACTAAAACACCGTCCAAAGGGCTACATCACTTCTCCCCACTTGGCGGGATTGTATAATGTGATTTTATGTGCAAAAGCTTCAGGTATTATTTTCCGAATGGGTCAGAGTCATCTTCCGCCTTCTGTATTCAACCACCTGTCATTTTAGTCACTTTGTTCTTTGAGCAATTCAGCCATTGGAGTAGGGAGGAATGACTAAATCGCACGCATGGTAAAATAAATGATGATACTTGTATTGGTAAGACTCTATTGTTCGTATCTGTTTGCTATGTTTGCATGGCCCTCGTAATAGCATATCAGGTGGCCTAACTTCCCTAGTGACACCAACACGAGAAGAAAAACGCCATGCATTTTAACACCTGTATTTTTTTCCTACTAGGGCGTGTTGGAGAGCTTCCTGGGCACAGCTGTCTCTGGAGCCATCTTCTGCCTCTTCGCTGGTCAGCCCCTCACTATTCTGAGCAGCACGGGGCCTGTTCTGGTTTTTGAGAGGCTTCTATTTAATTTCAGCAAGTATGTACAGACACATCTAATTGTAAATTAGGACTGTGTTACTGTAGAACATCCGTAGTCTAGATGGAGCATAAGATGGTAGTTCAGAAGACCAGAATATGGGAGTTGTAAGCCACGGAGGGTGAATGGCCCTGAGAGGTTAGGTAGTCCAATAGTCATTTTACATCTGATTCCATGAGGCCCATGCCTCTCCCATCATTGCCCCTTACCTTCTTGCTTGGGCTCCTTTGCCCTCTGACTTCCCGTTGGGTTTGGTGGAGTGTGGAGCACCCACAGAACAGGAATGAAGAGAGGTCAGGATATGTGTCTGCCTCCCCCACCTCCCTGTCTCAGCTTAGCACCCTTGCCTGGCAGTGGCTGGTCCCTTGAGTGCAGCCCCTGTAGGGCGGCTCCTACACCCTGTTTGTAGCCCTCAGCAGGGTCTATTCCTTCCTTGGCCTTTTCAAACCAGGAGGTAGGGATGGCTTCCTGATGTTGCTGGTCCCTGTAAATAGCCCATTTATTAAGTTGTTCTCAAAACCCCATTTGAAAATGACTTCTACTTCTTGCCATGACCCTAACTGACACACCAGAGATAGGAAATGTCTTGTTCAAGGTCACATGGCTCATTCATGAAAGAGGCTGGCTGCTCCAGTGGTCCTCTGCTCCTAACCTCCCTTACAGTGTTTTTAGCTACAGATATATTGTAGCACTCAGCTGAGTAATAACTAATATTTGTTGAGTGCTGACCATGTCCCAAGCATTATCTTATGTGCATTACATATACTCCCTCATTTAATTCTTGTAGCAGTCCTGTGAGGTAGGGCCGTGTTCTGCTTGATCGATGAGAAAGCTGGTGTGGAGTGGGTAAGTGGATTGATGATGGTAACATCACCAGTCGTTGGCAGGGCTGGGATATGAGTCCCTGCTTTCTAACTCCATAGCATCCAGCTCTTACAGAATCACTAGACATACTAATGGGCATGATAATTATGATATTAATATTTTCTTTTAGAAATTGACGGATCATTGTAAGAAGGAGAAAATCAAGTTAAGCAAATTATCCAAGTGGCCACATTAGCACACAAATGGGTTTGAAATAAAATTGGGTATTCCAGCCTCTTTCTAATGAACTTAATACCTTTAAGAGAGAATTGCCTTTACTGGCAGATCTCAACCCTGAAACAGATTGAAGAATTTCATAAAACTTGCTAGTCCTCCTTGTTGGAATTTCCATATTACATTATTATACATTTTTAGTATTTTAACGTTAGAAATGTCATTACTTATATTATACCTCATGGACTTAACTCATATAATATTGAAACTGTGTCCCATCAGAAATGATCACAAGATAGAGGAGGGGATGAGGACCTAAAACTAGCGGTTTGAAAACTGGGTTGAGAATATCAGCGAGGGTCTTCTGAGAATTTGAAGTTCTACATTTTAAATAATGTTGTGAGTTTTCTCTAGCTCATTATTACACATCCCTCCTCTATTATAATTCTCAGAAAGACATTGGAAAGAATTCTGTTCATGTCAGTTTATAGAAAGAGTCAAACAGTTTTTATATGTTTAAGAAAACATTGTGTGAGACAAGAGAGCTTTTGTGGAAAGATTAAACAAGCATGTACTATAAACAGGAACAAACACGCACAACCTTTGCAGGAAGATTTATTGGATGCAATGTGATCAGAGCCTTAATCTACAGAAAATGTTTGTGTCCCAGTTTACTTTAGATAATTGAAGGAGAGAGATTATTTCTTTTCACTAAGGAAGTTCCTTTCTCACTTTCCCTTCTGTTTCGTCATAATTGGTAACATAAACATAGTTCCAAGTAATTTATTTGAAAGCAGTTGTAAAGCAGCAAGAAACCTTGTAAGTCAGTGGTGGATTTAAAGCAGGGTTTCTCAAATGTTTCTTGTTGTGGCAAACCTTATTTTATTTACAGTGCTGTATCTTTACTTAAATATTATAATGACAGTGCGAATATTTTGTCTAGATGCAGAGTATTTTGTGTAGATGGATAATTCCCACAGTGTGTTTAATCAATTAGTAGTCCCATGGATACTCTATGAAAAAAGCTTCTGTGATCCTAATAAGTCTGGGAAATGCTGTATATTATATCTCCCTCTTGGCAGTTCACTTTATACTTTAGCTTACTAAGGGATCTGAGAAATCCTCCAGTAAAGAAACTGTTCTACTCTGTCTCTCCCAGACTTTCCCCAACATATTTTATAATTTTTAGAGAAATTGTTAAATTCTTGTTTTGTAGGTTCAGTGGGCTCAAACAGTAACTCTACATAATCCACAGATTTTCTCTGACATGGGATACAGGTTTTAATGCTGCCCTGAAAACTGGAGAATCATAAAAAAATGTGAACGATGTGTGCTGTCACCTTTTAAAATTAGTAACAGGATGAAGGAAAGAGCTCACAACTGTTTCCCAATTTCTGCTGCCTCTTTTGCATTATTTTTGTACATTGTATCCCAACAATACAGAAATAGATGATTGGACAAGGCCCACCCACGTTATGGAAAGAGAGATGGAAACATCTTTGAGAGAAACATCCATTGGCTGCCTCACACACGCCCCCTACTGGGGATCGAGCCCAAGACCCAGGCATGTGCCCTGACCAGAAATCTAAACATGACCTCCTGGTTTATAGGTCAATGCTCAACCACTGAGCCATGCCGGCCAAGCAAGGAATTATTTCTTTATGGTGGCATAATAATATCACTAGACCAAATCCTTAAACTTGATATTTTCTGGAAAACAAGAATGAGCTTTTATCTAGTGGCTCAATGCGATCTTGCAATGCTAGCAGTCTTTCTGCAGACATTCGGTAGTTGCATATTATTCGTTGTGGTCATTGGAGGCGGAGCCTAACCTTTGTTTCTCCTTTCCAGGGACCATGGCTTTGACTACTTGGAGTTCCGCCTTTGGATTGGCCTGTGGTCAGCCCTCCTGTGCTTCATTTTGGTAGCCACCGATGCCAGCTTCCTGGTTCAGTACTTTACTCGCTTCACCGAAGAGGGCTTCTCTTCTCTGATTAGCTTCATCTTTATCTACGATGCTTTCAAGAAGATGATCAAGCTAGCTGATTACTACCCCATCAACTCTGACTTCAAAGTGGGCTACAATACTCTCTTTTCCTGTACCTGTATGCCGCCCGACCCAGGTGAGGACATCGTGGGCAGCATTTGTGCCTGCCTTGTGGTTGGAGGAAGGTGCGGGCTTTATGTGTGCAAGCTTTCAACATGGGAACGTGATCCTCAGGAAGGGGTTCATTTTACTTTCTTTGGGAGACCATCCTGCTGAATTTGAAGTGTCATTGCCTGACATGGTATCTTAGCCATCTGATTCAATCAGGGAGTGGAATCAGGAGCTCTAGAATCTGACCATAACCAGCTCAATACTTTAAAATTAACTCCAACTGCATTAGTTGCAAGGAAACTGTGTGTGTGTGATTAGTAGTCTTATCTGATAGGTGAGGAGAGCAGGTACATACATTAACAGATATGAGAAGCAGGCAAACCTAGACCTCTGAACATCTGTCCCATATTTCACTGCTCCTTTATTGCTACAGGAACCTCTTCCTTTAAGGAAACGCTAAATAGATTGGTTTAAGCCTATAGAAGAAACAAAGGAGACACTAATCCACTTTGTATATCTGAAGCATAAAATTAAAAATAAATGCATACTGGAGTCACCTGGCAGTAAAGTAGAGCCTTAATATTCATCTCTGTTAGACAACATAAATAAGAAATGAAAAGGAAAAGAGGAAACAAAAGGAAAAAAGAAAAGAGGAATGTTCTGTTCTCAGAGAAGATTTATACTCTAGAGCCAGGAAAGACATAAAAGTAAAATTAACTTCTGGATAAGAAATATGATTCTATATATCTTAGTACTTTAATATCCATCTTTCCAAACCTGAGACCTTTTTCACAAAAAAGGTATTCAACTTGGTCTTTGAAAAATTTTCTTGCAGTAATTCATCATCATTTTATAATATAGAAAGGCGTTTGGAAAAGAGGATTCACTTAGAGAAAAGTTGCTTTACATCTGTCAGAGACAATTAAATGGTAATAGTGTTAGTGATCCCAAGTTATGCAATCAGCTACATGTTGATGCCCCTTAATGTGATATACAGTCCATGCTCTTTGGAGTATAGAACCAGAGTTACAGCAGTGTTCTGGGGGCTGTGCAAACATGTACATGAGTGTGGGGCACATTCAGAAAAGACCCTCTTAATATTTATAGGAAAACAAATATGGTCATATTATAGACTATAGTGCAAATGCTTTTGAGTTTAAAGACTAAACGAAATGCTACAGTGCTGGAATTTTGATGCGCTTGGCAGGCTGTGTCAGATTACTCCCAGGTGTTTGAGTTGTGTACCTTCATTCTTCTCTGTCACTTTGGGGAGAAGTCTTACAGGCCTGATATCATCTTGAGTGGTGAGAGAAAAGAGAACAGTATCTCTCTAAAAATGTGTCCATCAGCAACACTGATGAGAAGATAGGGCATTGTTGGGCTTTGCACTCACGGATTTTTGTTTTGTTTTGTTTAAGGAACATCAACACACATTAACACGTTGAGTGCCAAGCCTGTTTTGTCTTCCTTTCCGTTTAGCCCATGTTATCTGATTTCATCGGTAGGCTGGCGGCAAGAGACTGACAAGGTCCAAACAGAAAATATAGTGTCAGTCACCGGTGACTGACATGGCGCTTAACGTGTTAAGAGAAAACCCAGGCTTCAAAGCAAAGCAGAGAGAGTATAAAGTGGAAATATGAAAATTCAGCAGAACATGAATCACATGTAATTATGAAGGCCTATTATTGTTAAGATGTATACTGACTGGAAATATTTTATAGCTTAAAAAGTGTTTAGAAAGAATAGGTACTCAATACATGATGGATATTAGAGTCAATTAAATATGCTTCCTAGAGACACACAGATGTTAACATTACACAACTGTGTAGAGCTCTTCCCAGGAGAGAAGTGGGTAAAACTCCCAGTCATCACCCATCCTGAACTTTCAGGGGAAGTCCGGACTGTACATGTTCAAAATATTGGATCACAGACATACAGCAGGTACTCAAATAAAATCATTTTGTTCAATGTCATTTTGTTATAAATTAATGAGATGCTGTAGGAGCTTAACTCTTGTTTGTATCAGTTAGCCTACAGTAAAATTGGTTTTGTTATACATCATTTTGCCTAAAGTCACAACCTATCAACAATGTTAAGTGAGGATGTACTGTATTTAATTGTGGGATTTCAAACTCTATTTTTCATTTTTTTATTTCTCTCTATCTGTATGTATATATTTATGGAAGAGTCTATGAGCTGACTTCTTAGGCAAGTCTGAATAATCATACACCAAGATTTTCTAAAGGGCAAGTATACCACCCAGCAGTCCTGTGGTGAGAGGTGTTCATAAGGACAGATGAGGGCTTTGTCAGCACATCTGTCACAAGGAGAGCTCTGCCTGTTGTCAGCCCGGTGCCCACCTGAGGGGAATGGAAACTTGCACCCATTGTTTTAATTGGATGCTGGCAGAAAAGGTAACATGAAACCCAGGAAGGCAGACCTGAATGTGTTTTTATTATGAAAGACACAAAAAGGTTTTACATGTAATTTTCCTTCCAAGAAGGATCTTTGTTTTCTTGAAATAGTGATATTGAGGCTTAGACTGATCTGACCTTCGGCATGGCAAGTGCTGGCTGAAGTGATGATGGCTCTTCCTTTGATCTGTGTCTCCCAGGTTGTATACAAGTCAGTCCTAAATAGCTAGACAGTCCTCCTACCTCTGGTGGTACCAGCAAAGTAGGGCTGCAGGGCTTCAGAGTCAGAAAATTACACATCCCAGTCCCAGCTCGGTAATGCCCAGTGTGTGACTTTGGGGAAAGCTCATGCTCCTGAGGTAGCTTAGTCTTCCAGTTCACCTGACAAAATGGGGCTAAAAATAGAACCTACCTTATAGAATTGTTTTGAGGGGGGAAAGGAGACATTATAGAGAAGGTACTTAGGACAGTTTCTAATATGTGATAAATAATTAAATGTTAACTGCCATTATTGTTGCTGTTATTCATTAAAATTTAAGGCTCATGAGTAGCCTTTAAGTAGGATGATATAGAACAGCAGTTCTCAACCTGTGGGTCACGACCCCTTTGGCGGTTGAAGGACCCTTTCACAGGGGTCGCCTAAGACCATCCTGCATATCAGATATTTACATTACAATTCATAACAGTAGCAACATTACAGTTATGAAGTAGCAATGAAAATAATTTTATGGTTAGATCACAATATGAGGAACTGTATTTAAAGGGCCAGAAGGTTGAGAACCACTGATATAGAACAAAGAAATCAGTTTTACTCATTAACCCTTCTGAGCAAATATTCTTGGGCAGTTGGCCCATTCTACAATAGGACTGTTGGTGGCACTCCTGTATTTTTAGAGTCATCCAGATGAGTGGCACTCATGGCAGACGTGCTCATGAATGCGAGGATTACATAAACCTATGGAGTTGGAATATGTTTCTGGTTTGGAAAAAAAGCAAATGGCTCTTTGCATTTTTGTGACAGTCCATGCTTTACAAAACCCCTTAAGATTAATGATAGTGTATTTCTCCAAAAGTCTTAGTATGTATTTATAGCAAATTGCAAAAATCCACCATAAATTTAGTACTTCATGATAGCAAACTGAAAAACGATAGCAAGAGAATAATGCAGTTTCATGTACAGCTAGAGTAAGTATTCTAAAAACAACAAAAGACTGGTCTTTCATCACAACATGCCCTCCGACTAAAAGAATTCAATCAATGAGTCAATAATATTTAAACTGGCGGGTGACTTGTTTTCCAACATGGGGGCAATATGTAACAATGAACCAAGAGCTGCACAGATGTAGCCGTGATCCTGCAAACTGAGAAATGATTTTACAGGAGGAAAATAGGAGTCATTTAATCACTAAGAAAACTCTACTCATGGCCACAATAATAATGTGAGTTTGTGTGTGATCTTTCTTGTTCTCACTTGGCTTCTCTAAAATTTCATCACTTTCTGAGTTCCTTTTTCTTTTTAAAATTTATTTCTTAAAGTCTCTATAATAATAAAAGCATAACATGCTAATTAGACTGGACATCCTTCTGGATGAAGCCAGGACTGCAAGGGAAGCCCGGGTCCCGGGTGCCAGAGGGAAGCCGGTGCCGGCAGCCGGGGAAAGAAAGGCCTATTCTAGCACGAATTTCGTGCATCAGGCCTCTAGTAGTTAGTATACAATCTTATGTTGGCTATATTATGTTTCAAGTGTATCATATAGTGATTCTGCTTCTTTATGCCCTACAATGTGACCACATCACTAATTCTAGTAATCATGTGTCACCTTGTAAACTTACCACAATATTATTCACTCTATTCCCCTTTCCCTTTGACTATAGTCACCCGTCCCCCATCCCTTCCTCTGGTAATCATCCCTTTGGTCTCTGTTACTATGAGTCTATTTTTGTTTTGTTTGATTGTTTTTAGATTCCACATGTAGGTGAAAACACACATATTTGTCTTTCTCTGCCTGACTTATTTCACTTAGCATAATACCCTCTATATCTATCTGAGCTTCCTTTTCTTAATGTACCCTTTTCTCCCTTCCTCTCACCCCATCCATTGCTCAGTAACCCAGGTTGTTTACCCAGGTTCTCATTTACAGAAGTACTAAGGAAGCTCAGTTGCAAGTACTAAAAGGAAAATTGGCCATGAAGTTTGACCTATCAGTCAAGTGGATGGTTTTTGTATTAAAATTTCCTTTTCTCAGACATGGGATAGCTATTAGTTAATATAGAGGCAATAGGTGTTCTGTTACCCACTTTTTCTTGATAGTTACATAGCAGAGGTGTATGAGAAAGAAGCTGATTTAGTTCAAAAGCCAAAAGTGAAAACAGAAAGTATCTAATTGAAGGACAAGTCACAATATCTTATTTCATCACCAACATCACAATTTAGAAAATCGCTACTGTAAAAAAGTGTAAACAATATGTGCTTTGGTGTAAAAGAAACTGAGTTTGAATTTAAGCTCTGACGAGCAGTTTGACTTTGGGCTATGCCAATTACCTAATCTCTTTGTTTGATAATCTGTGAGCTGGGTTAGTAATTGGACTTTCTCTAGCAGTGGTTCTCAACCTTCCTAATGCCGCGACCCTTTAATACAGTTCCTCATGTTGTGGTGACCCCCAACCATAAAATTATTTTTGTTGCTACTTCATAACTGTAACTTTGCTACTGTTATGAATCATAATGTAAATATCTGATATGCTATATGTGTTTTTCGATGGTCGTGACCCACAGGTTGAGAACCGCTGTTTAGAGGTTACTAAAAGGATTAAATGAAATGCCATATATAAAATTGTTTGGCACCTAACAGGTACTGCGTAAAAATTTGTGTGTTGTTTTTTTTTTTTTAAATTTCTCATCACCCCACAAAAAATGCCCCAGACAATTTGTATTCATGTACAGGGGTTCAAACCTTTTATTTTTCCTGAAAATTTCCTAGCAAGAAATACTAACTAAGCTTCTATGGGAAGCCTATAAAAAATTAGCAACTAATATGCTGTGGTAGATAAATGTGAAACATTGAAGCCATATTTTAAAAAAAAATGTTAAGGCATCTAATATCATAATTAGATATTCCACTGGATCTCAAGACTACGAAAGTGTTAGCAAGCATGCATACAGCATACAGTCATATAGAAGAAGGCTTTAAAGTCCTAGGGGTGAGATGGTCAGCTCTGCTAAGAGGAATCTAATTCATTCAAAAACATGAAAGTTAGCCCTGGCCGGGTAGTTCAATTGGTTGGAGCATCATCCCATATACCCAACGTCACGGGTTCGCTTCCCGGTCAGGGCACATACTTAGGTACCTAAGTTGCTGGTTGATCCTCGGTTAGGGTGCCTACGAGAGGCGACAGATTGATGGTGAGGATTTTTTTTTTAAATTTTGTTTTATTGCTTAAAGTATTACAAAGAGTAGTATATATGTCTCCTTTTTTTTTTGATGGTGAGGATTTTAAAAGCAAACTATACATTTTTAAAACAACAACAATAACAAAAACAAAAAAAACAAAAAAAAATATAAAATAATAAAAAGCAAACAAATAAAACATAAATGTCGGAATTTTGTGAACAGGACATGGATTTTCTTTACCCTTTTTCCTTTCCCTTCTGTCATCAAAAAATATTTACTGGGGGTCTATTTCATTGTTTTTTTTAAGAATTGTGCTACTTGCAATGAAGTAGAATACATATCCTCCCCCCACATATATATGTACAAATATTGCTTATTATAAAACATGTTGTTTTAAAATAGTATTAGTTACTAATGGATGAACAAGGTTGGATTTTTCATTTGACCCAGACATTAGAAATAAATGTCACTCCAGTACCTGTGTTCATTTACCTAATGGGCCAAGGTGTCTATACACTCACGGGCATGTTAATATTTTGGAAAGGGTCAAAATAACTATTCTGACCAGGTGTTGGTTTTGTATCTGGAGGGGAAAGAAGCTTGGTAAAAATGATAAGCCAATTAGAAAAGCAAGAAGAAATCGCCTCAAGGTAACAGACACTATGCTGTATTGTTAATAGGAGGGATATATTTTATTGATTCATTGTTGGCTGTCCTGGGGAGAACATGCTTAATAATGGATGAATGAGATGAATAAAGCCTTTCTCGGGCACCCAGTGCACCATTGGCCCTAGGATCTCTAGTAAATGATGGCCTTTTCCCTGGTGTGAAACTGTAAGACCAAGTCAAGTGATTGCAACTAGCCATGGCTTTCATTTCCATACTTCTGTTTTATTCACAGCATGAGGAGGCTTCCAGATGCCCTATGATGGTTGTCACTGGAGTGGAATTTCATTACCATTTCTTTCTATATAATTTTTCTATTATCTTAATAAATGCTACCCATCAATATGTTATAACCATTAAAAAGAACTGCTGGACCACGTCTCCTGGGGTCCCGTATTATAGTCAATATGTATTTCATAATTAGAAAGCCCATTAAAAGAAAATTAGGAAATAAAAGCTAATCCTAACTTATCTTCCGTGACCTGCATCATACTCTATGTAATTTTTTTTTATTATGTGTCATTCCCTCTTTGGATTATAAAGTAGGTATAAACCATAGACTGATGGTTAAAGGGGAAGCCCTAGGCCCTCTGGTGCAGCATTGCTCAGGCTTCTGTTTGCAAGGACGCTGCACCCACACCGCTCACATTTTACCATTCCTGGTAATAGAGTCTTTTAAGAAAAGCAAAGATATTTGAAGGACCCATGGTTTTAGCTTCCTTTTACTGTCCCAACCTATCTTTCAGCACTTTCTGTACATGCTTGCAGCAGGAACCAGAAAAGGAAAAGCAATGAATTTGGATAATCACCAGACATGGAATTTCTCTAGCTTAGGGTTGGTATAAAACACAGATGTTAAAAACATACCCCTGAATAATGTCTCTTCATATGCTAAAGGTAAGGTAAGTGAATATGAAAGAGAAGTTTTTGTGAAAATACTTCTATAAGTTTTGTGGCTAAACATATCCAGCTTAATACGGGTAGCAGCTCAGCTCTTTGACGACCAGTGCAGGATCACAGTGAACATGGGAAAGCGTCCATGCCCCAAGCGGGTCATAACCTGAACTTGCCTGAATATGGTGAAAATCTCAAGCATCAGGCCTGGTAAATGATACATAGGAAAACAAAAAGGATAATAACAAGAAAGAGTGAAGAAAAACTTTCTATTAATTCTGTTTTAAGATTAAAGGGTGAGATACTGGCAGGTAATTTCCCTGAGAGCTACTTCTCTCAGAGTTTCCCTCATTTGCCTTGTCATCCCTACAAAAGCCACTTTGCTTTTTTATTGATCTAGAAATTGAAAGCATAAATATTTGACTTTCTCCAGAGGCACATGTGTGCTCCAATTTTCCAGGGCCCTTAAAGAAAGCTGATATGACCAGGTAGGCAAGGAGCTTATTCAGTTTTATTCTGTATCTATTTTCCAGTTACTGAATTCCCTAAAGATGTTGCTGAAATAGAATGGGCTAAAACATTAAAGTTTTATTGTCATGACGAATACTCTTAAATGTATTCTGATTCAGAGCAGGTTAGTCAGTTTCACATGATTGTAACCCCACAAGCTATGCGGAGGGTATAGTTTCAGATTTGGTTGACTTTTTTGAAGCACCCTCCCAATACCAGCCATTTTACTAGAGGATTTCCATAAACTACATTTTAATATATGTACTATAATACATATGCATTTAATTATCACATAAATTTGGGAGTTAGCTGACATTCTCTCCAGGGATATAATTCTGCTTTCTCCAGGTCATACTAGTAAAGCTAGTAATAATCTTAGCTACCATTTATTTAGCTCTTACCTGGTACTGGACCCTGTGCTAACACTTATGCCTACAATGTCTTATTTAATCCACACAGTAACCTTCTGAGGTAGATAGTTCTAAATCCAATTTCACAAATGAGGGATTTGTAGTCAAGATGAGTGACGTAACTTCCTCCAGATTATGTGGCGAGGGAGTTTGGAGACCCTGTGCTTCTGAAGGTAGCGGGGCCAGAATTTCAGCCCAGTTCTCCCAGTGTCCCTTTCTCTCCATTGTGATGTGGTGGTACATCAAAGCAGACAGATCTGCCTCAGGGGCCAGTTGTTGCTCGTACTTGACCTCGTGGTCTTAAGTGAGCTTTTGCGTGTGCTCCTGATGGTACAGTTCCTGCTGATGTGTAAAGCAGAGGAGTCACGGGGTGGTTCCTGGTGCCAGGTTACTAGAGGATAAAGAAGGACAGCATTAAGCAGTGCAGTTGATAGTCCCTCTGCAGAAGGTATACTAGCAAGGACACATGGATGTGTCCACGGATAGCTCCTACAGCCCGTTCTTTCTCTAGATCTCTCATGAAACTTAAAGAAAGGAAAGCCAGCTAAAGAGTGCAAACTCACAGACACGGGTTTAAATGTCTCTTACTGACCACGTTCATTCCCCTGTTCCAGAGGATCAGCTAGAATTTGATACGTGGGAAGGAGGATCAGGAAGTGAAAATCCAAGTAACATAAAACGATCAACCTGCGGAAACTCCCTGAAACCAAGTGTTGGGCACAGACTGTCCCGGTAACAAGCGGCTGATTCTAAATGAGCCAGGCTCTTAGGGCAAAGACTTCCTTTGCTTCATAAGCCCCGGTGCTCAGCAAATAGTGAGGACAGGCCGAGTGCAGTGTATTTTGGCTTTTCCATTTGACCTTTCCAGAATCCTAATTAAGGATATTGCAAATTCTACATAAACAGACCATTCTGCAGTTGGTTGCCAAAATATTTGCATCGTATGTGTATCATGTATCAAATTCTAGATTCAAACGGTGACCAATGGCTCTTGTAGACCAAGCTCCCAATTGGAATTAGTCATTTTTTCTTCTGTGAGCTTAAATAAATTAACTTTTAATCTTATTTATGGGCTCTACCATATTCTGCCAATATATATTTGTGGAAGCGCTTGTTTACATATTTCTTTTAAAGTCTTTCTCTTGAAGCAGCTGCTTATTAAAATAAGTATGAAGAGTTGATATTTTTTTACTGTCCTTTTGATACTGGTCTTTTGGTGTTTTGAGAGCCTATGTACTTTATTTAGGAGCTTGACTCCGAGGAAAACTAAAAAGATAAAAGGAATTTTATGAACAGCATTGACGTGTCCCCAAAACTTAAGAGCAGTTGCTAAAAGTTCAGACTGGAATCCCATTTTAGTTTCCTCATGGTCTTCATTACCTGTCATTCATTTCACACATGGAAAGCATTGACTGTCTTTCCCCCTCCCTCCCAGCTCCTTGTTTTTATGCAGAGAGGTGTGTTGCGAAAAGACCTTCACTGCTTTGTGCAGGAAGCTCATAAAATTGCATTAAAGAACCTGGCTCAGGACCAGCGGCTTCCCAGGCCCCATCTAAGTAGTGCCTGTGGTTGCACATATGCTGTTTTCTTCCCAACACTCAGACATTTCAGTTCCAGTCAAGATTCACATCATCTAACACTAGCAACTGCTCTCCCACCTTGCATTCTGTGGCCACCTGCATCATCTTGATTTTGATAGTTAGAAATGCTGGGTAGGAAAAGAAAGAATGCTGAGCAGGTTTGGGTACCAACTCTACTTTGGATTGACCCTGTAACCCTGGGCAAGAACCCTGGCCGAGCGTGGTCTAGAGTCCCACTCAACACAAAGGGGGTATAAAAGTATTCCTGCTCGATGGGCTTGTGTGTTTTTAAGTGAACAAATGGAGTAATGTGAGAAATGTGCTTCAAGCCTTTAGAACAAAATGGTGACAAAAATCTAGGTTTTGTGAAAGATAATTTGCTAACATCGTTCTTTTGGGAGTGGATGCATGTTTGGTTGTATCGCTTGGGCCAAGCATCCTTTCACCTGTTTTGATTCTTTCTGTGACCTGTAATGAAACAGAACATTCTAGTAAGCAAACAGTTTGTATGCGTGCTTGTTTTACAGAAGAAATGGGAACGCTTGGCAGCAACCAGCTTTAGGTTAAAAATGTAACAGTTCCAGAGCTTTCAAAGATCAGAATGGACTTTCAAACTGAGAAGAACTAGGACTTAAGCTAAATATCTTCCCTCTTTTTATTTCTTTCCTTACTTCCTTTGTTTGCCTTTATCTGCTCTCATTCATTTGTGACTACAAATTAAATGGCTCCTTTCCTAGCTTCTTTTATTGACTGTAAACAAATATTTTTCAGCCTTATTGAAGTATAATTGACAAAAACAATTTTAATATACTTAAAGTGTACAACAGGATGATTTCATTTACATATGAATTGTGAAAGGTTTCCCATCAAGTTAATTAACATATCCACAACCTCACATATTTATTTTATTTGATGAGAACACTTAAGTTCTACTCTCAGCAAATTTTAATGAAATAATACAGTATTATTAATTATAGTCACCATGTGTTACATTAGATCCTTAGATCTTATTCATCTTATAGAGAAAGTTCGTACCCTTCTACCAGCCTCTCCCTATTTCCCCACCCCCAGCCCCTGGCCACCACCATTTTATCTCTGGGTTTTTTTTTTTGTTTTTTTTTGAGTTCGACCTATTTTTTCTTTTCTTAAGATTCTACCTATAAGTGATACCAGGCAGTATTAGTCTTTGTCTTCGGCTCATTTCATTTAACATTAAAGTGCTTCGTGTTTATCCACGTTGCTGCAAATGGCAGGATTTCCTTCTTTTTAAAGATTGAATAATAAACAAATATTTTTGAGTTCCTGTTAGTTAAGTGCCAAACTGGGCAGATTCTGGGGAAATGCTGTGAACAAGACATGTCCCTTCTAGTCTTCCCCGATAGAGCTTACATTTGAAAGTTCACAGTCAAATAAACCTGTTTGGTTCTCCTTAAAAGTTTAAGTAGTGGAGACCTACACCATGGCAAACTAAAAGGACAGGCTGGGGGCTTGAGGAAGGGGTGGTGCTTGGGGACCAAACAATAATTAGCTATTTGGATGTTAAATGAAATGTGCAACCCTCAAAGACAAAAACCTGGTAACTGTTAATTGCCAGTATTTCCATACATTAGGGATATTCTGAGTAGCAATGTATTTTATAATACAAAAAGCTTCACATATTAAGAAAAAGGCTCATCTGATAAAGAAAACTGTTTTAATTATAGAATGCTTTTAAATACTAAATGAAATAGTCGCAAGAGGAGAGTTGGTTTAATAAATAAATTTGGTTCGTTGCAGGTAACATCTACAAATGATGTCAAATTAGATGAAATAATTTTAAAAATTAGATTAAATATTCATCCCAATTATATGCACTAGTATATAATTTATTACTTATTTATTACTGTGTGTTTTTTTGTTTGTTTTGTTTTCACACATTTTGCAAAGACATACTTTCTCATATACAGTCCAGACTTCCAAAAATTCCCAAGAGGTTGACTCTTACTTAGTGAAACTCCAGTTTGTGAGTTTGACTCTACGTGAAGGCAGTCATCAGCTTGTTAACAGCCATGTCTTCCACCGAAGTATGAAACGCAAAACAAATTTTAGTGCCTTCTCATTCAATATTTGCCATGTTTCTTACCAGATTAGAATATGACAGATGAGTCCAAATTTCTTATTATTTTATCTAGGTAAAAGGTAAATATTTATAATAATAAAAGCGTAATATGCTAATTAGACTGGACATCCTTCCAGATGACCTTCCAGACAAAGCTGGGGCTGCAAGGGAAGCCGGGGTCCCGGGTGCCAGAGGGAAGCTGGTGCCAGCAGCCAGGGGAAGGAAGGACTACTCTTGCATGAATTTTGTGCATCAGGCCTCTAGTAGTTTTAATAAAGAAAAATCAATTGTGCCCTTATATTGTTATTAAAGATATTTGTAATGCCTAGCCCTGCAGTTTTAGATGACCAGTTCTGCAATTTTTTGTCATTTACATTTTACTTTTTTAGTAAAAATTATCTTTGTCTTACAGTTAATATCTCAATATCTAATGACACCACATTGGCTCCAGAGGAATTGCCAACTACTGACACGGTAAGTGACTTAGTATTCCGAGCCACTTGTACACTTGCACATTGTATACCCTAATTATTATATTTATAATATGATGTCTCCTGCCACTCAGCAAGCCTAGCCCAAGCACGTTTAACACTCAGGGGTGGTAGAAGGACAGAAATAACACTTTCCTTGCTCTATTTAGCTTGATTTTTCTTTTGTGTGTGTTTTTTTAAAAACTGGAGTGAATATTTTCTTCTACCGCATGCTTTTTAAACCTGCTTAGGAATTTAACTGCTTAGCCAATTAACTGTCACCTTGAAATATTTTCACAAGGTAAAGTGAGGGGAGTTGAGAAATGAGAGCATGGTGTCCTCTCTCTGTTCCTAGTACAATTAGGAATTCTTCTGACTGTGTTCTCCTCACTAAAGGGTGATTGTAGCGGGACATTTCCCCTGTCACTTAGAAAAACACCCAGCCTCTGTCACATGATATCCTTTCCCATGGCAAGTAACCAAGGTCTTTAAGAGACTTGAACTAAGTTTTAAAAATGAGCTGTTTTGCATGGAAGGTCACACACTGGAAAGAGACTTTTGTGCTGGAGAAAAAGAGGAAAGTGCTGTCTCACACTTCCCATTGTGTTCCTCCTACCCTGGACATGGACTCTGACCAAAGACTATCAATCTCTCACTTATAAAGACGGAAACCATAATACCTTGTATTGATAGAGTGCCCATCTCTCAGGAGACCAGAACACTTCTGCAGGTATTACACACTACATCCCTTTCAAAGATGATGTTTTGTATCTTTCCTGGACAACTCTCACTTGACCCTATTTCTCTCTTGTTTTCATAGTCTGTGGCTCCCTTAACTTTTTAAAAGTTTTCTCTGACTTTCCCCACATAGCCTCTTTATTTCTTCCACATTTGAATGTGTGTGTGTGTGTGTATGTGTGTGCGTATACGTTTTAAAAGCCACATTGAGAAAAGAGTTCAGTTTTCAATCTTTGAGCCAGCCAGCCTATTGCCTGCAAGGATTTGATTTTAAATACAGAGAAAAATACTCTCTTCTAGACTTTAAAGAATTTTAATTAAAATCTAAAAATTTAAAAGTATATTTAATTAAAACTGTAAACAATAAAAATTAATAAAACACTCGCTTCCGCTGACTTAAAAAGAGATTGTTCCTAACCTAATTATTTTAGTAACTAATCAAGGAAAGCTGTAAAATTAATGAATTTTTAAGCCCTGTCTTTGGGCAAGACCTGGGGAGACTTCAGTAATTGATATATTGTAATTATAGTCAGATGACACTGTAAGATTCCCGGAGAACAAATGGCAGTTTGTGACTATGATAGAGGATATAAAGGCACAACGATGATTATAATTTAACTGCCAATTATAGAGCATCTGCTACAAACAAGGTGTTGTACATGTCTTATAATCACCGTGAACCTTAATATGTATTATAATCATTAACACAAACTACCAGGCATGATTATCTCCATTTGCTAGATGAAAGAAACTGAAGTTCCAGAAGGCGAGAAATCTTTCCTGCTCTAGGTCACTTAGCCATAAATTTGTAGAACAAAGAATGAAGTCTGGGTAGTTCCAAGACTTGTGAAATTGGAAACACTGAAGCACCATGATGCTTCCGTGTTTGCAAATTGAAATGTTTACCCTCTCAGTTCCTGTGAGTGCTGTATACTTCAGGGCAGCAGCCCCTCCTGTGAGCATTAATTGCACACCTTAGTTAAATTGTTAAGTGGCTATGTTCAGAGAAAAAATTAGGAAAAAATATGCATATGTGTATAGTTAATTATGAAAGATAATGTTTATTCTATTTTCATCTCTCCTTTTCTATCCATATCAATTCCTTTGTGTGTACTTTGCATAGACACACACACACACACACAGAGAAAATATATAGGTAGATAATCTAGAAGTGAGTATTGAAGAGGTAATATGATTATTATCATCAGCAATAACTACAATTTTTTAAGCACCTACTAGGGGACAGACTCTTTACATTAATTGTCTATAATCCTTACAATAACTTTGTGAGCTATTATGTAACCTGTAATTTATAGATGAAACAGAGGCTTAGAAAGGTTAACTGACCTTCCAAAGGCCATATCACCAGAATATGGTAAAACCAGGATTTGAACTGAGGGCTTTCCAACTCCAAAATTTGCCCATTTCCATTGTTTGGGTAATCACAACTGTTTCATGTAGAAGACTTGCAGATATTGAGTTCTTGTGTCAGACTGCCTACCTTCAGATGCAAGACTCCACTACTTAATAGTCTGTGGAAACCCAGTGATCCCACTTCTAGGAATATATCCCAAGAAACCAGAAACACCAATCAGAAAGGATATATGCATCCCTATGTTCATAGCAGCACAATTTACCACAGCTAAGATTTGGAAACAGCCTAAGTGCCCATCAACAGATGAATGGATTAGAAAACTGTGGTATATCTACACAATGGAATACTATGCTGCTGTAAAAAAGAAGAAGGAATTCTTACCATTTGCCACAGCATGGATGGAACTGGAGAGCATTATGCTAAGTGAAATAAGCCAGTCAGAGAAGGATAAATACCACATGATCTCACTCATTTCTGGGATATAATAAACAACATAAACTGATGAACAAGGACAGATCCAGAGACGGAGAGGCATCGACCGGACTGTCGGGCCTCGGAGGGAAGGTAGGGGAGGGTGGAGGTAAGGGAGAGAGATCAACCAAAGGACTTATATGCAAGCATATAGGCCTAACCAATGGACACGGACAACAGGGGGGTGAGGGCATGACTGGGGGGATAGGAGGTAATGTGGGGATAAGGACACATATGTAATAAATTAATAAAAAAATTTTAAAAAATATCCTGTGGAAACTTCTGTTTCCCATTTGAAAACTGGTGATGGTAATAGTATTTACACCCAAGATACCAAAAGTAGGCTTATAGTTGTCAGTACACAAATCACAAAGTTTATTCTTGTATTATTATTGATTACCTTTTGCATTATTTTCCATACAAACACCTGTAAACCTTCTTTTGCTCCACCCAGTATAAGGGTCAAATAAATAAATAAATAAATTGTTTTTTAGTAAATTGAGGCCTGTCATAAAATGTGCAGTTCTTACGTGTTCACTGCCATGCATTTTGGCAATTTTATACACTCATGTAACTGCCACCCCAAACAAAAACACCCCCCTCATCCCAGAATGCCCCATGGAATGTTCTAGATCTTGTTCTACGCCCCAGCTTTTGGGCTTTGAGAGATCTTTCTTTTTCTGACTGCTCTGCCTCAATCTCTAGGGGTCAGATGCCTTAGTCCTCCTTAGTCAAAAGTGCCTGAATGGCTCCAAGGGTTTTCTCTCAGCTCTCCTGCCTGCCTCCCATCTTAGGAAAGGGGCTTTCTTGCATTTGGTGGAGACTCTGGGTCTAAGGGGGGATTTCTTGCAGCAATTTTATCTAACCTCCAGCCTTCTCTATGCTACTCGGGCACACGGCAAAGACTGTGAGAAAGTTTGGTGGGTGGATACAGGCTCCATTGATGCCTGGGGCCCCTCAGAATCCTAACGGGCAGTTAGGCAGCTATTAAAAGTTCATTTAAGATTTGGCTTATTTCTCCTTACCTCCATCTGTAGTTGCTTTATCTTCCACCTGCTACTCTGCCACGGGTGAGGCAGCTTTTGAAGGTTTTGTAACTTTTTGGAATTTATTTAGGTTTCTTTGCATCCTCATCTCTGTTGGATGTTTAAAAATTACGATTTTATAGCTTATCCAGCTGTGACGGTATCCTGAAACTTCCTGAATCTTAACTAGTTTTGATATTTTACAATAATGCATATAATACAGACAAGTGAAGCTCAAATGCATCCTGTCCATCATAAAATAAGATTGTAGATTACTGCAAATCTGACTCACCCACTGCAGGGAAGAACCCTAAATGAGTACATGTTCTATTTTACCTTGAGACTTTTATTTACAACATTACCATCATTTATATATATTTAAAAAGGCATATGTTTTACCAGTCTATACTCAAAGAGAGCAATGTAGAATTTTTAATTTTTCAATTTTTTTTCCTTATTATATTACCCAGAAAAGCATATCATGTCTACAAGGAGATGCTGTTGAATCATAGGACTAAGAAGTATTATAGTCTCGTATATTCTGCTTGGCAGCCAGACATGAAAGCAAAAGTGCTTTGATTTGATATACCTTCTGGGCAATTCGAGGAGTGAACATTCATTTCAATAGGAAATGGAATGTCATGTTTATCTTCTTGTGCGTAGCGTCCTTATGCTTTTCTCTCATTGAGAAAGATAAGTGCAGGAACCACTCTGTCCTTAAATCTCCTTGAAGATTACCTGTGCCTAGTGCCTAGTTTTTAAACTATTATGGAACATGTAAAACGTGCACTAAAGTAGAGAGCATAGCACAGTGAAACCCACATACATATGACCTAGCTTCAGAGACTGTCAACATTCTGCCCATCCTCTCTCATCTAGCCCCCACTTTTGTGATTGGAGAGGATGCTATAGTATTTTAAATTTTGAAATTAATATTTTAGTATACATTCTACTTTTAAGAGTTAGAAACAAGTCCACTTAATATAAACAGGGTCCCTAGAAGATGAGATCCAGATAAATAGACTAACATCTTCTTCTATGAGCTTGACCTCAGTTAAGACCACCAGAAACTTGGTCCCATTCCCTTTACTTTTTTTTTCTCACTTTCCATTTAAATGGACAATCTGCTTTGACCCACCTGGTCCACTCACTGTCAGTGCCTCCACATGGTGAGAACTCGGTAAGGTTTGAATAAAGCACTTAATGGATATGTGAATGAAGCATTGTGTGTACGCAAAAAAACATCTCCATTGTTTCACGTACATGTGTATAGTTTTCACTTCAACCTGAATCTCTCTAAGAAAATCAATAAAACTTCCTGTTGGGATTGTTTTAATGCAGCCTACCTTTTTGGGAACTCTAGTTATAAAAAAGCATTCTGGCCCTGGCTGGGTGGCTTAGTTGGAGCCTCATCCTATACACCAAAAGGTTGTGGGTACATACCTACGTTGCCGGTTCGATCCCAGGTTGGGCCCATATACGGGAAGCAACTAATGGATGTTTCTCACTCACATTGATTTTTTTAAAAAAATTCTCTTTCTCTCTCCTTCTCCCTTCCTCTCTCTTTAAAATAAAAATCAGTAAAACATATCCTCAGGTGGCAATTGAAAAAAAAAAGTCATTCTGCCAATATAAAAGACCCTAACTGAAATTATAGTAAATATTTGCTGATTTTAAAACAAAGAAATCTGTTACCTATCATGACCTCTAAACTTTAAATGTATTCTGCTGAAAACATCCATTTGCAGAAATTTGAAAAAACAAAATGAGACATGGTTAATCAACTCTCAGGAGCAGAATTTGATAAAGGAGTAATTATGCAATTCAGGTGTTTTTAAGTTGAAGCTAATATAAAAAAAAATATTTCAGGGAATGATTTAGAGTTTATTTTTGTTGTTGTTGTAAAAGAAAAGTGTGAGCACTTTACATGTTGAGTTCTATAAAAATATAGCACGTTTCCTGTCCAGAAAGTCTTCTTTTATATCTATGATCTTTTTTGACTAGATCACTCCTATTAACATATCAAGAGAATTCATTTTACAGTAAATGGTACTGAGGATGCATTTGGTTTGAGGTAGAATTCTTGCTTCCAAAGGACAGGAGAAATTTCCCTTTCCACACTTATTTGCAAGGTATCCTCAAATAGCTCTTCTGTTCACACATAACATACCCATTAGCCCTGTACCCAAGAGGAAGTCCAATATCATGGTGTTGGCAGATTCAGTATCTGGTGCGGATGTGCTTTCTACCTCATAGACAGCCTTCTCCTCACTATGTCCTCATATGGCAGAAGGGCAAGGGAGCTCTCTGGGGTCCCTTTTATAAGGACACTAATCCCATTCATGAAGGCTCCACCTCCATCACATAGGGAATTAGGTTTCAACATTGAGTTTTAGGGGAGCCCAAATATTCAGTCAGTAGCACCCCATTAGTGTGTGTGGTCAGTAATTGGCTTCAGGAGGGTATAACATTCCAGGTGAGGTAGCTCTGACTTAGGCTGAAGGCAGTTCTCTAGAGAAGGAGGGAGCTGTGAGCTGGTCGAGGCTAAAACTCAGAGCAGCTGTGGATGGGTGCACTGGCCTATTCATTACCTTAGCAAAAGGATTCTCCTGCATAGTAGAAACAGAAAATAGGAACAGGAGTGAGCTGTTCTTGAGGAGCACAACACTGACAACATGACAGAAACTTAGGAGAAGGAAATTTGAAAATTGACCTTTGAGCTTGAGGCCATGTAATGTAGGGATGGATGGATATCCCATACTCAACACCACAGCCCATTATTGCACTTTCCAATGAGGGATGCTCATGATGCAGACCTGGAGTCAACAAGAAAAAAAGCTATATTTTATCAGGATGTACATTGAAAAAGCAGGGTCCATCAACATTTTATAGATGTATTCCTTAATTTTCCAACTCTAGTTATTTAGAAAACAAATAGCTCATTTGTGAAAATATTGGGTAAATGAGTAGTTAACAATATACTAACTTTTAGTGCATTAAAAGCTTGAAGCATAAGGAGCTGCTCACTACAAAAGTAAGTACTTTTGAACAACCGTGTTTCAGACTCTCACATTTTGAGACAGGATATTGTGCCTCAGTTTACTCTCAGGAAGACTGATGGGAAAGAAGGACTTGGTTTGTTTCGGTTGAACAAATAGGTGACTGTCAGGTTGTAGCTCAAAGTAGGTAACAGACTGTGACATTCTCATTGTCTTTTCAATAACTGCCAGCCTCCTGGGCACCCGTCCTTGTTATCCCATTAACATCTCACCCAGTGTCACCCTGCAAAGGTGGCCTTCAGACTGTTGTCCAGAGACTTTTAACATAATCCCTATAGGCTCATCAAGTAGAAAAGCTTTTGATATGTCAGTGTGCTCTAGAAAAATGTTAATGTTTTTCTTCTTCAGTACTACAATGCTACCTTTGACTGGGCACTTTTGTCGAAGAAGGAGTGTTTGAAACATGGGGGCCAGCTTGTGGGGAGCAACTGCGATTTTGTTCCTGATGTCACACTCATGTCTTTCATCCTCTTCTTGGGCACCTACACCACTTCCATGGCTCTGAAAAAATTCAAAACCAGTCGTTATTTTCCAACCATGGTAAGTACTTGAGCTTTAAGTAATTTTCATTGAATTTACACTGTATCAACAATGATACATTTTTATGTAAGGAAAAGGGCACTTGTAATTCAACCTTTCCAATGTAATTTTGTGCATTTAAAAATTTGCTTTCCAGTCTTTTTCCATATGCATAGGTATTTTTAAAATAATTATAGTCCAGCTTTGAAAAACCTTCCATGGATTTTGTTCACATAATTCTGTCATAAATTCTGACTGTCATAATTCTGACTGTACTAAAATGAAAAAATGGAGTACGTTGTATGTAAAAATTCACAAGTTAAAGAAAATATCTTTTAAATCTATAGTGTTTGCGTATGGAAGCAAAAACTCATTTCATATTAATCAGAAATTTTGATGTAGAATTTCTTGCTCATCAGATGTCCAATTGAGTATTTTAGTAGTTAAATTATGAGCCGTGGGAGAAAACTTCAACTGTGTTGTTATACAAGTATTGGCATAAGATATGAGTATTATCTTAGCCAAACTTTCCATCCCATAATAATGAATGTCGTGGTATGGAAAAACAGACGATTGAGTTGAGTTGTGCAGACATCCTGACTCCCATTAATATGCTTGGTTGAACAGAAAGTCACAACTGTGATTCTTTGAGACAGTACAAGATAAGATCAACATTTAGATAATGGCATTTTGTGTGTGTGGTTTTTTTTTTTTCGCCTGAAGAATAAAACTAAGATAATCCTTTGTTTCACAGTTCAGTTCTCAGTGTTTAGGATGTCAGTAATTCTTAGGTAATTTTGATAATACCTGATTTTTATCAGTGAACTGCTCTATACTGGAATTTCATGAAATCTTTCCTCTTGTGTTTTGTGTACAAGGAGTGGAAGAACTTAAAAGACATGAGATGCATTTGAGGAAGTTCCTTTTTTCAATGCCTAGGAAATGAAACTTAAAATTAATACTTTGACTCCTTGATTCTTCTTATAAAATTGAAAATAAAGGGGTAGGTTGGTCATTGTCTTCGTCTATTTGAGGTACTGTAACAGAATGCTATAGAATGGGAGGCTTATAAACAACAGACATTTATTTCTCACAGTTCTGGAGGCTGGGAAATCCAAGATTAGAAGCCATCATGGTTGGGTGAAGGCCCTGTTTCTGGTTCATAGCCATCGCTTGTTTGCTGTGTCCTCATGTGGTCAAAAGGCTAGGAATCAGTTTGGTGTCTCTTTAATAAAAATACTAATCTCATTCATAAAGGCTTTACCTTTATGACCTAAGCACAATCCAAGGCTCCACCTCCTAATACCATCTTCTTTGGGGGTTTGGATTTCAATATATGGACTTTGGGGGGGACACACATTCAGACCACTGCTATACATGAAATGTTTTGAACTAGTTGACCCAAGGAATGAAAAATTTCCACAAAGTTGAAATGTAGAAAGAAGTATTCAACTTAGTCTGCCTAAAATCGACACCACAAACTGGTGGTCCACAGGCAGAATTCAGCCCCAGCCATTCTTCATTTGTACACACACATACACACACTTCAGGCCTTAGGGGTCTGTACTTCGCAGGCAGTTATTGTCCTCACAACTCTGTGTTGTCTAAGACTTGGCTACTTCACACATTCAGATTAATTGCCTGTCCCTGAAGATGTTTCAGCTTGTAACACCTTCACACATTGGGAAATATGCTTACTTGACCTACCTCTTCAATGGTGAAAGTTTCCTGTAGAACAGATTCCTGAGGAAAGGTCTTTTAGGATGATTTCTTCTCTATTGAGGCTTTTTTCTTTCTTAATTATTAATTCACCGAGCATCTTGGGAATCATCATCCACTTTCCGAAGTCTGATATTTAGACATAACAAGTGGAAAAGTGAAAACTTTGTGAAGCAATTGTAATTAACAGAATAAACTAATTTCAACCTTAAGATGAATAGAGATAATTTTAACTGTCTATATAGACATTACCTTTTTTCTTCCAGCAATAATTTCAAAGTTGAAAATAGCTCTTCAGATTTAAAGAAATTTTTCCCTTAGGAGAATCCAAGCAGGTGATTTCTCAGCCATTGATAAATGCTCTTGAAAAAGTCGTGAATATGTGAAAATAGAATAATGATGCATTTGTAGTTACAGTTCCTGTTAAGAAGGTTCCATCATAGTTGAGAATTGTATATACCAAATCATACAGTAAACAGGAGGAGAACACATGTTATTTCTAAGAAGCAATGTTCAGGTGTGTGGGCTTTCAGACTTTCCTCTTCTTACTTCACATGTGCAGCTAAATAGTTGCAATACATACACAAATTCACACATATATACATGAATAATATGTAAAAAAATTGCTTGTTCATTTGCCAACATATGTTTTTAGTTAAGCCAGGGTGGGAAACGTCCGGCACTCAAGCCTTATAAGGCCCATGAAATCCTTTGGTCTGGCCATGCCAAGGCATTAGGGGTGAGTTAATTAATTTTTTGATCAAATATAGCAGGCTAATTTTTAAGTTGATAATTTTGTATGGCCCGAGAATGATGTTATAAATATCTAAATAACCGGTGGCAGAAAAAAGGTTCCCACCCCTGATTTAAGTTGTCATTTAGAAGGATGGTCTCAATAGGGTAGGAGCAGATAGGTTTATAGATTCTTACACTTACATATTATATTCTACAATTAAAACTTATATGCTTAAACATGATAAATTAGATAGTCCTTGATTATTGATACAATAATTAAGCCTGTTACTCCTTTCTCACTCACACCGACAAGAAACCTCTGAGATCTCCAAATGTTAATACTAGATGGCAGTACCCTGGTCTTACAAAACACCCTATTTTTCTGTAGTCTTCATAGTCATGTCTCTTTCGTACTCCTTTCAAAACATTTGTATGAGTTATTAATCAGTTAAGACTGTAAACTGCTGGAAAGCTGTTGTACTTCTATTTTTTTCCTCACATATCAATTAGCAAAATGCTGGGTGCAGATTAGGTACTTAAGACTTGACTCATGGAAACTAGTCAAGTAGATACATGCTGCATTCTAAGGAAAGAGCACAGATGTAGGAACACAAAAGCTGTAGATTCCAGTTCCAGCACTGCCATTGGCTAACATGTACCCTTTCCTAGCAAACTGTGGACTTAGGTGAGGTTAAGTTTAGGGAAACCACAGGGAGAGTATAGTGTCCAGTGCTCATAGCAGTTGGGTTGTTACTATCCCAGCCCAAAGGATGTGGAAAGGAAGTGGCTGCTGGAACCTGGAAGAAGAGAGAAGGGTAGAGAGAGCCGTCTTGAGAGGCACTGTGACCTTGGATAGAGAGATGTAGCCAGTGTGAGGCAGCCTCACTGGGATACAGTGAAGGGAATCAGTACTCTGATCTCTCGCTTTCCTCTGTTGGCCTGTCCAGGTTGCCATGGACTAAATCCACCTGGAATCCATAGAGCAAGGGAGCTCATTGTAGACCACATAGGTCAGCCTCCCAATGCAGAGAGCATGGTGGAAAGGCATAGAACATAGATCTGTTTTGACAAAAGATGGTGTCCATTGCATTTGCCTCTCCAAGTTTTTTTTTAAGTCAAATTAACCTCATTGTCCCGCTATAATCTCTTTCCTTTGCACTTATACTTCTGTTTCCCTAGTTCAGTTTCTCATTACTTTGTCTAGACCAGAGTCAGTTACCCATGCAATCCATCAGTATGAACACTTAAGATGAAAGAATTCTCCTTTGCTAGTCTTGCTCTCAGGAATTCAATTTGTATATCAGTCACTTCCAGAGAATCTGAATGCTCAGTAGATGTGGGTGGAATTTCAGTATTCCATCGTGCCTCTGTTCTTGTTGGAGGGATGCATCAGTCTGCTGTCTCACACAGTTACTGGTCTGTTACATCAGCCTCAAGTCTTTAGTCAAAGTCTTTCAGTATCAAAACATCACAGCTTAATCTGTGATCTTCTGTGGCATATGGCTCAGGGCATTAAACATAAAATATTCTTCCAGAATCCCATTCCAGCAAGTGACCAAAAGCATGGAACAAAAATGCCATCACAGCACGTCTGCCAGCAAAATGAAAGCCGAAGCTTATAGACAGTGTAGAACTGTGATGAGTAGAATTTATAAAACTATAGAGCCCTCAGAATTAGGCAAAATTATTGGAACTTTAATATGTCAAATTCAGTGTGGCCAGCTGATGTATATAATTGACATGAAAATGCCTTTCTTAAGGAACTGTTTAATTTTCTCTTTTTCCTCTTAGACTAAGTAACAATTTAAACCCTCACATGAATTAATGTAATGGTAAGACTTTTACAGATAATGCATCCTAGTTGTAATAGTTATTTAAATAAATAAAATCAGTAGATTCCAGGTGAAATCTATGAAACCTATGTTTTATTTAGATGAAACTTGAGCAGAAAGTTCTTTGATGTCTGTATTTAGAAAACAAAACAGTATTCTATATCATATAATATTGTATACTTTCAATATGGAAAAAATATTATAACTTTGTGCTTGACACAATACTAGGACAAGTTAATTCATGGACCTAACACATAGTTGGAACTTTATATTTGTTGAATGAGTTAGATTTTTGGATTTTGAAATGATAATGACTCATTTTGATCCTTTTGCCACATTCATGGTTATGATCTCCTGTGGGGTCACACTTTGGTGCCTTCTTTGACTTAAGTAAGCTAATGGTGGTCTTTGAGGACTGGCTTTATGGATGGCTTCAGAAATGTCAGTGAAAACATAATGAGCATTTTAGTTAGGTGATGCATTTGGTTTTTATCCATATAATACACAGGAGAGACTAGAATTCCACAATTGACTTATATTTTTGGAAACATGTTTTTTGTTTGACATTTTGGCCTGTGACAATTCTATTAAAGTTTGATGTGTTTAGTTTATAAACAACTCTGTAAAAATCAGGTGACACCTCTATTCTATTTCCTTTTTTTCTCAGAAACTTTCTGATGAATGGTAAAAGCTGTCAAACAAAAATAAGTAATATATCAAGAAATAAGTAAGAAATCATGGGCATATATTGTATGTCTAGTGTTACTAATACTGGGTGACATTTGCCTGGTTATTGAAACTCATTCAGAAAATAACTTTGCTGTCAGTGAAAGAGAAACAGATTTTCAAATTCTTGTGTTATTTTGTGCCAAGAAACGTAATTTTTAAAGTCAAGGACACTTGATTTTAATTCAAAATTCTTTTCTATATTTTATTTTCTTAACAGTGACAAAAGGATATTTAGGTGTAAATATAACATAATCCAGTAAACATTTGACAAAGATTACAACTACTTCAGTTCTTATGGACATTTGACAAAAATAAATAAAAAAAATAGTCAACTTAAGTTGACCCCTAAGAAAAATAAGGTTGGGAGCACTGATTGGCCATATCACTTTGTGAGAGCTTTAATGGCAGCATAAAGGCAGTGTGTGGACAGAAGAAGTAATTTGACCATGGTAGCTTGTTGGTTCTAAGCACTCTCAGCTTACTTGTCCATCATAGAAAAGTCACCAGTATTGAAATCCATACCTTAACACAAAATGGTCTCCTACTCCATTTCCAGATTGTCTAATTTATAGCCATGACTTACGAAATTTTTTTTAATTTTTATTTTTGTACCTTAATATAAATTATAAAACCATCTTTTACAGCCCAAGAACCCTTTATAGTAATGATTTTGGGGATATACAAGACCCTATTAGAAGGTCAAGAAATTTTTATAATTAGGCCTAATCATTGAATTTTAGTGTTAGGACTTTGACTACCACCTAATCCAACGTTGCCGCCTAATTCCTAACAAGTTTTCACCGGTGGGCTGCTTGAATCTTTTTGGGACAGGAACTTCAGGTCTTTGAAAGCATTCTTGATAGAAATATAGATCTGCCTTTCTACTACCTCTATCTTCGGGGTCTGCTTCTCCCTCTGAAGCTACACAGAACATATTTAGTCTTTCCTAGGACACATTTCGCATCTTTGAAGACCGTTTCTTCCCACAACTTCTTGAGGACTACAGTCATTTTTCATGTGATGTGTTTGCAGACTCCTGTTCCTCTGTTTATACTGTTCTGGTTCAACTCCAGATTTTCAGTTTCAGTTTAGAATAAAGTGACCAGACCAGGCCATCGTATTTCCCATGGGATTTGATCATTTGCTTCTGGCACACACTCATTTGGTTCCTTGTTCTACTGCTTAGTTTTAAGGCAGGATGGAGGAAGAGGCCTGTGATTGCTGAGGTCTCCTTAGCATCCCTGCTGAACCACTTCATCAGGCCTACTCCTCTCTGTCCATGCTTGGAAAAACTTTTTTTTTATTCTGGTAGATTTCCGTTGGCAAGTTCTAAGCCCCACCCAGATAAATTGTCCAAATGAATTCCCTTGTTTGTTCCCCCAAATCTCTCTGACTCTGGAACTTAAGGCATTAAAATCCTGGAGTCTAAATCAGACTTTCCTTTTATTGAATTCTAATTATAGTAGGTATTATTAATTCAAAGTACAGTGTATTATGATTGCTATACTGATGTCAGTGCTTATTTCTTTTACAGTGCTTTATAGCATTGGCTTCTAGGAGCTCAAATGTAAAAATTCTCATGGTATGGTGTGCCTTTTCATGATTGCCAAAAGGCACATATTTGTCTGGCTTACTTTTTGTCCATCTAGAATAAATGCTTTTTACACAGTTGTTTTTAGCATTTTCCAAACACCACAATCATGAGAGGAGTTGACATCGCAAATTAATGTTTATTGGGGTGCCTGCTGTTCTAACAGCTCCATCCATGGGAACTGCTCTGCAGGCTCACAGCCTTTCCCCCAGTTAATGCAGGAGCAGCTGCAGGCCTCACAAAGTGAAAACTGAATGTCCTCTGTGGCTTCAGAGGAAACAAATTCATTTTCCCCCTGTAAATCAACCAGCTTCTCACTGTGGCGCCTCGATGATCATGACTCTCTTAATAATTAATAAAGTATCCTCCTTCATGACGAATATGTTTATAATAGATTTATTAGGTTGTTTTGCCCAAGAACAAGAGAACAGCTTATGGCTATTTGAATTTCTCTTCCAGTCCACTTAATTTCTTCTTTGCTTTGGTAGTTTATTTTAGCTGGTTGCTTCTTACTGGATTAATTGAGATATTTTGTAATTAATTCTGCAGAGTCAGAAGTATTTTTTCTTTTTCTTTTTATAATGAAAAAGATGGTAAAAAATAAAGTAAAAAGTTCAAACCCAGGGTTATCTATATATATAAAAAGCTAATATGCTAAGTGTCCAACCTCTGACTGGTCGCTATGACCTGCACTGACCACCAGGGGAAAGATGCTCAATGCAGGAGCTGCTGAGCTGCAGTGACTTGGCAGCGGCGGTTCTCAGGTGACACACCCAAAAACCAGAGAGGAGGGAGCCCGATTCCTCACGGGGCTGTGCGATTCCACCTTCAGCTGTGTTTTATGTTGTTGTTGGGGCACTGTCGGTGCCGAATCTGGTTTACTGCACATTTGCGTTTGCATTCCACACCCTGTATGACAGCAACTTTGCAGAGTGCTCTCTCGCACTTCAGGACCCCTCAGGGGATGTTGGAGAGCCAGTTTCAGCCCAATCCCCGCAGGCCGAGGGACCCCACCTGCCAGAGGGACCCTGCTCACTCCGCAGATGCTGGGGAAGGACCATGGGAGGGTGGCTCCATGGCATGTCTGGCCCTTTTTCCCAGTCCTACCCTGCCAGCCACCTTCTAATTAATTTCCTTTCAATGTGCATGAATCCGTGCACCAGGTCACTAGTATAAAATAATCTTAGCTGAAACATACTTTCCTTTTCCTCCTTCATGCATGGAGGTGGGAGTTATCATGTTGTAGCACCAAACTTTTTTTATGGCAAGTCCTTGCAATATATCTTGCCTTCTTTTTAAAATTTCTTTCATCTTTTATTTTTTCAATTACAGTTGACATTTAATATTATATTAGTTTTAAGTGTATAGCATAGTGGTGAGACATTTACATAGCTTACCATGTGACCCCCCCATAAGTTTAGTCCCACCTGGCACCATAGAGTTATTACAATATTTATTTCCTATACTGTACTTTATATCCCAGTAACTGCCAATTTGTACTTCTTAACTCCTTCACTGGTTTTTACCTAACCCCCCAACCCTTCTCCCCTCTGGCAACTATGAGTCTGTTCTCTATCTATAAGTTAGTTTCTGTTTTGATTGTTCGCTTATTTTGTTTTTTAGATTCCACATATAGTTGAAATCATACAGTGTTTGTCTTTCTCTCTTTGACTTAATTCACTTAGCATAATACCCTCTAGGCCTATCTGTGTTGTTGCAAATGGTGAGATTTCAGTCCCTTTTAAGGCCAAGTAATATTTCATTGTATATATGTATCATATCATCTTTTTCCAATCATTTATCAATGGACACTTAGCTGGTCCCATATCTTGGCTATTGTATATGAAATGTCTTTTCTTTTGTCTCTTAGTATAGCCATTTTTTTAAAGTCTATTTTTCCTGATGTAAGTATTGCTATTCCAGCAAAATTTCCATTTGCATGAAATATCTTTTTTCATTCCTTCACTTTCAGTCTGTGTATGTCTTTCGATCTGAAATGAGTCCCTTAGACAGCTTATGTATGGAGCTAGTTTTCTTCTCCATTCAGTCTCCCTGTGTCTTTTGTTTGAGCATTTAATACATTTACATTTAAAGTAATTATTGATAGGTATGCAGTTATTGCCATGTTATCATTCATATGTTTTAATTTTTTTCTTCTCCTTAAAGAAGTCCCTTTAACATTTCTTGTAATACTGCTTTTGTAGTAATGAACTCCTTTAGCTCTTTTGTTTCTGGAATGCGTTATCTTAATGTGTGTTTCACTTAGGTTGTAATGGTTTATATTCCTAGGATATGGAAGCTTGAGCCTGGAGATACTTAGCATTTGATTGGATAGTCACCTATAAGAATGTTTGTCCACGTTAGGTTTAAGGCTTCTGAATTCACAGGATTGGGCATGAAATCTTGTGCAAACAGCTTTTCTCATGAAAACTTTGGCACTTGTAATCAATACCAGTAATAGCTAGTACTGAATTAGGAAGTATTAGGAACTATACATTTGTAATTTAATATTTCTCTCTATATATACATGGGTATATATATGGATAGAGATATAGGGACACATAAAAGGGTGCTATTTTGTAGTGTTTGAAAGAGATCAAGTTTGATGAAAATGAAAGGTAAAATAAATTTTAAAATGGAAGGAAATTCACATGTTTCTTTTCTACATGTGTTTGCAAGTGTGAGAAGGGCTCAAAGAAAGCAATCCTCATTTCCTTAAAGTTAGACTCAGAGCTCCTGTTATGCAGGTCCTGGAGTATATCTGATAAGCTATATGTACTCCATGCTTGACAGTTTTAGGATGCTTTCTGGTTCTGCTGTCAGTTTTGCCTCTTTCAGATTAAACTTCCTTTTTAGTGTAGGATAGGATCTGAATGGTCTGCTAAAACAGCACCCCTACCTGCATCCTCTAATTAGAGCATTTAGAGTTGAATACAAAAGTGGCCTGGGAAAAATCAATTTCCTTGACTATGAGTTTAAACTGGATCCAGTATCTTAGAAATGAATGTCTTACAATAAACACTCTGCAGGAGTGAATTCTGCTGTGACTGCCCTGCATTGTATAATTTAAGGGGGAGGAAAGGGAAATAGAAGTATATTATACAGAACACATCACCCTGGCTGTGCTTTTTAATGAGGTTAAGCAACATTATTACCATTTATCGATGGACACTTAGCAAAACTGAGTATCTCTTCCCCCCATAAATTGTAAGAAATGTAATCCTGAAGGTTATTAGCATTTGTTCTTTTAGCTGCTTTTATACTTAAAATTCAGTAACACCACACTTGACCAGAATGCCTTTGCCGAGGGGCTATCTCAGGTTTATATATCAATATATAAATTTGGGAAATAATAACTATACTAAAATAGATAAACTATTTATTTATATTAGTTATTAGTTTTCCATGGAGGCAATATCAAATTACTACAAACATGATGGCTTAAAACAACACAAGTCTATTGTCTGGAGGGTCAGAAGTCTGAAATGGGTCCACATGGGCTAAAATCAAGGTGCTGGCAGGGCTGTGTTGCTTCTGAAAGCCCTGGTGGAAAATGTATTTCCTTGCCTTTTTCTGACTTCTAGCGACTGCCCACATTCCCAGGCTTGTGGCCCCTTTTCTCCATCTTCACAGCCAACAATGGCCTGTCCAATCTTTCCCACCTGGTATCCCTCTGACACGGACGCTCCTGCCTCCCTCTTCCACTTATGAGCACCCTTGTGATTTCACTGGACCCACCATAATAATACCAGATCCCTTTTCCAATCTCAAGGTCAGCCGATTAGCAACCTTAATTTTCCCTAGTCATGTAATGTACGTACTCATAGGTTCCAGGAATTAGTGCATGGATATTCTTAAGGGGGTATTATTCTTGCCTACACATCATCTGACCTAAATTTTAACATGATTATGTTGGGTGATACCTTGGCAGTGTACTGAAGGAGGGTGGGGAGCGGTGGTGTAGAAGCAGGAAGATGAGTTAGGTGCAGTGTTGAAAGAGATCAAGTTAAGATAAAGTGGTGGCTTAGACAAAGGTGGTCATAGCAACAGAGGTGGAAGTAACAGGAGCCTGGATATATTTTGAAGGCAATTTGCTGGCCTGGTAGGTATAGGATGTGAGAGAAACAGAAGAGTCACGTGGAATTTTTGGCCTAAGCATTAGGAAAAAATAAGTTGCCATTAATTCGGATGGAAAAAACAGCTGAAAGAGTAGGTTTAGGGGTTTAGTGTTCAGTTTATGGAAAGCTGAGAATGCCTCCTTTAAAAAAAAAAAGGAGCACTGTCTTTTTAATAAAACGTTTTGAACATCTTCTGGTAGATCTGAGTTGTCAAGAAGTTGAATTTACTGGGTAAGGATTAGGAGGGTGATAAAGAAAAAAAATCACTTTTTTTTTTTTTTTTTTTTTGCCTTTGCAATGATTTCTGTTATTTCAGTGATTTATAACCTACAGGACCAGGGAGGTTCTTGTAACATCTTAATATATTCCTGAAACTTCTTCCATGACCACTTTTGCCAGATCATCCTGAACTATGTCAACACTTGCACAAAACTTAAGAAATGGGTATTTCCAAACATAACACACTAATGCATGATGTTAATGATAGAGGGAATTATGACAGGAGGTGTATGGAACTCTCTCAACTATCTTCTCTATTCTGTAAATCTAAAACTGTGCTAACAAATAAAGTTGATTGATTTAAAAAAGAGAGCAAAAGAAAGAAATGGGAGTTTCCTCCAGTATTGAGTCCCTAGAAAACATCTTCTTTCTGTAGCAATTAGCTCTGAGTGGCAGTTTCATGTTATTACTGGGTTTTTATTTCTTTTTTTAAAATTAAATCTTTATTGTTCGGATTATTACAGTTGTTCTTCTTTTTTTCCCCCATAGCTCCCCTCCACCCGGTTCCCACCCTACCCTCTGCCCTTACCCCCCCTCCACTGTCCTCATCCATAGGTGTACGATTTTGGTCCAGTCTCTTTCTGCACCCCCCCCCCCCCCACACACACACCCCTTTACCCCTGAGAATTGTCAGTCCACTCCCTTTCTATGCCCCTGATTCTATTATATTCACCAGTTTATTCTGTTAAACAAGTAAAGTTGATTGATTTAAAAAAGAGAGCAAAAGAAAGAAATGGGAGTTTTCTCCAGTATTGAGTCCCTAGAAAACATCTTCTTTCTGTAAAAATTAGCTCTGAGTGGCAGTTTCATGTTATTACTGGGTTTTTATTTCTTGTATTTGAAGATTCTTTTTAAAGACTTCCTGACAGTGGATTACTTAGTTATTCCAGTGGTTTTGGCAGCCATAGAGGCCTGTGGAACTTGAAAAAACAATAGTTAATATATATATTTGATTTTTTTACAGAGAGGAAGGGAGAGGGATAGTCAGAAACATCGATGAGAGAGAAACATCGATTCAGCTGCCTCCTGCACACCCCCCACTGAGGATGTGCCCGCAACCAAGGTACATGCCCTAGACTGGAATCGAACCTGGGACCCTCCATAGTCTGTAGGCCGACGCTCTATCCACAGAGCAAAATCGGTCAGGGCTAGTTAACATATATTAGGAGAGGTTATTATATTCCAGGTGTTATGTTAAGCACTTTCAATGGCTTATCCTATTTAATTCTTAGAACAAACTGATGAAATCTTTAGGGATTATCTTGGCTACATTTTGTAGGTGGAGTAATTGACGCTAAGAAAGGATAGGAAATAATGGTGCTGGAGTTCCAGCCCAGGTAACCTGACTATACAAGATGCTTCTCCCTGCTGTACCATAATTTCTGCCCAAATTGATCCATGCCATCTATCTGTGCTTGAGATTATTGTGTGTGATTGCTATTAATTTGATACCAATAGGAGATGGCTTTCTGCTCCTCTGTGTGTACTTCTCAAGAAAGCTAAACCTAGCAGCATCCAGCTCTCCAAGAGGGAAAGGAATTTCTGGCCAAAAGGGCCATCTGTGGCCCTGCTGCTAGTTCGTACCAAGCTTCTGACACCTGGTAATGGTCACAAATTGATCCCTGCCTCAGCCTTCAGCATACATCCCACATCATCCAGTAATTTCATGCTTCACTTCCGGTTCCATTGAACACCCGATGGCTTGTGGCCCTCCATCTTCAAAGCCAACAATGGCCTGCCTGACACTGCATCCTTCTGACACTGACTCTCCTGCCTCCCTCTTTCCTGCTACTCTTTTACAAGACCCACTGCCCGGAGAACTGTGTAGCCACTCAGCCCATCAGTGATCTCCCTTCATCTGGCAGCACCAGAAAACTGACAGCTCACCCTGAGACAACTTGGTAACTGCTCAATCAATTGTAGTTTTATCTAAAATTAGGAGCAGGCTTCCTTGTGAATGACTTGACTATAAGCTTCATGAGGCATGGATTGTGTCTGTTTGGTTCACTGTGGTATTTCTAGTGCCAAGCAAAGTATTAGGTACCAAGTTCTTGTTGAATAATCGTATTGTGCACTATGATGTGTAAGTACCTTATAGGGAAACTCAGGTGTCTTTGCTCTAGTAATGCTCTTAGGCTGTTGTCTGTGCCACTAAAGACCACAGAGGAACAGCCAACCAACTAAAGAACCCTACACTCCCCTGCTGACTAAGAAATGGCCATTCCGCACCTACTCCATAAGAAAGGTTTGGGTTTAATGCTACATCCCATAAAGCCCAGCCCTTGTCCTGACCAGGTACTTAGTTTAAAGGTGTTGATTAATGGCAATCACCCTTAACAGTGGAGAACAGATATTTCACATATTGGAGATTTTAAGGACTAATCTAGAGTGAAAAGTATTTTCTTTGAAAAAGTTAGTGAAGCCATCAAATTTCCATCTGCCATCATTTTACATTTCTCTGAGGTCTTGAGTCTACTCAATGGACTGAAACTCATCTATGTTTTTGTGCAGATTTTTATAATATGCCCTGAGATTTCATCCTTGTCCAGGTCTCTTTTGTGCTTCAAAACAAGAAAAGTGTTTATACAGTATTTCAGGGATATATTACCTTTGACTTCTCGCCCAATGCATGCACTCACACTGATCTGTTCTGTGGGATTAGATTACTTTTGACCAGGTGACAGAGTGATGCAAAAACAATTTAAAGTATAACCTCTCTGCAGTATAAACTGCTCCTTTCACTTGTTGATGAAATTGTTCCTATAAACTGTTAGCAAATACAGACTTCTTCATTCAATTCAAACACAGGCAAATATGTAGATCCAGTGCCAAACAGTCCTGGTTTCTTTTTTATTTTCCCAGGCAAGAAAACTGATCAGTGATTTTGCCATCATCTTGTCCATTCTCATCTTTTGTGTAGCAGATGCCCTGGTAGGTGTGGATACTCCAAAATTAATTGTGCCAAGTGAGTTCAAGGTAGGTGAACTTCTGTCTTTTGGTCATTCCTAGGACCCTTTGGCTTTCTTTCCTTCCCTCTATTATTCTAGTTTGTCATATCTGTCCTTAGTTAGTTTTGTACAATTATCCATTTCTTTACATATTTTGAAAATGTTCTCTTGATAGGCACATGTATACATTTACCCGTTTCTTTATTAAAATTAAGTGTCTGAATGATCATATGAAAAGTTAAGATTACATTGATTTTTATGAAAAATACCTTATGGTAACATTACAAACTTTGCTTTATACTTTTAGAGTATTTTAAAATATTCAGAGTATTTTCATACAACTCATCACTTTGACCCATATAATAATTCTAGGATGCAATGTAAGTATCGTCATCCTTATTTTATGAAGTTGATTTTTAAGCTAAAAAAATTAAGTAAAATACCCACAATTACATTACTACCTCAGTGATCTTTTTCTGCTACCAAACTACCTGCCATGTAAACACATATTTATGTATAATGTGCATTTTAGTAATTACAAAGAAGATACAGGAATTATTCATTTTATATTGTTGGTATTTGCAGGCCCAATAGCTAAAATTTACATTTCAGTCATTCTTAATATTTCATACCTAAGTATCCATTATAAGTTTTTTACCTATTTTCTAGAACACTTAACCTTTTTTTCCATCATGGAGACCATATACTTGCTAAGAAAAACTAAATTAACTATAGTTTTAGCTTAGTAACTACTCAGTGAGGAAGGGATATCTATGTTATAGCAAATAGAATATGTTTGCATTATCTCTTCCATCACATATTCATTAGCAAAGAAAAGTTCTCATTCATTTAATCATTAGTTCATTTAAACCAACATGTACAGGATGTGTGCTTTGAATTAGGCTCTATATTGGATATTTGCAATGCATCAATGAGCAAGACAAAGTTGCTTTTCTTACAAGCTCACAACCTGGTAAAGGTAGTACAATCTGGATAAATCCAGTGATGGAGTTATGAGCAAGTAAGAGGAAAAACAGAAATATCTTCAGAGGAGAAGTGAGACTTTTTTGATAGTAAATACAGAGAAAATAATTCATAGGTAGGATTTTATTTTAGTTTACTTACATTGTTTAAAGTCAGAATAAAGGATAGGATTTTTTTTGTAGTAGAGATATATGATTTGCTGATAGACGATAGATTGGGAACTAGAAGAATAACTGTATTTTTTCATTTTCTGTGGTATTTCTGAGGATTTAACCAATTATCCTGGGTTATTTTTCATATATAAAATAAGAAACACCAGAGTGTTCAAATAAGTTTGAGTATAACATAAAAATACTTGTAGCTTTTTATATATTATAAAGTCATTATAATGTGGCAATATTAGAAACAACTTCAGTGTAATTGCTCAAGTCCATGGACAAAGGTCATGGTAGTTTTGTAATTTCTTGCCTATCTCTTTACTGAACATCACATCTGGGTTTTTTCTTATGGCCAGCCCTTAAGCTTAAATTCCTTTCTTCCACATTGAGTCCTTATCTTAGATTGTTTTTTTCCACCGGATCTGTATTCTTAGTCTCCTTCATTTAAAATACTGCCTTAAAAATCAGCTCCTTTAGGAAACGTTTGGTGAATAATCTTCTTTGTCCAGTTTACCCATAAAACTCTTTCCATTTTTTCTGTTGGCTCTCCAAAATTAAAAGTGTATCTCCCCTGTTGATTTTTCACAAAGTGGTATGTATTCATATTGGTTGTTTTCTCTCTTCTTCAAGCCAACAAGTCCGAACCGCGGTTGGTTTGTCCCACCATTTGGAAAAAACCCCTGGTGGGTGTACCTGGCAGCTGCTATCCCCGCTTTGTTGGTCACCATTCTCATTTTCATGGACCAGCAAATCACAGCTGTGATTGTGAACAGGAAGGAGCATAAACTCAAGGTAAATGTTTGTGGTAATGGTTATCATTGCCTTCTCCTTTCTTTGAAGTACTTGCAAACAAATATCAATTCAAATTAAGATGGTTTGATTGGGAGTTATATTATAACCACTGTTCCTGGCAGAGTCATAGGTCACGTTGTGTTGACACATCTACTCAACATAATACTTTAAAGAGATTTCATTTAAATCCAAAAAAGTTGTTTCACGTTGTATTTCCTTAGCTGCTGAAGAGAGCAATTTCAGCACCAAACCCAGTTGTCGATTTATGGTTGGGAATATCTTTGGGGATTACTCTTTTTTTTCTCTTATGAAATTACATCTCTTGGAAAGACCAAGAAAGGCATGTATTCCTATTGATAACATTATGATAACATTACAAACTCTGCTTTATACTTTTAGGTTTTTATGGGGGTTTTTTAGTTGACCAATTTAGTAGGCTGTATTTACAGTATCTTTGTTTTATTTCCCCTGTATCCCTAGGATTTACCTCCTGTTCATAGAGTTCAGAAGGTCACTCTAATCCAGTCTTACACCCTTAAGGACTCCCATGATCTCTCAGGGCAGGCTTGGACTCCAGGGCTTGCTGACTGTAGATTTCCTCTTTCTTGTTGCCATTGTTTTTTGTTTTTATGTCTAGTTATTTCTCTGACTGTCTGGTAGCCATGATATGTATAAGATATTTTTTGTATCTTGTCAAGCACTTTCAGATGTTCTATACTGGGAGGGGTTCAGCATTGATTTAGTTTGAAAGACTGAAAATGGATGTTGGCTAATATATTTTATTCTGAAAAAATTTTGCAAACATAACCTTCATTTTGATATATAGTTGGCCAGATTTTTATGTCTTTGGACACATAAAACTATTTTCATTTTGCTTAAGTTTTCTTATTAATAAAAATCATAATTTTGAATTTAGAAAATTTGGGATTGAAAAAAAACCCCAGAATTTTTGATTCTCCCATCCCCTGTAGAAAACATTGGAAAATCAAGACCTATTAGGATTTTCCTCTTAGAAATAGGAGTTGAGTCGTAAATAAAAAATAAGTTTTCATCACTTTTGTAATTGCTTATTTGAAGTCATTCCTTTGAATGATAATGTCTATAGAGTAAGTGCCAGTCTTCTGACACAAATCTAATGATACTAGTGGAGATTTCATCATGAATTAAAGGCTTTTCACTCTGGATATTGTTTTGTTTACATTTGTTAGTCAAGGAATGTGAAAATTGGAGATATTGTCTAAAATTATAAAGGTCCCTGACTACTATGAAATTGAGTCCAGAGAGAAACCTGAAATAGTGAGGGAGATGGAAGCATTGTGATATTAAAAGCAGCATGGTTTTGGGTGGCATTTGCTTTGGCTCTGGGTCAAATGGCACTGGCTGGCTGGAGGCTCTGTTTGGGATGGGATCCACCTTTCCATTCTCCTGCACAGCTCTGTCTTGATGTAGGAATGCCAGGGCACTTGGCTTTTCTTTTTTGGCCATCATTTTGGTTAGTTTTCCCCACATTACCCTTGCAGAGCACTCCAAAGCAAACCAGGTTCAGCAAGGTCATGTCTTATCCAAGGTCATCCCCCGAATCATTACAGAGACAAGAAGAGTGTGTGAACTTCAGATCACAAAGCAAGGGATACTTCTCACAAGGAAAGTGATTTTAAGTGTTATAGATAGGGTGTGGGAGAGAGAAATAGTTTGGGATAGATATATATTAGGTGATTGTAGCAATAAATTTTGTCTGATATTCTCTATAATAAAACCCTAAATTTTAATGGGTTTTCTTGGATAACTAAAAAATCTGCCTTGCTTTCATTTTTTTCTTTTTATTCCTGCTGTCAAAACTTAGATCCTTTTATTTCATGTCTAGAGTATTCTAATTGTTTAGCTAATGGTTTAGTTAATAACCACTCTCTTTTGCTTCATTCTAAAAGCAATAAATTTTCTTTTAAGTGTGTTTTTAACCCTGGCTGGTGTGGCTCAGTTGGTTGAGCATCAACCCAGGCACCAAGAGGTGTCTGATTAGACTCCCAATCAGGGCACATGCCTGAGTTGCAGGTTTGATTCCTGGCAGAGGGAACAAGGCAACTGACCAATATTTCTCTCTCACATCTATGTTCCCATCTCTCGTTCTCCCTCTTCTTTCTTCTCTCTGTAAAAATTAATAAAAATATTTTGTAAAAAGTGTAGTTGTTATATGTCAGTCCTCTATTTCTAAACCTTTATACCTTGGCCTCTACATCTTTGCCCCTTGAAGAAAATCAGTTTGCCTTAGCCTGGGATTTACTAGTAAGTCTCTTTGTGATATGATCTCCACCTAAATTTAAAATGATTCTCTTCACATACTGTACAATAATGTGGCCAAATTAATTGCTGGTTTCTCTTCAAGTCTGGCAGTTTTTCTGCTAGTTATCCCACTCCTTAGTGATTACCATTTATCATATATCATCAAAATCCTCACCATCCCTTAAGGTACTCCAAATATAAACATTTGTTAGTGTAACGTTCACTCCTAATGTAATTTCTATTGTTTTTGTTTTTGCTCTTAGTAATTTTGTATTATTCTGTGGCACTGTCCACACACTGTCTCGCAAGGTAGATATTTTGTGTATTTACCTTATGTCCTTTTCTGGGCCAACACGTTTTTAAGCTAAAGACCATGTTTTAGTCCTGTTTTCCACTCTCATGTGGCCCATCACATGATTGCCATATAGCAGACTCAATAAATACGCATTGAAGAATTTTGTTATCTTGGGCCACATGGTTCTCAGAGGTGTTGCACTGTTTGAGATGGGTGATAACTGGAAACCATGCCAGCCCATCTCCAGTCCTCACAGTGAGTGCTTATAGTATTCCATACCTGTTTAGATGTCATCACTGCAGGAATTTTTTGGGTTCTTTCTAGACCTAGTTAAACACTTTATCCTCTGTTCTTTTGGGTATCTCTTTCGAACTTCTTTGAATGTGCATTTGGATTGCATGTAGTTTGTGTACAAATATAAGTCCTCTCATCCTATTGTGAGCCCTTTGGTGGGAAGAACTATGTCATGGTTCTCAGTGTCCCTGTAAACCTTTATTGTCTGGATCATGGGGGCTCCTAGCGTGAATGCTTATTCTGTGTCTATGCATATGTGTATATTGCTCCTGACCCCTTTGTAATATTAACAGATGTAAACTTTAGATTATTTGGCTAGTCTTTTTCTCTCATAGTTTATTTCTGTATTTGCATTTCTATTACTTATGCTTTCTATAACAAAGCATGTACAGCATCAAAAGGAAGTGAAGTTTCACTTCCTGTCTCTTTACTTAAAATAATCTCCAGTTTCAGAAGGTAGAACATTCTTTGGATTTGTATTCTTGAAGACAAGGAAATTTTTTAAACTTTAAAGGTTATACTTAACCTCTCAAGCCTGTATTAATCCTTGCTATGTATGGAGCACTCATGTTAAATGTTGAAGATAAAAATCGTTCTAAGTTATGGTCTCAATGTGTTTATGGAAAGGAAGACTTTTTGAAGAGAGTGATGTTAAGAGGCACAGAGTAATTATCTATGTATTATTTTGCCCCAGAACTTTTATTTATTCTGGTGCTTTTGCTTTCTCAGGTTTGTATTCTGCTTTGTAAATTCCTCATATTACCTCTTTGGTATTATGTGGTCCCTTTTTGCTAGTCTCCAGGATATTTTACTCAAACTTCTTTTAGTCAAAAGAGTTTAAGAAAGCATCAAGATAGCTCATAGCATAGATTTTTCTGCAACAGCTAATTCTTTTGACCCATTGATCTGGCCAGTGTCCACATCTTGAGGTTATTACAGCTTTCTTGGAGACAAGATTTGGGGATCCTGCCTGCTAACTACCCCGGTGGTACCTCTAATATAGTCTTGAGTGATTTAAGCTAAATAGGGTTTAAAACTATGTGATATTCCCAGCTGCTATCAACCTCCATTCCTTCCCCCCAAAATGACTCATATTTCTACCAATTAACAAATAAAGTTTTAATTTTTTGAATGGCCAATAAATAAATTATAGTTGACATTCAGAAGAATGTATACATCCTATTTGTCATTCATTTTTTAAAAATATTTTTTATTGATTTTAGAGAGAGATAAATAGACACATAGATGAGAAAGAAACATAGATCAGCTGCCTCCCGCATACCCCCACTGGGGATCGAGCCTGCAACCTGGTCATGTGCCCTGACCAGGAATCGAACCAGAGACCTCTTAGTTCATGGGTCGATGCTCAACCACTGAACCACACCATCTTGATTGTCATTCAGTTTTTAGTAAAGATTAATTGAGAATTGACTATATATCATGCACTCTGCTAAAGTATTCAGAATACAGTTGCAGTCCTATTGTTACTCATAGTCTAATGTCAAAGACAGATAAATACATATACAACTTTAAAACAGTGCGATGAGTGCTGTGATCGAGGAAAGCATGAGATAACAGATAGAAAAACATGAAAAAGGAGACCTAACCTTAAGGAACTCAGCCATCTCACCTGACTGAGGCAGGAAAAACTACCAGAAAAGGTGAAGACTGATTTGTTTTAAGAATGAGTAGTACTGAGCCAATGGAAGAAGAAGGCAGAGTAGCCGTTATTCCAGGCATGGGGTGCTGTGTGGGCAAAGAGACAAAGGCATTAGTGAGTAAGATATATTCAAGCAATTACACGTGGTTGAAAGTAGTCATGGCATAGGAATCAAGCAGGGGACAGGTGAACGGTGAGGTTACAGATGTGAACAGAAGCCATATCATGAGTGGCATATAGCAAGGACATAAGACACATCCCCAGGCAGGAGTGAACACACTCTGTAAGTGCCACCTTAAGGTATAATCAGAATCCAAACAGTTCTTGCCGTCTTTACTGCTGCCTCTCTCGTTCTGTCACGAGCTCTAACGTGGAACTTGTAAGTTAGGAGGTCTTATGTCCTTGACCCTCTTCAGGCTGTTCCTAACACAGCAGCCATCGTGCTTAGAACATAAGCAAATCCTGCCATTCAATGGCTTCCCATGTACTCAGTGTACAAGCCCAAGTACTTCTAGTTCCCTTAGTGCTTATTACTCTTTAAGATACGGGGTAGTTTACTTATTTATGTTGTTTATTGTTATCTCTCTTAGTAGAATGGAAACTCCATAAGTGCCGGAATCTTTGTCTATTTTATTCTCAAGTGTGTCATCAATACCTAGGAATATGCCTATTAATAAATTTTCAGTATTTGTTGAAAGAATGAATGACTGGGCCCCCAGATATATCATGATAATTATCTCCTTTGTCACTGTTTAATGAGTTTATGTTGGCCATCCCTACCTTCGTTCTCCTTTCCCCTACCTTACTCCACTCCCACTTCAAACCATTATGCTTTCAAACCACTGATGCTGAAATGAACTGGTTTTATGAATATGTATTAATCTCTTTGTCTCCCAAAGAGATTTTTGTTCTTAGTCAAACTTGGACTCAGTAAATTTATGCTTTTTTTTCTTGTGTCAGCTCCCCTTGCCTGTGATGAGTTCTGTGAGAACATGATTAGACCCATGTGTGTGAGCCAGGGGTGAAATCTTGGCCTTTCAGAGAGAGGAAAGCAGTGTTCTGACTAACTGTAACAGGATCTGAATCAAAACAGTCACTGGGTTCCTAGTGTAAAATCACATTCTCATTTTTTAAAGCCAATGTCTCCATTCCCTGGGATTGGTCATATTCTGGCTCTTGGTGCTGCTGCTTTCATGCTGTGAAAATGAACTGCTCTATTTTCTCAGGCTCCATAGGGGCATTAAGCATTTGATTTCTTCACAAATAGAACAGAGAAACAGGACCATAGAATAACATTGTGGACACATTTGACAATATTTATTTAGTGAGTAAAAGAGTTAGACCTTTTGTTACGTTGTCTGCTCTCCCAGTCAATAAATGTTATTGTGACCATTGGGCAATGTTTGAAATCAGCCTATTCTGGTTATGGGGATATTCATTACCTTCATGATAATGTGTAGCAGATTATAAACAGTTATTTTCATCTACTATGAAAGGTGAGAAATGGTCTTCTACATAGCCTCTCAAGGTTGCTTTTAGATCTTTCGTCTACATATGCTGAATGCTGTCTAGGTGAACAGCATACTGCTAAGCAGTTGAGCAGAGACAGCACAATGCCTGCTATTAAGGTGCTTTTCTTGCTTATGTTAACACCAACCAATATCCCTATTGCTACTATTACCACTTATTGAGCTCCTATTATGCAGCAACCACTGCAAGATGCTTTGCTTCTGTTATTTCATTGAATGGTTCCAATACTCATCAAAGTAGATGTGTATCTCTGTTGTTGATTACAAAATTGGATGCAGAGAAGATAAGTAACAATAAACAAGTAATAAGTAAGCAGTCATACATCAAGCTAGAAGAGGTGTAATGTGGTCGCTTGGGGTTTAATCGCTAGGGTGAATAATAGGACAATGAAGTCACTTCACTCAAAGAGCTTACCTTTTAGTAGAAATTTTTATCGAGCAAAGCGAGTTGGTTTCTTTGACTAATCTTAATTCCCACCGGGGGCTATGACTTGATAGCAATATGAGTATTTTCTTCATGTGGTTTTGTTACTTCTTCCCACAGAAAGGAGCTGGATATCACCTGGATCTCTTTTGGGTGGCCATCCTCATGGTGGTGTGTTCCTTCATGGCTCTTCCATGGTACGTGGCTGCGACTGTCATCTCCATTGCTCACATCGACAGTCTGAAGATGGAGACGGAGACCTCTGCCCCTGGAGAACAGCCCAAGTTTCTTGGAGTGAGGTATGTGAAGTCAGAAGAAAGTGACTCTACAGAACACCGCATGCACACATCCACATGTCAATCATAAGGAAATGGGAAAATATGGAGGAGAAAGGGCTAGTGATGATTAATTTATTCCCGTACTTCCTTTTCTAGAAAGGACTAAATTTTTCATCAGAGAGTCCTCAATAATTTTTTTTGAGTTCGCTTATGATAACTAAATTTTCTTTGATATATGAAAGGCTAAGTGATACAATGTAAAAATGCAAACAGGTCATTCATTTCTTCAACATGCAGGTCCTTCTGATGCTGTGGTACTGACTCTAGCATATCATATATAAAGACCAAACCCTTTCGTCTTTTAGCCCTTTTGAGACTCCCTAAAACTCTCGAGTCGGCTTATGATTTTTAAGATTCTATGAAGGGAAAAGAATTCTTATTTTCCAGTTCATTTTTGATCCCCATAAGCCTGAGAAACTTTGACCTTTGGCTGTTAAACTTGAGTAGCCATGAAGGACTTTACAGGACCTTTATATGCTGTTGTCTACTTTTTACAGCAAACCCTGCCCCTCAGTGCTGGGGTGAATAGCTCACATGACAGAGCCATCGTTTCCCACGCCACAACAGTGGGTGATTCTTTCTTGGGGGCCGGGGGAGGGGGTGTTTTATGGGAATCATATTTGTTAAAAAGTACTTTTGTTGTTGTAGATTTGGAAATTAGACTGATGAGATTTTATTGCACTTATGAAATTTCCCTGAGCTGTTTATTAATTAGAATGTGGGACAATGTAATATCTGTCTCCTGTGAAAGAAGGTGTAATTACACAACAGTTCAAGTTGTTTAAAAAATAAGGGCTTCAAAGAGGCCCATAATTGTTGGGCCAAGAGCAAGTGATTTTTTTTTTCTTTCTTGATTTTAAAAGGAGCATAGGATTTAGCAGAATCAGTTTCCTCTTGATGAATTAAAATCACATATTGCAATAGTTTTAAGAGAATTTTATATTTATGTTGAGCTTATATGCTGTCCTTGAGGTATTAATTACATATGATATCAACACCTTTGCCATGTTAGCCAAACATTGATTCGGTCAATGTATAGTCTTTTTTGAAGGTGGAAAAACAAGAGGTAGATTGGTAATCTTTTGATTTGGTTTCAGGGAACAAAGAGTCACTGGAACACTTGTGTTTATTCTGACTGGTCTGTCAGTCTTTATGGCTCCCATCTTGAAGGTAAATATGTGAAATATTTCGTCCTTTTCCAATACTGGCAGATAACTGGTATGTGAAGAGTAGAATTTCTTGTGAAACATCTGCAGGACTCTCATTAGTTCTATAACGCACTGAAGCAGTGGTCAGATAGAATGAGGACTTTAAAACTTTCATCTTGATTTTATTCTCACTCCTATACTCTATCATTATTGTTATTATTATTGTTGTTGCAATTAGTTGGTTTAAACTATATTAAATTACCAATATTCCAACCTTTGACCTATGAAAATGGCAACTGCATATGATTCACCTGATTTTCCTCCACCCCACATATTTTATCCCCTTAGTTTTCTTTTATCCTTTCTTCCCATCACTTTCCATTTACTTTCTCTAATTCCCGCCCCCTTTTCTCCCCATAATAGACTTCTGGATAACATGAGTGACTCAGGATAATCATTTTGCAGATTTTCTCCTATTCTTAACCATTACTGACTATTTCTACTTTCTTTGAATAAGAAGGCCTAATATTCACAAAGGGTGAATACAGTAAAATTATTAATTTATAATTAGAAAACTTAGAATTGAAATTTTTTCAAATTATAAGAGAAATTTTATTTAGAAATTACAGAGGTAGTAGAAGTGAGACAGTGGGGCTGTGCAGGCTCAGGGAACAAGTTATAGAAGCAAAAGAAGGGGCCTTGGAGCTTAGAGGAAGGAAAGGCAAAGGTAACGTGCCTCGGGGGGAAGAAACGGTGGTCAGGAAAAGCTTGGACTTGCTCCCGAGAGAGAGCACATGCCTAGAATTGAATTTTTGAAGAAGGGAAATGATATGGTAGGTTATTTAGAAAGTTATGAGTCAATATAAAGGTTTGATTGATAGGGTGAATGTCTGCCTAAATAGATAAATATAAACTACATGTGAAAGCCTACTTAGAAACAGAAATAGGACTAAAGCAGGTTCAGATTAATACATACTTGTCATGAAACTTCCCGTTTTCTTTTGTGACACAAGCATTTTATTTTCTTGTGTATCATATAAACAGTACTAGCCAGTTATTGATAATTTGTATCTTATGCTTTGAACCACAATGCAAAGCACCACAGTCACCTATAAACCAATAGCCATAAACAACTGTTAGCAATATCCTTCCAAAGTTTTTTCTGACAATTTTTTTTATTTTTAAACAACTCTAATTTATAAGGTTTTTAAAATGCGTATTTAATTGCACAAGTAATGAAATAGTACACTCTTGTAAAGAATTCAAACAATACAGGACAGATGGTGAAAGGCAAAAACCATCCATTTCTCTCAGGTTAGAACATTATATGTCAATCGCCAATCAGATGAATTTGAGAACAATGAAATTATAAATTCTTAACATATAGATAAGATTGACTTTGCCTTTAGGATACTTAGATTAATGCATAAATTATGCACAAAATACCTGGTGAACAGTTAAAAGATTTAAATATTCATCTTTCATCCTTGGTTTCCACAATGTCAATTAACTGGTTTAATTCCTTTTTTGACTGCAATCAGGAGGGAATATGTATCTCATGCAACACATGGAGTAGTAAAATTAAAAATAACTTTACAGAAGCCATTTCTGATTATAGAGAGAGGACCTTAAAAGAGTATAGATCTTATGTTCTATAGCAGCAATTTTCAACCTTTTTCATCTCCTGGGACACATAAACTAATTACTAAAATTCTGCCACACACCAAAGAATATAACTTTTGCCGATTTTACAAAAAAACAGATAAAATTTTGATTCACTATCAGTGAATGGCTATTGTGTTGGCTGTTGTCATCCTTTATTTGACACTGTAAAGGAAAATAAGTCAGTTCCCCTGACTAAGTAATCAGGTATTGCATGTTTTAAAATTCCTTGCAGTACAGCCCCAGCAAGGTGGCTCAGTTGGTTGAGCATCTTCCCCCCAATACCAAAAGGGTTTCAGGTTCAGTTACTAGTTAGGGTGAGTGGTGGTGGTGGGCAGCTGCTTGATGTTTCTCTGTCACACTGATATTTCTCTCTCTCTCTAAAATCAATTTTTAAAAAAATTCTTCCGACACAGATTGAAAATCCTCATTCTACATGGACAGGGGGAAATCTATTGTTGCTCTTGCCAGTGCACAGCAAGTGGTGGGGTAGGGCTCCCCAGTATTAAATCCACTGCCAAAGTGCTTTCCATTTCTGTGCTGTCCCAGAGACAGCAGCACATCAGCTGATGGGAAAATCTAGTGACAACTTTTTACCACATGGACACAGACCTCGTCTGCAGAGATCAGTTATTAGAGAGGTCATTGCTGCAGTTCTGACCCCATGTGTGAGAAGCTGTACTGGGAATGAATCTGCTCCCGGGCTCCTTGGAGGTGGGCTTGCTTGGCACACTACAAAGTTTCTTTTATGGGGTCTTTTATACTCGGCCATTATTAGACAAGGAATAATATACAAAGATCTTTCCATCAGTTCATCTCCGCCACACACACACCCATTGTTTCTTTTATTTTTGTGCTAGAGGCCCAGTGCACGAATTCGTGCACCAGTGGGGCCCCTTGACCTGGCCTGCGGGATAAGGCCGAAACCAGCTCTCTGACATCCCCTGCAGGGTGCAGGCCAGGCTGAGGGACCCCACCAGTGCACGGTCGGGGCCAGGGAGGGATGCGGGAGGTTGGCCAGCTGGGGAGGGACTGTGGGAGGGCTCTAGGATGTGTCCGGCCTGTCTCATTCAGTCCCAGTCGGCTGGACCCCAGCAGCAAGCTAACCTACTGGTCGGAGTGTCTGCCCCCTGGTGTTCAGTGCACGTCATAGTGACTGGTTGACTGTCTGCCCCCTGGTGGTCAGTGCACATCATAGCAACTGGTCAACCAGTCTACTGTCTGCCCCCTGGTGGTCAGTGCACATCATAGCGAGTGGTTGAGTGGCCTTAGCATATCATTAGCATATTATGCTTTGATTGGTTGAATGGATGACCAGACACTTAGCATATTAGGTTTTTATTATATATGATTATTTATTTTCATTAGCACAAAGTCAGATGTGTTTAAAGTTCTTTAGTTGTTACAGCAAATTGGAGACTCTGTCAGCTGAGGAATCATGTGTGACTCCAAAAAGACACAGAGAATAGATACTGTATAAGTTGCTATTTTTCAGATGAGATGCAAAACTCACATTTTCAACAACACTTCCTGTTTTCTCACCATGCACCCAAATATGGCTGAAGAGGAATTAAAGCTGAAAACATTTTTGTTCTTTCTTTTTCAGTGATTCTTTTTGCCTCGGATATGCAAAGCACCTTAGTATCTACAGGAACAAATTAGAATGCAGAGAAAGGAAAAGGAGAGATGTAAGGGATCAAAGGGATCAGTGAGCATGAGCTCACTTTTCCTCTGACTTCCCTTAAGTGATCCAAGCTTTGCTCACCCTCATTAAGCTGCTAGAGTCCATAACTGTGGCTCTTTCCACCTCCTACTTTAGGTCAATGCAAAGAGTCATTGTAGGGATCAGTGAAAAAGGCAGTCCAGCAAACAGTTTTATTAGGCAAGACTTTGCCCAAAATGTGGGACATGAAATTGTTTTGTTAATATAGTTTCTAACATATTGTGGGAAACCTAGATTTAAAAACAAGAGTAAAATAGTATAGCAATGACTACTGTGATTGTTTCTTTAAGTAATTACAACTATTCTTTACTTTAACAATCATTGCTGATAAAGTCAGCTAATTTTATTTATTTATATTTATTTTTTTTAATAAGTTTGTTTTCATTGATTTTATAGAAAGAGGAAGGGGAAGGGAGAGAGAAAAAAAATCAATCGACTGCCTACTGCATGCCCTCTATTGGGGATCCAGCCGACAACCTGGGCATGTGCCCTGACCAGGAATAAAACCAGGACCTTTTGGTGCATGGGAAGATGCTGAACCAACTGAGCCACACCAGCCAGGGCAAGGCAGCTAATTTTAGACCACATGTCCTTTTTATCATTAAAGTGTGATGTCATATGCATTCACCACAGAACTGTTGTATCTCGTTTGAAAAGTCAATGCAGGAAGAAGGAGATGTTAAGGGTAGAGTTAAACTAAAACCTAAGTTACACGTGAATCAGAGTTACAATTAAAAGCCAAGATTAACAATTAACCTCAGAATTTACACAGAAAAGCATGATGGGAGTTACCTTGGAGGAGGGAAACTTCCCTCCCTCCACCCTCACCGTGTGACTGTGTGTGTCTTAAAGAAACAGGTGACACCTTTAGAGAATGGTTTTGCTTAAGAGTTTGCCTTAAAAGGCAGATCAAATGAATGGGATCGAGAGAAATGTGTGCCTTTTACTTTTTAAAATGAAACGGCTCAACATGTAATCCCTCACAAGTTTAATGGCCTCAGATGGTCCTGGTAATTTTCTCCCATGCATTAAGCTGTAGAGGAAGTTGTTTCCTGCCCCTGCTTAGGCAGGCTTACTTTGAACATGAAGTTTATGACCTCTGTTTTGATCTCTTTGCCAAAATCTGTCTTTTTTACATGGAAGAATATAAGGAATCATAGTGTAGTAGCTTTATTAAGTTCACAAGGATACCCCTTGACCTTAGCCAGCTACGTCTTACATGTCTCAGATCTCACTACCGATTTAGTGCAGAACTGTTGGGAAGCAGGCATAACTGGCTTCCCAGGCTGGTTAAACCTTTCGGATGTGTGTTTCTGTTTGGGAGACTAAAGAGCAGCGAAAAGATGAAAGGTAGCTTACTTTTCTCATTCCTCTGGCAAGCCTAAAGAAATAAAGATCGTGTAAAGTTCACTGCTACCTCTGTTGCCTTTGCTTGAAGTAGTTTATCCACAGGAGGAGTGTTGGCCAGAATTTATCTTTCAGATTGGTTTAGTGTTCTAAAATGTGAAGGTTAGCAAAGAATTAGTACTTGGCAAACATTGGTTGAACTCCTACAATATGCCACACACCCTGCTCATTAACAGGGAAATACAGATAAACAATAGTGATGATGATGATGATGATGATGATAGTGATTGTAATAGTAGCTTCCATTTATTGAGCTTGGTATTGGACTAAGGGCTCAGTACAGATTTTTAACGTTTAGTTCTCCAATAACACTTACAAAACTATCTTAATAATTGCACTCATTTTTCAGATAAGAAAAATGATGAATAACCAGTCAGGTCACAACATTCTTAAATGGCAGAGCCAAGATTCGATCTTAGGCAGTCTGGCTCCAAAGGTTGATTTCATAACCATCAGAGTTTACCTCCTTTTAAAATAAAACAGTACTTACTGTCAAATAATTCATTCAGTTTCGTTTCCCATGAGGTGATCTTTTCCAGCCTCTTTGATCCATTTTCCAATTCTCTCATGTGGAGAGAAATGTGGCATTTTCACAAACTGATCGTACCTCACTCCACAGTTTCTTCAATGACGAGGGAGCAGTTTACAAGTCAGCAACTTTCATATTAACCCAGATTTGTAAGGCTTAAGGGCATTGGGATGTTATTTTAATAACATGTTCCTAAAGGCAGCTGTTATAGTTGAAAGGGCAATACTGTAGATCTTAAATAAAACCCAGGCTTCAAGTCTGACCTTTGCAGCAATCCTTCTGGTCTATACTCCAGTCCGTGTCCTCCCCCCTTCCCCTCCCCGACCCCGGAGGGACCAAAGAGAGTTGTGCTTTGCAGCTGCAGGCTTTTGACTTGGCAGTGCAGGTCCTGATAATGACATCAATGCCACATTTATCAGTTATTGAAGACTATTAGGCAGACCTATGCTGTCTGATTTCTGTGCCCATGCTCTTAAATAGGACTTTGTTCAGAGTTTTATACCCCACCCCCTCACCCTCTACCCCCCCCCCACCCCCACCCCCGCCACACACACACACACACACACACACACACACATACATTATTTTGCTGGGAGGCCTCATTCCTGTACTGAAGTCTGTGCTGTGGATAACTACAATCTATCTTTCTTATTAGACTTACCCTTTTTGCATTTTTTCCTTATGGAAATAATCTAACACTATCAGAAAAATCAAAGGGAAGGAGAAGTGAAAGAAAGTGGAATGACAGTCACCAGAATTTGGTCATTTCAATTACCTAGTCTGAATCTGACCTAGTCTCAATATGTTCGTCTTCATTGACTTCATCTCAGTTTCATTATTCTATCTGGTTGTAGGATCAAGCACGTAATTTTTTCATTTTTATGTTTATTAAAGGCATTATAATATTTTTTATAATTATACTTTTTGGCTTTCTGGGTATGATTGATTAAATAATTTTCTTTGCATAATTTTATCATTTGGCAATTCTTATTATGCCTATAAACCTAGTATACCTTGTGTTTTAATTTCTCCTGTCTTGCTTTGTAAAAATAGGTCTATCTCCTCTTACTAGGTATATTATTTTAACTTAAAAGAGGATCCCATCTTTTAAAAACACGTTCTTCTTTCCATCCCCGGGCAAAATTTTTGTTGTGATGAATGATTCCATTGTAATGAATTTTTAAAGATTGACCTCTGATGTGACTCATTAACCAAATCCAATAAGAAATATCCTCTAACTCAGTAATTCTGTTAAAATTTATCAAGATGTCCACACTGGAAGATTTTTATTGAGACACTGCATGACTGTACAGAAAATGGTGAATTTCACAAGGCATCTGTATCACAGTGAAGTTGGCCGAAAATCTAATTAATAGTCTCTCTTGTATGTACTGTTTCCTTTTCACAATTGGATCATTTTTTAAACCATCTTCATATCTGAAGCTGTTTTCCTACCCATACCCCATGCCGTTCTGAGTTATTGGTGAATTCTGATTTTTTTTTTTTTTTGTGGTAGATTCAGTAACATTTGTCATCATAAGTTCAGAAAGAATAGGCCTGGGCACAAGCACAGCTTGCCTCCACTTTGGCATTAGAACCACATTAGAGAAAATATGAGCGAAGCCAAGGTGAGGGGTGGACACAGGGCCATGATCACCTTTGTGATTACTTTCCTTCAAGCCAGGAGAGCACTTTATACAGATTAAAAAGTAACTCCTGCAGGGCTTCTAACCAGTTTCCCATGAACTGTATGTCTCTTTTCCCCCCTCCCACCTTTCTTTTCTCCCCAAGAAATTAGAAATAAAATGACAAGAAGGAAATCATCCTGTATTAAGGAACAATGGCAGTGCCCCTGCCTGTGGAACGTATTTTAAAGATTAAGAAAGGAGTCACAGCGATAAAATGGTGCCGTTGTTAGTTTCATTTCTTACTTTGTTGTTGTTGTTGTCAATTTATACAGAGTAATGGCAAGGAATGGAGCATTCGCATTCTAAAAGGAATAAAGGCACGTGTCAGAACTCCAGTGGCTGGAGCGTGATGTGCTCACCTCTTTGTGGTGACTAGTGGGCATTACAGCACACAGGGCTCCCCCACCACTCACACCATCCCTCCCACCTCCTTCAACGTTCAATGTCATCTACTTTTCTTTGAGCTGAAGGTCAAATTACCTATGTTAAAATTCTTAGTCTTGTTTAGAAGCATGTGATGTTTTATGGACATAAGTGTATTTATTCCATATAAACTTAACAATTCCTCTAACAAACCAATAACGATTGGAGATCCCTGTGATATTTTGAAATTTGCTATTTCCCCAATAGTGACCAAAGGCTCTCATACTGATACTGAGGTACTCACAAAGAAAGGCTGATAGAAATTGTGCATCACTTAACACATGCAATAGTTCTTTAAAATGACTCTAAAGTCATTCTGTTTTCTTGCACAATAGCCTACTTTATGTAGATGAGGTAAGATTGAGCTTAATTGATTGTGGTTTTAGCTTTGAAAACTCCTGAAGCTACTTGAGCTCCTTTTCAAAATAGAACCTTGGGAACCTTGGTTGGTGCAGATAGAGGACTTCCCAGAAGCTCATCCTTGACACGCTTCATCCTTGGAGTCCTAGGGAATAGGACTAGGAATAGGTAGAACTTTCAAACAGCACAGTGGAACGTCCCAGTCCCATTGTTAAACTGCTTTGTATAATGTAAAAAGACTCCTGCTAATTAAAGCATGAAATGTATTAATTTAGTTCTGAAAGCTGTGTATTAATCCCTGTGTGGAATTAATTGCTTGCAGATGCTTGATGCTCCTTTCAAGCAGTGTTCTCATTAGTGAGTTCCCAGTATTCCTGAGGAGAAGAAAGGGGACAGTCGTTTGATGCTTTAGTTGAAAGAAGCATTTAAACACCAAGTAGATAGATCATTTGGTAAAAATTATTAAGGAAAAAAATCAATAGACTGTTGGGCAAAGAACTTGGCCTCAGGAGTGAGGTGACCAACCCTCTGCCCCTCTTTCTACCTCACAGCTCATGCAAACATCTGGCTTACATAGTCATTCCTTTTAAGGTGAAAGGCAAACGGACTTTTTCCCCATTAAAAAAACTACTTATTAAGGTCATGCATGCTCATTGTAAACAAATACAAACAGGCATCAAATGAAAATTCAATGTCTCCTTCACCTCCATCTATTTCTAGTACAGAGGGTTGAAGTTTGTCAATGGTTACTAAAGCACACTAATTAGAGATCATTATATTATTACGTTCTATCTTTTAGTTTCAGATTTAGCTTTTATTTAAACTACCCCTCTCCATTACTGTATTTGCTATTATTATTATTTTTAACTGGTCTCCAATTTTTTTCTTTCCTAGTTTATTCCCATGCCTGTACTCTATGGCGTGTTCCTGTATATGGGGGTAGCATCCCTTAATGGTGTCCAGGTAAGTTTTCCATAGCCACCTAAGCACGGTCAAGTTTTCCTAGTAGTAAGGCTAGTCCAGTAATCAATCTCTGAAAAGGAAAGTGCTAATTATTTGCTAAGTTTTTAAAGTGCATTTATTTTCTACTTTCTCTACCATTATCTACTTTTCATTTTCTGATTTAATTAACAAAGTTAGCTTGTGTTAACAAATGTTATCATACATACCCATTCTTAAAACAGGCTGTTAAAGGTCATGTGATCAGGAAAGTAAGAGAGCTATGATCTACCTTCCTTTCTTCTTTCTTTCCTCCCTTTCTCTCTCTCTTCCTTCCTCTTCTTTTTTTCTTTTCATCTCAAAAAGGAAATCAACCCTTTCAGTGTACTCTTCAAGATACTATTTGCCATTTGCCTTTACCTATACTGAGAACAGGTTCTTCTTATGTGATGTACTTTTTATATGACTGGATTCAGTGATCAAAGTTTTGAACCAATAAAAGAATAAAGTCAGTGTGGTTTATGTATTACTTTTGTTGAAATCTTCAGCTATTCACAACTTTGGTAAACTGTCCCCCTTTAAAAAAAAAAGTCATTAGAGAAAACTTTGTCTTTCCATTGAGGTTTAATTTAATTGGCACTGGGAAACTGGAAGTCCTTCTGCTGATTTCTGGCATCTTGTTAGCTGAAGCCTTATTTAGCACTTAGTAACATTTTAATGGGAAAAGACAGCATGTTCTGCGAACATCCTAACAATTTATTTAAACCCGTTCATAATTGTCCTTGCTTTCATTTCATTTATTGAGTTTAGATTAATTTAGCTTTATAGTCAGCTAGAGCTGGACAAGTAGCCAGACTCCCCAAAAGAGAAAAAGGCTACTTTATTTTTCCTTATTTAGGCCCATTAAGTAGAGTAATTCACCATTTGGTTATTTGTTACAAAACACAAGGCGGTTTTCAGAGATTGGACTAGATGACGATGCATGCGTGTTTATTTGTGCCTATGAAACTTTGGGGCAGATAAATGTATCAAAATATTATATTTGTTCCTGGCATTGTATATATTGTTTACTCTCCTAAGTGGAAAGATGTGAAAATAATGTGACCTCCAAACTAATAGTGCTTATTTTTGTTTAGCTTTGAAAGGTCAGTCTAGATAAGAAGTTTGATTGTATGCATTCTAAGTGCTTGATTGATGGTTAGAGCTCCGTACATGTTTATTAAATAGAGGAAAGACATCTATATCACAGTGACGGGGAAACCCTTTGTGAAGGGAAAGATAGTCGCGTTCTAAAACTCGGCTGTTGTCCCTATTGCCTTTTCTCTCTTTCCCTTACTTTCCTCTTGATTCTTCCTCTTTTAGAACTTCTGGCAAGATTTGATTTTAGCAGGAAATTTTGTAACCCGATCTTTATAAGCAGCAAGGCCCACAGAGACTGTTGTCTGTGATAGTCTAGTTTTCTTTTACACTTCTCCCTTCCCTCCAGAGAGAAAGCAGGGATATTATTTCAGAGTTCTTGTTGCATAATAACTCACTTTAGCAGTTATGTACTGAGCGTCTTTCATCGGAAAGACCTCATGATGGATATGGAGATATCATCCTGATAATCATCATCAGTGTAAATTCAACAGTTATTCTGTGAAGCACAGCACCTGGCACCCAGGTGCTCAGCAGTGGTTTCAATACCTGCTTATACACGATGGTGTGACAGCCTCTCCAGGATTCTGCTATCTGGTTGTGGACACTCTGAAACTCACTGTAATTAATATTCACATGGCTTTTCTCTTTTAAAAATGGCAGTGCATTGCTGAATGTGTTACTTATACCATAGATAATGTGGAGTTTATGAAAATGCCAGTGCATCCCCACTTTCAAGTTGGATACCTCCTTTATGTCTTTGAAACATCCCTGAAATGTACGTGACACATAGCTGCATCTCCTCCTCTTTCAGATCAGACAACAAAGGTAGTATAAGATGCATTAGTGTAAGATACGTTAGTTATGTGTCTTGCTTCTGCATATCATTATTAAAGTAGTCACAAGATCCTCTGTCCCAAGACTCAGAGAGTATGGATAGAAAGAGACGAACATCTAGAATTTATATTGTGCTTTGGAACTTTATTCTTGGAGGCCACTTTATCTCATATGTCTGCATAACGTTCCTGCAAAGTAATGAAAATCGGAAGACTCCTACAATGTCTAATGGTGCTGGTTAGGCTAAATTTCTGCACTCCCTGACCACTGTCCTCTGCTTGCCCAAATTACAGGGTGTGTCACTAGTGGAGAGTTGGGCATAATGGAAATGACCTCGTGCATCCGCTCTTGAAGTAATGCTGCTGTTCTCTCCTCCCCTCTGCTCCCCAGTTCATGGACCGCCTGAAGCTGCTCCTGATGCCTCTGAAGCATCAGCCTGACTTTATCTACCTGCGCCATGTCCCTCTGCGCAGAGTCCACCTGTTCACCTTCCTGCAGGTGTTGTGTCTAGCCCTGCTCTGGATCCTCAAGTCAACCGTGGCTGCTATCATTTTTCCAGTCATGGTAGGGATTTCTTTCATTGAACCTACCCATGAGGTCATACCAATATCATGTGGTTATGGTGAGATGGGAGACACAGGTATCTTTTATGTGTGGTTCCAGTTTTTTCCAGCTTTGACTAAATCATTTAGGTTGGCTCAGTTGTAATTTAAGGTTCCTCTGTCTGTGACTGTCTACACTGGACCTCAGAGTCAGACTAAGCTGAGTTCAGATTCCGGCCCTGGTTCGTGCTGGTTGGTGAAACTCCCTGAGCTGCCATCGACTTATCCATAAGATGAGGAATGTTATTCTGAGTATCAGTAATGAATATCAGATATATAGCACAACGCCCGGCACATAGTCTACTATGTGACACCAGTACACATTGGTTATTTTTAAAATACAATAGAATTTTGTACAATAGAGCCAATGTAACAAAGTTATGGCAGATTTCAGTCCAAATAATAGCGGACAAATTGGGAAACTTATGAGAGGCTATCCAGTGAATTAGAAGAAAAGGAATGAGAAGTTTTGCTTTTGAAGGTCTTGCTAGTTTCATCATGCTAAATTGAAGTCTGGGCTCTCTATCCTTGCTGTGATATGGTGAGATGTACTGGGTGAAAAGGTGAAAGGATTAAGAAGTAGACTAGTAGTTACAAGACAGACACAGGGACGTAAATGACAGCATATGAAATATAGTCATTAATATTGTAATAACCGTGAATAGTGCCAGGTGGGTACTGGAAATATCAGGGGGATCACTTGGAAAGTATATGATGATCTAACCACTATGCTGTACACCGGAAACTAATACAAAATAATATTGAATGTGAAAGATGGAAAAAGAAAATGCTAGCTCTGTGTTTGGTTTCCTTATTGAATTTTATACTTTACCATAGATTTCCATTTCTTGCAAGAAAATACATATACATACACTTGAAACAAGTCACAAAGCCATTCTCAAGTCTGCTCTGTCACCGCTAGCGCTTTGGAAACAATTTTCATACAGAAACCATATTATATTTTTTATAAAAATTCTCTTAGGATTATTATTTTGTTTTATGGTTATTTATTATTTATAATTGTGTGGGGTTTTTTTTTTTTCTCCAGGGATGCAGGGATAATGATATAAAATACTAGTGATATTAGTAATCATATTTTTTCTTGATAATCCCTTATATCTCTTTTTATCTTTTTGTTTTTATGTTATTCTGTTTTATTTTTTAATTATTTAAATTATAATTTACATTCAATATTATTTTGTATTAGTTTCAGGTTTACAGCATTATGGTTAGACAATCACATACTTTACAAAGTGTTCCCCCTGATATTCCAGTACCCACCTGGCACCATACATAGTTATTACAATATTATTGACTAAATTCCCTATGCTGTACTTTACATCCCCATGACTGTTTTGTAACTACCAATCTGTACGTCTCAGTTCCTTCACCCAGTTCCCCAACTCCCTCTTAAACTCTGTTAACTTACTGAAAAACACAGTGAGTGAGGGAAAAACTCCCATTTGCCTGTTGGTATAATGTACCTATCAATTAGTTTTGCTAAAGCCAAGAAAAGAACAAATTTAGACAGGTTAAATTTGAAATATATCTAGTAAATCACTTATTGCTTGTGCTAAATAATAAAACAAAGTTTTACCTTTATAAAGTATTTTCATCTTTTGAGAGCTTTTATTTGATCCCCAAAACAATCACATAATTTCAGTAGAGCAGATTTATTAACTTGTCTAGGAAATGAAGAAACTGAAACCCAGAGAGCATATAGGTAAAGACAACTGTTTATTTGAAGCAGAGTCATGACTTATATCCTAGCACGTACACATTTCACCGTTGAGCAAGGACAGCTTTAATGTCCCTTCAGTTAATCTTCAAGAGCTATTTATGGAATCAAAGATACGGAGTTGAAGAATACTGATCTTAGAGGCAGGCAGCTGGGCCCCTCCGTACTCTTCCTTGTTCTGGCTCAGTGATCTTGGATGCTGTACGTATGTCTATAAGCTTTAGTTTCCTCAGCTGTAAGATAGAGATCATAATATCTGCTCCTTAGGTTTGTTGTGAGAATAAGAAAATACTGCCTAAGAGTTTTAGCACAGCATCTGAAACATGGTAAGTATGCAGTTAGTGGTAGTTTTTTTTAAGTCGCTCAGTAGATTAAATGGTCTGTGCATATCCAACTGCTACCTCATTATTAATACTTTAAAGATGTCTTAGTGTACTGTATGTTGCACAGATTTTCAACAACTTGTATACTGTTTTAATTTTGAGTAATTAGAAATCATATGCAGGCCATTTTTTTCTTTAACATTTTAGTTATTTTATTGAAAAGCTAAAACATGGAAGAAAATAATTTAAAAACTAATCATTTCACATTGAGATTCTAAGTGAAATTGATTACACATTTCATTGAGCAAAACAAAGTGAGTGTCAATTAACACTTTTATAAGCCAACTTTCTCCATGAAGAAAATGTTTATGGTCCACTTAATATAAGTTCATACAAGCAAGATGAGTTCCAGCATCCTCTAGCCTTACACAAAGTAGGTTTCAACTGCCTTTGGTAGGGAAGTATTTATACCATTATGACTTCATCTGACATGGTTCCTTTCATATTTTTTATATTTATTCTTTCAGATCTTGGCACTGGTAGCTGTCAGAAAAGGCATGGACTACCTCTTCTCCCAGCACGACCTTAGCTTCCTCGATGATGTCATTCCAGAAAAGGAAAAGAAGAAGAAGGAAGATGAGAAGAGAAAGAAAAAGAAGAAAGGAAGTCTGGACAGTGACATTGATGATGTAAGGAATTTCCCAGAATTCCAAAGTAACGCTAGTTAAAGAAATGTATGTGAAAAATCAACTTTTTTATCCCTTATGTGAGATGTATGTCTGAGTTTCGAAAATGTTTACTTGTCCATGTTACATGTCAGTCTTCACCTTCCTTTACCCTTTATTTTCTCTCTTTAGTTTTTTATATTTTCTGAAGCCTTTCTTTAACAATTAATACACTAAAAATGATAAAGTGAATTCTGAAAACCAAACCAAAAAAGTCCACTACGTCTAAAGAACTCCAATCTCATAAATAAATAAAAAAGTTCACTTAGTGCTGCTATAAAATGTATTTGATTTGCTGTTGACAATCCAGGATTTAAATTTGAGATGACTCCGGTTTATGTAATAATGTTAAGCCTAATGTAGACAAATGCTGGTGCCCTCACCTCTCGTTATCTATGTTGGAGTAGGCTCTCAACCAAAGTCCTCTGCTATTGTTTTTATCTTTGCATTGGGCTTTGACATGATTTTGGATTATTTCTCTGTAACCCTTCAATTAAAAGGAAAGGGAATTGTACTGTAGGGTCTTTTTACATAATTGTAATAGTCATAGGTGATCCTCCTTCAGTTGGGTGATTAAGTTGAAAAATAAAATAATTGCCTATTTTTTTTCTTTAGGAGACCATTTCAGAGGAATACAGTTGCTCTAATAGGAGTCTGTAATTAGTGCTAGGAGAAAAGATGAGATTTGTTTAACACACACACACAGAGCCTATCCTAGTAGTCTTTGAAAAGACTGCCAAAATGAGATTTTCTGTGTGAAGATTTGTTCTGAATTTTTCAACACAGTGAAGTATCCCCATTCTAATGGGATCCCTGGGATCCCATTCTAAAATGGGAGTGTAGTTAATTTTTGCTGTGTACTATATACTTGATCATTTTGATTGATCATGCATACTTGTCTTCAATTGCCAAAACAGCTGTTTCTAGTATATATTTTTGTTCCTACTTTACATATGAGGAACTTTAGACTGAGAAATGTTAAGTCATTTTGTAAGTGCATACATGATAACAAATTCATAAATATTTGCTGATGGAAAGCTTTCCAGTTGTTCCAATATGTAGTGCCTTTCTTTTGGTGCAGTGCTAGTTTTAATCAACTCAATCCCATTAACTCAGAAGGGAGGAAAACAAATGTGAGGGAGAAAGATGGTGTAGAATTTGAAAAGTTAGCCAAGCGGGAATGATTATATCTAAGGCTTTTCTCCTTAGTGCAATGTAAATGACAATATGGTAAGTTTAATCAATATTGGGAGGTAGGGAGGTCTGTATAGTAACACCTTTCTTAAAACTTACAAATTTCTTTCACAGTCTGACTGCCCATACTCAGAAACAGTCCCAAGTATTAAAATCCCAATGGACATCATGGAACAGCAGCCTTTCCTAAGTGATAGCAAATCTTCCGACAGTGAGTAGAACTAACCTCTTGCTTCCCTGCTTTAATATGATTTGCACTTGCAGAGAAAAAACGTTAGAACGATCATTTACATTAACTTTCCTTCCATTTTCTTTTTTCTCTATGCGAAGATTTACACTTAATTATTGTTTTAAAACTTCATTTTTACATTCCCTGAGCTTCCCTTTCCTTCCTTTTATCTTAAGTTTTTGCTTGGCAGTCTTTTCTCTGACCCAAGTTATCACCAGTTTCTTTCAGTTGCTAAACTCATAACCATGTCTTTGACTGATTTTTCTTTTTCCTGCTGGTGTTTAGAATCGCGGCTCATAGGACTACATCACTGTCTGTTACTGTTTGTCTTCCTTAGGCTTCAGCCAATGACCAGATCAGCCCAAAAGAGAAATTGCAACACGGGCTCTCAGTGATTAATGAATCAATGATTAATATTGAGAATTTGGAGTAATTGATTATTTTAAATTTTATTGGCAATCATAAACTAATTAACAGAAATTTCTAGGTATGATTTACAAGATTTGTGCATTTTCTCCCTCATGTCTTCCTCCTCTGCTATTTCCAAATCACCTTTGTAACTGCACTGTTTTTTCCTTAGGTAACAGCCCGCTGGCTACGGTGTAGTGATTTCTGACACGTCGCCTTTTCTTTTGTAATCAACAGCCTCCTTAAAAAGGGGGGGGGAACCTCTGTAGTAACATTACTGAATATATCTCAAGCTTTTCCAATAGCAATTGTCTCCAAACTACTTTCACTTTGCGTTCTCGTTGGAAGAAAATGTATTTTTTAAGATCCAGATGCACTTCAAAGTCTACTGATCTGCTAAAGGCAAAAGACAGTTGAAACCTTCTCTCTTCTATTTGACAATACCACTTCAATAACAGCTTACCGAGAGAAGTTTGAAATGAATGACTGTTTATGAAAATAGGTATATGAGTTATTGATTGCTGTGTAACAAATTACTATAAAGTTTGGCAGCCGGAAACAACAAACCTGTTTTCTAACACAGTTCCTGACATTCTGAAATTCAGGAGCAGCTGATTTGGATGGTTCTGGGTCCGGGTATCTCATGAGGTTGCAGTCAAGTTCTCGGCTGGGGCTGAGTCTTGACGGGAACTGGGTTCTGGTTCCAAACTCAGTCACAAGGCAGTTGGCAGATGTCAGTCCCTTGGTCTGTGGGCGCCTCCGTAGAGCTGCTCATGCATGAATTGGCTTCCGCCAGAGCCCGTGATAACAGAGTGTGGAACCAAAGCAGGAACTGCAGTCTTTTATAACCGAATCTCAAAAGCAGTATATCATCCCTTCTGCCATATTATATTAATCATACAAACCAACCCTGGTACAGTATGGGAAGGAATTATACAAGGATATGAATACCAGGGGGCAGGGAGCATTGGAATATGGCCAGCACACTAGGTTTAAAGAATGAGAACACTCTCACCTTTAGTGTCTAATCTGAACGTAGGCTATAGGTTATAACTGAGGCCAATTTCTTCTCAATCCTGTCAGTGGGATTGAGTTAATTATTCCTTTTTAAATTCAAGGTCCCCAAACCATGTTCTAGCTTCATTATTCATCTTCAGAGCATCAATAGCAAATGAAGACTGAAAGAGAGCCCATTATGTATGTTGTCCATTGACATTGTAAGCTAGTGGAGCCCTTCCAAGTACAGTTTAAAGGCTGCTTTAGGAAAAAAAAAATCCGTTAGAATTTGAGGCTCCTGGAAAAAATGTATAGCAATTAGATTATCTAGTGCTAGTATTCTTCATTCTCTCAAGAATCCTTTAAGAAGGATACTTTGAAAGCTGATATATTAGAAATTTACTTAAGCAAATCACCCATGATCATTCTAACTGACATCATTTTTTTTTACATTTTTAAATTAATTTTAGAAAGAGAGGAAGGGAGAGAGAGAAACATCAGTATGAGAGTGAAACATTGATCGGCTGCCTCCTCCACACCCCTACCAGGGATCGAGCCCGCAAGCCAGGCATGTGCTCCGACCAAAAATAGAACCAGGGGACCTTCCAGGGCACGAAATTATGCACAAGCCACTGAGTCACACCCACCTGGGCCAAATGACATCTTTTCTAATGTCATATTTATCTTCTATAATCCATGAAAAAACAAAATTGATAGAGTTGCAGTATAAATAAGTTCCTCAAATCTTTTTATTCCCCCACAAATCACAGGACAAAATTGTGAATGCTGAAGATGTAAGGAAATCCAAGAGTAAGGATACTTGTTAAAAATGATTCGCCTCTTGCCCCCTCGCTGAGAGGAACATTAGTGGTTATTCCTAGAAAAAAAAACCTGGAGTAAAGGAAGCAAAGTGATTTTGGCTTCATCACACTAGTTAGATTCTTACCTTGATACAGTGTTTATTGACATTGTCTAAACTTGCCTTTCTTACTCTTCCCAATTGTGAAAGATGCATCAATTTCTGTGGAGATTTTTATTTTCACTCTAGTTTTAAATATTACCCAAAACTACTCTTTATGGTTAACAAAGATTTTTTTTTTCCAGGAGAAAGATCACCAACATTCCTTGAACACCACACATCATGCTGATAAAATTCCTTTTCTTCAGTCACTGGGTATGCTCAGGTAAAGGATGGCCCTGTTCCCCCTACGTTGTTCTGTGCGATGATTGCCCCACAGAAATGAAGTCAAAGGCGGGTTATTGGCAGAACACCTTGTTCTCCTTCCATTTCTCTTAAATAAATTTCCCAACCACCAAACCTTGCTCCAGTTTTCACTGGTAGAAAACCTTCTAAGAGACCTTTTCTATTTACTCTTAGAAATACTGAAATCTCTCAGTAGCATTAAAATAAAGCCCTCCGTCAATCAATGTCACCTCTTATTCTTTCTGTATCATCTCTGACTAAGGGTACCTGCATTTCCTGGCAGCTCTTCTCCAGGAGTTTCCTTCCCTCTTAACCTGGCTCTGCAGATTTCAGATCTTAGTTGGTTGCCCGGAAAGTATAATCCCTGAATATTTTCTTCATGAACGTCTTTTTGTCCTTTAAGTTGACAGTATCACCCACCTGGCAGCCCACCTTCTTGTTTGTTTTTGTGTTGTTGTTTTTTCAAATCTAGGTATGAGGGCTTAAGACATTTTTACTTGAATATCTTGACTCTATTGGTACCTTCATCCACTTCAAAATGTTTGTTTTATGAATACTGAAAGTGGAGATAAGAATTTACAGAAAACGAAGGACACATTTGGCTTCTGTCCAATATATAGACATTTGACAGATGAGAAAGGAAATCTGATTTACTTACCAGTTCTTTTCTTTTCTTTTTCCCTAGTCCTCCTAAAACTCCAGTACAAGGTGTGCCTCAAATCAGAATAGAACTTGAGCCGGACGACAATGATGATTACTGGAGGAGCAAGGGAACAGAAACTACATTGTAACTTGTTTGTCTTTCCTCAAACTAACAGATTTTGTTGTTCACGGTCTTGTTTTTTTTTCGTCTGGTTGTTTATTTTTAATTCTTGTTTTGTTTTGGGTTTTGGTCATTGGCCAAATAGTACAGTGCTCTCTCTGCTTCTCCCTAGCGTAAGGTAAAACTAAGACAGTAGTGCACCATTCCTGAAAAACAGCACCCGAAGAGTCCCCTTTTCGTTATACGCTCAGATGTATCCTCTGACAACCAAATTCCTCCATCATGCAAGACACGCACAGACCCGGTCCTTTTCCTTTCTTAACCAGAGGTCAAAAGTATTAAGGATTTTATAACACCTTTTATTCAAATACTGAAGGAACTTACCACTTGAGCTTTGGAGCTGTGCTTACTGGCTTGTCTTTCTGTCTGGCAGAACAAACCTTGATCTCCAGACAGAGTTTCCTCTCGCTTACGGAGCTCTCCAGAACTGGAAAAGTGCTGCTATTCTAATTTGCTCTTGCTTAGGAACCCTAATCCTAGAATTCTCAAAAGAAGAAAAACTAAAGGTACTTTATTCCCTGTAGCAAAACTACAGGGAATAAATCATTGTAGCAAGTGCTGGAATGTCCCTTTTTCCTATGCAACTTTTTTTAACCCTCTAATGAACTTATCTGTTGAGTACATTTGAAGAATATTTTTCTTCCTAGATTTTGTTGTTTAAATTATGGGGCCTAACCTGCAACTTATTTTTTTTGTCAATTTTTTAAAGTTTTTTTAATTACTGTAAAATAATGAATTTTTTCCTGCAGCAGGAAACCTAGTTTTGAGTAGTTCTACCTCTTATTTGTAGCTGCCAGGCTTTCTGTAAAAATTGTATTGTATATAATGTGATTTTTACACACATATACACACTCATACACACACACACATACACACACACACACACACACAAATACACAATCGTTAAGGTAAGCCAGAGGGCTAGATCAGAGGAAAAACACCATGTTTCTAAGCATCGATTTTCCCCTTTCCTTAAAAGAAATTTATCTGTTCTGCGAAGGAGAATGGGGGAGAAGGGAGAAGCTCCTATGTTATGGGAATAACTGATGCTTTGATAACAGTACTATCCAGGCACAGATGCTAATTGTATTACCATGTCCATGTCCTATGCAGTATTGTTAGATTTTGTTTTTTCACTTTGAAATATTTGTGTGTTTGTGTATATACTCTGTGTGTGGCTGGTGCATATATGTGCAAAGTCATGGACAGAGTGATGGTATGCGAAGGGCAAAGTTACCCAGCCTCTTGTGTCAGTTGTCATAAAACCCAAACCATATATGAAAAATCCATCGGAGGTCTAAGAGACTTACGGTCATGTAAATGAGGGTGAATATATTTTATTATTCAGATATTAGTAACCATCACTGATACAGTAGCCCATAATTACAATACAAAATTCATAGAAATATCAATAGACCATTTGCACATTTATAAAGTGTTTATGGCATGACAAATAGATCTGCAGAGGTGTATGTGTATACATTGTAATAAGACACACATTTTTTAGGATGGAAAGGCAATTCCTTGTGATTGGGAAGTTTAGAATACATACATGTGTATGTGTATGTGTATATTTCAAAGTACCATTTTGAAAATTAGAAAAAAGAAAATCTTTATTAATTAAATTACCATGTTATTTTAATATAATGCTTTTAATAAGTTGAATTATGTATTATGAATCTGCATTAAAAATGTTAAAATGTTGAATCCCTATTTTGGGGTCATATGGTCACGTTTTGCGGTGCATCTTAAGTAAAATAGATTGTCAGAAGAGTTCAGAAACAGAACGAAGCCACCTATTTTGGTTTCATAATATATACGTAGTGACTCCTACTTATTTTTATATTAATTAAATTATAATACTGCCCTCTTAAAATTCTGATTACAAAAAATTTATTCTGAATTAGCTGTTTCTTTTATAGTATCAGATAATCTTAAAACCTTCAATTTTATACAAATTAGATATAAATGACCTGCAGTTTTTTCATTCAAATGAAAGTGGCAAATTACTTGTTATTTATTAAAACCTCACATGCTAAATTTTGGCTTGTATTTACAACTATTCTTAAAATGATTACTCTATATTATATAGTTTTTTCATTAAACTAAGATAAAATTAGAAGCTTTCCCCCTTTTTTTTAACTGTTAGAAGCACCAATAAAATGTTTGAAAGCCATGCATAATATATTCAGCCTAACCTAAAAGCTTGTCAAATTAATGACATTTTTGTTCATTTTTATAAATTCTAGCTATAATAATTTATTTTTCTGATCATGAATCAAGTATTTGAGGATTCATGCCCCTTTCCATCCCTTTAAAAAAAACTCCTAAGACAACTTAATTCAGCCTTTGAGTAGATCTAAAAGTTATCTGCACCTCTGTGTGTGATGAATGTTCAATGACTGGTTGAAACTTACAATATGAATGTGGAACAATACGTTATGTTTGCTCAAAGGATCATAGGCATCAAACCTTTTCAATATTTTGGGACCCAGAGATGTATTTAAAAAATCATAACTTTCAGAGGAATAGAAATAGTTACCCAACAAACAAACCCTGAGGTCCTCACAGAGCCTCCAAATTATCTCTATCTCAATTGAATTTACTCATTATTTAAGAACTAACCAGATTGTGTGGTTTTGTTTCTTTGTCAACTGGACACACAGAATACACTGGTAAAATTTTACAAAGTGTTTCTCCCTGATGTGAATATGGACAAAAAAAGATGTAAGTTGTTAGAAGTAAGGAAGGAAGTAACTAAGTGTACACTCAGAATTGTTAACCGGAGCGCTTGGCTGTACACACTTATTGTTGGAAGGAAAGATCACTAGGCCTAGAGTCTGCCTTATGGAAACAAAAGGTCTCTGGCTTTGCATTTGAAAGAAAATATCTTGGAGGCACCGTTTTCCATGATGAAAGTCACTCTTCTCTACTATGTGAAACCAGGACTTGGAACCCTAATTATTTTGTGTGCCATCGGCAGTAGTGTTCCTGATTGTTCTTCCAGTCAAGCTGTGGAATGGGGTTAGGGAGGTCGATGCTTAAAGAAGTAGGGAAAAGGCCTCTCTAATCAGCCCCCTAACCTCAAAGAATGGGGGTGGGGGGGGGTAGTAATTGTCTGCCTCAGTAATTCAGGTGTGTAGTTCTATATGTTTTATGCACATGCACCAGTACACACAGAGTAAATCTTTTATCAGCTCTATATCAATGTTTAATACAGAGAACGTTTGTCTTCCGAGTTTTGGTTCTTTTTTTGTTTGTTTTGTTTTTAACTGTGTTAAAGTACTTGAATTGTATTGACTGCTGACTATCTTTAAAAAACAAAACAATTTGAGTTGTATTACAGAGGTTGACATTGTTCAGGGATGGGACAAAGCTTCCTTCAATCCTTTCATACCACTTAACGATTTTGGTGCAGGACTTGAGATTTTCTTATTTATTTCTTATTTCACATCTGCTCTTCACAGCATGAGCATGCAGCCCAGTGGCACCAAGGGGCTGAATACAATCAAATGATAGTTTGTGGCCCTTGACCATCTGAAGGGCTGTGGGAGTTTGGAGATGATGATTTCATTGAGCTTCACTGCAGCCTGAAATATGGTTTTGTGATATAGGCAAACACCAAGTTGTGTTTGGGCAAGATATTTGCATATGTCCTATTTTTGGCTCATTTCTTTGTGTTCTGTGGGTACATACAAAAAATTCTGAATTATATTTCCTAGGCAAATATTGCAACTCAGGGCTAATGTCATCCAGTAAAACTTTTAGAGCCAGAAGTAACTTTGTCCCATTCCTACAATGTGAAAAGCGTGAATAGTTGCCTCTTTTTAGCCATTTTCATGGCTGGTACATATTCATACACATTACTTTTCAGAATCAATACGCACTTTCAGATATTCTTATTTTTATTCTCTTAAGTCTTTATTAACTTTGGAGAAATGATGCATCTTTTTATTTCAAATGAAGTAGATCAACATGGTGGAACAAAATGATAAAGAACAGAAAACATTTCAATATATTACTAATAATTTTTTCCAATATAAAACCTAAAATTCCTATAACATTATAGTATTTTACAGTTTTATGAAGCTTTCTATTGTGACTTTTATGGAATTAAGAGATGAAGAAGATGAGATATTTTAGCATTTATATTTTTCAAAATTAAATGTATACTTAAAATAAAGTAACTTTATGCACTTGGGAGTGTTAAGTGCTTCTGTTCAACCCTTTAAATAATTATTGCATGCCTATTACGTTGTTCCCAGAAAAGGGACCTGGCCTTAGTGTGGGTCTACCTCGGGCTGGTTGGTAGTGTGTGGGTTCTTGACTTCTTGCAGGAAAGATTTCACAATACATGTCTCGGTGATTTTTAGAGGATGTTTATTAAGGCAGGGTACAGTAAAACAAGGAAGGGCTTTGGATAGTGGAAGCAACAGGAGAACCTAAGCAGGGCAGCCTTGCCTCTCTGGAAATGTTACAGGAAAGATGAGCCTAGTCAGGTCGGCAAACTCATTAGTCAACAGAGCCAAATATCAACAGTACAACGATTGAAATTTCTTTTGAGAGCCAAATTTTTTAAACTTAAACTATATAGGTAGGTACATTGTTATTAACTTAATTAGGGTACTCCTAAGGCTTAGGAAGAGCCACACTCAGTGGGCCAAAGAGCCGCATGTGGCTCGCGAGCCGTAATTTGCCGACCACGGATAGGCTAGTCTGCTTTTGCTCACTAGGAAGTCAGAGAAAAGGGGGCTTTGGAGACAACTTCACAGTTAGCCCTGGACGAATTCCCACAGCCCAGGGCTGCCCAGTTTGCAAGCTGGTGAGGTCCCTTAGAGCAGCGGTTCTCAACCTGTGGGTCGCGACCCCTTTGGGGGTCGAACGACCCTTTTACAGGGGTCAGCAGGGGCTCATTAGTTAATGCAGCTGGTCCTGAGGTCAGCCTAGGAGTCTCTTGTCTGGTTTTGCTGCTTTTCTGGGCCTGGAGCTCAGCGACTGAAGCCTAGATGTCATCTCTAGGGAGGAAAGGTCAGGGCGTCCACACCACTTGACCAGCAACATGACAGATCAGGGAGGAAAGCTCGCTCTCCAGCTTTGGCCCCTGCCAGGCACTCAGGGCCTTGTACCTGGCTGTACAAGTGTTTTGTTTTTGTTTAGGTATATGTCTCAGTTTCCCTATTCTACTTGCCAAGGAATTTTCCTAGCTTCATACTAACCTGCCTCAGTTTTACTCCTGGGGGCTGTGGGGAATACAGAGATGAATAAATCAGAATCCTTGACCCCAGATTGCCTTTAACCACTCCAGGCAGGAGGATTAAACTGTTCAATTCCTCAAAGGATTGAGTTGCCAGCTAAATGATAGCATAGGTTGATTCGCTTATCTGACTGCATTACCTTTCTTTAGTAAAACCTCTTATATAGTTTCAGTCACTCAAATCAAGGAGGCTAGCCATTATATTTCTTTGTATCAAGTTTTGAAAATGGTAGGTACCAATTTATGTTATGATGAGAGCTCTCTAAAAAAAAGTCCCAATTTGCAGGTTTTTCCAATTGAAAGCATCCATTGTCTGGCTGTTGACAGTAGGACCTATTAATCTCAACGGCAAGTCAAATCAATCAGCCTTTTATGGTTTCACCAAAGACAAAGATCAAGATGCAGAAAATTCACTCCCTGAGTACTTTAAAACAGTAAAAATCCTTCCTTGCTGGAGGCAGTAAACCAACAAAGGATAAGACCCCTTATGAACTCAGACTCCTCATGACCAACTTCCCTGGGAGCTGGCATGGTCTGGCAAAATGGCACAAAGATACAGTGGGGCCTTAACGAGTTTTTTGAGATACCAGCTGTCTCTTGGCCGATATTTTGCATTGAGTTGATAGAGTAATTTGAGTTAATGAGCTCCTTAACGAGCTCGGTCTGGGAACGAATTAAACGCGTAAGTCAAGGCCCCACTGTACCCGTATACTGGTTACAGGTACGAGTCAGTCGCACGCCTGAGGCCAATCCCTATGCTCCCCTTTCACGGGATACAGCTGCCAGGAATCCTCAGGGTATTGGACTGCCCACCAGCTGCACCTGGGTAAGTGCACCTCCAGGTGGTGGAGACCAGAGAGAAATATTTTAGCCAAACTCTCCGGATGTAGAACCTGAAGAAAGCAAAAAGAGCATCCGGTTTTTACACAGACCCACAGCAAAGTGCCCACAGCTCTTCAGTTTGCAGGGGGCTGGCCTGGGCAACAGGTTTATAGGATTGATGCCTGTGAACTCCCCAGTGAACCATCTTTCTAGGAACTCAAAGCACTAACTGCCAAAACAGAGACAAGGAAAGGAAACAAAGGAAGGCACAACCAAATGAGGGTTCCCCCACCCAGGAAAAATCCCTGTGAGCTGCTGTCTCCAGGGGACTTCTCACAGCATGAAAAGCCCCTTCTGAGGGGAGAAGTATTCCTTCTCAAGCCGTTGCAAGTTCAAGCCGCTCACCTCCCGGGCAGCCTTCCACAGGTGAAGAAGGTCTCCTCGAGGGGAGGAAATCCCTCCTATGGTAGCAAACTCTGCGTGGTTCACCTCCCAGGCAGCCTGGCCCAGGTGAGGGGGGTTTCTTCCTGAGGAGAGTCCCTCCCACTGTGGCAACTCCATATAGGAGGCCAGTGGGACACCCCTCCCGAGGCTATTGTTCCCCCAGGGAAAATCCCTCCCAATTTCAGGGAAAGGCTCCAACTTCAACCCAAAGGAGGGAGGTCTGAACCCAGGAAGGCTCCAGGGTCAAGAGGCGTGGTCTGCGGAAGCAGTGGATGCAAACACATCTCTGTAGATACCATCCCTGGTTCCAGGAGACGTCAGTCCATCAAGGTGAGTACGCTTCAGGTTCCTAACTTCAAAGTAAAAGGCCAAATGAGAGGCAACAAAAGTTCATTTGAGATCCAAATGAAGAACGACCCAGAAAGCACCGATTCAGGCAGAACCCAAACAGTGTTAAATTAGGAGGTGAAGGCAAGAAGTATTTATGAGCAAGGGAAGGGGAACCATTACAGAAAGAGAAGAAAGGAATTGCAATAGGTACAGTTAAGCTAACGTAGTGATGCTAATTTTAAAGAATGCCTAGAATTTTCAGCCTGGTAATCAGAATGTCTGCTTTCCTGTTACCTTGGCAAGCAGTTGCTTGGAATACAGTGTTGCTTTAGGCCCAGAGCAAAGGTTATATTGCCCGGTTTTAACATCCCAAAGGTTTGAGGAGCAAGACATGCAAGGCAGTTCCTCTGCGATGGCAGCTCAAACTCCACTTTGAAGTGGCTCCATTTATATTCTTTTTCCCAATACTGTATATGTTGATGTTTATATTGAATTACTTCTCAAAGCAAAAAAAAAAACTGCTAAGCAAAGCAGCACTTATTAAAAAATAAGTATTCGCCCAGCTGGTGTAGCTTAGTTGGTTGAGCGTCTTTGCATCATCCCATGCACCAGGAGGATGTCTGTTCCATTCCCAGTCAGGGCACATGCCTGGGGTTGGGGCTCCATCCCCAGTGCGAGTTGTGCAGGAGGCATCAATCAATGTTTCTCTCTCATCTGTGTTTTCTATCTCTCTCTCTTTCTGAAATCAATAAGACATATTATTTTTAAAAAGTATTCAGCCATGGTCGGTGTTGCTCAGTGGTTAGAGTGTCAGTCCTAGGACCAAAGGGTTGCATGTTCGATTCCTGATCAAGGACACATACATGGGTTGCCGGTTCCTCCCTGCCCCTGGTCAGAGTATGTGTGGAAGGCAACCAATAGATATGGCTCTCTCACATTGATGTGTGAGTGTCTCCCTCCCCCCGCCCATCCCTTCTTCCACTCTCTCTCTGAAAAAGCAGTCATCCTATCTAATAATAGACAAACATGGTAATTAACCGTGCCTCTGATATGCTTCCCATTGGCTAATCAGGGAGATATGCAAATTAACTGCCAACCAAGATGGCGGCTGGCAGCCACGCAGCTGAAGCGAACAGGAGGCTTGCTTGCTCCAGTGATGGAGGAAGCCAAGGTTCCCCGCCTGCCGCTGCCGGCCTCTGAGCTGCACTCTAAGAAACAATGTTGCAATTATAGAAGCTAAACAAACCCCAGAAACCTGCTTTCAGTCAGCCGAGCTTCAGAGCTAGAGCTGCAACAGTGTTTCAATTATAGAAGCCAAACAAACCCAGATACCTGCTTTCAGCAGCCGAGGTCTCAGAGCTGGAGCCAAGCCTCAGAGCTAAAGCTGGCTCTCAGTTCCAGAGACAGCCATAGAAGGTAAATAAATCCCAGAATAAAAAGAAAAAGAAAAAAGGGAGAGGTTGGGAGCTTCAGTCACCCGCCAGCATGAAAACGGCCCTCAGCCCCTCACCCAGACTGGCCAGGAACCCCAGTGAGAACCCCCACCCTGAAGGGGGTGTGACCAGCTGAAAACAGCCATCATCCCCTCACCCAGGCTGGCCAGGCACCCAAGCAGGACCTCCACCCTGATCCAGGACACCCTTCAGGGCAAATCAGCCGGCCCCCACCCATGCACCAGGCCTCAATCCTATATAGTAAAAGGGTAATATGCAAACTGACCCTAACAGCAGAAAGACTGGGAATGATTGGTCACTATGACACACACTGACCACCAGGGGGCAGATGCTCAATGCAGGAGCTGCCCCCTGGTGGTCAGGACGCTCTCACATGGGAGGAGCTCTGCTCAGCCACAAGCCAGGCTGACGGCTTCCAGTACAGCAGTGGTGGTGGGAGCCTCTCCTGCCTCCTCAGCAGCACTAAGGATGTCCGACTGCAGTTTAAGCTTGCTCCCCGCTGGCAAGTGGACATCCCCCGAGGGCTGCCGGGCTGCCAGAGGGATGTCTGATTGCCAGCTTAGGCCTAACCCCCCGGGGAGCGGGCCTAAGCCAGCAGGTGGTCATCCCCTGAGGAGTCCCAGACTGCGAGAGGACACAGGCCGGGCTGAGGGACCCCCCTCCCCCCCCGAGTGCACAAATTTTTGTGCACCAGGCCTCTAGTATATAATAAAAGGCTAATATGCAAATAGACCAAATGGCAGAACAACTAGAACAACCAAACAACTGAACAACTGGTCACCATGATGCGTGCTGACCACCAGGGGGCATGCGTAGAACATGGTGAGCATCGGCCACGATGGGATGGTAGAGCAGGGGCACCAGACCATGGTGAGGAACCAGTTGCTATCATCGGGGCAAGCCTCTGGTGGTTACTGAAAATTCTTTGCTTCGGTGCACTGCGGTCCCACCTGGTGCTCACACCCGCTGCTGGTGCCTAGCACTGGCCCCAATTGCTCAGTGCTATCAGCAGGTGCGAGCGGCAGCTGCCAACCCCAATCGCCCTTCAGGGCTTCTCCACCTCCCCCTGCTCCTGAGGGGAGATTAAGGCCGGCAGCCACTGCTCGCACCAGCTGCCAGTGACAGCCCCACTCGCACCGGTTGCTGGTGTCCAGCACCGGTCCCAATCACTTGGCACCATCAATGGGTGCGAGTGGTGACGGCCAGCCCTGATCGCCCCTAAGGGCTTCTCCACCTCCCCCTGCTCCTGAGGGGCAATTGGGGTAGCAGCTGCCACTCACACCTGCTGACTGCACTAGCTCCATTCACATTCACTGCTGGCACTGGCCCCAATCGCTCTGCACCTTCAGTGGGTGCAAGCGGGGCTGGCGCCATCAGCACATGGGAGTGGCGGCAGTAGGAGTGGGGCTGCCAGCAGACAGTGGCCTGGGGGCCTGCGGGAGGAGGGCTGGGCAGGGCACAGAGAATGGGCCAAGACCTGCCCCTGTGCCTACCGCGGCCTCACAGCCCACAGTTCCTTTCAAGGTGCACGAATTCGTGCACTGGGCCCCTAGTAGGAAATATATCTTCAGGTGAGGATTAACAACAACAACAATCTTTCTATATATAAAAGCCTAAGTGACCATTCGGCCGTCCAACCAGTACCTATGATGCACAATGACCACCAGGGGGCTGACAATGAAGGAGATGCTGAACAACAGCAACTTTGCAAAGTGCCCTCTCACACTCGGAGACCCCTTGGGGGATGTTGGACTGCTGGTTTTGGCCCGATCCCCACAGGCCAGGCTGAGGGACCCCACCTGCCAGAGGGATCCCGCTCACTCTGCAGACACCCTTTGAGCCCTGGCACCAACCCAGATGCGGCCAGCCAGGGAGGGACTGCAGGAGGTTGGCTCCAGGGTATGTCTGGCCCATCTCACCCAGTCCCATCCTGCCAGCCACCTTCTAATTAATTTCCTTTCAATGTGCATGAATCCGTGCACCGGGCCTCTAGTAATAGTAAATATTCAAATGAGCAAGATCCGGGAATGTACACCACAGATGACACCTGACATAAGCTTCCTGTTGGACCTACCCAGGACTGCATGTGATATGTACAGCTCCAGGAAATTTCCATTCATCCCTAAGCTATAATTAGAGAGTATGGATGTGATGGGGGCAGCAAATAGAAGGGATGAGAAAGAACCACCGATAGCAATAAAAGGTTACATTGAAGTGGAAAAAAAAGAGATAGTAAGGCAGGGACAATGGCCAAAATGATCTTTCAATCTGGAAATGTAAATAGAGGCAAGAACTCTGAGAATCATGATAGCGGTGCTAGTAGTGGATTTAACAAGGGGTAGGGGATGGTGTTTGATAGTATCACTGAACTGGAAGAAGTAGCAGAAGACAGTCAGAATCAATCATCACATGAGAGAATTTGATTAATTTTTCCACAGAGAATTCATCAAGTATTGCCATGCGCAACAATAACTGAGTTAAGCAATTAGGGTCTAATTCTCTATAGCATATTATAAAAAGGAAATATGCACCTCAGCAATTCTTCATTATGCTATCTATCCTGCCAGAGAACATGGAAGTAAAACTCAGAAACCTTGAACTCCAAAACCAGCTGTCTCAAGGTCTAGGCATCCCAGCTTGAGCACCATAGTTCAGGGAGAAGAACCCAAATTGTCACTCAGAATCCATTTTATTCAAAATGCTTGAATTTGTTAGTCTCGGCCATCTATTGATTTCTCAAAACATAGGAGATGAGAAACAACAAAGAAAATTGATAGGAAAGCTGAGTTAGTAAGAATAATAGTTTAGTCCTGATAGGAAGAGAGAAGGTATGTGTGTGTGTGTGTGTGTGTGTGTGTCTATATATATCTATCTATATATCTATATCTATATCTATATCTATATCTATCTCTATCTCTATCTATATCTATATCTATATCTATATCTATATCTATATCTATATCTATATAGATATAGATATAGATATATAGTATAAAACATACTTAAGAAGTTAAGAATAAGGCTATTTAGTATGGAAGCAAGGATACCACAACAGGTCTTAAAAGTAAAATGTATTGATTTTATAGTAATTGAAATCTATTGATTAAATGTCTCAAAACTAAAGAGTATTGAGGCTAATGCTCAAAATGGTAATATGGGGACACCAGAAAATATTGCACTATGTTCTATTTTTGTTCATTCATCAATTTATAAGAGTTGAATGGGGTTGTTGCTGGAGAACCAAGAATGAGACCTGATTCCTAACTTCAAGTACCTGACAGTCAAGGGGGAAAGAAGTACCTGCAGACAGAGCTGTGAAATAAAAACTTAGTGCTATGAACAAACATGTGGCAGGTACAGTGGAGGCCCGCACGAGGAAGCTGTCCATTCCTCTTGAGTTTGAGAGGCCAAATTGTCAGGGAAAGCTTCTAAGGCTTTCAGTTTGGGTGAAAAGAAAAAAAATGTTTGCCAGACAAATGGTGTCTGGAGAGGAATTAAGAAAATAGATAAAGACATTTAAAATCTGGGAGGGGTAAAATAGAATGGTGCAGGACAGAGAATTCCCATGCATTTGTTTCATCATTATTGGACCTACTATGTCCCTGACTCTTTTCTAGGTCAAAGCTAATAGATACAGCTTCTTAAATGGGTGGTTGCCAGAGGGAGGGGGGTGGCAGGATGGGTGAAAAAGGTGAAGTGGAATAAGAGGCACAACATTTCAATTATAAAATAAGTCACAGGGATGAGGGTATTAGCACAGGGAACATAGTCGTGTTGTAATAACTTTGTACAGTGACAGGTGGCTGCTAGATTTCTCAGTGATCACTTTGTAAGGTGGTAAGTGTTATGTAAGGGATGGCGGTTGGACTGGTTCAGAGCTGGGCATTGCCAAGTGGGTACATTGGGTGGACAATAGAGCGTCTGGACACTTCAGGCCCCTGGATTTTCTCACATATAGGGTGTCCCCACATGTTATACACACACTCTGATTAATATAAAGGCAGTGTTCATTAAAATACATTTCATTTTCAAAATTGAGCTGTCAGCTGTTAAAATGTGTATTCATTTTTGGGGAACACCTTGTATTTCTGCCTGACTCTTAGAATTTTTCATGCCTTTTTCCCCCTTCCTCAAACAAGTAGATATCAGTGCTTCGTTAGTACTCCCTCTCTTTCTGTGCCTTCTCAGATGTTTTTGTGAGCTCTTCTTCCTCTTCTTCTTAGTAATAATATTTGGATTACTGTTCTCCAGGATTCTGCCTGAGGCCTGATTCCTACCTTTTATGTTATATCAGGGCAATCAGACCCATTCCCCTGGCATCAAATAGCATTTGTAAGCTAATAGCTACTAAATCTGCACATTCAGTCAAGAGCCCTCCCCTGAACTTATATATGCAACTGATTTCAGAATATTTGGCCTTAAACAACACATTGTTACATCCAAATTAAACTCATTCACCTACCCCATCAGAACACTATCTCATATTCCTTATGTCAACAAGCGATGCATCAGTCACATAGTTGCTCAAGCCAGAGGCCTAAATGTCAGTCTCTATTCCCACCTCTGCCTCTTTCACTCATTCAATGAATCACTAGTTCGATTCTACACTACCTCCTTAGTGGACATAAATAATTAACTTTTTATAAGTGTCTTGGTCTAGATGGCCTTCACCTTCATCCTGGATTACTCACTAGCCTCTGCCCCTAGGTTTGCCTGTTGAAATATATTCTCCCTCCCCTACCATAAAGACTATTTTTTTAAAGTAACTTCTGTACAAACTGTTAAACTAAGACTTGTTAGTACGACTTCATTAAAATGATTGTACAGTGGGGCCTTGACTTACGAGTTTAATTCGTTCAGAGACCAAGCTCGTTAAGGAGCTCATTAACTCAAATTACTCTATCAACTCAATGCAAAAAATCGGCCGAGAGACAGCTAGTATCTCAAAAAACTCGTTAGTTGGGACACACGTAAGTCAAGGCCCCACTGTATAGGAATAAAAAAAGTATGGAATGTGACACAAGTGGACCAGAGACTCCCACAAAATCCTAATGATGATAGGTAAACGCAAGTTTGGATGATGAGCTGCAGCCTGAACACATATGAAGGAGGATGCAGTTAAGGCCATAGATCAAGCATGTCAAACTCAAAGGCTAACATGGGCCAAATAAACAAGGTTTCAGTTTATGTGGGCCACAAAAAAACAAAAGCTTCAATTTTCATAGAAACGTAGGTTTATTTCGATAAAGACATGCTGAATACAAAGGGCTGAAATAAATGAGTAATCGTTAACATAAAATAATAGAACATTTTAATAAAAAAATAATATTTTTTCTTTAACATTAACTTACCAGTACCAGATACTGAATAATTGCACAAATTAATAAGTGTAACACAAGTAAACCTATTTTTCTTGTTCTCCGAAAGTGAAATATTTCCTGTTGCGCACATCAAACAAGTCAGTACAAGACTAATGACATGACAATCGGCTGCTAAAATATTCGCTGCTAGTATTAGTGGAGAGAAATGGTGCGCCTGTGTGTAAGGCGTATAAGGGAAATGAATGCAACACGATTATAGTAATCAGTCATTAGTGCATGTTGTAGTTTGTTATTAATAATTATGTATAACAGAATACTGTAAAAATTAAGTTACAAAGTTTTTATTAAAACTTTTCTTACATACCGTTATATTGGCTGGGCCGCAAAAATATTTGTTGTGGGCTGCATGCGGCCCGTGGGCCGCGAGTTTGATATGCTTGCAATGGCCAGGAGAATCTCAGTTACATTCAGATTAAGATTTTGCAAGTAGCACCAAGAATGGGAATGGGAAGTGGAGCTGGCTGAGAGTGGAGATTAATAGGATGAGTGTGTATATAGAACCCCCTTCCGCCTCTGCGTGTCAATTAGCCTAATGGCAAGCCCTTATCCTTAAGTAAAAAAATTAGAGTTCTGGCAGGCCAGTGTGGCTCAATGGTTGAGCATTTACCTATCAACCAGGAGGTCATATTTGATTTCTGGTCAGGGCACATGCCCAGGTTGCAGGCTCAATCAGTAGGGGCAGCCAGTTAATAATTCTCTCTCATCATTGATGTTTCTATCTCTCCCTTTCCCTTCTTCTCTCTGAAAACAATTAAAAAACCATATTTAGAACCATATTTAGAATTCTTTTCTAAGATAATTGAAAAAATTGCCTTGGGGGAAATTGGGAACGCTGTTTTTTTAAAAAACAGTTAATATAACATTAATGAATAATTATCTTGCTGTACACTCAGGCCTTAAAGTCAACAACTCACTCACAGACACAAAACACCCTGTCGAATACTTTTCTCTCATTCTAAAATGTGAAGATGTGTATGCAGAATAAGAATCACAAAACATTTGAAGAAATCCTTTAAGCACTACTGAGAAAGACTGACAGTAATAGAAAAAATCAACTTTCTGAAAATAAGTATTTCAAAGAGTAGAAGATAACTTTTTAAGAAACCATTCTAAATTGCTTTATACTTAGAAAAACACTACCTATATAAAATTGGAATAAAAGCATAGAGAACAGTCAAAGAATGAAAGAGAACACTTGGATATTAAAAATATTAGTTCCATTTTTAAAAATTTAAGAATATTTGGAAGGTTATAAAATATCCCAAAATATAGAATCAAAAGAAAAGAGAAAAATATGTAAGAAAAGATAAAGGGTATCAACCTATAAAATAATAAAGAATTTTTTTTTTCAGAAACGAAGGCAGATGCACACCTTCATATAAAAATCTGAATGCCTAGAACAGTGATGGCGAACCTATGACACGTGTGTCAGAGGTGACACGCAAACTCATTTTTTTGGTTGATTTTTCTTTGTTAAATGGCATTTCAATATATAAAATAAATATCAAAAATATAAGTCTTTGTTTTACTATGGTTGCAAATATCAAAAAATTTCTATATGTGACATGGCACCAGAGTTAAGTTAGGGTTTTTCAAAATGCTGACACGCCGAGCTCAAAAAGTTCGCCATCACTGGCCTAGAACAACAGACAATTTAAAAATATATATACATAGCATTGTGGAATATCAGATAACCAAGAATAAAAATATATGAAAGTGGTCCAGAAAAAGAGATCACATACAGAAAAATAAAAACCAAGATGGTGACAGTCTTTTCAAGCAAAATTGTGTAATATCTTAAAAGTTTTAGGGGAACATAATTTTAAACCTAAAATTCTAAATCCAACCTATAAATCAAGTGTAAGGCAAAACAAAGTATTTATAAATAATCAAATTCCAAACAGTGTATTTTATACTCACCTGTTTTTAGGAAATCACTCAAGAATATACCTTACTGAGAAATTACACTGAGACCAAGAGTCAACAAAAAAAAACAGTTGACTCAATCTTGTTGAACAGTAAGTCCCAGAATGATAGGTGTGCATCAGGTCTAGAGGAAAACCAAAGGATAAAGGGCTTTGGAAAAGCACATAGAAAAAGTAAACCATTAAATGCATAAAACAACCCAAAACTTGGAAAACTTGAGTATAAGATAAAGGTATTGAAAAAAAAGAGCAATTAGAAAATTCTGGAAAAATAAAAGTTGCACAAGAAAGTCATAGTTCAAATATTAAGAAATCAGTTCAATTTTGAGTAGAAGTTAGCCAACTTTAAGGAAAAGAATGTATTAGACTCCAAAAAATAAGAATCTGGAATATATTGGGGATATGGTGAAAAAGGCTTATGTTTATGTTTATGAGCAATAAATAATCCAAATATATAGTAGACACATTTTTAGCTACTTATGAAATATAAAGAAACAGAATTTGCTAATCTCCTTTAAGTGGCTTAGGCATAATTATTTTGGATTTGTAATTATCATCCAATTCTTGGTTCTACTAGAATATTAACACAGCCATCATAATGGAAACACTATTTATTGGTTTCAACATTCAGAAGCAACCCATAGACATAACACAGAACCTTAAAAATTGTTACGGAACCAAATACAAATGAGATTACTCTTGACAATGTAAAAGGCAGCTAACAGAATGTTGGGACGTAGAAGTGAGAGGGAGAGATGGAGCGAAGCGTGGGAGTTGTATCAGTCAGCATGTGTTTGGAAGAACTGAGTTTCAATTTTGGATGAAATAGGCTGGGCTAGACAGCTTCTGGCTTTTGTTCAGTGTGTAGATGCTGTCAGAGCTGGCCTTTCTGAGATCCTGTTGGCTCTTCCATTCATGTTCACAAGATAGCGATTACACTTTCAGTCATATTAAAGCATGAAGAAGTGGGTAGACAGGCAAAGCTTTTCTTCTTAGCTAGGGCTGGCCTTTATATTTGGGGTAGGATGTCTGCCCAGTAGACTTCCCCTTATGTCTCATTGGGTAAATCTGAATTACAAACCTACACTTAGATCAATCACTGCCTGAAGAGAATTTGATTAGTATTTGGGGAGGTTAGACTGGGGGGGTGGTCTATCTTTTCTTTTTTTTTTTTAAACATATTTTTATTGATTTAAGAGAGGAAGGGAGAAGGAAAGAGAGGTAGGAACATCAATGATGAGAGAGAATCATTGATGGGCTGCCTTCTGCATGCCTCTCCACTGGGGATCAAACCTACAACCCAGGCATATGCCTTGGAATCAAGCCCTGACCTCCTGGTTTATTAGTCGATCCTCAAACACTAAGCCATACCAGTCAGGCAGGGGTTTATCTTTTCTGAGCTTAAGGTATCTCAGTCTACTACCTGAACTAATCAGAGGTGGTGTGAGGGGATGAGAAGATGGGAGTTTGGAAGGAAATACCACAGTAATATGTTCTGTTTTGAAAACAACCATTCTCAAGTACCTGGAATACTGCTGATTTCTTTCATCCTATTTAACTTGACCTTATGTGTCAGCCTGACCTGGTAAATATTCAGCTTAGTCAGGATATTTCAAACATTGACATTCAGTGGTAGAATTGTCAACAGTGTGCATTGGTTGAGCATTAGCAGTTGTGGAGCTTCAATTATTGATTAGGTTTCTCAACTGGCAGACACAATTGCTGACTTTGGGCAGAACTACAAGTAGCTATGAATTAGTGGATTAGTGACTATATATAAACTGTTTTTAAAGGATCAGCTTTTTGAAGGGTGAGACTGTGAGTAGAGACTATGATTGAAAACATGCTGAGTATAGATCAGTGATGGCAAACCTTTTGAGCTCAGTGTGTCAGCATTTTGAAAAACCCTAACTTAACTCTGGTGCCGTGTCACATATAGAAATTTTTTGATATTTGCAACCATAGTAAAACAAAGACTTATATTTTTGATATTTATTTTATATATTGAAATGCCATTTAACAAAGAAAAATCAACCAAAAAAATGAGTTTGCGTGTCACCTCTGACACGCGTGTCATAGGTTCGCCATCACTGGTATAGATGCTATGCTACATATCCTCATACTAAAAATGTAACTTAATACAAAATGTATCTTTTTATATAATGGTTCTAGAATAGCATGCAAGCTGACATCCTCATCATGAATACAAGTTAGGTTTAACATTTCAGTATCTTAATTACTTATTATCTGAGATGAGAGGCTTGAGACTTCCGTTAAGAAGCTGAAAAGAAAACAAAAACAAAAACGCTGTTGCAGAATGGTTATGTTGGGTTATTTAAGAATCTTTGTGAAGGATAGCACTAGCAGGCCACGTTTTCTTTGAGTGCAATGCTTAATAAAATATTTCAAACACTTGGAAGAGCTGGGGGTGTGGGTTAGTTATATGGAAAAAAGGAGAGTGCAATGGTTAAGAGTAAGCCTTAGGAGTCAGTTTTGAATTCCAGTATTGCAAAACCTTCTGAGTCTCAGGTTCCCTTCTGTACATAGAGGTAGTAACTGTATAGTATCTATTTCTCAGATTAGTTATAATGAGGAATGAGAAAATGCATATAAGATATTTAGTGCAGCACCTGTCAAAAATTATGTCTTTAATTCATATTTTAGCAATTCAAAATATATACTAATTTGATTATAGTCTGAGATAAATTTTATATTTTCATGATTGTTAAAAAGCAGCTCACAAGCAAATGAATATTTTTCTTAGTACTTTCATGGAGAACTTCTAAGCTACTTGAGAATTAATTGCGTTCAAATATTTAAAAGTACTTCAGAATGACTATGTCCATAGAAACAACTAATTTTAAAAATCCTCTATTTGTTAAAGTATATTTGAAAATCTCTAGTGGACTTTTTTTATTTAACAAATCACTTATATAATCTCACCGTGTGATAGGCAATGTTCTGAATTATCTTCATAACAACCCGCTGAGAGAGGTACTATTATTTCTCCCGTTTTATAAATGAAGAAACCAAGGGACAGGGAGGTTAAGTAACTTGTTTGTGGTAACTAGTGCTGTGGTGGCCTTCCCAGAAATTTTCTTTGGCCACAGAAAGTTGCTTCATCCAAGGTTATTCCCATCCTGTATTCAGTATCACTTACCTCCATTCAGGATATCTCTGAAAGGCCACTGCAGCTCCACAGCTCCCCATGGGGATCAGCTAGGGCCTCTGATACAACTACCTAACAGTCCAGTTATTCCTTTCACTCAGCCCTGCTCCCCTCACTCCCTCACAAGTGTTGATCCCCAGAGAACCTCCAATAAGCGTTGTTTGCTAGGAACCCACCTAAGACAACCATGCAGCTAATGAGAGCTGACCTGAGCTGTCTGGCTCCAGGATCTTACCCCTTAACCACTGAGCTACACCATCCTATCTAATAAAAGAGAAACATGGTAATTAGCGTACGACCACTAACCTTCCCATTGGCTAATCAGGGCGATATGCAAATTAACTGCCAGCCAAGATGGCGGCCGGCAGCCAGGCAGCTGGAAGCGAACATGAGGCTTGCTTGCTTCAGTGACAGAGGACTCCAACGTTCCCCGCCTGCCTTGCTGGCCTCTGAGCTGGCAGTTTGAAACATTGTAATAAATATAGAAGCTAAACAAAACCCCAGAAACCAGCTTTCAGCCGGCCGGCCGGGATCTCAGAGCTGGAGATGATACAGTGTTTCGATTAAAGAACTGAAACAAACCAGATACCTGCTTTCAGCAGCTGAGGCCTTGGCCCAGAATAAAAAAAAAAGAAAAAAAGGAGTGGTTGGGAGCTTCAGTCACCCACCAGCCTGAAAACAGCTCTCAGCCCCTCACCCAAACTGGCCAGGCACCCCAGTGGGGACCCCCACCCTGATCCAGGACACCCTTCAGGGCAAACCAGCCAGCCCCTACCCATGCACCAGGCCTCTATCCTATATAGTAAAAGGGTAATATGCCTCCCAGCACCGGGATCAGCGGAGCCTTGAGGCCTCCCGGCACCGGGATCAGCGTGACAGGGGGCAGCGCCCAAACCCCCTGATCAGCCATGCTCTGTGCCTGATAGGGGGGAGCTCCCCAACCCCCTGAGCACCCTGCGGCTCTGTGTATGATAGGGTGCGGCGCACCAACCTCCCCCTCCCCCCCACGGGCCCTGCTCTGTGTGTGACGGGGTAGAGCCATAACCTACCCATCGGCCCTGCCCTGAGTGTGAGAGTGGCGGTGCCCCAACCCCCTGATCGGCCCTGCTCTGTGGGTGATAGAGGGTGGCGCCCCAACCCCCTGATCGGCCCTGCTCTGTGTGTGACAGGGGGGAGCTCCCCAACCCCCTGATGGGCCCTGCTCTGTGCGTGACAGGGGGGAACTCCCCAACCCCCTGATGGGCCCTGCTCTGTGCGTGACAGGGGGCAGCACCCCAACCCCCTGATTGGCCCTGCTCTGTGCGTGACGGGGTGGCATCGCAACCTCCCAATCCGCCCTGCTCTGTGCATGACAGGGGCGGCGCCCCAAATCCCCCATCGGCCCTGCTCTGAGCCCGACCAGGGGCTGCACCTAGGGATTGAGCCTGCTCTCTGCCACCTGGAAGCAGGCCTAAGCCAGCAGGTCATTATCTCCCGAGGGGTCCCAGACTACGAGAGGACACAGGCCGGGCTGAGGGACCCCCCCCTCACCCCCGAGTGCACAAATATTTGTGCACCAGGTCTCTAGTCTATATTATAAAAGGGTAATATGCTAATCAGACAGGACATCTTCTGGACATTTCTGGACATCATTCTGGACAAAGCCACAGTGTCAGGGGCCGAGGCAGAGGCAGTTAGGGGGCGATCAGGCTGGCGGGGGAGGGCAATTAGGAGTGATCAGGCCAGCAGGGGAGGGCAGTTAGGGGCCATCGGGCTGGCAGGCAAGGGCAGTTGGGGGCGATCAGGCCAGCAGGGGAGTGCAGTTGGGAGCCATCGGGTCGGCAGGGGAGGGCAGTTGGGAGCCATCAGGTCAGCAGGGGAGGGCAGTTGGGAGCCATCGGGCCGGCAGGGGAGGGCTGTTGGGGGCGATCAGGCTGGCAGGGGAGCAGTTAGGGGGTGATCAGGCTGGCAGGCAGAAGCAGTTAGGGGCAATCAGGCAGGCAGGCAGGCAAGTGGTTAGGACCCAGCAGTCCCGGGTTGTGAGAGGGATGTCCGACTGCCGCAGGGATCGGGCCTAAACTGGCAGTTGGACAACCCCAAAGGGGTCCCAGATTGGAGAGGGTGTAGGCTGGGCTGAGGGTCACCCCACTCCAGTGCAAAAATTTTGTCCACCGGGCCTCTAGTCTTATATAATAAAAGCCTAATATGCTAAGTGTCCAGTTGTCCATTCAACCAATCAAAACATAATATGCTAATGATATTCTAAGGCCATTCAACCGCTCAATATGACGTGCACTGACCATCAGGGGGCAGATGCTCTGACCAGTGGTTTAGCTTGCTGCTGGGGTTCGACTGATCGGGACTGAGTGAGACGGGCTGGACATGTCCTGGAGCCCTCCCATGGCCCCTCCCAGGCTGGCCAACCTCCTGCATCAACCCCCAGCTTTGATAGTGCATCGGTGGGGTGCCTCAGGCTGGCCTGCACCCTCTCACAATCCAGAACCCCTCAGGGGATATCGGAGAGCTGGTTTCGCCCTATCCTGCAGGCCAGGCTGTGGAAACCTACTGGTGCATGAATTCATGCACCAGGCCTCTAGTATGCTATAACATTTCAATTTAATGACATGCTTTATAAAGCAAAATAGTCAACAATATTGCAATAACTATGAATGGTGCCAGCTGGGTACTTAAAATATGGGGGGGGCGGGGGATGGGACACTTTATAAAGTATATGATTATCTAAATGCTGGGCTCTACACCTGAAGCTAATACACAACTACAAATTGTAGTTGGAAAATAAAATTTAAAAGAATTTATATATCAAACTAGAGGCCTGGTACATGAAAATTCATGGACTGGAGGGAGGATCCCTCAGCCTGGCCTGCCCCCTCTCACAGTCCGGGAGCCCTCAGGGGCAGGAGGCGACCTGGCGATCAGGGGAAGGCGACGCCCCATCACACCTCTGCTCCTGCCACTGCCAGCAGCGCAAGCGTCAGGTGGCCCTGTGCAGCTGGGGGGGTGAGGGGACTGGGGTTCTCCCAAGGCAGACATGTGGAGCAGCCGGGCCCACCCCCAGGCCTGCCACCCTGGTGGGGCTGAGGGGACTGTGCACCGCCATCTTGTGGCTGTGGGTGCCGCCATCTTTGAGGGTGTGGCAGTCAATTAGCATATTCCCTCCTTATTGGCTGTGGGTGCTGCCATCTTTGAGGATGTGGCAGTCAATTAGCATATTCCCTCCTTATTGGCTGTGGGTGCTGCCATCTTTGAGGGCAGGGCAGTCAATTAGCATATTCCCTCTTTATTAGATAGGATGTTTTAGTAATCCAGCCTTCCTCCCTTTTCACCAGACAGGCAAGGTTGTTATTATTGTTCCTTTTCTGGGTTAATATTTTGAGCTCTTTTAGCTCTGTTTTCCCTAGGTCCCACTGCAGTGACAAGCTAGTGGACTCAACAAGTAGCTAGTGACAGTTTAGAAGCCAGTAAATGGGGAAATAGCTCTACAGTAAAGGCTTCTTCCAGTTGTCTTAGGCACTCAAGCCTTTTGTTTCTGGGCTACCATAAGAGTATCTTCAAGAGATTCTCAAGTAGTAGAGAAATATAAGTATCACATGATCTCATTCCTATGTGTAACCTAATGAACAAAATAAACTAATGAACAAAATAGATCCAGAGACATAGAAGCATAGAACAGATGGCGGAATCTCAGCGGGAAGGCAGAGAAAGATAGGTGGGTGGAAAGTGATCAGCCAAAGAACTTGTATGCATATACATATATGCATAACCCATGGACACAGACAGTAAGGTGGTGGAGGCCTGGGGTGAGGGGTGGGGGCTGGCTAGAAGGGGAAATTGTTGGATAAAGGGGACATATGTAATACTTTCAACAATAAATATTTTTTTAAAAAGAGTAACTTCCGTTTTCTAGTTTGAAATAAGCACAGGAATTATACCAAAAGTTCTCCTAATTTCTCAAAGTAGGGTTTTCATCTCTGTGTAGTTTCCAAGGAATACATCCTGATCCCTAAGTGAAGTGGAAACCTGATGAGCTACAGGTCTCTTCCCAACCTCATTGATGTCATGAGAACAGGAGAAAGCAACAGCGGCTTCAAAAACTCAGAGGCTTATAACAACAAAGATTAATTTCTGACTTCTGCAGAGTCCATTACTGGTTGGCTGAAGCTCTGCTCCATGTCATATTTGCTGCGAAATCCAGGTTGATGGAGTACTCCCATTTGGATATAGCTGAGTTCACGGCACAGGGAAAATAGAGCACAAGAGAACCACTGATGGCTAGTAAAGCATCTGTTCATATTTCATGGTCCCAAGCAAGTCACATGACCAAGCCTAGGTCAACAGGGAGGAATGTATAATCGCCCTCAGAGAAAGACTGGAAATGAAGAATAGTGTAAAACACAATCTAGAAGTCTCCAATCTCACTCACAAATATTTGCTTCCCTCTGTTCCGCACATAAAACATACTCATTTCTCTCCCAGATGAAAAAATCCCAAGTCCAGGAACAGCATCAAGATGAAAGTAAACAATTTTGTGTTTGTCCTTACTGCATCATGTCTTAGTAGTTTCTCTTCATCAAGAGACTCCACACATCCAAAATGTAATGATAGGAGAGAGAGGATAACTGCAGCAAATATTCTCTTTTAGAAACAGAAATGAGAGGCATGCAGCAATTATGAGATCATATTGGGTAAATGTTTCAAGCCTCCCTCACCCCCTCCCCTCTCTGAGCATGAGATCTACTCTTGATTAGATTCCTCTTCTATTCCCAGAGAATAAGCTCCTGGTCTGTTATCCTCTGTGGCTCTTGACTCTACCCTCCAGAAAATGTTTATTTCCCCCATATCCTTCTTGGCCATAGTTGAAGAGGACGTTGAAAAATATGTCCTCCTTGGGGCTAAGCAGCTTTCTCAGCCTACATGGGATATTGAGGGCCCCTGGGGTCATTTTTAGTCAAGAACAGTCATAGTCAGATTTATTTCTAAGTGGTATAATACTTTCAGAATGAGGCTTTTTATTTATTTGATTCCAGCCCCCTTTTATGTGCCTATAGCTTTATTCACAATTTTTTTAAATCTTCACCTGAGGACATGTTTTTATTCATTTTTTAGAGAGAGAGAGAAACATAGATGTGAGAGAGAAACATCAATCATTTGCCTCCCACATGTGTCCCAACCAGGGATCAAACCTGCAACTTAGATAGGAATTGGATCAGAATCCTTTCTTGGTGTGTGGGATGATGCTCCAACCATCTGAGCCACTGGGCCAAGGGCTCTCACAATTCTTTGGTAAGACATGCCTCTTCCTCTAAACTTAATTACAGGTGACTTGAGAAAGTTTCTTGGAGATAGGGGTAGATTCATGCCTTTAGTCTCTTATCCATGAACTATTAACCCAACCAAAAGGATTTCAAGATCCATCTTAATGAATGTGAAAGCTTTAACAAAGGGTATGACTGCCATATATTGGAGCAGGCTAAAAAGACCTGTCAACTAAATGCAATGGTGTATCTATCCTGAATTGAATCCTGGAACAGAAAAAAGGACATAAGTGAAAAAAAAGGTGAAATGTGAATGATGTCTGTTTTTTACTTAATAGTACCATACCAACGTTAACTTTAGTTTTTTTCTAAATATGTTTTATTGATTGTTGATTTTTTTGTTGTTTTTTTTAAGCAAAAGAGAAAAGGAGAGGGAGAGAGAAACATCAATGAGAGAGAAGCATCCATCATCCATTGACTGCCTCCTGCACACCCCCTACTGGGGATAGAAACAGCAACATGGGCATGTGCCCTGACCAGGAATCAATCCTGCACCCCTTGGTGCATGGGAGGATGCTCAACCAACAGAGCCACACTGGCTAGGGCAACTTCTCAGTTTTGATAAATGTACCATGGTCAAGTAAGATAATAATATTAAGGGAAATTGTATTATCTTTGTAACTTTTTGTAAATCTATAAAATTACTCCAAAAATAAAGAGCGCATTTAAAAATAAATCCCCAAAGATGAGTTTCATGAGGGAACTGTGCTTTGCCAGGTTTAACTGGAAGTTCATAATCATGATCAAGTCCTACTTATATTTCAAGACTCAGCTAGATGGTGACTGCCTGTGGGCTGCCTCCCTTACCTTCCCCAGACATAGGGTTTCCATAGCACCTTGTACTTACCTCCTTTAATAGCACTTATCTCAGTGTCTCCCCAGTGGATTTGGTAACCTCAAGGGCAAGGAACAGGATCTAGTCACTATTTTGTGTTCAGTGTCTGACAAAATGCCTCTGGAAGGCATATATGCATTTAATTCATACATGCGTATTTGAGACAATTGGTTATGAAGAAAGCATGGCCATTTTAATATGAGAAATACAGTGAAGAAAAACCACCAATTACTACTTCCTTAAAAATCAAATTCCTACTGAAATATTCCTTTCTGCTTACTGCCGTTTGCTCTAAAGCACCCTATATTTCTTTGAAAATAAAACATAGCACAAGACCATTGCTTCAAATCACAGAGAACTGTAGCAACCAGAGCTAGACTGTGATGAAAAGCAAAGGTTTAATTAGCCTTGCTCCAGTGACATTTTTCCTAATAGTAAACCATGCACCCTAGCAATCCCACTCCTAATTGCTAGGGGAATTATGCCTTTAAAGGTAAACTCCAACCAGATGATGTTTAATGGGCTAGAGAGGCAGGAAATATTTGACATCGGTAGCCTCTTGGTGTGTTGTTTTTCTTTCATCTTTGTGGGGTTCTTTTCCATGAAATGATCAAGAGTTACCGTGCCTTTATTCCCATAGGCTGAAAATTAGCCGGCTAAGCCGGAGCCCAAATCAGATTCTGATGAGCAAGAATTAATCTATTTTAGCAGAAGCATGTCGAGCGGAAATCAGTGCAGCTCTTCTGTCCCAGCAGAGTGGTTGCTGCTCTCACTGTGACGGATGTACAGTTAGCCACCTGTGGGGATCATTCAGGTCTGAATCCCTCTGTTCTCTGGCCATTATTACTCAAATTTCTCTTTTTCCAGAGTACATTTGTTCACATGGACAGCTTTCGCAAGGTTAACGAAACCTTCGTCTTGAAGGCTAAAAAGAAGTGTTTTAAAAGTATTTAAAACTCTTTGGCATAACTACCTGTAGCAGTGATTTCTCATTGACTTTGTGACCCTGGCTTATTCTAATTATTTTGAGAGATGGCAGAAAGTTGTTACTACTTTAAGTTCAAAGTTTAAAAACCTTTCTAATAAGTTTATAGTTTACTATATCACAGAAAAAAATTGCAAATAATATAATAGTATGATAAAAAAACTGTAACTCAAAGAAGCTATACATAGGGAATTTATTTATTCACAATGTGTTCAGCATTTATTTTTGAGTGTGTACTATTGCCAGGTATTGAGGCATGGGCTTAATAAGAATTGGTGAACACAGTAGCTGCTGTCCTTGCCCTCATAAGGTTTTTAGTTGGGAAGGAAAGAAAGAAAGGATGTCCATGTTATGTTCCCAGTGGCTTTCATTACTGTGTTTATGTACTGATTGAGGACACTCCCCTTGTTTCAGTCACAGTAATTTTTAAATATCATTAAATGGTGAACAGATATTTTAGAGTTGGTCAAAGTAGAAATTTGTCTAATTGGTCTGACTTGAGAGTTCTGTTGCTTTAAAATACCTCTTTGATCCAGGGGTAGCATTGGCTAATTTTCCAGTAATTTTCTTTAAAATGCAAATGCCCCCAGGGATATCATCAGCTGCTGCTTCTAATAGTGTCTCTCTCCAGTCACCTGTACCTTCTCCTCAGCCACGTGTTATTCTAAGGGTCAATGTGGCCACCTCTGTGTCAGGGAGGGAGCAATGAACTCCAGTAAATGAAAGAGAACGTGAAGGTAGGTTAAAGCACCTGTACCTAAGTCTGAGGGCTACACCCTGGCTGGAACAGGACTTCGGAGGAAATATAAGAGATATCTCATTGAAAGATAAAAGATGAAATGAACCTGATAAGAGGTTAATGATCTATGTGTTCTGTGGGAGAAAACAGCGGCACTCACACTTCATGCGGGTGTGTTGGCAGTTGAGGGCATGGAATTTGGTGTTACGTCAGGATATGATTCCTGGCAATGCCTTTCAATGACTGTGTGACCTTGACAGAGCTATTTATCTTCTTTCTGCCTTGGCGTCCTCATATGTCAAATGTTTCATAGGGCTGTCCTGTGGATCAAATAAGATGATAAAACATCTACTGGAATGTAGATAGTGTTCAAATTGTACTTGCAAAATGAATGCTGTGGTAAAGCCTGTGGGTATTTGAAAAAGTGTTGATTGTATTTATCTAAATGTGTCTGTATTTACTATGGGTGTACGCGTCAGGGCTGATACTTGCCTTGGCAAAGACAGACTCATCAATAAGGTTATTTTCCATAAATGACCTGAGGAAATTTACTCCAAGTGAAATGCTGTGGTATACAGGAAATGCTTTCACAGAATTATCTGAATGCAGATAGCATTCTTTTTTTTCTTGGAACATGTTAATATTATTTTCCTCTCTTTGACTACTGCTCAGGTAAGTAAATGCTATGTAGAAAACAATTCCCAAACTCTGCTGAGAATAGTCTGAAAATAGGTAGAATTTTAAAAAAACCTCTTTAATCCCAGCATTTGGTTCAAAAAAATCATTGTAAATGGTAATAATTTGCTGGTTTTATAAATTCTACTTCTTGTTGCACTCAGAGAGCACAAATGGGTCTGCTCATAGTATACTGACGTCTCTACCCTGTACTCTGTCTTCCTTACCTCAGCCCTTTAGGGGAATGCTTTCATCCAGGAGTTTCTAGTAAATATTTAACAACCTGTTCTCAGAAAGATAAAAAAAAAAGTACTGGATTGCAGTGTGTGCTGACTTCTGCTGTGCAAATATTCCCACCATGGCGGATCTCAGGCTGCCCATCTGGAATTGAGAAGAGATGCCCACAGTCAATGCCAGAGAGCTAGAGCTGGCTCCAGCCCACCACCACTCCTATCCCTTAGCAACACTGGCTCTGGTGGGGCTGATACTGACAACACTCCAAACAAAAGGGTGGGCACCTGGACCAGACGTGGCCAGTCCTCATGCCCAATTCCTTTGCCTTAGGTATTGGTCTAAGCCTGAACAGTTTGGGATATTCAAGGTCTTTATAAGGAATTTGATATTGGAAAGCTAGAGAGAAGGTCTTTGCTCTTGAAGAACGATCTGTGATGTTACAAACTCAGAGCTTCTAGAGCCTTGTTCTCCATGTACATGTTGTGGGAGAGATGATGGATGGAATATGAGAGGGAGGAGCGGGGAGATTGAGATTGACATCATCATATTTTCAACAACTTTTATAGCTATATGAGCCAAAATATCCATTAGCTGCTTATGTTAATTTGAATTAAGTTTGTCTAACTTGTCATTTAGTATATATCTAGCATATTCAAACAGTAAAATAGTATAAAACTATTAAAACTATTTAGAAGTGTAATAATTTACACTTGAAGATTTTCCTACAATTATCATGAATTTCATTTAAGATTTTGAAAAATGCATATGGTTTAAAGTCACATGTTTTCAATGGCCTATGGATTCCCACTGCCCCTTGAAAATGGGCATTTTAATGGACCACATGATTCAAATGTGCATATATCAATTTCCTATCAAAACAGAAACATACACAAAATAACCTTGGACCCTAATCTGTTCAAGATGCAAAGACCTAGACAAGTGATAGATACAAATATTTTCCTTCAAATTACAAAAGCAAATCAAACCCTTTCTCCCAATACTGTACACAATATCTTAGGACCCTCCATTTCCAAGGCTGCTCAGATAACTATCTGATCCTATGGTTACAGAAGTTGGAATTTTGATTCTAAAAATGTCCACAAATGCATCTTGCACATTTTTATTTATTAAAGAAGCTCCCACAAAAATTGGAGTGTTATGGCTGCACCGTGGTTCAGAGCATTTCCCAGCCATATGATATGGTCTTGGGTATATACTCATCTTTATAAGAATCAGTTGCCTCATGTGTCAAATGAGAATATTTATGTTCTAAGAGGTTCCTATTTTCTATCTGTCCTGCAACCCATGCCAGCATTTTTTTCTGAAAATTTTCTCTTTTCTACCCTCTAATCTACATGATTGTCCTGAAAATTGCTAAGGTGGTGAAATATGGGTGAGTTTATCTCCTCATCAGCCCACCCATATTCCTGTCCTGGGCTTTTCTTTCCTACCACTGCTGTCATTGGGTGGCTCAAGTTTCCTATGCTCTATTTTGGGGTATATATGAGTGTCCTGGAATGATGATAAAGATAGTGTCCACAAGAGGCTCTCCAAAGTTTTGGGCAAAGCTAGATGCTCATATGCCGGTTAATACATGGCTGAGGCGGAGGCAGCTGGGAATGGCAGGCATTCTCTGCCCAATAGTGATGACGGCCTGTGACATGGCTTTTCTGTAAGCACAAAGGTAGTTTATTATATTGGCTTCCACTCTGCTTCCCAGAGTCGGCCACTTTATCATAATGGGCCATATTTTCATGCTAACTGCTTCCTCGCACCCCTAACTCCTATGATCTTTCTGGTCTGGAGATTCTGACCTCTTCTGAGATCTTGGCTCCACCGTTTCCTTTTCTCTCTCTCTCAGCCCAAGTAACCCTCAACCATCTTCCTTCCAAGTCATTTTCTTCCCTCTTTTTTGCTTTTTAATCTTTGTTATATAAACTCTTTGACCCACTTCCTTTAGGGACTTCCTTTAGAGTCTCAAGAGACTAATTAGGAAGCATTAAAAGCAAAACAAAATCAAACAAGCCAACAACAACCAAACTAAACTTAGAAATGAACACAAGTGTGTTTTTTCTTTTTAATTTCCTTGTAAAAAATGCTAAATCTTCCAGATTTCTCTAACCAATTGAGGGGAGGGTGAACAAGCATGAAAGAAAGTAAAATGAGAAAATATTGACATTTCAAGATCTTGTCACCTGATGTAACAGACAAGACCTAATGAACCCTGTTGGCCTGGTGTTAGGCATTTGAATAAATCTTGGCCAACTGTGGTCGTTTTCCAGGAATATTAGAATTAAAACTCAGAAAGGATAGCCAATCTTTGGTGTTAAAAGTTTAAGATGTAAACTTTTAGAGTTATTAGTGGTCATGTTTTTTGGACATATAGACATGAGAACCAGAGGAAATTAATCTGTAGAGCAAGAAAGAAGAGTCAGAATAAGAAACATGACAACATTTCTTGTAAAACCTGACATTTCTGAGTTCTAACTACATTATTTTAAAAAATATGTTTTATTAATTTTAGAGAGGGAGAAAGAGATAGAAACATTGATCATCTGCCTCCTGCACTCCCCCTACTGGGGATCCAGCCCCCAACCCAGGCATGTGTCCTGACTGGGAATCATACCAATGACCACTTTGTGCACAGGACAATGCTCAAACAACTGAGCCACACTGGCCAGTGTATAAATACATTCTTATTACTGGATTCTGTGAGTTGGGTACTGTCACTTGTGACCCAAAGTCATATTACAGATGTCTACTTCATAGGGTTTCTGTGCAGTTGAGACCCAGAATGCTATACCAATTTCTTAGTAGAATATCTGGTAGTTAATAAGCATACAGATGTTGCTGTTATTATTTAAAACAATTAACTTTTTGGTATCTTACTGACTTGTGGTTATCAAGATTTTGTAAATACTATCCATGCTGGTTTAAGACAAAATGATTTACTCATTTTCCATCCATTCTGTCCATGTTTAGGCTAAGAAATCATTCCTGTTCCTTTTCACTATTACATGCTTCTAGGTATCATTACTTACTTAGGGCAGTGTTGGACACCAAGGCAGCATTAAGTGATGAATTGTTCATCGAATGCATTTGATATATAATATAGTAATACTTGATTAATTTCTGTGATTTAAGAATGAACAAACCAAAATATTACTCCTAACTGTTGCCATATATATTGAAATAAAAATAGTGCTAATGAAAAAAAATTCTGACTTTTTCTTTAAAATGTCTGATAAAACTTCTATTGACAAAGGATACTTTGGTGTTGTATTCTGAAAATTGATCTACTCTTGCCAGTTTGGGATTTCTTTAATAAAATTCCATATCAGGTTATCATGTTCTGAATTTACCTTAATTTAATGGTGGAAGAGCAGCTTTACTTGAGGCAAAGGTGCAGAATATCACGATTTTATAAAATTTGTCACAATTTTTTACTATATATTACGCTTTTATAATTCCTTATTTGTAGATTTTAAAATATTTTTCAAAAGTGGACTCTCTTGTGCATTTGTTGTGTGATTTATGGTAGAGATGACCATTTTCTAGGAAAGCATGTTAATATTAACGTTTACTATTTGAGGGAAATGTTGACTTAACAAAGGTACTTACCGGATATCTTAGCTGCCTTGACATTCTATTGTGATTCTGTTTAGCACTATGAAGTTACACATTATTTCTTAGCAAATTTTGTACTTTATTTTGCTCCAGAGTGGACAAAAAAATCTTTAAAATCTTTAAAAGGACTTTAACTTTGGCATTTTTCACTTCTGTTAAGACCATTCCTCTTAACTATTTTTTTTTCCTCTAATGAATCCTTGCTTCTCTCAGTTTTAGAGAAGAAGATATGAGGGTGTTACCTAGTGAAAGACTTCAGAAACAAATGTAGATATAAGGAAAAAACTGTGTTTGATCTTACCTGAAAATAGATGGAGAAGATCCAGAGTTTAAATTATGGAAAGAACAAGGACTGGCTTTAAAACAGTGAAAATTCATTTTGTGATGTTTTGTTTGAAATGGCTGCCTTCATTTCATTGCTTATAGCTGTGAATCCACCTCCTGGAGAAATCTGTATGTCAGTATAAACAAAATTTTTCATGACATTTCAGAGTCCACAAGCATGCTGAAGCTCTTCTATATAGTCTATGCTAAAAACACTTGTTCTAAAGGACAATTTTCCAACAATACAAACTGTTTAATACTTAAGTAAGTTGCTTTCCATGAAGATTTGTTCAAATGGGAACAAATCTTGTTTTACTTCTGAACTGACTTAATATCTGTTTATTGAAATACTGAGGTACTAAAATCACTTTTAGCTCTGTGAATCCTTGAAAGATATGCTTTTTGCAAAAGGGGTGTGCATTCATATTACAAATATTGAGGGAAGCAATGGCTCTGTTTGAGATAGTACCTGCTATTATGGGACATACATCAGAATTTGGGGAGCAGAATCAGTTTACGGAATTGACTATATAGGATTGGATAGAAAATTAAATTGTTTCATTAATCATAAGGAGTGAATGCACTAAAATGTTCTAAGTATTATCTTCTAATACTATAAATAAAATTGGGATGAGTTATAGTTTTATAAGAAGTAATAAATCAAGAACACAAAAATAGTCAGGGATATTTATTGCTATTTTCCCCCCCCCAGATATCTTAGCAGAAGGCTTCTGCTGGTGGTAATGAGTTTGCACCTGGTTTACCAGAGCATTTCATCCACAGGGACAGCTCAACCCTTCTAACAATATATATTCTTAAAAATATGAATGGATATCATGGTAGACAGAGGATATTTGATGCTTTCCTTCACTAGTGTATGTTTAGAGCAAAAAGCACATGATAGATATCCTATATAATAAAAGGGTAATATGCAAATTGACTGAAAGGCGGAACAAACCAGTCGCTGGAATGATCGTTCTCTATGATGCGCACTGACCACCAGGGGGCAGATGCTCAATGCAGGAGCTGCCCCCTGGTGGTCAGTGCACTCCCACAGGGGGAACTCTGCTCAGCCACAAGCTGGGCTGACGGCTGGCGGGAACAGCGGCAGTGGCAGGAGCCTCTCCACCCTCCGCTGCAGAGCTAAGGATATCCTACTGCCGGACATCCCCTGAGGGCTCCGAACTGCAAAAGGGTGCAGGCTGGGCTGAGGGACCTCCCCCCAGTGCATGAAATTTCATGCACTGGGCCTCTAGTGTGTGTGTGTGTGTGTGTGTGTGTGTGTGTTTGTGTGTGTGTGTATCCTATATAATAAAAGGGTAATATGCAAATTGACCCTAACAGCAGAATAACTGGGAATGACTGGTTACTATGACACACACTGACCACCAGGGGGCAGACGCTCAATGCAGGAGCTGCCCCCTGGTGGTCAGTGCGCTCCCACAGGGGGACCTCTGCTCAGCCACAAGCCAGGCTGATGGCTGCCGGCACAGCGGTGGTGGCGGGTGCCTCTCCTGCCTCAGCAGCGCTAAGGATGTCTGACTGCAGCTTAGTCCTGCTCCCCGTTGGCAAGTGGACATCCCCCGAGGGCTCCCGGGGTGCCAGAGGGATGTCTGACTGCCAGCTTAGGCCCAATCCCCTGGGGAGTGGGCCTAAGCCAGCAGGAGGTCATCCTCCGAGAGGTCCCAGACTGCGAGAGGGACCCCCCAAGTGCACAAATTTTTGTGCACTGGGCCTCTAGTATATATATAATTGTATATAATATATTACATGCAACTGTAAATTATATATATATATATATAACTATATATATGTAATATATATATATATATATTACATGCAACTGTTTGCTTTTACTTCTCAGATAGACCAGAGAAGACTGACTTTTTCAGAGAATTTTTGAAGGATATGAAGTAAGGGTATACCTCTTGATCAGTGTTTTTGACTGTGTCCAAGCCCCTAACAGTTTTAGATACAATCTCTACACATGATATTAGTGATGGCTCTTCAGTATCTTCCAATGATCCCTCTATGATGAATTTTAACTGTGCGATACGGGAGAAAGAATTAAAATAAGTATTTCCCCTTAGAGACTCTTTTGCCTTTCATTCATTTTGGCTTAGCTTGCAGCCCTCACCATATTGACTATATCCCCATCCTTTCCACCTCTCCTTTTTGATGGAGAAACAATTGCCTATCCATTTGAACAATTGGTTGGTAATGGATCAAAGAAAAAGTACAAAGAAAAGGAGAGTTTTTAGAAGAGTAGTCGGGGAACTCTTTATGGTCCAGAGAAGCAATGAGGCATTAAATCATTACAGAAAAGAAGTGAATGTAATTCACCCTCACTCTTTATTCCACAGTCTGAAATAACTGCCACAATCTGTGAACACTGTCCAGGTTTTCTCAGTGTTTAGTATTATGTCCAGTCATATTTCTCTCTATGGAAACATGAGAAAAGCATGCTTCCTCCAAACCTAAAAGTTAGAAAGGCTCGCCAAAGTAGAGAGATGTTATTTACACAGCAATAGATGAAAATGTGTTACTAGAATTGGCAGCCAGTTAGCAGCAGCTCTACTTCCTCCTCTTTTTCTCCTCCTTTTCCTGTTCCTCCTCCTCCTCCTCCTCCTCCTCCTCATTATTATTATTTTAGTTCAATGTTTTCTTCTAATGTTTTGACTATTCCCTTAATAACAGGTTGTCAATGATTACGTATTCTGTTAACACTGTGTCTCCTTATAGTATTACTTATCTACACCCCCCCCCCCCCCCCCACTTTTTCTTGGTGAGAAAATAAAAAATGGCGCTGATGACAATCAGACCACAACATTCTCCATAGAAATAAACAATGCCAAGAATAGCCATCCTCAAGGTCCTGCGTGACAACAAAAATGACTAAACACTCCCCTCTTCTGCCTAACCTGAATTATTGCTGCTTCTTTATCAATGGCCATTCTTAGGCTTGCTTTAATCTTCTACTTCTTAGACAAAATGTGTTAAGATTCCCAGTCACTGAGTTTCCCCTGCTTCTTGAGAGCTTCCAATCCAGAGCTTCCAATCCTTCACTCCTCCATGGAAGCATCCAGCATAAACTCAAATCCCATAAGAAGCCTTTCTCAACACCCACCCCCTTACCGAGATGCTCCTGTGGTTCCTAAGGGTGTTGCTAACTGAATACATATACCCAACCTATTTTTTTTTTCAAGTATGTTCTTGATAATCTTTGGTCTGTCAACCTCAACAGTGGTTATGTAGTAAGTAGTTGGCTGAAAAGATGGAAAACCAAGTTTAATTTTTTATGAATTATTAATAAGAATGACTATAATTTTTAGTAAGTTGCTAATTAATGAAAACAGTATATTGCCAGGGGTTTGGAAGGACAAAGACCCACCTGTATTTTATTTTACTTCAAGCTGATTTCTGGAGACTTGAGTAGACACACCCTCAGACCACATATAAATAACCTCCTTTATAGCTAAAGGATGCAGTTCGAAATTACATGCTGCAGTTCACTGTCTTACCGCTTTAGTCTCCTCCAATCTGGGACAGCTCCTCAGTATTTCCTTGACTAATGATTCTGACACTTTTGAAGACTATAGGCCAATTAGTTTTCAGAATGTCCTTCTATTTGTGTTTGTCTAACATTTCCTTATGCTTAGATTTGGGTTATGCTTCTTTAGCAGGAATATTGCAAAAGTGGTACTCTACTGTTTTCTTTGCATTTTATAAGGTGGAGCACAATTTCATGTTTTTTTTATTGCTGGTGGTGTTCACTTTAATGATTTGAATGAGGTGGTGTCTGCCAGGTTGTCCAATGTGAAGTTACTTTTTCCTTTCTCAGTTTTTTTCTTTTTCAGTAAAAGGTACATTTTTTCATGTAAAATACTCTTTCTCATAATGGTTTCAACTTGTTTGGTTATTTAAATATGGACCCATGATTTTCTATTTTATTTTACTTTTTTTATAAAAACTATTTTTAAGAACAGTTCTCGGTTTACAGCAAAATTGAGAGGAAGGTACAGAGATTTCCCATATACCTCCTGACTCCACACATGCATAGTCCCCCTCAGAAACACCCTTCACCAGGGTGGTACAGGTGTTACAATTCTATTGTATTTAATGGGCTGTCATCTGTTACTTTGCATTTATTCTGATCTTCAAATGATCCCTGACTTGGCCAGTGGAGCCCCTGCAGTCTGGCTTTTGTGGCTTTTGACAAGTCCCCATCATTTTTTAAAACATTTCCCCACTTTCAGATACAATAAGATATTACAGGTTCATCTTACACTTTTTCTTTCCCAGACTTGGAATCAGCTATTCCTTCAAAGATGCCTGTTTCCAGTGGATAAAGGTCATTAGACACCAAGGTGGCAGCTAGGTGTGCATATTGCTTTTGCCCTCATCATATCCTCTCAGAGCTAGTGAGTATAGGGACACATGCACACACACACCTATACTTATTTCTCCATCTATCATACGGATAATTTTATAAAGTCCCGAGTTTACACTGAAGCCTTCCATTGCAGACAACACATAGGGTTCCTTCCCATAATTGTAAATCCATTCTCTGGTGGTGAACAACCTGCACCATTACCCTCAATATACTTAGTGATTAATCTGAATGTACGGAACTCACTCCATCACTGTTCCTGCCCCTTCCCTCCCAGGTGTATCCTCCTCAATTCACTCAGATTTAAGGGCCTCGTGCTGGGCTGCCGCCACATGCCCTCCACTTTGGGCCCCCTTTTTACTCCAAGGGGGCTCTTTACTCTCCCACACAGAAACCTTCCTCACTTCTCCCGGTTCTGCCACCCTGCACTGAATCATCCCCACACAGATACCCTCCTCACCCAACCTGAGCTCCAGTTCCCGCCCCAGGCCACCACTCCCACAGACACCCTCCTCCTGTTGCGGGCCTTTGACACTTGCTCCAGGATCCTCCACTGGTGCCTTCCTTATCCTCCTCAGCTTCCATACCCTGCACTGGGCTACGCCTCCGTGGAAATGTTCAGGCTCCAGTACCTTAGGCCGGGCTGCCTGCCACAGAAATACTTCTCTCCCCCTGATCTCGCTCCCAAATCCCACTCCGGGCCCTGGTGGCTCTCCCGTGCTGAGTCAGACACCTGCTGCACCTCCTTGTCTGGAATGACATGCTTGCAAACTAAGTGAAGAAAAGAGGAGCAGTGTTGTTGGTTTATTTTAAACTACGCATTTCTAATTTGTTGTCTTTAATTATCAATGTGGTTTCATAAGTCTGGCGCTTGTGTTTTTCTGGGGTACAGTCTATGGACCTAGCATTTAAGACAGAGGAAGTTACCTGGAATATTTATATTGTGTTAGACCAAACTTACCATGGGCTTTCCTTTGATCAGATCAGATTTAACCCAGGACTTTCTCAGGCTGCTTCCAGAGGCATAATTACTGAAATGGGCACCACAATTAGATAGCAACCAGGGGGTCCCAGACATACAAAGATCTGTGGCAATGGCTGATGAACCGTGGTTTCTGAGGGACATTAGAGATGGGTAGCCAATGAAAATATTGCTTGAATTATATAACCAAACAATATTAATAGCTTGCAAGTAGAGGCTTGAAGGCAACTGCTACAATAAAAAAATCACCCCTACATTTTATAGACCTGAGCCTATTGACTGAAAAGAGGAAGCCAGTCCCCATAAGGAAGGTCTATATATTACTACAACACATATTTCCAGAAACTGATGACCAATTTATTGCCAAAGGTCTCTATGGTCATTTACTAATACACTGTACAATGGGGTTGGGGAAATACTCAGATCTTGTGAAGATTATTGAATATGAAGGCTGAGCCAGAACTGATACCAGAGGCTTCAAAATGCTGCCATGGCACCCTTGTTAGACTGCTAAAGATGAGGGCCAAGAAACAAATGCAGTCCTGGCCCATGTTCAACTCATAGTAAGCTCAACCCATAACCCATCTTGGATTATTTCTCCAGTCCCTGAGTGCATAACCACAGTGGCTACACTCAGCAACTGACAGAGCCATCACTTTGGTTCCCTCCGCTGTGAAAAGACCAACCAGGCTTTTGCCTTTGAAATTGCCTGTCCTTCTCCACCCACGCCTCACCCCAACTCCCACATTATACTCTGGTTAACGTAGTGAATCAGAGTAGTACCACAGTACTTCATCCAAGGAGGAATTGCAGGAATTCCACCAATGACTAATAAGATGTAAGGGTAGTAGTTTTCATCATATCAAAATTGAATTCATTTGTATAGCCTTTATGAAAAACCAGAAGGATTATGGCAGATACAGGTGAACAAACAAAAAAAGGGAACAGTTCTAGCTAGTGTTAGTCATTATTATTATTTTTATTAAGTTATCCTGGAAGCTAAATGAAGAAACTGTTTTTCTAGGAAAAGGAAGTGATCATCTATGTAAGTGCTGCAGATATGTCAACTAAAATGAGAACTGAGACTTGACTATGGGATTGAACAGCATGAAGGTAATTCTTGACCTTGACTAGAGCTATTTTGGTAATATAGTAAAGGCAAAAGCCTGGTTGAGTACGGTTAAGAAACAATGAAGGAAAATAGTTGGAGATAGGCAAGATAGGCAACTCTTGTGAGGAATTTTTATATAAGAAGAGAAGCTAGGGGGGGATGTGAGGTAAAAATGGTTTATTTTTTTCATGGGAGAAATTATAGCACTTTTATGTAGATGGAAAATATTCATGAAAGAGGACACATATATATGGGTTAGGGGAGAATTGCTGTAGCAATTTTCTTAAATAGGTGAAAAGAGTGGGAATCTAGTGAACAAGTGGCAAGATTTAATTTTTTGAAATTGCTTTTAAAATTGCTTTTGAATTGAAGAAACTCAAGTTTTTAAATATATTTTCTTTTATTGATTTTAGAGATAAAAGGAGAGAGAGAGGGGGAGAGAGAGAGAGAGAGAGAGAGAGAGAGAGAGAGAAACATTGATTGGCTACTTTCTGCACCCTGCCTCCTGGGAATGAAGCTCACAACCTTGGCATATGTTCTGACTAGGAATCAAACCTATGACCTTTTGGTCCATGGGATGATGCTCAACCAACTGAGTCACACTGGCCAATACTGGAAATCCAATTTTTAAAAATTGCTTTTGAATACATGAGGCAATGTGTAAATGAATAAAATGAACAAAAGTGTTCTCTTAGATAGGCTGTGGTTGGGCAAGCAGCAGGTAAACATGGCTTCAGAGAATACTATCCTCAGGTGATTAAAAAAAATTTAAATGTCTCCAAGTATTTCATCATTTATCATGTTCAAGTTTTGAAAAGTGATACAGTACTGTATTATATCTACTGTCAACTTTGACAGTTGGCATAGCCTTTTCCTTTAAATGCAAAAATAAGTACTCTTACTCGTCAAATTCTTTTTAGTTCTCTTTAATGCATATCCTGAGAGAAACTGCTATATCCTGAGAGAAACTGCTACATCTCATCTGTAGCCTAACAATACAGATGAGATGAGACTCATATTATTCCACATATATCTGTGTAACCATGACTCTTATGCTTTCATATTCCCTTATTATTGAATTTCAGTCTGTGTCCAATTTTCAAGAGCAAATCTCTAGGAAATGGTAAAGTCCTTGATAATTTTGTGTAAGTTCCAAATATGCAAGGAAGGAGAAAAATCTCAGCATGATTGAGCATCTATATAAGTATTGAGAAAAAGAGATTTTTCTGGGGTGAAAGACGTCAGAAATCACCAAGCTCAGCTCCCCGAGTTTGTAGATGAGATTAAGTGATTTACTCTAAATCCGTGATCGGAAAACTGCGGCTTGCGAGCCACATGCGGTTCTTTGGCCCCTTGAGGGTGGCTCTTCCTAAGCCTTAGGAGTACCCTAATTAAGTTAATAACAATGTACCTACCTATATAATTTAAGTTTAAAAAACTTGGCTCTCAAAAGAAATTTTGATCGTTGTACTGTTGATATTTGGCTCTGTTGACTAATGAGTTTGCCGATCACTGCCCTAAATGACATGATTGAATAATGGCAGAGCCAGAGTTAGAGGCAAGATTTCCTGCCTCCCAATCTAGTACTCTTCCTACCGTACCTTCCCTTGTGATTGTAATAAATTTGTAGCAAAGTTAATGTGTCAAATTTTAGTTTGTACATAATTATTTTTCAGTATAATATATAATCACAAAGGAGGGGTAAATATTTCTTTTCTATAGTCAAACAATTTTTTATTTTTTAAAATAATTTAGAAGTATTTTTGGAAAATGGTATAAATTAGTTGGTCAAAGAGTAAGTTAAATCAAGAGATATTTTTCCTGTTTTGATACAAATAGGATTTTAGAGACTAGGAAACCATACTGTCTTAAAGTAGCAATTTTCAACCAGTGTGCCACAAGAAATTTTTAAAACATGCAATTCATGACTATTTAGGCAGGGGCACTGACCTCTTTTCCTTTATATTATAAAATAAAAAATGACAATATCCAATACAACAATAGCTGTCTGGTATAAATGAATCAAAATTATACCTATTTTTTTTTGTCCAGAATTTTAATAATTAGTTATACATTCCATGAGATGAAAAAAGTTGAAAATCACCCGTCTTAAAGAGAGGAAGGAAGAAAAAATGCTTTTCACAGTTAGATGGTTAGGAGATTAAGCAGCTTTATGAACAGGCATTATCTCCAATGTAATGTAAGGTAACCAGCTCACAGATATTAAGTGATGGTTCCAAGGTAACACATTCAGAAAATGAGGAGCTTGATGGTAATCCATGGAAGAGAAATTTGTGAAAGGAAAACATGAATGACCTCGCAATTTTGTGCAGGTCTGGCTGTTTTATATGACTTTGTTTAAAGTTACCCTACTGTGACTAATGACATAATGATGAGAACCAGAGGTATGGGAATTCAATGAACAGCTGATTAATTGATTAATTAAGTAATTGGTTGATCACATCAGTTGTATTTTCTTTCACCAACTTCTTTGTTACTGTAAGAAAGTCACTTAACCTCTCTCTGTCCTCATCTAATTATTGAGATCAATTTCAAGTTCTAATATTTATGAGTCTATGGGCTCATAAATATCCTGAAAATGTAAAGATTTCATAATATGAACACAATCTTTGCACCACTGAATAATTTTGGTGAGTATTTGATTCTATTTCTATTGAGGAAATATATGGATATTATACAAGCTAGTCATTTGCCAGATGCATTGCCTGATTCATATGCTATTTAAAGAGACACTGACAAGTAATTTAGAAATAAAATAGAGGTGTGTGTTTGTGTGTGTGTGTGTGTGTGTGTGTGTGTATGTATGTGAAAAGGAAGAGCAATATATATATGTATATATATACATATATATATAAAATTATGTAAAATATAGTAATTTTCCAAAAGCTTCTATTATGAGAAAATAGTACACACAGACCCAAGGAGCTGTACAAAATGAAATACTTTTACAAGGACAAGGGAGCAGGAACAAGAAAATTGTACTAGTGGAAAGCAGGTTGGCTATTGCAAAGTTACTTTCCTTATAGGACATGGCATGGGTCTATCAGGCACATTACCTAACTAGTGCTGATGAGGTGATTCCGGATTGACTGGTTTAAGATTCTATTTGTGGAAGAGCCAAAACTCCAATCAAATGAAGTGTCAATTTGGTGATGTGAAGCTTAGCATAAGTGACTCCATTTTGGGCCTGCTCTCTTGTTTTTAACAACTATTACTTTTTTTATTTTTCTATAGCTTCTTGGTGAAGTCTGCATGTGGTGAGGAGTATCTATGCTTTTTCTCACTTCTGGATGCAGCTCCACACTTAGCCCTGGGCAAGACGGCCTCTGAGTCTTGCACTTGAAAGACCCCAACCTGGCCCTCCTCCAGCTGTGCTCATCCATGAGGTTTAGGAGTTTTTATGGTCAAGAGGATGGGCTGATCTGCATCTCTTGCCACCACTCCCTCCGTTGCCATCTACACTATGTTCTGGATGCTTTAGTCCCTGGAATCCCCCATCCAAACATAGGTGAGCCCTCTTCAAGGGCCTGACTATGACATTGCATTAGGAAGGCCACGTTGCTGACCCTGGCTATTTGGGTGGTAGCTTGGGATGGAACTGGAAGTTTTCAGGCTGGGGACTGGGGCTAGGGCTGGAGGTAGAATCTCCCCCATCAGTTTTAGGTTTAAACTCCAAGAAGTCCAATCATTCTAAATTCGAACCTGCCTTTTCTAGGAATAGGGTCCTTTGAAGGAACTAAAAGGCTGATACCAACCTGGAAAGAGGGCTGGACACTGGGGAGAAATCGCCCAGCTTGGACTGGATGGAGGTGGGAGGAACCTCTGGGCATATGGTAGTAGGGCCTCTGAACAGGGCAGACCTCTATCTTTATCATTTCTTGTTTTTGTTCTTACTAAAACTAACAAAAATATTTGCTTCCTCTGATTTGTTCTCTTAGAAGCAATACATAGCACAAATAACACATTTTTGATAATTTTTTGCAGCAACTAATTTATCCTTAAGACCATTGTTAAAATCACCTACTTTGATCAAAGAGCTCATCATATTCCACAAACTCCTTTTGATGATCTTTAAAACGTATTAAAAATGCATTAAATTATTATTTTAAAATGTTTTATGGTCAGATAAGTTGCCTAACATGGATATGCCACATCTGAAATTGACCACATGGAGCCCACATTCCCCTTCAAGACTTCCAGGTAACCTATCTTTATATTAATGCTTATTTCCAAACTGCTCTGTATCTCTCTTAACTTGTTCCGCTATGCCACCCACCTGAACCTTCAGAACTTTCAACTGAGGCCTCCAGAACTCACGACCTATCACCAACAAACTGCCCCCCGCCTCCATCATGTCTCCTCTATGAACATTCCTTTCACCTTCTTACTCTAACTGAAAACTGCTTTGAGATTAGCACTTGCCCTGTGATCCTCCCCACACCCCCCGACATACACAAAGTATCTCAGACTCTGGAGTTGAGGCAGATACCCTTGGTGACTCACTTTGTTGTGAAGATCTTGTTCCTCACTATTTCTTAAATTCTTCCATTTCTCTTTATTTGCACAACTAACTTGAACTCATTAACTTCCTCTAGATCCTGCAGTAGCTCCCTAACTGCATTTCCTGTCCCCAGTGTGGCCTCCCTTCAATCTGTCCTCCACACCGCTGTGATATCGATCTGCTTAATCATGCCATTTCCTTGCTTAAAATCCTTCAATAGCTCCCCGAAGCTTTCAAGGATAAAGTTCAAACTCTTTCATTTAGAATCTACGGCCTTTCGTGACCCCATTTCTGTCCATATTTTCAGCTTTATTGTCTGCCACTCTTTCACATTCACCTTTGCTCCCGCCACACTGAGCAATGTGTAGTTCTCTGTAGTTTCCCAGAGAACCAGACAACTTTTCAGAACAGCTCCCTCCCAGGCCAACTGAGGTGCTCTGTGCCTCTGCTCCTAGCACGCTGCCCATCTCCTTCCATCTATCACAGCTTATTGCACTGTGCCCTGGCCTTTGATTAGTAACTTCTTCAGGGCAAACATCTTGTCTCAGTCATATCTGAATCCCTAGAACTGATAGGTGTTTGTTAAATAGGCAAGTAGAGCCATGGATAAGCAAAGCTTCTTGGCCTATTAATATTAATGGTGCATAATTCTGAGGTTTGTTTTTTTCCCCCTGCTCAGAAGTGGACTAGTTTTTAAAATATTGATTAGTTTATTTTATTTCTCTTGGTTTCCATGAAGTTCAGTATTATATGTATACTAGTGATCAGTGTACAGTATAAGGAAATTAATTAGAAGGTGGCCAGTGGGGAGGGACTGGGTGAGATGGGCCAGGCACACCCTGGAGCCAACCACCTGCAGTCCCTCCCCAGAGTCTGAGGAGTGAGTGGGGTCCCTCCAGCAGGTGGGGCCCCTCGGCCTGGCCTGCGGGGGTCAAACCGAAACTGGCTCTCCGATATCCCCCGAGTGGTCTGGAGTGCACAGAGTGTGGAACGCAAATGCAAGTGTGCAGCAAACCAGAGTCAGCACCAACAGTGCTCCAGCAACAACATAACCCATGACTGAAGGTGGAATTGCACAGCCCCTCAAGGAATTGGGCTCCTTCCTCTCTGGTTTTGGGGTGTGTCATCCGAGAACTGCCGCTGCCAAATCACTGCAGCTCAGCAGCTCCTGCGTTGAGTGTCTGCCCCGTGGTGGTCAGTGCAGGTCATAGTGACCGGTCAGACAGTCAGACACTTAGCATATTAGCCTTTTATATATAGATATAAAGATGTTTCGTGGTGTTGGTGGTGATGGAGAGAGTGTATGCTTGTGTGTGCTATGTGTGTTTGTGGATGGGAAGGCTGCAAGAAAAAAATTATTTTCCTAAATATACCCTCAAAAACCTGGCTCTCAGGAACAGTGGAGAACAACCTGTTTTAGAATGCCCTTATGGGCTAGGATTAAAGTCTTTTAGGGTTCTTCACCCTAGTTTCTCTGTGCACATTCTTTTGGCCATCCAATTAACAGGAGGTTCTCATTAACATCAAACTCTAATCAACCACATTTACTGTTCACATAAATAACCCTCCAAGATTTGCTATGGACTAACAAGTTAATGAGGGTAATACACTTTAAAATCAGACTGGCTGAAAAATTAGGCAGTGAAGGTGTCTTTCATGTCCTTCCCTTGGCCTGGAATGTCCTCTCCTTGCTTTTCTGCTGGGAAAACGGATTTGTTCTTTAAGACTTCCCTGAGTTGCCCAGACTGACGTAAGCATCGTTTTGTGTTTCCCCAACACCCTGTGATACTTATAGCACTGACTGAACTATAAATTCTTTAAGAACAGGGATGAGTGTGTGTGTGTGTGTGTGTGTGTGTGTTTATCCACCCTTCCTAGTATTATGTCTAAAGCATAATATTGCTTACATTTCTGATCTCGAGAGACAACAAAATCTGATGATGGCTATATGGCTTGACCAGAGAAATTTCTTACATATACAGTAACTATATATTTTTTATATACACACACTACTTATGGAAAATTTGGGATTCATAGAATTGTTCAAAAAATAACATTTAAATTCCCTGTAATCTTTACACCTACCCAGGAGTAATTATTGTCAACAACTAGAATACTTTACTTCTGTTTATGTACAAAACTAAGGATCTAATTTAAATATTTATGACATGTTTAAACATTTAGTTTAACTTCAAATCAAATCAAGAATCATAAAATGTGACACACTCCTAAGAGATCAAATACTCCCTTGAGGCAAACCATTTTCAAGGACAGAAGGGACATGTGAGTTTTATAAAAGGAAGTTCAATTTAGGGAAGCATTTTGCCTTGAAGGAGCTATTTACCCAGCATGAGTGAGCATTTTAGTCTGAAACCAAATCTTATTTGTATAGGATTAGTCTTTTGACTTTTCCCTACTTTTTAAAACCTGTTTTATAAAGATTGAAGAACCAGTTATTCCAATTTCCAAGGATTTGTTTATCGAGCTTACTAGCTGCGGGGGAGCTGGCAGCAGGATGAAGAGAAATGATTTGAAACTGAGTGGATATTCCCAGGTGGCTCTTGGATGCCAGCCCTTCAGTGGGGCCCCAATTGCTCCTAATATTACTAGGTATACTGCCTGCTCAATTTGGTCTGCAGAGCAATAGCGGCTACATCACCTGAGCATTTATTAGAAATGCACACTCTCTATCCCACCACAGATCTACTTACTCAGAATCTGCTCTATAACAATATCGCTTGGTGACCCTGCGTTTGAGAAGCAGGGAATGGTACACAGTGACACCACAGCTTCCTGGAATCCTTTGAATTATGGTAGCAGGTTACTAGCTATCTGCTAGTTTTGACTTTTAAACCATCATCAGATCTGGCTTTGGGGAGGGGCCCCATTGGGGCCACACTGCTATCTGTAAAGGTTACTTGATGCTCAGCTTTATCTTTTCTTCTGCACACAGCCCAATTGTTGTCTGACCCTTAGTCCATCACTGCTGCACCTTTCATAAAACTTGGGTTCCGTTGGAATTCCTGGCTTTCATGCACTCCTAGAAACCTCACTAGATGCAATAGGCTTCTGCTGGTCTTCTACCGTCAGCAGCTGGCTTCGCCCTCAGTGTAGCGATGCTACTGTTCTTTTGTCTTGTTTGTCCTTTGAGCTTGTATGCTTGGAGTTCAGTCTATCTACCTGTATGAGATGGAGCAGGTGCTATGTAAGTGTTGTTCTTAATCTATAGACAAGTGAAGTTTGGAGCAGATACAAGACTTCCCCCAAATTCACAAGGCAGAATTCAATGGACAGAACCAGAACGACCATTAACAAAGTGTCCTAAAAGCCCTTTGAGGTAGCAGGTCTCCAACTTGGCCTACTATTGTCCTTGCCTTCTGGTATTTACACTGCTGTGTAACTCCTTTCCACTTCGTACCAGGGTTGGTCTGTGTGACTGATGGAATGTGGTGGGAGTGATGGTGTGTCACTCTGAGGTATGGTTATAAAAGACACTGTGGCTTCCATCTTAGCTTCTCTCTGTTTTGCACCATGCACTTGTGGGTAGCCAGCTCTCAGGTCATGGGCAGCCCTATGGAGAGGTTCAAGCATTGAGTCACTGAAGCCTCCTGCCAATAATTACGTGAGCAAATTTGGAAGCAGATCCTCCATCCCAGTAAAGGCTTCAAACAACCGCAGCTCCAGCTGACATCTTGACTGCAACCTCCTGAGATACCCTGAGCCAGAAACACCCAGCTAAGCCCCTTCCTCAGGAGCTATGCGAGACCACAAATGGTTAAATAGCTAAGTATTGGAGTAACTTGTTATGCAGAAGCAGATAATCTAATACAAAGTCCATATTTTCCTTTGTCTCTATCAAAATACAAATGTCCTGAAGACTTTAAACAGTGAACTATTTATAGGACTATAAACGATTACAGTGACCACATCATAGAACTGATCCTCAAGCATTATTTGAGAAAAAATAATATAAAAATTTCCATCCGTTTCTTATTGATGTCTGAGGTTTTTATATTCACAATGGAGAAGCCTGATCCAGGGTAGGTAATGTACCACACAAAACAGGATTCAAGGCAGAGATAACTAGGATTGTTTCAACCAAGAAACAATTTCTTCCTTACATCTCAATTTCCTTTTAAGGCCCCCCGCCTTTGCTCAGGAAATCTAATATTCCTCATCCCACAGTTAAGACCAAAATCAATAGAAACCTTAGGCAGTTATTTTTCATCTTATGAGTCCAATGTCATTAAGTTCACCTAGAACCTTAGCCAATTCAAGTAGATGGAGTTACCTAAGGGTAAGAGAATGATTCTATGGGTTTATAAGAAGAAAGCAATGTATAACACTAGCAATTATTCATTAATTCAACAATTCATTCAACACATATTTATCACTCCACATGCTAAGTAGTGAACAAAATTGACCCCCGCCCCCCGCCAAAAAAAATTTTACATTCTCATTGTGCTTCCATTCTAGAGAGTGGAGAAATATAATGAATAAGTAAAATACATAGGATATCCAATATTGACATGCAGAAAAATAAAGCAAGGAGAAGACATAAAGAGTGGCAGGTGGTAAGAGTATTTGGGGTTTGCTATTTTGATTAGAGTGGTCAGGGAGAGCTCTGTGAGAAGCTGGCATGGAGCAGAGATCTAATAAAACTGAAGGATGGCATATCTGGATAAGTGTACCCCAATCAGAAGAAACCACAAGTGCAGAAGCCCTGAGATTGAAGAGGATTTAGCCTGCCTGAAACACAGCAGGAAGGCTTAGGTTGCAGAAGTAGAGGTGGTGAGGGAGGGCAAGGGGAGTTGGAGGTACAGTTAGAGAAATGAGGTGGACCACGACCTTGGAGTCCATGTGTATGTCTGTGGTTTTTCCTGACAGTGAGATAGGTTTTGAGCAGAAGAAAGGCATCATCTGCTTTATGTTTTAAGATCATCACTTTTAATTGATGCTTTGAGAAGAGACTGGGGAAGATCTGGTGCTATCTAAATGCCAGTTGTGACCTACGAAGGCGTTCTGTCATCTTTGTCAGTTAAGGTCCTGCTGGGACTGCTGTTAGTGCTGGGGGCATCTATGGAGGGAGCTGCTGTCTCTGCTCCAGAGCAGATGGGGGATGGTTTCCATATCAGAAGGACTTGTGTTTAATTTCAGGTCCTTTCTTTACCCATTGAGTGATGTTTTCAAGTAATTTAATCTCAATGAGTCGTAGTTTCCTCATCTATAAAACAGAGCTTGGAGGGAGTCAAACAAAATAATTATGTGAGTTCTTAGTGAGGCATTGCCACATAGTGGGCACTCAATGAATATAAACTATTGTGATCCTAGTCTCCCATTACACTAAGAGCCCTTGATGTCTCCTCATGCTTTAGTCTGGCCTCCCTCTTGTGCTTGGGTCATGCTCCCCCTCTGGGGCTTGCTACGGCAAGTAGTGCTGCATGGGTAGCCTCTCTCCTGAGACCTCAAAGTCAGACTGTGACCTTGCACCACTCTGCTGTAACTCTAGGCCAAGAGAGGAAGAGCAACCTTGGTCTGTGCCTCTGAGATTTTTTTCTAAATCTATAGTCTCTAACCGAGGGCACTGGGGAAAAAGAAAAGCTATCAGTTTGCAATATTCTCTATCTACCCCTTCCAATTAAATGTACTAAAAAGAAGTTGTCTAGACCAATGATTCATCAACTTTTTTACAGCATGGCACACATAGAAAATTATATTTACATAGGCCATTTGGGTAAACGCAGGAGACAACTTGTGACTGGAAGTTATGGGTCCAGGAACGTCAGCTACACCAGGTTCTGCCCTCCTGCCTCTAGAGCTGAGGGCATCAATACCTTGACTCAATCATCTTATAACAATAGGGCAAACTGTCTTCTTTGTTTACACAGAAGGGTCTAAGCTGTAGGATTTTCAGTGCTAAAACTGGGGATGTCCCAGGCAAACCAGGACAAGTTGGTCACCCTCTGTACTAGTTGGGAGGCTCTGGACTAGACCACAGTCTGCTCCTTTTGCCAAGTCTAGGGAGGCAATAGGTAAATGGAGAGAAATGGAGAATCTAGAGAGGCCAGCCAGAGTCATGCTGCAAAGGGCAGAGCCACTGGGGGAAGAGGTCTGGAAGGGGAGAGGAAAGGAGCCAAGAATTTTAAGATGTCTTTAGGATGTATTTTAGAGAGATTACTTTGTGTGTGTGTGTGTGTGTGTGTGTGTGTGTGTGTGTAGAGCTTAGAGTGGAATAAAAGAAGTCCTTGAGAACAGATGTTTCCCAATTATTTTTTGGGTCCTAGCATCTGTTAAAAGGACCAGGCCTTTGCACAGGTAACCCAGGGAATTGGAGTTGAGGCCATGAGGGCCTGATCAGGGGTTATCCGAGGATCAGGCTCTGTGAGCTTCTCAAAGTCACTTTTCTTTCTGACCTTGAAGCATTTTCTTTAAACCATGAGTGTTTAGTTTATTCTCACTCTTATGACCACAAAGCCTTCTTTCCCAAGATAGTCCTTAGTCTGAAAGCAAATGAACTCCTATAACATCTGCTTAATTCATCTGGTGTCTGAGTCCCAGCTGGGCACCTCAGGTATATCACATGACCAGCCACCTTTGCCACACCTCTCCCTCCGCCCAAGTTTAGCCTTTGTTTCACAAATCAAGATGTTGCTTTGGGGCTTTAAAAAGCCTTATTAACTTCTTTTAAATATTCTTTATATTTTCCCCATGTGCCTCACTTAACTTTAATACTCCTCACTTGACCAAAAGAGGGAATATCTGAGCAATTGCTTTTGTGATTCGAATTACATTCTGTTTTACTTCTCTTCACTTACCACTTTGCTTACTCTAGGCCTGGGGCACCCTAGGAAGGTTGAGGTAATAAGTTTTCAGTAGCATTGATAGGCAGCCAAGCCATTTCTTGCCAGCAGTGCACCCCTGTGGTATGGAGGAAAGAGTGGTGTAAGGTTAACACCAATTACTAAGTAGTAGACACACAGGCGGCCGCCAGGTTGATTTCTAAAACCTTAGGTCCTGGAAATTAGGTTGTACTTGCTGTAGTTACCCTTGGAATACTGTAAGACTGATTGAAAGCAGCTAACACAACTCCCTTTAGGAGTTGGTTGGTAGCATTAAGTTGGATGGGGAGGTAATAATTTAGGAAATCACAATAGGTTTTAAGGAACCTGGACAGGCTGAGGTGAAAAGATAAAGGGGAACATTTAAAACAGGGAGCAGGGAGCAAGGGAATGCTAACACAGGTAGGAAGGAGAAACATATCTCATATTCAGGAAGAAGGGAGAGGAACCCCTTCCAATTATTTGGAAGTGTGGTGAAAAAAGATCTTGGCGTGTTGGAGATCCTATACTAACTCTGTGTTAGATGTGTTCGATTCTTTCAAATGTGTGAGTGTAAGTTGATAGGGCCTGGATGCCTCTTCACTAGGACACTTGATGGCTCCTTAGCCTTTTGCTAAAGTAGCCGGAGTACTGCCTTCCACGTTGATTGAGATTATTTCCCCATCTACATTGCATTTTCCAGTTCCTCCATAGAGAAAGTTATGTCTGCTACAGCCCGTTCCCAAATCTGGTTTGTTCATTCTATAACAGTATTCCTCTTGGTTTAATCCAAAGTGGTGTTGGGAAGACCTTTGTCCTCTGATAAAAGCCAAACCCTGATTGAGACAACCAAGATGGAGGCATAGGTACACACCTGAACTTGCTGCCATGCACAACCACATTAAAAATACAACTAAAAGACAAAACAAATATCATCCAGAACCACAGGAAGACTGGCTGAGTGGGAATTCTACAACTAGAAGGAAAGAGAAAAGCACATTGAGTCTGGTAGGAGGTGCAGAAGTGTGGAAGTGTGGAGGTACGGAGACGTGTGCAAAAGGGGCTGGCAGCTGGGTATGCTGTTGTCTTTTTCAACCAACCAGTAGGGAGATACAAGCTCCCGACTGCTCTGAAATCCAGTTCCAGGCGAGAATTTGGGGACCCAGATCATAGGGAGAGAAACTGTACTGTCTGGCATTGGGCCCAAGCGTGAGGGCAGCTTTCTCACAGAGGTTCTTGCAGCCTTCATTGTTCTTGCACAGGGGCCGCTGGACACAGAGACCCAAGGACATATCCGGGGTTGGGCCATCGGGCAACCATTGCTGTTTGCATCACTCAGTGATTGCCTGAGACCATGCCACACCCAATTTACAGCCCCACCCAAGCTGTGAGCAGAGGCTCTTGCATAATAATGGCCTGGCCTTTCTCCGCCTAAAAACCGTCAAACTGTAGCTGGGTCAGAGAACTACAGAGCTTCCAAAAGAAGGCCTAAGGCTTATCAGCAGCCTGTATTACTTCACAGCTGCACCTCATCTGGGCATCTCCAAACCCCAAAGAGTAGGAATCTGCAGTTCTCTCTGTAGCTCCTGCTGGGTGGCCTCAGGCAGTGGCTGACTTCGCACCTCCTTGAAGATCCAAGAGCCAGTCTACCCAGTGGTCAGAGTGAGACCATCCAGATTACAACTCTTCACATCCATAAGAGACACACTCAGGGGGCAGACTCAGTGAGTGCCAAAGCCCCACTGAAGCAAGTCCTGCCCCATAAGAGTGTCTCCAGCACAGCAGTTCTCCCATTGTAGACACAACTGGTCCTCACAGCCAATTGGTCTGGAGGTCAATTCCTCCCAGTGATACCAACAGCAATCAAGGCTTAACTACAACAAGACTGTGCACATAGCCCACAAAAAGGTGCACCAAGAGTATCCATCTCAGGTAATTGGGGAGGCTGATCCCCTGGGCCCTATAGGACACCTAGCACACAAAGACACTCTATCAACACAGGGAAGCAGCAAAAATGCAGAGACAAAGAAACAGGTCACAAATGAAAGAAATGGAGGAAAGCAAACACTGGATATAGAGTTCAAAACCACAGTTATAAGGCTACTCAAGAATCTTCTAGAAACCTCCAAGAAATATAGTGAGAGCCTCAAGGATATGAAAAAGGACCAATTAGAAATTAAGCATACATTGACTGAAATAAAGAATAATATACAGAGATCCAACAGCAGACCAGAGGATCCCAAGAATCAAGTCAAAGATTTGAAATATGAAGAAGCAAAAAACACCCAACCAGAAAAGCAAAAGGAAAAAAGAATCCAAAAATATGAAGATAGTGTAAGGAGCCTCTGGGACAACTTCAAGTGTACCAACATCCGAATTATAGGGGTGCCAGAAAAAGAAAGAGAGCAAGATATTGAAAACCTATTTGAAGAAATAATGACAGAAAACTTCTTCTACCTGGTGAAAGAAATAGACTTACAAATCCAGGAAACGCAGAGAACCCCAAACAAAAGGAATCCAAAGAGGACCACACCAAGACACATAATAATCAAAATGCAAAGGGCAAAAGACAAAGAGAGGATCTTAAAAGCAGCAAGAGAAAAACAGTTAGTTACGTACAAGGGAGTACCCATACGACTGTCAGCTGATTTCTCAACAGAAACTATGCAGGCCAGAAGGGAGTGGCAAGAAATATTCAAAGTGATGAATAGTAAGAACCTACAACCATGATTACTCTACCCAGCAAAGCTATCATTTAGAATTGAAGGTCAGATAAAGAGCTTCACAGATAAGAACAAGCTAAAGGAGTTCATCACCGCCAAACCAGTATTATATGAAATGGTGAAGGATATTCTTTAAGAAGAGGAAGAAGAAAAAGGTAAAGATGAAAATTATGAACAACAAAGTGACAACAAATACATATCTGTCAACAAGTGAATCTAAAAATCAAGTGAAGCCGTAACCGGTTTGGCTCAGTGGATAGAGCGTCGGCCTGCAAACTGAGGGGTCCCAGGTTCGATTCCGGTCAAGGGCATGTACCTTGGTTGCGGGCACATCTTCAGTGGAGGGTGTGCAGGAGGCAGCTGATCGATGTTTCTCTCTCACCGATGTTTCTAACTCTCTATCTCTCTCCCTTCCTCTCTGTAAAAAATCAATAAAATATATTTTTTTAAAAATCAAGTGAATAAAAAATATGATGAACAGAATAAACTGGTGAATAGAATAGAATCAGGGGCATAGAAAGGGAATGGACTGACAATTCTCTGGGGGAAGAGAGTGTGGGGGTTGCGGGAAGAGACTGGACAAAAATTGTACACATATAGAAGAGGACAGCGGCGGGGTGGGGTAAAGGCAGGGGGTGGGGTGGGAACAGGGTGGAGGGGAGCTATGGGGGGGAAAAAGAGGAACAACTGTAATAATCTGAACAATAAAGATTTATTTTTTAAAAAAAGGCAAACCCTGAGGAGAGAAAATTCATTACTTCTTATTACACATTTAGGTACACTTTTAGTGTGAAGAAATAGGGGGTCATTTCCTGAAAGCAGTCTGAGAGGGTGGGAGAGAGAAGCAGCCTGAGAGAGGCACTAGGACTGGAAAGGAGGAGAAAGGCTATTCCAGAAGGCCAGCGTTGCCCCATGCCCATTCCCCAGCCTCCTTTACCTGCCCAGGTTGAAACAGGAACTTCTTGAATCCTCCCAAGTGCTTTCTTTCCCAATTCCATTTTAGCTTTGTCCTGTTGTCTGTGTAGCTCTCTATTGTTTGGACTTTGTTTCAAAACAGTAGTGTATTTTAAATAATTACATATTTAAAAGAATATAGCACAAATGTGTTTATCTCCAGATGCCAAAAGGGAAATAGTTTTCGTGAGGTCTCCAGACTCTTCTATCTAGGAGTTATGCCAATGGATTTCAGGGACCTGTGAAAACGTTTGTACAGGAAAGTGCACACACCCCAACCTACAGGTTAAAGACAATGCAGGAGAATTGGGCTCTTGGAAGGGCTGCATTTAATTTCTGAGGTATGGCAGGTGGGCATGCCATCAATACTCTGTGTGGACGGTGGAAAGGAAGCAGGCAAACTTTCGTGGGCCAGGACAACTTTCCGGTACGGAGTTGTTTATTGAGCTTCTGTAAATATCTTCATTCATCCCTGGGGAAATTTGTCTAGTGTGGAAGAGAGAGTAAAAAGGGAGGTGGGTTTGAAGATTGAGGTTTCTCTCTTGGATTTATTATGGGAAACGAGAAATTGTTTGTGGGACTTGTGGTCAAACACAATTTCCTCAGAGACACTTTAAATTAGAAGTGATGCCAGAATGAAAAGGGAGCCAGAATAAACTGTTTAATGATTCTTCCTGTTAAGAAATGCCCCTTTTCACATTTATTTTAGCCAACCTTAGGGAAGGTAGTTTATTCACTTCTAAAATTCAACCTGTTTGGGTCTCTCATCCTTGAAAGAACTCCTTAAGAACATCAACAGCAACCAGACTAGACTTGACCTTTCAGGATAGGACACATAAAAGAGTAAATCAGCCGAAACCGGTTTGGCTCAGTGGATAGAGCATCTGCCTGCGGACTGAAAGGTCCCAGGTTCGATTCCGGTCAAGGGCATGTGCCTTGGTTGCGGGCACATCCCCGGTAGGAGATGTGCAGGAGGCAGCTGATCGATGTTTCTCTCTCATCGATGTTTCTAACTCTCTCTCTCCCTTCCTCTCTGTAAAAAATCAATAAAATATATATATTTTTTAAAAAAGAGTAAATCAAACCCACAGCACCATGTGTTAGCAATGGTCCCACAACAGAAGACATGGCACTGGTGTGCTTGGCCACTCCACACCAGGGGCGGGAAACACACCCATAGGAGCTGAGGGTACACAGACAGCCCTGGATGGAGCCTGGGGCTGTCCCTCCCAGTATCAGAAAGAATTAACTGAACACTTATGTTCACATTCTCTGGGAGGACAGTCAACTTGGGTGTTAATTCTTTTCTATTTTCTGAAAAAGTATGTGTATGATTGGTATTGTGTGTGTGTGCGTGCGCGTGTGTAAATGCTTAAAAGAATTCACTAGTGAAGTAACTGGGCCTTGAGTTTTGTATGTGGAAAGATTTCAAATTATATATTAAGTTCTTTAATAGACAGTGTTATTCAGATTTTCTATTGCTTCTTCAAGTGGTTTCTGTAATTTGTGTCTTTCAAAAAGTGTGGCCATTTCACCTAAGTTGTCATTTTGGGGGGTAATATTTCCTCTTTACCCTTCAATGTCTACAGAATATATAGTGATGTCCTCTATTTCATTCTTGATAATTTTTTCTCTATTTTTTTCCATAATAAGTCTAAACATAAGTTTATTAATGTCATTGATTTTTTAAAGCAACTTCCTTTTTGTTTCTTTGATTTTCACTATTTTCTCTTTTCTGTTTTCCTTGATTTCTGTTGTTTATTATTTTCTTCCCTCTACTTGGGTTTAATTTGATCTTATTTTTCCAGCTTCTTAAGGATAATGCTTAGACCTTTGATTTGAGATATTTTCTCATGCAATCAATTAAGCCTATAAATTTCTCTCTAAGCACTGTTTTTTTTGTTTTGTTCTGTTTGTTTGTTTGCTTTTTACATCCCACCAGTTGCAATATACTGGGTTTTAATTTTTTTTTTACTTTTAAAACATTTTCTAATTACTTTTGTGATTTCTTCTTTAATCAATATCTTATTTAAAAGTTCAATTTCCAGATATTTGAGGACTTTCTAGATGTTTATTCTGTTATATATTTTTAATTTAACTTGGTTATGGTAATATAATAAATGTGGTACAATTTTAATCCTTTTAAATTTGTTGAAACTGGTTTTTATGGCATGATATTTGGTCTACTGTGATGAATGTACCATGACCACTTTAAAAATGTATAACATTTCATAATAACATTATGATGTTTCCTTTATCTGATATTAATATAGCTACTCCAGCTTTCTTATGATTAATGTTTGCATATTATATATTTTTTTCATCTTTTAAATTTTAACCTTTGTCTTACCTGTAAAATAGGTTTCTTATATATTATATAGCTGAGTCTTATTGTAAAATCAAGTCTGATAATCTTTGTCATTTAATTAAAATATTTACACTCTGGCCTCCCTACACTTCAATCTAGGTCTGCTTAATAGAGTGAGAGTTCTAAACTCTCTTTGGGTTCTTCTTCCCTGTATCACTGATTGATGATGAGGTTCAACTAGTCCTTCCCCAACCCCACACCCCCTCCCCCCCCACACACACATCACCTCCATTTCTCCAGGATCATAATGATTGTGCTACCAATTATCCGATATCTGTAAATAGTTGTTTTCTGTATTTTGTACAGTTTTCTAGTGGCCTGGAGGATAATTCCAAATTGCCTTACTCTCTTATGGACAGAAATAAATATTTATTTTGCTTCTTTACCCTCAGCCTGTTTCCTATTATCAAGCTCTTTTCCTCGCTACCCAAGCCCTCAGCATTTATTTTTATCTTACTTTTTGGGAAAAACTTAGACCTTCTGCACAAGTAAAGGGGGATAAGAAAAAGAGAGTAAAGCATCTGCAAAGCAAGCAAATCTTTCTACTTCTAAGATTGCTTCCTCCATTAACAAGATTCCCAGTCAAGATTTCTCTGTCTACCTTTTCAGCCTTACTTAATATTGCTAAGATTGTCCCCTTCTCATAAGTCTGGTATATTACCGTGCTAACAGATTCTCTGATTTTTTCCCTCTGTTTTAAGAAAACTCTCTTGTTTTTATTAGTGTCTTATGGCTCAGTATCCCAAAAACAGACTTCAGAAGGGGTTGAGGAGTGGAGAAAACACTGAGATGATGCAAGAGTGGGAGAAAAGCTGGGTCTCAGGCACTATGGTTGTGAGGACATTCTTCATCAAGTTAATGTTTGCTTCTCATGAAAGCATAGTTTTAATATCTGCCCACAACCATTTATCATTCATATTTTTACCTGAGAGAGTATTTATTTAAGAGCTAGGGAGGACAGCACTAATACATACCTTGGGGAACAAATCCAGAAGATAAAGTAGATTTTCTTATATGACCTGATTTTTGTTATTTTTTTATTTTATGATTTTAATATAATTGGTTTTTCCTTTATTTTCTCAAAAGATACTAAAGTTATTTTTCATAGGCACTGTTTTCTTTAAGTAAAATGAAATTACCTTAATAAACTAGTTAGCACAATATTTATAAACATCTCTGCACCCTTTATTTTAAGAAAATGGTATTTAATATGGACATATCCTCTTTATACTAGCTCCACTGCCACCTGTCCTGTATGCTCTCCACTCCACCGCCCCATATTCACTCTCTAACTTTTTCTGCTTTGACCCTCAGGTTTACAAAATGCATTGTCTTGCCCCCATAGCTGGCTCTCTTGCCTTGATGGTTAGGTCCAGAAAACTGTGTCACAGTAGAAGATTAGAGGGAGAAAGAGAGAGGAAGGGGTATTTATTTTGCCCCTTATTCCTTCTCAGTTTGGCAGTGGCTCTTATGGAGTGATTTTCTTCTGTCATTTCAGCTCTGCAGGTACTGGGGTAGTAATAGCTCTTCTCTGTTGCTAGTCCTTAGCCACTATCCCTTCCTGGCTGCCTCAATTCTACCCATGCTCTACATGTATTTCCTTCATTAAACTCTACCGTTATACCCTTTTGAGTGTGGCTCTTTTTCTTGCTAGGACCCTGGCTGATATAAATCCCTTTCCATATGTTGTCCATAGATCTCTTTTTAAAACCTAAGTCAAATAAGGTCACCACCCTATTCCAAAGTCTTTAAAAATCTTACTTTAAAATTATAACAAAATCCAAACTCCTTGATAGAACCTCATAATCTTAACTCTCCAATTTCATCTTGTTCCAATCTCTCCCTCTCGTATCCTGTTCTAACCCCACCGCTATTCTATCTTTCCCATGTTCGTGCCAAGCTCATTATTCATGTCTTGGAGCCTGTACACTTGCTGTTCTCGTACCTGGCAAAGCCTGGTCTTTACATAACTGACTCCTTATCGTTCATGTTTCTGCTCAATTTGCACCTCCTCTGAGAGACCTTCATTAATCAACTTAACTAAATCGATCCCCTCCTTCAATATCCTAAATCCTATTATGCAACCTATTTTCAAATAGCATTTATTACTCTTAGAAATAATTTAATGTACATCTCTAGTTGTTTGTTGTCTGTCTATCCTCACTGACATGTAAGCAGCTATTTCAGGACCTTTGTATGTCTGTTCACCATTGTATTGTCAATGCTAAGCCAGTGTGTGGACTCATCATCTGCCTTCAATAAGTATTTGTTGAATGAGTGAATGAAGGATTAATTTAATGAAGATTGAAATAATAAATGAAGAGGAAGATGTCAAAGAATTCTAATATTCTAGAAGGTGAACTGAGTATATAAATCCATTCTTACCAAATGAAACTCTTCTCTATATAATTCTGGTTGGAAGGACAGTACCCATTGGTAGCAGTACAGGCAAGTCTGACTTGGAGGAGGAAAAGAGGCTTGAGCAGAATGGAGCTGAGACTGTGGCAATAACTGTGAGCAGGAGAATGATTATGGGCCAAGGCTTTCCTGGGCAAAATTGCCCTGTTTTAAAGGGGGAAATGCAGTTGAAAATAAACTCATCTTAGACAAGGAATGGGCAGTCTCAATGAAGGCCAAGAAGAGCAACTGGAGCCATAGAACCAAACTGATTTAAAATCAGCAGAATAACTCAAGTCGTGGGAGTATAAGAAAAGTACCCCCAAGAGACCAGACAAACATGCCTATAGATGCTCTAAGTGTAGTTCTGTGGTTCTCTGCATCTTCAGTCCAGTCTCTGTGCCTAAGTAATGTGCTCTCTCAATCAGTTGGCCACCCATACCTTTCTCTGGTCACCTAGATGTCAGCCCCAAAGCCTTGGGGTTTCTCAGTTGGGTTCCTCAATGCTTGCCTCCCCACGCCAACCCCCCCACCCGCCCCCCCATCCCTCCCGCCACCCAGCAGAGTCAACAATTCTAGCAGAAGGATTTCTTTCTCTTGAGATGCCGCCCTTCTGTGTAAAGCTCAGTAAGCCCTGCACACGTGGACTCTCTCAGGAGCAGAGCTATGGTGTCTCTGGAGAGGAAGGTGTGTTACCTTTCCACTTCCCATTTGAAGCTCTATTTCTTCCCCTAGCTACAGGAGACTCCCAAACCCTGGCTCTTCTCAGACACACTAACCATCATGCTGACTGCTATGTCCATAGGTCAACAATAGGGTGGTGCATCCCTTCTTTAGGCCCATTGCTTATTTACCTGGAGGCTGAAGAGGCTACTCCATTGTCCTAAAACTTAATCCCATTAATCAAGAGATGAAAAAAAATATCAAATTAACTAAAGATTGTATAATATTTTGTTACTGATCCTCATATGAATGCATAAATGAAACAGCTCTGTAGCTTCTAAAAATTTCAATGGCCTGTAACAGCCTTTCAGCCTCTTTAGTAGATGTGAAGAAGAGCTGTGCTGGAACAGTGACCTTACAGCACTCTCTTCCCACACCAAAGATTGGAGAATTACTTTAAAAAGTCAGGGAACTAAGTTTCCCCGAGGGACTTCCTCTAGTACATTACAGTTTAATGGAACCTTCTTCAGTGATGAATGTTCTATATCTGTGCTGTCCAAGGCAAGAAGCACTAGTCACATACGGCTCTTGAACATTTGAAATGTGAATAGCACAGTGAGGAATTAAATTTTACATTTATTCAATATAAGTAATTTAATTTTCAATTTAAAAGGCTACATGTGTCTAATGGTTATGATATTAGACAACACAGCTCTAGAATCTATCTATAAATACACCACAGCCCAAGTGCAAAATTTTTCATTTCCAGTTGTTTATGAGGTATGATCCATTGGAGGGATTGGAAAGAGTCAGAATTATTTTGGAAGTGTACACACATAAATAAGAATATATATTGTTCAGGCACAAACTTGTAAAGAGTGCTGCTTCTTGGTCTATTCACTTTGAAAACCATACTGGATAGAGGCAGATAATGTATTTCCAGGATTAATCCCCAATTACTTCTTTATGTGGCGCTGATAAAACTTGTGGTCAGTTTTAAGGATTTCTCTGATACTGCTCTTTCTTTGTTTTGAGTCTCCACTAACAGTTCATTCTCAACTGAACCCCACTGTGAATTCTTCTCTGATACTTAACATTTGCTGAAAAGTCAGCATCAGTTCTGACAAACCCAAATGCTAGTCCCTCTTTCTGGCAGTGCTCGAAATCCATCTTTCAAAGTACAGAGCCACTCTGCATGGGCAGGAAAGTTGCTCTAAATATATTCTAAAGCTTTAGCTAACTCTATTCTTCTCTTACTTCAGTGGTCAGCAAACTGCAGCTCGTGAGCCACATGCGGCTCTTTGGCCCCTTGAGTGTGGCTCTTCCACAAAATACCACAAAATACCACGTGCGGACGCGCACGTACAGTGTGCTTGAAACTTTGTGGCCCATGTGCAGAAGTTGGTATTTTGTGGAAGAGCCACACTCAAGGGGCCAAAGAGCCACATGTGGCTCGCGAGCCGCAGTTTGCCGACCACTGTCTTAGTTCATAATGTTGTGTAAATCCTGGTCTCTAGTTCCTCTCTAATGTAAATAAATGAACCCTACTTGTGCTATCTGCAAAACATTCCTTTGGTGTCCTCCAAAAAATGGGATTAAACATGTATAAAAGGGTTCTACTAGGAAAATATATCATTGTGAAAGGAAGGTATCTTCCAGGGAAGGCTGGGAGAACCACCTGACCACTCTGCAAGTCTAACCTAGAGTGAAGAGAGAGGGAGAGAAGGTTGGATGAAGTGCCACATAGTTTTGGCAAAGCCAACAGGGAATCCTCCAGACAAAGTTGGCCAACAAACATCTCACATCTCTCTGGAATGGGATCTGCCTTACTATCACTGCTGTACTCCGTCATTGGCTGGAACAGACCATGGGAGGGCCGCCTGGATGCAAATACTGGTATGGATTTCCAAGCTGGTCCCTTGATCAATTACACTGTCTGTAGTAAGAGGTGGGCAAAGCACACTATCGTGGCCCCCACACTGTGTACAAGTCCTGCTTCAATTACAATGAATAGACAAGAAAATAAAAGATAGGATGGCTAAAAAGGAAATGCCTCAGCATTAAATAGAAAACGATCCACCACTATTCAGAATTATCCCCACTCATCCTCTAAGGTTAATTCCAATTCTACTCTATCAAATGTTTCTATTGGCTGCAAAACTTGGGTTAGTGGCCATCTTCTTGCCACGTTTCTGAGCTTTTCAGTGACACTCTTAACATACCCATTTACAAATGGGTCACAGTGGATCTAGCCAAGCGGGGCTACATTACTTATGCTTGGGGATAAAAAAACGGGACCAATATTATTTTTTGAACCATTTTTATCCAATTCTAGTCTTTTATTTCCAGAATATACCAAAAAGAAGCTTTTTTCTTTTTTTGTGTCTTGCTTGCAAGCTACTGTTATCAGTTTACCTTTAGTTTTGGGGTCTTTGAAGGAACCTAGTAGGTTAGGATACTGCTTCCTCATTCAGTTTCAGAATTATTGAGAAGAAAAGAGTCAGTAGGTAGAGGACAAAATGCCCTTACTTACTGATAGCACTGCTATTGGAGAAACTGACTTATCTCTGTGGAGGAGTTGGCTTCTTAGGGCTGTATCTAGAGTCAGGAGATTCATCTGTTTGTCTTTGTTTACACTAGAACAGAGCAGGCAGCCCCTCTCCAAGCACAGATTTTACCCAAGCTGTAGAAGAGAGCACATTTTCCTGAAAGCTTCAACAGTTTCTCTCTCCCATTCGCCAATTAGGTGAAGTCACTGCTCCTCTTCTAAGACTAAATGATTGAGGGAGGCAGAGAGATGCCAGGATTGTTAATTAATGGAAGGAAAGATCAGGGGTGGGGAAGATGCTTGCCCTCCCGAACATGTAAGACAAATCCTAAAATGATACATGTCAGAGAATACACAGGCGCTGTAATAAGGCAGAGGCCAACTAATCTCTTGTTTTGGGTTTGCCCTAAAATTATTTCAAGAATTCTGAGTTCAGCTAGTAGTTACATCTCTATACCATCTTATCTCTGGACCCTTGAAAAATGTTTTCCTTTTCTGTTTTGGTTCAAAATTTGGGGTCAGAGTGTTTTTAGAGAAGCTCATGAACACTAGGGCTTCTTCCCTAAAAAATGTATGCAAACTCAATTTCTGTCTTAGTGATTTCTTTTATAAAATATTTCTTTTTTGACTAAATTCCAGGTCTCTTTTCTACACTATTTTTATTTTCCGTACACACACACACACACACACACACACACACACACCTATTGGACTTGAGGATCCAAAGGCCCTTTCTTTCATTTCTGCTTTTCTTTTTATTTTTTAATAAATCTTTATTTATTTAAAAGAGGAAGGGAGAGGGAAAGAGAGATAGAAACATCAATGATGAGAGAGAATCATTGATTGGCTGCCTCCTGCACATCTCCTACTGGGGATCAAGCCCGCAACCTAGACATGTGCCCTTGACCAGAATCAAACCTGGGACCTTTCAGTCCCCAGGCTGACGTTCTATCCACTGAGCAAAACCAGCTAGGGGAATTTCTGCTTTTCTTGAGGTCACTTGAGAGGAGCCAAAATTACCATAATCCTGACTTTGGAAACTGGGGGAGCTTATGTGAAATGGTCCATAAACTCATTCTAATGAAAATGTTACTAATGCCATTTCTGTATTACTGTGAAGTTAAATCCCCTTTCTCAAACTTACTTTTAAATATCTTTCTCAGCTCAGAAGTTCAACCTGAATTTTATGGATTTGGGGGGAAAATTATAGTAATTGAGTCATGATATATTGTGAGTTAGTATAATGCATTTGGTAGGAACTTGGACATTGAAATCAGGCACAATTATAAATAAATCCGAGCTCTTTGATCTTGTTCACACTACTAGACCCCTCTGGAATTTAAGTTCATAAAATGAGGACAATGATAGTACCTACCTCACAGGGCTATGGTGATGATTAAAGGGGAAAAAAAAGTATTGAAAGTATTTAGTAGGGTGATTGGCATGTAATCAACACTCAATAAGAATAGCTATTCTTATTGTTACTATTTTTTTATTCAATTTGTATTAACAGCATCTGCCACAATAGTTGACACAGAATAAATGCTCAAGAAATATTTCCTGAATGAATGACTAGGACAAGTCTAGTCACGTTGTTCCTCCTGCGCCCAAGAGTAGCGGGCTTTACTACAGTTTATGTCATTACTAGTATATGATGGAATTCAAAACAGACTAGCCACCCTTTCATTCTCTTGTGACCACAGAATCCATCTGAAGACATGATACTAATTCATGTGGTATCTCTAGCTATTATCTCATTAAGAGAATGTCTTCTGAACTTACACTGACTCAGGAACATTTCTTTAGGATATGTCAAAATGCTTCCACTTAGTGAACACGCTCACTAAGAGCTCATTACACTGGTTTCTGATCTATCTTATGAGTAGACTCTGTTCAAGGATTAGTGTAATTCTTTGGAGTCCAAAGTCAAATTAAGTTAGAATTGACCTGAGAGGAAGAAATATCCTACCTAGAACCATTTGCTCTTTCTTTTACCCTTTTACAAATATATCACTATATATGTTTTGAGATTAACTTTCACTCTTCTATAGATTATAGATAATTCTCACCAAACCTCTTACCTCAATACCTCACCAGAAATTTTTATACCAGGAAACACAGGTTAAACAAACATTTTGTTTTAGAAAGTTTTCCTTCAGTGTTCTCTCACACACAAGTTCCTTCATCTGCCTTGCTGGACAGATAGAATCTTATGAGGATGTCAGCATGCCAAATAATTGAAATTCTTTTCAGTAATATAGGACCCAAATTAAAAACATTCCTGGAGGCTGGTACATTCAAAAATGTTATTGCTTATACAGATGTGTGGTGGAATGAAGTAAAATGTTAGGTATGACAACAATGAATTACAGAAATATGTGGCAGCCTTCAGGTGCATGAATATATACATGAGGATAGAAATATTTTGGTGGCAATTATTACTAAGGATGCAGAATCTTTGAAATAATATTTGGGAACAGAATATTCCAAGTGAAAATCAAGGGACCCAGTCAATAAATATTTCTCGTGCATTGATTATGTGCCAGTCACAGAGGGATACAGTTATGAATGAAATCAACACAGTCTTAGCTGGGACTTATAGCCTGATGCAGAAGACAGATATTAAGCAAAAAAAAAAAATGCTTTAGGAGAGCACAGTGCTTTGATGAAATTCAGGTTCTTGTTGAGTTTATGGTAAATGCAGATCGAGGAAAAGAGGGAAGTTGCTCTCTTTAGGTGAAGGGAACAGCATGGGCAAAGGTCCATACAAAGAGTTGACAAAACCAGTGTATTAGTTTCCTAGGGCTGTTGCAACAAAGTTCCACATAGTGGTGGATTAAACAACATACATTTATCTCATAGTTCAAAGTCTAAATCAACATGTCAGTAGGGTTGGTTTCTTCAAAGGGCCATGAGGTTCCATGCTTCTCCCCTACCTTCTGGCGGATTTCTGGCAGGCTCAGGTCCTTCAGCTTGTAGAAGCATCGCTCCCACTTCTGCCTACATCTTCACATGGCATTCTCCCTACATCTTTGTCTATGTGTAAATGTCCCCTTTTTATAAGAACACCAGTCATATTGCATGAGGTCCAGAATGAAGTCATCTACAATGACCCTATTTCCAAAGAAGGTCAGAGGTATTGGGAGTTAGATCTTCAACATATGACATTTTGTGGGGACACAAGTCAACCCATAATGCCCAGTATGCCTAGCCTGGAGAGAGGAGTAGGAATTATTATTTGTTGTGATCTTAGAAAGATAATTATAGTCCAGGCATATAAGCCATTTAAAAAAAATATTTTTATTGATTTCAGAGAGGAAGGGAGAGGGAGAGAAAGATAGAAACATCAATGATGAGAGAGAATCATTGATAGGCTATCTCCTGCATGCCCCCTACTGGGGATTGAGCCCACAACTGGGGCATATGCCCTGACTGGAAATAGAACCATGATCTCCGGTTCATAGGTCAATGCTCCACCACTGAGCCACACTAACCAGGCCAAGCCATTTTTAGGTCAAGTTAGGATATTGTATTTTTTTCTAAGGGCCATGGTAAACCATTTATAAATTTTAAACAGGGCAATGAAAATGATTTGATTTGTGTTTTTATTTTTTTATTATCATTTTAAAAATATTTTATTGATTTTTTACAGAGAGGAAGGGAGATAGATAGAAAGTTAGAAACATTGTTGAGAGAGAAACATCGATCAGCTGCCTCCTGCACACCTCCTACTGGGGATGTGCCAGCAACCAAGGTACATGGCCTTGACTGGAATCGAACCTGGGAACTTTTAGTCCACCGGCCGACGTTCTATCCACAGAGCCAAACCAGTTAGGGCTGATTTGTGTTTTTAAATGATTAATCTGAATTCAGTGTGAGAGATAGATTAGTAGGTGGGTAAGACACTATATATTCCTCCACTTTTCTTTTTTAGAATTCCTTTAGTATTTCTCTAGATATACTTTTCCCAACTTGAAGGCCATGAATGCCATTTAGGTGGTCTTTGGTTGCCCAAATCTCTCCCTTTTGTGAAATGCCCTTTTGGGAAACTGACTATGCTTCTGAATTCATCTATCACCCATAATGTGTTTTTCTCCTTTAGACATTGATAGATTACAAAGTTTAAATTTGCACAAAGAATTTAATTAAGTTAAATAACTCTTGGTCTTTTCTGATCATTGAGACTTCTCATTAAAATGAAAACATTACTAATAAAAATGTTTAATTAATAAAATGACAATTTGTGTGTGGATGTAAAAATTGTATAAAATCAAGTATTTAGGTCTAGGGTTTTGTAAAGCCACAAGAAATTTCTTGAAGTTCCTTTTTGGTCAATGACTTGCACAAGCCAAAGCAAATCAGCTTCACGTGACTTTCCCAGAGCTCCTTCTGATGCCACCATGTAAGCTGCAGGATTTCAGGTTTCAAACCCCACATCATAGGCAAGCCCCCCCTTGGTTGCTTTATGCTGATCCCACAAAACTACTTTTAGTGATCTAATCTTCTCATAGGATTATGCCTGGGGATAATAAAACATTACTAAATGCCCGTGGGAATTCAAAGATAGCCTTTGTAGTGAGGGTAATCTATTGTCATACTGCATGGTAGTAAAATGGAAGGATATTGAAAATGATTAACAGAGTAATTAGACGGTAGAGTGAAGGGACCTGTGAGGCTGAGTTTCTGAGAAAGAAGCAAAGACCATCATTTAAAAACTGATCTTAAGCCTCCTCATGTGCTTCTGTGATCATCACTGGCAGGATAACAGGGCTTATTCTGTTTTTTGTTTTAGTCCAAAAGTGAACCTTTTCTATTTCTTCCATTACATTTATTAACATTCAGAACTGGCACAAACTTCAGCTGAGACTGAAAATCTGCCAAATATTTTGAGGAAGATAACTTTAATTTGGGATATGTTGAGTTTGAGGTTTCAATAAACATTTTCCAAAGGGGTGGGCATTGTGATCTAAAAAATAAGAAAGAAATCAGGGCTGAAGACATCTAGTTGGAAGCCATCAGCATAAAGATGGTAAACGATGTCATCGGGAAGCTTAGAAGAGTGTGAACAGAAAATGTCGTCATACAGAACCTTTAAGAAAACTGATGAGCAAGGAATGGGTAACAGAGGAGGAGTCCACAAAGGATACTGAGGAAGAAAAATCAGAAACTTAGAATTCAGTGTCATTAAAGTCAGGGGAGGAGGTATTGAGAAGGACAATGTTACCAATATCATCAAATATTGTTGAGAATTTATGAAATATTAGGACTGAAATATATTGAAAATAGGGTGGAGGTCTTATCAAGAGCACTGATGATCTTGTCAAAAGCACTGCAGTGGAATAATAGGGGTGGGAACTAGGTTGCCGTGTGCAGAGATATCATTAAGAATTGAGGAAACAAGTTGAAAAGTTCCAATATATTTTTTCTGTTAGAGATAAAAAATAGGATAATGACAAAAGCAGGACAGAGAATTGAGGAAGGACTTTTGTTTTTAGTTAGGAAAGACTGAAGAATATTTGAATGCTGATGGAAAGGAGCCAGTAGAGATATGTTGGAAAGACAGAGAGGGAATAACAGAGCAAGGCTGGACAGGTGAGATGAGATGGGTCCAGAGCATAAGCAGAGGGATTTGCCATTGTGTATGGTGGGGTGGAGTGGGGCGGGGGGAGGCGTGATATCTGTGATTCCATAAATAAAGACTGATTTTCTCCTTCTTAGCTTCTCTTAATGATGGATTGGGAAATGCTCTCCACTTTCAGTACTGCTGTGTGTATACAAGGCGGGAGGGAGATGGGGGAGCTGGAGAACTGATCTAGACTCCTTGAAGTGTTTAAGGAACAAAACCTGGATCTGCAGAACTTTCATTGGCACATGCTAAAGATGAATGCCCTGCCACTTTGGGGTTAGAAGGAGTTTGGGGTTTTGGAGTAAACACTTGCATGAATCTTTTATATGCAAAGGTAAAAATAAAATCCTATTTTGAAATGCTGGATTTGAAATAAAAGAAATCTAACTGCTCCACAAAGCATGTAAACAACCGTGTTTTCTGTGGTCACAACAGCATTTCTGAAGATTATTATGGGGTCAACTGGTTTGACTTCTCCTGGGAAGCTAGAACAAAGTAGATTTTTTTTCTCAGTAGGAAAAGTTAATGGATCCTAGGAATTTAGTTGAGAGTTGAGGAATGACTGGTGGATTTTAAGGACAGGATTTCCTACTATAATTACACATGTTTTCATAAGTTTTCCATTTATTCAACTAGCCTTACTGAGCATGTACTACATACCAGGCAATATTGTAGGTGTTTGAGATACATCAGTGTCAAAACAAAGATACCCAACCAAGAGTAGCTTATATTATAGCAGAATTCCTTTAGTGAAGTGTTTTGAAGAATAAAGTCTCATGTCAGCTATGTTTCAGAGAAAGGAAGGTTGTGTCTAGTTTTGGAGTGAGGCAGAGCAGAGACAACATCACCAGCATGGAGAGTAGTTATGAGATGGCAGGGATGGGGAAACATGGCAGGGAAACCTGTCATAGCCACAACCAACTTGTGAAGGAGTTTGGGCTCTGTGTAATCACACATAGTAGAGACCTAGATGCTAATTATTTGGGCATTAAAATAGGGAGAATCCAAGAAGCTAGTGGGCTCTTGTGTATGCCTATAAAAACATGAACTTAATTCTAAGAGTGTCAACTATGTTACCTGAAGTGGTAGAAAAAGAGGTAGCATCAGAAATACTATACATGGGATTGAAATAAAATTTTATTTATGTCCATTGCACATATAAATGCCATGATCTCTCATAAGTGCTCACCGTGGAAGAAAGGTTGAGAGTCATTGGTGCCTCTGTTCTCCATGGATATACTTGTCAACATTGTTTATTGAAAAGCAACAGACATCCTCTATCTAATAGAATCCTAGATAACATTTCTCTTGGGCTATCTCCAGATGGATATGTTTTATACAGGGTGGGGTAAAAGTAGATTTACAGCTGTTTGTATGGAAAATAACACAATAATTAATAAGTAATAATACAAAAATGAACTGTATTTTTCACAACTGGAAACTTACTTTTGCCCCACCCTGTATTTAATCCAAGGGTATTGTCCTTGTAAATATTTCTTCCTTCACCCTATATGGTCATATGATTATTCTTGAAAAACAAAAATTGTGTAAGAATAATTTAGGTTATTATATTTTTCCATCTATTACTCTATTTTCTTTTCAGAGTTTTTCTTCACTAATGAAATGATATTCATTTTATTCCAGGTCCATCAATAAGTAATCGATGCTTTTTCTCTGATTACATTAATGATGGTAAGATGCACTTGCAAATTCAGTTTAGGCTTATATTTTATCGTATGTGATATACTCGCTTGGTTTTCTAACCACACAGAACACCAAATGGACTGCTAATTCAACCTCATGCTATGGAGCTATTGACCTAAAACAGTTATTGACCTTCTGGGTAATATTAGTAAGATTTGGAGAATTTATAAGAACAAAATCAAAACATTTGAGCTTTCAGACATATATAAGTTTTCTTTGGCCTATAGGTGAAGTTCTTCCTAAGCTTCAACTTTGTTTTAAACATCTCCATATATTTTCAATTCCATGTCAGATTCTTAAAATTCATCAGTTAGTAAGGTTTGCTATACTATGCACCATAATGCCACCCCCTCACCCAAAAAAGATCTCCATTCTCTAATCCCCAGAAGCTGTGAATATGTTAAATTACATAGCGAAGGGGAATTAAGGTTGCTAATCAGCTGTATTTAAAATAGGGAGATTATCCTGCATTGTCTGGGTGAACCCAAAGTGATCACAAGGGTCCTTAAAAATGGAAGGAGAGAAGGCAGAGGCATCAAGAAGGAAATGCAATTATATACAAAAGGTACAGGGATATGCAATGTTGCTAGCTTTGAAAATAGAGGAAGACAGTCATGGGCCAAAGAATGTGGGCAAGGAAAAGGATTCTTCTCTAGAGCTTTCAGAAGGGAAAGCAGACCTGACAACACTTTGATTTAGCTTCTGACCTCCAGAATGTTGAGATAACACATTGAGCCATTTTAAGCTACTACATTTTTGCTAATTTGTTAGAACAGCAATGGAAGACTAATATATCTGCCATTTGCAAAATTGTGATATTCATATTTTGGATGCCTTATGTTTCTATTTGCACCCTCTCTGCTTCTTTAATGCTATGCTCCATGAGACTCATAGATAAGTCTGAATAGATCAACTTGGAAGAATTGAAATCTTTTTTTAAAAATTGTTTTATTGATTACAAAGGGTATTACATATGTGTCCTTTTTCCCCCCCTGCCCTTGACAATCCCCTGGCCTCCCCTACCCCCCAGTGTCTTATGTCCATTGGTTATGCTTATATGCATGCATACAAGGCCTTCAGTTGATCTCTTACCCCCCTCCCTCCTGCCCCCCAACCCTCCCTGGCCTTCCCGCTGCAGTTTGACAATCAGTTTGAGGCAGCTCTGCCTCTGTATCTATTATTGTTCATAAGTTTATAATGGTCTTTATTATCCATGAATGAGTGAATTGAAATCTTTACTACATTGAGTCTTTCAGTTAATGAACATGGTATGTCTCTTCATTTTTTTAAGGTCTTCTTTGCTTTCTTTCATCTGCATTTGTAATTTTCAGCATATATATATATATTCTATATATCTTTTGTTAGACTTTTACCTAGTATTTTAATTTTAAATTATTGTAAATAGTACTAGAGGCCTAGTGCAAGAATTTGTGCACCAGTGGGGTTCCTTGGCCTGGCCTGTAAGATCAGGCTGAAACCGACATCTCCCAAGGGGTCCCGGATTGCGAGAAGGTGCAGGCCAGGCCAAGGGACCCCACTGGTGCAGGATCAGGGCTGGGAAGGGACATGAGAGGTTGGCCAGCTGGGGGGGGGGGGGGGGATCGTGGGAGGGACCGTGGGAAAGCTCCAGGGCTTGTCTGGCCCTTCTCGCTCAGTCCTGATCTGCAGTACCCCAGCAGCAAGCTAACCTACCAGTCGGAGCGTTTGCCCCCTGGTAGTCAGTGCACATCACAGCTACTGGTTGACCAGTCAACTGCCTGCCCGCACCCCCCCCCCCCCCCCGGTGGTCAGTGCCCATCATAGTGAGCAATTGAGCAGCCTTAGCATGTCATTAGTATACTATGCTTTGATTGGTTGAATGGTCAACCAGATGACCAGACACTTAGCATATTAGGCTTTTTATTATATAGGATAAATATGATAATGAATAGTAGTGGTGAGAGTCATATTTTTGCCTTGTTCCTATCCTTGGGCCAACATTCATTCTTTTAAAGTTAAGTATGATGTTAGTAGTATTACATTGAGAAAGTTGCTTTCTAGTTCTCATTTACTAAGGGGTTTCTTAAAATCATGAATGGTTATCAAATTTTATCAAATGATTTTTTGCATTAATTGATAGAGTTTTGTGAGTTTTAAAAATTTTTATAAACTGTTAAAATGGTGGATTATATTGGTTGAATTTTGAATATTAAACCAGCCTTACATTCCTGCAATAAACGCCACTTGATCCATGATGAGTTATTCTTTTTGATACTGATAATATTTTATTGAGAATTTTGAAATCTATCTTCACAAGGGATATTGGTTGTAGTTTTTCGTATTATCTTTGTCTAGTTTTAGTTTGAAAATCATACTAGCCTCAAAATCAGTTGACAGTGTTCCCCTATCATCTAATTTTTGGGAGAGGTTATGTAGAATTTGTATTTTTCTTTCAATGTTTTGGTAAAATTCACAAGTGATACTATCTGGACCTAAGGATTTCTTGTTTGGAATATTTATACCTATAAATTTAATTTTCTTAATAATTATGATAGAATTTCAGTTCTATCTGGGATGAATTCAGATAGTTGTCAAATTTATATGCATAGACCTCTGCATAGTATCCCCAAATTTTTCTTTCAGTGTCTGTAGAATCAGTTGTGGCATCACTTCTTTCATTCTTATTTTCAAAGTCTTTACAGTCCTATTTGGATCTGACCTGTGCCGGTATCATTCAGTGGCAAGCATGAGACAAGGGCAATGATCTAACTCTTTGTTTCATTCTCAGAGTCTTTTCTATGCTGGCTAGTGTGAGATCAATGTGTGCACAGCTTGCATGGGGGTGAGCCCAGAAGTTCACAGCCAACTTTATCTGGTTGCTTTGAGTTCCTCCCTCTCTGTGATTTTCCTATTACTTTTCAGGTCTCTGAGGCTCCCTTTTTCAGTCCTACTGCCTGAAAGCTAGAACTAGACGTATTCTGCTCTGTCAGACATGTCTTATGACTCCACCAGAGTTTGTAGCTTGGTGGTTGAAAGACAAGGAGAAAAACAGTGAGAACACTGCACTGTTTTAGGTCTTAGGACCACAACTCCTTTTAGTTGGGAGAAAGTTGCTCCTCCCTCAGAGTTTTAGGTACCTGCAGGCCCTCATTCCTTGTGCTGTTAAGTAACCCCTTATCCACTCCTCAAGCTTAAACTAGAGAGCTTTCCTGGAACTTCTGTCTTTACTGATGCTTGCTTCTAGGTTTCAGCATGCTTGGAATTTAGGCCAGGCGATACCAGTGGTAAAGAAAGGTAAATACACTGCTCTTTCAGTGGTACTCCACGTCTTACTTTCTTTCCCAATCTACCTGCTCTGAGTTATTAGTCTAGGTTTTGAGCTACATTCAGTGAGACAGGATATAATGTGTTTATTCAATCTTACTCCTAACTGGAACTGGATAGAAAATTTCTGTTAGATTGGAAGGTAATGTACTTTGAACTGATGAACCTTTGCAATTGTAAATTTGACGGAGGACACCAGTGCCATGATGGGATGGTGGTGATAAGGGGGTTATGTGAAGATCAAAGTTAAACAGTTTCTTCTTCATAACTGCACTCTGAGCTGCCTCAGCTTCCAAACTGATTACTCCCTGCCCTTGCCCCTCCCAGGCCTCCTTGAAGGCCCCATTTTAAAAGATTGGAGCTCGACCAGAACTTGGCTGGAGATCCTGGCTAGGCTGCTGATCAACTGAAGGCTGTCTCCTGTCATTCCTTCTTCACCGACTCCGTCCACACCTTTGGGAACCCCTGGACCTGCTGGGGTTGGACCCCAACATCTGGTGCCCGAACAGGAACCCTTAGCAGATCCAAGCAACAGCAGCCCCCTGATCACCGCAGCCTCCTGATCACCGCAGCCTCCTGATCACCACACCCTCTGTCTGTGGAACAGCAACTGTACGTGAAGCCTCCCCCCACCAGCCAGAAGAGCCAACACAGCTGTGAACAACACCCACCAGAGGAGCTGCTGCCAACTGGAAAGCAGCTGCTACCGCAACCGTCTGAGCAGCAACCACAACCCAAGGAGCCCCTGCCACCCAGGGAGCAGCCACTGAACACCTCAACATCTACATATGTCAGCGAGATCAAACATGGGTAGGCAAAGAAACCCCCAAAGGAAAGAAAAGGAGGACTCGCCAGAAAAGCAGCTAAGTGAGACAGAGATATGCAACATGACGGAAAAAGAATTCAGAATAAGGTTCCTAGAGTACATGCACCACATGTTCAAGAAGCAAGAAGAAACAGATGAAAAACTCAACTACTTATGCAAGAAGCTAGAAGAAACAGATGAAAAAATCAACAACTTAAGTAAGTCCCAAGAAGAAATGAAGAGTGACATAGCTTCAATAAAAAACTCCATTGAAAGTATCAACAGTAGACTGGGAGAAGCGGAGGACCGAATTAGTGAATTAGAAGACAAGGAAGCAAAACACACTCAAACTGTACGGCAAATGGAGAAAAAAATTAAAAGACAGGAGGAGAGCCTAAGGGAGCTTTGGGACAACATGAAACGAAACAACATACGAATAATAGGGGTGCCAGAACAACAGAAAGACGAACATGGATTAGAAAACCTATTCGAAGAAATAATATCAGAAAACTTCCCTGAGGTGGGGAAGAAAAAAGTCACACAAGCCCAGAGAGTCCCAAACAAGGTGAACCCGAAAAGACCCACACCAAGACACATCATAATTACCATGGCAAATGTTCAGGATAAAGAGAGAATCTTACAGGCTGCAAGAGAGAGACGGAAAGTAACATACAAGGGATCTCCCATTAGATTATCAAATGATTTCTCAACAGAAACACATCAGGCCAGAAAAGAATGGACGGAAATCTACAAAGTGATGCAAAGCAAAGGACTGAATCCAAGAATACTCTATCCAGCAAGGCTATCATTCAAAATTGAAGGGGAAATAAGAAGCTTCACAGACAAAAAAGGGCTAAGGGAGTTTATCACCACCAAGCCAGCCATGCAAGAAATGCTAAAGGGACTGGTGTAAAAAGAAGAAATATCAAGCTCAGAAAGAAAACAGCCACACACACACACACAAAAAGAAATGGCTACAAACAAATACCTTTCAATAATAACTTTAAATGTAAATGGACTAAATGCTCCAACCAAAAGACATCGAGTGGCTGAATGGATAAAAAAACATGACCCATACATCTGCTGTCTACAAGAGACCCACCTCATTAGAAGGGACTCACACAGACTGAAAGTGAAGGGATGGAAAAATATCTTTCACGCAAATGGAAAGGAAAAGAAAGCTGGGGTAGCAATACTTATATCTGACAAAGTACATCTCAAAGTGAAGGCCATAACCAGAGATAAGGAAGGCCACTTCATAATACTAAAGGGATCAATACAACAAGAAGATATAACCCTGGTAAACATATATGCACCCAATGCAGGAGCACCCACATACATAAGAAAACTTCTGGAAGATATCAGGGGAGAGATCGACAACAATACAATCATAGTAGGGGACTTTAATACACCACTGACATCACTGGATAAATCCGCTAGACAAAAACTCAGCAAAGAAACAGCAATCCTAAATGACTCACTAGATCAGATGGACTTAATTGACATCTTCAGAACACTTCACCCCACAGCTGCGGAATATACATTCCTCTCAGGTGCTCATGGGACATATTCAAAAATAGACCACATATTGGGTCACAAGCAAAGTCTCCACAAATTCAAGAAGATTGAAATCATAAAAAGCTTCTTCACAGACCACGATGGCATAATGTTAGAAATAAACTACAATAAAAACAACCCAAAATACTCAAACACTTGGAAGCTGAATAGCATGTTATTAAATATTGATTGGGTTACCGATGACATCAAAGAAGAAATTAAAAACATCCTGGACACTAATGACAATGAAAACACAACAATCCAAAACCTCTGGGACACAATGAAAGCAGTCCTGAGAGGGAAGTTTATAGCTCTACAGGCCTATCTCAAAAAACAAGAAAAAATGGTAGTAAATCATCTAACTCTACAGCTCAAAGAATTAGAAAGAGAGCAACAAGAAAACCCCAGAGTGAGCAGAAGGAAGGAGATAATAAAGATTAGAGCAGAAATCAATGAAATAGAGACCAAAAAAACAATACAGAAAATCAATGAAACCAAGAGCTGGTTCTTTGAAAGGATAAACAAGATTGACAAACCCCTAGCCAGGCTCACCAAGAAGCAAAGAGAGAGGTCCCAAATAAACCAAATCAGAAATGATAGAGGCGAAATAACAACAGACCCCACAGAAATACAAATGATTGTTAAACAATACTACGAGCAACTCTACTCCAACAAACTGGACAACCTGGAGGAAATGGACAAATTCCTAGAAAAATACAACATTCCAAAACTCAATCAGGAAGAATCTAAAAACCTCAATAGGCCAATAACTATGGAAGAAATTGAAACAGTCATCAGAAAGCTTCCAGCAAACAAAAGCCCAGGGCCAGACGGCTTCACAGGGGAGTTCTACCAAACATTCAAGGAAGAACTAAAACCTACCCTCCTCAGACTACTACAAAAAATTCAAGAGGAAGGAACGCTTCCAAGCTCATTCTATGAAGCCAGCATCACCCTAATACCAAAACCAGGTAAAGACATCACAATGAAAGAGAATTACAGGCCAATATCCCTCATGAACATAGATGCCAAAATCCTCAACAAAATCTTAGCAAATCGGATCCAGCAGTACATCAGAAGGATCATACACCATGACCAAGTAGGATTCATCCCAGAGATGCAAGGATGGTACAACATCCGTAAATCAATAAATGTGATACATCACATAAACAAATTGAAAGAAAAAAACCACATGGTCATATCAATTGATGCAGAAAAAGCATTCGACAAAATCCAACACCCATTTTTGATAAAAACTCTCAGAAAGGTGGGAATAGAAGGATCATACCTCAACATAATAAAAGCCATATATGACAGGCCCACAGCCAACATCATACTCAATGGACAAAAACTAACACCATTTCCCCTAAGAACAGGAACAAGACAGGGATGCCCACTCTCACCACTCCTGTTCAACATAGTACTGGAAGTATTAGCCATTGCAATTAGGCAAGAAGAAGGAATAAAAGGCATCCAAATTGGAAAAGAGGAAGTAAAACTGTCCTTATTTGCAGATGACATGATATTATACATACAAAACCCTAGAGACTCCATCAAAAAGCTACTAGACTTAATACATGAATTTGGCAATGTAGCAGGATACAAAATTAACCCCAAGAAATCTGAGGCATTTCTATACACCAACAGTGAACTTTCAGAAAGGGAGATCAGAAAAACAATCCCATTTACCATCGCACCAAAAAAATTAAGATACCTAGGAATAAACTTAACTAAAGAGGTTAAAGACCTCTACTCAGAAAACTACAGGACGTTGAAAAAAGAGATAGAGGAAGACATAAACAGATGGAAGAACATACCATGTTCTTGGATTGGTAGAATCAACATCATTAAAATGTCCATACTACCCAAAGCAATCTATACATTCAACGCACTTCCCATTAAAATACCAATGGCCTTCTTCAAAGATCTAGAACGAACTCTCCAAAAATTCATCTGGAATAAAAAAAGACCCCGAATAGCTGCAACGATCCTGAGAAAGAACAAAGTAGGTGGGATCTCAATGCCAGATATCAAGCTGTATTACAAAGCCACTGTTCTCAAAACTGCCTGGTACTGGCACAAGAACAGACATATAGATCAGTGGAATAGAATAGAGAGTCCAGAAATTAGCCCGAACCAATATGCTCAATTAATTTTTGACAAAGGAGGCATGAACATACAATGGAGCCAAGATAGTCTCTTCAATAAATGGTGTTGGGAAAATTGGACAGACATATGCAAGAAAATGAAACTAGACCACCAACTTACACCATACACAAGAATAAACTCAAAATGGATAAAGGACTTAAATGTACGACAGGAAACCATAAAAATTCTAGAAGAATACAAAGGCAACAAAATCTCAGACATATGCCAAAACAATTTCTTCACTGATACAGCTCCTAGGGCAGTTGAAACTAAAGAGAAACTGAACAAATGGGACTACATCAAAATAAAAAGCTTCTGCACAGCAAAAGAAACCATCAACAAAACAACAAGAAAACCCACCTCGTGGGAAAACATATTTGCCAACGTCATATCTGATAAGGGCTTAATCTCCAAAATTTATAGGGAACTCATACAACTTAACAAAAAGAAGATAAACAATCCAATCAAAAAATGGGCAAAGGATCTAAATAGACACCTTTCAAAAGAGGACATTCAGAAAGCCAAGAGACATATGAAAACATGCTCAAAGTCACTAATCATCCGAGAGATGCAAATCAAAACAACAATGAGGTACCATCTCACACCTGTCAGAATGGCCATCATCAACAAATCAACAAACGACAAGTGCTGGAGAGGATGTGGAGAAAAAGGAACACTTGTGCACTGCTGGTGGGAATGCAGACTGGTGCAGCCACTATGGAAGGCAGTATGGAGGTTCCTCAAAAAATTGGAAATGGAACTCCCATTTGACCCTGTGATCCCACTACTAGGAATATATCCCAAGAAACCAGAAACACCTATCAGAAAGGATATATGCACCCAGATGTTCATAGCAGCACAATTCACCATAGCTAAGATCTGGAAACAGCCTAAGTGCCCATCAGTAGATGAATGGATTAGAAAACTGTGGTACATCTACACGATGGAATACTATGCTGCTGTTAAAAAGAAGGAACTCCTACCATTTGCAACATCATGGATGGAACTGGAGAGCATTATGCTAAGTGAAACAAGCCAGTCAATGAAGGAAAAATACCACATGATCTCACTCATTCATGGATAATAAAGACCATTACAAACTTTTGAACAATAATAGATACAGAGGCAGAGCTGCCTCAAACTGATTGTCAAACTGCAGTGGGAAGGCCAGAGAGAGTTGGGGGGCAGGAGGGAGGGGAGTAAGAGATCAACCGAAGGACTTGTATGCATGCATATAAGCATAACTAATGGACATAAGACACTGGGGGGTAAGGGAGGGTAGTGGTTTGTCAAGGGCGGGGGGGGGGGGGGGAAAGGATACTTATGTAATACCCTTTGTAATACTTTAAGAGGAAAATAAAAAAAAAAAAAAAAAAAAAAAAAAAAAAAAGATTGGAGCTCTTTTCTGCTCAAGGACACCATTTACTGTAAGTCTCAGTGTCGCAGGATTGCACACTGACCATCACAGAATTCTACCTCCATAGCCTATTTTTCTAGTCAGTTATCTACTGATGATTTAATTTGTCAACATTTGCTAAGTTTATCATTTGTATTAAGTCTTTAGTAATCTTAAAGACCATTGCATATAAAATTTATTAGGTAAAACATAGGAACCTTATATTCTTATAGCTTCACTTTAAGCTATTTAAATAACATTTTTTAGACTGTTAGTTAACCAATTCAGGAGTAGGTGAGAGTATGCACTGCTCTAAAGCACACAGAAAGATGATTATATGTAATTTGCTGGAATTCTCCTTGTGGAAATCTCCTGTAAGCAGTTTAGTTGTTCACACACTGAAAAGTATGTGGATTAGGGGGAGTTAAAGACTGTGTGGGAATTTACAAAGATCAGGAACACTGGCTAGCCCCGTTGAATCCAATTTTCTTCTCTTCACAATCAGCTTAGAATCAGAATATAATTGCCGAAATGGACTATTATTGCTGAAACTGTGTTGTTAGTCTACCTTATGAAAAAACAAAATTAAATGACTTGATCTAGGTTACACAGCTAGTAGATGCCAAGACCAGGCCAGACTTCCAGGCTATTGTACCGTATTTATGAAGCAATTCTAAAGAACTCACCGCTAGTGAGAATGGTTTTCAGGGTGCCAGGGGTCACCAAATGTAATAGGCAAGCAGGAAGTTTATGTTCTTTTGGAGCCTATATCCTGGCTTTAGTTCTTGTTTGGGGTGGGTGAATTCTATTGTGTGCTTATATATGCATTCATCTTAAAGGTCAGGAGAGGGCCAAAGGTCAGGGGGTTTATGACTCTGCACTGGGGTCACTCAACAGGACACTACGACAGCTTTTGCTTTTGGATATGCTCCGCAGTGTCATCCACAGCAACTGCAATGAAGGCAAACATTCACTGAGAGCACATGTGTGCCAGGCAGCAGACTGGTCTCTGGTGATAAAAAGGGCAGGCCAGGTTCAAGCTCTGGCCTCAATGAACTGAGAGTAGTGTGGTCTGCATCCACAGAATTTCTCCTGAGCTAAAGAATACATAACCGGAGGTCAACTTTTCTCTTTCTTCTAGTTTGTATTCATTATTCTTTTTAAGTGTGGGATATTCCTTTAAGAAGTATTTTAATCTTATGTGCCTTTTCAAAGGTCCTGAGTCATCTTTGGTGAATAAGGAACCAGTGGTGTGAGCAGATAGATTCTTAGTACTGCCTCATTAAAGGGGTACCCACACTTATTTTCTGGTTTCTTCAATACCCCTGGCAGCTTCTTATCTGGGGGTGCTCCTGAGTCTCTAGGTTCTTGTCCTCATCCCTGCTAACATCTAAAGCAGTGGTTCTCAACCCTCTGGCCCTTTAAATACAGTTCCTCATGTTGTGACCCAACCATAAAATTATTTTCGTTGCTACTTCATAACTGTAATGTTGCTACTGTTATGAATCGTAATGTAAATATCTGATATGCAGGATGGTCTTAGGTGACCCCTGTGAAAGGGTCGTTTGACTGCCAAAGGGGTTGCGACTCACAGGTTGAGAACTACTGAAAAGGGTGCTGGATATTTCTAGACCCAGCCCATCCCAGGTTCCTCTTTCTCATCACCTGCTCTGATCTTGAGTGGCTGGGCTGCATCCTCACCAAATGTGACCTGGGCTGGGCCATGCTATCTGATTCATCACCCCTGTCAGCACTGATATCTTCACTGGACTCACCCTGTTACATATACATCTGTAATACTGCTGGAGAAATTATATGCTACACACTGAAACACAAAAAAAGTCAGATTAGGGTGCTGAACACACACTATAACATACACATGATGTATTATAAAATTATACACCTAAAACCTATGTAATTATAATCACCAATGTCATCCCAATAAATTCAATAAATAAATAAAAATGCCAGTTATTTTTTCTATGTATCTCACACACACACACACACACACACACACACACACACACACGATATTTGTTTCAGAATGTATTGAATTTATAGATTGAATTGGAGAAAACCTGATATTTTGCCATATGAAATATTTACCTCAATGGTAGTAGCATTTCTCCTTCATCTTCCTTTACGTTCTTCAGTAAAATATATAGTTTTCTCTATAAAAGTTTTAAGTATTATTGCCAGGTACTTTATAATTTTTGTTACTCTCCTGAGTGGAATTTGTATTATATATTCATATTGGTTATCGATGGTATGAAAGAAAGATGTGGAAACTCTCTTAGCCTATTCAGGCTGCTTTAACAAAAACATTACAGAGTGGTGGGGAGGCAGATTCAAGAACAAACATTTAGCTCTCACCGTTCTGGAGGCTGGGAAGCCCAAGATCAAGGCACAGGCAGACTCGGTATCAGGTGAGCATCTACTTCCTGGTTCATAGAAGGCAGCCATCTCCTGGCCGTGTCCTCATGTCCTCATATGGCAGGAAAAGGAAGAGCACCCTCTGGGGTCTCTCTGGGAGCATTAGTGCCACTCCTGAGGTGTCCATCTTCATGGCCTAATCACCTCAAAGGACCTACCTGCAATGCTATCACTTTGGGTTTACGATTTCAAAAAATGAATTTTGGGGGAACACACTTAGTCCTTAACAGAAGCCTCTCATTATAAAGATTATATTAAAAAAAGAAAAAAGAAAGAAAAGTAAAAGAAAGGGAGGAAGGAAGGGAAGAAAGGGAGAGAGGGAGGTGGTTAAAGGGATAGTTTCTGGTAGGAACTATAGCCAGTATTTCTATGCTTTCACCTTAATTCTGCTAGATTATAACATCAAATATTTTCAAAGTGATGACAGCTAATTGAGGTCAAAGAAGCACGGTGGCTCCTAGGAATTTTATTTGTTTAATGACTTGATGCCTTCAGCCTCTTCAGTATTTTATGTCTTCGAGGCTTTAAACCCCAAACCTAAGAGAACATGGCAACTCTTGTCATGCAATATGTAGCATGATATTTTTATTTAGAAGTAATATAATTAATGATGTGGTGAATGAACAGAGCCAGCTCGAGGAGGAACCAGGCACATGGACTTCTGTAATCTTTGTGGTGTTTGGTTAAGATTGGAAGCCCACCATGTTTACCTGGAGGCCTTCAGGTTGACTCCCACTCCTTAGAGGGGGAATCCAAGAGACTACAGAACACAACTGCAGATTGGAAGGCCCTTGGGGGGCTCATTTAAGGAGTCTCAATGGGGACTGATGAAGGCAGGACTCCTTCAGGACTTTCAGGTCCAAGGCCTGGTACTTTTTGTAGCCACTTAGATGAGACGATTTCATGAGGTGTTTCTGGACCATATACTGTTCAGTGAAGATTCTGAACCTTTAAGTGAGAGCACAAAGGCACTGGCTTGTACCTGGAAATATCAGGAAAGTTGTTAGGAATAATGGTCTGAAGGAGTCTAAATGCCATGGAACAAAATCATAAAAATTTACAACAGTAATGGATAATTTTTATTAACTGCTTTACTTGTCATATCTATTTGCTCATCTGCAAATGAGGAAATAAAAATATTGTTAATAGCTCATGGTCTCAATAGATAGAAAATAGAATTTTTCTTTATCACAAATGCAAACTGTTTAAATGACTCAAGATAGAAAAAGAAGACAATACCATTTAAATGTGTCTTATTCTTGCAATGGTTATAGTATTCAGTCATAGTTTTAGATTGGGAAGATGCCCTTTGACTTTAAGGAAGGTAATCAGAAACTCCAAAGGCGCATTTGGCCAAGCTCACACAAATCTATATATATAAAAGCCTAAGCGACCAACAGACCATCCAGTACTGTAGCTATGACTCACACTGAACACCAGGGGGCAGACGCTCAATGCAGGAGCTGCTGAGCAAGAGCAACTTTGCAGAATGCTCTCTTGCACTCCGGGACCCCTCGGGGGATGGTGGATTGACGGTTTCAGCCTGATCCCCACAGGCCAGGCCAAGGGACCCCACCAGTGCATGAATCCATGCACCAGGCCTCTAATAATAAATGTCAGAGTTGAGAGTAAAATTCAAGTCTTTTAGCAACTAAGGCAAAGTCCTTCTCTTAACTTTTGATGGTAGAAGTTAGAGATTTCAGAAAGTTGAATTGCAGTCCTGCAATGATGCAGTAACCAGGAATCTGCTACCATCTAGTGGGGCAATTGAGTAATTAATATTTTTGAAAAGTTTCAGATACTGCACATGTATACTCTTGTCAGAGGAAATGGGTGAATAAAGAATTATAGAGGTTCTTTAGTCTATTTCCAATATTTTACAGATGGGAAAACAGGGAGATTGAATGAAATCTCCAAGGTCATACAATGTGATGGCAAAACTGGGATAAAACTCTGCTCTCTACACTTGCAGTTCAGTTCTCTTCCAGTGTTCCACTAATGAGAAAGGAAAGGGCCTTTCAATTCACAGAATCCAGTTAAAGTATTTTCCGAAATACTTTGATTTGTGAAGATTTCAATTCTTTTTTTAAAAAAATATATTTTTATTTATTTCAGAAAGGAAGAGAGAGGGAGAGAAAGATAGAAACATCAATGATGAGAGAGAATCATTGATCAATTGCTTCCTGCATGCCTCCTTCTGAGGATCAAGCCTACAACCCGGCCATGTGCTCTGACCAGAAATTGAACTGTGATATCCTGGTTCGTAGGTCAACACTCAACCACTGAGGTACACTGGCCAGGTGGCAGTCAGTTCTTAGTTGCCTTAATGGAAAGGAAAACTGGTGTATGTAACATGGACATAAACCTATACCTATACCTCCATATCTATGTATTTTATGGCTATGTCTACCCCTCTATGTCTATAATCATTTTTCTTAGGCCAGCACTAGAATAAATTTCCTTTTCTTGGGCATTTGATAACTTAGGATAGCCTAGAATTACACTGAATGGTATTAGATTGCTGATTAGTATTTTTTAAAAAGTTAATAAAATTTAAAAAGGTTAGAGTATATAGTGTACATTATATAAAATAAACCTTAAGTCATTATAGACATAACAGTAGAGGAATTTTATAGCAAGTTTCGAAGATGCTTATTTCAAAAACAGATTTTTATTTCTACTTTTGATAAATTTATTTTGTATATCAGGGAGCATACATGATCTATCACAATTAACTTATAAATATTCTTTAAGAACTGATTTCTTGAATCTGTGCGTGAAATTTGTATTTTCCCTTCCATTAATGTAACTTAAAATTGTGGAGCCTTCTGTCTTTGTCACATTTTCTAGTTCGTTTCTTCAATTCTTTTGCCTGAAACAATGTACTGAATATCTGGGGGAGTAAGAACAACTCATTTAAAAGAATTGTTTTTTTGAAAAAGCAACAGGAAGAGAACAGGCTTCTCTTAGGAAAAAGCAATTCTTGTCTTTTTTTGGATGATCTCATCCATATGGGAGATTTTGGAGATTTTCTTGATTTTTACCTCTTTTCTATACTTTCTGGATGTATTTCTCTCATAGGCAGAAGCTACTATGAAGTGTCTTATCATTTGTTATCATCTTGAAATTTTCAGGATGCTGGACACATTTAAATAATTCCACTGTATTTTCAGCAATCTACACTAATAAAAGAGAAGCATGCAAATTGGTGTCACTCCACTATGCCCACCAGTCAATCAGAGTGACTATGCAAATTAACCCAACAAAAATGGTGGTTAATTTGCATATGCAGGCACAGAGCGAAGACTGAAGACTGAAGACTGAAGAGGCTTGGCTTCTCTGCTGTGGCCGGACCAAAGGCCTGGGTCTCAGGTGCCAGAGGAAAACCAGTGCCAGCAGCCAGGGGAAGGAAGGCCTATTGTGCGAATCTTCATGCAACGGGCTTCTAGTTTTATAATAATACCTAAAAGAGAGAAATATTTAAAACCCTTAAATCTAAACAAAAACATGAAATGAGCCTAACTATTAGAATATGTAGGTAGAAAATACCTTTCTGATCAAACCATGAAAAGTTTCTTCTATCATAATTTCAAGCATAATTTCGAGAAGCTGCTCTTCCTTAATTAAGCACCATGCTCGATGGGCAGAGAAGTGGGTGTCCAAGTTGAGTACCTGGGCTCTGAGGTCAGACTGCCCAGCTTGAATCCCAGCTGCACCACAGTTTACTAACAGGTAGCCTGTAGCCAGTCACTTGATCTCCTTATGTGTCAGTTTTCTGATTTATAAAATTGGCATAATTATTGTAGCTGTTTCATAGAGGTTTACTTGTGTGTGTGAATATGAGATAGTGAAGTTAAAGTATTTTGAACAATGCTTGACAAATAGTAAGCAATAATTTTCAGTTATTAAAATACTGTTGGGAATCTCTAGTTAGAGATCTTGAAGTGAGCCAAGTCTAGTCTTAGCTCAGTGGCACCATGAATCAATCAGATAACATTTTTAAACCCTGTTCACATCCTCTACAAAGGTCTGCCCAGAGAAGAGGCCTGTGCAGATGTTGTGGAAGTGTGCATGGGATTCTGGCATCCTGGATACTACAGTGAAGTCTGGAAGGAGGAAGAGAGTGGGTTCTTTTGTGGCATGTCCCTTTGGCCCCATGGATGCCTGGCCCAATGGGGAGGGTTTCTGGCTGGACAAAGCCTAGAACAGGGCACCCTGAAGTATGGTGCCCTAAAGGGTGCCTGGGTTTAAAGAAGATACTGATCAGTGCTGTTGTTTCGTTTAAGCTTCAAGGGAAAATGTAATTCCTTCCACTGAAATTCTGAAGAGACATAGTTGTTGCCCAACACGGTGCAGGGGGTAAAATGCTTTGGGAGTAAAATGAGCTGTGAATTATGAGAAGAGAGACCTCTCCCTCTAAATCCCCTTTCTTTCTGTTCTACCTGCATAAGGCAGATCTGAATCACAAGTCCCTTTCTCAGCCTGGCTAGGAAGTGAGAATGTTGTGACTTAAAACAGAAGCTAGAAAGTGTGGATGGTGATTGGGGAAAGCAACCTCACCAAGTGTGGACAGTAGAGCTGTCTTAACGTTGTGTGTGATTGGGTGTAAAATCAAATAATGTGTTTACTTAATTTATCTGGGTACTGAAGAAAGAGCCCAATCCTAAAATGCCCATATCATTGATGTGCTAAGCATTATATTCAATGAGCAAAATCAGTCTTTTATTAAGGAGGGGAAGGTGAACAAGATATAAACCTTGTTCCTATTTGGTAAATATTGTGCTTTTGATTGGCAGCTGCACATATCAATATCTGATTGGGAGGGCTTGGCAGTAATGTATTTAATATAAAGTAGTGGAAAAGGCTCAAATCTCAGAGATATGCAAGTCAAAAGATGGTGGCATTTCAATGGCCATTTATTGTCCTTCCTGTGCCTTAGATCATTGTGACTAGAGGAATGATGAAGAGCGTTGACCCCATTGCACTTGGCACACAAAGGAAGGTATGGGGGATCTGGGTCTTGCAGTTAGGGTACTCTCATAGCCCGGGTCTCTGGGTAGAAGCGACTGGCCAACTGGCCGATCATTCGACCATCCGACCAGTAGCTATGATGTGCACTGACCACCAGGGGGCAGACACTCAATGCAGAAGCTGCCGAGCTGCGGTGACTTGGCAGCTGCGGTTCTCGGGTAACACTCCTGGAACCAGAGAGGAGGGAGCCCGATTCCGGGGTGCGTCACCCAAGAACCGCCCTCTCAAAATCCAGGACCCCTCAGAGGATGTCAGAGAGCAGGTTTTGGCCAGATCCCCGCAGGCCAGGCTGAGGGACCCCAATGGTGCACGAATCTGTGCACCGGGCCTCTAGCCTATTGACTCCCCACTTCAGGTCTGGCTCCCCACAGGGCCTCTAGCCCATTGCAGAGGTCATGGGTCTGGCCTTTATAGAAACCTTTCGACTTGATTAGCTAAATGATGAGACATGCAGGACCCTGCTGTTTGGTGCCCACACTGGCCCATCCATTTAATATCAATTTCCAATGGAGGCAGCAAATTTTCCTGCTACCACTCTCAGCTGGAAAATCAGCTGTGGCTTCCCTCCTTCCGGGTGGACAGTAGCACCAGCGGGCAACCTCCAGGGAGGGAAGGAGGTGAAGGAGCAGCTCAGGTGGGAAGGAGGTTCCCACTGCCACATGACTTCTCCTGGGCAGAAGGACCTGGGCAGGAGCCTGACATTGAGCAGGGTCTTGCCCTAGGCCAACTAGATTCCAGGCTAAGTAAATCCTGTTTGCTAAATAATTGCATTTTGCAGCTAAATGCCCACAAGTCATCAGTTACCGCCAAACTTAGGGTAAAGTGAGATGAAAGAAGCAAGACAGATACAGAGAGAAAGTGACATAATATTGGGAGAAGAGAGGAAGTACCCTGATTCCGGGGTGCATCACCTGAGAACTGCCCTCTCACGATCCAGGACCTCTTGGGGGATGTCGGAGAGACAGTTTCGACCTGATCCCTGCAGGCCAGGCCGAGGGATCCCACCAATGCATGAATCCATGCACTGGGCCTCTAGTATAATAATAAAAACACAAATCCATTGTTATTGAAACCTTGAGAAGATTTGAGTAAAAAAGGGGCTTAAATAAAAAGCTCAAAGGCAGTGCTTCTCAACTTTCCTAATGCTGAGACCCTTTAATATAGTTCCTCATGTTGTGGTGACCCCCAATTTCATTGTTACAAATTGAACATAATTAAAGCATAGTGATTAATAAAAAAAATAATATGTAATTATATATGTGTTTTCCAATGGTCTTAGGCGACCCCTGTGAAAGGGTCGTTTGACCCCCAAAGGGGTCGCGACCCACAGGTTGAGAACCACTGCTCAAAGGTCTAGAGCTGGTGGTTAATTGAGGGCCTTTGAAGGCTTACTCTGTCTCCCCCCTAGTTGCCCAGGTAGGTGGTGCAGAGTCTGACTGGACAGGTGGCACCATGACTTATTTTAATTATTATTATTATTTGATGTGTCATCTTCCCACCTATCACTAAAGTAAACACGACATATAAAACCAAACAACTTATGGTGACTTTTCAAGTGGAAGCTGATGACTGGTGCATCATTCCACTTCAGTTCCTTCTGGACTTCAGTTCCCAGATGGAATTTCAGGAAAGCTGACTTGGCTGCTGGGCTGCAGGAAGCGAAATGGAAATGACAGACAGACGGTGTGCTCCTTGCATTGGGCAAGAAGCTTTACAAAGTAACCGCCACTGGAGTTGAGTTTAATGGCGGAGAGCAGCAATTTACCTCAAGGAGCCCGTGTTGATATTCACATTTTGCACCTTCGCACTGAGTTTTCTTCTCATCGTCACCTCAGGGGTTCCCTTCTTTCTGCCTGTGTCATTCACTCCCTGGCTCATTGGTGGTGAAGGTGACTGTCTTTCCCAGGAGAAAGGAGTTCCTCTGAGGATAGGGACTGTGCTTTGTAAATGCTGACTAGATGCCCAGTAAATGCACATTTAAATGATAATGTATTCTGTAAAACATAACCTGGCTAGATGTGATTTTCTTGTGGAAATGGGATAAAGGGAAATATAAATATAAGCTTTTCGATTTTTTAACCTGATAATTAAGGTTGATAGTGAAATATCCTTCCGAATTGTCCTCTGTATCCAGCTACCAATTTTAATGTCAATAGGGTATGTATAGATGTTACGTGTATATAGATAGCCTGGAGTCAAACTATCTGGATTTTAAAATCCTAACAGTCAAAATTAGTTTTTGACCTTGGGAGGATAATTTACCCACAGTGTGCCTCAACTTCCACATCTATATAATGTGGATAGTAGTAGTACCCACCTCACGGTGGTCAATGCAGCTAATGTAGAGATGGTGGTTTTAAAACATCCACAAATTATTTGATGCTCTAATCATTAAAAAATGCAGTTTATTTCCTCTCCACTTGAAAGTGGATGGGTGTTTGCACTGCCCCTTGAATAGAATGCGGTGGAAGAGATGCTGCCAGACTTCCGAGGGTTGATTAGAAAGGATAGCTCTTGCCATTACAATAGTTCCCCCCTTACCCCTGGGGAATGTGTCCCAAGGCCACCAGTGGATGCTTGAAACCGTGGATAGTACCAAACCCTATATGTACAATTTTTTTTTCTATGCATGCACACCTATGGTAAAGTTAATTTCTAAATTAGGCAATTTCATGGGTAGAAGATTTGTTTATTTATCATAGATCTTAGCAACCTCAGCATATTTTTTTCTTTTCCTTATTAAGTTGAGAACTTTTCCCTTTCCACTTAAAGGAAACACTTTACAGCGTCTCTTTGGCATATCTAAATTGTCAGCATCACTATTCTTGAGCTTTGGGACATTATTAAGTAAAGTAAAGTACAAGTAACTTGAACACAAGCACTTGATACTGGGACAGTAGATCTGATAACCTAGATGGCTACGAGGTGACTAAGGGGTGGGGAGCATAGACAGTGTGGATACACTGGACAAAGGAATGATTTCCGACCAGGAGGGGACGGAGTTAATGGTGTGAGATTTCATCATGCTACTCAGAATGGTGCACAATTTAAAACTTATGAATTGTTTATTTCTGAAACTTTCCAGGTAATATTTTACCTGGACGACAGATAACTGAAACCATGGGAAGTAAAACTGTGGGTGGATGGGAGGAGGGGAGTTGGATTCTATGTGTCTTGGGAAACCGTCTGAAAATCTTCAGCTCTATGTGAAAAGTCTGGCTGTGCTGAGGCTGCTGTGTGGAGATCCCCTGAATAGACCACCTAGAGAGGGATGCCCACGGAGCCCAGGTATTACAGACTCCAGCTCTTCCATTCCTTTGAGGCCAGTCTAGCTCATGTGAAAGAAAAAGCATTCAAAGTGGCCCAGCCCCAGGCACTGCTCGACAGCAACTGCATGAGAAATCCTGGCCCAGTCCACCCCCAGATTCGGGAGCAAGTTTGTTTTAAGCTGCTTTAGCTTAGAGCTGCTAAGCAGTAGCTAAGTATGTTTGTATAGTTAGACTATTCTTTGCTGTTAGGTTGTTAATTCATGTGCTATCTCACTGAACCCATTTAGTTTGTAAATTAAATCGTGTAATGTGATGAAGATTAGATGAGATAATGTAGGAAAGTATTTTCAAAAGACAGTGTGTAAAAATTTCACTATTTTGCCCTAACCAGTTTGGCTCAGTGGATAGAGATTCGGCCTGAGGACTGAAGGGTCCCAGGTTCAATTCTGGTCAAGGGCATGTACCTTGGTTGTGGGCACATCCCCATTAGTGGGTGTGCAGGAGGCAGCTGATTGATGTTTCTCTCTCATCAATGTTTCTAACTCTCTATCCCTATCCCTTCCTCTCTGTAAAAAATATCAATAAAATATATATTTTTAAAAAAATTACCATTTTTCTTTTCTTTTTTTTAAAACAATGTTCTTACCTAATCTGAGCAGAAGTTTAATGTGGAGAAGGTATTTGTACTCCCATCACTAATGCAATCTGTTTAGAGGTAAAATGGGTTGAATATTTTCTCACATTTATTAAGTCTCAGGAACTAAATGAAAAAATTAGATGAGTCATTTAGTCTGTGTGTACAAAGCAGCCAAATTGACACAAGTGATAAAATCCCTGAGAATAAAGATAGAAAATTCTGTATCTTGCTAACTTGGCTTCAAGCTTTTCAGGTTGTAAATGGAGCTGTAGCACAGAGTAAGCCTGTTCCACGTGACCGTGTGCTGTCAATTCCGTGAAAATCTGCTTTCAGGGTAGGTTTCTGCACAGCCATCTGCATTTAGACCTGCTGTCCACAAGGTGGAGGCAAAGATTTTTACGTGAAACAGGCATGCCTTCCCGAGGCTTTTCATGGCGCAGCATACACTGATGCAAAGATTCCTACTTCTGATGTTGAAGAGTGAGGACACACATTTTTAGGAAATTTCTTCCTGGAGTAGACACAATACAAGAATCCCAAACTCCTGACCTATGGATGGGTAAGAAGGTACTATCATTAACTACAAACTAGAATTTGCCCCAAAGCTTAAATTAATGAAAGTAGGAGCCTTGTGGTGGTGGGTGTGGTTGAAGGCACAACTAAGTACCCTCTTAGTTTAATGAAGAAAAGAGTATTTCAGAGCCTGGAAGAAATGGACAAGGATGAAGTAGCCACTGGGAGAGGCTATCTTTTACTTGAGTATCTATGGCTGGGTTTTCTTTAATGGAAGACAAAAATTTTATTTTATAATTGACACAATTCTCATAATGCAATGGCTGATTGAGATAAAGCCGTGTTAGAAATTTACCCTTGTGTGATATAAGCAGTCACTGAGCCAACAGGTGCTTAACTGGTTGATTGCAGATGCTTTTATTTTTTTACTTTGGGTGAGGGTGCCAAGCTTTTAAAGCAGTTATTTGCAGGCTGGTTTGCACAGCAGTTTCCAATTAAGAGTAATTAAATCCAAATTTCTGAATCGGGGGAGGTTCTCAGCTCCACTCTGTTTTGTGTCCCTTCAAAATTCTTCAAGAGGATTCTAATGTGCAGTTAAGGGTAAGAATCACTGGTGGAGAAGTTGGGTGGGGATGAGACTCATGTGGTGGGAAGAGGTGCACACAGGGGAGACCAGAGGCATAAATAGACAACTTTCTGAGCCTTTATTTTTAGCTATTTATCTCCAAAGTAGGTAAACTGTCAAGGTGAGTAAATTCTTGATTTATTAGAGCATATGGTTGTTGAATTAAATGACAAAATAGAAGTGCTTTTCCCTTGTTATGCTTTTGAATTAAAATCTCCATAAAAAGGAGCTTTGCTTTTCCCAAGAATTTCATGGTGAAGCCTTAATTAATACACTAATCCCATATAGACCTTTTAAGGGGATAGTTCCCAGGTGGTTGTTTAAAAATCGTCTGTGGGATGACTTCGGAATCCAGAAAAACACAGGAAGTTAGTAGTGAAGCTTGAAAGACTTTAAACCTTGTAAAGGACAACAAAAATAACAGAAGTTGTGTGTGATGGTTAAGTTTTATGTGTCAGCTTGGCCAGGCTATGGTGCCCACTTGTTTAGCCAAGCATCAGTGCAGATGTTGCTCTGAAGGTATTTTGTAGATGTGATTAACATCTATAACAGCTGTGGGCAAACTACGGCCCGCAGGCGGGATCCGGCCCGTTTGAAATGAATAAAACTAAAAAAAAAAAAAAAGACCGTACCCTTTTATGTAATGATGTTTACTTTGAATTTATATTAGTTCACACAAACACTCCATCCATGCTTTTGGTCCAGTTTAAGAACCCATTGTGGCCCTCGAGTCAAAAAGTTTGCCCACCGCTGAACCAGCTGCCTTTAAGTAACATTACTTTTGAGGATGCACATGGGCTTCATTCAATTCGTAGAAGGCCCTAAAAACAAAAGCTGAGGGTTCATATAGGACAGGATTTTAAAAAGATTCCCAGGTGATTCTAATGTGCAGCCAAGGTTGAGAACCACTGGTATAGGAGAATTCTCCTTTAAACTGTAACGTGAAAACCCTGCATGTTGGCCTGCCTTAGTGCCTTCACACTTGCGAGCTCCACAATTGAGTAAGCCGATTCCTTAAAATAAACTCTCCATCTCTGCCCCTATTACTCTGATTTCTCGGAGAACCCTGACTGATGCAGTTTATAAATGTCATTCTTAGAAATGAAGTAGATTTCTGTTTGTTTGTGTCTATCAAGATGCCAGGTTTTTGAATGAAAGTGGTATATAAGGTATAAAAATTGAGCACTACTTATATAACTGACATTAGCCAGTCAAATAAGCTATGGGTGAGAGGATATGGGCATTCAGTAACATTTCTTTAATGTTGGGAAGCACTTAGGAAGAAAGCCTAGATTTTGGCAATTTCTCAAAGGTTTCAGCTGCCTACAAAATGGAATGGATGCAGGCATAATAATGCATGTAAGGTTTAAAATTAAAACTTCTGTACTAAGCTGATGAAGTATTTAGGTCAGTGATTCTTACTATTAAAAAAATCATGAAAGTTGTTTAGAGCTCCTTGGGAAAGATAGCCAGGGCATCATGGGAACATTGCTTCAACCAGTCATACAATATTTAGTGAATACTTTGTGACAAAAATCTTCCAGTTCTACCTACTCAGCCATAAAAATACTTGACCAAAATGGACTAGTTTTTAGCAGTTACGGAACAATTCATAAATGTAATTTCTCAAGAACAAGAGACTTTTCCAAAATTAATTTCTCAGAGCAGTAATTCTGGGTGATATCTCAAGGAAAGGGGTCAGTGGTTAAATTCAGGAAAAACTAAATTGTATGCAGTAAATTGTGACTCTCCCAGGGTGATGTACTATGTTTGTTTTGAAAACCAAATTGACCAGGGGTATTCTTGAAGTATTCCCATTAACCTTGCATAGCATGCTGGAATTGAAAGCTAGATCAATTTTGTTGTTGTTGTTGTTTTTTCTTTACGAACTGTATTACTTTTGCCTTTATGGAGTCTCATTCTCCTCATACTTTTATCAGTGATGCCTACATCCCAGAGTAGATTTTGAAGCTTCAGCAAGGTAATTTTGGAAGGAAAAAAGAATTTTAAAAAATTAAAAAATGCTGCCTAAATATGTAGTGGATAGTTTGTTGCTTTTGCTACTTTGTAGCATCTGATGAACTTCCCTATTTGAGGTTAATTTCCCATTTTGAAATGTTCGCGGGAGGTAGGACTGTACCTTCTATAGAAGCTGCAAGGGGCAGGCATTTTATTCTCAGTTCCTGGCAGTTTACATGTTGGGTGCTTGACCTTGGCTTAGTTGATGAAATGCTCCCTACTGGGACTTAAAATCTTGAGGAGTGATCAGGGATGACTTTGGTTAATGTGCCCGCAGTTATATTTGCTATAAAACATGTTTCATCTCTATATGTAACTCTGTATCTCCCATTAGATGAACTCAAATTCCTTGAGGCAATTAATTATAAATATAGGTTTTCCTTGACTTGTATTGGTTTCAGAGAGGTATATATTCTGAAAAAAAAAAAAGAATCTTTCTTTCAAAGCAAAATATGTTAAGTTAGAACACCTTCATTTTCTCTGGGCAAAGAAAGCACATAGAATATAATCTATAATCTATCTATCTATCTATCTATCTAAATATATATATATATATATATTTAATTAAATCCAGCTGAAATTAAGATGTCTTTAGAACTTTGATTCAATAAATTGCTGTTAGGGGTAATCTTTAGTGAAATTAAACATTTTCAGCCCACAAAGATTTTTTATTTTTTGCAAGGCAGGTACTACCTAACTAATGCCATACAATTTGAAGCTGGCAGCAAGAAGGTATTCTCAAGAGTTTTCTCCTCCTCCTCCTCCTCCTTTTAGAAGTGTGCTATCCTAGGCTATTTCTGGTGGAAGCTGGCTAACTTTTCCTTAATATCACCTAAGCCTAAGAAGCAATCAAGGAATGGAGCTGAATGTGTTGAGAATTGTAAAGTGGATGCTTAAAGTGGTGAGTATTTTAGAGAGACCCAGCAGAGACCTAGAAAAAAGTAGGGGCTGTGAAGTTGAGGCTGCCTACTATAGTATCTTTGTGAAAATCACAGGTGTGGAGAGCGGCTACAGTGTTTGGACAGGTTCAAGCCTCGGACTAATGAGAGGGCATGGGCCTTTCATGGCAAAACCACATGCAAGTCCTAGCTTGTAGGGCAAAGCCCTCCCAGCACAATTATAGCCAAAGGCTATAGTTGTAAGCTTGACCTTATGGTCCGAACCTGTGGTCCCACGTGGCTGAGTGATATGGGCTACAGGAGGTACAGCAAGGAGACAAAGCTTGATCAGGTGCATGTAATTGAGTAGATTCAAAACCCGAGAGAACATTGTAAACATCTTGACCACACCCTTACTTTGCCTCCTGGAATCTCTATAATGAGCCAGGGTGTAACACCTTTACCACCAAAGCTTGACCAGACCCTGCTGACTGCTTCCGCTTTAGGTGAGGTGCCCCAGCACTGACTGCTGAGTGGGCTGCAAATCAGGGCCAGAGAGAGCCCTGAAGAGAGAAGCAGGGACTGATCACTTGCCTCTCTCTTTCTCTCTGAGTCTTGCAAGCTGCTGTGCCTCCATTTTTTCTCTAGGACTCCACAGGGGCTGCTGATCAGCCCTGCCTTTCTGATGAGGCCCCATTGATAGGCCCAGAGACGCTGACTGGCATAGAAACTGACCAATCAGAACCAAATCTGGGGCCTTAGAGGTGTTTCTGTCCAGGGAGAGTGGTAGATCCCAGGCTGGCTCCAGCAATGACCTTTGCAAATCTACAGAAAGTGCTCATCAGTGACAGCCTGGACCCCTGCTGCCAGAAGATCCTGCAAGATGGAGGGTTTCAGCTGGTGGAGAAGCAGAACCTGAGCAAAGAGGAGCTGATAGCCGAGCTGCAGGACTGCAAAGGCCTTATTGTCTGCTTGGCCACCAAGGTGACTGGGGAAGTCATCAATGCAGCAGAGACGCTCCAGGTGGTGGGCAGGGCCGGCACCGGCGTGGACAACATGGATCTGGAGGCCACCACGAGGAAGGGCATCCTGGTCATGAACACTCCCAATGGGAACAGTCTCAGTGCTGCGGAGCTCACCCGTGGGATGATCATGTGTCTGGCCAGGCAGATTTCCCAGGCAACGGCTTCGATGAAGGATGGCAAATGGACTGAAAGAAGTTCATGGGCACCAAGTTGAATGGAAAGACCCTGGGAATTCTTGGCCTGCGGAGGATTGGAGAGAGGTGGCCATCCAGATGCAGTCCTTCAAGATGAAGACTGTAGGGTACGACCCCATCATCTCACCAGAGGTCTCGGCCTCTGGTGAACACATTCAGCAGCTGCCCCTGGAGGAGATCTGGCCCCTCTGTGACTTCATCACTGTGCACACCCTTCTCCTGCCCTCCACAACAGGCCTGCTGAACGACAGCACCTCCGCCCTGTGCGCTTGGTGAGCTGCACCCGCGGAGGGTTCGTGGACGAGGGCATCCTCCTCTGGGCCCTGCAGTTGGGGCAGTGCGGGGCGCAGAGCTGGATGTGTTCACGGAGGAGCTGCCTCGGGACCGTGCGTTGGTAGACCAGGAGAACGTCATCAGCTGCCCCCACCTGGGCACCAGCACCAAGGAGGCCCAGAGCCTCTGAGGGGAGGAGATCGCTGTCCAGTTCATGGACATGGTGAAGGGCAGAACCCTTGCGGGGGTCGTGAATGCCCAGGCCCTTACCAGCGTTTTATCTCCGCACACCAAACCTTGGATCGGTCTATCAGAAGCTCTGGGGACCCTGATTCGAGCCTAGGCAGGGTCCCCCAAAGGGACCATCCAGGTGGTAACGCAGGGCTTATCCCTGAAGCATGCCGGGAACTGCCTGAGCCCCGAAGTCATTGTCGACCTCCTCAAAGACACTTCTAATCATGCGGATGTGAACTTGGTAAATGCCAAGCTGCTGGTAAAGGAGGCCAGCCTCAATGTAACCACCTCCCATAACCCCACTGTGCTAGGAGAGCAAGGATGCAGGGAAGGCCTCCTGAGCGTGGCCCTGGCAGGTGTCCCCTACACCTGTGCTGCAGGCACTCAACAGAGCTGCCTTCAGACCAGAAGTGCCTCTTCCAACCCTGCCATACTGCCTACCATGATTGGGCTCCTGGCAGAGGCAGGCATGCAGCTGCTGTCCTACCAGACCACGGTGGTGTCCGATGGGGAGACCTGGCATGTCATGGGCATCTCCTCCCTGCTGCCCAGACTGGACGCCTGGAAACAGCATGTGACCAAGGCCTTTCAGTTTCATTTCTGACCTTGGGGCTCACCAGGACCAGCCTTGGGGGCTTTGTGGTCAACATTGAGAGATCGCATTCCCGGGGCTGACACCACTTATGTGGTCTGACCCCTGTAATAACCACTTAATAAACAGCCCCCCCCCCCCCCCCAAAAAAAGAACCAAATCTGGGTCAACTGTGAGGAGCCAATGGCTGCCTAGGAGGCGGAGCTTTTGATGCTGACTGGCATATAAACTGACCAATCAGAACCAAATTTGCCGGCAGAGGCGGGCAGTTGGGGTCAAGATCAGGCTGGCAGGGGAGGGCAGTTGGGGGCAACCAGCCTGCAGGGGAGGGCAATTGGGGGTGATCAGGCAGGCAGGCAGAGGCAGTAAGAGGCAATCAGGCAGCTGAGCGTTTAGGAGCCAGCGTCCCAGATTGTGAGAGGGATGTCCAACTGCCTGTGGGATTGGGCCTAAACTGGCAGTCGGACATCCCCCAAGGGGTCCCTGATTGGAGAGGGTGCAGGCTGGCCTGAGGGACCCCCCCTCACTCCGTGCACGAATTTCGTGTACCAGGCCACTAGTCTGGCTATAAAATAAAGACTCGGTTTGCAGACTGTGGCACTGTCTCTCCATCAGAGAGGGCAGCATCCCACCTAGCCCCAGCTTTATTCTCTTGTCTGTCTGCTCCATCCTTCACCACCTGCTCTCAGGTTCACCCATGGCTGTGCCGGCATGGCACACACAGGAATACTGCTGGAGGTCTGCACTGTAACATCACCCTCAGAAACATTTATGGTTTGCATTGTATTCCAATTTATTTTGATAGCAAATCATACTTATTGTACAAAGATATTGGAGCTGATGAAAATTAGTGAGTACTGAGTTGCCTCCCTGAGAGCCCTGGTTTGGCCTAGGTTAGGCTTCAGATGGCATTTCCAGGAAGGTTCCAGCTCTAGATCTATGAGAATAATGGAAATGAATGTTAGAAACACAGAGCTAACGGGAAGCAATTATATAACACTCCTTAGCAGTCAAGTTATCTTTCTGTTTCAAGATAAACCTGTCTAGCATGACCCATATATCCCCCCCTCATGGCCCACCTAAGGAGTCCAGAATAAAAAATGTAGGAAATTCCCAAGACCTGCATATAAAACCATCACGTACACTTAGGGACATTATGCACTTTTTTTTCTTTAAGGATGTGTGTAACTTACTGCTTTATGAGAGTGAATACTCAACTGCCAGAGCAGAAAAGGCAGCGACCAATGAATGGCACATGAACCTCCCCTCCCCCGACTTCCAGTCCCGGGATTGAGATAATATTCAGTAGTTGTATTTCAGTAAAATGCAGAATGGGAGTTGTTATCAAATCGCCTCCTTTGTAATGAGGCAAATGTGTCTTCTACTCCTTCTCCAAGACAGTACAGTGGAGTTGTATCACAATTCTATCTGCACAGTGCACGAAATTCCATCTTCCATTGTTCTCATGGAGTTTACGCCTTGGAGTGAGGTTTCTCCCATAGTGTGAGCACCTGGCTGTGCTGAGTGTGATTCTGGTACTTGGAGTATGTTTTCACTCAACCCTATTGTGCAGTGAGAACCGACTTCTTCCTCCATTGGCAACCCCGGGAACACTAATCCTCTCTAAAGCTGAAGGGAAAAGATAACTGGCTTTGTGGGACTTATTGTGAGACAGTAATTCTCTTGTCCAGTGGGCCAGCAAATGTGGTCACAATCAATTTAGGGAATTGAAGAAAAAATAAGAGGGTCAATAACTGTCAGGACAACAAATCAAGTTTCTAATAGTTTAGCTAAGAATGAAATAGCATCGAACTGTAGGTGAACCTAAGAATGGGAACACCTGCGGCAAAGGCTTCTGCTTCTACAAACTGTTCAAAGCTCTGCAGAGAGCTGGGCATTCACTGAAAAGAAATACTTAGCCAGCCAGAGTCGGTTTACTGGTTTTAGGAACTAAGGAGAAGCGTTCCTCTTAGGATCGTGTGAGGCATTAGACCTCACACAATCCAAAGTTCTCTCCTGAGAGCAGGATGGGGACAGAGGGCTGATAGTTGCCGAGTGCAGTGCATAAGCCTCGTTCTATATGTGGCTGTATTTTTAACTCTGGTCTTTCTGACTAGCGGTCTGGATAGGAGTTTTGTGTCCAGAAACTTTTATATAACTTAATTTTTAAAAAGGATCTGTTATACATCTTTGTCAAATGGAAAACTAGCATTAGCCTGCCTAAAAATGGTTTTAGAAACTGCTTAACACTAAACATGTGCCACTTTTGCATTGGGGATCTTACTTGTTCTAGTCAGAGTAAAGTCACAGAAGCAGCAGCAGGGAGAAAACTTTGCTAGTGAAATAGGAATTTTAGGGGAATATAGGCAGGTTTAGGGAATGTTTTGAAGTGGGGTCCATGGAAAAAACACAGGGCTACAGACTGGGAGAAGATACATTTCCATAACACAAAGAAGCCAAGTGCAACTACATTTCATAAGACAAGGGAACTGGAAGTAGCCAAACAAGGTCTCTATTTACAAAATGAAGGAGGAGGAAGAAAGCCCAGAAGGAATGGGAGGACAATGAGGGAGGAGGGCCTCAGGAATTACTATAGTAACCAATTCGAAATGGAATATTAACCAATCAGAGAGGATATCAGAACACAGGAACTGCAGCCTTTATAAACCATGTAAACAGGAAGTCAGTGGGACTCTTTTCCCCTCCCCACGTGGGAATCTGTACTTGTTCTTCAATAACTCTGCACCTTTGCTATACTACCCTCTGTCCCTGGATTCATTCACTCTGGCAGACAAAGAATCTGAGTTCCAGTCCAAAAATTCTGTTTTACTAGTATTACTGCTGCTACTGTTTTCTAGGCATTTTATATGCCGCAACTCAATCATTACAACAATTCTAAGAGGTAGATATTTTCAAGCTTCAGGGAATTTAAGTAACAAGCTTCAGGGAATTTAAATAACTTGCTCAGGTTCACAAAGATAGATAGTTGGAGTGGGGACTCTGATTCAGATTGGGCAATTCCAGAAGTGAGTTTCCTTGACCACCTCCATTGTACTGCCTCTCTGAGTGTGAATTTGCTTTTTCACTCTTTCAGGTAATTCAAATAGTTGAGAGTTAAAAACCTGAATATGATGGAATGATTTAATTTCACTAGTCAATAGCTTTTGCTTCTATATAATTTTGGAGAATGTCAGTAAATCAGCAAAATAAAAGTATGCATCATTGAAAAGGCTCAGCTCACTTAAGATCTGAGATAAACCAAAACCATTAATTTTATAATTTTTTAAATCTCAGAAGTAATATATTTAAAATGAATACAGTGGAATTTGGAGAGAAAACATTTTTGTTGAAATGTGCAGAGTTGAGATAATCATCAGTTTAAGGTATGAGATTCTGTCTAAACTACTTTATACTCTTAATATCTCCAGGTATTTTTAAATGGGTGAAATGTAATATCTGGAAAAAAGCAAGTGATAATATTTTAACAATATTGCTTTAATTTGCAGAATCTTCTTTCATCCTAAGAACTACTGTGCTATCTTTAACACTTGGTGGACTCTGTCTTTAAATTTATATATTTTTCTATTGAATGCATCAAAATGCCTGAAATGATCTCCATGCTGTCATTATCTTAGATGTGAGGTTATGATGAACTAGAGACCCAGTGCATGAATTCATGCTTAGTGGGGTTCCCTCAGCCTGGCCTGCGGGATTGGGCTGAAACTGGCTCTCTGACATTCCCTGAGGGGTCCTTGGCCAGGCCAAGAGACCCCACCGGTGCATGATTGGGGCTGGGGAAGGGATGCAGGAGGTAGGCCATCCAGGGAGGGACTGCGGGAAGGCTCCAGGGCATGTCCAGCCCATCTCGCTCAGTCCTGATCTGCCAGACCCCAGCAGCAAGCTAACCTGCCGGTCAGAGTGTCTGCCCCCTGTTGGTCAGTGCACATCATAGTGAGCGGTTGGGCGGCCTTAGCATATCATTAACATATTATGCTTTAATTGGTTGAATGGACAACCAGATGACCGCATGACCAGACAGACACTTAGTATATTAAGCTTTTATTATATAGGATCTAGTACATTAGGCTTTTATTATATAGGATCTAGTACTAGACTGGGAACCCAGATTCTAGTCCTAAATCTGCCAGAAGTTATTTGTGTATACTTGTGTAAGCTCCTTAACTTTTCCAGATGCTTAATATTCTCATTGTAAAATGAGTTTGAATAGAGAATAGTTAGAATGGGAAGAACACTATCGGATTATTTATTCTATGATTTTTAAAATACATTGCACAAAACTGGATAGTTTTTTGTTTTGTTTTTTTGTGTTTTTTTTTCTGTCTTTACAAGCAATACTTACCTAAGATAATATATATTCATCAGCCCTGTAGGGTATTTTTCATTTCAGCATCGATCTGGAATGAAAAAAAAAATGCTATCTAATTATTCATGAAGCATTTTATTTGTAGACTACTAAATCATGAAGGTAAACACAATTTGAACCTTGATTAGAAAGAAGGATTCTTGTTAAAATGAAGTTTTATATTGAACTTTTTATTGGCCATCCTTCACATTTAGTTTTACACTGTCTCTGCCCTTGAAGAATTTAGTGTCCTGTGAAAAATAGACAAGAGAAAAATAAGTGCTAATTATTAGGTGTGAACAGAATGTTAAGGGGTAACAGAAGAATTTGAGTGCCAGGCAAGGATTCCCAGAGGAAAGATCTAGGTTGAATCCTGAATCTTGATGAAAGACAGCCAGGTTATAGAATGAAGATAGGGCAATACAGGATGAGTCTTCATGTGCAAAAGCCTTAGGTAAGAGCAAGTTTGATGTACTTAGGAAAATTGTGAGTGGTATAGCAAAACCAAAGCAGGAAGAATAGGAGCAGTGATAAATCAGGCTGGAGAGGAAAACACAGGACCAAACTCTCTTGATTTAAAAAAAAAGAATGGACTTCAATTTAGAAGTGATGTAGAGCAATTAGAGGAACGTACTAACCGTTTTGTGTTTTACAAAGGTTATTTTGCCTTAGTACAGAGATGGGATTGGTGTGAGGAATGTGGAGGACTGGAGATAAGAGACCAATTGGGAAGAGATAATCCAGGTAAAAGTGTCAATAATGTAGGAGAAGTTGGGGGGTGGGACTGAGAAATAGTGAGTTAAAATTGGTAGGATTTGGAATATATTTGGGTTTACTGGTATATGGAAAAAGGAGAAATTAAGGATCACTATTTGTATCTTAATTTATTACAATAATGATAATGATAGTAATAAATTTAGGCAATACCAGAAGAGGTTTTTAAGGGGAATATTTGGGGCATATTGACTTTGAATTTCTTATGGGATAGTAGAACCCTTAATCATTTGAATAAACAGCTTGGTACTGCTGGGAGAGATCCTGACTAGAGGTAGAGATTTGGAGATTAAAGGCATATTCATGGATGAGAACACTTGGAGAAAATGTAATGTCATGTATAGAGAAGAAGACCATGAAAAAAAAATTCTGTGGAAAACATAAATTTAAGGTGTGGGTAGAAGAAGAGGATGATATGACACAGAATGAAAATCAAAGAATCATAGGATAAAATGTAGAATATGATAATGGAATTCAGTGATACTACTGACCTGGGTCATTTTTGATATTTTTAACAATAAAAAATAATTTTGCACTTTAATCAATAGTTAATAGGCTTTCGATATCAATATTATGCTTTTGTTATTAAATTAGGGCTGAAATCTGACAATGACATGGAGAGTAACAGACTCATGTGGAACACACTTACGATATTTCAAACATATTGCAATCTTGTATATATCATTCAACCCATCTGTAAAAGGGGAATTAAAATGGTACCTAATATTTAGAATTGTTTTCAATTATTCTATAAACATCATCTATATATATAAAGAGCAAGGGGCCATCACATCTGAAACAACTGAACGGATGACCAAACAGGCTGCATGGGGCAACCAGGCTAGCAGGGGGGTTAGTGAGGGACGACCAAACAACTGAGCAGCAGGCTGTGTGAGGTGACCAGGCCGGCAGGGGGGGCAGTGAGGGGCGACCAAATGACTGAACAGCAGACTGCGTGGGGCGACCAGGCCGGCAGAGGGGGGCAGTGAGGGGTGGCCAGGTCGGCAGAGGGGGGCAGTGAGAGGTGACCAAGCCGGTGGGAGGGGTAGTTAGGGGTGACCAGGCCAGCAGGGGGGGGGGGGGAGCAGTTGGGGGCAACCAGGTTGGCGGGGGGGGGGGGCAGTTAGGGGTGATCAGGCTGGCAGGGGGGCCAGTTAAGGGCGATCAGGCAGGCAGGCAGGTGAGTGGTTAGGAGCCAGCAGTCCTGGATTGTAAGAGGGTTGTCCAACTGCTGGTTTAGGCCCGATCCCCAGGATCATGCCTAAACTGGCTGTCAGACATCCCTTGAGGGGTCCCGGATTTGAGAGGGTGTAGGCTGGGCTGAGGGGACACCCTCCCCCCCGCACCCGGTGCACAAATTTCATGCACGGAGCCTCTAGTAAATGTATAAGGCTATTATTATTCTGCTTAGGAAGGCTATTAATATTCTGCTTATCAAATAGTATAGACTTAATAAATGCTAACTATGACATTGAGTATCACAAAATCTAGTTATATACAGAGAGAGAAATTCTAGTGGATATGCCAGCTTTTCCTGAAATATGAGAGAGGAAGAAAGAGGGAGCGGGGGGAGGGCATGAGAGAGGAGAAGATAGTGTTCTCTTTGCCCAGTGCCCACTTGGCTATTTGCATTTGTCTCAGTTTTCAAGATTTTAATGATCACCTCCAGCATGTAGCGTGGCTTTCTGTATGCTTTGGGAAATCATAGTTGATGCCCATTAGCACTCCTTTGGAACATTTTGGTGGAAGCATAGTAATGAGTTCTCAGAAGCATCATAAGGATGCCCTCCCTGAATGATAGTGGAGAGAGAAGAAATAATTTCAAGTCTAATTTTGCAGCAGAAGATTTTTCTGCAGTCAGTGGACCTCAATGGCAACATAGAGTTCCACGGTGAAGGCAAACAAAAATTGCACTGGTTTTTCTATTTCCTGGTCATTTCAAGATCAGGGTGAGGGTAAGGCTAGATTATCATATAAGAAGCACACGCGTGGTTCAGATGCCCCTTTTGCCATGCTTCGAGCAACTGTGCCAAGTAAAGTTAGAATGGCAGATAGAGATGTATCCCTGAATATGACTTGGAGTGAATGGGCTTTACTCTTAAGGAAAAAAAAATTTAGTCAAGCAAATATAGAATAAGGACATTTAATAATAAATTACAATTCAAATGTTATAGGGTAAGTGGGGCAAATATACATACTAAGCATTGAGAATTTTAAAGTGAATGCTGTTCTACCAGATTTCACTAGAACATGAAGTCAGAAACCAGAGGTGGTCTTGCATATCTAGCTATGAGATCAATGGAGAAAGACTTTCAAAAAGGTTAATGGAAACAGCAGAGGGCCAACCTCTGAGCGCTCTAAGTAATCAAATGTGCACAAGTGTCTCCATCGCTCCATTCAACTCACCCTTCTTTAGCAGTTACTGAAAGATTGGCTACTCAGCAGTACCACTACTATAAATGTACTGGTTCCTCAAGCAAGAAAATAGAAAGTTAAACACTTGCTTTCTCATCATTGTAGTTGAAAATGGTTTTTAAATGACAATATGTTACAATGAAAAATACACTGAAAAGCAACTCAAAGAAATGAAAAACAAGATGCTTGAGGGAAGGAAGCATGCATTTTGTGCATAAAGCTGTTTGTCTTGTATGATGTCATAAAAGGAAACTGTATTTATTAGGAATCACAGGGACTGGGGAAGAGTTGCAAAAGTGATATATTTGACAGAATGTAAAAAAAATATTCAGACTTTCCCCCATTTTAATAACTGAATTAGATCCTCAGAACAAATTCTGCTGTTAAGAGGATTTTATTTTTTGGAGATAAGGCAACCTAAATTTACCTGTTATATTACCAAAAGCAAACTGGTAGGAAAGGAAGGAACTGCTCAATTTGTTTAATGCTAAATGTTTTCATGTCAATAATGACAAAAATATCCCAACACTCTAGATCTTTCAGGTTTGTTTTATTTTGTTTGTTTAGAATTTTACTTGGTGTGAATTTTAATAAAAGATAAATATATATTTATCAGCCAGATTTAAAGAATGGGCATTTATCTTACTGTACTCATTTCATCTGGAATTCTGACTTTATAAATATTTACAAATAAGATTAGCAATTAGATTTGGGACTAGAGAATAAATGTAGAAATTGGAAGAGAAATCAGAATCTCTAAGAGTATAAAAAAATGAACAAGATGCTATAACTCAATTTATCAAACGGATTAAAACTTTGTTAGACATTTTAAGACTTTGTTAGACACTATCAGTGAAAAACAAAACATCACTAAATTATTAAGAGAATTGGTATGCATAGTTCAAGCTTTTATTTTATTATTATTTTTTAATCTTTATTATTGAAGCATTACATATGTCCCCCCGCCCCATTGACCCCTTCTAGCCTGCCCCGCCCCAGGCCTTCACCACACTATTGTCTGTGTCCATATGCATACAAGTTGTTCGGCTGATTTCTTCCCACACCCACTTCCACCTTCCAGACTTTATACAGCCCAATTTTTTAAAAGTCACTTCAAATATTAAAAAAAGCTGCTATTAAGAACAGAATAGACTTTTTCTGGTTGATAGAGAAAGCCAGACTGGACTCAGCAGAAATTGTGAGGGGAATATCATGGCTTAATTAGCAGAATAATATTCTCATAAGAGAAGCTATCTGGCAGTGAAATTGGCTATCTCAAGGAGAAAATTGAGTGTAGATATTTAAATGGAGGTTGAACGATCTCCAGAAGGAATTACTGAATGAAAAATTATAGGTGCTCTTATAGTCTTCTTCCCAGATTTATATGACTCTTAAAATTAGGTTCTTGGGTATTTTAAGTGTGCTCTAATACAACAATAAATAAGAGAAACAGAATTAAAAATAATAGAACAATAAAATGAAACCAGGCTTCATTGCTTTTATGTATTAATAAATAAATAAAAATCCATATGGCTTCTTGGGGGGAAAACATTCTTTAACTTACAGTTAAAGCTTCTAATTGGCATTAATTAATTAGACTAAGTGGTATTTGCTTTTACATTGTAGGTAAATTATTTTATGTGCAAAAAATGAGTAAAAAATGAATCATAAATGATAGTTATCTAACACATGACAAGCAATAATAAAACCCACTCAAAAAAATCTCAGCCACCACCAGCGTGGGGGAGGGATGAAACTTAATATCATGAACTTCAGAAAGAAGTAGGCATGCCCTGGCCAGTTTGGCTTAATGGGTAGGGTGTTAGCCTGTGGACTGAAGGGTCCCAAGTTTGAATCTGGTCAAGAGCACATTCCTGGGTTGCAGGTTCAATCCCCAGTGGGGGGCTTGCAGGAGGCAGACAATCAATGATTCTGTCTCATCATTGATGTTTCTATCTCTCTTTTCCTTTCCTCGCTGAAATCAATAAAAATATATTTAAAAAAAAGAAGTAGGCAAAGGAGGAAAATATTTTGATATGGCATCTGGCATCGAGTTGATCTTAGCCTTGCATCTATACTCCAGAAATGGAATGGGTGAGACAACAGAATTCTTGGAATTGTCACTATGTCTCCAAGTTAGCAGTATAGTGAATGAAAGTGCCGTTCTTATCTTTCAATTCTTCTAGTAATTAAATTGACTGCTGGAGAGTTACAGGTCAAATGGATGATGGGAATAAATGGGCTTAATGCATATGAGAAAGGCTAACAGACATCTCCCCATGAAATAGGATAGAAACTGAGTTGGTGGAGGAAATCCTAGTGTAAGATATGTAACAAAACGTTAGCGTAATCAGAGATCAGGTCCACCAACAATGGATCGCACAGCCTGCCCGGGCTCTCCTCTGTCCTCCACTCCTTCAGTCTACACAAAGCTAGAACACCAAGTACCGACCTCACGTCAGTTTTATAGGAGGAAACTAACAAGCTCAGGTTCGGTGAAAGGAATCCAATAATTCACCTCCAGCAGAAAATGCCTCGCAAGATAAAAAATAAATGATCTGGCAATTATGCAACTACATGTAAAGGAGAAAGAGAATTCAGAGACGGGGTGAGGGAGGGTGGGAGACAGGAATGGGAGGGATCTGGGGGCTAGAGGTAGGGAAATCATGTTTAAAGAAAGATGAACCCAAGAACTAACAAATTAGGAGGAGTGGGGAGGGAAACTAGAAAATATGAGTTCAAATTTCTTTATCTTTCAGAGTTGGAAACCAATTGGTAGTGTCCAAAAGAAAAACTTGTAATAAAAAATGACTCCAGCATTTTAATATTAGTATGTATTTTTTTTAATTTTTAGAAAATAACTCTTATGGTAAAGAAATATTTGTGTAACCTTTAGCAATTAAATTGCATTTCTTTTCCTTGTGTTACATTGAAGCAAATTAAATGAAAGGGTAAAGGGTGCCAAATACATAGTGCTAGAAGATGATGTGGCTTTGGATGGTGGGGGCACAATGAAATGTACAGAACATGGATCATAGTAATGTACATGTGAAACCTATATGATCTTACTAACCAATGTCACCCCAATACATTTAATTGAAAATTAAATAATTAATAATTCAGATATAAGGTATGGTATGATCCATTTTTCCTGACAACATCTATTTTTCTTTTAAAATTCCTCATTTATTGCATTTAAAATTTTTTTATCTTTATTGTTGAAAGTTTTACAGATGTCTCCTTTTTTCCCCATTGACCTTCTCCACCCAACTCTTTCCCCTCAGGCCTTCACCACACTATTGTCTGTGTCCATGGGGTATGCATATATGCATATAAGTTCTTTCGTTAATCTCTTCCTGGCCCCTCTGCCCCCTTCCCTCTGAGATTCATCAGTCTCCTCCATGCTTCTGTGTCTCTGGAGCTATTTTGTTCATCAGTTTATTTTGATCATTATATTTCACATATCAGTGGGATTATATGATACTTGTCTTTCTCTGGTTTATTTTGCTTAGCACAGTGGTCAGCAAACTGCGGCTCGCGAGCCACATGCGGCTCTTTGGCCCCTTGAGTGTGGCTCTTCCACAAAATACCACGTGCGGGCACGCACGTACAGTGCGATTGAAACTTCGTGGCCCATGCGCAGAAGTCGGTATTTTGTGGAAGAGCCACACTCAAGGGGCCAAAGAGCCGCATGTGGCTCGCGAGCCGCAGTTTGCCGACCACTGGCTTAGCATAATACTCTCTAGGTCCCTCCATGCTGTCTCAAAGGGTAAGAGATCCTTCTTTTTTACTGCCGCATAGTATTCTATTGTGTAAATGTGCCACATCTTTTTTATCCACTCATCTGTTAGGCTCTTGGGCTGTTTCCAGATCTTAGCTATTGTAAATAGTGCTGTGATGAACATAGGGGTCTGTATATTTTTTCTGATTGATGTTTTGGGATTCTTAGAATATATTCCTAGAAGTGGGATCATTGGGTCAAGTGGCAGTTCTGTGTCTTTTTTTTTAAATCAGTCTACCAATTGCTATCTATATACATACATATGAACGTACATATATATACACATATATATGAAATAAAATTTTCACAAATATTTAACCACACTCTGTTAGATGGATTAATATTCCTACTGTCTTCTTTTTTTCTTTTTTCATTTAAAAAAGCTGTTAATAGGTTATAATCTACAATTTGAAAAACACTGCACTTTGCTGTCTGTATTCTCACTTTTTTCCTTTAAAAGTGTAAAATTTCCTAAGTTTTGCAACTCCCTCAATTTGCTTTTGAATTAGCATAGCATGAAAACAGTCATTTTTCTTTCATTGTAAATACAACAAAGTTATCACAGCACCAGGAAAAGACATAATGACATTTCAATAACAAAGATAAATGAGTAAATCTGAGTGCACGAGTCTTTAAAAACTGTGCAGGGATAATGGATTATCAAATCTTCTTACCTCAGCGTCACAGTAGAGGGGAGGGGAGTTGATGGAACAGCACTTGGAGGCAAAATCTGAGCGCTTGTTAACCAGTTCTTCCAGTTCCGTGTCTGGGGCATCTGGCAGTTTCGCTCTCAATCGTTCTGTCAGTCTGAAAGACCATTTTTTGGTAAGGTTTTACTAGATGTATTCTATAAAGGTTTCTAATGCAAAAGCTAGCCATTTAAGATCTGGTACAATAAAAAATGAGAATAGAAGTACTTGCTCCTCTCAAGAAAATTATGTTTCTATTTGGGGAACTATCTTTAATGACTCAATCTGAGATTAGAAAGTAAAATCTATGCCTCTTTTAAGATCGTGAAAGTAAACATACAAATTGCTGCTGCCTTGAATTCCAGCTTTCCCCCTTTTATTCACTCAATTACCTCATCGTGGATAATGTCATTGCTTTCCTTAACCTTTCATCTTCTCTCCACTTCTAAGTTTCAAGCGCCTTCAAGGACATTTCCCTTATAGAAATTCATGCCCCTGTAATGCGTTTTTTCTTCTCTCCTATTTTGAACAATTTCCCCCTCAGTTTGCCTCACCAACTATACTGGAAAATAAGGTCAGGAATCTTTGGCTCTTGTTTTTAGTTCTGCTATTGGCCAGCTCTCCATCTCACTGCCAAGGTGGTATAGGACTTGAATTCACTTGATTCTTTCCCAGTTTGAACTGGCTACGATCTTGGTAACTCTACCCTCATGGTGGACACTCAGCCTGGTTTTATGACTTTCTCCAGGAATATTTGCCAGCCCAGTAGTAGGCAATGGGAGATGGAAGAGACCCAAATTTATCTCCAGTTGGAGTTAGGGTTGGGCTTGACAAGGTGAATGCTGGGAAGGGATTAGAGGGTCAGGGGCTAGTTTGCTCCTGAAAGCATTATTGAAACGAGTCGGTTCCAGTTGGAAGGAAAGGCAAGCGAGACCAGAGGAACTCAGAGGGTGGGAAAAAAAAGTAAGGATTTCAAATACTTAGATGGAATAGCCCCAATCTTCTCTAATTTCACAACCTTAAATTCAATTCTAGGACATGTTCATATGGAATTGAGATTATATAAATTATCACTCAACTGCCCCAGGCAAACCTGGTGCTCAAAACTGTTGGGAAAAACTTAATCTTGCACTATCTGTTTAACATTATTCTATGCTATCTTCATATTATTCTATTATATAATTTTCTGATAAAATGTTAAACAATTTTGCACCTAAGACTTTCACTGTTTTTATGTTTACTATTACAGCTTTGCTAAGGTTGATTTCATGGGGGTCATTGAAGGAGGTGTCCAGCTCTGGGGATTCTTTCGGAAGGTGTTTTTGTGGCGTTTATTTATGCTGACTTGAGGCCTGTGTTGTTCAAGATACTGTGAAACAGATCTAAGGCATCTACTTAATGCAGTGGTTCTCAACCTTCTGGCCCTTTAAATATAGTTCCTCATGTTGTGACCCAACCATAAAATTATTTTTGTTGCTACTTCATAACTGTAATGTTGCTACTGTTATGAATCGTAATGGAAATATCTGATATGCAGGATGGTCTCAGGTGACCCCTGTGAAAGGGTCGTTTGACCGCCAAGGGGGTCGCGACCCACAGGTTGAGAACCGCTGACTTAATGAAACAGAATCACAGCGTCTTCTCAACAGAGACATTTTCCAGGAACCCAGTAAAACTGCTTTCATTATTATGGCTCCTTATTTTAACCTAAAAAAACCTAATTGTAAAGAAAAGCCTTCTCCTCTTAATGGAGAAAAATGACTACTGTTCATTATGAATGATTGATTAACAGGTATATTTACAATTTATAGAGACTACATACTGGTGATGGGTAATACTATACTTAATTGAAAGTTTGGGTCCTCTTGTCAGACAAAATAGTTTTGAGTTAGATAACATTTTCCAGCAGTTTTATAGTTTCTTATATATAGCAAAATTTACAGATTGTTTTAGGGCAACAATGTTAACAAACTTAATTTTGTTTTCTTAATCAAGTCATTACAGATCTTGTAATTTATTCATTTTTAGCTGTGTTCTAAGCTGATATATGTAACTTCCTTTCCCCCCTCCCCCCAAAATAGCTGTTTCTTACACAGATAATAGATTCTAACTACTTTTTAAAACAAACTACTTTAATTGAACCTCCTCTTTTTATTGCTCACTTAGCACATCTTAAGTCTTCAATATGCTTTCAAACTACAATACCAGGCCATATTGATAAATTTGGGGCACACAAGTAGAACTAGTCCCTTACTTTTTCTTGTACTCAGTAAATGTGTTTTCTGAATAATCGGCACATAGTTCGTGTCCCTTGTCAATGAAAGAAGATAGTTCCGCCTTCAGTTGTGGGACCTGTAAGAAAATAATAATTACACAAAAATGTTTATCTTAACCCTGTTCCAGGAGGTGCAAAATCAGAATTCCATGTAACATGTCAGTAAGAGTGTTTAATCTATACCAGACATTGGCAAACATTTTCTGTATGAGGCCCAGTCGTAAAAATTTTAGGCTTTGTAGGCCATATATAGTTTCTGTTGTAACTATTCAACTCTTCTGTTATGGCACAAAACAGCCATAAACAATGCATAAACAGTGAGCATGTTTATGTATGAACATTGAAATTTGAATTCCATATAATTTTAATGTCATGAAATGCTAATCTTTTTTTAAAGCCATTAAAAATGTAAGACCATTTTAGCTCACAGGCCATACAAAAACAGGCAACAGTCTAACTGTGGCCCATAAGCTCCAGTTTGCCAACAGCTTGAATTAGACAGGGTTGTTGAAGAAATTTAGCAAACTGCACCTTAGCATCAAAACAGACTGCAGGATCTTTAGAGTCACAGCATTCTCCCAGGCTTTTGAAGGTTGGCTCAAGTATTTTACTGAGAAATACTTCTGGAACGTCAGTTCTCCTAGCTAGTTCAAATGTATACCTGGCATGAGAGAGAAAGAAGATGCACTTTAACATGCATGGGTATACTTGTGAATATGTATCATGTTTTGAAATTTGCATCTATAACAAAGGCAGAGCACCTGGTTTCTGCATCTTTAATTAAAAATAAAAGGTTTAGCTAAAACAGAATCCAAATCAACAAGTTTAGGATCCAAAACAATATTCTCATTGAAATACAAGTTATTAATAGTTGCTTTAAAGTTATTGTGACTAGTTAATACTGAACTAAAGCTCTGTCTGTACTGTATCTGTAGTCACATACTACATTATATATATCTACTTCAAATGCATATGGAATTGTCCATGTGTAACTATAACACAATTCTATCTAAAGCATCAAATGCATATGGAACTGTCCTTTGTGTAACTATAGCACAATTAATTCTATATAAAGCATCAAGTAGGTACTTTATGTGGCTATTCTGTGAAAATAGATTTCCATAAATTTCTTTGATTATCTTATCCCATTGCTGTCTATGTATTTATAAAAACAATGAGTATTTTGATAAGTATAGATTTTCAGTGCAGTCTAAATTCTGCCCGCTGATATTGATAAATGTTTTTCTGGCAATTTGACCTACTTGTGAAATTTATGCCATGAACGTGCATATACTATTCATAGTATATGCAACTCATGGTGTATTTATTTTAATTCTTTCCTTCGTGATGCCAGGTAAAGGTTTACCATTTCTTCCCCATCTAGTTTCTTTGTCATTTAATGCCAGTGAATATCCATACTGTCAAGGAGATAATTAGATCATCTCTACTTACCTGTCCATGGCTTTGGTGTTTCCCTTGCCACACACATCTTTACTTGTGGGCAACTCAACTTCTGGCAGCTCTGGCGGCTGAGTAGCTGGCGTGAAGTAGACACACATAAATATGTCCATGGGTGTTCTTTCTTGACAACAGTCCCTAAACTTATCATTCTTTGTGGATAAGTTGTCACAGATTTTTACTGTGTGTTCAGGCAGCTACAAAAGCAATTGTGATTTTTATGCATTGTTAGTTTTCTGGTAGGTCCAAAGTAAGGAAGGTTAACACAGCCTTACCAGCATTGGCAGGGGGTATAAAAAAATCAGTGGGAATGCTCTTAGAAAGTAAATTGGTATAATATTTTTGGAGGGCAATTTGTCACTATGTACTAAAAGCCTTAAAATGTACAATTTAACTTCCAAGAATTTATCCTCAGAAAACAATTATGGTGAAGAGAAGATTTAGTTATAAGACTCTTAAGGACAGAGTCACTTAAAATACAAAAAACCAAAACACCTAAACCCAATAATAGAGGACTAGTTAAATAAAAGTAAAGTATACCTAGAAGATCAATGTAATATATTTTATATAGATATATTGAGAAGGAGAAAAGGAGAGAGAGAGAGAGAGAGAAAGAGAGAGAGAGAGAGAGAGACCTATTAATGACTTAGCCATTATAAGTCAGGTTATAGAAAAGACCCATTAACACAGACACATATTCTTAATGGGAAAGACCAGGCAGCACAATATTGCTGTTTCTGAAGAGATCCATAGACTTTAGATAAATGAGAGTGATTTTTATCTAAAATAACTGTTCAAATTCATATCTACTTGAAAGTATTGTGCAAATGAAAAACGGTGGAAAAAACTGCACTGACCATCAAATTCTGACAGTTATAATAAGAACAATAATAATTTCTAATAGTGCAATGGTTGTAGTATTGTCTAATGGAACTTTACTATATGATGATGAAAATTATCTGTATCTGTACTAATACTAGTGAGCATTTGAAATGGGGGCTAGTGTGATTGCAGAACTGAAGTTTAAATGTCATTAGTTTAATAATAATTAACTTAAATAACTGTATATGGCTAGTGATGTGGTACCAGGCTCTGCAGGTGCACTAAGTTCTTGGGAATCAGATACCCTTGTCTTTGTGTGTGGACTTTGCTACTTACCAGCTGTGTGACTTTAATTATTGATCCTTACTACTATTCTGTTTTCTCATCTGTAAAGTGGATTTAATGTATTTAAGTTTCATAGGATATATGTAGGTATCATTGAGATGATACATGTAAAAAGCAGCTTAGAGGAGTGCTTGCCACTTAGTGTGTGGCACATGATGATGATGATGATGATGATAACGACGACAAGAACAATGACGATGGGGATTCTCTTACCTCCTTGGCCATGCAGTCCTCAGAGGTAGACCCACAGCACTTGGAGAGGATTGTGGTAACATCTTCAGCGAGTGGCAAAACATCCTCCAGATTAGCAGTAGGTGCTTTTTGGGCTAATTTTATGAGATGGCTAGACAGTTAAAAAAAATTGGTTAGCTTTCTCCAAATCTCAGTTTCCTTGGTCTCATTATGAGCAAACACACTAGACAAATAATACCATAATTTCAACAATTCATCCTTAACAGCTGCACGGGACACATCTGCTCTGCAATGGAGCCTATGTGCTGAAGCTACTACTCAAAATTCAGTCGTCCCCAATGATTTTTTTCAAATTTTCAGTACTCACATTCTCTTTTGGCCAGATCTACATAGTTGAAGGGTGCCTTTAAACCCTGACCAGGTTGCTCAGTTGGTTGGAGCATTATCCCATAAACCAAAAGGTTGTGGGTTCAATTCCTGGGCAGGGCACATACCTAGGTTGTGGGTTTGATCTCTAGTTAGTCAGGGCACATAGGGGAGGTAACTGATTGATGTCTCTCTCTCTCTCTCACATAGATGTTTCTCTTGCTCTCTCTGTCTCTCCATTCCTCTCTCTCTAAAATCAATAAAAACATGTCATATCCTTGGGTGAGGATTTAAAAAAAATAAAATGGCAATAAAGAAGGCACTAATATCTCTCTATTTAAGACCAATGTGGTGTTTTGGGGGCCTCTCATAATCTTCTTAAATGTTTTTATAAATCAACTTACAAACTACAATAGAAATAAAGTAGTAAAGACCTATAGCTCTAAACCACAGTGTTAATACAGTTGATGTTAGGGCATGAAACCCTTACATATTTTATAAGGTTTACAGGGAATTACGTATTTTATAAGGGATTATGCTATACTGCTGATAAATTTATCTTTTCACTTAATGTATCAGGAATATGTTCTATATAATTAAATATTCTTTATTGTGATAAAACATAATAATAAATTTATTATATTAACCATTTATACATATATAATAATAATATATGTGTATTAAAATTGATTTCAGAGAGAAAAACATCAATGATGAGGGAGAATCATTGATCGTTTGCCTCCCACACACACCCTACTGGGGACTGAGCCCAAAACCTGGGCATGTGCCCTGACCAGGAATCTAACCTTGACCTCCTGGTTCATAGCTCAGTACTCAACCATTGAGCCACACCAGCTGGACTACCATCTCACTCATTTTTAAGTGTATAATTCAGTAATGTTAAGTAAATTCACATTGTTGTAACAGATCTCTAGAATTTTCTTGTCTTATAAAACTGAAACTCTACATCCATTAAACACCGACTCTGGCACTCCTTCCTTAGCAGCCATATTTTTACTTTCTGTTTTTATGATTTTGTCTACTTTAGGTACTCCATATGACTGGAATCATACAGTATTTGTATGTGACTGCTTATTTTGCTTTGTATAATGTCCTCAAGGTTTATTCATGTAATAGCATGTGACTAGACTTTTTGAGGCAGCATAATATTCCATTGTATGTATATATCACATTCTTTATCTATTCACCTGTCAATGGATATTGGGTTGCTTTCGCCTCTTGGCAATTGTGAATAATGCTGCCATGAACATGGATGTGTAAATATCTCTTAAGATTCTGCTTTGCATACCTAGGAATATATACAGGTTGGGGTAAAAGTAGGTTTACAGTTATGAGTACATGAAACAGAGTTTATTCTTGAATTAATTATTAATTATTGTATTTTCCATAATAAAAACTGCAAACCTACTTTTGGCCTAGTCTGTTTACAGAAGTGAGATTGCTGGGTCATATGGTAATTCTATTAATTTTTTTGAGGAAACTGCATTGTTTTCCATAATGACTGCACCATTTTGCATTTCTGCTAACAGTGCACAAGGATTCCAATTTCTTCACATTCTCACTGATGCTTTTGGCAGTGGCAATCCTAATGGGTGTGAAATGGCATGGTGGTTTTAATTTGTGATTAGTAGTGATGTTGAGCATCTTTTCATATGCTAGTTGGCCATTTTTATATCTCCTTTGGAGAAATCTCTAATTCCTTTTAATCAGGTTATTTGGTATTTTGTTGTTGAGTTGTAGCAGTTTTTTAATGCACATTGGATATTAAACCCTTGTTAGGTATATGACTTGCAAATACTTTTTCCCATTCCTTAGGTTGCCTTTTCACTCTGTTGATTGTTTTCATTACTGCTCAGAAGTTTTAGGTTGATATAATCTCCTTTGTCTATTTTTGCTTTTGTTGCCTATGCTTTGAGTTAATTCCAAGAAATCACTGCCAAACCTGATGTCCTGAAGTTTTCCCCTATGCTTTCTCCTAGGAGTTTTACAGTTTTAGGTCTTATATTTAGGTTTTTAATTCAATTTAAGTTAATTTTAATATATGGTATAAGGTAAGGGTTCAACTTTATTCTTTTGCGATTTCCCCAATACTATTTGAAGAGACTCCTTTTTCCCTGTGTAGTCTTGGCTCCCTTGTCAAAAATCATTTGTCGCCATAACCGGTTTGGCTCAGTGGATAGAGCATCGGCCTGCGGACCGAAAGGTCCTAGGTTCGATTCCGGTCAAGGGCATGTACCTTGGTTGCGGGCACATCCCCAGTAGGAGGTGTGCAGGAGGCGGCTGATCAATGTTTCTCTCTCAATATTTCTCTCTAATCGATGTTTCTAACTCTCTATCTCTCTCCCTTCCTCTCTGTAAAAAAATCAATAAAATATATATATAAAAAAAATCATTTGTCTAAATACATAGGGTTTGTTCCTGAGCTCTCTATTTTGCTTCATTGGTCTATACAGTGGGGCCTTGACTTACGAGTGTCCCAACTAACGAGTCTTTCGAGATACGAGCCGTTTCTCGGATGACTTTTTGCTTTGAGTTGTGAGCTAAAATTCGGGTTACGAGTCAACTTCAGATACCCCACCGCTAGTTGGAGTAGCGAACGTCACAGTGAACGCCACAACATCAGCCCAGCATCACGTGTCTCACTCGTTCACTTTTTGATTTGACATACGAGTAATTTGAGTTACGAGCTCTGTCACGGAACGAATTAAACTTGTAAGTCAAGGCCCCACTGTATATCTTTTTATACTAAGTACTACTGCATCTTGATTATTGTTGCTTTGTAGTATGTTTTGAAATCAGAAAGTACGAGGCCTTCAACTTTGTTCTACGTTTTCAAGATTGTTTTGGCTATATGGAGCCCCTTGAGATTCCATTTGAATTTAGGATGCCTTTCCCCCCCCCCCCCTATTTTTGCCAAAAAATACTATTGGGATATTGGTAGGAATTGCGTTTACTCTGTAGGTTGCTTTGGAATAGTATGGACATTTTTAACAATATTAATTCTTCTAATGTGAGAGCATGGAATGTCTTCCTATTTATTTTGTTTCATCAATTTCTTTTAGTAATGTTTTATAATTTTTATTAATATTCTATTATAATACTAGAGACTTGATGCATGAAATTCATGTAGGAGTAGGCCTTCCTTCCCCTGGCTTTCAGCACTGCCTTCCCTCTGGCACCTGGGACCCAAGCTTCCCTTCGGCACCCAGGACCCTGGTTTCCCTGGCAGCCCTGGCTTCATCTGGGGGGTCGTCCAGAAGGTCGTTCAACTGTCCAGTCTAATTAGCATATTATGCTTTTATTATTATAAATAATTACAACAAATTGGCCTCCTCTGAGATGGATATACTATAACTGATTTAAGTATTCTTTTGAGTCCAGGGACATTTAAAAAGTCTCTCTTTTTTCATATTTTAAAAGGGGATAGCAATATTTGCAGCTAAATTTTTGTTCACATTCAATGCTATTTCTTTGGAGTAATTTCCTAGACACTAATGCAAGTATAAATTAATGATTAAGTAAGGTATACCTTATAGGTGTTTTCTTATGTAATAAAAGGCTAATATTCAAATAGACTAAATGGCAGAACAACTGAACAACCAACCAGTCGCTTTAACATGCATTGACCACCAGGGGGCATGCGCAGAACATGGTGGGCATTGGCAGCAGGTGGCAGAGCACAGAACATGGCAGGCATCGGCCATGGCGGGATGGTGGAGCAGGTGAGTGAGGGCTCCAGACCAAGGTGGGTCACCAGTCACTGTCATTGGGGCGAGCATTTGGTGGTTACTGAAAATTCTTTGCTCCCGCACACCACAGTCCTACCCAGCACTCACACTTACTGCCGGCACTGGCCCTGCTCTTACCCACTGCTGGCGCCCAGCACCAGCCCTGATTGCTCGGCACCATCAGCAGATCACCCCTGAGGGCTTCTCCACCTCCCCCTGCTTCTGAGGGGCGATCAGGGCAGCAGCTGCCTCTCCCACCTGCTGACGACCCCACTTGCACCTGTTGTTGTCACTGGTCCCAATCACTCTGCATCATCAGTGTGTGGGAGCAGCGGTGGGAGCAGGGCTGCCAGCAGACAAGGGACCAGGGGCCATGGCAGGAGGGGCCAGGTGGGGTCGCAGAGGATCAGCTGAGACCCGCCCCAATGCCCACTGCAGCCTTGCGCACGGCCCACAGTTCCTTGCAAGGTACACGAATTTGTACACTGGGCCCCTAGTTATATTATAAATTCCAATGTTCTACTTGCCAACTATACTATCTTAATGTAAAAAGAAAACAAAAGTGAAGGTCTAGAGAAAATGCCATTTAGTATTTGAGTAGTTCTAATGGAAAATTATTTTTAAAGGACTAATGAAAGTAGTTTCTATTCCCACTAAGGAAGCTTAGGATCTGGTGCCAACACAAAATAAATTATTTTATTGCCATTAAAGGAAAAAAGTTTGTGGATCAGAGTAGAAGGAATTAAAGAGATTGTAAATGCTATAACGATGAGCTAAAGCTGGCAAATCTAGATGTCTGAGGAGATATGAAAGAAGTATAAATATAGAAAGTGTCAAAATTAAAATATGGAGTTAATAGCAGCCATACAAAAATTAAAGGAGAGTTACAAATAGAGTAGCTAAGAAATAGGCATCCATTCACAAAACTTAAGAGGTACATATTATACAGCGCAAAGCTTCATATGACAAATAAGAATCCAAGAAGTTTCCTCCCAAGACAAAAATTGACAAAGCAAATAACAGGTGATTTTATTTTTGCCTTTATATTTGTAATTTATATTTCTACTAGATGCCTGGTGCACAAATTCGTGCACAGGTGCGGTCCCTCAGCCAGACCTGCAATCAGGGGCCGATTGGGGCTGTCTCACTAGGTCCTGATTGGGGCCGATCAGGGCTGGCCGGCAGAAGGGAGGGACCGCTGGAGGTTGGCCAGCCACAGGAGGTTGGCTCTGGGAGTGCATTGACCACCAGGAGGCAGCTCCTGCATTAAGCATCTGCCCCCTGGTGGTCAGTGCACACCATAGTGACCAGTCGACCAGTTGACCCGTTGTTCGGTTGCTTAGACTTTTATATATATAGATTTGTAATGCTAATATGAACATGGAGGAAATAATTTCTAATGGTCACCTGGTTTTCCCTAATGAGTATATGGAAAAGGTTGATTAAGAGCAAATCTCATGTTTTACAACATAGCCTTGTTTCTTATTGCTCATATTCTGTGTAGACAAAAAAGAACTGGGTATACATTTGAGAACTATTGGAGCATAAGACTATAATCAATATCTTCTAACACAAACACTTTCTTAGGGAATCCTAATATTGTGGATAGATAGTGCAGAATCAAACAGCTGCACATACTGATGCTTAATCCTTACCTGAGCCTTGATTTCTCCTTCTCATAAGCAGCATATTGTGAACAGATTCTATTTGACATAATGGTGAGAAGCGATAAATGTTTAATCTGGAGTCTCTAAAAAAGAAATGAGAGAATCCCTTTAGGCAGTTAAGATCCATTCACAGTAATGTGCAGGAATGAAAAAAGAGACTCTGAATATCATGACTTTTTTTTTGATGACCACAAAACTGAATTCTGACCAAAGAAAGTTACTGATATCTCTTTTCCAGAAGTGATGGTATGTCTTATTTTCTAATGAACAAAATGCAAAAGAGGCCTCTTAGGGACTTTTATGATCCCAGAATCTGAATTTCTACCATCTTAAAAAGGAATGGCATTAATAGAAGAAACAAGAAAGAGCATAACTATGTAATAAATGGCACCTACCTCTTTCAAAAAGCATACGGTGGGGCTTGATGAGGTACAGCAGGATCCTACCATAGAGAGATAACTCTTGGTATAACTGACTAATAGTGGCAAAGGAGCCTGTCCATAATTAATGGAATATTCATACATGAATCTGTGGGGAGGGAGGAGAAGGGGAAAGAGCATTGGTCAAACCATTTGTGGGAAACAAAATCTACTATTTCATAAGTATTTTCATGGAGAGAAGATACATGTTAAGTTATAGTTTTAATATCTAAAAAGCATTAAGGATGTACAGAAAGGGTTATAATACCAATCACTTTCAATCAATATTTTCATTAAATAAAAATATTATTGTCTAGATTTCCATGTAGATTGCTTGAGAGGAGGGTTCATTTGTCCCTTTATTCACTTAATATCTACAGGTGCATGGCCAATGGTAGATGTTTATTGTTAGTTGAATTAATTAAATGCAATTTACCTTTCATGATCTATCTCTGTTTACTCTCCCAGAAAATTGCTATGTGTAGGTTTACTTATTTATTGAAATCTTTTTAACTTTTAGGAGCATAAGACCCTATGGTCCTGAAAGAGACTCTGAAAATTTACAGGAATGGGCAAGCCAGCCAATTTTTATAAAATTGTGACCTGAATTTCATGCCTTTAAATCCCATTTGAATGCCATTGCTTTTGATTTTTTTTTTTAGTAAATATATTTTTTTCATTATAATTAATTTTCACCATTTGTGTTCATTTTTATGATCTTCCAAGACGAATTTAAAGAATTTCCATATAATCTGGCTCCTTAGTAATGTTAAGCAATGAGAGGGTCAGAGTAATATGTTCTCTTATGTAGTGCAACATGCATCCTATTCACAACTGCTTCTTGGAATGTGAAAAATAAAGCTGTTTATTTCTTATGCTTTAGTGGAAATTAAATATTAAAAATGTGCATAGCAATAAAATTTTATCAGAAGGAGTATATAGCGATCATTAGTTTTAGGGGAAACACTATAGCTACTGTCAAATATTTGGAAATCTGTCATGAAGACAGGGCATCCAAGTAGTTCTGCTTCAAGTACTAGATAGGACGAATTGGGTGGAAGCTGGGGAATGGTGGTTTTTCTCTCTGTCTACGAAAGGCATTGACAGTAGTCGACAGTGACAGCAATGAGCTATCTTGGATGAAAGTCAAGTTCTTGTTATTGGAATTTATCCAGGTTGCTGTAGAAGAGGTGTTTGTACATGGTAGGGGGTTAGGTTAAATATAGTTCTGACATTTTATGCCTTCAAGTTTTACTTCTGATGAAAGCAACTTACTGGTTAGCAAATTCCTTGGGATCTTTCCTGAAGGCCTCACAGATTTCATCATTACTTGGCTCTACGTAGGTAGGAAATTCCTGTGGCTGGTGCTTCAGGGCAGCCATACAGAGTTTCCTTTCCAGGCCCTCTTGGGTACAGCACTCAGCAGTTCCTGGGTGCACTGGGAATGGGGAGTCACTCTCACAGGACTTAGCAGACAATGCTGACGTCTAGAAAGAAAGAAGAGAAACCAGCAAACTCATATATACACGTTTCCAAGCTTATAGTTCTACATTCAGTATAACATCTTTAGTTTAAAATTCTCATTAATAACAAACTGTCCAGGCCAAAGGCTCCATGAGATGATTTGGCAATGTGGCAATTTGCATAATCATAGTTACGGGCAAGTACAGGGTCTTATTTATGTTAATAAATGACTTTCCTCAAAGCAGGAGAAAACAGAACCATCATTAATAAATGGGCTGTGTTTGATTGCAGCCATTAAAAGCTTTATCCTCTAGGCCAGTGTTTCTCCCCAAGGATATTAACATCACTGAGGATAAGGGAGGTCATTTCCAAAAGATCTCACATGACGTCCTACCTGATTTCTGCTGCAAATACCCCATCAAGAATCACGACCCCCCTGCCCTACTCTCCCTGCTTTATTACCCGAGCAGACTCTTGTTAAGTGCTTTAGTCTTCTACATTGGTTTGCATTCTCTTAGCCAGTGGTTCTTGAGCCTGCTCTTGCATCAAAATCTCTCATAAAATATATAAATATTAAAAGCCTGAGCTTCCTATCACAGAAATTCTGAAACAGTAGGTCAAAGATGAGGCCTTAGGATCTGTTTTCTTCCCAAAGCTTATTCTCATGTGTATAATGGGTTGAAAAATCACTGGTAAACTTAATCCACTGCTTCAACACGTATACACTGATAACAGGTGGGCAGACTAAGCCCATGATAGAGGACCACCGAAGCAATTATAGCCACAAAAATGATCTTTTTGGAAAGAATTCGAAATGAAAATGTAGAGCAGATATAGTTATCATGGAAAAAGTTATTTTTGAATTTACTTGGGAAAAAGTACTTTCAAATCCCTATACTTATTTTACATGTTAGTCATCTTTTAAGGGAAAATACCTAAAGATGTTTCCTATCAATGAAGGCAAGCAACATGATGAATCACTTATGTAAAAGTGAGCATCTCTCATCCTCTCCCACATCTAACTTCCATCAGACTCTCAGAACTTAAGAACTCTTTTTTTATTCTTCTCTCTCTCTCTCTCTTCAGTGAATATCTTCTTTCATTCCATTTCTTTGCCTGTCAACTTTCCCATGGTTTCTTTTTATTACCTCCTTTCAAATAAGACATTCAAAAAGAAAAAGCATCAACACATTTTTTAAAAAAATACTTTGAATAAGCAGGAGAAAGAGGAAGGTGGTGTGCAAAACTGTCAGTGCCATCTCTGCTCTCTTATGATCTGTCTTTATAATTCAGCAGCTTCTCTCAAATTAGCAAATAAAAATGTGTTTTGTTGTTCTAATCATGGTCAGTAGTTTGATGCGTGCCTATTTTAAGGTGGTTCAGAAGGTCAGGTTGAAATTTCGGTTGTTTATGGACTTAGTGATAGGAGAAAATGATTATGAAATTCTTAGAAAGTAGGTAAGGGCCAGATAAGGCAATTAGTGATAAGAATAATCATTGTGTAGATTCTAGTCCAGTGATCTTTGGAACATTGTTTCTGCAGGCTAATTGCTGCAGGCTTACACAGGGAGACATTTGCCTGTAGAGGCCTTTATCAAGATGCATTTAAATGCCGTCTGCGTTGGGCCTGATGACTACATTAGTAAATTGCTAGAAACACATGTGGGTTCACCTTTGTTCGGTCTGTATTTTGAACCCTGTCATTTCAGCATTATAATTTCTGCATGTATAGTTCAGGGGAGAAATCCCCAAACCTGGTGGTTTATGTATACAGGACAACTTTTGAACACCAAATTAATTGGAGGCCAACACTAAATTGCTCTGGGTCAGTCATTACCAGGCTTGGCATGGTAAAGGTATGTGTAGATTTTAGGATACACAAAATCTATTAGAACTATTTCCTGAATCAGTATATGCCCCAGTTTTCTCATTTGAACCTGTAGGACTAATGGGCAGAGTTGATTTGTTTTGCTAGAATAAATCTGAGCTCTAGAGGAACAGGCTTCATATTGCCTCCAAAATTGGAGTAGGTGGAGTTGCTATCTAGGATTTCCCTTAGATATGGCATAAAGACCTGTCTTGGCTTCCTTCTGTGGGCCACCACAGACCCGGCCAGGCCACGCAAACCTACCCTGTTGTCATAGCAGTCAGGATCAGCCCCTTCAGCACAGCAAGCTTCTGTCAGGGAGACAACTTCCTTCACAAGACGACTGATCTGTTCAAAAGTTCCACTGGGAAATTTTCTGCTGTAGAGGACCATTGATCTGAGGGGGAAAGTAAATCCATGCTTAATTCGAATTAATGTTTCCCACATTTGCACATATTAAAATATTCTTTTCAGTTTTTTTAAAGGAATAGTGCACGTATTTTCTTGATGAATGAAAAGAGTATAAGGTTGCCTTTCAGTTTTGTTCTAGGTAAACTGATCTTGTAAAGTGGCAGGAGTTGAACTTGAGAGTTCTATCAAAACAGCCTCATGTTCGTTCTTCTCTCAATGAAGCTGCTCCGTACCCTGTTGCCTTTGTTTGCCAGTCCTAGCATGTACTGTTTGCATTTTAATTTACCTTAGGAAACTATTGCTTAACAAATTTTTAGACCACAGCAATGATAGTTCAACTGGAATCTTTGGATGTCCTCCATTTGCCTGCCTCCTCTGCCTCCTTTGACCCTGGGCTCTATCCTGTTAATCTTATCAGAAATCGGTTCAGCCCTTCATGCTGAGGTGAAGTTAACCTTACATGCAGTTTCATTCAAGGTCAAGTAACCTAGAGGGTGAGTGAGTGCTTCATACTTACAAAGATGTGAAGTCATCTTTTCCAAAATTGGTTAATTCCTTGCAGACTTTATCCTTCTCATATTCTCGGCCTAGGAACCAAAAAAAACAAACAAAACAAAAACAAAAAACGTTTTGTTTCTATTCCCTTTTAATTAATGTTTCATTAAATGCATATGTCTAATGGGATCCTTTATGTGACTTATCTGTGGTGAAACTAGCATCTTTCTATATGCAATTCCATTTTTTGATGCCTTTCTAGCTGTTTTATAAAAATAGATCAGAATTTTATGGCATGCTATCAATTTTAATGGACAGCAGAAAAAAGTGATCTAATACTGAAAGTAAATAAGTCGAATGATTATCAGAGCCTATTGATGTGTCAATCATTCTCTTAGGTCCCATCTGTATAATAATGCTAAAATGGCACATTTTGTTCCTCTCTTTATCTTTGTTTCACCTAAGCTCTCAAAGGTGGGGAGGGGGAAAGAGGACAAAAAAAATAAATAAGTGGAGAGAGTGTGTACATTCCTAAGTGAGGAGCTACCCCTCTGATGCAGGACCTTGAAAAGGAGTGTGTGAGAACTGCTCTATTACCCATCTCCAGACTGTATAACAGAAACCTAGGAATTCCGCTGGGGCAAAAGGTGAAAATTAGGTAAAATGTTTTTTTGGATAAAGTTGTCAGTGTGGTGGGTTTGGGGGAGTGGAGGGGTGTGCTTCTCCTCATTTCAAGTGTAGTAAAAGGGGCTTCGAGAAAAACCATCAGAGACCTTGATAGGTGACCCTTGGAGCGTAGGGTACAATGGACGGGTGTCTGATTCAGACTAGAGAAAGCTAAAGGGCTGGGGGCTGGAGCTACAAAGGAGAGGGTTGTGAGTGGGAAGCTTTGCTGAGGCCTGTGAACCTGATATGGATCAAACAGGAGAGCGAGTTTGCCTGGAGTTGTGTTGCTCTTCTCTTCCCTCCCTCCCCCAAAGGGCTGACTAGAGGACAGTGGGCCGCCAACTGTGGGATACCTCTGTGCAGAGGCAGGCAGTTTGAAATCAGAGGTCCGAAGGTCAGATTTGAGGTGTTAGCTGGATGTGAGAGATCTCCAAGGATGATGAGAGAGATCTCCAAAGAAGCCACAAAGAAAACGTCGACATTGAACATCTCCCATAACCAGAGGAAACAGCACTAGCTCACTAAGCTGCCCAGTGAGCTAGTGCTACTTTTTTCCTGCTCTTACCTCTTCTGCTGGCTTCTTCCTTCCCTGTGTTTGAGGAACCAAAAGCAGCCTAGAGAGTGGGAGGAACGTGTACCTGTCTCTCTTTGGCACCACAGGCAATGGGACTGACCGGGGCCTGATCTTGTGGAATAGCTTCACCTTTAAGCAAAGTTGCACATTTTTGGCTATTAAACACAAACAGATATTCCCACGACTATTATGAGGTAGTTATTTTAAGGTTCAAAGAGACCAGAAGACATTTTATTTGAGAGTGAACAGAAAAATCATGGAACTTACTCTTTAGTCCACTCAAGAGACTGGGAAGAGCTGGATTGCTCAGGTCAGGAGGAGATGAGTTTTCTACTGTTTGTGAGACTCACTTGTTCAACACACCTATTCCATACACAGTGTGTGTGTGTGTGTGGCGGGGGGGGGGGGAGGGGGGGAAATGGAAGGTAGCCAGTGCTCTTCCCTATGTCATCATGCAAATAAGTCTAGAACATTTTCCAACACTCTATGGTGCTTTTTCTTTAAAAAAATTAAAAAGTATATAAATGACTCAGATTCTGTTCTGAGATAAGTGGTTTTAACTTTTAGTGACTTATCTTCCTGACTTTAAATAGTAGGAAATCCATCTCAGGTGATAGCAATTGCTGTCATGCCTTCATCACCCAGATGTCCTCACCGCCCTAACAGTTACAGTCTGTGAGGGTAGAAATTTTTGTTTTATGGTTTAGAATGAATGTGATTGGATACAGGCTAGAGAAGATCCCTCCTTCTCCTCCTCCTCCTCCTCCCCCTCCTCCTCCTCCTCCCCCTCCTCCTCCTCCTCCTCCTTCTCCTTCTCCTCCTCCTCCTCCTTCTCCTTCTCCTCCTCCTCCTCCTCCTCCTCCTCCTCCTCCAAATGATTCTCTGTAGGATTTGTTAGATTTACTGGTGCAAACTACCCATAGAGGAACCTGTTGCACCTTGTATCTTTCAGGTGAATGACTCAAAGTATAGCACTGAGATGAGAAGAGCCAGAACTAAGGACAAAGACATCCTTAAGCAGCACTTTGTAATAAGGGACCAACTAAAATACCATAAAAATAACAGAAGAACCCACATGTTCAAAACCCCTTATTTTGGAAACTAAGACAAACCCAGTAGGATTGGTAACACTAATAGTCAGTGGACTACAGAAAGTCGCTTGTATCTGAGAACCTTTAAATCTAGCACACTTCTCGGAATTTATTGACTGGTTTACAAAGTTGGATATTGTCACAGTTTCAAAAGGTCAAAATAAGGCAGAAAATGTCCATTAATCATTGATGGTATTCTGTGGGACTGGAGAGCAGGCTATAAAGGGAAAGAATTGAAGGTAGAGCTGTCCTGGAACGAAGAGCTGTCACCTCCAGATGCCTGCAGAGTGGTTTTAGGCTGCTCTGAAGGTAGAGCTGGGAGAAGGGGCTGGCAGGAGACTTTGGTTCAGTGGCAGACCTTGACTGTAGCCACGGCTAAATGCTAGCTGAAATGGTGAACAGCCTCTTGGAGAAGTGAGTGTGGTTTGTTACTGGAAATATTCAAATGGAGATTAAATAACCATCTATATGACAGATTCCTGATTTTAGTACAAGATAGTATCCTCTTGATGACTAAAATCACTTCAAAGGGATTACAAAATAATCCCTTTTAGAAGTAGTAAGAAATTATATGGAACCTTTTTACCCCAAAGCTATGTTTACAAAAAATATCTCTTTCTCTGTTTAATGCAGAGGTGCTAACTTTGTTAATAAAATCTCCCTGTAAAATTGCAGAGATTATTTTTGTTAATACTTTTCATCATGGCTACTCAATAACATTCACAGTGGGAGCCTGTATGCAAATGAGGCCTCTGATAAACCTTTTCAGAAAGAATTTGTTTCTAACCTGTCAGAGTTGGATTTCTCACTTCAGCAAAAAAGTAGTTTTTATTCAGTGTGTTACAGGAATGTGTGAGTATATGTGAATGTAGTGTAAATGACCACTATAGATTATCTATCTCTTGTTAAATAGCTTTAATGAAATCAACTACTTGTGTTTGCACCAACATACATTGGAATCCACAGGTTTTATGTAGTGCTTTCGCTAGAATACAAAATTATTAGAGGGAAACGGAAAACTAGATTGACTATATAAGATTTAAAATGGTTTTGAAGCCATTTTTACGGGAACATTCAGCTTTGGGCATGACAGAAGCAAGGAGGAAGCCCAAAAGGGAGGCATTGAGAAAATTCAGAATGAAATATATAAAAAGGTAACACTGCTCTTACAAAACCTACCTGCAGAGGGAGCTATTGCGCCATGTGTCTTCCAGGTGGAAGACTCGAAACATATCTCTGATTTAAAAATTTTATTTATCCGAAGAGAACATATACTGCTTATAAGATTAGCAGGCAAATATGCTAATCATTTTCTCATCTTCCAAAAAAAAAAAAAAAAAACACGACAAATACTGAAGTTAATTTGCAGTGTGATTATTACAAATTGATTTCTATTCCATGGAGTACTGCTTAATAAAATTGTTTTTCATTCCAGTTGAGCAGACGTTGATTCATATAATTAAATTCTATCTTGAACGAATTGTAAATGGCATCCTGTATTCTTTAATGTGCCACGTGGTTTTAAAGCGGGCAATCTGGACTTTGCCGTGGCTCTAGTAAATATTGGCATAATCTCAGTGACACTGGTGAAATCTTTTTCACACAGTGACCTTTCAGCATTAAATGTTTACACATTTCATTAACAGAATTTTTGGTTTTTGCAATAACGTGTCTCATTTCTACCTGTATTGCGCAACATTCTGGTAAGTCATGTCTCATTCTGGAATTTTGAAAAGAAGTTAGATTTACTTTCAGAATATCTGTCGTGCTCCATGCAACTCACCTCTTCCAACACAGCTGACAATATTCATGCATGCATGCAACAGACATGCCTAAAAGATTTACTCTGTGCCAGACATAGGGCACAGTAGTGAATACAAATGAAGAGCAAAATAGACACATCTCTGCCCTCATGGAACTGCTAATCTATTGGGGACAGACAATAAGATACTGTCTTGGTACAAACTCCACTTTAAAAAGGTATTTTGACTGCTTTAACTACTGCTGTTATAATCTTTCTCTGAAAGCAACTTGGTCCCCTAGAAAAGCTGTTTGTATACCAGGAGTGATCGGTGGACCCTAAATAACACTGAATTGAATACATGCAGAATTGAATACAGAAGGCTGGGAATTGTCTTGTGTTGCTGTTTTCCAATTTTGTTCAGAAGAATCTTGGCATTTCAGAGCCCTGCTGGGCATTTTATATTTTTGCAATTTCATTTCTGTGGCATTTTTATTTCTATTCTACGCTGACAGGCTCGTCTATGTCAGCAAAGGTCAGTATATTTGCTTTTGCTTTTTAAATTTTATCAATAAGATTCTGGTTTGCAGTGCTTATTAAGCAGTTGGACTAGATATTGGTGATTTCAGAGTACTGATTTTATTTGAGAACTTCAACATTGCTGGCCTGGTTTAGGAAGCTGACTTGAATATTGGAGCTAAAGAAAATTATGAATGTATCACTAGAAACGCTTTCTTCAATGAAGAACTAGTAATCAAGTTAACATTTATTCCATTTCGGGCTTTTTCTTTTGGTTTCATCTCCTTTGATGTTTTTCATCTTTATATGTAACATTACTCTGGTTTTTCATATTGATATTGATGTTTGCAGGCAGGTGTGCACTTTTCTGAGTTTGAATCGATGGGAAGGAATTCAATTCTTCTAATACTAAATCCAGAGGTCTACATGACATCTGCTGATTAGCTACTCTAGAGGAAATTAAATGTACCTCTTAGTATTCCATCAGTAGAACAAATGGGGCCTTTTTTTCAGATCTTGAAAATTTTAAAACAGTAGAATATATAGAATAAATGGGTTCGTTGCCCAGCTGCAATAGTGACTTGATAGCCACTCAAACTAATGTCTTTGGGTTCATCATGGGTAGTAGCCTGTATAGATTATATATTCGCCAAAGTCCCTAAGGAGGCATTATTTTTCCATGCATCTCATTCCACCTCCCATTCCCTTCATAAGTTGGGCACTTTCTCACCCCTGCAAACGCATTTGTGGATGACAATAAGGGAGTAAATTTGGGATGGGTGAGGCTGATGTCCCCTGCATCCTGACTTGGGAAACTTAGAATGCATTGCAGGGCTGCAGGGCTTAGTTTTTAAAGCAATAGAAGAATAAATAATATCAGGATAATGGTTCACATTTGAGTACCAACAATTAGTCAGGCATTGTTCCAAATATTTTACATATTATCTCAATCACAAAAATCCTATGAGATTCGTAGTTTTCTTTTTTTTTTTTTAAATATATTTTATTGAATTTTTACAGAGAGGAAGGGAGAGAGATAGAGAGTTAGAAACATCGATGAGAGAGAAACATCAATCAGCTGCCTCCTGCACATCTCCTACTGGGGATGTGCCCGCAACCCAGGTACATGCCCTTGACCGGAATCGAACCTGGGACCTTTCAGTCTGCAGGCCGACGCTCAATCCACTGAGCCAAACCGGTTTCGGCGAGATTCGTAGTTTTCACAGTTCACTTCCAATATTTACTACACATTTTTGTGTGTATCAATTTAAGAACTTCATCTCTGTGTATAAATTGTTTATATGGAAAATTGTGTTAACATGCAAATAAGCAACATTAACTTTTTGGAGCGTATTTTACCTGTGGGTTTGAGAATTACTCTTAGAATTCAGTATTCTGTTTATGGTATTGAAAGATTCTTTATTATTCCTGCCCTTCTGAGGTCTTAATTTGTAATTACAAGTCCTGGAAAAGTTCATTCTTCCTCTTCATATTCCCTATATTTATTTATGTTTTTAAAGATTTGTTATTAATTTTTATAGAGAGAGAGGACGAGAGAGAGAAAGAGAGAGAGAGAGAGAGAGAGAGAGAGAGAGAAACATTGAAGCGCGAGTGAAACCTCAATCTGCTGCCTCCTGCATGTCCCATATGAGGGATCTAGCCCACAACCCGAGCATGTGCCCTGACAGGGAATTGAGCCAGGAACCTTTCAGTGCACAAAAGGATGCCTAGCCAACTGAGCCACACTGGCCAGGGCGATATTCCCCTTTTAAAGACAAGGTTGTAAGGATTGTTAAACCTTACATATAGAAAGGTGAGCAGGATGGCTGAAAGCCTGTCTAGTGCTTTGGTTTTTGTGTAGACAGGGACATATAGTAATACTTACTAGGTACTTGCAAATAGACCTTAAAAAGCAGGCCAATACTAAAATTTCCTTCAAGCAAAATTATCTTATTTTCTATAGAAATTCTTTAAGTGCAACAATCATATTTTTAAGTCTTGTGTGCTTGGCATTATTTTGGACACACATGAATTTTCAAAAAGCCAATTCACTAAGCATTATGAAATCTGAAGGAAGTATCATTCAATAAGGAATGGCAAAGTCATATTTCCATATTATATACATTTGAGTTTATATAAACAGGAAGTACTGATAATTCTGCTTCATTGGCTAGTTATGGACTCTTTTTAAAAAAAAAAAAACTTTTAAAATGTATTGATTTATTTTAGAGAGAGGGAGGAAAGGGGAGAGAAAGAGGAAGGAGGGGAGACACAGACACAGAAAGTGAAACAACAAGAGATACAGAAAGAAATGTTTTGTTGTTCCACATATTTATGTGTTCATTGGTTAATTCTTGTGTGTGCCCTGACTGGGGATACAACCTGCAATCTTAGTGTATCAGGACGATGCTCTAACCAGCTGAGCTACCCAGCCAGCTCTATCCCTTGACTAAAATAATTTAGAAAATGTTGGACACAGATGATTTTTCTTTTCCTATCCATCCATACATTACAATGGCTATTAAAACTGTATGATTTCTATTTATTCAGTTAACCCAGTGGCAAGGCTATATTATATATATTTATCACTGTCTGTCTCCATTATCATACATGTTTTTTTTTTTTATCAAGAAGATACCTTGAACCATTTAAATGCATTTTTAAGTCCAACAGGTTACCATAAATGGCATTATTTTATAAAGAGAAACTTCCTTTTTAAATGTTAGTAATAATCCTTTTCTATTATTAATAAAATTATTTCTATAAATGTTTTACAAGGCCAAAACAATTCTATAGTATGTAATTATTATGCTGAAATACCAACAAACTTTTTTTCCTTAATGAAATACAATTTTTTAAAGTCCAGTGAGAAATTGAAGACTCATTATCAGGCACTATCCATGCAAGAATGGCAAACTTAAATGCCCTAAGGATCTAGGATCCAAGAGAAGAAAGGAAAATGCCCAATGTTGTTTCCATGGTTCTAGTTAAAAAGGGTCTAGACTTGGGGTGGATTTGCATTAGACAGTCTGATCTCTATAATCTCACCAAAATAGTATCCTGATTTGTAAAAATATAATCAGTTCATTTCTGGACTCCATTTATCACATTATGCCAAGTTTTTATTGTATTTTAATAATATGAATTGGTTGGGCAAGGGATGGGAGGTAAGGATTAGAGTAGGAAGCCATTACAATAGCCCAGTAAAGGGGAATGAGGGCCTGGATAAGGACAGCGTATGGAAACATCAGTGGAAACACAGGTGTGAGTGGTGTGTTCACAGGCCTGGAGAGCCAGGCATATGCCGGAGGTAAAGGAGGAGACAAGAAGGATGCTGAGGAGGTTTCTATAGTCGAATGCTTTGTACAAGTCTGAGCCACTTCAAGGCTGAAATTTACACAGTGTGGAAAGATTGAATAGGACTAATAAAAATGAATTTAAAAATCCAAGAAGGCTGTACAGGACTGAATATAAATGATTCCGATAATGTGGTGTCAGGAAGAAAGGGAAGTTAGGAGACAGAACCAGTTTTATGGGATAGCAATGAACAGGTTTTTGGACCAGCTGGATGATTCATAGTAGGCAGCATGAACTTCACTAAATTCCCTTTACATTGGTGTTAGTGACTGGTTATTTCTCTTGGTTTTTAGTGAAAGATTTTGAGGTATCTCAAATAAGGGCAGCAGTGATAACATTGCCTTGTAAACCCAACTGATAAAATTCTGGTTCTGCCAAAATTTTGCATTTTGTATTCTACATTTTAATTTGTTACAATAAACACATGAACAGCTGGTAATAGGGTCAGATGATGAGTGCTAGAACATAAATAAAGCATGGTACAAGGACAGAAGAAAACGGAGTGGTAGGTGCTATGTGAGATAGGTTACTCAGGAAGCCATCTTTATACATGAACGTGGAGCAGACACCTGAAGGGGGTGAGGAGAGTCACGTGGATATCGGGGATCAGTGCTCTAAGAGGAGGGAGGAGCTAGTGCAAAGCCCTGAAGTACATAGAGAGGCGGATAGCGTGGGGGCAGTGTGGCTAGAGCAGAGTGAACTGGGGGGAAATTGGAGAGAAAATTGGACAGCAGTGGGCAGAATAACAAAGTTAGGTGACCATAGATTCTGGGGGAGAGGGTAATGAATTCTTTTTAAGGATTTTTAAAATCTCCTTTCCCTAAAGATTAATCTTATGGCCTTTTAAAGAGTGTGCACACTTGTCCCTATTCCACACACATGATGGTGAGTGAAAACCTCGCATTGCACCTCACAACAGTGAAGTGTGACATTGCTCTTGATTTCTGGGGAGGTTAACATTGCCTTTGATGGTGAAGTTACCTATTTCTCTGGCTTCAGCTGTTTTCCTGTTAGCTCTTGGCTAAAGCCTCTTTTATGCTTTTACTCTGGACATGCTTGTTCCTAGCTCAGGACTTTTGCACCTGCGTTCCTTCTGCTTGAAACTCACTTTTAGCTCTTTAAACAGCTGTGTCCTTTTTGTCATGTAGTTCTTGCATTCTACATCAACTCCTTAATAACCATTAGGTAGGTTTGGCAGAAAATTTATAAAGGTATTTGGGAAAACAGAAAGGATATCTACTTATCCTAAATTATTTCTCTCCGGCATTCTGTACAGCTGTGTTCCTGAACCAAACTAAGGGCAACTTTAATTTTCAAGTGGTTACTGTTAAAGGGGCAGGCAACTTGTAGAAAAGAGAAACAAGGTGATTCAGTGGTGGCTGGGGAGATTGGGAAAGCCCACACTGCCTAGGGCTGCTTTAAGAGGCAAATGGAAGAAGGGGAAATACAGCTTACCCACGACTTTCTTGCTATTTGGTATCATGGTTAGTAAAAATATATATGCTAAGAATGAAGTGCTTGACGAAAAAATGAACATGTTCATAGTAAATATCCTGTTCTTGCCAACAGCTCTTATGAACAGCAATAACATACTTCCGGTTAGCATTATCTCCTTGTTAATTATATAGCTGTGTCAGCAGCCTTTGCTTGTATTTTGGGAAGAGGGGAAAGTACATTATAGATTAGCACTACATTCATCTCAGTCCCAGGGAAAGAAGTCAGGTGGAGGCAACTGGCAAACACTGTTGTTTTGTTTTTCAAGGGGTAGGTATATTGGGTGTTGTCTTATGACTCCATCCAGATTCTGTTCATCTCCCCAGAAGCACAGAAGGGTTTGTGGACTGTATCCCCAGTGCTGTTGGGTAGGAGAGGACTGGCCTAACTGGAACTGATGTTCATGCTGAACTACAGCAGTATCCATTATAGACCGGAAATATCCAAAAATGCTCCCATAGGATATAGGCAATTTAGGGAAAAGCCAATACATTTGGGAAACTCTGGGTTAAGTAAGGTTTCTTTCTTACAGGACTTCTCAGAACCTTTAGGAAAACAAACACAGTGATTGTGAACCAACCAAGAGGGACTAATGTATAGCTTGTTTCTTAAATGTGTTTGACCATAAAGACTTTTTCTCCAAGACGAGTCTTGAGTGAAATACTTTTAGAAAAGGTGGTCTAGACAAATGCTGTGGGTGGTCAGTTAGCTATCTAGAACTGTAACAGGCAGAGAAAACTGCAGCTCTAACAATCCTCCACCATCCAATCCTCCTCCACCTCTGAACTCTTTTAATTCATATACTTAGCAATTTTCCCCAAGGGCACACTTCTAGCTTCCAGGTATGTTGCTGACTTAGTATGTGGGGTTGGGGAACCTTTTTTCAGCCAATGCCCATTTTGATATTTAAAAGGTTATTTGGGGGCCATACAAAATTATCAACGTAAAAATTAGCCTGCTATATTTGGTCGAACATTTAATTAATTCACCCTTAATGCCTTGGCAGGGCCAGACCAAATGATTTCACGGGCCTTATATGGCCAGCGGGCTAGCCGTTCCCCACCCCTGGAATAGAGGACTGAAGGGTCAGGACCCCTATAGCCAAATATTAAACATTGGTTACTTGCAAATGTATTATATATGTCTCAGGGAATATCGTCAAACCTATGGCACCTGCGTGACGTGAAGTTTAGACCTTCAAGCAAGCTGACTTTAGCATCCATTTCATCAGAGTCAGAGGATGTTGAAGGATGTCGAAATAGAGGCTGCAGAATTCTCTGTTAATCTTCAAAGGACACTATAACTCTTTTAGGCGAAGGCAATGTACACTTACTGAGTCAGCAGTCCCACATGAAGACTCATGTCCCACCTTATAACATCCACATATAATTCCAGGTCCTAGCCATTACTGAACCTTCTGGTGTTTTGAACATCCTGATCAACACTGCTGCAGTAGGCATTTTCAGGTTCAGATCTACTCCAGGGAAACCCTTGGGCAAAGGAATAAGCTTTCAGGGTTTCTTGGGTGTTGGCCTATTCAGAGGTCTCTTAGGGGACACAATTTATGTTACTTATTTATACCCGTACATCTCAGACTTTGTAGTCTTACATAAAGATGCATAGCTTACTTAAAATCTATTGGTGAATGAGACAAAATTTGTACAACAAAAGTAAGATCAAGGAAAATTTAATGTAAATAGAATAAGTCAGGAGTAAGATTATTCATGTCACATTTAATACCAATAATTTCTAGACTATACACATTTTATTCCACAGGTTAAATACATTACTAATATGAATATTAATGTATCACTTCGGTGAGACTGACAGTACTAAGTGAAAACTAATTCCTCAAAGGTGGATGAATGCAGATCCCTTACAGGTATTTAGGCATCATCCAGAAAAGTAAATTGAAACTGATTATGGAAATTTTCCAAGCTGAAAATTTTATAAAGTTGTATACTTCACATAATTTCAACCTGTATCATTTAAAAAGATTTTAAACATTGCTAAAAGATGAAGGTACTATTTGAAGAATAATCTTAATAAAATATAGCTCAATTATCTTTTGATAATCATGTTTCATGGCCATTAAATTATTTTATGTGGGATATTTTAGAAACTACAATGTATTTTCAAATATACATATGGGGTTCCTTTAAGAGACTCAAATCTCAGTTGACCTTATTGATATGGTATATTATGCTCTCAGTGGCAATAAATATTTAAAATCTGAAAAAAGTGCTCATGGATGGATAAAAGCCCCCATTTGCATTTCTTCTATTAACTAAAACGATTCTAATTTTGCCCTAGCAGGGTAGCTCAGTTGGTTAGAGCATTGTCCTGATACGCCAAGGTTTCACGTTCAGTCACAGGTCAGGGCACATACAAGAATCAACCAATGCATACATAAATAAGTGGAACAACACACTGATGTTTCTCTCTCTCAAATACATTTTTAAAAAACATTCCAATTTCAAAACATTCTCCGCAGGTCTTGATTATCAAAAGAGCAGGAAAGGATAATTGACAAATAATGTACTTTTTCTTCCTCTCATGAGATTGTCTTGATGTCTTGGCTATTCCAGTTGAAAGCTCTAGGCCACATTTCAGCTCAGATTAACCCTGCTTTGATTCTTCTCTTCCTAACATCCTCGCCAATTACTCTGTTTTTCACCTTTGTATACTTTTTTAAAGTGGCGACAGACAATTAGACTGGTAAGAGTTCTTGTAAATGGTCCCGCACGGGAAGTCTCACCTCTTTCCAGAGCATGCACAGTGAGCAGGAGAAACAGGATCCTCTTCATTTCCCGGCTGGCAAGTCCTGCGCACCCTGTTTCCTGCAGGTAACCCAGAAAAAAATGGCAGCTAAGAGTAACCAGTCCCCTTTTAGTAAGCTTCCCGACTATGAGCTAATCAATCATTAATCTCTATACAGAAGCCAGGGCATCCTTGGCCCGCAGAGATAAAATAATATCAATATCGAGGTAAATAGACACCCTGGCGAAAATGTGACACATGACAGCATTTTTAATCATTAACTTGGTCAAACTGCTGAAGAGTCAGTGTATACATAGCTTACTTTCCACTGCTGCTTTTTACTAAAAATTTCTAGTGTGTTCGTGGGTACGTTTCCCCTTCTTTATAGAGTTGCGTGCCTCTCTTGGACATCTCTACCCTTTTCCTGTGTGAATGGAACCTTGGAGGTTATTTCTCTCTTTCTAGCTCTCCCTCTCTCCATTCCTCCCTCCTGCCCCTCCCTTTCTGTTTAAACCTACTACACATAAGTATTACCTCAAAATATTTCACATTAGGTGTTTTAAATAAGAAAAAAGAGTGAGAAGCCAATTTATCATAATTACTCAAATCCATAATTTCTTTTTTTTTAAAAAATATATTTTATTGATTTTTTTACAGAGAGGAAGGGAGAGGGATAGAGAGTTAGAAACATCGATGAGAGAGAAACATCAATCAGCTGCCTCCTGCACACCCCCCACTGGGGATGTGCCGGCAACCAAGGTACATGCCCTTGACCGGAATTGAACCTGGGACCCTTGAGTCCGCAGGCCGACGCTCTATCCACTGAGCCAAACCGGTTACGGCAAATCCATAATTTCAATGCTATAAAATTTATTTAAGATGTTGTGCAATATTACACTTTTTTGAAACTACTAACATCTTAAAAAACAACAAAAAACCCCTGAAGTGAGGCAAATAATTGGAGAGGTTAAATGACTTGCCCCAACTCACAAAAGTTAATGGTGAATTTTGGACTTCTATGGCTAAGTTAAAGTTCTTTCTACTAACACTATACAACTGGTATATTGTAAGATACTGTAACCAGAGATCTCACAGTGGCCGTGTAGAACATGGGACTCAATATCTTCATTTTACAGAAGAGGGAACAAAGCCCCAGATAGATTCTGTGACTTGCCCAGGGAGTGCAGGTGTATTCCAATCATTCACCATCCTTCATCAGAATCAGGTCAGCTCCTGCTCCTTGCAGGGGTCCTCTTTTCTGGAAACAGGGTCAGGTAGGGTTGGGATATACAGGCTCTAGAGTCAAATCCTCACCCAGCCCTTATTGGCTGTGTAACCTTGGGAAATTATTTTCTCTTTCTAAGCCTCATTTTTCTCACAGGCAAAGTGGTGATAACTCAGTATTTTTTGGTCACAGGATTATTGTGAGTTTCAGACAATCCGTGTGCAGATTTACCATAACATCAAACACATGATAACATGCATTGATGTCATCAGTAGTCTTTATTCTAGTTATGATCACTGTCTTCACTGACCTTCCAAATTGATATCTGAGAAGATCATTGGAACCAATGAAACTTAGAAATATCACAGATAAGTGACCTGGAAATCCATGAACAATTTAGTGGCCAAGGATTAACTGTGTAGGCAGAGGCCATCCAAATCTCAATACACTGTACAAAGCAGTTACAGTTTTAGTGAGATCCTCCATCTACATCGAAGATACTTGGGTGTTGGGTTCAGTATATAGAGCTCATTTAGTTGGTAGCTAAGCAAAGCAAAGGTATCCTGTAAGGTCAATGGCAGCCTGTAATGTAAAGGAGATCTTGTGAGAGGAAATAATGGGCAAATAGTTTTGCTGTTAGGATCATCTTCCTGCCTACAAATCTAAACTTTTTCCTTTGCTAAACTTCTGGTTTACTGTGCAAATTAATTTAAAAATGTTTTAGTTTTACTATAAATTATTTGGAAACAAACTCTAAACAAGTGTCAGAGTTTAAAAATAATTAAGAAATCCAGAATTCGGAGAATAACTGTTAACACCTTATAGTTTTATTTTTATTTAAGATAATACAATATATGTACTTTGTAGGTTTTTATTTAGCAGTTGAAATTTCAGTCATCTTCTGATGATTAATTCATTCAGACATACAGCTAACTGTTCCCTATGATTTTGCTAAAAAGTTTTAAGTCCAGCCTGTTTTTTTTACTTTTAAAAAATTATGACTTTATCTCTGCTTTTGCAACAACATCTACCACTTTGGTTTAATGATAAGTTGCATGTAGCAAGAATTGCAACATCTCATTTAGGTGTACTCTTGAGAAATCTCTACACTAGCTGACAAGTGCATTCTTTTGGCTGAATTTATCTTTTTCTAACTGAAAATTGGCACTCACATGCTAGTAGCTAAATGGATGAACCTTTTCTCAGTCCTATTTATGTAATTCTCCTTAGTTTTTCAAATGTTGATTTCTTGTATTGATACTAAAACTGGGGAAAAAATTATAATTGGCCTAGGTGAAAAGTCTCATGTTGCAATGACTACTCTAGTAAATTAGATGAAAGGGGAGAAACAAATAAAAAAGACCAAGTCCAATATTCTGACACTATGTTACAAGCCGTACTTGCAGCAACTCAGAAATTTATTACAGAAATAGATTTTTAAAGAATTATTAAATATTTAAGCTGTGGGATTTTTCAGGAATTGTTTAGCACATGAAGAACTGATTTGAAGTGGTCTTCCTCTTCTTTATCTTTCTTGCCACTGGCTTCAGAAGAAATTTAGGTTGTTTCCCTCCTAAACAAGGTGCGTTCTAGGCAAAATCATGAAACAAAGCCCATCTTTAGTTCTTTTCCTATCACATTTTTCTCTTCCTACCAAAGCTGCTTAGAAATTCTTGCCTTATAGTATTGCTGCCCTGTATGTGGTGAGTCTTTTTTCTCTGATTTTATCCAAGATCATCACTTTACCTTTGGTTTTCAATAGTTATTCTCTGTATATAGTGTTCATTTTATATCTGTCTCGATAAGTATTCATTAAATTTGTATCTATTATGTCTGTGTTTTTCTCCAATGTTGTAAAATGTTCAGCTGTTATTTTTGAAGGACTTTTCCGTGTCATTCTCACGCTTCTCTTTGGGACTTTAATCACACATGCTCCCAGTAGTTTATTAGACTATTTGGTATTATCCCACATGTCTCTGAGATTCTATTCAGTTTCTTTAACCCTTGTTCTCTCTGTTATTCAGTTTGGATAATTCCTATTCATTAATCTGAGTTGATTCTTCTTCTAATATCATTCAATGAATTCAGCATTTTTCAGATTTAGAATTTCTACTTGATATTTTTCATAGTTCTATGTTGCAGCTGAGATTCTGTTTGTTCATTAAGACTATGATTGCTTTGAAATTTCCAAACATATTCTTTAGATCTCTTTACATAAAAGCTTCTTTGTAGTCTTTGTCAACTATATACTATGTTTGGGTTATCTCAGAGTTGATTTTTATTGACTTATTTTTTTCTGAATTATGGGTGACATTTTTATTTATTTTCATCTTTGGTAATTTTTGTTTCTTTTCATATTCAGTAATACACTGGACAAGCAATGTGAAAACTTGACAGTTTTATATGTTTTAATTTTTTTAATTCCCTATAACATAACAAGTGGTTTTCACATTGTTATTCTCATTCTTGATATTCCAGTTTAATTGGTATTATGCAGACATCCTTTTGACTGAATTGATTGAAGAACAGTCAAATTGCTACCCAGTTCAGTCAAACTATTCAGAATACTCAAATATGTGACTAAGAAAGGGATCTGATAGGCGCAGTTTTATGTTATACCTAAACTCAAATTTGGTTGGGGAAAAAAAGAACTAGAAACATTGTTTTCTGGTAATAGAGAAACTTTTATTCTCATTCTTTTTCTGACCTACTTTCTTTAAAAAAATGGAATCTATGATTGTTAGAAAGTTCACTTATGATTTTCAATTCAAATGTGGAGATTTTAAACAGGAGGTTAATGCATAATTAATGGTAATAGATAACTTTACATATTCCTTTTTTGTTGTATTCAAGTTACTTCCATGTGAATGCTATACAAAGTTGCACTCTGAAAAAGGAGTCCAGTTAAATATAAAAGAATACAGTGCAATACAAACACTGGCAATGTATATATAAAATTTGTTTTACTTTGAATATCTGGGACTCTATTGCATTTCCACAAAGAAAATTTGGTGTAAATTTATAGCTCTTAGAAAAAAAGTTTTTTAAAATATATATTTTTATGGATTTCAGAGAGAAAGGGAGAGGGAGAAAGATATAGAAACATCAATGATGAGAGAGAATCATTGACTGGCTGCCTCCTGCATGCAGCCTACTGGGGACTGAGCCAGCAACCCAGGCATGTGCCCTTGACTGGAATCGAACCTGGGACCGTTCAGTCTGCAGGCCAATGCTCTATCCACTGAGCCAAACCAGCTAGGGCGAAAAGAAGTTTTTATGACATTAAAAAGCATGGACTTTGGTTATAGGTAAATATGTGTATGCAAGCTTTACTAATTAACTCCAAAGAATACAATGACAAGGAGTTTAATAACAGTTCAAATGGAAAATTTATTTAAAGCATCTAGCCAAACACAAACATTCAATTCAAAATACACATACATAATGTAACTACTTTTTTTTAGAATAAACTGTGTTTTTTTTCTCAATCATGGCAAATTCATGTGTAACGTGTTAAATTTTTGATTCTTCAAATCTTGACTGATATAACAAGTCAGAAGAAGAAATAAAATAAAATAGTTTTTAAAAGGTAGGCATTTTATTTTATAACTTTACCAACTCTGTAGCCATGTGGCATAAGTATATAACACATTGTTCATATCATATTTTCTGTTATATTGCCAATTATAGTAATTAGACTAGCATTGATAACAGTATTTATTCATTCAAATATTTTTATTGATTTAGACACTGTTCTAAGTTTTGGGACAAAGTAATGAAAATGCAGACAAAAACATTTGCCCTCATAGAGTGTAATTCTAATGAGATATAATAATAATAATGTTTTAATAAATGTTAAGTAGTTATTTCTTAAATAGCTATATGTTAAGTAGTAATAATTGCTTTCTGATGTGAACGTTTTTAGTAGGTCTCTGTGCGGATGATTTATGCCAGGTACACTGGTAGAAACCTGCTAAGCCCATGTACTTCTAAATTGTATAGGGCATATTTATTCAGATACAATTATATAATTTTTAATTTTAAGGATAATTGAGACACCGTTTACCCAAGGAAAATTGTTTCATAATGAGCAGTCCACCCCAATGCAATTTGTTTTTTTAAAGTTTTGCACTTCTTTTATTAAAAAAGTCACTGACTACCAAAGAGAATTAGACTTGTGATTCTACTGTATTATTTTTTCTTTTCTAGTTCATAAAAATAGTTCTAAATCACAAAAGTAAAAAGTAGAACAGTAATGGGCAGTAAAAAAACAAGGTAAGTAAATACACACATGGATTTAGCAGCAGTTAGAACAGGAATCTCCACATGAAAAGTGTATAAACATTAGATGATGCAGCTCTTTTTTTGGTGGTGCTAGTGGAGGAGGGGTTGGCTAACAATAAGAAAAAGAAAAGAAGAAAAGAATTGCCATTTTTCCTTGTTATCACCTTTTTTTCTCTTTCAACACTTATATTACCTCCATGATATATTACCTAAGATGTGTACAATGCTGAAGAATGTACATTAATTTTTCTCAGATTACCCAAAAGATGGGTTATTGTTGTTCTCACATATGCATTATAAAGTTTACAAATAAGGAATTTAGAATTCCTACTAAGAAGATTCCTGATTTATTGTATAATCAGAGAAGTGGTAAAGATTATTTTCAAATATAATTTTTCTTTAACTATAGACTCCATGATTTGGGTCGTTCTTAAATTTACTCCAAGGTTGTCAAATTCCAATGCAAACAGTTGGCATTTAACAATAATTCTCAATGAACTAGCCAAAAAATGTGCAATACTGCATAGTCACATTAGTAATGGCTCTGTTCCTACACTATGGCTGTTGTGATCTAAATGTTCTTTGCTTAGCAACTTGGACTGTGTATATTAATTAATACAACTATTTTTCCCCCATTTTTTAAGTGGGGGTTCAATGTCATACAAGTAGGCAATGAATCCATATGCAATGCAGCTAAAAAAACATTAACTAGGAGTGAGAGCTTAACATTTGCTATGTACTAGGCTGAACACTATACATAAAATTCCTCATTTAATCTTTATAAGAGCATGTTAAGAATGTGATATCCCCTTTCTTGTAGGTGAGAAAACTGAGTTTTAGCATTTTCTAATAGTCTACTAGTAAATTTTAAAATCAAGCATTTTAAGACAAGTGCTCTGCTATCAGCAAGTAAGCAATAACTGTAAATGAGACATATTTTCCATAAGACTATTTGCAATTATATCTAGCACTCTTCTGGCTATTAAAATGCAAGTTCATTTAAAAGAACTGAATTAAGAATAGCTATCAAGAATGGGAGATTTTGATACTTTTTTTATAGTAAAAAAGGGTTGCATACTTGAAAAAGACATAAAATTAGAAGTTGGCAATATTGATCCTGGGGTCATTGGCTTAGAGTTAAGCCAATTTAGCACTTTTCTCATAAAAAAACAAACAAACACTGTATGGCAATAGTTTCAGCATAACTGGCCATGTTAGATATGCAAGCTTTTTGTCTTAAAAGGGATGAAAAAATTAGAGCACTATTGCCAACTCCTTTATCTCTATTTCAAATACATTCCAGGTTAACCTGTGCTAAAGAACAACCCCGGAGTCATTATTTAAATTTTCTATGTCTTCTGTAAATACAGGCTGGTTGAACCTATATTTGAGCCTTTCTTGGTCCCTAATGTCCATCTGCTATTGAGACTTCATGGAGATTGACAGCCTGGAAAGTGTGCTTCATAAAGCAGGATAAAATGTTTCCGTTCACTGTTACTTGATAGTGAGGGGTCCTATACCTACCTACTTAGTAGGTGAGATACATACTTTTGAATTTTATTCCATTCAGAATTCAACTGTGAGCAGCATTGCTCACTTATTAATCTGTTCTTTTACTCATGTTTCAATTTGTTTTTTACTCAGATATTTGCTCAGCACTTGCTATGATTAAACACGCCCTGTCCTTGGCCTCCTGGAGTGTACAGATTGATCCTGTTATGTATTTAACGGGGTGGGTGGTACCCCCAGCTAGTGTTTACCGGGCTCTTTAGACTTCCTTTCCTTTCAGGAACGTGACCTGCACTGGACACTGCTGGTGCCCTACGTCATCCTTTCAGTGCCCCTCCCTCCCCACACCCTCTGCTGTAGAAACTTGGTGTGAATAGGGGTAACCTCACAGCACCCCATTTAGGCTGCATTGTGTGTCTCTCCCTTTCTACTTCAGCTCTTCTCTGCCACACCTGCTTGGGACACCTGTCCTTCTGGATGAAGCTGGAGGGGTGAGAGAGTTATCGCCCCCTGAGATAAGCCTGGACAATGGGGTGAGAGTTGGTAGGTAAATACTACTCTTTTCCATCCCCGACAGAGAATTTTGAGGTTCTAAGTGGTTCCTCTGAGGGAATCACTTTAGTGGGTGAGCACATCCCACAATAAAACACATGCATGCAAGCTCTGTTAGTCTCTGCTTCTAGGGAAACCCAGGCTGGGACAGTTGCTATAGTAGTATTTTTTCTGGCAGAACTCATGCTGGGATTTTGGAAGTGGTGACTCACTGGCCACACAGTGATCAGACACCACTGCTGGAGGTAGGCTGGTATAATTTTTGGCATGCAGTAGCAGCAGAGTAATTAAGAATTTGATGATGGGTTGAGAAGAGGTACAGGAGATAATAAGCCATTGGCTTATACCATCAATTTTTAATCCGTGTGTCGCTGCACACTGGTATGCTCAAGAATTTTTAAAAGATGCAATACCTGACTACGAAATCAGGGGCACTGACCTCTTTTCCTTTAGATTGTCAATAAAAGAAATCCCAACAGCCAACACAACAATAGCCGTCCAGCATTAATGAATCAAAATTATACCAATGTTTTGTTTTGTTTTTTGTCAAACTGGCAAACAAATATATTTTTCGGTGTGCTGCAGAATTTTAGTAACTCGTTTATGTGTGCCATGAGATGAAAAAGGTGGAAAATTGCTGGTGTATACACTAACAGTAGCACTGAGAGATATTGTGGCAATGATAATTGTGGAGTTGGCTGGTTTTGAACAGCTTTAGAAACCTTGAAAATGAGTGGTTCAGTTTTTCAGTCCATGCTGTTTAGAGAGCCTTATCTCCTGTAGTCATTGCACAGTCGCTGTCTTGTCCCAGGGTTATGTTAGCTATCCTGTTCTTTGTAGCATTGTGGTCTGAAAACTGTGAGCTTCTCGACATTGTGTACTATCATGCTGCTTCACTCTGTTACCAGCATCAGGCTAGTTGGACATGTTGAATGGGAATTAGGATGTTCTCTGATGTGTCAGTAGGATACAGGAGAAGCAGTGCAGGAGGGATAAACTCTAGGAAGATTCGGGGTCCTGTCATATATCTGTAAAACGTTTAGAAGTCTATAAAAAAGAGACTCTGCACTGGGGATTCCTCTTTGGATTTTGGAGGTGGTATATAATGCTCTTGGGAATACATCTCTGACCCATTTATCAGTGATTTGATAGTTGGCTGGGTCTGCATGGGGTCAAGAGCAAGTGATGTCTTTGACAGGAAGTCAGCATGCCAGCACTCAACTGGTTTGGGGTTGTCCTCCAGGGTGCAGTACATACACTGAAACAATGGTTTGTAGAGGGTGAAATATGGTGCTCTGTCCTCAATAACTAGATTACACGGGAATGAGAACCAAAGGGAGGATTGGCTCCGCTCACCAATATCCCAAGTAACCTCTTAAAATCTGTGCTTCCCAGTTCTTGGCTCTGCTGCAATAGAGGTCCTGGGCCCTATCAGGGAAGTACTTCTACCAGAGGTAAGGATTCAGATGGCCAAACACCCACTACTTTTAACTCTAGGAAGAGTTATTCTTTTAACTCTTAATGCTGCTGAATTACCAGATACTGTACTGAGTTCCTGTCTGGGTGGGAATGATTGATCCTGATCGCCTAAGATAGAGATGTTACATGATAGGGACAAGAGCGGTATATCTGGTGTCCAGGAGAATATCTAGGTGCTTCTGTGCCTGGTCATCTATAGACAGGTTAAACCACAATGGAGTAACGGAGGGCTTTGATTTCTCATGAAGGTCTAATTATCTCCCTAGGCAAGAGCTCTGGTGCTACTGAACCGTTGCCCAAGGATTAGGGAAGTCTAAATGTGTGGTGGAGAGAAATGACAAATACCAATGATAGCCTCGGGAGGAGATGTGGCAGCGACTAGAACGTGTCTCCTGGACATGCTGGATGTGATGCTGAGCTCAGGTGGATCTGAGCAGTGCAGGCAACTGTACTGAATGACTCCTGTGCTCCGCTCCCCAGTCTCAGCCCAGCTTTCTATTCCAGCTACCACAGTGGCGACCCACTACTGAGAGGTGTAACTAGACAGCACCTTACCCCAGCTGCACTGCTTATCTCTTGCTTGTTGCCCTTATCTCTTGCTTGTTGCTTTTCTGTGCACCAGTGTAGAACATGGGCAAGAACCAGCTTAGCCATTCTGACGCGTATACTCAGCAGGAAGGGTGAGAGTTATTACCACCGGGCAGTTCTTGGCTGATGAGGATGGAGGCAGGTGGATAAACACTTCTCTTTTTTTAACACTCAGATGGGCAAGTCTGCGATACGTTTTATCTAGCTTCTGAGCTGCTTCCCAGCATAACTGAGCCTCACCGAGACAGTCCTCTTGCTAACAACCCCCAGAATTGTCTTTCCCTCCCTCCCTCCTCCTCCTGTTTCTAGGATTACTTTACAAAATAATGACATAGCCGTGCACTTGACTCAGGGTCTGCTGCTTTGGGGGAGGGTAATGCAGGCTAAGCCTGGAAGTGAGGGATGGCCGGGTGACGCATGCGGCCAGGCTGGGAAGCACGGGATATCCCTTGTGCGATTACTTATTCCTGCTCTGTCTGTTCGTCATGGTGGTTGTATAAACTTGGGTTCATATGGAGCCAAATGGAATGTGGAGCCACCACAAGGAAGCCAGCTGCTCTGCGCGTGTAAAATTGAACTTCAGTTATGCCCTGAACATTTGGGGTTTGTCAGTGAAGTGGATTTAATAACAAGGAGTGACACGGTACAATATGAAGAAGGAACACAGCACTAATATCTCCCCTCCCAACCCTTATTCTCATCTCCAGGAAAAAGAAGTCTAAATTGTGATTAATTTTCCTTATTATGAGTTATTTCAAACACGTTGAGAGATACAGAAAATCACCTAATTAAAATCCATGTAGTTGTCACACAAAATATGCGAAGCGCTTTTCTCTGATCACATTCTCCCACCTCCGAGGCAACCAGCATCACTTTTGTCCATCCAATGAATATTTTCATACTTTATCCTAAATGAATGATTCATTAAACAAGAATTACTGTGGTGCATGCTTATTCTTAAATGCCGTCAATACCTTAGGCTGCTTTTTGTGACATGCCTTTTCTTCCCTCAAAAACAAGGATTCTGCCCTGGCCAGTGTGGCTAGATGGTTACAGAGTTGGCCCATGGACCAAAGTTCTGGGGTTTGATTCCTGGTCAAGAGCCTGTACCTGGATTGCAGGTTTGTTCCCCACCTCCGGTGGGGCTTGTGGGAGAGGCAGCCAGTCCATGTGTGTCTCTCACATTCTTTCTCTCTCTGCCACCCCCTCTCTCTCTCTGCCTCCTTCCTTCCCTCCCCTCTACTCTCTCTGAAAAGCAATGGGAAAAATAACCTCAGGAGAGGATTAACCCAAAACAAAAAACCTCAAGGATTCTGAGATTTACGTAGGTCAAGACTAGTAACCCCTCTTCATTCATTTTCATAACTACGAAACAATTACATAGACATGCCATATAATATTTACCCATTTTCCTGTCAGTAGACATTTATGTTTACAGAATTGAGCTGAAGGCCTGAGCTGCTCTCCTGCTCCCCCGGGAAAGTAAAGAGCTCTGTGTTTTATGCCCATTTAGGAGGATTACACCATTTATGTTTGTGATAGCTGCATCTGTGAACTTCTGGGGCTGAGGCCAAACCCTGTTGGAGTCTGAGTGAGTAGGAGATGAGGCAGAGAAGGGCCTGATAGAACCAGTAAGGTTCTGAGTTGACTGGTTTGTGGGTTTGAAAATGGATGTATGTTTTAGAAGAATGCTTGGCCAAACATCAGAGATCCTCCCTTCTACTTACTGTTTTCATAAAGCACAGACTGTCTTTCTTAAAAGGTTCAGAACTCTAAGAGCTATCTGTTAGAGGCATTTGTAAAAGTTTTTTTTTTTTAATTTCCCATTTGAGATAGCATTAAATAATCACCCAATACCACTCCCATATGGTTCTCAGGGCTCTGTTGTAAGGGCTCATGGTTTGAATTGTTTCAATGACTTGAACATAAATGGACACTCCTATGCCCCTCCCCTCACTTTAGGATGAAAGACTAGAAATAAGAAGTTTGTATTATCAAGCTTTGTGGAGACAACCAGGTCAGTGCTTCTCCATGAGAAGTGACCAGTCTTCATGTTTTATATGCACCTTGTTAGGAATGACTTCTGTTACAACTTCTCTTTTTCTTACCTGGGACATTGATAGATGAATCTCATTTGTTTGATGATATATTGGAAAATGGAGCAAGCATGGAAATATTCCCATGATAGAGTGCAAGATAGAAGACTGGAAACTATGGTACATGTTTCCCCCTTCCTGAAAACCTCACATAAATGACCTCCTGGGAGTGAAAGAGCCCAGCACTTGCTAGAACCATAACTCTGTTTACCCAGCCTATAAGTTTATAGGTGAAGCTATTTGTCACACACTGAATGGTCATAAACCCCCACTTCCTGCCCCCACAGTATTGTTCTGAGTCCCTGGACACTTAGGAATTGGTTGCTCCTTTTATATCCAAACTAAATATAAGTAAAACAGAATAGTAACACTTTTGAACAGCAGGAGGATAAGGGGAGGAAATAGATTGTAATGCTTATAATAGAGGAACTAGAAAGGGTTGTCAGTAGATATTTTCCCCTCAAAAACCGAGAAAGGCTCTCAGATTATAAGGGACACCTGATATGTGGGATTCAGCGATCTGTTTCCAGGCAGCACCCCAGGGAGGCAGCAGAACCTCAGATGGAGTCAAAAGCTGCTTACCAGGGGCCTGAGTCTCCTCACTGGCAAGGACCATGGTGCCCGAGAGAACCAACTCTCCTGTGAAAAAGCAGTGTTCCCTGCTGTATAGTGAGAGGGGTGATGTGGGATGATGAAAGGTCCTTGCTGAATGTTTTGGAACAAATAAGACCTTGAAGTAATTATATAGCCTTACAGAAGGTCCCTCTAAGCTACGAGAGCGATGTTCTCACTGGTCAAGAGTGTGGAGGTTCAGAATAGATTTAATTAGATTTAGAGAAATAAAGAAACAAAACATCCCTTTATATTTGAGAGCTGCAATAACTTTCATAGCTGTTATAGTTGAAAAGGATAAATGTAATAAACATGTCATTAAAAAGTTGGATATATACTCTGAAACTAATGGGCATTATTCCACTAGACTCTGGCTAATTAATCAGATTGGCACAGCCTCTGATCACAGTGACCAGCACATAGTAGATCAGATATTTTTAAAAAATTTATCACCGAGTCCTGACATTTCTACTTCCAAGATGATGATTATATAGTAATGGCAATAGATAAACTTCAATGAGGTCTTTCTCTGTGCCAGGGATGCATCTAATCACTTTACGTGCATTATTATCCCATTTAATCCTAACTGAAGTGTTATGAGGAAGAGTGTATTAATATCCCAATCTTCTAGAAGAGAAGGGGCTCTGTGAGGAACTCTCCCATCTCTCATTCATTCATTCATTCATTCCCCCTTTATATTCTTTGCTACCACCTACATCTGGGCCAAGTCATTTCTTTCTTTGATTACTGCTGCAGCCTCCTACTGGCTTCCTGTACTCTACTGTCTGCCTTCTCTTTATTACCTACAGGACAACCAGAGCCAATTTCTAGAAAGTTCATTGGATTCTGTCCTTTTCCTTATTTTTCATGGACTTCTCATTGCTTTACTGTTACCATGGTAGTCTGGACTCAATATATATCCCCAGTGTATATCATCTGTGCATAGTCATCCTCTTGTATTTCTTACCTTGTTACTAAGTTTTAGCCAAACTAGTCTTTTGTTTCTGGAAACACTGCCTCAGAATCTTTGCACACACTATTGCTTCATTTTATCTTCCCATCTGGTTAATATTAGGTTCAGCAACAATTGACAGAAAATTCCAACTAGCAGTAGCTTAAACTAGATGGGATTTTACTCATCTCACAAGAAATTTCTGTAGATGTACTGTGGCTCCACAGTGTCAGGGTCCAAGTTCCTTATCTTGTTACTTTGCTGTGTGTGGCCTTCCTTCATAATCCATGTTGGCATCATCGGTATTCTTGGTATCTAGATGAAAGAAGACACCAGAGAAGAGCGTATGAAAAGCCCAGAAAATCTCTCCACAGAAGTAGAAGAGAAGGAAAACCATTTTATTATTAAATAAGCATTAAACCAGAATGTGATGCCATCATAGGCCATCTGCTGAAGAGTTAGAAAACATAGAAAGACATCACACATCAAACATTAGCCAACCAAATATAACCCATCATGTAGATGTTTTCAAGCTAAAGAATTAGCTCTCAAGCACCATTTGTCACAGGTACTTCATTCTAAATTCACTGGGTTTGGGTCTCTTCCAAGACTTCTCCTTTCCACCTCCACTCACTTCCCATTAAAATTACCCAGGTGAGTCTAATACATTGCAGTGGAGTTGATAAGCACTCAGCTATGGTGGAAACAGAAAATTTGTATTTATGTAGAGTAAATATGAAGGAAGAAGAATAAATAGTGTCTGATAATAGACATAAATGGAAATGTTACTGTTTGAAAGTATTCAGGAGACCTCATAACTTGAAAAATTTATAAAAGATAGAATAATAAGATGATTGGCTATATCAGGGAACAGTTAATGAAAAATCTCTTTCAATATTAAACTAAAGCCTCAGGGACTTTTGAGAGGACACATTACTATTGGGTAGAATAAAACAGTAGCAGAACATACCATAAGTACTATGTGAAGAGTTAAATGAGACTATTTTTTTTGGTTAATCCTCACCCAAGGATATTTTTTTGATTGATTTTTAGAGGGAGTGAAAAGGAAGGAGGGGGGAAGGAAGAGAGAGAGGTAGAGAGAGATCAATTGGTTGCCTCCCACACATGTCCCCACTGGGGATGGGGATTGAACCTTCAACCCAGGTATGTGCTCTTGACTGGCAATTGAACCTGTGACCTTTGGTGCATGGGTCAATACTCTAACCACTGAACAACACCAGCTTAATTAGAATGTTTACTCTGTGTGCAGTGTAGAGATTGTGCCCTCTTCAACTTCTATCTTGATCATTTATGTTCTGTTTCTTATAGACTCTTGAAATAGTAACTGTTACAGTAGTTAATACACTCTGCTTAGAACAATAACTGAATTAAGGACCCAGGGAATCCAATTATTAAGTTTATGAAGGAAACACACATACACCAAGAATGTACTTACTATCTGCACTATATTACTTTTCTGTGAGCTTTTCTGGGCAAATTTCAAGTAGGAAATATTAACTCTGGTTCTTAATAATACTATTGGTAATGCTTCCTCCAGCCATCAACCTATTTAGCTATAACTCCTGCTAGACAAAATTGCTGTTTTCCTGCCTTATCAGCTTCTAGTTGTCCCCATAAATTGACAACAGATTTATTTTTCCCCCCAAATTGTCCTAAAGGGAAAAATGGGGAGGAAAAGCAAGAAGTTTAATGATACACCACTATTTTGAGAAATCATTAGTTGATTCCATCTTGATAGTTCAAAACACCTTGTATAGTAGACAGTTTTCATTTTCTTACAGCTTCTGTTTCACCCTCATTTATTGCACAGCAACTGTTGGGTTTAGGTGAGATTGGTCTCAAGTCTGATAAACCTTATCTGGAAACAGCCTATGAGCATAATTAATCCCCCCTTTGCCACAGTTTAACATAATCTGCCGTAGGGATTGTTTCAGGAAAAGGTATTTAAGGCCTTAATGAGATCTCCCTGGGAGGGTTTGTGGGTGACAGATAAGGAAGTATTTCAGCCTTTGTTACCATGAAGCTTATATTTGGTGATGAGCAGAGTGAAGAAAATTGAATTGGAATCCTCAGATAAAAACAACACAAAATATGCTTAAGCCTGCTAATAACTCTTTTAAGCTATATGTGCTAATAATTACTCTTGTTTAAACCAGTTTGAGTTGAGATTTTGGATAATTGCAACCAAAAAAAAAAAATTCCTCTCTGATAAAACAGCTACCATCTTTACTGTATAATAGCTACTACTCAGCATGCTCGACATTGTGCAAAATATCACTTGCTGTCATTTAATTGACTTTGTAAAGGCTAATCTCCTTACTTGGATCCTATCTCTCTCTATGCAGAATTTTCACAGAATTTACATTTATCCTTTCTTATAGATTCAGTCTCACTTCAGTGGTGTTTATCCCAATGGCTTTGTGTCTCCCATTAAAAATTAAAACACAACTTCAGTCAACATCTAATTGTTCATTAATTGTTTGTTACCTTTTCTCTTTCTCTCTTTTCCCCCCAGTCTTATTAAGATATAATTGACATATAATATTGTATTAGCTTTAGGTCTACAACATTATTTAATAGAGAAGCATCATCGTAGAATGATCACTATGCTTTTCATAGTGAAACTGAGTATAATAATCCAATAAAGTATGTATTTTTAAATGCTGAGATTTGTGAATCTACCAAGTACTTAATTTACATATGCTGGAGATGTGCCTCTCCAGTGCTTTCAATTAGGATGAAATTAAGCAAATGGGCTTTCCTTAGAGACTGCTGAAAAGAGGATTATTATGGTTATTAAGTATGCATTATATGTTATGTAAAAGAAATCCATTTTCAGAAAGTATAGTTGCAAATATAGCTTGCAATTTGATGTGAAACATGAGTTAATTCACCACCAACAAGCCAGCAACCCAGCTGCCTTTTATCATGAGTTTATTTTTATTTATGTAAAGACAACCAAAACCAGGTGTTTCTTAAAAATTATTTGATTTCAACCAAAAAGGCACTTCTCCTCAGATTTTCAAGATGACAGGTTATAAGTTTATAAGTATGGAGATTTTAATAAAATTAAAATGAGAGAAAACTATTGGGATAAGATATTATTCAGATCTCAAAAATGGGTCATTTGATTCTGAAAACATATTTTTTATTGTGAAGATGGGAGGTATAGGGTACTTAACATATCCAAATAATTTTTAAAAAAACATATTATTTTGCCCTCATAATAACCTTATATAACCTGGAAGGTGAGTCAGGAAGACAAGACATGTGAAAAAAGTTAAAATCTTTGAAAAAATTGAAACAGGGTTATTTAGGAAATAATAGTTTGAGTTCAAAGAGTTAGATTTTAAGATATCCCTACCTCTTCTGAAGATTAACTTTTTACCTAGATGAGAAATGTCAGAATGGCAGAAGGGAAGTTCTCAAAAAGAAAATTAAAAACTTGAGACAAGGATAGCTAAGTAGAAAGGTGATATTGAGTTGTCAATATTATGAACAGTTATCTGATTAAATTAGCATAAAACTAATTCATTTTCTATCCTGTTAATTGCTACAGTATGTTGCTGTTTTCAGACTAATAGGAAATGTTGCAAATATCTAATAATAAATAGCAGTTTAAAAATTTTTTTCAAGTGTCTTTAAGTGACTATTAAGATAAGGTAATAGAAGGAAGATGGCCAACAGTCATTTCATTGAACATTCAGTTATTAAAATGCTAAAGAGGAACCATGCAGGGGTTCTTGTCCCATCATCAAGAAGGGTTCCGGAATCTGAAGAAGGCTGTGCATAGATGATAAATAAGAGGAGTCCAGAGACGAAATATAATTTTGAAAGGCATTTGGGGGTCAGAGGAGCTTAGTTAAAGAAGTTAAATTCTAAGGTCTTAAGTCTAAGGCCTTAGGTGCTCCTTGTTCCCAGGATCCCATGGTTTTTATTAACACAATTTGTCCTGAGGCGAGGCAGAGATATACACATCAAAGGGTCAGAGTCCATTGTCAGAATGGAGAAATTAGCCTACGGCTGTTCAGCTGTTTGGCCAGTAGGAGGCAATAACATGTAGATTAAGATGCTTTTTAGCTGTCTGACAGCCAAGCAATAATCCCTTTTCAGGTTTGGGGAAATGCCTTCAGCCATTCCCAACAGGTGACTACATGTGTGACTCAACCCTGTTGAGTCCCCAAGTCTCATCAACCTTTTGATGAAACTCTTGAAATTATGACATGCTGGAATTGGTCTCTGGCAGAACCAGTTGACCTTTAAAGGACTATATACAAGACAGTTTCATGTTAATTAAGGTTGGTTAAGAGGAAGCCAATTTAAACCACTTAAGTGTTAACAGAAAACACTCTTTTTGTTTTGTTTCTATCTTTTAAAAAAATTTTTTTTATTGATTTCAGAGAGGAAGGGAAAAGGGAGAGAGATATAGAAACATCAATGATGAGAGAGAATCATTGATTGGCTGCCTCATGCAGCCCCTTCCTGGGGATCTAGCCAGCAATCCAGGCATGTGCCCTTCCTTGACTGGAATTAAATCTGGGACTCTTCAGTCCTCAGGCTGATGCTCTATCCACTGAGCCAAACTGGTTAGCTCTCTCTCTCTCTCTCTCTTTCTTTCTTTCTCTCTCTCAAGAGAAAAGGGTGTGTGTTTAATATGCTTGTATTTATTTCACACATTTCATGTAAGACTTGCTTATTTTTTATCTCTAATGAGGCATTATAGATAATTGAAGAGGGTCTCTGACATATGAGCAGGAAATGTGATCTAGCAAAAGGAGGCATTAAAATTTTTAGCATCTCTCCCAAATTTTGTCCAAACTACTAGAGGGAAAGGTTTCTACTTTCATTACTTATCCTGGAGCACTAGAGACTGAGCAAAATCCAGCAAAACTTTGTAAAAGAAGGGCTGTCTAAAAGCCCAACAGAATGAAAGCATTCAGATATCAAGAGAAAAAATAATGCTCTCAATTTTCTTTGTTTAAGTGACATTTAAGATTTATTGTTATAGCCCTGACCGGTGTGGCTCAGTTGGTTGGAGCTTTGGCTCATGCACTGGAAGGTTGTAGGTTCAATTCCTGGTCAGGGTGTTACAGAAAAACTGGACCAGAACCAAACAGCACTCTGAGAGTTTGGAGTTAGACCTTATTCACCACGGCGGGCCTAGGGAAATGAATCCAAATCTAAGCAAAGCTACAAGCAGAACTTCCCTTTTTATGGAAGAGCCAGCCCTTTGTGTGCTTGCTGGCGGCGGCCTTGAAAACTATACAGTTCTATCCAATTAAAAAATGTACCTGGCATGGCATTGGGTGTATGTAGTCTCTGGCCTACAAGGTCAGACAGCTAAGTTTATCTCCCCCACTATTCAAGCAGGCTAGAAAGCAAAGTTACTTTTTCAGAATTAGAGGCCGCCCAAAGAATAGCAGAGAATTCCAAACAGTAGTTTTACAGAATAGGGGTTTTTCTTCACAAGGGCACATCCTAGGTTTCAGGTTCTTTCTGTGGTTGGGGTGTGTTCAGGAGGCAACAGATCAATGTATCTCTCTCACATAGATGTTTTCTCTCTGTCTGTCCCCTTCTCTCCCTCTCCATTCCCTCCTCCCTAAAATCAATAATAATAACAATAAAAGTCAAAACTCCCAGTGCTTGGGTCACACCCCAGACCAATTATATCACAACATCTGTGGATTCAGTCTGGCCTCAGTACTTTAAAAAAATAAATAAAAAATTATTGTTGCATCAGTGCAGATTTGCTTCCATTTCTATTACCTTCCCAAATCTGTACCTGCTATAAAAATTCTTTTCATAATGATAATCTTGAAGTTGTAAAAGACAAAACACACTGTATAGTTAAGGGTATAGTTTTACTCAAGCAATTGCAATAAAGAGTATATTCATTAATGAGTGATGTTAATTAAGGAGAAACTGTTAATGGAGAATTGTGTGGATAGAATTTCTTTGTTACTACTGGGAGTGGGGTTCTTGAGGTGCCACTGGAATAAGAATTTCTGGAGGGCCCCATGGAAGAATGAGATGCAGTAGAAAGGTTTATTTGCATGGAATTATATCCCTCAGTTTCCAAAGTCCAATTTCCTTAAACCAGTCTTGGAAAAGGGACAGCTGGGGATTCAGCAGAGCTAAAAGCAAAGCCAGTGTCCAGAGTTTCCGTTCCATGGTGAAGCTGGGTCCCCCACGGTATCAGAGTAGTTCCCAGTCCATCAGTCCATTGTGTGTGAGGTCCACATGGCTGTGGGCCATGGGGGGGAGTGCAGAGTCTGAGTGCCCTCAAGCCAGAAAACAGGTGCAAGCAGAAAGAGAGAGGGGGTGGTACTTTTGTTTAGGAGCTAATGCATCTTAGATTTCATGTCCTTCCAGTGGCCACACCTATTCTGGTCAATGACCTGCTCCCAGGTGTGACTGAAAGGTAATCACCTTTCCTACATCATTCAGACCTTACTGGGCATGCATCTATTCTTTCTTTGTCCAGTCCTGTCCCCCAACATTTGTGGGGGAATAGGCCTGAAAAATGTTAAACTATAATTTTCTGGCAAAGCTGTACGAATGGCATGCTTCTATTATCTGGCTTTCCCTTTGCTCCTTTCCTGTTAAATTAAGAATTTGGCTAATTACAATGGCATCAAAACTATACAAGATGGAATTAAACAGGCAAGGAAGACTTTGTTCAGGACTATTGAAATAGGAGAGAGAGACTGTTGCAATAGGGCAGAGAGACTGAACTCAAGTTCACTGACAGAAAAGGTGGGCCTTCATAAGTGCTGGAGTGAGCAGGTGGAGGATCTTAGAGTGAGTTTGTCAGTTCTGTTTGCAAATTGACACTTGTCAACGTTAGACTTCTCCCCTCTCACAGAGACTGGGAGATCCAGGCGCTGTCTTGATGATTGCATTTCAAAGGAATGGCCCCGGCATATGAGAAAGATAACTGAAGTTATAAAACTGGAAAGAGTCTGGGAAAAGATGAACATCTTGAAGGGGCACAGAAGATTTTATAGTTGCAAGGTTTCAAAAGTAGACGCTGTAAGAAAAAGGAGGTCAGGAGCCAATGGTCAGGAGCAAACCAGTCTAACTTTAGTCAAGTTGAAGGGGAGGTTAAGGCTATTTTGATCCAGAAAGTCTGGGGGTTTATAAAACAAGAGCTCATTGAGGGAGAGTGTAGGTGGGTCTTCAATAATGGAGACCTATCTCAGAACATATAAGGGCTATTTCTCAGAACCAAAAGGATGGAGGAATTTTTTTTAATCCTCAATTTCTAAACCATTTCATTCCTAGGGCAGAGTCATGTTTAACATTGTCAAATCAAGATCCCCTTTCATTGAAGAATGATGCAGTTACCTTTACCATACGGTGCTTTCTAAGTAGGAGCCTTTCAGCATGGTTTCAAGCATAGTGGTAACCTAGTCGATTAGTGCTGGTATGTACCAGAGTCAACCTACTAGTAATCTAGGCACAGTATTCTGCTACCAAAGAATTCTGTTAATCAAAATAGCAGTTTTACTGTAAGGTACAAATAATTCTTCTGTTTGTGAAATATTCTTTGCTTTTTATTTTTATTTTTTTAAATAAGTCTTTATTGTTCAGATTATTACAGTTGTTCCTCTTTTTCCCCCCCATAGCTCCCCTCCACCTGGTTCCCACCCCCCATGCCCTTACTCCCCCCTCCATTGTCCTCGACCAAAGGTGTTCGATTTTTGTCCAGTCTCTTCCCGAAATCCCCATACCCCCTTCCCCCGAGAATTGTCGGTCCACTTCCTTTCTATGCCCCTGATTCTATTATATTCACCAGTTTATTCTGTTCATCATATTTTTTATTCACTTGATTTTTAGATTCACTTGTTGATAGATATGTATTTGGTGTCACTTTGTTGTTCATAATTTTTATCTTTACCTTTTTCTTCTTCTTTCTCTTCTTAAAGAATACCCTTCAGCATTTCATATAATACTAGTTTGGTAGTGATGAACTCCTTTAGCTTTATCTTATCTGTGAAGCTCTTTATCTGACCTTCAATTCTAAATGATAGCTTTGCTGGGTAGAGTAATGTTGGTTGTAGGTTCTTGCTATTTATCATTTTGAATATTTCTTGCCAGTCCCTTCTGGCCTGCATAGTTTCTGTTGAGAAATCAGCTGACAGTAGTATGGGTACTCCCTTGTAGGTGACTGACTGTTTTTCTCTTGCTGCTTTTAAGATTCTCTCTTTGTCTTTTCCCCTTGGCATTTTAATTATGATGTGTCTTGGTGTGGTCCTTTTTGGATTCCTTTTGTTTGAGGTTCTCAGTGCTTCCTGGACTTGTAAGTCAATTTCTTTCACCAGGTAGGGGAAGTTTTCTGTCATTATTTAAATAGGTTTTCAATATCTTGCTCTCTCTCTTCTTCTGGCACCCCCATAATTCAGATGTTGGTATGCTTGAAGTTGTCCCAGAGGCTCCTTACACTATCTTCATATTTTTGGATTCTTTTTTCTTTTCTGGTTGGGTGTTTCTTGCTTCTTCGTATTTCAAATCTTTGACTTGATTCTTGGGATCCTCTAATCTGCTGTTGGATCTGAGTATATTATTCTTTATTTCAGTCAATGTATGCTTAACTTCTAATTGGTCCTTTTTCATATCCTTGAGGGTCTCATTAAATTTCTTAGAGGTTTCTAGAAGATTCTTGAGTAACCTTATAACCATGGTTTTGAACTCTATATCCAGTAGTTTGCTTTCCTTCATTTCTGTCATTCGTGCCTTTTTGTTTGGCTCTGCATTTTGGCTGCTTCCCTGCGTTGATGAGTGGCTTTGTGTGCTAGGTGTCCTATAGGGCCCAGTGGCTCAGCCTCCCAGTTACCTGAGGTGGACACTCTTGGTGCACCCCTTTGTGTGCTATGTGCACAGTCTTGTTGTAGTTAAGCCTTGATTGCTGTCAGTATCACTGGGAGGAATTGACCTCCAGACCAATTGGCTGTGAGGACCAGTTGTGTCTACAATGGGAGAACTGCTGTGCTAGAAACACCATTATGGGGCAGGACTTGCTTCAGTGGGGCTTTGGTGCTCACTGAGTCTGTCCCCTGAGTGTGTCACTTATGGATGTGAAGAGTTGTAATCTGGTGTGGTCTCACACTGACCACTGGGTACACTGACTCTTGGATCTTCAAGGAGGTGCAAAGTCAGCCACTGCCTGAGGCCACCCAGCAGGAGCTACAGAAAGGGCTGCAGATTCCTCCTCTTTGTGTGGGGTTTGGAGGTGCCCAGATGAGGCGCAGCTGTGAAGTAATGCAGGCTACTGATGAGCCTTAGGCCTTATTTTGGAAGCTCTGGGGTTCTTTGACCCAGCTGAAGTTTGTTAGGTTTTAGATTGCAAAAGGCCAGGCCATTCCTATGCAAAAGCCTCTGCTTCACAGTTTGGATGGGGTTTTAAATTGGGTGGGGCAGAGTCTCAGGGAATCATGGGGCAGTGCAAACAGCAATGGTTGCCTGTTGGGCCTGTCCTGGATAGGTCCCTGGGTCTCTGTATCCTGCGGTCCCATGCAGGAACAATGAACACTGCGAGCACCTCTGCGAGAAAGCTGCCCTCGTGTTCCGGCCCGGTGCCAGACAGTCCAGTTTCTCCCCGTATGAGACTGGGACCCTAGAGTCTCACCCAGAACTGGAGTACAGAGCAGTTGGGAGTTTGTATCTCCCTCTGATTGAAAAAGACCACAGCGTACCCAGTTGCCAGCCCATTTCACCTGCCACCGTACCTCCGCTCTTCCATACCTCTGCACCTCCTACCAGTCTAGATGCGTTTTTCTCTTTCCCTCTAGTTGTAGAACTTCCACTCAGTCAGCCTTCCCATCATTCTGGATGATATCCATTTTGTCTTATAGTTGTAGTTTAATTGAGGTTGTGCGAGGCAGTAAGTTCAGGTGTTTACCTATGCCACCATCTTGGTTCCTTTCCTATTCTTTGCTTTTTAAATGTTACTTCCTTTTGTTATTATTGGCTTGTTTTGTTGGTTATGATTCTCTGATTATTCCTCAGAATATAAATCTTTCAAATTTGTATTGTGCTCTACACATTGCAACGCTGTTTTTTATATTATCACATTTGATAACTACATCAACACCATCTGTAAACTTTTCCTGTAAAGGAACAGATGATAGTAAATGTTTTGGGCTTTATTGTGCCATAAGGTCTCTATGATAACTACTCAATTCTGATTTATAGCAAGTAAACAGCCATAGCAAAATAAGTAGATGAATAAACATGAGTGCATTTCAATTAAATAGTGTTCAAGGACACTAAAATTTGAATTTCTATCTTCCCTGAGTCATGATACATTATTCTTAAGATTTTTTTCAACTATCCCTCATTTGTGGGCTGTAGAAAAACAGGCAGCTGGCCAGATTTGGCCTCTGGATTGTGGATTGCTGACCGTTGGCTTGGAAGGTGATAATGTGAAGGTTTGAATCTTATTTCTGCAAATTACAAATGCAGAAATCTGGGTTAAATAATTTTACTTGATCTGCCCTTTTGCACAGTTTCATAGTAGAAGAAATAATGACTACTTCACAGTTCTGCTGGGAAAATTAAATTGAATGAGAAAAAATATATAAAATATAAAGTTTCTGGCATTAGTAGGTTTTCAAGTACTTTTATCTTTCATATATGTTATGAGTGAGGAATCAAAGTCTCAGAAGTTAAGTGAACTGAGTAGAACCATAGCGTTGTCAGTGGGAAAGCTGAGACCTTCAGTTCAATTCTTTTTAAAGTTTGGTGGACTCCAATCAGGCTGCCTTCTTGTGCCATGGCAATTGCACACAGTAGACCTCTTCTTCAGTCGTGGGTCTTTCTCAGATGTAATGTGTGCAGCTCACTTGCTTCCACTCCCTGTCTTCTTCACCACTCAGTATTCTGATTCATGTAATATTCTAAATTAAAAGATTATTGATTTATTTGTTTTTAAATATATTTTATTGATTTTTTACAGAGAGGAAGGGAGAGGGATAGAGAGTTAGAAACATCGATGAGAGAGAAACATCGATCAGCTGCCTCCTGCACACCCCCTACTGAGGATGTGCCCGAAACTAAGGTACATGTCCTTGACCGGAATCGAACCTGGGACCCTTCAGTCCGCAGGCCAATGCTCTATCCACTGAGCCAAACTGGTTAGGGCTATTTGTTTGTTTTTAATCCAAGCTACTCACCACAAAACCCAGAAATTGGGCTGGCTAATTGAACTACGAACCCCCTAAGCTTCTACCCACTGGAGACCACCAGGTTTCTTAGAGTGAAACAGCTCATTTGTATCACCTTTTAAGGTGCTTTTGGTTTCATATTACAAAAAGAGTCTCCTCTGGATTTTACAATGGACAGCTGGCAGTGGGAAATTTGAGTGTATTAAGATAATGGAGTATAAAATGGCACGTTGTATTTGAAAATGCTAGCTCAATCTTTCAGCGACTTTTCACGTTTTCACTAAAATGTGAAAACATAGTTGGTTACATTCACAATGCAACTAACTGTCAAATGGGGCATAAATGTGTAGTCTAGTGATGAATGTATTCTAGTTCCTGCATGTTCCAGTCAGATGATTTTAAATAGTATTATTGCTGAAATAGCTTTCTGATGAATAACTAAGCAGAGCTGAATAACATTTGGTAACTATAGCAAGAAACTGGAACTGGGTGCAATTGAACTAGTCTTGCAAAATTGAAATGTTAGTAAGCATTCCATTGGCTTCTTCTCTAAAATTTCCTCCTTTTCCTCTCTCTTTGGTCCAGGTTATGCTACCTATTATTCTGGTTGACTTGATAATTTATTTTTGGAGTCTTATTAATTTTTATGTAATTTGAAGCTCTATAGAGTACATATCATGTAATAATTATGTATTCCTGGTAAAATGAAACCTTTATACACATTGAACATTTTACTTCTAAAAAAGTTATTGCTTAAAATCTCATTTACATGATATTAATATAGCATTAATGTTTTCCTGGTAGTATATATTTTTATATTAATCTACTTCTAATCTTTTCTGCTTTTTTATCACATATAGTGTATTGCTGTTTTTTCAGCTAATATTACTTTTATTTGCCAAGTTTAATCCACATGCAATTTACTGTGGCTTCTAGTAATTTAAATTTACCTTAGTTGTGATTTCTATTTGATTTGCCTTTGGTTTATGATCTGTAATTTTATAGTAGCTTATTGAGGCATAACTGAAATACTATAAATCAAATATACTTAAAGTGTATAATTCAGTGTTAACTTACATACTAATGAAGCTATAACCAAAATAAAAATGGTACATATATCTCTCCCAGAAGTTTCTACTAGTACTTTTGTAATCCTTTCCTCCTGCTCCTTCTCCAAACACATGGAACCTACTGCTCTAATTTCTGCAACTATAGGTTAATAGGCATTTCCCAGGTTTTTATATACGTTGAATTATAAAATATGTTTTTTCTTTGGCTTTTTTTTCACTCAGCATTATTAATTTGTGATACATCCATATTGCAACAGTTTACTCCATTTTAATGCTGATCAATATTTCATTGTATGGATATACTGGGATTTGTTCATTCATTTATCTTTTGATAGACATTTGGGTTTGTATTAAGTTTTGGACTGTTACAAATAAGGTGTCTATAAATATACTTAGTAGGGATGTATGCTTATTTTTTTCTTGGGCAAATCCCTAGAAGTGTAATGGTTTTGATATTTGGTAAGTGTATGTTTAACCTTTTTTTTTTTAAAAAAAATCCTCACCTGAGGACATGTTTTCATTGATAGAGAGAGAAAGAGGGAAACATGGATATGAGAATGAACCATCAATCGGCTGACAGGGGATTGAACCCGCAGCCTAGGTATGTGCCCTGACTAGGAGTAGAACCCATAACCTTTTGGTGTTCTGGACAATACTCTAACCAACTGAGCCACTGACCAAGGCCGTATGCTTAACTTTTTAAGAAACTGCCAAACTGCTTTCCAAGGTGGTTGTGCCATTCTCCATTTCCACCAGCAGTGAATGAGAGAGTTCCTGTTGTTCTATATTCTCACCAACATTTGTATGACTAATCTTAAATCTTAGACTTTTGAATAGGTGCATGGTGATATCTCACTGTGGATTTAAATTGTATTCCCCTAAATATTGAGGTTACACATATTTTCATGTACTTATTTGACACCTATATCTTTTCTTTGGTGATATCTCTGTTCATATCTTTTGCCTATTATTGTAATGGATTTTAGTTATTTATTTTCTTTATCATATATATTTTAATCTTTTCCCCTAGTTTGTGAGGTTTTTTTATTCCCTTAATAGTGTCTTTCAAAAGCAGACATTTTAAACTTTGATGAGGTACCATTTATCAACGTGTTTTCTTTTCATGAATCATATTTTTGAAGTTGTAGCTAAGAAATTTTTGCCTAACCCGAGGTTTTCTATATTAAAAGTGATATAGTTTTAGGTTGTTAGTTTTTTAAAGTTTTACTTAGTTCTACTAGTATGATTAGAGTCATTTTTTATATATAGGCTATGACATAAGAATTGACTTTTTTTGCACATGGTTATCGAATGGTTCCAGAACAATTTGTTGAAAACACTGTCTTTCCCCTCTTAACTGACTTTGCACCTTTGAAAAAAATCAATTGACCATATATGTGTGGATCAATTTTGTCTTCTCTATTGTGTTCTGTTGATTGTGTTGATGGCAATATTACACTGTCTCCATCCCTGGTTCTCCAAATTTCTTCTTTTTCAAAGTTGTTTTGGTGATTCTGGATCCTTTGGATTTCTGTTTTAATTTTAGAATTAGTTTGTTAATTTAAAAAAAAAATTCTACTGGGATTTTGATTGAGGTTGCATAGAATTTACAGGCCATTTTGGAAGAATTGATATCCTTTTCAGGTAAATGGCTTTTTATTATTGTTTTAGTCAGAGTTTTCACAAATTGTAGAGGACAAAACTGAAATACATTATTTTGGCCACAGCGTGCAGGTATGGGGGTGGGGTGGGGCGTGCAATTGAGGAATTGGTAATTTTAACTATATTGGGTCTTTTAATGCATAAACATGAAATAGCTCTTGATTTGTTTAACTCTTCTTTAATTATTCTAATAATGTTTTGTCATTTTTAGCATGTAATATATTCTGACTTCTCTGTACATATTATAGTGTTTATTTATGCTGGTTAATTTTACATTCAACTTGATTAGGCTAAGAGATGCCCAGAAAGCTGGCAAAACATTTTTAAGTGTCTATGAGGGGCTTTCTGGAAGAGATTAGCATTTGATTTAGTAAACTGAGTAAAGATCCACTCGACCAATGTGGGTGGGGTCATTCAATCTGCTAAGGAAAGGAAAGGGCAAAGGAAGGGTGAATTCTCTCTTCTGGAGCTGAGAGTCCATTTATCCTGCCCTGGAACATTGAAGCTTCTGACGCTTGGGCCATCAGATGTATACTCAGTTATACTACTGCCAGCTTTCCTGCTTCCCCAGCTTGCAGCTGGCACTTGTGGGACTTCTCAGCCTGTATAGCTGTGTGAGCCAATTCCTACTTTACTTATGTATTTAAATATATATGTATTAAACATTGTTCCCAGGTGGGCACCTTCCCAAAACACTCAGTTCTAATTTGTTCCCAGACATGCATGTAAACTGCCTTTGTCCAGTCCCACACACATACATGTATATACATACACACAGATATACATACATTTATATTCCTATAAGTTCTGTTTCTTTGGAGAACCTTGACTAACACATCACTAAAAGTATTTATTTTCTCTACATTGTTCCTGTTTATTTCCCCCCTCTTTGTGTGTGCTTTTCCAAATCATATTAGAGTCTTCTCCTAATGTCTCATGATCCATGGCTATTTATTTATATTTAAAAATCAGGATCTAACAAGCTGTATGGATGTCCTGGGCATGTGTGCAAGTCTACTTGACTCATGGGCTTCGATATTCATAAGAACAGCAATATATCTACAGGATATCTCTCTTGAGAGAATTGGTTTCTGCAGAGAGGAATTTTCTAATTTCTTATCTGGGTGGTATAAGCCTGGCTACCAGTATTCTAAGTGCTGAAAGGGGAAAGCATTGAATTGCATAGTATCTTCTTAATCTCCCTGTTTGGCTGGTGACTGATTTCTGCCTCTGCGGAGTCTGATGGCCCTGATTCCCTGTTGCTGGAAAGGGAAGATCAGTTGCCTGTCTGCACAGGCTGGGGAGGGGATCCAGAGGTCCATCTGCTTCATATACAAATATTCAGGCAATCCTATTCATAGTTATAATAATCTGGTTATTAGTAACAGGAAAGGAGTAAAGGGAAGACTAGATAATATAGGCATGTCATTTACACAGTTTTGCTAATTTAACACTCTGCAAGTCTGTTCCCCACTGATCCCTGGTCGATGGGGGAAGGGACTGGACAAAGGCAGTTTACATGCATGTCTGGGAACAAATTAGAACTGAGTGTTTTGGGAAGGTGCCCACCTGGGAACAAATTAGTGGCGAGGATGGGCATGGCCACTGCAAGTGCAGGACTCCTGAATATTTAAACTTATGAACAAAGGAGTCTGTCTCTCTGTCTCTCTCTCTCTCCCCCCAACGCCTCCCCTCCTCTCTCTCACACAGGCTGGCACTGGGCTCCTGACTCCTGTTGCAGCAGGTGTGTTTCCCTGCGACCATGTGGCTCAAGGCCATGTGGGACTGATGGGCTTTAATTAGCTTGGATGCTGAACTACACTCAGCTGCAATATGGATCAGTAGCTCTGGACACTGGTCTTGCTTTTGGCTCTACTGAAACCCCAGATGCACCTCTTTCAGGACTGGGTTAAGGGGCGGGGGACTTTGCAACCCGAGAAATATAACTCCAAGCAATTAAAGCATTTTACCACATCCCATTCTCCCCAAAGTGGGGGCTTCTAAAAATTCTTATTTCAGTGGTACCCAAGAACCTCAACCCCACTCCCATGAGCCAGAGAGGAATTTGATTCTCTGGAAACACTACTTTCAGCCAATCTTGCATCCTGTCTTCAGACATATGTGATGCTTTCAATTTCTGAGTCTCCGGAGATCTGCTTGCTGCTGGTGGTTTCCCCTGTGTAGGAAAGGAAATTCAGCTCTTTGTGCCTTGCAAAGTGAAGTTGGAAGTCACCCATCTACTTTTCCATCTTGCAAAAATTATTGCCATCTTTAGCTCATGTTAGCTTCTCTCCTAGTGTATTTATTCATTGGTATTTAAAACTTTTTTCCCTTTATTGGTGAATAAAGGATGAATCACCACCCATTAATGGTGATTCATGAGGTCAGTCCGTGTGTTCAACTTCTCATATAACTGGAAAATATTGTTGTTCAAACAGACCCGTGTTCCTTAGCAACTAGTGCTATTCAATAAAGCAAAAGGATAACTTCATCAAACAGCAACCTATTCTAGGGTAATTTTATAAAATATTTAAGGCTATAATTAGACTTGCCTAAGTCTCATAATTGAGCTGCCAGTAACGAAGCTAAAGTTTTTTTTTAACTTTCTCTCCAATAACCCAAAACAATACAGTTTTATGCATTCTTATGGGTTTTGTCTTGATACAGAAGAAATGTGAAATTTTGTCTAGTTATGGGAAACTGTAAAATTATCTGTAACTGTAAAAAAATTAGGGGGCAAAACATAAAAAATAATAATTGCCAGGTACTTTAGATTTATATATGTCTTGGGAAATAAAGTATAAAAATGAATTAATTACCTTAATACTGTTTAATATTTTGGAAGATTAGAATATTTTTATTACAGTATTGGGAATATTACAATGATTTGCTAATATCAGAGAGAGGAATGTTCTCTTTTCAAGTGGAATCTTGGAAATCCTTCTTCTAAAATTACCTTTGTTTTGACTAGGTGATAGATGTCCATGGTGAAAAAAATTGAAAAGATTAAAAGTGTATAGAGTAAAAAGCAAGATTGCACCTGATCCTGATTCCCCAGTTAGCAGGCTTCCCTCTCCGTAAGCAGTCAAGGTTATGGTTTGTTATTAATTGGTGTAATTTTTAATTGTATAATAAGCCAAGCTATTATAGCACAATTCTAATTTTTAAAATATGAAGTTAGCCAATGGAATGCAAAAAACATGATCACTCCATCTCTATTAGGGAATGCTTGGTAGAAGTACTGATGATCATTAAACTAAAAATGCATAAGCCCTTATTACTTAGTGGTGAGTACTCATTGCATTATTGATTATAGTTGTTAGTCATGTTTCCTTGATAAGATTTTCTCCTGGACTATATAACTATCAGTTAAAATAGTTAATATGGCTCCATATAAATTAAAACAGGGCCTTCGAGGGTTAAATCCCTTATATAAGAACTATGGAGGAAAAGGGTAATTATCTCTAGTGCTTGCCTATCTAATAGTTCAATTTGGCCATAAATCTAATACCACTGAATGGCACCTCATGGTAGACTATCACAACCTTCATGCTGTGGTTTCATCTATTTGGGCCCACATACCCAGTATTTTTTAAAATTACTGATTGATCCAATGAGCAACTGACAAACCTTGCAGTCATCACTTTTGGCTAATATGATCTGCTCAGTGTCTATTTCAACAGCCTCTCAGCCAGCTGTATTTTACCTTCACAGGAACACAATACACCTTTACCTGGTTATCCATAAGGTATCTCAACAGCCTCACCATCACACACAATCTTTACAAGCAGGATTTTAACATCCTCCTCCAAGGATATTCATTTGTCACACTCATTCAGGACACACAAGCCTTCAGAAAGGAGTTGGGAAGAAGGAATGGACCATTGCTGTACATAAAGTACAAGGTCATGTCACCTCAGTAAAATTTCTTGGCGTTATTTGCTTAGCCAAGGGGCAGTCCATTCCCGAGGCTGTCAAAAAACAGCTATTGACCCTCTCAGCACCATCAGCATTATAATAACCCCAGCATCTCTTAGGACTTTTGGGTTCTGGAGGGAACCTATTTCTTACTTATACATTTCACTTAAGCCCATTTGTGTTGTTACTTGTAAATTAGCTGACCCTGAATGGTGGTCCATACAACAAAAAAACTTTGGAATCTGACCAAATTGTAGTACAACAGTGTCCTCTAGAGACACCTACAATGTGGAGATTTTAGCAACATCTTCTTATGCCTCTGGAACCTCTGGATCACCCATGCTTGCCAAAAGCTGCCCCTGCGCTTCCAGTGCAAGAAACACTCTTCTTCACCATTAAGAGTTGAAATTATTGTCTGCATCCTGGGCTTTCCTGGAAACAGCTCTCACAGGCCCTGTGTTCACAACCCACTGTACCCAGTTGCCTGTTATGCGCTGGGTCATGGGACAAGCATCTTGCAACTCATAATAGCCACTGAGGCCTCTGAGCTAAACCAGAACTGTTACCTGCAGGATAGAGCTAAACTAGGGCCCTCTGTTTGTCACACGTACAAGAGGGGTGACCACCTTTGTCCTTAGTCCCTTGCCAGATGCCAGTGCTGGAGGAGATCACCCCTTTTCCAGATGACTTGACTACATGGGGAGCCTCTTGGAACAAGTTGAGTGAACGGCAGCAGAATTTGTAGATTGTACAGGTGGTATAGCCCCCTTTACATGTGAAGGCGTTTGCTGGAGAACTGCCGCTTTTTATCCCTCAGCTGGGATGCCCCTCATAAAGAGTGGACACCAAGGATTAGCACAATTGGCTGAACTTCATGCAGCCATCTTGGCATTGGATGCCCTGGCTATTGTCTAAAAGTTCATAACAATCATAGGATAATTTGTTTATAGAGAAGTATACTGGCTGATTCTTGTATAGTTCTTTCTTGGAAATGTCAGATTGTGGCTCAAAATGTCTTGATTATCTACTTCACCTTTTATGGATGCAGTATGTTTTCACACAAGGTAATCACAGGTGCTATTAAAATGAGAATATTATCCATGACAAATGAAATATAGGTTAGGTAAAAATTACATGTGAGAATGTGTTTTTAAAATATTATTATACTTAAAATTAATAATGTCATTGCTAATTTTACATGAAAAAGGTCATTTTGTATAATGATAATTAGAGTGATTAAGAGTAAATGTGATGTTTGCTTAGGTGATTTTCCTGGAGTATAGTCTTATTGGAAAACTAAATTTCAGATATCCAATAGTCACTGAAGAACAATGGAAATGAGACTTTCTGGCTTGTTTGTAGTTTAGCATTTGCCTTTTGCCAAATTAAAATAAATATAAACTGCAAAGTGAAAATAACTGCTTTTCCTGGGCTTTGCTTTGAGAGTACAGTGTGATACAGAAGCATTGCTTGGCCCTCATTATTTAGGCTCTAGCAGAGAACCAGATGAAAATTTTAGTGAGGCAATACCTGGGCGATTTCTGCCCAGGGACACTTTGGCTCCTTCAGGGATGGTTCCCCTGGCATGCCGTAAACCACCTATAGAAAAAAATGGATGTATTTCACAGTAGCAACTCTTTTCCTTTTTTGTCATATGTAGGAAGTTGGATAGAAGGGATTCATTGCTTTGTGTACTGTTACATGTTCAAATCCATGTGAATATATTAGAGTAAAAAGAGAAAACGGAACAGAAATCCTTAATCTCCTCCACCTGTGAAGTAATTTCTTCTGCATTTAAGTAAAGTTTCCCTTTAAGTTCTACCAGAGCCTTCCGTATGGATTTGTCTGGTTCTCTAATCAGACTTATCTGTTCCACTGCAGATCACTTTTGTGGCCATACTTGTTTTATATCTAACTACAGCCATTCGGATGAGTCATCCTTCTTACATTTATGTATCTTCTTATTTTCTAAAGAACTCTAGGAGCTTCCATTTGCTATTGATTCTCTCATGGCTGATAAACTATTTTAAATTCCTAGCATAGACAGTCAGGTCATCTTTCTCTTCAGGATTCATTATAACATAATAGAATTTTTTTTCCCACTCTTTTTCTAGCTTGAGGCTTATATAACTTTGGGTTGAACATTTTCATATTTCTTTTTCTTAGCTAAATTGATTTCCTGTGGTGACTCCACATAAGAGGCTTATGTTTTGCAATCTTGAAGCAAGTTTTAAGTGAAAAAAGGAAATTATGGTATTTCAGGCATCATTGATTTCTATTCTCCCAAGCAATTATAATTTTTAAACATAAGCAAGTTCTCATAAAACACCAACTTAATTTTTTTAAATTTTAAATAAGTTATTTTGCGATATGGAGTTTTAGAAACATTTAGTGGGCAAAAGTGGGGTGGAGGGGGTCAATGGGGGGGGGAGGAAGGACATCTGTAATACTTTCAGCACTAAAGATAAATAAAATTTAAAAATAAAAATAGCTGAAACCAGTTTGGCTCAGTGGATAGAGCGTCGGCCTGCGGACTGAAAGGTGCCAGGTTCGATTCCGGTCAAGGGCATGTACCTGGGTTGCGGGCACATCCCCAGTAGATGTGCAGGAGGCAGCTGATCGATGTTTCTCTCTCATCGATGTTTCTAACTCTCTATCTCTCTCCCTTCCTCTCTGTAAAAAATCAATAAAATATATTTAAAAAAAATAAAAATAAAGTGGCATAGACACTTGGAAAAACAAAAAATATAACTGAAATAAAAATAAATGTGTGATCTTTTGAAGATACATAAAACTTTATATTTTAAAATCTTTTTAAAAAATTCTAGATGGGTAAGTGTATGATTTGAGAATTTCTCTGGAATCTTATTTTATTTGAAAATCTCCCATACCATATAAAATAATTGAATACAATAATATGTCTGTCAAGCAGATTTATTTACACATAACTAATAGTAATTTCTATGTCAGTGCTCAATTATTTGTAAGTAAAATATTTGAAATCTTTGGGTATCGAGAATGTTTTATAGCTTTCGGATATGAAGTTAGCAATATAAAAACCCTACATACATGTTCAAATAAATTGTAGAATGAAGCTAAAATTTTGTAGAAATGCAACCTTTCTGATCTACGTAGTATTTGTGATTGTGATTAATGTGAAGTCAGCTCTGTCTCCAGAACACAGTCACTGACAAACCCACATGAACATATTAGGGATCATAGATGATAGTCCTTAAATCTCTAAAGAATTTCCTGCTCTGGTTTCTGAATTTTCAAGTCTGAGGTTATCATCCAATTTTCTGTGCTCCCTCTTCTTTTTAATTCAAAACATAGTGTCTTCTTTCCCTTATCTTTTCCTTTTGGCACATATTCTGTCTTTGAAAATGCCTATTATCTTTAACTCCATGTAAGGAGATACATGAGAATTATAGCTTACTAGCTGCCCTTGGAAATTTTCCCATGTAAGTAGTAGAAAAAACATTTATGAGATTGTGTACCAATGGGCACGATATAACTGTATATTGATTATAGGGGTAGAGATGAACTTAGTTTATATAGGAAAAGTGTTTCATAAGTGCTCTATTTTTTCTCTCTTTTTCTCTGACCTAACTATAGTTTTATTATTTTCTTCTTTATATATCTGAATGATGGTTGTGACTATCTAGGCTTTAAATCTAGGTTATAATGTGTGTGTGTGTGAGTGTGTGTGCATGCACACATGTGTCTACACATATATACACATTTCAGGAAACTGAGTATTAATGAATCAAGTTTACTTATTTATATTATACCAAATTCAGAGATTTAAAAATAAATAGATAAGTAGTTGGAATTTATCTTTTCTATGAGGAAATAATTTATTTTTGTAATATTATTGTCAGATCTATAGAAAATGGCACATATCAGCTTTCCTTCAAGTAACAATTATCAGTCACCTTGAAATCCCAGAGGGTACTTGTTACAATGCATATTCCTGGGCTCCCCCCAAGAGTTTAATTTAGACCATCAGAAGTTGGGGGGGCTTGTTCAAAATATATCTTATTCAGAAATATTGCAGAAAATCTGAGCTGCTAGGGGTTAGGCTTTGAAAACATATTTGCTTCCCAAACCTTCATGTGAATACTGATCACTTAAATTGCAGATTTTATTGAGAAGATCTGGGGTGGAGCCTGAGATTCTGCATTTGATTCTCATCCAAGGCATTTTGGGTAGCAAGCCCCTGGAAAAGCAGATTTAAAGGGTGATCCATTTCGAGTGACAGCAGTTCTGATAACCTTGTGCTGAGGGGATTAAGGAAACTGGCTTTACTCACTGGCACCATGGTTATTACAATGATATTGACTATTAGAGGCCTGGTGCACAAAATTCGTGTGTGGGTATGGTCCCTAGGCCTGGCCTGCAATCAGGGCCATCTTCCCCAACTGCCCACAGCCAGCCCCATCCCTGCCACTACCCACCTCCAGTTCCCTGTTCTCCATCAGGTGATCAGAGCCTGTCGGTTGGGGGGAGGAACTAAGATGTTGGCTGTTCCGCCTGCTCGCCAGCCCTGCCCCCACTGCGGGTTGTCCTCTCTGTGTGGGGTGACTAGTGGAGCCTTGGCCTGGCACCACCTGCATCCCCTGCCACCCACCCCTGGTTCCCTGTTCTCGCCATTGGGCGATCAGAGCCTGCCAGCCAGGGAAAGAGACTGAGAGGTGGTCAGTGTGCTTCATAGTGACTGGTTGAGTGGTCATTGGTCATTCTGCCATTAGGGTTAATTTGCATAATACCCTTTTATTATATAGGATAGAGGCCTGGTGCATGAGTGGAGGCCAACCAGCCTGCCCTGATGGGTGCCCCAATCAGGGTGGGGGGTCCCCACTGAGAGGCAGGGCCAGCCAGGGCGAGGGGCTGCGGGTGGCTTTCAGGCCGGCCACACCCCAATAGGGGCGAGGGTCCCTGCTGGGAGGCTGGCCGGCCAGGGCCAGGGGGTGGCAGTTGTTCTGGTCTCTAGTCATTCTGGCCGTTCCACCATTTCGGTCACTGGACTTTTATTATATAGGATATTCCCTATGTTGTGCTTAACATTCCCGTGACAGTTTTTGTAACTACCAATCTGCACTTCTCAACCCCTTAATCTTTTTCACCCGGTCCCCAAAGCCCCTCCCTGTTGGCAACCATCAGTCTATTCTCTGCATCTATGAGTCTGTGTTTTGTTTATATTGCTCTTTAGCATCCACATATAAGTGAAATCATATGGTATTTGTCTTCCTCTGACTGACTTATTTCACTTAGCATAATACTGTCTAGGTCCATCCATGCTATGTCAAATGGTAAGATTTTATTCTTTCTTATGACCAAGTAATATTGCATTGTATATATGTACCACCACTCTTTTATCCACTCATCTATATGGGGTACTTCTATATCTTGGCTATGGTAAGTAAAACTGCAATAAACATAGGGATGCATATATTCTTCGATAATGTTTGGGGCTTCTTCGGATAAATCCCCAGAAGTGGAATCACTGGGTCATAAGGCAGATCCATTTTTATTTTTATTTTTTTTTTTGAGGAAACTGCACATACTGTTTTCCACAGTGGCTGCACCAATCTGCATTCCCACCAACAGTGCATGAGGGTTCCCTTTTCTCCACATCCTCACCAACACTTGTTGTTTGTTGTTTTCTTGAGGATAGGCATTCTGACAGGTATGCAGTGATATCTCATGGTGATTTTAATTGGCATTTCTCTGATGATAAAGATTCTCAGTTCTTTGATGAAGGAATCTAGCAGAATCATCAGCTGTATCATAGCTTTACTGATAAAGAGAGGAGAAAGAAATCTTGCAGTTCTTTTGGCTTAAGAAAGAGAGCCCCATTTTTATTTAAGTTTCTGGAGAATAGAGATGTTATTTTAATATCATTAGCATAGAAAATTAAAACGACAAGAAAGAACTGTAGAGTTTTAGGTACTAAAGATAATATTTCTCAGGACTATATGATAACCTCTTCAGCAATATGTTGATATACTTACTATATACGTTGTGTAAATAATACTTCAAGGACAGTTTTATAGTTTTAGAAAAGTCAAAAAGAATTATACATTCATACAAGACTTCACATAAGACAGGCAACAAAGATGACTCCTTTTGTGGTTGTTTTCAAGTTATTACCTTATAACTGGTTTTATGATATAGAATGCTGTCTGCTTCCCTGCTGCTCTGGGGGAAGAGAAAACATGCTCTCCTTATGCATTTTGAGATTCTTTTCACCATCATTTCCGGGGACTGCAGTTTCAAGGGTAAGCACCACAATTAACATAGTGTGAGCCAAATGAAAAAACAGGCCCAGGAACCTTTAAATGTATTGAAGAATAAAGGGCAAAAGAGAATTCTAAAAATCTGAACTAGAAGGCATGTACTATAGAGATTTGCTTTTACGGACACTGATAAGCTTTAAATGTCAGCCTAAGGTCAATTGTCAGTCCTCTCCTGATCTCTCAGCAGCATTAGGCTCATGTCATCGTGCTTTCCTTGAAACCTATTAACTTCAGGACACACTCTCTTACTTCCTTTTCTACTGCACTGGACATTCCTTGTTCATCTCCTTGGCAGTCAGGTCTGATTTTGATCTTCCTGACTTTTAAAGGTTGAAGTGCTTTGGAGCTGTGTACTATATCCGGACCTTCCTCCTATTCAATCTACCTGTACTCCCCAGGTGATCTCACCCAGTTCCACGGATTCAATACCAACCACTCCCTTGAGCATCAGATTCACTTTATCCTATTGCCTGTCAACCTCTCTTATGGGTGTCTAAAAGACTTGTCGAATTTGACAGATCTCAGCATAAATTATTAATATCCTCCTCACTCCAAACCTGCTCTTCCTTTCACTAGTTCCCATTTTAGTATGTGGCAACCCTATTCACCATTTTTGCTTGTTCCCTTTTTCTCACATCTAACCCATGAGGAAATTGTCAGTTCTACCATCTATATGTGTCTAGAAATATCCAGCTGGTGTGGCTCAGTGGTTGAGCACTGACCCATGCACCAAGAGGTCCCCGATTCGATTCCCACTCAGGGCACATGCCCAGGTTTTGGGCTCGATCCCAGCAGGGTGGGTGCAGGAGGTAGCCAATCGATGTCGATGTTCCTCTCATTGATGTTTCTTTCTCTCTCTCAGATAAATAAAAACATATTAGAAATATATGTCCAGAAACATATGAGGACACATAATCTCACCACTCCCATTAAAACTATCCTAACCAAAGACATCTTTATTTTTTAATGGACTTTGCCCATATAGAGATGAAACTTGTCTCACGTACATCCTCATCCCCTTGAGTCTACTATCAGATTGTCTCTTTACCAAGATACAGTTAAGTTGACCCTTGTAAAATACAGGGTGGGGCAAAAGTAGGTTTATAGTTGTGAGTTCACAAAACAGAGTTTATTCCTGTATTATTATTTATTAATTATTGTATTATATTTTATATGGACAACTATAAGCCTACTTTTGCCCCACCCTGTATAAGTCCAATCCCATCACTCCTGTGCTCAAAGCCTTTTAGTGGCTTCCTATGTTACTTAGAGTAAAGTTTTAATTTCTAACCATATAAGCCCTACATAAACTTTCCCCCTACCCCATTCTTCTGTCTATCTGCCTGCTCCCTTCTCTCTGATTTTCAACTCATTTGTGCTTTGCTTGAGCCGCACTGGTTCACACTTCACCTCCCACTTTTTTTTTTTTTTTAAACAGGCCATATACAGATATACCTCAAATCCTTCTCACTTGCAATTTTCTGCCTGGAATGCTATTAACTCAGATATACTAGCTTACTTCATTCAGGTCCCCACTAAAATGTGACCTTATCAGATATTTCTTTCCTCCTAACAGTATCTTTTGTTGTTGTTGTTAATCTTCACCTGAGGATATTTTTCCATTGATTTTTAGAGAGAATGAAAGGGCGGTGGGTGGGGGGTGGTGGGGAGAGAAATGTCAATGTGAAACAGACAAATCGATTGGTTGTTTCCCGCACATGCCCTAACTGGGGCCAGGGATGAACTTGCAAACCAGGTATCTGCCCTTGACTGGGAATCAAACCTGAGACCCTTTGGTCTTCAGGCCGATGCTCTGTCACTGAGCCACACTGGCCAGGGCTGAACAGCATCTTTATAAATAGCAGCTTCTGCCCTTATTCTGCAGTATTTTTCTTCTTAGAATTTTTCATCACCTGACACATTACTTATGTACGTGTTTAGTTATTATTTCTCTTTAGAATAGAAATGTAAGCTTCATTAGAGCAAACATTTTGTTGTTTTGTTCACTGCTATATTTCCAGCACCTTGAATAATAACTTCACCCATATCAAGTGCTCAAAAAAATGTTTGTTGAATGAATGGATTTGAGACTTGCAAAAGCTCTTGATACTTTATTTATGAATGTTTTTATACATAGAACAAAATTGAAAGACTTTGCCTTAAGCACTTATGTTTTCAGCAGCTGTGCTTATTTTCATCACATATCTATGTACCTATTTTTTCTTTATCCATCTACTAACCCATCTTATTTTTGGACATATTTCAATGCAGACTAATGACCTCTCTACACTTGCCCTTAATTCAGCATGAAGTTTGTTAATTCAAGTTGAGTATTTATTTACAGTAGTTTTTGTTTTGCTATAAAATTTATACAATTAAATATATAAATCTAAAGTATGCTTTGCCTACATTTTGGCCTGTGTGACCCAAACTTCTATTAAGGTAAAGAATATTATTATTTTGGAAATTCTTTCATACCCTTCCCAGTCAGTTTCCCATTCTCCACCCTGTGGCAACAATTGTTCTGATTATTTTTTCCACCATGGCTTTTAGAATTTTAAGTAAACTTAATCACACAGCTATAGTCTTTTCTGAAAAAGTCTTTTTCAGTGAGCATAATGTTTTTGAGCTCATCCATGTTGTATGTATTAGTAATGCTTACATTTGATTGCCAGACATGTGAAGATCTGAGTTTGTTTACTTATTTTCACACTGATGAACAACTGGGCTATTTCCATATTTTGGCTATTACAAATAAAGCTCTATGCATATTATTCAAGTATTTTTGTGAACTTATCTTTCTATTTTTCGATAAACCTAATAGGAAATGCTTTAAAATTTATTTAAAAATATTTCAACATTGAAAGTATGATATAAGTTCTAGTTTATACCCTGAAAGAGGTCACCTTCTCTAATCAGGGATTCACATTTAATAGGTGGTTGGCTGGCTGCTAATTTGTATACGCAAGGAGGCTACTAAAAATGTTTCAGCTATCTCTGTCCCCAATTCACACCAAGCTTTTTGTTATTAGCTTAGCAGTTGGTGGAAGTGGCTTTTGCTAGGCAGAATTTGTAATATTCATGATATACAGATTGGCCAGAAATAATGTAGAAGATAGTCCCATAGGTGGGATGTAAGAATCTTGTGAACTGGATGGTTGATTCATAAATAATGCTGGTCTCAGCTGCTAATTCAGTTTTCTTGGACTCCCGCCTCTGCCTAGGTGATTTATCAAGTCTGTGTCTAGATTATTGTCATAATAACTGTGCACAATATTCTGCTGGAGCAACTAAAAGGACAGAAAGCTGAGATTCATTATGTGATACCTATCCTATCTAATAATAGACAAACATGGTAATTGACTGTACCTTCCCTACGCCTCCCATAGGCTAATCAGCGTGATATGCAAATTAACCACCAATAAAGATGGCCGCTAATTTGCATACTGCAGGCAGGGCGGGACAGCATGAGCTGCCAGCAAACCGCTATCCAGCGCAGGCCGGCCCCAGAAGCCGGCCTGCCTTGTCACCCGGGACCAGATTGGATCCTGGGAGCAAGGCAGGCCAGCCCCAGAAGCCCCAGAAGCCGCTTGATATGGTAGTAACTTTATCAGTAAGCACTCTGAAAGTCAGTGGTATAAATGCACCAATTAAAAGACAGATTATGAGGGTGAATCAAAAACAAAACCCACTTTAAATATAAAGACACATATAGATTAAAAGTAAATGAATTAAGCTGCAGCTTGTTTTGCTCAGTGGATAGAGCATTAGCCCGTGGACTGAAGGGTCCCAGGTTCGATTCCAGTCAAGGGCATGTACCTTAGTTGCTGGCTTGTTCCCCAGTCCCTATCAAAGCATCTGCAAGAGGCAACCAATCAATGTGTCTCTCCCTTTCCCTTCACTCTCTCTAAAATTCAATGGAAAAATATCCTTGGGTGAAGATTAACAAAAACAAAGTAAATGGATTAAGTAACATTAAAGAGATTATAAGAAAAATATATTCCAAATTTTGTTAGTTGTATAATGGTTATGTTTAAATTATTAACACCTAAGAAATTGGGTAAAGGGTACATATAATATGCTGTAGTATTTTATAGTTTTTTTTACATGTATGAGATTATTTCAAATTAAAATATTAAAAAATTAAAAATTAATAAAATATTAATTGAAATGTATCTGCATTACATGAAAAATCTCCTAATTGCTTCTAGCATAATTTATTAAATTGTGCGAAAATTTACAAGGGTTCAATTAAAAAATATCTTAATTCTAAATGATATAATAGAAAATATATAATAGTGCAGTTATAAGCACTTATCTGAAAATAAAAATTTAAATAAGTGAATTTAAAGAAGGGATTAGCCAAAGAAAATATATGCACAACCCGTGGACACAGACAACAGTATGGTGATGGCCAGAGAGAAGTGGGGGGCAAGAGCTGGGTAGAGAGGGAAATAGAGGGGAAATAGGGACATCCTAAATAATAATAATAAAAGGCTAATATGCACATTGAGTGAATGGCAGAATGACCGGTTGCTATGTGCACACTGGCCACCAGGGGGCAGACGCTCAATGCAGGAGCTACCCCCTGGTGGTCAGTGCACTTCCATATGGGGAGTGCCACCCAGCCAGAAGCTGGATCATGGCTGGCCAGCACAGAGGTGGTAGCAGGAGCCTCTCCCACCTCCGTGGCAGCACTAAGAATGTCCAGCTAACGGTTTAGGCACAATCCCTTGGGGGCCTAAGCCTTTAGTCAGACATCCTCCGAGGGCTCCATGGCTGCCAAAAGGATGTCTGACTGCAAGCTTAGGCCTGATCCCCTGGGGAGTGGGCCTAAGTCGACAGGTGGACATCCCTCAAGGGGTCCTGGACTGTGAATGGGCGCAGGCTGGGCTGAGGGAACCCCCCCCGCCAAGTGCACAAATTTTTGTGCACCGGGCTCTAGTTGCTAATAAATCTCTGTACATGTGGTATAATTTTGTCTGAGACTTGCCTTCATTGTAATCTTGTAGGGAGGCTATGAAGAAGTGACCTATAGCTATCATGTACACCTAAATATGGATATTTACCAAAAAAAAACCCTAAGAAATATATGACTAAATTGACTTAGGTCAGTTTTGCTATACTAATTCTTTGATACTGACTTTGATAATATAATCCTTTACTAGTATTTATCTATCAAGTCAAGTATTTTATTATAGATGTTAAAAGCACAAAAGGCCTGGATTCAAATCCCTCCATTGTCATTTACTAAATGTTTAGCCTTAGATGAGTTATTTGACTTCTAGTTGTTTCATTTCTTTTCTCAATGGTAGAATAGTACCTACTAGAGTTGATATGGAGGTTAAATAAGTTAATATTTGAAGCCACTTCAAACAGTGCTATATAAGAATTTGTTAAATGCAAATATTGGAGCGATTGAGTGAGAAGTTATTTGTTCCAATGTATTCATTAAGAGATTTTTGGGGAAACATTAAAATAGCACATATAGGATTCCTTTCTTAATGCTTTCACAGAATGGAATAGAATATATTACTTGACCTTAACTGAAGGTAGACAATGTATATATTTGAAATCATTGAAAGTGCTCAAGATTCTATAGCCACAAGCTAGGATAGTGAAACAAAAACCTACAATAGCCTCAGAAAGCAGATTTCTTCTGCTTCCCTGACGTGCAGATGCTGTTTTCATCTCTGCTTACAAGCAGAGAGAGACAGCAAATGAAGAGCCTGAAAGCAAATGTTTCTAGCTTGTCAAACATCAACAGAAAGAAATGTATGGGATCTGAAAATTACATGAATTCACAATGAAATGTTGACATCAGCTCATAGATGAGAAAATATTTCATCATACATACAGTTTACTAAAGAACTAACTTGAATATTTGTAAGGTTACAATAACTGTAATAGCTACATAGAAATTTTATATAACATCAGAATGATAAATGTCCATTCCCCTCTATCCTGGGAATCAAACATACATTTTTTGGGGGAAATTATAGTATAACTAGTGGCCCAGTGCATGAAATTCGTGTGGGAGTGGGTGGGGGGAGAGTGTCCCTCAGCCCAGCCTGCACCCTCTCCAATCTGGGACCCCTCAGGGTTTGTTTGACTGCCAGTTTAGGCCCGATCCCACAGGCGGACATCCCTCTCACAATCTGGGACCACTGACTCCTAACCACTCACCTGCCTGCCAGCCTGAATGCTCCCTAACTGCTCCCCTGCCAGTCTGATTGACGCCTAACTGCTCCCCTGCTGGCCTGATTGCCCACAACTGCCCTCCCCTGCCACGACCCACCTCCTCCACATGAGGTGGCAGAGATGCTGGAACTGGCCTCCTCCGCACCATGCAGAGCCGCTGGGCCCTGCCTCTGCTGTGGGTGAGGCCATCTTGTGATGATGTCATGCGCGAGGGCCACCTATGCTTTTATTAGTACAATGGTTAGGCTTATTTATATTGGTGAGAACTCATAGATCTATTCCTAGACTTAGAACTTTGAAAATATTTTGATGTTCAAAACTTAACCTGGAATATGAGGCTGTGAAGTGATGAAGATGTGATATGATTGTAAAATCTTTAATTTTACATAGCACATGCTCACTTGTACATTTTTTCTTCTAATCTTTTTGTTGTAATAACTGTTGCAGGTTTATGACCTATTTTCCAGGTGAGGAAAATGAGGTTCATAGACATTTTATAGCTTATGCAGTATCATATGATTTTCAAGTAATGGAGTCGGGGACATTCTTTCTGTTATTGGATAAGTATCCTGAGCTTTCAATGACGTTTCAGTGGTACTGAGAAATTATGAAGAATAAAATTAAGTTCCTCTCAGGGATGATCATATGAAGACTGGCTCATTGGCCAGGACTTTGTAACAGTTTAAGGAATAAGTTAAGCAGATGTTTGCAGGGTGAGTCCATGTTCTTTAGAGAGAGGATAAAATCCATCCACAACTGTGAGAGTCACCCACTAACATCAGGTCATGGCCCTGCAGGAAATGCTCCTCTCAGTTCCTACCACATTTTGGGGGAAAATAATGTACATCAGCCTGTGAGACCCTGAATGACTTGGTCCTGCTTCTTTTATTCTATGCTGTACTTTTCTTCCCGTTTCATTTCTCTTTAGCCAGGTAAGCCCTTCGACAGCTTAGAATGGGCCAGGCCTGTTCCTGACTTAGATTCCTTGCAGGCGCTGTTTTCTGTACCAAGAGCGCTCTTTCCTGATGCCGTGGTGTGGTGGGCTCCCTCTGTCACTCAGATTTCATTCTGAATGTCACCCTTTAGAAAGGCCTTCACTTTCTAACCTTAGAAACGATCTCCTGACACAACCCAACCCCACTGTTTCCCTTCTCACACTCTCTTACCTCACCCTATCTCACTGGCTGCATAGTACATATTAACAGTACTATCAAATACTCGGTTTATTTGGTTGCTTGATGTTTTCTTTACTTCCCTTTTCTCAAGAAGGCAGAAGCTATTAGGGCAGAGAACTTGACTCTCTTTTTTGTTATTTCATGTCCATACTTAGAATAGCACTTGGTACAAAACAGACGTCTAATAAATATTTTTACTGAATAAACTTATATAGAAAATCATATTTATGGGAAGCAGGGAAGTATGCTATTGATTTTTTCTAGCTCAACTCTATTAGTTGAATCTCGATCTTCAAGGCAGTGTTTTTTAAAAGAAATTTGTGATGATGGATATGTTCTAAAATACCCACTGTCCAGAGAGTAGCCACTAACCACATGTGGCTCTTCAGCACTAAACACGTGGCTACTGTGACTGAAGAACTGAATATTATATTTCACTTAATTTAAATGTTAATTTAAGTTTGCATAGTCTCATGTGGCTACCATATTAGAGAATACAACCTAAGGAATGCATGCTTTGATATATTAAATGCATTGTTTTATTCTTCTTAACATTGATTTTAGAGAGAGAGGGGAAGAGAGAAACATTGATTTGTTGTTCCATTTATTTATGCATTCATTGGTTTATTCTTGTATGTGCCCTGACCTGGGATCGAACCCACAACTTTGGGATAACACCCTAACCAACTGAGCTAACTGGCTAGGGCCTGTTTTATTCTTTAGTAATAGGCAAAAGAACAGCAGTAACCAAAGTAAAACAATCCTTTCTATATTCACTTGGTCAAGGTTTTGAGTAAAACTTCAATTTTATGATTAAACTGCTTGTTGCCCACTCCAGCCATCAGAAGTGGAGCGTGATGTTGAGGTTTAATTATTTCTGATGAACACACCAAGTCACAGTGTATTTTCCAGCAGGGTTACTGATTTGTATACAAATTTCTCTCTTGTCATTCCTGATTTTTCATTGTTTCTGATTTTTCTTTATTTCCTGGAGAAGCAGATTGCTAATCTCTCTGCAAAGGCCAATCATTAATGTTTAATTGGTCCTGGGTTTTAGGCCCTTGAGAATATGAGGATAATCATTTTGCATATCTCTTACATTGGGTACTATTTTACTGCAGAGAATTCACAAAATGGTATCTATTTCCCATCAAAAACATAGAAAATTACCATTATGCTTTTAAAATCTTTGATAAAATAACTGAGAACAGTAAGACTTTTAACCATTATCTATTGTCTAGTTTTACCCGTTTAGGAAAAAGTTGGTAAGAATTCAGCTTTTCTTCTCACATGTAGGAATGAACTAATTCCTCCAGGGTAAAAAGTTTAAAATTATTTTGAATAAATCAGTACATAGAGTACTTGAAAAACAATTACTTATTAAAACAAGAAACAAAAATAGGAATCATTTAAAAATAAAAACATAGAACTGTACCTTTAATGTTCTCCAAGTTCTTTATATATTTTGGATATTAACCCTTTATCAGAGATATGGTTTGCAAATACTTTCTCCCATTCTGTAGGTTACTTTTGCATTTTGTTGATTGTCTCTTTTCTGGGCAGAAGCCTTTCAGTTTGATGTAGTACTAAAAATTGGTTTTTACTTTTGCTTATGTTTTTGGTGCCATAGCCAAAAAATCATTGCAAAGACCAATGTTAAGGAGCTATTTTCCTTGTTTCCTCCTAGGAATTTCAGGTTACAGTTCATATGTTTAAATCTTTAACCCATTTTGAGTTAATTTTTGTGAGTGATGTGAGATGGGGTCCAATTTCACTTTTCTGCATGTGGTTATCCAGTTTTCCCAGCACCATTAATTGAAGATGCTATTCTTTCCCCATTGAGTGTTCTTGGGTCTCTTGTCAAATATTAGTGGACCATATTGAGGAGGTGTTTATTTCTGGGCTCTCTTCTCTGTTCCATTGTCTGTGTCTGTTTTTATGCCATTAACATACCGTTTTGATTATTATAGCTTTAAAAAAATCTTTATTGTTGAAAGTATCACATATGTTTCCTCCCTCCCCCCGTCATTGATCTCTTCCAGCCCATCCCTGTCCCCCACCCCAGGCCTTCACCACCCTATTGTCTGGGTCATGCATATATGCATACAAGTTCATTAGTTGATCTCTTCCCACCCACCCACCCTCCCCTGCCTTCCCTCTGAGATTCAACAGTCTGTTCCAAGCTTCTATATCTCTGGATCTATTTTTGATTACTATCGCTTTGTAGTATAATTTGAAATCAGGAAGTGTGATGCCTCCAGCTCTGTTCTTTTTCATGACTGCTTTGGGTATTCAGGGTCTTTTGTGATTCCAAACAAAGTTTAGGATTGTTTTCTATCTCTGTGAAAAATTTTGATAGGAATTGCATTAAATGTGTAGGTTGCTTTGGGCAGTGTGGACATTTTAACAATATTAATTTTTCCAGTCTGTGAACACAAACTTTTGGGTCCTCTTCACTTTCTTGTATCAAAGTCTTGTGGTTTTCATTGTACAAACTTTTCCTTCCTTGGTTAAATTTATTCCTAAGGATTTTATTGGTTTTGATGTTGTTGTAAATAGGACTGTTTTTCTTATTTCTTGTTCAGGTAATTCATTGTTATTGTATAGAAATGCAACTGATTTCTGTACCTTTATTGTATATATATTACCATTGCAATTAATATTTTGTTTTTTCATAGATTATACTCTTGAAGATGTTCTATTATCTTCAGCATTAAGGTTGATTGTATACACTACATTTGAGATGAGCAATGATGTATAAAGAAAATATAATTCCCTTGACTGAATCTTTTGCATGAGGTCCTGTCCAACAATTTTGCTGGTTTTACTTCATTCCCTTTCTCAAGAATAGGGACTAGATAAAATGAATGATAGTGAGGAGTAGAGAAGGGAGTATCTTAAACTTTCCTATGGGGATATTTTGTCTGCTGACTTTAAAATTTATTTCAAAACGTTGTCTTTTTGGTACTTTTATCATTTTTTTTGTGTAAATTCTGAATCTTTCAGATTTGTCTACTTTTTTTCCCCAAAATGTCAGTGTAACCGGACAACCAAGGGGTCTGGGCTGCCTGTTAATCAGAGACATGGTTGAATCATATATGAACGTTTATTCCAATAATGCCAGCAGTATGGGAGAGCAGTCGGTCACCCACAAAAATCTGTTCCGACCCCCTTGCCAGTTGGCTGGTTATATACACAGGAGGGAGAAGATAGCTACATGCAGCTGTGAGTTACAAGTATAACATGGAAAGGGGAGGGTAGAGTCTGCAGTCTGGCCTCCAGGAGCTCAAAGTCTGATAACAAGGTGGCTAATCTTCTATGATGTTACAAACAGCTCAGCCTATTTCTGGGACCAGAGAATGTTCAGCATTTCTGAGAAAAACTCCCGGAGGGGGTCAGGGTCCAGGTACAGCAACCAAATCAAAGGGTGACCTGTCCTTGGTCTGTTCTCAAAATGTATTTCTTTTCTGAGTAATGGACCCATTGAGCATCTTATCTTTTTACAGCCTTGTTTCATCCTCCAGTTTCCCAGGGTCTGTAAGAAAACTTATCTGTAGTTAGTGAGGTGAATAATTATTAGACAACTGTGGGTCTATTCTCATACATGTCCTTCCCCACTCCCACCAGTACATGTATGTCACATCATGACAATGAGAACGATTTTTCAGAGTTAAGACTTGAGCCATTCATACTTTATACTCTTGGAGAGTTTGGTGCATTGTAGGATTTGGCTGGTGTCTGATGTCCCCAAAATGGGAGTTATCACTTCCCCACTTTCACTTTCAGTTTTCAATATCACTGAACAGCAGCAACATTGTATCTATTATTATTGATGTTATAATTATTGGCAATAAACAAAGTACTCCCTTACTGAATTCCAAACATATTCAAGTAGAACAAATCCATTATTTTCCATAGCTATAAAATATTACTTCTTCATATCTCATTCATATCTACAGAAATATCTAAGGCATAGAAATGAGATTATGAAGACGAAATGAGGTTTTATTAAAAAAATAATTTAATTTATTGAGAAACCTACTTAAAATGACACTTTCTAGGCAAGCTGTTAGCTGAAAAATGACTTAAAGGCTTACAGAAGCATATACTCATAAAAAATGTATTTGAAGAAAATTATGAATAAAATAGTTGATGAATCAGTGTCATATATAAAATTTATGTAACATAAAATGATTTATTTCTTATTCTTGTTATTAAATTCTGCAGTTGTGGAAATCAGTAAAGCTGACAGATTGATCATTTAAAGTGAAGCGATAATTAATGGCTTTAAGTGACCTTTGGGGGTGGGGAGATGCTGATTTTCTACAGTCTATTTGCTATGAAGTCTCTCAAAACTTCTCCACAGAGGCTAATCCTGAAACAGGGAGGGAAAGGATATTATGTAAACCAGCGGGCAGGAAGACTATCCAATGAGACCCTTAATATTCAGTAATGTTGCATCTCTAAAGTGATCTTCAGCAAGTTAAGAGTTGTTTACAGTTTTGTATGAACCTGTTTTCCAAACTTTTTCCCAGAGTGGCTATACCATTTTAAATTTCTACCGGAAATACGTGAGTGACTGAGTTTCTTATCTTTGGCTGCATTTAGTGTTGTCACCATTTTTAATTCTAGTCTGATGTGTATAGTGATATCTCATTGTAGTTTTAATTTGAATTTCTCTATTGGTTAATGATATGCAACATCTTGATGTGCTTGTTTGCCTTCTATATGTCCTCTTTAGTGACATTTCTATTCATGTCTTTTTCCAACTTTCTAATTAGATTGTTTTTTGATGTTGAATTTTGAGAGTTTATATATACTTGAGAAGCTAGTCTTATGTCAGATAGGTGGTGTGTAAATATTTTCTTCTAGTTTGTACTTTGTTTTCTTTATATTCATGTGAACTTTCTCAGAGCAAAGTCTTTAAATTTGATGAGGTTCAATTTATCAATTTTTCCTTTTGTGAATTATTCTTTTGGTGTCAGAACTAAAACTCTTTGCCTAGCACTAAATTCTGAATGTTTTCTCTTCTGTTGTTTTATAGTTTATATTTCACATTTAAGTCTATATCCATTTTGAATTAATTTGTTGTATAAGTTGTGACACTTAGGTCAAGGTTTATGGTATTTCATAGCCAGTGGATATCCAATTGTTCCAGCATCATTTGCTCAAACAGATAACTACATTTTAAAATAATTGTTTTATAAATCTGACTGTATTTTTTTCCTACTCCCCTTGTTGTGATTCTTAGTATAGTTAATATAATCCCTTTTATAGAAAATTTATTTTATTCATGCATTGCAATTTAAGTAAGAACTGTTGGGTACATAGAAGACTCCATTTTAATTTTTGGCTTCTACTTAAAAGACTCACTAATGCCCCTATTACTTTGTGTTAATTGCAAAACAAACATCCTCCACAAGACCACACACTATTCTGGGACCCCTTTGAGATTCCCAGGAATTTCTAGTGCTTGGGCTACATTTACACCTAAAGGTGGATTGACAGGAAACCTCCTCTGTGCCTTTGACGGCCTAGAAAAAGGAAGGTTTGAAAGTATGATCAAATTTATGGACTCTTCTTCTCAAAAAAAAAATACCACATAAATGTTACATACAGTTTCAAGGGTATGAATCTCATACTTGTCTATAGAACCTGAGCATATAGCCCGTAATAGGTAGCCCATAAGAGGCTCATATTTATAGAATGAACTAATAAGCAAGTGTCAGGCACTGTCAATGACTAGTATAAATTGGGGGAGAAAAGCCCGATTATATCATCTTAGCTTCAATAAAGGTGGTACAGCTTCTCTTTGACATAGAGCAGGGTTTTTGTCATCTTCAGAGTAATGCAATGTGGGGAGTGTAGATGACATAGCGACCAGTCACACTTGTCAGAATGACGGGGTCATGATATATTACTCAACTTTTCTTTCTGGCCCAAAGTAGCCAAGATACGTTTTCCCCTGTGCTCATTTCTCTAGTTTCTGTTTTTTCTTCCCGTTCTTTTGGTAAATCTCTTCCCAAATCTCTTCCCAAAAATCACAGGCAAGATGTGATTTCTCTGTGTTTGCTCTTAGATTGGAGAATATTCTAGACAGCAGTCAGTTTGCTCTAAGTATAGCATTTTTGTTTTCTCTACTTTAAAGTATTATACTTCTCTTTAGACAGAAGTCATTTTGTATACTATTACTATGATCATGAAGTTTCCAAGTAGCAGAAAATAAAGAGAAAGGTCTATTTTCTAAGTTCTGAATAAGAAAATAACTCCCTAAATCTTATTTATGAATTCCCTATAGGATTGCTTGACTGACAGAGCCATCTCCCATAAATCTGTTGGTTGAATTTTGTTAGTAAATGGATCAGTGAACTTTATTTGAAAGCATAAATGATTCAATTCATGCAAGTTAGGATGTAAAATTCTCCTGGCAATCCAGCAGATTTCAATGACAGGAACTCTAATGTATGAGCCCTGTGCCTGTGGAACTATCAACATCATTAATTGCTAATGCCTTTGAATCACATTGTGAACTTGCCTCCATTAGAATGTTGGCCATGGGCCTTAATTAAAAGCACATTTGTCTTGTTCGTTTCTCCTGCCCAGATTACTAACAATCAGATTCGTTCATTACTTGTTGTTTTTATCTTGGACTTGTCTTAGTAAAATGCAATCTCTGAAGCAGAAACAAACAGCCAGAAAATTAAAGACCAGACATTGGAATTGGTGACTTGTCCCTTAGGCCTGGCGAAGGCCCAGGCAGTATACTTCAGGGCCCTGTACCATTCTCTGTATCTAATCTGCCTTAATTATCAGCCATTATTTTTCTACCTGACAGATGGGGGTTCTTTGTCCAGGAAGATTAGCCTGCATGTGGTTGTGCACCTCTCTTCAAAGTTATCCCTTGTATTGACAGTTTGTATAAGATCCTTTCATATCCTCAGTTAGAAAGAAAATGCTTGTCTTCAGGAAACATGAAGGTCTCTTTGTGACAAGAAGAGAAATCTACTTACTTCAGGGATCTGTGACAAATTCACAGTTTGCTTTGACTCAACCACTTTATTTGTTTAGTAGTCTCGTCAAGGTGGACTCAATTTTCACTTACTGTTGAACTCGGTATCATCTTACATTTCTTTCTGCCTTAAAGAAGAGAATGAATTTATAGATTTTGCACTATATTTGTCAGGATAGCTTGACAAGAATGTGTTGAGATGCTTTTTCTATTTATCATAACATAAAATCCTGATTCCACTTTTTATTTTTCTCAGCTTCACTACAGTCTACTCACTACAGTCCAATTACATCTTTTTTAGTTTTTAAAGGGTATCTTCAACTGTAATCATGTTTAATAGGGTGCAATGTCAGCTGTTTAAGCTTTAATAGAATCTGCTATAAGAAACTGAATTTAGCAGCCTTTCAAAGGACACACAAATCCTAAAGATATTAAAAGCAAAACAGTAGCTTTATAAAGGAAGCCAAATAAAACATAACTATAATCAGGCATTGTACTTGAAGGCCCACTTTATTTTAAATATAATTTAGCAATAAGCAAAAATTAGGCAGAGGAAATACTGGTGGGGTGATTTTTATTTCAATAATCAGCATGGTGAAAAGGACTCACAATATTCAACTAAAAAGAATAGAGCCCTTAGCCTGTTAATAGACAAGAGAAGGGGATCAAAGAGAACACAGGAAAGGAGATACAAAGCCAGCACTAGAATCCTGGTTTCTGGTTCCAGATCAGTTGTTCTTTCACACCATATATCTTATTAAACTGAATTTTAATTTTATCCAACTTAATAGTTACTCTATTGGTTGACTCTATGTTAAAATTATAGTGGCTATCCTAATCATTGCATGCTCATGGCTTATACATCCACCATGGTTTGCATGGCTAAAAACAACATTCATTGCTTGGAAATTGCCAGAGAAGAAAGAGGAGGGGAGGGAAATATGAGTCTTCCATTTCTTTTACTACTCAGTTTTAGAATGAATTTTGCTATGCTATACACAAGGGCATAAGAATTTATGAGACAGTAAAATATAGCTCCTAAGAAGGAGAGAAACAGATGGCACTTACCCTATATTAAAGATTATCCTGCTTACTTGGTACCTAAAATGCTTCAGGAAGAGGCATTTTATTGCTAAAAATATTGGCGATTAGAAACAGACACAAAGAGTTAAGAATAGCTTTTCAACTTGTATTTGCTTCTCCCATCAAAAGCACAGGGCAGCCCTAGCTGGTTTGACTCAGTGAATAGAGCATTGGCCTGTGGACTGAAGGGTCCCAGGTTTGAGTCTGGATAAGGGCACATCCCCAGATGCAGGCTCAATCCCCAGTAGGGGGCGAGCAGGAGGCAGTCAACCAATGATTCTCTTTCATCATTGATGTTTCTCTCTCTCTCTCTCTCTCCCTTTCCCTTCTTTGTAATAAAATAGCAACAACAACAAAACATGCAGGATAGCCTGGCCAGCATGAAATAAAAATCTATGTATTTAGAGCCACTGTGCAAGTCAAACAGGAAAATTAATCTTATTACTTTATAGTTATACTTTAAAACAGGACATTAAACACTGGCAAGCTAAGATAAAAAATATTAGATTCCTCCCACATAAGCTTTCCAAAGTTCATTATGGAAATGAAGCTATAAGAATATGATTATGTATGATTTGGGGTGGTTCATTTAAAATCATTAATCTCAAAGTCCATTGAAGAAGAAACACATATAATTTTAACAAAAATGTGTTTCTGATAAAGAAAAACGGGTAGAAGAGGTCAATGGAGAGTGATTTACAAATAAATAGATGAATTTATTGGACATTACAAATAAAATTTGTATATTTTTTCCTACCTCCAGGAGACATTAATATCTCAGTGTAATTGACATTGTGGAATTTCAGTGAACTGAATAAAAACAAATACAAATCTGCCTATCTGAATATTTCTCATAAATCGGGGCAATAGGGTTCTCATATCCTCCAAAGATAAACAACAACAGAGCATGAACTTTCAAATAAGGAAATTAGATAAATTGTGATCAACAAATGCACACATAATATATGAAAGTATTGTTCATTAATAAGTTCAATGAGCATGTAAAAAATTAGAGTATCTGCAACTACTTGTTAGAAATTTTTTTCTTAAAATGACCTGAATATAAATCATTGTTTTAATTTAAATGGAGAATTTTGGTGCAGATGATCTAGCATTGTGCAGATACCTTATCAGTAATTTTGAGTCCATTTGCATATTAAAATTTTGGATGTTATGAAATGAAAGAAGAAATATACCCACTTGCCAAAGGCTCAGGTGGGAGGGATTTAAGGGCTCTGCCCAAATTCAAAGAATTCATTGGGAATTACATCACATCCCTGATGAAATCTAGCAAGTTTTGTCATTCATCAGAACTTTAATTTAGGTGAACCCATGTCCCAAAACCTAGACAACCTTTAGTGGGAATCCCATTAGAAAAAGAGGGTTGCAATTAGAGTTTTTCTTCCCAAAGCTACTCCAACCCTAAAATATCAGGCTGACAATTGCTATGAGAAACCCATAAAATCTTTAGTGATAAAGATGATTTTCTAAAATTGTATGTAAATAGAATCTTATAGTATGCACTATTCTTGTTTGGCTTTTCTCTCTCAGCATATTTATTCCGAGATTCCAATATCAGTAGTTGTTTTTAATGCTGAATTGTAAGTGTGTGGAAATAACATAAAATTGTTTATCAATTTACCTGTTGATGGCTACTTGGGATGTTTACAGTATGAGATGCTTTTATCATTTACATATAAATCTTTGTGTAGACAAATGTTTCATTTCTTTTAGAATATATGGTAGGTATGTTTAAGCAACTGTCAAGTTGTTTTCCAACAGTTGCATCATATTACCTGACCATCACCTGTGTATAAGAATTCTACTTGCCCCACATCATCACCAACACTTGGTATGGTCAGTCCTTTTAATAATAGACTTTGTAGTAGGTGTGTAATGGTATCTCATTGTGGTTTTTGCAATTTCCTAATGACTAATGATGTTGAACATTTTTTTTCATGAGCTTACTTGTCATCTGTATGTCTTTATTTTGGGTAACTGTGTTTAAAGTTGACCCACTTTTAAATTAGTTTGCTGCCTTTTTATTGAGTTGTAAAGGTTTTTTAAATTTATTATTTGGGTAGTCCTTGGCCAGTTTTTTTATTTTGAAACTACTGTCTCCCAGTGTGAATTGAATTTTAATTTTCTTCACGGTATTCTTTGAAGAGAAAAAGCTTTCAATTTCAATGAAACTCAACTTGTTTTTCCTCTTAATAGCCTATACTTTTTATATCATAAAAAGAAATGTTTGTCAAATCCATCAAGATTTCTCCTACTTTTTCTTCTAAATATTTTAGAATTTTATTTCTTTCATTTAGGCCCATGATTCATTTTAGTTTTTAGTTTTTGGTGTGAGGCAAGAGTTGAGGTTTCATTTTTGGGTGTCTTTTTTTTTTTCTGAGTGGCCTTTGAATTGTTGCAGCATAATTTATTAAAGATTATTCTTTCCCCATTTTATTTCATTAGCAACTTAGCTGAAAATTACTTGATCAGATGTGTGGGTCTATTTCTAGACTCTCTATTTTCTATCATTGATCTATTTGCCTATCTTTTTGCCAGTATTATATACTGTGATGCTTACTATAATTTTATGTCTTTAAAATAGATAGTGTTAATTCTCCAACTTTGTTTTGGTTTTTCAAAGTGGTTTTGGCTATTTCAGATGGTTTGTATTTCCATATGAATTTTAAAATCAGCTTGTCAATTTCTAAAAATATAGCCTCCTGGGATTTTCAATGGGATTGCATTGAATCTGTAAATTAATTTGTGGGAGTATTGACATCTTAACATTGTGTCTTCCAACCATTGCACAGCTCTGTCTATATCTCCATTGAGGTAGAAAGCTTGATAGTTGCACAATAACTGTGCTTTTAGATGACTTTATATTAATCTCAACTATCATATGTTGTTGATTTTTGTTTTTCTTTTTTTCTATTCTATTTTCTTTATTGTTTCTGTTTTTTTCTAAATTGATTTATTCTCCCCCTCATTTTACTTTTTCTAATTTGAAAGTTTAACACACTATACATTTCTTTTGATAGTTGTCTATGAAACTAATTTATAAAATACAGTCTTACCTGGTCCCATAGAATGTGAAGATTAAAACTTTAGAATACCTGGTCCTAATTGTCCTAATAGCTGCCTTCATGTTTTCCCAGAATTTTATCTTTCTTTAAAAAAAATTAACTCCACATATTATTACTTTTTAAACCATGAATTTCAAAAAGAATTTTACCAACATGTCCTCCTTTCTGTTTAACCCCCATTTCTTTCTGCATCTTTACTTTCATTCTTCAGTGTGTTGTCACTGTGGTTTATGGGCACTTATCTATTAGACGAAATTTTACTTTATTTTATTTTATTATTTTTAATCCTCACCCTAGGTTATGTTTTTACTTGTTTTTAGAGAGAGAAAGGAAGGGAAAGAGAGGGAAACATTGATGTGAGAGAAAAACATTGTTTGGTTGCCTGATTGCCTTCCATAGGTACCCCAATCGGGAATCAAGTTTTTAGGTGTATGGGAAGATGCTCCAATTAATTGAGCCCCATCTGAGGCTTGATTTCTTTACTTACAATCAAATCAGGGCTTGGGACTAGACACATATGTCAGTATAGCTAGGCAGTCTGTGATTTGGACATATTATCATACAGATAACCTCTGATGGGATATTGCCTAATTTTGTATGTTATTGCATAAAAGTCTCAGGACTATTTTTTGTCATAGAAAGATCATGATTATAAAGAATCATTTAGGTCATATAGGTCAACCCCAGATAGGCTTTGTCAGAATTCCCTTTATAAGTGGTTGTACAGTGTAAACCACTTTTAATGTCAAGTTACTCAATATTTTTAAAGTTAGCTTTTCTACATTCTTAATGTAAAAAGTGTAGGAGAGCAATTGTCTTTGGAGTCAGACAGTCATGGCTTAATTTATGGTTCTGACATTTACTATGTATATTAACTTGAGCATAATAAAATCCTACTAGGGAATGTCAGTTTCCCTATCAGTAAATATTCTAAATATGTCAGCTTTAGGGGTTTGTTGTTAGGACTAAATTGTGTTTGTACACGGTAGAGAACCTAAAAACAGTTGTTATTATTATAACTATAATTATTACAGTAATGATTTAGAGAGTTTTGATTTTTAGAAAAACCTGCTCTATATTTTTTAATTTTAAAAAGTCTCTTTTAAATAGTTATTACTCTATTATTTTTTATAGTTGAATGTCAATTTAACCACTTAGAACAACCCTTTCTTACATTCTGTGAACTCTTTCCCGCAGGCTTTAAGAAGCTCGATATTCCTCAGAGGTCACTGAGAGATTTAATTGACTAAATCTGTCATGTCTTAAATTTTTAATATTAGAATTGAATTTATAATTCATATGCTACTCAATTCTTAATTAGTATATAAATTTATTCATCTACTCATAGACAAGTTCACCTTCTGGAGGGATATTCCTTTTGATAAGAAATTGTCTTTTCATCTTAGTCTTTTGATGAAATGCCACTTAAGATAGCCTCCCTTTTTATAAAATAAAAAATAAAGATATTCCTTTGTTATCCCAAGAATAATTTACATATTTACATCAGAAATATCTCTGACAACAGAAACTCAAAAAGCATTGGTAAATATTGCCTAGATAAACAATGGGAAATGGAATGTTTTAAAAAGTAATACCAATGTGTTTTGGATAATTCAATTTTGTGTTTACATGAAGTCAGGGGTTACGATTGAAGAATCTTTTGTAGTCACTTTGGGTATGCAGTCTATTGGAACCTACAATCCTACCCCCACCCACTCTCCCTCACTCCTGTCTTGTTCTTATTTCCTTACTTAGCTCAAATTCCATGGCTAAATATTGAAACTAGTCCTCTGTGTGTTCCTTATATTCCATGTTTGTTCCTCTTTTTGCCCTGCTTTTAAAATGTATTTTCCTGGACCTCAAATGTCATTACTAGTATATCTCACTCTCTGTTTCATGACTGCACCCTCAAAGAGGAAGTTATCTGAGGAAAAATACCAAGCCCTATTTTCTTTCATATTCAAATTCAAGGCAGATAATATAGCAAGTTCATAATAATGCTTCCTGGCATTGTATTTCCCTAATCATTTTACCCTTCTGTTCCTCTGGATTATTTTTCCAAATCCAACACTCTGCCTCATATTCTTTCCTGGTGGATAAACTTACCACCTCTTTTATTGGGAATATAAGACCATCAAAAGATAATTTCCATAAATTCCGCTTTCACATTTCCCACTTTTAGCCCCTGTCTATCCCTTTGTTACTGGAAGTGAACTGTCCCTGCTCCTCAGGTAGGTGCCTTCACTCATCCATCAGATCCAATATCCTCTTGGCCACTCAAGGACATTGCTCCAGCAATGTATCCTCTCTCTCCTGCATCATGATTATTTTTCTATTTTACTGGCTATTTCCATCAATGCACAAACATACATGCTATTTTCCCCTCTTGAAAAATATGTATTATATAATTTTACCCAGCTTTCCTTTACAATAGAATTCTATAAAAGGGCAGGTCATATGTATATATTCCTTCCTTCCAACTCCTCTCCTCCCAGCAGAATGTTGACTCGGCCTCTTCTCCAAAGCTATGCTTTCCAATGTCACCTGTGATTTCTTTTTTGTTGTAGCCAATAGGTATCTGTACTATTAAGGAATTATAGTCTTACTTCTTTACCTAATTGTTTTTCTTTATCTAAATGCATGTTAACCAGATGTAGAAATAGTGGATATCCCAATCTTACTCTTGACTTTCGTGGGAAAGTTCTTAGTATTTCCTTATTTAAAGGCTAAAGCTTTTCTAAAAACTTGAGTCATTTTACAATTGTAGTTGTGCTTTGTCAAATGCCCTTTTTTTGCTTCTATAAAGATAATTATGTAATTTTTCTGTAGCTCTATACTGTAATGGAGTATATGTATTGTTTCCTTGCATTCTAGGAATAAACATTGTTTTAAAATATCACATTGGCCGAACCGGTTTGGCTCAGTGGATAGAGCGTCAGCCTGCGGACTCAAGGGTCCCAGGTTCGATTCCCGTCAAGGGCACGTACCTTGGTTGCAGGCACATCCCCAGTAGGGGGGCGTGCAGGAGGCAGCTGATCGATGTTTCTCTCTCATCGATGTTTCTAACTCTCTGTCGTTCTTCCTTCTTCTCTGTAAAAAATCAATAAAATATATTTTAAAATATCACATTGAATTTTTCTAATATGTCCATTAATATTTTATTGATATCTATGTCTATCTATATCTATCTATATCTATCTATATCTATCTATATCTATCTATATCTATTTATATCTATCTATCTATCTATATATATATATAATGCCAGGGAGACAAAATGGTGGCGGAATAGACAGACATGTCCTGAGCCTTGTTCTGGAGGAGATAGAATGAGCAACTAAATCAAATAACATCCACCCTGAGTTGGTAAAGTAGACACAGCTGGTGAGACAATTCACAGCCGGGAAGGGCAGAGAGCACCTGGAGAGCAGCAAAATCAGGGATCTGAGCTGGAGAGAGCTGCAAGACCTCCGAGCCCAGAGGGTCAGAGGGAAACTGCACAGCACCAAGGCCGCGTCCCTTGGGACAGGCATGATGCCTGTAGATGGGTCTGCAGGACTGCTGGGGGCAGGGGATTCTAGATCTGGGTCCACATTCTTAAAAGACTGAGTCCAGAGGAGGCATTCTGGACGGCTGCCCAGGCTGCACCGTGCTGGGAGGAGAGAGGGGCTCACAGTGGCACAGCTCTTTCCCCTCTTTTGGTCTTTGCTTTTGTTCACTGAACATAGTTCATAACTTTCAAATACAGACACTCATCTATGGCTGAGGTGCAGGTGGAGGTATGGATTTATGGAATCTGGGGAGAGGCTGGGGAAATGAGAGGGTCCAGGAGAGGTGGCCATGAGTCTGGCACTGAGTCATACCTGTCATGTGGGACCTGGGTGGCATTTTCTCTTGAAGAGATAGCCCCACCCTGCAGTCTCCAGGCAACCAATACAGCCACACCCAGACTACACCCTGAGTGGCACAAAGGATACAAAAAATAAAAAATAAAATCTGAATAGCCCCTGAGAATCCACAGGGACTGGCCTAAAGAGAGGCCTTCAGTCCCAGCAACAGGAAACTGAGAAGCTGCAGACAGTACAGAAGAGTGGGATCTTAAACCGGCCAGAAGAACGACATTTCACTTTTTAATTTTTATTTTTATTTTATTTTACTATTCTTTGGTTATCTATTTTTTCTTTTTTCTTTATTTTCCTTTATTCATTTGTTTCTTTATTTTCTATTTTTCGGCATTATTTTTCATCATTCTATTTTATTTTATTTTTTATCCTATTTTTTAAATCAATTTTAAAAATTTTTTATTGCTATTATTTTTTTCTTCTCTTTCTCTTTCTTCTTATCCACTCATCCTCTTTCTACTTCCTCTATACTTAACTGAGGTCCTCCCCATATTCATCTGATTCTTAACCTTACTTTTTGTACATAAGAATCTGCCCCCACCCTATTTATTGCCATCTCCTCCTCCCGACAGGCCCAGCCCTCATCCACTCTGATTGGGGCCAGGCTAGCTGGACCCCACCCATTTATGAATTTGTGCACTGGGCCTCTAGTTTATTGAACCCAGATGCTTGTAATATGTTATTCTTATATTCCAAAGTACCCATCAAAATTTTCATTGTTTTCAAATGGAAGGTTATTTCATATGACCTAGCTGACCATTGCTAGAAGCAAATGTACTCTTATCCATATATTTTTTTTATTTTTATATATTTTTAAGTTAAATTAGTTAAGGTATAAGTCACATGTAGTAAAGTACACAAATCTTAAGTGTGCCGCTTGGATAATGTTTATATATGTGAACACAACTGTAATCAGAATCAACATTTCCATCTCCAAAGGGCTCACTTGCTCATATCCCTTTTGCACTCATAGGATTTTAATACTATTATGTTATAAAGCACTTTAGAACTTATAACTTAATTAAGCATCTCACGAATAAAAGGAAAAATTAATATGACACAAATACTCTTTGTGACTAACCTAGCTGCTAAAAATATAGGTTATTAATCTTTACCCATTATATTTAATAGTATTTCTTATATCTATTTGTCTATTTATAAATGTATGTTGTGTTTGATATAGTTGGAAACACATAATGTGAGATCTGCAATTGGTCATTTAGATCAGTATATTCATACAGTCCATTCTCCACATTTTACAGATGAAGCAGCTAACACTCGGTGTGTCTTGTGCAAGTTGATAGGGTTAGACAGTTAAAAAAACAGAGCAGAAACAGATCTCCTGTTTCTGATGTAAGCTTGTTCCATTTCACTATATTAATATTTTTCTAACTCTGACAGCTAATAGAAGGTGATCAATTAATTAATTATTCAATTAATTACTTTGGGCAACATATATATGTCCTAGGACTGTGCACCATTCTGTGTATGCCATATAATTTAATTCTTAGCGGTGAAAAAGTAGGTGCTACTGTAATTTTTATTTTTACAAAAGAAACAATTTCAGAAAACTTAATTAACTAGATCAAGTTCACTATAATTGCCAAATGAACTGTTCACAATAAAAAAAATTGGACATGTGGGATAAATGGTGATGGAAAAAATAAAGGAGGGAAAAGAAATTGGACAAATGAATTGATATGAGTATTCTACATGTATATTTCAAATTGCTATCAGGGAGAATCAGAAAAGTGATTTTTCTCCTTCTATTAACTCTCTCTGCCTCAGAGTAGCCTCCTGCCTTTCAGATTTTGAGTTCCAGTTTCTGCAAGCTGGTTGAGATAGTAAGTGGGAAACAGGGATTTTTTAATTAAGGGGACTTACCATATATGCTGTTTTCACTATGTCTGTAGGTTACTGTGGTTTAGAATTTTTAGGGCATTTGTAGTTTTTAAAGTACCTCTTAAAATATTCTAATTTCCTCAGCATATCTCTCCATATTCTCTTGTAATCACTGACAAGGACTGTTTTGGCAAGAATATTGAGTATCTGGCATTTTTATCTTTTGAGGATTTTATTTAAAGGTTTCATTTTCTCCTCATTTCTGCAAATTGAGAATGTAGTTAATGTATTTTCTACTATTGTACTCATGTAGAAAATATCCATTATAATGCAACATTTTGAATATCTTTTGCATTAATAAGATTTTTGCTGATAATCTTTGGTACTCAGGTGTTAACTATTGAAGAAAAAAAGGCATTCATTTTTTCCTGAGTAATTTTCTTTTCACTAAGTGGAGTCTTTTTGATTCTGTATGTATTTACAAACAGTTCTTTCATGAATTTTTAACTAGCACATTTCATATGGCCTTATATTTTTTTTTGAGAAACTGTTAGATAAACACGAAGTATAGCAAAAAGAGACAAGCCTGACAGGGTTTTGAGATTTGAAGTAGGGTAAAACCAAGGAAAGGGGGAAAGAAGAAAGGTAAATATGATAAAAGATAAAATAGAAGAAAATTCTGGAGACAAATTTGGGAATAAACTAGATGACAAGGGACATCAACTTCCGGCTTGTTATAGGCATAGGTTACAATGAAACAAGCATGGACAGAGAGCAATATGATCCATTTGGTCAAGGATAGATTTAGATAAAGGCATCTAGAGTCCTGTATATATGTATACAGAAAAGATGCTTTAAGGTACTTAGGTTTTCATTCTTAGAACCAAAGAACTCCTTGGTTGACTCTATCCTATCTAATAAAAGAGTAATATGCAAATTAATTGTCACTCTGTCACCTGTCACTCTGTCACAAAGATGGCGGTGCCCAGTCCGCTCAGTCCCGCTGCTGAAGTGTCCGGGCCTGTCACCTGGCCGGGGGCTGTGGGGGCAAGCAGTGAGGCACGATCCGCCCACTCCAGCGGCCAATCCAGCTTCGCCGCTCCGTCGCCACTGGGCTGTCCCGAGGCAGTGGACAGGGGAGCAGAGCTGAGGCAGCAGAGACGGGAGGGAGTGAGGCAGCAGAGAAGGGCTGGCTTCGCTCCCTTCTCTGCTTCACTCCAGCCGCAGGAAGCCCTATTCTTCAGGAATCTTCCTGCAACGGGCCTATAGTACCTGAATAAAGCTCTGATTTAAATTAAAATTCTCTAGCCCTTGGTATGAGAGAAGAATATCTTTAGGTACAACATGAAATAACATGAATGAGTCTCTATTTATTCTCAAGGGGACTTCAAAAGCTGTATTATAACATTTGTCATGAGATAGATGACATGATATTATGAGATGGATGGAAGATTCTGGAGTCTCGTTCATGCCTTAGTGAGATTTAGCCTTAAAAAAGGAAACAGAAGAGACAATGGGGAGAAAGGAGAAGAGTACCTTCTGTTTGACATGTTTTTGTTTCCCACCCCCTGTAAATTCATTGTGTGTTTCCTCCTCTTCCTCTCCCTTTTTAAAAAGTGGTAAAATATACAAAATGTGTCAAATACACACATAACATAAAATTTACCATCTTAAACATTTTAAGTGTTTAAGTAGTCCAATGAATTAAATAATTCACATTGTTGTGCAACCATCACCACCATCCAACCCATAACTCTTAATTTAATAGAATTGAAACTCTATGCCCATTAAACAATAAATCCCAAATTTGTTCTCCCCTCTACCCTGGCAACTACCATTATACTTTGTCTTTCTGATTTTGACTGCTCTCTCTACATCATATAAGTGGAATTATACAGCATTTGCCTTTTTGTAACTGGCTTATTTTGCTTAGCATAATGTTTACAAGGCTCATCCATGTTGTAGCATATCGCAAAATTTTCTACTGTTTTAAGGATGAATACTATTCCATTTTAGGTATAAACCACCCTTTGCTTATCCATTTATCCATTGATAGACCTTTAAGTTGCTTCCACATTTAACTATTGGGAATAATGCTGCTATGAGCCTGGGTTTACACGTTATCATTTTAAAACCCTGCTTTCAATTCTTTTGGGTACATACTCAGGAAGTGGAATTGCTGTATCACATGGTAATTCTATTTATAATTTTTTGAGAAACCACCATACTGTTTTCCGTAGCAGCTATACCATTTTTCATCCCCATAAAACATGCATAAAGCTTCCAGTTATTACACATTATTACCAGCACTTGTCTGTTCTTTGGTAGTGGCCATTCCAATGGCTATGAGGTGACATTGCATTGTGTGATGGTTTGCATTTCTCTTACTATTAGTGATGTTGAGCATTTTTTTCTGTGCTTATTGGCTATTCATATGTTTTCTTTTGACAAAGTTTATTCAGGTCCTTTACCTATTTTAATATTTTAAAATTTATTTTAGAGAGAGGAGGGTGGGGCGAGAGAAAGGAACATTGAGGTGAGAAACATGAATAGGTTGCCTGCATGCCCTGACCTGGGATCGAACCCACCATGTTTTGGTGTACAGGATGATGCTCCAACCAACTGAGCTACACTGGTGGGGGTGGTCTTTTGACTATTTTAAAATCAGGTTGTTTTTGGTTATTGAGTTTTAGGAACCCTATATAGTTATTCTGAATATTAATCTATTATCAGATATATAATTTGCAAGTCTTTTTTTGTGTGCTGCTCCTTTACTCCATTAACAGTGTTTGTTGCACATTTTTTTTTTAATTTTCATGAAATTTAGTTTTTCTGTGTTTTTTTTTGTTACCTTTGCCTTTGGTGTCATGTCTAAGAAATCATTATCATATCTGATGTTGTGAAGCTTTTGTCCCATGTTTTAAGAGTTTTATTATTTTAGATCTTATGTTTAGGTTTTTTATCTAGATTGAGTTATTTTTTTGTATAAGGGTCCAACTTCATTCTTTTGCATGTGGATATCCAATTTTCATAACACTTTGTTTAAAATCCTGCCCTTTCACTATGGAATGATCTTGGCACCTTTGTCAAAATCATTTGACCATATATGTGAGGATTTATTCCTGGGCTTTCTATTCTGTTCCATTGGTCTGTATGTCTTTTTTAAATGCCAATTCCACACTATTTTATCAATTGTACTGGTTAATAATGCAGATTTTTTCAATAGATGGAGTTACACATATGTTGATATATATGTGATTTGATATGTATGCTATATTGTTGTATTGACAACAAACTTCAAAACTTCATATGTCAAAGAAGGTGTTAACATCATAGATATTTTTACACTTAAAAATGTCAAATTTTGTGCCAAAAAAAAGAGTATTTGTGGGAAGTTTTAAATCATTACTTTATTTTGAAGAAAAGTGCTGCTGAAAGTTATTGTATACTTTGGGAAGCTTATGGTGAACATGCTCCATCTCAAGGTACTGTGAATGCTGGTTTAAACGCTTTAAAAGTGATGATTTTGATGTGAAAGACAAAGAACGTCCAGGTCAACTGAAAAAGTTTGAAGACCAACAATTACAAGCATTATTGGATGAAGATGTGTGTCAAACTCAAAAACAACTTGCAGAAAGATTAAATGTTGCTCAGCAAACAATTCCCGATCATTTACAAGCAATGGGAAAGATTTTAAAGGAAAGAAAATGGGTGCCACATCAACTGAACGCAAGACAAATGGAAAACCGAAAAGTCATCAGTAAAATGTTGCTTCAATGGCACAAAAGAAAGTCTTTTTTGCATTGAATTGTGACTGGCCATGAAAAGTGGATTTATTTTGAGAATCCCAAATGCACAAAATCATAGGTTGATCCAGGTCAACCATCAACATTGATTAAAAGGCCAAACTGCTTCAGAAAGAAGACAATGCTCTGCATTTGGTGGGATCAGGAAGGTGTGGTGTATTATGAGTTTCTAAACCTAGGTGAAACAGTTAATACTGATCGCTACCAACAACAGATAATCAATTTGAACCATGCTTTCATTGTAAAATGACCAGAATGGGCCAGAAGACACAGCAAAGTAATTTTGCTTTATGATAACACACCATCACACAATTCAAAACCAGTTAAAAGATCTTGCCAGGGAAGTATTAACCCAACCACTTTATTCACCAGCCCTTGCCTATTCAGATTATCACTTGTTCCGATAGATGGCACACGCACTTTCTGAGCAGCACTTAAAAACATACGAAGTGGAAAATTGGGTCTCTGAATGATTTGCCTCAAAACAAGAGAAGTTCTATTGGGACAGTATCCACAAATTACCTGAAAGATGGGGGAAATGTGTAGCTAGTGATGCACATTACTTTGAATAAAGCACTTTTGATGTTTCTCTTGAAATTATTGTGTTTTCTTGGATTACAAAATCTGCATTATTAACCGGTACACCTGGTAAATTTGTACTAAAATTTGAAATCAGGAATTGTTATTCCTCCAGTTTTATTCTGCATTTTCAATATTGTTTTGACTATTCAGTGTTCCTTGAGATTCCATATATATTTTAGGATGGATTTTTTTATTCTGCAAAATAATAATAATAATGCCATTGGAATTCTGATAGGGATTATATGGAATCTGTAGATCACTTTGGGTAGTATTGACATTTTAACAATATTATGTATGATATTGTAAATAAAAGTATTTATGTAATTTCTTTTTTAGATTTTAATTTTTGTGTATAATAATGTGACTGATTTTTGAATGTTGATTTTGTATCCTACTTTACTGAATTCATTTATAGTTATAGTACTTTTTTGTGGAATCTTAAGGGTTTTCTACATACAAGATATTATGTGCTAACAGAGATAATTGTACTTCTTTCTTTCTAACTTGAATGCCTTTTATTTATTTTTCTTGCCTAATTGCTCTGGCTAGAACTGGCAGTACTATGTTGAACAGAAGTGGTCAAAGCAGGCATCTTCATCTTGTTCCTCATCTGAGAGCAAAATCTTTGTCTTTCACCATTGAGTATGGTGTCTGCTGTGGGTTTCTCATATATGGTTTTTATGGCGTTGCCATGGTTTTCTGCTATCCCTAGTCAGTTGAGTGGTTTGTTTGTTGGGTTGTTTTATCATGAAAGGGTATGGAATTTTGCCAAATGGCTTTTTCTCTCAGTGTTTGTCTAATAGTGTCCTTTTGAAACCACCATTTTGGAAGAATATTTCCTCTAGTTTTAGAATTCAAGTTGGCAGTTATTTGCTTTCAACACTTTAATAATATCATTTCATTGTCTCTGTCTTTGATCATTTCTTTTTTCAGTTTGACTATCAAACTTATTGGTGCCTTTTTTAAGGTATCTTGTTTTATTGATGTTTTTTAAGCTAATAGAAGAGGTATAGAAATATAAAAGAATAGTAAGTTCAAGAAAGAGGCCAACATACCAAAGGAACAGAGAATAGGGTTGAAGTGAGAAGAAAAGTGGCAGAGAGGAATGTGGAGAGGTAGGCAGGCACTACAGCATGCACATGGTAAGGAGCCTGAGTTTTATTTAAGTTCATTGATGGGAATAATATGACCAAAAGTATATTTCAAGAATATCATACTTGTTGTTGCATCGAGAATGGGGAGGGGAATGCAAGACAGCAAGGGGGAAAACAATTTAAGAATCTGAGAAATGTGTTGCTCTGATTTCAGAGAGTGTCAATGGAGACAGAAATGTGGAAAAATTGGAGTATGTTTTGATATTAGAATTGACAGACCTTAGTAAAGTATTTAGATGTGGGGGTGTGAGAAAAAGATGGATCACGTTTGGCTTCTGGGATCTGACTTGAACAATCAGTGGATGTGGATGATGTTGTAATCTACTGGGATATGGAAGATTGGAGGAAGCAGGGTTACGGGCAAGGTGAAGATCATTGGTTCCCTCTGTAACATATTAAGGTTTACATGATTCTTCAGAAGTCAAGTGGAGATTAATCTTGTGCAAATCAAGAGCAGAAATCAAGGGCAGAGTGAAAACTAACTTAAAATATAGCATACCCATTGCTATGCCTAGTGCAGTGGTCGGCAAACTGCGGCTCGTGAGCCACATGCGGCTCTTTGGCCCCTTGAGTGTGGCTCTTCCACAAAATACTGACTTCTGCGCATGGGCCACGAAGTTTTGATCGCACTGTATGTGCTCGCCCGCACGTGGTATTTTGTGGAAGAGCCACACTCAAGTGCCAAAGAGCCGCATGTGGCTCGCGAGCCACAGTTTGCCGACCACTGGCCTAGTGGAAGAAAGAGAAATAATATTCTTTCTTACTCATTGGGGAGCTGCTTACCATTTTTTAAATGTTGCACAAATAAAGTCTTTTTAAAGAATATTTTACAAGTGAAATAGTGAAGAAGATTAAGAGGTGCAAACTTCCAGTTATAAAATAAGTCATGGGGTTGTAAATTACAGCATAGGGAAGATAGTCAATAATATTGTATTGACTTTATATGGCAATAGGTGGCAACTAGATTTATCATGGTGATCATTTCATTATGTATAAAAATATCAAATCGCTATGTTTCACCTAAAACTAATATAATATTTATATATATGATTCAATAAAAAAGGGAATTTTTGTTTAACTTTTTCAATTTGGGGGTACTGAGTTGGCATTAAAGATTCAGCAAGTATTACTAGGAAAGTTAAAAATCTGAAGACTTTTAAACCATAGATTATTAGTTTTCTTTTCTCCAGATATTGATATAAGTGAATGAGTACACATTTTTTTTTTTTTTTTTTGCGGTAGAAGAATAATTTTTAGTGGCAGGAGAGAAAATTTACATTTGAGAGACTCGTATTATTTAGGAAGGTTTATTAAATTTATGAATAATTTAAAATGTTTATGAAAATTATCGATCTAATGTTATGAGGGGAAAAACATTTACATTGTATGTATTTGGTGGAAAAATAGCCATAAGTATGATCATGTGAAAAGGACATTAGTTAGCCCAACTAGCTATGCCCACGTGGGTAATCCACTCATAAGATTTCAGTGATGACGACTCAATAAATTCAACACCTGCTTTGTGATAGATTGGTTTTTATCACTTAGCTATTTGACAGACTTCATTCAATAATTCTTTTTCAGTAGAGATTTAGTATAGGCCTATAGTTTGGTTACTTCCTTATTTGTCTTTAAAATATTATAATATATTAAAATATAGAGTTTTAAACATTGTTTCGGATATGGAAGTCATTCATAGTGATTCTTTCCTGTAGTAAGTTTTACGTGGTTGATGTTTTTATGAGTCAGAGGACAGAGTCCATTATCTCTTTAAATGTGATTCCTGGTTTATTTATAGCCATGACAAGTTATATGCTTCAGTTAGGATTTAAGACCACATAGCATTTGCCATTGAACAGCAGAAGGAGAGATATATAGACAAAATTGCATACTGGTGTTGTCAGTGAAAGGTAATAAATTGATTAACATTTCTCATGCGGCTCTGTTTTATAGGTCCTGTATTAATAAAAGTCAAATAATTTATTGGTAAAATCAAAATAGTTTCTTATAAAATAATTTGCAGTATGTTAAGTAACACTCTGTAGAAGTACCCTCGGTTCTGGGACACAGCCTAGGATAGGATTGTTTTCCAATAAAGATTTCAATTCCAACACACTGAGCTGTGCTTAAATACGTTCCTAGCCCTTTCCAAGCTGTGCAAAACTGAGAGGTAATTAACTCCTCTTAGGGTAAAACAAGGATAGCAAATTCTCCCCAGATTGTTATATTAGAAGCAAAATATGTAATGTATCAGGCACTAAAGTAGGCATATCCAATAAAAACATCTAATGTGTTCTCAAATGGATATTTTGGAATGAAGTTAATACTTAGAATTTATTTTTATTAAGCATTTTATTTTCTGAGTAACAAAATCATTCAGTAAATATTGAATTTCAGGATGGGCTTGCCACTATGCTACATAGGAGTTAGGGCAAACAAAAGTTATTTGAATAATCTCTTTAAAAATGCTTCTTCAATTATTAATAAATGTATTAGTTTATCCCATAGGACCAGTTCTGCTTACCAAAAGTGGCTCACTAGGCACTCATATTCCATTCTATATTTGTATCTTTGCAAAAGTACAATTGTTAATTCCATGCACAAATCACTTCAAATCACTTGTGGAAATACTATTTTTCTTATAAAATACTAGAGGCTTGGTGCACGAAATTCATGCACTAAGGGAGGGGGGTGGTCCCTCAGCCCAGCCTGCCCCCTCTCACAATCCAGGAGCCCTCAGGGGATGTCCTACTGATGGCTTAGGCCCGCTCCCTCTGTGGGAAGCAACCGGGATGATCAGGGGAAGGCGCCACCCCATCACCCCATTGCTGCTGCCACTGCCAGCCGCCACAGCCGCCAAGATGTTTTCATCAACACGGACTCCAGTCCCTTCATCACAAAAAAATGACTACTTTATTTAGGAATTTTCAAGATGTCTCTTTCATAGGATATGACATTTCTTTCTTTTTTTTAATCCTCACATGAGGATATTTTCCCATTGATTTTTAGAAAGCGTGGAAGAGAGAGGGAAAGACAGAGAGAAACATCAATGTGAAAGGCGCACTTCGATTGGTTGCCTCCTGCATGAGCCCTGACCTGGGCCCTGGCCAGGGAGGAGCCTGCAACCTAGGTACATGCCCTTGACCAGAATCAAACCCAGCCTCCTGCGGGTTTTTCTCCACTCTGGCCCCAGCAGACCAGCACCGTGGCTGTGGGGCTGGGGCTGGGGATAGGCCCCCCTGAGGGTTGTTCTCTCTAGCTCCAGGGCCAGGCTCGAGCCGCCCTGTCTGTTGTTCTCTCAGGCTCTGGGCCCCCACCAGGCCCCTCCTCCTGAGCTGATCGTGACCATTAGGGCATTCCAGCCTAATTTGCATATTATCTCTCTCTCTCTCTCTCTCTCTCTCTCTCTATATATATATATATATTATCAAAATAAATAGCCTGTAGGAATATTGAGCCTGTAAATATCATCTATTATGAGTGTTCTTTGTGTAAATAAAGAATGAAATGTGTTAACATAAATAACCCCTTACTACTATAACTCATTTTAAGGATGAATAAGTCTTTGCACATAAGACTACTTCATGATTGATAATCAGAACTCATCTACAGTCCTTTCAGAGAAAACAAAGCTATGACACTGAAATACTGGATTGATTTAAATGAAATCTTAAATTCATTATTATACTATGTTAATAATGAGATAAATTCTTGTGTGATTTTCTTCTTTATGGACACATTGTAATCAAGTCAAAAGGACTATTTGTAGAAGGGATGTCCCATATTGATATGCCGGGGTCTTTCTCAGCATCTACTAGGGTTCAGGAATATGGAAAAGGGGCTGTGCATAAATGAACGGAGAGGCTAGAGAAGAAATATGAATTTGGAAGGCATGGAGGGGAAGCCAGATGGAACTTAATTCTAGTGATTAAGCTCTCCGAATGTCTGGACCCCTAGCTTTTTATTAACGCATTTTGCCCTAAAGCAACGCAGATATACATATCAAAGGTAAGGTTTGGTAAATAGTAAAATATTATCAGGTTGGGGGAATTGCCTTCAGCTGTCTGGCAGCAGGCAATAATATGCAGATCTTCAGCCCTGCTGAAGCCCCAAGTTCCATCAACCTTTTGATGAACTTCTTACATTTATGACCTGTTGGAATTAGCCTACAGCATTAATATATCTTTAATGATGGTTACTATTTAATCTCAATTTAGGAATGTGTCTTAGAAGACCAACATAATTGAACTGCAAAATGCCCAAGGACAGAGCATAATGAGACTTTCTTAGGAAGTGTGCTACAGTGTTTTGAAGTGGTCAGCCCGAGCAGGAAACACTGGTTATTTTTTGTAATGTAGGAGGAATTATCGATTTTCCAGCATGTGCAGGACTTTTGGAAATGTCAGTTATGATCTCACATCAAATGCGACTAGTTTATCTCCTGCATTGTCAAGATGACACTCAGGGATGATTTTTTAGGTTACTTATCTCTTCCTGACTGGCTTATATCTATCCTTTCCTGCTTTGAGACATGTGTTAGATGTACCATGTATTTAATTTACTGGAATGGTTTCTTTATATTTTAAAGGGTCCATATGTCCGGACCCCTAAATTAAGAATTTAGTTAAATATTACTGATGTTATAGCCCCCTTACTACATGATGACTTTAGAAATTTAAATTGTATTGATTGGTGTTCTTTTGAGTAAACTTAAGATGGACTACAAGTTTAATATTAAAAAATATAATGATGGCCCTAGCTGGTTTTGCTCAGTGGATAGAACATCAGCTTGCAGACTGAAGGGTCCCAGGTTTGATTCCAGTCAAGGGCACATGCCTGGGTTGTAGGCTCAATCCCCAGTGTGGGGTGTGCAGGAGGCAGCTGATCAATGACTCTCTCATCATTGATGTTTCTCTCTCTCTCTTTCCCTTCCTCTCTGAAATCAATAAAAATATTATATATATATATGTACATAAATGATGATGAATGTAAATGAAATTAAAGTACATTATTTAAATTAAAATTGAGATGGGTTGGATATTGTTTTGTATAAATACAGATTAGAATAGACCAAAATTTGACAAAATTTCCAAGTGATTTCTAGTTGACTCTATGATTTTATGCTTGAGTATTTCCCATGACTCTGCATAGAACTGTGCCAGGTAAATAGTAATGTAAATATCATTATTAAAAGCATATTACTTACCAGATATGCACTCAGTGCCTTGCACGTGACATTTTATTTTGAAGTTGCTCCAGCAACTATTTCTATTGAACTTCATAATCACAGTGTTTGGGGCCTGAGGTCTATATGTTCTTTCTCAAGTTCTTAATTTCCTTTAGTGAGAAAAACCTTGCCCAGAATTAGCTTCAAGTTTTGACTTTCTTATTGGAAAGTTTTGTTTTTCTTGCTATTATAGATCACCACAGATGATTTTTACTCCCTGTATATTAGTTGCTGATAGTTCTTTAGTCATTTCAGATGGAAGAGTACTTGATAAGCCAATTCTTGATTGGCTCTCATACTTCAATGTGCCTGAGTCACCTGGTGGGCTTGTTTGAACACGTAGGTAAATGAGGGAGGGTTATGACATCCTTTAGCATTGTGAGTTTTTTGTAACATAAAGTTATAATTATGCATAATTTAAAACAAATAGGGACTTAACTGTTAACAAGCATTCTATATGTATTAGCTCATCTATTCCTCATTATAACATGGAGCAAATATGAGTACATATGAGGAAAGTAGGGCATAGAGAGACTCAAGAACTTGTCCAAAATCACACTTATGATGGAGTCAGGAATCAAACTCAGGCAGTCTGACTCCAGAAACCATGTTCTGAACTGAACCACTATGCTATGCTACATCCCTACATGTGATCATAGGAATTATCACAGCATATGAGAACTCTTATGCTTCTTCATATCTGTTGTTAGCACAATGATTGGCAAAGAGTGGATCCTGTCTGAACCTCCTCCTTGTGAATGGAACATTGGTATAACATATTCTATTAAATTCACATGCCAGGGGTCACTAGATACAAGTCTCCAGGCCCTTTCTGTTCTTTATGGGGAAAGATCCAATTTTTAATCATCTGCTAGTCATCTAGAGTTGCCACATCAAAGGTTTTCAGATTTATGACTCTCTGAAAACCAGCAGCTGTGAAGCAGCATTAATTAAAAAGCTGACCTTGAAGAAACTGTGTACTATGTGGTGTAACTCTTGGTCTGTTTCTGCTTTCTTGAGACAGTGCCTAAAAAATGGTTGCTGAGTTTTAAATAATAAATAGATAGGGTTTACTGAGTTAATTTAACAGATATTTTGACATTCACATTAATATAAGATGTATAGAATATATGCTAGACTGATTTCTTTATATTCAACTCTAAAATTCTTTGAAAAATATTAAGAAGAGTAATGAATTAAAAAAATGGGTGTTTTTTTGTTCTTGAAAAAAGTATAAATTGGAATAAAATTTGGATTTTTTATGAAATTCATGGATGAATAATAGTAAAGAAAAACTTCTTCCTTTTATTACTAAGGTTTATAAAACACTCTGAGTATCTTAAGAAGGAACAGGGAAATAAATACTAATATGTGGACAAAACTTAAGAAAAATCTTTGGATATTTAAAAGACAGAAGAATAATGTAGGCAATATTACCTAATTTCTATATATTCTCAAATAGCTTAATGAATAAAATATTAAATATATGAAATACAAAAAAGAAAATACATGTGATTAACTTAATTCTGGGGGATGAGAATGAAGGTACAATCTATACTAATAAAAGGGTAATAGGCTAATTAGACCGGATAGACTGGACATCCTTCCTGACAAAGCCAGGGGTGTGGCCAGCCTGCAAACCACCCATGGCCCCTTGCCCAAGCCTGTCCCGCCTCCAGCGGGGGCCCCCCACCTCTATTCGTGGTCCCGTTCAGGACAGGCCAGCCAGCCCCAACCCGTGCACCAGGCCTCTATCCTATATAATAAAAGGGTAATATGCAAATTGACCCTAATGGCAGAGCAACGAGAACGACCAGAACAACCACTGGACCAGTCACTCTGAGGTGCACTGACCACCTCTTGGTCCCTTTCCCCAGCTGGCAGGCTCTGATCGCCTGATGGCCACCTGCGGTGGAAGTGGGGCCAGCGAGCAGGTGGGAACAGCTGACCTCTCAGTCCCTTCCCCCAGCCGTCAGGCACCGATCACCCGATGGCAAATGGGGAACCAGGGGTGGGTGGCAGTGGGTGGCAGTGGGGGGAAGCTGGGAAAGATAGCCCTGATTGCAGGCCAGGCCTAGGAACCATACCCATGCACTAATTTTTTGCGCCGGGCCTCTAGTATTTAAATAATGTGGAAAATCTTTATGTTTTTAATATTTAGTTACTGCCCATTTAAATGTAATGATTTGTTCTCCTGTTTCTCTTTCCTAAACTGGGATGACACGGAAATGTAATGAGCAATGATTTATTTTGAAGGCTTAAAGAAAATGTGAGACAGCTGTGATTAAAAATTATGAGGAACAAGACAGGGAATGCCCACTCTCACCACTCCTGTTTGACATAGTACTGGAAGTATTAGCCATTGAAATTAGACAAGAAGAAGAAATAAAAGGCATCCAAATTGGGAAAGAAGAAGTAAAACTGTCCTTATTCGCAGATGACATGATATTGTACATAAAAAACCCTAAAGACTTCATCAAAAAACTATTAGACTTGATAAATGAATTCGGCAATGTAGCAGGATACAAAATTAACTCTAAGAAATCTATGGCATTTCTATACACCAATAGTGAACTTACAGAAAGAGAGACTAAAAAAGAAATCCCATTTACCATCACACCAAAAAAATTAAGATACCTAGGAATAAACTTAACTAAAGAGGTAAAAGACCTCTACTCAGAAAACCACAGGACATTGAAAAAGAGATAGAGGAAGACATAAACAGATGGAAGAACATACTGTGTTCATGGATTGGTAGAATCAACATCATTAAAATGTCCTTACTACCCAAAGCAATCTATAAATTCAACGCACTTCCCATTAAAATACCAATGGCATATTTCACAGATCTAGAACAAAATCTCCAAAAATTCATCTGGAATAAAAAAAGACCCCGAATAGCTGCAGCAATCCTGAGAAAGAAGAACAAAATAGGAGGAATCTTAATACCAGATATCAAGCTGTATTACAAAGCCACTGTTCTCAAAACAGCCTAATACTGGCACAAGAACAGACATATAGATCAATGGAATAGAATAGAGAACCCAGAAATCGACCCGAACCAATATGCTCAATTAATATTTGACAAAGGAGGCAAGAACATAAAATGGAGTCAAGACAATCTCTTCAATAAATGGTGTTGGGAAAATTGGACAGATACATGCAAGAAAATGAAACTAGACCACCAACTTACACCATACACAAAAATAAACTCAAAATGGATAAAGGACTTAAATGTAAGATGGGAAACCATAAAAATACTAGAGGAATCCAAAGGCCACAAAATCTCAGACATATGCCGAACCAATTTCTTCACTGATACTGCTCCTAGGGCAGTGATGGAGAACCTTTTGAGCTTGGCGTGTCAGCATTTTGAAAAACCCTAACTTAACTCTGGTGCCATGTCACATATAGAAATTTTTTGATATTTGCAACCATAGTAAAACAAAGATTTATATTTTTGATATTTATTTTATCTATTTAAATTACATTTAACAAAGAAAATCAACCAAAAAATGAGTTTGCATGTTACCTCTGACACGCGTGTCATAGGTTTGCCATCACTGTCCTAAGGCATTGGAAACTAAAAAGAGAATAAACAAATGGGACTACATCAAAATAAAAAGCTTCTGCACAGCAAAAGAAACCATCAATAAAACAACAAGAAAGCCCACTGCATGGGAGAACATATTTGCCAATGTTATCACCAATAAGGGTTTAATCTCCAACATTTATAGGGAATTCATACAACTTAACAAAAGGAAGATAAACAATCCAATCAAAAAATGGGCAAAGAACCTAAATAGACACTTTTCAAAAGAGGACATTCAGAAATCCAAGAGATGTATGAAAACATGCTCAAAGTCACTAATCATCCGAGAGATGCAAATCAAAACAACAATGAGGTACCATCTCACACCTGTCAGACTGGCTATCATCAACAAATCAACAAACGACAAGTACTGGAGAGGATGTGGAGAAAAAGGAACACTCGTGCACTGCTGGTGGGAATGCAGACTGGTGCAGCCACTGTGGAGAACAGTATGGAGTTTCCTCAAAAAGTTAAAAATGGAACTCCATTTGACCCAGTGATCCCACTTCTAGGAATATATCCCAAGAAACCAGAAACACCAATCAGAAAGGATATATGCATCCCTATGTCCATAGCAGCACAATTTACCATAGCTAAGATCTGGAAACAGCCTAAGTGCCCATCAGCAGATGAATGGATTAGAAAACTGTGGTACATCTACACAATGGAATACTATGCTGCTGTAAAAAAGAAGGAATTCTTACCATTTGCAACAGCATGGATGGAACTGGAGAGCATTATGCTAAGTGAAATAAGCCAGTCAATGAAAGAAAAATACCACATGATCTCACTCATTTATGGATAATAAAGACCATTATAAACTGATGAACAAAAATAGATACAGAGGCAGAGCAGCATTGAACAGACTGTCAAACTACAGTGGGAAGGCCGGGGAGGGTTGGGGGGCAGATCGGGGGCGTAAGAGATCAACTGAAGGACTTGTATGCATGCATATAAGCATAATCAATGGACACAAGACACTGGGGTGGGGGGGGGGGGGGGTGGGGGAGGCCGGGGGAATGTCAAAGGGGGAAAAAGGGAGACATATGTAATACTCTTTGTAACACTTTAAGCAATAAAAAAAAAATTTAAAAATAAGGTAAAAATAATTATGAGACCTAAAACAAATTCACAGGTCATTTTGATGTTTGCTATTTTATTTCTATCTACTTAGAGTTTTTATTACAGATGTTAGTTGAATTTTATTCAATGCCTTCTGGTACCTCTATTATACAAATCTTGTTTTCCTCCTTTAATATGATGATATAAATAAATTATAGTTGTTTCTTTCAAATCTTTAATAATTTGATTTTGTTTTCTTATTATTTAGATATAACTGCTAATAAAATATTTATAGCAGTTACCTTCTATCATATTACATAATTTACTTTTTGATTTTAAAAGTTTAAACTGTATTGGGTAGAGATTTGTTTGTTTGTTTGTTTATTGCTGTATCCCTAGGCCCTAAAATAATGCTTGACGCACACTAGGCACATATTATGCATTTGAAATATAAGGAATTTTACTTTTTATAAAATTAAGTTAGAATAACCTTTTTTTCTTCTGATTAGATAGAGAACTAAAGTACTTGTTGAAAAATATTTATGAGTACATACACTTCCTTAGAATATTTTTCCCCTTAGACTTTTGACATTGATACACTTTCAGTAAAATTTAGACCTTGTCTTGGTATAGTAATTTATGGAGGTAGATTAGGCAAGTTTTAAAGTATATTATTTTAGGTATAGTGAAAAAATCATCTGTGAAATCTGAAATCTTTGGCATTATGTATTTATTGCAAATAAATTTTCTTGTGTGCCCTGGTTTGCCTGGGACTTTCCCACTGCCTGCCTATTTTCCTGTTCTAATCTATACTAATAAAAGGGCAATATGCTAATTAGACTGGATAGACTGGTCATCCTTCCGGACAATGCCATGGTGGTGGGGGCTGAGGCAGAAGTGGTAAGGGGCAATTGGGCCAGCAGGGGAGAGCGGTTAGGGGTGATCAGGCCAGCAGGGGAGAGCGGTTAGGGGAGATCAGACCCGTAGGGGAGAGCGATTAAGGGCGATCAGGCAGGCAGGCAGAGGTGGTTAGAGGCAATTAGGCAGGAAGACAGAGGTGGTTAGGGGTGATCCAGCAGGCAGGCAGAGTGGTTAGGGGTGATCAGGCAGGTGAGTGGTTAGGAGCCAGTGGTCCCAGATAGTGAGAGGGATGTCTTACTGCCGGTTTAAGCCTGATCACTGGGGGTTTGAGCCTAAACCGGCAGTCAGACATCCCCTGAGGGGTCCCAGATTGGAGAGGGTGCAGGCTGGGCTGAGGAACCTCCCTCCATGCACAAATTTCGTGCATTTGGCCTCTAGTCCTATATAATAAAAGGGTAATATGCAAATAGATCGAATGGCAAGAACAACTGAACAGCCAATCAAAGCATAATATGCTAATGATATGCTAAGGCTGCTCAACTGCTCACTATGACATGCACTGACCACCAGGGGGCAGATGCTCTGACAGGTAGGTTTGCTTGCTGCTGGGGTCCAGTTGATTGGGACTGAGCGAGATGGGCCAGACACACCCTGGAGCCCTTCCACGGTTCCTTCCCAGCCTGATTCTGTACTGGCGGGGTCCCTCAGCCTGGTCTGCACCTTCTTGCAATCTGGGAACCCCTCGGGGGATGTCGAAGAGCAGGTTTGAGCATGATCCCGCAGGCCACTCCCCTTGGGAGGGTGCCAGACCCAAGGCTCATGGCTGGTGAGTGCTGCTGCGGCAGTGCTAGCCTCTCCCAATCGCGAATAATTGGGCGCAAGCCCACAGCAGGCACAGTGGGGCCAGGATGAGTGGGAGCAGCAGGTAGGAGCTGCGGGTGACATTGGACAGTTTTGGCCCGATCCTTGCAGGCCACCCAGAGGGACCCCACCTACGCACAAACTCCTGCACCGGGCCTCCAGTTAGTAATATAAGCTCCTTTAACTCTCAGCGTCATGCTAGATCAGTTGACAAATTATATAGTCACTCTAATTCTCTCTCACTAGGGGAGTAATTCAAAAGCCCCCAAATTCAAGTTATAAAATAAATATCAGTCATAATAGTGATGAGTGTGTGCTTTTGCGTCATTTTCTCTCTCCATGTGGTAAGATACTTAAGCAAGTCAAGAGTTTGGATTCATACTCTGTAGGTGAACTAACCTGAGTCTCCATAAAAACTCCACATTCTGAACCACCCAAACCCTGTAACATATATTTCCAACTCAACTGTTGCCCTTACTCTAAACTCCATGCATTTGCATTTGTTTATGGATATATGTTTTTATTATAATGCAAACTCTTTCTAGAGTTTGGTGTCCTTAATTGTAGACCCATGAGTGCCTGTCGAGTGCCTGTGTAGTGTTGTTTCCAGCTGAAGCCAGACTATTAATTTTTCTTTTAATTCAGCTGGATAACTTGTCTATTTTAATGTGAATTAAATGGCTTGAATACTTTCTCACTGACCTGGTAACCTTTTCCTTTTGTTTCTCATTATCCTCCATACATCTTTTCTCCTAGCTGATTTATAGCTATATATTTAGGTCCCCGTTTAAATATGACTTCCTCTGGGAAACATTTTTTCCAACTTTTCAAAATTCCTCTAGTACTTTCACATGATCCTGTGATTTCCTGTTTAGTTATCTATATCCCTTAATAACCTGTCAGTGGGTCTAGTGCCAAGCACTGGACATGGCAGTATATTAAATGGAGTGATGATTTATGTATGTTTCCATGTCAGGATTTATAGTGCTGTTTTGACCTCTGCAGAGAGAAGTCTTAGTAAACTCACTTTGGATGGCAGTACAGGTTTTTATGTGAAAGACAGAGCAAGAGAGACTTGCAAGAGCAATGGTCCATCTGTTAGTTGATGCAGTGAAAAAGGAGGCTTGGAGGAGTAAGCCTCTAACCAGCACACTTGCCCATTGCCTGCGTGCCACTGCTGCTTCCACCCTGTGCAAATCAGGGAGGGGATATCTTTATCTCTGTGGCTTTCCTTTGCTGTAAATCTCTTCTATTAAGGCTCAGAATGAGATGAGAAAAAATACCTAAGTCTCTTACACGTGAGGAATGGATAAGGCCTGCTCCCAAGGAAAGCCACCTGCTCAGAATGGCACAAAATCTCACCTTTTATGTCTCATGGATTTCTTCACCACGCCTTTGTGCATTGTGGTCCTTTTGCTTACATTATATTTGCCCTGTTTGGCTACCTATTATGCTCCTACTCATCCTCCAAGACCCAGGTGAACTTTTTTCCTGTGGAGTCTCCCTAAGTCCTATATCAAGTTTGGGATTCTCCTTTCTGTTTTCCTCTCTTTTGTTCACATACCTTATAGTATTCACTATATTGCAATTCATTTTTAAATTTTTTTTGTGGGGGGGAGGGCGCTTGTATAACTACTTTGTGAACTTATTTAAGGCAGGAGAATGCATTTTTCTTGCTCTAGCTGTAGAAACAGTTCAACAAAATGTTCATTAATATGTTAATAAATTCAAAATTACCACTGGGAATAATAAAAAAGTAGAACTATAGAGGATTTTAGAGACATCTATTTAAATCCATATTGAAACCCTTGCTATGAGGACTTGTTCTTAAAGATTTGGATATAATTACTTTTACAATTCAAAAGGTACTGAGGAAAATTGGGAATGAAAAAATATACCACTTCTCATTTAATCCGTAAAAATTTAAAGCTTTAACATCAGAGTTTTAAAGTAGTGAATCTTTGAGGGAACTTGTAGCATAAATAATGACTGTTGCATTCAATAAATATAAAAATAACCAAATGAATTTGATTCTTGTTATAGTTCAGCAACATACATTTCACTTCCTTTTACTAAGGAATTTGGAATGGCTTTGGTAGAATAGTATTGTGACCCCAGAATTGACCTTCTGAAACTGGCATCACTTTCCCTCAAGTGGTTGCTTTGAAATATCTATAGATGGCCTTTATATAGGACAAATTCTTCACTGTTTCAAATATTTTTCAGTAGCTATTAATTGAGCAAAATTCAAGGCAAAGCAATACAAAGATAACCATGACCGTGCCTTTGCTTTCGATGATTTTATGATATAGTGAGAAAGAGAAATAGACTAGAAAGTTCAATTCAGTGATCTAGGTACTGGTACAGAGGATGAGGTGACTCTTTGTGATTTGGGGGAATAGTTGGTGGCTTATTTCCACTCCCCCTCCATCCCCATTCACAACTGTGGGAATTGTAACCTAATTTCTTCTCCCATTATTACACCATGCCTTCAGTTCAAGTTCTCGATCTGTCACTTACTACCATGATGTTGGGGAGCAACTTACTTCTCTGAGTCTTAGTTTCCTCACTTGTTATATAGAAAAGTCTCTTTATTTAATAAATAAGCATGATGATCTTTTTCTTGCAATGTTACCATTAGTATTAATTGAAATATTACATTTAAAATATTTAGCATAGTTCTTAAAAAGCATATAGCAATTCTCAACAATTTTATTTTTTTCTAACCCTATTTACTCTTTTTATTATTATTATTCCTGGGATTCAAGAGAAACTTTAGATTACTTATATGCTCACAGCGTGGTTTGCAGCAGAAAACACTCTATGATCACTTTCCCTCTTGTTCAATCCGCCCCATGATGCCATGAGTAACTCCAGGGGAGGGATTGTGGCTTTACTCATTTTTTTTTGCAATCACAGAACCTAGTGCTGTGTCTAATGCAAGTGCTCAATAATTTGTTCAGGAATTGGATTATCCTTGGATTCTATTTATTTTTAAAATAGGAATGAAAACAGAGCAAAGTTGTGAATATCATCATCTAATTATACATATAAAATCTGTATAATTTCAGTTTCTGACTCCTTCAATTATAGTTTACTGACAAATTATTGCAGAAAAATGCTACTACGTCAGTCAGTGTCAGCACACACTGGCAGATAGGCTCTCATTTGATTTGATTTGATTTAATCAAGAATGAAATTACCTGAGAGGCTCTGCTCCTGGGAGCTTCCAAGTGGTGCAGTGATATAAAGCAAAATCAATTTCATTTCCAGAAACAAGGTCAAAGAGAACAAAAACATATTTCAGATTGGCAAGTGTGATAAGAGAGAATAATGGATTTATGATCAAAATCAATAATATACATTTATTTCTTCAGAAGCTCTAAAACATTTTTGAACATTCTATTTTAGACCCAGTCTTCCCTGGTCAGTAATGGATTTTCAGTTCTTTCTACATGCAACCAGGGGGGCAGCCATATGAAAAACTTGCTTGAGTGTGCCTTAAGAATGTCTTTATAAGCCATTTGTGCACTCACTTAATCAATGAGGTTTAAAATAGGATAATAGTTGTGGGCATCATGGTTCACTATAGATGGATTGAAAAAAGGCAATCAAAACTTAATACTATTACTCCTCTCAACACCCCCCTCCCCAAGGCTCATGCCATACACTGGAAACCATTATTTCTGAAAAATAAATGGAAACTTCTAAGTTTTACTCTTTAATTAATTACTAATAGACTGAAAAAAAGTGTATCTTTAGCCCTAGCCGGTTTGGCTCAGTGGATAGAGCGTCGACCTGCAGACTGAAGGGACCCAGGTTCGATTCCGGTCAAGGGCACATGCCTGGGTTGTGGGCTTGATCCCCAGTATGGGGCATGCAGAAGGCCAATCAATGATTCTCTCTTATCATTGATGTTTCTATCTCTCTCTCCCTCTCCCTTCCTCTCTGAAATCAATAAAAATATGTAAAATTTTTTTTTTAAAAAGTGTATCTTTAACAGAAGCCGCTGAGAATATTTTACAGTCTATTAATAAAAATGATCATTTTTGTTAGTGGTGCGTAGATAAAATTTATTGAGTACTTCGTCTATTCATGGTACCAGAATAACTATGTTATGTATTTCATCTTAATATTTTCAAGTCAATGAAGCAGATTAGCTATTTTCCCCCATTCAGGACTTCAGGAGGTTAAGTAACTTTTCCCAGCTTATAAGTTTTATGTTCAGAGGACTTAAATCTAAATCTGTTTGATATAGTCATGAGGATTGTAGGTAGGGAAATCCACTTCCAAACAGCAATAAAAATTCTACTCTCAGAAGTAAACTCAAATTCTCTCTCATTTCATACACAGACATATACACACACTCCACAAAATGAAAATTGCCCTAACCGGTTTGGCTCAGTGGATAGAGCATCGGCCTGCGGACTGAAAGGTCCCAGGTTCGATTCCGGCCAAGAGCATGTACCTTGATTGTGGGCACATCTCTAATAGGAGGTGTGCAGGAGGCAGCTGATTGATGTTTCTCTCTCATCGATGTTTGTAACTTGCTATTCCTCTCTGTGAAAAATCAATAAAATATATATTTTTAAAAAAAGAAAAGAAAATTAAAGGAACTTCAAGGCTAATATCTGTCTTATTGACTGACTTAACTGGCTTGAACTACAGCTGGTTTTAACAGAAGGTTAGATCGGTATCACAAATCTTTGTCAGGGGTGCAGAATTCAGTGAAGTTGAATAAAACTAGATGAGTGTGGGAGGAACAAATTTATATTTTCCTGGAGTTCTTACCGTTTGCAACAGCATGGATGGAACTGAAGAGCATTATGCTAAGCAAAATAAGCCAGTCAGAGAAAGATAAATATCACATGATCTCACTCATTTGTGGAATATAATGAACAACATAAACTGATGAACAAAAACAGATACAGAGACAAAGAAGCATCAAACAGGCTGTCAAACTACAGCAGAAAAGCAGGGGAGAGTTGGGGGGTGGTAAGAGATCAACCAAATGTCTTGTATGCATGCACATAAGCATAACCAAAGGACACAGACACTAGGGAGGTGAGGGCATGTGCCGGGTGGGTGGGGGAGGCCAGGGGAAGGTCAATAGGGAAAAAAGGAGACATGTGTTCTACTATTTGTAATACTTTAAACAATTTTTAAAAATGCTTTTTCTGCAAAAAAATTTTAAAAGTACATAATTTTCTATGAAACTAATACTTACTGTTCTTATATTTCAGAATAAAACTATTCTTAGGCAGCTCAGCAATTTCAGTTGTCTCAGTCTCTGAAGTCATCTCTCTGAATGTGCATTTCAATCAGGGAAATACCCACTCTTTATAGCTCAGTCAGTAATTAAAAAGCCAATTGGTAAATCTGAATTTTAATATGTCTACAACTACTCATTAAGCAGCAATTAGTAGATAACTTTCAATTTACTAAAAATGTAAAAACATTATCTCAATGTATTTTTAGTTGTTATTTACAATTTTTACTATAATTACATTTATAATGCTTGATGTTTCTTGAGCTCATACCAATGCAATCTATTTATATAAAAACCCTGGGTGTAACGCCCATCACGACTGAAGCTCGACCAACCGGAAGTCAGTCCTGCAGTCAGCATGCCCTCCCTGAGCTGTTTCCAGCGAAGGCGAGGTTTGAGGGGAAAACCTGCACTCGGAACATGGAGACATATCTTTATAAAGTTTTAATACATTTTATTAGAGGTCGTGGTGGTACTGTTTAACCCACAGCATCTACAGGAATCGCTGCAAATTTACTTCTCGGTCGAAGAACCTTTCATTCCCAATATAAATGACCAATTCCATTAAAGGAAACTTCAATTTCTAGACTCAACATAAAGAGTGAAGTTGCTAAACCATTAAAAAGGCCCAACTTCTCATTATTGATGAATGTACCATGGCATCCAGTCATGCTATAAATGCCATAGACAGATTACTAAGAGGAATTATGAATTTGAATGTTGTATTTGGTGGGAGAGTTCTCCTTCTTGGAGGGGATTTTTGACAATGTCTAAGTATTGTACTGCATGCAATGCAATCGGCAATAGTACAAACGAGTTTAAAGTACTGTAATGTTTGGGGATGTTTCAGAAAGTTGTCTCTTAAAACAAATACGAGGTCAGAGGATTCTGCTTACAGTGAATGGTTAGTAAAACTTGGAGATGGCAAACTTGATAGCAGTTTTCATTTAGGAATGGATATTATTGAAATCCCCAGTGAAATGATTTGTAATGGATCTATTATTGAAGCTACGTTTGGAAATAGTATATCTACAGATAATATTAAAAATATATCTAAATGTGCAATTCTTTGTCCAAAAAATGAGCACATTCAAAAATTAAATGAAGAAACTTTGGATATATTCGATGGAGATTTTCACACATATTTGAGTGATGATTCCATTGATTCCACAGATGATGCTGAAAAGGAAAATTTTCCCATCAAATTTCTTAATAGTATTATTCCTTCGGGAATGCCATGTCATAAATTAAAATGGAAAGTGGGTGCAATCATCATGCTATTGAGAAATCTTAATAGTAAATGGGGTCTTTTAATGGTACCAGATTTATCATCAATAGATTACAACCTAACATTATCGAAGCTGAAGTACTAAAAGGATCTGCAGAAGGAGAGGTTGTTCTGATTCCAAGAATTGATTTGTCCCCATCTGACACTGGCCTCCCATTTAAATTAATCTGATGACAGTTTCCCATGATGCCAGCATTTGCAATGACTATTAATAAACCACAAGGACAAACTCTAGACAGAGTAGGAATATTCCTACCTGAACTCATTTTTGCACATGGTCAGTTATATGTTGCTTTCTCTTGAGTTCGAAGAGCATGTGACATTAAAGTTCTAAATACTTAATCACAAGGGAAATTAGTCAAGCACTCTGAAAGTGTTTTAACTCTTAATGTGGTGTACAGGGAGATATTAGAATAAGTTTAATCACTTTATCAGTCACTGTTGTTTTTATATCATGTTTTGGTTGTTTTTATGTCATGTTTTTGTTGTTGTTATATCATTTTGTTATATCATGCCTCTGTTGTTGTTATATCATTTTGTTATTGTTTATTAATAAATTTACATATTATTTTCATATATATTTTACTAATTTCATCTCTCACGCTTCTATTATAGAGAAAGGGCAAATAGCAATATTAAAATATTTCCTCTAATTCCCTTTTAATGTGCACGAATTTTGTGACTAAGCCACTAGTTTTAAATATAAAGGTTTTGTGTACTTGAAATAGAGCAAAATACTCTTCTTGAGTATTCTTTATGTGTAATGGTGGATGAAATTTAACTGAAAGTGAATTTTTATTATCTACCTGGACCACTGATGCCTCTGGAATCTATGCCTGTGGGCTTCTCCACAGAGCACCAGGGTGTTCCTTTCCAAATCAACAAACAGTATCATTCTAAATGATGTCTGTTCCATTGGGTTGAGTCTGTGATTAAGATGAACAGAGCTCATTCCTGATCACCTAAGAATATACACCATGACCAATATATAAATGTGTTATTTTAAGCCGTTGGGATTTATAGGTTCATTACCATAGCAAAATTTAACATAACATGGCTAATATGCATCTCAATTCTCATTTGTCACCAATGACTCTAACCTATCCTCATGAAAGGAGGTAATCTGAGAAATCTCTTAAAGAAAACAACAGGAGATGTTTGGGTCAAATCATGCAATTATTATGAAAAATTACTTTCATGACAGAATTCTCTATGTGAATTAATAACAAATCAAAATTTCAGTAAGGAATTTTGCCTTATTTTATTAAATGTATAAATATAGTGATAATATCTCTGTAGCAGTACAAATATAGAAGAAGGGATATTCACATGTAAATGATAAAGTAATAATGTGTTCCTACAAACAGGCAAAGTTGTAGTGATAGAGAAAATTAAAAAAAAACAACAACAAGAAATAACATTAATAAACCATTCACAATTGTGGAATAAATGATGATGAAAAAAGACTAGACTTTGGATGGTGATCACACAAAGTATATAGATGATGTATTATAGAATTGTATATTTGAAACCTATATAATTTTATTAACTAATGTCACCCCAATGAATTCAATATTTTTTTAAAAGGCACCAATTGCAAATACTAGGAAGAAAAGAGAAGATAACTACAAAGCCTATAGAATTAAAATTTATATGAACAGTTATTATAAACAATTTTGCCAATAAATTTAAATAAAATAGAAAATTCTGAATATGTATTTATAAAGTTGTCAATATTTATAAAGTTATCAAAATTTAAAAAAGAATAAGTAGAAAATAATCTCAATTATTTAGTAATTACTTAAAAATAAACCCAAAGTTTAAAGCTTTCTCAAAAATATGATTCAAGGATCATCTTGAGAAGTAAATATTTAAGACAGATATAATATTCATACATAAAGCTTTCCCTCAAGAATGTGACAAGAATGTTTCCTATCACTCTTTTTATCAATAATGCACCAAAGATTTACCCAGTAAGATAAGTCAAGAATATAAAACAAATAATGTATAAAAAGGAAGAAATAGTATTTAAACAAGATGCAATTTATACATGAAAACAAGAATCTACACATAGATTCTATGCAGGTATTATATATACACTAGAGGCCCGGTGCACAAAATTCGTGCATGGAGGAGGGGGTGTCCCTCAGCCAGGCCTGTACCCTTTCCAATCTGGGACCCCACAGGGATTGGACCTAAACTGGCACTCGGACATCCCTCTCACAATCTGGAACTGCTGGCTCCTAACCACTCGCCTGCCTGCCTGCCTGATTGCCCCTAACCACTTCTGCCTGCCAGTCTGATCAACCCCTAACCACTCCCCAGCCAACCTGATTGATGCCTAACTGCACCCCTGCTGGCCTGTTCACCCCCAACTGCTCTCCCCTACTGGTCTGATCGCCCACAACTGACCTCCCCTGCTGCGACTTACCTCCTCCACGCAAGGCAGTGGAGACACTGGGACCAGCCTCCTCTGTGCTGCATGGAGCCACGGGACCCCCAGGCCTCACCACAGAGCAGCCCCTGGGCCCTGCCTCCACTGTGTGTGTGGCCATCTTGTGGTGGCCATCATGTGGCAACCATCTTGTGACGACGTCGCGTATGAGGGCGCGAGGACCACCAAGGCTTTTATTAATATAGATTCTTTTAGCAAAGTTACTTGATACAAGGTCAATATGCAAAAAAAAAAAATCCATTGAACTTTGACATGACAGAAACAAATGTTTAGAAAACAAAAATCCTATATAATAAAGAGGTAATATGAAAATTGACCATCACACCCTCACAAGATGGCTCCCTTCTACCAGGTCGGCAGGGGAGTTAGTGAGGGATGATCAAACAGCTGAACAAGCAAGCTGTGTGGGGTGACCAGGCTGTCAGGGGCATTAGTGTGGGATGACCAAACAACTGAACAAGCAGGCTGCTTGGGGTGACCAGGCCGGCAGGGGGATTAGTGAGGGACAATGAAACAACTAAACAGCAGGCTGCATGGGGCAACTAGGCCGGGGGGGGCAGTAAGGTGTGACCAAGCTGGTGGGGGGAAGGCAGTTAGGAGCAACAAGGCGGGGGGGGGGTTGTTAGGGGCAATCAGGCCAGCATGGGGGGGGCAGTGAGGGGAGAGCAGGCAGGCAGGCAGGTGAGTGATTAGGAGCCATAGGTCCAGGATTGTGAGAGGGATGTCTGACTGCCAGTTTAGGCCCGATCCTGGGGATCGGCAGTCGGACATCCCCTGAGGGGTCCTGGATTGGAGAGGGTGCAGGTTGGGCTGAGCCCCTCCCCCCCATGCACAAATTTAGTTCACCGGGCCTCTAGTGCTATTATAATATCCTAAAAATATCAATTTCCTACTATTTGAGAGAAAGATGATATATAAATTGAGGGACACTTGTGGATTGGAGCATTCAATAGTCTAAGTCAGTGATTTTCAACCTTTTCATCTCATGGCAAATATAAACTAATTGTTGAAATTCCACAGCACACCAAAAGATATATCTTTTGCCAATTTGACAAAAAAAAAAGGTATAATTTTGATTCATCCACATTGAAGGCTATTGTTGTGTTGGCTGTTGTCATTTTTTTTTTTTAATTTGACATTCTAAAGGAAAAGAGGTCAGTGCCCTGACTAAATAGTCAGGTATTGCATGATTTAAAAATTCTTGTGGCACACTGGTTGAAAATCGGTGGTCTAAATATGTTAATTTCCTGAAATTGGCCACTATATTCCCAATCAGAATGCTAGTAGAAGATGCAGAATAATTGGAAAAGGGAACTGAACAAGAAGATTTAGGTAGAATTAGAATGTGTGGAGTCAGTGAGTTCAATGAATATAGACAAGTTACCAAGACCTTATGAAAATATGCAAAATAAGAAGATGAAGATGATCATTTGCATTCTTACCACAAGGGTGGAACTAATAAGAAACATAGTTGGAATTTGATCTTACTTTGACATACATGCATGTGATCATTTTTTTCTAGAAGTTTGTTTTTGTATTTTACAAAGTTATTGAACTTGAGAGATTAAAATTTAAATGGAGAAACTGGTCTTTTACCATATATAATTTGATATACTTCCCTGTGCAAATTGACATGGAACTAATAAACTTATTTTGAAATCAGTTACAAGTATTTTTACAACATATATATTTTAAAAACTTGTATAGCTCTGTCATTACATCATATTCTTGAAATATTATCAAATCTCATTTTGAGAGAACACTTTATCAAAGTAATGTTCTTTTATCTACATAGATGTTTAGATTCTAGAAGTTCTGGTGATATGGTCAACATTTTATATTTAAATATTCTTATTTAACTTCACAATGGAAATTATAATATTGAAGATTTAAAGGACCTTGATTAAAGAAACTAAAATGAAGTTAACATCACAAAGTATCATTTTCATAAAAAACTATACTCAAATTGTTTAAAGTACAAAAAAAAGTTCTAAAATTGTTCTTTTTAAAAATGAATTGTTTCTCCAAAACTCTGAACAACAGAATTACATTGTCTCAACTTTCTGGCGCATTTTTCTTTTCCATTCCTGCATTTCTGATATAAAGACACATATTTTGGTTCAAGCTAGTTGATAGCACTGTTCAAGAAAAATAAGATGAGAAATCTGTTGTCCTTTGTATGTTTGTTTCTCTATAAATAATAAGTTTTCCAGACTCTTGGCAGAGGAGTTCATTGTGACTGATGAGTTTTTATTGCCTATATAATATGAAGCAATTGTCATGTTAGTAATTAAATTTCTGTCATGTTTTTTAAAAAGTGAACCTATAATTCTTGTTTGAAATGTTTTTAAAATTATTCTCAGATGCAGAGAACTGAAAAATTGTGTACAAGAAGATTGCTTGTCACAGGAAGTGTGATAGATAATAAAAACAGCATTTCAAAAGTTATTCAGAGGGATTGTTTGGAACTGGAAAGACTTTTGATTGATATACAAAGTCTTTCTAGATAGATTGAGAAAACATTATAAAAGTCATAGAATTGTGAAGTTGTGTTGCATTGAGGCAACCATGTAGCATGGAGAGATACATTGAAAATAAGATTGAAGATGTGAAACCAGACAAGGTTATGTAGCAAGACTCGAGTACCAGTCTAATGAGTTTGGGCTCTATTATTTAGACAACGGGAATGAAACAGTTAGGGTCTAAAGCAGGGGTGGGCAAACTTTTTGACTCGAGGGCCACAATGGGTTCTTAATCTGGACCGGAGGGCCGGAACAAAAGCATGGATGGAGTGTTTGTGTGAACTAATATAAATTCAAAGTAAACATCATTACATAAAAGGGTGCGGTCTTTTTTTTTAATTTCAATAGTTTTATTCATTTCAAACATTTTAACAAGAAGAATGTAAACACTAATTATTATCATTTGAAACTTCAAAAAATGGAGGAATCATAGCACAATAACATACCTTATATTGAAGATGGCAAAGGCTCTGATACTGTGCTCTCCAGGGGCGTGTCTCCCTACATCACCATGATAACCTGTCTAACCATTCCCAGGGTGATGTCCGGAGGCGTCCGCGGGCATTACAAGGAGCCCCTGGAAGATTGAGAGGTTGTTCCTTCTACTGAATGGGCGGATATAAATCCGCCCACTCAGAAGAAGGAGCTGGGCCGTGTTTCCCGACGTTGCCATGTTAACACTGCTGCTGGTGAAGGAGCGGAGCGGAGAGCAAGAGAACCCTCCGCTCTTTTGGCTCCGCAGGCCGTATAGAACAGCCGAGCGGGGCCAGATCCAGCCCACGGGCCGTAGTTTGCCCACGGCTGGTCTAAAGAGATCCCACACTCCAAAGGATAATTGAGGAGAATGTAATGAATGGACTACTTAAAAATCTGTAGACAGGGTTAGGAAAATCTAAACAGGATAATGAAGTCAGAAATACCCAGAGCTGGAACTGTGAAAGCCTGCTATCACCCTGAGTCTTAAAGGGCAGGGAAAGCGAATAGTTATTCAAACTCCAAGAGAAGTGTGACTGTAGCACTAGCTGTAGGAGACGGCCACCCTAAAGACTGTATTTTCTCTAGAGCAACGTAGTAACTGACAACCCACAACCCAGCAGGAAGGGAGCCAGGGAACAATTGCCGGAGCCTCAATCTCCTTCTGCCCTCTGACACCTTGCCGAAACCCTCTGCGGGCTAATTTCAACAGGATACACATTGTCTACAGTTCATACTCAGTCCCAAGGGTTTAGGTCAGGTGAAGAAGGCTGGACAGAAGATCTGGGGAATCAAAGAGACAATGTCTAGATCAGTGAGTAACTAAAGCCTCTTATAAAGGGAGCAATGTGCTCTTACCTACAAGAAAGTGAGTGGCAGGGAATGGAAATCACAGAACAATTAAGAAACTTTGCCCAAAGGCAGGCAAGAAAAGAGGACTATTCCGCAGTGACATTTTAATAGAACTTTGAAAAATTTCATTTTATTAGCAAAATAACTTGGCCAAAATTAAAATTTCTGGAAATTCATATGTCTGAAATGCTTTCATCCAGTTTTGTACTTCCCACGATTCAGATTTTGCAATCAGAAAATAGCATTCTCTCATAAATTTACTCATTGTATGGCTTCAGTAAATTCTTTATACATTTTAAATATACTCAATGATAATTCTCTAGGTCTCTAGCAATGGATATGGAAATTTAATGTTAGCTTTTGCATATGAAGTAGAAAGTTTGTAGAATTATGTCAATAATTCCCAGGCATGCCTTTGGAAGTGAAATGGACTTATCCAAACAGGTCATAGTAACTGATGATTCAGATCAGACAATTTTCTGTTGGAATGTAAGAAGTCACATAATGAAGAGGAGGGGCTGGCTGTACTCTCATGGGTCTTCTAAGGGTTTTTAGATTGCATCTCTCAAGATCACTTCCCCTACTATTCCATGACTGCTGAAGGTGTGAGCTGCTTAGAGGTCCCATTTACTCGCAGACACCCTGCCGTCTGTTAAGAATAATGGGATTTGAATGAGGTTATCATTTACTTGTGGGGACTGGAAAGGTCTCAGGAGCTCCATGCTAATGTTCTGTATCAATGTGTTATTTGGTCTTTTTTTTATCTAGTCCATTTATTTCAGATGTCCAGGCCAACGGACTTCACTCTTTCTCTCATACATCCAATCTCTCAGCAAATCTTATGGATTCAACCTCTAAAATATCCAGAATCTGACCATTTCTCACCACTGATTCCAGCTATCATCCTATTTCCTAGGTGGAGGCTACCCCTTCAGCCTATTCCTAGCTCAGCAGTCAAGGATAAAATGTGTCAAAGCATATCTAACTCATAGCCTTTTAATGGCTCATAAGGTTCTATCGGCCTGACCTCCACTCTGAGTGTATCTTCCATCCTCCTCCTCTGGCTAATTCCATGAAAGCCTCATTGGCCTAGCTGTTCCCTCTTTAAGATACTTAAACAGACCCAGAGTACTCTTTTCATACTGATCCACCTGGCTGGCTCCCTCATCTCTTGCAATTTTTTACTCATACATAGTGATCTTGGTGAGGTCTTCCTTTAACATCAATTCAGAATTGGAACTCCTTCCTCAATACTCTCTTTCTTTGCTTGTACTTTTCCCATAGCATTTATCACCATCTAAAATAATATATATTTTTTGTATGTATTTATCTATTTGGCACATTGTCTCTTTCCCCAATTAGAATGTAAGCTGTGAGAGCAAGGATTTCTTATCAGTTTTGTTCACTCTTTTATCTCCCAGAACTTAAGACAGTTCCTGTAAAATACTAGGCACTCAAAACGAAACAAATGAGAAAAAAACACACCCAAATTTTGTTGAATGCATTCAATGAATATAAGAATATAGTAAAGATGTACTTATTTTTGTGGCATCTGAAATATTTTAAGTAAATGGAAAAATATTAAAAGCAAACACATGTATAGGTATGATATGCTCTCTATATCCTTTTTTCTCTCCCTTTTTTCCTCTCACTCTTTATTCCCCCCTCCCTCCCTCCCTCCCTCTCTCCCTTCCTTCCTTCCTTCCTTCCTTCCTTCCTTCCTTCCTTCCTTCCTTCCTTCCTTCCTTCCTTCCTTCTTTCCTTCCTTCCTTTACCTACCTACCTGCCTACAGACCTACCTGAGGCCCATGGTGAAATTGGAGGTGGAGGGGACTGAAGAAACAAACTAGCCTCTAGTAGCACAGACCCTATACTCCTTTGACACTCTGGGTTACCAGGCCCACACAGTGATAATGCAGCTTGGCAGAGTAGTGACTATTTTTTAAATGTGTCCTGCTCTTAACTGTGACTTTAAATAAGAGGCTGACAGTCACCCTGGTTGGTGTGGCTCAGTTAGTTAGAGCTTCATCCCTCACACCAAAAAGTGGTGGGTTCATTTCCCCGTCCATTCACAGGTTGTGGGTTCAATCCAAGTTAGGGCCTGTGCAGGAGGCAACTGAGGCTGACGGTCTCTCTTTGGGCTGTGATTCATCTGATCTTTAATGAATGTCAATGCCTCTGGTAAATTACTCAAGTCCTTAACCTTTGATCTGATGAATCTGTTGTTACTATAGCCCTTATGTATATTTTATAACTCATTAAGCTTTGGATATATAATCCTTGCTACCATTTTTATTGAATATTACAAATACAAATACTAACTATATTATTTCCCATAGTTTTACATGAAAAGTTTTCCCCTGGTCTATATAGATTTTGTTCCCATTGAAATATATGTCATAGATATTTAGTAGTAAATACTGTAACTGTAAGCACAGTTTTCGGTTGTCTTTGTCTTCTCTTAAAATACAGTTAGAAACAAGATTCATTTTTTCCCAAGGAATATCTGACTACTGTCAGCACTTATTCATGTTACTTATATTTTTAAAGTCACTGAAACTTTATTTACATTGATGGTTTTGTTTCTTTGACCTTATAGTACTATAATTTGCTTTCAAATGTATTAGTATGCTTTCAATACCATATAATTGATTTTTCCCCTAAACTTCTCTGGAACTCAATATGACAGGAAAAATGTTCTGAATTTTAAAATAATACTTATTGCTATGGATTTATCTCATAGGTCTATGAATGTATTGCATCTGTCTACCTGTCATCCATCTATGTATCTATGTATCTATGTATCTATCTATCTAACTATGCCTTTTTTTTTATAGTAGTTTTCAATTTATAAGTATATTGCAAAGACACTACCACAAATGTTCGCATTCACCCTACATCTGTTTCTCACTATTAGCATTTTTACATTAGGATGGTACATTTGTCATAGTAATCAATCAATATTGATACATTATTATTAACTAAAGTCCACAGTCTATTCATATTTCCTTAGTTTTTACCATACTGCTTTAATTACTACAGCTTAATAATCAGCCTTGATCTTCTTAAGATGGTCTTGTCTCCATCAGATCTTTTTATGTTTCTATATAAATTTTAAAAGTCAGCTTTTTTAGGTCCATGTAAATCCTTGTTGGTATTTTTATTGAAATTGAATTAATTTTAGAGATTTATATAGAGATAATTTTGTAACATTGAATTTCTGACCCTTGAGCATGGTATATCTCTCCATTTATCAATATATTTTTGTTATTCAGTAAAATTGGTAATATTTTTACAGATTTTTCAAACAACTTTGTGAGTTTATTCCAATATAATTAACAGTTTATTGCTATCTACAATGGGTACTTTTCATATTACGTTTTATATGTGTGTCACTTATATATAAAAATGTAATTCAGTTTCTGTATTATTGTATTTGGACTTCTTAAGAGATTCTCTTACAAGTTCTGACTTTTGGTCCCTTGAGTATCTTTGATTTCATATGTAGATAATTGTACAAATTAATTATAGACTCTGCTGCATGCTACAATAATTATACTATACTGGCTAAGAAAACGAAAGGATGTATTTGCATTGATCAGCTATATCCTGCATGCCCGCTACTGGGGATGAAGCCTGCAATCTGGGTATGTGCCCTGTCCAGGAATTGGAACTGTGACCTCCTGGTTCATGGGTCGATGCTCGCTGGGCAGGACATTTTTATTTCTTAAATTATGATTTTATGCTCTTCAATTCCTTTTTCTAATGTTACTAAGTTTTCTAGGAACTCCAGTGCAATAATGGGGTTGTGGGTGGGGTGGGAGGAGAACCTTGAATCGTCTCTTTAATATTATAAGAAAAACAATTAATAAATTTTGAAATACTATTATTTTCGCAAAATATAATTATTAGAGAAACAAATATAGGAAAAAGTAAAGCTTTAAGTTTTTAAGGCAGTCAGTATATTTGTCAAAAACCTATACAACTGACATACCTCTGTATGGGATTGAACAGATGAGAAGAAATAAACCAAAAACTTTATATACTTATATGCATAGCCCATGGTCACAGGCAATAGGGGGTGAAGATCTGGGGGGTGAATAGGAGCTGGGAGGAAGGGGGCAACGGGGAAAAAATTGGGAGACATCTGTAATACTATCAACAATAAAAATATTTAAAAAAATAAAAAATAATGTATACAAAAATCAATGCCAATCTATATATACCCATGTAATATTTTTGAAACCACATTAAAAAATAAATCATGCTAAAAATGGAATGGAGCCTTTGAGCTATTGAAGCATTTTAACAAATGTCTGAAGCTGAAACACAGATGAATATTTATTGTATAAACGAAATAACTGAATTGAGGAACCACAGATGTGAATACATATAGAACTGCTGCTTGGAACTTATATTCAATCTTTCTGAAAGAACCAGTAAGAGACAGCTCAGGGTGGGCTGAGAGAGAATGAGAGAAAAAGTGCTACAATTTCAGGTATTAGGGGAAGATGTTACAGTGACCCTCCCTTTGTCTTCCTCAACCCAGGAATCTAGACCTATAGGCAGCTTGATGTTGATCCTCAGATAAAGTAGATGTGTATTCGGGAACTAGAGAGGATTAGTGTCTAAAAGTTGCATTTTTGAGAAAAATCTTCTGGCAGTCCAACTACTATGAGATCTCCTCTCTCCCTTCTGTAATGCAAGTCATTCTGCTCTCTATTTTTGTGGGGTATGCACCCTAATCCTGTAGAATAATAGCAGGGCCTACATTGCATGAAGTCTGTGGAGAACAGATCTGGTGAAATTGAATAGAAGGCTTTGGCTCTCTAAGGTGGAGAGCCAAAACATCAACTCCACTCTTTTACTCTCAGATGAGAGGCCTGTGGATCAGCTGATAACTGGCCATACTGAGAGAATGCGTGCTTCCCCTGATCTTGCATAGGGTAGCAACAACAATCCAGACACAAGTTCTTTACAAAATAGGAAGGAATTCCTTGACACAGGAGAACAAGGTTTATGAAATTATACATTTACAATTCTTAGAGAAATTTTAAAAAGTTAAATCCTGCTTTGCTAGTAATCTTATTCTCTTCTAAGTAACTTTAATAAATAAATCTTATTTGTTATGAAATAACATTTATTTTAATAAATGAAGCCAAATGACTGACTGTGACATGTTATTACATATATAATATTGATGCGATCCTGGAACAAGAAAGGACATTAGGGAAAAACTAGGGAAAACTAAATAAAATGTGGACTTTAGTCAAAAATAATGTATCAATATTGGTTCATTAACTATAACACAGTTACCATACAAATGTATTTGTGTGGGATATATTAGAACTTTCTATACTAGCTTCAATTTTTTTTCTGTGAATCTAAAACTATTCTAAAATACTGAGTTTATAAAAAAATTAAAATCAACCTTCCCATTCAGTTTACTCTTCTGTTTCTGCTTAAACCCAATCTTGTATGTATTATTTACTTTTGTCAATAGAGGTTTGCTTAGAACAGCCATATTTATTGTGCCGGGCCAGCACAGCCAAGGGTTCGGTGAGCCTGAGTGGGTGTGGCGAAGGATGTAGAAAAGACAGACAAGAGAATAAGCTGGGTCTAGGTGGATCTCCTGTGCCTGGCTGAGGCCACAGAGAGAGACCCAGACGGGAAGCTGAGCCTTTATTTTATAGCCAGAGGTAAACAAGGTAGTGGTCACCATAATTACAATGTTCTTGGGAGTTTCACTTGTTTTGTCAGCACTTGCTGCACCTCCCACAGCCCATTAGCTACCCAGATAGGATCTAGGGAGCATCATAAGGTCAAGCTTAATTATGCTAAGAGGGCTGCACCCTCTAAGCTGGGACTTGTTTGTGGCTTTGCCAACAGGTCAGTCCGAGGCTTAACCCTATAGCCACTCCCTACAATTTATGACTTGGAATGTCTAACACAGTGATGGCTAACCTATGACACGCGTGTCAGAGGTGACACACGAACTCATTTTTTTGGTTGATTTTTCTTTGTTAAATGGCATTTAAATATATAAAATAAATATCAAAAAGATAAATCTTTGTTTTACTATGGTTGCAAATATCAAAAAATTTCTATATGTGACACGGCACCAGAGTTAACTTAGGGTTTTTCAAAATGCTGACATGCCGAGCTCAAAAGGTTCGCCATCACTGGTCTAACATAATCCAGCTCAAATGGACGATCTGGTCACATTATCCACCTTCAACAGGACCAATAGCATGCCAGGATTTCTTTCCCAAAAGGCAATTAATTCACTGCTGCAGATGGGGTAATCTTATTGCAGAACCCTTCAGAACTTCAAGGCCTGCGTTGTGATTCTCCTAATGGGACTTGCCATAAAGGCAACACTTTACATCTTAACTCCACTGCCACATCTGACACCACAGATTCTGCCCTACTGTATGGTCCTAGTGAGAGGGCTGCTTCTAGTACACTTTGCATCTGCCGCAGGGTCTTTTTCTCTACTTAAGCTGGTGGCCCCTAGTGTCATATATACATATGAGCCAGAGCAGTATTCCTAGGTGTACAATGCATTGCCTCTACTAGCATTGTTTTGCTTTTCCTAGCTAATCATTTTGATGTCATTGATATGCATCGAGGTGATGTTCTGCAGGATATCCAGGTGGTCCAGATCTCTTCAGAATATATTATTCAGAAGGAGAAAGAGTTAACTTATTCTTGGGAAAAATAGTAAATGAATATTATTGCTCATATCACCTGAATAGCAACTATTTCTGATCCTCTTAACTCTGATAGAAGAGAATGTGTTTTCCAAATCAATGGTTGCATACCACATACTTGTAATCTATTATTCTGTTCTAGCAATGATACATGACTAGACTACTAAGTTGACCTTGCAATAGTGTATAGTTATTTTCACCTTATTTTCTTCAGGTTCCATTTTCTGCAGATATCAGATTGTCAATTTAAGTGAAGATGGGAATATTTTATTGGGATTCATATACTTATCAGTTGAAGGAAAACCCACATTTTGGTTCATAATAAAATGTGATAAGCCACCATTCTGGGAAATTGAAAGTGGAAGCCTCTGAAAATTCTCCCAAATTCTTATTTGGGATAAGCCACCATACTTGGAAATTGAAAGTGGAAGCCTCTGAAAATTCTCCTCTCCCAGCAAATATAGAAATCAAAAACAATATTGCATCCCAGGGGAGATGACAGAGATTAAATATCTGAGATGTAGGGGTGATGGTCCCTGTTGTATCTCACCCTGCTTTAAGGGATAAGTCTTGCAACCCATATTATCCAATGTTAAAAAACAGTTGTTTTATTTTGTCCAGTTGTCTAATTGGATATGGCTAGAGAGTAAGTTAGATCTCAGATATTCAATTATGGCCTGAAGTGGAATTGCTTTTGAACCCAGTCTGGTTCTCAGGAGGTGTTTTCAATGTGGAATTTGGTTCAATCACCTAAAAGGGGCTGAATTTGCTTGTAAAAATTATAGATTACTGAGATGTATCTAATGCCAGGCAAAACCAGAATGCGGCAATTTTTAACAAGTTTATGAGCTGATTCTAAAACACTCACCTGGAAAAGCCTGCAACTCCTTAAAACAGTTTACCTGAATCTTTATTTTTCTTAAAAACGTCTTGGGGAGCTGTAAAATTCATGAGTACCTGAGTCCCACTTTGGAGTATAGTAAGCATTCAAAATATTTTTTAATAAATTAATGTATAAATGCTTATACCCATAAGAGAGGAAATTTTAATTACTTTTCAATTAACCCTCAGTAAACATATTCATATTTCATGAGACAAATTCTTAAAGGACATTGTTATTATATTTTTCTATAAGAATACTTACTAAATGAAGAAAAACATAATGTAACTTGAAAATTCTAAATATCCATCAACTTACTGATATTATTTAGCTGAATTGACTCAAGTTACACTTGAATTTCCAAATTCACTTGTTTTCTATCAGAGTGTTGCTCTGGTCAAGTGTGCTTTGGTTTATTCTCCAAATTTTTCTGAGAATTCTCTCTTCTCTAGTTTTGTCCAAATAAAGATTAATGATGTTCTTTGTTAATACAGGCCCTGCCATGAAGCCCTAACTACCACAACCCTCTGTGAGTTTCACCATTATCTGTATTCTTAGAGCAGTTGTGATCTGAATCAAGTGATTTAGCACCAGGCTATGTGTTATGTTACACTTTCTTTTTTACATCATTTATAAGGCTTCGTTCATCCAAATCTGTAAACTCTTTGGAAGAGGGAATCATGGCTTTTTTTTTTTACTCTCTATAACCTCCTTCCCCCAAGCCCGGAAAAGTGCTCATCAGAGTAGGTGTTCAAAAAACACTTGTCAAATAACTTTTTAAAAACTGCATAAAGAAGTCTGCAAGCCATTTTCTGGATGTCTCTTCTTAGGAATAATTATTTCCCCTTTGGTATATCTGGGAAATTAGAAAAGGTATTTCACCATCAGCAATATAAGCCTACTTTGTTACTGTGGAAGATAAAAATAATATTTTTGTTTTGTGTGGATATCAGGGTGAATTTCATATGGTAATATTCTTTCAAAATAATAACTTCAGTAGGATATTATTAGGTTAAATTAGAATAAAAATTTTCTGGTCTTCTTAGAAGCACACGAGATAATCATTATAATAAGCTTGAAAAATATCCACTTTATTTTAAGGTGACAGTGTAATATATTTGGTTGTACTCTAGTAGTTCCCTTGGGCAAGAACATGTTGAACATTTTAAAACATTTTAACTTTATAACTTATAAACAAATAAAAAATGTTCAATCCCCTGTGGAGACATTTTATTTGTGAAGTTTCATGAACCTCTTTCTGTTTCCTCCTCAGGGCCAAGAACATTTAAGTGGCTAGTGTTATATAATCTATAATGTGGAGAAATTACTAGTTAAGGAGATTCAAATTGATTATTCACACAGTCATCTCTCTCTCTCTCTCTCTCTCTCTCTCTCTCTCTCTCTGCCACACACACACACACTCAAAAGTGGACCTTGCTCTCTGGAAGCTTACAGTTTATAAGAGACTAGGGGCCCAATGCACAAAGATTTGTGCACGGGAGGGTGGGTCCCTCAGCCCGACCTGCACTCTCTCCAATCTGGAAGTTTCTGTCTGTCTTTGCAGTCATATGAGAGAATTGTCTGAGACCCCAACCCATTTGGTCTGGTGTTCACAGAATAATAGAGGTCTTTTTTTTTTTCTTTGCTCCATTGCTGAAAATTTCCTAGAAGTTGCAGGATATCTTCCCTTTAATTTTTCATCAACACTGTGACTTTCCTTGTCTCTCACCTTTGCTTTCCCTCCATCCCCCACCTGCAACAGTAACTTGCTCCAGGCTCACTTTGCTCTAGTGTTTAGGAGATCCCGCAATGTGTCTGCCACCAGAACTACGATTCCCAGAATTCCTGGTGCTTCCAGCACTCTTGGCTCCAGCTTCTGGTCCAGGGGCTGCACAAACAAAAAGGATTGCAAACTCCAGCCACTCCCAGGCCAGGCTGACAGGACTAGACATTCCAGTGGCGTCCCTGGGACCCCGGCCGCTTGGCACCTGCGTGTGTAGACCCCGAGCGGCCTGCTCTGCCCCAGGCCACTCGGTGCCTGCATACCTCCGCAACGCCCACAGGCCTGCCATCTTTGTTGTGCTAATTTGCATACTTGCTCCTGATTGGCTGTGGGGCGTCATGGAGGTACAGTCAATTTACATATTTGTCTATTATTAGTGTAGGTGAGAGACATATCCTGAATAGGATCTAAAATAGGATTTAACTCACATGTAACTGTACAAAAATTCTAGTAATAAAGAGGCAGGGAGATGATTTCTAGCTTTATTTATCCCTGAAGATTTAACGGAAGAGGTGGCTGGCTCTCGGGAACTGGCGAAAATGTCCAAAATGCATAGAAAAAAGAAAACTCCTTCAAAAACTGTACTGAGCAACAAAGGAGGTACCTTAATGGTATTTAATGGGCAACAAATTGCAAACACATCTGTTATGTCAAATAACAAGATAGCAGCAGCAGTGTTAGAAATGATTGGGATAAGAATCCACAATTAGAATTAAAATTCACAATTGAGTGGATACAGCCATTGACAAGGTAGTTACTAGTATACCACCACTTTCAATCTTAAGTATCTGCGGATATGGTACCTTCAAAAAATACATAACCAGGGAAAGACCCATAACTAAGAAAGATGAGTCCAAATATAACAAATCCCTGCAGGGAGAAGCTCTCAGGGACAGGAGTAAGGGAAAAGCAGAGTGAGAGTTCTGAGGTGGAGATGAGGAAATGGAAAAGGGTTTAGATCAGATGAATTCAGTCTTGGTAAGATTAGGGCAACATCATCTGAGAGCAAGTGAAGAACAAAAGTTTTAACTATGGAGCAGTATATTACTGATTTTTCTTTTTGCCTCAGGCTCCAGTATAGCTTGGCATGGATGTTTTACTGAGCTTTTCTTTATTTGGATTTTGACATTTTGTTTGTCATGAAATTTGTGTATTAATTTTAGTGTTTAAAATAATGCATTAATATATTATTTCTTTTAACTATGTTTTTTTTTCATCTTCTTACATTTTGCATCTCATTAAAATTTGCACCGCAGGCATTTGCCTTGCCTTGGTCCCAGTCTGGATAAAAAGCAAGATTTTGGATAAAGGACTTAATGTAAGATGGGAAACCATAAAAACCTTAGAAGAAGCCATAGGCAGCAAAATAGCAGACATTTGTTGTAGCAATACCTTTAATGATACAGCTCCTAGGGCAATGGAGACTAAGGAGAAAATAAACAAATGAGACCACATCAAAATAAAAAGCTTCTGCAAAGCAAAAGAAACCATCAACAAAACAAGAAAGCCCACTGCATAGGAGAACATATTTGTCAATGTGATCTCCGATAAGGGTTTAGTCTCCAAATTTTACAGGGAACTCATACAACTTAACAAAAGGAAGATAAACAATCCAATCAAAAATATGGGCAAAGGACCTAAATAGATACTTTTCAAAAGAGGACATTCAGAAAGCCAAGAGACATATGAAAACATGCTCAAAGTCACTAATCATCGGAGAGATGCAAATCAAAACAACAATGAGGTACCACCTCACACCTGTCAGAATGGCCATCATCAACAAATCAACAAACGACAAGTGCTGGAGAGGATGCAGAGAAAAAGGAACCCTCGTGCACTGCTGGTGGAAATGCAGACTGGTGCAGCCACTGTGGAAAACAGTATGGCATTTCCTCAAAAATTAAAAATGGAACTGCCATTTGACCCAGTAATACCTCTTCTAGGAATATATCCCAAGAAAACAGAAACACCAATCAGAAAGGATATATGCGCCCCTATGTTCATAGCAGCACAATTTATAATAGCTAAGATTTGGAAACAACCTAAATGCCCATCATCAGATGAGTAGATTAAAAACTGTGGTACATCTACACAATGGAATACTACACTGCTATAAAAAAGAAGGAATTCTTACCATTTGCAACAGCATGGATGGAACTGGAGAGCATTATGCTATGTTAAATAAGCCAGTCAGTGATAGAAAAATACCACATGATCTCACTCATTTATGGAAAATAATGAACAACATAAACTGATGAACAAAAATAGATGCAGAGGCAGAGAAGCATCAAACAGACTTACAAACTACAGTGGGAAGGCTGGGGAGGGTTGTGGGGGGGGAGGCGGTAAGAGATCAACCGAAGGACTTGTATGTATGCATATAAGCATAACCAATGGACATAAGACACTGGGGGGTAGGGGAGGCCAGGGGATTGTCAAGGGAGGGGGGGTGGGGGGGGGGAGGGGAAGGACACATATGTAATACCCTTTGTAATACTTTAAGCAATAAAACAATAAAAACAAAACAAAACAACAACAAAAAAACTATCATTGCTAAATCCAATATTAAGAAGTTTTCCATTTATGTTTTCTTGGAATTTTATAGTTTTTGAGGTTTATGTTTAGGTCTTTAATCCATTTTGAGTTAATTTTAAGAGTCCAACTTTATTCTTTCCCAACACCATTTGTTGAAGAGACTGCCCTTTTCTTATTGATCTTGAAACATTTGTCAAAGGTCAGCTGAGGGTATATAATTGAGGGTTTATTTATAGGCTTTTTATTCCATTTCACTCTCTATATATCTATCTTTATGCCAGTACCATACTATTTTGATTACTGTAGCTTTGTATTTGTTTTGAAATCAGGAAGTGTGCATCCTCCAAATTGGTTCTCTTTTTTTTAGTTTGTTTTGGCTATTTGTGGTCTTTGAGATTCCATATAAATTTTAAAATGGATTTTTCTAGTTCTGTGAAAAATGTCATTGGGATTTTGATAGGAATTGAATTGAATCTGTAGATCACTTGAGGTAATATTGACATTTTAATAATATTAAGTCTTCTATTCAGTGAACACGGTATATCTTTCCATTTATGTGTTTATTCTTTAATTTCTTTCATCAATGTTTTGTAGTTTTCAGTTTATAAGTCTTTTACCTTCTTGGTTAGGTTTACACATAAGTATTTCATTCTTTTTAATGTTTTTGTAAATGCACTGTTTTCTTAATTTTCTTTTGGGATTGTTCATTGTTAGTGTACAAAACTCAACTGATTTTTTGTATATTGATTTTGTATTCTGAAAATTTGCTGAATTCATTTATTGGCATAACTAAGAGTTTTTAAAATGTAATATTTGGATGCAGGAGCTTAGGAGAATAAGCCTATTGAACTCTGTACTGTTTCGAATACATGTGAAGGGTTACATCTGGTCATGCTGACAACTTAAGAAGTCTGGCAAGCTAAACAATGTCCTGGAATGCCAGGACATTTAATATCTATTACAACAGATTACAGGGGACATACCACTAGATGGATGTTTACCAGAAATTGCTACTTAAGGATTTTCTCTTATAAGAATTGTCAAAAATGCAATGACCTGAATGGAAAAATTAGCAATTGTCTCATGTCCATAAGCTTTCAAACAGAGGTTATAAAATCACCTAATGGTAGAATATCATCAAGCTATTGGATTATTTTTATCAATAATTTATAAAAAATGCTATATATATAAATATATAAGTAAAATTTAATTAGATGTATCTGTTTTATTCTAGCATATATCAGATAAATCCATGTTTACTTTTGGGTGTCAGACTAATTCTCTAAGAGGTCATTTCAAATAAATATATACATATGTACATGAAATAGAATATTAAGAAAATAGCAATATACAAATTAGGGTTAAATAAGAAAACGATGGTTCCTAATCTCTTACTAGCCAGTCTTAAGTTTTATTTATTCTCTAGACTAAGTTTTTAAAATGAGATTTTATTTATTTCACTATTACACTGATTTTCAATCAGCTTTAAAATTATCAATTAAAATTTATTTAATCAAATAAATTATTTAGAGAATAATCTGTTTTCAAAATAGCAAAACCACATGTATAAAAGTAAAGGAAAGGAAAAATTTAACTCATGTGGCAATTGCCATGTGATGTCACTATGACAGCAGGCTATTAGTTTATCACAGTCACAATTTGGAATTGTTTGTCTTTTAAAATACAGATGTTCACTTCTGTGTGGCAAATGAGTAATGATAGAGAATGAATTTCTGAGCCACTACATTTTTTATTCATCTTTCACTATTTTTGATTAAAGAATGTAAGTTATGGCTTAGTGATTCTGCCTGCAATGTTCACATAAATGTTCTTCCCATCAACTCTATCCTCTGTTCCCTGGCACCATGGCAACCATGCTGCATTTACAGTGGGTGATTTTAAGTATGTGCTAATGAGGGGGACGAGGGAATAGATGAGAAAATCTTCTCGGTGCAGCCTTGGCAGATATCTAAGTCCATGCCCAATGAACTTATACGCAGCGTAGGGAAATACCACATCAAGAGCTAAGTTTGTATTAGAAATTTAACAGATCTAGAGGGAAAATCATCTATCTGATACTGTTCCGTAAAAGAACAGCATCTGCTTTGTTGATGTTTACACATTCAGTGATGGACCTGAGTTACCAGGTCTTATCTGAGGTGCCTTTTCTCCCCATTTCTTTCCCACTGAGTTCCAAGCTTCTGACAATCTTTTGTGATACTGAGAGTGGCTCCCCTGACCAAAACGTCTTCATTGTCTCTTGTGACCATCTTGAGTCTTGACACAGTAGAACCTCCTGCTGTGCAATAACTTATTTAGATGTGGGAAGATTTCCTCTCCACTCCCACATTTCTCCTAGTTGCAGATCTTTGCGGACATCACCAGACTCCTAGACTAGAGCTCCATTGAGGAGTCTGAAGCCTTCGGTACCGCTGAGGACCAATAACTCTACCATGTTCTTCTGACACCACTGTATTCTTGGGGGGAAGGAGTGCTTTTGTATTCCAGGTGCTGAACTGCAATTCTCTGTGGCATAAAATCCAGGAATAGCAAAATAAGGCCATTATCATAACAAAATTATAAACTGATTCAATGACATAGTATCTTTTCAGGCAAAAAGAATCATTAATCTCCTACCTCTTTTTCTCCACAAAGATAATAAATATTTTAAAATAACAGTGATTTTAAGCAATAGTTAGCAATTGTTTGCCTTGGTTATATATTTTTTTATTTAAAAAGTAAAAGCAAATTTTCAAACATCATACTTTGGCTAGTTTCAGTAGTAGTACTTTAAAATGCTTTCCATTAATAGCCTTAAATTTTGCTAATTTCTACTGATATGAATATGTCTAGCTATAGCCATCAAAACCACTGTGGCTATGAAGTTAATACTGAATGGCAAATCCAGACAAGTTGCTAATATCACAGCATGAAGACACACAAAATTTTCACATACCTGTGTGAAGAAATATGAGCAAGTGCGTGGACTTTTAGTGGGTGCTCACTAGGAGTCAAGTACCATGCTGTGTATTCTTTTTATTTTTTTCAACTTGGTATTTTTAAAAAATTATCTTTATAATTGAAAGTATTGCAAATGTCCTTGTTTTTCCCCATTGACCCCCTCCATCATGTCCTTGGCGCCCCTCCCCACCAGGCCTTCACTGCACTATTGTCTCTGAACATGGGTAGTGCATATAAGTTCTTTGGTTAATTTCTTCCCACCCTCACCACCTTCCCTCTGAGATTGGTCAGTCTGTTCCATGCCTCTATATCTCTGGATCCATTTTGTTCATTGGTTTATTTTATTCATTAGATTCCACATATGAGTGAGATCATGTGATGCTTGTCTTTCTCTGACTGCCTTATTTTGCTTAGCATAATACTCTCCAGGACCCTCCATGCTGTCTCAAAGGATACGATAACTTTTTTTTTTTTTTTTTTTACAGCTGCTTAGTATTCCATGGTATAAATGTACCATAGCTTTTTTATCTACTCATTTACTGATGATTATTGGGCTGTTTCCAGATCTTAGCTATTGTAAATTGAGCTATCAACATAGGGGTGCATATATTCATTCTGATTGGTGTTTTGAGATTCATAGGATACATTCATAGAAGTGCCATCACTGGGTGAAATGGGAGTTCCATTTTTAATTTTTTGAGGAAACTCCATACTATTTTCCATAGTGGCTACACCAGTCTGCATACCCCCCAGCAGTGTACTAGGGTTTCCTTTCTTCACATCCTTGGCAGCACTTACAGTATGTTGATTTGTTGATGGTAGCCATTCTGGCAGATGTGAGGTGATGGTACCTCACTGTCGTTTTAATTTTCGTCTTTCTCATGATTAGTGACTTTGAGCATTTTTTCATACATCTCTTGTCCATCTATATGTCCTTTTTTGGAGAATTGTCTATTTAGGTCTTTTGCCCATTTTTTAATTGGATTGTTTGTCTTCCTTTTGTTAAGTTGCATGAGTTCTTTATATATTTTGGAAATTAACCCCTGTCCACACTACCCAAAGCAATCTATAGATTCAGTGCAATCCCAATTAAAATACCAATGGCATATTTCACAGACCTAGAACAAATACTTCAAAAATTTACATGGAACCAGAAAAGACCCCGAATAGCCACAGCAATCTTGAGAAGAAGAACAAAGTTGGAGGGATCACAATACCAGATATCAAGTTATGCTATAAACCCATTGTAATCAAAACAGCTTGGTACTGGCACAAGAACAAGCATATAGATCAATGGAATAGAATAGGGAACTAAGAAATCGACCCAAGCCATTAAGCTTTGTCAAATTAGTATTTGACAAAGGAGGCAAGAGCATACAGTAGAATAAAGACAGTCTCTTCAATAAATGCTATTGGGAAAATTGGGCAGGTACATGAAAAAAAAATGAAACTATCCCACTAACTTCCACCATACACAAGAATAAACTCAAAATGGATAAAAACAACTTAAATGTAACTTGTGAAAACATAAAAATCCTAGGAGAATCCATAGGCAGAAAAATCTCACATATCTATGGCAGCAATGTGTTTGTCAATACATCACTAGGGCAAGGGAAACAAAGGAAAAAAATAAACAAATGGGACTACATCAAAATAAAAAGCTTTTGCACAGCAAAAGAAACCATTAATAATATGAAAAGGGAGCCCACTGTATGGGAGAACATATTTGGCAATGATACATCTGATAAGGAGATAATATCCAAAATATCTAAAGAACTTATGCTGTATATTCTTATATGCCACCTAGGTTATCTCATTTAATTTGTAGACACTGTTTTGAACCTTAGCATAATTTGCCATCATTTTATAGATGAATAAACTGAGCTTCAGATAATTTAACTATCAGTGCCACTCACCAGGCATTTGAAGCACACTCTTTTGATTTAAAGATAATAAATATATGGCTAATTTATTTCACTGTGGCTAGTTTAAAGATGTTAATTATTTTGTCAGAAATGACCCCTCTTTACCTTCACACAGTAAAGGCAATGTAAAAATTATTAGAGAGTTAATCATTTTCTTCTTGAAGTCTTTATACTCACATTAATTTAATTTCTATAATGATTTAGGTTAGGGTATTTTTTGCAAGAAGAAAACTTTAGATCATTTTTACCCTGGTGAAAAGTTGGCTTTATGCAGTTTTTAGGAAAGGATATATTGTGCTTGGGCCTGGAATATGCTTAGGTTTTTCTAGTGTGCTTACTTTCCTTTGAAGTAGTATAATGTTATATTGTTGCTAAAATAAAGTTTTGCTGCCGCAAGCAGAATTTTTTGAGATTTCTATAGCTGACAGATACTTTTGTCCTGAACTAACCCACAGAAAATGAAGAAAAAATAAGAAGATATTCCCTGTGATGAAAACTCAAAGGCAGCTACTAGAGAGAATATATCTTTAAGGATGCTACTCTTTTTTTTCTTTTCATAGTTAGAGATTTATTTTTAAATGAAATTAGAGAGTTAACAGAAAATAGGCATTTATTAAAGGGTGTCCCAAAATTCACGCAAGAAGTAATTTTGATAGAAAACACAGGTTTATAATTTAAAATTATAATTTTTTTATTAATTCATAAAGAATACAGTATAGGGTTATGTATGGAATAGCATATCAGTTAAATGGCCTCCACAGCTTTGCTGGCACATACGCACTCTTTTGTTGAAATTTTCCATGACCGTTTTGCATAAATGTGGTTGAATTTTGTTGATACAGCGCTTAATTTCCTCCTTCAAGGCATGGGTGGTCGTGGGCTTGTTGGCATAAACCTTAGACTTCAAAAAACCCCAAAGAAAAAAGTCCAACGGCATTAAATCGCATGATCTGCTTGGCCAATTTTGATCACCAAAACGGGAAATTACAGGACCAGGAAATGACTCATGCAGTAATTGAATTGTTTCTTGGGCTGTATGGCATGTGGCACCGTCTTGTTGAAACCACATGTCGTCCACATCCATATCTTGCAATTTAGGCACAAAACACTGGATTATCATGTCGTGATAGTGAGCACCATTAACTGTTATTGCCTGAGCAGCTGCATTTCGGTCATAGAAAATTTCAACAAAAGAGTGCATATGTGCCAGCAAAGCTGTGGAGGCCATTTACCCGATATTCTATTCTATAGATAACCCTATACTGTATAAGTTACGAATCAATAAAAAATGTACAGTTTTTAATTATAAACCTATGTTTTCTATCAAAATTACTTCTTGGTGAATTTTGGGACACCCTTTTATATGTTTAAATTAAATAATTAAAACCTTTTATGACCAATTTAAATCAATCAATTCAACTGGTTGTTCATATTTATTTCTTCTCCATTTTCTCCGAATGACTATAAAATAGTGATTATTGGGATACTCTTGATAGACCGTAAGCTGAGAAGGTCTTAGAATAAAAAGGAATTGGATAGTTTTCCGAGTTAGTGAAATAGTTGATATCCTCTCAAATGATTTCCTGGCCAGTTTGAACTGAGGTGCACCCTCCCTGATGGTATCCTTGTCTCCGCCTAAAAGACTGAAGATACGGTTTGGCCACCCGTGAACATGTTAGAAACTGGAGGAACATGAAGAACAATGTTTGCAGTGATTCAGAAGAAAGAGGTGTCAACTGCTTACCAGCTCACTTTGTGATAATGTGGCTCCCCAGGTAGTATGTGCCTGTGCCACCACTGTTCCCGCTTCCTGAACGTTCAGTTTCTCAGTGATGGAATGAGTTTACACTTCCGTTCATGCACCTGCTTCCAGGATCACTGTCAGCAGGAGTCAGGGTCCGTGAGACTGGTTAAGGTTAGGGCACTGGCTGTGTTGTCTTTAGCAGCCTGTGAAGTTGAGAGGTATAATCTAGCCCTCAGTAAAGGGCTGCCTGCCTGGTAAACTCCTGCAGCATCAGTAGATGAACATTTCATTGCTCACTAGATGAGCACACTTTACTCAGGGAAGGTTTATACTCTGTGGTCTATAAAAGCAATTGTTGATTTCTAAAATATTCTCTTGAAAGCCAATATTGTAAATCATTTGGGAGTCTGCTTTTCTTTGTCCTCAAGGCTAATTGCCATGCTTGGCCCATAGTAAGTGCTGAACAAATATTTCTTCAATCAATAAGTGAATGAATGGATAAGAGACATAATTTAAACAATAGAAAATAACTAGATAGAAAAAGGAGAAAATTGCTAATTCCAAAACCAACAATGTAGTAAAACAGAGCCACCGACTTGTTAGCTTCAAGATAACTTTTGAAGAAAAAAAAAGGATGAAAGAATGAAATTTTAGCATTTTCTACAGCATGGATGGACCTAGAGGGCATTATGCTAAGTGAAATAAGTCAGAGAAAGACAAATATCATCTGATTTCACTTGTATGTGAAATCTAAAGAATATAAGTGAACAAATGAAACAGATTCAAAGATACAGAAAATAGACTGAAGGTTGCCAGATGGGAGAGGTGTTGGGAAACTGGGTGAAAAAGGTAAAAAGGATTAAGAAGTACAGATTGTTAGTTACAAAATAGTCATGGGATGTAAAGTACAGCATAGGGAATACAGTTAATAATATTGTAATAACTATATATGGTGCCAGGTGGGTATTGGAAATATCAGGGGCATGTTTTTCTGTTTGTTTTAATCTTTATTATTGAAAGTATTTACATAAATCCTCCTTCTCCCCCATTGACCTCTTCTAGTCCTTGCTCCCCCTCCCCCAGGCCTTCACCACCCTATTGTCCATGAGATATGCATATATGCATACAGGTTCTTCGGTTGAACTCCTCCCCACCCCACACACTCCCCCACCTTCCCTCTGAATTTCAACAGTCTGTTCCATGCTTCTATGTTCTATGTCTCTGGATCTATTTTTTACATCATTTTATTTTATTCATTAGATTCTATATGTGAGTGATACCATGTGATATTTATCTTTCCCTGACTGGCTTAAGTATGTATCATGATCTAACTACTACTTTGTACACCTGAAACTAATATTGAATGTAAACTCTAATCCTATATAATAAAAGACTAACATGTGAATCAACTGAACAGTGGAACGACCAGTCACTATGATGCACACTGACCACCAGGGGGCAGACGCTCAACCAGAAGCCGAGCTCAAGGTTGGTGATTGCAGCAGTGCTAAGGATGTCTGACTGACGGCTTAGGCCCATTCCCACCATTAGTCGGGCATCCCCCAAGGGCTCCCGGACTGCGAGAGGGCACAGGCCAGGCTGAGGGAACCCCCTGAGTGCATGAATCTTGTGCACTGGGCCTCTAGTTGAAAAATAAAATTAAAAAAAATACAAAAAAAAAAATGTTATAAAGCATGTGAAGTCATAAAAATAAATGATAGTTCTCTATTTTTAAAGATAGCTTATTGCTACCAAACTTTATCATTGTTAAATTTTCAAGTCTATAAGGAAATTGAAAGATTAATACAAAGGGTATTGTTAAACAAAAATTTTAACTTCCATGGTTGAAAGTCATTATTGGTTGAAAGGGTTAATTAGACCATTGATAGCAAAAAAGATTTTTTTTTTAAATAGACCAGTCTTGGGGCATAGTTTCTAAACCATCAGCAGCATGGCTAATTAGGAAAGACAAACATGCCCGTAGTCCTGGAGTTTGTAAGCATTTTTATATTTTGAGTAGGAAGGAGGAAGGTCTCCGCAGTTCTGAGAGGATTTACTTTAGAGACAAAAGATAGAGAAGGCAAAGCTGGCTAGTTCTGGGATAGGAAGAAGTGTTCCTTGCTCCTGTGGATTAGCTGTGGGTGACAGATTGGAAAATTCATCTATATATAAAAGCCTAAGCAAATGAATGACCGAACAACCAGTTGACCAGTTGCTGTGATGCACACTGACCACCAGGGGGAAGCCTCTTAATGCAGGCCAGGCTGAGGAACTTTAGTAGAGGCCAGGCCTCTAGTATTTAAATATTTCCAACTGCATAAGACATACATTTTAAAACTTATTTAATCTCTTCTTCATCCATTTTTTTGTTTATTCATGTGTTTTAGGTACTGAGGTCTATAAACTCTAACCAAAGTTCCTGCACAGCTTTTAGGTGTAATACATCTTTAGTCTCTTGTAATATTTAACGGTAGAAAAGCCCCAGTCAGCTTCTGTTTTGTTTTTTGTTTTTCATGGTATTTAGTGTTTTAAAGGCTAGCTTCCTTTAAAATGTACCATATACTGGATTGGCCTGATAACTCCTCAATATTAGGTTAAGTCTAGACATTTCTAATGTAGACTACTACATTACTGGCGTGTACTTCTTATTGCATCACATAGGAAGTGTACAGTGTGAGGCTGTCATACTATTAGCAATGCTAAGATTGGTAATTGTGCTTAAATGGAAGAAAATATAATTTATAAATTTCTAATGACTCATTTGGTACTGTGCAATAATACCAAGTAAAGGCATTTCTAAATGAATGATAAATATAGAATATATTATTAGGGTTCTCGATTTCATTGAGAAGCACATACATTTAGAACTAATTCATATTTTTAATCTGAATATTAGCTATTGTATCACCCTGTAAAAACTGGGTGGTTTGCTACATAAAGTTATTTCTTTTTGATGCATAAGTTATACTAAAATCATAGAAAGGTGACTTTAGTGAAAAAGATAAAGAATATGTATACTTAAAATAAATTTGCTTCCAAAATTACATTTTTAATGATAAAGTAAAATTTCCAATTATTCTGCTTATAAGCATGAATAGGACAGTGTGCTTATCATTCATAGTTAGTCTCATAAAATGAATATTTATAGCATTTCATGTATCACCATTTTAAATGAGCCTGAATTACCAACCATCCTTATTATTTGATAACCAGGAAGAAATGACTATGCTAAAAAGCTTTTAATGAATAATCATAACTGGATTTGAAAGCAACATAATATTCTAGAGGTTTTGATAAGTTTCATGGAAACTTTGTATCAGTAATAGACTAACAAATTGAAATGCTGCTACCTACTTCTGTTTGCAAAACTACTTTTTCCAACCCTAACTGGTTTGGCTCAGTGGACAGAGCATCAGACTGCAGACTCAAGGGTTCCAGGTTTGATTCCGGTCCAGGGAATGTACTTTGGTTGTGGGCAAATCCCCAGTAGGAGATGTGCAGGAGGCAGCTGATCGATGTTTCTAACTCTCTATCCCTCTCCCTTCCTCTCTGTAAAAATTAATAAAATATTTTTAAAAATCTACCTCTTTCCTACTCTTAGCCAGAAATGCAAGCATTCGCAACTAAATAAAGCACTCTATTGAAATGCAATAGAGTTAGAAGAAGTGATTTTATATTATGAACCACTCCTGAGTAATGATTCGAAAAAAAAATTCTCGGTTCTTTCTTCTGTAGTTAATATAAAAATATTGTCTATCTCTGAGGCATATACAAAAATAACTCTGTATCTTTTTCATTTGTGTTTACAGAGTGAAGAAAATATTCTGGAATATTTATTTTATCCATTCGTTTATTCCACAACTACTTACCTAATAGCTGCCAAGTGCTGTGTTCTAGTTAAATGGGCATGAAGAAGACACTGCTTCCTATGGAGCTGACATTGTCATGAGACAACTGATAAACAGATATTTATTTAATAAAACCTCAAATAGCTACAGTTACATTAAAAATAAAGTCGGGCTGATTGAAAATGAAGGGTCAGTTTTTACAGGGTGATCAGGGAAGACTTCTCTGCCAATGGCATTTTAGCAGAGACTCATGAAGTGAGGGAGTAAACCATGAATTCATTGGGGGGAGAGCAATCAAGGCAGATGGTAGAGCAAGTCAAAAGCTTTGAAGGAGAAGGAATGGTGCATTCACAGAAAAGCAAGGAGGCCAGGGTTCTAGTGCAGAATGATCAAAGGTAGAACAAGAGATATGTGATCAGGGAAGCTTAATCAAGAGCTGGGATTTTAACCAGAGTGTAAAGGAAAAACCTTAGCAGTAGTTCTCAGCCAGATATAATTTAGCCCCCAGGGAAATTGTGACAATATCTGGAGAAATTTTCAGGCTTGCTATCGTCATTAGTCGGTAGAAGCCAGGGATGCTGTCAAATATTCCACTATGCAGAGGACACCCCCAGCAACAAAGAACCACCTAGTCTAGATGGCAATAGTGTGAGGCAGAAAAATCCTGAGGAGCAGAGGGCAAGAGGTCGCTCGGGTTGCTCTAGGAAATGAAGGTGCCCGTGGAACTAAATGAAAGCAGGGTGGCTGGTTAAGAGGTTATTACTGGATATCAGCTTGGGCCACAGGGAACAAGAGGCAAAGGAGAAAGCAACCAGACAATTTTTTTTATTGTCTAAAGTTTTACATATGTCTCCTTTTTCCCCAATTGACCCCCACCCCCGCCCCACAATCCCCACCCCAGGCATTAAACACATGATCAACCAATTACAAAGAAACGGAAAGCTTAATAATGAGATAGTATTTTTCATTGATAATATTCAGAGCTAAGGGTTCTTTTGTCCCAGGCCGTTCCCTGCAGTGTGGCTTTCCAGAAGTCAACCTCCACCTATTCCTGCAAAGTTCTAAGGAAAAATGGGTACGGTTCAGTGTTAAGGCGACCAGTCAAGCCCAGGAACTGGACCCCAGCCCTACATACTAAAGCAGGCGAGGGCACTTGCCCAGCCATGGAGGCTGGTGTGGCCAATCCTGCCACCACTTTGCTCTGATTGTTACCTGTAAGCAAGACATCACTCCAGACACGTGACTATGGCAGGGAGAGGCAGGAGAGGGCTGGAGCTAAGGTTCTGACATAGCCTATTGCTACTACATCCTGGTCCTTAATCCATCAGAGAAGGGATTGGTGCTTCCCCTGATCATGGGCTTAAAAGCCACATAGTCCTTGGGTCTGGGTGTCTCTCACTGAGATGATATTCTTTCTTGCCAGACTATTGTCCACTGGCTCATATTGCAATGAGGCCAAAGTGTGTAGGGGGCACAGAGGAATCCTATAATTACTATTCTGTATCAGCAAGTTTTTCCTGTGAAAGCTTAACCAGCAGATTCAGATATATGTGCTAAGGGACCATTTTGCTTCATTTGTGTCCAAATACACATTAGTGAGTACTTACAAATATACCCACAAATCTTAGTGAGTATTTGAGGACATAAGCATTCCCGTACATGCCTGACTACACAGTGGGACCTTTCTTGGGTGAAATCTGATAATAGTTTCCAAAATCTAAATCATGGAAATGCTTTGATCTAGCAATTCAACTTACAAAAAAATAATTAGACAAATATGAAAAGCTGTACATATAATCATTAAAATAGTATTGGTATAATGAAAATTGTCCAAAAGACCTCATTAAGCCTAATCAATAAGGAACTGTGTTAGTAGCCAATAATATATCAACAAGACAGAATTTCATTGGGTGTGATATGTTTATGTATAAATGATATATATAGCAGTATGAATGGTGTGATTTGTTTTTATATTTGTAGGCATAAATGAATACATATGTGCATTACATATTCTACAAAACATTAATAATGATTTTCTCTAAGGGGTGGAAGTAATGAGGTTTTCCTTTTCTAAATTATCATATTTCATAACTAGTTTGAATTTCTTATAATAATCATACCTTACTTTAATAAAAGACAATACATATTACATTTCAAACATAGGAAATTATACTTTTTATATGTTCTACATTTTTACTTTGAAATGTGATTTCAGTAGATTCCAGAAAAGAACTGGAAATTAAGAGAATAAGTCTCAATCTTCCCGCTGCTATAATAGATTTTCTGAAAATTAATTTTCACACACAGTTGCCTCTTACATTTCAAAACAATATTTTAAGATGAAAAATAAAATGAATGTCAAGAACAAAGATGTTGTCTTTGAGTAGCACTGTTGTTAAAAGAAAACTTACCTTTCTTGTAAGACAGTGGTTCTCAACCCTCCTAATGCCGCGACCCTTTCATACAGTTCCTCATGTTGTGGTGACCCCCAACCATAAAATTATTTTCGTTGCTACTTCATAACTGTAATTTTGCTACTGTTATGAATCGTAATTAAAATATCTGATATGCAGGATGTATTTTCATTGTTACAAATTGGACATAATTAAAGCATAGTGATTAATCACAAAAACAATATGTAATTATATATGTGTTTTCCCATGGTCTTAGGTGACCCCTATGAAAGGGTCGCTCAACCCCCAAAGGGGTTTCGACCCACAGGTTGAGAACCATTGTTGTAAGAAAAGGTGCATTCTTAGCTAGGGGAGTGTCATTCAGTTCCTCACTTTTATATAAAAGGAATCTATGCAAAGACTGGGTAGAAAGCACATGCCATGGGGAAATTACTTACCTTGTCAATGCTAGAAATGGAAACTGTTCCTGAAGCCCAGTAGCTGGCCTGGCCCTCACAGTGAGGGTCCTGGTAGTCTGTTGGAATGTATGTACCATTTCCCAGAGCACTGACATCAGACAAGAGAAAACGAGATCACTGTGTAGTCATGTTTGAACACAGACAAAAACACAATTATTACAAAAAAACACAAAAATGACCAAACAACCCCCTAGGCCAGTGGTCGGCAAACTCATTAGTCAACAGAGCCAAATATCAACAGTACAACGATTGAAATTTCTTTGAGAGCCAAATTTTTTAAACTATATAGGTAGGTACATTGTTATTAACTTAATTAGGGTGCTCCTAAGGCTTAGGCAGAGCCACACTCAAGGGGCCAAAAAGCTGCATGTGGCTCGCGAGCTGCAGTTTGCAGACAACTGCCATAGGCCAGTGGTTCTCAACCTTGGTTGCACCTTAGAATCACCGGGGAATCTTTAAAATCCTGATTTCTGGGCCTCATCCTCCAGAAATCTGTTTCTTTGTTATGGGGTGGAGCCACAACATTAATAACAAAGAAACAGAATTTCTGGAGGATGAGGCCCAGAAATCAGCGTTTTCAAAAGATTCCCAGGTGATTCTAAGGTGCAGCCAAGGTTGAGAACCACTGCCCTAGGTGGTCTATTATGAGTGACTGTTGCTTCTTTTTCAGTTAAGTCTTTAGCTTCATTTCATTTTTCCTACCTTCTAGATAAGATTGATTAAAATATCTACTCACAGAATTATTCTTCACTTCTTCACAGCATCCACGCCAGAACAAAACCTGCTTTAATGAACTCCCCATTAAAATACCAACGGCATATTTCACAGACCTAGAATGAACTCTCCAAAAATTCATCTGGAATAAAAAAGACCCCAAATAGCTGCAGCAATCCTGAGAAAGAAGAACAAAGTAGAAGGGATGTCAATACCAGATATCAAGCTGTATTACAAAGCCACTGTTCTCAGAGTTGCCTGGTACTGGCACAAGAACAGACATATAGGCCAATGGAATAGAATAGAGAACCCAGAAATTTACCCAAACTACTACACTCAATTAATATTTGACAAAGAAGGGAAGAACATACAATAGAGTCAAGACAGTCTCTTCAATAAATGGTGTTGGAAAAATTGGACAGATACATGCAAAAAAAATGAAACTAGACCAACTAACACCATACAAAAAAATAAACTCAAAATGAATAAAGGACATAAACATAAGATGGGAAACCATAAAAATATTAGAGGGAAACCATAAAAATATTAAAGGAATGCATAGGCAGCAAAATCTCAGACATATGCTGAAGCAATTTCTTTACCAATACAGCTCCTAGGGCAAAGGAAACTAAAGAGAAAATAAACTAATGGGAATACATCAAAATAAAAAGCTTTTGCACAGCAAAGGAAACCATCAACAAAACAACAAGAAAGCCCACTGCATGGGAGAACATAGTTGCAAATGTTATCACCGATAAGGATTTAATCTCCTACATTTACAGGGAATTCATATAACTTAACAAAAGGAAGATAAACAACCCATTCAAAAATGGGCAATAGACCTAAATAGATACTTTTTGAAAGAGGACATAAGGAAGGCCAAGAGACATATGAAAACATGCTCAAGTCACTAATCATCGGAGAGATGCAAATCAAAACGACCATGCGGTACCATCTCACACCTGTCAGAATGGCTATCATCAAGAAATCAACAAATGACAAGTGCTGGCAAGGATGTGGAGAAAAAGGAACCCTTCTGCACTGCTGGTGGGAATGCAGACTGGTACAACCACTGTGGAGAACAGTATGGAGTTTCCTCAAAAAACTGAAAATGGAATTCCCATTTGACCCAGTGATCCCACTTCTAGGAATATATCCTAAGAAACTAGAAACATCAATCAGAAAGGATATATGCATCCCTATGTTCATAGCAGCACAATTCACCATAGCTAAGATTTGGAAACAGCCTAAGTGCCCATCAACAGATGAGTGGATTAAAAAACTGGTACATCTATCTACACAATGGAATACTATGCTGCGGTAAAAAAGAAGAAATTCTTACCATTTGTGACAGCATGGATGGAACTGGAGAGCATTACGTTAAGTGAAATAAGCCAGTCAGAGAAAGATCAATATTACATGATCTCACTCATTTGTGGAATATAATGAACAACATAAACTGATGAATAAGAACAGATCCGGAGACAGAGAAGCATCGATCAGACTGTCAAACCTCAGAGGGAAGGTAGGGGAGGGTGGAGGTAAGGCAATGAGATCAACCAAAGGACTTGTATGCATGCATATAAGCCTAACCAATGGACACAGACACCAGGGGGTGAGGGCATGAGTGGAGGGAGTGGGGGGGCAATGAGGGGATAAGGACACATATGTAAAACCTTAATCAATAAAAATAAACAAAACCTTCCCCCCAAGTCACCTAACACAAAATCCAGATCCTAAAATAAGTCTTTCTCACACTCCTTCTCCGAGCTTCCCCATGGTTGGCCCTCGGTGGGTTTGTCCTCACTGCACCACAGTAAAAGTGTGTCCCTGGTAGTGTTTGGCTGGAGGGCATTGACAATCCCACTGGTTTTTTAATTCCACATATTTGCCTCTAGGGTCCCTCTGGCTCTAAGTTTTCTGTTCATCTAGTCATAATGAAGCTGTCAAATTGAACCATTCTTAAATAGCTGGTTGTGGTATTTCATGGTGTTTAGTATTTCCATGCCCTGGCATAAATAGCCTGTGTAATCTTGAACAAATTATTTAAACTCTTAAACTTTAATTCTTTTAACTGTAAAGTCTGAAAAATAATACTTATCTGGAGAATTTGGTATTAAATAAAATATTATATAAAAAGTATTTATCACTATCCCTGTTATGTAGTAATTGTTCACTAAGTGGTACTTGAATGGGCTGTTATTGTTGTTGGTTTCTTTTCCTATTATTGTAATTATATTTAGTTCTCTCTACAAAACCTTTTATTTTTTTAATGGCTTATCTGAGCACATGATTTTATACTCTCTTATGTCTAAATTTCTGCTGTATACATCAATATTTTAAAGAAATGAACCACTTTAACATTAAGGATTAATATGCTTTATGTCTACTACATTTACCCTTTAGACATATTATGTTAAATTATCTCAATTTCTGTAACTTTCATACCAATTATTATGTACAAAATGTTTAGTTTCTGCATTTTTCTTTCATATTTAAAAAATGTGAAAGTATTCAGAACATTCCAGAAAAGAATGGAACATTGAAATAGAGGGGTATTTTGAGCTGGACCCCTATTCTACATATGGTTTCTTCATTCATTTCTTCAGTTGCTTAGGCTGTAAACCCATGGATTATCCAAGTTTATTTCTTTCCCTCAGTAACAATAAACCCTTAGTCACTTTCAAACCCCTATTTCATAGCATCATTCACTCCCTGATAGTACATCATTTGTTTATTTGGCCATTTTCCCCCTTCTCACTAGAATGTAAAGTGCAGGGGGTGAAAAGCAGTACCCAGAACAGTCGCTGTTGCACGGTTGGTACTTAATAAGAATATTCTAACTAAACCAGATATTTTTCCATATTTAAGGTTTTCTGATTATACTATTTTTCTTGTACAAAAGTACAAAATGTATTTTACTCAGTTTGTTTCAAAAACTTTCTCCATTTTGTTGATGTTATTTAGAGTTGGTTAGTGTTTCAAGTCCAAAAGCAAAATTTTAAAGACTCCTAAATGTAATATAAACTCATGCAATTTACCACTTGTTCTCAATGTGGTCATATTCTTAAACTATATAGATCCTATTTATAGCTGTTTGTCAAATCTTACATATACAAAGAAGCATCAGTCACTCCACACTTTAATGCATAAACAACTGTAAAAACTAGGGAAACTTTTAAATGTCAAGTTAAAGCAATAAGTATGTAAGCAATCAATTAAATAAATTCATATTAATATATAAAACACAATACGTTTACTTGCTATCAATTTATCAATCTGCTTGTTATTAGAGGAGATCCCATGAGTGGGATTATTCTGCATCATTATGTTGAGTGCAGTCTTTATTCCTCGCTTACGGACAGTGGAAACAATAACACATTTAAAAACATGTAGAATGTTCAGGAAGCCTGCTAGCAGGTTTACAGTACCAACCAACCTCCTTGCCCTCCTCACCCCATCAAACCCCAGCAGATGATGGAAACAAGGGGGAAAAAATCCTAGGTACTAGTATAGAAGTGGCCAGGGTGATTAATGCTGAAACTATTAATTTCCAACAGTGTGAAGTCTGAAGCAATTCCATCAGATAGGATGCAATTTATAAGAAATGCTAGAACACCTTCGGGACAAGCTCCCTCCCACTCCTCTTCCCAAGAGGGCAGTTTGTTGATAGAGAAAGTGAAGGCAGTTCTGACAGCTCACCAACCTCCTTGGATGTAGAGGGACAGAGACAGGTATGGATGAGTGACCTAGGAGTATTTTTCACCCAAGTCGAGCAGAGTTTTCCTCTCTTCACCACATCCCAAAACAACAAAAAGTTATTTTTTAAAATAAAACAGAAACAAACTCAAGATTAGTATGGTTTTTCAGTCAACTCTCCTTACTTTCTATCTGATAAGTAATAATTTGATATTACCTGCACTGTTTTCTTTACAGTGAGGCTTCTCTCCTTAATGGTGACATATTTTGAATTTCTAGCAGAGATTTGAGACCTTCTCCAAACTCCTCACCCCGGTCCAGTTTTAGGAGGGGCAGAGGAAAAGGTGCTCCTCTATTGAGAGTACCCTGGTTGTGGTCCTATCACTGCTTCTCCCTCTGCAAGTACATTGCTTCCCTCTGTATAAAGGTGATTGATTTGAAATTCAACTTGTTCTTTCTCATTTTGAGCAGAGAGAGGCTAGCTTTATCTATTCTCTACCAGAGCTCTTATGAAATGACAGGCATGAAAAACAGTGATCACAATGCAGGCCACAAAACCAAGGAATATGCTATGCTTTTATTCCATGCCCTTGTCAAAACTTACATAAATTGATCAAGAGGGAACAGGACAGTCTGGCATTGCTGATTCATGTTGTTCAAACAGCAGTTCACCAGATCCATTTGTGCGTTACCACGTAGAAGGATGCATTATCACCTAGAAATTGACCTGCCTAAGAGTCCGTGCCCCATTAATTTACTAAAGTAGCGTACTTTGGCAAAGTGGATCCTGGGATTGAAGAGAATGCATGCTTAGTAGAGTCACTCCCATGTTTAGGGAGTGACTCTACTAAGTATGCATTAATTCTCTTCAATCCCAGGGCCATGAAAGGAAAATGTTAACTCTCCATTGTTTACCAGTAAGGTCTGTTAATAGTGGAATAGACTCACTTCAATGAGGGGGAACTGTCCCTATTTTGAGGGGGAAGTCTGAAGGTCAAGCAAGCCTAAGGAAGAGAGGGCCTGACGCACCTGAAGGCAATTTGCAGATATCGACCAATAGTCAAAAGATGGATGCCTGGTGGTGTGCAGCACAAATAACCACTCTAACAGAAAGTGACAACTATTAGGACATTTCTCTAATTCAATTCCTTTATCCTATTTGAAAGCAGGGTACCTGAAACACAACCTGACAAGGAAGGAGTCCAATTCATCCACAAGGCAGGTAGAAAACAAAGATGAAAACATGCAGCGACGTTGTATACATGAAGGAAACAAGCTGGGCAGAGTTAGAGCTGATTACTGGGCCAGCACTTTGAACACATATAGAGGAGATGTAAAAAATGGCTAAAATGTCCTGACTCTTTTCATACCTTCAGGCTATTTGGATGACTGAAAGGATAATGGAAATATTATTAATCAGGCCCTGAGTTTAAATGCAAACATTTTTTTTAATTTTGTCAAAAACATATTTTTTTTTTAAAGGAGGCACAGAACTCTCAACACTGCCATTTTTAAAAAAATATATTTTATTGATTTTTTACAGAGAGGAAGGGAGAGAGATAGAGAGTCAGAAACATCGATGAGAGAGAAACATCTATCAGCTGCCTCCTGCACATCTACTGGGGATGTGCCTGCAACCCAGGTACATGCCCTTGACCGGAATCGAGCCTGGGACCTTTCAGTCCGCAGGCCGATGCTCTATCCACTGAGCCAAACCGGTTTCGGCAAGAACATATTTTTAATATTTCCTAAAATACACTACTGGCATAGTAAATTTAATAACAATTTAAAAGTATGAACACATTAGTGTGTCACCTTTGGACTCAAATATTAATTATCAGCATCATATTATAAGACTAGAGGCCTGATGCACAAAATTTGTGCAGTCGGGCAGGGGGGAGGGGAGGGAAGGTCCCCTCAGCCTAACCTGCACCCTCTCTAACCCAGGATATCCCTTTCACAATCCTGGACTGCTGGCTCATAATCACTCACCTGCCTGCCTGCCTGGTTGCCCCTAGCTGTCCCCCACTGCTGGCCAAGTCGCCCCCAACTGCCACCCCCCCAACCCTGCTAGCCTGGTAGCCCTTAACTGTCTCTGCGTGCTGGCCTAATTGCCCCTAACTGCGCCCCCTGCTGACCGGGTCACCCCTCATTGTCCCCTCCCTGCCAGCCTGGTCACCCCTTACTGCCCCCCCCCCCCCCCCCGCCAGCCCAGTCACCGCCAACTGCTGCCCTCTGCCAGCCTGGTTGCCCCTAACTGCCTCTGCCTTCTGGCCTGGGTGCCTCCAACTGCCCCCCCACCCATGCTGGACTAATCATCCCAACTTCCCCCCCTTCCAGCCTGGTTGCCCCCAATTGCTCCCCTCTGCTGGCCTGGTCACCCTCAACTTCTCCCCCTGCCAGCCTGGTTGCCCCTCATGGCCTTCCTGGCCTGGTTGCCCCACGCAGCCTGCTTGTTCAGTAGTTTGGTTGTCTTTCACTATCCCCCCTGCCAGCCTGGTCATAGGCAGCAATCTTGTGAGGGCATGATGGTCAGTTTGTATATTACCTCTTTATTATATAGGATGATATAGTGCTGTAGAGGTGGAACAAATTGCCTTTTGTGTCAAAATGTCACTGAAAACTGAGTTTATTAGGGAGTTTATGCAGTATCAAATATTTTTTAGAAAGAAAATAGCACTATGAAATTGAGTACATCTGAGAAAAACAGCAATATCATTTTCCAGACAGATGGAAATATATATTTATATTGTTCCAAAGTGATAATTTGTCTCTTTCCTATAAACACGCTCTTCTACTTTTTCAAGTTTCAAATGATATTTAATTTCATATTCAATAGCACACCTGCTGCAAAGTGTTTTATTCTTGTTTTTTAAACATTGGCAGACTGATTTATTATTGCTGGTAAAGTTTTATTTTAATTGCCAAAACCGGTTTGGCTCAGCGGATAGAGCGTCGGCCTGTGGACTGAAGGGTCCCAGGTTCGATTCCGGTCAAGGGCATGTACTTGGGTTGTGGGCATATCCCCAGTAGGAGATGTGCAGGAGGCAGCTGATCGATGGTTCTCTCACATCGATGTTTCTAGCTCTCTATCTCTCTCCCTTCCTCTCTGTGAAAAATCAATAAAATATATTTAAAAAAAAAAGTTTTATTTTAATTAAATTTATTGGGATGGCATTGGTTAATAGGATCATATAGGTTTCAGGTGTAGATTTCTATGATATAAATCTATGTATTGCACTGTGTGCTCACCACCATATATTAGACCCCTACCCCTGAACCCTCTTCACTCTGGCAACTACCACACTGCTGTTTGTATCCACAGTTTCAGTTTTATATTCCACATATAAATGAAATCCTGTGGTTCTTCGCTTTTTTTGACTGGCGTATTTAACTAAGTATAGTATTCTCATGGTCCATCCATGTCGTCACAAATGACAGTGTTTCGTCTTTTCTTATGGCTGAGCAATATTCCATTGTGTATATGTACCACATCCTCTCTATCCAATCTCCTATTGTGGGGCACTTTGATTGTCTCCTTGTCTTGGCCACCATGAATAATGCTGCAATGAACTTAGGAGTGCATATATCTTTGCTAATACGTGTTTTTGAGTTTTTCAGGTACATTTCCAGGAGAGGAATTGCTGGGTCATTTGGTAACTCTATTCTTAATTTTTAAAGAATTGCCAGACTGTTTTCCATAGTGGCTGTATCAGTCCACATTCCCCCCAGCAGTGGGTGAGGATTCCCTTTTTTTCCACAATCTCTCCAACACTTGTTATTGTTTGTGTTGTTGATAATGGCCACTCTAACAGGTGAGAGGTGGTATCTCATTGTAGCTTTGATTTGCATTTCCCTAATTGCTAGTGAAGTTGAACATCTTTTCATATATCTGTTGGCTATTTGTATGTCTTCTTGAGAGAGGGGTCTGTTCAGGTTCTCTGCCCATTTTTTAATTGGGTTGTTTGTTTGGTGTTGGGTTTTATGAGTTCTTTATATATTTTAGATATTAAACCTTTGTAGGACCTATTGTTTGAAAATACCATCTCCCATTCAGTTGGCTGCCTCTTTGTTTTCTTTTCAGTTTCTTTTTCTGTTCAGAAGTTTTTTAGTTTGATATGATCCCATTCATTTATTTTAGCCTTTACTTCTGTTGCCTTTGAAGTCAAGTTCATAAAATGTTCTCTATGACCAAGTTCCATAAGTTTAGTATCTATGTTTTCTTTTATGTAATTTATTGTTTCAGATCTTATGTTTAAGTCTTTGGTCCATTTTGTACATGGGATCCACCTGTAATCTACATTCTTTTGTATGTGGCTTTCTCATTTTCCCAGCACCATTTATTGAAGAGCCTTTCTTTACTACATTGTGTATTCTGTCTCCTTTATAGAAAATTATCTACCCATATACATATGGTTTTATATCTAGGCCCTCAACTATGTTACATTGATCTGTGTGTCTGTTTTTCTGCCAATACCATTCTGTTTTGATTATTATAACTCTGTAGCATAATTTGAAGTCAGGTAGTGTGATACCTCTTGCTTTATTCTTTTTTCTCAGGATTGCTTTGGCTATTCAAGGTCTTTTGTGGTACCATACAAACTGATCATTTTTTTGTTCTATTTCTTTTAAAAATGACATTGGGATTTTGATGAAGATTTCATTAAATCTATATATTGTTTTGGGTAATATGGCCCTCTGTTTCCTTCTCCCTCTCTTCTTCAAGTATGCTTATTATTCTTACACTAGAAGGCCCGTGCACAAAAATTTGTGCACTGGCATAGGAGGGGGGTCCCTCAGCCCAACCTGTGCCCTCTCACAGTCTGGGACCCTCTCGGGAGATAACCACCTGCTGGCTTAGGGCCGCTCCCCGGGTGGCAGATGGCATGTCCAATCCCTCAGTGTCTGCCCCGTCTCCCCTGGTTGCAGATGGCAGGCTCGGATCCCGTGCTGGGGCGAGCGGCCACTCAGATCGTGCTGCCGCCCTGCCCCGCCCACCCCACCCAAGACACAGCAGGCCAGAATCTGATGGCTGAGGCGGTGCAGCGGGATCTGCCTGCAGTATGCAAATTAGCCACCATCTTTGTTGGCAGTTAATTTGCATAACACACTGATTAGCCAATGGGAGGTGTAGCGAAGGTACGGTCAATTACTCTCTTTGTCTTTTATTAGATAGGATTGCTTTTTCTGATTGAGTCAGATAATTCTCATACTAAATGCTAACATTTTAACATTGCTCCTTAACTTGATTTCTCCTTTTATGATCTTCCCTGATGCTTTTAAGACAAATAGCAGTGCTAGATAACCCTACTCCCATTCAAAGAAGAATAAAAGGAAAAGACAAAGCAAGGGACAAACAAAGGAAGTAATGAAGGAAATTAAGAACATGGTATCTATGCAAAAGTTATATGGATGAACACAAAGGAAAACATTCAAAGGATTTTTTAAAAGAGCATTCTTTTGTATTAAGCACCAAAGGTAAATTTTGTAGTAAATTCTTAAGAGGATTTTTATAAATCATAGTTATATTTTAATTCAATTCTGGAATTATAGGATAAAATCATAAGGACTTTTTTTGTTTTCACATTGTTACACATTGTCATAACAAATAAAATTTTTGTGCTTTTAATTACTCCCTTTTCACATTTAAAAATGGGAATTTTTGTCAATGTGCATATAAGATTTAAAATTCGTTTTATCTATGTATAGTTTGAGATCAAAACTGTGTAAAAATTTTGTCCAAATTCTATTTTAAACATTTGCCATAACTTTAGTGGTGTTCCCAATTATGATTATTTTTCTATGACTTTAAACTTGAATAGTTATTTTTTGACACAGGTTGCAGTTACATGAGTGGGTTCACATTGCAATAACATGATTAAGCTGTACATTGATGATTTGTGAACTTTTCTACTGACCATTATTTTTTTTTAAAGGCTTAAATCGTTTTCTATTGCATTGACTCTTTCACTTTTTGTCCTATAAAAACTCACATAATTTGGACAAGCAGCTAGGTATGCTAGGAATCTTAGGTAGCCTTGAAAGTAGACAAGATAAACAAAACAACACATGATGCTGGAGGTAAAATAAGTGTGTGTGTGTGTGTGTGTGTGTGTGTGTGTGTGTGTGATTGAGTCAGATAATTCTCATACTAAATTGTGTGTCTGAATAGCAACTTCTCTCCAAAGCAAGCCCTGACTCACCTGTGTTTAGGAGCACAGATAATAGTAGCTCATTATTAACTACCAACAGTACATATACTAATAAACTGCCAATCTAAATTCAGATCCATCCTCAAAGACCAAAAAAGATCCATCACCTTCAGAGTAACTCTTGCAAAAGCAGATAAACTAGAATGAGCAATACTATTTTTTGTTGTCCTTAAACCAATGGATACCAAAGCACTAATATCATCTATTGAAAATGACTAGTTATAAAGACTTATATTAAAAGAAGAATATTTGGAGTTAATTAACATCACCAAAGATTTCATTAAGATTTTATGAAGAGAAATTAACAATGAATTACATAGCCATTTATGTTGCTTAATGAAAAGATTTGGAATTAAAATTGGATTCTTTTAAGTTCATTAAGTATCATCTATTTCTAGTTTAACTGAAACAAGAGCACATTGCTTACATATTTATCATAAATATTAAGAGTGAAAATTCTAGGTCACTGAGTAATACAGGAATTTTCCATCCTTTTGATTCTGTCTGTGCCTTAAGTACAAACAGAACTATTTATTATCATGTGGGAAATCTGACAAGATGATCAAATTGAAGACTTTTCTCAAGTATTGTTTACATTATATCATTTAGATGTATTTCTTTCAATTTTAGCTTTTCAATTACTCCTGTTCTTCTAAATTTGACTCATTTATTTCTGTATTCACAAACTTTCCAATTTGTATTCTTAAAAAAAACAAACAACTCTGACTTAAGGGAAAACAATTTACTTCCACTTTTAGGCTTATACCTAAACAATAGCCATTGATTAGTATGCAAAAGTAAAAAGCAAGGCAACTATTCCTAATCAGTAGTTTCAAAGAGTTTTAGTAGACAGTATAACATTTATTTATTTATTTATTTATTTATTTATTTATTTATGTATTTATTTATTTTATTTTTAGAGTAATTTTAGGTTCACAGCAATACTGAGCAGAAAGTATAAAGTTCCTGTATACTCCCTACACCCACACATGCACGGCCTCCCCACAATCATTTTGCTCCGGAGTGGTACAAATGTTACATTCAGTGAACCTGTGTTGCCACATCATGCTTGCAGTATACTATTCTTAACTGCAAATTTTCTAAGCATTTAAATGTTAATGCATTTCTTCAGGCAGCTTAAATGTTGTTTGAGAGATAATACTATATGGTTTCAGATTCTCTGGAAACACCTCTGATTTAGTGAGGAGCAGGATTCTAATTAATACCAGCTATAAGTTTGAAAGCACTAATCATATCACTCTGGTCATCTATACTAATAAAAGGGTAATGTGCTAATTAGACCGGGTTGACTGGCCATCTTCTGGACGTCCAACTTCCTTCCGGACAAAGCCATGCTGGTGGGGGCCAAGGCAGAGAGGGCAGTTGGGGGCGAGATCAGGCCAGCAGGAGAGGGTAGTTGGGGGCAACCAGGCCAGCAGGGGAGTGCAGTTGGGGTGAGATCAGGCTGGCAGGGGAGGGCAGTTAGGGCCTAAACCGGCAGTCAGACATCCCCCAAGGGGTCCCCAATGGAGAGGGTGCAGGCTGGGCTGAGGGAACCCTTCACCCCTGTGTATGAATTTCGTACACCGGCCCACTAGTCAATTAATAAGAGCTCAACAAAACAGAACTTTGTAAAATAATAAATTTTTCCATAGGCATTCCATTTTTTTTCTTTATATCTTATTTGCCTAGTACTCTGCTTGTAGCACAATGTTACCTAATCTCTTAAGCATTTGTACATTTATTTTACTGTAAAATGACCTTCATAATCATAGCCCTGAAACTCCTTGGCATCCTAAGTAATCAAAGACAGCCCAATACAATCAGTCCACTGTACTTCCAAATCCAGGAGACTTTCAAATCTAGAGTTTTTTTAAGCTTTAGACATTGGTTTGAAAAATAACAACAGCGGAAGTACAACAAAATAATCATGTGTCCTGGTTGTCTTGTTTACACAGATACTACCGTGAACTATTTCAAATTTTCAGTTTAGTGTTCAAATGTACATCTTTATTACACAATTTCTCCTTTTATACTTTATTTGAGTTTTTGTTTACAAAATAATAGTATATAGTTTATAGAAATTAGAATTCACCTACAGACTTTTGGTAACAATATGACTCTAACATTTCCTAAATCTGAGGTGGTTGCAACTTTTAAGCCACCTCACTTAATTCAATTAATAAATTGAATGTGTGGGTTTTAAATAAATACAAAGAGGTTGAGAACACTGTATCTATACTAATAAAAGGGTAATATGCTAATTAAACTGGGAAACCAAACATCCTTCCAGACAAAGCCATAGTGGTGGGGCCAAGGCAGAGGTGGTTAGGGGTGAGCAGGCTGGCAGTGGGGGGGGGGAGGGCAATTGGGGGTGATCAGCCTGGCAAGGGGGCAGTTAGGGGTGATCAGACTGGAATGGGGGGCAGTTGGGGGTGATCAGGCCGGCATTCAGAATGGTTAGGGGTGATCAGGCAGGCAGGCAGATGACCGGTTAGGAGCCAGGGGTCCCGGATTGTGAGAGGGATGTCTGACTGCCAGTTTAGGCCCCAGGGATGGGGCCTAAACTGGCAGTCAGACATCCCCCTAGGGGTCTCAGATTGGAGAGGGTGCAGGCCGGGCTGAGGGACACCCCTCCCCCCCATGCACAAATTTCATGCACTGGGCTACTAGTTTAATATAAATACCTGAAACCAAGGAAGCACCCATCCCCAGTAAAGATGACAAGGTGCACAGGACAGGGATGATCGGGACACTGAACAGGACCAGGATGACATTCTTCAGTCCCATTGGTAAAGTCAATACTAACTAGTCAGGAAGGATTGGAAGTTATCACCAGGAAACTTTGGTTTATATGCTTTTACTTTATAGTCTCTATATTTACAATTATGTTGCCTATTATCTGTCAGGGATGTTTTAGCCATAACACATAGGGATAAAAGTGATATGCTTTTTGTTGGACTTTGCAAACCCAAAAGAGCAAAATAGGAAAAAGTGAAAATGGGGAAAAGAAAAATGGAATGCCTTGCAATGGTTCTCAAACTTCCTAATGCTGCAACCCTTTAATACAGTTCATGTTGTGGTGACCCCCAACCATAAAATTATTTTATTGCTACTTCATAACTGTAATTTTGCTACTGTTATGAATCGTAATGTAAATATCTGATATGCAGGATGTATTTTCAGGGGTCGCGACCCACAGGTTGAGAACCGCTTCTTAGGGGTGTTACTTGACCATGTGGTCTGCCACTTTACTAGGAGCTAAAAAGAGACACTGCGTATTTCTTGGAGGTACATGTGCTCATCCTGGGAGACTTTTCAGTGGCTGCGAGGAAAAAACATACATCAGAGCAGTCCATGGAGGAGAGAGAATTGACCTGCCTTGCTCCCTCCTGTCTGTTTCCCATTGATCTGCTACCTTTAATTTCTGGGCTCATTCCACCATTCGGTCCCTTCTATGGTTGTTTGGAATAACAGATCTCTAGCCCTGTGGTGTCATGTGTCATTCTAGCCTAGAAGTGGTGGCAGGAATTAGAAATTCTGGTCAGCCTGTCTGTACTAGAAAGTAAGGAAAGGGTCCCACACTCCCAGGATAAGTGATTAGTTGGTCATAGGCAGCAGAGATCCCATGATAGCCTTGGTTGGGTGTGGAGGCAATTGAATCAGAGAGAACAAACAGTGGAGGGTTTAGGGAATCTGAGGAGAAGCATAAATTTTATGAAGGTGGAAATAAAACAACATTTGGAACACTTTAGTTCCGTTAAATTGTGGAGAGTTTATTGCCAGAGATGTTTATTTTAAAAGCTTATTCTGTAAATGTGAAGCTGAGTTGTAGGGGAACCACAGGCAATAGTAAAGTTACTCAGAGATAGTAGCAATAAATCTGCCAACACCCAGCCCAAAGGGACATGGGAGGGAGCTGTTCATCAAACCTGAAAGAAGAGAATCTTGGAGACAGAACCCCTTGAGGGGAGAAATGGCCTTGATCAAAGGATCCAGGCACACAAAGCGACCCCACAGAGAGGGAGCTGGGAAATACACTGACCTCACTGTCTTTTCTCCACATCCTCTCATCCTCTCCTGGGGGAGCCCCCTGTGAGTTAGATCCACACAGAAGCCAGAGATCCAGGGAGCACTTAGATGCGGCCCCCTTTCAGGGGTGGAGAGCAGGGTGGAAAGTAGATTGGAAGGGACAAATAAAAGCTATCTGGAATGCCTTTTTAATAAGTAGAATTTGCTGTTTTGTTATGTGAAATTATCAAAATGAAATTTCCAAGAAAAGAATCTCTTTGGGCTTTTTACAGTCCACTGGATTTCCTACTTTTAAGCTTCCCTGCTAGTTCAGTGGTTCTCACATTTTAGTGAGCGTCAGAATCACCTAGAGGGCTGGGAGCAGCACAGGCAGTTGTGGTGGGGAGTTCTACACCCAGACAGCCAGTTTCTGATTGAGCAGGTCTGGCGTGGGACCAAGAATTTACATTCCTTATTAGTCCCAGGTGACTCCATTGCTGCTAGGCTGGGGGCCACACTTTGAGAACCACTGCACTTGTCAATCATAAAAGCAAGCCTCAAATGCACATACTGTTTGACACAGCTACTCAGGCTTCTCTTTGGCCTTCTACCAACCCTTGCCTGCCAGTCTGTTGCCTTCCGAGCCTGTTACTTCCCCCCTAGCTCCTGCCTGTACACAGAGTTTGGATCCTTATTTATTTTTGCTTGAGTTGGTTGTGACTTCACCGCCTTAATGAACGCACTGACTAATCACTGTGTCTTGCCTTTTCTGTCTGGCCATTGACCTTGACTGCATTTGGATTATCCCTCTTCTACGCTGTTTCTGATTTAGTTCCACTGTGAAGGCTCTCCATCTCCTGTTCTTTAGGATAATGGCTCCTTGTTCCTGTTTTCTGGTACATTCTAGTTTCCAGACTTTCAAAACCCCATTCTGCTCATTCCCTTCCACAGTGTCTATTCAGGGCTTTTTTTTTTTTCACCGCCAGGACAAAAAGTTGCTGATGACTGAACAGTCTGGACCCTGACCTCAACCAACAATGTAATCACAATCCTAGGGTCCAGAAAGAGAAGGCAAAAATGTAACATATACTCTATACAACTCAGATTGAAGGATTGTTGTTGCTTTCTCTCTCTAGGACTGTGTGTTCTACACGGTATGTAAACAGTTTTGTTTGCTTGCTTGTTTGTTTCAGGTAGATTATGGAAGCCGTATGTGGGAGGGGTGGGAAAACTGAAAAGACCAAAGACTCCTTTGAGGTTTAGAAAAGAGAAATCTCTTCCAGTGGGAACATTTAATATATCTTTAGTTTGTGTGATGCTACTTTTTTTGGAATTCAGGGAACATGGGGAGAAAAAGTCATTACTTTGTGTACTAAGAAGATGAAGTTTTCCACTGGAAAAATATTTTAGTCTACATATCAATATTGCCGATTGCTGATATTGGAGGGATGAAGCTCACGCCACCAGTGAACAATTTTAAGGTATCTGTTCTGCTTTCTCTCTACTGTTCCGGCTGCAGATCATGCAGCTCTGCTACTGTGTGTGCCTTTTCCCCCATGAGAGCTTGGCCATTGCTGCCCAGGATATGATGGTAAAGTGCATTTATTGTCTTTAAATTTTCTGAGGCCCAGCCATTCTGCTGAAATCATGTAATTTGGCCATGGCATATTTCAGAGTAATGACCTCACTGGTGGTGCTGGAATTGGTTCTGAAGGGTTGAGTGTTGTAGTCAGCCTCTGGGACAGGGGGGAAGGGGGTGGGGGCGGGGGGTGGAAAGCATACCCTAAGAATTGTGTTTCAGCTCATGGATACCTAACACAACAATCTCTGAATTTAAATATATCTATCTGTCTATCTATCTACCATACCATTCAACTCTTGACTGGATTGAAAGTCATCTGCCTATTTTTCTATTTTTTTTAAATTTAATTTGATATCTGTATTGATTTTGCTTTAACTGTGGTTTCCTAGAATTAACTTTGTCTTCCATTTCCCTGGGCATAAGGAATTACTTCTGCTATTGTGAGAATTCCAACAAAGGGCTTCCAACAGGAATTCTGGGAAAGTAAGATGCCATGAAACATTGCAGGAAGGAACTTCTTTCTCTAAGTATCATGCCTTGCTTTAGATATGGTGGATCACAGCTTGACTCACTCGGTCTCTCAGCTGAAAGCTTGACCTAGAGAGTCCATAGATAGTAGTGCAATTTCCTCAATCTTATGAAAGTTCAGAATTTGACAAATCTGGAATAACTGGTCACTTTAAAGAAACCTCACAAAACTTTATGCCTCTGATTCTTTCTGAAGTGCCTCACCCATGAAAACCAGACATTCTTTCTCTTTCAAAATGCTGCTTAATCCCAGCCATGCAATGTGATTGGCCATAATGGAAAATTCAGAATTTCAACTGGTCTCTGATCACTAAGAGTTAGTCTGATTTCCCCTATTTCAATAAAATAGCAAAAAAGTAAGGATTTTTCAAAACCTTTGTTTCACAATGATCATATTAAGCTGAGAAATCTTTTGACATTTGTTTTACACAATGAGATAATGCTCTTTTGCATTAAAATAATTTGAGAAATATTACAGTTGGTTCAAGAAAATAAAGCACATGAAGTAAAACTGATTATGGAATGATGATAATTCTGAATATTAAATGTAAAAACATTACTTTTTTTCTCAAAAAATCAGAGTAAGAAATGAGAAGGAAGAAGGTAAAAATGAGATAGATTACTAAACACTAATTAAAGTTCTCTAGGAGCAAAGACATATAGACATCTTCTCATTTAGAGCAGAAACAAATAGATTTTAAAAAATAGACAGTCTTATCATTTTCAGTATAACACATAAGAAATTGGATTAAAGGAAATATTGGAACATTTGTTATATACCTCTCTTTTTGTCCTTTCCCTTCTATATTCTCTGCTTCAAATAACTACATTCCCGGCTTCCCTGCCCCCTTGGCTTCTAGTTGGTTTATTCCATAGGAGGCATGGCAGAAATATTCATCAGATATTTTGTAGAATGTCCCTCTGTAGGTATTTATTTGATGTTTTTCTTCTGATTAGACTGAATATTGAAGAGGAAGACTGCAAAGATAAAATGTCATTGTTATCATCTCATATCAAGGGTACCTGTTATCAACATGATTGATCACTATTGATGTTGCCCTTGGTCACCTGGGTGAAATATTTGCCAGTTTTCTCCATTATAAAGTTGTTTTTGCTCCATCCATTTTCCTTTTTTTCCCCTTCTTTCCTACCTTCCTTCCTTCCTTCCTTCCTTCCTTCCTTCCTTCCTCCCTCCCTCCCTCCCTCCCTCCCTCTCTTTCTTCTTCTTCTTCTTCTTCTTCTTCTTCTTCTTCTTCTTCTTCTTCTCCTCCTCCTCCTCCTCCTCCCCCTCCCCCTCCTCCTCCCCCTCCCCCTCCTCCTCCTCCTCCCCCTCCCCCCTCCTCCTCCCCCTCCCCCTCCTCCTCCTCCCCCTCCCCCTCCCCCTTCCCTTTCCCCTCCCCCTTCCCCTCCCCCTCCCTCTTCTTTTTTTTTGGGTTGTTGTTGTTAATCCTCACCTGAGGATATTTTTCCATTGATTTTTAGAAAGAGTGGAAGAGAGAAGGAAAGACAGAAAGGAACATTGATGTGAGAGAAACAGAAACACATCAGTTGGTTGCCTCCTGCATGATCCCTGGCCAGGGCCCTGGCTGGGGAAGAGCCTGTAACCAAGGTATGTGCCCTTGACAGGAATCAAACCCAAGTCCCTTTGGAACGCAGGCAGACACTCTATCCACTGAGCCAAACTGGCTAAGGCTCCATCCCCTATACTCTTTGGATGGAAATCATTATGTGCAGTTCACATTTAGGGATGTGAACGCTTTATTGATTTGAAGCCTATATATTGGAAGTCTATAGGATTAAAGTATGCTAATTACTATTTAACAGGATGGCTGGCCTCAGTCTGCTCTAAAGAATTATTTCTGCCCATCTTCGAGATTTCCCTATTCTTTTGTACTCCCTGTCTTGGGAGGGAGCTATTTCTCTCATTTAATGTATATGAATTACAGTATGTGTGTACCTTATACCACTATCACTTTGCACTAAAATTTATTACTGCTTTCTCTAATTCAAATTTTAAAAAGTCATGACTAAGCAAAAACTCTTATTATTTCCTTGCAAATGAGGAATAGTTATATACTCCCCAGCATAAAGTGGGACATCAGAGTCATTCAATGTTTAATACCTCAGAGTTCCCTTTCCTGGTAAGGAACTAGAAGAACAGTTGGGTATTCATATGGTAGAATTTGTCCCATGTTTCTCATATACATAGGTGATAAAAAGAACCCTCAATTGCACAAATATAAAAGGCTCAGATGAAATACTGTGTCAGATCTATTGATTATTCAATTGCAACAAGGACCAATTTTTCAGCCATTTCACTATAAATACTAGTGGAATTGCAACCTAAGATTACCCAAGTTAGTCTTCTAAAAGTGGGGAGAAGGGTGAGATGGTCTTTACTTTCTTAGCTTTTATTAAGACTGTCAGTTAAAGCAAACATAACACAATTCTGCCACAGTGAGTATGCCCTCATTAGTTTGGGGAATAAGTAGCTTTCAGTCAGACAAATTATTCATAATGTTTTGAATGCAATATTCCTTTTGAGTGTATTTTGTGTACCTCTCAAAGGATTCTAACAATCTTAGTTGCCAGGTGCATTTGGTAATGAAATGTTGATTTAAAGTAAAAATACCTACTGTTAAATTTTGCATGTTACAACAGTGGGCACTGAGTCAAAGTTCTCATTCAACAAATACCTACTGATCAGGTATAAGAAGCTGGACACTCTAAGTGCTGCAGTGTCTAGGGCAGTGCTATTCAAGGCACTGGCCCTCAATGAGATAAAGGACTTAAACCAAGGAATAAACCGAGGCAGTTACCTTCATCAAAAAAGTCTTGCTTATGTTTTGGGTACCCTGTTTTATTTCCTTAAGTATTTATGATGCATAATTTTTATACTGGGTTTCCAATAATTCCAATATCATAAAGTACCTGAGAATCTAATTGAAAGTTGTTTCTTTCAAGTCTCATTTGGTGACTCCATCCTTTTGTTTATTACAATCCTGGACTGTGAGCTTTTGTTTGGTTGATCTTAATCTCGAGGATATTGCAAGGCCTAGTTTAGAGACATCTGTTTTCACTTCTGCTTTGAACTTAACAGTGTTATTAATCCGAGATCTCATCAGTTAATTCATAACTTGATGTGTATAGAACAAATCAGAGCACACAAGTTCAAATACGAAACTTGTCCAAGGAATACAATTATGGTTTTAATATCTCAAGGGAATTATTTTTCTCTCAAAGCACGGACGTGGAGCCTTTTTTCCTTGACTCTCTCCTCACCCTTTATATTAAAGGGTTAACTTTTTATAACTTTTCCAGGATCCTGGCTTCAGTGGTGTCCAGTTCCAACTGATGTGCATGGTTCTGCACCATGTCCTTTGTTCTGTTTGTGATCATTAAAATATAAGCACTAGGGGCTGGCAAAGGCTCTCAGGAGACTCATGGTTCCAGCTATGCTTCACTATCATCTTTTGATCCTTGTGATTTCCTTATTCTCTTATACTCTCCAGTATGCATTTCAAATCATAGTCATTATGTTGTATTCATCATTAATAATTTTTTAAGTGGGGAGAGTATTTTAGAATATCTAATTCACAAAACTCCCCCAAAAGGAAATTCACATGTGCTTATATCTGACAAATTAGACCTCAAAGTGAAGGCCATAACAAGAGATAAGGAAGGCCACTTCATAATACTAAAGGAAGAAATTCAACAGGAATATATAACTCTGGTAAACATATTGTTTTTTCCTTTATAAAAGAAAAGAAAGCAATGAATTGCAGCTTCTTATCCTCCCCATTGCTGTGACAAGTTTCAAATCTTAGCACACCCAATCATTCATGATCAGGCCTTGATTAACTTCCATACTATTTGTCAACCGCACCCCCCCTCACCTCATTATGTATGTGAATTTCAGTTTTCTTTACGTAGAGTTAGCATGACATAATGAATAATCACGAAGGCTTAGGGAGCAGACAGGTTTGGAGTCTAACACTGTCTTTATCACTTACTAGCTGTGTGACTGGTTAATAACTAGCTTCTGTAGAACCTTGCTACTAAACTGTGGTCCCTGGGCTAGCAGCATCTTCTGGAAGCTTGTTAGAAATGCAGACTCTCAGTCCCACCCCAGAACTACTGAGTCAGAATCTGCACTTAAATAAAAAAATTCTCCATTAGTATTTGAGAATCATTGCTCTAAGCCAGTTTTTCATTTATGAACATAAGGTAAAAAAAAAACACAATTGCTTAGGGCTCTTGTCAGGATTAAATGGGGATAATAATTATAAAGGGTTTGGCATAGTGCATGACATATTAGAAGCCTAATATTAATATTCATTAATGATTTTCAAAAGGATTTTTTTCAAATTTCCCCATTTAAAGAAACAGTGTCCAATTTTAAGGGAAAAAAATAACATTTAAAGAAGTTTAATAATTTCTTTGTGACTATATATTAGTAAGTGAAGCCACCAGAAATTAAATCTCAATAGCAGGGTCACACATTAATATACTGTACTCAAGATATGCAACACAGATTAGTTTTTTTCATTTCCTATAGCTGTTATTATATTCTTCATGGTAGGAGGGGAGTAGAGAGACAGAACTTAACCTCTTGTGAATTCACAATCTCACAATCACTTCTTGTTTGGTTAAATCAAAACCTCATGGCAAATGCAGTCTTCTAAGGGCCTCTCTGCCATGCAATCATGGGTCAGGCCTGGTTCCTCAAGCTAAAACCAATCTCATCTGGCCTTTTAGAGAACCGGGCTGTCTCCACTGATGAGTCCTGGCTCTGTTTTGATTGCATAATTCCTGTGCACAGAGAATTCTTATCCTGCCTCAGACTCTCTCAGCACCTCTATGTTTCCTCAGTGGATAACCTGGGATCATTAGTTTCTGCTGCATTCCACACACAACTTTTGGGGAATGAGGAACAAGGCTTTGGAGTCATCTATCTGCCTACCTCACTCCATCATGGAAGCTCCATCCCTCCCATGTCAAATAGGCTGTGTTGTTGAACCCAAAACATAGAGCACCTTCTAGGGTTCATGACAAAGAAATGGAACAGCTCCTTCCATTGCTTCTGTGCACAGTTGTGCAGACTGTTACCATACAGGGTGGCCCTGGTCCTAATGAGTCTGGTACTCTCTGTTCTCTCGTACAGCCTATGCTGCTCTCATAGAACCAAGCAAAGAACTGTTTCTGCACATCCCTCAGAATTTCCTAGCTCCATACTTTGCTCCTGCTGTGTCTTTTATCTGAAGTACCTAATCCACTCCATCCCCATCTCCACATGTTCAAATGGTACTTAATCTTTGAGGCCTAGCACAAGTGTCATATCCCTGATATTTCCATCTATGATAATCTTTCCTCTTTTCTAATTCCCTTGTGTCTTGCCCCTCCATAAGAGGCAAAAATGGAAGTTTCCTGAGTTCAGAAACAGTTTTATGTATTTATCTAAGCCCTATCCACTTTCCCCCATTCCTCCAAAGTAATAGCACGTGACTTTACCAATGGTAGAGAATCAATGAATATTATTAAGTGAATGAAACAGGCTTTCAGAAAGACATAGAGAGACTAATTTGGAGAGCAAAATAGACAGTTTTCTTTCCGGGGGGTAACCAGAGAACTAAGTGATTAGATTTGAGTTGGGAGTTAGATTCATTAGTTCTTACAACTTGAAAAACAATAGTTGAGCCCTAGCTGGTTTGACTCAGTGGATAGAGCATTGGCCTGCGGACTGCAGGGTCCTAGATTCGATCCTGGTCAAGGGCACATGCCTGGGTTTCGGGCTTGATCCCCAGCGGGGGGGCATGCAGGAGGCAGCCAATCAATGATTCTCATCATTGATGTTTCTATCTCTCTCTCTCCCTCTCTCTTCCTCTCTGAAATCAATAAAAATATATTTAAAAAAACAAAAAAAAACCAGTAGTTGAAACCCTTCATACTACATATGTGAAAATTGAAATAGTTACATAAAAATATCTCAGTGTACCTAAAATACTATATTTAGTCTGTTTCACTTATTATTCTATATTCTTTTCTCTAAGTTGGTACATAATTAAAACTTTTTTCATTGAGTTCCACTGAGTTTATATACCAGATTGCCTCTGATTTTCCCTATGTAGTTAATACAAAGGAATAACTTTCTGTTTGTAGTATTTATTTATTTTAAAGTGTTTTTGATGGATATATTTCCAAGATTGAATTTTCTAAGTCTAAGTCTATGAAGATTTTTTATTGGCATTTATGCATATTGTCAAACTTTTATCAAAAGGAATATGTTAAATATGATCCTTTCATAACAATCTGACAAGTATATATTCTTGCGATTTAAATGGGAAAATAGTGCTTGACTGTTGTCTTAATATTCATTTTTCTGATTATTAGCAAGTCACTTTCTTTACTGTTTCTAATTCTAATTATGTGAATTAATCTATGTCCTTTGTCTCTAGTTTTTTTTTTTTTTTTTAACACAAATATGAGTCTTGGTTATTCTTGAGGCAAAAATTTTAAAAAATCAATCTTGGGATTTTTGCTTATCAAAAACCTATTATGTCAAAAGTAATTGATTCAGAAAATACTGCATCAAAGACACAACTAAGGTTATGTTCTTCCCTACCTGCTTTCCTTTATGCTTCCTTCCCACTAGTCACTTGGTTCATTTCCTCTCCTTTCTGGGGGCCAGATTCTCTTTCTCTTTACTGATGTGCCTTCCTGGACCTGTTCTCTCAAGCTGCCATATGGTCAGCAACGTTTGATCCTTCCTTCTTCGCCACCGTATATCCATTTATTCTCATGTTGTGTAAGGCAGCATTTCCAAAGCCAGGGTACAAAGTGGGATACGCTTGGGGGAATACATGATCATTTTAAATGGCATGTAGGCAAACTATTTTAAGACTTATTTTTTAGTTTTCATTTTAACGTGTATTAATATGCAACTTCTACTTATTTTTAATTACATTGATTTTATACTTATGTGAGGAATAGGCCAACTGATAGGTAATGATATATAAAAGTCTGTCTTTTTTTTTAAAGGTGATTTTCTGTTTCTGTCACGTGCAAAAGAGGTCAAGAGTAGATGAGGAACACTGGGAAGTTGTCCAGAGCAGTCAAGGACTCAGGCTCCTCTTGTCCTGCTTCTCTGCTCTTCTCAGAATGTGGTTTCGGCCCCACCATGCAGGCTGGTGTCTTGGGTGCCACCTTATTTATGTTCGCAGAGAAGGGGGAGGATTGGAAAGCCATTAACTGAGGGAGGGAACATGTTTCAGGAAGAAGACATGTTGAATTTGAGGTTGACATAGAGACAGCAATTAGAAATGTCAAGTAAGAGTCTGGAACTCTGAAGAAATGTCTAGACTGGAGACATACATGTTTAGATATCCTTATACAGGCTAGTTAAGGCCACTTGTGTGGATGAGAATGTTTAGACATTTAGTTCATAAATAAGAGGCATGAGGCTAGTTCCAAGGCTTAGGGAACACGTATATTAAATGGCGTTCCTCATGGGCCTGGGTCAGTGGTCGGCAAACTCATTAGTCAACAGAGCCAAATATCAACAGTACAATGATTGAAATTTCTTTTGAGAGCCAAATTTTTTAAACTTAAACTATATAGGTAGGTACATTGTTATTAACTTAATTAGGGTACTCCTAAGCTGGCCTTTGCTAAAAACGTCCTCAATCTGATTGAGGTACGTTTGCTGAGGTCGACCGCTTCCAACTCTCCCATCCACACTCTTCTTGTATACTTGTTTCGTCTATCTCCTTTCCGAAAACTGACTTCTGCCCATGGGCCACGAAGTTTCAATCACACTGTACGTGCGCGCCCGCATGTGGTATTTTGTGGAAGAGCCACACTCAAGGGGCCCAAGAGCCGCATGTGGCTCCGAGCCTCGGTTTGCCGACCACTGGCCTGGGGGGTAGAGAAGGAGAACCAGGACAATAGTTCTCACAGTGTGTGGTTTGATAAGATGCAACAAGTGCCTCATAACTTCATGATTATTATCTGACAAGTTTTATGTTTTTAAAATTTATAATAGATTTTTGTAAGCTAGACATTACCTCATTGTCTCATCGAAAGCCCTGCTATTATTCATAGCCTATTAAATTGAATAGATTGTGGAGTGATGGTCCACAATTATTGTTGTTATTATTATTATGCACTTTGATTTGAGGATCAAATTAAATACAGAATGTCTCTCTTTTCCCAAAACTAACTTATTATTTTAAGCCCTGCCTCCTATTAGTTATCTCTTTACCTGCTTTGTTGTGTGTTTTTTGTTTGTTTGTTTGTTTTTTCTGTGACTTTCTACGCCAGCCGTGGGCAAACTACAGCCCGTTTGAAATGAATAAAACTAAAAAAAAAAAAAAGACCGTACCCTTTTATGTAATGATGTTTACTTTGAATTTATATTAGTTCACACAAACACTCCATCCATGCTTTTGTTCCGGCCCTCCGGTCCAGTTTAAGAACCCATTGTGGCCCTCGAGTCAAAAAGTTTGCCCACCCCTGTTCTACGCCTTGGGTATCCTGATAAACTTCAGAGAAGTGGGATTAATATCACTACCTTAAACTTGGCAAAGGCTTGGGAGAGATACCTCTTTCTAGATCTCCAACATAGTCATAATCCAACTTTAAACACACGTCTGAACCTACAACTTTAATCCTAGATGAAGGAAACCTATTTTAAAAGGTCTTTCCAGCCAGCTTTTGCCTGTATCCCTCATTTACCAGTGGCTTACGCAGAGAAATATAATAGTAAGAGAACTTCCAGGGGCAGTGTTGTCATTTAAAAAGGACCCCTGTGGTCTTGGACAAGCCAATGAACCTCCATGTATGGCACAGACTGGGAAAAATTATGCACTATGGCTTGACAAACCTAACATACTACTTTAGTACCCACACCTGACCCTAGCTTTACTCTCTTAAAGCACCTTTAATTACCCCTTTACTCTCTTAAAGCACCGCTAATTACCCCTTTCTTGGTAATTGTATAAACCTCTAAGTCAGTGGTTCTCAACCTTGGCTGCACATTAGAATCACCTGAGAATCTTTTTAAAACCCTGATTTCTGGGCCTCATCCTCCGGAAATTCTGTTTCTTTATTATGGAGTGGGGCCACAACATTAGTAACAAAGAAACAGAATTTCCAGAGGATGAGGCCCAGAAATCAGGATTTTAAAAAGATTCCCAGGTGATTTTAATGTGCAGCCAAGGTTGAGAACCACGGCTCTAAGTTAATACATTCAATTTGGGGCATGATCTCTTTATTAGTGACTTCCAGCTAAGCAGACTTGCTTGTTGGAATCAGTGAGCATTTCCCCGTGGCTCTCTCCTTTCCCCTTCTAATTAAGATGTGAATTCACGTTTCCAGAATCCCAGAGAGGTTTTCTTGCAAGCCTAAAGCCTCACAAATCACTAAAGAGAAGGCTCTGGAGAGGGTATTTAGAATCCTATAGTTCTCATTCCTCATTCCCCAGAGAAGCTCAAAACAATAGCTTACGTTTATTGACTGCTGAATATGTAGTGCCCGGCACCATTCCAGGCAATTAGCACTTAACAGTCATTTACTTCTCGATTATCCAGGTGCTGTCATCATCATCTCTATTTTACAAACAGGGAACTGAGGCTAAATCACTCGCCCCAAGTGTGGAGCCAGGCAACCAATGATGGGATGCTATTCTGGGGGAAGCTTTCTTTTCTTCCCTGCACTCCGCAATTCTGAAATTCACAAGGTATCTGTATGCCTCTTAGCGGGATGTGGATAGCTTCTTCAGAAGCCCAGCAGCTGGCTGCGCCCCCTGGAGAGTGACGTGTGGCCTGGAGGGGAGCAGGAGGGGCTGGCGGGTGAGCAGGCAGAGCCCTGAGTGTGCGGACGCCCAGCCCTCAGGCAGACGCCTCCGCCGGGCTCAGCTGCCGGGTGGCAGGTGGCTGGAGCCGGGCAGGGGCAGAACCTGTTGCTGCAGCGCGGGGTGGGCGCTCCTGGTCCCGAGGTTCCCTGGCTCCGCGGTGTGCAGGTAAGGGCGCCTGTCTCGGGCTTAAATGATTCCTGATAGCTATTGGGGACTTACTATGGATTTTGCGATTTCACTCTGCGGACCTTTCCCCAAGCCCTTCCTAGTTCCTCGGGCCCCCTGTGCGGACTCATATTGCAGGAGGGAGTCGCTTTATAGTCAGCAACCAGCCTGATGATTGGGGGCGGAGGGGCTTCCCTGGCCGGGCTCCGTGGACCATGTGTGGACGCCGGCTCCCAGGCTCACATAGCAGGATCGGGGCAGGGGACTAGGGGCGCTCACTTGAGCATAAAGTTCTCCGAATGCTCTCTGGTGCTGTATGGTTGTAACTTTGTTGAATCTCCTTGGAGAGCGCGCTTGATACTAGCAAGAGTTTTCTAAACTGGTCTCTTCATCCGCGATTATCTCGAGCTTTGTGTGTCTTTGCCCATGTGAGGCGGCCTCCTGTGCGTTTCCACTGGCCAGGAGGCTAAAAGGCAGTTTCGCACCCCATTCCCGGACGCCGAAGGCACTTAGAGATTTCAGCTCTTTCTGCAGGTGAGAGAGGGTTTCCGGACAAAGCCAGTTCCACCTCTCTTCTGCCAAACCGCCAAGCACTTCCAGTAACATCGCAGCCCTCAAAGTTAGGGCCTGGTGCAGATCAGGGAAAGTACCTGCTCTGCGCTGTGGGTTTTCTTTCTTTCTTTATTTTAAAACTAAAAAAAAAAAAGAAAAAGAAAAACCCCACCACCAAAATACATTAATTTGTACCCCATTTCCCCTCAGCCAGATAGATATCTCAAAGATTTATTTATTTTAAAGAATCTTAAATATAAAATGACTAAATTTCTCTTTCCATTATACATCCAAATCATTTCCAGTTGACAGCCAGTGACAGGTAGGATGAGTAAATCATGGTTTGAAAGCTGAAATGTTGTTGTTTTCAGCTGGAATCCTAATTAAACCAAAAATAGCTTGTGAAATTATCTTAAGGGAGATATTTTAAATAATTGTTGAATTTGCAAAATTGATATCAAATGCTCAAAGAACCATTGTCATGAGCAAAAATTTGAGTGGCAAGTGTAGGCAGTTTTCAATCAGTCTTTCATATGGCAGAAGCTGCTATAGCTTAGCCATTTAAGAAAACAGCTTCCCTATACAGACCGCACTATCTTTAAAGGTACATATTAATATGAAAGGGTAGATATTGTAGTACTCGAAGATGTGCTTTTATTATTCCTTGACAATGACTCATGCATTACTAATATATCATTGTCATATGCTTTGTATTAACATGTGAGTTTTTCTAAGATCCATATAATGCAAGGTCTTTCTACCAGCCATTGTTATTGATGTCTATAGGCATCTTTAGGAGAGTTTGAATCTCAAACTTATTTTTTTCTTCATTTATCTCTCTTATCTATTTTATCAGGCAATTTTATTCTTGAGCATTTTGTGACTACATTATAAAATATTTAAGAATATATGTTCAAATTTTTTTTTATTTTTATAATTCTTTTGCCTCATGGCTCCTGTTGCAAATCACTCTGTTCTTCAATATTTTCTTTTATAAATGTTAAAGGCTGTGGAATGTATAGGTATAAATTCACTATTACCCAGTGAATTATTAGCTCTTGGAAAATTAGTTCATTTATTTTTCTTGGCTTTTGTGTGATTTGTGATTTTTTTATGTGAATTTCATGCAAATACCTCTGATAAGTAATCATGAATATTTTCACTCTATTGCACTAAAATAGATTTCCAATTACAATAGGGACAATAAGGAAACTTTGTTCCTCAAAGCTTCATATATTTAAAAATGTCATTTCATAAAATAGTGTCCCCAGTATTGTGAAAAGAGGATTGATTTGAGGTGAGAATTTTAAACTGTCATACTTATTAAAAGAGAGATATCACATCACATTTCTTAAAATATATGTATATAGTCTTTTAATAATCTTACCAAATTATTCTCTTAAACACATGAATTTGATGCTTGCCATTAGCTGATGTTGACAGCTGGATTTTCCTTTCTTTCTATTTCCCTTTGGTCTTCACTTTTAGCTCTGTGGGGTGGACTAGCTCTTACCAGTAAATGAATTGTCCCATTGAAGCTGAATATTAAGGGTCCAGAGTCCCTCACTGTATTGAACTGAAGGCAGAAGTAGATAAAGCACCCCAGCAATGAATGACAATGGTCACCACAAGAGACAGCTCTTCCTAAAGGATATCATGTCCTTCATGTGCCTCATGAGATTTTGAGATACAAAACTTCTAAAAGCGAAGAGATCAGATTTTCTTCCCAGCCAGGCAGGCTTCTAACTGACTCTGTGCCTGCAGCAAATCATTTAATTCCACAGAGTCTAAGCTTTCTCACACATAAAAGGATGGGTTTTAAAATGCTTTCTAAAATCTTTTCACTGCAGTTTCCCTGTTCATCTGGTAAAAGGGCAAAGGATCCAGACTGTGAGAAGGCTGACGTGCCATTGTTTTGCCACTTGAGAGCAGCTTTCCTAGGTGAGGCCCAGGCAATTTGGACATCAATGTCTGCTGTGTGAAATGGGCAGTTAGAGTGGATGATACGTGGGGCTGTGCTGGACGCAGCATCTGGCACGTAGGGGAAGCACAGTGATGGTTTCTAAGGCACCATCTCTGACAAATCTGAAGGTTGTTCTGGCTCTGGCAGGGCAGAAGAGGAGCCGAGAGCAGAGAAGTCCCCCTGCGGGCTCAGGTGGCCTTCAGCAGTATAGCTGGTGTAGTGTGCTTCAGGGGTCAGGGGATGGGAGCGTCAGAGCCTCAGGCATGTGATGAATGCCTCCTTGACATCTCCCCAACTCCCCCCTCCCACACACCCCATACACACACACAAGTCAAAATGAGTCAGGACACCATCCAAGTTAAATTTATCTCATTGCCACACAAGACTGAAAAGACATGTCCTCTTCCAGTTCCCTTGTCAAACCAGGTTCAACTCTTAGAGCGAAGGACACCAGACACATCACATAAGGAGAGCAGCAGCACAACCCCAATCACACCAACCCAGTAATTTAAAGAAAAGAAAGAAAACACCGCACAACAAATAACCCAGAAATGCCAAGAAATTGGCCCTCCCGTAACTTTGTTGCCACTGAAAAGTGAATATGTCCAACTATTACCAAAATATGTTTCTCACTTTATTTATTTTTGGCTGTGGAGAGGGTTCCATTGAGGTGCCTGCACTGTGGCCATTGCAGACTAAAGCATCTTCTACCAGGACCAATACCCCTTTTTCTAGTCCTTCACAGAAATCTCGGTTGACTTGCCCTAACCGGTTTGGCTCAGTGAATAGAGTGTTGACCTGCAGACTGAAAGGTCCTAGGTTCGATTCCGGTCAAGGGCATGTACCTTGGTTGTGGGCACATCCCCAGTGGGGAGTGTGCAGGAGACAGCTGATCGAAGTTTCTCTCTCATCGATGTTTCTAACTCTCTGTCCTTTTCCCCTCCTCTCTGTAAAAAAAATCAATAAAATATATATTTTTTTAAAAATCTCAGTTGACTTACATTTTCAGAACTCCTGAGGTTTCCAGCAAACACATTAGAATATTAGAGCTCTGGTTTGCCTTCCCACAACATTAAGAAAACAATAGTACCCCAAAGCCAAGTGAGATAATAATAGCTCACCTTTAGTGAGCTGTCACTTCATCTACATTATCTCACTTAATCCTCATGATTTTAGAAATAGAGTATAACCATAATCCCTGTTTTGTTGATAAGGAAACTGAGGCTTGAAATAATTTGCCCAGAGTAAACATATTTACTAGGATTGAGGAATCAGAATAATGAATACATGTGTAAGGCTTTAAGTCCACAAACTTAAATTCTATGCTGCAGGGCCCCTAGGGTGAGACTAACAGTCAAGGTACCAATTTCTGCACATGCCAAGCCTTTTAAGCACAAGCTGTGTATCTAGGAAAAAATAACTATTACAGTCTTGACAAAGGTTCTTATAAGCAGATGTAGAAAGCACCAGTCACTTGGGAAGCTTTTCCAAGCATCCACACCTGAGCCCCAGCACTGCAGACCAGGGACCTGGACTCAGGTCTGGACATATGTATATTCATATGAAGATAATCCTCATGATTCTCCTAGTGAAAACACCTGGTTTGGTCCCAACTCACATTGCTATTCGAAGTCAGAAAAAAAAAAAGTAAGTTTTGTCTAGGAGAAGGGAAATTCAAAGAAACAGAACAAGAGGAAAACATTTCTTAAAGTCATCCTCACCAGATCACCTGTTAAAACAGACAGTTGTCTGTATTCGAGTTTACTGCCTGTGAACATAAAACTCAGTAAGGAAAAAGTCAATTCAAGATCTTGCTCGTGACCTTATGATTCTCATATGAGGGCGTGAGTGCGGGGGTGGTGCCAGCAGGGATCTGTCACTTAGATAAACTGCTTACTCTTTCAGAGAAGGTCTTACCCTTGTCTCCTTGCAAAATGTAGACATTGAAAGAGGATTTCTCTGACCTTCCCTCCTTGATATAGGGATCTACCACATTCGAAGTCTTTAAAATATCTATTTAAATTTTCTAAATTTTCCTTTCCTTTTTACCTGTTCCTTTATTGCTGACACGCTGGTACTAATAGTAAATGTGGACTCTCTCCAGGAATACAGCTTCCAGTCCTTGTCAGCAGGGCGTATGACATTTGTACAAGCATCCTCTCTGCCCAGTTTACAGCCCTGCGTTTCCCTTCGCCCCGCCTCACAGTCTCCTGGGCTCTCTCTGGAATTCCCCATTTTCACCAAGTTTGCAAGGGTCATTTTGTCTTTGGGGAGGGATTTATATCATTTCTATTAAATGCTACTTTAGGCTTGAAGCTTTTGGCTAGAATCCTGCCTCTTTGAGGAGGTTCCCTTTGTTACTGCTTAATTCAGCTAGAAAAGCTACCTCACGTGATTTCTGACCTACTGTGTGGTTCATGCTTCTTTCAAAACTAGGGGCCCTGGGGGCTCACTGAAGACCACCCGAGCTTGCCCAAGTACCCTGAGCTTGCTTTTTAAAATATATATATATATATATATATATATATATTTGGTTATCCAGGTTTTGGTAACTTCTATTTGTTTTCCAACAGAAGTAGAGCCTTGAGAGTTCCCCAGTCTGCCAAGTTACACATTCGCTCTGACTTCCTGCTCAGCTCTCATCCCTGCTGTCCTGGTTGGGGACCCTCCAGCCCGGAACACACCATACTCAGCCCGACTTACAGCTTCTGCACTTGCTATTCTTTTCTCCCTGCTTGGGAAGCCAGTCTCAGAGCTGCACAAGGAGAAATGCTTTTTTGCCTTTCCAGTCTCAGGTCTGGTGTGCCTCCTGTGCCACTTGTCACTGTGCCTGGCCCCCTTGCTCCTTGTACTTCATCCACGTTATGTGTTTACTTGTTTTTGATCTTCCTCTCCAGAAGGAGAATCTAAGCTCTGCGTGATACCCAATGATTTCATATTTACTATTTACTGCTGCCCCAGTGCCTAGGCAGTCTGGCACATAGTGGACACACAGCAAATATTTGCTTGGTGAAAATTTTCTTTCCATGCCTACGTCACATTCTCCTGCATCTTTTTGCAGGTCCAGCTAAGCTTAAGGATTAGGCTCCTCCCCTTCTTCCTTTCTGCTATTTTTTTCCTCCTTTCCACTGCTCTTACCTTAATGAAAACAGCAACCTGTATATATTTTTTCCCTTTCATTTGGGAGGAAAAAAAAATTTAAAGCTATTTCTTTATCATTGGCTACACCATTTTAATATACTAGTACATTCAGGTCTGATGGTATCTGTGTATGTTGATGTTGATTTTTAAGAATAATGGGGGTCTCAGTACTAGGAAAGACTAAATATAAAATGGCACATCATTTACATTTTGGTCAAGTTAAACCCACCCATTCTATTAGTTTCATTGGCGTGAGAATTTTTCATCTTTAAAAATATTTTATTTAAAATCATATAATTATATAAATACCTTAAGCAAAATTTTAAATATTAGTGTAATCTCCCATGATAAGGAACAATAAACAATCCCTACTTCATAAACATTCAGTTTTTTCCTGAAAATTTTCTTCAGTTTTATCACAAAACAAAGCTATAATAAAAACAGTTTATAAATTCTTTTATTATAAAGTACAAGGGGTAAAAATATTTCTTAAGAATAGATAAAAGAAAATATATAGATTTACTTATAACTGCAATGGGGATAGCCTCCTGTGTGAGCAAGTTATATTTTACATGACGTGTTTGGTGTGAAGAGACATAAATAGTGAGACTTTCTTTACAATACTTTGGTAATATGGCCAAAATGTGAAAAAATTTGTTTAATCTCTTTTCCCAATATTTTTTCCACCAGCAACCAGTAATCATGAGTTTTGCTGGTATTATAATGAAGTTTTAGAGTTAGAAAGAACATTAATTTTTATTTTTCTCCCTATGTTTATAGATTACCAAACTAAAATGTACAAATATTAAATCATACAGCTTAGGAAGAGCCAAGATGAGGAGTCAATTTTTTTGTCCTGCAATTTGATCTATTTTCTGCTTTAGACTACTGCCATTCACCATAGTTCATATCTTTTAAAGAGGTTGTAAAGGAAAAAATACATGAAAGTCATAGTTCTCATTTCCCTGAAAATTAAATCATATGGGTAGTTTAACGAATCCTCTGACCTGTTCTCGTGTAACATGTTATTAAAATTGAAAGCACTTATCTACTATGCTCACATAATTGTAAAACCTACCCTCTAACCTTGGTTTTAGTGCTCCATTGCACAGCATAATTGGATTGTTTTTTATGCACGTGAAAAACAGATAACACTTCAAAAACAGAACCATTAGAATTTAGAACATGTCCTCTTAAAATCACTATTTGGAAAGAGGAGCCAAAATACATTTATTAAATAGAGTACTATTATAACACTCACTTTCAAAGCTGGGTTTCTTCTTTGGTTGCTGGTTGTTAGACCTAGAGAGGAGTTTCAAGTTGTTGTCCAGATAAAGAATATACATGTGTTCTAATGTATTCAGTATGAACAGATTTTTAATTTAGCTGTCAAAGTATAGTACAATATAATTTTTAGAGGATGGTTATTTTAGTAAAAATGGGTAAAGAGGCCTAGGAAATGATCTTTTAGCTACCACTGTAGAAATCAGACTGTTGTTGATTTGCAGAATGCGGTGTTTATTTTAATTAGCTGGAAAGTGTTTGGTGGGAGAATTTTTAAAATCTGCTGCAATTGTAGCCTTGGATATACTAGGCTTTGATGACTAAGAGCTTCACCTTACAAAGCTGTGATCCACAAGCAAATGTTCTTTTAGGCATTATATTCATACTAGAGGCCCGATGCTTGAAATTCGTGCAAGGGACTCGGCCCTTGCAGCCCCAGTTTCATCCAGAAGGTCGTCCGGAATGTCCTTTGGCTGTCTGGTCTAATTAGCGTATTATGCTTTTATTATTATAGACTTATATGGACAATTCCAAATATCAGTTATTAGATATTGCAGATTTTACATCAGACAGAGACAGAATGCCAGCGTTTCAGGTCAAGTAGATTCAAGCCCAGTTTGAATAAATTATAGTCAAACATTCCTTAATGGGGTTTATCTACATGTAAATAAAATACCAAGCAATTGGGGAAAATATCTTCCACATTTTGGGCCCATTTTCAATGAAAATAATTATTTGATAGATATATAATTATAGTTTTCCAACATTTTGACTGTCTTAGTTGGAAAATTACTTATCATAGTGAGTTTTCTTTGACCATGTATAGAAGACATTTTTATACACGTAGAAAAGAAACCTAACTGTTAACAGTAAATATAAGAAGAAAAATGTTACCAGTAAAGGCTGACTGAGTGTGAATACAGTAGCTGCAGAACAGACCATTTGATGTTATTAGGTTAGTGATAAATCTCATGACCACAAGGCAGGTTATAAGAGAAGGGATATAAAAGTGCACTGAAATGGGGATGGAAAGGGACTCTGCTTGGGGCGATGGGCGCACGATGCTGTGTGAGATGATGTTTTATTGAGTAGCACACTTGAAACCTGTATGGCTTTGCCAACCAATGTCACTCCAATAAATTCAATTAAAAAATAATGATAAATGAGAAAGCACTATTTCCTATTAACATGCTACAGTCATTTATACTGGAGTAATCTAAGATGTTATATAACAAGTTCTTTTTTTCTTCCCTCACCCATGCCATCTAGTATATTATTGTTGCACACAAGACTAAAGTTTAACCCTAGGTTAAGCATTCTTCCCTTTAGGAAGGCTGCTTTATTTTGATTATTTATTTATTTATTTTTATTTTATTATTTTAGAGAGAGAGGAAGAGAGAAAGATCAATTTGTTGTTCCACTTATTTATGCATTCCTTGGTTGACTCTTATATGTGCCCTGACTGGAGATCAAACCCACAACCTTGGCATATTGAGATGACACTCTAACCAACTGAGCTACCAGACCGGAGTAAGGCTGCTTTATTTTTTATTATGATTTTTTAAATTTCATGTTATTTTTTTATCACCTTTTAGCCCCTCTATGCACTCTCCCACCTCCCCCTCTGCCCCTGCCTCAATCCCCACACTGTTGTCCGTATCCATGAGTTCCCTCTCTTTGTTGCTCAATCCCTCTACCCATCCCCAATACCACCTCTTCCCACCACCAGTGCTGCCTGCCTTCTCTCTATGAGTCTGTATCTATTTTTCTTGGTAGTTCAGTTTGTTCATTAAATTCCACATATGAGTGACAATATCAATGGCAGTGGAGTTAAGGGTTCTGTGTTTAAGTTTGAATCTCCAAACTCTACAGTTCAACAAAAACAAATAATGTCACATAATATAACATATTTCCATGTTTCTTATCTTGTTATTTTATGGCAGTGAGAGTTGTCATAAACGGCTGGTATCCTGGTATAATCTGACTAAGGTTTTTCAGACGTATTTTTTGTTTTTGATAGAATGCAGTTGCCAGATTAAATTTGGGAAATTGTTGTATGGAACTTTTGGGTAAGGAAAACTGAACTCGGATAATATAAGACTGAGAGAACTAAGAAGTTGATGGCAATATGTGCCAATGTGATGTTATTACTGGTTGCTTGGACTATAGGGCACAAAGGTCCTGAGAGAGACAGGCTACTTTAGAAGCTCAACGTCTGTTTTTTCTGTTTGTTGTTGTAACCCTCCCACATTCGAGAGCAGTAGGTCAGGTGTAAAGTCACAAAGTTAATCCATTTGTTTAAAATTCTTTTAAAATTCTATTTCTTCTTCCCACTGCTATTAACACTATATAGGTAAGGACAAAGTTAAGTGGCTTTACACTAATATTTATACATAGATTAGAGGCCCAGTGCATGAGATTCGTGCACTCGGGGGAAATCCCTCAGCCTAGTCTGTGTCCTCTCGCAGTCCGGGAGCCCTTGGGGGATGTCCAACTGAAGGCAAGGAGTGGACCTAAGCTGTCAGTTGGACATCCTTAGCACTGCTGTGGAGGCGGGAGAGGCTCCCACCACTGCCGTGAGCCATGAGTCTGTCTTCTGGCTGAGCAGTGCTCTACATTGAGCGTCTGCCCCGGGTGGTCAGTGCGTGTCATAGATAGGTAGGTAGGTAGATAGACAGATAGATAGATAGATAGATAGATAGATAGATAGATAGATAGATAGAAAGAATCAGCAATTCTGTCTCAGGCTAAGCACAGTAGCAAGTTAGTAACTGATTTGAAATGGAATATTTTCATTTCTATAAGAGGTTATAGATTTGCTGTAAAACCCTTCAGATTAGTTCTATTTTTCTCACCCTTCAGTTGCCAGAATTTTCATTCATCACCAGTCTGTCACAATCTTTTAAGCACAATTGAATCCTATAATCTTAAGGCAGAAGTGGCAGCGCAGTTCACACCACAGCCTGAATCTGCTGCAAAATCTTCTCTTGCTCTGGGCTCCACTATGATTTAGGAAGCATAGGGGTGATTTAGCAAATACATCAGTAATCCACTAGTAAATATTGTTTATGGCGGCCAGAAGCCCATCAGGTGCTGTGCTTCTTTGTTATAGAGAGGTACAAGATGCAACTGGTCTCACTCTGCAGGGAATAGCTACGCATGCCTTAGACCACAACTCCCCTGGAAACTTTATTAAGGTGGCAGATGCCTGAATTTTTATAGGGAATATCTTCTACCCTCTGGTATTCATGTGTCTTATCAAGGTATCTACTGTGTTAACTATTTTCTGCTCACCAGGTCTGATTAATACGATTTCATCATTTTAGTACACCAGTAGCAGGAATGTGAGCAAGGTCCCCGCAGGATAACTCATGAAATCAAGCTGGAGAACTGACATAGTTTGACATAGCCCTTAGGTAAAGGAAGGAAGATATACTACAGTCTGCCAAGTAAAAGCAAACTAGTTCCTACAGTCTTTGACAGTTCACACGGGGAAAGATAATTTTTCAGACAGAGCTGCATACCAGGATGCAGGGTCTCTGCTGATTTCCTCCTGCAAAAGCTGCACTGCTAGAAGGGTGAGTAAATAGAATCAACACCTGATCTAAATTTACAATAAGACCTGTCATTCTCCACGGCCTTAGTTTTCTCCCATTTTAAAGATGTTTTATTTATTTTTAGAAGCTTTATTTGTTTATGTATAATTGTTATATATAAATTAGAGGCCCGGTGCACGAATTCAGGCACCAGTGGGGTCCCTCGGCCTGGCCTGTGGTATTGGGCCGAAACCGGCTCTCCAACATCCCCCAAGGGGTCCCAGATTGCGAGAGGGTGCAGGCCAGGCTGAGGGACCCCACTGGTGCACGATCAAGGCCAGGGAGGGACACAGGAGGTTGGCCAGCCGGGGAGGGACTGCAAGAGGGCTCCAGGGCATTTCCAGTCTATGTCACTCAGTCCCGATTGGCCAGACCCCAGCAGCAAGCTAACCTACCGGGCAGAGTGTCTGCCCCCTGGTGGTCAGTGCAAGTCATAGCGAGCAGTTGAGCAGCCTTAGCATATCATTAGCATATTACACTTCGATTGGTTGAACAGCTGACTGGACACTTAGCATATTAGGTTTTATTATATAGGATAATTGCACATATCCAGTGTGTACAATCTGATAAGTTGGGACATATGCAAACAACCATGATATCATCACCACACTCAAGGTAATAGACACATTCAATACCTCCTAAAGTTTCCACTGTGTCTTTTTGTTTTTTGTTTGTGGTAAAAACATTAATATGCGATCCACCCTCTCAACAAATTTTGAAGTGCACAATGCTATAATGTTGACTATAGACACTATGTTGTACAGTCATGCACAGCATAAGGATGTTTCAGTCATCAATGGACCACACATACAATGGTGGTCTCATAAAATCATAATGAAGCTGGAAAATGATGTCATATCCATCTTAACATCTTAGCTCAAGGCATTACTGTGTTGTGCAGGGCTCATTCCAATGGGTAGACATGGCTGGGCAGATAAGCTTGCCACAGACATCTCTTTTTTCTAAACCAATGTTACAACTGGCCGGTGGGGGGTGGGAGATAACTGTCAGGGAAGCCAGTTCAGTAACAGTGTGTTTATTAGCATACCAACCCATGCTTTCAGAGTATGCCCATACTGTAGAACAGGCTTTCAATAGCAGAAAGGCATTTAATTCAGGGAATTATGCTCACAAAAGCACTGGAAGTGCTGAAGGACCAATGATCAGGGAAAGACGCTGTGTCTCATGTTCTCTATCAGGCTTTAGAAAATCGGGAACACGTGGAACCAGGACCCTATAAATCGGGAAGACGTGGAACCAGGATCCTATGGGACTGCAGCACTGAAACCCATGATTTAGGCAGTACCTGGAGGGACTGAGTGAAAGACGTACACCTGCTGAGGCCCACATAGCTGTCACTGTTGGAGGAGCAAAATATGGTTCTGCCTCTCCTCCACTTTCCAAATCCCACTCTCACTGCTGGATTTAAACTAGAGCTCAAGGTGTTTCTTGTGATACAGGGAGACTGTAGAAGAGGGGGGACTGGTGCTAATCTGTCACCAGGCAAACTGACAGTGTTAAGAGTAGGACCAAAACTACCTGGGTTCTGCCACCTGCTGGTTGTGTAACCTTTGACAGGCCACCTACCTTCTCTGTGCCTCAGCTGTGCCAGCTAGGAAAAGTAGGTAATATCCCTGCATTGAAGAAATTTTGAGAGTTAATGCTCATGGACTATGTATGACAATAACAATGCATTACATATGATAAGGATCAATGCAATAAGAAATTATTATTAAAACCAGAGGCCCAGTGCATGAAATTTGTGCACGGTCCCTAGGTCTAGTTGGTAATCAGGGCTGATTGGGCCCTTTCTTCCAGCTGCTGACCAGGGTCTTCCTTTGTTCCGCACCGCCCCCTCGTGGTCAGTGCATGTCATAGCAAGCGATCAAACTCTCAGTCCCTTGGTTGAACTCCCGAGGGGACACTTTGCATATTAGCCTTTTATATATATAGATATGTAAACGTAGCATAAAGTTTGTCCAAACCCAAACAAAATAACTCAGCATTGAATAAACGATTTGGAACTGTTTGGTACCTGGTCTCATGGTCACCCTACCAGATCTCCAGAGATTTTTTTCTTTCTTTTTTTTTTTTGAAAATTTGGGTGTTACTTTCCATATGACTCATAATAATTTAACATCTTCAGGTATACTTTATGTTTAAGGCTACATATTCTAGCAGCTAATTTAGATCTAATCAACATTACTTTTAGGTAAGGGAGGCACTACTATCTGAAGATGAACACAGCACTAGCCCACCATGTTGGGACTCTTGCTCCCTAGCATGCCACTCCAGAGAGATGCTCACAGCATCATCTGCCTGCTAAATATGAAGAGGAACATGAGTAGGCAAATGATAGGGGGCAGTATTGATGCATCTAAGGTGTCTGTGGCCAGAAAGAGAAATTTGAAAGAAAACAACCAGCACAGGGTGTTCGGAGAAATACACAATTACTGTACATGATAGAGGCAATTTGCACAATCATATTGTTAAGGACATTAAAAAGGATTTAGAGTATGAAAATACTTTATAAAAGGAAATTATTTGGTAATCAAATAATTCTGTAAGCAAGTAGAAAAAGATAATGTTTATTTTTGAGAACTGAATCAGTGACTAGGAACATCATATTGTTGTAATGCACCCCGCGAATCACAGAAGGACGCCTCAAGAAGTCAAATTAAAGAGTCACATTTATTGCAATCCGGGACTATGAGGGGCCATTCCCAAATCTCATAGCAATAAGATGGTGGCAAAACCAGACTTATATAGGCAAAAATCACAAAGGTATTGGTTACATCCCAGGGTTTGGAATGAGGCACCTGGCTCGCAAAAAAAGCAGATTACAGAAGCAGAATTAAGCATGTTAATTACAGTTTCGGGTCTCGGGGTCACTGAATTGACAGAAACACATCATCTGGGACCGCTGGGTTGACAGGAACACATTATCTAGAGCCCTGGGGTCTCGAACCACTGAGTTGGCAGGAAGTCATTATCTAGAGCCATCGAGGCAATTTAGAGTAATTGCGCTGTCCTGGTCTTAGGACCACTGAGTCAACTGGAACACACCATCTGTGGCCACTAAAACAATTTAGGATCATTGTGCTGTCCTGTTTCCCAGGTACAGAAGAATGTGCTCTCTAAAACCAGTAAGATAACAATTATTGGGATAGTCATTTAATCGAATGGGATTATGTATACAATTCAGAAAATCAAAGTAACTTTTCTATTGTTAAACCAAACAGCAGGGTTAGAGTTAAACTACAGTTTCTAACTGAAGTATGGTTGCTACCATACTTCAATATTAAAGAAATAGTTCTCTGGGAAAAAAAATAAAATCAAAGACAAAATAGAATGAAATGTAAATAACAAAAGATACCTAACATGCAAATAATATAAATTCTAGAAGGGGAAAAAAGAATGAAGGAATAACAAGCAATTATTAAACAAATTAGAGAGAAATAGGTTATTGTCTGAAGAAATATATATGAATATGTATATATTATAATACCTCCAATATTAATGTTTTTTAAAGAAACTCCTGGTCATGTGTTAGTATAATTATTGAATTTGGAAGAAAAGCTAATTTCTTATCCTATTATAATATAAATAACAAAAATTGATCCAGGATGATATACATTTTCCTCTAATGTACTGTATTCCAGTCAACGTGGTCTATTTGCTGCTCACAGAAAACATTGCACCACCATTCACAGTCTCATTTCCTTCTGCTGGAGTAGTCTTCTCCCAGAAATAGATGGACTAAGCAGTTTGTATTGGAGGACAAAAGGGAGTACAATAATAATTACACGAAGGCGGCACCAGGATTCTGGGGCCATCCCAGGCAAACCTGGTCTCATAGTCACCCTACCAGATCTCCAGAAGATTCGCCACTGTATGACCTTCAAGACTCTGCTCAAATGTCAGTTCCCAGCTTCCCTGATCACCCTACTAGTAACCACCCCACCCCTGCAATTCCTGTCCCCCCTTATCCTAACTTAATATTTCACCTTTCCTATTACACACTTACTTGTTTATTATCTCTCCCCACCTCCGAGAGCAGGGCCTTTTTTCTTTGGTTACTGCTGTATCCCAAGGGCCTAGAACAGTGGCACATGGCAGGGGTTCTCTTTCCAGGTGACTTTCCATGAGGTGAATACAACACATATATGCCTTCCATGATTTTAGCCCTTGAATAGATGAAGTTCTTTTAAACAGAGTTAGGTTAACGACTAGTATCCCTGAAAGTCTATTCGTTAGCCAGTCTTCAACACTGAAACTGGAAGTGCTACAGAGCTTGACAGACACCCACTTGAAACCTTCACTGGAAGGAGCTCACTCCTCAATAAAAGCTTTAAGAGCAGCCATTAAATCTCTTAGCACACATGTGTCCTCAGTTTTAAGAGACTTTCCACGGGGCTTTAATTTCCACTTGGTCCCACTTGCCTATTTTGCTATGGCAGTGCTTTCACACATCTTAGCTCTTGGGCAGTATTAACTGACGTTTTCTTACAAAAACTAGATTTGCCTCAGGAGATATTTTACTCAGAAAAAGTGAGTGTAAATTGGCTTTGGTTTTCAGTCTCCACATAGACATTTTAAAGGTCATTTATTTTGTGTGTATGTGTTGGGGGTGTATGGTGGTGACATTTCCTCTTTTCTTTGGTAGAGCCATCCTTATATTAAAAAGTACATAAATAGTAGGAAAAGAATGGTATCCAAATCTCTTATCATCTTTAATTGATGTTATCGCTTAATGTTTGCTCTCTAAGAGATGCCATGGTTATCAGGCATAAATTATGATGCTTTAGTTTTGAAGAGTTCTTCAGAATTTGGCTGCCTTATCCATTATTAAATATAATTTGAAAAATCATGTTCTTATTTCTTAATTGCAGCAGCTGATTTGTAATAAAAGTTGACTATACTGACTAACCAGCCACATTTTTATTTTAAAGTGAAGATTTACATGCATAGTACTAGTAAGATTTTCAAAAGTCTAACATCTAAATAGTAGTATTTGAAAGTTTACTTTTTCTTTTTTTTTACTAAGAACTAAAGAAACAAAGTTGGCTCAGGCCAAATCCTTTCACTTTCATCCTTTAAAAAAAAAAACACACACACACACATTTATTTTGAGATAACTATATTCACATGCAATTGTAAGAAATAATACAGAGAGATCCCATATGCCATTCACTCAGTTTCCCTCTGCCATTGGTTCTTGATCCGGCATATAGAGGGTTCAGAAATCTGGAGAAGGGCTGTGCATAAATTAAATAAGAATCCACAGATGAAACATAATTTTGAAAGGCATTTGGGGAGTCAGAGAAGACTTAGCTAAAGGAACTAAGTTCTTTTGTCTCAGGACCCCTTGCTTTTTATTAACACAATTTGTCCTAAGGCAAGGTGGAGATATACACATCAAAGGGTAGGGTTAGGTACAGAATCCATTGTCAGATTGGGGAATTGCCTTCAGCTGTTCAGGAATTTGGCCAATAACATGTATATTAAGATGCCCTCAGCTGTCTGGCAGCAAGCAATCAATTTATGTATCCTTTTCAGGTTTGGGGAAATGCCCTTCAGCCATTCCCAGATGACTCAGCCCTGCTGCATGCTGGAATTGGCTTCTAGCACCCTCAATGGTAACATTTTGTATAACTATGGTACAATAACACTACCAGGAACTTGACATTGGTACAGCCCACCGACCTTATTTAGATTCACCAGTTTTAAGTATAGCGTGTTAGCTCTATGCAATTTGATGGCCTCGGTTGATCTATTTGACCACCTCCATAGTCCAGCTACAGAAATATTCCAGCATAAGCATTCCTTGTGCTACACTTCTATAGCAGCACCACTTCCCACCTCCTGACCTGCCTAAACCCTGGCAACCACTGACCTGTTCTCCATCTCTACAATTTGTCTCTTTAAGAATGTTATATAAATTGAAATATCGAGTATAGAAAATTGAGATTGATCCTTTTCAACTCAGTATGATTCTACAGTGGGGCCTTGACTTTCAAGTTTAATTTGTTCTGAGACCGAGTTCGTTAACTCAAATTACTCTGTCAACTCAATGCAAAAAATCGGCTGAGAGACAGCTGATATCTCAAAAAACTTGTTAGTCGGACACTCGTAAGTCAAGGCCCCACTGTATTTAATTGCTTTTGTACCTTTTGTCAAAATCAGTTTGAATGTGTCTATTTCAGCGTTCTCTATGTGTCTATCCCTTCACCAGTACCACACTGACTTTTGAATATAGCTATTTAGAAAGACTTAGTATCAGATAAAGGGATTTCTTCCACTTTATTTTTCTTTTTCAAAGTTGTTTTAGATATTATAGGTCCTATGTTTTTCATATAGAGTATAGAATAAACTTGTCTATGTCAAAAAACAAACACATGCTTCTGTAGATTTTGATATAAATTGTAATAAACTTAAAGATTAACTTGGGGAATCTTCCATCTTCTTTTAAAAGCCCTAACAAACAAAAGAAAAACCCTCAGAGACACAACAACAGTATCAGAGGGAAAGGGGGGTTGGGGAGGTAGGAGAGGATAAAGAGGGATACATGGAGTTAGAAGGAGACTTGACTTGGGGTGGTGAACACACAATACAATATACAGATGATGTATTGTAGAATTGTATGCCTGAAATCTATGTAATTTTATTAACCAATGTCACCCCAATAAATTCAGTAAAAGATTTAAAGCTCTAGATTTTTCAAAGTTCAGGTCATAAAACAACCATGCGCCCTAACTGGTTTGGCTCAGTGGATAGAGCGTCGGCCTGCGGACTGAAGGGTCCCAGGTTCGATTCCGGTCAAGGGCATGTACCTTGGTTGCGGGCACATCCTCAGTAGGGAGTGTGCAGGAGGAGGTAGCTAAATTAATGTTTCTCTCTCATCAATGTTTCTAGCTCTCTATCCCTCTCCCTTCCTCTCTGTAAAAAATCAATAAAATATATTAAAACAAACAAAAAACAACCATGAATTATCTCTCACTTTTTCAGTGATATCTTTAGCACCTGGCTCACTCTCTCTCAATTCTTTTTCTTGGTGCCATCAATACAATGCAAAGGATTTATTGTGGCTTCTTAGTTTATTGACCTCTTTTTCTGAAATTATATTTTCCTACATGTACCATATCATTTTTATGTTTTACTTTTACACTACCATCTGAAAGCTTTATTTCAGGAAACACTTTTTTCCATCCAGTTGATTTACTTTAGCATATCTCTCCAGCAATACTTCAACTGTAAAACTTCTAATTTAATCTTTTCAACAAATAGTGATGGAAGAATAGGCTATCCATCTGTTTTCCCTACCCCCCCCCCAAAAGAATCTAAATTCATACCTCATACCTCATACTTGATACAAAAATTAACTGAAAATGGCTTTAAGACCTAAATGTAAAACTTCAAATAATAAACCATGGAGAAGAAATCAGGAGGAAATATTTGTAATCCTGGTTAGGAAAACATAAAATTTTTAGATTGGAATTCATAAAAATTAAGAACTTCTACTTTTAAAAAGCCAGTGTTGACAGAATGGAAAAGCAAACCAAAAATTTGGAAAATCTTTTGTAAACCACACGTGTGATAAATGACTTGTATCTGAAATATATAAAAATCTCTCAAAATTGAAAATTAAGGAAATGACTCAATGATTGGCAAAAGATTTAAGCAAACACTTCACTGAAGAAGATATATACATAGCAAGTAAGCACTTGGAAATATGCTCACCACCATTATCGTTAGGAAAATGTAAATTAAAATCATGTTGCCCAGCCAGTGTGGTTCAGTGGTTGAGCATCGTTCCATGAACTGGAAGATCATGGTTTGATTCCTTGTCAGGGCACATGCCTGGGTTGTAGACTCGATCCCCAGTGTTGGGGTGTGCAGGAGGCAGCCAATCAATGATTCTCATCATTGATGTTTCTATCTCTCTCTCTTCTTTCCTCTCTGAAATCAATAAAAATATATTTTTTTAAAAATCACATTGATATATCTCTATATACCCATTAAAATGACTAATTTTAAAATCCTCACCGAGGATATGTTTATTGATTTGAGAGAGAGAGAGAAAGAGAGAAACATTGATGTGAAAGAGAAACATCAATCTCGGTTACCTATCTTAAGTGCCCCAGTGGGGATCAAACCCACAACTTAAGTATGTGCCCTTACCAGGAATTGAACCCATGACCTTTTGGTGTATTGGACCATGCTCCAACTAACTGAGCCACACTGGCCAGGGAAATGACTAATTTTTTTAAAAAAAGAAAATAATACAAAGTGCTAGTAAAGATGAGAAGTAAATGAAACTTTCATATATTGTGATTAAGAACACAAAATGGTATAGCTGTTCAGGAAAACAAGTTGGCTGTTTGTCATAGATACACTTACAATATATCCTAGCAATCCCACACCTACATATTTATCCAGGTGAAATGAAAACTGCATTCGGGAAAAAAAAAACTGTATAGGAATGTTATCATGGCTTTGTTGATAATTGTCTCAAGCTGGAAAAGTTCAAATGTCCCTCAACTAGAGTACGTAAAAAGAAACTTTAGATAACGGTTTCTCCACAAATAATTGAATACTATTCAACAATATAAAGGAATGAACTATTGATAGAATAATATGCATTATTTTATTTTTATAATTCTTATTTTAAATCTCAAATGCATTACTTTAATTGAAAGAAACCAGACTCAAAATGCTAGTTACCATATGATTCCACTTATATGATATTCTTGCAAATGGAAAAATGTAGGGACAGAAAATAGATCAGTGGTTGCCAGTGGCTGGAGTTGGTATTGACTACAAAGTGGCACATGGAAGAATGTTGTGACTGAATGGAATTATTTTATATCTGTATTATGATGATGGTCATGTGATTGTATACATTTGTCAAAGTCAAATATATATATATATATATATATATATATATATATATATCCTAAAAAGGTAAATTCTATCTACACACTTAAATGACAAAAATAAAAACCCATTTCTAATTCAAGGACCTTACTACTTTTTTCATTATTCATATACCCAACAGATTTTATCTCCTGACTTGATTTCATGTTATTCAGTATCATGTAAATGCTCCTTGTAAATGCTCTTAACTAATTTACTATCTCTCCCATTTTTTAAAATTTTACATAATTTAAAATCCACATACAGTTTTGAGAACTGTCCACAAAGAGATCCTTTATACTCTCCACATAACTTCTCTTGTAACATCCTGCAAGATTATGTAGTACAATATTATGACCAGGCTATTGACATTGAGTCAAGATACAGAACATTTCCATCCAAAGAATCTCTCATGTTGCACTTTTATAACCATATCCACTTCCCTCTCAATCGGAACTCCCCACCTCTGGAAACCACTAATCTGTTCTTCTATTTCAACAATGTTATAAAAATAGAAACATACAGTATACAATCTGTTGGGACTGGCTTTTTAAATTTAGTATAATACCCTGAAGATTTATCCATTTTTTTGTATATATCAATAATTCATTTCTTTTGCTGTTAAGTAGTATTCCATGATATAGATGTACCACAGTTTTTTAACCAATTCACCCTGTACTTCCAGGTAGACATAGAGTCCAGGTTTCTGTTTATATCCAGGGCTGAATGGGTGATGGTTATTTCTGTGTAGGGGTGGGAGTCCTGGCCCCCAATAGACCTCTATTGATGCTCCCCTGACTGTGAGGCCTAGCTTTGCCTCAGTACTGTTTCTCAGTGGCCATCACTCCCAGGGGAGGGAAGAGGGCTTGTTACTGCCTGGCAGTGGTGACAGTCCAAGCTCCACTTGGTTTTCTCTGACACTATCATGGTGAGGAGCCCTCAATACCTTGCTAGAGAATCATGAGAGTGGAAGTTTAGTCTACTCTCTTGGCCTTTCCTGGCATGGGTATAGATGGGCCAGATTTTGTAAAGTGTTTGTTTGGATTTGGTGGTTATTGTTTAAAAGTCTGCTGCCTTACTGTTCTTCCCCATTTCTGGTTCTTTGGCTAGAGTGAGCAGATTTGAACACCCCTTGACATTTCCAGGTTGCCTATATCTTTGGCTTCAAGTCTGAAATATATGAAGCAAAAGGAAAACCAAAGGACCTCTCTACTTTGTTGTTCCTTGAGTCCCAATATCCCTATCCGGTCTGCCTTCTCTGCACTATTCAGAATTTTCTTATATTTGTTTTATGTAATGTCCAGGGGTTTCAGTTGTACTTAGCGGAATAATAGGGGGAAAATGTCTACTCTGTCTTCCCAGAGGCAGAAGTTTTCTTCCAATTTATTATCTTAGGAAAAATTCTGAATAGAGTTAAAACCAAACATCTTTAGCCCAGTCAGTATGCTTCAGTGGTTGAGCATCGACCCATGCACCAAAAGGTTGCTGGTTCAATTCCCAGTCAGGGCACATATCTGGGTTGTGGGCTCGATCCCCAGTAGGGGGCATGCAGGAGGCAGTGATCGATATTTCTCTCTCATCAATATTTCTATTTATCCCTCTCCTTTTCTCTCTAAACAAAATCAATAAAAATATATTTTTAAAAAGCAAAAACAAAATCTAAATGTCTTTATAATCTATGCCTATTTGGAATAGTCCGATTGTGCTGGAGAAAAATCACACAACTACATACCTGATTCCTCTTTCAGTCTCATTAAACCTAGAATGCAGAGGTGGCCTCAATCCCTGCCTTTCTTTCTGCATTTCTCTTATAAGCTCTATTTTTCTCTTTTGCATATAAAATTGTGTAACTTATTTTCCCTCTTTGGATTTCTAGTAAACTCTTCACCCCCTGCTTCACTCTCAGCTGATGACTTTATTTTATTCATACTGTAGTTTAGCCATTCTAAGAATAACCATAAATTATTAGAATAGCCATAAATGAGGACATGTCTTAGAATTAGTGGTGCCTAACAACACTGTCAGAAAAGTTATAGTCATGATATAGTTGTCATTGGTTACACTGGATAAACAGCCTTAGCTATTCATTCTGTTGTCATTTCTCTGTTAAAATCTACGAGCACCCTATTAATAAGTTCCAAATAAAATCACCAGTGAAAAAAGTATTGAGTGTTTAATTGTCACACTTTTTTGTTGGCAGTATATAAAATAAAGCTGCATCTTTATAATTTATGATATTTTATGTTTGATGAAACAATGTATTACTGTGATATCAGAAAATGTAAATGATCTACGATGTTATCCCATTGTGCAAATATATGTTTCTAGATAGAGAGATGATGAAAGAAAGAAAGAAAGAAAGAAAGAAAGAAAGAAAGAAAGGAAGGAAGGAAGGAAGGAAGGAAGGAAGGAAGGAAAAGAAAGAAAGAAAGAAAGAAAGAAAGAAAGAAAGAAAGAAAGAAAGAAAGAAAGAAAGAAAGAAAGAAAGAAAGAAAAAAGAAAGAAAGAAAGAATGAAAGAAAGAAAGAAAAGAAAGAAAAGAAAAGAAAAGAAAAGAAAAGAAAAGAAAAGAAGAGAAAAAAGAAAAGAAAGAAGGAAAGATGCTTCAAACACAGGAGGTGAGGTGGCTGGGATTAGGGAAAAGAGCTTCATTTATATTCACAGAAAGACAATGGCCAAATTAACATTGCAGCATAGGCCCCCTATGCCCAGCAACCCTGCAAGGTTGGCAGGATAGTAGCCACATGAAGAAATGCCCTTCACAATTGACATATAATTTGAGAGGTAAAGGAGACAAAAAATAATAATTCTTTGTGTGTTTATAAAGAGAAAAGAAGCCAATTCCCTCTCTCTTTTCCTGAGAAAGTCTCCTGGAGAGGCAAAGGGATGAATGGTACTCTAGCTCTTTGATTTATAATCAATCCTTCAGAAGCCAAATGAGTTCAGCATGTCTAGCTTTTGCAAGCTAGCGATGTCTCCAAGGGCCTGGGATTTATCGCTTTTGAAATCGAAACACCTAGGAAGATAACACTAAAGCCTTCCTGTAAATCTCCCGGATAGTCTCACTTTCGGAGTGAACCTAATGCCTATCGCAGGATATAACCGTTGGGCTCTTGGGGCGATTACTAGAAAGTTTATTAGCCTTTTGTATGAGAGCGACTTACTTCATCATCAGGGAAGCTAAGGAGTACCGATCTAATCTAAATGTTTCTAGCGGGAGTAAAAACAAACATTCTCGGTATTTATATTGTATCCATTTGTATATTTCAGGGACCAGGGCACTGAGAAATCAGGGAAGATTTCTTTTCCTGCAGTTACATTATGCTAAAATGAGACTCTTCCTGCCTCACTTTCATCTGTGGTCCAAAGATAGAACATAGCAATTTGACGTAGTATCAAAGTTGTTAAATTGTTTTCTAGCATATCCTTAACCTGTATGGTTGGATAAGAGAGGACATCTCTTCAAACTGTGGAGGCTAAAGGGACGCAGTAGCCATTACTCTTGCAAGGACTTAAGGGTAAGAGGCAGTGACAAACAGATAAGGAGGTGCTCAGTTTTCCTCACTTCTTTCTGCTCCACATCACGCTCCTCCCAACTGCTGGCCCTGAGGACCAACAGAGGTGGCAGCCGCACGGAGACATCAGCTCCCCATAGACCTGCCTCCAGTCCCTTTATACAATCTCTACAGCAGTGGTTCTCAATCTGTGGGTCGCGGCCCCTGTGAGGGTCAAACGACCCTTTCACAGGGGTCGCCTAAGACCATTGGAAAACACATATATAATTACATATTGTTTTTGTGATTAATCACTATGCTTTAATTATGTTCAGTTTGTAACAATGAAATTGGGGGTCACCACAACATGAGGAACTGTATTAAAGGGTCGCGACATTAGGAAGGTTGAGAACCACTGCTCTAGCTCTTTGTTTGTGTATTGTCTTTGGCTGTTCTGTGCTATACAGCAGATTTGAGTGGTTGTGATAGAGACCCTGGGCCCACAAGTCAAAAATATTTATCTTGCTCCTTGCAGGAAGAGTTCGTTGACCTCTGGTGTAAAGTACGGTTCCTATAACAGAAAACATGTCTCACTGGGTTTCCTTCCTGACTGAACTCTTACTGAGTGTGCTCCAAAGGTCCAAAACATGAACAACTCTGTATTTCTGTCTAACGGTGGTAGGCTGCATTATTCTAAGCTGTTCTTATCACTATAATGTGCTATTTAGGCTTCTTAGCATGTGAGTTGATAAAATGACAATGAAAAATTGTCTTATGGACATTCTGGAAGTGCAGGTACAGAGAAATAATCTACATATTTTCCCTAAGTTTCTGACTGATTATAAGAAAATAACTTCATGTCTATTTATTTGAACGTGAAAAAATGCCAACAGATGAATTGTGTTAGTTATTTTAGTATTGAGAATACTTTAAAATAGCATTATTCATATTGTATGATATTCTTCAAAAGTGGATTCTCTTAAAGAAATATGTTTTAGAAGAGTAGTAACAGTTTGTTGCTAATACAGAATAAATATTAATTTATTAATAATATTTAATACATGATTGTTGGTAGATATTCAGTTGAATATAAACAGTATAAGATGATATAGGGCTTAAGAAAGAGTTATGCATCCTGTGGGAACACAAAAATGTATCTTTTATTTTCTAATTTATTTCTATTTTTTAATTACATTTGATAGTCAATATTATATTACTTTCAGGTATACAGTACAGTGGTTAGACATTTATATAACTTATGAAGTGATCCCCACCAAGAAGTCTAGTACCCACCTGGCACCATATATAGCTATTATAACACTAGTGCCCAGCACATGAAATTTGTGCATGGGGTGAGGGGTCCCTCAGCCCAACCTGCACCCTCTCCAATCCAGGAGCCATCAGGGAATGTTCTACTGATGGCTTAGGCCCACTCCCCGTGGTTCTCTGCTCTCTGCAGGGCCTGGTTGCTTTGCTGCTGCCGCCGCCGTGGCAACAAAGCCGCCACACCCCATTGTCCTCTCTCTGCCTGGCCTGGGGCTTCACCTCCACCGCTGCAGGAACGAAGCCGCCACACCCTTCTATTCGCTCTCTGTCTGTTTAGCAGTGGACGAGTGGCGTGGCTGGATCCACCTAAGGCTGACAGGACTGGGGACCCCAGCAGGGCTGAGGGGATTGGGTGCCGCCATCCTTGTGACAGAGTGATGGTTAATTTGCATATTACCCTTTTATTAGATAGGATTGTTGACTATATTCCCTATACTGTACTTTACATCCCTGTCAAAAATATATCTTTTATTTTATTTTTTTATATATGTATCTTTAAGATGACTAAACTGTTGACAAATTTTGACATGGATACTTAATTAGTATTTTTTACAAGTCTGTAATTTCCTTATAAACATTCTTAGAATAACTTGGAGACAAAAGGAAACAATGCTTTGAAATTTTTCGCATTAGAGGAGTGTTAGACTCCATCAGAAAAACCTACCAGAGTTGAATCAATATTTCGTGCTATTTCAGTGATGAACGTATTTAGATGTGGAGATTGTGCCCTGAAGGTATATAGCAACTTCACAAGTTCAATCCTTAACACTCATATCTGAGCACTGAAAAATTTGAGTTATGGTCCACACAGCAGCATTGCCAGCAATATGTTTGAAGACTCAGCAGAAATTCTGTGAATTGCTTTGCTAAAAGCTTTGTTGTTTGCCTCTGTTGCTAATGCTCTGAGAAGAAAACAAACCAAAAAAGCATACCAAAAGAAATTTCCATAACCACTGCTATTTCCCCTAGGAAGACAGATAATATGATGTACACTGCCTTCCACTTACAGAGATTATTGCAGTGGCAGACAGACTATGCTAAAAAATATAATCTAGGAGAAGTTGTCCCAAATGAAATTTTGCTGATTATTTGAGTGGCTAGACTTTATAGCATTAGTAAATGATTCTCTTGTTTACATAACCTTTTCTTCAGTTGTGACAAGCGAAGGCCCCTTTTTGAAGAAGATTCAGAGAAAATAAGCTAAATTTCTGAATAATAAATTAACAAAAATTTGAGAATGTTCTGGCGGCTGAGGATAAAAGGCAGTTTGTTTGCCTTCTGGGAGTGGATGGTTAGGATTGGTGGGAGAGAGAAAATTGAAGGAACTGAATGGGAGTGTAAGAGCATTTCCCACCAGTTGAGGTTAAAAAAAAAAAAAAAAGGAATTTCCCTTGAGGAAAACATCTCTTCATGGTAGGCATAGCAAAACAATGTCTAAAGTTCAGTTAAGGCTGTTTCCCTTCCTGGCTCTGCTGCAAGTCCTAAAACATCATCCCCAATCAAATAGCCTCACAGAAGGAGACTTTGAAAAATGAAAATGGAGGATCCAAGAAGGGAACGGAATAGAGTATTTAGTGAGAGCCAGAATCCCGGGCAAGAAGGAACTTGATGCCCCATATCATCATTTTACCCCTGATAATAAACAAAATTCAGCAGAATACGTTTTAAATATTTCATTGGCTTTATTCAACAGCCAATCATAGCAGTCTAGCAGATCAAAAGGAGTTCCAAGGGGCTATCCAAGGTAAGAGACCTTTCTAGGCAGAAGGGAGCCAGGAACAAGGAAGTTGTACTAGGGAAAAAGTGGATTGCTTATGGCAAAGTGATTTTCCTTCAGGGGATGGCAGGAGTCTATAAGACTGATTACCTAATTAGTGTTGATCAGACAATTCTCAATTAACTGGTTTAAGATTCCATTTCTCGGAGAGCCGAAACTGAAATCAAATTAAGTCTCAGTTCGGTGATGCAGGGCTTAGCGTAAGCAACACATTTTGGAGTTGTTGTCTTGTTTTTAACATCTCTCAAAGACCAAGAGAGAGAACTGGATTTACCACAGTCCATGGTCAGGGCTCTAGCCATTTAAAGTGGACATTAACACAAAGGCTTATCTTAGAAATATAGGTAAAAGTAAAGCACACTATTTGTTTGTTTGTTTGTTGGCTTTCTTGTTTGTTTATAAGTCCGTCTGTGAAGTAGTTAGCATGTGGATTTCTTGGACTGCCCGCCTCATTTGCAAACTACATTGCATGTAACTCTTTATTTCAACAACATCCTATTTTTATTTTCTTATTTCAGTGTCTCTAAGATATTAATGGCAATATCTATTTTTTGAAGGGATGATGAAGTTTAAGGCTATTTAATGTGTGTTTGTACATACTATTACATATCTGAAGAGGTCATTTGCCCATTTATTTGTGTACTTTCTTTTATACAACTATTATAATGGTTAAATATTGTATTTTTATGTCTTTATTGTTCTAGAGGTTTTTCCTTTCTTTCTCTTTAATGAATGAATAATGAAAAACAAATGAATGAAACTATGTTAACTGTAAAATTAACTTTCAGACGGGTAGTAAGAAGAAAGTAACTTCAAAATTCCAATACTGAGAAGCAATCACTCTCTATACTGGGCAGATATAATATATATATACACATACACACACACACACACACACACACGCGCACACACATATTCGTATATATCCTGTGGTGTGCTGGGTTTGGCTTGTATTGGTTCAAGAGAACTAACTGTGGCATTGCTTCCCAATTCTGCGTTCAGAGACATAACATGGGTAGATTGAAATCAGCCATGGTGGCAATATTTACATCATAGATAGAGGCTTCATTCCAGGGCTTTTGTTGTATTTTGGTTGTTGTTTTGAAAGCCAGTTTTTAAACATTTACAAACACACATACACAACTATGTATATCGCATGAACAGATATGGAAAGAAAGACAGATATTTCCATAGAGAGACAGACAAAAAATACTTCATGGTATACATTTTAAAATAAAATGTATTGAATTTAAAATTATTCTTAAATTTTAGAATAATAAGAAATGGAGGTGAAATTGAAGGCATTGCTAAACTTTATTGGCATTTTTCTAGTCTGGTTGGTGGGAAGAAATGCTATTCTAGACCCTATCCTCCAGGAAATTCTTATCCTTTGGAAAAGGGAAGGAAAGAGAATTCTTCCAGTAGTATGTCCTGAGAATTCTAGCCACATTGGTTTCACTGGATTTCCAGCTCATCTCTTGTTTTGTTTTGTGTGTTTTTTCTAATGTTTTTATTGATTTTAGAGAGAGAAGAAGGGAGAAGGAGAGAGAAATGTGGAAGAAAGAGAAATATGGATCAGCTACCACCTTCATGCCCCCAACTGGGGACTGAGCTGCAACCTGGACATGTGCCCTGACAGGGAATCGAACCTGTGACCTCTGGGTGCATGGGACAACTCTCAACCAACTGAGCCATACCACCAGGGCTCAACTCAATCTCTTTAATTCAGAGAGTCCACATGGTTCTTCTCCCTGGGTTGCCATTCTCTGCTCTGGAACTGTAAAACTCTCACAACAGTAAGCGGGGGCAGGTAATTATAGGGCTCACCTCATTTTTAACCCATTCTCAGTAATGACTGTCCTTATTGCCTGATGTCCAGTGTATTTCAAACTACTGTTTTTATCTATTTTGTCCATTATTTGGTTGTGTCAGGTGGGAGAGTAAATTTCGTCTCTATTATTCTGTCTTGGATAGAAGCAAGAGTTCCAACTTGATATTTATGCAAATATAGGATATTTTTCAAATACTGTTGTACTGTAGGTGATTTAGCATTACATCTTAACTACTTCATTAATTCTCTGTAATCTAAAGAAATAATTGAGACATTAATAAAATATTAGATGGTAAGTACCTGATAAAATGAAAGGTGCCAACTAAATATTGGTAATTTTCAGAAAAAGTATTTGTAGGTTTGTGTATGCATATGCTTTGGCTGTAGAATAGGTCATAAGATATGTATTTGTCTGTTTGCAACCTAAAGCTGAAAACTGAATGTTCCCACTGCTTTTGTATTAACATACACAGAGTGTACAATCCTTTATGTTCTGTTAGGGTAACAATAATACATATGCTATTTATAATGTACATTCATCATCAAACATAGTGTTTAGTAAATAGTAGACAATAAATATTGTTGAATTAATGTACAGGTTTGAGAACTGCATATTAATGAATTCATATATAGTTTTCAGAACACTTAACCACAATTAAAGTTCTTAGACATATACTTTTAATATTGTTTAAAGAGAGCTACATAAATGTCAACTAAGTCTCTTTTCTATAGAAATGTATGCTTTTAGTGAAATTTACTCATCTCTGGGTGAATAAAATTTACTCATTTCTGCAAGAACTAATTTAGCACACATTACAGATTTGTGTTCACTCACTTGTGTATTCCTGTCATGAACAAATATATTTTATATAATGCAAGTGGCTTTTTACCATAATAACTCACACTGTTAAAATATTTAAACTGGCCCTGGCCTGTGTGGTTCAGTTGGTTGAGCAATGTCCCATGCACAATAGGTCACTGTTTCAATTCCAGGTCACTGCATAGAGCCCAGTTTTAGGCTGGATGGATCCCCAGTAGGGAGCATACAGGAAGCAGCTGACCCATGTTTCTCTCTCACATTGATGTCTCTCTCTCTCTCTCTCTCTCTCTCTCTCTCTCTCTCTCTCTCCCTTCCTCCCTTCCTCCCTCCCTCCCTCACTCACTCCCTCCAAGCCTCTCTCCTTTCCTACTCCTTGCCTTCCCTCCCTCCCTCCCTTCCTCCCTCCCTCCCTCCCTCCCTTCCTCCCTTCCTCCCTCCCTCCCTCTCCCTTCTTCTTTCTAAAATCAATTAAAAACATATTTAAACATTTTTTAAATATTTAAGCTGTTACATAAAGAAACTTAGAACATAAAAATAATACTGTTAATAGTAATAACATATTCTCTCTTTTATCTGGTATCATAGGAGATTAGATAACCTTCATATCAGTTTTCCAGATAATTGAAATTTTCCCTAAACAGTATTAATCTACACTAATAAAAGAGAAACATGGTAATTAGCTTACGACCGCTACCCTTCCCATTGGCTAATCAGTATATCCTTATGCAAATTAACTGTCAGCCAAGATGCAGCTGGCAGCCATGCACTGAAGCGAGCAGGGAGGCTTGCTTGCTCCAGTGACAGCGAACTCCAATGTTCCCCGCCTGCCGCTGCCGGCCTCTCAGCTGCAACTCTAAGCAACTATGTACTATGTTGCAAATAAGAAGCTAAACAAAACCCCAGAAACCGGCTTTCATTCAGCCGGCTTCAGCCAACCCGACCGCAATATTGTATCGATGTTTTCAGCAGCGAGGCCTCAGAGTTAAAGCTGGCCCAGAATAAAAAAGAAAAAAGAAAACAAGAAGCGGTTGGGAGCTTCAGTCACCCGCCAGCCAGAAAACAGCCCTCAGCCCCTCACCCAGACTGGCTAGGCACCCCAATGGGGACCCCCACCCTGATCCAGGACACCCTTCAGGGCAAACCAGCCAGCCCCTACCCATGCACCAGAACTCTATCCTATATAGCAAAAGGGTAATATGCCTCCCGGCACCGGGATCAGCGGAGCAGCGAGGCTCCCGGCACCGGGATCAGCGTGACAGGGGGCAGCGCCCAAACCCCCTGATCAGCCCTGCTCTGTGCCTGATAGGGGGGAGCTCCCCAATCCCCTGATAGCCCTGCAGCTCTGTGTGTGACAGGGGGCGGGGCCACAACCTCTCTATCCGCCCTGCTCTGTTCATGACAGGGGAAGGCGCCCCAACCCCCTGATCAGCCCTGCTCTGTGCCTGATAGGCGGGCACTCCCCAATCCCCTGATCGCCCTGCGGCTCTGTGTGTGACAGGGGGCGAGGCCACAACCTCTCTATCTGCTCTGGTCTGTTCATGACAGGGGAAGGCACCCCAACCCCCTGATCATCCCTGCTCTGTGCCTGATAGGGGGGAGCTCCCCAATCCCCTGATTGCCCTGCGGCTCTGTGTTTGACAGGGTGCGGCACACCAACCCCCTGATCGGCCCTGCTCTGTGTGTGACAGGGTGCGGCGCCCCAACCCCCCCACCCCCCCACCAGCCCTGCTCTGTGTGTGACAGGGTAGAGCCATAAGCTCTCCATCGGCCCTGCCCTGAGTGTGACAGTGGCGGCGCCCCAACCCCCTGATGGGCCCTGCTCTGTGGGTGATAGAGGGTGGCGCCCCAACCCCCCTCCATGGGCCTTGCTCTGTGTGTGACAGGGTAGAGCCATAACCTCCCCATTGGCCCTGCCCTGAGTGTGACAGGGTGCAGCGCCCCAACCCCCTGATGGGCCCTGCTCTGTATGTGACAGGGTACGGAGCCCCAACCCCCCTGATGGGCCCTGCTCTGTGAGTGACAGGGGGCAGCGCCCAACCCCCTGATGGGCCCTGCTCTGTGCGTGACAGGGGGTGGCGCCGCAACCTCCCCATCGACCCTGCCTTGAGTGTGACAGGGGGCGGTGCCCCAAACCCCCAATCGGCCCTACCCTGAGCGTGACTGAGGGTGGCATTGCAACCTCCCGATCCGCCCTGCTCTGTGCATGACGAGGCGGCGCCCCAACTCCCCAATCGGCCCTGCTCTGAGCCTGACCAGGGGCTGCACCTAGGAATTGGGCCTGCCCTTTGCCACCCAGGAGCAGGCCTAAGCCAGCAGGTCGTTATCTCCTGAGGGGTCCCAGACTGCGAGAGGGCACAGGCCGGGCTGGGGGACCCCCCCCCCCCGAGTGCACAAATTTTTGTGTACCCGGCCTCTAGTATTTTATAAAAGGGTTACTTATTTACTTCATAATATTTATAATATTTATTCCATAAATATTTTATCTTAAATAGAGCAAGCTTATATTTAAATTTAATAAGTCAGTGTCAATACTTGGATTATTAAGTATTGTTTTTATGGCTGTAATATATTAAAATCTATGTTAATATATAATATATTAAAATCTATGTGATGTTGTTGGTCTCTACATGAAATTTTTCCAACTTTCTGTGCCTTTATAAATATATCAGTGTTTTTATAGTTTCCTCTCTCTTCCTTCACTCTAAGCTTCTCAGATGGCGCTTTTCACTTCTATAGTGACTCTGTCATCTTCAGTTAACTTCCTCATTCTTCTAGTAAAACATAGACTTTATAATAAAGGCTTCAGTGTAGCCTTTTTAACTGTTGGAAGCTATTCTTCATTTTGATCCTGAACTGAAATTTCTCTGTGACATTTTACATTTAAAGAGCACTGTCACATCTAGAAGAAAAATCACATCTATAAAGCATATCTGAGCATAAGGTGATAAAGCTTGTATTTGGAAAAGACCCAAATACTCTGGAGAGGTATGTTTTGAACTTTTAGCTTTAGAGGACTGGGAATAATATACACTCCTCAAGTGAGAACGTTTTTTCAAATCTTTCACTTCCTGGTCTGTGATGTCACTTAATGGACTCCTTAAGATTAGGCTCAAACTGCCTGTCTTCTTGGAAGCAGTTTCTGAGCTTTCAGGTAGAGTTGACAGTTTCTTCCATTATCCACACCTTGGCTTTCTCTCTAGGACCCATGTTGTATATATTTGTTTACATAAAGTATCTTTTTTTTTTATTCTGTAAATTTCCTGATGACAAATAGAGTGATTTATGTTAACTAACATACAGAAGCTCAATGAATGTGTATTGAATAGATGAATATTCTTTTTAACAATTCCTGAAATTACATGATGTTCTGTGAATTCTATGGGATTAATTTAAACAAATAATATGTTATATGCTGAAGGTCATATAAGGATGAGCAAGAAATAAGACTCACCTGTCTAAAAGCTAAATATATGAAAAAGAGATAAGGTGGTAAACCATGGTGGTGCTTTATTAGTTCAGGAAGAGTAGGTAGGATATGCTCTGGTAACAAGTAAATCTTCAAATTTCAGTGGCTTACCACAGTAGGATTTTATTTCTCATTCATCCAAGTCTGAGCTGGGTCTGGCAACTTCACTAGGTGACTCCTCTTCAAGCCATGACCCAAGGATCTGAGCTTCGTTCATCATGTGTTTCAGCCCACTGAATCCTTGCCTACACAAATGGATGAAAGAGAGAGAGAGAAAGCATGGAATATCACAAAAATACTTTTCGGGACATGGTTTGGAAGACCATGGTTTGTCACTTCTTGTCACATTCATATGGCCAAAACTCATCTTATTACTCTGTCTAGCTGCAGGAAGCTCAGAAATGCCTTCCTGTACTAATAAGCATGATGTACTGGTATTATCTCCAGCCCAGTTGCCAAGTGTAAGTATTAAGTCAATTTGCACAGGCAACTTAAAAAAGTTAACTTGTACAATTCTTCGATTTTCATTCTTATCACTACACTCCAAAATGTGTTCTTCATGTATCATTAAGCTATAAGTATAAAAAGTTCTCTCCAGGCAAGAAAGCATATCATGATAATGACATGCACAATAATCACTGCTGGGTTCTTATTCCATTCACCTTCTGATAAATTGTTTATAAATATTGTATTAATAACTATTGACAGCAGCACGATACATCTGTTAAAAATTAATTTAACAAGAAATATACAGTAGTTTGCCTTGTCATTACTTTATCTTTTAGAAAACAGCAATAGGATCATTCCATTTTTTAAAGACTCGACATTTTATTACTTTAACTATTGGCCCAGTGCACGGAATCGTGCATGGGTGCGGTCCCTAGGCCTGGCTGGCGATCGAAGCGTGAGCATCTGGCATGGAAGGGCAGGTCCCAGCAGACCTCTGGGCCCCGGGCAGCACCTGGGCCCCTGGGGCCCTGGGCCCCCACATACCCTCCTCTGCCTGAGTCACGGCACCTGAGTCCCCACGTGGAGATGCAGTAAGTACAGCTGGATGCAGCGGACCAGACTGCAGCATGGGCCTCTGGGTCGCCCAGCGGCGCTGCACAGAAGCTGGGAAGGCATCATGCTCTCTCCCACCTGGCCCCAGTAGACTGACTCCTACACGGAACCCATGGTGAGCCTGACCAGCCCCTGCAGTCCTGGCAGATGCTGCCTTGCTCACCCAGAAGCCCACTTAGGCAACGAGCACCTCCACTGCTGCCTGATGCCAGTGCCTCAACACCAACGACTGCCATGTTCTGCACCACCCCCTAGTGGTCATTGCACGTCATAGTGAGTGGTTGAACTCTCAGTCAAGGAAACAGTTTGCATATTAGGCTTTTATTATATAGGACTAGAGGCCCTGTGCACAAAAATTTGTGCACTCGGGGGGGGGTCCCTCAGCCCATCATGTGCCCTCTTGCAGTCTGGGACCCCTCGGGAGATAACGACCTGCTGGCTTAGGCCTGCTCCCGGGTGGCAGAGGGCACGCCCAATCCCTAGGTGCAGCCCCTGGTCAGGCTCAGAGCAGGGCCAATTGGGGAGTTGGGGCACCGCCCCCTGTCATGCACAGAGCAGGGGGGATTGGGAGGTTGTGATGCCACCCTCAGTCACGCTCAGGGTAGGGCCAATTGGGGGGTTGGGGCACCGCCCCCTGTCACACTCAAGGCAGGGTCGATGGGGAGGTTGTGGCACCACCCCCTGTCACGCACAGAACAGGGCCGATTAGGGGGTTGGGGCTCCGTACCCTGTCACACACAGAGCAGGGTCGATCAGGGGGTTGAGGAGCTCCCCCCTGTCACTCACAGAGTAGGGCCGATAGGGGAGTTGGGGCACCGCCCCCTGTCACACACAGAGCAGGGTGGATCAGGGGGTTGGGGCGCTGCACCCTGACACACTCAGGGCAAGGCCAATGGGGAGGTTATGGCTCTACCCTGTCACACACAGAGCAAGGCCCGTGGAGGGGGGTTGGGGCGCCACCCTCTATCACCCACAGAGCAGGGCCGATCAGGGGGTTGGGGCGCCGCCACTGTCACACTCAGGGCAGGGCCGATGGAGAGGTTATGGCTCTACCCTGTCACACACAGAGCAGGGCCCGTGTGGGGGGGGTAGGGGCGCCACACCCTGTCACACACAGAGCAGGGCCGATCAGGGGGTTGGTGCGCTGCATCCTGTCAAACACAGAGTCACAGGGTGATGAGGGGGTTGGGGAGCTCCCCCCTATCAGGCACAGAATAGGGCTGATCAGGGGGTTGGGGCTCCTTCCCCTGTCACGAACAGAGCAGGGCAGATAGGGAGGTTGTGGCCCCTCCCCCTGTCACTCACAGAGCAGCAGGGCGATCAGGGGGTTTGGGCGCTGCCCCCTGTCACGCTGATCCTGGTGCCGGGAGCCTCGCTGCTCCGCTGATCCCGGTGCCGGGAGGCATATTACCCTTTTACTATATAGAATAGAGGCCTGGTGCATGGGTGGGGGCTGGCTGGTTTGCCCTGAAGGGTGTCCTGGATCCGGGTGGGGGTCCCCACTGGGGTGCCTGGCTAGTCTGGCTGAGGGGCTGAGGGCCGTTTTCAGGCTGGCGGGTGACTGAAGCTCCCAACTGCTCCTTTTTTCTTTTCTTTTTTTTCTATTCTGGGCCAGCTTTAGCTCTGAGGCCTCGCTGCTGAAAGCAGGTTTCTGGCCTTTACCTTCTGTATTTGAATCAATGTTGCCATCCGGCTGGCTGAAGCCCGGCTGACTGAAAGCTGGTTTCTAGGGTTTTTTTTAGCTTCTATATTTGCAACATAGTTGCTTAGAGTTGCAGCTGAGAGGCCGGCAAGTCAGGCGGGGAACATTGGAGTTCGCCATCACTGGAGCAAGCAAGCCTCCCTGTTCCCTTCAGTGCATGGCTGCTGGCCGCCATCTTGGCTGACAGTTATTTTGCATAAGGATATGCTGATTAGCCAATGGGAAGGGTAGCGGTTGTATGCTAATTACCATGTTTCTCTTTATTAGTGTAGATATCTTCCATTGATTTCAGAGAGGAGAGAGAGGGAGAGATAGAAGCACCATTGATGAGAGAGAATCATGGATTACTGCCTCCTTCACACTTCACATTGGGCATCGAGGCCACAACCCGGGCATGTGCCCTGACAGGGAGTCAAACTTTGACCTCCTGAGTCATAGGTCAACATTCAATCACTGTCCACCGGGCTCTTGTTCTCATTTTAAAGGAGAGAGAATTAACACTCCAGAGGTCAACTTGCCCAAAACAGCCAAATTATGCAGTGGCAGAGTTGGGGGGGGGGGGGGCATGGTGAGAGGGGGACCAGTTATAAACACACACTCATGAGGCCTCTGTGTTAATCGGTTCAGCCAGGGGGGCAGGTGGATAGATGCTGTCTCTGGCTCTTCAAGTGGCACTTCCTTGAGGTCCTCAGATTCCCAGCATAACCCCCCATCCTCCCTACCTGCCATTGGAGGGTGAAGGATGGGAAGGGCCATCTGCAGTTCACCTGGGAGGGGACGTGGGAGAGGGAGGGAGGGCAGAGCTGGGAGCACCACAGACTCCAGGTGGGAGTTAGAGGCAGCGATCTGGATGCTGACTGCCCTATCCCAGCGTCTCAGGAGCGTTTCTTTCTCTGAAAGCACCACAAGCATTGCCTTAGGCCACGGGACTTGGGGCTGGTCTGGGCGGTTCTGTTCTGTGGTGCAGGATCCTCTCTGTCCTGGAAACTGGAGTCGTGGATTGGAGTCAGACCACCTGGGCAAGCCCTTTGCATTGGACCCTGAGCCCTTTTGTGTCATGCAAGACCCGGGTTCCAGGCACAGCTGATCTCTGTGTCCACAAGGGGGCTTCATTTTCCTCGTTTTCAATGTGTACTTTCCATCATACTATACATTCTGTTTTGTTGGGGGTTTTTTTGTACCAAAAATAAAACCATTTGCTTGTTTCTAATAAGTACTTGTCATCACTGAAGAGAGCTTGGGGGTTGGGGGCATGTAGGGATTAGGGCAGCCAGATGGGAAGGACCCGCCTCCTGGACATCAGGGTGGGAGGCTGGTCGTGAACATTCCACGTCCCTTGCGTGGAGCTCAAACTAAGGTCTGGTTTTTACAATTAGACCCTCAAAAAGGACGAGATCTGACCCAGGCCCCCTGCCAGCAGCTGCCGGAGACCCTGCCTTCCCAGGGGCTGAGCCGAGCATGGGGCCACCTCTCCTCCCCACCCCCACATCGTTCCTCATGCTCTGGCTTCCCTCCAGCACACCCCAAAGCCGACACCTCGGCTACCACAGTTTCCACTATCTCCGCATCGCCCTGGGGGGGGGGGGGGGGGCGGGTGGTGTGCTTTTGCCTCCTGCTGTCTCCCTGCTTCGGCTCCCCCCTCATTCTGCTCCTGACACAAAAGCTAGAGAGTGTGTCCCCACTGTGTCAGCCCAGCGGGTCCTCACCTACAGCCCCGGCGCCTCCCCCTGCACTCAGGGGAGGCCAGGTTCTCATGGGCCCTCGATCCCTGCAGGATATGCCCCCAGACCCAGCCTCGACCTCCTTACACTCGGCCTCTTCTCGTCCTGCTGCCCCTCCATGGGCTGTCCCCTCTGCCCGATGCCCTTCTCCAGGTGTCCGCCTGGCTCTCCTCCATCCGTCCACTTCCCCTCTGTGAGCCTCCCTTTGCCCCTCCCTCGCAGAGCCCCTTTGTGGCTTCATTCCCAGGTTTTCATGGTGCCCTTGCCCTCTAATGGCTGCACCTCACGTCTGTCCAAGGCTGTTTCCTCCCTGCGCCCCCATCCTCTGCTGGCAGAATGCACACTCAGTAGGACAGGGCGGCTGGCTCCCTGCGGCTCTGTGAGCACCCAGGCATCGCCTAGGACACGGTGGGGGCTCAGTCAGTGATACGGGTTGAGTAAGATGCTAAGGCAGCAGCTTTAGGTGTAAAGGCCATTGGAAGGCAGACTCACTTGGAGCCGAGGGCCCTTGAGCTCCTCGCACAGCGCTCAGGGCCGGGCTGGGAGCCAGTTGTTCCTTTTCTTGCAAGAAGGCGGATCAAGAGAATGAAAAAGGAGCAGTGTGTGTTTTCCCTCAACTACTTAAAAGCTGATGATCTCATTCCATGCTTAAAGCTATGAACAGAAACCCTTAGATCAGTGGTTCTCAACCTTCCTAATGCCGCGACCCTTTAATACAGTTCCTCATGTTGTGGTGACCCCCAATTTCATTGTTGCAAATTGAACATAATTAAAGCATAGTGATTAATCACAAAAACAATATGTAATTATATATGTGTTTTCCGATGGTCTCAGGCGACCCCTGTGAAAGGGTCGTTCGACCCCCAAAGGGGTCGCGACCCACAGGTTGAGAACCGCTGCCTTAGATCAACCCTGTGAGGCAGGTTCTGGGATTATCTGAGATTCCATGGAGAGTACACAGCCTTCGCCTGCCACAAGGACGGTGCTTAGTAACCACCAGCTTTTAGTGCTTTGATTCATGCACTGGTAGGGGCCGGCTTGTGGGGATCAGCCCGCTGTGGGAGCACCACTGATCCCAGTCAGCCAAGTGGCTGTGGGCCTGCCCTCTGAGCGGCTGATCCGGCTGTGGGAGCCCCGCGCACTGACTGCGTTGAGCATCAGGTCTAACAGTGGTTCTCAACCTTCCTAATACCGCGGCCCTTTAATACAGTTCCATTATAGTCACTGGCCTTTTATTATATAGGATGAGGTTTATTGGAATAATTTTTATGCCGTTATTCCTATATGTGTGCTATGTCTGTATGAGACATGCACACACAAACATGCAAATGGACTCATGCCTATACAAAAATAAACAGTGATCTTAGAACACACCTAATTTTTTAATTTGCATTTTTGAAATATTGAAATATTTTAATTCCTGAAAATAATTTTAGGTCATATATGCTTAAATTCTAATTTCATATTTGATAAATAAATTTGATATTTAATTTAAAATTTGATAATCCTTCTGGGTAGAGAATGTATTTTCACCATTCAACATTCTGTGCCTCAAAATAGTTTTTTGTTCCAAATATAAATGTCAGAAGTACTACAAGACAAACAATAGAATAAAAACACATAAGATTTTGTCTCCATAGTTTTGCAATTGAGGAAACTGCTTGCAAGTGGCTAAGATCAGTCAATAGCTCAAAGTTGAGTCAATAACAAGAATAAATAAAACCGTGTAGATTTTGTTTCAGACATACTTCAATTCAAATTTTGATTCTGTTGCTTAATTTTTGTATGACAAAATATAAATCACTTAATTTTTTTTAACTTTCAGTGTTTTCATTTATAAAATATAAATAATAATACATGAATTTTAGAGTTGCTGTGATGATTAAGTGACATAACAAATTTAAAGTAGCTAATATGTGACCCAATAAAATTTTACTTCTTAGTCTCTCTGATAATAACATATTTTTCTAATGTAAGGACTTAGCAAATTATCTTAAAACTAAGGCAGTATAGGAAGGTTTGCTTGTATTTTTTTTCCACTTTGCATACTGTTATTAGTAGGTTGAGTTTTGGTAAGTAGATTTCTTATTAATAATTTTTATTTTGAAAAATATAGTAAAATATGTTATATGAACACAGGTGATCATTATAATTGAATACATCAAAGGACAGAAAATTGAAAGTGGTGTAAACTTCAGAAATTTCCTAAGTGTTCTTAGAACACTACTGGCAAGAAAGTTTATTTTAGAGCTGTTATCATAGTCAATCATGTAGGCAGAATTGAGAAGTTTGGAAAATACCTTCCTACACATTTCCATTTTCAGAGCTTCATATTGAGAGAAATGGTTCAATTCTCTTGTCAAATTAGAGGAATGGGATATAAGTACATAAATGAGATATTTTAAAACTATTAAAATACAATGCTATTTATAATACATTTAAATAGTGTAAAATATATGTGAATACTTAACATGCGTCCAGAAAATATTATTAGAGGAAACACAAAGAAGTAATAGGATACAGTTTACTACATAAGCACATGAATATTTTTAACCTTAAGACACTGTAAAAATTAATTTAGAATTTGCTAGCTGAAAATAATATATGAAACATGTAACAAAGGATAAAATCCCTCATTAGAAATATCTTGTGAACCATTACCAATAACCAAAAAGTGATGACTTTAATATAAAAATAAGGAAATAAACAATTCGCTAAAAAATGCATATTCCAAAAGTCTGAACATTCCACTTCATAATATTTAAAGGAAGATACATTTAAATAAAAAGTTAACCATTTTTAAAAGTAAATTGGTGAAGATTAAAAGAGGAGTGGTGGGAGGAGAACCAAGATGGCGGCATAGGTAAACACCTGTACTTGCTGCCTCCCACAACCACATCAAAATTACAACTAAAATTCAGAACAACTATCATCCAGAACTGGCTGAATGTAAGTATTACAGCAAGAGAAGTAAAGAACGCATGCTGAGACAGGTAGGAGGTGCGGAGGCACAGAAGGGGCTGGTCTGATACCCCGTTGTATTTTTAATCGGGAAGTAAATTGTGTCTGTGGAAGACACCTGGAGGAGCAAGGGGTCCCAGCCCCACACCAGATGCTCAGCCCACCGTCCCAGAGCTGAGAAAAGAAGTCCCTATGGGCAGTAAGAACTACGGGTTGTAAAAACCAGTGTGGATTGGGGCTGAGTGATACACAGGATGCTGGAGACCCAGCTGCTCCTCTTAAAAGGCCAGCACCATGAAATGAATTTACAAGCTTCAGCTTCCTCTGAGCTCCAGTGCCAGACAAGGCTCTGAGGACCCAGAAGACACATACAAGGAGAAACTGGACTGTCTGGCATCGGGGCAGGAACTCAGCATGGCTTTCTTTCAGAGGTGCCCGCAGCAGTCATTGTTCATATGCTGGGACCTCCCTGGTGCAGGACTGACTGGCAGCCATTTCTGTTTGCTCCACCCTGATGATTCCCTGAGAGTCCACCCCACCCAGTTTATAATCCCACCCAAGCTATGCTCAGTGGCTTTTGCATATGAATGGTCTGTCCTTTCTCAGGCTAAAAATCTGTCAGACAAGTTGCAGCTGGGTCTGGGAGCCCCAAACCTATCAATAAAAGGCCCAAGACCTGGCACCAGCACCAGCCTACCTTGCTTCATAGCTGGGCCTCATCTGGGCACTTCCAAACCCGATACAAAAAGGAGGAATCTGCAGATCTCTCTGTAGCTCCTGCTGGTTAGCCCCAGGCAGTGGCTGACTTTGCACCTCCTTGGAGACCCAAGAGCCAGTGTACCCAGTAGTCAGTGTGAGACCATACCAGATTATAACTCTTCACATCCATAAGGGACACACTCAAGGGGCAGACTCAGAGCACCAAGTCCTGCTCCATAAGGGTGTTTCCTGCACAGCAGCTCTCCCACTGTAGTCGCAGCTGGTCTCCACAGCCAATTGGCCTGGAGGTCAATTCCTCCCAGTGACACCAACAGCAAACAAGACTCAACTACAACAAGACTGTGCACACAGCCCACAAACGAGTGCACCAAGAGTGTCCACCTCAGGTGATTGGGGAGGCTGAGTCACTGGGCCCTATAGGACACCTACTACCCAAGGCCACCTATCAACTCATGGAGACCTAGAAGCCACCCAATACATAGAAACAAACACAGGGAAGCAGCCCAAATGCAGAGACAAAGAAACATGTCACAAATAAAAGAAATGGAAGAAAGCAAACTACTGGATATAGAGTTTAAAACCACACTTATAAGGTTACTTAAGAATATTCTAGAAACCTCTGAGGAACTTAGTAAGACTTTCAAGAATCTTAGTGAGAATTCCAAAATAATGGAAAAGGACCAGTCAGAAATTAAGCATACACTGACTGAAATAAAGAATAATATACAGAAATTCAATAGTAGACTAGAGGATCCCGAGAATCAAATCAATGATTTGAAATATGAGGAAGCAAAAAACACCCAACTAGAACAGCAAAAAGAAAAAAGAACCTAAAAATGTGAAGATAGTGTAAGGAGTCTCTGGAACAACGTCAAGCATACCAACATCTGAATTATGGGGGTGCCAGAAGAAGAGAGAGAGCAAGATATTGAAAACCTATTTGAAGAAATAATGACAGAAAACTTCCCCTACCTGGTAAAAGAAATAGACTTACAAGTCCAGGAAGCACTGAGAACCCCAAACAAGAGGAATCCAAAGAGGACCACATCAAGACACATCATAATTAAAATGCCAAGGGCAAAAGACAAAGAGGGAATCTTAAAAGCAGCAAGAGAAAAACATTTAGTTACCTACAAGGGAGTGCACATATGACTGTCAGCTGATTTCTCAACAGAAACTATGCAGGCCAGAAGGGACTGGCAAGAAATATTCAAAGTGATGAATAGTAAGAACCTACAACCAAGATTACTCTACCCAGCAAAGCTATCATTTAGAATTGAAGGTCAGATAAAGAGCTTCACAGACAAGAAGAAACTAAAGGAGTTCATTACCATCAAGCCAGTATTATATGAAATGCTGAAGAGTATTCTTTAAAAAGAGGAAGAAAAAGAAGAAAAATGTAAAGATAAAAATTATGAACAACAAAATGACAACAAAAACATATCTATCAACAATTAAATCTAAAAATAAAATGCATAAAAAATCTGATGAACAGAAAAAAACTGGTGAATGGAATAGAATCAGGGGCATGGAAATGAAACAGACTGATGATTCTCAGAGGGAAGGGAGTGAGGGGGTGTGCGAAGAGACTAGACAAAGATTTTATATGCATGTATGCTTTACTTATGAACACAGACAATAGAGTGGCAAGGGCCTGGGGTGGTGTGGGAACCAGGTGGAGGGGAGCTATGGGGGGAAAAAAGAGGGACATCTGTAATAATCTCAACAATAAAGATTAATAATAAATAAATAAATAAATAAGAGGAGTGATGGGAGTTTTAGTACCCAATATTGGCAAGACAGAAGGAACAAGCACTTTTAAGCCCCCCTGGAACTTTCTAGTAGAAGATAATATCTGTCAAGAGCAGAAAAATAATCATATCTTTCTATCTATTAATTTTCATCCCAGGAGCATTCTAGAAAATGTAAACAAATGGAATCAAATATGAAATATCAAAATATTACTTTGACACCAGGAAATTTGAAAAGTTCTAATTGTCCAACACCAGGCGATAGCTTAAATAAATTGTAGTATATCTTGTAACAGATCAGTAGTCACCAATGAAAATCATTCTTGGAAAGAGTATTTTTTTAAAATATATTTTTATTGATTTTTTACAGAGAGGAAGGGAGAGGGATAGAGAGTTAGAAACATCAATGAGAGAGAAACATTGATCACCTGCCTCCTGCACACCTCCTACTGGGGATATGCCTGCAACCAAGGCACATGCCCTTGACCGAAATCGAACCTGGGACCTCTCAGTCCACAGGCCGATGCTCTATCCACTGAGCCAAACCAGTCAGGGCTGAGTATTTCTTGATATGAACAAATACTGCATATTCATAAGTGACAAGAAGAATACAACTTTTTAAAAATAGCATTCCAACTTTGAAACTGTTGAGTAAATGAGTGCTAGGAAATTCCCAGATCCTCATGCCTTTGGGGTTTATCCTTCTGATAATTATGTATCAGAATGTTACATCAGAACTATTCTGGTTTGTTTCAGCAAAAACCGCGAGACACTTATGTGGGACCACCATGCTGACTTGTAAAGGAGCGTATTCAGGAACATTAATCTTCAGGTTGAGGAGATAAAAAAGCCTAGAATTAGAGACTAGTAGAGGATTGAGAAAGAAGTTTCTTGGTGTGTGCTGAGTCACTCACTTGTAAGATGGAAGAGTGGAAGTGCTTGCCTGTCAATTCCACTTAGAAAAAGGACTGAAGGAGACATGCAAAGAGTTTACTATACAGAGCTAATATTTCGGGAAACACAGGGTTCTGTCTGATTCACACTCAAGACATCTAAAGTGCTTGCAGGGACCTGGCTGGCTGGGTTGTTTCTCTGGTAGTGGAGTGACTGAGTTGGTGTTGACCAACTTACAGGCCTAGAGATTTCTTGGACAACAGAAGCATGATTGTGAACTGTGGGCCAGAGTGACTGACCCATCTGAATGAGGGTTAACTGTAGGATTTATTTATTTTTTAAAATACGTTTTTATTGATTTCAGAGGGAAGAAGAGAGAGAAACATCAGCGATGAGAGAGAATCATTGATTGGCTTCCTTCTTGCACACCCACTACTGGGGATCAAGTTCCCAATCTGGGCATGAGCCCCGATGGGAATGGAACCATGACTTCTTTGTTTATGGGTTGATGCTCAACCTCTGAGCCACCCTGGCTGGGCTGAACTATAGGATTTCTTGAGGCTAAAGAAAGAACCAGCAGCAGCCAGAGATGAATTTCCTTGCTTGGAGAGAGGTATAGATAAGAGATGCACAGCCATAGTTTAGCATTTCTGAAAAGCCCAGGAAAGTGCCCACTAAAAGTAAGGATTAGGCTCAAAATTGTCCCCAGTTCAAGAAGTACCTAGAAACAAATGTATAACTTTCCTGCATCTTTCCAGCTCCTTAACGTAGTACACACACAACAATGGCAAGGATGGGAACTGAGATTGACAAGATGGATATCAAAGAGCATGAGCAAGTCAGCAAAGTGAAAAGAAATCAATGAGGCATTCTTGGTGGAAATTTATGATTTTGTTTATTGTTCTGGACTGGACATATTAATTACTATACTAGATTTTTATTATCAGAAAATGATTAGAAAAGTCTAAGACTTCTTCCAAATTCAGCACAGGGGCAAAAGAGAAAATAGCCTCAAATAATAAAGGGTCAGCAGGATACAAATATAGTTGCTTTTACATCACATTCTACAAGTCATGCTTGTTTACTATAGCTGTTATATACAAACTAGAGGCCCAGTGCACAAAAATTTGTGCACTCAAGAAGGTCCCTCAGACTGGCCTGCGCCCTCTTGAAGTCTAGGACCCCTCAGGGGATGTCCACCTGCTGGCTTAGGCCCACCCTCTGGGGGATTGGTCCTAAACTGGCAGTCAAAAATCCCTCTGGAAGCCCAGGAGCCCTCGGGGGATGTCCAACTGCCACAGACAGACGACCTTAGTGCTGCCGAGGAGGCGGGAGAGGCTCCCACCACAGCTGCTGAGCTTGCAGATGTCAGCCTGGCTTGTGGCTGAGCAGAGCTCCCCCTGTGGAAGCGCACTGACCACCAGGGGGCAGCTTCTGCATTGAGCATCTGCCTTCTTTGATCAGTGCACATCTAGTGACTGGTCATTCCACCGTTAGGGTCAATTTGCATATTACCCTTTTATTATATAGGATAAGATGATCTTTATCCCATGCTTAGGAAAATCCAGCATCCTTCTTTCTCCTTTACCATAGTATCTCCAAATATTCTCTGGACATATATGACACATTCCTACTCCTGTCTTGTCCTTTGAAACTGTTCTTTTCTCTATGACTTACACTAACTCAAACATTACAACATCTTCCTTGATATTTGAAAATTATATCCCACAAAGACAGTTATGGTTAATAGACTCTTGCTGGCAATTTGCAGTTATACACAGGGAGTACTTTTTCATATAATACAGAAGTTAGTTTAAAATTAAATATTAGACATAATAGATTCTGGAAGTTCTTTGGCCATATTTATGTCATGGGACTTCATACTGATTAGCTTCTAACTCTCAAGTTACCCATCCCCCAGCTATGTTGCTGAACTTTACACTCTTAGGAAATCCTCTCTGTATGTTTGCTAATTCTTCCAGTTTTTAACTGTGGAGCCTGCATCAGGCTACATAACATCATCTTGTTTTACTTTCCTTATATTTTAAATTGGGATAGCATTATAGTTATCTCATAATGGGAAGATTAAATGGGTTGATACATATAAGCAATTAGAATAATGTTCAGTATAGAGTAGATGTTAATATACTCAAAGATAATAATGTACTTAAGGTAACAAAGAATTTAAAGTTAATAAAGTATTCATTAATCTTTGGTTTTCCAATGATCCTCATTGTGCTCTAGAGGGTAAGGCAGTGTGAGTTTCATTTCCTTCTCTTATGAAGACAACTCCTCAAAGAGCTTTCTAAGTGAAATAGTTCTTACCCTAATATGATGTATCTTATTGAAAATAATATTTTTATCTCCAGAGAATTTCTGTAAAAACATAAATTTAAAAGATTAGCAGGAAATAGACTAAAATATTAGATTGCATATTTATTATTTAACTAGGGGTCTGGTGCACGAAATTTGTGCATGGGGGTTGGGTGGGTGCCTCAGCTGACCTGCACCCTCTCCAATCTGGGAGCTCTCAGGGGATGTCCTACTGACGGCTTAGGCCTGCTCCCGTTGGTTTTCTGCTCTCTGCGGACCTGCCAGCTTGATGCCACCACAGACCCTGGTGTCTGCTTTCTACGGGAGCCTGCTTGCCCTTTGCTGTCGGGCAAAGCAGGGCTCTGCTGTCTGCTCTCTGTGGGGGCCCTTTGGGGGACTGTTTGCCTCTCACTGCCACGGCCAGGGGCAAGCAGGGCCCTACTGTCTGCTCTCTCGCTGCGGGGGATGTTCCCATCCTGCCCCCGGCTGCTCGGCACCTGCGTGCATAGGCATGGAGTGGCCAAGGGTGTTCTGGGGCCCTGGCCACTCCAGGCCTATGCACAGGCCTACAGGCTCAGAGCAGCCTGGCTCCTGAGGATGCCTGTTCCCGGGATGCAGGCTGCTTGGCGCTGGCACGCACAAGTGGCCTCAGGGCAGGAACACTAGGCAGATGTTCCCGCCCCACCCACTGCTGCTTGGCGCCTGCTTGTATAGGCCTGGAATGGCTGGGGGCATTCCGGGACCCCAGCTGTTTCAGGCCTACACGCAGGCCTACAGGCTCAGAGCGGCCTGGCTTCTGAGGACGCCTGTCCCCGGGATGCAGTGACCAAGGGTCGTTCCGGGACCCCAGGCACTCCGGGCCTACACGTGGGCCTACAGGCTCAGAGCAGCCTGGGTGCAAGCGGCCACCCTGCCCCCGGTTGCTTGGTGCCTGCATATGCAAATTAATCCGCCATCTTTGTTGGGTTAATTTGCATACCCGCTCCTGATTGGCTGGTGGATGTCGCAAAGTGATGGTCAATTTGCATCTTTCTCTTTTATTCATGTAGATGACTAGAGACCTGGTGCATGACATTAGTGCACGGAGAGGGTCCCTAGGCCTAGCCGGCAATCAGTGCTAATCTGTGGGGTGACCGGCGGGGCGATCAGGGGACCCCCACTGGCACCTGCCGCTCACCAGCCCTGCCCCCACCACTGGTCGCCTCCCTCTGTGAGGCAATTGGTGGGCCAATCAGGGGGCCTCCACTAACACCCGCTTTAGCTGGCCTGGGGCCTGCAGGCTGGGGGCAGCTCCTGCGTTGAGTGTCTACCCCCTGGTGGCCAGTGCATGTCATAGTGACCAGTCGTTCTGCCGGTCGTTCCGCTGTTGGGTCGATTTGTATGTTAGGCTTTTATTATATATGATTATTTAATTTTCTGTACATACTATATTTTATAATTCAAATCTGAGTTACTTTTTTAAAAAATCGTACATCTCAGTTATCTTACTTACATACCTGACTAATAACTTCAAGGATATAGGCAATTAAGAAAGTTAGTAAAAGCAGGTATGGAACATTGAGAATGACTCCAGAGAAACCTTCTTCCTGCATTAGATGCTCACTCTCTGGCTCAGAGTAATAGATGAGATCTCCAAGTAAGGTTCTGTGGTCTGACCTAACACAGCAGAGTGAGTGTTCAGTCCAAGAAAAATCTCCATTTTCTACCCCAGCTTACATGACATTTTCTAGAAAGTTATATCTCATAAATCCACAGATACTATATTTATTTACTATAAACAGTACTTATACAGTAATATCCTATTAAAAATGTTACATTTAGAAGGCTCATTATCCTAGCAAATGTCATTACTCCACCTTGAGGTTCAAGTATTATGTCCACAGGTCTGAATTGTCTGTCTGCTTTTCTCTCCCCGAGGGCATTCTCCTGATGATTGTGGGAGAAATGGATTACCAGTCAGCTGCTTTAACACCTTGAAGCAATTAACTCTCTGACCTCAGTTAATACTCCTGGGCCACACATTTTTTTCAAGTTATTATTATCTGTCTTATTACATTTTCTTTAATATTAAAAAAAGAATAATCTTTTTATTGCCTCAATGACCACCAATTTGAACCATGCAATGAGAAGTGGGAATAAAGCATTTTCATAATGACCATGTCTCTTTAAAGATCTTTTGATATCCTTTGTCATCTCACTTACTGTTTGTCTTCAATTATACCTTTTTATTTGAACCTTTTTATATGACTTGATGAATATTTTTAATCAATTGTGCAATGTTTCTAAAGTCAAATTTACTTCTTTCTCTGTACAATTAATTTTAACATGTTTATATCAATCAGAGGCTTTAACTTATTTTATAATAGTAACTTATATTGTTTACTCTAAGGTATAAAGAGAAAACTAGGCAAAGTTAAGTATCAGAAGCAAATAATACATATTTTAATTCTTATGTCCTATTTTCAAAAATAATGATGCTCCCCTAAGATGATATAAATATGTGCTTGCTAAAAGACTGAAAAAAGTGCAATTGATAATGAGATTTCTGAATGCCTTAATCTTCTGCAAACTGGGGTCTGATTATGTTTCTGTAGAGACCCATTTGAATTTATCCTTACCAATTAAGAGTCCATGAAACTACTCCAAAAGCGAGAATATGGGGGCTCAGTTGTATAATTCTATCAAATTCATTTTCATTAATGAACATAGAACCTTCAGTGCAATTTTCAAGGTATTCAGAACAGAGTTAACAAGCAGCCCTGAGATTGCTGTCTCTAGAAAGGCCATCTTGCAAGGTTGGCCTACTTGGTTGGAGACTGGAAACTAAATCATAAACAGTCCCCTAAACAGATATAAATGATAAGTGGCTCACTGTGCCTCAACTGTTTGTACAAACAACATACATCATGGTGCACACCTTCTTGCCATCTGGGAGTCTGGAATTTTGACACATGCTAGGAAGAAAGTGCTTAACTGACGGCTTTCTAAAAACCTTGGGCATTGAGTCTGCAACCAGCTTCTCTGGTAGATAAGACTTCACATGAGTTACCAAACTGACGACTGGAGGAATTCAGCATGTCCTGTGTGACTCCACTGAGAAAGGACTCTTGGAAGCTTGTGCCTGATTTCCTGCAGATTTTATCCCATGTGCCATTTTATATACTGATTTTACTTTGTAACCTTTTATTATCATAGTACTTAACTTTGAGTGTACTATATGCTAAATCTTCTAGTAAATCATCAAACCTGGGTGTGTTGGGGACCTCTGACACACGGGATGAATTGAATTGTCTATGTTGAGGTATACAGATTCTAAATAAAAATATTTATTGAATACATACTATGTGAATAGAATTATGTTTAATGAAAAGATAAGTAGCCTAGACCTATTTTAAGAAACTTAAAGTATGGTGGCTATGTTTGCACTCAGAAGTGTATAAAAAGAATGTTCAAATTAACAGAGTAAACCCAAAATAAAGAAAATACTAGAAGGCTATTTCAGTGGGAGTTTTGAAAATGTACACACTTTATCTTGCTCAAATTATCAGGAAAGCTAGAGACATATAAGTTAGTTGTAAAAGAACACATAGGTTTGGGCAGGCTATGGTATTTGGAGGCAGGAGTAAGGAGAATTTTAGAAGGTTTCCCTTCCAAAGTTTCACTCGAAACTGTTAAATGTATGGAAGGTATGATAAAGAAGTGAAATATAGAGTATATTGAGGAAATAAAAATAGAATAATGTGTTACGTATAGCACAAAGTGGACTTTTAAAATGATCTTGGTTAAAATCTTAATACTTTGAATGCCTTATTTATAGCTCAATTTCATGCAAAACTTACGGATTATTATAGAAAGCCTCCAAATTTTTATATCATTTAAAAGTGTCTCTCTTAAACTCTAATTATGTTTTTTCTTTTCTGTCTCTCCTTTGTTCAGGTCCATCATGAGTGAGAAGTGGGAGTCAAACTTTTCAGAAAACTGGCATTATATTTTGAGTGTCAATGACACAAAGCCTAATCTGTACTCGGACATCAATATCACCTACGTGAACTACTTTCTTCATCATGCTCAAGTGGCAGCGGTCTTCTTTATTTCCTACTTTCTGATCTTCTTCCTGTGCATGGTGGGAAATACAGTGGTCTGCTTCATTGTAATGAGGAACAAACATATGCACACAGTCACTAATTTCTTCATCTTGAACCTGGCCATAAGCGATTTGCTAGTTGGCATATTCTGTATGCCTATCACGCTTCTGGACAACATTATAGCAGGTATGTTGACTAGTGTGCAGTGCACTGATGATATGAGAAAATGTCCCATCTCCCTGCAGCTATGGCTCGGTAATCCATTCATTCACATTTATATAACTTACAAGGTGATCCCCCCAGTAAGTCTAGTACCCACTCTACATCATGCATAGTGATTACTATGTCACTGGCTATATTCCCTTTGCTGTACTATTTTGTAACTGCCAATTTGTACATTTTAATCCCTTCACCTTACAGTGTTCACTGAAGGTCACCAGAGAGTGAGATCTAGCACATCTTACCGAAGACTTTGAATTTGCTTAATACAATTCAGAGCACACATAATATGATAGAAATATTATTGAGAATATTATGAACTTTAAAGTTCAAGGGACTGGTCAGGCTGGTTTTAATTAATGCATCCTCTTTAACCTAATATAAATATACTAGAGGCCCGGTGCACAAAAATTTGTGCACTCGGGGGGCTGGGGGAGGGGGGTCCCCCAGCCCAGCCTGTGCCCTCTCGCAGTATGGGACCCCTCGGGAGATAACGACCTGCTGGCTTAGGCCTGCTCCCAGGTGGCAGAGGGCACGCCCAATCCCTAAGTGCAGCCCCTGGTCAGGCTCAGAGCAGGGCCGATTGGGGGGTTGGGGCACCGCCCCCTGTCACACTCAAGGCAGGGTTGATGGGGAGGTTGTGGCACCACCCCCAGCATGCACAGAGCAGGGTCGATCAGGGGGTTGGGGAGCTCCCCCCTGTCACGCACAGAGCAGGGCCGATCAGGGGGTTGAGGAGCTCCCCCTTGTCACTCACAGAGTAGGGCCGATAGGGGAGTTGGGGCACCGCCCCCTGTCACGCACAAAGCAGGGCTGATCAGGGGGTTGGGGCGCTGGCCCCTGTCACGCACAGAGCAGGGCCGATCAGGGGGTTGAGGAGCTCCCCCCTGTCACTCACAGAGTAGGGCCGATAGGGGAGTTGGGGCACCGCCCCCTGTCACACACAAAGCAGGGTGGATCAGGGGGTTGGGGCGCTGCACCCTGTCACACTCAGGGCAGGGCCAATGGGGAGGTTATGGCTTTACCCTGTCATACACAGAGCAGGGCCCGTGGGGGGGGGGGGGGGCACACCCTGTCACACACAGAGCAGGGCCAATCAGGGGGTTGGTGTGCTGCACCCTGTCACACACAGAGCAAGGCCCGTGGAGGGGGGTTGGGGCACCACCCTCTATCACCCACAGAGCAGGGCCAATCAGGGGGATGGGGCAACACCACTGTCACACTCAGGGCAGGGCCAATGGGGAGGTTATGGCTTTACCCTGTCACACACAGAGCAGGGCCCGTGGGGGGGGGGGGGGGGGGGTTGGGGCACCACACGCTGTCACACACAGAGCAGGGCCAATCAGGGGGTTGGTGTGCTGCACCCTGTCACACACAGAGCAAGGCCCGTGGAGGGGGGTTGGGGCGCCACCCTCTATCACCCACAGAGCAGGGCCGATCAGGGGGATGGGGCACCACCACTGTCACACTCGGGGCAGGGCCGATGGAGAGGTTATGGCTCTACCCTGTCACACACAGAGCAGGGCCCGTGGGGGGGGGGGAGGTTGGGGCGCCACACCCTGTCACACACAGAGCAGGGCCAATCAGGGGGTTGGTGTGCTGCACCCTGTCACACACAGAGCAAGGCCCGTGGAGGGGGGTTGGGGCGCCACCCTCTATCACCCACAGAGCAGGGCCGATCAGGGGGATGGGGCACCACCACTGTCACACTCGGGGCAGGGCCGATGGAGAGGTTATGGCTCTACCCTGTCACACACAGAGCAGGGCCCATGGGGGGGGGGCGCCGCAACCTGTCACACATAGAGCAGGGCCGATCAGGGGGTTGGTGTGCTGCACCCTATCAAACACAGCTGCACTGCAATCAGGGGATTGGAGAGCTCCCCCCTATCAGGCACAGAGCAGGGCTGATCAGGGGTTTGGGGTGCCTTCCCCTGTCACGAACAGAGCAGGGCGGATAGGGAGGTTGTGGCCCCGCCCCCGGTCACACACAGAGCCACAGGGCGATCAGGGGGTTTGGGTGCTGCCCCCTCTCACGCTGATCCCAGTGCCGGGAGCCTCGCTGTTCCGCTGATCCCGGTGCTGGGAGGCATATTACCTTTTTACTATATAGGATAGAGGCCTGGTGCATGGGTGGGGGCTGGCTGGTTTGCCCTGAAGGGTGTCCTGGATCAGGGTGGGGGTCCCCACTGGGGTGCCTGGCCAGTCTGGGTGAGGGGCTGAGGGCTGTTTTCCGGCTGGCGAGTGACTGAAGCTTCCAACCGCTCCTTGTTTTCTTTTTCTTTTTTTTTATTCTGGGCCAGCTTTAGCTCTGAGGCCTCGCTCCTGAAAACATGGATACAATGTTTCGGTCCGCCTGGCTTTCAGTCCGGCTGATTTCTGGTGTTTTGTTTAGCTTTTTATTTGCAACATAGTACATAGTTGCTTAGAGTTGCAGTTGAGAGGCCGGCAAGTGAGGCGGGGGACGTTGGAGTCCGCAGCAAGCAAGCCTCATGCTGGCTTCAGTGCCTGGCTGCCGGTCGCCATCTTGGCTGACAGTTAATTTGCATATACTCACTGATTAGCCAATGAAAAGGATAGCGGTCGTACGCTAATTACCATGTTTCTCTTTTATTAGTGTAGATAGTTAAACCCTCTGTGGTTAGCTAGGGAGATTTCCAACAGTTTTTGATGTAAGATGGAGCAGCAGTCCCAATGATTTCTCAAAATGTAGACGTTTTATAAGTGGTAATTTACATGTGCAAAATAAGTAAGTAATAGGTACTACCCTAGATTATTTCTGGGCTTGCTTTACTACCCTTTTTTGCACTACATTATATATTCTGGAAGTATAAGAACAGTATATCTCCAGCTCCCAGTAGAGTTTTGATACATAGTGCCTGCTTAACAAATATTTGTTACTAATTAATGAATTGTACTCAAGATATTCATATTCCTAATGTATAAGAAAAAACTGAAATAATAGCAACATATCAAAAAGATTGAGAGCAGCATGAGCCATATTCTAGTTCTTATCTTTTTATAACATTCAATATCAATTTACTGAAGAATAGAGGTTTCTCTATAGAATTCACCTATTTTCTTCCTTTCTCTGGAGTGGGAGATCAGAACACCTCTTCTTCATAGATTCTGTGTCTTTGTGATGTTTATCATTAATTAATGCTATTTATCAAGGATGTTCAACTTCAAAGTACTGTGCTAGACAAAAAGAATGGATAAAAGTGAGCATTATTGTTCTCAAGAAGCCTAGTCACAAATAACAAATGCTCTCAATATTCCCTCTGTAAATATTTATAATTAAATTTTCCATATACATTACCTTTCCTTACCTCTGATTTGCATTCCTAGGAGGCAGCCACATTCAGAAATTTTGACTTTATTTTTGGTAATGACTATTATATTTCTAACTAACATGTTTTCATTATAATGTGTTGTCTCCAGACTGTACAGATGTAATTTACTTTCATAATCCTCTTCTACCAGAAGAGATAGTTGTCCTTACCAGACTCCCCTGAAATGACAGCATTAGGGCAAAAGAACATAAATCCATAGAAACCGCATGTCAGATGCTGTTGATTGTAAAGCGGGGAGTAATAAGAGTGGCTGAAATTCTGTATAAATACAATCACACATACGAGTATATATACAAAACCACAAAGTGTACATTCACACTAATATATGTTCACACTCTTTCCTACTCTTACTCTCTCAATATAATTATACGAAATCGCACTAGACCCAGACCCACCGCGCAGCAAGACCCATCAATGCACCTCCTGGTGACCAGTCATTTGGTCGTTATGGCGTTATGGCCACTGGCCTTTTATAATATAGATCATAGTTTTTGAATGAAGCACTATTCATATTATACATTCCTGTTATTATATATATCTTACCCCTGATGAGCCAAGAGGAGTGCTATGATAGCAATTTTTCTCTTATAAGATGATTTTTATTTTCCTGGGTTTAACAAGGGCATCATATTTTGATTTGTTTAATTTGGGGTGTGTATCTGGTAGTAATGTATCTTCAAATACACATCCAGGATTGTTGATTTCTTGTCAGTACTTTCAAACATGGTCCATAACCTATAAATTGCATCTTTTTTTTTTTCTTTTTCTTCCTGGAAATACCCTCCAAATACCCTTTGATATTTTGTTCCTGTTAAAGCACAGTGCCCTCCAGGCAGGGAGCTCAGCTCCTGCTCCAAAATGTCCCTTCGCTGACACCCTAACAATCTCTTTACCTCTCCCAATCCTCTGATGTCTAGATGCCGTTTCTTTGTTCTCCTTTTATTTCTGTTATCTTCCAGAGAGAGGGTGAATTGACATTAAAATGTTTAAAATCTTGTAGATCTGCATATATCTTTATTCTGCCCTCATACGTGACAAGTTATGCTATATAAAGTATACTATGTTGGATATTTTTTCCCCTCAAAATATTTAAAGAGACTGCTCTATTTTTATTCCCAAACCTGATATTACTGCTGAAAAATCCAATGCTGGTTGACTCTTGATTCTTATGCTCATGATTTGTATGTTGTTCTTCCTGAAAGTTCTAGGGGCTTCTTTTTACTTCAGTGTTCTGAATTTCAGGCAGTTATGCCTTGGAGTGTCTTTTTTTTATTTTTCATTGATTGTGGTTGACACAAATTATGTCATTTTAAGCCAAAAAAAAAAAAGAATTCTCTTATATCCTGGAGAATTTTCTTGTAGAAATCTTTATTGTTTTACTTTCTTCAACTCCAATTAATCAGATATTTGAGATCTTTTTTCTTCCATTTTCTGCTCCTTATTGTTCTACTTTTCAAAGATATTTTAACTTTCTCTTCCAGACTTTGTGTTGAGATCTTCATTTCTGTTATCATATTTTAAAATCTTTGATCTACTTTTATATTCTTTGTTTCTTACACCCTCATGTATATGTTTCATGGATAAAATGCGTTATATCTTTAAGGTTATTAATAATAATTTGTGTTTGTTTATTTTTTTTTCATCTGTCTACCTTAGGTTTTTTCCTAAGTCTCCCTTTTCCAGTTTGTTTTAGACTCTTTTTATACTTGATGTTTCCCTACTATCAACTGCCACTTAGCTGCTTGTGTTTCAGAATGAGGCACTATAGTGCTGCCTTGAACTTCTGCATGTATAAGGATTCGGGTTGGACTACCCTCAGCTTCATTAGTCTGAGCCATTCATTGGGAAATCCACAACTGTAAAATCTTCATGTCACTGTTCTTGGAAAGATCATTTTCCCAGAAGGAAATTATCTGATCTACTGCCATAGTATACAAAGCTGCATTCCACACTGCATGGGCCAACAGTATTGCATTCAAAGTGTTTACTTTCATTTAATTTGCATCATTGGGACACCCATTCCACCTGCACCTAGTGACTCACAGTCTAGAACCACTGTGCTTCTATCTCCATAGTGAGTAACCTCCATTCTTCTTCCCACCTGAGAAAAAGCCATTTATACATAATTCAGCCAATCATGTTGTTTGTCCAACTTTACTTTCAGTAGTATCTGCCATCTCAGTTTCTATGGAACTCGATGATGTTTTTGTCCTAGTGCAGGGGTGGGCAACCTTTTTGGGAGTGCGTGCCAAAACCAGCAAAATCTCTGACTCAAAATTCTTCTGCGTGCCAACCCTAATTTTTTGAGAACATGTTACGCCTACTTGATATCTCTTAAGGTGTACGTATGTGAAGAACCTTGAAGAAATAATAAAATTCATTCGAGTGACAAAAACACAGTATATATGATGATGAAAAATACATTTATTTTTTAATGTATACATGTACACTGATAGTCCTACAGAAAACTTTATGACTCCGTTTGATATTATCAGTGGGACTTTTGCTGCTGCATCACTGATGACAGAGATTTTACATCAGGTTTACATTTCGTGACCTTCAGAGATATGCACGAGCTACTACTGTCATCCATCAGGCTGTTCCTATTATGAGACTTAACAAAATTCATCACTGAGAACAAAGGTTCACAAGCGTATGTGGATGAAAACATGGAGAGTACCGCTGTTGCAAATTTTTTTAAACAGAAAAAAATTTCTAGAACGGCATTCCAAGTCCTCAATAGTTCGTTTTTGACACTTCTCTCTGGTACTCCTGTCTCTAATCGCTTTTTTTCAATGTTTTCCAAGTCAACTCTAAGGTCAATAAATTTCTGCTTCCAAATTGAGCTACTCTGAAATTCAATCAACTTCATTTCAAAGTCAGCCATGTCTATCCATGAAAACATTTGTAAGTTTAGTTCATCCAGTTTCATGCTGTCTGGAAACCTCATGAATTTAGCTATCTCTTCCAGTTCTCTGAATTTCGCAAATCTTGAGAAGAACTGCTCAATAGTTGACATGATGATGTTTAAAAACAGCTTTTGAAGGCTTTTGCAGTCTGTTCTGTCATCTTTTGGGAGGTCTTTGATGTGCCTCTTGAGGTTTGGGAAATATCTAAATCTCTCATCATCCACATCCCTCTCAAAGACTTCCAGTTTCTTTTCAAAAGCCTTTATGTAACCAAACATAACATCAAGTGTCTTGCCAGCTCCTTGTAATTTAACATTTAAGTCATTCAAATGTTCACAAAAATTGTAAATGGAAGATTATAAGAGAGGGTTTCACGTGCCAGCAAAAGTTACTGGTGTGCCATGTTTGGCATGTGTGCTAGGGGTTGCCCACCCCTGTCCTAGTGCTATCATTTCAGTGGAGTTGGGAAGAGAGATGAAATAAATTGTTTGCTTACTCTTTAATTTTCAACCAATGGCTGTACACACTCTCTTTTGCATTTTTATTAAAAAATAATACTAAAACAAACAACCAAATTTTAGAACTGGGAAGACATGCTTTCTTTTGGTTTACTCAGTAGAATCACTCAAGCTCCTATTGCAAATGGTCTGGATGAATGACAAGTATTTTTTATTAAGATATATGTGGATTATTTTAAGTCAATGGTAATATTTTTAATTAGGTAAGAATATCTTTTAAAATAAATTATAGGATATTTTTAAGAGATAAGTTTTCAAAATTTGAGTAATATGTAGAATTCATCTTTTGGGAAACTAGAATATTTGCTAGTGGAAGAATAAATATATCCCTATAATAGCATATGGGTGTTTAGAATATCAAACTGCTATAATAATTTTACTAATTTATTTTATAAACATCTGGTAACTGAGATTCACTTAAGAAGGAATTTAAATAGACTACTTTTGTCCATGCAGAGTGCTCTTAATTCTGAAAGGATATCTTAGTCAGCTCTGGCTGCTATAAAATACCATAGATGGGGCTCCACCAGCAGAAATTTATTTTCTCACCATTCTGGAGGTTTGAAGTTCAAGATCAGGGTGCCAGCATGGTCAGGTTCTTGGTGAGAGTACTTTTCCTGGTTTATAGTTAGCCACCCTCTTGCTGTGTGTAAACAGGGCCTTTCCTCAGAGCATGCACATGAAGAGAGTTCTTTCTTTCTTCCTCTTATAAATCCCATCATGTGGGAAAACCCTCATGACCTCATCAAAATCTAATAGAAACCCACACCTGAAACATGTATGATCATATTAACCAATGTCACCCCAATACATTTAATTAAAAAATGGAAAATAAAATGGAAAAATAAACCTAATTACTTGTAAAAGACTGAATCTCCAAATACCATCACTTTGGGGTTTAAGGCTCAAGTATATAATTGGGGATGGCATAAACATTTATCACATAACAAAGTACCTCTGTGGTAATATGTCTTATTACATTATATATAAATAAAAATTGATTTTTCCTGTAATTTATAGGGTACATTTGCAACTTAGAAAATGAATTTCTCCCTTTTTTATTCATTTAAAGGGCATTTTTATATAAAATATGATTATCTGGACTCTGGAACCATACTGCTAGGGTTGAAATCCTTAATATAATGCTAACTAGCTGTGTGGCAAGGCATGTGATGCATATGTGTTTGTTATTTAGTCTATATCATCCTATCTAATAATAGACAAACATGGTAATTGACCGTACCTTCGCTACGCCTCCCATTGGTTAATCAGCGCGATACGCAAATTAACCGCCAACAAATATGGTGGCTAATTTGCATACTGCAGGCAGGGCGGGGCAGCGTGAGCTGCCAGCACGAGCCACTATCCAGGCCCACGTGTGCGACCCCAGAAGCCGCCTGCCTGCCGCCGGTGATCGGATCTGATCCCGGGCCGCAGGCCGGCCCCAGAAGCCCCAGAAGCCGCCTGATATGGTAGTAACTCTATGAGTAAGCACTCTGAAAGTCAGTGGCATAAATGCACCAATTAAAAGACAGATTATGAGGGTGAATCAAAAACAAAATCCACTTTAAATATAAAGACACATATAGATTAAAAGTAAATGAATTAAGCTGCAGCCTGTTTTGTTTAGTGAATAGAGCATTAGCCAGTGGACTGAAAGGTCCCAGGTTCGATTCCAGTCAAGGGCATGTACCTCAGATGCTGGCTTGATCCCCGGTACCTATCAGAGCATGTGCAGGAGGCAACCAATCAATGTGTCTCTCCCTTTCCCTTCACTCTCTCTAAAATTCAATGGAAAAATATCCTTGGGTGAAGATTAACAAAAACAAAGTAAATAGATTAAGTAACATTAAAGAGATTATAAGAAAAATATATTCCAAATTTTGTTAGTTGTATAATGATTATGTTTAAATTATTAACACCTAAGAAATTGGGTGAAGGGTACATATAATATGCTGTAGTATTTTATAGTTTTTTTTACATGTATGAGATTATTTCAAATTAAAATATTAAAGAATTAAAAATTAATAAAATATTAATTGAAATGTATCTGCATTACATGAAAAATCTCCTAATTGCTTCTAACATAATTTATTAAATTGTGTTAAAATTTACAAGGGTTCAATTAAAAAATATCTTAATTCTAAATGATATAATAGAAAATATATAATAGTGCAGTTATAAGCACTTATCTGAAAATAAAAATTTAAAGAAGTGAATTTAAAGAAGGAATTAGCCAAAGAAAATATATGCACAACCCATGGACACAGACAACAGTATGGTGATGGCCAGAGAGAAGTGGGGGGCAAGAGCTGGGTAGAGGGGGCAATAGGGGGAAAATAAGGCCATCCTATATAATAATAATAAAAGGCTAATATGCATATTTAGTGAATGGCAGAATGACCGGTTGCTATGATGCGCACTGGCCACCAGGGGGAAGACGCTCAATGCAGGAGCTGCCCCCTGGTGGTCAGTGCACTTCCATATGGGGAGTGCCACTCAGCCAGAAGCTGGCTCATGGCTCACCAGCGCAGTGGTGGTGGCAGGAGCCTCTCCCACCTCTGTGGCAGCACTAAGAATGTCCAGCTAATGGTTTAGACCTGATCCCTTGGGGGCCTAAGCCTTTAGTCAGACATCCCCCGAGGGCTCCTTGGCTGCCAGAAGGATGTCTGACTGCAAGCTTAGGCCTGATCCCCCGTGGAGTGGGCCTAAGTTGACAGGTGGACATCCCCCAAGGGGTCCTGGACTATGAATGGGCTCAGGTGGGGCTGAGGGACTCCCCAGAGTGCACAAATTTTTGTGCACTGGGCCTCTAGTGAGAATAATAAAGCTTTCAAAAGCCTATTATGGGGATTTGATATATTACTAGAAAGCACTGTTACTGTGCCTAGAATGTTTTGATATTGTTAGTATGCTGAAAAAAAAAACCCACAAAAAAACACAGAGCTCTGAAGATACTAATGAAAATAATGGGAAACATTGATTGTTCCATGGATACCATTTAGAAAAGTTACATCAGTCTTGATTTTATGCCTTTCTGTTCATATTTTCAGTGAAATTGTAAGAAGTGATGTTTTTTCAAAGACTAAAGTGTTCCTTTTACTTTCAGGATGGCCATTTGGAAGCACAATGTGCAAAATCAGTGGTTTGGTTCAGGGAATATCCGTTGCGGCTTCAGTCTTTACATTGGTTGCAATAGCAGTGGATAGGTAAGTCAGCACCACAACCTGAATCCAGAAAAATGGGCATGTCTGCAACTAATTCACCTAGCTGGAGAACTGTATAATCTATTAAATTGGGTTATGTATATATGTGAGACAGACATAGAATATGTATATAAAGAGAACACACACACACACACACACACATAGAGATCAAAAAACATAAAATGTAGTATAATTATTGACATAAAAAACTTGATAGATTCTATTTTTAATATTAATCTATTGTTTCCATCATTATTTACAATGTTTTAATCTATTTCTAGAACTTATCATGTAGATCTAGTTTATTTGGTTTACAGGTAGAGAGAATAAATGCAAACATATACTAACCGCATTATACCAAAGATATATTTTTACATTAAGTTTCCAAATATACTATGTCCTTTTACTATCAGACTAGATTATTATTATTATTATTGCATACTCTTTTTTCTGGATGAGTCTGGCTAAAGATTTATTAATTGTATTTATCTTAATTTTTTTATTTAATAAGTCAGCTCTTGGTTTTATTGATCTATTTTCCCCCCACTCACATGAGTATATTCTTTTCATTGCTTTTCAGAGAGAGTGGAAGGGAGGGTGGAGAGAGAAAGAGAGAGGGGGGGAGAGAGAGAGAGAGAGAGAGAGAGAGAGAGAGAGAGAGAGAGGGAGAAGCATTGATGTCAGAGGGACACATCAGTTGGTTGCCTCTTACACATGCTTGACCATGTGTGGGAGCAAACCCACAACCCAGGTATGTGCCTTTGACCGGGAATTGAGCTCAGGAACCTTTGGTGTGCAGGCCGGTGCTCTAACCACTAAGCAACATCAACAAGGGCTTATTGCTCTTTTATATTATTTTCTTTTAGGCTCTGTTTTGATTATTTCTGCTCTGATATTTATTTTGTTTCTTCTCCACACGTTGAGCTTTGTTTGTTCCTTTTCCAGTTTCTTTAGTTGTACAAATAAAGTATTTATTGAAGCTTTTTGTTTGTTTCTTTAGGTAGGCCTATATTGCTATGAATTTCCCTATTAGAACTGCGTTTGCTGTGTACTATAGATTGAGTCATGTGTTTTCATTTTATTTATCTCAAGGTATCTTTTGATTTTTTTCCCTTGATCCTGTTGTTAACCCATTCATTGTTCAGTAGCATGTTATTTAGTCTCCATGTGTTTGTGTGTTTTTCAGGTTTTCTTGTAATCCTATCTAATAAAAGAGTAATATGCAAATTGACCATTGCTCCAATACACAAGATAGCTGCCCCCATGTGGACACAAAATGGCCACCACAAGATGTCCGGCAGGGGAGGGCATTTGTGGGCAATCAGGCCAGCAGGGGAGGGCAGTTAGGGGCAATCAGGCTGGCAGAGGAACATTTAGGCATCAATCAGACTGGCAGGGGAGTGGTTAGGGGGTGATCAGGCTGGCAGACAGAAGCAGTTATGGGCAATCAGGCAGGCAGGTGAGTGGTTGGGAGCCAGCAGTCCTGGATTGGAGAGGATGCAGGCTGGGCTGAGGGACACACATACCCTCATTTACAAATTGCATGCACCAGGCCTCTAGTTGATATATATAGTTTCACACCGTTGTGATTGGAGAAGATGCTTGATATGATTTCAATCTTTTTAAACTTGCTGAGACTTGTTTTGTAGCCTAACATGTTGTCTATCCTGGAAAATGTTTCATGTGTGCTTGAAAAAATGTATATTCTGCTTCTTTGGGGTAAAATGGTCTAAAAATATCAATTAAATCCATGAAACCTAATCTGTCATTTAAGGCCACTCTTTCCTTATTGGCTGTCTGAATGATCTATCAATTTATGTCAATGGGGTGTTAAAGTCTTCTACTATTACTGTCAATCTCTCCCTTTTTGTCTATCAATATTTGTTTTATATGCTTAAGTGCTCCTGCATTGTGTGCATTGATATTTACATGGGTTATATCCTCTTATTGGATTGATCCCTTTCTCATTGTGACATATCCTTCTCTGTCTCTTGTTATTGTCCTTACTTTAAAGTCTATTTTGTCTGCTATAAGTATTGCTACACCAGCTTTTATTCATTTCCATTTGTATAAAATATCTTTTCAATTCTTTTACTTTCAGTCTGTATGTGTCTTTCAATCTAGCAGATCTCTCATAGGTGGCATATGTCTGAGTCTTGTTTTCTTATCCACTCGGGAACCCTATGTTTTTTATTAGAACATTTAATCCATTTACATTTAAAGTAATTATGGGTATCTAGTAATTGCTACTTTAGTTTTCATATTTTTAAAAAATATATTTTATTGATTTTTTTTACAGAGAGGGAGAGGGATAGAGAGTTAGAAACATCGATCAGCTGCCTCTTCACACCCCCTACTGGGGATGTGCCCTCAACCAAGGTACATGCCTTTGACCGGAATCAAACCTGGGACTCTTCAATCCATAAGCCGACGCTCTAGCCACTGAGCCAAACTGGTTAGGGCTAGTTTTCATATTTTTAATCTTCCTTCTTCTTAAAGCAGGGCCTTTAAAATTCTTGTATCACTGGTTTGGCTGTGCTGAACTCCTGTAGCTTTTTCTTGTCTTCAAAGCTTTTTATCTCTCCTTTGATTCTAAATGTTAGCCTTGCTGGGAAGAGTAGTCTTGTTTGTAGGTCCTTGCTTTTTATCATTTTGAATATTTCATGCCAATCCCTTCTGGCCTGCAAAGTGTCTGTTAAGAAATCAGCTCACAGTCTTAAGAGAGCTCCCTTGTAGTTAAATAACTGCTTTTATCTTGCTGCTTTTAAGAATCTCTGTCTTTAACCTTTGACATTTTAATTATGATGTGTCTTGCTGTGGGCCTCTTTGGATTCATTTTGTTTGAAACTCTGCGCTTCCTGGACTTGTGTAGGATAGGAAAGTTTTTAGTCATTATTTCTTCAAATAGGTTTTCGATCCCTTGCTCTCTCTTCTTCCTATACCCCTATGATGTGAATATTGTTATGCTTGATGTTGTTCCAGAAGTTTCTTAAATTATCTCACTTATTTGATTCATTTTTTCTGCAGTTTTTATTAGGTTTCTCCCACTACCTTGTCTACCAAATTGCTGATTATGTTTTCTATTTCATCTAATCTACTGTTGATTTCCTCTAATATATTCATTATTTCAACTATGGTATTCTTCATTTCTGACAGGCTCTTTTTTATGTTTTCTATCTCCATTTTTATGCTTCCTATCTCTTTGTTAATGTTATTACTGAGTTCATCTAAGTTTATTGAGCATCCTTATGACCAGTGTTTTGAACTGCAGGTATTCTTTATGACATTGAATCAAAAGAATAGGGTAAAACGATGGAGCAAAGAAGATTGCCCTCCATGTAGTGGCTGTCCCTTATTTAATCAGTTGAAGATATGAATAGAACAAGAAGACTGACCTTCCTACAAGTAAGAGACCTTCCTACAAGTAAACTTTTGCCTTATTTTTGACCTGGGACATTAGTCTTTTCCTGCCTTCAGACTGAAAATGAAATGTCAATTCTTCTGGGGTCTTGAGCCTGCTGTCTTTCAGACTGGCACTTACATCAGTGGCTCATCTGCTTCCCGGGCTTTGGACTTGATCTGGAACTACACCATTGGCTCTCCTGGATCTCCATTTTGCCAACTATAGATCTCGGGACTATTCAATTACATAATTACATGAGTCAATTCCTTATAATAAACATCTTTCAATATATCTATACATCCTGTTGGTTCTGTTTCCCTGGAGAACTCTGACTAATGCACTGGCCAAGTTCAAATTCTAGCATGATGAGAAAAAGTACACAGTATTTTCATTGACCATTTCCTGGCAGGGAGCATTTTTTAAAATTATTATTCATCTTTGCCTTTCTGATGCATATATTTGTTGAATGAACAAATAAATAAAATATTTGTGGTTCTCATAGTTGGTTTACAAAAAAGAGCAAAATATCTAGAATTGTGCCTATAAAGTTACCAGTAATTTAATAGAGAACAAATGGGAGGGTTCACTGATCAGAAGATTAGAAGAAAGCTTTGAGGTTAAGACAGAAGACTTTATGCATGTGATGAAGTAGTTCTAAAGGACAACAGAGCAGTCAAAGCTCAAGCTGACTACTCATTACTTGAAGTTATGGCAGATAAATTAATTTGAGTTGCCGCTGAACCATGTAAAAGCTCTAAGTTTTCTTAAGTGTAGATCTGGAAAGTAATAATTTTCATAACATTTAAGTTGTATAGAATCAACACAAAAATCAAAGAAGATTAAATAGGTGATAGTAACTTGAAAACTATAAAATGTTATACAATTGCATAATGGTATGATTATTTTATAATTAACATAATAAGTATCAATAATAGTAACATGAAGAATCACAAGAACAAAATAACAGTAAAATGAATCAGACTCAGTCTACATACTGATGCTGAATTTCTATGTTCACCAGAGGACATAGACCTTTGTGAAGATGCGTAATCAGAATTTATAATAGAAACTCGACTCTCATAGCTGTGAAGCAAACCACCAAAACACATAGTGGCTTAAAACAATAATTCTTTAGTATTACCCATGATTCTGTGGCTTGGTTGATTGCCTCTTGTGGTTCTGCTCAGTGTGCTGTAGCTGAAATCAATCCTGCTGCAGCATTATCCTGGGAACTAAACTGGGGCTGGATCATTCTGGGTGACCAGCCTCTCATACCCCAGGGTCTCTCTCCACACAGTCTCTCATCTAATTCAAGCTTCTTTATAACCTAGTAGCTGGCTTTCAAGAGGAAGCATCCCAAAAGGACAAGCCCCAACATACAAGTGCTTGCCAATGTCCCATTGGCCAAGGAAAGTTACATGGCCAAGCACACAGTTAACATGGGAGAGGGCCACAGAAGGGCATGAAGAAGAAGAGTGTAAGAATATGGGCTTTGGAGGTAAACTACTTGTGTAACAATTATGTGTAATTATGGACAATATCTTTACCTTTTCTAAGCCTGTTTTCCCGTTTTAAATGATGATGCTTACAGAGATAATTCATGCAAATCAATGGAAAAGAATGGAAGAGGGTATTACATATTCATGTTCAATACATAATAGTTATCACTATTACTTTTACTAATAATAGTGTCTTATATACTCCACTTATTTATATTTTCAATTGAAATATATCTCATATCAATTAGAGAAAATACATGCCTTTCTACTACTAATGGTAACTTTCTATGTTTTTGAGAAGAATGTGGGATTACTTAAATAAATTTAATTCACAAGTCAGAAGTTATAAGGCGCTGCCTCAACTGATACTTGCTTTTAATTACAGGTTCCGGAGTGTTGTCTACCCTTTTAAACCAAAGCTCTCTATCAAGACAGCAGTCGTCATTATTGTGATCATCTGGGTCCTGGCCATTGCCATTATTTCCCCATCCGCAATAATGTTACATGTACAAGAAGAAAAATATTACCGAGTGAAACTCAACTCTGAGAATAAAACCATGCCTGTCTACTGGTGCCGGGAAGACTGGCCAAATAAGGAAATGAGGAAGATCTACACCACTGTGCTGTTTGCCAATATCTACCTGGCTCCCCTGTCCCTCATTGTCATCATGTATGGAAGGATTGGAATTTCTCTCTTCAAGGTGACAGTGCCTCACACAGGCAAGCAGAACAAGAAGCAGTGGCACGTGGTGTCCAAGAAGAAGCAGAAGGTCATCAAGATGCTCCTGATTGTGGCGCTACTTTTTATTATCTCCTGGCTGCCCTTGTGGACTCTGATGATGCTCTCAGACTACGCTGAGCTGTCTCCAAATGAACTACAGGTCATCAACATCTACATCTACCCTTTTGCACATTGGCTGGCCTTTTGCAACAGCAGCATCAACCCCATCATTTATGGTTTCTTCAATGAGAATTTTCGCCGTGGCTTTGAAGAGGCTTTTCACCTCCAGTTCTGCCAAAAAAGAGCACAGTCCCAGGAAGCCTATGCCCTAAGAGCTAAAAACAATGTGGTCATAAATACATCTCATCCGTTAGCCCACGAACCTACAATTCAAGACACACACGAGGAAAATTTTCTTTAGAAACAGTGTGAAAAACCCCGAACAGAAACTGATGGAAGAATTAGGAGGAGCTACCAATAGCAATGAGATTTTAAAAAGAGCTGGAGTGATGATTTCAACTCTACTGTGTTATATATTGAAATGCTGTTGCTACCTATAGTTTTGTACTTCAATAGTTTCTAAGAATATTCCAGAGAAAACATGTAGAGAAAGCCCTCTCTAAAAAAAAAAGTAAAAAAAAAATGGTTTTATGTTCATAACCAGTCTTACAGCATGTAAAATATGTAAAATAACGAATATATTTGCCTGGATAAAATCTATTTTCTAGAAACATATTGCAAAGCTTGACCTCTTCAACTTAACTATTTATGTATGAGACAAGCATGTGTATTATGTCTATTGATACACGCACACATGAATGCATATGTGTGCATGCATGCACACACACAGAGTTCCCATATGGCGATAAATTGGTAGTTATTTGCATGAGAGTACATTTTATCAAGTCTCCCTTTGCTTTTCTGTTTTAAATTTTAGATTAAAAATTGTCTCTTTGTGCTTTTAAAATGTACTTATCTTTCTCAGAAATGAGAATTATAATTGCAATAGAGGGACATTATATTTTTTTGTATTTAAAAGTTTATTTTTTTAAGGAATGTAGTTATAGTTGGTAAAATCATAGCATTGTTCCATAGGCGTTATTGTCAGTTTTTAAATATTTTTATAAGTGAGGTTTATGCCCTACCTGAGTCCATGTTTCTTACAGAGGTGATTCAGAACCCAATTTAATCCCCTTGTTAATAAATTATATGACACAGAAAAAGCAAGTCTCTCACTGGAGCAGTTGGCAGAAGAATGGCAGCTCTCTTTTGAAGTGCTCAATCAGGGACACTCAAAATCATCTAAGACTCCCATAAGGTCTGTACAGAGCCAAACCAATTGTTCCAAATTTTCTACCAAGCACAACACTTAAATCCAGCACTCCTACTGGTTTAGTAAATTGGTACTACTGTTATGAAGAGAATTGCAACCCCCTGAACTCCCCTGTGTTACAATTATGTTGATGATAGTTGTAAATGCTAGCTTTTAGGGTGACATAAGTCTCTAGAAAATTGGGAATTATAAAATAACAGTCTGGCAAATAAAAATTAATCTCTGGTCTTGGAACTATTGTGTTTTTCAAGTCATTTATGTAGTTCAATCCAAAAGCTTTTCAACATTATATGCCTTTCAGAAAATAATTGTTGAGTTTTTAATTGAATTAAGATTTGTAGTATTTGCATACGCAAGTGCTATTTCCTGCAGTGAGGGAGGGAAACTTTATGAAGTTTTGTTGTGCAAAATTCCAAATTCAGGTTCATGTGCCTAATGTGCAGTTAAAACCATACACTGAAATACCAGCTGGGACACAGAGAAAGGTTTATTTGATTTGGCCAAAACAAGAGGAGTGGAGAGCAAGATCTCTGAAATTTGTCTTCCTCAAAAGGCAAAAGTAGGGAGTTTTTATGTAGCTAATGAGTAGGGAAGGGGTGTTTCAGGGAACTGAGGGATAAACTGTGTGTTCTGTCTCAGATAACACCTCGTGCAACCAGACTTTTAGGCATGAGTAGATGGTCGCAACTTTCTTAAAGGCATTCCTTCTGCACAATAAACCATAACTTGTCCTTGTGACCCTGGAGTTATCTCCTCCTGCTTGACAAGGAAGCAGTGTACAATATATTGTGAGAACAAGGGCTGCTTGGCAGGGAGAGCAGTTAACATGTGTAAGTGAACAGGGGTCCAACTATAGTTTCAACTCTGCCCTCATTTACTGAAATACTATTTACAATGTCTAAGTTGGTATACTGAGACATTGAATATTTTGTTAGAAACTATCACTTTCTGATGCGCATCCTCACATTCTACCAGTTCCTGAAAATCATCATAACTAAGTCACACACCCTTATCTGTTAACTAGTTACATTTTATCACCTCCAATTCCTTATTACCTGTTTCCTATCAGTGATAAAACTCATCACTGAATCCCATCTTGGCTTTCAGCTTTGTCTTTCAATTCTTTCTATAGTTGGCAGAGTCATCTTCCTGAAAAAGAGGGTGAATGTGTATGTATTCTTTGGAAAAACACCTCCAGAAGCTCTCTGCCTGCTAAATCACGTACAGACACTCAAGGCTCACCTAGGCCTGGCTCTTGTCTCCTGGTTGCAGCTACAACACAAATTGTTTTCTAAACTCCAGTCAGACCAAGATGGTCAGCCTAGATTGTGGTATTTTTTTCATTTATGATTTATTCTCTGCTTCATTCCCCTATCTGCCTGTCTACCCTTTGTCCAAGGCCTATTAAAACACTACCTCTCAGAACGTCTGTCTTTATTCTTATAACCAGAGATGTATACTTCCTCTTCTAAGCATTGTGCCCCCTTTGTATGAAAACCTCAGCTGTATGGTAATTGCTCTGTCTTCTCCTTGCAACTAGAACCTACATTCCTCAAGGGCATTTACTCCCTCCCTTGAGCATTGTGCACCTCTTGTGTGACAACCTCAATTATATTGTAATTGTTCTGTCTTTTCTTGCAACTACAAAATAAATTTGTCAAGGGCATGATGAATTAAGCCTTACTGGTCTTTAGATGCCCTACAATGTGGATCATAATAGCAACAGTAACAAAAACTCAATTTTTTTGAGCCTTATATGCCAGAAATTTAATATACATTTGTATTGTTCATTCCCATTTTATAGGTACTAGAACTAGAATTCAGAGACAGCAAGTAAGTTATGTAAAATTATATAGACAGATTTGGAGTAAGCTGTGAGTGGGACACAGGTCCCCATGTAGTTTCAAAGCCTGTGCTCTTGCATCAGATTGTACTTTTAGATAAAGCATCCTTGAAAGTTCTGCATCAAACTTTTTTTAATCTCTCAATTTCTCTTATAAACACCTGCAAGCAGCAGAGTCATCAGGAAAAGGAAAGAAATGATGTGTTTTCTCATCAAAATTGCAGAGGGAGACAATATAATGATGAATAATACATAACTGATTTCAGACTATTTAGACATTTCATTTAGAAATACACTTATTAGATCATTTTTTTCTAGATAGCTACTTCTGTCAGACTACAAAGAGAGTGAAGAAATGAAAGAAAATCAGAGAGAATTATATTAGTGCTTTAACAATCTCAGCTCTTCAATTTATTTGGCAGATGTTTTTTATCTGTTACAGTCTTACAATTCCATGGGTAGTAAGCAAAGTCATAGTTCTTCTCAAGTCAAGGTTCTTCAGCTTTTAGCAATAGTCTCTTTTCATTCTCCCAATCCTTAGCTTAATGAGTCATCTGCAACACCTCATTTTTCCAATATATTTCTGTATTAGTTGGATCTCTTTATGTTGCAAATGAACTAGAAACTGTGCTTAAAACTTAAGAAGGGACTTGGTTGTCTCATATTACCCGAATATCCAATGGTAGGTGTGACTTGATCCAGGAGCTCAAAGGATGTTGGCTAAAATATGTCTGTATCTCTTGCCTCTGATTTTTCCATGTTCACTGAATTCTCAGACACAATTTTCTTACAGCAGCCAGCTGGATTCTGACAGTACCAGACTTATACCTTAAAAACTTAGAAATTTTAATAAAAATAGAACATTCCCCAAATAGCTTGATTTGGGTTGTTTTATGAGCAGGGTGATTTCTTTCCTGGATCCTTGTCCAGATGGATTTGAAGAATGAAGCCACGAACAAAGGGTGGTAGGTGAAAAGTACAGAAATTTTATTGCAAACAAATACTACCTCTAAAACCTTAATTCTAAATTCTAAGCCTAAAACTCTGTCCCTCTTGGCACAGAGGGGCCACCTAAGAAAGGTGCCCTCTAAGTTCCTAATCCTAAGACTCTGTCCCTCCTGGATGAACAGAGGGGCCCCTAAGAAGGGTGGCCGCTGCTTTCTTAGTCTTCAGACATTAAATAGGCTGGAGACCCTATTTTTCTGCTGTGAGACCTTAGCCCTGTAATCACCTCCCAGGACCCCCACATCCACACTTTTCCTCATTTGATCATCGTATCTGTTTAGGGTGGAGTCACTTTTGATTTATCTTGTGGTTTTCTCCCAGTTGTGCTGGCAGAGAAAGCCTTATCTTACAGCTCTCCCAGCTACTCAGGTCAGGGCTACTTTTGGTCTAACTATGGTCACTTTAATAGCTCAGGCCAGAGATACCCCTGTCTGTCCTTGGTTTATGGCTGTTTTAATTGCTCAGGCCAGAAATGTTTCCATCTGCCTGTGTCATTGCTCTATCCTCTCTACAAGTCAGATAAGCACCCTGGTGTCTTCAAGTCTCCATCTATGTATTCCTCCCCCATGGACCCTCCTCATTCCTAAAACTCCCTCAACTTGCCTATTTTATCCTTAAAACTCCTTTCAGGTTTAATATACATCTGAGAATTAGATCTTACCATATTGGACCCAAGTTCATACTCTTCTTATGATAAAGCATTTTGTCTGGTGAGATTAAACATTGACAGCTTCATTCCCAATCTTGTGTGAGACTATCGCCACACAAAACGCAGAGCCTGAAAATGAATGCCCTCCACTACACACATACCCCCACCAAAAAAAGTGTGACATTATTACTAGAAAAGTGGAAATGGATGTTAATGCTGAGCAGGCACACATAATAAATGCCTATGACACATAACTTCCTCAGTTTATAACTTCATATCAACCCTCCTAAGGATTATATTCCTTCAATGGGCAATGAAGATGGTAAATAACAATTTACTATATGTAAATAGTAATTTTTGATAAATAGGCATTTATCCACACATTGCCCAGTGTTTCTCTTAGCTATGGAACCAATGAGGACAAACTCAGGAGTCAGTTATTATAATGGAACTATAAAACAGAGAAATTTAATAGAAATGGAAATGTGGTTTTCCAGCAGTAACGGTAGTGCAGGTGCATCTGGCCCCTTTCTGTAATGTCAGGAGACCGCTGTATATGGTCCTACCTCCCACTTTTCAGAGGATAATTATTTTGAGGAAGGAAATATGAGACATTTTGGAAGAATGGTAACAGTGATTAGGGTGGCAATATTTAAATTGATAGCCAGTGAGCAAATCAACCTAGACTGAGATTCTTTTGACTTTTCAGAGAGAAGCATTGTTAAGCAAGCCATGCAAAATCCTGTTGTCATTTCAAAGATTAATTCAACCCATTTAGACAGTCTGGATCCCACTAAATAGCATGTTCTAAGTAATTAATAAATTATGTTATCTTAGTTGATTTTTAGTCTAGTGATGGTATTTAAGAAAATACTATTCTATGAGGGTTATTTATTTTAAACTAATATATTATAAATGTCTAATAAGATAAAATAGAAGAAAATACTCCAAAATCCTGCTATGTTGTTTACGGGAAATCTAAAAGACCAATCTGAGGTGATAGCTACCTTGTATTAAGACCTTACTCTGTGACAAGTAGTATGATAAGTACTTTATATTTACTATGGCATTTAATTTTCAAATAACTTCAAAGTATATATTACATATATTTCACATATGAGAAAAATATAGGCCAGAAAGTCCAAATGAAGTCACCCCCCAAATAATTTTGAAACCAATATTTAAATTATGGAGTGTCTAATGACAAAACCCCTGGAAATAACAAATTTATTTTAAAATATTCTTTTAATAATTTTTGTTTGCTGGTAAACAAGTATCCTAAACTAAAAATAACATTAATGCTCATTCAAGGCAGTTCAGTATAGATCAAGAGCACAAACTGGAATTTGAAGTGTTGGAATTTTAACTCTGTATCTTGCTAGTTGCATAACTATAGGAAATTTACTAAATTTTTCTATGACTCATTTTCCTTATTGATGAACAAGAAATTACACTTTTATCGCATTTTACATAGAGACTAACAGTATCTGATACATATAAAAAATGGTGGCTACCTATACTAATAATAGAGGAATATGCCAATTGTCCGGGATGCTGTCACAGTAACAGTAACGACTGAACAGCAGGCTGCGTGGGGTGACCAGGCCAGCCGGGGGCAGTAAGAGGCAACCAGGCTGGTGGGGGGGGCAGTTAAGAATGATCAGGCTGGTGGAGGGGGGGCAATTGGGGGCAACCAGGCTGACAGGGGAGGGGGCAGTTGGGGGTGACCAGGCCAGAGAGGAGGGCAGTAAGGGGCAACCAGTCCAGCAGGAGGGCAGTTAGGGCCTCTAGTTTCAATATAAGTAGCAAATAATTTCAAGATAACTTAGTTTGTATGTGCATAAGGCTGTAACAACTTTACTATGTATGCCCAAAGACCATAAAGATTAATGCAAAGATAGTGCATTAAGTTTATCAATATTTAAAAGTCTTAAATAGGCTTAATGAAACATAAGTAAATGTTCTGTCTTAAGTGCTTAAAATCAACCATGTTTCTATTAGAGTACATCTCATCTTATAATATTCAAACTTTTTTTTTTTACCTTTTTAGTTACTAATTATAGTTCTCTAAAGAAAATGATTCTTTACATGTTCAGATGATTATTTTTGGACTGAGTGTATTGAATTTTATTGTCATGTTGCAGCTCATAAATTATAGGAAGTGTATACTAGTATGTTGTTAGATAAATATTCTAATGTATGCTTTATGAAGACAATTTTAAGGAAGCTTGGTTAATCACAACACATCTCTATGAAGTTTTGTTACTCTAGCAAACACACTATTGTGGAAGCATTTTAATACATGGAAATACAATTTTATCAAACTACCAGAAATAAATCTACACATCAATTACTCTAATTCTGGGATCTAAAATAATAAAAACAAAACTTAGTCTCTTTAAGGAAAAACATTGCAAATCCATAAAATTAGAAAATCATTCAGCAGTAAGTAAAACAAGATAAGACCAAATTTAAGAAATAGACAATTCAGACATGCTATCATATGATATATAATAATAAAATTGACTAACATTACTTAATGTTGGTCAAGTATTTTGTTATACCAAATAAATGCAGTAGTGTGTGGCAGAATAGATGGTGTTAAATGTCAGACTCTTATGTAAACATTCCCTGCAATATAAAAAGAAATATCAGTCACCATGATCCACAGCAAATAAAAAAGTGGAATGAAATAGGTTAACTAAGGGAAATATTAATGAAAGTATCTCAGTGATATGATGTTAAGGGTAATGAAACTGTGAGTTAAAATCCCAGCCTTGCTACTGATATATTGTATGACTTTTGAAATAATATTCAGCCCCTCTGGGATACGTGCCAGAATTGTGTATAATCAGTGCTTCCCTTTGTTGAAATGTAGAAACAGAATCACCGGATGCAGGAATCTGAGGAAAGCTTAGACAGCACCAAGTATAGCTCCTCCTTTTTACAAAGAAAACATCCTAGTTTGCAAAATATCATGAAGAAAGCAGGCACTGTAGTTTATAGGTAAAAGCTTAGAGGCACTGGGATAGTAGGTTATGACCTATGGATGGGTCTAATAATCTGTCCATAGTTTCAATTCTACTGTGGACTTTAAAGCTAGAAAAAAAAATCCTTTAAAAATTGCAACAAATATTGTTACAGTTAAAATCTCTTCAAATACTGAAGTTTGCTAAATTAGAATGGAAAACAAGAGGTTTTCATTAACATAGTTTTCATTGGTCTAAGATTATATTGATGCTCTGTTTCCAAAGTTATTGGACTTTTTCATGTTTTAATTAAATCAATTTGTGAACATGCTATAACTTTTAAAATATGGGCAAAAGGTATAATAAAAACAAATACCAGAGAACCTTCACGGACTCTTCAAGCCACATGATTGGGGGAGGTCTTTAAAAGTTGTGAGGAAAGTATAATTAAGAGTGATATTCAGGACATCCTGGTGCTCTGAATGGACTACCTCATGTGTGTCCGTGCAACTCCCATAAAACTTGATGCACTCTCAAAAATCATCCAAATTTGTGTAGTTTAGAAACCTAAATTTCTGAAGCACCTTGAATCTTTTGGGAAATTTTTTAAGAAGAAGAAGAGTAAAACAATGATGGAGAAAAAGAAATTCTATAGATGAGGGAAGACAGAACAGGAAGAGGAAGAAGTTGAAACCTTTCTCTAAAAGGAAATTTTAGAAAACTAAGGGTTTCCTTGACTACTACTAAGGTTTTGCATAGAGCATGTGTTCCCATAATTGAAGAGTAACTTGCAGAGCAGGTCTTCAGTTATGCACCGAAGCCACTTCATCAGCAGTTATTTCTGCATCTTGGCCTTTTGATCACTCCTCTTATGGAGACAGAGCCTTACTCAACTATGAATTACCTAGAATGTCATGTCCTTACTAAAGTGCTGCTTCATCTTTAGGCTGAGCTGCCTGGAAGAAGCCCAGGTCTGGGAGTCCTGGGAAGGACAGCAGGAGGAAAGTCCAGTGCCATGGTCTAATAATCCTGGGCTGGGAATTCCACTCTTCATTCCTGTTGTTGAGAGTCCTTGAAAAAAATAACAATTAAGAGGAATTTGGTACCTAAGGATGATGTATAAGAGTAGTGTGATTTCTTCTTAATCCTGTCATTAGTTATCTGCTCAAAGATCATTGTTAATTAATTAACCAAACAGACACTTGTGATCATCTAGTATGTGTGAAGAACTACACCAGATTCTGGAGATTAAAAAAGTAAATAAGATACAGAGCTGTGTCCAAGCAGCTCAGTGGGGAAGATGAGCATGCTGGCAAACAGCTGTACTGCAGGACGGGAAGTGCATCTACAGTGAACTAGACAAAGAATAACTCAGAGAAGGCAGAGTCCAGAATGTCCAACCCTGCCTGAAGGAGATAAGGACATTTTCACCGAAGGGGTGACATTTAACCCATACTAAAGGCAGAAGTAGCAGAAGCATAAACAGTTGCAGGAGAAGCCATTCCAGGCTAAGCAATGAGTTGGACATAGGACTGTAAGAAAGAATAATGATGTGTTCACAGAGAGGGAGAAATTAATTATGGCAGGAAATTACAGGAAGAAGAAATTAATATGAGAAAGGAAGTGGAAACCAGATTTGAATGGTCTTCTATACCCAGCTAAGACATATAGCTCTTCCTAGTGGATATGGTCTTTTATTATATTTTTTCTTTTACTATTTTCATGTTTCTCTTCCTTTCCTTTTCTTCTTTTCACATCTTTTCAGAATAAACCATGGATACATTTAGTCACAGCATTTTGCTTGCTTTGGCCCTTCTTGCAGAGTAGATTGATTAATTGCTGCCTTTGCACAGCCAACATCAATTAAAACCCTTTCCATTTGGAGTATGCAATGTATTTAGCTGTATAGCTGATCACCATAGTCTGTACCAACCGATGACAGTGAAATAAAAATGAAATACAGGAAGGGGCCAAAAACAGGTTTAGAGTTGTGAGTATGGAAAAATAATCCTATATAATCAAGAGCTAACATGCTAATTAGACTGGAAGGCGGATTGACCCTCCAGAACAATCTTCCGGATGACCTTCAGGAAGGACCAGTGGGTGGGGCCGCAGGGCTGCAAGGCAGCCACAGCTGTGAGGACCACGGCAGCCAGGGCTGTGAGGGCCACGTCCCTTGCACGAATTTCATGCATCGGGCCTCCAGTACAATAATAATAATAATAATAATACAAGAATTCAGTTGTGAGTATGAAAAACAGAGTTTATTCTTGTATTATTATTTAATTACTAGAGGCCCAGCACACGCGAAATCGAGCACGGTTAGGGTCCCAAGGCCTAGCCTGGCCTCCGTCGCATGGCCTCTGCCGCCCTGCGACACTACGTGAAGCTCCCCGCCCCAGGATGCTCCGCAATCCTCACGGCCCCTCGTCTGCTCCGTGAGGCTCCTCCAGCCCCTTGACTATTCCATGAAGCTTGCTGTCACCCTGCGAAGCTCACTGCTGGACGTTTCGAGAAACTCCCTTCACCCTGCGACTGCTTTGCGAAACTCAGTGCCGCCTGGGTGACTGCTCTGCTAAGCTCACAGCCACCCCGCAAAGTAGCCCGCCACGGCCACTCAACAGTCCCCAGTCCCACCCCACTGCCAGCTCCTCTCATGGTGAGTGGCTCAGGAGCCAGGGCGGGGGGACCAAGAGGTGCTCCATGCACTTCATGGTGACAGGTCGCCTGTTCGGTCATGACAGCACCTAGCTCTTTATATATAGTAGGATAATAACTGTACAAATAACTGTAAACCTACTTTTGCCCCACCCTGTATGTTTAATCAATGAGCTGAGCTCAAATAAAAGAATTCTGATTGTTTTACCCAGAGGCCTGCAAACTCACTCTTTTCCATCCTCTCAGAGCATCTCTAGTAGGTCCCACAACATCTCTAGTCATTCTCAGTTAATAAAAACCTATTTTTCTAGGTATTAACATTTTAGTCTAATCAAGTATAATTAAAAACCCCTCTTAAATTTAACTGCTTCCCTCCCAGTTCATGTGCACCCAAAGCTAAGAAACCTATTGCGGTCAAAGGAAGTGTGATCTTCCTCTTGAATTATCCTTTCATCTCCCACACCGGTCAGCTGCTATACATGGCTCCCCAAGATCAGGTAAGAAGACATCGATTGGCATATTCAGGATGGAGAAGAGGTAGGGAAGCAGAAAATTTCTTACTTGATGTGTGAAAATGTCTTACTGTGGTTTGGCTTCACAGGCCTTCTGGGTGACAGATATACAGTTTTGGCTGATTTATTGGCTAATTTATTCCCGTATAGATACAGAGAGCCATTCCCTGGCTAGAGTGAGACCTCTTCCCTCTGGCCATTTTTGTGCATGATCAGTTTCTGCTTTGACCCTGCATATCCAGCCTCATTTTTAGTGAGGTTGCCTTGCTTCTAGTAGGAAGTCCTTTTTGGCATGATGCCACTCAAAAGGTATTTGTTGAATCAAATAGACAAAGATTGCTTTTGTACAACACTTCCTGTTATAAACCTATGTTTATGGACTAAAAGAACATGTTAAAAGGAAAGAAAAATGTCCACACTCCTGCCTTTGGGCATTTACACCTGCTGTTACCTCTGCCTCTAAGACTCTTCCTTGGAGATTCATAACTTACTCCCTTGCTTTGAAAGGAGAATTCCCTCACCACAACTCTTCCTTTGGAAATATCAAAACTGAATTCCATGTTTCATTACAACTATTCTAATTAGCTAAAGTTATTACAGAACTAGAAACTTTGAGGGATCTTGGTATGCCAGAGCCTTACTGAACCTAACTGAAGACTCCTTCCCAAACAAGGACCTGTGGACTCATTTCCCTCTGAACAAAGTGGTCATTTCCAATCCTGTCTTACCATGCCCATCATGACATTCCTGCAGCAGTGCCAAAGCAATGACCAATGTAATCCAAGATTTCCTTCTACACACAAATATTAAATGTTTTCATGACAGGTTTAAATTCAAAGAGAAATTGGAGAAAAGAAGTAATGATTTTGCTTTTAAACTAAATTGTGAAAAATGATTACAAATTTTTGACAGATTTTGTGATTATATATAACTAGAGGCTCGGTACATGAATTCGTGCAGGTGGGATCCGGCAGGCCTGCCCCAATTGGGCTGGCTGAGGGGAAGGTCTGCCGGAGGTTGGCTGGCCGGGCCCACCCCTGATCTGGTCCATTGGCCTGCTGAAGTGTGCATCATAGCAACCGGTCATTCCGGTCGTTCCAGTCGCTTGGCTTTTATATATATACTAGAGGCCCGGTGCACGAAATTCGTGCACTGGGGGGAGGGGGCCCCTCAGCCTGGCCTGCAACCTCTCCAATCTGGGACTCCTTGGGGGATGTCAGACTGCCTGTTTAGGCCTGATCCTTTACCAGCAGTCGGACATCCCTCTAGCAACTCAGGACCGCTGGCTCTTAACCACTTACCTGCCTGTGTGCCTGCCTGATTGCCCCTAACCACTCTGTTTGCCAGCCTGATCACCCCCAACTGCTGGCCTGATCACCCCCAACTGCCTCCCCTGCCAGCCTGTTTGCCCCTAACTACCCCCTGCCACCGGCCTGATTGCTCCCAACTGCCCCCCTCACCAGTCTGATTGGGGTTAGGCAGGCCGATTGGGGGTGGGGCTGGCCATGGGGAGGGGCTGTGGTTGGTGGGCTGGGCAACCCCCCCCCAAATGGGTTGGGGGGTGGCGATCAGGGCCAGTGGCCTGGGGGAAGAGCCATGGTTGGTTGGCCAGCCAGCCTTGCCCCTGATTGCGGTGGCCGGGGGGGGGGGCAATCTGGGGTGGGCTGGGCAAGGGGAGAGGCTGTAGGAGATTGGATGGCCAGCCCTGCCCCCTATTGGAGTGGGGGGATCAAGGGTGGGACCAACCTGGGGAGGGGCTGCAGGACATTGGCCGCCCAGCCCTGCCCCTTCTTGGGGTGGGGGGGTGCAATCAGGGGCAGATAGCCACGGGGAGGGGCTGTGGGCCTATTGTGGTGGGGCAGGTTGGTCAAGGATGTGGCTGGCGGGGGGGGGGGGGCGGTGTGGGAAGAGAGGGGGTATTTGGCCAGCCGGCCTGCTCTTCTTTTTTTTTTTGGCAACTCCACAATTTTAATTTGTGGTGCCTATGCTATGTCTGAAAAAGACCTTCTCCCCCTGCCCAGGAGAGCGATGGGGAGGGGGCAGCAGAAAATAGAAGACATCCCTCCCTATTGCACACAGACCCTATATACAGGCTCACCTAGCCCAGGCCGGCGGGATGCTTGGCACATTCTAGGATCCCTGCTCAGGGTCTAGAGGGGTGACTGGTGGCAGCACACGTGAGAGGGGACCTCTGGGTGGCTACTGGTCCCCAGTTCCTTTCTGTTCCTGCCTGCAGCCTTGGTCCCCCTACCTGGCCTCAGATGTCCCCCTTGGCTCCTGGGGAGGGGCTGTGAGGTTGGCTGCTAGCCCCCTGATCAGGCGGTGTGCTGGCTACAGTGGGCGTCATAGCGACTGGCCCAATCAGGGCCATGTTCTGCCTGCTCACCACTCCCCAGTCCCAACACGGCCGCCACTGCCCGGCTATCAGGCCTTTGGGATCACCAGCTCAGGGCACCTGCTTTCCCACAGGCCTGAGGGGCTCAGGCCTGTGGGAAAGAAGGCGCTGGTGATTTCACCTGCATGCGTGTTCACCAACCATCGGCTGATGGAAAGCACTGCCCGCTTGGGGCCGCTCAAACCTGGGTGGGCAGGTCGGGGGCACTGCCTCCAGGGCTATTGCCACTGCCGCTGCTGCTGCTGCTGCTGCTGGGACTTGAGGCACTGACTGAGGCTGCCAGGCATGCCCGTGACCTGCCCGCCCGAGTTGGGTAGCACATGGGATGCGCCAGCGGGCAGATCACTGCTGCCGCCCGGCCGGTAGCACAGCGGATACCCGGGTGGATACCCAATAGTTGCGGCCCCACTGCCAACCCCAGGACCTGGCGGGAGGCCCGGATGAGGGCAGAGCAGGTGCCAAACACCGTGGTCCCACCCGCCAGCCCCGGGTTCCCTGCGGGAGGCCCGGATGAGGGTGGAGCGGGTTCGGTCCCACCCGCCAGCCCTGGGTCCGCCCTGGGGAGGCCCGGATGTGGGCGGATCAGGTGCCGAACACCGAGGTCCCACCTGCCAGCCCCCGGTTCCCTGCGGGAGGCCCCGATGAGGGCAGGGTGGGTGCCCGATTGCCAGGGTCCCACCCGCCAGCCCCGGGTTCCCCGCGGGAGGCCCGGATGAGGGTGGAGCGGTTGGGTCCCACCCGCCAGCACTGGGTCCCCCTCGGGAGGCCTGGATGAGGGCGGATCGGGTGGCAAACACCGCAGTCACACCTGCCAGCCCCGGGTTCCCTGCGGGAGGCCCGGATGAGGGTGGAGTGGGTGCCGAACACCGCGGACCCAACCGCCAGCCCTGGGTCCCCCATGGGAGGCCCGGATGAGGGCAGGGCGTGCCCGATTGCCAGGGTCCCACCTGCCAGCCCCGGGTTCCCTGTGGGAGGCCCGGATGAGGGTGGAGCGGCTTTGGTCCCACCCGCCAGCCCTGGGTTCCCCGCAGGAGGCCCGGATGAGGGTGGAGCGGGTGCCGAACACTGCGGTCCCACCCGCCAGCCCTGGGTCCCCTGCGGGAGGCCCGGATGAGGGCAGGGACCTCTGCCGCCAGCCTTGGATGGAAGGGAGCTGGCAGTTGGCACTGTCGGCCACCTGCAGTATGCAAATTAGCCGCCATATTGGCTGGTGGTTAATCTGCATATCTTGCTAATTAGCCAATGGGAAGGGTAGCGGTCGTATGCCAATTACCATGTTTCTCTTTTATTAGTGTAGATAGATAGATAACTCATAGACACACACACACACACACACACACACACATTCTTTCTTTGATACCCTTGCCATGTGATAAAACAAAATAAATCTTTCCAAAGAATAGTATAAGAAACCCAATTTATTACTGTGTACATTTTGATCAAATTTGTACGAATTTGCACTAAAACACATTAAAGACATTTGTTTTCAAATGTGCTTAGCAGAGAAACTGTAACAGAACAAGCTAAGCTAATTATGGTAATTACATTGAATTCAGTTGATTCAAAATTTAGAGTGCTCTGTGTGTATGTATTTGCATGCATGTTGTTTTATATAATTCCCAAATATCTACCAGTATATTTGTTAGAAGAATACACTTTAAACAGAGTAGATTTATCATACCTTTCTAAGATGAAAGACTCTGTTGGTTTTACAGATAAAAAGGCTTTAATTTGAGATTACTGAAGATATATTAAATTGATTTGCTTTCTGATTTCCTTCCAAACATCTGAAAATCCCTTTTGAAGACACATGTTTGATAAGGCCATTCACTGTTTAGTGATAATTCCCCAGCATCTATATAATGAAGCCCCAAGTCTGCATGCATTCAAATGTACAAGGCTACCCTCAATCCATTGCTGACCTACTTTCCAAAGCTCACCTCTTGCTATTTCTTGCCATATACAAGCTTAGGCCAGCCCCAGAGCTTCTAAGCATTTCTCTGAACAATTCTGGGTTCTTTTACATGCCTATATTTTTGCTCATGGTTTGGTCTCTCAATATACACACAAACAAAAGTGATTAAGCAAGATAAAGTTGTTGTTTTTAATATTAGAAATGCATGCTAGTAGTTTTTCTTTCTGTTTTATAGGCAAAATTGAGAGTAAAAAAAAAGATCCGCCATGTCCAATTACCACAGAATTAACCACTTTTCCTACCATTTACTGCTAATATCCAATTATTGGAGGGCACTTTTTACTTATGCACTAGCTATCATCCATCTCACCTATTCAAGGGCTTTTATCCTATGATTATTCCCTCTCTCTTATGCATAATAAGTTCCCCAGCTGATTTGCTGGATTATGTCTTGAGACTCAGACATTTAGTATCTACAATTCTAAAAACAAAAAACAAACAAACAAAAAAAAACCTTTCTCTTTACCTCTCATTTCTTTCCAGGCTCTTCTGCTTTTCTTTACAGCAAAACCTTCAAGAGGTTATTTAAAGACTAGAGGCCTGGTGCACAAAATTTGTGCACAGGAAGCGGGGTGGTCTCTCAGCCCGGCCTGCACCCTCTCCAATCCGGGACCACTTGGGGGTTGTTCGACCGCCGGGATGGGACCTAAACTGGCAGTCGGACTTCCCTCTTGCAATCTGGGACCACTGGTTCCTAACCGCTCACCTTCCTGCCTGCCTGATAACCCCTAACCACTCTGCCTGACTGCCTGATGCCCCTAACTGCTCCCCTGCCTGCCTGATAGCCCCTAACTGCCTCTGCCTGCCTGCCCAATCACCCCTAACCTCTCTGCCTGCCAGCCTGATAGCCCTTTAACTGCCTTCTCCTGCTGGCCTGATCACCCCTAACTGCCCTCCCCTGCCGACCTGGTCACCCAACTGCCCTCTCCTGCCTGCCTGATGCCCCTAACCACTTCTGCCTGCCTGCCTGATAGCCCCTAACCTCTCTGCCTGCCTACCTGATGCCCCTAACCACCTCTGCTTACCAGCCCCTGACTGCCCTCCCCTGCCTGCCTGGTCACCTCTAATTGCTCTCCCCTGCCAGCTTGATTGCCCCTAACTGCCTCTACCTCAGCCCCCGCCATCGTAGTTTTGTCCAGAAGGACATCCAGATGGATGTCTGAAGACATCCGGTCTAATTAGCATATTACCTTTTTATTGTATAGATAGTATCTCATCTTTCTCTAGTCCAGTGGTTCTCAACCTTCCTAATGCCGCGACCCTTTAATACAGTTCCTCATGTTGTGGTGACCCCCAACCATAAAATTATTTTCGTTGCTACTTCATAACTGTAATTTTGCTACTGTTATGAATTATAATGTAAATATCTGATATGCAGGATGTATTTTCATTGTTACAAATTTAACATAATTAAAGCATACTGATTAATCACAAAAACAATATGTAATTATATATGTGTTTTCCGATGGTCTTAGGAGACCCCTGTGAAAAGGTTGTTCAACCCCCAAAGGGGTTGCGACCCACAGGTTGAGAACTGCTGCTCTAGTCAATCTCCAAGGTGACCACTTCAATCAATCTTTTATCCCTACCAGTCCACCAAAAGTGTTCTGGTCAAGGTCACCATTGACCACTATGCTTCTATTCAATGGTCCATCATCAGGCTTTATTTTGCTAGACCTCTCATCAGTGATCATTCCTTCCTCCTGAAACACTTTTGTTTTCTGCACTTTGAATTATTACTTTCAAGGAGTTTATCTCCTTTATTACTTGCAACACATTCCCATTGTCCTTCTGGGACCTTACTCCTACTAGAGATCAGGAACTCAAATCATCTTCCTGAAACTTACATCGCAGGTGCCAAACAATAGAAAATGTGTTTGGTAATTAACAGAGTGATATGGTAGACTATGACAAAAGCCCAATCCAGAAAAAAGAAAAAAAAATTATATTGTTTTATGGTGGCTGTAATTAAAATGTAAAGATACATACTTGAAAGCTTACAGAGAGAAAAAAATCATTAATATTTGTAGATTGTAAAACAGTGGCAGGAAAAAAGTATATTAATGAAAATATTTAAATTGTTATACGCTAATTCAATATGATTACTTTCTTTGCATGATAGAAAACATTTTTAGAAAATGCGTTCATTATTTTAGATATAAAACAGTAATTGCGGCAAATGATTTGTAGGGGGAAATCCCATATAGAAAGCCAGGATGATGTTACAAATTAAAGGAGCCTTGGCATACTGTGGCTGGTGGAAGAAACGAGTTGAAATGAATTGTGCAAGATGACACTGCTCATATATTGGGTTGAAAGGGAAAGGAATACTTTAATATAAGCCCACATTCCCCTTTTTATTAAAAATGAGCAGTTGGTATTGTTACCACTGCTGTCATTTAAGCCTACAATGAGATCTGCAGGTGGTCAATTTACTCACAGTGTTATCTTGGTTTATTTCTTACATTTGATAGATATTCAGGGCCAGACAGTGAAGGGTCTCAGCTGTGCTTTCCTCTGGTTTTTGTGGAGAATTAGAAACTGTCTGGCATCAGTTCTCAATTTGAGGTGGATGGTGTAAGAGGTCATTCTGACAAAAAAAAAATACCATGTTATTGGCAAAGGAAAAAATGAAGATTGAAGGGTATTGTAGAAGTGGTAGGATAGTCTTTCAGTATAAAGTGGAAGTCAGATGAGTTTTGAAGTACAGGCTAACATGAGTATTTGGGAGTTTTCTAAAATCACTACTAATTTGTTTGACTGCATTTGCAAAGCATATTAAGTCTGACATCTCTTACCTTCCGGGCTTCAAGTTAGAGAATGAAGAAATAGGGCTGCCTTTTCATTGTTCCCCATTGTTTCCAGACTACCCCTCCTTCATGGAATTCTGTTAGGTTTCTCGTTCAGTCTTAGCCCAGTATCCCTTTGCTTTTGCTCAAGCTTTGGGCCGTGTAATGCCAATCCACATACAGTAGTATGGGAAAAAATGATTTCTTCTGTTTCAATTGATTATACACTGGGCACATGCTTTTCCCTTTTCACAGCAGCCTAATTTACATCCTCCCCCTCAAAATCCAATTCCATCAAATCTTTTTCCTGAGAACCCCAGAAACAAATGACTCTTGTTTTGTGGATTCTTGCAGCATGTATTATATTTGGCAGATATATAAGAATTTAAGCGTATGCTGTTATACATGGTTTCCTAACCATTCCATGGGATTTTTGTTTGTTTGTTTCCCTGGTGAAGTTATAAGCTTGTTGATTTAATGCTTGTGGTTTACCCAGCCTTTACAACCCTAGTCCTCCATCCCATGCTGAGCATAGAGCAGGGATTCCACATGTGCTGAATTGAATTATGCATAACAGCTGATTTCAGAACAGAATCTGGTAAAATCGTAAACATGCAAACTTCCCTGTGTATATCCTCTTCAGGATGTTTTCCTCGGAATTTCCTGATATCACTGTTGTGAAAGAGGGTGAATGAGAATTAAGTTTCCCATAGAACAAGATTTGAAATATTTATAGAATTAGATTAAATAAATGTCATATAACAAGGAGAGGTTATAAAAACTCTGATTTCACATAAGGAAATCATTTGCTAGATGTGAAGAACCTTGAAATTATGAACTCTGGGAGGCAAAGGGAAAGGCTGCTCAGCCTGTAAGGGAACTCTGTGTGAAGCACAAACAAGCGAAATGGGAGAGGATAGAGTTTGTTTGGGGCTTTCTGATCAAGGCCATTGATTTGGAAGCTGTGTGCCAAGGAAGATTATCAATGAAGGGAGGAGTGAGAAATGCTTCCTCTTGATCACCTATCCCAATGCTCAAAAGGAACTGACGAGTGATGAGGTTAACTGCTCCTTGTGGGACTACTATTCCCGTTCACTCCAGAACTTTAACTTTTGTCCTTGAGAATCTAATAACCCACAAAGAACAGTAATGTCTTATGGTTTTATGGTCTCATGTCCTTATGCCTAATGTCTACAACATTTCCTCCTTTGTTTCAAAGGAGCAAAAACCTGTTTAACATCTAAATAATTTTGTGATTAGTTTGTTATTATTTAATACTGATGCTTGGGAAGCTGGTATCACATGCAGCATTAATAAGAATGTGTAATACATAAAAAATTGAAAACAATTTAAGTGTTTATAGGAATAAATTCTAATTATCTCAATTTTCTCTCATATCCTCACTGAAATTATAAATCCAAAGTGTACAAAAAGGAATAAATGCATACCATTGTTGAGGACAGGATATGGTTACCAGCATACCAAGTATTTTTGCAAATATATAGAAGATGAAAAGTGAATAAAAAGGCTCAGATGGATGAATCACAAAAGAATACAGAATACACAAAGATAAAGACAGCAGAATAGAGAAATGCTTTTTTCTCTGAAAAAGCAAGGTTTGCTGGTTCTGCCAACCCACTCATCATTTTTTATATCCTGTCCTTCTACCTCCAAATACAAAGGCATTTGCCTACAGCTCAACTATATTTGCATTATTTATATGATGCAGACTGAAACAGAAAGATAAACTAAAATATTTTAGTTAAATTGTTAGTTTTAAGTGTGTTGAAATAAGATACTTTTTAAGATTAATGCCCTATACATTCAATGATAAAATCAAAATTTTAAAAGAAACATATACTACTTAGAAAGTCACTCATACATTTCTGAGTCCATGGTTCCAAATGAGTTGTTCTGGGTGTCAGCAGGTAGCCCTTGCCTCCCCTTTTCTCAAAACATGGCCATAAGCAAAGCTTGTCACAGGCAATAAGAGGAGTAATATACCAAATCTTCCCTTGCTAATCCCTCCTTAAGTTTCCTTTGTTTATGGTACTTAAGCATGGCTTTGCTGGCCGCTACCCAATGGCCAAACTGCCTGATGCCTGTGACCACTTCAGAGGGTACTGAAGCAAGACAAGTCCAAATCCTTGCTCATAATGTGCAGTTTAATGTCTTATCTTTTCTTTCCTTCCAAAGAAAAGAGAGAATCAAGGTTAATTGCAAAGAAAAGAGAGAATCAAGGGGGAACAGTTGGGGGCAGGCAGGCCAGGGGGCAGCAGTTGGAGGGGAGCAGGCTGGCGGTGGGAGGGGCAGTTGGGGGTGATCAGACCAGAAGGGGGGGCAGTTTGGGGTGATCAGGCTGGCAGGCAGAGTGGTTAGGGGCAATCAGGCAGGCAGGCAGGTGAGAGGTTAGGAGCCAGCAGTCCTGGATTGCGAGAGGGATGTCCAACTGCCGGTTTAGGCCGATCTCATAGGGGTCTCAGATCCCCCTAGGGGTCTCAGATTGGAGAGGGTGCAGGCTGGGCTGAGGGACAGCCCCCCCCCCCCCCCCATGCACGAATTTTGTGCACCGGGCCACTAGTTAGATTATAATTCTCTGAGTCCTTAGAACAGCTGGGAGAAATAAATGGAAGGTAATGACAAGATGTGCTTTGTTTTGTGCTCATTGGTAGATAATTTAGTATTTTCATTCCCTGTTTTATTACATTATCTTCTACTAGAGGCCCAGTGCACAAAAAATTTATGCACTCAGGGGGTCCCTCAGCCTGGACTGTGCCCTCTCGCAGTCTGGGACCCCTTCGGGGATGACCATCTGCTGGCTGAGGCCTGCTCTCCAGGGAATTGGGCCTAAGCTGGCAGTCAGACATTACTCTGGCAGCCCGGGAGCCCTCAGGGGATGTCCACTTGCCAGCGGGGAGCAGACCTAAGCTGCAGTCGGACATCCTTAGCACTGCTGAGGAGGCGGGAGAGGCTCCTACCACCACAGCTGTACTGGCAGCCATCAGCCTGGCTTGTGGCTGAGTAGAGCTCCCCCTGTGGGAGCACACTGACTATCAGGGGGCAGCTCCTGCATTGAGCATCTTCCCCCTGGTGGTCAGTGTGTGTCATAGTGACCAGTCATTCCCAGTCGTTCTGCTGTTAGGGTCAGTTTGCATATTACCCTTTTATTATATAGGATAGAGACCTGGTGCACGAGTGGGGGCTAGCTGGTTTGCCCTGAAGTGTGTCCCAGATCAGGGTGGGGTTCTTGCTGGGGTGCCTGGCCAGCCTGGGTGAGGGGCTGAGGGCCGTTTTCAGGCTGGCCAAGCACCCCGGTGACAGAAGCTCCCAGCTTCTCCTTTTTTTTCTGTTTTTTGTTTGTTTGTTTGTTTTTTTATTCTGGGATTTATTTACCTTCTATAATTGAAACTTTGTTGCCTTCAGTGGAGCTCAGAGTCAGCTCCTGCTCGCTCCAGCTCCATGGCCACGGCCGGCTGAAAGCAGGTATCTGGGGTTTATTTATCTTCTATAATTGAAACTTTGTTGCTTTGATTGGAGCTCAGAGCCGGCTGGTAAGCTTGGCTTCCTCCATCACTGAAGCAACCAAGCCTCCTACTTGCTTCAGCTCCGTGGCTGCTGGCCGACATCTTGATTGGGTTAATTTGCATATATTTGCTCTGATTGGCTGGTGGGCGTGGCTTAAGGCATATGGAAGGTATGGTCAATTTGCATGTTTGTCTTTTATTAGTGTAGATATACTTGAAGCCATACAAGTATTGTTGTGAAATGCACCCATTATACCTTTGATGCGTCACCTACAAATAAACACCAATGTAACAGGCATATTAATGGACACTAAAAGCAAAATGACCATGAGATTGTTTTATCCCATTTCACACTGTCAAATTAGCAGGGGATATAATTTCATGTGGCCAGAGATTTTTTTTTCATTATCTGAACTTTATGAATTTTTTATTGAATATTTAATAAACTTAAGTACATAACTTACCATCTGTGCCTCTGGTTTTTCATCTTCAAAATGAAAAAATGGGTGGTTTTCCTAATTTCTTTCAATTTAAAAATATGTTAAAAAGTGGAATTTCCTCATTGGAACAGAGACAAGGCTAAACCTTGTCTGCAGCGACACCTTCCAAGTGTGCCTCCAAGGCCTCCTGACTCTGGGAAGCACATCTGAAATGACAGACCAGATCATCTATTGGGCCCTAACATTCAGACGATGAAAAAATTGGCAGCCCATTACTGCACCTCACAAGGATTGTTGCTTGATGTACAGGAGAGAGATAAATCATGTCCATAAAATTTGCACTTCATGAATATTGATTAAGAAAGACAAATTAGAAAAGGCATGTTTCAACATGAGGGTAGAACCATTAAGAGGGAACCAAAATTTCAAAAGCCTTGTGACTCAAAGGGCAGTACCACCCACCAGACATACAGATCCCAGGTCCTTCTCGATCTGACTTTTAACAAGATGTGTAAATGACTCATTTTATGTTAGTGTTTGAGAAGCAGTATGTTGAAGCAATGATTCTCAGCTCTGCCCACTAGAATTGCCTAGAAAGTTTAACACTGATACTTGCTCACTATCCCCAGATAATCCTTTTTAATTGGTCCATAGTGGGACATTGATAATTTTGTACAATTTCCAGGTGATTTAAATATGCAGCCAGGGATGAAGAATTTATTCTAACTAAAAAAGAGAAGTCTTACTCAAGAAAGCTTTAAAAAAAGTCTCCAGGGCATAACCAAACAGAAGGTATGTTTCCATCTGACCCCAGGGGAAGAGCTATGTGTTACGATTAATGACAAAGACTCTGTTGAAAAGCATACATGTCACTTGACAGTGATCTGACAAGCCGCAGTGGGATATGTTCTGGCATCCTGAAGCACAAACATCTGAAGATGCCAAAAGTCATCTGACAAATTGATGGCTGAGTCTTATGGAAACAGAGACATAAAAGCATTAACTATGAAAAATGATTATTTGGATTCACTTGTTAAGGTCATATCAAAGGCTTTTGATTTTTCAGATCATAGATTATGAAAACAAATGCATGTATTATTAGTCCTGGGTAAAGTGCATCTCATAAAAATGAAAATACTTTTCAAAGATAAGATAAGGGTTCATTTATCCATAACTGATTCCCTTCAGGTTGCCTACTTAGAGAGCCCCATGGATCCCAAATACATCCAAATCTTTAAGGCAATTAATTCAGAAAGAATCTATAATAATAAAAGCATAATATGCTAATTAGACCAGATGTCCTTCCGGAAAACCTTCTGGATGAAGCCAGGGCTGTGAGGGAAACCCAGGTCCCGGGTGCCGGAGGGAAGCCAGTGCCGGCAGCCGGGGGAAGGAAGGCCTACTCTTACATGAATTTCATGCATCGGACCTCTAGTACCAATATAAAGCCCCTGTCCCATTGTGTTATATACACCCCTAAGAGACCTAGCCTTTTCTCTAGAAAATCAGCAACCCCTAAGCAGAATACAGCAGTCCAGCTCTGACTAATGGTTATACAATCTGGACTTTGGCAGACTAAATATCACATCTTGACTATGCACCAATTATTTTATGTACCCATTCCTTCCCAAAAGAAACATTTTCCATGTATCACACATCCCCAGGAACTAGAGTAGTGACCAAAGGTCATTGTTCAGTAATTACTATATTCTATGTGGTTTGTAGATATAACCATAACTATGCATTGATTTCATAGCAAAGTTTCCTATAGAAAACTAGCTTCCAGCTTCCAGATGTTATGATATAACATTGCTTATTTACCCTCACATAGACATAATTCTGTTGTTCCTTTGTCTATGATACCCACAAAGAAGACAAATTTTATAATAATTGAGCCATTAATTAAAAATCATAAGGACCACACTGTCCAATTATTCTGCCATAACTTAGGTTAACAAAATGTTCCTACAAATGCACCATTGGCCTGTGCTTCTAGCACCCCAGCCATTTGCCTTTATAGACATCAGACTCCATAAGATTTTTAAAAATATTTTTAATTGATTTTTACAGAGAGAGGAAGGGAGAGAAATAGAAAGATAGAAACATTGATGAGAAAGAAACATCATTCATCAGCTGCCTTCTGCACGCCTCCTACTGGAGATCAAGCCCACGTCCTTGGCTCTGACCAGAAATTGAACCTGTGACCTCTTGGTTCATGGCTGGACACTCAACTACTGAGCCATACCAGCTGAGCTCCAGCATTTCTTATATAGCATGCATCATTTTTATTCAATCATGTAGCTCATGTGTGATAATTGAGCCAGCAGGTCAGTCATTGCTTCTTGAATATTATTTTAGCTTCCCAAGGACAAGATTACATAACACACCCAAGATCAAATTAACTGTGTCCCTCTGACCATCACAAAGCTCATCTCCTCTAGGCTTTCTTGCATGTGTAAGAGCAAATACAAATTAAAAATAAGAAGCTTAAATAGTAAATCTCCCTGGTGGAAGTAAAGTAAGAGACTGTGTTCCCCCTTTATATTTTTCATTCTAAATTCATTCGTCGACTCTGAAATGTATGCAGTTCTTTTTAATAAATCACTTGCCTTTGTGTCTCTTATTATAGGACATAAGAATGACCTTCTCAGAGACCTGAGAGCCATCTCTTTGTACAGTAATCATCAAGGAAAAGAGTTGCCTATCTCTCACTCCAACACTATCTCCTGTCATAAAAGTGAGTTTATTTTTCTATTGGATAAAGCTAATAAGCTAACCCAGTTGGCCACCCCAATTACCAAGAGAATTTAGGATGAGCTGTGTGACAAAAGGTGCTGTCAAGTCCTCTTACTTGAGGACTAGATATCGTTTACTATGAGAACATTAGTGCAATGGGTGGTGTCTAGTCAGCTGTATAAAAGGATGACATTTCTTCCTCTCTCTGCAATTTCTTGAGTGAAGGAAGTACTGGCGACATTATAACACTCTGGTTTAATCTATTAAATAACAAAACTGTTTTCTTTCTCTTCTACGTTTTTGAAGAAGGAGATTTTGTTCTGGTTTTATTTCTTCAACAACTCTGGTAAAGAGAATGGGATGAGTCTGGCAGTTCTTAAATTGAATGGACCACCTGAACATCTTATTGGCCACAAAACAATCAGGTTACAGACCCTAAATTATGAAAAGTTTCCCTTCTAATTCTCTGCTCTTTTGGAATACTAGTCATCAGAATTACTATCTCCAAATTTAAGATTTTTTCAAATTAAGTAAGCATTGGTCAAGTCCATCAGGATCACTAGTTGGTTGGAAAATATGGAAAACAGGAAATGTTATCTTTCAGGTCTTTCTCTTAAAGAGCTAAAATCTTCCTGCCAAGTACATGGAGATAACAATGTAGCCCAACAATATCTGAAGCCTAAATTGACAGATGAGTGTTCGATTGTTTTGTTGTTTTCTTTTCCTTCAGCTTTTCAGTTGTCATTGGGTATTGGCTAGTTCCAATCCAGTCCTTAGTGACTAGCATGACAGGGAAATCTCCAAAGCATGTAACTTTCCCTGAACAGTATTCTTAGTGTTTCATTTTAATGTAGGTTTCTTAGTTAATCCAAAGTTAGGAGCCTGCAACTATAATTTCTCCTGTCCACATTTTTTATATAAAATTTTTCTGTTTATATGGAATATCTTAGCCATAGGATTGTAAAATCCTTTCAATCGGTGATTTTTTTTCTTTTACTTATTTTATAATGTAACATAAGCATTTAGTAGAGGTGTGGGTGGATTTTATTAAAGCCAGTTCACCAAAACAAACAAACAACAAAAACACACACAAAAAAAAACAACAACAGTTCATCAAAGATGCATCAGAACATAATGCAATCTTATCCTTAGTGAACATACAGAATAATAGGAGAGATAAAATGTTCACCCTAATAATTGTAATATGGTACAAAACATACCAAGTACCATAAGACACAGAGACAAAGTACAATTGATTCAGTAAAGGGAATGTTACTTTCAGCTTGGTCAGAGAAGTGGGATGGTTGATAGGGAAAGATAGAAACAATAGTACAATTGGTGACTCAGCAATATTCAGGAAATACTGAGCATTCTGGCTGGTATGCTGAAGGTTAGTGGGAAGTATAATTAGAAAGGAGGTTTGGAAACAGACTCTAGAAGTCTTGAAAGCCAGACAGGATTCTCTTTCCTGGACTAGGCAAACCACCATGGTCTTTTAGCAGGAAGGTGGACAACACAGTCATAAGTACTTAATCTCTCCCAAGAGGAAAAAATCACTCTAGGTTAACTTTTATTTTAAAATAACAAATGATAATTTAATAATATTCTCCAAGATTATGTTTTTCTTTTTGAAATCTCTAAAGGACATTCAGTTCCCTGAGGGTACCCACATGGCTCCTAACCAAATCAGCACAGCTTCAAATTGATCTTCTACACAAAATACCAGACAACCCACTAAGCCCACATCTCTTAAAGGGCCACATGCGAGTCTCTGTGAATGACATCAGGTCTCTAATGTTTGCTAAACCTGTGTCTGTTTTATTCTTTAGGAACTATAGGCATCGTGTCCAGGAACGACATGCTTTTCAGGGGCTTATACAATTTTTAAAGCCAGAAAACATATTATTTTCTCAGCAATAGGAAAATAAAATCTATACATAAAAATTAATTGATATTTACCAGTCAACAAAACATAACTTTATGCTAGCTGCATTATTGTTAAATTTAGTATTGATGATATTTCTATTGCACTTGGAAATTCATAAATTAGATTTCTTCAGTTTGCAAGAATTTCCACATATAAATGGTGATTTGAAAGAATAAGAGCTAATTATAAATGATTTGAATTGCTTATAGCCAAATAATTTTAAAACAATATTACAAATATCCTTTAAATTTTTTATGTCAAGTATTAAATGTAGTATCATTAGTGGCTACATTTTAATATACTTAATAATACTGTGTGAGATGAAGCCAAAAATCTGCTGAGCAATTTCATCTCCATTCTTTTTGTTGATCATTGTATTCAGATTTATCTCTTAAATACCTCATCTATCCTTACTCCATTGCCATAATCTCCTTTCAGGATATACAGCATGAGCCTTCTGGTGGTGGAATTGAAGACACACCAGTAAGAATGATTGGTTTCCACAGAAAAGTCAATGTGCCCTCCTACTGGAGAATTACAGGTCTGGCAGATAAGAGGGAGGCCAGGAGTTTAGGGGGGCAGCACAGGAACTTCAACAAGCAGCTGCTTGGATTAGTGAAGTTTCAGGGACATATATAGAGGAGCTTTAAAAAAATACTTGCTTTGTGTTTTATGGTAACCCCTACTCTCCCTTCCTTCTTCTTATAGACACTTTGCATGAGGCTCCAGTGAAACTACTCTTGGAGTCTTTTGAGTGCTGCACTATGCCTGCAGGAACAGGAAAGAAAAGGGATATGTGTGTTTATGCTAATGTTAGAGAGTTTGATAGATAGACGACGACACATAGATAGATAGATAGATAGATAGATAGATAGATAGATATAGATATATAGAGAGAGATTTTGGCATGTAATAGATGGTAAGCTAACACAAATGCCATGGATTAGAAAGAGTCCCCACGATAACAGAAATTACTAGAGACTGCCTTGTGGTGGTGGTATTTTTACCTTGTCTTCTTTAGTACTTCATGGTTGTCAACCACACAGAGCCCACCTGGTGAATTAGGATGTGATACAACATTCCGCCCATCTCTAAATTTAAACTGTAGCAATTACATTCCTTCTTATCTGAGATAAAATTTGCATGAATTTAGTGTTGCGTAACATCGGAGACACCTGTATTCAGATATTCCTAGAGCTGCTATGGTAGAAGAATATGAGCATCTATACTAATAATAGCCTAGGGCCGTCACTACCTAAATGACCAGATGGATGACCGATCACCAGGAAGTGCATGGAGCACCTCTTGGTCCCTCCCCTGCAGCCTACAAGGCTAGCGGCAGGTGGGTGGGCAGGGTGGCCAGGGGTAGGTAGGCAAGGCAGGCACAGCAACTGTGGATCAGGCCCACAGAGAGGCCAAGAGAGAGAGAGAGAAAGAGAGAGAGAGAGAGAGAGAGAAAGAGAGAGAGAGAGAGAGAGAGAGAGAGAGAGAGAGAGAGAGGGCCTGCTCCACAGCTGCTGTGGAGGCTGTGGATCAGGCCCGGAGATAGGCCTGGAGATAGGCCTGGAGCCATTCTAAATTTCCCAGAAGAGCCAATGGCTGCCTAGGAGGTGGAGCTTTTGATGCTGACTGGCATAGAAACCAAGCAATCAGAACCAAATCGGGTGAACTGCAAGGAGCCAATGGCTGCCTAGGAGGTGGAGCTTTTGACACTGACTGGCATAGAAACCAATCAATCAAAACAAAATCTGGGTGAACTGCGAGGAGCGAATAGCTGCCTAGGAGGCGGAGCTTTTGATGCTGCCTGGCATAGAAACAGACCAATCAGAACCTAATCTGGATGAACTGTGAAGGCAGAACCTAAGGTGGGGGCTGAGGAGGGGTTTTAAGGGCAACAGCTGTTTGGTGTAAGGTGTAAGAAAGCAGTTCAATTTTTTTCATAACCATTTTGGCAGTATAGTGCATATAGCTGGCTATCAGTCCAGATATAGGGATTATGTATTTTTGTCTGCCAAGAGCATCTCCTCCTGCTGAAAAGGCTCCCTCCCCCACATTTAAGCAATCCTATTCTATATAATCTATCTATACTAAAAAAAAGGGTAATATGCTAATTAGACCAGGTAAACCGGCCATCTTCCAGACATCTGACTTCCTTCCAGACAAAGCCATGGTGGTAGGAGCTGAGGCAGAGGCAGTTAGGGGCAATCAGGCTGACAGGGGAGAGCAGTTGGGGGCAAGATCAGGCTGGCAGGGGGTTAGGGGCAATCAGGCTGCAGGGGAGGGCAGTTGGGGGCAACCAGGTTAGCAGGGGAGTGCAGTTAGGGGCGACCAGGCCAGCAGGATAGAGCAGTTGGGGACAATCATGCAGGCAGGCAGAGGCAGTTAGGGGTGATCAGGTAGGCAGGCAGAGAGCTTAGGGGTGATTAGGCAGGCAGGCAGAGGGGTTGGGGTGATCAGGCAGGAGGCAGGTGAGCGGTTAGGAACCAGTGGTCCCAGATTATGAGAGGGATGTCCGACTGCCAGTTTAGGCCTGATCCCATAGGATCCCATCCCTCAAGGGGTCCCATTTGGAGAAGGTGCAGGTTGGGCTGAGGGAACCCCCTTGTGCACGAATTTCATGCACCAGGCCTCTAGTCTGTAAATAATACAAATGACCAGTTATTGGAAGGAACAAATAAAACAATAACAATGAAACTCAATAAATATAGCATGCTAAATGAAAACATCAGTAACACTTCATATACTTTAAATTAATAGCAGAAACAGGTATCCAGTGCTTAATATGTGTCATACTCAACATGTTTTATTCATAAGAAATCTACTAACATATTAGTAGTAGTTCCCTAGGTGTCAGTATTTTATAAATGAACAGCGGCAAGATTGACTATGTAAATTTCCCAGAACTAGTATAGAAATTGTACAGAGCCAATAAACTGTGCAGCAAGATCCAAAACTAGGTGATCTGACTTTAAATCCTCTTTCACTGATCTCTCTGCTACGCCATTACAAGTAATGGTAAATGCTGTACACTCAATGTCCATTGACCAACTCTTGTTTGATAGACATTTTTAATCGTCTCCCCTCACAAGTGAATTTTTCTCCAGAAAAGGCACATACTAAAAGACTTGCCTTTTGTTTTTTAATGTTTGATCCTTCATCTAAATATTTGACTTCTGATTTTTGTTTTTTCATCCCCATTTTGCCAATTTGTCTCAAAACACAAATCTTAGCTTCTCCTCTCCCTCATTACACACCAAATGCAGGTGCTTACATCAAGGCTCTACTTCTATTTGTGTTAGTTTCTCTAGACTTCATTGTAAACTTTTAATGTAGTTATAACTACTCCTATTGAAGCAAATTTACATATAATGAGATCATGTAAGTAGAATTTGGAATTAGGATAGGATTGAAGCACCAGTGTTTTATCTTTATCATTTTTTTTTCTTTTTACATTTTATTCTGTTCTGAAAACATTTAAAGTGGGATGCTAAAGCTTTTCAAAGACGTCATTAATCTTTTTGCCCCTAAGGGGTCCCATTTTTTTTTTCAAAACTAGAATCAAGAGTCTAGTTAGAAGCATTTAAGACAATTTTATGATCTGCATTCATTTTTGTGTCTGAGACTATCCTCATTAATAATTGCAACGGATAATTTGTAAAAGTATCAGAAGCAGTATATATTCTGAAAACTGTTAACCTAAAGAATAAGTGCAGGGTGAATAATATGTTTCAAACATAAGGCAGTGTACATCTATGTATATTCTGAGTATGCTCACTTGTCATAAAGAAACCAATGCCAAAGAAAGTAAAGAACAGGTCTTTTAGCTAAAAGAGCGCTTGTTGATTTTTTTAAATTACATCTTTCACTTTAAGAGTTCACTCACCACTCAAAATCATTTCCCCCCCATAACAATGCACTGAAATATTTAACTCCTATCAAATGGCACAAAATTAGGCATCAGAGAAAATTTTTATAGAAACATATATTTTGTATACATTTATCTGAAATTGTCAGGCAACAAAATGAATTTTGCAGATAGATGAATTTACTTCTTTACCAATGAAGTCATCATTCACTTGTAATCATTTTTATTGAAATTCTTTAATAATGTATTTTCCCCTTCCTCTTTGAATAGAAAAGATAGGACATTTTTTAAATCATGACTTTTAGCAACAACATTCATCACATCACTGTGGGGAATTTAAATCTTTTCTCTTTTAATCTATATTGCTATTAATGTTAAGTTGTCAGTCAGGATTTCTGTTATTGTGTCTACTTCAATCATTCATCAGTCCACTCATTTGTTCATTCATTATTCAACATTCTTAGCATCTATCATTGTCCTATAAAAAGCCTAGGGCTTCACAATTTTTACAGTGCAATAAAGGAGACAGACAAGCAATAAAAGTGACATTTCATTCATTTGTACATGATAAAATGAAAATACCAAAGAGAAATCAGTGTCAGAAGAGTCAGAAAAAGTTTGAGATAATTGAAAAATATGAATAGAAGTTAGAAGAAGGCTGTGGCCAGCTTGGGTGAGGGGCTGATGGCTGTTTGCAGGTTGGTCACACCCCCTTCAGGGTGGAGGTCCCCACTGGGGTGCCTGGACAGCCTGAGTGAGGGACTTATGGCTGTTTGCAGGCTGGCCACAGCCCCTTCAGGGTTTGGGGGGGGTCCCATTGGTGTGCCTGGCCAGCCTGGGTGAGGGGCTGAGGGCTGTTTTCAGGCTGGCCATGCCACGGGCTAGAAGCAGGTATCTGGGATTTATTTAACTTCTATAATTGAAACTTTGTTGCCTTGGTCCCGCTCGAAGCCTGGGTTGCCCCTGGCAACCCAGGTTCCAACCCCTCCTTGAGCGGAGGCCACACCTGCTGGAAGCAGGTATCTGTGGTTTATTTATCTTCTATAATTGAAACTTTGTAGCCTTGAGTGGAGCTCAGAGCTGGCAGGGCAAGCGGGAAGCTTGGCTTCCTCCATTGCCGGGGCAACTCAAGCCTCCTGCTCACTCCAGCTCCATGGCCACCGCCATCTTTGCATATTACTCTTTTATTAGATAGGATAGCTTTTCCAGCTTGGTTAATATTCTAAGATTCTAAATATTTTGTCCCATTAGCATTTGCCTATGTTGTCATATTTAACTTGTACAATTTGTCTGGCATCAGGAGTTAGATCTCAAGCCCCATAACTTGTTTTGTTGTCCAAATTAAGTAACATAAATACTGTAACTTAGAACCTGCCAGTGAGAGTTCTCTTTGCTTTTCATAGCTTTATCAATATTTCTTCTACAAATTGAGAAGTGAATGCTTTTCTGAGTCTCCAAGCTATGTAAATTGAATGGGAATTAGGAACAAAGATAAAAGGAAAGCAGCACTTGACTGCAGGCAATCAATATAATAGAAACATTAATTCCTAAGCTGTTTTGTTCCTCCACTGTGGGCTCCTAAATTTAACACCTCCACTTTCTGATATTTATAACTGAGATTGTTCTTAATGAGCAATTTGATTTCTACCACTGTTCAGAATTATCCCAGGATGCAGGGCATCAGAATTTTATTATCTAACATAGAAATGCGTTTGCACACTGAGAAAACTGCAATGCTTCCTTCTCAGTAAGACCATGTTAGTTGGCATGACCACAGACAGGCCATATTGCTTTGCCTTAAAGTTATTATGATCTTGTGAGAATCCAGAGACCCCAATTCCTATAAAATCAATGTAAAAGTTTAGCACATGCGTACAGCCATTAGAAGCATCTTTGCCCATTACGTTATTAAAATGAGAGAAACAAAGTTAGGTATGAATTTTCACATATATTCATAAGGACAGACTTATTAGACAGCATGACAGAATACATCTTTTATATTTTAATAAAGGCCCAGTGCACGAATTTGTGCACAGTGGGGTCCGGCCGGCCTGGCCCCAACCAGAGCGGATTGGGGCTGGGCCTGTCAGAAGGAGTTGATGGCGGGAGGGTGGCCGGCTGGCCTGCCTGGATCAGGGCCTGATCAGGGCCCCTGATCAGGGCCAAGCTGGCTGAGGGAAGGGGCCGCGGGCAATTGGCCAGTGGGCCCCGCACCCGATTGGGGTTGGGGGGCTGATTGGGGGTAGGGCCGACCATGGGGAGGGGCTGTGGGCGGTGGGCCAGCTAGTCCCACCCACGAATGGGGTGGGTGGGGGGTGCCAATCAGGGGCCAGTGGCCTGGGGGAGGGGTCATGGGTGGTTGGCCTGCCGGCCCTGCCCCTGATCAGGGTGTGGGGGGGCAATCTGGGGCTGCAAGATATTGGCCAGCCAGCCCCACCCCCTATTGGGGTGAGGGGGGTGATCGGGGTGGGGCCAGCCAGGGTAGGGGCTGCAGGATGTTGGCCGCCCAGCCCTGCCCCCTATTGGGGCAGGGGGTTCAATCAGGGGTGGGCCGCCAGGGGAAAGGCTATGGGTCTATCATGGTAGGGCAGGCTGATTGGGGGTGTGGCCGGCCTGGATAAGAGGCTGATGGCTGTTTTCAGGCTGGCCACACCCCCTTCAGGGTGGGGGTCCCCACTGTGGTGCCTGGCTAGTCTGGATGAGGGGCTGAGGGCCATTTTCAGGCTGACTGGCAACTGAAGCTCCCAGCCTCTCCTTTTTTTCTTTTTTTTTTTATTCTGGGCTTTATTTACCTTCTATAATTGAAGCTTTGTTGCCATCACTGGCGCTCCCAGCTCTGTGGCGGCGGCTGGCTGAAAGCAGGTATCCGAGGTTTGTTTGGCTTCTATAATTGAAACTTTGTTGCTTTTGGAGCTATTGCTTAGAGCAGGCCGCGGCAGGCAGGGAACCTTGGCTTCCTCCATCACTGGAGCAAGCAAGCCTCCTGCTTGCTTCAGCTGCATGGCTGCCGGCCACCATCTTTGTTGGCAGTTAATTTGCATATCTCGCTGATTTGCCAATGGGAAGCGTAGCGGAGGTACGGTTAATTACCCTTTTTGTCTTTTATAAGATAGGATTGGTCTTTTAAGAGGTTATTTTCTCTATTTTTATACTTTATATTGCATCCAACTTCCCTACACATACTCAATTCTGTAATAACACATCTCTTCATTCTTTATGGCTTCATTTTCAGAATAAGTAAGTATAAAATCAACTTGGAAAAACAAAGAAACAAAAAAAGAAAAATTAACCAAGAAATAAAGTTAAGTAACAAATAAAATGCCTAAATGTATTGTTTTCTTCACTAACAGTATAACATTTTTAAATGTGTTACCTAATTTATCCTCATGTAATCCTGCTAAGTAGGCACAATTATTACCCTAATTTTGAGGTGGAGAAAATTGAAGTTTAGTGTCATGGTTTAAACTGAAGTGGTTTGATTCAGGTGCACATCAAGAGTATAGCAAATGACTTTTCAAGTGTACTGTAGTTGGCTTTCTTATGATTTTTCCTGTCTGATAGGCTCTGAATGACCACTAATGTCTTCCTCTCTTGTTATTCAGATACTGGAGCTGAATGGAAATTGGGGAAAGGAGCTTGTGAAATAGAGTGGGGGGAAAACAGTATAGAAAGAGACTATGTACCATCAGCCAGAACATTGAAAAAGAAGAAATATGAATATGTCACTAACTCGGGAATTCAAATTGGACAGTTTGTAGAAAACCCAACCACATGTGGACTTAATTTCTTACATTTCTTAAGGGCATCAATTGGTGATAATGGTATGGGGACTGACTCCTGTATAGAACAAAGCAGGGCTAAATAACCTGATGTGGACTAGCTTTATCAGCTCCTTGCACCAGCCACTGGATTTGACAGTTTCAATAGAAATAGGGAACACAGCTTAGTTTTCAGAAGGTGTTAAATAGATGTGGAAATTTTTATTTATTTCAGGAGCTAAGGCTAATATTTGTTCATATATGGTAGGTTTTACTTTAGAAATAGAATATAATTTTTAGAAGGCAATTTAAACTACTAATAAAGATAGGTGACATAAACTTAATAAGAAAATAGTTTGTTAAGAGGCAGGCTTGACACATTAAGAAATAGATTTCAGGTGCATTTAATATATGAGAAAGGCTTTCGTATAATAGAATCATGGTTACCCTCTACAAGTAAATTCAATTTATAGTTTATATTTACCAACTGGAAATTTCTAGGATCCATGGTGTAACTTAAAATAAAAATTATACCACCTCTAGATCCTAAAAGAATATGGTAGCTTTTCAGAATTTGGCATCATTTGCAGTGGGCTCTTGCTTCAGGGGAGGTATTGTATGCTTCACAGGACTAGGCCTGGAAGAAATGGACCCCTTATCCTCCCAGGATCTAAGCTCAGGGTGTATGGACCTACTTGACATTTCCAAAAAGTATCATTTTGTTCATTCTGACATCTGTTTCTTCCTTTACCTGGATTCACCTCTTTTGTCTTCCATTCTTAACTTTGATTATTTTGTGAACTTTTTTCTTCCTTTAAAATACTTTAAAGGGCCTTTAAAATCTTCTCAAAACACAAAGTATTAGCTCCTCTCTGAAGGTGTTTCATGGTCTCAGTGTCTACATTCCCCATAGCAGGTAGGGAAGACATTGACACATAAGGAATTAAAAGAAGACCAGGTAGCTGCAGCAGAGGGCAAGGGGAGAAGTGGATAAAATTAGGAGGGGTATATAGTCAGGAGTCTGTGTGGATTTTATTCTGAGTGCAGTGGAAAGCCATGAATGTGTTTAAGCAGGGGAATATTTTAAAGAATATTTTTTGGAGTATATACAACCAGGAATAGGGATGGGGAAACATTTTTTCATATCTAGATGAGAGCGGATGGTGGTCTGGACCAAGGCTACAGCAGTAAATGTAGATTTTAACAACTATGTTAGAAATTTTGTTTTTCTTATGACCCAGATATGGTAAGGATGTGGATGAAGGGAAGGGTATTCAGTGATGTCTAGGTTTTCTGGCTTAAGTAACTGAGTAGAAGTACTACAATTTCTAAGATATGGAAGAAACTGAGCCAGGAAGGAAATTGGTTGGAGGGGACAGGTTTGAAGGGAATCCTAGCTCTTTAAACTTGATGTAAGCTTGGAGATATTTAGCTCGGAGGTGAGTGTAACTGGAGCAAAGCTCACTCTAGAAATTACTGACTTCTACAACCATAATCACCTTTTCCATTTTCTGAACCATGGAAACTCAAGTGCCACTTTAAGAAACAGTATTTTAAATTTTAAATATCATAGTAGGTAATACATGCATAGCACAGAAAATCCAGGTGAACAAAGCAAAAAGCATGAATAAATACTTAGAGACATGCAAAGATCACAGCCTTAGGCTTTTAAAGATAATTTTCAGAGATTATTATACCTTATAGCTGTGATCAGCTACTTAAGTCATGGATTTTGAGTAACTCAATCCTGAGTTTCAAAAATGCTTTTAAATATTTAATATTAAAAATTAATCTAGCTTTAGTTTCAATTAATTGCTAATCTTAAGATCTATTACAAACTTCAAAGTCCTTTCATAGGCTTACAAATTATCAAGTATATTCTTAAAGCTCAAAATACGATCATGGAATAAACTCAAATCAGTATTTATATTACATTTAATAAGTGCATTTGTTGCATGACAAACTGTTATAGCTAACTAGAAAATATATTGAGCTAACAAGAAATCATCTGATCCCAGCAGAAGGGTTTGTGCCAAAACAAGAATCAGATTATTTTCAGTTATTTCATACAATACAAGGAAGGCAGAGGGTTGAGCAGTCTATTGTAAGAAAAGTCTGCTAAAACTTGAAAGTGTAGAGATGGCTACACAGATTCAATGCCCCATGTCTTGAGAATGAAACTCTGTGTGATGCTATCAAGTAGAATGAAGCATAATGAGGAAAACAAAAAGCTTAAGTTCCCCCGCAGCCAGAACTTAATGGACATAGCAAAAGAGAAGAGAGGTACTGAGATTCCTTTATAAATGTGGAAAATTGATTAAAAGGGAGAGGAAGTGAGTGCCTTCATATTGTCTTATTCATTTATTTATTCAACAGTGATTTGTTGAGTGCTTACCAGTTACTCTCCTAAGTGTTACACAAAACAGATAACCCCACCCTTGTGACACGTACATTTTCGTGAAGGAAACAGTTAATGATATGATAAATTAGAAGGCATTGAGTGCTACAGAAAAAGGAAAAGTAAAGCAAAGTAATAAGACTGGGAGGAGGCCTGTAGGGATGGATATGGGTTGCGATGTTAATATAGGATGGCCAAAATATCACTCAATTACTCAGGTAACTTTTGAGCAAGTACTTGAAGGACATGAGGAATTCAGTCAAGTAGACACTCCAGAAAGAGCATTCCTGGCAGAGGACACAGCTAATGTAAACGGCCTAAGGTAGGGGTATACCTGGAATGGAATAGAGGCTACTGTGGCTGGAATAGGGTAAGAGAGGGACTAGTAGGAAATGAGACCAGTGAAGTAATGAATTGAGGAGGGGGGATGGGTGATGCACAGCAGTCAGACTGATGTACGATCTCTAAGCCATTGTAAATATTCTGAGTAAAATAAGGAATTGATTTGAATAGAAAAGAGCGTAGTGGGGCAAAGATAGGAGGAGGAAGAACAGTTAGGAAGTTAGAATAATCGAGGTGAGAGATGATTGTGACTGGGACCAGGGTGGTTGCTATGGAGATGGTGATAAATCATCAGATTATGTTTATGAGAACAAGTAAGATTTCTTAAAGACTTGGTGAAGAATTAAAGAAAGAGGTATGTGCTAGGCAGAATACCTCCCAAAGGTGTCCACATCTTAACCTCAAAAATCTGTGAATATGTTACATTATGTGACAAAATGGAATTAAGAATTCTAACAATTTCAATTGGAATTTAAGTTGCTAATTGGCTGACCTGGAGGTGAGGAGACTTTCCTGGCTTCTTAAATGGTACAGTCTAATCCAGCCCTGGGCAAACTACGGCCCGCGGGCTGGATCCGGCCTGTTTGAAATGAATCAAACTAAAAAAAAAAAAAAAAAAGACCGTACCCTTTTATGTAATGTTTACTTTGAATTTATATTAGTTCACACAAACACTCCATCCATGCTTTTGTTCCTGCGCTCTGGTCCAGTTTAAGAACCCATTGTGGCCCTCGAGTCAAAAAGTTTGCCCACCCCTGGAATCACATGGGTTCTTTAAATGCAGAAGTTCTCTTGTTATGCTGAGAGAAAGATGAGATGACATAAGGATCAGAGAGGTGTAATGCAAAGAGTACTGCCCTTCTCTTGCTGGCTTTGAAATGGAGGGAAGGACCACAAGTCAAGGAATGTAGGAAGCTGCTAGAAGGTAGAAAAAGTAAGAAAATGAATTTGCCCCTTGAGCCTCCAGAAAAAAAATGCAGGTTTGCTGACATCTTGATATTAGCCCATTGAGTCTTATGTTAGACTTTTAATTTACAGAGTTGTAAGATAATATCTGATTGCTTAAGCCATTATGTTTGTGGTGACATTTTATAGCAGCAATAAAAAACTAATCCAAAATCATGAATGACTCCATGATTTGGGCCTGAGACTTTGAGAAAAAGGAAAATTCTGCCTTGAAGAGTTTGTGGGACAGCAAGGTGGGAAGAATAGGAATTCAAATTTGGGCTTGTTAGGTTAGAAATTTTTATTATTTGTCCAAATGTGAAAATATCAAGTAAGCAGTTGTAAATATGAGTCTGGAACTCAAGAGAGGCTATGGGCTAGAAAAGTAAACTTGGGAGTTTCTAATACCAGTTATTAGGTGGTTTGTACACACAAGACTAGACTATATCACTAGAATTTCTTACAGCATTTAGACATTTCTTTCAGGTTATAGTTTAAACCATAAAATATTTCTATTCCAATTACTCTGACCCCAGCCACTACTTAGAAGTGAACTCAATAGCATAGACTCATTTATTTTTAATCTGGTAATTTAAAAATATTCTAACAGTTTGACCCAAGTAAGAGCTGTGAATTTTCATGCAATGTTGCCATTAAGAACTCAATGGGTGATTATAATGTTAGAGAAGGGTGAGGAAACAGAGAGTGAGATATCACAAGACAATTGTGATGACATTCTAGTTAGGGCCTGATGTGAATAGGACAGAGAAAATGGGGACCAAAAAATTGGAATCAGAAGGACAAGGGGCCAGATTAAATACGCAGAGCAAAGGCTAGTGAAAGAGTATGGTTGGTTCTCTGTGAGGCTCAGTCTAGCAGGGGTGGGCAAAATTTTTGACTCGAGGGCCACAATGGGTTCTTAAACTGGACCAGAGGGCCGGAACAAAAGCATGGATGGAGTGTTTGTGTGAACTAATATAAATTCAAAGTAAACATCATTACATAAAAGGGTACGGTCTTTTTTTTTTTTTTTTTTAGTTTTATTCATTTCAAACGGGCCGGATCCGACCTGCGGGCCGTAGTTTGCCCACAGCTGGTAGTGAGAAAAACAGATTGTGGAACTAAGATTACCTGGAAGGCTGGTGGTCATTCGGTTTTTAAAATGTTAGAGGGCTGTTATGACATAAGAGATGAGATATCCAGCAGACACTGGTAATGTGTTTGTGGTTTGAATAGAAGGTTTATACATGTATATTTGGGGTCAACTTTTTAAGGGGCGATGAGAGAGAGGAGCCAGGCAAAGGCCTGAGAAGGAAGAGTCAGACAGCAGTTCCCCATCTGTCCTGCAGAGTCCGACTCAAGACTATATGATGTCAGACCCAGGGGAAACTGGGAAAGCCTATCATGTGAAAATTAAGGTCTACTTATAATAAAGGTACTTGGAGAATTAATAAAACACACACACTTTCAGACACACGAGCTCATTCGATTCATTCCAGAAGTCTATTAGACTTCATTCCATTTGTAGATGAGGGAACTAAGAGAATTCAAGTTCATGAATGGGAAGTAGATTTCAAACTCAAGTTATCTGGGACTTAATCCTGGGTTCTTTTCACTAGGCCATGAAATGCTGTAGAGAATTTGGTAAAAATAAAGACCAAAGTCCTTATAATGGCCTGCCAGGTTCTAGTGACTTTTCAATCAGCCCTTACCTCTCTGACCTTATTGCCTGCTATTCACCCCTCGAACACTCACCCCTCGAACACTCCCATACAGCTCACTGTTGTCCTTGTTCTGCAAACATGCCAGACGTTATTTTGCCCGGGGACTTTGCACTCATTTCTTCCTCCTCAAATGTTCTTCCCTAAAATTCTCTCACCTCCTTTAAGTCTTTCTTCTACTTTCACCTGCTAAATGGATTCTACTGCCATCCTCCTATTTTATACTACAACATGCTTTATCACCTTTTAGCATACTATATAACAAACCAGTGTATAATAAATACTGTACTTTGTGTGTTTTTTACCAACTTTTCTCATGATGTATTCCAAGCACCTAGAACAATGTCTGGCACATAATTAGAACTCAATAAAAAATTAATTGATCCCATGAGCTTTGAGAAAGCTCCTGTTGTATGCTTGGAACAGAAAACAGGCTGCAATGGTTTCCACCTTGAATGCTGGTGAGGGACGGGAAGGAGATGGGGGAAGCTAGGCCACTCTCTTTGAGAAGTTTGGTGGTGAAGAAAGGAGATTAGAGAGTGGCTAATGAGGCAGAGCAGAGTCAAGCAGAAGTTTGATCCTATCCTGTAAGATGAGGAAGACTTGAATATGCTTGTATGTTTAAGGAATCTGTGTAGAAGACCAAGCTAAAGATTCAAGTCAGAAGGTTGAATATGGAGGAAGGAAAACTATAGAATTAGCAATGTGGCAAAAAACAAAACAAAAAACAAACAAAAAAAAAACACCCACAAACAAACAAAAAACTAAGAGTTCTAACCACCATAAAAATCCAAAGCAAAAGCAGATGGCATCAGGGCATGCTGCTTCTGACAATTTGAACTCCATGTTGAGGACATTATAGCCATGAAAGCATTCAGCCAGAGGCTGTGTTGCTGCCTTTAAGCACCAGGCAACATATGAGATATTAAAAGTAGAAGAGAAATCCAACAGAGAAACTAGAATAATACAGCACATCATTTAGACAGGTCTTCTGAAAATTAGAGTAGAGAAATGGGACTCACCCCATGATACACAAACAAGATGCCCTATGAATATAGCAGGACACATTCCTATGTAGTGTGTAGGGTTGCAATAGGCTCAGTGTGAAGGTCAATATGCTTTACTAATAGGCCTTCAGATTTTTCTCTCAAAGTTCACACTTCTACTCACATCTTTATGATGATCTCATTGATACTTGCTGATCTGAGGATAATGGCCTTCAATTAGAATTAAAGGTCATATGAGAAGCCTTCTTCCCTGGTCATGTGGTAGGCAGAGCCCATCCCTTGGACGCCTGAGAAAGTGTGCCCCTCATTAAGAGGATTTGGTGGCAGGAAGCCTGTGGACACTATCTTGTGGTGCAGGATGCCACTGCAGAAAGTGCAGTTCCCTTGATCTCTGGAGTCATCCGCCAGGTTGTCCATTATGAATGGACAACTTTCTATAGTCTATGCCTAGTTCATACAATTTTCTCTTTGGATATTGTTTCAACTTCTTTTGGGCATGCGGGACTTTTTGAAAATTGTGACCTTGATTTAAAAAAATCAATATACAGGTAATGTATCATAGAATTGTATACTTGAAAGCTATGTAATGTTATTAACCAATGTAACCCCAATAAATTGAATAAAAAATATATAGAATTTACAATAAAAAGTAACTCTACTGACACCATGTCAACAAAAAAATAAAAAACAAATGGACTCTTTTGGGGTCTGTCAGTCATCCATAAAGAGATAAAGTAATTGCATACCTTTATTGAGCACAATCAATGCCTGTCAGGCCATGTTTATCGCTTTTCTTGGATTATCTAGTTTCGTGCTCAAACAGCCCCATGAAGTATGGATCATTGTCATCTTCATTTTATAGGTGAAAAGACTAAGGCTTAGACACATTAAGTAATTCACACATTGCAATTCGTTGGCTATTATAGAACCAGCAGTTTGATGTTGGTGCCCACACCCTCAACAGGACACTAACTTCTTATTATGACCTTTAGAAGTCTTACCTCTTTGGCATGAAACAGAAAGCAGACCTACTCTCTGTTTATGTTTGACGAGAGAGATGTTTATTTTCACTCTTGAACTACTAGTGAGAGTCACTCCACGTAAATCTCCAAACAGCTAATTTGAAAAGAAGTGTTCTTTGTGTGGATATATTTCTAATTTTAGCATCACCTGTTTATTAGTGAATTGTATAAGAGCTTTGATAGTCTGGTTTAAGCTTTTGGAATGATCTTACAGGAAAGGATATTAACACTTGTGATCTGAGTAAGAATAACACTTGGCTGTGAATAATCATTTTGTTCTTGATATCAGAGGAATTTGGGGTTTCTGGTATATATATATAATCACTACTCAAACCCCAGTGAATTGTTAAAAAGCAAATGGTTGAGCCTGGTCAGTTTTCTCAGTCGTTAGAGCATTGGCCTGTGGATTGAAGGGTCGAAGATTCATTTCCTGGTCAAGGGCTCATACCTCAGTTGCAGGTTTGATTCCCCAGCCCCTATAGGGCCACATGTGGGAGGCAACCAGTAGATGTGTCTCTCTCACATTCTCTCTCTCTCTCTCTCTCTGACTCTCTCTCTCTCTCTCATTCCCTTCCTCTCCCTCCCCCCTCCCTTCCACTCTCTAAAGATCATAGGGGGGTGGGGAGTGATATCTTTGGGTGAGAATTTTAAAATAATAACAATAAAAATTGTAAAATAAAGTGCTTGAAAATTAACTGGTCAAATTAATAATTTGTTTGAAAGTATGAATGGCTGGAAAAGAGCAACCTTTCCAATCAACAGTGTCAGTGCAATAACATTAGCGTCCCAACAAAGTAGACAAGTGACAAGTGACTTTTATGCACTTTTATACATCAGGATGGGGGAAAGAAATAAGGTGGTAATTCTGATTTTGCAGAAATTTATAGCACGTTGTTTTGTCTTAAAAGTTATGTTTTTGATAAATTTATTTCAGTAGATTATGTTTTGCTTTAATTCTTTAATTTTTATCTCTAGCTCTAAGTGATTTATGCAGAAGGGTCTGGGCCCCAGATGACTGTTTTCTAATAGTAGTTGATGTGTTGTAATGCCTGTGCACCCCAGGTTGGCTTTTATATTTTACTGTATTTTAAGCAGTTTTACTTCAACTGCTTACTTTTATTTTTTATTTAGTACTTCTTTTAAACAAGTGATATCTGTTATACCTTATCTATGTTTCCATCATTTTTCAGTTCTTAAAATCTTACTAATATATTTAAGCAGCCTCTTCATGAAGAAAATACAAAATAGGTATAAAGGAATGACTTGTTAATATTTCTGCCAAGTGATTAATGTAAATATATGAGAAACACTGTTTTGCTAATAATTTGGGAATTATTGCACCCATGGCCACCTTTATAGAAACATACAATTAACAGTTATTCCTTAGTTTGACTATTTAATGTTGGCAAAAGCAGAGTGAGCATAAATAGCTACAAATCTTCAAAAATCAATGACTGAAGAGCATTTTTAATGAATTAATCTTTCCCATCAATTTTTAAAGCTACATTTTTTTGTCCTTAGATTCCTGAAACTCCATTCTTTACCAAGATCAATAGGTCCAGTGACTGTGATTCAAACTAGCCATGGACCCTAGAGGAAAGCTGTGGTTTGGTCACACAGTGAAGATGAGGAGGAGGCTGGGGATGATATAAGGATAATGACACTAGTAATTGTGAGTTACTATATGCTAGCAGCTATATGTCATTTCTCACAGTCCTCACACAATGGTGTTTCAAGTTCTGTCTCCCATTTTACAGGCAAGGAAACCTATCCAGGTTACCTAAACTCATTTACGTATGAAGTTAGAGGTGGTGACTCCCGGAAGGCCCTCCAATGTGATGTTCCGTTCCTCCCCATACTTCAGAGTCATGGGTGATGGGTTCCCACCAATCCTCAGGCAATCAAGGTTCAAAGCTGGTGGGCAGCATTATAACAGTCTACCCCCCTTCTATATATATATTAGTATTATCATCATTTTCTCTCTGCTTCTTCATAATTCTGTGGAATGAACTTAAGCCACACCCCATTAAATCTTGTTTTTAAAAATTTTATTTTTAAAGTATATTATGATACACCCTGACGTGAGACTAGGAGACACTGTCACTCCATTTGAACAGTTTAGAGAAAGTCCAATAGCAGATAGATTTGATGCTATTTCACTTTGTAGGTGGAAAGAGAACTTTTTCATTACTCAGTGATGAATCCAATGATAAAAACCTCAATGGAGCCAGATCTATATTTTATTAACATTTTTATTGCTACGTGCTCCCAATACAACAAACAGCATCAGTAGTGTACACTTTGATAAAAAAAAAAAAAGAATGTTTAGCTTAGTAGAAAAGGAAGCTCGAAGATCAGAAGTATAACAAATGTGTACATCTTTATGGGAGGTGTATGTGTGTGACCATCTTTAAACTCTCCTATGGACCAGATGTATACACATGCAAGCAAACTAGAGAGAATTCATTTTGGGGGGTGGGGAATGACCTTTACTTGATGCTCGGGATTATTTTATGATCTGGAATTCACCTAACTCATTTGACTTTCAAAAGTCTTGCACAAAGTAGCAGCGATTCCTTGGAGGTATAGAGTCAATAGGTGAAGCTGTTAGTTTATCATGGTTCAAATGCAAAAGTCCTTGCACATCCTGTGCTTTGAAGGTTAACATGTCTTCATGTTAGCATGCATAATACATTTAAACAGTTCAGAAACTGACCTCGAAACCATTATGGTGACATGCATATTTCTTTATTCTTTGAAGTATAATTCATGAAGTGCATATCTCTTTCACATACTTTTTTAAAAAATGTTTCTAATTCACTATTTCAAAAAAAGCTAACTAAGTCCATATATTTTGTTTCATTGAAGGGGAACAAATCAAATTCATTTCAACTACTTTAAAGATGCAAATGGTTGCATCACATCAAATTTGTTCAGCTTTAGCTCTTTGATTTGGCTGTTGTTGTTTGCTTAAGTTTCTCCTGTAGGCACAGCACAAAGCATGCATCTCTAATTATGTCTCTCTAGTTTGCCAAAATATGTCATTGATATTAGCGTAAATATTTAGTACATAAAAATACTATCAAGGGAAAAATCAACTTTTAATAAATATCTTCAGTTCTGAATTCTATATACAAGTACTTTACATCTACTCCCTGGAGAGAGCATTTCTGGCTTCACTGTGAGTAAGGTGACCACTGGCATAAATTACTAGCACATTATTGCAGTCAGATGCATTGTGGTTGTGAACATTTGGGTGTGTGAACCATGCAGAAAATAAATATTGCAACCATTGACAAATGCTTTTTAGAACCTGCTTCCAAAGCCCTACTATACTTGAGTATAAATTCTAGTTCAGCTACCAACATACAAATTATCTCAATACATATTCCTTTGTTATTATTACAGTACATTGAGTATGCTTTTTCTTGGATGTGTCAACAATGGGAAAATAAAAAAAAACACAACTTAAAAACATAGGACACTTCAGTGGTGCCTATTGAGGTCCTGGTAAGAAGTTTCCATTTTTTTCTTGCACAGGTTCATTGACTGGTCTCTGTTCCCTGTGACCACAGTCCATTCCTTTTTATTAAAGGATGAAAAGTAATAGGTAAGCTGAAATCTGTATATCTGCAGCTTACCTGTTTTTTTTTTCTGTAACTTAAGCATCACACCGTTGATTAAATAAAACCCTTGGTATTGTCAGTAGCTGCAATTCTAACTTCTTCTTTGTAACATTCTGCTTTGAATATCAGCCCAAAAAATGTCATATAGGCAATACTCAATGACAAGCACCTAGAACATCCAGAAATGTAATATAGTAAACAATCATTTGAGAACACATCTCTTAAAATAATACTGCTTTCTGCAATATACAGTATTTACACAACAGCTGCAAATTTGCTCATACAATATTTCTAATATAGATAAATAGAAATACAAGTCTACAAATTCTTTGCTCCATTTCCAAAATATTTTGTTAAGGTGTAAACCGTTGGCACCTCCTTTTTACTATAACTTTTTTAAAACAAAAAAAATCAGCTGATATGCACAAATGGCTCCAGTCCCTTTTCTGCTGTAGAGAGTGACCAATACACTTAGCCACTTTCCTTCTGTTAATATTCTTTGGTGCCTTCTTCCAATGAATTCTGGTAATGAGTCAACGCAGAACAAAAAAAGGAGGAAAGCAACAAGAAAGTGAACCAGCACTTTGCTCTTCCATTTACAGGTAAAGTGAGTTGACAATGTATGGAGATGACCACTTTCAACAAGCTGTATGCACCACTGGGAGAGGGGGCTTGGCCAGGCTTTCCTCTGATTTCTAGCCTTTTAGGTTCACCTTTTCATCTTTCCAAGGTGGGCGATCGTAGCGGATGTCTGTTGTCATTAATCTTTTCCTCTTTCTTTGAGGTTCTTGCCTGAGAAGAAGCACCTGTTGAATCATGGACTGCAAGGAAGGGGGCAGCAGCTGTTTGTGAGGATGAAGTGAGGTGTCCACTCCTGGTGGCAGGGGAGACCTGCCCCACAGTCTTACTTCCTGCTCGCTGAGCTCTCCTCTGGGGTAAGTTAGCACCATCGGGTTTACTGTTTGGCCTGAGAGTAGCATATGCATTTGGACCTCTGGCTGAAGAGATCCTACTCAAAGATTTCTTCCTCTCAGCAGGAGTCTCTGAATAGTAAGGAACCAAAGACGTAGGCATCACTAGGGATCCAGGGAGGTCACTGGGGTTAAAGATAACTTCATCACGAGTTTCAGCAGCTTCAGGAAGGAAGGGCGGTGGCAGGGTGCTGCTGCGTTTGCTGCAGGACTCACAGCACAACTTGTTATAACCTGGGATGGAGCAGTACCGCGCCAGCACCTCCATTTGACAGAATATGGATTTATCTCCCAAACATGGCTCATCTGCAAAAAGTACAAATTTTTATGAATTTACAAAAGATTTAAGTAAAACCAGACATTGATGGGAGTTGTTCAAAGGAACCTTTACATTACAGATATCAGCATGAGGATGAATTCAATGCAGTAAGTAGTTCTTTATGTGCAAAGCATTTGGGTTTTCCTCCATTTTAACATCTCCATCAGGAGTCTTCAGAGCAAGGGTATTTTTTTGTTCTCACTAGGAACATATATCTGATTTTCTAATGAGAAAATAGGATTACTTTTATCACATATATTTTTAGGATATAAAGAAGCATCCAATTTATTTTATTTTATAATATAGAGTAGCCTCTATATTAAATTTAAAATAAAAATATATACTCAAGACCTGTTAAAACAAATTAAATCTTAAAAATATATTACCAAAGAAAAAACTGAGATAATGTTTTAATTAGATGTATTATTGGCTAATACTATATTGTTAAGTAAGGAACCTGCCATATAACTTTATTTATTATGTATTAGAAATGATAAATTACCTACTAGAGTTACAGAACCATGTCCACGTCCCAAACTGTGGAATGACTTATATTTGCCTGACATTTACAAATCTACCATATAGTATGATGTTTGAGTATTTTCTATTAGCTAAAGTAATCTTCTAATTACGTTGTGAATGCCTGAGAATCACCTTAATGAGGTTTCACCTCAAATATCAATTCCTCATCATATGTAAATGACTTTTTCTATGCCTATTATCTTAAAACTAGAGGCCCGGTGTATGAAAATTCATGCACTGGAGGGGGGGTCACTCAGCCTGGCCTGCCCCCTCTCACAGTCCTGGAGCCCTCGGGGTGGGAGGCGACTTGGCAATCAGGGGAAGGCAAAGCCCCATCACACCTCTGCTGCTGTCACTGCCGGCAGTGCAAGCCTCAGCTGGCCCTGGTTACCTGAGCCTCAGGCAGCTCTAGGCAGCTGGGCAGCCGCCATCCGAAGCTTGCCTGCGCCTCGGGCTGGCCCTAGGTGGCTGGGGGGATGAGGGGACTGGGGGTCTCCAGAGGCAGGCACACGGAGCGGTCACATGCCTGCCACCCTGGCAGGGCTAAGGGGACTGGGCCCCACCATCTTGTGGCTGTGGGTGCCTCCATCTTTAAGGGCAGGCAATTAGCATATTCCCTCCTTATTGGCTGTGAGCGCTGCCATCTTTGAGGGTAGGATAGTCAATTAGCATATTCCCTCCTTATTGGCTGTGGGTGACACCATCTTTGCAACAGTGTGAGGGTAAATTAGCATATCTCCTCTTTATTAGATAGGATTAGAGGCCCAGTGCACAAATTTGTGCACTAGTGGGGTCCCTCGACCTTGCCTGTGGGATCAGGCCAAAACCAGCTCTCCGACATCCCCCGAGGGGTCCCAGATTGCGAGAGGATGCAGGCCAGGCTGAGGGACCCCACCGGTGCATGATCAGGGAGGGACGCGGAAGGTTGAACAGCCAGGCAGGAACCGTGGAAGGGCTCCAGGGCATGTCCGGTCTGTCTTGCTCAGTCCCAATCTGCTGGATCCCAGCAGCAAGATAACTTACTGGTTGGAGCATCTGTCCCTGGTGGTCAGTGTATGTCATAGCAAGCGGTTGAGCAGCCTTAGTATATCATTAGCATATTATGCTTTGATTGGTTGAATGGATGACCAGACACTTAGCATATTAGGCTTTAATTATATAGGATAAGGAAGATAATTTCTTCTTCCTGTGTAATTAAGCCTCTAGGTCCTAGGATAATGGACCTTATCTGACCCTGTACTCTCTCTTCCTATTGACTCCTGACCTCCATCACCCTCATTCTGGCTCCAAGTCTTTGAAACCTTCTAAATTATGTGGCCAAGCTCAAAGCACTCTATTCTCTTTGAGTAAAAGAAGGAGACCACATAAGGGTCTGCTGTGTCTAAGTGTGAGCAGCTTGGCATTGCAGGGATAGGTACACAGCCTGGGTCTAATTATGGCCAGAATATGCTTTTATATGGAAGAGGGAAAAGGCAGAGATATTCTGGGGGAAAATAAGAGCAAAGGAATATATTAATTTCATGGATAATTTGCCTTGGGATAGATGGGAAGGGCTTAATGGCAGCCATAAATAGTGCAATCAAAAATGGGGCTTAGAAAAGGATTCATATGACAAAATCATTAAAATTAAGAAAGTTTTTTTAGCCTTCTCACTCCATACCCAGATCATTCTAAGGAGTTCAGAAAAAAACGTTTACACAGGGTCTCAAAAGGCCATTTGATTCTAATTGCAGCTTGAGACTCTGAAGGGAAGTGTTACTTACTCCATTGATATATGGTAGAAACAGGTGGCCTTTTACAATTCTACATTTCAGAGCAAGAGAGGAAATAAAAGGATGTGGAATCACTAACATAACATAGTGATGTCCTCCCATCAGCACCTCGGTTTTATAATAAAAACATTTTCTTTTAGCTAAAAAGGAAGAGAATCAAGTATATTCTTGCTGATAATTAGGCCTATTTATAAAAATATATAGCTCTATTAACATCAGCAAAGCTTACTCACAAAGTGTTTAGCCTCCTGGAGGTAATGCCTACATAAAAAATAAAATATTAGGGCAACTAAACTTTATAGCTTCTGAGTAAAGTGTCTTCTCTGGATCTGATGTTGTGTTTTGAACTTTCAAATATACTTTCCAGAGAAAAATGATTGAATTCAAGTTCTTTGTCTCCCCCTCATGGTCATTCTTATTCATACCACTACACATTTCAAATAAAAATGTATAATGAAATAATTTATAAGGTTTAAAAGACTTGAAGCCTGAAATTTCTTTAAAAAAAAAAATAAGACATTTGATAAAATAGTGCTTTGCAGATTTTCTTGAAAAAATAAACCATTTAGCACACGTCAATATTCAAGCAATATATGTTGTTGCAGGCCATTAGAAAGGCAACTTCTTTAGTCCCAAACCTCACTAGTAGGTCTGAGCAGCGTCCACAGTTGTATTAGGCACAGACTTAGTAGAATTGTGTTTAAGAGTAAGTTTGTGATGGAGGGAGGGGAAGGAGAGGACAGAAGGGAGAGAATGTATGAGACTGGGAAGAGCACAGGCACGTGTGGTAGAGAAAGGGTCGGGGGAGAGCGATAAAGGAGAGTATGGAAGACCTTAGAATGCGATGGGAGGTGGAGAGAGAGGCTGAGAAGAGAAGGTGTGTGCAGGGAGAAGGGAAGCAGCAGAACAGGCAGAGAGGACGGAGACAGCACAGAAAAGGAGACAGAGTGACAGAAACTAAAGCCGTCCCATATATATTTTATCTGTTTCGCAGCACTGTCTATTTTTAAATTACACTGACTCTGCTTTTGTAATCCAGCAAGAGAGCAGATCAGGCAGATTTCTGCATGTGTAAGGTGTCTATTCAGAACTCACCCTCAGGGAGTGCATGAAGGTAGACGGACAGATATTGGAAATAGATTTTTAAATAGCATTTACCACCCACATGTCTATACTGAATAACTTTAGTAAAACACTTCAAAACCTTCCACAATATTATGCTTTTACAATGATAGGTTATAAAGAAAGTCACAGAAGACAATAAGCAGCTCTTCTAGAAACACATTGACAGATGCTACATGTACGGGACACAGTCCTGACCCCAGTGGTTAGGACAATTCCCTGGGTGGAATTCTTTTTAGGCTAATTTTTTAAGATTAATTACCTTTGGTTATTTTCTGATAAGCAAATAGAAATTCCAGAGCTTGTCCTGAAAGGAAATTCTGCTTTTTGGTGCTTAAAAACCATTGTCAGAGCAGTGAAATCAGTTAGTGTCACACCTACCATTACAGGGAGGCAGCTGACAGGCTCTGGCAGCCTCGGGCTTGTCCCCGTCGCAGTGGTCACTGGCCCTGCAGAGCACCTGCCTCACCTCCGTCCCTTCACCGCAGGTCACAGAGCACTACAGAGACAAAGGCTGCCATTATAGACGGTTATTGCACCAAGACCATCTTTCTTCCTGTCCCCGCGCTCTCACACATACACACACGCACACCCTGGAGTTTCTTCTCTATGGAGGTGGTGCTACACAGTGGTATGGAGACAGATAATCCTAGGTTTATACTCTGGGGCTCCATCACTGACCAGCCTGGGTACGTGGCTTTTTCTCTGAAAGCTAGGATACTAATAATTGCCTCATAGGATTGTTGTGGAACTAAATGAAGGCAAAGGAGACAAGGTATATAAAGATTATGCCTGGCATGTAATAAGCATTTGCTAAGAGAGAGCTATTAGCATTATAGTGTTAATATCCGTGTAGGTCTTATTTTAAAAAAATATATTTTTATTGATTTTAGAGAGGAAGGGAGAGAGAGAGAGAGAGAGAGAGAGAGATAGAAACATCAATGATGAGAGAGAATCAGTGATCAGCTGCCTCCTGCAAGTCCCCCACTGGGGATCAAGTCCACACCGGAATCGAACCTGGGACCTTTCAGTTTGCAGGCCGACGCTCTATCCACTGAGCAAAACCAGCTAGGGCTCGTGTAGTTCTTAAAACAGTAGTGGTGCCTGTTTTCAGGGAGCTTCCCATTTTCTCACCTTCCTTACAGATGGTAGGACTTCCTGACATGTTACCTTGGTTAATTCAACCTCTTTGAAACCACCATTGCTCTATTCCCATAAATTCATTTCTAAAACTATGCTCAGAAACATCTATCTATTATTCTAGACAGGAGCTACAGAAAAGGGGTCCTCATTCCAGGACTCCGAGGGGCAAAGAACATGAGTTATCTTCATGGTCTGTCCGGGTGACCCTCACTTGCCTGTCCTTCCTTCCTGGGCCTGCTCTCCACTTCCTCCTTCATTTTCTACCTGCTTTTTGATGCCATTCCCTTCTATAAGTTCTTTTCCTATGACTCCTCATGATGATCCTTTACAAATATCAAAGACATTAATTCAGGCACCCCAACATTGAGTCAGCCAGTCACCAAACCAACATCATTTTCATAGGCACTGGCTGGGTACCGGAAGCAGGGCACACGGTTCTTGAGAAGTGGGTGGATTAGTAGTGAGCACAGACTCAAGGACAGGAGTTACAGTAGTCCGCCATGAACAACATGCCTTCGGGTGCATAGGAAGGGCTTTGGGAAAAGCACCCCTAAGGTGCCATGGAGATGAGTGTTGGTAGATGAGAGGGAGATGGGCAGATAGGACGAGGGGGAAGGGCCGACCTACAAAAGGTAGGATGCTCCACCCAGAACAGTCTTTTTGGAACAGTGGGAATTTTACTCAAACTGAGTCAAAGAGTTGGAATAAAGAAAAAATAAGAAGAGTCAGTGTAGAACTTCTTGTGGTGATCATTTTGCAATATATACAGATATTGAATCCTTATATTGTACACCTGAAACTAATATAATGTTGTGTTAATTACACCTCAATTTAAAAAAAAGGTTAGTGTGATGCCAAATGGGGCAGGGACCTGCATTTGGTGTCAGGGGTTTGGAATTAACCTGCAGGGATTGGGAAGTCAACAAATATATTAAACAGAAGATCAGTCACCTTTAGACTCCTCTATGTCACAAAACACCCAGACATGGTTTGCCTCGACCAACTAAACTTAAATGCAAACACTGCTTTAAAATATTAAATTTTCAAACACCTCCAGGTGCTTAATGATTTTAAAATATTTAAGTTTCTCAATTCACACAAGGCCTGCCTGATACTGAAGCCAGATGAAAATAGGCTTCCTATCTTATGCACATACACGTGCATGCAGAACTCACACACTCACCTCACTCCAGGGCCCCGTTTTCCACTGGGCTGGGCAGGGCACTCTGTTACAAGGCCGGCGGCTCTCGGGGCGGTCACCCACACAGTACTTGCTGTGCACAGAGCGGTTGGTGCCATCATGGAGGGGCTGGAGGCAGCGCACGGTGCGAAGCTGGTAGCCGGAACTCCCACAGGTTTTGGTGCAATGCTCCCACTCTTCCGCTATCCAGCTGTGGATGTGGGGGTGACGTGAACATGGTCACTGGGGTGTAGAATGTGCACCTTCCTGCTCTCCGAGTGACGTGCAACCCAGTGGGGCCCACGGTAGTACAGGAAGCACTTTCAGAGAGAGGGGTGCATTGAACAATTAAGAAAAGTCTTAGAGCCGAAACCGGTTTGGCTCAGTGGATAGAGCGTCGGCCTGCGGACTGGAAGGTCCCAGGTAAGATTCCGGTCAAGGGCATGTGCCTGGGTTGCGGGCACATCCCTAGTAGGAGATGTGCAGGAGGCAGCTGATCGATGTTTCTAACTCTCTATCTCTCTCCCTTCCTCTCTGTAAAAAATCAATAAAATATATTTAAAAAAAAAAAGTCTTAGAACTTTCTAACAATGTTAGGCCCGACACTTCTATTTTTGAATGGCTTAGTATTTTTCTGCCTCCCAATGATTCTGAAACTTTGTCCGTTCCTAAAGCATGACCAACAGAAGGTTTCTGAAACTTATCTTGAGGATACCTGGTTAGGTTTAGATACGATGGCAGTTTACAAAATAATACCAACTCACTCTCAGCCACACTGCCTAATGGTGTTAAAGATCTGAAAGGGAATTATAAAAACAGGAATCCACCCTATGCTTGCTAACACAAATTTATTTGGCTGCTGCTGCTTTTTCCATGAAACCATGAATTTATTTATTTTTCATTTTTGGAGATGACTTTTATTTCTACAGTCATTGCCATGAAGATTGCCTGACATATCTATTCTGTTTAGAAAATTCAGTTCTTCATGTTGGTCCTTAATGGGTCTGACAAGAATGTAAAGGCAGTGGCCATCCAGGGCTTGAATGCACCTGAAAGAAATAGTTCCAAAATCTTTTCAAAAAGATTTCCCATGGGACATTTCCAAATTCTAGTGTCAATGTCAATGCCCACAGTACCCTCCAAATCAGCTGTGTGTGCAATTTTACAGACAGTTCCCCATTACATGTGGTTACCAGGTTCCCCAGGGCTGTGACTGTCAATTCCATCTGCTTCATCAATCTGTCAGAATGTAATTGAGGCATACTATTTAGCCTTTCTAAAGTTACTTTTCCTCTGCAATTTTTTTTTCTTTCCATATATACGGGGCTCCAAAATACAACCACGCTAAAACCTTTCAGTCTTTGGTATTAGCAGTTTAAGATAGCTGTAGCTCGTCAAGTAGGCAGTACAATGTATTCTGGCAACCCATTTTGAAGGCCTCAGTAGTGACTCTCATCTGAAGACAGGAATTACTTGAGAAACATACACTTCATATCACAGACAATTATGGTTACCTTATTCCATCTTGAAACTCCTAGAATGACAGCGAATGAGAAAAATAGCACAAAGGCCAAAAGAAAAAAAAATTGAAAAGAAGCCGCCACAAGATAATTTTAGAACCTAGGGAGTAGTTAGTAGACATAAGAAGAATGAGGTTTAAGTCAGCAGTAGGAGCTAATAAACGGATGATGCAGAATTTCAGAAACCGAGAGCTTACAGCCTCAGGTGAAAGTGCGGGTGATGGCAGGGCTGAAAGCCGGGACTGATGGAAAGTCTACTGGGAGGCAGGTAGGGCTCCTAATTTTTGACTTTGCTGGGTGACTGCTCCTCCTCTAACCCAGCAGAAGATTTTTTTTTTGTCTTCTGCAGAAGGTAAATCAGAATTTTAACTCGTGGACAACAGATACAATCAATGGACAACAGAGAAAGAAACCATAGTGAATACCTGGGGTTATGTAAAAACCCACATATGGAATGGTGAGATGACCCTAGCTGCCTACACGTATTTAATTTTTACCAAATACAAAAATATATTTTTGAGAAGAAGGAATATGGTAGAGAGCAGGGAACCACAGCTTCACATAATTCCTGGGAATTGATTTGACTATTTAAACCAGATACATGTATTAGCTTTGACCAAAATTGAAAAGAGCTAAAGACATTTAAATCCATTCTATTTTGTCCTCAGGGTATGACAGTTAAAATAAATACTTACAGTGGATGTGTACACTCTTGAATATTGCACATTCTTCTAATAGGTTTCGGCTTTTTGTTGACTTCACAGAAGCTGCGATGAACCATTTTATTGTCACTTTTCCTACGGCATCCGTATTTAGTGTACTGGAAACCTGTGAAAGGAGATACATTTCTTTGTATTTAATCACTTATCCATTCAACAAATATTTACTGAATGCATACAATAAACCAGCCACTTTTCTGGTTGCTGAAGGTCCAGAAGTAAATTAAATAAACAAAACTTCTTTTCAGAGCCTACATTTAACAAATATTACAAATTATTAAATAGTAACTGCACATTTGCTAATAAACTGAACCCTGAATATAGAGACTCTATTATTACAGACAAGTTTGAAAACCACTGTGACAAAACCCTGTGACCTAGGCTTTTACAGAGTTATGTACATAATGCACTGTAGGGGGCACCAAAGCAACGCAGAGGGGAAAGTCTCTAACTTCACTGGAAAAGGGGAGGGAACTCTTCTTACATGATCAGCACTTCTTTGAGTAGAATCTTCAAGTTCAAATAGTATTGCATAAAGGGGATAAAGCAGAATATTCCTCCAAGCCAAGGAAATAACCTATAGAACACGGCAGGTCTCTTTGAATGACTGAAGTTTCACATGTGAAGGGAGTGGGAGATAGGAAAGGCTCCATGTAAAAGCCTTGACTGGCAGACAAATGTTTGGAGTTTATTTTTAAGGTCACAGGGAGTTATTAAAGGTCTCTTCAACCATCAACTTTCACATTTGTAAATAATGATTTCTTATTTTGAAAATTTAAACCTAAAGGAAGTTGTAAGGAAAGCACAATAAACATTTCTATACCTTGCATCTAGATTAACCTTGTGTTACCATGTCACTGTATTTGAGATAGATACATATATTTACTTACATATAATTACTATATAACACATATGTAAAATTTTGCTGAACCATTTGGGAGTAAGAACAGTTTCTTACATAGCCACACTATAATTCTTAAAATCAGGATATTTAATGTAGACATATTATTATAAATCTAGAGGCCCGGTGAATGAATTCGTGCATGGATGGGGTCCCTTGGCCTGGCAGGTGATTGTGGCTGATTGGGGCCATCTGGCCCAGTCCCAATGGGGGCCAACTGGGGCCGGCCAGCTAGGGGAAAAGACTGTAGGAGGTTGGCTGGCTGCAAAAGGTTGGCTGTGGGAACACACTGACCACCAGGGGGCAGCTCCTGCATTAAGCATCTGCCCACTGGTGGTCAGTGCATGTCATAGTGACCGGTCGTAACAGTCGCCTAGATTTATATATATATAGACTAGAGTTTGGTACATGAAATTTGTGCATGGGGGGCAGTTCCCTCAGCCCGGCCTGCACCCTCTCTAATCCGGGACATCCCTCTCGCAATCTGGGACTGCTGGCTCCTAACCACTTGCCTGCATGCCTGCCTGATTGCCCCCTAACTGCTCCTTGCCTGCCTGATCGCCCCCTAACTGCTCTTGGCCAGGCTGATTGCTCCCTAACTGCTCCCCCCTGCTGGTCTGATCACCCCCTAACTGCTCCTCCCTGCCAGCATTGATCACCCCCTAACTTCCCTCCCCTGCTGGCCTGATTGCCCCTAACCACCTCTGTCTTGGCCCCTGCCCACTGTGGCTTTGTCTGGAAGGATTTCTGGAAGATGTCCAGTCTAATTAGCATATTACCCTTTTATTAGTATAGACTAGAGGCACAGTGCATGAATTCGTGCACAGGTGGGGTCCAGCTGGTTCAGCCCCAATTGGGGTGAATCGGGGCTGGGCCTGTCAGGAGGAGGAGATGGCAGGAGGTTGGCCAGCCAGCTCACCCTGATGGGGGCCCAATCAGGGCCAGGCCGACTGGGGGGAGAGGTCATGGGTAATTGGCTGGTGGGTCCTGCCCTCGATTGGGGTGGAAGGGCTGATCAGGGGTCAGCAGCTGGGGGAAGGGCTGTGGGAGGTTGGCCTGCCAGCCCCACTTCCAATTGGTGTGTCAGAGGCCAATTTGGGATGGAGCTGGCTGGGGGGAGGGGCCATAGGCCGATTGGGGGTGGGGCTGGTCATGGGGAGGGGCTGTGGGTGGTGGGCTGGCTGGCCCCAGCCCCAAATGGGGTGGGGGGACTGACTGGGGGCAGGGCCAGCCAGGGGGAGGGGCCGCAGTCCAATTGGGGTGGTGGGGGCCCATCAGGCATGGGGCTGCTGGGGGGAGGGGCCATGGACGGTTGCCTGGCCAGCCCTGCCCCTAATCAAGGTGGGGGGGAGCTGATCTGGGGTGGGGCCGGGTGTGGGAGGGGCTGCGGGCTGATGAGGGTGGTGGGGGCCCATTGGGGGTGGGGCTGGCCAGGGGGAGGGGCTGCAGGAGGTTGGCCAGCTGGCACCACCCCCTGATTAGGCTAGTTTGCTGGCAGCAGTGGGTGTCATAGTGACTGGTTGTTCTGGTTGTTACAGAGTTCCGGACGATGGCTTTTTATATATATAGAATATATTGTCCATACCCTAAAATTTTCAATTGTTCCTATATGTTCTGTGCTGCAATGTTTTTCCAGTCAAGGACATTCAGTTGTCATGGAATTAATCAGGAACAGTTTTTGAGACTCTTTATCTTTAATATATTTGAGGTGTACACGCCAACTGTTTTGTAAAATGTCCCACAATTTGGATTTATTTAATAGTCTCCTAATGGTCAGATTCAGGTTATTCACTTTTGGCAAGAATACTACATAAGTTATATTTTATTTCAGGGCAACACATTAGGAGACTAAAGGATTTGAAACAAGGAAATAATATAACTCTACACATTAATTCATTAATTCATTCACTCATTCATTCAAGAAAGAATACCCTGCAAATAAAGAAAGAAAAGAAAATCAAAAGTTAATCAACTAAGAGACTTTTGCAACAATCTTCCCTTCCAAAATTGTGAAGGAAGCCCAGTGAGGAAGGAATAGATGTGGTAGATGTTAAAAAGGTGTATATGACAAATCCTGTGACCAAGTCAGTGGGGAGGGTGCAAAAGGAGGGAGGATCCAAATTAAACAAACTTTATATAATAAATAAAATGCTGTTTTACATAAGCAACTAAAACACTTTAGGCCTACTCCCTCGGCCCCCCAAAAAACACTTTAGAAATGCATTCTTGAATTTAAAATGATAAAATAAATGGTTTAATAATCTTTTGTTTTCAATTAGTCAGTGTCATTATTGTGAGAGGTCCTGGCCTTCTCCTGCCTGTTGGGAGAATTTTCTTGGCCAGCCCGATTCTGGAGCACTGCTGAGAACAAGAGGAATGGAAAATGGGGGAATCGGAGAACCCATGAGAACAGCTTAATGGGTTTACGTTATGGAGGGCAGAGAGGCAGCATAATGTAGTAAGAGCATGTACTCAGAAGCCAGACCTCCTGGGTTCGACATTATGGATTACTTATCTTCCCTGTGCTTTGGTTTCTCCATTAATACAACAGACATGGTGATAGAAGGGACTTCACAGAGGCCTGCAAGTATTCAGGCATTAATATGTAAAGCATTTAAAGCTGTACCTGGTACATAGTACAACTAATAGCTCTTTAAATAATAACACTGATAGAAAAGAAATGCATAGGTAGGGAAAGTAAAAGTGCAGAAGGTGAGCACCAGAGGACACTGAATTTGGGAGAGATTGGCAAGAATAAAGTGATTATTGAAATCACACGAGACTGAAAGAACTCGAGGGAAAGTGAAAGAGGATTTGAAGAAGGTCTACATTTATGAATGGATTCCTACCCTTTGTAGATTCTGCAATTTAGGTAAAAATGCCTTGTATTTATCTTTTAGCTCTGTGTGGTATTCTCAGATGATGGCCTCCATTAGAGATAATCCTTAAGGCAGAAGCAAGCAGACTGGCTTAGTATGAACTGCTTAGTAAAGTTATAAATGTGTCAACTGTTACCTCCACCACAGGGTTTGGAACACTGAGACCAGCTCTTCAAAGCCCACTCAAAAGTGTCTAATTCTTCCTGGATGACATTGTTGTTGTTGATTGTAGGTGCGGAGTCTTCATGGATGATGTACTTATATGTAAGGCTAGAGCGGGTATCATTCTCCTGAGGTATAATCTAACGCACACAGGAAACAGACATATGTAAATCACCTGAGAGTTGTAAATTAGGAATGAAAAATTATAAATATTTCAGAATATTGCTCTTATTGAAACTGGAAGACTTTCAAGTTGTTTCTAAAAACATGTTTTTATTTTAATCAACTAAGGTACAAATGTGCCCTGTTTAAGAAAAAAACACACACACACAAACCTTAAATATATAAAACTTTGACCATAAAAAATATAAAAATACAAACACTGAGGAGTAAAAGTTTGTATTATAAAAATAATAATTTTATAAGATTCACTGTAAATTTCATAAATTATATATCTCCTTAGTGCATTTAAAAATTATTTTTAAAGTGTTTTGTTATGATGAGCAAAATAATAAAGTTCCCTTCAGAAAATATAGATTATAGAAAAATACAGGAGAAAAAATTATCCATAATTATACTAAACTAGAGAAAACTGAAATACTTCTATTATTTTAGGATATACCCTCAAGATAGTTTTATATTATGTGTATGTGCACATACACACATACTTTCTAGACTTGCTTATTTCACTAAATGTATTATGCACATTTCTCAAGATAGTAAATATTATTTAAAAATGTAACTTTAAATGTCAGCACAGTGTATATAAAGGTCATGCGCATTATTTAACCATTTACTTATCATAAACATTTGTATTGATTAGAATTTGTCCCCACCTCAATGGTAACTTGGGGCTAAAGAGTACAAACACCTCAGAATAGTTAGAATAATCATTACTTTCATAATCAGATAGTATATGAAAGTGCCCCAATTCAGCACTACCTATTATACAGTTTTCATCTTTATTAACTGGGCAAAAGATTGTTGTTTTGGTTGTTATTTACTTAATTTTCCTGTTTGTAGCCATGTGAATCTTGTCTGCTGTACATTGCATATTCACATCATGTCCTCTTTTTGTGAAATTGGTATACATCTTTTTTCTAAATAATCTATGCAATAATGATATTAACTTTTTATAAGCATTGCAAGTATATGGAATTTTAAATTTGCTTTTTAATTTTGTTTAGAGCAAAGAATTATTTTAAAAAATAAATATTTAACTTTCATGTACTTACGATGCATCATACAAGTGGAGAAATGTGCAATTCATTGGTATGAGGTTTTTTTTTTAGTTTTTTTTTCTAGTTTTTTCTCTTTTTTGCTCAATCTTCTCCTCCCTCAGCTGTCAGCTTGCTCTCTGTCTAAGAGTCTGTCTCTATTCTGCTTGTTCATTTTGTTCATTAGATTCCACATATAAGTGAGATCATGTGATATTTCTCTTTCTCTGGCCAGCTTATTTCAACTAGCATAATGCTCTCCAGGTTCATCCATGCTGTCACACAAGGTAAGAATTCCTTCTTTTTTAAGGCTGAGTACTATTCCATTGTGAAAAGTTACCACAGCTTTATTATCCACTCATAATTCATTGGTATTTTAAACTAAACTTTTAGAAACACCTTTTGTTTGAGAAATCGAGGGATGCTAAATCGCTAGAAAGCTGGGGTTATCTGAGTTCTATTCTCTTCCCCTTCTAGTCTTTGTTTTTTAAAAAGCATTAAAAACTATGCCCTGGCCCTTACACTCTAGCCAGATGTCTAATGCTTTCAGTCCCAGACAACCTAGCCCCCATGTTTCGGGCTCCCTCGCTGGGATTCCATTCCTTTAGGGAAGGAAAAAAAGATCATGATGATAGAGCACTGCTTGTCCACAAACCTCTAGGCTAGCTATACAACTCCTATCTCTCCAGCCCACATTGATCCCTATGTCCACATTACTATCAGTGAGCAAAGCCTTGAGGCCACCCACCGTGGAGGTGAAATGGCAGGGATCTGAGACAAGATACCTGTGTGGCTGGAAAAGAATGCAGTGTAGTTACATAAAAGTGAAACAGAGCTCTGATCTCCAATCATTCAAACTTAACAAGATTTTGAATATTATATATCTTGCTATAAAATCATCTAACCCATGGAACAGAATGACAGTCCAAAAATAAACCCACATACATTTAGATAATTAATTTTTGACATAGGTGAAAAGACAATGTAATTGAAAAATAGCAGTTTCTGGTTTGTTTGTTTTTTGTTGTTGTTGAACAAATGGTGCTGGAACAACTGGACATTGTGGTGACTTCAAATGCTGTCCACAGATCCTTTGTACTTTCCCTCTCCATACATGCAGCTTAAATCCTCACCCCTCCCATGTGGGCTGGACTCACTGACTTGCTTCTGGCAAACAAACAACAGCAGACAAGAGGGGATATCACTTCCAAGAAGAGGTTAGAAAAGACTGATTCTGTCTTGGTTGTACTCTTTCAATTTCTCTGTCACCTGAACCACTTGTTCTAGTGGAAGCCAGCTGCCACGGGATGAGGACACCTCCCATAAGCAGCCTATGGATAGGCTTAAATGGTGAACATCCCAGGCCCACCAGTCCCCACAGGAATAGCTTAGGAGTAACCTTCTGAGGCCTCCCAACAGCCACGTGACTGAGCTGCTAAGCCTCGAGGTGCTTCGCCACGGCTGACAGCAACCTCATGAGATACCCTGAGCCAGAACTAGCCATTTCATCTGCTCCCAGATACCTGATCCACAGAAACTAGGAGACAAGGAATGTTGCTTTGTATTGAGACACTAAATTGGGGTTAATTTGTTATGGGGCAATAGATAATATAAACATCTGTATGCAAAGTAAGAACCTAACATATCACACAAAATTTATGTAAAAATTAACTAAAAATGGTTCATAAACCTAAATGTGAAATGTAAAACTACAGAACTGTTACCAAAAAAGAGAAAACATTTTGACCTTGGATTAGGCAAAAACAAAACAAAACAAAACAAACAACAAAAAAACCCCAACTAACACCAAAATCTTGATCCATAAAAGAAACAAGATCTCAGCAAAGTTAAAATATAATATTTTGCTCTGTGAAAGACTAAGAGAAAGGGAAAAAAATTATAGACTAGAAGAAATATTTGGCAAATCACTTACTTCACAGAGGACTTATTATATCAAGAATATATAAACAACTCTTAAAACTCAACAAAAAAATAACTACTTTAGCAATAGGCAAACGATTTGAACAGGCACTTTACCAAAGGGAAATAATTTTCAAAGGAAAAACAAACCCTTGGGATTGAGTGGGAAGATTTGGTTTTAGATTAGTGCAATATTTGTTATAGAGAATCTAATAAATATTTGTACACAGAATGCAACACTGTTTTTCCAATCGAGTAGATGTCTTCTGCTTTCATCCATGTGGGAGTAATAGAGGTACCTTCCTGACATTAAAAGCAATAAAACTGGAAAGAATTACAGGAGGGAAATTTGTGGGGGGAGACAGTGAATAATAGCAAAGGACAATGATCCCTGTGAGAAGAGAAAAGTGCCAGGTCCTGGCTTCCTGACAGAGCCAGGTCTGGCCCCTGGCACAGATTGCTGAACTCCAGCCAAAACGGCATTCTCACTGAGCTGAGGGGACAGAGCGCAGACTATGGAACTCACAGGGCAGAGCACTAAAGAACAGGGGGCTGCATAGAGGGGTGGCTCAGAGGATGCATAAGTCCCAGGCTGAGGGCTGCTCGGTGCATGCCCGGGGCCAAGACACCACACCACCTACTGAGTGGCTGCTGCGGGCCTGGGAACAAGACAGAGGTGCTCAGAGTCAGACGGGGCTGAGAGACCTGGGAGTTCTTATCCAGCCAGGGTGAAGAGGCCTCATCAACCCCCAGGTGTTGGGTTAATGTGCCAAAAATGCCAAGTCATAAAAATAAGGACAAAATGAAAAAGCTCAGCTGTAATGAAGAATAAACCAGGACCCTAGGATCAGAGGGAACTGACTGTCTGCCAGCTAGGATAAACCCAACTCTTATAAGGAAGGTGACATAAACCAAAGGCCCTACAACTCACCATCTATCATGTCCAGTGTATAATAAAAAAGACTGTTGAAGCGGGAAAATGACTCATTAAAAAAATCAGTCCATAGAAGCAGACAACGTGAAGATGCAGGACTTAAAGGAAAAAATTAGACAAAATGAGTGGAAATATACAGAAATCTCAGCAGAGAAGCAGAAATGACTCCGGGGGAGAAAATGGAAATTCTAGAAAAGAAAAGCACACCAGCATCTGACATGGAAAATTTACTGGATGAACTCAACAACAGATTGGAGACCACATAAGACACAGTCAGTGACCCTGAACACAGCTCAACAGAAACTCTCCAATCTGAAGAACAGAGAATAAAAGATCATACAGCATAACCAAAGCCTGAGAGACTTCTGGAATAATTTCAACTGGTTTAACATACATGTAAATGAGTCCTAGGAGTAGAGAAATGACTAGGCGAGGGGGGGAGGGGCAAACAAACTTGAACACATAATGGTAAACTAATCCAAAATTGGTGAAAAACTTCAACTTTCAGAGCCAAGATGCTTGGTGAATCCCAAGCCTGATACATAACAAAGAAGGTCACAAACTAAGCATAAACAAACTATTAAACAAAGCAAAATGACAAAGAAAAAATCTTAAAAAGTAGCCTGAGAAAATGGACACTTTATGTATAGAGCAGCAATATAAATGAGGCTACTTCTCATCAGAAATTATGGATTCTAGAAGATAGACATTACATGAATGAGTCAAAGATGGCCCCTGTCTATTGGCCCTGAGGTTGTCTAGTCCTTCACCACAGGCTGAGCCTCTTTAGCTTAAAAGCCTGCTAGCAGCAAACCCAAAATTTTATATACAGTTGTTTTAAATGTAGCCCAAACAAGCTTGTTTTTAGCCATTAGAGGTAGCTTGCTTTGCAGACCCATATGAAACTGTATCCAATATCTGCTAACTATACCTGAAACTGGGGCTATAAGGATCCCAAGCTGCTGCTGCTGCCCCTGGGAGCACTCAGACCCAGAGGCTCCCCCTGTGCTGCTGAGCGATATCACCTAGCTACAAAAAGCCCCTCTCCACCCTCTTCTCTCATGGAAGTTCTTTTCTTCTCTATTGGATGGTGGCCCTACAGGCAAACCTGCTAAGGTGTCACCAGTAAAGCTTGTGTATGTTACTGCCACCTCATAGTCATATCCATGATCAGCCCTGACATTCCTGGAACTCCCTGCAACATTGTAAAAACATCTTCAAAGCACTGAAAGAGAAAGACAAACTAGCAACCAACAAGTTTGTATCTAGTAAACATATCCTTTAAGAACAAGGGTGAAATAAAGATATTTTCAGATAATTGAAGGTTGAGAGAATTCTTTGCCAGGACACATACCCACACTACAAGAAATGTTAAGGGAAGTTCTTTATATTGAAAGTGAATGATACCTGGTGGAAAGTCAGACTTAGAAGAAAAAATGAAGAATGTTGGAAATGGTAAATATATATTTTCTTGTCTTGATTACTCAAGCAAAAAATCATAATACTGTGTTATTGGGTTTATATTGTACATATAATTATATAATAAAATATATGGCAAAGTTGTCAAAGAGTGGAAAGAAGCAGATAAATGGAATTATAAAAAAACAAGCAACTAAATATTCAATGTTCAAGATAAAAGTGCTTTCAGATAAATAAATAAGAAAATTACAGCAAAATCAACTACACATAGAGAGCCTGTAATGCCACATACCAAAACAATAACAGGATCGTGCAGAGGTCCATCTGTGTGAAGAGTTTCAATGTCATCTTCAATATTATAATCCCATTCCACACCAAGATCAATGAAGGTCCGTGACTTGGCTTCTTCCCCTTTGCCATTTAAAATATAGTGGCCTGTAGCCTGGTTCTTAATAGCTAAAGGAAGGAAAATGAGTAACCAGCAGACATTTTATTTTATCATACTGCAGCTTTGATGATCCCTAGTAAGTCTATCTACCCCCTTTTATAAGTCAAAGACTGTGTTTATTAGCATCAAACAAGTCAAATTGAATGTTAGTTCTGCTCTGAGTCCCTTTCCCCAAGAAGGATTTCTAACTAGTCAAAAACAATAGCAAGAAGGTTACACAGAAGATAAAAACTGGGAAATGTTCCCATTTGAAAACACTGTCAAAGAGGTTAACAGTTTCAAACTCACTCAATCCTAGACATTTCCTCAGAAACCTGGAAATACTTTGAAAATAATGGATACTTCTATAATAATTAATATAAATCATGTATGTTAGTTCAGCATATAATGGCTTATTATAACATAATGGTTTATTTATTACTGTGTATCTCTTTCAAGTTATTCAAAAGAATCTTCTTTAGGAAATTACAAACAGCCATGCAAAGGGATCTGCATGTACCAGTCAGAAACTGGACACAGAACAGATGGTGGGAAAATTTTTATTAGACTAGTAAAGTTCACATGTGGTTGCTTTTCAGTCAAAAAACTTAAAATGCAATAAAATTAAGGAGAGGCATACAGTATGGCATCAACCAAAATATCAGAACTAATTTGTCAAAATAAATATGGCAAATTTTTCTGATATTATTCCTTACTTTAATGCATTTTAACATATTTATTTTTTCTTATCCCCTAATGCAGAGCGAAAATGCACATGTACAAATCTGCCAGATGGTTTTTCTTTCTTCATGAAATAATGAACCAATCAAGGTTCAACAAAAATTAAATCTCTATTTTTTAATATTTCTTGTTTTAAAGGAAGAGTAGTTGGAAGAAATGACCAACAAAATCACACAATAATGCATTTATAGATAACTTCAATCATGCATATCTATGTGTATGTATATATGTGTGTGTATATATGTGTATATATGTATATATGTATATATATATACATCTATAGACATAAATATCTATATATATCTACATGTAGATATATATAGCTATACATATACATATATAGATATAGATATATCTTTGGCAGTTCCATGTTTAAGTGCATGTTAAAGCAGAGCCAGTGGACAGAAACACTTACCAAGAATATGAGGAGAAGCCTCGTCTTCTTGGATTAACACATGTCTAGCACCAGGGGGTATATCAAACATCTTAAGGTACCCTTTGCATGTGTAGTAAATTTTGTAGGAAGCAAAGGAGAAAACAAAAGCGACAACCTTGGTTAGCTGAGCATTCCGTTCTCACTGTTCCTGCACGCAGAAGAGGGCATACATGAACTGAAAGAAGCAGTTTCAGAAATTAACTTCAAAGCACTGGTAGCTTGTGTGACATCTGGCATGAGATTAGGGGCTACACCCCCTTTTTTTAATTAACGAGGAAGAAAAGAGTTGACCTTGTTTCTAAACTACTAGCCATTTATCTTGTGTTGACTTGGGAATTGTGTCAACAATTCTGGCAAATTCTATACTTTCCTGTGTCCCTCTACTGTGATTTTAGTTTTGTGAACCACTCTTTGGAAGTGCGGCCAATTTTTAGAGTATTTAGTTGAACTTCTGAAAATATTTTATCAACCTCTATATTATTTCAAAAGTCTAAGCAGTGAGTACAGATTGCTAAACTTTTAATAAGTTATCTTCATATTTAAAATCCTGCCTTATTCTAAAGAAATCTATAATAATAAAAGCATAATATGCTAATTAAACCAGATGTCCTTCTGGACTTCCTTCTGGACAAAGCCGCAGTGGCTGAGGGCTGGGGCCAAGGCCCTTGCATGAATTTCATGCACCGAGCCTGTAGTTCAGTTATAAATGCACAACTGCTGATGGACTTGGAAAGAAATATGTTTTCCATTTGTAGATGGACAATTATCATCTACCTATGGGTAGATTGATCCAACTTTTCACATTATTCATTAGTGGTTTAACTAATGGAATAGTAATTTTGGGGTCAGGGTTTCAGCACCTGAGCCAAGGAAAGTCCAGTACAAGAAAAGTACCATGTTTGCCTGAGTGTGCAATGGCTACAAGTAACATGCTTGAGATGCCAAGGACAGCAAAACAGCTTGATTCCATTTATGGATGCCCATCTTTCTGCAGTGTGCGACAACTTACCCAGTACATTTTTAGCTTCCCTTGTTTCAGCAAGAGAAACATTACGAGCTCCTTTGGGTAAAGTGAAGGCGCCTCTTGTCTTCCCTTAAATAGAATGTCTTTAATTAGTGGAGGTTTCGTGTTTATCAAAGTCTTGCTGTTTCATTGACTATATGATAAGCTATATATATGTATATATATTATTAGGTAAGTTAAAAATATGTTCTGTAATTTTATATGTTGAAGTCAAACCGCATATACAATAGTTAGCTAATGCCAATAAACTGTTAATAGTCAATGAAAGTAAGACTGAGCATGAATGAAAAATGATATAGGTGATTTGAAGGTGAATACTTGCAGATTTCATTTCCCAGCAACTCGAATTCTGTATGGCACCGCTTGCTTAAATGTTTCCCTGTTGGAAAAGGTTAATTAGTCTATTGAATGACTATCACAGCCTTAGTGCAAAGAAGTGGATGTTAGATTATCTTTGAACAGTTTGAATCTGTATGGCTGATGAAAGCTTTCTTCTTTTCTTCTGACCTTGATTCACAGGTTTAGCATAATTTTTGAGGTGTCTGCAAAAAAGTATCACTAGCTCATATTAACACAATATATAGAATAAATGAGTCCAAAAATTTTTCATTACATTAATTCACTCTGGAAAGAAAACAAAATGAATTATTTTACACCTAAAATATTAATATATAACTGCAGTAAATCACTTCATAAGATGGAGAAAATTACATTTTACTCCACCAACCCATTATTTATTTTTATATATAACATTCTAATTCTGTTTGCTTTATTAAAATAATATAATCAGCAAGAAGGCAATATTTGCTTTTTAACAATGTTCAAGGTACAAAACATAGTAAATTATCTCACAGGAATAACAAAGACATCAATAACTACAGTGAAGAATGCTTAAGAAAACACACTGGAGTTAAGTCACCTAGCTCTGCCACCCTCAGTATATCAGAGCAAAGCAGGGATGTGTGGAATTGACTTGAGTTGGGTAGCTGATATATAATGAGAATAAAAAGAACTAAGAGAATTATTTCATTTGGATGAAGACCAGCTTTTTTATAATTTCTTTTCTCTTAAATTACCACCACAACATATGCTCAAAGTACACCAAATCGTTTTGTGTTATTTTGGATGATATAAGAGAAGTTTCTCAAGGGAAGCACCACATCAATTTTTAAATGTCAAATTATCAGAAATATTTGCCTAATAAATACTTATTGAATAACAAAATATTTTTTATAAACTAAAAAAAAATTTTGTAATAAGTGTTTGCATCTAAATTTTTTATGAAAATTCCAATGGATAATTATGAGACTACTAATATCTTTTCATATTCTTTATGTTTTTGTTTCACCTGTTGAAATTTACCATATCATATGCCTAAGACCAGGTCATTAATTATATAATGAGCACAAAAGTTCACATGCACAAGCAATTATACCATAGGTTATTTTTGTTTGTACCTCAATTTTGTTTAATATAAAATTATAAAAAATATATGAAATATGGACCCTAGATTTATAGACTTAAAAATAAAAAAAACCTGTTCACTTTTAAAGTAAAAGAAGTAAAACTAATGTAATATTTTAAATTGTATCTAAAGTTTTGTGATTTTTTTACATTCTAACAATTTATGTAAAATAGAAAGTTCAAAATAAGCATCAATTTTATTAGATCTAATGCATTTTATTAAAAGCAAAATAAAACGAAACAGATTTTAGCTAACTACTATAACTGATAGTGATTTTACTTGTTCCTTATCAAAATTTAGTAGATAATTTTTTATCATAAATGCTATGGAGCATGAAAAGTTTTTTAAAATATTTCCTTAAAAGGTTATCTGAATAAAAATAAATCAGCAGCTAATGTTTTATTATGTTTATAGAGAAAATGTTGCATTCTTAAACGAATTCTCAAAAAATACAAATCATAGAGAAGGATACTAAATCCATCAGAGGCCTCATCTTACCAAGCTTCCTGGGAGTCCTGGTAAAGGTCCCCTTCACAGTTCGACAATGAGAATTATCTCCTCCACAGACACCACACTTATCCTCAACCTTGTTAGAACCAATTTCTTTATCACAGCCCACTTTCTGGGGAGAGAAGAAGGGAAATGTGGCTAATTTTAATGTGTCAAGTCAAGGTTCGTATCCTAGAGAATGATGACTTTGTGTAATCAGGAGCCCACAATTAAGCCGCTTGCACCAAACTTTCTTTCTGGCTCTGATTTAAATACCTCAGTCTTTTAAAAGAACTACTGTGCAATCAAATGACTAGTACTCCAGGTAAACTTCCCCCCGTCTAATGACCATCATACACAGTCATCATCATCATCAAACATGTATTAAGCACAAATGTTGTAGTAGATGCTGAGGAGACGAAAAGTTGGTGAGTTTCCCTGGTTGCTCTCATATTTATAAAGATGAATAATAAAACTGTGAGTTGTACATCAGTACAAGCTTTACAAGTTGGCTAGGAATGGAAGACAAAACTTTACCGAAGTGGTAGAGACATTCACAGATCCCTGAAGGAATCGAGTTTGTGGAAATAGATTTTAGGGATGTGGAGGGATTCAAACAGAGCCATGGAAATTGTGTGTTCACACAAAGTGGGTTCAGAGAACAATATTTAGCCATATTTAAACAAAAGGAAAGATGGTGCAAAGCACAGGCTGTGCAAGGCCTTGAGTGTTTACATTTCCACATTAACGTAACTGGGAATTACTGAAGGTAAAATTTCTGAGCTGGGGCAGCTCCTAACGTAAGTCAGTGTAGGATAAGAATATGTGGCATGCCACAGCACTCGTAAGTTTGAGGTGAAAGTGGACAGAGGAAATAATTATCACACATCCATTGATGTGCCAGACATGGGGGAGGTGAAAGATGACCAAACACAGATTTTACTTTCAGGGAAAATTCAGATCAACTATGAGTCACCTGTACATGTAAAATTCATTAATATAACACTAGTTGTTCTGAAGTGAAAAGAAATCAAACAGAAGTGATGTGTTCAGTTAATAACAATAGTCCCCTATCAATTTAGCATGATATATGAACATGAGTAAGGAAAAAAAACCTTCCTTTAAAAAAGAGATTAAATGGGGCCAAAAAAATAGTTTTTGCATCTTCGCTATTTTTGTTCCAAGAAAAGTTTCTATTATCTCTTAAACAAAATATAAAATACATTAAGCATTGGATTTTTTTTAAAAAGTGTACTTTAACAGCAGATGGCTACTAGTCAAAAACTCAAAGCAAAGACATTGTTCCCATGTTGTATTCCCAACCTACAGACATCAGAGTGACTAGGAAAAGGATTTGGCTGGAAACTGGGACGACTACAGTTAAGTCTTGATTCGGCCAGTGAGCAAAGTTTGATTTTATTAAGTGCAGTTTCTCCCAGACTTAGTTTCGCTAATGAGCTATGCATACATTTACATCATAATGTGATGTCCCAGATATGAAGTGGTTTAAACATTCTGAAAATATGCAGATGAAAGACAGTAACAGTAGAATTGCAATATATTGCAGGGAGCTCACCACACACTCTCCTCGCACACATATGCTGTACGGGTCTTTGTAGGAACAGTGTGTCCCATCGTGTACCAGCTGTTTCATGTAGGCAACATCGCCAGTCTCTTTGGATTGACAGTAAAGGTGGCATCTTTTCTTGGCTGCATGAGATGGAGGATTAAATCAACTATGTAAAGTGGAATATTTGAACAGCATAGTTTATTTTATTTTTTAAATATAAAGTTTCAACATGATTTCCCGAAAACAAACAAAAAAAGGTATAAATAAATAAAATAAAGAGAAGAAGAAATTACACATATTTAACGTATTTGTTTCAACCAGGGTGACCATATGATTTAACATCTAAACTGGGATACTCTTGAGAGTGAAAAAGGGCTCTATTAGTAACTACATAGGGACAACAGGTCTAAACTGGAACTATCTCAGAAAACTAGTTGTGCAGCAATCCTGGATTTAACCACGGCTCTTCAAATGCTTTAAATCAGAACCACTTTGCTTTCAGTGGTGCTGACAGCGCCAAAAGGGTTTCTCTTTCATTTAACCCAATGACCCAGTACACCTTTTGCCTTTGTATAATCTCAATTAAATTTAATATAACTTCTGTGACTCACTTCACCAAAATAGACTGAAAAAATAATAATGCATTTCTTCTTAACTCCAACTTTTAATTCCTACATGGATGCATCTTTCTTTTAAAACAGCTTTTCACCTGAACTCAGCAGTGCCCTATACCACATGATAATCAAGTAATTATTTTCTTATATTCACCCAAGTAAGAAATAAGGTGAGAAGTTTCCATTTGAACACAAAAGTAACTGAAAATTCAAGGGTAAGAAGGGAAACGTTAAAAGGGAGTTTCCAAGTGTATTTTTCAAAAACTGGTGTATAGTACAAAAGTAAAAAGGTTAGGAAGTTTCTGTTGTTATTAAATACTGGTCTTATTCTTACTCCTGACCCCACTGTAAAAGAACAGTATTTCCCTCTAATTATTCAGAAAGGACAGATAACAAAATTCCAAAAGTGTTTCCTAGTAGACGGATTTCCATTGAATGAGGAAACTTGACATCTCTTCCAGGCTTTTCATTTTGTCTGCATTCCACTGGTCTTTCCAGTAGTGATGGCGGTAGTGCTACTTGCCAGGAACTGTTCCACAAGTCTCACCTCTCTAGAGAAAGGAGGACGTTAACCTTATTCTTGGAAACCCAGAAGGACTTACCCCTGTAAGCACCACGGTTTCTAAGTTACCACATAGGGATCAAGAGCCCAAGGGATTGGTGTAGACAAAGCATCAACTCTAAGTAACCAACCACACAGCGGGGAAAGGGCAGGCATCTACTCACAGTCAGGATGTTCATAGGGCATCCAGTGGTGTTTGCTGTTCTGGTATTCAAAGTGGGAGTTACGCTGCTGGCACTGCTGTGCTCTGAAGTCTTCAAAGTGCTTTGGGCATTCATCTGTATTACAAAGCTGGTACTCAAAATTAACACCCGGACAATCCTGACCACCATTGATGGGCCTAAAGAAAAGACAACATTTAAAAAGGCCTTTTGGCTCTGGTCCAGCAGTGAAAGCTTGCAGACACAGTGCTCTAGGGAGGGCAGAAAGCCAGAGTTTCTGAGCTGCCAGCACCAAGTGAATGAACTCATACTTCCTAATTGCAATTCCTTTCCAAAAGCACCATCCTCTCCCTCTGGGGGCAGGGAGGGGGCCCAAAAGTCAACTTCAAGTGGCTTTTCAGTGTATTTTAAATGCATGGCAAAAATCTATAAAGAAATAAAAACATGGATATGAACTCGAAAAATTTTTATTTTCTACCGTGCATAAAACATGTAGATGCAGCCCAAAGTGACTGTGACCACCGCTCTATGCCTCAGTTTCCCGTCTTTTCTTCCTTAGAGAAATATTGAGAGGATTGAATGCATGAACATATTTGAAACACTTAGAACAGAGTGTGGCTCATAGTGAAACTTAGCTGCTCTTACTACTGTAATTTTTATTGTTTTTTTCTACTACCATCATCTCTTCCTGTGAAGACATGTATGTGACTTCAGTGTTTATAAAAGACATGCTCAGAGCCATCTGCTGCCAGACAAACAGGGCTGCTCACATTTTAAACCCTAGGCAAGGAAGAATGTCCTAAGGTTAATATTTTGGTTATTTTTCCCCTTAGAAAATAAATTTTCTTCAGTATGCAATAGGAATTCAATCAATTTAGTCTGAGTGAATAAATTGATAACTTTCCCCAAACAGTTCTTTGGCCTTCTTCTACCATCTTTATTTTGTTGTTGCCCTGCCCTGAAGCATCCCCCTTCTAATCCAAGTGAGTAAGCATGTGTTTGGTGCTACTGCCACCATGACACACCTGTGCTTCTTACAGTGAGTCTCACAGCCTTGGTGCCCAGGCCCTCAGAGCACAGTGATGGGCTTCCCTACTCAACTCTTTAATATTCCTAAACAGCAATTTCCTCAAAATCTCTTATCTTCATTCGAGCCTCTCATCTTAACCACTGACTATAGTTCACAAAATTGATAAATGGAGATTTATCCAAAATAGACACTTAAGCCTTAGTTTTCATGCTCCGTATTTTACATGTACTTTACGAAATAGTAATAACATTATATTGAAGCATTTTCTGGCCTTTACAAAAGTGACAGAATTAGAGGGATCATACTCACATTGGATTGTTGCACTGGCGTGTTCTGAAACGAACACCAGTGCCACACGTCCGGGAACAGGAGCCAAATTTGGTCCATGACCCCCAATTGCCATCTTGTTTTTGTTGATTAGCATTCTTCCACATGCAATGGCCCTTGTAGCACCACTTAGGAAAATGACAAAGGGCAACTGTGAAAATCATGCATATGCTACAGTTGTTACATAAGAACCACCAATGAAAGAGCTTCATTCTTCCAACCCCCACCAGGTGGAAATGTATTTACAATGAGCCCAAAGCAATCTATATATATATATAAAAGGCTAATATGCTAAGTGTCCGGGTAATGACATCACATAGCAACACCCAGCTGCCTCTCCCTAGCAACTAGCCTCCTTGGAGTTTCTTCAGCCCAGGAACACAACTTGCTTTATAGCCAGGTGCAAACATTTCACAGTTTAACCAAATGTCTGTGAAGCGTTTTCAGGTGCCTCATCTCATCTGATCCTGGAATTGGTAGATAGGAGACTCAGTGGAATCCTATTTTCTTTTCATTAGCCAGAAAACAGAGATTTAGAAAGCTCAGAAATTTGACCCAACTAAAAAGGAATGGTAAGAAATGGTAGACTTTGAAAATAACTTCAGTTTTTCTCACTGCACAGAATATAGTCAAACACTGATGCAGTTAAATATTTTACCCTTTGTTCTCCCTGGGTGATCTACAATAATAATCTGCTTTGTGTTGATATTTACTGCTGTGTTGCTGACAATTACCTGAAAAAGAAGTTGGGGTGCTTCACTGGTCTGGAACAAGTTTAGCTACATCAGAAAGCAGGTCTAAGTAGGCAAGTTTATTCTATATTTATGAAAGGCTAAGTTGACTCAAGTATGTGCGATACATATAAACCTCTCACTGGTGCCAATTGCACATGTGTGTTTCGATCTGTCATTGTCGATCGTGAATTTGGTTGTTTTTGTTGACGTTCTGAAGCTGAAAGAAAGTGGTGCATGGAAGTAACAATGGCGATTAAATATGATTGTAATAGTGATCTGGATATAATTATCCCTGTGTAACTGAAGTTGCTGTCATATTGAGAAAAGAAGATGAAGGACCTCTTTCTGAAAGGGACTTATTCATTGTAAACCAGATCCCAATAATCTGAATCCCAATAATAACTCAAATGAAACAAATCAATATCCTGTTTTCTATATTAGATGCAATGATATATCCTATTCTTTTCCCACATGGTGAAAAAGGCTGGGGAACGGATATTGCATTAAGACTCAGAGATGACAATATAATCGACAATAATACTTGATTCAACGGATGATGCCAAAAAGGAAAATTTTCCCATCAAATTTCTCAAAAGTGTTACTCCTTTGGGAATCCCATGTCATAAATTAGAATTGAAAGTAGGTGCAATCATCATGCTACTGAGAATCTTAATAGTAAATGGGGTCTTTGTAATGGTACTAGATTTATTATCAAAAGATTGTGACCTAACATAATTGAAGCTGAAGTATTAACAGGATCTGCGGAGGAGAGGTTGTTCTGATTCCAAGAATTGATTTGTCCCATTTCTGACACTGGCCTTAGTGTTAGAATAAGTTTAATCAATTTATCAGTCATTGTTTTTATCAATGTTGTTTTTATATCACGTTTTTGTTGTTTTTATGTCATGTTTTTGTTCTTTTTATATCACATCTTTGTTGTTCTTATATTATGTTGTTATTGTTTATTTTTAATCATTTATATATTATTTTCACATACATTTTACTAATTTTCTTTCATCTCTGACACTTCTATCATAAAGGGTGAATAACAATATTAAAATATTTCTTCTAATTAATTTCCTTTCAATGTGCACAAATCCCTGCACCAGGCCACTAGTTATAACAATAAGGTTCCCTATACAAAGGGTAATTTAGACTTACTAGTATGTCCTTAAGTATAAAATTGAAATGAAAAAAATAATTCATTCTGAAGAAGTTTTATATGATACATTTATTGGTAAGTATCAAACATGACCAATAAAAATGATACCTGATTTGCATAGTAGATAATGTGGAAAACTGGAACCTGGGAAGGATCATGAGTAATATGAGACCATCTGACCAGTAAGTAACGACATGGGAACTCCTAGATCCCTGATAGCATGGAGACACCTACCTGGCAGTGCCCGGCACACAGCACATGCTCAGAAGGTGTTCTTTCTCCTTCCAACATTTTGACTTGCTTTTTTATCCCACAATAAAAGTGTTTCTTAAAACTCAACTCTGGTAAATTTGAATATAACACAAGTGAGTTTCAAGAAGTTGGATGTTTGGAGTTTATTTGGAGGATATTTTTTTCATAAAACAAAAATGAATCAACTCACTGTTGCTCTTGTTTTTTAGTCAAAGTTTGTAATACTACATTTCCCCACAGCGGCACACCATATATAATGTGTTTAGCATAGTGCCGAACAAAGTTTAAACATGAATAATGGCAGGTTTATTATTATTATTATTATTATTATTATTATTATGATGCTTGTAATCCTCATTGCAAGTACAGTTTATACACATTTGCAATAGAGCTATAAAGGGCATTAAAAGAACTAAAAGCTTTATGAATCTTCTTTGCCAGCTTTTGGTCCCGTCTACCATATCTTATTTCCAAACTAGTAAAGGCACTTCAACTTGAGTTCTTAAGATGCCTTTGTTTTGGAATGGGTGATCTCTCCCCTTATGAGTAGGGTAGCTTGGCGCTTGGCCAGTTTCTGAGCATTCAATCCTGACTACACAATTTGAGATTTAAAACCTCTGGGCATCTTTCCCCAAAGGAGCAAGGCCAAATCTTCCGTACAAATTCACAGGACTTTATTTCTGGACAAGTTTCACAAGGAGTGGGAAGCCAACAAGTACATCAAATCCCATTAGCAGGGTCCCAGATAGTCTGCTGAGCTGCTGCTTCATAATCTATCAGTAGTGGGTTGAATAGTCCCAAAGATCTCAGGCCCTAGAATCTGCAGATATTACCTTATTTGGAAAAGAGTCTTTTGAAGGTGTGATAAAATTAAGGACTTTGAGGGGAGGCTATCCTGCATTATCCAGGTGGGCCCTAAATGTCATCCTGTGTATCCATCCTCATAAGAGAGGGACAGAGGGACATTTGCACACAGAAGAAGAGAAGGGAGCAATGTGGTCATGTGGTCATGAAGTTGGAGATTGGGATGATGCAGCCACACGTCGAGGAATGTGGGCAGCCACTGGAGGAAGAGGCAACAACAGACTCTACTACAGCTTCTGGAGAGAGGATGGTCCTGCCCACAGTGAAACTGTGAGGAAATACATTTCTGTTATTTTAAGCCACTGAGCTTATGGTAATTTGTTAGAGTGGTCGTTGGAAGCTACTATATAATGTTAGTACATTACCATAATGAAACCTCACGTGCTATGGTCCTCATAAAAATGACAATACCGCTATGTTCATCATTTTTCAGACTTTGAAAGGTGATTAAATTTCCATAGTATAGACTCACTTTTCCAGCAGCACATTCAGTCCCATCAAGTGGGGGTCCCTTTTTAGTCTTACAGAAGTAGGGGTTATCAGGATGGCTACACCACAGCTGTTTACATGGGTCAAAGGTTCGGAACTGAAAGAGAGAGAATCAAAATCACAATGAAATACAGTTAGCAGGGAATATTTTTATTCTGCTTTTCTAAAATATTAGTGATAAACAATTTATCTGAGAGTCTCTAGTTGACTCAGTATTTCTACATGCCAACCCTATCTTCTGGTTTTCAAGTAAACAATATTAGAATTTAAAACAGTAATTATTATGAAAATTTTAAATATAAAAACTTATTACAATGGTTTTCTAGCTTTTAAGCTATCAAAACAGCTTCTCAACACCCCTAAGTATGAATTAAGTCAGATATAAATAATAAAAATGTCCATTATAATGAGCTGACTAAAAGCAGAAAATATTTGTCAAATTTTCTATGTAAGATAACATATTCCAGGTGTAACAAACTATTACAATACATTCATGCAGTTTATAAAATACATTCCATGTATTTGAGTCTCATGACAATCCATGGCTGAGAAATATGGGTTACAAGATAAGGCTATAGCTATGGTTACAAGTGAGACAGTAACGTAGCCCAACTGGAGTCTTAGTTTTCTCAATCTTAAGACTGTTTTCTATTTTCCCAAAACACCACCTTATAGTATCTAAATGTATGCGTCAGCATACATATTTGTGTGTGCTCTTTACTTATTTGTTCTCCTTCTAACTATAAACACCTTACCATTCTTCAGATAGATTTTTTTAAAAATATAAAACACCAATTTATTCATATATAATTGCCTACACCACCAATTATATTGGTCAGAGCATTTTCTTGATTAGTACTCATTTTGGACCTGGGCTTTTTTTGTTCTAATCCTTATTACTTAATGCAGAAACTATACATTCCCACCATATTGAGCCTAACCTTTAGAATTTTCAGGTCAAAACATTAATGCAGATGATTAGGAGCTGGCAATGTATAGTTTATAGAGAGTCCAATGGCTGTCGCTATCAGCATTGGAAGATTTGAAACATCAGGTCAACTTCTTTCAGTACCATTAAATACGTGTATTTTCTTTGTTTGTTTGTTTGCTATAACACATAAAGCTTGCTCTCACATATGGAAAAGCCATTTTTATAATGAACTACTACACCTCAACATGGAAATTTAAAGACATATACCTCTAATCTGAATAGCTACATGGAAGACTGGCTCTACTGGATTCCACTGAGCATTGACTAGTATGTGCCTGCCATTGTTCCATGAACTTTCATTATATTATGAAATTGAACCCTGACAATTCTATGAGATGAACACTATGATTATCCATATTTTACACATGAGGAAACTAAACAGAGATTAAAGAAGGTGCTCAAAATCATACATCTAGTGTCAGATCCAGGCCCTCTTGACTCATCAGTCTGACTATGAAGAATGTAGTCCTGACCTCCACGCTCTACCACGTGATTCTCGCAGAATAAACTAGTATTGCCCTTCTCTGTGCTCACAGCTACATGGAATCCTGGCCAACAAGCTAATGAAAAGCAACCTACCTAAGGCTTAAATGTCATCTCTGAAGGTTACAAAAACCAAGGGTGCAACAGAGCAGAGCATAAAGTTTGGAGCTGGACAACCTTGGTTTCAATATCCAGCTCCCCTGTTTACCAGATGTGTGATTTAAGCAAGTTGCTTATACTCTGTAAATCTTGGCTTTTTCATCTATAAAATATAATTATACCAACTTCCAGCTAGTCTGTCACAAGTATTAATAAGACAGTATATTTAAAGTACTCAGCTTTAATACGTAGTGACATGGAAAACACAAAATCCTTGGAAGAAATTCTCATACTCACACCAGTGAGTCTGTAAATCTCGACAAACAGGAGCTACACAAAATAGAATTCAAGATGCAAGATCTAAGTTGACTGAGAGAAACATACCGCAGTGCACATTTTATAACCAACCCCAAAGTCAAAACGACATTGCTCATCCATAGAATAATTGATTCCAGGAAGTTCTGGGAGTTTGGGCCAATCATGTTCAAATGGGTCATCAAGAAGACAGTCATAGGAACTGTAGGAAGGAAAACATCGCATGTAGTTAAATGTTCATTCTTTTATCTTGTCCTAATGAAAAAACTATCTGTATGTTTCATACTCTGGAATTTCATTAGAACAGAGCAAGGCCAAAAAAGCTTATCTTTAAAGGTTTTTGGTTTTAGTTCCGTTCATAAACAAGACCCTTCACGCTTATTCATCCCAGGAAAAGGAGTCAAACACAACTTAGGGATGCAGCATAACCGTGACAGCCTTTGTCGTGTCCTGGAGCTCCTGCAGAGTGTGGCAGAGCAGATTCTGACACCTGTGCTACAGGATGTAGGTGGTATTATGAAGGCATCACAGGACCATCTCTTCCCCATCCTCAACTCAAATCTGACCATTTATCAAAGATTCCATAAAGAATTTACTAAAAACAAAAATCATAGTTAAATATCACTTAAATTCTGGGCTTATGGCTTAAAATATCGTGATCATATTATGGGATCATTGTGCCAACAGCCCTGAGTCATAAGAAAATGTTTACTGTGAACAACAGTTTTCATTCACTGGGAGTTTTATTATGAAGAAGATCCTAAGAGTCAGTTTCCCGTCTGTATTTCTGCTACAATATAAATGCTCTCAGGACATGCAGAAAGGGACGCACTGGATGTATCTTTTCAATTCTTGGCCACTGCACCGGGACCAGTGGTAACGATGAAATGCCGCTTGTACCAACGGAGCCATGACGCTTCCCATAGCAGTCTCATCGCCGCACCTATTGCCTTGTCCATCATGCTCCATTCCCAGCCTAGAACACAAAGAGAGATCTCATTGGTAAGAATCACAGGGGCCAGGGCTTCTGCTTATTTTCTGTTTTAAAAATAAATACAGTAGGTCCTCAATTATGTCATTCTGTGTGATGTCCTTTCCTTATAATGTTGATGAGATGCCGAAGAAACGTAACTCTGGATTGTGTCAATTGGCCTATGGTAAAACTGGTTTCATTATGAGTCGTTCTGCTTAAAGTTGCAGAATCTATCGACGATGTTAACTGAGGGCTTACTGTATAGGGAACTATGTATTTTTTAAGTGAACATGGCTATTGTGGAGGAGTCGCAGGCATTGTGGAATAGAGAACTGGACAGAAATGCCTTTCTAATTTTACAGCTATGAAAAGTGCAAGGGTGTCTGCAACTAGAGTTGCTCATTTGGTTTCAGTGCATGACCTCTTCAGTGTTTCAGCTCCTCACACTTGGCAAGGGACGGGAGTTGCATGCTGGCATGCCCTCTGTCCACAGTGCGAACAATGCTGAGAAAAGCAGGCAAGAAAAGACCTTTTCTGGCTTTCTAGCTGTCAACAGTGACTTACACATGGCCGGTTTCATGGGCCACTACAAAAGCAGATGAAAAACCATCCTCATGATTCAGGGTACAGCTTCTCACTGGATGACACATGCCTGTGACTGGAGCATATCCTGTAGAGAATAACAATTACTTTTATTTTCATTTTATGAGAAAACCCATTAAGAATTACTACTGGACCTTTGCCTAGAAAAAAATATAAAAAAGCTTTTTAGGAAACAGAGGCAGTATTATTTCCCCACTAGCATTGTGCCACGTTCTCTTGGGAAAGCGACAGGTAATGGTCTTTGAAAAGATTCACTGGGTCTGCATTTTCTCCTTTTCTAAGGGAAGGAACTGCCTGGGATTACCATTCTGTTCTGCCCACCAACTAAGTGTTGTCTTTCTGTTTTAGTGAATGGTCCTTCATATCATGGTACCAATGAAGGGAGCCAGAAATTCCATCAACATTGAAAAGAAAACCATCGGTCTTTTTCCAAAGCCTACCCCAGAATTTATTAGCTCAATGTAAGCTGACTTCGGGAGAGAGTTCTCTGGCAGCAGTCACTTCTCATGGCATCTCTTTTCCCATTCCAACGCTTAGTGGAGATCACACTGCATTTTACAGCCCCTCCTCCATACCTCAAATGCACAATCATTATGTTAAAGGCAAGTATAATTTATTATGGAACCTAAGTGGCATTTAATAGGGTGAATTCCACAGGAGTCACTGGAAGCAATAGAAAGAAAATGTATGCTTGGCTGATGCATGGTGGAAAGTAGATGGAGGGAGAGATATAAAATGAACATTTGAACAGACTCCCTGACTTAAGATTACTTTGGAAAAGTCATGCCCTTGAGTTTTTCTTCTACATCTGAATGGAAATACCTTGCATTCCAGCAGGTCCAAAGTCTTGCCTGGTTAAGAAAATTGCATGATCATGGTGTTCAGAGTGGTTGGGATCAGATTTTTGTTGTTGGCAAGCCCAGCGACACACATTCTCCAAGCTTCTGGATGGATTTCCCCTTTCTATGAGGCTGATGGACTGAGAGGGAATAATATGTTGAAGACATACATAACATTTGCCCAAAGGCTTCTTTTAATAACTTTAACTGAAGTTAACATTTGGGATTACAGCATTTAAATAAATGTTCGATAATATTATTTGGGAGCTATTTAGATACCTACTTTAGTTTGGGAATTTTAAATGCCCATGAAGGAGCTCTTTACGATAATCAATATTACCTGTGTGAAAGGTGACTGACACCATATATGGCAATATGCGATGCTGAGATTTGCTATTGTGAGGCAACCCAATGTTAGTCATAGGGTTAAGAACTCTAGTAATCTAAATATTTCCTAATTCAGCTTAGATTTTTAGTTTCACAGGTATTACGAATAAAAATAGAGGAAAGATTCTGGCATGAGACTTTTATCCAGTGCTGTTAAAGTGAAAGATCTTTAGTTAAGATTTTTTGGGGGGCTCCAGAATTAATCAACATATGGGGAGAATATAAGTTCTTCAATGAGCTGGCAAAGCTGGTTAAGTCTTAGTTAATGGGGAGTGGTCAAATTCTATAAACCTCACACTGTGAAAAACAACTCTCCTTTTTAAGCTCACAGCAATGAACAGAGGTAGGGGTGTAGACTTATCTTGTAGTTCCAATAGATGGATTGGAGTTCCTTGGAATGTTGCTACTGTCACATTATGGTCAGGAGTTAAAAGTTCAGGGGGAAAGGGACCATCCTTCAAGAACCAGGAGCCACACTTCCCAGAGTAGCTCTGCTGGAATGAGAAGTTGAACTTGCAACCCCAAATTAATTAGTCCCTGCTTGGCTGACAGGCTGAGAGTTTTATTATATTTCAGCAAATGTTATTATCAGTGTTTACATTCTTTACAAAATTAGCCTGGTTTGTTACATGCTGATCGCAAACTTCTCCAAGAAAATAATGTAACACCAATGAAGGCTGTTAACATCTCCCACTGGAGTTGACTTGGATTCAGTGTCATCAATGCAAAGTCCGTCAGGTTTATGGGACAAACGAACGATCAATGACACCCTCGTATCGGAAAACGGTAAGCGGGTGTTAAATACATGATGAAATGCAAGCACGTGGATTTTTTTTCTATTTGCTAACTATATAATTTCATTAGTATTTCATAATCAGAAGAATTTAATTATGGGAGGGGTATATAATTTTAAACATCAAGAAAACTGCCAAGTTATCACTTTCCCTATATTTTCGCCCCAAAGGGAGAAACCATTTCATCCTTTGCATTATTTCCAAGGACAGGGACACATCTAGTGCCATCTTAAAGTCATCTATAGGTAGTTACATCCCATGAAATGCCTACTATGTGCATTTTGATCTAACTTTTAATTTTCAAAAGGACTAAAGCTCTTTTCAATTAAAATATTCACTATGTGCTTTACTTTTTTTAAACAAATCATGTGAGGGAAGCATCTTTGTCATTTTTCTTCACTGATATATCTGAAGCACCTAGAAAGCATCTGACACTCACTCAATATATGTTTTGAAAGAAAAAGATGAATCATAAATTTTATAATAATGATAAGACTAAGATATTCTCTTTCCTCACATCAGTATCCATTTTTTTCATTCATATTGTTATGCTTGATGTCAGTATAACTATCTACTACTCTATTACAGAGGTAAACCAAGGGAATGGTACCAGCACACAAATCATTCATTATCTGCTCAAATTTGGAGATCTCTTCTCACTGTGGCTATTTTTCTTCATCAGTTCAGCGCAACTGAGGTTTGCATGAGACTTATCTATGCCATCTGTTGGCTGTAGCTTCAACAACTTAATCTTCTATTTGCTAACCCCGTCCTTAACGTTATCGTTCACATATGTTAAGACAGCTTACCTTTGCATAACCCAGCATGATCATGCGCACCAGGACCACATTTATATGTACTCCGAGGGACTCATCATGGTAAATTTCATTCACCTAGAAACAAAGCAGTTAATTACTAAAAGAAAGGGAACACAGAGGACTTTGTCAAATACGTAATAATTAAGGGGTCAGCCATGTAATTACAAGTACTGAAGGCAAATCACTTTTTTAAAAATGTACTAGTTTAAACTGAACTCTGAAGTGAGATCACTTTTAGCTTTGGAATAATTGCTAGTATGTGAATTACTGAGTTTGCACACTCTGAAATATCATGAACATAGAGAATATGCTTTAAAAGGGCCTCATTAAACTACCGTAGTTAGTCAACATGTGCTATAATCCACATAGAACATTTACCAAAAGCAACCACTAGAGGGTGACTCTGGTGAAGCCTCTGCGAGCTGTGGCAGCTGGGGTGGTGTGTCTGGTTGAGAGAGCCCATGGAAGTAGAGCCAGTGTTCAGGGATGGGAGCCTCTCAATGCCCCTCCCCCAGAGGAATGCGGCAACTAGGCAATGATTATTTAGAAGTCCAACAGAATAGAAGTTCTTCCATATTTGAATTACTAATGTGATTGTGTGAGTGCATATCGGATGAGTGCATGTCAGGCCTGGATAGAGCTCAGAAAGGAAAATTGAGTACCTGCTTTTATTTACTATTTAAAGTTACATTGAAATTTCTAAAAGTGATTGATTGTACTGTAAAATCATAGATATTAGGATTTAAGTAACTTCAGAGGTCATAGTCCAAGATTTTTTAATATATATATATTTTATTGATTTTTTTACAGAGAGGAAGGGAGAGGGATAGAGAGTTAGAAACATCCATGAAAGAGAAACATCGATCAGCTGCCTCCTGCACACCCCCTACTGGGGATGTGCCCACAACCAAGGTACATGCCCTTGATGGGAATCGAACCCGGGACCCTTCAGTCTGCAGGCTGATGCTCTATCCACTGAGCCAAACAGGCCAGGGCCCAAGATAATTTTATACAAATGAGGAAGATGAAGCCTGTAGATATTAACTTATATACAAAAACACACGGAAAGTTATTGGCAGGTATGAATCCAAAGTGGACTGTCTCTGTATTTTCTGTGGAATCTAGTGCAAATTAGTGTGATGAGGAACACTTCATAAGTTCAGAGATGCCAGCAGGAATGGGAAAAGGTGAGGCTATCCAATTAGATTACAAAGTTAGCTGTAATAACTAAAAGGGGGATGGAAAACCAACTGCAGTTCCACTTGAGATCCAGGAGATTTGGACAGTAAGCATGGAAAATTAAAAACCTACAGAGAAAAAAATAGGTTACAAATTTTAAAAATCTCACAGAAAGAGGTTTTAAAAAGAAATATAACTCAAAAATGGTAGAACGTTCTAAAAAAAAAAAAAAGAAACTCATAAATCATAAAATTGTGAAATGCCACAGTCACCAAGATATAGATCAAGAAATCTCAAATGAAATGTTTCAAGAATCAAATGGGACTGCATAGAACACCTTAAAAAACCAAAGCCTTCAATGTGAACTAAAAGCATACTTACTGAATGTGTACCTGGGGGAAAATAAAAGAGAATACCTAAAACAGAGGAAAAAGATCTCACAAAGCTAGTATATACTAACGATGACAAAATGTAGTTTAACAAAAAAAATATAAAGTCCTTTTAAGTGGAAGAATGCATGCATATGTGCACATTCATTTACAAACACACACACAAACATAGAATGGTAAGACCAGATTTAATACCTGTTCAAGATAAGCCAAGGAGTGAAAAAGAAAACCTGCTATCAGGTGTGCATGTAGGTAGCTCATCCCCAAGCTGTCCTACTGAAGGCCAGAGAACCCCTGAAGTACTGAGCTCCTTTTGTCTGTGTTGTTATACAAGAGGTAGTGACAACCAACAAATGTACCTGAAGAAGAGCAAAGAGCAAGAGACCTGGAGAATGTGTCACATAAAGAATGGCTGGGGATTCATAGTGGCTAAGAGCCTGACGCCAAACACTAACGGTCTCAGTTGACATCGTGGTTGAACCCCTCATTGCTTGTGTTCTTCAACTTTCTGAGCTTTGATCAAAAGGACACCAGCAGGGGCAAGACCTGGGGTGGGGCGGGGAGGTGGGCAAAATGGGAGACATTTGTAATACTGTCAACGACAAAAATAAAAAAATAAACTTAAAAAGGACACAAGAACACTATCTCACAGGGTTAGGCAAGAATGAAAATATTTGACTCATGCAAACAAATTGCTCAAAGAAATTTCAGTGAGAGGAAGAGAGCGACATTCAAGTATAGGAAGAAGAAAAGAAAACCCTAGAGAAGACTTAATAGCAGCCATATGGAAAAGGGGTCCAATATATCCTGTATATCTATAAAATAAATAGAAAATAAACCCATGAGTTAACACTATTACAGGGTAGATTTGAGGTAAATATAAGGAAAAACTGAATGCTGGACAAAATGCTGGTTTCTTAAGACCTTTTTTGGTCATAGGCAGATTCTCTCATCTCGCTCCACACCTCCTACTGCCTAATTGAAAACCGAATGTCCCCTCTTCTTCTGGATTAATTACCTAATAAGGAAGTTCTAATGTTATAGGGCAACAAAATCCATCCCAAGACTCTCAGATATGTCCTTAGACTTTCTGTAAGGCATCTGTTTTGAATTAGCAACATGGCCTCACTCAACACGTACTTAGCTCCTTGTAACTTTCAATGTAAAAAACGAAAAGGTTGAAAGCAATGTTAGAAAAAAAGAAAGCAATGTTAGTAAATACATTATAAACTATGCATTACCAGTACTTTTTAAAGTGTGGACAAAAATTGGAGAATACAAATGAAAACTAAAGAAAAGTAGGTAGGTTTAAAAAAGTGAATCAATTTCTGGAGCAGAGGTGATGGAAGGGAGGGAGGAACTTACAGCCATTGCAGAATAGCAGTGACAACCGCACTTTTAAATGTTACAGGAAAAATCTACACCAGAAAATCCTAGGATCATACAATTAACAAACGTTGGTAATAATGGCAAGTAACTTGTGAAAGATGAGTTAGTATGATGTGCATCTATTCCCCTCTAAATTAGTAGATACCTTTGTATTTGGTGAATTTTAAAATCAGTACAGTGCCAAGAAACTATAATGGACAAAATTCATGTTGTCAATGGTAATATTACAGAAATATATTTCATGGAAATATTACATTTATGGAACATAAAATGATGCAATAAAGGGACACTTTAAAAAATTTACCATTCACCAAAAGAAAAATGTTATTTAACAAGAGTCAATGTTTTGTTTTGTTTATTTATAAGTTACACTAAGCTAATTAGGTAATAGGGTTCTGATAGAACCAAAATTAGTTATGGAGTATTCTGAGTCAGCACACATTCATGAAATTGTCACAGGGTAGACCTAAACTTGATGGGTAGCATATAAGGCAGTATATGTATACATAGAAGAAAATATTCTTTCAGTGTGGCAAATCAACAACTAGTAGGTGTCTGCATTGTACAAAGTACTAGATACCACTTAATATTGTTCCTTTCCAGGTTTAAAAAGTTGCTGCTTCCTGTACCTTATTTACTTTTAAAGTAAACTTAATAATTTGACTGCTTTTCATCTTTCCAAGCCTTACCAGTAATAGGATGCAATGTTTTTATACTCTGAGACATAGTGAATATGATAAGAGTTGGAGAAATAATTAGCACTTTGGATTAGCTATTCAAAGGCCTGTGATTTGGTCCCAGCTATGCCACTGATAAATTGAGTAACCTCAGTTAGTCATTTAACCTCTCTGATCCTCTATTTTCTAGTTGGCAAATTATAATTGAACTTGCTCTGCCTACATTACACAGTTGTTTCAATCAAGAAAAATGCCACACAACTGCCCTCCACATAATATAAAGTACTTTAGCACTCCTCCACCTATCCTTGCAAAAAGCTTTAAAGGTTTGTGGACGTATTTTCATAATCTACCTGAAAAGAGCTAAAAAAACAACCACCCCCATCTTAGTTTTCCCTGAAAGAGACGTGAAGACTCATACTTTCAATGTGTTTAATTGAATGAAAGATATAGTTTAACTTATCAAAAAACAAACAAAAACTGACACTAATTTTTTTCCATCTAAATGTTGCACAAAAGTTCTCTCCAGCAGATGGCAGTATGTACATTTTAGAGGGGGTAAAGGAGGCCACTTAATACACCTGAATGTACTTACATACCAGTGGGTGTGTCTGCCTTTTCCTATATTTACAAATAAATAAAATAACTTCTTTCTTAAAATTAAATAAGTATTTAAAAATATTCTAACCCAAGGAAAACATTGAATTTTGAGTACTTTACTCATTTGGCTCTTGAAAGCAAAGAAAAACGATTTAAGACATCTTTATTTAGATTGTTTTTCAGTGTCATCTGATTAAAACATTTTAAGAGGCATCAAAAAATTCCTCTGACTTGGCTATAAATTAATCACAAATTTTAACAATCAATAAATTATATACAGAAAAATTAAAAGTATATCATACTGAATTAACCATTTAAATGAAATAAAATAAATCTTGTTTAGAAAGCATTACAACTCTTATAATGAAAAGGAAATAAATTTTTTCCCTAAGTAACAACAACAGCAACAACAAACAAAACAACAGCTACTGGTAATATTACAGAGTTTTCCAGGTTCTACACACAGTTCTAAATACTTATATTAATTCAAGTAATCTTTGCAACAACTTTGGAGATATCCCCATTTAAAATCTAAAGAAATTGAGCATCCCTACTCCCCCCAAAAAGGGAGGAAATTGAGGCCCAGAGCACCTCAGAAACTTGCCCAAGGTCACAGTTAGTAGACAGAGCAAAGGATGAACACCTAGGCAGTCTGACTCCACAGTCAGTAGCTGTCAGCATAGTGCTACACTTCCACAGACCTGCAGACCACAATACGTCACTACGCACCAAAGATCTGGTTTTAGAATAATCAATACTGATTTGCTACCCCTGAGTTTAAGAAACTAATGAGGAATCATATTGATAAAAGGAACTTAAAGATTTCACTTCCTTTTCATAACCTTCCCTAATGTAAATGTAAAGGAAATGAGAAATTGGATTCAATTTATTATAAGAATTTCTTGATTATCAATAAAATGGTATTCAAAAAATATCAGGAAAGTAATAAAGAGGAGCTAGAGCACATCACTGGGAAAACCAAGAAAGAGTAGAAAAAATAGGGCTGAAAGTTATAAGCAGTATGTTGGGTTGTAAGAAAGCATTGGGCATAAACATTCTCTATAATGCAAATCAAAGTCTGTCTATGAAAAACTGAATATCCTTTTGTCATGTGAGCCAATCTATTGGAGTATGGGTAGACTCATTGTGAGGTGTTCAGCGTTGAGCCCAGAGTCTATTAAATTACCTGAAAGAAGGGGTAAACAAGACATTAATTCAACTTTCAGATGCCCTTAAATTGGAAGGGGTTGCCAATGATGTGAGGAGAGAAAAAAGGTAAAATCAAATCAAGTATTCCTTTCCTTGAAAAGAAAATGCCTTCCAGGTTTGTTCCCGGACAGGACAATTTCTCCCAGGACATTTCCCTGGCAGGACAATCTGACCTGCTTTGTCTGACTAGCTGATGAACAGCTTTGTCTAGCTTCACCAAAACAACATTCATTTTTCTTGCAGATGAGTGGATGAGGTCTTGAGAGGCAGTATAGATTAGTGGTTAAGAGCATGGGCACTTCAGCCATATTGCCTGGATTTGATCTTAGCTGTGTGACTTTGGGCATGTTACTTGCTTCTATGCCTCGGTTTTCCCATCTGTAAAATGGGATAATTATAGTATTATCCTTATAAGATTATTGAGAGGAATAAATGAGGAATATATATACATATATATGTATAGCACTTAATGGTGCTTGGTCCTTGCAAATACAAAAACAAAAACTGTTAGCCACTATTAGTATTCTTATTCACACAGAAACAAATAAATGGAAGATATATATATATATATATATATATATATATATATATATATATATATTTTAAAGAAAAAGACTTGGTTAATTGAAGGCAAAACAAGTAATAAGATAGCCTAGGTAATTTTGGCTGTAAAAATAAAAGGATTCTGAAATGGACTGGGGGAAAATATAACTCCACAACCATCTTTTGTGGAGCTAAGTTTCAAACATACTTACTTCGGCTCTCAGCCCCTTAATCTCTAGCCCAGTGGTTCTCAACCTTCTGGCCCTTTAAATACAGTTCCTCATGTTGTGACCCAACCATAAAATTATTTTCGTTGCTACTTCATAACCGTAATGTTGCTACTGTTATGAATCATAATGTAAATATCCGATATGCAGGATGGTCTTAGGCGACCCCTGTGAAAGGGTCGTTCGACCACCAAAGGGGTCGCGACCCACAGGTTGAGAACTGCTGGTCTAGTCCTTTTACTCAAAGTAGGTTTCCCAACCTGCCAACTCTTCTTCCCTCACCCCAATCTCAGACTAATTTTTAAGAATAATCTAATCAAATATTTACTGAACAGGTTCCACATACGCAATTGTTCTAAGGATGGGGAATGGAACAATATATGAGTTTGAGTCTGTTTTATTCTGACTATACTGTAATAGGAAAAATAGGCTCTGAGCATGGGAAAAAATGAATACAAAAAGCCATGCAGTCAAAAAATGATAGAAAAGGGTGCTATAAAGAAAATAAATCTGAGTGATGAGATAAAGGACAAGAGGTTGAAGCAGAAGGGACCTGAGTCTGGGCAAAGCAGGGAGACCTGTGGATAGGAAAGAGATGGTCTGTGCCTATTTGAGAATGAGCAACGGAGGCAAAGGGAAGAGCAAGTGCACATTCTCAGCCTACTCAGAATGCGCAGAACCCTGCGGAGACCTCCTGATCACGGCTTTAGAGACTGAGACCCATGGAAGTTCTGTGATGTTTCCCAAATAAATAGCACAGCCCAAATCCCAATAAATCCACGCGATGCCACTCCCTGCTCTTGACCGCTCCCATGCTATCTTTCTCTTTCTCGTTGTGTCACAGTGAAAATGCTAAGTCTCTACCTTCTTCTAAGGCTTCTTCCAACTTCCCTAAAGACATTTGCTCTAAAAGTTGAACTCTGCTTCCCTTATTCCAGGGGTCCTCAAACTACGGCCTGTGGGCCACATGCAAATACAAATATTGTATTTGTTCCCGTTTTGTTTTTTTACTTCAAAATAAGATATGTGCAGTGTGCATAGGAATTTGTTCATAGTTTTTTTAAAACTATAGTCCGGCCCTCCAACGGTCTGAGGAACAGTGAACTGGCCCCCTGTTAAAAAAGTTTGAGGACCCCTGCCTTATTCAATCTCTCCCTTTCTTGGTGTTCCTTCTCTTCTCTTATTAATATTTTCACTTTTCCTCCACCATAAAAAATAACCCACATACACTGTTTTGCAGTATTTAGTACTGTTTACCACTATGTCCTTCAATGATATTACTGGGTTTATTTTTATTTACTTTTTTTTTTTTTTTTTAGCAATATTAGCTAACCATTTTCTGCCTGGTCCACATATGTTAGTGTCTCATTATCTCTGATTCTCTTCTCTTCTCGCATGTTCCCCCTGCAGTGTTTCATCCACTGCTGTTTCTTCGACCACTACCTATAGGCTGATGAGTTCCAAATGCTTCTATATCTAAGTATCATGCTCCGGAGCCATCTGTTCAACTCTCGTAACATCTATCTATTTGGAGGTAGACCTAAATATCTCAAAGTGTACTTGCCTTCTCTCTAAAATCTAGTCTTTTCTGAATATTCTATCACATTTAAAGACTAAATCATCCCTGAATTCTTCCTCTTTTTCAGGTATTGCGTTGATGTATTACTAAGCCCCGTGGACATCTCTTAAGCCTTCCCTTTCTGCCCACCTCCACACCCAGCAGCTTAGCGTCCACCCAAATCAGTTGGACCACTGCAAGCGCCTGTGAAAACTTTTGCAACTGTCCGCATTTGGGTAGTTTGGGCCCATTTCAGCAGTTTTCCAGAAGGGCAGATTATAATGGTTAGGCGATTGTTTTCAGAAGTCTTCTTTTAAACCCCCATCCTCCCTCCCCCCACACACCCATTCATGCTCTCATCCCCCTGTTGTCCATGTCCATTAGTTTGGCTTATGGGGTTTAATGGAGGGGATGAGGACACATTTGTAATACCTTAACTAATAAAGAATTAAAAAAAAAAGTCTGCCCTTTTATATTAATTATGCCTTTATGTCTTTTAAGCATCAAGGGTGGTTTGGGTGGACCAAGCATAGGCAATTCAGCCACAAGGCCTTACGTACTCTTTGGGCTTGGAACAGTGGAGACATATCCAAAGCTCAGGGAGAACCAATTCCCCTTTTTTCAAGAATGAGAAAAACGATTTCCTTAGCAAGCTAGAAAGGTTTTCTATACTTTAGGACCCTGGGAGAAATAAAGGATGAAATAAATCTGGGAAGGATAAGTTCAGTCTGATTACTTGTAGCATAAAAAGGGGAAAGCGGGTGAATGTCAGGCAAGGAAGTTGAGGCTGCAGAATCAAAGGGGACAGAGGAAACTGAGATGCTCCAGTAAAAATCAAAGAGCTCTCTGAGGCAGCAACACCGTGCATGGCCTGGTATGCTAACGTAACCTGTGATGTGGGGACTCGCTCTAGAAAGACGGGTCCAGGATTTTCCAGGGAAAGTGTGCATGTTTATAGAAAGGGTGGCTGAACTGACTTGTGCTTATAACTCCAACCTGCCTCTGTGACCTGGGCTGCTCAATCCACACTGGGGAAATGAAGAGAGCTTGCTGAGGCAGGGAGGGGTATTGTAAACCACAGGGAGTTTGGAGCCAGACAGAATGTGGTCTCTCTCCTAATTCTGGCACAGAAATTCTATGTGTCTATGCTCATAGCACCGTGTCTAACAGAGTTTCTTCCTCCAAATCACTCTAATGCATCCAGAACTCTCTTTCTAAAACACAGACTGGTCATGTAGCTAATCTTCTTTGAAACACTTTCTGACTCTTCCTTAGCAGGGAGCAATTCAAACTCCTTAGGGTGGCACATGTTTTTCTAAAGGTGCTCTGTCCAGCCTCATCTCCACCATCTTCCTAAATACCCTTCAATTTCACCTACCGACCAAATTCCAGTGGGTCCAAAAACGACCACTTGTAGTATCTTTTTATAATCTGTTCCCCATCTTCTCAGACTCCTTTATCTAGCAGAAAAATGACAATTCATCCCCTATAGTTCAACTCAAATGACATACCCTCTGTGAAGACTTCCTCTGCCTCTGGCAGTATTTGCCAAACCCTGTCCCCTCCTTTTCAGTTCATGTTTACTTTGTGGCGGAATCTTTTGAAGAAACTATTACATTTTATTATTATTTGCTAATTTGTTTACTTCACCTGCTAGAATTAGCTCTTTGTAGAAAGGCACTAAATACTGAATTATTAATTTTGGCCTCTCCAGAATCTAACAGGACTTGGTTTGTGAGAGGGTTTATAAGCCAGGTGAATAAATGACAACAGGAAAGTATGAATTCAAATGTAAGAAATGACTGAACAATAATGACCCCAAATAGAAAATTGCTACATAATTTGCTTTGGTTGCCTAAACACATCTACTTCCTTGATAACTCTTCCTTGCAGTCACACTCATCATTTTCAGAAACATTAGTTAGGAAAGTGTTCAGATGTAATCGTCGCTAAGTAACCAGTAACCACACATATTTACTAACTCTTGAATAAGTCAACTGATGCTTGGTTATTGCCAGAGTACTTCTGCGTAGTTTTAAAAAAATATTAGGCAGTAAAGCCTGCCATGTCCAGATAAGACAACTATGCTATTATTATTAGTTCATTACCCATCTTAAGCAGCCAATTTCAATATAAAAAAGAACTAATGAACTATCTCCTAATTATTAATGAGTACTTAGAAGTACAAGATAGTTTTTCATAGTAGGAAGTATTCTTTTCAATTCATTGTTTTCTTTCCACTTGGTAAATCCGGAGATGAAGGCATAGACTCAGTTATCTGCAGGGCACTGGAAATTTTAATAGGCGCAATAGACCCAGATCACGTCACAGATCTTAGCAAAGGACAAGGATACCTGCCACAGATAGGAAGTGCTGGTGGCAGAGACCATCTGGCACATTCAAAGAAAACAACCACCCACTTACCCACAAAATCTGCTTCATCACCCTGTTAAAATTTTAAACGGGATTGCTTGCAGATTTGATACAGTCACGCATGTAACTGAATTCGCATTTCTATGAATTGAGTGGTAGTCTCATAAGACACAGTAAAAGGAAAGACATTTGAGTTTTATTTGGCAAGGGGTATTCAAGAGGCAGTAAAAGCTTCGGGAGGAAGAGCACTAGGCTCCGGAGGCACAGAGATGTGGGCTCGAGTCTTGGCTGAGCCACCTATTAGCTGTCTGCCTCTGGGAAGGCTGCCTAACTTCTCTAAATCTCAATCTCCTCATTTATAAACTGGGACCCAAAATGAACATATGCCAGGGTTGAGGATTACTGCATAGTTCATGTAAGTATTAGCACAGGACCAGGCAGAGAGCAATGGCTAAATGCTAGATGATGGTAGTTAATTTAAGCCTTCATCCTTAACAACATTAAATAATTCTTTGAACCTCGAACTGAAACTAGGTGATTTTTAACACCTTCAAAGATTTTATTACTAATCTTCATTCCATACCGTCCTTCTTGTTGTTGCTGTCATAGATCACTCCATCCATGTAAATAACGCCATCTTCCATCCGTGTTCAAGCCAGACAAGTGTAAGTCATGGTGGATTCCTCCCTTTCCCTCAGCCCCCTGCCTGATCCGCTGGGAAATGCTATTGATTCTACACAAATACTCCCTTGCTATTGCAATCACCACTGTCCAATACACCATCGTCTCCTCCCTACACACCTACAGTTAACCTTCTGCTGGCTTGTCTGAACCTCTCCAGTCCATTCTTCTCAACACACAAAGAGGCCTCCAATGGCTTTCTCTTAATTCACATAAAATTGAATTCAAACTCCTATGACCTGACACCCACCCCCCCCCCCCCGCCCCCACCACCAGGTTAAGGTGCTGTCAGGCTTTGGCAATATAAAGTTCGTAGTGTTCACTATATGATTAATAAATCCTTAGTGGGGAGATACTTTGAGGCAATGTAAATATCCTGTTTCACATTATATTTTCACCCACTAATTTATCATTCATTGATACTTAACTGCAACAGCTATTGCTTTAGTTCTTGCCAATTAGCAATTTCCTAAAGTCTATCATTCCTGCTACATTTATTTACTGAAATTCTGGTGTAAGGAAGAATTGTCCCCTGTTTACTTACATACTCCATTATTCATTTGTCTCAGTAGTAACTCACAAATATTTCTTTTACTGCATGTATCATAATCCTTTATAATCATTTTATTTTTGCTCATAATATCTCAGATTTGGCTATTGGGAGCTACTTTAAGTTGGCTGTACCTCTGGGTTCTAAACCTGGATGAGTGTCAGATGGACTGTGAATTTCTGAAATGCATGCATATTCATCTTAGTGTTTTGGAGCTAACAGTCCATAATAGGACAAGTGGGTCTCAGGGAGGAGAGGAAGGGATTCTGTCTATCATGCTTAAAGCTTTCTGCCTGTCCTACAGGGGAAACCTGAAATTGTCTAGTTGAAGAGGGATGGGGGTTGTAGACTGTGTTATCCAGTACTACTGCATTTTAAAGTGGATAATTCATAATTCTGTGTTGTGTAGAGCTATCCTTGAGTTGTAAGATGTTTAGCAGCACCCCTGACCTCTCCCACAGTAACACCTCCTCCTAGTTGTGAAAACCAAAAATATTTTCAAACACTGCCAAATGTTCTGGCGGGGGAAGGGTGAAGGTTGGGGGCGCAGGGACTGGGACAAGATACCCTCAGTTGATAATCACTGGTTGCAATCAGGAAAATCTTTCTGCCTACACACTTAAGTCATGTGCAATTCAGCTCTCATCAATAAGAAGACCATTTAGTCTCCATTAGTCTGTTCACCATGTCCATCTTTTAGTTGGTTATGAACTTGGGAAGAGAAGGGAAAGAGCATTCTTATCTCCTCAAAACTCCTACCAACATGAATTACTTCAATGCAATGAAATAATGTTTTAAAAAAATCATTTCTTGTGTTCAGTTCCATTCTTTGATGCTCTATTAAGTTTAGAATAATTTCTGTGTGTTGTGTTTTTTTTTTGATACAGAGATTCAATCTATTATATAAAGTTTCTAATAAACTTAAAAAATGAAAGTTCTTTTGATGGTTATAAAACCTAAAATGGCCAAAACCGGTTTGGCTCAGTGGATAGAGCGTCGGCCTGCAGACTGAGGGGTCCCAGGTTCGATTCCGGTCAAGGGCATGTACCTGGGTTGCGGGCACATCCCCAATAGGAGATGTGCAGGAGGCGGCTGATCGATGTTTCTCTCTCATCGATGTTTCTGACTCTCTATCCCTCTCCCTTCCTCTCTGTAAAAAATCAATAAACTATATTTAAAAAAACCCTAAAATGAAGCATTTTGTTTATTCTCTGACACCTAAACTAACTGTCTGATAAATATACTATATCCACTTCTACTTTCTTGTCAATAGATTCTACCTAGAAAACCTTTACATAATTATGTGCCCTTCAAAAAGAACACAATAACAACAATGCAAAATAAAGAAACAAGAGGTAAACAAATCCCTAAAGACCCAGCTTATCTCCATATTTTCTGATGAATTAAATGATCAATGAACATCTTGTTAAAACTTTACATTTTATAAATACACAACCTACATCCCAGGAAAGAAGTCCCAGAGCCAACCAGTGAATAGAGCTGAAACCAAAGCCTCTGCCTCCTAAGTCCCAGCTGTGTTCTCAGCACTTTACAACTTCGATGGCCACTGTCATAGCTCCCTTCCCTACAGTCTTATAGAACTTATAATGTAGCACCTGCAATAAACACCTTATGAAGAGATGCCTTTTATTGTTCAAACTTTAAAATTTCCCTTACATTTCTTTTTTCTCCTCAACTAAATGATAAGTTCTGTGAGGACAAAGGACCATATCGAATATCTGCTGCATTACTCCAAGCACTTTCTGTAGTCTGAGCACCAGTTAGAGGCTTAACAAGTCTTTCATAATTGACTGTCTTGCTAATGGTAGGAGAAAGCAGCCAAGGGGTACAATGACCAATGCAACTGGGAACAGCATCTCTACAGAAACTTTTAAATATTAGGTAATATAGAAATCTAAAACATGACTGTGTTCTTCTGCATGTGCATACAGCACTGTATAAAGCACACGACTTGCAACTACTCATTCAGTCCTCCCAACATCCCTAGTAAGTCCTATACTTTTTTCTCGTTACCCCGATGGAAGCCTAAAGCAGGCACAGAGAAGCTAATCCATATACTCAAAGTTATGCAACTAGCCTCATATAAACAGTTAACAGCCAATAGTTGAGGGTATTCATTTAAACACATCTATTGACAAGGCCAATCATTTGTTTTTGTGTGTGTGTGATAACTGGTCTTCATGATAGGAGTTAGTAGCAATGAACAAATAAAAATGTGTTTGAATTTCTAGACTTATTTTCTGTTTCAAAGAGACATGGTATATATGGAATTTTATAAACTGACATCTCAATGAACAAAAACATATTTTTTAAAAAAATATATTTTATTGATTTTTCACAGTGAAGAAGGGAGAGGGATAGAGAGTCAGAAACATCGATGAGAGAGATCGATCAGCTGCCTCCTGCACGCCCCGCAGTGGGGATGTGCCCACAACCAAGATACATGCCCTTGACCGGAATCGAACCTGGGACCCTTCAGTCTGCAGGCCGACGCTCTATCCACTGAGTCAAACTGGTTCGGCAACAAAAACATATTTAACATATAGGCTTAAACATTAGAATAAATAAAATCATGATTAGTAAAACTAATACTTTTCTTCCTCAGTAGAATTATTTGAAATTTAATCTTAAGCATTGAAAAAAGAAGGTAACAACATAGATGCCCAAAGAGATTACAATTATAGTCAAAAGCTGAAAGAGAGAAAAAAACTGGCTGAGGTAATACATTTGATAGATCAATATAATATTCATTTTATAATTCTAAAGGATAAAATATGTAAAATAGATTGCACTCCTATCTCAATGATCTTTTAGAAGTGATTTATATATTATTTCCCTTCCATTTTTCTCTGTCAATTCACAAGGAAAAAAAACACTAGTTTGAGAACGTTGACTAAATTTCTTCTGGATGTGATTAAGGCTCATAAAGAAGAAATGAAGAACAAATTTAAAGAGCCCTTTATGAATGCAGTGCAGCACTGTGCCAAGACTTGACTGTGCTTTGAAAAATATATTGCCTTCATAATATAATACTGAAAAATATCACTCTTATTCAAAAGCTCTACCAACAAGCATCCCCACAGAGTTACCAGGCCTAAGTCATTTTTTATCATTCCAGTATACAAAACCATGCTAAAAGGACGTTTTATCCCCCGTGGACCACACCAAAGCAGGCAGACTCAGCCCTGAGAGTTTTGATTGTTCCCCAAACAAAATGAGGAACATAATTCATGTCACAGTCCCACCGCATTATGACTTCTTAAATTTATCATTTCCCCCTGATGACAATAGAAAACTAGTAGATCAACCAAAAGAAATGTGTGCTTCATGTTTCCTTCATTTTTGCACCACTGTATGTTAACTGTATACGTTACCGTTTGCATTTAATGCAGTATGTACACATTTGGGTGTGGGGCACAGTCATGGAAGGGCTCACGTAGATTTTCAGAAGACACTAACAAGACAGACGTGAATTACAAGATTTAAAAAAACCTCAAAAAGGAGGCACTACTCACAATGTTCATCAGGGTGAGGAGGTAGTTTTGGACATGCTCTTTGCCATGGAAACGGACCACAGAGTCATCCACTCCCAACAGCACTTCAATGTTGTAATCGTTGTCTCCCGCATGTCTGCGACGCCTAATTGTTTGGTTCAGCTGCCGGTCAACGTGGTGGTAAACAGTACCTAGATCATCAAGGCCTTCCAGTGCTGACTCTATAAAGAAGGGAAAAAAACAAACAAAAAAAAGCTCAGTCATTTCCGCTTCCCCAAGAGGTCTTCCAATCACTTCTTACAAGAAATGGCTCTTCTAGGGGGCCCACCATCATAATTCATAATCACTGAGACACTGATTTTCAGTTAATTCTGTAAGTAATATGCACAGCCGTATGCTCAGACAGACCGCCTATAAATTCAACCCTGAGGGTAAAATGATACTGTTGCACAGAAAGCAGTGTTGCCATGTTAGTCTGAATGTTCCATGAGGATAAGAGCAGTTTCATCTTCCTTTAGCTGCATCCCCAGTACAGAGCAAAGAGAGTGGGGTACAGAAATCTTCTGGCTACCTAGTTATTAAATAAATTGAGGTTATAAATAAAAAACCACATGCTAATAATTTTACAGAAGTTAATTTAAATAACTACAATCATAGAGTGTAGAATTTGTATGTCATACATTTAAATTGCTCCTTTTTCCAGCAGCCTTAACTTAAAAATTCAATTATAGTGTGGCAACACAACAGCATCTAGTGATATAATTATCGGTCATTATATATTACTTTATTTATTCTGAATATGTTTTTCTAGTGAATGCTGTGAGGGAAGAAGTGGATATACAAGGTACATCCACTTAACATCCAGTTAACACTATAGGTCTACACATTTGTACTGGCCATTATTTGAATAGATTTAAATAGCAGGGCATTTCAATTGCTAGATAACTGAATCTGTGAGATGCCAAAGAAAGTAAGTCAAAAAATTACGTATGGTTAAAGGAAAATAATAGAACAAGCGATTTTTAATTTTATTTTTAGTTGAAGGAATTAAAATTTTTTACTTTCCAAATGGAAATACACACACAAACACACAGTCACACACACGCAGAGGCATATATACAGAGAAATAAACATACAGATATACATATGTCTGTCTATTTATCTATCTATCTCTCTGGAGAAAGTGAACTGAGGCATTCTTAGGTTCTAAATATCTAGATGATATGCCTTCAGATTACCAAATATTTGACAAATAAAATGTTTTTGGTGGATTGAAAAATAAAATCTATCATTTGGATACTAAAATAAAAGCTATACAAAATTGCTAGTATAAAACTGAAAGCATATTCATTCATTTCCATTTCAAATATATAAAACCTGGAAAAAAATTTTTACACACTGCCTTGATGTCTAAAACAACCACATATCTAAAAACACGTCTGACAGAACCATGTCTGACTCACACTATATATGAAGGTTTATTTAATGCTGACCTGGGGCCTGTAAGCTATTTGAATTAGTGTCTGACATTAATGAATAGGCATTTTCCTCTCCACCTTTGTGGTTTTAGTAAAGTTGAGGGGTAAACAAAGATGTCTCTTGGCCAGAAAGATTGATGACCAAGCCATAGCCACATGGGATTAGAAATAGTGGAAGTACAGATCCCACTCACACCCTTTCCACTTAAAAAAAAAAAGCAAGCAAGCAAGCAACACCAGCACCCTACCCTACAGTAGGGCCATAAGCTCTGAATGTAACTACTCATATTTGAAAGATATACTGTAATTCGCTTTGACCAAAGCCCAACTGCTGGATCATTAACTGGGAATTTTCTCCTCATCAGGGAATCACACTGGCTCCACAACACATAAATAACTCTCGCCACCATCCACATCAAATGGAAAGCTTTCCTCAAAAGTTGTTTTTAAGAGTTGTAAACCCTCATTGAAGGCAAGAGGCTACACCTGCAAACAGCTTTACTATTCAACCTCAAGTCTTTTCACACACTTGAGAATGTGAAAGGTTGTGATTGCGTACAAACAGAAAATTCATACATGAACTCCCACTTCTAAAAATGGTTCTTTTGGGCAGCACTGTCAGCAACCACATCCAATGGAAATATACCAGCAATGTCATCATATCATTAAGTCTGATGCATGAATGAAGGAGGCTGAATACTTGTTTCAGAGAGAAGGTTCATTCTGCTCTAATACACCTTTGGTTTGGCCTTTCTATCTCTCCTTGAACAGGCAGTTTTCTGGAGAGAGAAGAGAATCTGTGTTTCTCTCCCCCCGCCTCCCGCCCCCTCTTAATTGCATGGAACCTAGGGAGGAAGAAGGAAGCCTTTTTCTTTCAATCATTGCCTTTATTCGATCAAGAATACTTCTGTCCTTATTTCCCCTTCCCTGTGCTGTACAATGTCCTTTTTTATTATTACTAGATGAGCATTGCCAAACATTTCAAAGAAAAGCAGAATAACTTCTGACACTTATTATCTATATACACCTCTGTTAATTACAGATACAGTGGGGCCTTGACTTACAAGTGTCTCGACTAACGAGTTTTTTGAGATACCAGCTGTGTCTCGGCCGATTTTTTGCATTGAGTTGACAGAGTAATTTGAGTTAACGAGTTCCTTAACGAGCTCGGTCTCGGAACGAATTAAACTCGTAAGTCAAGGCCCCACTGTAGTTCTGAGTCTGCAAAATATCTTCATTCATCATGAAATATCCTCAGTATGACCACTTTATAATATAATGGTAAAATGGTTAGTAGCACAGGCTTTCAAGCAGACATACCTAGCTTTAAATCCTAGGAGTGTCACATCCTAGCAGCGGGCTTTTATTTAAGACTAGGGGCCCAGTGCACAAATTCATGCACCTTGAAAGGAATTGTGGGCTAAGGAGGCTGCGGTGGGTACAGGGGCGGGTCTTGGCCCATCACCCACACCCCCACCTGGCACCTCCTGCCGTGGCCCACGGTCTCTGTCTGCCGGCAGCTCCACTCCTGCTGCTGCCGCTCCCATGTGCTGATGGCGCTGACCCTGCTCGCACCCACTGATGGCACAGAGCGATTGGAGCCGGCGCCAGCAGCGAGTGTGAGTGGGACTGGCACCATCAGTGAGTGCGAGCGGCAGCTGCTGTCCCTATCCCCCCTCAGGAGCACGGGGAGGTGGAGAAGCTTTCAGGGGCTATTGGGGCCGGCGCCAGCATTGAGTGTGAGCGGTGACTCCAGCATCCGCAGCAGATGTGAGAGGGGGCTGCCGGCCCCGATTGCCCCTCAGGAGCAGAGGGAGGTAGAGAAGCCCTGAGGGGCGATCAGGCCAGCAGCTGCCACTCGCACCCACTGATGGCGCTGAGCGATTGGGGCCAGGGCCGGGCACCGGCAGCAGGTGCAAGCAGTGGCTCCAGTGCCAGCAGTGGATGAGAGTGGGGCCAGCGCCACCAGAGGCTCGCCCCAATAACAGCGACTGGTGCCCCGCCTTGGTCTGGCACCCTCGCTCACCTGCTCCACTATCCTGCTGGGCCAACGCCCTGCCATGTTCTGCGTACGCCCCCTAGTGGTCAGCGCACATGATAGCAACCAGCTATTCGGTTGTTCCACCGTTCGGTCTATTTGCATATTAGGGTTTTATATATGTACTAGGGGCTCAGTGCACAAAAATTTGTGCACTGGGGAGGGGGTTCCCTCAGCCCAGCTTGCCCCCTATCACATACTGGGAGCCCTAGGGGATGTCCTACTACCTGCTCCCTGCTCCCCTTGGGGAGTGGGCCTAAGCCACAGTCTGGCCTCCCTTTGTGGGAGTCGACTGGGCTGATCAGGGGAAGGCACCAGCCCCATCACCTCACTGTTGCAGCCACTGCCAGTCACCGCAGCCACCAAGGTGTTTTCATCAACATGGACTCCAGTCCCTTTACCATGAAAAAATGAAAACTTTCTTTAGGCATTTTCAAGAAGTGTCTTTCATAGGATATGACATTTCTTTCTTTCTTTATCCTCACCTGGGGATATGTTCCCATTGATTTTTAGAGAATGTGGAAGAGAAAGGGAAAGACAGAGAGAAACATCAAAGTGAGAGGAACACTTTGATTGGTTGCCTCCTGCATGAGCCTTGACCTGGGCTGGAGCCAGGGAGGAACCTGCAACCTAGGTACATGCCCTTGGTCAGAATTGAACCCAGAATCTGCGTTGGGCAGGCCGAGGCATTATCCACTGAGCCAAACTGGCTAAGACAGGATATGACATTTCTTAACCCTCCAGCAGCAGACCTTCATTTTTTTCTCCAGGAGTGTGGTAAAAAAAACCCTAGATCACTTTTTGGACTCTTATTACCCAAGTTACTAAGAATATTACCAGTGGCATACAGGGAGCTTAACCAATCAGCAGTCAGAAAAGGTGTTTCCTCTGTAGTTCACACCAATTGCTGATTTGGCCCCTTCCCAGGCCTAACGCCTCTGGCGAGTCATTAGCCCTGGGCCAGGGCACCCTCAGCTCCAAGCCACTGTGGCCATCAAGGATCGCTGTCTGGCTGCGCCCCAGTTCAGGCCGCCACCACCATCAAGGATCACTGGCTGGCTCCTCCCCGGCCCAGGCCTAAAGCCTCTGCTCGAGGCTTTAGGCCTGGGCCGGGGCACCCCCAGCTCCCGCCGCAGCCGATCGCTGGCTGGCTCCTCCCCAGCCCTAGCCTAAAGCCTCTGCTCGAGGCTTTAGGCCTGGGCCAAAGCACCCCCAGCTCCCGGCTGCCGCCGTCGCCACTGCAGAAGATCGCTGGCTGGCTCCTCCCCGGCCTAGGCCTAAAACCTCAGTCTGTGGCTTGGAGCCAACATATGCAAATTAGCCGCCATCTTGGTTGTTAGTTAATTTGCATATACTCACTGATTAGCCAATGAAAAGGGTAGCGGTCGTATGCTAATTACCATGTTTCTCTTTTATTAGTGTAGATAGATGCCTAACTTCTTTGACCTTCAGTTTCTTCTTCTGTAAAACTCTGCAGACTTGCTGTGATGATATGATTAACAATCACAAAAAAAGAAAATTGTGCACACTGCCTAGATGTTAGTGCTTAACAAGTATTATTTACAGCTACTAGTACAATAGTGATGATGTGATGATGGTTTCCCATTAAGAGAAGACATAATTTTTTGATGCTTCCCACATTCTGTTTTGTAGATTGCAAATCAAATAGTTATTCTTTTAAAACAGAGACGAGGGGGGGGGAAAAAACTTGAATTAGTGAAAGAAACTCTGAACTGCTGGTAACTTTAGAAAGAATGGGAGTAACAATATCTCCTGCAGTGCACAAAGTAGACACAAGAGAGAAGAATCTAGAATGTTTACGTTCAATGTTAAATTAGGATTAAAATCAATGAGACAAGCTTCATTAGATTAAAAACATACAAAATTGGAAAGAGTTAGCTTATAGATGGCGCTGATCTTCATCCCACACACACTTATTGAGTACCCACACAGGTGGCAGACCCTGAGAAGGTAAACAACTACTCGGCGCTTCTCCAGGTGGAACCCCTGGGAACCACGCAGCTGTACTGGATTTATAATATTCAGAATGTAGCTGAAGTTTATCATGTAGTAGCAATTACGTAGGCTTGAGTCACTTTCAGAATTGCTAGGTTAAGCAGATCTAATCAGGGTGCTAAAGCATGCCTTTAACTAGAGTTCACACCTCTATAAAGCTTCAGCGTTAAAGAGCTGACACACTTTGACAAGTCTCTGTCTAATTCTCCATGGTCTCTGTGCCCCCATAGGAACAGCAACATAAAGCCACTATCATTCCAATCCTGTCCAACCACTCCCTAGCAGATCTGTTCACCGCGAAGGGGACTGAGAGGAATCACAGGGAAGCCAGCAGCCAAGTTCAAGAAGTGAAAGCTGAGCGACGTTTTGCACTGGGTGTTGCAAACTGTGGATCCTGGTGTCATACTGCTACATAAGCACATCAAGGGGACTTGAATGGCAGTGATAGATGCAATAACAGAATTAGCAGGACAACTGAACATCTTAAAATAAATAAGTCTCTGCACTAAGTAAAGTGGTACTACACTTCCTCACTTCATTCCAGAAAGTGACACTCAGGGTACTTTTCAAGCTTTCCAGAAATATCAAATGCAACCCCACTTAGTATTAGATTGAGTGTGTTCTTTTTTTTTTCTCAAACTTTTTGGAAAATGAAGTTTTTGAAACTTACCTGAGGAATTAGGATTAATATTTTGGAAACATTTTGACTGTATCCTTTTGTGTACCCCCTAGCTTCCCAATTGCTATATATGAACTTTCAGAAAAAGAATCATCCTATATAATAAAAGGCTGATACACAAATCAACTCAACTGAACTGCGAACGGCCAGTTGTTATGATGCACTCTGACCATCAGGGGGCAGATGCTCAATGCAGGAGCTACCCCCAGTAGTCAGTGTGATCCCACAGGGGGAGCTCCACTCAGCCAGAAGCTGGGCTCATGGCTGGCGAGCGCAGTGGTGGTGGCAGAGCCTCTCCAGCCTCCATGCCAGTCGGACATCCCCCTAGGGCTCCCAGACTGCCAGAGGGTGCAGGCTGGGCTGAGGGAATCCCTCCAGTGCATGAAATTCATGCAGTGGGCCTCTAGTTTTACTATAAAACCTGTTTTTATTGAAATAAAATATTTGGGGGAACATAGGTAACCAAGTCACAAAAAGTATAGTTATTTTAGTGTTAAATATAGAATTGTGTTAACCCAGAATTTTGAACTTATCAAACAGAAAAAGTAGAATATCACTTGTTTTGCTGGTTATGGACATTGAAGCTTAAGACATTTTCAGAATGGAATATGGCATGTGTCTATGCCTAATTATCTTTACATTGCAGGATTGGGGAAATCATTCTGTACCCCAGAAAAATTCCTATGGTCTGGAAAATGACAGGAGACAAAGATAACATTGGAAAGGTACAAATTTTGATCAAGTTCTCAATCTGATACAAATATATTTGGGGTTGGAATGCAATTTAAGCACCTATATATATAAAAGCCTAAGCGATCATTATGACCAGTCGACTGGTCGCTATGACATGCATTGACCACAAGGGGGCAGATGCTCAATGCAGGAGTGCCTTCTTCTGGTCAGTGCACTCCCACAGCCAACCTCCTGTGGCCAGCCAGCCTCCTGTGGTCCCTCCCCCTGGCCAGCCGGCCCCTATTGGCACTGACCCCACCCATGCACAAATTCGTGCACCAGGCCTCTAGTCCTACATAATAAAAGGTTAATATGCAAATTGTCCCCTCGACCGGAAGTTCAACTGGGAGTTTGACCAGGGCGCGGGGCTGGCTGGCCAACTGCCTGCGGCCCCTCCCCCAGCCAGCCTCACCCCCGATAGCCCCCCACCTCGATTGGGGGGCAGGCTGGCCTGGCCCTCCAACAGCCCACCGCCCCTCCCCCCAGCAGGTCCAGCCTGATCGGCCCTCACCGGGGCAGGCCGGCCAGACCCCACCCATGTACGAATTCCTGCACCGGGCCTCTAGGACTATGATAAAAGCATGGACAATTTGCCAACCCCATATTCTAGTCTCTCCTTCCTAAGAAACACAATGTCTATTTTATTTGTTGTGGCAATAAATCTATCTAGAAGTCATTCCCAGGCTCCCTATGACTGAGGACCATGCATGACTAAGAATAAGCCAATGTGATACGAGCAGAAGTTTAGCTTGTTCCTCTGTGATTTAAATTGCTTGTATGGAGAGCTTCCATGAAGGCTCCCCGAAGGAAGGTGATTCATCTTGGTAGTTTCCCCTCCCCTTTGTCCCTTTACTCAATATTTCTTCCTGCTGCCTGGAAACATGGGCACAATGTCAGGAGTTCTATGAGGTGACACTGGAATCAAGGCAAGTGCTAAATATGGCAGGGCAGCTATAAAGAAGGGCTCTGACCCCACAACGACTGTGGGGCTACCATCCCCACCCTGGATGGACTGCCCAGCACCAGACTTTGCTCTACATGAGGAATAGCACTGCCATTGCGTTTTGGCCATGTTTTGGTTTTCTTTTTTTATGTCACCAAATCTAGTCCTAATAGATATGACACTGAAAATATTTAACCTTGTTGTCTAGATTAGCACACCTACTACCTTTGGGAATGCAAGTTAATTTTCATGTGAATAACTGAATGATAAAGCAAGATTCATTTTACCAAAATGTTCCATAGTAGCTTTCTTTATAGTATATACACTATAGGAAATGAGAATTACATTGTTTTGCAGTATCAAAAATACAGAATGAGTTTAGATGTAGAAATTATACATTACTCATGAACAGAATAGTGGTGAAAATCAAGTGATTTTCCAGAGGTAGGTGGAGATCCTAAGATCAGATCTAAAAATAGGCATAAAAATCCAACAAATGTCATATGGTAACATCGGAGTGCAGTTAACTTAAATAATTGTGGATCATGACTGTTTGTATGATCCACCATCAGTAATTTTTGCAATGATATGTATATTTTTAAATCTATATTATCAACCCCTAAAAAATATACAGTAACAACATCTCCAAATGTATGGGGCCACCATTCTACCAAGATACAAAAATGTTTCAGTGAAAAGTAGCTGAATCTTTCACCAAATGGGAAATTCCATAATGATACTTCAAAGAACTATATTCAGGCCAATTTATGATGTCAACTCTGAAGTTTCATTAGGTAACTATTGCTTTAAAAAAAAGGGGGGGGGAAGGGGACATTACCGTTAAATGAATATTTATTTCCATGATTTCTTTTCCCCAAAAGTTCTAATTCTAAAATACATGTTGCTTTTGTTTTCACCGACTACTTTAAGGGGTAACATATGGCATTTTTAAAATGGAAAACTTACCTTTTAAGTGAAAAATAAAAATGCTTTTATGCTTTAGGTTTGCAATCATTAACCAAACAAAACGGAAAAGTCACCTCAGTGTCCAATACATAGAAAATTCTGACTTTTAATAAGAATCTCCTATATGTTAGAATATTTTTATCTGCAAATAAAGAAAACTTTACTTAAAGTATTTTAAACAACCAGAAAACATGTGTTTGCCTTACAAGACATCCAGAGGTAGGGCAATTCCTGGGTTAATCGGTTCATCAGCAATAAAATATACGTAGCCATTTTTTTCCATCTTTCCATACCCTGCTATTCTTGGTGTCTAAGTGTTATCTTCAGATTAGCTCCTTTGATTATTCGCAAATGGCTACATCAATTCTAGCAGCGTAGCCAGGCACAACAAATTTTACTTTCACCGGTCTTCCTTAGGAGTAGACAAAAATCTTTCCTAGAAGCCCTCTGGCGCATTTAACTACATGTTTCAGTGGCCAGAACTCAATCAAATGCCCATATAAAAATCATTCACAAATAAGAACAGAACTCCACTATACATTAGTCCAATCAGAAATCAGCCTCTGTGACTGAGGCCAGCCTCCACTGAAGCATATATTTAGGAAAAGTGTGGGTTTGTGAATAATAATAAGGTCCTATTTTTAAAAATCGAGGAAAAGCCTTAAAATAAAAGGCAGGGGAGAGAGAAATGGATGTTGTACAGACAACTCACATTGCTGAATCTTCCATTTCAGATCTTCCTCTTCCCACCTTTCCTAGTAACAGTCTTCCACTGGTTCCTTTTATTCTATCTTAGTTTGCAGTTGGTGTTTAATTTTTCTTATTGTAATCTGTTGCATAGAGATCACTTCTGCACTCTTTTGGCCTCTTAATGTTTTCGGAAAGATACAGTCCTTCATTCCTGGAGTGGTGGATTTTATTCATTGTTGCTCGCTCAGCCCCATTCCAATCATTTCTTGAATAAATCACTAAAATGTCTGGGTGTGGGCTGAGTTGCCAGAAAAATAGAGTATTTTCTGTTAAACTCCAATTTCAGATAAATAACAACTTGGGGAGGCGGGACAGGTATGTCCCAAACATTCATTAAGACATACCTAATACTAAAATCTTACTCACTGTTTATCTAAAATTAAAATTTAAATAAAGATCCTATATTTTTAAAAAATATTTTTATTGATTTTTTTATTGAGGCAAGGAGAGTAAGAGAGAGAGAGAGAGAGAAACATCAATGATGAGAGAGAATCACTGATTAGCTACCTCCTGCACACCCCACACTGGGGATCCAGCCCACAACCTGGGCATATGCCCTGACCCCGAGAATCAAACCATGACCTCCTGGTTCATAGGTTGATACTCAACCACTGAGTCGTGCTGGCTGGGCTGGTCCTGTATTTTTATTTGCGAAATCTGGCAACTCTAGGTGTGGGGCGACTATCATTCTCCAGGCAGCCCACGCAGTTATGTGGAATTTGGAAGATGGTACAGTTTTTAATTTTCAACTTTTATCACTCTATACAATTACTAGCATTCCAATAAACAGTTCTCTACCTCTTGGTTATAAATTATACTCTTTCTTTCTTATGGTGTTTGTAATTGAGTTCTACTAACTTAAAGAGTAGAGGAAGAAGTCCTCTTGCACAATTTACTAGATTATATCCCAGCAGTCTCACACTGCTAGAAGTTAAGTTGCGTAAAGAGAGGTAGGATTCCATTCTACAGCTGTGACTTTCAAACCTCAAATTATTTCTTTTAGTTGCCGCTTTGCTACTTTATTAAGGGTAAAAGATTTCTTCACTTCAAATTTCCACAGACATTCCACTTGAGCATACTGTTTTTCCTCAAAGGCCTACTGAATGATTTAATATAAATTTAAAGAAGTTGTTATATCCAAATTATGAATATTAACAATTCCATGTATTCTTTTCAATAAATATTTAAAGAACAGGGACCACTTGACCAGACACCATTCTAATCACTGGGAGGATAGCAGTGGACACTAGGAGTATAGCTTGATCCCACAGACTACATTTCCAAAGATAAGAATGATGAAGCATCAGAAGAATAAAACAGAATGAGGAGGGTAAGAGTGACAAAATGAGACAGGCACAAGATCTTTCATGGTAAGGTACAGTACAAAACTCCTAACCCACAATATTTAAGTGAAATTTAATAACAGCACTTTTCCATTCAAGTAAAATTAACAAGCCAGCCATTCTTAATGTGAATTTCTACTAACAACACATATTTGATAAAACTATTCTTAGTCTAAGGAATTAAGTATGCCAGAGGAAAGACAGTTATATTTACACTGTATCCTATGCCTTTGTTACATAATCCCAGATAGTACTGATCATATGGCAGCAAAAAAAAAATTGGGGGCATTTTTACATCTATTTATTTTTAAAATGTCAAATACATAAAGTTTTAATACCTGTTTTTAGTGTTTTATCTTATAATTCTAACATTTCAATCAGTTCTGGGTTGATTTCGGCTGATTTTTCTCATCAATGTGGGCTGCATTTTCCTGCTTCTTTGCATACTTGGTCATTTTCATGAGGTGTCTGACATGGTAAATTTTACTTTGGCTGCTGGATGCATTTGTATTCCTATAAATATTCTCAAGCTTTGCTCTTAGATACTGTTAAAAATACTTGAAAACAGTTTGGTCCTTTAAGATCCTGCTTTAATGATGTATTAATCAGGATCAGACCAAGGCTCATGTAGGGCTAGTTACTCACAATGACTGAGGCAAGACCCCTCTGTGTGCTCTATCCAGTGCCGGGAGAATCAAGGGATAGTCCCGTCTGCCAGAAGGGAGCAAGCACCTTTCCCAGCCCCATGAAAAGGCAGGCACTGTTGCCTCTAACCTCCCAGGTGATTCCTCTCCAAGCTTTGCATAGTTTCCTCACATGAATGCGTGTATCAGGACTCGGCTAACTACTAGCGGGGAACCTCCACAGATCTTCAGAGCTCTACCTCATTTGCTCCCTCTCCTCCCATGCTCAGGCCTCTGAACGCTGGCCACCTTCATCTCCTGGACTTCCAGCTCTGGCTTCTCAACTCTTCCCTGGCATTCAGACGGAAACTCTCCAGGAAGTAGACTGGAGTAAAGCTGAGGCTCACCTCGCTTGCTTCTCATCTCTTAGGAATCATTGTCCTTTGTGGCCAGATACCCAGTGTATGCAAATGATGGTTTCTTATATTTTGTCCATTGCTGGTTGTTTAAAGGAGGGTAAATTCAGTCTCCATTATTTCATCTTGGCTAGAAGCCAAAGTTCACTTAATTGGATTTTGCTGAGAACGCACGGTGCTTCAAAAACTTAGGTTTACAGGCATGTTACTTTGTGAAATGACTTAGAATTTTCTATAACCATTAAGCTATCCCTAAATGACTATCTATACACATTTACTTGGACTTGTAGAAGTCAGGTAGTAATAAAATGTTCAGTGTAAAAACCCTGACATTGCTCTTTCAATTAAAAAAAATCATACATTCTTGAGATATTAAATCTCCTTGAAAATGTCCTTGCAATACAGGGTATCATATGCAAGGGAGAGCAATTTAAGGTTGAACAGCCTTTAGTAAATCTCAAAAAAAAAATCTCATTTACCTTTCTCATAAAAGCTGTCCGTTAAAAGCTGGCTGTGCCAAAAGGTACTAGAAATGTGTTTACAGAAACCCCCCCGCCACACACACACACACAAAAAAACTGTCTTCCAAGAGTAGAAAAGAAAAAAAAAAAGCCTGCTTGTTACTTAACAAAAACACAGAAGAGTTCAAAAAATTAAAGCCTTACCAAACATAGGTATTGCCATATACTCCAAAGAATATGATGTTTGAAATAGTCACTGAAAATGTTTTGCACTGAGTTTTTTAGAGAATTGCAAACTAGAGTTTTAAATCATAATTAGATAATAGAAAATTGGGAGTGAACTTCAGGAAGTCATTGAAGGCAAGAAATAAATTCTATATATCTGTACCTTGCCTATTATCCTGGCATAAATACTAGTAATTTTTTTCTCTCACTTTCAAATGTGTCCTGGTTAGAACAGTCAATGAAGTGGTCACCCTTCTAGGTCTCTCAGTCTCAGAGCATGTGATTTCTAGAAGGCAGGGCTGGACCTGTATAATTCTCCTTTGTGCACTTGTGTTCAATGACAACAGAGAGACTGCGATAACAGGGCTTCTGTGTTCTGGCCGCAGTGACGAATCCTCGCTGTGGAATGTTCTGGTTGCAGTGATGTTCTCTCCTCGCTGTGGAACGGGTGGTGAATGTGACTGATCGGCGTCGGCATCTGTCCCAACTTCCTTATGGTGCGGGCTCCTGCAGAGGCTGGAACCACGTGCCCCACATGCTTGCAGGTAGGATTCCAGGTGAGAATTTAGTTAAGCCAAGAAGATGCACTCACGTGAGGTATGAAACTCGGAAGTGGCAAATGTGGTTGGGGAAATGCTGTGGAGATGGGTTTTCTTTAGCAGCATCCGAGTTGATGATGACAGGGAAGTGTGGGGCAGTCATGGCAGTTTATTATCCTCAGAAGACATCTTCAGTGGCCAGGTCTGGGAGTCAGCAGATGCAGTGGCCAGACCTGGGCGGCTGCTTGCTCATTCTTCCTCTCTGACTACCGCAGCAACAGCAGCTGCCCGGGTGGGCCCACCTACCGTATCCTCTGGGAACTAGTCCTGGAGCCCAAGACTAGAGGCCACTCCTCCAATCCGCCCATCAATTTAATGTGCACTTAATTATTTATATTAAATCCTTTCAAGCTTAAAATAGCTAGTGTGGTTTCAATTTCCTGGAACTGAACCTTGACATATATATGGTAAGTTATTTAACAAAACTGGGACTCATATACATAGCCCTGTAATAAGAGGGCTGGGCTGTTTAATGACCTGCAAGATTGCTTCTACCTCTAAAATTCTGCTTCTGTGATTCTACACTTTAGTAGAGTTTGCCTAACATCTGTAATTTTCTCTCCTGCATTCCTCAGAAACTGCTTCCAAGCTGGACTCTAGTTTATATTGCCATATAACTATTTCAGTAACAACACTATTAATATTCTTTTAGTACTTAGAAACTATACCAAAAGCCATTGGGTGTATACAAGGCAGGAATGAGGGATCACTTAGTCATTCAACAAACATTTTTTAGCAAGTATTATGTGCCAGGTGCTTTTAAGTGATCTTTTATAATAAAAGCATAATATGCAAATCGACCAAATGGCAGAACGACCAGTCGCTATGTCACGCACTGACAGCCAGGGGGCAGACGCTCAATGCAGGAGCTTCCCCCAGCCTTCAGGCCCCAGGTAAGCCAAGAAGGGTGCCAGCGGGGGGCCCCCCATCACCTCGCCAGTCACCCCACAGATCAGCCCTGATCCCTGGCCAGGCCTAGGGACCCTACTCATGCACAAATTTCATACAAATTTCATATAGTATTATATAAAATCCTTAACTTATTAGTCCAATGATCATCTCATGGCACACATAAACTAATAACTAAAATTCTGCGGCACACCAAAAATATATTATATCTTTTGCTAATCTGACAAAAAAAAAAAGGTATAATTTTGATTCACACCAGATGGCTACTGTTGTGTTGGTTGTTGACATTTTTTAATTTGACAATCTAAGGGACAAGAGGTCAGTGCCCCTGACTTAATAAGTATTGCATGTTTTAAAAATTCTTGCGGCACACCAGTTAAAAAAAATAACTGACCTAGGCCATGTGTTTAGACAAAACATTCCTGGAAATAACTTTTATCTTTTTCTTGCTTGCAATTTAATAGCTTTCAGTCTCCACCTTAGAGAGAGCCCTTTCTAGTCCAGGCTTCAGGCAGGATAGCTTCTTCTATACAAAAATTGACCCCATCAAATAAGGATTTCTCTTCCCACCTCTCTAGACCACGGTCTCCATTTCTAGCCCATTTTTCTTTCTTCAATAGAGTGAAGTGTCACTGATACAGTCTTTCACCTCTGCATTTCATTCCTCTCCACTCTTAGTTCTCCACATGTCTCTTTAGGTGGCCCTTTGTTAGATCCTGTGTTCCTCATCAATTGGTGGAGAACTACCCAAGGCCTTTTTACACATATTACTTTGGACAACTCATTCAGCTGAGAGTTTTAATACAGTTTTTAACCCTTAGGTTATATATCCTGATTTACAGAACATTTCTACCTTCTGTTCCAATATCATCTCATTATTATTATTCTCAAAGTATTAATTTACCTCCACATAATATATCCTTCAACAATCTTTTGCACTTTTTTTCCAGGCAATCAAAACTCTGTAGTTATTTTTACTTTGCTTGCCTCATCAGGCCATAGTCAAATTATGATAATTCTGGCTACATAATATTCTTAGATTTGCCATTCTCTCTGCTTTTCTTCATCCAACATCATATTTTTGGTTCTATACAATGAACTCTTTCTTCTCTTTCTCTATGTTCTGACTTCTACATTTATCATATGTTCAACCACTTAAATGATCTTCTTTAAATGTTACTCCAAGAGCTTATGGTACTATAAATTCCCTTTCTTCATTAAATCTAAACCTTTTGGCACTGGCCAAACATTTCACTACCTAAAGTACATATCTGTTATTGTAGCTTACTTTTCTTTTTCTCTAGAAGAATTAACCTAATTATTTTCATTACAGTCTACTCATTTTTACCATTTCACTATTTCATCAGCCTAGAATGTGATCTACCTGAACAAAATAATATCTCAAAAAAATTATTTTTTTTTTTGTTAATCGTTACTGGAGGATATTTTTTCTATTGATTTTTCAAGAGAGTAGAAGGGAGGGAAGGGGTAGTGAGAGGGAGGGATGAGGAAAGGAAGAAGGGAGGAAGGGAGGGAGGGAGAGGGGAGGAGGAAGAGGAGGAGGAGGAGGAGGAAGAGGAGGAGGAGGAAGAGGAGGAGGAGGAGGAGGAGGAGAGAGAAAGAAATTGGTTGCCTTCCCTAGCGCCCCAACCAAGGACAGGGATTGAACCTGCAACCCAGGTATGGTACCCTTGACTGGGAATGGAATCTGAGACCCTTCCATGTGGGGGGGCCGATGCTTTAACAACTTAGCCACACTGGCCAAGAGTCTTTAAAAAATTGATCAAAGTCTTCCCTGTTCAAGGATTATTTCATCTGACTCTAATCAATATATTTAGCAGTCTCAGAGGATTTTCAACTAACATTTGTAAAACCAAAACTTCAAAAAAACAACAACAACACGTGTTCAAGGGTAAATGCATGTGCTATATTTTTCCTCTTATTTGATAGACATCAGAATAAATTCTTGGTAGAGTAAGGAATAGTCATAGATAATAAAACTCACCAGAGCACATAACTTCTTAAAAAAAGACTAAAACCTAGGTATGTACTACATATTATCTATAATAATAAAAACATAATACTAATTAGACCAGATGTCCTTCCGGACGTCATTCCAGACGACCTTCTGGATGAAGCTGTGGAAGCAGGGGCTGAGCCCCTTGCATGAATTTCGTGCATCGGGCCTCTAGTTTGTAATAATACAGTTGTAGTCACATAAGAAGCATATAAGTTATAAGAGTTAGAATGTCTTTATCCTATTTGCTTTGTAATTCTTCATTTTATTGACTCCATAGGATTGTAGGCAGAGGAACATACATTTCTTGAATGCAGAATACTTTTCTGATTTTAAAAAATATGATAACTGATAACTGTGCCCATTTTTTAAACTGGCAAAATGTGTTAAAAAGTAGTCCAATGAGCCTGAACACATTAAGAGATCAATAAATGTTTGTTAAACAAATGAGTGAACAAATCAACACGTAGATGATTTGAGTTTAGGAGAAAGTGAGGATATAAATGGATCATAATGTGTCAGTGTGCAAAAGGTGGAAGAATGGAAAAGGAAAGCAATAGCTATTACTGAAGTTTCTAACAGCACAAGAAGTGATAATATCAAAGAAAAAATGGAGACAAGTTATACATCCAAAGCAACTTACAACTAAATAAATTTATAATGCTCACAGAGACACACTATAATATTGCATGATATTATATTATAACACATATATATATACATATATATATATATATATCTACACTAATAAAAGAGAAACATGGTAATTAGCATACGACCGCTACCCTTTTCATTGGCTAATCAGTGAGTGTATGCAAATTAACTGTCAGCCAAGATGGCGGCCGGCAGCCAGGCAGCTGGAAGTGAACATGAGGCTTGCTTGCTGTGGACTCCAACGTTCCCCGCCTCACTTCCCAGCCTCTCACCTGCAACTCTAAGCAACTATGTACTATGTTGCAAATAAGAAGGTAAACAAAACACCAGAAACCAGCCGGACTGAAACCCAGCCGGACCGAAACTTTGTATCAATGTTTTCAGCAGCGAGGCCTCAGAGCTAAAGCTGGCCCAGAAGAAAAAAAAAAAAAGAAAAGAAAACAAGGAGCGGTTGGAAGCTTTAGTCACTCACCAGCAGGAAAACAGCCCTCAGCCCCTCACCCAGACTGGCCAGGCACCCCAGTGGGGAACCCCACCCGGATCCAGGACACCCTTCAGGGCAAACCAGCCGGCCCCCACCCATGCACCAGGCCTCTATCCTACATAGTAAAAGGGTAATATGCCTCCCAGCACCGGGATCAGCGGAGCAGCGAGGCTCCCGGCACCGGGATCAGCGTGACAGGGGGCAGGGCCCAAACCCCCTGATCAGCCCTGCTCTGTGTGTGACAGGGTGCGGCGCCCCAACCCCCCCTCCCCATGGGCCCTGCTCTGTGCCTGATAGGGGGGAGCTCCCCAATCCCCTGATTGCTCTGTTGCTCTGTGTTTGACAGGGTGCAGCACACCAACCCTCTGATCGGCCCTGCTCTGTGTGTGACAGGGTGCGGCACCCCAACCCCTTCCCCGCAACGGGCCCTGCTCTGTGTGTGACAGGGTAGAGCCATAACCTCTCCATCGGCCCTGCCCCGAGTGTGACAGTGGTGGCACCCCAACCCCCGGATCGGCCCTGCTCTGTGGGTGATAGAGGGTGGTGCCTCAACCCCCCTCCATGGGCCTTGCTCTGTGTGTGACAGGGTAGAGCCATAACCTCCCCATTGGCCCTGCCCTGAGTGTGACAGGGTGCAGTGCCCCAACCCCCTGATCCGCCCTGCTCTGTGTGTGACAGGGGGCGGTGCCCCAACTCCCCTATTGGCCCTACTCTGTGAGTGACAGGGGGGAGCTCCTCCACCCCCTGATCGGCCCTGCTCTGTGCGTGACAGGGGGGAGCTCCCCAACCCCCTGATTGACCCTGCTCTGTGTGTGACAGGGTACGGAGCCCCACCCCCCCTGATGGGCCCTGCTCTGTGAGTGACAGGGGGCAGCGCCCCAACCCCCTGATCGGCCCTGCTCTGTGCGTGACAGGGGGTGGCGCCGCAACCTCCCCATCGACCCTGCCTTGAGTGTGACAGGGGGCGGTGCCCCAACCCCCCAATCGGCCCTACCCTGAGCGTGACTGAGGGTGGCATCGCAACCTCCTGATCCGCCCTGCTCTGTGCATGATGGGGCGGCGCCCCAGCTCCCCAATCAGCCCTGCTCTGAGCCCGACCAGGGGCTGCACCTAGGGATTGGGCCTGCCCTCTGCCACCTGGGAGCAGGCCTAAGCCAGCAGGTCGTTATCTCCCGAGGGGTCCCAGACTGTGAGAGGGCACAGGCCGGGCTGGGGGACCCTCCTCCCCCCGCCCCCCGAGTGCACAAATTTTTGTGCACTGGGCCTCTAGTATGTGTATATATATATATATATATACCCTCTTTATTTGTGGATTCTGTATTTGTGAGTTTGCTTACTCACTAAAATTTATTTGTAGTCCCCAAGTCAATACTCGACATGCACAAAAAAGCTCAACAAAGCAAAAAATAAAAATAGAATTATGATATATCAGAAATAAATAAACATTTCACTATTTCCAGATGACATGAATTGGTTTCATAGAAAATCCAAAAGAATCGGTAGATCAACTATTAGAATAAATGAATTAAGTAAGTCACTAAATATAAAACCAACATAGAAAATTACTTAATTTTGATGTACAGTTGACCCTGAAACAATGCAGGGGTACAGAGTGCTGACTCCTGCACAGTCAAAAGACCATGTATAACTTCTGACTCCCCAAAAACTTAACTACAGTTGTCCCTCAGTATCCAGGAGAGGATTGGTTCCAGTACCCTCCCCTCAGAGACCAGAATCTGCAGATGCTCAATTTTCTTATATAAAATGGCATAAAACAATGTATACGGTCAGTCCTCTGAATCTGTGGATTCCCAACCATGGGTGAGAAATACTGTTTTTGAACTGGGGTTGGTTGAATCCATAGATGCAAAACCTGGAGATATAGAGGGATGACTGTATATTTACTGTAAAAATCTGCATAGAAGTAGACTCATGCAGTTCAAACCCATGTTGTTCAAAGGTGAGCAAACAATGAGAAAAGAAATGTATCAACAAACAATAAGAAAACACCATTTGAAAGAGTATCCTATATAATAAAAGGCTAATATGCAAATAGACCGAACAGTGGAACAACCAAACAACAGAACCAGTCACTATGATGTGCGCTGACTCCCCAAAAACTTAACTGCAGTTGTCCCTCGGTATCCAGGAGAGGATTGGTTCCAGTACCCTCCCCTCCGATACCAGAATCTGCAGATGCTCAATTTTCTTATATAAAATGGCATAAAACAATGTATACGGTCAGTCCTCTGAATCTGTGGATTCCCAACCGTGGGTGAGATCCCCTGCTGACCACAAGAGGATGTACACAGAACATGGTGGGCATCGGCAGCAGCGAGATGGTGGAGCAGGTGAGCAGGGGTGCCAGACCAAGGCAGGGTGCCGGTCGCTGACATCGGGGAGAGCCTCTGGTGGTTACTGAAAGTTCTTTGCTCCCGTGCAACGCTGTTCTGCCCAGCACTCACAGCTGCTGCTGGCGCCAGCCCCGCTCACACCCGCAGGTGGTGCTGGAGCCACTGCTCGCACTTGCCGATGCCCGGCACCAGTCCCGATCGCTCAGTGCCATCAGCAGGTGCGAGTGGCAGCAGCTGGCCCTGATCACCTGTGAGCGCTTCTCCACCTCCCCCTGCTCCTGAGGGGTGATTGGGGCAGCAGCTGCCACTCGCATCTGCTGACGGCACTGGCCCACTTACACCCTCTGCTGGCGCTGCCCCCAATTGCTCAGTGCCATCAGTGGGTGCGAGTGGGGCCAGGGCTGTCAGTGCGTGGGAGCGGCAGTGGCGGGAGCAGGGCTGCTGGCAGACAGGGGACCAGGGGCCATAGCAGGATTGGCCGGGTGGGGGCACAGAGGATGGGCCGAGACTCGCCTCTGTGCCTACTGCAGCTTCGCGACCCACGGTTCCTTTCAAGGTGCATGAATTCATGCACTGGGCTCCTAGTTAACAATAAAATTCTTAGGAACAAAACTAACAAAGTTATGCTAGATCTCTACACTGAAAACTATGGACATAACTTAAAGACACTGAGCCACAGAGTTAGAGAAGATATTTGTAACACACATCTAACAAAGTATTCAATACAGAATCTACACTAATAAAAGACAAACATGCAAATTGACCATACCTTCGCTACACCTTAAGCCATGCCCACTAGCCAATCAGAGCAACTATATGCAAATTAACCCAACCAAGATGGTGGCCGGCAGTCATGGAGCTAGAGCAAGCAGGAGGCTTGGTTTCCCCAGTGATGGAGGAAGCCAAGCTTCCCGGCCAGCTGCTGCCTCCTCTCAAGGCAACAAAGTTTCAATTATAGAAGGTAAATAAACCCCAGATACCTGCTTCCAGCTGCCATGGCCATGGAGCTGGAGCGAAAAAAAACAAACAAAAAAAAGGAAAGACTGGGAGCTTTGGTCGCCGGGGGGCTTGGTCAGTCTGTAAATAGCCATCAGCCCCACACCCAGGCTGGCCAGGCACCTCAGTGGGGACCCCCACCCTGAAGGGGGTGTGGGCAGACTGAAAACGGCCCTCAGCCCCTCACCCAGGTTGGCCAGGCACCCCAGTGGGGACCCCTACCATGAAGGAGCTGTGGCCAGCCTGAAAACAGCCATCAGCCCCTCACCCAGGCTGGCCAAACCCCCATGGGGTGAGGGTCCCCACTGGGGGGCTTGACCAGCCTGCAAACAGCCATCAGCCCTTCACCCAGGCTGGCCAGGCACCCCAGCAGGACCCCCCACCCTGATCCAGGACACCCTTCAGGGCAAACCAGTCGGCCCCCACCCGTGCACCAGGCCTCTATTCTATATAATAAAAGGGTAATATGCAAATTGACCCTAACAGCAGAACAACTATGAATGACTAGTCACTATGACACACACTGACCACCAGGGAGCAAATGCTCAATGCAGAATCTGCTCCCTGGTTGTCAGTGCACTCCCACAGGGGAAGCTCTGCTCAGCCACAAGCCAGGCTGATGGCTGCCAGCACAGTGGCGGTGGCAGGAGCCTCTCCTGCCTCCTCAGCAGCGCTAAGGATGTCCAACTTCAGCTTAGGTCTACTCCCTGCTGGCAAGTGGACATCCCCCAAGGGCTCCTGGGCTGCCAGAGGGATGTCTGACTGCCAGCTTGGGCCCGATCCCCCAGGGAGCGGGCCTATGCCAGCAGGTGGACATCCTCCGAGGGGTCCCAGACTGCAAGAGGGCATAGGCCGGGCTGAGGGACCCCCCCGAGTGCACAAATTTTTGTGCACCGGGCCTCTAGTATATAAATATTTCTACAAAACAATAAGGACAAGAAGGCAGACATCCAATTTCAAAAAGTATCCTTAAACATGTACTTCATAAAAATAACCATCTAATAGCCAGTATGTAGATATAAAGGTTCTAGACATTGTTAGATATCAGGAAAAATAAACTAAAGCCAATAAAACATACCTACTATAACGACTAAATTAGAAAAGAAAACTTGGCAATTCTAAGCACTGGCTAGTAATTTGGATCAACTGGAACTCTCATACAGTGCAGGTGGGAATGTCTATTGGTACACTACCATTTAGCATTACCTACTAAATGATAGTGTATACCATTTATGCATACCCTATGACACAGCAAACCTACTCCTATGAAAAAATGAAACAGAAATGAATGCATATGTACATGCACCATAATATTTGCATGAAAATATTTATAGCTATTTATAATAAGTAAAACTGGAAAATAAATTGGATGAATAAATTATGGTAAATTTATATGATGGAATAGTATAAAGCAACAAAAAAGGAAAAAATTACTACTGCATCTAGCAACATGGATTAACCTTATAGATAAATGTTAAGTTATAGAAACCAGGCAAAAAAGAGTAAATATTGTATGATTTAATTTATATTGTATACCTTATATGTTATATTGACATAATTCAGAATGGTGATTGTCTTAGGTGGGGTGCTCACTAGAAGATGGTACAAGTTAGCTTTTGGGATGCTGGAAATATTCTATAACTTGAAATGCATGATGGTTATATTTGTAAAAATTCATTGAGCTGAAAACATAAGACTTGTGAACTTTACTGTATGTATACTACAAGTCAAGAAAAAAATTACCAAAATGAAACAAATATTTTTAAATATAAATCTAGTCTATCATATCCCAATGACTGTTTGACACAAGAGTATAGAAATATGAAATGTTGGAAAACATTGTAAAAACCCTGAAGGACATAATGTAGCAATCTAAATAGATGCAAACTAATTTATGCAAGAGTGGCAAAAGGCCTCCCACAAAGACAGCCTTCTCTCCTTCCAAAAAGGTGACTTGAAAACAAAAACACTTTAAATTAATCCACAAAATTTACTTTCTAGGGGGTGGAATCTCTGGTTAATGTAAGCCTAGCTAGAGTATGCAGGACATTTGCCAGATTTTTGCCAAAGAATGCCTATGAGATCATTCTTCAAAAGGCCTCCCCTCCATACTCCTGACATGATATAAACTACTTTGGTATTTATGTATGCTGGACACTGCTGCAGTGTACTTTATAGGTCTTTAAATAAAACCAGCTGTCATTCTAGCTAAGCTTAAGGAGAAATAAAGAAACATGGTTTCTCTCTTGCACTCTTGTGTGCATAAGAATCGCCTAATTCTTAGGACCTCCCCCAGACATTTAACTACACTGTCTGCAATGGGTTCTAGAATCTGCCCTTGAGGAAGCACTCCAGGACATCCTGGATCAGGTGGTTTGGGATTCACATTTAGGATGCACTCCTCTATATTTTCGTATGATGTGCTTGTTTTCAGTTGATCTGCTCATTTAAAAAAATGTAACGTCATCCTGTCCTGGTAGCTCACTTGGTTAGAGTGTCATCCTATGCACAGAAAAGGCTGAGGGTTTGATTCCTGGTCAGCACAACTGATCAATGTTTCTCTCTCACATCGATGTTTCTCTCTCTCTCTCTAAAAATCAATAGAAACATATCCTCAGATGAGGATTAAAAATAAATTTAAAAAATAAATTAAACAAAAAAAAACGTACTATCTTTTCTCTACATGATCTTAATTAACTTGGATGAGAGGACCTAATACAATAAACAATAAAGAAAATAGGGAAAAATAAAAAATCTGAGAAAGACTGAAGAGATTGGAGAGAAACAAATGACCTGCCAGGCTGCAATTTAAAGTTGGATAGTGACTAAATGAAAATCAGTACATTCAGGTTGTTTTAAGTGAAAGAGACCTCCTTAGAACACATGCAGAGAACATGATAGAAAGCAAAACATACAACCTTCAACAAAATTAATCTTTACTACTGGAAACAATAATTTCATAAATAAGCAACTAAAACACACACACACATACACCTAACAGTAAACCAGGTTAGTATGCTGCTCATATGAGGAGCTTTGGGAAATGCGCTTAATTTTTTTGCTTTGACAGCATTATAAAATGGAGGCGCCACCCATGATCTACACTGGACCTCCAGGTATCGTACAGCTAATGAATTAAGATTAATGAGCTCTTTCAAGTTTCTCAAGATATAGAATACAGTTATTCAGACTATTATGCTTTTATTTATACTAATATATTAAATTGTTTGAGAACATTTTAAAAGTATTTAATATCATGAGCATGAAACAATAAGGAAGTGATATAGGGAAAAGGTATTGTGGAGAAAGGCCATGTGAAAAAATACATATGTAATTGCTAAATCTATCAGTGAAAGAACATAATTACATTTACCCATTTGAATATTGGATACCATTTGAATTTGGAAGTGCTAGAAATAGAAGACCTTGCTTGGTATAATAACATTATTGAGGGTATACCACTGATGCTGATGAAATATATACTACCTACCATGCACTTAAAATGTTAACTGAATGAATATATTCTAATTACTAGTAATCATATCAATCTGGATGTACATCACCATTTTTATGACAGATTATCAATGAATTATCATCATGGGTAAAGAGAAAAAAATACAACAGCACGTTATAAGTATATCTATTTTGTACTTTCTATACTGTACTTTAAGTTCCTGTTTGTTTGCCTCCCCTACTAGTTCTGTAAAGTTTTTGAGGAATTGATCATGACTCATTCCTATTTGCATCCACAGTGCCTACACAATGCAAGTCCTGGCACGTTAGAAGGCATTCAGTAAATAATGGTTGAGAAATTTCATACTTGTAGGAAGAACAAAAACAAATTAAGAACAATGCTGTCTTCTACCACATATGAACAAATTGTTTCAGAGGCTAATATCTACCAGACATGCGCTCATAATTGCATAAAGATGTATGCAGCTCTGTGGTCATCAAGAGAGCAGGTTATCAGCTGGAGAAATGAATCCTTTCCAGCACAGCTGGAAAAATTACTCACATTCAATTCTACCTCCTGGTACTTCTGGTAAATATTTTACTCATACTTGCCAACTTCTTAAAAACCTTTCCCATACCTCCACACGACAATGTCATTCATGTTTTCCACAACTCTTTATGCATACCTTTATTATATGTATAATACATTACATACTATTTGTATGCATTACAGTATTATTTGTAACTACTTCCTTTGGCTGCACTGGGAGCTCCCTGAAGGCAAGAACTATGCATTATAGACCAAGACCACTGCATAGTCTTGTAGGTTGTGCGCTGCACTAGAGCACCACATCTAAAGAGATGCTGTAAATATGGATGTCATGGATTGGTATATTTATAATATAGATTTTCTGGTGTATGACTGTAAAGAATCTTGCAGAGAGAGTCCTTTATTTTCCAATATTCAAAGTTTCTGGAACATGGGAGGTACTCAAACGTATTTGTACACATTAACTCACCAAGAACTGAATGAATAACTAAGGCATAAGATATTAATGTACTGAATCTTGGTTTTATCTTTCAAGTTAACACATGGGGAAGAAATGGATTCAATGTGATAGATAATATAGATTAAATTGTGATAAAAAATTAAAGATCTCTTAGCAATAAAGATTGATGAATTTTATGGTCTCAGGACATATAAAGAAAATTATCTCTGAAGTGAATATTGTAAGCTCTATCATTACATAAACACTAAAGCAAGCAACATGGGAAACCAGGTCCAGAATTTTGCTTTTCTCCGATAGTACTTATAACCTTTAATGTCACAAAGTGTGTAAGCACTCCTATTTGGGTTTAAACACATGATGTTTTTCACTTTCAGGTCTTCAAGGGCCACATATCCAACAGACCAATAACTAGGGCAAGAGGCATTAACAAAACAACACAACAAAACAGTCTGATTTTCTTGGCTCTCTTTCATTTAACCCATATTTTCTGCGTATTTTCTCTGTATAAAATTCTAAGCCAAGTACTAGCATTCTTGAGGCAGATAAATGTCTCTAAATTTCTTCCTTAGCAAGATGATAGCTTTTTACTATTTTGATATTCACTGTTAGGTGAGGGTAGAAGATACTGAGGTTATGTAAAGTTTTTAAAAATCTAATCCAGGTGGCCAGAAGTATAACGTGCTTTAAACCAGTCTTTGGGTGGGCCCTGCTCTGAATGAAGGGGCATACCCAGATTTCCCAAGCTATGCTTCTTTTAGCAACTCCTTTGCATTTACAAGTAAAATATATCCCACATATGAGCAAAATTACATAGTTTTTAGCTTTTTCTGACTGCCTTGTTTCACTTAGCATAGTATTATCGAGAACCATTCATGTCATTGCAAATGGCAGTATTTCATCTTTTCTTATGGCTGAGTAGTATTCTATTATGTATACGTAATACATCTTCTTTATCCAGTCTTCTATCCCAAGACACTTCGGCTATTTCCATGTCTTGGATGCAAACAGCAGTATGGTGGTTACCAAAGGGAAGGGGGTAGAGGGTGAAAGGGGGTCCTAATATATGGTGACGTGAGAAGATTTGGCTTTGGGTGATGGGCACACAGTGCAATATACAGATCTTGTAACAAGGAAATCCACCCCAATTGGTTAATATTGGGGTGACCATATTAACCAATAAATTCCCAAGGAGGATAAAGAGAAAGAAAACTACACTAAGGCAGTGAAATCCAAAGACAAAGGGAAAACTGTAGAATCAGTCAGAGAGAAAAAGAAACATTACTTTCAAGGAAACAACAATATGACTAGAAAGTTGACTTCTCAGTAGAAATGATGAAAGTCAAAAGGCAATAGTATCATATTTTCTAAAGTGCTGAAAAAATATTCTACTAAAATAACCTTAAAAAATAAGTCAAACCAAAGATATTCCCAGATAAGCAGAACTAAAACAAGTAAGCAATCAAAACTGTCATCAATAGACCTACAGGAAAAGGCATACTAAAGGTAGTTCTTCCAACAAAAGGAAAGTGATATCTGAAAAACTTATATAGAAAGGTATGAAGAGCACCAGAAAAAGTGGATAAATAAATAAAAATGAATCTTGACCATGGGGCGTCGGGGAGGCTGAAAAACATACCTAGAAATTAAAACACATTACAATAACAATTCAAATGTTGGTAGGGAGTGGCAAATAGAATTAAGTTGATCTAAGATTCTAGCATTTTCCTAAGATGTATCAAAAAATTATTCTAGACTATAATAAGAAAAGTATGCTGTAATTTTGAGAGTAAACATCAGGGTAAACATAAAAAAATAGTAAAAACATTGGGATAAATACTAAAAGAATGTAAAGAAACGTTTATGTAAACAGCTAACCAAATGTGGAAATGGAATCATGAAAAAAATAGTTGAGTCATTCAAAAGAAGGCAAGAAAGTAGAAAGAGGCAGACAAGCAAGAACAAGACCAATTAGAAACAAGTAAAATGTAGATATAATCCCAGACATATCACTAATTATTGTTGTGGGTTAAAATACACATTTAAGTCTTAAGCCCTGAACATAACCATATTTTGGAGGTAGAATCATTTCAGATGTAAGCATGTAAAGACAAGTTCATACTGAATTAGGATGGATCCTAATAACTGGTGTCCTTATAAGAAGAGGGAAATTTAGACACAGACACACAGGGAGAACATCATGTGAAGATGGAAGCAGAGATTGGAGTGATGTGTCTATAAACCAAGGAATGCTAAGTTTCTACAGCAACACCAGAAGCTAGGAGAGAGGAATGCAATAGGTTCTCCCTCTCACCCTCCAGAAGGAACCAATCCTACTGACACCTGGATTTCAGACATCTAGCCTACAGATTGTGGAAGAACATGTTTCCGTTGTTTTTCGACCACCAGTGTGTGCAATTTTGCTATGGCAGCCCTAGGCAACTGATACAATTATATTACGTGAAAACTGAACATATATTTAAATTTTAAAAACACACAAAGATTCTCATGTTGCAAAAGAAAATCAAAATATCAAAATAAAAAGCTAGCAAGAGATGTAATTTAAATCTCAAGATGCAGCGAGGTTAAAAATGAAAGAATGAAGAAAGGTGTGCCAAGCAAACATACACAAAAAAATAAAGCAGATATTATACTAATATCAGATAAGCTAAAACTTTAAAGCAAGGATCATTACTAAAAATAAAGAAGGTGTTCATAGGATTTTTAAACTCAATTCACATGCAAATAATTATATAGCCTTACAATCTATAAAGCAAAATTCAGAAAAACTAAAATAAGAAAAAAAATTTATTCATAGTGAGTAAATTTAACCCAACTAACACTAAGAAATAAGTAGATTTAGAAAAACAATGTATATGTAGATTATATTAACAACACAATTAACAAACTTGACTTGTTGACAAACAACATTGTATCCAACAATGACAGTATTCACATTCTTTCCCAGTGGTCATGGAACATTTGTCTTTTGCTAGACCATAACATTTTATGCTGGGCCATAAAGCAGGTCTGAATAAATCTCAAAGAATTTAAATCATTAAGTGTTTTCCCACTAAAATGGAATTGAGCAAGAAATAAAAACCAAAAAGACAAATAGAAAATCTTCATACAGGGAAATTAAGCAATACACTCATAAACCATGTGTCAAAGAAGACATCACAGTGGAAATTAGAAAATATGTTGAACTAAATAACAGCATATTAGCATTTGGCAGATGTACATAAGGCTGTACTTAGAGGAAAAATTTATAGCCTTAAATGCATAAATTGGAAAGAGAAGAAAGGGTAAATATTAACTTCCTAAATAATCATCTCAAAAAATCAGAAAAGAAAAAATTTAAAAGTCATTAAATTAGATAAAATAATAAAGAGAAGAGAGCAAAATAAAATATAAACAAATATACCATAAAAAATTAACAAAAATTAATCTGTGGAAAGAATGATGTATTAGAAGACTTCTATAAAGATCCATCAGAGACAAGGTACAAAAATAAGAAATGGAAAAGAGAATATCATTGCAGATCCTTAAAATAATTTTAAAAGAGGATATCATGAACAACTTTATGCTAATAAATTTTAAAATTTCTAAGAAATGAACAAATTCCTTGAAAAATACAACTTACAAAAATGAAAATATGAATTATACTACATCTATTTAAGAAATTGAATTTGTAATTAAACCTATCCAGAAACTCAGAGGATTCTATGGACAAAGTATAAGAATTAATAATTGAATTTAGCAAGTAAGATGGATATAAAGTCAATATAAAAATTACCTTTCTACGTGCTAGAAACACACAAACATTTTTTAAGATAGAATTTACACAAAAAAATCAGATAACTAGGAATATATCTAACAAAAGATATGCAATACTTGAACACTAAAAAGAATAAAATGTATTGAGAGAAAATGATATATTCATATATGAAAGGATTAAACTATGTTCATAGTTTGGAAGACTCACTATTATAAAAATGCCAGCTCTTCCAGATTAATTTAGAGATTTAGTACAATCCAAATTAAAATTTCAATAAATATTTTTTTGTGGAAGCTAGTGGAGGGGTGCAAATAAAAAAATTACGTGGAGCCCAGACGGTATGGCTCAGTGGTTGAGCGTCAACCTATGAACTAGGAGGTCATGGTTCAATTCCTGGTTGGGGCACATGCCCAGGTAGCATGCTTGATCCCCAATAGGGAGTGTGCAGGAAGCAGCCGATCGATAATTCTCTCTGATCATTGATGTTCTATCTCTCTCTCCCTCTCTCTTCCTTTCTGAAATCAATTTTTTTTTAATTACATGGAAATACAAGGAACCCAAAATAGCCATGGTACAGATTTGAACTCATACCACCATATATCAAAATCTATTAGAAAGCTAAGCTGGTTAAAACAGTCTAACACTGATGCAAAAGCTAACAAAGAGGCCCATAGAAGAGCCCAGAGAGTCTAGAATGGACCCATATGCATATGGTCACCTAAAATATAAGGCAACACTAATGTGAAAAGGGAAAATAATAGCCTTTTCAGGATATGGTGCGAGGTCAATTGAATATCCATATGGGGGGAAATGAATTTTGAGTGTACCTCACAGCAAACACAAAATAAAAAGTGGGTGGTTTGTAGATACAAATAAGAAAGGAAAGAGACTATCCTACTTGACTTGGGGATAGGCAAAAAACTTTAAGAGGCCATGAAGAATGTTAACGATAGAAAAATTTGGCTAAGTTCGATTTTCACATCTCTTCATCAAAAGCCAGTGAAAAGTAAGGAAAGGAAATGTAAGCTACAGTGTGAGAAGAGATATTTCCAGATATCTACATATCTGAAAAAGTACTCATATGTGCATACATAACTCCTATTCTACAAATCAATAACAAAAGCATATACTCCAAAAATAAATAGATAAAAGATTTAAACAGGCAATTAACCAAAGTGGCTATCGAAATGGTCCGTAAACATATAAGATACTCAACCTTGATAGTCATCAAGGAAATGCTAATAAAACCCGAATGAGATATCACAACACACCTCCAGAATGGCTAAAATTAAAATAACAACAGGACAAAGAGTGGACAAGGATGTGGAACAACCAGCCTTCTCACATACTGTCAGGTAACAGTATATATTGTACAGCCACTCTGAAAATTGAAAATACCTTCTAAAGATGAATATATGACAAAAAATTTCACTCCTAGGTATGCATCCACCATAAATGTTTATGTTGTGCACCAAAAGATATGTAGAAAAATGTTAACAGTAGACCCACTTGCAATAGCCCCAAATGAGAACAACCTGCTCCAGTAACAATGAAATGGATAAGGATATCCATGCAATGGAAAGCTATACAGCAATAAAAATGAATGATATATAGCTACTCACATATGGATAAACTTCACAAAAAATAAGCTAGACACACAGAAACTACATACTATGTATATAATTTCATTTATTTAAAGTTCAAAATCATGCAGAATTAGCCTAAACTATTTTAAGTGAGAATAATGATGAGAGAAGTTCTGAGGTGCTGACAATATTCTAGGCCTTGATCTGGTGGCTTTGTATGTGCTAGAAAAATATAAGGGCTGTGGGACATCATAAAGACTAACGATTCTCTCCAGAGCTAATGAAGAATAGATTTGAATAAGCATATTGCCTATTTCTCCATTTCCCCACACAGAATGTGTTATAAAGAATCTAAAACAAAAATGTTGTCAAAGCATAGGTGCTATGTTAGCAATATAAAGAAAAAGGGCACACTTTATAAGTCATTCTATAATATTTTTGTCATTGTGACAAAATTTAAAAATGTAGTTATTTCATTAAAAACTGGCAGCCTGTTTGTTCTACTGCCTGAATGGGGATAGTTCCCCTTTCTACTGGTATAGAATTCTCTATTACTCTTTTTTTGCTATGCTTTGAATCATCTAAGCCAAGGGTTGTTTTTAGCATTAAGCGGCTAACCCAGGAGCAAAGAAAAGCAGTCACAAGGGATTACCTCCTTCAGGCCTGCACTAGAATTATTACACATATGAATTACTTAAAAATTGGATAATTTTATGTGGCAAAAAGAAGAAGAGAGTTATAAATAGAAGAAAGTAAAAGATGTCACTAATTATTAACTAGGCAATATGAAAATAAACGCTTCCATAAATAGATTTTTATATTTTTTCCTTACACTAAATTTTCTTCCACTTCTGTTTCTTCCATCCTGTCTACATTGGTGGATTATTTATTGCCATTTCAGTTATACATTTCAAGAGAATGAGGTGACTGATTATACTTTTCATAGTTGTTTGGTTTAAAATGCTGTGAAAGGAATTTATTTTTAAATTTGGAAGCTGTTTCTATGACATCAAAAACTGACAACAGAAATGGTTAGCAAAGAAATACTCTCAACAACACCTTTAATTCTAGTGATTATAAATATTTAAGACCTCTTGCCCTCGACACAAGCAATTACTACCTTTAAATGAAAGCGGGCATTTCAAAGAAACCCGAAAAGCCACTATCTAAGCTGTAATGCTCCCATCCTTCACTACTCTCCTCAGAAATGCCTCCTATATTTCACAAGTTACTACACCAAAGGACACCCTTGTTTGTAGTTTTAGTTCTGAGCTACTAGCCCTGAAATGTTTCCTCAAACTATATTTCCTCTTGATCCAGATCTTCCTGGCTACCAATTTTATTACCAATTCCTCCATTTCTTCCATTTCTAGCATTACCCGACCCTTCAGACTTGGTACTAGGCACAGTTTTCCTGCCCCACAACTATGACTCAGTATCCTTCCTTTAGCAACGCTGAGTAAATACTCTATTCCATCACTGTGAGCGCGCAAATTGGCCCAGCAAGCTTGACTTTACTATAAGGAACTACCCCTGAGCAGCCAGTGCATTTCTGGGGGTTCAGTCCATTCAAGTCCACAAATATTTCCTGAGTTCCTCCTATGGGCCCAGCACTCTGTCAGGTGCTAGAAAGAAAATGATGAATAAAAAGAGATATTCCTGGCCTTTCAAGAGCTCTGAGGTAAAGGTTGAGTTGAAACAAGTAACTGAATAGATATATTATTACAGACTATAATGAATGCTGGGAAGAGTGAATACTTAGTATTCCAAGGGCATATAACAGTTGGTCTGACCCAGTCTGCAGGGTCAGGAAGGGTTTGTAAGAAAGTGACATTCAGCCAAGATCTAAAGAATGATAAATACCACCACCACCACTACCCCACCCACAAATAATCCAATTAAAAATGGGCAGAGGCCCTGAATAGACATTTCTCCAGAGGACATATAGTGGGCCAACAGTCATATAAAAAGATGTTCAACATCACTAATCAGCAAGGAAATGCAAGTCAAAACCACAAGAAGATACCACCTCACACCTGTCAGTATGGCTATCAAAAAATCAACAAGTGTTGGCGAGGATGTGGAGAAAAGGAAATCCTCATACACTGTTTTGGGAATAAACACTATTTTGAAAAGACATATGCATCCTATGTTCATTGCAGTATTATTTACAATAGCCAAGATATAGAAGTAACCTAGGTGTTCATCAATGGACAAAGATGTGGGGTGTGTGTGTGTGTGTGTGTGTGTGTATGAATATTATTCAGCCATAAAAAAAGAATGAAATCTTACCATTTGCAACAACATGGATAGACCTAGAGGGTATTATGCTAAATGCAGTAAGTCAGACAGAGAAAGACAAATGCCATATGATTTCACTTATATGTAGAATCTAAAAATAGAAAACAAATGAGTAAAGAAAACAAAACAAGCCCATAGATGCAGAGAATAAGGTGATGGTTGCCAAAGGGAAGCAGATTGAGGGAACATTAGAAAAAAGAGAGAACATTTCATTTCAACAAGTGATTATTATGGTAATTCCATGTGATGATTTGTTAGAAAGATTTTAGCACCCAGCAAACTTTTAGTCCTTGTATTGAAAATCCAGAATGTCACTTAATGCACAGAGAAAATAGTGACCGAGAACAGTAATAAGTGAGAGGTTTTTTCAGTAATTCTGTCAAATGGCAACATCCATGACTATGGGATAATTCACGTGTGGGATAATTCAGGAAAGACCATTTCTTGCTCAAGCTCCAGCAAGAGATTGCCTCCTTGGATCCCTCTTAAACACAGAGAAGCCACTGGGTAATTTTCTATTTATTTTTTATTTTTTTATATTTGTTAATCCTCATGCGAGGATATTTTTCCATTGATTTCTTTTATTCAGAGAGAGAGTGTAAGGGAGGGTTAGAAGCAGAGAAAAACATGGATGTGAAAGAGACACATCAATTGGTTGTCTCCTGCATGCACCCTGACCTGGGCCAGGAATCAAGCCTGCAACCGAGGTACATGCCCTTGACTGAAATCGAATATGCAACCCTTCAGTCTGCGGGCTGGCATTCAACCACTGAGCAAAACCGGCTAGGGCTAATTTTCTATTTTTTACTAATGGTTAGAAATGAGAGCTTAATATTAGAAAGCTCTTGGCTAATTAAAACAAAGCATTGCATATGGGGAAGCCCACTACTTCTCTCTCTCGTGGGTCATGGATCTGCCTCAAAGATTGTACAATTGGGGAGAGAGCAAGGAAGAGAGCTAACTCCTACACAGTCCATGGAGGTGCCAGGGGCAGGTCAGCAGTCTACCTATGGCAGGTAGGCCAGGTCCCCTCTCAGGATCGTTTCTATCTTTAAAGCTGATGTCAGGGAGAAGTTAGCATGGACACCATGATGAAGGGATGCAAAGGGAAGGCAAAGTCTGACACAAAGAGTAAATCTTCAGCCTATGGGGCACTGTGCAGTGGCATTTTGCTGTTAATTATTCCAGATTTATAACAGATGTAAGTGGTAGCAGCAGGCGGCCAGGTTGAGTGGTCTGTGCAGGTAAAGAGATCATCTGCAATATGGTTGCTTGCCATTCTGATCTCAGTCCATCAAAATTGTGGATCCTAACATGGTGAACCAGTGGGGACTTCTGTTCAAACTGACCACCTTCAGGGTGGGAGCAGAGCCATGGTGCTGAGTGACAGGGTACCTGGCAGACATCGACCTGGATGTGAACATGTTTGAGATTGGGTGGGTAGGGTGGTTTCATCTGCTAACTGCAGCACTGCAGCATTGCAATGAGGCATCCAGGCCCTCAGCGATCACAGCCCTATGAGGTAGCAATGGTCCAAACACAGAAGGGTTAGTGTGTGGCTTTGCCTTTATCTGATGCTGTGCATAGCTGGGGATTTTGCCTGGAATCTCCAAAGTGTATAACCATGGCGCCTGGCTCTTGCCTCGTGTGGACAAGCCAAGGGTTCTCTTGTCCAACACTGGTATAACCTGTCAGAAACTGCTACCTCCAGACTGCATCATACAGAGCTCTATGCCTGTGTGCCGCCCAAAACGAAGCACCAACACACACAAAGGTTCTAAGTGAAGGCAAACCATATCATTTAGGTACACTTTTAAACCTTTCTGAGCCCCAGCTTTCCCATCTGTACAAAGGGGGCCATGATCCCAGGCCTGTTTGTGTACTAAACCAAATAATGACTTTCTCAAGTCCAGCACTGGTTGTTATTATCCAAGGCTCTGAAATCCACCAAAGCAGAGTCCATGTTTAAAAAATGAATGGAAGGAAGGAAGGAAGGAAGGAAGGAAGGAAGGAAGGAAGGAAGGAAGGAAAGGGAAGGGAAGGGAAGGGAAGGGAAGGGAAGGGAAGGGAAGGGAAGGGAAGGGAAGGGAAGGGAAGGGAAGGGAAGGGAAGGGAAGGGAAGGAACAGACTGATAAATAGGCAGGGGACATACCAGGCAGGAACCTGCATGGCAGGATAATGATTTGGGTCCAAGAAATGGAAGCACTTTCTTTTGGAAAATCATTAAACAATTTACCAAAGATAAGGAGCTGAGGGGAAACTCAAATTTTGACAGGAGAAACTTAAATTCAAATATATTCCAGTGTAAGGATTGTTTCACTCAAAGTAGAAAAATAATCAGTCTTAACTTCAGTTTTGTCAAGATTCTCTCTGTGCCTCCAGAAAAGAAATTGAAAAAGGACCCAGAGCTACGATCAAGACATTATGTGGCATACAATTCTATAAGGAAAACTACAGATGACAAAGGGGAAAGTTGCAAAGTTAGACATCAATTTATATGAAGAAGAAAAGGGACATAATGCCATATACCAGAGATACAGGCAGCAATAGAAATATAGGGGAAGTAATTGAAAAATTAAATTTAAAAAATAAATTAAAAATATATAGGAGAGGTTAAATTAAGATGAACATCAAAAGAGTACCATTGGTAATATCAGAGTTTGACAATTTTAAATATATATTCTCAAATATATGTAGCATTATATATAAGTGCTCTATAGTATTAAATATAGGTTAAACATGAAAGAGTAAACATTTAAAATTGGGATGATTTCATTCACAATATCGAATACAGAAAGAAGATATCCACACACATGACAGAAGAAGGATACAGCAGTCCTTTATATATGCTTTTATTGATTTCAGAGAGAGAGAGGGAGAGGGAGAGAGCAATGGAAACATCAATGATGAGAGAGAATCATTGGTCAGCTGCCTCCCACACACTCTGGGCTAGGGATCGGGCCTGCAACCTGGGCATGTGCCCTGACTAGGAATTGAATCGTGACCGCCTGATTAATGGGTCATTGGTCAACCAGTGAGACACACTGGCCACGCTGACAGTTCTTTTTTTTATTTTTATCTCTGCTTAATATTTAAATTGGGCAGCTGCTCTGACTTACAAATATCATCAAGATAATATCTATTATTATGCCCCACAGACTCTACACACAATTATCCCAAATTAGCTTGGACATTCAATAAATACTTGCCATTGTGGGTCTGGAAAGGTAAAGTGGAGATGACCCTAGACTTGATTCCTGACTGAACTTCATCAAAGGCCTGAGTCACTGAACATCTCAGATAGTGAGTCTCAAGCATCAGAGTGCATTAGAATCACCTACAGGGCTTATTACAACACAGATCCACTTGGTCCCACCTCTAGAGTTTCTATCCAGTAGGTCTCAGTTGGGGCCTCAAAAGGGCATTTCTAACTAGTTTCTAGGTGAGGCGGATGTTGTTGATCGAGAACCACATTCTGAAAACTTTATCTTAAGGTCATGATTCCTTATTTGTAAAATAAAGATAGTACTGCCTCTAAGGTCCATCTCACAACCTGTTGAAGAAAACCAGTACAGCCCTGGGAGGATATAAGTCGTTTCATGTTTTTCTTATATTGCACTGCTAAAGGTGGTATCTTTTAGTGACCAAATGTCTATGTTTTGTTTAATAAAAAGATACTATGTGACTGTGAGAGGGTAATGATCAAATCTCTAAGAATTCTTCCTACGTGGCATTCACTAAAGTGGCATGGATAAGTAGGAATTCAAGTACTGAAAAAGACAGAGGACTAGGTAGTTCTGTAGCCAGTACTGTGAGCATGTCTTACCAGATACTAAAATACTGAAATGCTTCTATAGTTGCAGGCAAATAACTGCTATCCAAACCACCCGAGGACTGCAGACCCAGAAAGGCAACCAGAAGGGAAATGCTGATACAGCAAGGGACAGCCACCACTCTGCCTCAGCACCAGTGTACATTCTGTTGGGTATGTCCATGTCACATCGGTGGTTAAATGCTTTGAATATCACTTTTAGAAAGGAGAGAGGATGGGATACTAGCTCCTTGCAGACGTCTTTCTAAATTGTTCTTGTGCAAATCCCGGTGGTACAACCATAGTTGGTTCTTCCTCTGAATCTTTATTCCATGTGAATGAATTCATGTTATATGTTCAAGGAGAAAGAGGAAGTAGAATGGTAAAAGGAGAAATATCAAAGGAGCGAAAGGATTTAGGATTATAGGCTGCTGCAGAATAACTTCACTTGGGTATTGCTACAGCCTGCTCAGAAGAGTCAATTTAGAAAGGCCCACCTGGATTGCCTAAGGAGAAAGGACACAGCAGCCAGATCGTCTGACTGGACTGCATCTGCCCCTCTGTTCTAGCATTTTCCATAGCTATGTCAACTTTCCTCTGCAGATGCTGGAGTATTCCAAGTTGCCATCTGGTGTGACATAATTCCATTGCCAGCAGCTCTGCCACCTTGAGTCACTTAGGTTATAGCCTTGATATTCTGAGTGGCCTTTGATGTTGCCAGGCAGTGGAGAGAAATACAGACTCCCTCTTTTGAAGCTAGGTCAATGTTGTCTCTACTGGTGTTCAGAGAAAGGGCATTTTCTCCATTATTTCAGATAAATGTCTTACTTAAAAAACTGGGATTCACTAACCAATGAAAATCTAGAAGTAACGGTGAAGGAACACCCTGAATTTCTTCAAATATTTATTGCCAAAGAAACTACTTCCAAAGACTCTTTCTGTATACTCGGAGTAATGATCAGGCAAAGAAAACATGCTTAGAGAATCATGAAAAAACACCTTTCAGGAAAGGTTTTCTGGAAAAACCATCTTCAATAGATGGAATTGAAATGGTAATCTATGAAGGATCCCATCTCAACTTATACAAATCTCACCCATGTTAAAAATAGTGGTGTTTCTTTTTAACAGTCTGTTCAGTGCTGCTCTGCCTCTGTATCTATTTTTGTTCATCGGTTTATAATGGTCTTTATTATCCATAAATGAGTGAGATCATGTGGTATTTTTCTTTCATTGATTGGCTTATTTCACTTAGCATAATGCTCTCCAGTTCCATCCATGCTGTTGCAAATGGTAAGAATTCCTTCTTTTTTAAAGTTTCTTCATTGGTTTTCATAGAAAATGGTGGATTTTATAGTGCATATACCTTAACTACAAAACATGGGCACAACAAATGAAACATCTGGTAAATCACAGTGCAATTTAAAAGGGATATTATTTTTAACTCAGTGTTAAGACACAGAATGGCTATTTTCTTCCTTGTATTCACTAGAGAATATGGTAGGAACTGTTGTGGATTCTCTGTGTTTGAGCTAAAATTACTTCTAAAGTTGGTCAATTAGTTCAGAGCAAAAGATACATGTGAGTATTGCATTATGAAGAAATGACCTTCTTAAATAGATATAGAAACTAACTAAAAAATACCAGTAAAATTTTTTTAAATAATTAAATCTTTATTGTTCAGATTATTACATTTGTTCCTCTTTTTCCCCCCATAACTCCCCTCCTCCCAGTTCCCACCCCACCCTCCGCCCTCACTCCCCACCCACTGTCCTCATCCATAGGTGCACGATTTTTGTCCAGTCTCTTCCCGCATTTCCCACACCCCTTTCCCCCCCAAGCATAGTCAGTCCATTCCCTTTCTATGTCCCTGATTCAATTATAATCACCAGTTCATTCTGTTCATCAGATTATTTATTCACTTGATTCTTAGATTCACTTGATGATAGATGCGTATTTGTTGTTCATAATTTGTATCTTTACCTTTTTTTTCTTCCTCTTCTTAAAGGATACCTTTCAGCATTTCATATAATACTGGTTTGGTGGTGATGAACTCCTTTAGCTTTTCCTTATCTGTGAAGCTCTTTATCTGACCTTCAATTCTGAATGATAACTTTGCTGGATAAAGTACTCTTGGTTGTAGGTTCTTGGTATTCATCACTTTGAATATTTCTTGCCACTCCCTTCTGGACTGCAAAGTTTCTGTTGAGAAATCAGCTGACAGTCGTATGGGTATTCCCTTATAGGTAACTGAGTTTCTTTCTCTTGCTGCTTTTAAGATTCTCTCTTTGTCTTTTGCTCTTGGCATTTTTATTATGATGTGTCTTGGTGTGGTCCTCTTTGGATTCCTTTTGTTTGGGGTTCTCTGTGCTTCCTGGACTTGTAAATCTATTTCTTTCACCAAGTAGGGGAAGTTTTCTGCCATTATTTCTTCAAATAGGTTTTCAATATCTTGCTCTCTCTCATCTTCTGGCACCCCTATAATTCTGATGTTGGTACGCTTGTAGCTGTCCCAGAGGCTCCTTACACTATCTTCACACTTTCGGATTCTTTTTTCATTTTGCTTTTCCGGTTGGGTGTTTTTTGCTTCCTCGCATTTAAAATCTTTGACTTGATTCTTGCGCTCCTCTGGTCTGCTGTTGGGAGTCTGTATAATGTTCTTTATTTCAGTCAGTGTATGCTTACTTTCTAGTTGGTCCTTTATCACACCATGAAGGGTCTCATTAGATTTTCTGTACATCTCATCAAGTTTATCGACAGCCTCTAGAAGCCTCTTGAGAGACCTCAAAAGTGTGGTTTTGAATTCTGTATCCAGTAGCCTGCTTTCCTCCGGTTCTGTCCTTTGTGGCCTGTTTCTTTGTCTCGGCATTTTTTTATGCTTCGCTGTGTCGATAGAGTGGCTTTCCGTGTTAAGTGTCCCAATTACCTGAGGTAGACACTCTTGGTGGACCCCCTTGTGGTCTCTGTGAGCAGTCTTGCTGTAGTCAAGCCTTGATTGTTGTAGGTAATTACTACTTGACCTCCAGGCCAACTGGCTGTAAGAATCAGCTGTGTTTGCAGTGGGAGAACTTCTGTCCTCTAGGGAGGTGCTAATCTAGCCTTTGCCTGAGGCTATCCGGCAAATTGCTCTGTGTAGGGCTTGGGTGGGGCGGGTCCCACGGGATCAACAGGGCGGAGGAGGGAGCAGTTATGGCTGCTCTCAGTTCGTCCCCAGGGGCTCTGCCTCTCTGTCTCAGCAACCGCTGCAAACCTTGGAGGACCGAAGCCAGACAGTCCTGCTTCTCCTGTTTGAGTCTGGGTCCCTAGAGACTCGCCCGGATCTGGAGCTCAGAGTCTGAGGCTCCCTGCGGATTGAAACAGACAACCACGCCCTCAGCCACCAGCCGGAGCTGCGCGCACTCCGCACCTTAGTATTTTACTTCAGCACTGCGCCTCCTCTGATTCTCGGTTCCTCCTAGTTGTAGAACTTCCACTCAGCCAGCCTTCCTGTGGTTCTGGATGATGTCCGTTCCATCTTTTAGTTGTATTTTTGAAGTGGTTGTTCGAGGCAGCAAACTCCAGCGTTAACCTATGCCGCCATCTTGGTTTCTCCCCACCAGTAAAATTTTTAAAAATTGAGGAAAGCCATAAAGCACAGTAAATGGCTGTATATAGTGAAAGTTACGGAGTAAAGAAATGCTGCCCTGCTCTGATCTGTACGAAAGGGTCACTATTTAGCTGTGCTCTTGGGGGTGCTGTGTGAAATCTACGGTATCATTTTATTGCCAGGATCTTATTTTTACTTTTTCAAGACTTTTACAAGTTTTCAATGGAAATGAAAAACATGGTAGCATTGCAGAGCAGAAACTGCATACTTGCTAGAGAGTAAAATAGTAAGTTGCTGAATTTAGCATTTCAGAACTACGACGTAACTAGTGTGGAAGGAACAGAGGGGGAGACATATGTATGGAAAATCTGTGTGAGTATGGTTTTAGCCAATGATTTGGGACCTCTTTGGCTCTTGAAATGACAGTGTAAATTTTAGTGTCTTCTAAGAAGAGTGAAGGGAGAAAGGGCAGATACTAATGGTTTGGGGACAGAGAAGGCTCTCCATACGACATAGCAAGCTTTTCACGCTAATTAAAAAAATAAAGCACTTTTTAAAAAAAAGAGGCAATCCAACAAAGCAAGTAAAAATTGGGAGAAGGGTGAAGGCATAAGGATGAACATATGGCTGTTCTCTTATTTTACCTGGAAAGAAGTTTAGATTTCCACCAAGAACATATACATAAATGGAACTGAGCCTTGAAGCAGCTTTATTTACTGGAATCAAAATTTTTGCCTTTTCTAAATAAAGCTCCAAGTATTTTTAAATGATTGATTACAAAGAATTATGTCAGTTTTCCTGAAAGATGTATATGAGCATTTATTAATATTTTATGAGCAAGATTTCATATTAAAAGCTCTTGAGTTGAAAAAGAACATCCAAAATAATGTCATGTAAACTGATGGGAGGAAGTTTGTAGGTTTTAACAAGTGCAATATATTAGTTATTGAACAAAAGCGATATCACTGCTGGCCTTTCCACTTTCTAGCTGAGTGAATAAGTTTCAATTCATTGACCTTGAGATATCTTGATACAATGAGGACAATAAATCTATTTAATATGTGCCATTCCTTCATTTATTAACTAAACTGTCAGATCTATAATGGCAAGAACCAAGTTTGTTTGGTCCATCACTATAAACTTAGTTCTTAGTCTAGAACAGACATTCTCTCTATATATTTTTGGTAAATAAATTTAAGAAAATACTTATAAGGCACCATATGAGCCACTATATTAAGTGCTTAGAGTTTACAAAGACCAAGACAGAAAGAGAACCTACCCTCAGGAGAGTAAAATAAAGTTATATGGGTAAAGTGTTTATCATAGTGGCTAGCACATGGCTAAGTTAAAATGAATGTTTTTAGATGCCCAGTCCCACTTCCCCATAGCTAAGCAACTTACAGGAGTCCAGAGCCCTCTCCATGGTTTCAGCAAACTCCTAAAAGCTGACTACCTCTTCATGGCCCCCTTATTCCCTGAAGAATGTCTCCTTTATGTCCCAGGTTGACTAATGCAAAGTTCATTCCCACCTCTGACCCCCAAGAAAGATCCTCTTTCCACCAATATTTGATATCTTTACTTTCTTTCTTGCAGTTTTTCAGGGAATGGCTACTTAGCCCACAGTTCCTACCATTTCATTGTACCCAACCCCTATTTTTCTTCCTTTTCTTCCTTTTCTGGCACCCCATGCAAATAAATCCTCTTTATCAAACAGGTAAATTCTGCTCAAAGGCACATCAAGTATAACCTGGTCTTCTGACCCAAGTAGGTCTTCATATTTTATTTTTTTGCCAACAGATGATCCCTTCCTAAGGATAATTCACAAACCATAAAATAAATACCCTATATAATAAAAGCCTAATATGCTAAGTGTCCGACTGTTTGTTTGACCATTCGACCAGTCACTATGACGCGTACTGACCACCAAGGGGCAGACGCTCCAACTGGTACGTTAGCTTGCTGCTGGGGTTTGGCCTATCAGGACAGAACTGGGCGAGACGGGCCAGACAACCCTAGAGCTCTCCCACGTTCCCTCCCTGGCCCCAGTGGTGCACCGGTGCGTTCCCTCGGCCTGGCCTGCACCCTCTCAAAATTCAGGACTCCTCAGGGGATGTTGGAGAGCCAATTTTGGCCTGATCCCCACTGGTCAGGTTTAGGGACCCCACCGGTGCACAAATCCATGCACTGGGCCTCTAGTAATATAATAAAATAGTAATGCTTTATCCACCTAATTATATTCCCTACTATTTTTATAATTAACATTATCATTAGTAGTAGCAGAACCTTCCATGTCTACTTTTGAATAGAACCACATGAAACCATCATAGATGGGCTATTAATAGTAATCCCGAGAGGCTATGCAGGAGGTAGCTTTCATTATACACCGCTAAAGTATAAGTGCTTCCTTTCATATAACTATGCATGATGTTTCCAAACATGACTTGGAATTTTTATTTGCAGTCATAAAAGTTAAAATGACTAACACTATGCCAACCGTTTTAGCTTTCCATTTGCTGTGTAACAAATCACCACCTTTTTAGCAGCTTAAATCAGCACTCACTTGTTAATTCGTTCTTGTAGGTCAGAGTTTGGGAAGGGCTCAACTGGTTTTCTTTCTCAGGTTCTCACAAAGCTAAAATCAAGATATCATCTGAACTCTGAGATCCTCATCTAAATTCATGGGTTGTTTGCATACTTTATTTCCCTGAGGATGTATAGCTGGGGTCCCACTTTTCTTGCCAGCTGTCAGTCAAGGCTTCAACTCCTTAGAGGCCCCCCTTCATTCCTTGTCATGAGGCTCCCACAGGCTTTTCACAACATGGCTTTTCCCTGTCTTCCAGGCCACCAGGAGCACATTTCTCTAATACTTCCTCTTCTTAGTCCCTCTAATGAGGTCAAGCCTACCCAGGATAATCTCACTTTTGATATCCCATCATACTCACAGGTTCTGTCCAAACACAGGGAGAGGATTACCCAGGGCATGTACCCAGGGATGGAAATGCTGGGTCATATTAAATCCTGATTACCACACTAACTATCCTGAAACTATGTTCCACAGAGCAACCAATGGTCCTGGATGAACCTCTTCCCCAGAGGCCACAGGATCAAGGTAAAGCAAGTGGCTCTCTCAAATGAAAGAGTCCACTTCCATCTACTTCATAACTTGGACTTCCTGACAATTTCTCTCTTTTTAAATGTATTTGGGTTACATTTATTAATAAAATTATGTAGGTTGCAAATATATAATTCTATAATACATCATCTTTATATTGCAAGTAGAGGCCCGGTGCATGGATTCATGCACTGGTGGGGTCCCTTGCCTGGCCTGCACCCTCTCGCAATCCAGGTCCCCTTGGTGGATGTTGGATAGCCAGTTTTGGCCTGATCCCCGCAGGTCTGATCCAGGCAGGAGGGAGCCTGATCCTGTGCATTAAGCGTCTGTCCCCTGGTGGTCAGTGCATGTCATAGCGACCGGTCCACCGGTCATTCAGTCATTTGGTCGCTTAGGCTTTTATATAGAGAGATAAAATGTATGTTTACCACCTAAAGTCAAATCTCCTTCTGCCACCATATATTTGACCCCATTTACTCTTACCACCCCGTTTTACTCCCTTTCCCCTCTAGTAACCACCATACTGCTGTTTGCACCCCTATGTTCACTCAGCATTATTCACAATGGCCAAGAAATGGAAACAACCAAAGTGTCCTTCAATCGATGATTGAATAAAGAAGATGTTGTACATATATACAATGGACTACTACTAAGTCATAAGAAAAGATGAAATACTGCCATTTGCAATGACATGGATGGATATTGAGAATATAATGCTAAGTGAAATAAGTCAGGAAAAGTCAAGAATCATATGATTTCACTCATATGTGGGACATAAAACTGAAAACAAAATGAATAAACAAGTCAGAAAAAAAAAAACAAATAAAAACACACAGACACCGATAGTTTTTTAAATAAGTAGTTATCCAGGTAAATAAAAAGATTTAATAAACTTTTTGAACAGAAAAATCACCTCTTCTCTCACTAACATTTCATGATTTTATAAGAAATAAATTCAAATCAATCATAGAGCCTAGAATGTTTGATAAAGTAAAAAGATAATTTTACTTTTAATCACAAATACTGAATTCAAGTTTTAAAGAATGATAGTGGGTTTTCATAAAAGTAATAAAGTGGTGATTATAACTATAGTTATTGCTCCATATATTGTTTGTGACTATATTAACTAACATAGCCTGTTTCACCTAATATGCAGCTGTCATATGATAAATGTACTACTTTTTTCTCCATTCTGTTAAGACAAGAATACCACTAGCTAGGTATACTGGCAAAACCATCAGCATACCTTTGCCATTTCGCATTAGGAATACAACAAATCTTTCTTACACAATCCCATGCTGCACCATTCTAGTCTACAATATTGAATTCATATTACAGACAGGTTCTAGGAGCAGGAAATAGCAGTTATCCCCAACGACAAGAAACAAATGTGTTGCAGAAATCAAGAAATAAATCTCATAAAAATACATGATCTTGCCCGCTCAGTAAAGTTTTCAAGGGAACAATGGCTTAAAGAATATCAGCACATTTCTTCTATAGTGAATAACAAGTTGCTAGATCCTGTAGAACCACCCACTAAGGATTAATAATCTAGCTAGCCACTCTGACTTTGGAAGTGACATTCATCAATGACCCACTCTCCTTTTTTTTTTAGCTGTCAATTTTGAGGGGACCAAAGCAAAACAAACTTTAAAAAAAAAAAGGTGCACAACAGACAGTAAAAGTTGCTCTATTTTTAGTTTTCATGATCAGACCCTCAGATGGTATGTGAAGTGTCTTTACATATTGGATGCTATATGGAGACTCTGACAAGTTTTAATGAAATCATAAGACCAAGTACACATAAGCAAATAACTATTTGTTTTTGAGAGATCATCCAATTTGTTCTACAAACTATAGGAGAAAGTTTCTTTTTTTAAATATATTTTTATTGTTGATAAAATATAGATATAACTATTTTTAAAAATAGCTCTTAGTTTCCTACTGATCTCTTATGAAACTGAAGGCCTGATCATGGGATTCTAAATAACCATATAACTTCATCTTCCACTCCTGAATTGAGAGTTATCTAATTAATTGTACTGTTATGACAGGCATCTCAAAAAGCAGTCCTTCCCCATCAGCCAATGAACATGATCTATATAGGTTCAGATTCTGAATGCACAAACTGTTGATCACTCTGCTCACATACCCAGTATGTATGACTGCTCCTGATGCTTTTCTGCTTCTCACTCAATTCACATTCATGTGCTCCTGAGAAGTTCCTTTTTACTAACTAACTAAAGATGAAAAGTCTCTAGCTTCTATGAGACATACAGGGACTGTGCTGAAGTGGACTGTGAAAGTGTTGTAGGTTCATTCAGGGATGAAGCTAACTATCAATGAAGAATAATAGTCCACAGCTGGCTGAAATGAAACACTGTGCATCACTTTCCATTCTGTCTGGGAGACCCAGCCCAAGGTTAGGATCTATATACCAATTCCTGGGTTGTCTAGTCAAGTAATTGGAGTCATGTAAGAAATGAAATTGGAACTTAATCATCAAGAAGTGCAAAGGAAAAGTTGGGAGAGATATTTTGGAATGGGACCAGGTTCTGAGGTTATCTGTATCTCATATAAATGCTAACCAAAAGGTTCCCTGAAGAAGAGGTTATTAATCAGATGGGCAGGAGGCAGGATAACTCCTTCCATGCATGTCAGTTGTTCTCCTTGCTCAACCACCTCAGCACTCTGGTGGCAGTAAATGAGGCTGTGCATGGGAGGTCAACAACATGAACTTAACAGCTACAAGACTAGTCTGGATCTCACCTCAGTTAATGGCCCAACTTGCCAAGTATAGGATCCATCCCCACTGTGATGCAATATTTTGAAAGAAGATATCTTCGTAACCTATTACACATCATGGCACACATAGTTAATGATAAAATGTGTATGACACAATACAGCAAACAGACAAGGACATGGTGCCAAAGTTAAAGGGATCATTATAATAACACAGCAGTAACCCAATTATGGTACATAAAAGTGCCATGGTAAACCAGTTGTAAAGCATCGTATCATTAACAGGATCAGACAGATTGAACACATTGTCTAATTTCACTGTGGAAGACTGAGCAGTTGTTCTCACTCACACGGAAACTTGTTTGACATTTAGGTTTACTTTTATTGCTTAGCATGAATCTCCCAGAATCACCATCTGAATTCCTTATCCAACCATATGTATCTCACATAATGATGTCTCTAATGAACAAGTTCAGTTCAAGTAAAAAAAAAAATTAAAAATAAGTCAATAGGCTAATTTAAGATTCACACTGTTTTTCTATGTACCTGAAAGAATGACCTTTTGAAAGTTCAATTTGGGAAATAAAACTTTGTGAGACTAAGTTACTCTCTTACATTATATTTTATGCTATCAACCAGTGATATACTAGTATGGTACTATTTCAACAAAAGCCAAAATATAAGCGTCCACAAACCAAGTATTTGAGTCTTTAAAAATTATAACCAATGACTAAATACCAATTTTCCCCCTAACACTGTAATTCTGAGTACTGCTGGATTTTTTAAAAATACAGGGAAGAATATTTAAGCAGAGAGCACAATAGTTCCAATATACGAAAAGCTAAAACTATATGCCAGTCATTTTCAAAAAATTTACCTTTATTGTTTAAAGTATTAAAGATATCCTTTGTTTCCCTCCATTGAGGCCTTCACCTAATTATCCCATGGGTTATGCATATATGCATATAAATTCTTTGGTTAATCTCTTCCCATCCACCCCTCCCCTCCCCCTTTCCCTATGCCAGCCATTTTAACCTCCTCATTGGCTAAGATTCCTAGAGAAGGCAAGAACAATACAGAATGACTAAAATAATTTACAAATGTAAGTTATGACCTAGAAACCACTTAAGAAAAAAGTTTGAAATAACATACATACATCACATACATATTTTGTAATATCTTCTTTCATCTTTGTACTCCCTATTATGATGTATATGGTATGTAAGGAGGTGTCTATATTTACCATCTGGTCTGCACGTTACAGAATATGTTTATGATAATAAACCTAGAGGAAAATTGTTATCACCTAGACCTGAAGACCAGTGGCCGCTTGACAGTATGATTTCAGGACATCATCCATTGGGGTATAAGGGAACATTTGGAATTGTACATATGATGGAAGGAAGGTCCTTGGGAGTCAAAATGGCAGAATCTATTGCTGGTCTCTTTATTTTTTTCTCTTAATATTTTATCTCTGAAAGCAACTCTGACAAACTGCCGAACATCGACCTTTGCTTATAAACACAGGAGTAGACATAAGTCCCATACAAACCAATCAAATTTTTAATCTTTAGAAGAGACCTAAAGGAATGGATGGCTGTTGGAACTGAGTCATCCCACAATAGCTCAGATAGCATCTCCATGACTCAGCAAATGAAGATCTCGAAGCAGCTTCACTGTTGTAAATCTAGCACCTGTTTGCTCATTTGATTCTCTGAACTATGCAGAGTCCTTTCAACTCATTCTTTTTTTCCTTTGCTTAAATTAGTCTAGTCATATTCTGTTGTTTGCAGGAAAATTAGGTTAAATGCATGGAAAGTTACAGATCTAACTTGTCAAACCACTCAGAAGTTTCCTTTTTCCTTAAACTCCCATTCACATATCCTAAGGAGCCCAATATCGGGGTAAAAAGATGTACCAGTAATTCTTGAACCTAGCTGTGGAACAAGAATCCTATATAATAAAAGAGAAACATGCAAATTAACTGTCCCTCTGCTATGTTCAAGCCATGCCCACAAGCCACGCCCAAAATTCACGCCCACAAGCCAATCAGGAGTGAGTATGCAAATTAACCCAACTAAGATGGTGGCAGCCATGGAGGTGGAGCGAGCAGGAGGCTTGAGTAGCACCCAGTGATGGAGGAAGCCAAGCTTCACACCTGACCTGGCCGGCACTGGGCTCAGCTTCAGGCTACAAAGTTTCAATTATAGAAGATAAATAAATCCCAGAAAAAAGAAAAAAAGGAGAAGCTGGGAGCTTGGGTCAACGGGGGGTGTGGCCAGCCTGAAAACAGTCCTCAGCCCCTCACCCAGGCTGGCCACACCCCCATGGGTTGAGGGTCCCCACTGGGGGGCTTGGCCAGCCTGCAAACAGCCATCAGTCCCTCACCCAGGCTAGCCAGGCACCCAGTAGGAACCCCCACCCTGAAGGGGGTGTAGCCAGCCTGAAAATGTCCCTCAGCCCCTCACCCAGGCTGGCCAGGCACCCCAGTGGGACCCCCACCTTGATCCGGGACACCCTTCAGGGCAAACCAGCTAGCCCCCACTCGTGCACCTGGCCTCTATCCTATATAATAAAAGGGTAATATGCAAATTGACCCTAACAGCAGAACGACTGGAAATGACTGGTCACTATGACACACACTGACCACCAGGGGGCAGACACTCAATACAGGAGCTACCCCCTGGTGGTCAGTGTGCTCCCACAGCGGGAGCTCTGCTCAGCCACAAGCCAGGATGACAGCTGCCAGCACAGTGGTGGTGGCAGGAGCCTCTCCCGCCTCCTCAGCAGCACTAAGGATGTCTGAGCTGCTTAGGCTTCCTCCCCGCTGGCAAGTGGACATCCCCCAAGGGCTCCCGGGCTGCCAGAGGGATGTCTGACTGCCAGCTTAGGCCTGATACCCTGGGGGAACGGGCCTAAGCTAGCAGGTGGACATCCCCCGAGGAGTCCCAGACTGCGAGAGGGCACAGGCCGGGCTGAGGGACATCCCCCCCCCCCCCACCGAGTGCACAAATTTTTGTGCGCCAGGCCTCTAGTCACTAATAAAATGTATTAATAACACAGATCCTCAGGTAAGACCCTCAAACTTATTAAATTGGAATATCTGGGGATGGAATCCAGGAATCTGTATTATCACAAACCTCATGGACTAGAGTAAGCTGCATATTAAGGACTGAGAGCTACTTGATTAGATTTTCAAAATGGAACCCATAGGATAACTGGGTTGATATCATATTCAAATATATTCAGTATCATATTCAAAAATATCCAGTATCACATGTAAATATATTTTTCTGTATCTTCGATCACCAATTTATAAATTATAACTTTTAAAATAGTTAAACTTTTAAAATAGGCAATTATTTAAAAAGTAGAGGCCCTATACATGAAATTCGTGAGAGTAGGCCTTTGCAGCCGCAGCAGCTGCCTCAATCCCTCCCTCACAGCTGCAGGTGGCTGCAGCCCCGGCTTTATCTGTATGGTCGTCCAGAAGGACGTCCAGATGGCCATTCGGTATATTTGCATATTATGCTTTTATTATTATAGATACTCCTGGGGATTACAGTAGGATTCACTATAGTTTTCTTATTGAAAGGATCTCTTGCTGGATAAACAGCTCTTTCCTGGAAGTAAAATTTATAGCCTTATTGTATATCCTGGGAATAAAAAGTTTCTTCTGTATCAAGAAATGTTTTTCCCACTTTTTAAAAATGTATAGCTGGTGCATCTTCCCCATTCCAAAACAAATGACAGAAGCTCACTTCTGGAATGATCCAGTATTTTCTATCTAACAAACTCTCTCTCTATTAATAACAACTATAAAGCATTGGCATAGAACATTGTGCAATGACAAAGCAAGCACCAGAAAGCAAGGCAGGGAGTGGAGGAGCAAGGGGGAGGATGGAGGGAGGTGAAAGGAGAGGGAGAGGGAGAAAGAGAAGGAAGGTGGAAGGGAGGGATGGAAAGGAGGGAGGGAGGGAGGGGATATAAATCACCTGGACAAATACCCAGGGCACCATTACAACATTTTCATGAGCAATTCAAGAATAAAATAATAGATAACTTAGTTGAGGATAGGATTCAAATGCAGACAGTCTAACTCAAGAACCTGCCCTTTAAACCCACAGAACCATTTCCTCAAAAATAATCAAGGTATATAAACACTATGGTGTTCAAGGGTTTGTAATGAAGCAGCATGTCTTTTTGGAAATCCACTAGCTTATTAATAGCTAATTTTATCCAAAATTGTAAGGTTCTTCATCTCTGACTGTTAAAGGAGTTTTAGAATAAAAAGCTACCAAATTTTTCAAAATTAATAGACATTATCAAGATAGAAATTACCAATTAGAATTTCTCTTTAAATTCTGAGTACCTTCCCTTTAGAAGACTAAATGTATTGGCTGATATAGAAAATTAGATAACTAAAATCATAAGATATTTATAGGTTTCAAGATGTTTTCATATCAACATTTTATTTTATCGTCACAACAATTATGTGAGGCAGGCATTGCTGTTAATAGACCCAATTTATAGACCATGAAACAGAGGTCCACGGACATAGCCTCATGATTGATGATGGTCAGAATTTCAGCTATTCTTAAGCTGTGATCTGAGCAACTACATTTTCTATCTCTTAAATTTATCATAAATATTAACAAAAATTCTTAACCAGAAAATACCTTCTACAAATATTGACATCATTAACCAGGTACTACTCCTCTGCCAACTTCTGTGTTCAAATCTCCTAAGTATAAGTAAGGTGTCAAGCTACCTACAGATTTACAGTGTGAGGAAGGGTGTCGGGTATGGAGGTATATATTGGGGTTGTTATGAATGAGTCTTACCTCACTCTAGCTATAGTGCATAAGGTTAATTAGTAAGAAGAGGCACCTGTAGTTCTGGGGTGAACTTCCCATGGTGAATACAAAATTTCCCCTTGAAATTAACTTGAATTTGTTACCTAAGGCAATTTAAGTGGTGCTGGTCAAAACACAAAAGGGTTCAGTCTCTTCCTCTTTGATTAAAAGACTAAGACTAAAAAAATACAACTTACTAGTAAGTGCTGCCCCACATCTATAATTAACAAAAGATGAAAAAAGTAGTGTTTTTACAAGTCTTTAAAGAACGCTACTTAGCTACATCCGACACTAAAGAAGTAATTTTCTCACATCAAAGTATAAAAACATAAATCCAGGTAATTGCCAAGTAATTACTAGCAGCCAATCTTTGCTTCATTTGTCATTGAAATAGAAAATAACTAAAAACATATTACTGATCACTGAAGAAATAAGCTGCTTATCATATGTAAAGGCAATATTAGTCTCCATCACTGAATATACATGTACCCATTCTAAGATGTATTTTTATTTTGCAATAGAGATTATGATTCTCTCTGTCATCATGTTCCTATTTTTCTGGGACGATGGAAATAATGTGTAAGGTATCTAGCCAAGGCCAGGAATTCAAGCAGTGTTCATAGAAGAGATTCCAGTCATTTGTTCATCAAAGTAGACAATCTTATTTGCATCTGATGTTAATCAATTCCAAATTTCATTTTACATAAAAGGAATAAAGGATGAATAGAAAGAAGAGACAGAGGAACTGCAAGAGAGAGGAAAGAAGGGGATGAAGTCATTCTTCAATAGAAGCAGCTAGGATAGTTTGTTTAATCATATGTGTATATCAGATAACACAGAGACTGTCTAAATGCATCTTCTCTGCTGGAGAAAAACAACATATCAACATTGCAGGTCTTTCTAATTTACCACTGCCTTCCAAAACAGTTATAAATTCACAAGGAGGAAGGCCACCAAGTAATGTTTATATCTGGATAAATTATAAAAACAGTTCTCCTTTATGGTCCATCAATGATCAACTCATCTTCATTTCCTTGAACAAGAAAGCCAAAAACCGAGTGCTAGGGCTGATCAACAGACACCACCATAGCAAGAGGTCAGGAGGGGAGGGGAGGAAAAGAGAGAAGAAAGGAAGAGAGAGGGAGGAAGGGAAGGGAAAAAAACCAAGGACCTTTGTTATGCTTGCCACTGAGAAAACACTGAATATAGAGAGTCAGCCCACTCAGCTGATCAATTAGTCGATTTTTTTCCCTATAAATTAGTCAAATAGGCTCAGTCTTCAATTATTGAATTAGCCTATCTTGTTTTAAAAAACAACAACAAAATCACAGGGGCCATTCTGTTATGATTCTTTACCAAAAAATCACTAGCTATAATCAAACAATAAAGGAATATTATGAACCTAATAATAATAATAATAATAATAATAATAAGCTGCCAGAAATGCTACCTGAAATATAACCTAATTATTTTAGATAAAACCTAAACTTGCAATATAGAAGGAGTCACCAGCACCAGAAATAAAGAAGGAACTAAAAACCTTCCTTTAAGTATAAGCCACATTAAACAGCCAGATAAGGAGGAGGTTAAGACAGGGTGGGAGGGGTTTTCTTTGAGGAGGGCGAATAGTAACCTCCCAGTTAAATAGGAGCACAGAGTTTAACACCCAAAGGAGGATAAGAGAAAAGGACTGGGGCACAGAGACTCCTGGATAAAGTCAGGATCACTAAAAGACTGACCAATTTGTAGATAGGAGGATATTCAAAACTTTTCCATTAGCTCAGAGAGAAAATAAGAGTTTTCTCAACCATGAATGCTGATATGACAAATCTTCTTGCTAGCTTGCCTTGTCACAGCTGTAATTGCAACTATTTGACCTGAACCCCAGCCAGCTAAGTGAAATACAACAGTCAGAGAATGACAAATGTCATATGATCTCACTTATATGTGGATTCTAATGAACAAAATAAACTGACAAACAAAATAAAAACAGAGGCATGGATACATGGAACAGACTGACAGCTGTCAGAGGAGAGGGGAGATAGGGGAAAAAAGGTGGAGGGATTAAGCAAACACACACACACACACACACACACACACACACACACACCCCACATAGACATGGGATAGCCAAAAGGAAAGGGGCTTGAGGGTTAAGTGGAGGTGGAGGTGGGCAAAGAGGGTGGGGAGGGGGATGGGGACAGAAATAGACTTTGCTTGGTGCAATGGGCACGTGATGCAGTGCGCAGATGATGTTTTACTGGGTTGTACACTTGAAAACTGTATGGTTTTGTGAACTAGTGTCGCCCCAATAAATTCAATTTAAAATAAGTAAATGATTACCATTTGGTGTCTCTTTCTCTCTCTCTCTCTCTCTCTCTTTCTCTCTCTCTCTCTCTGTCTGTCTCTCTGTCTCTCTCTCTCTCTGTCTCTCTCTCTCTCTCTCTCTCTCTCTCTCTCTCACACACACACACACACACACACACACACACACACACACACACATGCGCTAGAGTTATCTGTGCTGCCCTAGAATGCTAGAATGCAATGGGCAATAGAAGGACTGTCTCAGTGCTGCTGTCTCCATACATTCTCCCTAACGTGCATTGCTCCAGCTCCAGTACCGTATGTGTGTACTGCCTGACCATTTATCTTTGTCCCTAATGATCTCTCAACTTCTAACCGATTACATTAAAAATAAGTGAGAAAATGTCTTTCTTGTTCAAGTCACTGCATTCTGGGGCCTCCTTGCAGCCCCTCAGCCTATATCCCAACCAATACAAAGCCTATACTCCCCAAGACCACCCCCAGGTTCAATCACTCACTGGAAGGACTCACAGGACTCAGCCTACAGCAATGCCCACGGGTACGAGTTCTTATAGTGAGAGAATACAAAGAAAAATCAGCAAAGGGAAAAGGCAATTGGGGTGAAGTTCAGAAAAAAACAAGAAGCAAATTTCCAAGAGTCTTCTGACACTGGAGTCACACAACGCACACTTAATCCCCCCAGCCATGAGTTGTGATATCCCACAGGAAATGTGGACTACATTAGAGGCTCAGTACTCAAAGCTTTTAATTGGGGGCTAGTTGCGCAGGCCACCTCTGCCTGGCAAAAACCAAACCTCCAGATTCCCAGAAAGCAAGGTGGTTAGCATCAGCCGCATTGTTTGTACAGTTTAGGCACAGGGAGCCTCTCTTATCTGTTCTGAGGACGGTGGGAACCTCTTGAAATCCAAGTTCTCAGACACCAGCCAAGGACAAACCTTGCAGGCAGACCTTTCTAAGGGCAGCAATCTTAGAATTGCTATGTTAACCCTTTTGTGCCCATAGACCCTAACTAATATTGTATATAGAACTAGTAAAAATATAAAACATTCACAAAAATAATTCATACCGAAATCTGTGAATGAATAACCCTCACATAGGAAAGAGTGGAAAGGCATGGGTAGTGGAACATTATATCCACAATGTTTCATATTTTTTAAACAGAGAGATCCAAAGCAAGTGCATGGAAATACTGATAGTTGCTTAACTTTATGGACATAAAGCACGTCATCTCATTTTATTCTCGAAATAACCCAATGAGGAAGACACCGATCCCCCTTCATTTTCCATGTACAGAAACTGAGGCACAGAGAGCTTAAGTACTGTCTGAGGTGGAGTCCAGATTCACCCAGGCAGCTTTGATCCAAAGCCTGTATTTTTAACTGTACTTATTTCATCCACTTCATTTCCTATTATCTCATACTTTATGAAAACATAATATTCAACCAAAAATAACTACATTTCCTATACCGATTACTCATAATGTTGGCGAAGCTAATGTTGTTATACAGGAAGGAGCAAAAGGCTGCGTTTCTCCTGTGAGGGAAAGGAAGGCTGCAGCAGAATTTCCCCCCGCACAGCATTCCGAAGCCCAGCAAGAGCACCTGCCTGGGAAAGCGCTTCACGGCCTGAGCTGCTCTATAAATATCTGAAAGCTATTTTTAAAAGCTAAAATAACTGTTCCTGAAAACTGCCACACTTTCTTAACTTCCCCCACGATGATCCCTTTTTCCTGGGCTCCTAGAAAAAATGAAATTCTGGCCAAAAAATTTTTAAGCTCCTTTTATGTCTGGGGCAATGGAAAAAATCACTATGAGCTCAACATTTTTAAACAGCTGACTGCCTTGAAAAAATCGTAATGAGAGAATTATGCATCTTCCTTCCCTTTGCAGTCTCTGCTCATCAGACCACATCCATGGCACTGCGCTCCCTTGTGGGTACCATCATTTACAGGTGAGACGTGAAATACAGGGTCAGAGAAGTTACAGAAAAGAAAATCCTTTTTCCAATAGCACTTTTCACTCCTCAGTATGAAACAGTTTGTTTATTCTGTATACCATATCCCCTGTCCATTGCTAAAATGGGTGTTGGCCAAGCTAGGTTACAGGGTGGAGGAGCAGAGGAAGAGGGAAGAAAGAGCAGAGTATTCCTGGCCAAAGAAAGGGCATTTCCAAAGGCCCACATTGAAGAGAAAGCTTAGCAGTCCAGGAACTGAAATGTGAGTGCAGCTGGAGTGTGGACAGGGAAAGAGATTGGTAATAAAATAGGCCAGTCAGCCAAGAAAGTGAAGGTCAGATCATCCAAGGCATTGTGAGTAGAGACAAGAAGGGGCTGGGGGGAGACAGAGATGAAGGGATGGGGGAGGGGGATAATGAGAAGCCAAACTTCTGTGCCTACAGTTCGGACAAAGAACTTTAATTGCACCATTTGAAAACTGTCAGTATTCAACTATTTTGGACCTACAAAAATGGAGTTACCTATGATTGAATCTCTTTAAAACCTCGCTAAAAGGAAGCAGCACTTCCTAAAAGGAACCTGTTAAATAATGCAGGTAAAGATAAAAAACACAGCATGGTGATCATGAGGCTGTTGTTAAACACAAAAGCTGGATACCATGTCAAGGCTGTTCCACATTGCCTAGATGATCTAAAATCTGGGTTTAGGAGCTTAAGGGAACCTTAAGACACATGACAACCTCTAAACACCCAACACCACCTTACTTTTACAACCAGAAAAATGATGTATATTCACACCTTCACTCAAAAACTGTATTAGACCCTAGCCAGTTTGGCTCAGTGCATAAAGCATTGGCCTGCAGACTGAAGGGCCCTGAGTTCAATTCTGGTCAAGGGCAGGTACCTCTGTTGCAGGCTTGATCCACAGCCCAAGTCTGGGTGCATATGGGAGGCAACCAATTGATGTGTCTCTCTCTCTCTGTCTCTCCCCCTCCCTTCCACTCTCTCTAAAAATCAATGGAAAAATATTCTCATGCGAGGATTAACAAACAAAATTTAAAAAATTGTATTAGGAGCACGTTCCAGGTGCTAGGTCCTCTGCTGAGCACCATGAGTATAAAGGAGCTTACCACCCAATATGTCCATCTGGAGGGTAGCTACAAGCTCCTTAGATCTCACTGTGAGAGGCAAAGGCGGACCAGAACTATGTTTCCTGACTTCCAGAGACCCAGGCCCTTTCCACAGCACCATGCTGCTCAGATTTCCTGAGCTTCCCCTGGGACAGGCAGCTACAGCTAGGTCTCGCCATGTCATCTAGGAACAAGAGGAGAAGCAACAGGGACAGGAAGGAGTTCAGTGTCAAGCAGTTGTAGGTTTACAGTTGTGAGTATGTGAAACAGAGTTTGTTATTGTACTAGAGGCCCTCGGCCTGGCCTGTGAGGATTGGGCCAAAACCTGCAGTCCAATATCCCCCAAGGGGTCCCGGAGTGCAAGAGGGCACTCTGCAAAGTTGCTGTCCCTCAGCAGCTCCTGCGCTGAGCGTCTGCCTCCTGATGGTCAGTGCATGTCATAGCTACGGGTCACTTTGGCTTTGATATACCAGGTGCACCAGTTAATAATGCAGATTGTTTTCAATTGATGGAGTTACACATATGTTGATATATATGCTATTTAATATGTATGCTATTTTGTTGTATTGACAGCAAGCTTCAAAACTTCATATGTTGCCCTAATCTGTTTGGTTCAGTGGATAGGGTGTCGGCCTGCGGACTCAAGGGTTCCAGGTTAGATTCGTCAAGGGCATGTACCTTGGTTGCAGGCACATCCCCAGTAAGGGGTGTGCAGGAGGCAGCTGATTGATGTTTCTCTCTCATCGATGTTTCTAACTCTCTATCCCTCTCCCTTCTCTCTGTAAAAAATAAAAAGATAAAGAAAAAAACTTCATATGTCTAATTTTCTGAAGGTGTTAACATCATAGATATTAACACTTAAAAAATGTTAAATTTCATGCTAAAAAAATAGCATTTGCTGGAAGTTTTAATTCATTACTTTATTTTGAAGAAAAAGTTGTCATATCCTTCAGGAATCTTATGGTGAACATGTTCCATCTCAGGATACTTATGAAAGCTGGTTTAAATGCTTTAAAAGTAATGATTTAGACGTGAAAGACAAATAACGTCCAGGTCAACCGAAAAAGTTTAAAGACCAACAATTACAAGCATTATTGGATGAAGATGCGTGTCAAACTCAAGAACAACTTGCAGAAAGATTTAACGTTGCTCGGCAACGTTAAACAATTTCCAATTGTTTACAAGCAATGGGAAAGATTTTAAAGGAAGGAAAATGGGTGCCACATCAACTGAACAAAAGACAAATGGAAAACCGAAAAGTCATCAGTAAAATGTTGCTTCAAAGGCACGAAAGTAAGTCTTTTTTGCATCGAATTGTGACTGGTGATGAAAAGTGAATTTATTTTGAGAATCCCAAATGCACAAAATCATGAGTTGATCCAGGTCAACCGTCAACATTTACTGCAAGGCCAAATCGCTTCAGAAAGAAGACAATGCTCTGCGTTTGGTGGGATCAGGAAGGTGTGGTGTATTATGAGCTTCTAAAATCAGGTGAAACTGTTAATACTGATCGCTACAGACAACAAATAATCAATTTTGACCCATGCTTTGATCATGAAATGACCAGAATGGGCCAGAAGACACGGCAAAGTAATTTTGCTTCATGGTGACGCACCATCACACACTTCAAAACCAGTTAAAGACACATTAAAAGATCTTGCCTGGGAAGTGTTAACTCACCCACTATATTCACCAGACCTTGCTCCTCAGATTACCACTTGTTCCAATTGATGGCACATGCACTTTCTGAGCAGCACTTCAAAACATACAAAGTGGAAAATGGGGTCTCTGAATAGTTTGCCTCAAAACAAGAAAAGTTCTATTGGGATGGTATCCACAAATTACCTGAAAGATGGGGAAATGTATAGCTACTGATGGACATTACTTTGAATAAAGCACTTTTGATGTTTCTCTTGAAATTATCGTGTTTTCTTTGATTACAAAATCCATCATTATTAACCAGTACATCTCACTAATTACTATATTGTTTTCCATTTGAACAACTCTAAACCTACTTTTGGTTACCCTTGTATTTCTAAATCTGTTTTCCCAAAGTATAGCCTTATCTATCACTACTTACCCTACCACAAATTTCTTCTTGCCTTCCCACATCAAAAAAGTCCACCCCCTTAATCATATGATTACATCATAACATTATTTGTACTGAAAATTCACTTTATTTGAAAATCCAAATTACCCTTATAGTTTTGTCTTTGCATGTCCCTATATTGGGCCCTTGGAAATGTGTTAGCTAGGCTTAAAACACATCACCAATTTTCTCCAAGAACAGTCTAGAAGGGAAAAAGAGTGGTAAAGGGAATATTTTTTTCATTGACTAAACCCTATTTACTCTGCACTATTTCTAAGATCAATGAAGACAACTAACTTTACTTTGTTTCTAACAGTCAAGAACTAAAAAGGAAACATTGATGTACTCTTTCTCTTTAAAAGATTGTGCCTAAAAACATTCTACCTTCTATCCTTCAGATATTTTATAATGAAAATATTATTCCCCATCTCCTTTCTTTATTCCTAGTGATCTGGAGTTTTTAGATTGGAAGTGAAAACTACCATGAGATATGATTCTTATAGACTTCGAGCAAGAATAAACAGAACCTGAAATAAATGCTCACTACTTCTCCCAGGCTAATAAACTTTCCTCTTTGTTATTGTAATTTTTTTCAAGTATATAATACATGAATGTGTGATTACATTTTATAAAATGAGCAACAGAAAAACAAGCAAATGTCTTCTCTCACTATCCCATCTCCCAAATATGATCATTCCAAAAGACATCAATGTGATTTGTGACCAATGCCACCAATTTTGCCATGAAAGTTAAGAGCTAAATTTTGTTACCCTGAAACATATTTCAATATATAATGACAAAATACAATCCTTTCCATATAAAAAATATGTAAGTAAACTCTGAACCAGGAAAATAAAAATGATATAAAGATCATTTATTTCATAACAATAAAATAGTATACGCTTACTTTTTAAAATGTGTAGTATCTGCTGGATTAATGAAATAATAATCCAGGATAGGAAACAAGGCTAAGAACATCAACTCTTCACTTTTCATATATGACTAGATAATATTATCAGCACAAGCCATGTAATAAGTTTTTTGAATCTTTGTCTTTATTAAAACTAAATTGGGAAAAAAAGCTATTTTCAAATAGTAGTAAATTAAAAGCAAACAGTCTAAACAGTCTATGTCTGGACATAAATACTAGCTCACACGTTGTTCATACTGATTTTCCCACAGGAAGGAACAGATTAAAGGGTGGATTACTTCAAGCACTATAAAGGTCTCTAGACTGACCCCACTCGTAGAGGAAACTCTTTCAGAGGAATAATGCTATAAAGAACAGTGAAAGCCCAAGAAAACCCACATCTGAGCCCCTCAGAGGACCCTCATTCACAGTCCCCATTGACTGCCCTGGCCTCTCTGAGGGAATTCAAAATAATTCACTGCCCACCATAATACCGAATTCACAGGGAGAGGGAGAAAGGTGATGGAGCTGCTTTGCATCTCTCTGTGTGTGTTTTTTTACAGAAATGTTCAGGGGTTAATCTTCTACAAGTCCAGTCATGTGCTTTCACAAAGGGGCCAACAGAGGAATCGCAAAGCCTGCCATGACTCAGAGGGAGGCCCTTTGTGTCTTCTCTTCTGAACTACGTCTGACAAAGGAGCTGCCTCAGTTTCAAGGCTTTGGCTCTTGCCTGAATTCTTTGAAGTCGGGGAAGCCACAATGATGTCATTGCTTCTGAAGGCCGCTGTTGGCTGAGATAATGAAGATCTCTTCCCCAAAAGCCGTATCATTTCCTTGGCATACATTTCCTAAGCTTGCAAATATATAAGGACCCTACTTGTTGGGAGGGGTGGTCATTTTTTTTTAATCTTCTGCATTACTGAAAAGAAAGCATTTTGGCACATTTTTCCCTCTCACCAATCCATATCTTTTAAAGTTTAGCTAGTAGATACTATTGGACTAGAGCATTTTAGTCATACACTTAAAGGGGAAGGGGGGAATTACACTTTTTTATGGGTGATAGGTATGTTATTCAATAATATTCTCATATTAAAAGTCCAGTAGTTGGGGAGGCCAGGGGATTGTCAAGGGCGGGGGGGAAAAGGAGACATATGTAATACCCTTTGTAATACTTTAAGCAATAAAAAAAAAAAGTCCAGTAGTTGGTAGGCAGAACTCATAATTATTACATAACTTGTAATTCTTCCTTACCAAGAAATTTGGAAGTTGGAGGATTAACTGAGTGAATATCAGTACCATTCACTCAGACCAAGATATAAAGGAGAAGCAAAGAGTAGTTTAGATATTGGAGGATAGTTAAGAAGAAGCTCAATGTTGGCTATGTTGAGTTGGAAGTCTTTGTGGGATTATCAAGCACAGGTAGGTAATAAGTGGCTGAATATACAGTGTCCAACAGAGAAGAATGTGGGCGAGACACCACTGTGCAATTCACCCACAGATCACCATGATACAAACAGGAGAAAAGAAGAGGACAAAAACAGAACTTTAAGGAAGACCTGAATGAAAAGGATCAACAAGAAAAAGTTAAGAAGGAAGAAGGCCAAGAAGGAAATCCAAGTCAGAGTGAAGTCCTACAAGCCAAAGGAGTCATCTACTACCCGAGAAAAGTAAAGTGCATACAAAGCAAAATATAGCATTGTTTTCTCTTCAAGAGTTTTGTTATTCATTTTGCAAATAATCGAAACAACAGGAGCTGAAAACAAGCTTTCAATGAATTAAGGAATAAACACACAAAATAATACACACACACACACACACACACACACACAAACACACACACAAGAAGCCCTGTGCACAAAAATTTGTGCACGGGCGGGGTGAGGGGTCCCTCAGCCCAACCTGTGCCCTCTCACAGTCTGGCACCCCTCGGGAAATAACCACCTGCTGGCTTAGGCCCACTCCCCTGGTGGCAGATGGCACGCCCAATCCTGTGGTGTCTGCCCTGTCTCTCCCAGTTGCAGATGGCGGGCAGCCACTCAGATAGTGCTGCTGCCTGCCCCATCCGCCCCACCCCACACATAAAAGGCCTGGATCCCAGGCTGGGGCGGGCGGCAGCTGGGGATCTCGCTGCCACCCACCCCGCCCACCCCGCCCTGCACACCACAGGCCAGGATCATGTGCTGGGGCAGCCAGCGGCTGGGGATCACGCTGCCACCAGCCCCAGGTGGGGTGGCGCAGCGGGATTTGCCTGCAGTATGCAAATTAGCCGCCATCTTTGTTGGTGGTTAATTTGCATATCGTGCTGATTAGCCAATGGGAGGCGTAGCGAAGGTACGGTCAATTAGCATGTTTGTCTATTATTAGATAGGAGATATAATATATATATATATGCCCCAATTGGCCCTGATCACTGGCAGGCCTAGGGACCCCACCTGTGCAAGAATTTGTGCACCGGACCTCTAGTTATTATTATAAAATGGTATATGAGAATGTATAAAAATGAATTGAATTAATAAGAACTATGAAATTTCAGGGGAAAAACACTTTCATAGAAAACTTACACTCAAGCTGAATAATGAACATTAAGTAGAGGAGATAAGAAGATAATCCAGGTACAGAAAAGAGCCTGAATTTACAGAGGTAATAACAGACAGTGGTTACAACTAGGAAGCCTATCGAACTAAATTAAATATCTCTCCCAAAACTACACCTAACCAGGCAAGTTCTTTCGTTTAACTTCCATGAAGATAGATACATGATATTACTTTTGAAGCACACTATGATGGCATATTTACAATTATTTCAAAAACAAATTTTTAAAATGTATATTTTTTAAAATACTAATACGTATAACAGAGATTTCAGCCCCCTCCCCCCTGAATCTTATGCTCAGAGATTAGGTATAAGGCATTCTGTTGTGCATGTGACTTTAAAACTTTAAAAGTTAAAAATGTAATGGTTGTAATGATCACAACCTCACATCAAAGTGGCCCTGTAAAAATGTTCTGCTCTACTCCTAAAACAGTGATGGCGAACCTATGACACGCGTGTCAGAGGAACACGTGAACTCATTTTTTTGGTTGATTTTTCTTTGTTAAATTGCATTTAAATATATAAAATAAATATCAAAAATATAAGTCTTTGTTTTACTATGGTTGCAAATATCAAAAAATTTCTATATGTGACACGGCACCAGAGTTAAGTTAGGGTTTTTCAAAATGCTGACACGCTGAACTCAAAAGGTTCACCATCACTGTCCTAAAACATACTCACCTCCTGCCCCTCTTCCTTTTTCACACTGGAGTAGACACAGTGGCTGTCCTCATCACCTCTCACCGGATCACTACAGTCAAATCTAAAGTGCCTCCGTTTTCTCACCCCTTTATTATATATTCTTCCAGGGTGGAAGACAGATCTTTTAAAACAGACATCACAATATATCACTTCTGTGAGCACCCTGGGTTTTTTGTTTGTTTGTTTTATTTTTAAACTTGTAAAATAAGATATTTATAAGATGGTATTAACTAGTCTTTCTTAAATGAGAAAAGGAGTTATTTTGGCTGTGGTAAGAAAGAAAACGGGAAAGATGTGAGAGAGATTGTGAGTTGACTGCCCATTTTGCATAGGGCATGATAGCACTGAGGGAGGCAGAATTTCAATTTTATAAATGAGGCCATGGTGCCTGGAGTTGTCCAAAATACCTAAAGTCACAGAGTTAATCAACAGCAAAGCCACTATTTGAATCCAGGTCTGTCAGGTTCCAAAACACACAACAGGAAAGACAAGGATTTTCAGTAGAGAAAATACTTAAAGCTCTAAAAAAAAAAAAATCTATTTTGAAACTATGTAAAATAAAATTAAATATGAGGGAAAGTAGACCACTGAATGATAAAAAAGAAGAGACCCCAAATAACTGATCAGAGACAAAAAGGAACCTACAGTGAGTGTGGCAGAAGCCAAAAGAACAGAAAACTTAATGAAACAATATGCTATCAAATGCCATGAAGAGGTACAAGAAAATAAGTGCTGAGAAAAAAATATATTGAAAAAATTTTTAATGTTTTCATTTATTTTAGAGAGAGAGAGAAGTGGAGAGGGAGAGAGAAAGATGGAAACATTTATGAGAGAGAAACATCAATTGGCTGACTCCGGCACACACACACACACACACACACACACACACACACACTACCACCACCACCACCACCACCAGGGATTGAGCCCATAACCTGGGCATGTACCCTGATTGGGAATAGAACCTGCAACTTCCCAGTGCATAGGATGATGCTCACCCACTGAGCCATACAAGCTGGGCTCTATTGAAATTTTTAAGTGTTTTTCAGTATCTGGGGAGAACTATTTATGGAAAGTGCTGAGGATCAGAGCCAAGCTAAGGGGAAGCTGGATAAGAGACTAAGTGATAAGCAAAAACATAAGGAAAATCAAAATAATATATGATATGGAAGGAGCAAAATATATGTAAAGAAAGGAGGAAAAAAACAAATATGTTCTTTACAGAAATTTGGCAATAGTAGTGATGAAAACCAATATCTACAAAGGGGCAAAGGGCCCTAATTCCATATATTTAAGAAGACAGAGAAGACCTATATGATCCATCTGTACACTCGTTGTGTCTCCCACTTGGATTTATAAAGATGAAAACATAAATACCTTTAGAATAAGAGGAAGAAATGAAATGTGTGACAGATGCCCAAACAATACGTGACTAAGTAAGATCTACATCACAAATCTGTAGCACCCCAGTCTCTTCTGTGCTGTTGTCCCATTCCTGGGTCTCATTCAACCACCACCCTCTGATACTCCAACAAACTATGTTATGAAGGCCCCTCAGACCATCAGCAGGAAAGTTCATTACATAGTCAGAGTTTGATAATCATCTGAGGTGAAAAGTTCTCTTTTGGATTATCTTCCTTGGAATTTTCTCCCACAAATTACAGAGAATCTTTGACACTGTGGGTCTTCTTATATGTCATACTGGCGGTCTTATGTACGATTTCATTGTTTACCTTCCTGACAAATTTAGTTGAAAGATCCTTTTGTTCACTTTTAAAAGTACTTGCAAAACCTGCATTTATCATCAAATTAAGAGTGTGGAGCATATTTTAAGTTATATTCCTTAGGCAAGGTACACTACTGAGTATCAAAATCATTCAATCAATCAATCAATCAATCAATGTTTACTGAAGACCTGTTCTGTGTTAGGCCCTGTGCTAGACCTTGAATAAGCAGTGTTAAAGAAAGAGAGAGAATAGGGATAATCCCACTTATTCTACGTCACATTATTTTGGGGAGACTCAAATGAAATAAGGCTTATGAAAGAACTTTGAACACCATTAAATGAGATATACATCATGGTGAAAACCCTTGATCTGTGCTCCTCAATACAAGAACAATTACTTAAATTTAAATTCACTAAAGTTAAATAAAATTAAACATTCAGTTCCTCAGTCCACTAGTCAGATCTCAATGGCTACATATGGCTAGTGGTTATCATACTGAACTACACTAATGTAGCACATTCTCATTATCACAGAAAATTCTATTGGAGAACAATTTCCTGGAAGATGAAAGCAGAGACACAAGAGAGAGAGCATGTACATGATATCAAAAGGAGAAAACACAAGTGATGCTATGATGAAAACTTAGTAAACCATAAGCTCAAGGAAATATGGTGGATGACTCTTACATGAGTATAAAATTACCATGAAGGGAAAACATAATTATGACAAAAGAGTAGTAAGACGTAAATTTTACTGAGTTCTTAGTAAGTGCCAGGAACTAATGCTAAATGCTTTACATCAATATCAGAATAATCCAAAGAATAATTCTTTAAAGTAAGTACTACTTTCATTTGTTATTTTTTTCTTTGCCTTGTAAATGAGGAAACTGTGGGGCTGATCTGTAAGTAATTTGACCTAAGTCACAAAGCTACTTAATAGTAAGCCTCTGGGCTAAAGCTATATTAAAGGGGGAAAATATTCACCCCATCAATAACAACTTAAACAGTGAATCAATCTGTTTGAATTAGTTATTATGTAACAATAAATCTTTCTACAAGTGTCTTTTACACTTTTACTAGTAGTACTAATAGCTATTAATACTAGGGATTGGGCCTAAGCCGGCAGTCAGACATCCCTCTCGCAGTCTGGGTCCCCTTACTCCTTACTGCCCGCCTGCAGTGGAGGGAGAGAGGCTCCCACCACTGCCGCTGCACTCACCAGCCAGCCATGAGCCTGGCTTTTGGCTGAGCAGGACTCCCCCTGTGGAAGTGCACTGACCACCAGTGGGCAGCTCCTGTGTTGAGCATCCAACCCTGGTGGTCAGTGCACTTCACAGCGACCAGTCGTTCTGCCGTTGGGTCAATTTGCATATTAGGCTTTTATTAGATAGGATGGTTTAGATTTAATTGTATGTTTCTTCACCAACCTTTATTGAAGTATACCACACTCTTTGATGAGAGAGCATATACTGAGGATCTAATAAAAATAAAAACAATGTATACTATATCAATAACATACTAGGGGTTTGTCTGAAACTCATCATTAATAAATTCATATTATGTCTTCAGACTTTTTGAAGGCATAAACTATGAACACATATTACATCTCTGATAAATGTTTTTGTTTTTAATAAGCTAGCTGAAAAAATGTCTCTGTTCCCTTTTCTGTGAGATGGGAAATAGTACAGATTGTTAAAGAGAAACATGTTAAATAGTCTTGCATAAAAAAAAAAAGTAACTGCTTAGATTCTTGATTTCTTTAGTTTTCTAAAGACCCAGGTGAAGATCTAATTTTAAAACTGGCTCAAGAAGTCAGATTCAAATGTTTGAGTCTGTTTTTATATAGGATATGCCTTGGCTAACCTTACTCTAAGAAACTTTACACAGTTGGACTGTCTTCTTTTGGCTATGAAACACCTTTTATAGGAATGGCTATTAAGGTGGGGTTAGAGTATGTGTGGAAAGGGGGTTGAACAGAGAATGTGTGTGATCCCATCTTAAAGCACCATGTTCTTATGCTAATCAAAATATGCTTTCTGAAATAAACATATTCTGCCCCTATACTTAGAAATATAAGGGTATTCTCAAGGGACTAAATACTGAGCACTAGAGTTTCCTATTCCCATTAGTTTTTCTGCTGTATATCACATTCAAACTGTCCTTTAAGCTTTAGTCACTGGATCTGGGTACCTAAAGTAAGAAAGTGCCTTCATGACTGGCTTTATTAATTTTTCCTTTATTATTGCCAAGAACTATAAAAGACTAAAACAGATGACCTCCCTATTTGTATTGAAGGAGGACTGGTCATGATACCTTTAACTTTCAATGCTATTATTATATCTAAGGACTAAAAGCTAGAAAAATCCTGAAAAGGTGAGTATATGAGCTCATGATAACTATACTACTATTTTCTGATTTGCATAAAAATCACTTATTTTTAATCATATAAAGCATCAGGTTTTTATATTCACAAAGAGAATAAATTTGATTTCCTATTTTAATCATGAATAAAATTCTGGGAAACTTGAGATAAAATTCTATATTTGCAGATATTAGTTAGAAAAAGAAAGTAATAGTAAAGTAAAATTAGGACTCAGAAATTAGACTTAAAAACATTGGAAATCTGAAGATTTTAGGGTTCTAGTGATTCAGGATGTCAAAGCTATATTTGTGATGCATTTCAGATTGTAAATCATGTGGTATGTGTGCTTAAGTTATGGAGGTAACATTTATTTTTTCTGACATTAATTCCATTTGTATTTTTTCTGACATTAATTCCATTTGTAACTGTTGTTTTTTATCATTCCTTATCTGAAATTACATGTATAAAATGGGGTAGGAAAAGATTCCAATAAGAGCCATTTCAATAATCCCTTGATATATATGGTTTCTATAAATAAAATAATGTGGAGTTACAACAAGGTGGGTCCCAGAAAGATGGTTATTTATGCAATGGGGGTGATATCTGGGAAAGATCATGTTCATCTTCTCCACCTTTATGCATAGATGAACTACTTGTTGTTCATCTCCAAGCACTGACTGGAAGGCCTTGAGAGGAGGAGGAGGAAGGGAAGGGATAGAGACCCTTGGATACTAGGATTTTTGCATCAAGAATATACAGCAACTCAATATTCAACTTAGGGAGCTCAAATAAAGTTTTCTAAAGAAAACAGATTCGTAAGTGAGGCTGTTGGGAGAGAGAAAAGATTTCTAAATCCTTAGTTCTCATCCTATATAATAGAGGTAATATGCAAATGATCATCACACCCTCACACAAGATGGCCACCCCCATGTGGTCACAAAATAGCTGTCCCCATGTGGTCACAAGATGGCCACGCCCATGTTGTCACAAGATGGCCGCCACAAGATGGCCAGCAGGGGAGGGCAATTGGGGGTGACCAGGCTTGCAGGGGAGGGCAATTGGGGGCAACCAGGTTGGCAGCAGAGGGCAGTTAGGGGTGGCTGGGACAGTTGAGGAGGGCAGTTGGGGGGGACTGGGCTGACAGGGGAGGGCAGCTGGGGGCAATTGGGCCAGCAGGGGAGCAGTTAGGTACCAATCAGGCTGGCAGGGGAGTGGTTAGGGAGTGATCAGGCTGGCAGGCAGAAGTGGTTAGGGGCAATCAGGCAGGCAGGCAGGCGAGCGGTTGGGAGCCAGCAGTCCTGGATTGTGAGAGGGATGTCCGACTGCCGGTTTAGGCCCAATAGGAATCCCCTATCGGGCCTAAACCGGCAGTCGGACATCCCCTGAGGGGGTCCCAGATTGGAGAAGGTATAGGCTGGGCTTAGGGTCACCCCCCACCCCAGTGCACAAATTTCGTGCACCGGGCCTCTAGTCTAATATATATCAACACTAGACCTAGATGAACGTGGGAACATAAAGGTCTTTTTAATTTGTTTGTTTGTTTTTCCTCCTATGAGAGAAAGCTCGAGCCATCGTCTAAGTGATGAGGCTGGAGGAGTGAGGAAAAAGCACTTAATTAGAGGAAGGAAAAGGCAAACTTGGCTCTCTTGACCTTGGACTGTTTCTGGGACAAGGGAGACAAGCAGCCACGAGGAGACAGTACCCGTCAAGGCCACTTCTCAGAAGAGAAGGGACATTGAATTCAAACTACAGACCATGGAGGACCTCCAAGGCCAAAGCTTTTTTTCCTGAACTATTTTGGGGACTCTGGAGGAACACCTCAAGGACTGCTAGCATTTGATCACATAGTCTGGTAGCAGCTGAGGAAGCCAGAGCCATGACTCCCCTTGGCGCCTGTGCTGTAGGAACACAATGTCTGAGTTTCCTGGGGAGCCTGTTGGAGCTGCTAATCCAGAATCAACACGATCCCACAACCAAAGCTGTGGGAGGGTCACATGAGCTAGGTACACCGGGTTCCTAGCCAGAACTCAGGGTGGTCTGGAGCACCTGGGAGAGCAGCCTCAAGTTGAGAGAGACCTGCAGTGAATGCCAGCAGGGCTAACAGCTGCCAGGCACACAAGGAATATCAGCCCGGCGGGACCAACTCAGCCAGCCAAAGAAGCCCATGTACTGGTTAACATGGAAAACACATGTACAAATAAGATGCATTCCAGGATATAAGATAGTCGGGCTTTCTCCTCCCCTGTTTTTGTTTGTTCTTTAATTTTCTCCAAAATATTTGTAAAGAATGAATATGTGCTACAATGTAACCACTCTATCAATAAAAGGAAGGTCCATGTTCATAATTCCCACAACTTAGAGTAAATTCTTGGCTTCCCATTTACTTATTTCTAATCAGAACATAAAATGTGAAGTTCATTCAAATGGTTTGAGTTGCTTTATTAAAGTTGTCAGGAAGCCACAAAAAGAAGAAACAGAGAGGAGCGATGCTCTTGTGTACACTTTGAGTTGAGGTCTGAGTTGCAATATAATGGGGGCCATATAACTAGGAAATATAAAATATCAATGAGTGTTGGGTTTTTATTCAAAAATAAAAATCTGGGTGATTATTATGACTACAGGCCCGGTGCACAAAAATTTGTGCACTCGGGGCGGGGGGGAAGGGGGTCCCTCAGCCCATCCTGTGCCCTCTCGCAGTCTGGGACCCCTCAGGAGATAATGACCTGCTGGCTTAGGCCTGCTCCCGGGTGGCAGAGGGCAGGCCCAATCCCTAGGTGCAGCCCCTGGTCAGGCTCAGGGTAGGGCCGATTGGGGGGTTGGGGCGCCGCCCCCTGTCATGCACAGAGCAGGGCAGATTGGGAGGTTGCGATGCCACCCCTAGTCAAGCTCAGGGTAGAGCCGATGGGGGGTGGGGCACCACCCTCTGTCACACTCAAGGCAGGGTCGATAGGGAAGTTGAGGCGCCATCCCCTGTCATGCACAGAGCAGGGCCCATCAGGGGAGGGTGGGGCTCTGTACCCTGTCACACACAGAGCAGGGCCGATCAGGGGGTTGAGGAGCTCCCCCCTGTCACTCACAGAGTAGGGCCAATAGGGGAGTTGGGGCACCACCCACTGTCACACACAGAGCAGGGCTGATCAGGGGGTTGGGGCACTCCCCACTGTGACGCACAGAGCAGGGCCCATCAGGGGGGTTGGGGCTCCGTACCCTGTCACACACAGAGCAGGGCCGATAGGGGAGTTGGGGCAACACCACTGTCACACTCAGGGCAGGGCCCATGTGGAGGTTATGGCTCTACCCCGTCACACACAGAGCAGGGCCCGTGGGGGGGGAAGGGGGGGTTTGGGGCGCCACCCTCTATCACCCACAGAGCAGGGCCGATCAGGGGCTTGGAGCGCTGCACCCTGACACACACAGAGCAGGGCCGATCAGGGGGTTAGGGTGCTGCACCATGTACACACAGAGCCACAGGGCAATCAGGGGGTTGGGGAGCTCCCCCCTATCAGGCACAGAGCAGGGCTGATCAGGGGGTTGGGGCGCCTTCCCTTGTCACGAACAGAGCAGGGCAGATGGGGAGGTTGTGGCTCCGCCCCATCACACACAGAGCCGCAGGGCGATCAGGGGGTTTGGGCGCTGCCCCCTGTCACGCTGATCCCGGTGCCGGGAGGCATATTACCCTTTTACTATATAGAATAGAGGCCTGGTGCACAGGTGGGGGCTGGCTGGTTTGCCCTGAAGGGTGTCCTGGATCAGGGTGGGGGTCCCCACTGGGGTGCCTGGCCAGGCTGGCTGAGGGGCTGAGGGCCATTTTCAGGCTGGCGGGTGACTGAAGCTCCCAACAGCTCCTTTTTCTTTTTTTTTTCTTTTTTTATTCTGGGCCAGCTTTAGCTCTGAGGCCTCAGCTGCTGAAAGCTGGTTTCTGACCTTTGTTTTTCCTTCTGTATTTGATACAATGTTGCCGTCCGGCTGGCTGAAGCCCGGCTGACTGAAAGCTGGTTTCTGGGGTTTTGTTTAGCTTCTATATTTGCAACATAGTTGCTTAGAGTTGCAGTTGAGAGGCCGGCAAGTGAGGCGGGGAACGTTGGAGTCTGCCATCACTGGAGCAAGCAAGCCTCCCTTTTCATTTCAGTGCATGGCTGCCGGCCGCCATCTTGGCTGACAGTTAATTTGCATAAGGATATGCTGATTAGCCAATGGGAAGGGTAGCGGTTGTACACTAATTACCATGTTTCTCTTTTATTAGTGTAGATTCTTTTGTCCATGCTTCAGATCTATAAAAATAATACTAGGGTATGTCATAACTGTTCATTACTAATGTGTATATGTCTGAGAGGACAGGAGGTTAGAACATTTCTTCCATTAATTTAAGAGAAAGAGTACTGGTGGGGGAAGGAAAGATACCCAGAGGAACTCAGATGACAGCAACCCTATAACAAGCAGCTCCAACAGGCTCCAACATGGCTTTTTTCAAATGTTGGGTCATCACAAACGAGAGAAGAATGTTGAAAGAGACAAAAAACAACAGACCTAGCCTGACTAACTTAATTATAGCTCCTTTAAACATAAATAGGGAGGTGCATTTACTATACCTAGCAGTGATGGCCACTAGGATATCCCCCAGACTCAAAAACCAAGCCCAAGCTCATGAAATGAGAAACGACAATGTTTATTTGCATTAAATTCCTATATTGGTTTTACCTATATATGTCATCCAAAATTGGAAATGAAGAAATTTAAAAGCTGTTTTAATACCCTAAATTTTGTTATTAGAATGCTGTATAGTGAGTGGCATTTTATTATACTGCTATCATGGCGCGGAACATAAAGAGAATCTGCTTTTATCATTCACTTTTCTCACTAAAAGGGCATTAGAGATTGATTTTATTTATTTATTTTTTAGCACATTGGGTAAGAACTGATAAAACATGAAAACAAAACCTGCCAAACCTGCCAAAGTGCTGAGGCAGAGGGCCGACGGTAAAATGCAAAGTTTCAGCACCACACAGACATTATTCTTGACATTTAAAGAACACACAGCAATTTATATAGCACACTAGAGAGAAACAAAACCTTCCATAGGAATTGGCTAAAAAACATTTAGAATTAAAGATTGTCTTTTGATCTTTGACAAGAATATAGACAAAGTGTTTAGAATGTTTGGTATTATTAATCAGGGCTCTGAAATAATGAACTAATATCTCAGCCTAAAGACAAATAATATATTAATGTGGGTGGAACATAAGTGGCCACAATAGTTCTGAAAGTTGAGAAGCAATCAAACAAACAAAATTTGAACTCCTACCTCATTCAGACCTGTCCAAGATATTTTCCAGATACACCGTGAGGTACTAGAAAATGATACAGGAATATGTTGTATATAATTATTTATCTACAATAAACTTCATATTCTCATTTAGGGAAATGGCTCCAAACGTTCCTAGAACAAATCTTTTTATCATACACAAAGTCCCAAGTTTAGAACATTCATTAAGAACTTTTAAATTTAGGTATTTAGAGAAGATGAAAATCTGAGTAAAATTTCTGGTATTTAGAAAGAATAAAACCAAATATTAAGCTACTTGGCAGAATTCTGTATTAAAGGAGCATTTACTTTGACCTATGTGTACCTCTTACATTTTAATCCACAGTGCCCATCATCTGATTTCAAACAATTTGCAAATAAAACTATTATTTTATGCTATACTTATTTTCCCCATTACTGCATTTCTCTTCAATATTAATAGCCTTCACCTCATCTACCAGGAAGATGCCCTGCAGAGAGATAGGGATAAAACAATTCTATAATGAAAGAGAGAACCGAGAAAAACACACCTGAATCTTCCACAATCAGGCAGGGGAACCACAGGGGAAAAAATTTTTGCAAAGTACCAAATGAAGACAATCACAAGTGAATAACATTGATCATCATAAACAAATGCTATATTTAAAGTTAAAGACTGATGAGCCAGCAGGGAAAAGAAAATAGTCAATGACAGAAAAAATAAAATCTACTTTTCAGCAAATTATCTTTAATATCAGCCATATTAGTTAGAAGTAATGAACCTCCAGAAACACTCAATTCCTTACACAAACACTCCCCACTCACTAACATGAAAGTTTATAAGCTGTACATGTAAAGAAAATAAGTATAGGTTTGACCATGTGTTTAAAGCAGGCACACTTGACAAGAGCACTGTCAAAATGTACTTAATATTTTACTTAAAACAGTCTATCCCTTCTAAGCAAAAATGGTTGACATGAATAAAACCACACTAAAAGCATATTTTTATAATAGGACATATTTTATATTTAGAAAGAATAAATGAATTTTAATTACTAACAAAATTTCTTCTTGGTATTAATTGCTCCCTCATGAGTAAACTGGTAGACAGCTGACCCTTCAACAACACAGATTTGAACTACACAGTTCCACTTACATACGCAGATCAATAAACATGTACAGTACTGTAAATATATTTTCTCTTCCTTATGATTTTAATGCCATTTTCTTTTCTGTAGCATACTTTATTGTAAGATTAAGAATATAATACATATAACATACAATATGTGATAATCAATTGTTTATATTTTTAATAAAGCTTCTGGTCAATAGCAGGCTAATAGTAAAGTTTGGTAGAGAATCAAAAGTTATACCCAGTTTTCTGACTGCACGGGGGTCGGTGCCCCTAATCCCTATGTTGTTCAAGGGTCTACTCTGTAGTTACTTCTGAGTAGGCAGTCATTTAATTCATAAGATCTGGCCTAAATTATCTGCATTAACTTTCTACCCTCAGATAAATTAACTGCTTTCAATTGCACTTCAATCTCCCAGATATATCTAAAACCTTCCAATTCTTTTTCCATTAATGCCACATCAAAAACTAAATAGTAGTTCAGCAACTCTGAATTCTCAATAGTCTTTCCACTTCAGTTCTTTATTGGAAACAATATGAAGTTTATTTCATAAACAAATTCCTTTTTTTAAAAACTATTCATGAAGAGATAGAATAGCCCAGTAAGATATTTTAATAAAAAGTATTACTCTTACGTTTCACATCTGAGAGCTCTTTAACTATCACCCTGATTCCTGGTTACTTTATGTAATAATTCAATCTTCAGTTGCCTTAATTTTGATCAACAATTGTTATAAATACCTAGATTATAAAAGACAGAAAATCTAACTGAAAAGGAAGGTAATAAATATAATTAGTATTTCCATATGAATCCAATGGTACTATCCTTAATGAATGGCTAACCCTCAGATGATAAACTAAACTACACAGTTGGGAAGTTTTTGTCATTTAACATCTACCTAAAAGAATGGCTGATACTTAGCAGATCTTAATGATTTAGACATATTATGTTCCATTCTTTATTTAATTTTAAAAATCTGCTCAATTTCATTTCTCTTGTTTGATGTGTGTGTGTGTGTGTGTGTGTGTGCATGTATGTTTGTGCACACATGTGTATTACAAAGCCTATCAATGTTTCTCTTTGATCGGGGCATAGGTCATGAGAACTTGCAATTACAAGGGGTTTTAGCACCTATTGACATGTCTATAGATTCAAGGAGGACTCTGTTCCTAGGACTCCTAAAATAAGGAATAGTCTTCCCATTATTCCAGTTCTTGTTTCATAGTTTCATTCCCCAGCAACCAGGAGCAACTCCCAAATCATTCAGACTTGTACATGTTTCCCACCTGGGACAAAGACTCCTTCACAGCGCCATGGCAACCACACCAGCATCACAAGCACTTGGGTTCATGCAGGAAAATGAAAATCCTGAAAGGAAGCTAGGAGATAAAGGCTTACTATTCCTTGTTTCCCACTAGTAGGAAGTAATTACAAAAATTACTTTAACACAAAGCTTCTGGTGAATGAATAGTTTGTAATTTGAAGGGAGAGACCTAAGGGCCTAGGGATTAAATAAAAAATATGAAAAGCTGATGTCATAAAAGTAACAGCCCCCACACCCTAAAACAAAACAGACTGCCTAAAGCTAACTTTCTTACTAATGACCATGTACACATTCTTAAGAGATGGTCAGGGGTATATTTTGTTCTGTTTTGGGTTGTTTTTTTTTTTAATCCGAGTTTAAACTGATGACTAATTAAATGCTGGCGGTGAACTTTATGATTCTTTAATGGTTTACTAGACATGTTGTTAACAAATAAAAATTCAAAGACCATAAACTATGAAACAATTTTGTCCAAACCAAAGATGCCAAAAATGGGTGTGAATTCCATACTCCCAAAGCAGGAATCAGAAAATAAAGTAAATTCAACTCTCCCTCCATAAAGAAGTAGATAAGTTTCTTTATCATAAGCATGCCAAGTGCATGTTTGTTGTTAAAATGAAAAGGGTGGTTATTTTTTTTTGTCAGAAATTGACAGTGCTTTGTGTTATGAATACCTGCAGGTTCTGCAAGGGAAGATAATTTCTTTTTTAAATCCTCAATGGAGGACATTTTTCATTGATTTTTAGAGAGAGTGCAAGAGAGGGAAAGACAGAAAGAAACACTGATGTAAGAGAAACACATTGATTGGTTGCCTCCTGCATGAGCCCTGACCAGGGCCTGGAAGGAGCCTGCAAATGAGGTACATGCCGTTGACCAGAATTGAACTGAAGTCCCTTCAATCTGCAGGCCTATGCTCTATCCAAACCAGCTAGGGCTGGAGGAGAATATTTATTCTACCAAATCTAAAAGTGCTTTAGGACTTATTTTTTAAAGAGTAATTCTAAAAGCAGAGCACTGAATCTGTGATTTTCTGAGTTCAATGTATGTTTAAACAGCTCTTCATATTTTTTCACATTTCAAAAACAATACAAATTCCCTTTTGAGAGTCAAGGAAAGAGAATTTGTGCAATATATTGGAATGGTTGCAGGTTGTTTTTGCTGTTGAGCTGCACCATACAATATAATATCTCCATAGGTTCAAAGTCGTGACTTTTACTGGAAACCCAGATAAATCTTTTTTAGAGGAAGGAATAGAAATAGATGTTAGCATTCAATCAATGAAATAGCTTAGGGTTCTTGAATGTAGAAGAAGAATATATTTTTTTTTTAGTTCTTGTTTTGTTGAGGACATAATTTCCTCCTCTCCTATAGTGATAGGTAGCAAACATTTTTCATGGGCTTCCATTTCTGTGCATTGTACACCTTCTATTCTCAATGATACAGAGTTGAGAATGAGAGAGTAGAAGGCTAGCAGAGACATTCCAAGCATCCACAAGTCAATAGCTTTCACCTGACTCCGAAGCTAACCTTTACCCACTTCTACCAGAACATGTATATAGGCCATTCATGCACTGAATCTGGGACATGATTATGAAAATATACTATGCACTTTTTTTATATATATATTTTATTGATTTTTTTACAGAGAGGAAGGGAGAGGGATAGAGAGTTAGAAACATCGATGAGAAACATCGATGAGAAACATCGATCAGCTGCCTCCTGCACACCCTCCACTGGGGATGTGCCTGCAATCAAGGTACATGCCCCTGACCGGAATTGAACCTGGGACCCTTCTGTCGGCAGGCATACGCTCTATCCACTGAGCCAAACCGGTTAGGGCTACTATGCACTTTTTACTTCACCCATTGTTCTAATTTATCTTCACACTCAATATGTCCAAATGCATTCCCACTTGTCATTGCCCATCAAGCTTATTTCTATTTCTATTTTAAATACCTGAAATCTAGAAAGATAATTCTCTAGTCTTCCTGATTAGAAGTCCAAGTCATCCTTGATCACTCTCTTTCTCTCTAAACCTAACATATATTCCAACAATTAACCCTATCAATTTTAGTTCAATCACAATCCAATCTGACTCCTATCTCATTACTACTCACCTAGTTTAGATCAAAATCGGATTTAATTTAGAATGCTTGCATCAATCTACAGAACAATCAAAGGCAGTTCTGAGTTGCCAAGCTGACAAAGCAAGACATGTAGCCAGGCAATTACTGTGACAACTAGCAAAATGCAGAGCATTTAATTACATGGGCCCTATTGATGAAACTGTAGGGTCAGAAGTGCCTTGCTGTCAGAGAAATTTATGAAGACCATAGCCCGCAAATGTGTTTCGTTCTAAGTAAATCTTATGTATTTTTTCTTCTTCATATAACTTTTTTAAGGAAAAACCTCATGTGTCTCCTAAAGTAACATCCTGAATTGATCCAGAAAAAGCACTATTTTATATTATACTATAGTTTTGATTTATAAATCAATATACCTTTCTCTTCCTAGAATCTGTTCAATTTTACATTTTAAAATGATGAAATGGGGTATTAAAATGTATTCTTAATTTTTAGCTGTAAAGTATTTAGTCCACGAAAAAGCTTGGCTCTCAGTCCTATAACCAATAAGTTAAAAGAAGAATTTAAAAGTTATAATATGGTACACTTACAGTTCCGAATCTGAATCTCTTTTTGCCTTGGGGAGAGATTTACACTTCTAAAATATATGGTTACAATTTAAGATTCTCCAAAGGAGATAAATGATATCACCAGTAACTCAGTTCAATCATAACTTCATAAATAAGATAACAAAAATCATTAAGCTCATGCTAGGTTTTATCATGGAACATTCTAAGAAAACTGAATGGTCCTATTTTGGTTCAAGTTTTAAGGTAATTGAGAGTTAACAAAGGAACCTCTTTTTCTTTCACCCATGATCACTGAGAACCTTTCCAAAATGTCATTACCCTCCTTTGTGGAATACTTCTACTGTAAGGCAACCTTCTCCACTCACAAGTGAAAAACTCAAAATAAACAGTCTCAGTGTCTACGTTATAAAATCTGGGTATGTTGATTTTGATACTATAAAATATTAAATAATTAAAAAATTAATATCTCAAATTAACTTAATCCCATTCAATTATTTTATATTAATATGCCATGACTAGTAAATTTCTCTAACTTAGCATCAAAAAAAGTATTAAACATATTATTGCTCACAATTTTCTTATTTTCAGAAAAAATAATCTTCTCTTTTTCCCTGTAGTTAGCATACTAATAAAAAGTACCAGGGCTGATATTTATAGATATACCAGGAATTGAAATGGAGCAATAGGATACAGCTTGGTGAAACTCTAGGTATGACAGATGGAGCAAACAGGATGACAGTCGTCATGTCTAATCGTGTCTCCAATCCTCCAATGTGATTCCACAACATGTGGGCTATGTTTTTTTTAAAATATATTTTTATCGATTTCAGAGAGGCAGGGATAGAAACATCAGTGATGAGAGAGAATCATTGATCAGCTAGCTGCCTCCTGCATGCCCTCTACTGGGGATAGAGCCTGCAATCCAGGCATGTGCCCTTGACCAGAATCGAACCCAGGACCCGTCAGTCTGCAGGCAGACACTCTATCCACTGAGCCAAACCAGTTAGGGCTGGGCTATGCTTTTTTTAAAAGATATTTAACAGTTGTCTCAAAAGAAATATTAGATATGATTAATATATAACAACCAAAGCTACAGATAGTATCCTACTATCGATCCTTTGACATAACCAGCCTTCTCATTTAGAATTACATTTTTAAAACATGGAAATATAAATGAGAATTAACAGTAATGTATTCACGTGAAGACAATCAACTATTCAACTTTATCAAAATTTGTAACATGTAAATCTTTTGCACAAAATAATGAATACTAATAAATTAATAACAAAAACAATATCCAGCCTCGAATTAAGCACCTCTTATTATTGAGGACTATATCCAGCAATTTGCATTTATCATTTCTAATAGTTATTACAATTGTGCAATGTATTTTAACTCTATTCACAGATAAAGGAACTCAGAAAGGTACTAATCTAAAGTAAACAGAACAACTTGATGTTGTAGACCTACTAATTTCACTGTCTAACTACGGTGTCTTCTCTTTCTGTTATATGGCAGAGACCCTCTAGGACAGGCTCACATTTCGCAGTACTACATCTATTAATGCAAATCTTTTGTTTCAAATCAGAAATTTTTTGAAAAAACTTCAGGTCATATTCATTTTACACTTATTTTAAATTTTACGAGTCAATGAGACTAGCATATTAAAGGAAGCCAGTGACATCTGAAAATCAACATAATAACTAGGTAACAACTCAATATAGAATATAGATAATTGCTCAATTAAGATTATTTATATCCTTGAAATCTCCCTAAGGAAATTTCCATTACCTTTAATTCAGAAAGTTGGCCTGGCAAAAGTAAATATAGACTTTTTGAGATTTGGTTTAAAACATAGATTCCCAATTTTCCTTTCTTCACCATACAGGAAACTTTTATACCCAATTTTATACCCAAGAATATCTCTCTAATGCCAAGTTACTTTCAGATTTCATTAAAACAAACAAAAATAGAAAATCTTCTTGTGCCTTAATTTTGATTTTAGTGCTCCAGACTATTTTGAAATAAAATTCAACAAAAGCATTCAACTCAGTGTCTCTTCCACATGTAACAAGTTTTAGAAAACAGACCTTCCAGTCAAATAGCATACTTATTTTCAAATATAGCAATCACACTACTCTTAAAACACAATACAACTCTTTGATATGTCAATATGACTATTATAAATGTTTTAAGTGATATTAATAAAGCATAATTTAGATACTCCTAGAAAACACAAATATTTTCAAATTTTAATATAAGCTACAAAAATTACAGTTTTAATGTGAAACTTTTAAAAGAAATAATAAATAACAAACATATTGGGGCTACAAAAATTGCACTGAAATAAAACAATGCCTATAACATATATTCCTATATGCATTTTTATTTTTAAACAATTTTTAAAGATTTTTATTGATTTTTAGAGAGAGGAAGGGAGAAGATGAGAGAGAGAGAGAAAAAACATCAATGTCAGAGGAAAACATCGATCAGTTGCTTCCTACATGCCCCCGACCAGGGATGGAGCCCACAACCTGGGCATGTGCCCTGGCCAGGAAGCGAACCAGCAACCTTTAGGTGCATGGGACGATGCCCAACCAACTGAGCCACACTGGCCAGGGCACTATATTCATTTCAAAAAATGAAAGCCATATTTCATGTTTTATAAATACAGGGGTAGGCAAAAGGAGGTTTAGAGCTGTGAGTAGGCAAAACACAAGGGTTTATTCTTGTATTATTTATTATATTATTTTCATACAAACAACCATAAACCTACTTTTGCCTGTATAAACCCCTGTATAAACCTCTTTTGCTGCCTCCACATTATACAAGATCACATGACAATCACATTCTCTTAATTGATAAGAGAATAAGAGAATCGTTTTCATCATTTCTTAACATTACAGATAATATTAAGCCTTGTCAGAGACGCCTACCTCTGTAGTAGAAGTCTTTGGACATGTCTATGGGAGCCCGTTCTACTGCTGATCTCTTGTAGACAACATGAATCCTTCCCTTTTCTTCCTCCATCTGCTTACCTCTTTCCAAGGGTTCAATGAAATACTCATCACCATGACTTTTTATCATTCCAGCCTAGAGAAAGCATAAAATGTATTAATTTCTTAAAGAAATATCTACCCCCTTTACCTCATGAGTACCTTTTCTAAATTGTAAGAATTTAATTTGTGAAAACGAATGCTTTTTCTTTCCACTTTTGGCTATACATTTAAAATTGTTTAAGGTATTATGAGATATCAGTAATTCATATGAGGTATAAATTCATGTATGACAGGACTAAAAAATTCATTTAAGATAGAATAAGAACTTTAAATGCGGTGAGAATAAGAAAATTATACAGTGTATACATTTCGTCAAACTGCAAAAGAAGTGCATTTATATATTCTACTTGGTATTTAATCTCTAAAAGAAATCTTATGGAGCAAGTAAACTCCTGAAACATTTCTAGTTTCCTGTAACAACTCAGTGTGGCCCTTCTGTACATGCATGTTACCCTTTTTTTAAACTCATTTACATCTCATTTCCATACTACTATGCTATGAGAGGAGTAAGTCCCATAGTGCACTCAGTACATAAACTTATTTCTGCCTTTAATTAGCCTTTTTACGCTTCAATGAAAACTCCAAGTTTCTACTTTTATTAAATTGAAAAACTAACTCATATTTGTTCTATCTTAATCTAACATCATGATTTTATATATATTATTTTCCTTCTCAAGTTTCATCCTTCACACTGAAATGATTATTCTTACATTTAATTCTTTCCACCTCTTTTTTTAGTGTCTCTTTCTGTTTCATCTTCTTTAGAAAATGAATGTTTATTTAGAAAACCCCAGGACTATATTCAGTATTATAGAAGAGAAACGATGGTTTTGTTTGAAATTTGTTCTTAAGTATCAAGTCTACATTACAGTCAAATAGTTACATTTATCTACTTTAAAGGTCATATATTAATATGTATATTAATTTAAATTTCAGTATATTTATTTGAAAACAATGTTGAAAAAATAACGTTAGTGTGGAAATTGTAATTATTTCAAAAAAATATAACAGATTGAAAGGTTAGTCATATTTTTCTTCTCAGGCCCTTAACTTATTCTATATTTTCACAGGTCATTGGCCTTTATGGAACATGATCGGGGAGAGGAATTTCTCATTCTTTCTAATTCATGTTGGTCTAATGTCTCTACAATTCTGGTATCAAGCAACACAGAAATGAAAGGTAGGCACACCTTACCAAATAGCATTTGTTCTCAGTAAATACAGCTCTGACTGTAGCTTTTCTCCTGCATTCAAATCTGTACCTCGCTCCTTTCCATTCAGACTTCTACCACCAACTACATACGTGCTAAGCCTCACAGGAAGGTCTTACCAACTATAATGTCTCCAGATGCCAATTCTACACCCACCTAGATGCTGTGCACATATAAACAGCCCTTGAATCTATGGGGCAATATCTTACAAGGAAACATCACCAGAGTCCTTTCACCACACTTAGCCTTTACGATCTTAAAGAAACTCTGGCTGTAACTAAAAAGAACATTGACCCGAAGACTATTATGCTAAGCGAAATAAGCCAGCTTAGAGAAAGACAAATAGCACATGCTCTCACTTATATGTGGAATCTAATGAACAAAATAAACTAACAAACAAAATGGGCCCAGAGGTATGGATGCATGGATCTTCTATTTCCACTGCCACTTTCTTAGTTACAGACCTCATCATTGCTCATTTGGATGACAGAAACTACCTCCTATCTTGAGATTCCCATAGATCATAATGATTCTCCCAGTGAATGCCTAACTCTGGATGGAAACAGTGGTCACTGAAGCATTCAGCAACTCTGAGCAAAAAGCAATGGCTATTGGGGACACTTGAAAGTGATAGGGAGGGTAGTGAGGATTAGCCCACATGCCTCTGACATTTCTCCATACCTTCTATTGCAAATATTCAAATCCCAAGCACCAGAGTGTTACTTCCCCCTCTAGACCATAGGTAGAACAAAATTAACAGCGAAACCTCTCCCTTAGAAGGCAATTAAAATTTAAGCCAGATTGAGGTAATATCGTTGGCATGGCAAGAGCTGGGTCATGTGACCTCCAATAATTCTATACAGAAAATCTGAGAGCTATCCTTGTAGTCATAATTATATTCATTAATTTTTTTAAAAGTTAATTTTAAAAAGTACTGAACTACACACCATAATAAATAAAATATTCTCAAAGACATGGTTTATTTGCCCTCTAACTGAGGGCATTCTAGTCAAATAAATAAAATATATGCCTAAAGGTATTCAGTCCAGAAAGTGAGTGATATGGCAGTTGAGAGTCAAATTAAGTGTGTTTTTTATGCTCAATCTTACTGCACAGCAAACTATCAGTAGGAGCTGTTGATTTTACATCCAAGATTATCTAAAATCTGTTTTAACTGAAATCTCCCTAGCCTCCATCACAATGGGTCTTCACTTGGGCCGTTGCTATTGTTCACACTGTCTCACATTTTCACAGAGCTCAGCAGCCAAAACTGTTCTTTCAAAACATCATATTAATTTTAGATAAACTAGAATGTGGTAACACATGGACTGAGCATGTACGAACAGCTCAAAAATCAGGTACTTCTTTCTTGCTCACATGAAAGTTCAGGACAGTTCTATGCAAGCTGACAGGAGGTTTGGTTCCACACAGACATGCAGGTGTCCAGGCTGATGGTGCTCTGCCATTTCTATACGGCTCCCAAGTCTGCGCAGTCAGAAGGGGAAACAGCAGGAGGAAGCCCACATGGGAGGGTGTCATGAGCTAGGCTTAGTCCGGTGTTCACCACTACCACTTACTTCCATGGGTCGACTGCACAGCCAACAGTCAAGAGAGGCAGGAAATGGGATCTGGCTGTGTGCCCAGGGAGAAAAGACAACTGGATTTTGATGAACAGATGGCAGTCTCAACCTCAAATAAAATCATGTTACTCTTTTGTCTACAACACCTCAATTGCTTCTCATTGCACATTGCACTTAAAACCACACTCCCTACCACAGCTTTCAAGGCCTGCATCAACTAGCCCTGCCTAACAGCCTCAAGCACTCAACTGCTAAAACTCCAGAATTAAGCCAAATAGCCTCTAAGCATGGAAGGAGCTATCACAAAAGCCACACTCCTTTCTCACCTCACTATTGCCCCAGAATGAGGGGCCTTTGTTCAGTTTAGGTTTTCCTTAGATGTTCTCAAGCTCTTTATAGCTTCAGGCCTTTGAAAGTCTGTTGATTCTGTCTACAACTCTCTTCTCTCACCATGCCACATTTCCCTTAGCTATTTGTTTTTCCTCTCCAGGTCTCAGCTTACTTCCCTAAAAGTGATTTTCTGACTCTCTTCCCACATAGACTAGGTGACCCCAAATAAATTAGGACCCATCTTAGCCAATCATTCTGACTCAGGAACAGTGTGTTCTTTCTTCTCAACACAAATTCCAGGTTGTTTTACCTGAATGCCAAATTTATTGTTCTGTCTCCCAAGGCACTGTCAGTTCTGGAGGCAGACTTGTTTATCTTAATTCACCTTTGTCTCCTTAACCACCATCACAATGGCTGGCACAAAGTATATTTTCAAAACTTTTTTTATGAAAAATTACATGAATGAATGGTATAGTGAGAGGATAAAGAATTTTTAGGGACGTGGTGATCTTGAAAAGGTGGGAGGATTGTCATGCTGGTGGTGTGACATAGGCATTAGAAGTGAGACAGCTCAGACTTGAGCAAAGGATATGAAGTGCAAAAGCCCAAGACATGCTTGAGGACAGTGAGTATCCTATTCACTCAGAGAACTGCAGGGCAGTTCTGGGAAACAAGGGTATGAAGAACTTATATTACCTCAACCTACTATATAGGAAAGTCTTAAAATCTGAACTCCTAACCATGGCCTACAAAGCCCTACATGGCCTGGCCTTCTCTATCTTTTGGGCTTCCAATGTTTTATACCTTGCTCTTTCTGCACCAACCACATGGGCCCTAGTCCCAAAGTACTACCCCCCTCTACATGAATTAGTTTCCCCTTCACTCTTATGCCCAGGTTGCGGGCTCGATCCCCAGTAGGGGGCGTGCAGGAGGCAGCCGATCAATGATTCTTATCAGTTATGTTTCTACTTCTATCTCCCTCTCCTTTCCTCTCTGAAATTAATATATATATATATATATATATATATATATGTAATTTAAGAAAACATTTCATTAATTTCCCTTTATGATACAAAGCCCTGCTCACTGACCATTCTCTCATTCCAGGAACCAAATGGAAAATATTTACTGTATTTCTCAAATTGTTCTCCAAAATTTAAGACACATTTTTAGAATATTTATCTTTAATAGAGCATTAAGCATATATTAAACTTATCTTTTAGTTAAGTCTTCACACAAGCCCTCAGACAGCATTTCAGAGGGGATTTTAGAAAACAATGATCTATGCCAGAAATCCAGCTGCATAATTCCCCTCTCATCTGGTCAACTCTTCCAGCTCCATCACTCAACCCAAACACGGCCAAGAATCCAGAATGAAGCCAAATAGCCTCTGAGCATGGAAACAGCAATTACAAAGGCCACACTCCCTACTCACTAAGAGGGGTCTTCAAGCCATAGTTGATACCCAATGCTATAAACCAGGTTAGAGGGTTTCCTAATCTTCGTCAGAGTGTAAGTGGAAGAGGAAAGTAAGGAGTGTGGGGCACAGGGAGTTTCAGATGAGATCATGTCTATGAGTGCCCTTATAAACGTCAAAGCCCTGCAACAAATATAAAATCCTAGTCTTTATAGGATGGTAATAATAAACATCAGTCACTAAGAAAAAACTAAACTGTGTTTGACTTGGTTTAAAATTAAAATCTGTAGAAAGTCATTTTAAAAGGAGTTCCAACAAGAATTACTAAGATTTTCTTGAAAATTCTGTGCCAGATAGTCTAAAAAAAAATGTATGCTTTGGAGACATTCCATTTATAATTGTGACACCCAAAATTATTTTACTGCAGTGATTCTCAAATCATTAAGGCATGAGAGCAGAGAGAGGTAGCTTATTTTTTTTTGAATGCCAGGAAAAATGTGCCAAATAATGTAATAAATAACAAACTGAGGTTAACTACATATGCATTATGTTATGCTAAATTGGTTGCAATTTCAACATAACAGAAAAGCAGTAATAAGTTTTAAATGTCTAGTTTAAGTTTTCAACTATTTTAATTAAACTTAGTTTATGTTTAAATGTCTGGAAGAGACATTGAGAAAATTTTATATTAATGCGTGTGAGAATAAATGTGTATGTAATATTGAAAAGATTATCATTATAATTTAGTGGTACAACAACTATATCTTAGCTCACTAAAGTTCCATGAAAACAAGTTTTGAGAATCACCATTTCACTGTGTTGCTTTCTCCAACTTTTATTGTATAAAGGTGGCAACTGAACACATTGCCTGATTCCACTTTACCTTTAGAATAGACAGATATTATTACATGAAGATGATTTACAAATCTTTCCTGAATTTCAGGGGTATTTCAATGATATCCCTACAGCACAGTGGTTAGGGAATGCAAAAATAGTTCAGAAGGCTGGAAAATAGAGGAAAACAGATTCCAATCTGTATTTGTTAACAAAATACACTATTTATATTAAAGAAGCGTAATTATGTGGAAGGCATTTGGATAAAATTCATGAAGATTAAAAAGTAGCTAAGCCAGCCAGTGTGGGTCAGTTGGTTGAGCATCGTCTCATGCACCCAAAAGGTCACAGGTTTGATTCCCTGTTAGGGTACATGCCTGGGTTGCAGGCTCTATCCCTGGTAGGGGGTGTGCAGGCAGCCAATGGATATTTCTCTCTCCCTCTCCCTTTTTGTCTCTCTAAAACCAATAAAAACATTTTTAAGTAGCTAAAATATACCCTAAGCCTTGCCATAGATTTCCATAAAGCCTTCAATTATTTCAAAGGCAGAACATTTTTTTTTACTCTTTTTGGACAGTCAGTATCTTATCAATATTTCTATAGTACTTTTCACTGTCAATATGTTATCATAATTTTTATGTGAATTGTGCTAGTGCTTGGAAATTAAGAGATGCTGAGAACGATGTCAGCTAAACCAAAATACAAATCTGATAAACTCCAGATTTATATTGCGTTTGGCTGTCATTTCATTCAACAATGATCCTCTGGATGACTTCTGAGTCTCAACAGCGTGTAACAGTTCCCTGGAAATTGATAATACTAAAGGTATGTTTGTAGAATCTAGTCTATGAAGCGAATGAATGGGCCCTCCAGAAAGAAGGAAGAAAGGAAAAAAAGAAGAGAGGGAGGGAAGGAGGGAGGGAAAGAAAAAGGGGGGATTATGCCATCTTGACTCACAATTCAATTAATTGTTAAAGCAAATGAATTAGTTACACTGGACATCACCAATTCAGTTCCTTAATTAGAGAGCATAATCTCCAAAACTTTGCTGCCTGATTCTTATCAAAATCTATATTGTAAAAAATAAAATTCTAGGAGGATTTCCTAAAGACTGGAGGATTTCCTATGCATCCAGTTTAGTTCCACTAATTTTCCCTAATCTCCATTACCAATCCTTGCCTCCATTAAGCCAGACCTCCATTATTTGGGCCCCTAATAGGACTTTTTTTTTTTTATTCAACTGTATAAAATGTTAACTTATCGGCCTATGATGAAAGAGATTACACAAAAAGAGACCCAAGAAAGCTCATTACTGTAATAACAATATGGTTGTTATTGAGGATCTCTCTCAATATTATAATCATATACTGTTTACTCTGTGAGAATCCAGAAAAAACACACAAATAAATAAAATAAATTCTCTCATATTTTTGTAAAAGGCTCAGTTTTGCTTCTCCTGCAAAACTAGTTTACTTTTATTTTGTAAATTCTGTGCATTATATAACTGATCAATATATGGCTTTTCATGGTAAGGCATTTTATCTAGTAATTTTTCCTGAACCATGAGAAGGTTTATGAGGACATAGAAAAAAATCTCTGAGAAAAACTTAAATCAGATTGACTAAAGCCTTAATAAGATCAAATACTCTGAAAACATTCAATTTATTAATGTGGCCAATTAAAGCAGACCAATAGATGCCTTATGATTAAATAGAAGATGAACCTACCTCATCTTAGCAAAAGAGGAGGAACCTAGCTTGGTTCACACAAGATTTGGGTTCCGGTCATAGCTTTGCTACTAATTAATATGACTTTTGAAAAGTCATTTAAGCTTTTGGGGGCTCGGTTTCAAAATCTGTAACATTACAAAAGTTTTACTAGATAATCTCTAAAGTGACTTCCAATTAAATTATCTTTCAATGTTAGAGCTCCCAGGAAAAATATGAATTTGACAAGTTGTTGTTCCCTGCCAGTATCCCAAGACCCACTTATTTCCATGATAAATAACTTGAGATATGATCATAAGACTAACCTAAAGTAGGTTGCAAACTTCAGTGTGCCAAGGAAATTAGGTCCCAACCTCAGAGACTTTTCCGTGTTTCAACTCCAGAGAGCCTGATTCAAAAAGACTGGGATGGGGATCAGAAATCTGCAGTTTTAACAAGCATTTCAGATGCTGCAAATAGTAGTAGTCTGGAAATTATAATTTGAGAAAAACTGCCTAAAAAGTAATGTGCCAATCAAAATGACTTTTTGGATATTTATTCCCTTACTCCAAAACAAATTTTAAAAAGATGACTATTTAAAGAATACATGAGTAAATGGGACCTATGAATTGAACTCTATGTATGTATACATTTCTCAGGTTTTTAAATGTTTACAGAATGAATCAGGGTATCTTAAATTAAGTCATAAGGAAGAAATTAAAAATCATATTCTTTCATTCAAAAGAAAATAGTTTATCTACTAACAGCTGTCACAGAAGAGAAAAAGCTTTATAAATTCCAACAATTAAAAAATAGTTTAAGGGGAATGTAAAATCCAAACGAAACTAACTTTTTGATCTTAGAAATTATTCAAAATAGCATTATAATACATACCAAAGTACATCATTATTCCAAACCTGCTTTAGTGAAGGAGCTTAAGGACTAATTATTAAAGCTAGGATTGTGCATTATAATCTACACTAATAAAAGAGAAACATGGTAATTAGCGTACCACCGCTACCCTTTTCATTGGCTAATCAGTGAGTATATGCAAATTAACTGTCAGCCAAGATGGCGGCCGGCAGCCAGGCAGCTGGAAGCGAGCAGGGAGGCTTGCTTGCTTCAGTGACTGCAGACTCCAACGTTCCCCGCCTGCCGCTGCCGGCCTCTCAGTTGCAACTCTAAGCAACTATGTACTATGTTGCAAATAAGAAGCTAAACAAAACTCCAGAAATCAGCTTTCATTCAGCCAGGCTTTAGCAATATTGTATCGATGTTTTCAGAGGCGAGGCCTCAGAGCTAAAGCTGGCCCAGAATAAAAAAAAAGAAGAAAACAAGGAGCGGTTGGAAGCTTCAGTCACTCGCTTCCGGAAAACAGCCCTCAGCCCCTCACCCAGACTGGCCAGGCACCCCAGTGGGGACCCCCACCCTGATCCAGGACACCCTTCAGGGCAAACCAGCCGGCCCCTACCCATGCACCAGGCATCTATCCTATATAATAAAAGGGTAATATGCCTCCCAGCACCGGGATCAGCGGAGCAGCGAGGCTCCCGGCACCGGGATCAGCGTGACAGGGGGCAGCGCCCAAACCCCCTGATTGCCCTGCGGTTCTGTGTGTGACAGGGGGCTGGGCCACAACCTCCCTATCTGCCCTGCTCTATGTACTGATAGGGGGGAACTCCCCAATCCCCTGATCGCCCTGCGGCTCTGTGTGTGACAGGGGGCTGGGCCACAATCTCCCTATCTGCCCTGCTCTATGCCTGATAGGGGGGAGCTCCCCAATCCCCTGATTGCCCTGCAGCTCTGTGTTTGACAGGGTGCAGCACACCAACCCCCTGATCGGCCCTGCAGCTCTGTGTGTGACAGGATGCGGCACCCCAACCCCCCCTCCCCCCACGGGCCCTGCTCTGTGACAGGGTAGAGCCATAACCTCTCCATCAGCCCTGCCCCGAGTATGACAGTGGCGGAGCCCCAACCCCCTGATCGTCCCTGCTCTGTGGGTGATAGAGGGTGGCGCCCCCACCCCCCTCCACGGGCCTTGCTCTGTGTGTGACAGGGTAGAGCCATAACCTCCCCATTGGCCCTGCTCTGTGTGTGACAGGGGCGGTGCCCCAACTCCCCTATTGGCCCTACTCTGTGAGTGACAGCGGGGAGCTCCTCAACCCCCTGATTGGCCCTGCTTTGTGCGTGACAGGGGGAAGCGCCCCAACCCCCTGATCAGCCCTGCTCTGTGCATGACAGGGGTGGCACCGCAACCTCCCCATCGACCCTGCCTTGAGTGTGACAAGGGGCGGTGCCCCAACCCCCTAATCGGCCCTACCCTGAGCGTGACTGAGGGTGGCATCGCAACCTCCCAATCCGCCCTGCTCTGTGCATGACCAGGGGCTGCACCTAGGGATTGGGCCTGCCCTCTGCCACCCGGAAGCAGGCCTAAGCCAGCAGGTCGTTATCTCCCGAGGGGTCCCAGATTGCGAGAGGGCACAGGCCGGGCTGGGGGACTCCCCCTCCCCCGAGTGCACAAATTTTTGTGCACCGGGCCTCTAGTACAATATAAAGATACATATTGAAGATAAATATACTATTTCTAAAACGATAAGCAAGCTTGCAGTTAACATAATAGAGTCAAAATAGTATGAGACACATAATTTAAAGTACAGAAATTCTGCTTGTAAATAGGAATTTAATCCAGATCAGTTCAACTATTCCCTCGGCATTTGTTATCAGGTGGATGTTAGCAAGCCCACATCATGGTCCATGTTCCCTAGGGCAGAATTTCTCAAACTTCAAAGTGTAAATGAATATCTGGAGATCTTACCAATGCAGATTCTGACTCAGTGGTCTGAGATTCTATATTTCTAATAAATCTTGAAGTGATATTGATGCTTCTTGTCCCTGGATGACACTTTGAGTGACAAGGCCTCAGGGCATTTCAACCTCAGTGAGGTCAACAGAGAAAATCCCATCAACAATATCTAGATCAACGTAGCAGACTGTATTTTCCAATAATGGCCCACAATATACTCTTCCACCCCATATTGCTTTTCTCAGTACGGCCTTGCTATTCCCCCATCCAGAGGGAGAATTGAATTTCCCTCCCCTTGAACCCAGGCCAGCTTTTGTTACTTGTTTGTAATCAAAAGAATGCTATGGAGGTGTCACTGCATGATTTCTGAGACTAGTTAGAAAGAAGCCTCGAAGCTTCTGCCTCAGTCTCATGGAACATTCTGTCTCCAGATGTTCCTCCCAGATCCAGCTGTCACAGCCCAACCCACATGAAGAGGCCATGTGTAGGCAACTCTGGTAATAGTCCAAGCCTTCGAATCACTCGGCCCAGCCACCAGACATGTCAATAAAGAAGCCAGCTCCCAACACTCAGCCACTCAAATCAATCCCAGTATTTTGAGCATTCCCAGATGAGAACCCAGACATTCTGGAGCAAAAACGATTGCCCTCTCTGAATTCCAGCTACACAAAATCCATGAATATAATACAGTAGCTGTTGTTTTCTACCTTAAGTTCAGGTGGTTTGCTATACAATAATGGAAAACTGAAAGAATGGAGTCAGAGTTAAGGAAGAAAAAGAACACCTAGTAAATACTTGATCTTTACCTATTATTTCTAACTGTCTAGATCAGCGGTTCTCAACCTGTGGGTCGTGACCCCTTTGGGGGTCGAATGACCCTTTCACAGGGGTTGCCTAAATACATCCTGCATATCAGATATTTACATTATGATTCATAACAGTAGCAACATTACAGTTATGAAGTAGCAACGAAAATAATTTTATGGTTGAGAGTCACCACAACATGAGGAACTGTATTAAAGGGTCGCGGCATTAGGAAGGTTGAGAACCACTGGTCTAGATAAAGTTATGTAGCTAAAAGAGAGGAGGACTGGTGAGAGAGAAAAAACTTCCAAAACTGTTACAAGACCTCAAGAGAACCGACTGGCCTGAACAGAAGTTGAGTCCTGAGATGAGGCAAGAGATTGTAACAGAAATTGAATGGGAACAATAGTAAAGGAACTTAGAAGGCAGTGGCAACAAATAAATAGCAACCATTAGATGGAAACCTGACAATATATAAAGGAAGTTAAAAATGGAATATGGACTGTTAAGAAGTTAGTATGGCTTCTGGTCCCACCAGTGAAACCTCTTTCATTAGACTAACTAGAAAATCTGTAAGGCAAAATATAAATCAAACTAGAGAAAGCAAGGGAAAAGCTGTAAGGAGAGAAACAGAAGTGATGCAATAGAGAGAACACCCAGTGGGCATATGTAAGATTAGGAAGAAAGAATAATGGTACAATGGTTAAGATGGTTCATGGAATCCTGTGATACTTCCTCTAAACACAAATTTTGAGAACCTACTGTGGGTCATTCACTGTTATAAGAACAAATATATAGTAAGGAATATGGAAAAGTCACTGCCCTTTAAAGATTAAAATACCAATGAGGACAGTAAACAATTAAATATGCTTTCATATAGTGATAAGTACTATGAAGAAAATAAAATAAAGCAGGGTAAATGAAAAGAGGAATTTGGGGAAGGTGAAATGGGAGAGTTGTGTAAGAACTATATATGCTGATTATAACCAAGAAGGAGCCTGTGAAGAGAAAGTAGAAATGAGAGGAAAAGCTAGCAGTTATTATGGATAAAGTTACCAACAGAAGACAAGAAAGCCAAACAACCCACCAGGTGCTCTGGGCAGAAAATTGGGAGTCATTCTTAATCTTCTGCTGGTAATCACCAATGCTGATACTGTCCTCTTCTTTCTAGGCACACAGAAGAACTACATTTCCCACCATCCTCTACAATTAGGTATGTCCAGGCACTAGCCAACAGGAGGTGAGCCTAAGTGATATATTCCTCTTCTTAGCCTGATTCATAAAATCTTCCCACAGCATCCTCCATGTCAGAGGATTGGAGAAGAGAGAGGATAGGTATTTTCTCTCCCCAAGACACCACAGATCTGACAGTGGTGGTGTCTACCTCCCTCAGGTACCCTCTTCAGTGGCCCGAGCATTGTTTCCATTTAAGACCTTGAGGTCCAGAGACAATAACATGTTGCTCTTAAAGGCTCCAGGTGCCTCACCATCCCATCTCAGTTCCCTTACCCTGACCATGCCTCTTTGAAGAGTCCCTTCATGAAACTCTTCTTAGTTAAACTTTTCAAAGAATGCCACTGCTCCCTACCAGGATCTTGACAGAAATACCACTCTATCTCATTAAACATCTGAATAAAAAGTATAATACTTAAGGAATTAAAAAGAACTAATAATATACAGAACATTAGAACTGAGAGTGACCTTAAAAATCACCTTGAACCCATCCTCACTTTATACTGATGGTACCAATTACCAATAACCAATATGGAGTTGATAAGTGGCCTTTTTCCCTTTTATTTTTTCTACATAATCATTACATTTAGCTCACACCAAAAAATATATCTATAATGCCAAACTTTTATCATATTTTTGAATATGTATTTATGATGTTTATCATATTTTCAGGAAAAAAAGTAACAAGATCCAATTCTTAAAATTAGCACTCAGATGCTAGTTCTACATTGGAACAGCATCCACCTCAGCTGGAAGGAGAAGAACATATATTTCTCAGTTCTCATTCTTTCAATGAAACCCTACTCCGTTTATAGGGCTGCCAAATGGCTGAACCAGCCCAAAACAGTTTACAGTATTGAAATATGCTGACTTTTCCCCCTGATGATCCTCTTATGATGGAAAAAACAAGCTTTAACCACAGCTGACCCTGATCATTAATGTCAGCTCCTGATCAAAAGCCACACCCTGCCTGCAAGTCACATTAAAATAAAGCATCTCTCCAGCTAAAAGTTCAGTAGCGGCAAATGTCCATGATCAAGCTCCCTGGATAAGGGCTTTTTCTAGTTCCCTCTGTTTCCCTCTAAATTTACCCTTGCTCCACAACACTTATCTTGAGTTTCTTCCAATGTTCTGAGATGCAACATTAGCTAATAGGTACCATTCTAAGAAAAGGAGAAGGCGTATTTGTCAAAAAAAACTGACTTGCTTCAAACCAAGCCTTGATGGGTTGGTTTGCACATTAAGTATGAGGCTACACTAAAGCGTGTGTTATTTTTAACAGCTACATCTGTTAGGCACAGAGTCCAGTGTGCTTCCCACACTTTGATCTTCCTGAATCTTTCTTTCCATACCTTTGCTGTATGAAAATGTAATGTCACACAAACACGGTATTTTTAGAACAAAATTTATTAAAGTTATGCGCTGTTACTAAAATATGTCTCTTAACGTCATAATCTTAGCTAAATAATTTAAATGGTTTTCCACGCATGCACAGTTGTTTCTTAAAAATTCTCTAAAGGGCAACAAGGTGTGCTTTCTGTTAAGTACACCAGTTTATTAATTCTTTTGTTCTTTATAAATTGTAGATGTATATCACAAGTATGTGAGCTGGAATTAGGAAAAAGAATTGTTTTCAACAACAAAGCATGTCTTTTATAGTTGGGCTGACCTCTCTTGCTTCCTATTACTATCTAGCACATAAATCCATTAAACCAGTGATTTTCAACATTTTTCATCTCATGCCACACATAAAATAATTACCAAAATTCTGTGGCACACCTAAAGATATATTTGCTCTCAATCTGGCAAAAAAAAATAGGTATAATTTTGATTTATTCACACCAGATAGTTATTGTTGTGTTGGCAGTTGTCTTTTTTTTACTTGACAATCTAAGGAAAAAGAGGTCAGTGCTCCTGACTTAATAGTCAGGTACTACATGTTTTAAAAATTCTTACAGCACATTGGTTGAAAATTGCTGAACTAGACTAGTGAGATTGATCTCATTAAGAGTAGCTGGCCAATAGCTGGTCATATATACTAACTATCAAATACAAGATGCAAACCACTGACTTCTAACCTGAGCACATGCTGATCTTTAAATGGACCCTTGAGAACAGAGTAGAGAGAGATCCTGGTCTGCATCCTGAGAACCACATGCTGCAAACAAAATGGGGCCTTTGACCCCCAAGAGAAGTTCCTTATGCACTTGAGTCTTCCTGGCCTAACTCTATGGTACTATTAACAGTGATAACAATGTCAGTTTATACTTGGCTCAAACCCAGGCTCAAGGATCACAAAAACAATGTAATAATACAGTAGTCCATTACACATTCATTTGCTCATCCAATCTTTAAAACCATCTTATGCTATTTAAAAACCAGGATTAAAGGATGTTAAATAGCATGCCATGACCATACAGTGAGTGGCAAAACTAGGACTTGAACCCCTATCTTTCAACTCCTAGGACGATGTTCTTTCTATTCTTAGAGTAGAAGATCTCAGCTCTATAATAGAAATTCTGGAGCTCCGAGGTAGATTGACTAAATCAAATAGTCTGAGGTAGGGTCTTATGATAAGCAGGGTTAGGTTGTCCCTATTAATGTCCTTATTATTGGCAAAGATTTAAAAGAAGGATAATCCCAGGTCTTCAAAATTATGGAGAAACAATATTTTCAAACATTCCTCTGGAATTATAAATTGTCACCACCTTTCAGGGGGGTAATTTAACAATGTACATCAAAATTCTTAAAAATGCATGTATCTTTTGATTCTGCGTTTCCATTTCTAGAAATTTAAATGTATACATGCTAAGTAGAAACAACAAATAGAGATTAAACAAATAAATCATGGCATAGCCACATTAAAATTAGATTCTTGATGCATTTTTACTGCCATGAAAAGATGCTGAGGTCTAATGTGTAGTAAATAGTAAAATGCCATTGCACCACCAGAACCATCTGACATTAAAGATTTGTCAAACAACTTTCTAAAATATTCTCAAAGTAATTGACTTTTTCAAAAAAGCTCTGTGCTAATTCATTGCAACACAAAGATTATCAGATCACTAGTTTGCTGCCTATGGATCTTTATCCCCCTTAGTTCATATTAAAGATTTTGTGGCCATAATCATAATCCAATGTCTACCATAATTTATCCAGAAAGTGTTTAGGTTGAAAAACTAACACAGAACACATTCCACTAGGGTTGTGTGGTCAACAATATTCAACTGCTCCAAAGCCCTCCGCCAGGTCTCCACGTTGGTCCCTATGAACCAGTCCTCCAGGAGCCATCGCCACAGAAGCAATACTAGGATGAATTCGCCCAGAGCCATGTGGCTTTGACTCTGTCAGTACTAACAATAATTCAGACCCATAAAGTGAAGAAGACAGGAATTCTTTCTGGTCTCACACTGCTAGGTGAAGTCCTGTGGTATATTTATATTCATTAATATTAACAATAGATAATATGCTAATAGTAGTAATGGCAAAATACAGCCAGTTTTGAGGGGAAAAAAGTACCCTTACTATTTATAAGATTCTTTCCATTAAATAGGATGGTTGTTTAGTTTGATGGAACTGTTTCATCCTTTTGAGTTACCATGAATGTTTTGGGGGGGGGTTGCTCCTTTTAAGTTTCAGCTATTGTGATTTAGAATGAGGATAAGCCAGAGTTAACTGACAGCGCCCTCCTTTGCATGTATGAAAAGTAGGGCATGGGGAAGCCTCACGGCTAAACACAGAGGTGCTAGGAGAGAGATGAAAATTCCCATAAACACAGCCTGCTAAAAGGCTCAGGGTATGATACTGTTCACAAGTAAAAGTTCCTTCTTTCATATAGAAAAATTCTAACTCAGTGTTTCTCAAACTTTTTGGTCTTAAACCCTTTTACGCTATTTAAGAGTATTGAGGATCCCCAAGAAACCTTTGTTTATGTAGGTTTTGTGGTACTTATTACAAATTAAAATAAATATCTACATTACATTTATTAACTTATTTAAAAATAAATTAGTAAAATTAATATAGTTTATGAAAACTATGATCTTTTCAAAACAAAGAAAATTCAGTGAGAAGATTGGCATTGCTTTACATTTTTGCAAATCTTTTTATGTCTGACTTAATAGAAGACAGCTGGATTCTCCTACCTGCTTCTGAATTCAATCTGTTGTAATATACCTCTGGTAGCCTCTGGAAACTCCACTCTATACTTGAGTGAGAGTGAGAGTGAAAGAAACAAAAACTGTCTTAGTATTACTATGAAAATAATTTTGAACTCACAGAACCCCTGAAAGGATCTTGAGGACATAGAGTGACCAAACTGTCTGTCTTCCCTGGGACACACTTAGTTTGAGCACTGCAAGTCTCATGACCTGGGGAAACCCCTTAGTCCGGAGCAAACCAGTCTGACTGGGTCCCCTCTCTGTACTACACTCTAAGAACAGCAGTGTTAAATAAGACAAGATCAGCCCTAGCCGGTTTGGCTCAGTAGCTACAGCATCAGCATGTGGACTGAATGGTCCAGCATTCAATTCATGGCAAGGGCATGTACCTTGGTTGCAGGCTGGATCCCCAGCCCTGGTTGAGGCACATGTGGGAGATAACCAATCGACGTGTCTCTCTCTCACATTGATGTTTCTCTCTCACATAGATGTTTCTCTCTCTCTGTGTCTCTCCCCTCACTTCCACTCTCTCTATAAATCAATGGAAAAATCCTTGTGTGAGGATTAACAAAACAAAACAAGATCAGAAATATTATCTTGCTTAAGATCAGAATATGTGGGATATAAATCGGAAACTCATGGACACAAACAGCAGTGTGGTGGTTGCCCGAGGAAAGGGGATGAGGGTGAAGAGGGTCCAAACATATGGTGACAGGAAAAGATCTGACATTGGATGGTGAGCACACAGTGCAAATACAGCTCTTGTAACATAGAAACCTATACCTGAAACCTGTATGATCATATGAACCAATGACAACCCAATAAATTTAATTAAAAAATAAAAAAGGACACTACTCCCTATACCTTCAAAATCACAAACTACCTAACACCAGGCTACATATTCATGCATTGTTAGTTTTATACAGTGCTTAATAATAACATACTAATTTAAAATCAGTGGAATTTATAATCAGTGGAATTTAAAATTAGTGGAATTTACTTAGAAGAAGTAGCATATACTTAAGTATACACAAAGTAGATGTTAAATGTGTCATATTAAGAAAAGTCAAAATAGGAGATATTTAATTTTTTATGGTTTGGGACCTTGGGATTGAACCAATGCAACCTAATGAATGGCCCCTACAACGTACTCATTTTTAAAAGAAAAGTAGTGCATGTCATTTCACTAAGTATTCACAAAATGAAATAGGATTCTTACTATTATAGAATTAATTACCTTGAGCAACAATAATAAAAAAGTATTTAACTTCCTGAGAATTAGTTCAGTTTTCAAAAAGCTTTACTGAATAAAGTATGTTAACTTTGCTTTATGACACTCAAGTGCCAAACCACATGTTTTCACTCCATCACCTTTGGTTCCTTTTAAATTGTGTATGAGTAAGTCTGTAGTCAAATAATACAGTCATCTGTTTCCATCATTTTTTTTTCCTTTTTAAAAAAATGTTTCCTTTTTTAAAAATGTGATGTACATAACAACTAAGTGACTGGTATGATCTTTTAACAATTCCTAAAGTTCTTTTTTTTTTTAACATGAATGACAAAATCATATTGTTAAATTAAAATGTTATAAGAAATCACCATCGTAACCAGTGGTTTTCCTGCATGTGAGATATTTTACATTATTGAATTGGCAAAGCATTCCTTTCAAGCTCAAGACATTTTGCTTGCCATCTTTCTCATAAAATTACGTGTGTACCTACAGTTGCTATGTTACTGGTATAAGCCTTACCTTGGCCTAGTAATTTTGTTTAAATAAATCATTTTCTGAAAAGGTGTTTGCTAAAACTTTAAAATATATTCCCAAAAGCAATAATTCCCTAAAAGAAAAAAAATGTGGCTTTCTTCTCCAATTTTTGAGGTTTTTCTCTTCACTTTTCAATTGTCTACAAATTCATTATGAAGGATATTTATGATTTTTTAAATGTCTTACAATGTCAATGCAAAATTTCAGAAGATACACAGAACATTAGTTGACAGCTTTTCTATTTCAAATAGGGGGGAGGGATGAAGCAAAATATTTCACAATGAAATACCACAAGTTAATATTTCAAACTTTAGAACTTTGTGAAAAGGTCATTTGTAATGCCTAAAAGACTAATCTACACTAATAAAAGAGAAACATGGTAATTGACGTACGACCGCTACCCTTCCCATTGGCTAATCAGCGTATCCTTATGCAAATTAACTGTCAGCCAAGATGGCGGCCGGCAGCCATGCACTGAAGCGAGCAGGGAGGCTTGCTTGCTGTGGACTCCAACGTTCCCCGCCGGCCTCTGAGCTTCAGTTGGAAACATAGTAACATTTATAGAAGATAAACAAAACTCCAGAAACCTCCTGTCAGTCAGCCGGGATCTCAGAGCTGGAGTCGCAACATTGTTTCGAATACAGAAAACAAAGGCCAGAAACCTGCTTTCAGCCGAGCCTCAGAGAGAAAGCCGGCTCTCAGCTCCAGTGACAGCCATAGAAGGTAAATAAATGCCAGAATAAAAAAAAAAAAAAAGAAAAAAAGGAGAGGTTTGGAGCTTCAGTCGCCCGCCAGCCTGAAAACAGCCCTCAGCCCTTCACCCAGACTGGCCAGGCACCCCAGTGGGGACCCCACCCTGAAGCAACAAGAAGGCGGCTAATTTGCATACTGAAGGCAGGCGGCAGCAGGCAAGGCTGTCTGCAGTCTGGGACCCGGATCTGTGACCCTGCCGGGCGGGATCAGCGGAGCCGCAAGGCCTCCCGGCACCAGGATCAGCGTGACAGGGGGCAGCGCCCAAACCCCCTGATTGCCCTGCGGCTCTGTGTGTGACAGGGGGCAGCGCCCCAACCCCCTGATCAGCCCTGCTCTGTGGGTGATAGAGGGCGGCACCTCAAACCCCCCCCCCCCCACGGGCCTTGCTCTATGTGAGATGGGGTAGAGCCATACCTCCCCATCAGCCCTGCCCTGAGTGTGACAGGGTGTGGTGCCTCAACTACCCCCCCCCCCCACGGGCCCTGCTCTGTATGTGACAGGGGGCGATGCCCCAGCTCCCCTGTTGGCCCTACTCTGTGCGTGACAGGGGGGAGCTCCTCAACCCCCTGATTGGCCCAGCTCTGTGTGTGACAGGGGGCAGCTCCCCAACCCCCTGATCGGCCCTGCTCTGTGCATGACAGGGGGGAGCTCCCAAAACCCGATTGACCCTGCTCTGTGCATGACAAGGGGGAGCGCCCCAACCCCCTGATCGGCCCTGCTCTGTGCGTGACAGGGGGGAGCTCCCCAACCACCTGATCGACCCTGCTCTGTGTTTGACAGAGTACGGAGCCCCAACCCCCCTGATGGTCCCTGCTCTGTGTGTGACAGGGGGCAGCGCCCCAACCCCCCTGATGGTCCCTGCTCTGTGTGTGACAGGGGGCAGCGCCCCAACCCCCCTGATGGGCCCTGCTCTGTGCATGACAGGGGCAGCGCCCCAACCCCCTGATCGGCCCTGCTCTGTGCGTGACAGGGGGTGGCACCGCAACTTCCCTATCGACCCTGCCTTGAGTGTGACAGAGGGCGGTGCCCCAACCCCCCAATTGGCCCTACCCTGAGCGTGACTAGGGGTGGCATCGCAACCTCCCCATCCGCCCTGCTCTGTGCATGACAGGGGGCGGCGCCCCAACTCCCCAATCAACCCTGCTCTGAGCCCGACCAGGGGCTGCACCTAGGGATTGGGCCTGCCCTCTGCCACCCAGGAGCAGGCCTAAGCCAGCAGGTCATTATCTCCTGAGGGGTCCCAGACTGTGAGAGGGCACAGGCAGGGCTGAGGGACCCCCTCCCCCCCCCCCCCCCCCCCCGCCGAGTGCACAAATTTTTGTGCACCGGGCCTCTAGTCTATACTAATAAAAGAGTAATATGCTAATTAGACCGGGAGACCTTCCAGAGACCTTCCAGACGTCCTTCTGGACAAAGCTAGGGGCGTGGCCAGCCTGAAAATGGCCCTCAGCCCATCACCCAGGCTGGCCACACCCCCAGGCAGGGACCCCCACCCAGATGGGGGCATGGCCAGCCTGCAAACTGCCCCAGGCCCCTCACCCAGGCTGGCCCCATCTCCCAAGGGGACCCTGATCCAGAACCCCCTTCAGGTTATACCAGCCAGCCCCCGCCCGTGCACCAGGCCTCTATCTATACTAATAAAAGGGTAATATGCTAATTAGACCAGGAGACCTTCTGGACACCCTTCTGGACAAAGCCATGGTGGCGGGGCCGAGGCAGAGGTGGTTACGGGCGATCAGGCCAGGAGGGGAGGGCAGTTGGGGGCGAGAAGGCTGGCGGGGGTGGGGGACAGTTGGTTGCGATTAGGCCAGCAGCGGGGGGGTGGAGTTGGGGGTAATCAGGCTGGCAAGGGGGGGCAGTTGGGGGCAAGAAGCCTGGCAGGCAGAGTGGTTAGGGGCGATCAGGCAGGCAGGCATGTGAGTGGTTAGGAGCCAGAGTTCCTGGATTGTGAGGGGGATGTCCCAGATTGGAGAGGGTGTAGGCCTGGCTGAGGGATAACCCCCATGCACAAATTTCATGCACTGGGCCACTAGTAATTATATAATACTAATCAGGTACAAAAGCATCAAATTAGCAAGTTAAAGATGAGCCTCATGGTACATTTCAAGAGACAAAGATCTGAACCCCATTTTGTAATTATGCATCAAAATCTGGTAAAATATTAGCATCTATTATAGAAATACCATATTCAAACAATAATATCCCTGCCACCAGTGTCTCCAAATTTTAGCTTACTCTCCACAAAGCTAGTCAGTTTGAGGGCAGGAAAATCACTTTCCTGCTTTAAAACTTCCACGATATCTGTTGCCTATGTGAAACCTGAACTTTTCAATATATTTTATAATATTCATTCAGTCCCCCAAATACCTCATCTTTTGCCAATTCATTCACTCAACGAGTAGGCCTTGGGTGCCTGTCAGCACCTGCCCACAGGTGCTCGATCACAGTGTGCATCAGCTACAGCAACTTCCTTACAGACTCACAATCCCATGAGCCTTTGGAGAGAGACACTCCTCCTTCTCTCTGTGAAGATAAGCCACAGTACAGGTGAGAGCTTTACACAAGCGGAACATTTCAGAAAATTTTTAAATGTTCAGTGTCGATTCTGCCTGTCCATAAATAAAACCCAAATAATCTCATGAAGTCCCAAGGGAAGCAAATACCTCATAAAGTTCCAAGGGAAGAAAATATATCTATTCAATCTGGATTTCTACTCTTTCATCACTAGAAGAATTCTGATGAGAAAATTACTACTTTTGTGTCATTTTCAAAAGTGAAGTAAAAACGACATACAATAAAAACAAAGACCTTAGGTGTTCCATAAAATGAGTACTCACAATTGAAAATACTTGTGCAACCAACACTGAAAACAAAATATAAGACACAGCTGTCAGAATCAAAAAGTTCTCTAATGCGCCTTTCTACTCAATTTATCCTCCCATCCCTAGGCAACCCCTAATTCTACCATCAGACATTATTTTTTTTTCCTATTCTCTGACTTCATATAAATAGAACCAGAGTGTATGCAGATTTTTGAATCTGGCTTCTTCCACTCAGCATAATGTTTTGAGATTCACCTATATTGTTGCATGGATCTGTACTTGCTTATTCTTACTACTGCGTACAATTCTTTTGTATGCAACTTCCTTATAAGCTCATAATCCCATGAGCCTTTGAGTATTTATTGACACTCTGGATAACTTATTTTGTAAGATGTCTGTTCAATTTTTTTGTCCATTTTAAAAAATTAGATTGTTCACCTTTCACTGCTAATTTGTAGGATTTTTTAAAATATTCAATACACACATTGTTTTTCAGATATATATGTTGTGAATATTTTTTCCCAATCTGTGGTTTGTCTGTTCATTATTTTAATGGTGTGATGAGAAAAATTAATTTTTAATTTTGATGAAGTCAGTTTATCAATGGTTTTTATAGTTACCACTGTTTGTGTCCTGTTCAAGAAATCTTTATTTACTCCAAAACTTTCTATTAGAAGATTTTTGGCTCTAAGATTACAGATATGTCTATGGTTCACCTCAAATTAATTTTGTGCATGGAGTGGCATAGGGGTTGAGTGTTCTTGGATGATTATTTGAATTATATTACTACTAGGGGCCCAGTGCACAAATTCGTGCACCTTGAAAGGAACTGTGGGCCACGAGGCTGTGGTGGGCACAGGGTTGGGTCTTGGCCCATCCTCCGTGCCCCTGCCCAGCCTCTCCTGCCATGGCCCCCAGTCCCCTCTCTGCCGGCAGCCTCGCTCCCGCTGCCGCCGCTCCCACGCACTGATGGCGCCAGCCCCGCTCGCACCCGCTAACAATGTGGAACGATTGGGGCCAGTGCAAGCAGCAGGTGCAAGCAGGGCTGGTGCCCCAATCAACCCTCAGGAGTAGGCAGAGGTGGAGAAGCCCTGAGGGGCGACTGGGCCAACAGCCACCACTCGCACCCGCTGACAGTGCCGAGTGATTGGGACTGGCGTCGAGCGCTGACAGCAGGTACAAGCGGCAGCTCCAGCATTGGTTGCGGGTGCAAGTGGGGCTGGTGTTGGCAGTGGGTGCAAGCGGGGGCTCCAGCACCGGCAGCAGGTGCGAGTGGGGGGTGAGGGGGCGCTGGCAGCAGGTGCAAGCGCCAGGCGGGACTGTGGCACACAGGAGCAAAGAATTTTTAGTAACCACCAGAGGCTCGCCCCAATGACAGCCACCCGCACCCTGCCTTGGTCTGGAGCCCCCACTCACCTTCTCCACCATCCTGCCGCAGCCGATGCCTGCCATGTTCTGCACACGCCCCCTGATGGTCAGCACACATCATAGCAACTGGTTGTTCGGCTGTTCTGGTTGTTCAGCACAAATAGTTCTGTTCGGTCTATTTGCAAATTAGCCTTTTATTATGTAGGATTTGGGAGAGATGGGGATTCAGCCCTGTGTCAGTGAAGTGGGACATAAAGTACTCTATCCTGCCTCTCTGGAAAGAGGCTGAGCAGCCTCCTCCACCAGGGCCAGACCATGGGGCTAAGGCACAGGACCTCTATGCATTACAAAGGAGTTGATTTAGAAATTGGCATGATTTCCAAGTCTTGTGTCTGCCCACAGCTTACATAAACCACTTTAAGTGTTCTCTGAAGTTTTTATTTAAAATTCAAGCCCCATCATTCAAAAGTGCCCAGTATTCGTTCTGCGTGCCAACAATACTCTCCAGATAAGGAGCATCCTACTCCTGTTTATAAGGGTTCTCTCATCAGAGGTTGCATCTTTGTCAAAGGGATCTCAATACTGTAGCTACAAGCTGAAATATTCATAGCCTTTTCCTATGCAGAACCATTTTCTGGTGCTCCCCAAACCACATGTACAGTGCGATTGAAACTTTGTGGCCCATGCACAGAAGTCGGTATTTTGTGGAAGAGCCACACTCAAGGGGCCAAAGAGCCGCATGTGGCTCACGAGCTGTGGTTTGCTGACCACGGGCCTAGGTGGTCGTCACGCCCTCACGCATCACGCCCTAATGTTGTCATAAGATAGCGTCACAAGATGGCTGTCACAAGATGACCTTGCACACAGCAGAGGCGGGGCCTGGTGGAGGAGGTGGGTCATGGCAGGGGAGGGTAGTTGGTGGCAATCAGGCCGGCAGGGGAGGGCAGTTGGGGGCGATGAGGCTGGCAGGCAAAAGCGGTTAGGGGCAATCAGGCAGGCGAGTGGTTAGGAGCCAGCGGTGCTGGATTGTGAGAGGGATGTCTGACTGTGGAATTGGGCCTAAACCGGCAATCGGACATCCCCCAAGGGGTCCCAGATTGGAGAGGGTGCAGGCTGGGCTGAGGGACAACCCCCCCACCCCCACCCCCGCGCACAAATTTCATGCACTGGGCCTCTAGTAACACAATAACAAAAGGATTACTATATTATACTATCTACTAATATGTTATAATAGTATATAACATAATACAGTGATATAATACAATACTACCTTGCTCTTAATATGTGTTAAAATAACTCATCCACCATGATGTTTGTAACATGATAAATAATTTTCATAATTTAGCTCCCTGTTCTTATCTGCCTGGTTATCACAACCCAGTTAAAAAACATATATATACCTAAAACTTCCTCCCTCAACAGGGTAACGCCAGTTCTTTCCATGCTCCTCACACTTCCATTATAGCACTTTAATACAATGTTATGGTTATGTATTCATTCATTCGACAAATATTTGTTATGCCTACTACATGTGAAGGACTGTGCTTAGAAATAGATGTACAACGTTTAATAAAAACCATCACGAAGCTTATCCTCCAGTGTTAAACATGTCTTTATCTGCACCTGGACAATGATGTGACTGGAAGTAGTCATTGTATTTTATTCAGCACACTCCCTGGCAATTGGCAGAGCCTCACAAATTGTTGATTTACTTTCCTATAAAAGATAGATAGCTTCAGCCTTGCTCACAGCTAGTTCATTATTAGGCAATCAAGCACAACTGTATTAAAATAAAGTAATGAAATTGTAACAGGTAATGTTTCCATTTAGGGGAATCTAAAATCCCAGACGCTGTAATAAGAAGAAAAGGGGTGTGGGGGGGGAGGTCCAGGAAACCTCATTCACATTACCTGTTCAACCAATTATTAGGTCAATTATTCCTCAAAATTCTGGCAATAGAAAAGAATGACATTGGCCATTCTGGTGTCCTCTGTGGCCATTCAAGTGTGACCTAGAGGTTACCTACACAAACCTAATGGGCTGCGGAATGGGTATCACAGGGAGACAGAGCCCGTTAGTTATGGAATTAAAACACACAGGTAAGTAATCAGCCTAATGAATAGTCCTTGTATGTATCACCACATCCTGCAGGAAACTTAAAAAGCAGCTCAGCTCTGGGCTCAGGCAGCAGGCAAGGGACACCCACTACAGAGCCGCTGCTGTGTGTCAGAGTGAAAATGGGTCCAGTGCTGACTTCCCTTCTGAGGAGAAAATACAAACACATAAATGCACAGACAGTTCCTTCTCCTGTTCCGAGAAAAACAAATAAGGAAAGAATTCCCTGCTACCCTCACCAAATTCTAAATGGGGAGGTGAAAGAGGTACGCAAATCTGTGTGTGTGACGCATGATAAAAATTTACTCCTCTCATGTCTTTCCAAGATCATAAAAAATAAGTTGGTAGCTGTCATCATGGTCTTATCCTGGACATTCGAGGATAAACATTAAACACCTCGGGGTATTTTTTTCCAATTTAAATCTAAACCCAGGTTTACAATAACCATCTGTGCTAAAAGTAATGTTTTCACATGCGAATTTCTCTAACTTTTTAAATCCCGGGATTTACGTGTGTGGACATTTGTATTTGGATGTGTGCTGAGTTTTCTTCCCTTCATTCTTTTAGTTTTGGGCGAAGCTATGAACATGTTTCAGGGAATTAAGTGGTCAGTTACCAAAGTCTCACCCATGGAAATGTCATATTTAAATGCTGGATATAATCAGAGGGAAAGAGCAGTTTGTCTCTTTGACTTTCCAAGTCTGGATGCAAAGTGAAGGGAGTGAAGGATAAGTTCAGATAACAGTACTAGGTAAGGCATAACAGCCAAGAGGTGGGAACAAGCCAATGCCCAGAACTGAAGAATGGATAAATAAGATGTGGTGGAGCCACACAATGGAATGCCATTCTGCAATAAAAAGTAATGGAGAACTGAGATGTGCCACAACAGGGCTGATCTTAGAAACATGCTAGGTGAAAGAAGCCAGGTACAAAACACATATTGTATGAGTCCATTTACACAAAACACTTAGAACAGGCAAATTCAGAGACAGAAAACACATTAGCGGTTGCCTAGAACTGAGGGGAAAGGGAAAGGACTAGGAGGAAATGGAGAGTGCCTACTAGTGCACACAAGGTTTCTTTTCGGTGTGATGAAAATGTTCTAAAATTAACTGTGGTGTTGGCTGCATACGTCTGTGGATATATTAGAAACCATTGCATCTTAAATAGGTGAATTGTATGGTATGTGAATTTTATCTCAATAAAGTTGTTAAAAACAGATAACATTTGCAAAGGGGGTGGGGGGAGGAGGACATCCATAATACTGTCAACAATAAAAAAAAGATAACACTTTGTAGCAGTGAATGACACTGGCACCTACATTATATATAAAAAGAGCATGAAATAAATACCTGTCCGTGTTCATAAGAGAAATCTGGAGGGTAAAGAGAGAGGCAAGTCTGAGAGAGTGAGCTCTTCTCCTAAATCTAATGCAGACACACACACACACACACAATATACTTTATTTCAGCCAACTAGTGCAGCCACCAGATGATTTAATAATCTGTGGCAAAGTTTCTCAACCGGCTTCAAAGTCTTAGTTAAATACACGGTCCTCAATCATTTCAGTACTAGGGGGAAAGCAGTTCTACAAAAGCGAAGGATTTTTTCATGCATTTACTTCGAAAGGTTGAACAGGAAAACAAAGCCAACAAGAAAAAAAATGGCAAGATGTTACTTTTATCAGCAAGTCATTGTTGTAAAAAAGACTAGCCAAATAAATGTAATGTCCATGGCCCATGGTGTTTCCTTTAAGAAATCATAGATCCAAACTATCCAGTGTTTACCACAGTTAAACCCACTGTTGAAAAATACTGCCAAGTGCTGCCACCTTAACTCCAGGATAAAATTTTAGGAGAAAATGTGGTTTTCATATCACTCATGTTATGTGCCTTTGCCCATGTTTATGAATCACTACAGAAAGATTTTGGTTAAATATAAAAATTCCATGGAGAAGATATTTTTAAAAAAAACATGGTAAGGGTATCATTGATTGGCAGAAGTTGCACGTAACTTAAAATAATAAGTTTAAGACACCCAAGAGATTGGGTGTCTACCAGGATGCTCAGCACAGCAAGGAACAGAAGAAAAAACTATAAGAAATGAAACAGGAAAGGATCAGTCATCTCATATATAAGAAATTATGTGGGAGGAGTGGTTCAACTTGACTTCAAAGATCCAAGGACTTTTAGTTTTTCTACCTGTATCCCTAAGCTCCCATGATGTTTCTCCAATGTAACTGCAGCAGTTCTAGGTGTCAACTACTGACAATTCCACATCCCGAAAAGGGAAGATGTGAAAGAAAGGGAGATGGGGGGAAAAAAGGAGGGAGGGAGGGAATAGGCATTTCCCCAATGCACCCTTTTCTTTGGGAAAAAATGTCTTTTCAAAGGTACCCTGGTTGACTTCCTCTCAGGTCCCAAAACCAAGATTGAGTCACATGACCATGTCTAAACCAATCCCCAACGAAAGGAAACAGACAACAATGACTGGCTCATTTTAATCATGATTTTCCCCTAGAGCTGTGGAGGGGAGATCATCCCCCAAAATCAGCTGGGAGGGTAGGACAGTGAACAAAGTCAAGGCTCTTCCAGGAAGAAAGGGAGACCAAAAGAAAGGTGATCAGAATCCAAACACCATCTCACATGTAAAACAAATAAACTAAGGCTATTTAACCTAAAAGGAGAAGCCCATAATGAAATCTCCAAGTATGTGAAGGATCATGTGAAAGAAAAGATCCCTGATTAATTTAATTTGAGGCCTTACAAACTATAGCTCTCCTACGATATGTACAGGGCCCACTCATGAAAGGGTAATATGAGATTATTCAAATAAAGGCCAACTCACCATCTACCTTATCTGAGAAGAAAGTCTTTCACTAGAAGGGTGAACTAGCTAATCTAAGATTTCTTGAATCCCTTCTCTAGTTGAGCTAACTCAAGCATGTAGGAAACTTGCCCATAACTTCCCTCCTCATCTACCTTAACAAACCTGCCAATTCAAATAAAAAAGCGAAAATTGATATTTTTAAATGGAAAGAAAAGAAACAACAAAATGATTTTTCATGGATCAAACAGCCTGTTCTTGAATCAGACAATACAGTAAAGAAAATAAAGAAATTTCAGAGGGGACTAAAGCAATTCTAAATGGCAGAGCCGTGGTTCTTTTCATTTCTCTCATATTCTTCACTCACAACTCCATTCCTATCACAGGCGACTGTTCCTGGAATTGGTCTAAGTAGAAGAACAGACTGCAGATCATACAAGGTCTCTAGCTTCAGCCAAAATTTACTAAATAAATACCAACACGAACAAGCAAAAGGAGCAATGAAAGAAGCTGCCATCAAGACCATGGGAGGAGCCCATTATTTCTAATCAATCCCTTTTCTCTCCAAGTCCTACCTTCCAATTTCCATTTTGACCTCTTTTCATGCAGTGAATGTTGATGATTATTTAGACAAATAATATGATCTCAACCCAAATTTATTTGACTTTAAGAACAGAACTTCAGTCAATTGTGAGCAAAAGTATAAAGTTTATATTCAATTACTGCAAAATTTGAGTCAGGACCATTCTCCCTGACACCACATTTGAAAATAAAATTTAACAAAATGCAGATGTGAAATTAACCTAGGTTTTTCCTGTGTTCAAAAACAACTCAGATTTTGAGATGTGAGACAAAAAGGACCTAAATTTAGTTGAGAGATGTCTTTGATGGCTCCACACTTGTCTTTATCTTCATCATTTACACCTTTTTCATTTACACATTTTATAGAAGATAAAACCATAAAGAGCACAAATGACCCTAAAAGCCAAAACGTCTGACCCTAACGAAGCAAATGTCAACTGAATTTTGTATTTCCACCCCATGTAACCCAAATCTTACCTCTGTTAGCCTGCAGATTTCACAAGTGTGTTATTTGCCCAACACATCATGTTGCTATTTACACAAAACTTTTCATCAAAGACTTAGACCTATTTTTTCATCCTAGATAGTTAAATTTTTGGTATAAATCCAAGAGATCTCTCTGTTTCTATCTCATTTGGTCTTCTGCCTGTCCTGTATGTACTACTCTCTCCCCGCAGAAGAAGCTAAAGAAGTTTAAGGTTCAGGCCCTTATTTGCACAGGCCACTTCTAAGGCTCAAGGAGAGACTCTAACAATGCTCCCATGATGCATTTAACTTTTAAAAATAAGATATTTTAACCTCAACATTTAACACTGCTCTACCTTTAACTTCAACTTCCTCTCCATCACACTTGCTCTTGTGTTGGTGGCCTCTGATGCACATCTTTTGGGTTCTATAAAGACAGAAATTGACTTGGAAGTATATTCAATTTGGGTTCAGTAGGATATATATCTGTGGCCACACTAACTTTCTTGCATAGTTCAGTTATTTCTAGTTGCCCTGGGTAAAAAGGTCTTCCTGGGTGATGATACAAAAACGTCAGTAATAAACTGGTTTATGAGTGTCTTCAATTCAAACATTATTTATTAGTCCATGTGCATGAAAACTTGAAATCTCCTGAAGCCATAAATCTCATATATAAAAGAAATTTGATAGAAAGTTTCCCACAATTTGGCAGTAATCCTAAAAATTTACATGACATTATCAACAATAGGCTATAATATTAAAAGAACTTTCCTAAAATTATCAATACTAAAAATAAAATTTTGACCAACCATGATAAATAAGCAACTAATTGCTTTTCTAATCTCCATAGAAAATATTATAAAATTACTGTAATGAAGAAACAATCCAAGATTAATCACCTATCCCCATAGGATGAATTACAAAAGTATGTCATGTGCTTATATTAATAAATTGTTTTTCCAACATTTTGTGATATTGTGATATTTGTGGCATCTTTACCTCCTTACTTTGCAATTTCTCATGGTTTCTTTCTCATTGTAAAAGGACCCCCACATTGATTAGAGCCACCTTTTTCTAATTCTTGAAATGCTATCATCCTTTGGCTTCTGGGAAATCATACTGTCCTTGTTTTCCTCCCACCTTACTGACTACTCCTTTTCTGTCTCATTTACTAGATCCTCTCTGTACTTCAACTATAAAAGTAGGGGAGCATGAAGACTCTGTTCTGGGCCTTCTTTCTGACAGCTTACTTCCCTTAGGTGATCCCATCCAATCCCACCACTCTAAAGAACATCTTCCAACTGTTGATGTCACCTAAGTCTCCAGCCCTGGCCTCCGTGTGAGGATCCAGTCTTGGTTACCCAACTGCCTACCCAACATCTCCATGGGAAAGTCAAACAGATATTTCAAATTCTCCAAGGCCAAAGCAGAACTTCTGAGCTTGCTATCTAAACCCACTGCACTCTTAGTGATCCCCATATCAGGAAATGGACCATCGGTACTTTTCTTCACATCTAAAAATCTGAGAGTTATCACTGTTTCCTCATCCTCTCACTTCACATATCATATTCATCAACATGTTCTGTCAAGCTAGCCCCAAACATATCCCAAATCAACTACTTCTTTCCATCTCCCTATTGCTACCATAGTCTGAGCCACCATCATCTCTCACCTTAGACTCTGGTCCCTCTCCAATTCCATTCTCTACAGAGCAAGGTAGTCTTTTTTCTTATTTTTTTTAAGTAAGTCATACCATATCATCCTTCTGCTTAAATACTCCATGGCCCCCATTGCCCCTACAATTAAACTTTTACTCTGGTTTATAAAGCCATACAAGGTCTGTCTTCTTCCCATCTTTTGGACTGTCTTCTAACACCGTCCTCATAGCTCACTGGTCTTAGCAGCTTCCTGGGCCTATGTTTTACCCCCTGATCCTTGTGATTTTCCCCCATTTGGCACTTTTTCTTTCAGTTCTCAACCGAAATAACATCTCTTCCTGACCTCCTTACATGCCTCAGTCACTTCTTATCATAACATCCTATTTTATTTATCTGCATTGCACCTACACCTCTGCTGATATATAAAATCTAGGAGCCATATGACCATGCTTTGGCACTATGGAAAAGCATGGAGGGCACTATTGCAGTAGAAAAAGACATCCCACTGTTTTGGGGGTAAGATTTGCTTATTGCATCTGTGTAAGAGGCTTCAAAGCTGCAAAAATCTTCATTTAACCTACTACACGACTATTCCCAAATTACTATTCTTTGAGGAATTGTTTCACAACCTGTTATTTTACCCTATTTGTGTAGAGGTAGCAATAGGTTTGTCTTACAAAATTTTTTTCTATGTATCCAATGGTGCCAATACCACAAAAACACATAAGGCCTGCCATAATTACACAATCTAAGAAGGTCTATGGTAAACTGCAATCTGTGGCCAGTGTCCTAATACTGCAAAAGTGTAGACTCCATGAAGCTTCTTCAATCAGTATTATTGGTCCATTCCAGCAGAGAGGCTGGTGCCACCTCAACCTTCTCTCCCATCTGCCCTGCTAGAAAGGCCTTCAGAGAAATACCAACAAGAAGAGTATGAAAAGGAGAAGAAGGCAGGAGGGTCGGGGTGGAGAGGGAGGAAAGGAAGAAGGAAGGGAGAAAGAAGAAAGAGAAAAGAGAGGGAAGGAGGGAGGAATAGAGAGAAGAAAGGGAGAGGGAGGGAGAGAGGGAGGGAGGGAGGGAGAGAGAGAGAGAGAGAGAAAGAAAGAAAGTCAGAACTGAACCAGATAAGACGTTCCAAAAGAAAACAGCACTAACACACAATTTCCATTATTTTTACTGTAGAGACAGACTGTGGACAAGTGAAAGAATAGCATACCATTTCATGAAATCATCTACAGACCTTTAGGAGTACCAAAGCCTAATTCTGTCCAGAGACGTTGGCCAGGTACCTAAAACTGGAGAGGATCAAGTCTGACCCAATCCTGGCTGGATCTACGGATTCTTGAAGGTCAAGTAGCATTTAGCACAAAGTGACTGCCTGGCTAGTGTGGGTCTGAGCTACTCAGAACAAATGTCAGCAGAGAAAAAACAGTTGATAATGGGAAAGGAATGACACAGATTTCTCAATAATGTCTGAGTTCATTTCTGACTGACAGATTCCAAAATGGTAGCAAACCGTGAGCAGACTAGGTTGGCAAAATCTATGAAATCTAACTTTTAAAAGATAGGTGTGGAAGCACTAGTGGAAAAAGTAGCCTTGTTCTAATTATATTTAGAAATAAGGCCAGTGCTATTTTATGACGTAAATTGAACATTTTTCAGATCCAGAAATTTGTAACCACAGACACAGAAATAGCATGATACTAGGGTGAAAAAAAAAAAAAAAGTTTGTTACACAAACTGGCTCCAAATATTTTTCAAAATTTCAAATGAACCAAAACCAAAACTCAATATATTTCTGATAAGATTTTTCATAATAAGTCAAGTATGTTGAAGGCAATATAATCAGATATGAAGTGGTGCAGTCCCAGTAAACATAGGCCGCCCTTAGGATTGGCAACTGTTGGTTTTCTTTCCCTCTGCTGGTGATAAAATGCATTACAACAATGATGGGAGAGTACACCTACCCAGAGTGAACTCATTAAAAATGGTCAAGTCATGCTGGGCTGGTGAGGTTCAGTGGTTGAGCGTCAACCTATGAACCAGGAGGTCATGGTTCAATTCTCAGTCAGGGCACATGCACGGGTTTCAGGCTTGAACCTCAGTAGGTGGCATGCAGGAGGCAGCTGATCAATGATTCTCTCTCATCCTTGATGTTTCTATACCTCTCTCCCTCTCCCTTCCTCTCTCTGAAATCAATAAAAACATTAAAAGAAAATGGCCAAGTCATGATAGTTAAGTAAAATGTCAACTGAGCTTCAGGAATTAAAGACAGAGGAGACCCCCCCCCCCACAAAAAAAAATTGTAAACTTCTCTATCAACAGTGAGAAAAAGAAAGAACTGGATAGATTTTGACTTTACAATTATGTTAATTTTGCCATTTTGCTTGGCAAAGGCGGGAATATGTGTAGACACACATACACATCTTTACAACAACAATGATGAAAAATACTATTTCATGCCTGTTCACAAAGACTAAAACAATCGGAATTAAAATATTGATGAAATAAGTTGATTCTATATTTTAACTCATAGGTACAGGCATTTTATTTTGTTGTAATAATTTTTTGAACTACTTTCAGACTTTTCACAAAATTATACGTTATTACACAGAATTTTGAAATACTAAAGTTTATTCTAATAAATACTTTTTACTTAAACATTCTTGGTTTTATAGATAAACTGTCACAAAACAATCTGTTATTAAAAAGGCTACAACTACTAAATTAAGAAAATCCATGGGTCTGGGGAGTTGTGATTAGAAAATACAGAGTAATAATTAGTGTAAGCATATTAGTAATAAAAAATATAGTCATGTTTGAATTCAAACTTCCCCATCTCAAGTGTAAATTACCAAAAAGAGGTTTGCAGTGGTTGGAACGTAAGCTTTGGTGTATGATAGATCTGAATAGAAGTCTCAGTAAGCTGTTTTCTCACCTGTAAAACCAGGATCAAAACAGTAATACCCCCAAGAGATGCTTCAAGGACTGATGGTACAGTGCTTAGCACATGCTTGACACACAGAACTTGACACTTACTAGCTACTTACTATTGTTATTTTAAAGGCAGGAGGCTTTATCTTAGATATTAACACTTTCATTTAAAAATTACCTCCATAAAATGCAATAGATTGACGACCAGGAGAAGGGTATAAACAGCACTAGGAGGATGAAACAAAGATATAGTAAACAGTGCTTGATCTGGAAATATACGACTAGTGGAGGAGACAGTGTGTGCAAGAGACCAGAATCGGGGCTGTGGAAAAATCATCCAGTCCTCAGATGTGCCAAACTAAGTGAAGGAACTGACTTTCATCAATGTCTGTTCAAAAGGGAAATTCTCCCTGTCAAAATGTACTTGATAACTCATCATTGATAATTCTGCACACTCTATACTGGTTTTTTATCTTTTGATAAGAAATATATGAGACTGAATGCATCAGCCTTTCTGTAAGGCAAAGCCCAGCAGCAGTACTACAAACAGTGAGGATGACCAATGCACATCTGTGTACATCTCAGTCATCGATAACAAACACGAAACCTGATCAAACAGGCTAGAATAAAAACTCACTTCACCTAGCTCTCTGCAAAAGTGATATTGTAAAACCATTAATAAAGAGGCAATTAAAGGATGGGCTCCAAAAAAAAAAAAAAGAAGAAATAAACATATAGAAATATGTCAGTTACTTAATAAAAATATTACATTTCTTCTGGATTTTGTGATATTAGTGATATTTTGTCAACTTTATCAAATGTGTAATTTTTACGACTTCCCGTGCCAAATAAATATTCTTATTCCTAAATATTATTAATATTCCAAATAAATATTATTATGAATATAATATGTTATTATATTCATAAGGTTAAATTAATGTTTTCTAAAATGTGGTCTACAAAATTATACAAGTTTCTTGTCCCATAAAACTGTTTACCAGCAATGTGCACAGTGAGCTAATTAAATGTCTGCTGTATCTTACAGCCAAAAGAGAAATACATTTTAAGTCATTTCCAAATGGTTTTTAAAAGTACTCAGATCTGCCCTGACTGGTTTGGCTCAGTGGATAGAGCGTCAGCCTGCGGACTGAAGGGTCCTGGGTTCGATTCTGGTCAAGGGCATGTACCTTGGTTGCAGGCACATCCCCAGGGGGAGGTGTGCAGGAGGCAGCTGATCGATGTGTCTCTCTCATCGATGTTTCTAACTCTCTATCCCTCTCTCTTTTTCTCTGTAAAAAAAAAACACAACAATAAAATATAAAAAAAGTACTCAGATCTGCTGAAAAGGCTGTATATTTCACTTACACAACACCCACGCATTCCTACCAGCGTTCGCTTCCTCATGATCCCCACCCTCATCCCCCCACCCGCTGCTAGGCCACATCTGAAGACAACCTGTGAAGAAAATGTGTATTTCTGCACAACAATGGTAGGCTCCTCTTGCATTGTTGGTTCATTATTTATATACTAGAGGCCCTATGCATGAGAATTCGTGCAAGAGTAGGCCTTTCTTCCCCCAACTGCCGGCACCAGCTTCCCTCCGGCACCTGGGACCCGGGCTTTGCTCCAGCCCCAGCTTCGTCCGGAAGGATGTCCAGAGTGATGCCTAGAAGGACGTTCAGTCTAATGGTCTAATTAGCATATTACCCTTTTATTATTATAGATTATTATAGATGTGTCTGTATGTTTGCTTCTTCACTGGTTTTGGTTTTAAACAGAGCACTCCCTGTGTAGGGCTCCACGCCAACACAGGGAGAACTGACAGAACAGTAAAAAGACACGACAAAATCCTTGAGAAACTTACTAAAGACAGCATATCCAAAATGGCATTTGCTGGAAGACCACTGTCTTAAATTTGTAGAAATACTCATGGAAGAAAATTACCCAAAATATAAACAAAAGGGATCTTTGAGTTGTATGGTTGGGAGCACTTTTTCTTCTTCTATGTTTCAAATATTTTTAGTGTGTCTAAATGTTAAATGAAATAAAGATGTGCTACATTTGTAGCAAAACCAAAAATTTATAAACGGAGTGAGCTTTTTCTAGTAACCCGAAATGTCCTACATCAGTGAGTGAACTTTATCAGGCTCTGTTTGCTCATTGTCAAGAAGCATTACTTACAAGAAACTGGCAGAAAGCATAGCAAATAGTAGAGATAAATCATTTACATGTACAGGCTGAAAATTATTAAACACATAAATGACAGTATTAATACCCTACTTCATTTGCAAAATAAGGGAACAAAATAAGTTTGAATAGGTTTGAACATTCAACGATAGCATCTAGTCAGGCAGAAAGAAATGAGTACTGCTCCAAATTCAATTCTATATGCTTCTTGAATTTGTTAATATAGATTTTTGGACGTTTTACTTTAAATAGAAGTGGTTGTTTTACTTTGACTGGAATGCAATAGTTCCTAGATAAGCCATTAAAACTGGGAGACATCAAGTGATATCTCCAAGTCGCCAATAAGCAAACATTCTCTGATGACTGAGAATGCCACCTACAGGTGCACTACTATTCCATTTTATCCTGAGTTCTAAAGAGGACAGAGCTCCCCAGTGGCTGGTCTAAGATAACAGATTCCACAGCCTGGTTGTTAACTACCACACGGTACTGTCTTCTCTTAGAATCATGGAAGACTGATTCAAAGCCAACCTTTTCCCTTAAAACATATCACACACTTGATATACTTGTTTCATACTCTGCATATTCATTCATGAAAAAGGCTCGTTATCTGTTAGACAGTTATAAGAAGGACAGGTGCTGTGACTCATCTTTGGGAGAGAGGATGCAAAGTGAAGAGTGAGGAACGACAGAGGACAGGGAGCTGGCTGCTTCCTTTATCACTTCACTGACAAATGTCCACTGCAGATTGGCAGGAGAGCAGGGCTTTAATCAGGTGAGTCGAGGGCCAGGAACACAGGGAGGTGGATGGAGGTAATGGCCCTCATAGTGATGAAGAGAAAAGAAACTGATAAATTCCCTTTTTTACTGTCAGGAGAGAAGAAGGTGTCCTAGAGCTGTATTTAAGACTATTAAAGTGTAGTTTATATATCACTGAAATAACAGGCTTCAAATATCCAGCTCACTCCAGCCAATCATCCCAGAGACCTAAATTCTCCAAATTATAGTCTCTTTCTCTCTCTCTCCTCCTTCCCTGCCTCCCTCTCCCTCTAAAATAAGGCCACTTATACAACCAGAGACTAACAGATCACAATGTTAATTAAAAACAAACAAAGACCAAATGCCCATGTCCTCCTTGCCTGAAAAACCAAGACAGTATCAGGCCAAAAAAATCTTCAATGTAAGCACAGGAAATTGACAAAAGAATAAGAACAGAAAATGTGGGCCAATAAGTAGCTAAAAGGTCTGGTGTTGAGATGTACATAAGTAGTTAAGTAAATGCAGATGAGGTTTTGAGTATATGCATGTTTTTTAACTTTCTTTGGGTCTAGTTTTCTTCGGGGGTATTTGAATGAATGACTCAATGAATAACTAAATGAATGATGACAAATGATAAAACTCTTAAAAATTGGCCCTATGACTTATTTTTCACACTACTTCAGGCTTTTGTAAGACAACCTAAAGCTGCCTCCATGGTCCCCAGATTAAGAACTTCTAAAGTAAATAATGACCATGATTATAAACAAGGATTTAGCAACTACCTCCAGATATCAGAAAGGGTTTCTTCTGGGAGGTGCCACACCATTTTCAGTTAAGAGTCAGGTTGAAAGTAAGAAGGACCTCGAAAGAACACTTAATCTTCTATTAAAAACTAATGACCACAAACGGTGCAATTTTTTCAAGCTCAGTTTGTTTACTGCCCCAGAGTACATCAATTGCCAAAAACTGGCAGAACATTAAAAATATTAATGAGAGCCCTGACTGGTTTGGCTCAGTGGATAGAGCGTCGGCCTGCAGACTAAAGGGTCCCAGGTTCGATTCTGGTCAAGGGCATGTACCTTGGTTGCGGGCACATCCCCAGGGGGAGGTGTGCAGGAGGCAGCTGATCGGTGTTTCTCTCTCATCGATGTTTCTAACTCTCTATCCCTCTCCCTTCCTCTCTGTGAAAAATCAATAAAATATATTTTTAAAAATATATTAATGAGAAATGCTAAAGAAAAACAATTTTGCATATAAAAAGCCATTTTTACTTTTCAAAGGTGTTTTACATACTATAGACCATTAAATATAAAAACTATTAAATAACAACTGCATGAGAAATGTTCAGGACCAGAATCAATTTTTTTTAATATTTTTTGTTGATTTTTTACAGAGAGGAAGTGAGAGGGATAGAGAGTTAGAAACATCGATGAGAGAGAAACATTGATTCAGCTGCCTCCTGCACACTTCCTACTGGGGATGTGCCCGCAACCAAGGTACATGCCCTTGACCGGAAATGAACCTGGGACCCTTTAGTCCGCAGGCCGACGCTCTATCCACTGAGCCAAACCGGTTAGGGCCAGAATCAATTTTTAATATGTTTTTATTGGTTTTTCGAGAGAGAGGAAGAGAGAGGGACAGAGAGAATCACTGATCAGCTGCCTCATGCATGCCCTCTACTGGGGATTGAGCCAGTAAACTGGGTATGTGCCCTGACCAGGAATCAAACTGGTGACCTCTTGGTTCCTGGGTGTCTCAACTGCTGAGCCATACCGGCTTGGCTGTTGAGAATTTTTTAATTTTAATGTCCTGATGTAAAGAAAATAACTAAATAAATTTGGAATATTCAATTAAAATCAACTAATGAATTGAACATGTCCTATGCACCAGGCACATTGCTAACTAACACCTGAGATCCTTGCTCTCCATACAGTCTCATTTTAACATATCAGTTTGATGAAATATAAAACCATTAGGAAGACTGTAAAAGAAAACAGGTAAATCTTCCTGGTAAACCTTAATATATAAAAATATAAAATATGGCCGAAACCGGTTTGGCTCAGTGGATAGAGCGTCGGCCTGCGGACTCAGGGGTCCCAGGTTCGATTCCGGTCAAGGGCATGTGCCTGGGTTGCCGGCACGTCCCCAGTGGGAGATGTGCAGGAGGCAGTTGATTGATGTTTCTCTCTCATCAATGTTTCTGGCTCTCTGTCTCTCTCCCTTCCTCTCTGTGAAAATTCAATGAAATGTGTTGAAAAAAAAAAAATATATATAAAATATGAATTATACTGATTGGAATCATATAAAAATTGGACACAGAGTAGAATGAAATATAATGAGAAGAATAACTGGTAGTTAATTATAGGGTGTTTATTAACCCTTTATCACTAATCTCAACTTGACAGGCTATTTCTCATGCCATCTGTTATGCATCAAACATCCTCTTTATACATTTATTTTTTAGTGGACAGCAGATACTTTCTTCTGTCAATTCCATCTGTCTATGGCAGCATGTGCTATAGTACCATGATATTAATATGCTCAGAGAATAGATATAAGCAACTAACGAAAATTCTGAAACTGCCAAACCTACTCCTTCTAAAAGAGGTGGGCTAGTAGGAAAGAGAATTTTAAATATACTCTTACAGCTAAGAGTAAAAGTTCCAAATTCATGCTATTTTAAAATTTCTATTAAAACAAATCTAATTTCTCTACTGTACTTTCAGTGCAACCATACAATGAAATGTTTTCACATTCCCTGATTTTTTGCTAACTTGGGCCAAGTAGTACGTTTGCTACATGCAATCCAGTTTTCACTCAAAATTTTATTGAAAGTACTAATAAACATTTCACACGAAGGCCAAGACTGATGGGCTTTCCTGTCCTGGTTTAACTAGCGACATGATGAATGATTATTATCTGGGAAACAATCATTATTTCCTTTCTCTACTTCATCCTTTAGTGTTCATTTCCTTTTCTTACTTATTCAGCTATTCGACACACATTTATCATGCACTTACTCTATATCCTTCATACTCTTCTTAGCACTGAGGGTTGAGTAGTGAATAAGGAAAAAAATCCCTGTCCTCATAGAACTTATACTACAGTTGAGAAGATATGAACATGTGTGTGTATGTGTGTGTGTGTGTATATATATATATATATATATATATATATATATATATATATATAAAATTTCAGATCATGATCACTGCTATGACAAAAACAATGCAGGTGAGTGGTAAAAGACTAGCTGGGACAGGAGTCTGCTGTTTTGACTCTTTGGAGGAGGTGACATCTGAGCAGAAGTCTGAATAAAGAGAAGGAGTGACACCAACATATGGGGACGATCAACACCTGCAATAACTTCAGCCACATTATAAATCCCTCTTGAGACACACAAACCAGAGAGATGATTTATACTTGTTTCCTTTCTGTGCTGTTATTTCTAAAACGTCTAGTCCCAGCCCACGGCTTCTGGAACAATGTACAGTCATGAAGACTGACAGCCTAAGGGTGGCCCCCATCCCAGGCACCCAAACATGAGTACATTTTACACAAGTAGAGTTGGTCTACGCCCAAATTCTCAAAGAGCCAAACCCCTTCATATTTTTGTCACGTTATCTATTCTTGACTATTTATGCCAAATATGTTATAATCACTTGCAGAAAAAAATCCTACCTCAGCCAAAGAAAGAATAAGACAAAAGCCACAGTGAAAAGCAATTATTCTAATAAAATATCTTCTCATAAGTCTCCAAATCCCTAATTATATCACAAGAGTATCCATTCTCCACCCCATCCCCATCCCCTGCCATAGCCCCCAAAATAGTGGTGGGATTCAAGTAGGATTTTTTCTCACTTTCTTTTTCAGTGTTTTTAAACCTATTTGGCTATTAAAACAGGCAAACAACCTAAAAATGTAGTATTTAGTAAGATTTAAAAAAAAATTTCCTCTTCCACATCTCTGCATCTATTTTTTTTTTAAATCTTGGCCACTTACAGGTGACTAGCACCAAAGAGCTCTACCCTGCCATTAACCGAATAGAAGCCTCACTGAAAAGGATCAAGAGCTCTGTGTTTCATCAATTTAACATCCCAGCATTAGCACCGGCCAAGCAGACACAGCCAGGCTGCCAAGACAAACAAATGGGGTTTGGCAGAAGGGGGGGGCAGTTTCTGGAGACAGCCCTCCAGTCTAAACTTCTTAAGGAGTCGGTATAAACGTGCTTTTATTGAAAAGGTGCTGCTCCATCTAAAAAGCACAGATTCAGTTCAAACACAGCCACCTTTCACGGGTGATGTTGGCTTAAGGTGTGTGCAGCTCAGTGACTGCAAAACCTGCGTCACAGCTACCTGCTGCTCCTTTTTTAATCCCCAAACCAAAACTTTTGGAGCCACACTAAACACTGGCTGTTTTATCAAAAAGAAAACAAGAATGAAGGAGGATGCTGGGCCACAGAGCCTTTCCCGGCCTCCACCCAACCTCAGCCACATAGGGAGTTATAGTAAGTGAATCAATGATTATAGGTTCCCCCTGTTCTTCCAGCCTGGTGGACAGGATTTCAATTTAGTAGGGGGTATCACTCCCTCATTCCTATTCTACAGTTTGTCAGTAAATAAACATTTCTTAAAGGTTAAGTTTCTTGGAGATGGTGGGGCAGGGGGGAGGCTCAGTTTTGAAATCTACAAAAACTGGATATATTCATCTCAAATTATAAACTAGGAGTCACAAAACAGTCACAGAGATGTAAAGTGCAGCGTAGGGGATATAGTCAATAATATTTTCATAACTAGGTTATGGTGCCAGATGGATACTTGAACTATTGGGGGAAACACTTTGTAAAGTATGTACAGCCACTATGCTGTACACCTGAAACTAATATAGAATAATATGGGATGGAAATTGTAACTGAAAAATAAAACTTTAAAAAAATGAAAATATTTTAGAGAAAATTCTAAATGTTTAAATGTAAAAAAAATTCTAAACCACCATTCACAAACATTCATTAAACATCTCCTCTGTGCTGAACTCTGGATTAAGTACTAGGTGTAGAAAATATGGCACTCACTATCCTTGAGGAACTAGCAATCTAATTCAGTCAGATAGTTTTGGCAGCAACTAATAATAAAAATTACAACATTCTGAAACTTTGAGTGGTTTGGGTTCTCAAGAATGTGCAAAAAGAATCCCTATAAAGTAATGTACCGGAATTCCATGAGCCAGTTTTAAAAGGGAGTCTCATTACTTAATGTTCAAACTGCATAACTTTTATCCTAGAAGTTTTAGGCATTTATTTAAACTGTGTGTCACTAACAGAGTATTCAAGTATTCACAGTAACAATCAGTCACCCTCAGAAGAGTAGCAAATGTATTTCATTCACCCATCCTCTAAATACTGGCTTCTAAGATGTACCAAGCACTTCCTTCTAGACGCTGGGAATCTGATGGTAAATAAAACAGAAAAAGCCCACTACCTCATAGAGTTTACAACCCAAGTTGGGAAAGAGAATATAAATAAATAAATGAACAATGTTGCTCAGTGACAACTGTGATGATAAATATTAGCCGGAGTCCCAGGAAGATTTGGGGGAACGGGGCAAGTATTGGGAGAACTGTTTTAAGAGAGGGTAGCCTGGGGAGGCTTTTCTGCAGAAGCAATGAGCAAGGATCTGAAGGATCAAGAGAAGCCAAGCAGTAGGAAGAGTAGCTGGCAGAGGAAGAAATAAGCTTAGCAAGTTCCAGGAAGAACTAGAAGGCCAATGTGGTTGGAATGTAGTCAACCAGGGTGGAGTGGCAAGACTAGGGGTCAGTCTCAGCCAAGGCCCAGATCATGGAAGTCCTTGTCAACCATGGAAAGGAGTGTGGATTTAATTTCCACAGCAACAGGAGACTAACTGGGCGGGGAAGGAGGGTTAAACAGGAGATATGATATGATTTACTTATTTTCAAAAGCCAATCTGGCTGCATTTATTCATCCAAATATATGTTGAGCATTTACTATATTTTAGATCCTGGGGCTACAGGAATAAATTTTTTAAAAAAGGCAAAATCTTTACTTCATCAATCTTGGGCATGGGCCAGAAATTTCAGGTGCAATTGACACAAAGCAAAAAAAAACTATCGTAATATGCCAAGTAATGAAAACTTATAAAAAGAGAGTGAAGAGGTAGAATGGTATGATGGAAGGTGCTATTTCAAACAGGTTGGTTAGGGAAAGTCTCTAAACAAGTGACAGACACCTGGGGAGAAATTGTTCCAAGCAGGCAAACAGTCAGTGCAAAGGTCCAGAAAGTCATTGTGCCTGGGCTGTAGCTGGCGATGTGGCCTGGGGGAGGATGACTATGGGAAGGTTAGAATGGTAGCCTGTGGCAGAGTCATAATAGTTTGGATTATCTTAATGACAAGGAAGACCACAGGGTAGCCCAGAGCGAGAAATGACAATCTGATCTACAATATGGAAGAGTTGGTCTGACTGCTGGGTGAGAAAAGATGGTAGGGGAACAGGATAGATGCAGGAAATTCTGTTAGGACACAAGGAGATGTGAATGGCTTATACAAGGAGAAATGGTCACAACTGGAGTATATTCTGAAGACAAAGCCAACAGAATTTTGCTGGTTAACAGAATGTAGGGGTGAGATAGAATGAGAGCCTTGAAGGATGGTTCTAAAGTTTTTATCTTGAATGCAATGTCTTTTCTAGTTAGCATCCTACCTCACTGGTTGCATCTTCTATGCGTTCCATTTAATCTACTGCTATCTGCCCAAGTTCTGTCCTTGGCCATCATATCTTCTCTGTCTATATCAGGGGTCCTCAAACTTTTTAAACAGGGGGCCAGTTCACTGTCCCTCAGACCGTTGGAGGGCCTGACTATAGTTAAAAAAAACAAAAACTATGAACAAATTCCTATGCACACTGCACATATCTTATTTTGAAGTAAAAAAACAAAACGGGAACAAATACAATATTTGTATTTGCATGTGGCCCGCGGGCCGTAGTTTGAGGACCCCTGGTCTATATACTCTTCATGGGCACTTCCATTTACAGCCATCGCTTCAACTATAGCTGTATGCAATGATTCCGAAAGTAATAGAATGGGAAAAGGTTGTACTGTAGGGTCAGAGAGAGCTGGATTCAATGCCAAGTTCCGCCACTGCCAGCTGTGTGATCTTAGGTCAGATGTGTAACCTCTCTGCGCTGCTTCCTCACTTGCTAAAAAAAATGTACCCTATCCCTGGCACATGGAAAAGTACTCAAAAATTGCTTCAAGTTCACATTTTATTCTGTCTTCAGCTCAAAGCCCCCTCAAAAACAACAACAACAACAAATCTTGCTCCTCTCCTCCATTTTCCATATAGTCACCCATACCTTAAAACTAAGAGTCATCCTAGGGTCCATCAGCTGCTTCAAGACCAATGTCTAACTGCCAAATTGGCAGATTCGAACTCCCAAAAACCTCTTGATTTCATTCTCTCCTGTTAACCCTATACTTTAGGGAATCTGCTGATTACCATCTCAAGTGTTAATACTCCAGTCTCATCTCAGGGCTTGCCACTTCTCACTGAATCTATTCCAACACCTTTTGACTTCTCCCTAGTGCTGTTCCCATAAGTCTCCTAAAATGCAAGACCATATCACACGTTATTAAAAAGTTACAAACAGCTTCCTATCGTTTAAATGAGATTTAAACTTGCTAATATGTACTCAAGATACATTATTATCAACCCATTACAGATGTCCACCTTACTCCTCTACGGTAACCCATCTTTACTCTACACTCTTACAACTTCAAAGAGCCGTACTGTCCTATTCCACCATGAATTGCCCCATGTTACTTCTCTGCCTAAAATATGTTCCTTCCTCTCAGCTCCCCAAATTCTAGACCTGCTTCTCCCAAGTCTTGCCTCCTCTGAAGCATCTTCACAGAATGTGCCCCAGGCTAAGTTGGTATCCCTTTGAGGTGATGTCATGCTAACGAATTTGCATCATGTGATCACTACACCTCATTGGGATTGTTTGCTTGCATGTGTAGTGCCCCAGTTAGACTGCTATCCTTGAAGACAGCATAACTTGCAACTCATCTTTATATCCTCAACACCTACCACTTCACAGCAACTCTGCAGTCCAATTACGTAGGAGAGTCAACATCATATGGCCTGTGGTATCAGAGAAATGAATGTTATGAACTCTGGTCCATTTTGTTCCAATGGCCATACCTTTTCAAAATCAGAATCATGTAAAGATATATTATTTAATAATCCTACAAAGATTTTCAGAGTGTGAAATAAGTCTCTTTATGCAGAGCTCAAGCAAAGTCTTCATTATATCTAAAAATAGTGAAATGATAAATTATTTTGCATCTTGCATTTATAAATTCAACAACAAAATTACACAATATACAGAGTAAGAACCTGGTTGGCAAAGTTCCACAATTATCATGGTTATGATGCTGATAGGATTTTTAATTTTTTTCACATCCTAAATTTATACGAACAAGAAATCTTAATGACCATAGAAAAAAATTATTTTCAAATATAAACACATTAGAACCAAATGTTATGCATTATTTTACAGTTTTAGGTTTTTTTAATACTTCATCATTTTACTAGAAATTATCCACATGGCAATTATATAAGAGAGAAATTAGATATTTTAGGGGAATTTCTCCACACCTAGACATATTTAAATGATGGATCTAGAATAAGAAATAATGACTAATAAATGCATTATCCAAATACAAAGAGTTGTGTAATACTTTCCTTTAAGGCTTAAATAATGTCTCAGGAAAATCATATTATTTCTTTCATACACCACTGCATAAAACAGATCATAACAAAATTAAATGAATAATGTTAAAGGACTACATGTATTAAAGCAAACAAATGAAGAAAAAAACTTGAGATGAGAATCTGAATCTGCCTGACTTGGCTCACTGTTTATTTTGTCATTCATATTACATGACCCCGCCCTTCAACTGCCAGTCACACCTTTAATGTTCCTACATAGGGGAGAAAGCAGTCTCCCGGGTTTCAATAAGAAGATAGCCCAGCTTCTTTATTATCAGGAATAATCATTAGATAATTGTTCAGAATTTTCCATATACAATTTCCTACAGTACATACATATAATTATAAATCCAACTCCCAATCTATAATTTAAACCCTGCTCATCAATCATTATCTACTTAATAAATTAGCACTCTTGCCCCCTCTAGTGGAAGAATAAATAAAAAATTGTGTTTGTTTTTCCAGAAAGGTAAAAAGTAAGCCTGAAGCGTGTGCGTGTGTATTTAGAAATATGCTTAGAAGACAGACAACCACTGAACACTGTAGTCCAAGAGGCTCAAGAATACTGATATGAAGCCGCCATATTATAATGAGAAGAGATGGTTGAATTCCAACTCCAACCCATAGCAGTGATTTAATCTCAGGTTAGTTGTTTAACTGAGGGTCCACTTCACATCTCTAAAATGAGGCTGCCACCTACATCTCAGGGGTACAATGAGGATTACCACAACTAATTTTTAGAAATTCCTTTAAATTTCAAAGCCCCCCAAAAAATTACATAGCAGTAAGCATTTTTAAAAACTATATCCATTGTCCTATATATCCATGACTTACATAGAGCAGTGGTTCTCAAAGTTTGGTCCATGAACCTCTGGAAATTCTGAAACCCATTGTCTTAAAGGGATTCTACAAGGTCAAATCTATTCTCATTTTAATATGCAGAGGTTCTTGCCTTTTCCACTGTGTTGATATCTGCACTGATGGTGCAAAAGCAATGGGTGAGTGGAACCTTAGCAGGAATCTAGGCCAGTGGTTCTCAACCTTCTGGCCCTTTAAATACAGTTCCTCATGTTGTGACCCAACCATAAAATTATTTTCATTGCTACTTCATAACTGTAATGTTGCTATTGTTATGAATCATAATGTAAATATCTGATATGCAGGATGGTTTTAGGCGACCCCTGTGAAAAGGTCGTTCGACCCCCAAAGGGGTCGCGACCCACAGGTTGAGAACCGCTGATCTAGGCAGTGGCACCCAACTGTATGAGAAGTCATGATATTCTACACCTCTACATACCTACAGTAATAATAACTTTTAAAAGCTAGTTGAACTTAATGTGCTGATAAAACAGTAACAATTTTATTGTATCTTTAAAGTACAACTTTTTATAATAAATGCTAGATATTTTTTTAAATATATTTTTATTGATTTCAGAGAGAAAGGGAGAGGGAGAGAGAGACAGAAACATCAATGATCAGAGGAAACCACTGATCAGCTGCCTCCTGCACAACCCCTACTGGGGATCGAGCCAGACCAGAATCAAACCTGAGACCCTTCAGTTCACAGGCCGATGCTCTATTCACTGAGCAAAACCAGCCAGGGCTGAAGTCCAACATTTTTAATAGTCTGACAGAAATGGGAAGTGCACAAGCATATCACACTTCTACTACATACCAAATTATAAGGGATATTTCAAGGAAGATCACTAGTGCAATTTTTTTCAGGGAACACCATTTTATTTGAAATAACAGCTAACATAAATTATGGTTATTCAAACTTGAGTATTTGGCAAACATCCTGAAAATGAATAAAGTGAGCCTGCCTCTTCAAGGAAAACAAGTGACAGGATTTGCTGCCAATGATAAAATTCAAGCTTACAGGCAAAAATTAGAATTTTGGAGTATTTGTATCTTCCACTGTGAGCTTATCAGCCTGCCATGAAAACACTTTCTAATACCATATATGAATATATTAACAAATGTTTCATTGTAATATCTCATAATTCAGTGAACCAATATTTTCCAAGTGACCAATGCATGAAATTACAAAATCATACTTGGCTAAATGAGCCCCTGAAAGTGCAACATAGATTTTAATGTAACAGAGTACAAAAATATTTGATATGGTTTCAGATTCCACATTGCAACTAACCTTCAAGATGCTGCCATTTATTGAGTTTTAGTATAGGAAAAAAGAATACCCTCAATTAGCTGAAAAGGCTATTAAAATACTCCTTTCTTTTCCAACTGCGTATGTTTATTAAAACCAAATTTTATTCATAGACTTCAGTCAAAATAACATATTAAAATGAAAATGCAGATATGAAAACCTCGCAGTCTTCTATTCAGCCAGATATTTAAAAGGTTGGCAAAATGAAAACCAATGCCATCCTTACAAAATTTAACTTTTGAAAACACACCGCTATTTTTATGTTATTTATGTCAACATAGAATGGGTATATTATTATTTTAAATAAATCAATTTTTAACATTTTCTCGGCTTTAATTTCTAGTATGGAAAATGTAGACTGACTTAACTTATATAAACAAAATCTCTTTTGAGGTCTTCAATAACTTTCCATATATGAGGAAGGTCCAAGATCAAAAAGTGTGAGAATCACTGCCTTAGAGAAAACAAGATCCACCCACTGGAAAAGGTTATCAGTAGAGAGCACTTCTCCCTCAGTTTGAAGAAGGAATGTCAAAAACTAAGCAACAATAAACAGATACTCAAAATTCCTAAGATAAATACAAGGAATACCTAGAAATGAGAACTGAGTTCCTGAAAGTGATATTAATTCACATCTGGAAATCCTGTTACAGGAAAAAAAGAAATGGGGCTTGACAATGTAAATGACAAATAGAAGGAATAATAATGTTTTTGTAAATAATCTGACATTTACATTCTCAGTTCCACTGCTTCTCTTATTTTTCAAGGCCAAGGTTTCATGCCCTATAGGAGAAATGAAGCCTATAAAAAAACAAACTACATACTGATCATATTTCTTCTGAAAATAAAATGTTATCCTCTGCTACTGCAGAATATATGCCAAATACAGAAAGATCCCTGGTGAAATATCTTTTAACAACATGCAAAGCAAATCAATGTAGATTTATGCCGTATATTAAGGACACATAAACAGTACTTTTGAACATAAAAGTTACTCATAAGTTTTTGCATCCATGTCAAGCAGTTTGTTTTCTTACTGTTTTCACTGAGATAGGCTAATTAACCTACCAGTTCATGTTATAAATTGCTTTAAAGGTAAGAATCTAACAATGTCATCTTGTTTTTTTTTTCCCAATATGCATCTGAAAACAAGGTATTAAAATTTGATAATATTCAAATTAAGTGTTGCTTCTTTTATTTTGCAGTGAGTCCCAGATGTAAAACAGGAAAAAAAGATCAGATCTGTGATAGCACAGGAGAATAATTACTGGAGATTCCATACAGAAGACGGGCAAGATGAAGAGTTAAAGTAATTCTTCATAAATAACTCAAGTTGACAGCTATGGAATGATTTAAGTGCCTGGGAAAACCTTTGCTAATGATTTGTTTTGTGTTAAGATATTGAACAAAGGTGTCTCAAACTTAATTGTAATATGTGATGATCATGAATATGAGTAAGGGAGAAATTCATCTAAAAATTGGCATAAGGTACAGCAAAGCAAAACCTGTAATCTGCAACAAAGGTAACTTGATAGTCCATTTCTGAACTTCTAGTAAGAATGAAATGTCAGTATTAACAAGAATAGTACCTAACTACATAGAGCCTCACTATTCAACATGTGAATCTGTAGCAATAGATCCCAGAGATGTTAAAATGCAGACTATGGGCTCCATCTCCAGGAATATAGGGGAAACGTACTTCTACTCCATCTAGGGATTCTTTCCACTAAGTACAACTGAATACCCTAGACATTACATACACAAGAAACAAAATTCTAATGATGGGGAGAAGAGAGACTGACTAGAGACCTCAGAATCCATGATGACATGCTGGGTTTTCTTTTTGCCTCATATATTCCAGACTTGAAGTGGAAAAAGTGGGCAAAGTCCGAAATAACAGGCACAAACAAAAAACAAAAGCCCCAACAAAAGACTGTTCTCTTCAGCCAAAGGACCAGGAGAGGGCCAGCCTCAAAAGATAGAAAACCGTAGGCAATAACAGCCCTACTCCAGCCAAACACCAGAGGGGGAAGAGCTGTGGTCCCACCATCACCCACACCAGCACAAGCCAACTAAGGATCCTAGACTTCCATTCTCTTAACACTATGAGTCACCCCAACATTCCAACTGATATGTGAGAGAAAGCCATGTGGGAGGCTGGAACCTTCATCCCAGAAGTTAGTAACCAGTCCCCAGAGTCATCAATGGACACTGCAGGGGAAGCCAAACTCCCACCCCACCGCCCAGAGTAATGAAGCATCCTTCCCTCTTCCCACATGACCAAACTATACCCTGACTGCAAGCTGCTGAAAAGTCACTTCAAATATGAGCAAATTGAAAGTAAAATGGTGGAGAAAGATATATCACATAAACATCACTCAACGGAAATCAGGAGTAGTTATATTAAAATCAGAAAAAAGTAGAACTCAGAGCAAAGAAAATTACCAGAGACAGAAAAAGGTATTATATAATAATAAAGTCATCAATCCACCAAGAAGAGATAGCGATCTTATGGATATGTATCAAATAACAGAGCTGCATAATAAGTTACACAAAAACTGATAGAATTAAAAGAAGAAATAGACAAATTCACAATTATAGTTGGTGCCTTCAATATGCTTCTTGCAAGAACTGATAGAATAAATAGAAAATCATCAGGATCTATAAGAACTTAACACCATCAACCAGCAGGATCCAATCAATATACAACATTCCGCCCAAGAACACCAAAATACACACACTTTCAGAGCCCACGGAAAATATACCAAGATAGAAATATCCTGGTCCATTAAAAACAACTCAACAAATTTAAAATAAATAAAATCACACTGAGTTCACTGATTAGAATGGGATCAAACTAAAAATAATAGAAATATCCCCCAAACACTTAGAAACTAAACAACTACTTTTAATAATCCATAAATCAAAGACAAAAATCTCAAGATACTCATGTAGAGTTTTTAAGAAGCTAATATTACCATGATACAAAAACCAGACAAAGACAGGAAAAGGAAAATTAAAACCTCTACATCAATATTCATTATGGAATATTAATGCAAAAATCCTTAACATTAGCAAACAGAATCCAACAATATAACAATATAAAGAATTATACAGCGCCGAAACCGGTTTGGCTCAGTGGATAGAGCGTCGGCCTGCGGACTGAAAGGTCCCAGGTTCGATTCCGGTCAGGGGCATGTACCTGGGTTGCGGGCACATCCCCAGTGGGAGATGTGCAGGAGGCAGCTGGTCGATGTTTCTCTCTCATCGATGTTTCTAACTCTCTATCTCTCTCTCCCTTCCTCTCTGTAAAAAATCAATAAAATATATATATATAAAAAAAGAATTATACAGCATGACCTACTGAAGTATACTGAAGGGGTGGAAAGCTGGTTCTTATATGAAAATCAATCAAGCAACTTAATCTGCCACATAAACAGGGTAAAATATAAAAATCACACGAGAATACTTGGACAAAATTTAACACCCATTTATGAGAAAAAATGTTCAGAAAAATAGAAATAGGGGGGAACTTCCTCAACTTGATAAAAAGCATCTTCAAAAAACCTATAGGTGACATTATACTTAATGGTAAAAGACTGAAAGCTTTCCTCCTAAAAGTAGGGAACAAGGCAAAGATGCCTGTTCTCACAACTCCTTATTTAATGCAGTACAAAGAGAGGACACAAAAGACATGCCGATTGGAAAGAAAGAAAACTCTAATTCCAAATGATATGGTTTTCTATGTAGAAAATTCCAAGGAATCTATCCCCCCAAAAAACAAACAAACAAATAAAAAATCCCACTACCACCACCAACAAAAAATAACTTTCATAGATTAAGTCTAGCAAGGTAGCATTATATGAGATAAGCATGCAATAAATCAATTATATTTTCATATAAGGAATGAACATGTCAACACTAAAATTATAAAGCACAATACTCTTATAACCACTCAGAGGGGAAAATGAAATAAGCAATCTAAATCTAAAAACACATGTACAGGACTTACATGCTGAAAACTACACAACACTAATGACAGAAATCAAAGAAGAAGTAAATAAATGGAAAGATATACTGTGAACATGGATTGACAGTTTAACATAATAAAAATGTCAATTCTCCCCAAATTTTTAGACGAGTTTAAAACAAGTTCTATGAAAATCCAAGAAAGATTTTTCATAGATAGATAAGATTATGCTAACATTTATACAGAAAGGCAAAACACTAAGATAGCAAAGACAATTTTGTAAAAGAATAAAGTGGAAATAATCTGCCCAAGTAGATTAGACTAAATATCAACATTGAAACTACATAATGTCTAGGAAACAAAGCATTTTGAGTTTGTCAAGAATTTTTTAAATGACACAAAGAACATGAATATAAAAGAAAATATCAATAAATGAGACTACAATATGAAAAACATTTCCTCTTAAGAAAACTAAGAAAATGAAAATAGCCATAGATGGAAGAAAACACAATGCTTATATCCAAAAATATAAAGAATTCTTAAACTCAGGAAGACAACCTGTCTTTTAAAGTCAGCAAAATATTTGCACAGTCATATCACAAAAGAAAGATATATGAATTACATAAACACACATAAAAAAATCCTCAACAGCACCAGTCATTATAACAATGATAATAAATAAGTGAGATATGCTTACAGACTCATATCAATAGTTAAAATTCAGAAAATTGACATTAGCTCATATAGGCAAGGATATAGAGGAACTAGAACTCTCTCACCTTGCTATGAGCAATGAAAAATGAAGTCAGTTCATAAAGTAGTCTGGCAGTTTATTGTAAAGTTTAAACATATACTTATTACATAATCGGGCAATTCTACTCCTAAATATTTACGTAAATGAAACGAAAGCCTGTCCACACAAAGACTTTGACCTTAATATTCATAGCAGCTTTATATGTATTAGCCAATAAATTAAAAAGAATCCAAATGTCTTTTAAGTGGTGAACGGCTAAACAAATTAAGGTATATCCATATAGTGGAATAGTATTACACAATAAACAAACAATTATGGATTCAGCATTGATAACATGGCTGAATCTTAAAAGCACTATGGTAGCTGAAGGTAGCCACATAAACATACATACTATGTGAAAATAGAAAATATCTATTATGTGACTTCATTTGTATAAAATCCTAGAAGAAACAAAATCCCAATTAAAGAGAGCTGATCAGCGGTTTTAGAAGGTCATGGAGGAAGAGGACCAACTACAAAGACCCAGGAGGGAACTTTTCTAGATCATGATTGTGGTGATGGCTACAGAACCACACATTTGTCAGAACTGACCAAATAGGTCACCTAAAATTGGTCAATTTCAATGTATCTGAGTTATACCTTGATGACTATCATTAAAAGTTCTATAGCTAAACTAAATGTTCTGGTCTTGGTTAGAGCAGTATCAGGGATTAATCTTAAAATACATGTTTTAGCTTCATTTCTGTTTATGGCAAGCCCCTCCCTCTCTTATTTCTCCTCTTCCCAGAAGAATAACAGTTCCTTAACAATGGATCCAGGAAGCAAAGACTTTATTTGTCTCCAAGGTAGACATGTAACACACTTTATCTACCCTGGCGTCAAGTGGAGAACAAATCTGTTGCTAACAGTGGTTCTCAGAGAGGTTTACGTGGCCCCTCGTACACATCCTCACTACAAGGGGATAGAACGATGTGAATAAGTTTTTGGTACTCCCAAAAACAAGGAGTACCCAAATCTCAAGATAGCATTTATGTGCCACATGCCTATTACAAAATAACCTTGGCTCTTTCTCCTCTTCCTCATTCAATCTACCCCAACCCAAGGGTCCTCCCTTAAACACATTAGAATTACTGAAATGTGTGGAAAAGCAAAGAAATGATGAACCTTTAAAAACCTAACACTAAAGTATTGTGCATGTTACATATAAGGTTACTATCCTAGTTTCTCTCTGAAATTCTTTGAGTGATGTCCTGGAAGCTATTGGCCTCCTATTTAAAAAAAAAAAAAAAAAAAAAAAAAAAAAAAAAATATATATATATATATATATATATATATATATGTATATATAATTTTTCAATAGCATTCATTAAACAAACAACTACCATTATCTTTTCAAAACTCAGGACCATCTATGTCATACCAGAATACACCCTGAGTAACCCAGGCAGTGTGGCTCAGTGGTTGAGAGTCTAGCTATGAACCAGGAGGTCATGGTTCAATTCCTAGTAAGGGCACATATCCGGGGTGTGGGCTTGATCCCCAGCAGGGGGCGTGTGGGAGGTAGCTGATCAATTATTCTCTCTCATCATTGATGTTTCTCTCCCTCTCCCTTCCTCTCTGAAATCAATTAAAAAAATATTTTTTTTTAAAAAAATACCCTGAATAGAGCAGGCTTAAAGGAGAACAACAACAAAAAAATGACAAAAGAAGGATGAGTGGGTCTGAATCTCATTAAGGCACATATGGAGTTACATTTGAGTCATTGTGTCTGCTCTACATTCCTACAGCAAACAAGAGATGAAGCTTGGAAAATTCCATTCCCTTGAATTTCTATGCTCACCTCAGCAGAAATGGAATGGACCCCCCCCCCCCCCCAACTCCCAGCTACTCACAGCAAACCCACACTGGGAAAACTAGGAAGCACCCCCATAATGAAGATAGACAGCCTGGCAGAGAGTGTGCAAAGAGTGGTGGTGAGGGTTGTTGCTATTTTCTATCACTATAGCCTAGATTGAAGGTGGGCACCTAAAAGATACCAAGTAACAAGGCAGTATAGACCAATCTTGGAAATAGATTTCTAAAAGTATAAGGCCCTAAATTTTCTCTTTAGCTTGAAAAATGTTAGATTACAAATGCCAGTCCCTTTCAATTAATTCTTCTTTTGTTTGCCACATGACAAAAAAATTTAAAAGCTGAGCATCTGCATGAGTTTGGTATACTCAAAGTTTTTTTAGAAACACTGTTGAAATGTTAAGTTAGATGAAATGGGTTAGAAAGAGAATGTAGCATGTTATACTTCCGATGATTTCTGCAGCCACCAGGTTTTCATTAGGCCTCAGGCATGTGGGCTTGTAATTATTTTCATGACAACAAGCACTAAAACTGGGGAACAAGATCTGTAGTTTGAAGAAATTCAATCTTCACATTTTCCCCACATAGTCCAACCTACTGCTCTTGCACATTCTTATTCCAGCCCTGTTACTTCATTTCTACAACCACTACAGATGTGTTAGCCATACTGATTCATTCACAATCAGCTTAAGCTAAAACATTTTATAAGTTCAGACTAGAGTTTAATTATCAAGTAGGAATTTTAGGTTTGATCTTCTTTTTTAGAAGTTGAGATATCATTAAAAATAGATAATAAATCAAACATATATATTCTAATACAAAAGTTCCCAAGTTTTATAGTTTGTGTTCTAATAAAATCATTCAAGAAACATCTTTCTACCAGTTTTCTTCCCAATGTTCCATTCCTAAGTTACTTTAATTCCCTACCTATGATTTACTTTCTTCTCTCCTGAGATATGTTTGCTGATCCTAACCATATTTATACTCTTTAATGTCTTCTAAACTTCTAACAGAAATAACAACTACGCATCTACCTTCATGAAAACACTGTGTGAAGTAAGATTTACATGTTATCTTAGTTTAAGCCTGACTAAAAAACCTCTATAGTATATATTATTCCTACTTTATAAATAAGAAATGAGATAAGAAAATTATTTCATCATTATGGTAATTTTGATATTCATACAATTTACTTATATCTCTGCTTAGTCCAGTATAGAGAGGCCTTTCTGGTTCCCACTTGGAAATAAAAGGTTTTGAACCACAGGTTCTATGTCTATTTGACAAAGACAACTGACAATCTAATATCCATCAAGTTTGAGTCAAGAGCCCTCCAACATTAATAAATTCAGGGCTTGGAACGTGTACTTTTTTAATATATATGTTTTATTGATTTCAGAGAGGAAGGGAGAGGGAAAGAGATAGAAACATCAATGATGAGAGAGAATCACTGATCATCTGCCTCCTGCATGCCCCCCGCTGGGGATCAAGCCCATAACCTGGGCATGTGCCCTAACTGGGAATCGAACTGTGACCTCCTGGTTCATAGATGAATACTCAACCACTGAGCTATACCAGCTTAGCAGGACATGTATTTTTTAGAGTGTATCAAGAGTACCAAAAGCTAGTAAAATCAAATTTTCAAATAGATGGATTTCTGATACCAAAAAGTTGAACCAAAAGTAGGAGAAAAATATTTATTCTCCAAAACAGACTGAATTACCAGATGGAAGAAATAGTTTAAGAACCAAGAGTGTCCTGTTCATAATCTAAGGGAAGAATCTAGGCATTCTATGATCCACGTACTACTGAGAACAGCTGGTGTGCCAGCTTGGATGGAAGACTTCCATCCCCACTCTCTGATGTTCTTCATGTCTCATTTGCTCTATCACTTTCTTATTCCTCCTCTAGTGTCCTAAGTTTTAAAAGGTGGGATTGAGGGAAAAGAAAGAGAAAGAAAGGGAAGGGAAGGGGAAGGGGAAGGGGAAGGGGAAGGGGAAGGGGAAGGGGAAGGGAAGGAGATAGACTTATGGAAACAGACAATAGTGTGACTGATTGCCAAGGTGATAAATGGTGATTGGACAGAGGCTTGACTTGGGGTGGTGATCACACAATGAAGTGTACAGATGATGTGTTGTAGAATTGTGCACCTGAAACCTGTATAATTTTGTTAACCAGTGTCACCCCAATAAATTCAATAAAAATGAAAAAATAAATAAATGAATAAATAAAAGGTAGGACAAAACAGAGCCTTATAAGTAATAAATGCTCAATAAGCTATCAATTTCTGTTGATTGGATTTAATTAAAACTGCGCTCATCCTTACCAGAATGTAAGAATTTATTTTAGAGAAGATCACATCTATACTCACCACTTTTATTTTAAAATGAAAAAAATTTTTTGAAAGATATTGAAAGTTTGTCCTGGTCAGCATGGCTCAGTGGTTGAGCAGCAACAGTTCGATTCCCAGTCAGGGCATGTGCCCTGGCTGTGGGCTTGATCCCCAGTCGGGGGGCATGCAGGAGGCAGCCGATCAATTATTCTTTCTCATCATTGATGTTTCTCTCTCTCTCTCTCTCTCTCTCTCTCTCTCTCTCTCTCTCTCTCCCTCCCTCCCTCCCTCCCTCCCTTCCTCTCTGAAAAGGCTTTGTTCGCATTATTAATAAGCTTACACTTTACACATTACTATCTGCATGTCTAGAAAGAATGCAGGTGACATTCACTACCTTTTGTTATAAAAGGGAAAAGAGAAGGGAAATTATTGGTCAAACTGCTTTAAAATCTTTTGTAGAAATACAGTCAAGATTAAACACATGATTCAACAGTAACAATTCCAAAAAAGTAACTAAAAAAGCATCCAATCTCATCTACTCATTTCAGTTCAATTATTTCTTAAATGCCTAGAGCAAAAATAAATAAATAATCCCACAATAACCTATATAACTATTATATGCACCATCAATCAAGATATTAAGAACTCTATAATTTGAGGAAAGGACTATTTCTTGGAACATATATTTCAACATGGTAAAAAGAAAAAAGATGGAAGTACAAAACAGACCTATTAAACAGCAAATATTTTGCATGGAGACAAATTAGCACATTATTTCAATATAGCACAATTTCTGTTTTACTTTTCTTGTGTAACCAATCTTGTTCACCAACAAACATACTATGCACCTACTATGTGCCACTTGTTATGCTGTGACACTTTTTTTTCATTTCTATCATTTAATATTTTGAAATGAGTTATAATTTTGTAAACAAAAATTCATTAGATTTTCCAAAGATCCAGTTGTATCTCCTGAAAACATGGCGTAAGGAAAAAAGAGGCATATTTCATCTTACAGAGAAAATTTTCAACCTATAGTCTTGGCAAAATGAGCTAATAAAATCCGGAATGACAAAGTGATCTGCAGTAGCTTTTGTGTGGTTTTCTAGCCATATTTTTTCAATGTAATAAACCAAATGTTCTTACTTTGGGCTTTATCTTGCTGAAAGCAGCATTGTTCACCCATGTGTTCATTTGGGAAATGTTTTATCAGTGTAAAATGACTCCATCTTGTGGATTATCATGACCATGGCATTCAAATCTCACCTTTCTTCAAGCTCATCAAGGCAGTTAGCATCAGCCTGGTCCCTCCCAACCTTCAGTCTGTAGAATGCTTATTTCCTATTGGATGATAATCCTCATAAGCAACCCTGCCACACAATGTACATATAGAAAGTGTCTGCCATTCCCAGGGTCACCACTGCTACAACCCTGATGGAGCTCAGCTGGTCCAGCCCACCAAGACCAACACTGCTTAGTGGCAGAGGTAGCTGGTTTATGTGATCCACGATGCCTTTGACAATTAAAATCTTTCCCATATTATCACTGACAGTGTTAGCACCACTCATGGTTAATTTTTTTTAAATGACATCACAAATCAAACCATCTTATTTTGAGAAAAATAGATGTAATAAAAGGGTGTTTACTAGAAAAGCTAAAAACAAAAAACAAAAAAAAAAACTTTGTTTTCAGGGGGGAAAAAGTACATGCAAGCTCTGGATTTCTGTTGACAGCACTGGACATGTTTTTAATGTAGTAAATGAGGTTCTGAACCAGAAGCCAAACAGCACATCAGAAGGAAAAGCTTATTTCAGCAGGAGAACCTCCTCCTACCAGCAGATAAGAATATTCATGAGAGAAACTAAGATGGCAGCATAGGTAAACACCGGAAATTGCTGCCTCGCACAACCACTTCAAAAATACAACTAAAAGACAAAACGGACATCATCCAGAACCACAGGAAGTCTGGCTGAGTGGAAATTCTACAACTAGAAGGAAAGAAAAAAGCACACTGAGACTCAGAGGAGGTGCGGAAGTAAAGTGCAGAGGTACAGAGGTGCACTTGGAAAGGGCTGGCTACTGAGGGCGCGGTTGTCTTTTTCAATCGGGAGGGAGACACAAGCTCCTGACGGCCCTGAACTCCAGTTCTGGGCGAGTTTCTGGGGACCCAGACTCATACGGGGAAAAACTGGACTGTCTGGCAGCGGGCGGAACTCAAGGGCGGCTTTCTCTCAGAGATGCTTGCAGTAATTACCGTGGGACACTGAGACTCTGGGCCTCTTAGGGCAGGGCTGAGGATCAGCCATAGCTGTTTGCTCCGCCCTGTTGATCCCCTGAGACCCTGCCCCACCCAAGCTGTAGGTAGAGGCTTTTGCATATGAAAGGCCTGGCCCTTTTCAATATGAAAATTACCTAACAATCTGCAGCTGGGCCAGAGAGACCCAGAACATCCAAAAGAAGGCCCAAGGCCTCACAGCAGCTTGCATTGCTTCACAGCTGGGCCTCATCTGGGCACCTCCAAACCCCAAAACAAAGAAGAGGAATCTGCAGATCTCTCCATAGCTCCTGCTGGGTAGCCTCAGGCAGAAGCTAAATTAGCACCTCCTTAGAGATCCAAGAGCCAGTGTACCCAGTGGTCAGAGTGGGACCATCCAGATTACAACTCCTCAGATCCATAAGGGATACACTCAGGGGGCAGACTCAGTGAGCACTAAAGCTCTACTGAAGCAAGTCTTGCCCCAGAAGGGTGTCTCCAGCACAGAAGTTCTCCCACTGTAGACACAGCTGATTCTCACAGCCAATTGGCCTGGAGGTCAATTCCTCCCAGTGATACCTAACAATCAAGGCTTAACTACAACAAGACTGTGCAAAAAGCCCACAAAGGAGTGCACCAAGAGTGTCCACCTCAGGTAATTGGGGAGGCTGAGCCACTGGGCCTATAGGACACCTAGCACACAAAGCCACTCTATCAACAGAGGGAAGCATAAAAAATGCGGAGACAAAGAAACAGGTCACAAATGACAGAAATGGAGGAAAGCAAACTACTGGATATAGAGTTCAAAACCACACTTCTAAGGTTTTTCAAGAATTTTCTAGAAACCGCCGATAAATTTAGTGAGACCCTCAAGAAATCTAGTGAGACCCTCAAGGTTATGAAAAAGGACCAATGAGAAATTAAGCATACATTGACTGAAATAAAGAATATTATACAGAGTTCCAACAGCAGACTAGAGGATCACAAGAATCAAGTCAAAGATTTGAAATATGAAGAAGCAAAAAACACCCAACTGGAAAAGCAAAAAGCAAAAAGAATCCAAAAATATGAAGATAGTGTAAGGAGCCTCTGGGACAACTTCAAGCATATCAACATCCAAATTATGGGGGTGCCAGAAGAAGAGAGAAAGCAAGATATTGAAAACCTATTTGAAGAAATAATGACAGAGAACTTCCCCTACTTAGTGAAAGAAATAGACTTACAAGTCCAGGAAGCACAGAGAACCCCAAACAAAAGGAATCCAAAGAGGACCACACCAAGACACATCATAATTAAAATGCCAAGAGCAAAAGACAAAGAGAGAATCTTAAAAGCCGCAAGAGAAAAACAGTCAGTTACCTACAAGGGCATACCCATACGACTGTCAGCTGATTTCTCAACAGAAACTATGCAGGCCAGAAGGGAGTGGCAAGAAATATTCAAAGTGGTGAATAGCAAGAACCTACCACCGAGATTACTTTACCCAGCAAAGCTATCATTCAGAATTGAAGGTCAGATAAAGAGCTTCACTGATAAGAAAAAGCTAAAGGAGTTCATCACCACCAAACCAGTATTATATGAAATGCTGAAAGTTATCCTTTAAGAAGAGGAAGAAGAAGAAAAAGGTAAAGATACAAATTATGAACAACAAATACACATCTATCAATAAGTGAATCTAAAAATTAAGTGAATAAATAATCTGATGAACAGAATAAACTGGTGAATATAATAGAATCAGGGGCATAGAAAGGGAGTGGACTGACTATTCTCGGGGGGGGGGGGGGAGAAGGGTGTGGGGGGTGAAGGAAGAAACTGGACAAAAATCGTACACCTATGGATGAGTACAGTGGCGGGGGGTAAGGGCAGAGGGTGGGGTGGGAACCGGGTGGAGGGGAGCTATGGGAGGAAAAAAGAGGAACAATTGTAATAATCTGAACAATAAAGATTTATTTTTTAAAAAATAAAAAAAATAAAAAGGTTCCGTCATTTTGACGTATGAAAAAAAAAAGAATATTCACGAAAGTCGATGTAAATTCCACTCTAGCCAAATGATATGGTAACACAGTTCTTTGCCTAAAAAAATAAACCACCTTCATTATCAATCCAAAAATGACTTTCCATATTAAGTTGACCTCAGTACTTGTCATATATTACCCTCTATAATAATGTGTCCTGGGGGCCTTTTTGGACTTCTTTAAGTTTTCTCTTTGAGGGGGAAAAAGGCAGCTTGTAATGTGTCACTCGGTAAGTCAACCACAAGAGTAGTGAGTAAAGGGAAAAAGTGGAGAGATCATCCCAAAGCAGTGTATAAAAAATGTATGAGTGGGTGTCTATCTGCACATGTAAGTGTATACAAATCTAGATTTAGTTTCAGAGACCACTCAAGCCCATTCTTTATAACTTTTTTAAAAAATTAGTATGAAGCACCATAAGTGTCTATGGCAGGTCTCTGGTGTTCAGCACCTCTTTTCTCTTCTTGTATTAATTGCACCTCACTCTTCTTTAGGACAGCAACCCTTCGCATGCCATCTTTTGAAGAGTGACCCGATCCAAGATGACCTAATTGGAATCTCATTCCTGGGGATTTGAATCTTCAGGATGTGATGGTTGGAACCTAGCCATTCCAATCTCCCAGAAAATGGATTTTTTAAAAATATATTTTACTGATTTTTTACAGAGAGGAAGGAAGAAGAATAGAGAGTTAGAAACATTGATGAAAGAGAAACATCGATCAGCTGCCTCCTGTACACCCCCTATTGGAGATGTGCCTGCAACCAAGGTACATGCCCTTGACTGGAATCGAACCTGGGACCCTTCAGTCCACAGGCCAATGCTCTATCCACTGAGCCAAACCTGTTAGGGCCAGAAAATGGATTTTGACAGAGTGCTTGCTGTCTTGGTTCCTGTTGTCTTAAAGCTTGGCTGTTTAGCTTTTCCCTCAATTTCTGTGAGTCACCCAAAACACGTCAAGCATATTCCATTTCTCCTCATGTTAGCCAATACTACTTCTCTTGACAACTAAAACCCCCAACTGGTGAGGTTGGGATATTTTGAGAACAAACCACATTTTCGTCCACTATTTATAGGGCACTTTTCTCAATGAGCATCTAAACCACTACAAAAATCCCACCACTTCATCCATGATATCCTTTCAGATTGATGGTAAGTCAATAGCCACTTTTTACATTCATCCTTCTATCCTAACATGAAATTCTCCATAGGCACTTAGCTGGTTCCCTACCTAAGGGCTTGATGTCTCTTGTTGTTGCTGTCCAATACAGAGATAAATGTGCCCATCTCTTTTGACTTGCTTATTAAAAACTTTACTGCCGATCTACATGGGTGATAAATAAATGCCCCTGCATTTATGCTGAATTTTTAAAATCATATATGCCCCTATTCACATTAAGCATACAATATTTACCTTTGAGTGTATGCAAATAACAAACACAATATCATGGAAATGCACAATATCACTCACCATGCATAATAATAATACCAATTCAAAAAGCACATCTACGAACTGCAATAAATAAGCACATGCACATTATAAAATATGCATCTGTATATATAAAAGGCTAATATGCAAAATGTCCTCTTGGGAGTTTGACCAGGAGACCAGGAGTTCGATGGCTCGCTATGACATGTGCTGACCACCGGGGGCGGCACGGAACATGGCGTGTGACCAGTGGTGGCGACGGGGTGCCGATGGAGCGAGGGGGAAAAGGGGTGGGGTGTGGGGGGGGGGAGGGGAGGGAACTGCACGGTGGCAGTGCACAGGTGGGCGGCAAGGGAAGGAGGAGGCGGGGAGGTGGGGAGGCAGGGAATCTGATCGGCCCTGATCACTGGCCAGGCCTAGGTAACCTACCTGTGCACGAATTTCGTGCACTGGGCCTCTAGTAACTCTATAAAGAGAAATATGGAAGTCTACCTATATAGGCACACTACAACCAAATGTCCTCTCTACTACTCCTACTATGAATTTGGGATGTTAGCTTTTAATCTGTACCTCAGCAATGACTCATTAATAGTCATGGTTCTGAAGCAGCTTATAAACAGACTAAAGGGGGAGGGCAGGCAGTTAAAACAAATTAGTAGTTAAAATCGCCCATAAATAACTCTTGGACAGAAAAACTAAGTCATTTTTATTTTACTTTCCTAAGATATATTTCAAGGCAACTATAGAAAACAAAAGTATGGTCATATTTAACATGGGGAAGATGAGTCAAATAGTATTGATGTGATTTTCTGAACTGAGAAACAGAAGAATTAGGAGGAATATTTTTTATTTTAAGAAATAAACTTTGAAATGTCATCTATATGATTCAACCATGAACAAATATAATTTCAAGATACGAATACTGAATAGATTCTATAATAAGTAGATTCTATAGGAATTTCTTCTTAGGAATACTATTTTGGCATACATTTAAATTTTACTTATTGATTTTTTTGAGAGAGAGAGAGAGATCAATTGTTGTTATACTTATTTATGCTTTGGTTGATTCATGTATGTGCCCTGATGAGGGATCGAGCCACCAACCTTGGTGTATGAGAACAATGCTCTAACCAGCTAGTTACCTGGCTAGGGCTACTTTGGCATAATTTTAGTTAACAAGACCACTTCAAACAAAAAGTATTGTGTAATTTAATTATTTTACCAATTTAAACTTGAACCTAAACTTTAAATCCTTTGCTCTCTATAAACTCTTGTGTTTACTTTCCTTTTGTTGGCTTCTTCTTTCTGCCTCTGCCTCTGGTTCCTATTCTTCTCGCTCCCTAAATATAAGTATCTTAGGCATATGTAGGGGGCAAAGTGTACTTGGGGAATCTGTACATTCTGCTCAAATTTTCTGTGAACCTAAAATTGTATAAATAAACAAACAAACAAACATAAATACATATGCTCCAAGGCTCTACACTTCAGCTGTTCCCATCTGAACATCCTCAACTCTATCCACTGCCCCAGCTTCAGTTACCTCCCTTATGCCCATATCTTCAAATTCCTCTCCCTGGCCCTGTATCTCTCCAGAGTTCCCACAACTCCTGGCTGTCTGTTAAACATCTCTATCTGCACATCCTGTTGGCAGTTCATATTCAATATGTCTTAGAATTTATCAAATGTTTTTCTTCTGTTCTGTTTTCCGTATTTCTTAGTCATCCCAAAACTTTCAGCTCAGTTCAGCTCATCTTTGATCCCACTACACATATTCTTGCACACCAGTTGCCAAGTTGTAGGAATCCCACTCAATAATGTTACGCAATCTTTTCCTTTTCACTATGTCCACAGCTACTTCTCTAGCTCCTAATCATTCCTGTTATTGTATTGTATTGCACTGCATTGCATTATTGTATTGTAGCTACTGAAGTAGCCTCCAAACTGCTCCACCACTTCCTCTCCACTTCTGTTTCACTCCCCATCATGTAACCTAATTACTTAATCTTCTTGAGTATAATGCCAATCAGGAAACTCTTGTTTATATTGCCACTCAGAAACTCTTTATGTGTTCCATGATGACACCAATTAAATTTCACTGTTCTCCTTCTTTCCCCATAATTGCTATGTTTATATCTTTACTTCTATATTTTTCCCATACAGACTGGCATTCTCTCTCTTTCTGATCTCTTCATGCTTAAATAGCAAATATTCTGTAAGACTTTCCTCTCTGAACTCTTCCTTTGGCCCTAGGATCAGAGTAATCATTCTTATTCTGTCCTTTGAATTCCCACCCCTTTCACCCTCCATCTATCTTCCATCCCTTCTCTCTCTCTCTCTCTCTCTTTCTCTCCTCTTCCCTCCCTCCCTCCCTCCCTTCTTCTCTACCTTTCTCTCCCCCTCTCCTTCCCTCCCTCTCTCTCTAAAAGTCAATGAAAACATATCTTTGGGTGAGGATTTAAAAGAAAAAGAAAGAAAAATATAGAGTGCTCAATTCAGCAGCACATGTACTAAAAAACTGCAAGGACACAGAGATTAGCCCCTGTGCAAGGATGACACACACAATCTGTGAAGGTTCCATATTAAAAAGCACAACTATCCCATGGCCAGAGTTGCTCTGTCCCTTAATGCCCAAGACCAATTCAAGCTCAGAATAGCTCAAAAGAACTGAATTCTTCCCTGGGGCAAGCCCTCTCTCAAAAAGCTCATCAGATTTTCATGCAATGGGCTTCTCCTGAGCTTACCCAGCCATTCCCCACACTTGTCTATACTTCTGCCCAGACTCAAACCATAGTCACTGTTCCTTACTCTACTGTAAACTCTCAAACACCCCTGTTTAAATAATCTATATCCTCACCAAAACATTTCACAGTTTCTTACACACAATCAGCCCTTAATGGTAAATATAAAATAAACAGTCAAAATTAATGACTATTTAACAACATTTCAAAATTAATCCAAACATTTCTCATCTTTATGTCTGATAATGCAGGCCCTAACTGTTTAAGCCTAGGTCTATATAGTGATCAATCTCTCTTCTTTATTTTTCTAATACTCATACTCCCTTAAAATAGCAGGTGTCTTCTGAATAACTTTCAAAAAGAGCTTGGCGCCTGGTTCACAAGGTTGTTGTTAGGATTAGAGAAGAGAGTACACAGAAAGTACTTAGCAGAGTCTCTGGCATGTGATCTGTTCTCAACAAATGTTAGTTTATATCATTCTTGCTGTGAAAGCTAGATTTACTTTTAACAGTTCCAAAACAAATTCTATAAAGAAACATCCTCAAAAGTGACTATTACTTAAATTATACATAAAAGATGACCTTAAAACTTCCCACCAATACACAGAGCTTTAAATGTCCCTTTCACCAAACAGGGAAGGAAAAACTCAAGAATTCCAAGTGAAAACATGGGAGACTCTATGGCTGAACGAAGCTTAAGTGAGATGGCAGGTTAAATTGCTGGAACTGAGACAATAAGAGGCCCCAGGGGAAGGACATTTCACAGTCGAAGAGGAAATGGTACATCCTTTCTCCTACACACAAATCCATAATTGGAAAAAAAGACTGAGCACCCTTCCTCCCACCACTGACCTTCTAAGTAGGTGTGGCGGGCCAAACTCCATCCTCAACAGTCATACAGATTTTGATCTTTTTAACACCTGGTCCAGTTTGCAAAGCCGCTAAGTAAAACTTAACCCGGTTAGTTTCTCTCCATTCAACTTACATTGTACTTCCAAATTTCCTCTCTCTCAGAACAGATTAAGCAGCACCTCCTACATTGTCCTGGTTATAACCCTCACGAGATGCTAGATCTGCCATGTTGAAGATACCTTCACAGAACGCTCAAGGTGAGTTGAGACTCCGAGGCCAGAAACAGAAAGGGAATGGAAGTCACCTACAAAATCTATGATTCATAACAGGTAATGAGTGAAAAAAGAGTGATCCTCTGAAATGAGACCATTTCCATTATTAACTTTAGAATAAATACAGAACGACTATACTTAATAAATTGAATATTTAAGTCTCCCCCACACAGGTTCTATTCTATTCCATCACTAAGCATTGTCTAACAACTTTCTTGAAAACTGCTACAGAAATGAATCATAACCAATGAAAAAAGAACAGTCTTCACTTCTGACCATGTTAAAAATATTAAAACATTTTTAAAAGGTTAAAACCATTATAAAAGTTTAACATTCACTTCAAATTTAAAAAGAAAAAGAACTATATAAGGCTGCGCAAATACCAAAGTGAGTTAATTGCCTAACACTAGAAAGTATTTAACAGAATTGTTTTAAGTCTTAAAAATATAAAAATCTCAACCATAACCCCACCAGGTAGAAAATAATATATTCTTACTTTATTTTCAGATAGGGCTATTCTATGAATATGAGAGGATAATGATAGCTGAATTTAATAACCTAATTTTTAATTTCATAAGCATTTTGGGCATTGCCCAATAATCTTTCATATAACAAAGAGTAAAAACTTGACTACTGTAAAAGTTGAATAATAATAAGAAAATGTAGGAGGAACCAAGATGGCGGCATAGGTAAGCACCTGAACTTGCTGCCGCGCACAACCACATTAAAGCTACAACTAAAAGACAAAGCGAATATCATCCAGAACCATGGGAAGGCTGGCTGAGTGGAAATTCTACAACTAGAAGGAAAGAGCAAAGTGCATTGAGTCTGGTAGGAGGTGCAGAGGTGTGGAAGTGCGGAGGTATGAAGGCGCGTGCGAAAGGAGCTGGCAGCTGGGTACGCTGTTGTCTTTTTCATTGGGGGGGAAGATATAAGCTCCTGACTGCTCTGAATTCCAGTTCCGGGTGAGAATTTGGGGACCCAGACTCATATGGAGAGAAACTGGATTGTCTGGTATCAGGCCGGAACGTGAGGGCGGCTTTCTCACAGAGGTGCTTGCAGCAGTCATTGTTCCTGTACAGGGGCCACGGGACACAGACCCCAGGACCTCTCCGAGGCAGAGCAGACTGGCAGCCATTGCGGTTTGCTCCACCCTAGTGACTCCCTGAGACCCCGCCCCACCTAATTTACAACCCCACCCAAGCTGTGCACAGAGGCTTTTGCATATGAATGGCCAGGCCTTTCTCTGCCTAAAAACCTGTCCATCTGTAGCGATTACTCTACACATCAAAGCTATCATTTAGAATTGAAGGTCAGATAAAGAGCTTCACAGACAAGAAAAAGCTAAAGGAGTTCATCACCACCAAACAAGCATTATATGAAATGCTGAAGGGTATTCTCTAAGAAGAGGAAGAAGAAGAAAAAGGTAAAAAGAAAAAATTATGAACAACAAAGTGACAACAAATACATATCTATCAACAAGTGAACCTAAATATCAAATGAATATAAAACCTGATGAACAGAACAGACTGGTGAATATAATAGAATCAGGGGCATGGAAAGGGTGCAGACTGACAATTCTTGGGGGGAAAGGGTTGCGGGGGGTGCGGGAAGAGATTGGACAAAGAACTTACACCTATGGACAAGTTCAGTGAGGCGGGGGAAGGCCTGAAGTGGGATGGGAACCGGGTGGAGGGGAGCTATGGGGGGGAAAGAGGAACAATTGTAATGATCTGAACAATAAAGATTTATTTGAAAAAAAGAAAGAAAATAAAATGTAGGCAGAGTGTACATTCAATCAATATTTGATGCATACATTAAAAGAAGAAAAAACTTTCTATTTCCAATAATTTTTGAGGCAATTTCTTTACAATTTCATGAAGGTAACACAGACTCTGAGTAATAATTCCTCTTTTTTTTTTTTTTCCTGAAAAGCACAGTTTCTGGACTTCTTACCTGTTTACACAATTAACATTAAAAAGAACAAAACCCTGCCCTGACCGGTTTGGCTCAGTGGATAGAGCATCGGCCTGTGGACTGAAAGGTCCCAGGTTCGATTCCGGTCAAGGGCATGTACCTGGGTTGCGGGCACATCCCCAGTAGGAGATGTGCAGGAGGCAGCTGGTCGATGTTTCTCTCTCATCGATGTTTCTAACTCTCTATTCCTCTCTGTAAAAAATCAATAAAATATATATTTTTTTAAAAAAAGAACAAAACCCTGAGAACAATGTTGTCCTACATATTTAATAAGCATGTTGTTTTCCAGTACAGTGAAAACAAATTAAACAAAACAGTAAAATTGCATGCAAATGTCTCTCAAATTAATATAAAAGAAAACTTATTATCTCACTTGTATAATGTAATATCTGAAGAAATTCTAAATATTATATTAAATTATAATTAGGTTTAAGTATGAAGAACCTATATTGAAACTTTAAAATAGTTTTTTTAAATAATTGCATGATTCATCCCTATTGCTTGTTAGAAAATTAGTGAAACCCAGGCTGGTGGCTCAATGGTTAGAGTGTAGGTGTCTGGGGTTCGATTCCTGGTCAAAGCCACATACCTGGGTTGCAGGTGCACTCCCCAGCCCTCAGTTGGGACACATGTGGGAGACAACCAATGTGTCTCTCTCACATCAATGTCTATCTCCTTCTCTTCCTTTCTCTCTGCCTCCGCTTCCTTCTACTCTCTCTAATCAATGGAATATTATCAGGTGAGGATTAACAACAAAAAATTAGTGAAAATATCAATACACAACCCACTCAAAGGTGGCTCATTTTGACATTGAATTATTTCCATGCATAATCTGAACAATATCTTTTAACATATAACCAGATTATAATCAGACCATGTTAAAAGACAAAAAAATGACATGAAAATGTGACTTGTAAATGCAAAGATTGTCTACAAGTACAGTTTATTGATCAATATTTGATTTACATAAGTAGGGTCTACAATTATTGTAACTTAAGTTTAGCCCAATTGAGAAAGAAATAATTTACCTTTGAAGATTTAATGTATCTTGTTTTCCATTGTCAGGACTACAGTGTTTAACCTAATGTATTTCCTTTTAAGCTTTAACTGCCCAAATCTTTCGAGCAATCTTTATTTCCTAAGTGTTTAATCTTGTTCCCTTCATATGCTTGGAAATACTCCCATTCACTTCCTTCACATGGTCTTTGCTCTGATCTTTCCCTAAGTGACGTAGCTGTCACTGTCCTAAGATGAGATCTCCTCAAGTCCTTTCAAAAGTAAGTAAAAGGGGGAGACTTCAAAAGAGAGCGACAGGGAGAAGGAAGGATGGAAAGAAAGGAGGATAAGAAGGATGTAGGCAGAAAGGTATGCAGGTACCTTACATACCCGATCCTCAGAATTGTCAGAGATCTGCTGTTCTGATGGTGAACACAACACTAGCCTTGTCTAAATAAGTGCATGCTGACAATGTTCTATGACTTTTAAAGTCTAGGCGATGACAATGCGGTATAAGTAATAAAGTAAAACACTGAGCATAACTAAAAAGCATAATAATTATTGTTACTGAATATTAATTATGTCCCAGGACCTGTACTAAGTGCTTACATGGGTTATTTATTCTCACAATAATTGATGCAACAGGTTTAATTATTATTTATTATTTTAGCAATGAGAACAGGAGACTTAGAATGGTTTTATGCCTACGTGATGAAGCTAGGATTCATTCTGCTCTCCACAGTCTGTTCTTAACCAGTATGCTTCTCACTGTTATTAAATAAAATGCGTGTTGTTAGTCTGATATATATTTTCTAAAGGATGTAACTGGCTTATGAGAATTTATGCTTCATGAAAAGTAGGCAGAGGGCAGCCAGCTCAAATAAAATAGTGAAATAAATAACAATATTATATTGCCAAACCAAGCATTTGAGTAAGCTGAAGAGAAGGAAAAACTGAATTGGAGAGTATAGGACGCTGCCCCGAGACCCCTCAGGAGTAATCCGGATTCAGAACCGGGTGTCACACAGGGAAGATGCCGGACACAGGGTCGTGAACCCAGTTCTTTCTCTCAGAATTAGAAATGTGTGCCATGGATTTCAGCACTCAGCTTCTCTGGGCATTGCTTTCCTCATCCGTAAGTGGGAACGGTTCTACAATAGCCAAGGGCCCTGCGGCTCCACGACTAAACTGCTGGGAGGACATGCAGACCCTTACATTCCCCTGTGAGGCGTGCTCACAGCTCCATGGTGGCCTACACTGGGAAGGGCATCTGCTCCATATTACTGAGAGTCAAAGCAGAGTCTTGGGACCCCACTCCTATTTAGTCAGAGTAAATGCTTCTCCTTAGAGAGATCCCATTTCACAGAGGAGAAATATTCCACGCTAGACAAGCCCTACGTAAGACCATGGCTCAGTAAATGAGCCAGAAGTAAGCAGTGACCAGATATTCCGTCCACTAAGAAGTGTTTCATCAGCGCGATATAACTCAGAAAAAAGTCTGCCCTCAAATTTCTCCCTGAAATTCCACCAATTATGAGAGGGGCATCTGAAGTTAAAAAAAGAAAACCATTGCTGCGGCAATTAGGATGGTTCAGAAAAGAAGCTACTTATCATCCCTACTTAGTGTGGAACAGTTCATCACCTTGATAGAAGTGACACCTAAAGGAACTTTTAAGAATTAATCTGCTCCTTTTCTTTTGTCCTCAACCTCCAAAGAAAGAGAATGGGCAAAGTCAAGATCAGACTTAAGTAAAACTGTGAAGAACGGGAAATGTACAGCCTTTTCTTTTGTTCATCTCCTTCCTGATGGTCTATTTTCCCAGGCATTGCCTGATTCCTCAGACCTTTCCTGACGTACGCTTCATCTCCACAGTCCACCTCACCTCTCCTTTCTCCCATCCCTTCAGTGTCCTTCAAGGAGCAAGTCTGCTCCACTGCTAATGCGATTTGACCAAAGCTGAAAACTCATAACTAAAGAGTATAATATTTGCATTTTCTAATAGTGGAAATTGCAGGCAAAATGACTATCAGCTAGAGTGGGATGGGGCTCTATGGTCCCCTTGTACCTGTGGACAGTGCAAATCAAATTCTTCTCTGAGAGCAATCCGAGGGTGTGTGGGAGCGGGGGCAGTGAAGAATCACGAAAGAATTTAAGAGGCTGGGATTAGCCAGCATCAGTCTTCTAGGGCCTCACCCCAAGCAGGAAATTGCTGCACTGCTCCGTGGCTTCCCTGCACTGGTGCCCAGGCAGCTGGCCAGTTCACTAACCCCTTCCCTGGCCTCGCTCAGACGGCATCATGGCATCATTTGTGCAACCCTGGCCCCACGGTAACCCTGGCTGGCTTGAGAAAAGTTGGCCGAGAGAGTCCAGGGTGTGCTATTTAAAGCTATAAGCAGCTACTGTGGACAGAGATGAGCTGCTTTAGTGGCAGAGCATAAGGCCAGATGCAGAAGCTTTTCACCTGCCATAATGAAATTCACTCACCTGCTGCAGTTAGACACCCCAATTTGATAGAAAACAGCTCAGTCCATTTGTTAATTGCTGGTGCTCACCTGGCAATCCCATCCAGCAAATGTTTCATAGTCATATTGCTTGGTTTCAAATCATTAAGATTAGATTTTCAGCTTCAATATATATTAACTATGTATACTTATCTCTATATATAAAAGCCTAAGCGACCAGCTGACCAGCCCGTAGCTATGATGCACACTGACCACCAGGGGGCAGATGCTCGATGCAGGAGCAGAAACCAGAGGCATGGAAACATGTTAAATACTGATGAATCTCAGAGAGAAAGGGGGAGTGGGGAGGGAAGGAAGAGATTAACCAAAGATCTTATATGCATACTAGAGGCCCGGTGCATGGTGCACCAGTGGGGTCCCTTGGCCTGGCCTGCGGTGATCAGGCCAAAACTGGCTCTCCGACATCCCCCAAGGGGTCCTGGATTGTGAGAGGGCACAGGACAGGCCGAGGGACCCCACTGGTGCATGAATCCATGCACTAGGTCTCTAGTACAGCGGTTCTCAACCTGGGGGTCGCGACCCCTTTGGGGGTCGAATGACCCTTTCACAGGGGTCGCCTAAGACCATCGGAAAACACATATACAATTACATATTGTTTTTGTGATTAATCACTATGCTTTAATTATGTTCAATTTGTAACAATGAAATTGGGGTCACCACAACATGAGGAACTGTATTAAAGGGTCGCAGCATTAGAAAGGTTGAGAACCACTGCTCTAGTATATTATATATATTTACACCTAAATACCCACATGGTTTATTTTATATAAACATACATATGTATACCTTTGTATACATATGTATATGGATAGGGAATGCATATATAAATAGAGATCCATATACTAGTATGTGTCTATGTTTGAATTCAAATTGCCAAAGCTATCTGCAATATTAGGAAGATTCCCTGGTACCAGGATTATATAACAGTGGGAAACACAGATTCTGAATGCAGGTATCCAGTCTTGTGTGAGACACAGGATAAGACATGCATTCCTCTGGACATCTAACCCATAAATGGAAACTGTTGTCAGGATTAAGATAATTCCCTTAAAGGACAGATCTTTGCCTCACACATAATAGTCAGTGCTCATAAAGTATAACTAGTATTAGTGGTATGATTAAACATCTGTGGTTGCTCAGTAGGACCACAGTGACAGATTCATTTTCTTCTGGAAGTCAAACTGTATCTCTGCCAATCCTGATAATCTGACCCTGTGTTCTCCCTTGTCCTCTTAATTCATAAAATATGCTCAATGAGAACCTTACCTAGGGAACTCCTATCCATCCTTAAAAAGTCACCTCAACTACCATTTCCTTAGGGAACCTTCCCTGATTCCTAGATTAGGTCACATGACTTTGTTATTCATTTCATAAAACAATGTCTCCTTCCTTTATAACAGTTATGCCAGTTTATCTTTATTTACACAGTTGGGTGACTTTTTAAAAAGCATGTGGAATTTAATGAACAAATTGAACTACCAAGCAAAATAAAGGCAGGAACATAGAGAGCAGTCAGACAGCTTTGGTGGAGGGGTTGGGGTTGGGGGTGGGGAGAGAGGGGGGAATTGAACAAAAAAGAAGAAAAAAGAGAACTCATGGACATGGACAACAGTGTGAAAATTACAAGGGGGAGAGGGGCGGGTGGAGGTGGAAGAGGACATAGAGAAGATAAATGGTGTTGGAAAAAATAAATAAAAGTAAATAATATAGTATAAATAATAAAATCAATTTTAAAAAAGTAATGTCTGTATTTCCCACTCTATCTGAACTCCATAGGGGCTTTTTGCATTGCCTCTTTTGCATTACATACTCAGCACTGAAAGTAGGTAGCATTGCAGTAGGTTCTCAATAAATACTTACTGAATGAATGCAAGACTCAGCCAAGTTCTATCTAGATGTCAATCAATCCATTTATTTTCTCCTAAGAAGCAGGAAGAGGAAGAATTCACTCCTTGGAATATAAAAAATCCTGGGAGTTACCAAGGAACACAGATTTGGAAAGTCTGGTACTTGTCTAAAAGGAGTCAAACAATCCAAGAAACTAAAGAGGTGTGGCTTTCCATACTTGGCTTGAGAAACATTTTAATGTTCCATCAAGGAGAAACCACAGGAAGAAATGAACGGTTAGAAGGCAGAGTTCTAGGTACCAAAGGGAAAGGAAGGAGAGGAATTTTGCACAGAAGAAGCATTTATTCAATTAAGGTTCATGAGATCTGGAAGGTGATAGCCAGCAGATTGTCCACAGAATGTATTTCAGTAACTCATCATATGTTTATTGTGTTCCTATTGTGTATCAAGCATGGTACCTGGTTTTGTGGATACAAGAGTAAGCATTACAGACACGGGTCCAACTCTTATGGAATTTCTAGGTTAGCATGAAAGAGAAGCCTATAAACAAAAATTTATGTGATCAGTGCTCAGTAAGAACTACAGGTTGCTATAGTAACAACCTTGACTGGAAAGTCAACACATAAGCACAATTTATTTTCTTCCAAGGAATTAATCCAAAGCATAGTATTTTATAATGTCTTTTTTTTTTTAAATTAAGCAACAGGAAGCCATGCTGATCTGTATCTGTTTTTGTTGCCTAATAGGAGTAAATTAATTTAAGAGACACACTATGCTGTTACTATGGTGTTGAACTCAATGTGGGTTGAACTCAGTATGATGTTGCCCCCTTTACTTGCTCTATATGAAAAAAGAGGAGATTGAAAAACGAGAGGAGAAAAAACTTAGTTATAAAAACCACAGCACTGAAACACTATTCAGGTTGATGGAGTTGATTTAGATGAAATCTTAGAAAACTTAAACTTTCAAGTTCATAGCACTCCTTTCATTTGTGAAACTTACACACAGAGAAATCTAAAAACATCAAAGAAAGGTCTATAATTCACCTTTCAAAATAGTAATAAATCCTCTATTGCAATATTCACACCATTCAGTCTGTCAATATTAATTCATTGAGAACATGCTTTATGCCAAGCATTGTTTAAAACCGGGGGGGGGGGGGGGGGAGTTCTTGTCCTTAGTAGAGACAAACATGCCTCCCCCAAACAATAAGTGTAAAAAATTAATTTGATAAATTTGAGATGCAAATAATGGCTACAAGTAAGATTTAAAACACTGATATAGCATAGAATGACTAGGGTTTCTGTTTTAGCTAGAATGGCCAGGAAAATTCATATTGAGGAAATGGAATCTGTCAACACCCAAATGATGAGTAGGAACCTCTATTTAAAGATCTAGAAAAGAGTATTCTCAGAAGTCTTAAGAAACAGAATTTTCAAAAGGTCAGAGATGGGAAAAATTTAAATTATTCAAAAGACAAAAGAAAGACAAAACTGGCTGAATATAGTGAACAAAGGGATGATATCAGAGAACTGTGCTAAGACATCTGGAAGAACAGTGGTTCTCAAAATGTCACCGGAGAATTTGGTAGGAATACAAACTTTTAGACCCCTCCACAGACCTACTGAGTCAGATACCCAAACTGGCGCCCAGAAATCTGTTTTAATAAACCCTCCATGGGAATCTCAGACTTTCTAAGGTTAGAGGCCTCTTGAACACAACAATGATTCTCAACTCTAGATGCATATGAGCATCGTCTGGAGAAGCATGTAATCTATTTATGCTGAGCCTTCCCCTGGACCAAATTAATGCATCTCTGGGGTTGGGGTATAGGCACCTACATATTTTTAACAGCTCTTTAGGTGATCATGATAAACAATGATTATTGGAACTACTGACATGAAGGTCTTAAAAGTCATGGTAAGATTTTAATGGGAAGTGAGTGAAGGCTTTAAAGAGAAAAAAGTTCACCAAATTCAGAAAGTTCGCTTCAGCTTCTATGTAAGGACAAAGAGGGGCAAAAATGGACGACAACAACAAAACACACACACACACACACACACACACACACACAAACACACACACACACCAAAAAACAAAACAAAACAAAACAAAAAAAAAACAGGAGGTCACTGCAGTATCCAGGGAAGAAATGAGGGTTTGGACAAAAGTTGTAGCTTTGAAGATTTAATAAGTAGATTCAGAACATATTTTGTAGAAAAACCTCAAGACTTATTTATGGATTTTATGGGAGAGATGAGAAAAAGACAAAAAAATCTAGCATAAGCCTAGTTTTTTGGCCTGAGAAACAGTGCCCAGACTTATTTTTGGAGGAAATCGTGCAGGGGTGGCTATGAAGGATTAATCTTCGGCCTAGCTATAATTGAGATGACTATTAGACATCCAAGTGGAAAAGCTGAGTAGGCAGCAGGATACCCTTAGAAGTCTGGAGCAGGGAGGAGTAGTCAGGGCCATACAGAGTCATCACTGTATAGATGGTATTTGAAGCCATAAAATTGGAAGAGATCATCTAGGTTGAAAGTGAATATACAAAAGAGGGTGGGGAAAGCATAGAACTGATGCATGGAGAGTACAGGGTTGATTCATGGGAGCCCAATGAGCATGATAGCCCCAGGACAACTGAAGATCTCGAGGCCTCTGTGTTGTCCATGGCACAGCCCCACACAAGTTCTTGAAAGCAAAGCGATTCAGAAGCTTGAGAGCACCTCTTAGTGACTACTGGTTACTGAATAACTTACATGACTATCCACTTCTAAGTTCCACCTACCATCAAAAAATCTTTACATGAATGAAGACAGGAATCTGAGAATCAGACACATTAAGTGGCGTGTCCAATTTCACTCAGTTTCTGTATTCCACCGGAACTTGGCCTGGGGAGATGGCACTCACTGGGAGCTTCCAAGGAACATGTAGACTCCAGGCAAGGGAACCAAGAGAGGAAGCTGTAGTTGTACACAGTTAATCCAATCTGGGACTGACAGGTGCTGAGTCAAACTGGCTGGGATTATGACTGGGCAGTGGGCAAGGGCCAAGACAGTACTACACACCACACACACAAAAAAGCTGAAATTCCATACCAGAGACAGTTAGTCAGCTGGGAAAAACCAGGATCCAGTATCATTGCACACAAACATGAAACAGGCAGTAGAGTTATGGAGTGTGTCACTGAGAACTTGTTAGAAATGTAACTAGAATCAGAAACTCTAGCAACCCATGTCCTCACAAGCTCTCCAGGAGATCCTGATGCCCACTAAGGTTAGAGGCCCCTTGTGGAGAACAATGAGTCTCAGCTTCAGTTGCATATTCCTCAAATGCAACATATGAAGAACTCTGCCAGGGAAATGGCTTCATCAACACAGCTGGCACCACATTCTTATGGTGAGGTAACTTGGTACTTCCCTTACAGCATGTCCAAGGAACAGTCTCATACATATACACACACACAGTCATGTGCTGCTTAGCAACAGGGATACATTCTGAGAAATCCATAGTTAGGCAATTCGTTATTGTGTGAATACCATAGAAATATTATTATTATTATTATTATTAATATCATAACATATATTATTATATATTATATATTATTGTGTGGACATCATAGAAATATAGTAATAATATAATATATTATTACATATATATTATCTACACTAATAAAAGAGAAACATGGTAATTAGCGTACGACCGCTACCCTTCCCATTGGCTAATCAGCATATCCTTATGCAAATTAACTGTCAGCCAAGATGGCGGCTGGCAGCCAGGCAGCTGGAAGCGAACATGAGGCTTGCTTGCTTCAGTGACGGAGGACTCCAACATTCCCCGCCTGACTTGCCGGCCTCTGAGCTGGCAGTTTGAAACTTTGTAACAAATATAGAAGCTAAACAAAACCCCAGAAACCAGCTTTCAGCCAGCCGGGATCTCAGAGCTGGAGTTATACATTGTTTCGATTATAGAACGCAAACAAACCAGATACCTGCTTTCAGCAGCGGAAGCCTCAGAGCTACAGCTGGCCCAGAATAAAAAAAGAAAAAGAAAAAAAAGGAGCGGTTGGGAGCTTTAGTCAATTGCCAGCCTGAAAGCAGCCCTCAGCCCCTCACCCAGACTGGCCAGGCACCCCAGTGGGGACCCCCACCCTGAAGGGTGAGTGACCAGCTGCAAACAGCCATCATCCCCTCATCCAGGCTGGCCAGGCACCCCAGTGGGGACCCCCACCCTGATCTAGGACACCCTTCAGGGCAAACCAGCCAGCCCCCAGGCCTCTATCCTATATAGTAAAAGGATAATATTCCTCCCAGCACCGGGATCAGTGGAGCCTCGAGGCCTCCTGGCACTGGATCAGCGTGACAGGGGGCAGCGCCCAAACCCCCTGATCACCCTGCGGCTCTGTATGTGACAGGGTGCGGCGTCCCAACCCCCTGATCGGCCCTGCTCTGTGCATGACAGGGGGGAGCTCCCCAACCCACTGATGGGCCCTGCTCTGTGCGTGACAGAGGGTGGCGCCACAACCTCCTCATCAACCCTACCTTGAGTGTGACAGGGGGCGGTGCCCCAACCCCCCAATCGGCCCCACCCTGAGCGTGACTGAGGGTGGCATCGCAACCTCCCAATCCGCCCTGCTCTGTGCATGACAGGGGACAGCACCCCAACTTCCCAATCAGCCCTGCTCTGAGCCCGACCAGGGGCTGCACCTAGGGATTGGGCCTGCCCTCTGCCACCCGGGAGCAGGCCTAAGCCAGCAGGTCATTATCTCCCGAGGGGTCCCAGACTGTGAGAGGGCACAGGCTGGGCTGAGGGACCCCTCTCCCCCCGCCCGAGTGCACAAATTTTTGTGCACCGGGCCTCAAGTATATAATAATATAGTAATAAACCTTAGAGCATTTTACTGTACAAAACAACATGAGATTAAATCAAGCACAAGAGAAAAAAGCATTCAATCAAGAGACTCAGTAAATATAAGATGTGTAAGGCTGCTGCTGTCCTAATAGGTCATACTGTTTTATAGAAAACTTATTTTATAAGTAGAAAGAGTACTCTCTAAGAGATCAACCGAAGGACTTGTATGCATACATATAAGCATAACTAATGGACATAAGACACTGGGGGGTAAGGGAGGGCAGGGACTGTCAAGGGCGGGGGGTGGGGGAAGGACACATATGTAATACCCTTTGTAATACTTATTATAATATTTTTTAAAAAAAAGAATAAAAAAATAAATAAATAAAAAAAAAAAAAGTAAAAAAAAAAAAGAGTACTCTCTAAAATAATAATAAAAAGTATAGTGTAGTGAATACATAAACCAGTAATATAGTAATTATCATTATTAAGTATTATTGAGTGTACTTAATTGTATGTGCTATACTTTTATATGACTGGCAGCACAGTAGGTTTGTGTACATCAGCATGGTCACAAACAGATGAGTACAGCATCACTAGGTGGTAGGAATTTTATAGCTCCATCATAATCTAATGGGACCACCATTCTCCATGGGGTCAGTCATTGACAAAAACCTCATTATACAATGCATAACTGTATACTTACATATGCATGTATGATGTATGTATGTGTGTTTGTATATACATTATATACATACATATATATATATACACATATATTTCTCTTTACATGGTTATTTCCACATTTTATTAGAAGTGCCTCAGTGCCTTCATAAACACAGGACACGTATACTTAGTGATTTAAAAATTAATTTTAAATGTAGATAAAGCATTACTAGAAAGTGACCACATCTCAAAGTTTGGAAAAGTAACACTCACCTATGCCATTCCCACTTCAGACTATGATTAATTAAATAATGGTCAGTGTGATGCTTTGATATCTTTCTTGGGATAAAATGCACTGTCCACAAGGATAAATAAAACACCAACTTAGTTACAGAGTCATAGAAAGAACGTCAGTCCTAGAATCTTGGGAAGCTTATAGTTAATAATTTCCTAATTTTAGACTCCTGGGCCCATAAGAACCAGTGGAGGCAGTAATGAAGATCTGGAATGACTGTTACTGTGTCATATGCTGAAGAAATTGGTACAGGTCTATGAATAATTTAATCTCTTTATTGGAAAATATATGAACCAGTGTAGAGGGAGAGTAATTTGTACTCATTGGGAACTTTAACCAGCAATTTTATGTTTTTTAATTATTAACAGCTAGTGTGAAATGATTAATTATTTAATAAGCATTTTATCTGGTTTACAAAATATTTCATAATATACGGTCCAATAGGTGGAACAGAAAGAATCACTGATCTAATTCCAACACCCAAGTTTTAAGTATGGGAAAGAGTAAGAAGGTAGTTCTATAAATACAGCCCAAATGTAAAGGCATCCTTATAAATTAATATACTTTTAACATTTTTCCAAGTGCAGTATATAAAATGGGGGCCCTCCCTAAAAACTGTAGATCAATGGTGAGGGTAGGACCAATATGGCTTGGAGTCTTCCCTCATCATTATATCAAGTCTAAATATGGTCCCATAATTGAAGCCAAAGGTGACAATGCATGCAGCTGACCAAATAGAAACAGGTATCGCACAGGGACTTAATTTGATCTGAACCCGCATCACTATGCTTAGTCCGCATTCTTGTCCTGGCAGCCAGTTAATACCATCCTCAGAGCCAGGTATGCACAATAAAGGACTATATGAAGCCAGGCAGGAAAGCATGAAATATTGGCACCCTCTAAGCAAGATCAAGTATCCTGCAAGCCCAAAGGAAGTATTGCCCCAAGATTCCAATCACTGTGTTAAAAGCATAGTGTTTCACAGATAATGCTAAATAAAACGTTTCCCACTGTGTTTGGTTGCTAACATTTGCAGAATCTCTCACTAAGTGCTGTTCTAAGTTTTCTCTTGGGCTTCACATGCTCAGACTGGGTCCTGCCATGTTCATATGACACCCCGGCATCTAATAGCACAGTCCTCTCAATCTATAAAGAACTTCCACTTAGGGACATCACCAGACAAAAGTAAGCCTTCCAGAAATCTCATACATTTAAACTGGGGTTGGAAAGTCCTATCACTTAGTTAAAAAAAAAAATCATCAAGACCACTTTGATAATGCCATTTAATTTCAAAAATAAATTTTCTGGTAGTTCGAGCTAGGGACCCACCACGCTCCCTTTATCTCTGTCTCACCTCAACTGTTTCCACAAAGTTATAGAAAATGCATACTCCTTGTAGTTGTTTTTTATTATTATTATTTAAAAAAATCTCTAGATTGAAAAAAAAACGGATATAAGATAGCATATTAACCACCATCACCTAATGAAAGAGATATGAAATGAACAGTTGGGAAGACTATGAACAACAATATATACAAGCTAATGCCATAGAATTCTTTTTTGCTCTCCCAAAAATGGCTCACATTGAGATTCATAATTTAAAATTTTAGATCAAATGTAAAGCCTGAGAGGAATGTTAAAATTGTGACTTACATCTAGTTAATTCCATTCTAGCCAGGCTATGGCATATATCACATTAATAAGGAAAATGTTTCCTAAAAATGAAGTAGTTTGCTGCATGGTACACTGAATGATCAAGTGCTCATTATGCAAAACCCAAGTATTGTAATAACAACAGTAAGAGGGTAAGCATTATCACTATATCTTTGTCAACACTGAAGAATCTAATAAGTGGAAAAATATATTTTCACTTCATATTTCTAAGTAGAACCTCAGGAAGAACTTTCCATGAGGCAGAGATCTAGATAAATAAGATGGAAAGTAGTGAGTTTCCCATCCTTAGAAGTCTTCAGAGCAGAGGTTGGAGACTCTGAGAGAAATATGATAAAGGAGCTCTATATCAGGTGGAGAAGATGATCTGAAAATTACAGGATTCACACTAAGGTATTCACTTCAGGGAAGACTTTTTCCACAAATTAGGTCACAGGCTAGATTAACTAACTGCAGTGTTTCTTACTTTGCAACCTTAATTATCATTATCAATCACAAAATCTTGAGGACCAATAATTACAGAAAGAAAACAGAGGGGACTGTAGTAACAATCATTGATTTCCTAGGAGCCAGGCTGTGTGAAAGATGCATTAACATTCTTGGTAAGGCCTTGCTAAAACTGTCTGGTGTAGGTGCCTAGAGCTGAAACAAGGCTTCACTGCATTGTTCCTCAGAACTTCAAGGTCTTCTAAATCAACATGTAAACCGTGAAAACACAAATATCCCTCTTATCCCATCAATAAAATGCATGATACCTTCTATCTACATATTCCACCAAAGGAAAAGGTGGAAGGTGACTGGCCATTAGCAATCAGGTTCTTCTCATAAAAAGCAGATGTTCAAATGTCAATATCTAAAGATCAGCGCTGGAAAACCCTCTTTTCTAACTCCATGATAAATAGCTACAGAGTTGTATCTATTTTTAGTATCAAACATTTCATTTACTAGATTGAGCTGTACTTAAAATCACTGGTCAAATGTTCTCGATCCCAGGTATACTATCTCATAATAATTTTTTTAAATAGACTTCTTTAAAAAATGCCTCTACAGGTAGACTTTCTGAAAGAGGCATGACAAGACCATGTTTTTGAAGGGACCAAATCCCAAAGCAAAAGCCTTACAGCAAGGAAATCCTAAGGCTGCTTTCTTTCTGAGTTAGTCAACAAAGACTTCATTTGGCCATGCCCCAAATCTAAAAAGCATAAAATGACTCCAGTATTAACCAAATGTGGATATCAGATATTTTAGAAAAGAGGTTCTATTTGTGTTTCCCAAATTGTTAACCTTAAGCTTCCAAGACCTCCTGCCCTAGCAGTGACGGTCACTGTTAGATGTGTGAGGAGTGGTCTGGAATGAGAACACAACAGGAGGACGAGGAACCAGGAAGAGGAACATCTCATATCTTGCTTTCTAACCAGGCCTTTCTTAAGTTTATCCATGTTACATATTATTTTATTAGATAACCACTAGTGATTTCATTGGATGGGAAAATTCCAAATGTGAAAAAAAGTTGAAAACTTCTGTCCTAGAACAACACCCTTGATCAACTCATGAGGAAATCACTGAATGGGTAACCCAAAGGAGCCATCACCAGACAATTCTTCCACTCCCAACCAGTTTCCTTTAATGATAACCCAGGAGAACTAACAAAGCCATATTGTTCTAGAAAGCCTAGAAAAATTCCAGTTTCCTTATGTTTATGAAATACACGCCATAAATCCTACTAACCAAACAATCCTTTATTTTGGCAAATTTGTAGACCACAAAATGTGATTGCGAGCTGCCACTACGGCCAGGGGAGATTTAATGGTGTTACAGAGCAAATGCCAGGGCTCTGTGGAGTAAAGAAATCTATTTTCAGCTGGGATTCTCAGCCAGAAGTGTCTTCCCACTGAGAAGAGTGTGAAATGCCTGCCATCACCATGACTGTTGACCACTGGACACTCACTTCAAAGATGTAGAAGCAGAGAGGTAAAGCATGTCAACCCCTCCAGCCAAAAACCACCAGGAGCTCAACTGCAGTTGACAAGCGGGGTTTATTACAAATTGCATGGAGGGAGAATGCACACCAGAGGGAACCATTAACATCTCAGTAATAAAAAGTGTCAGAAAAAAGGCCTCTTAACAGGATGTAGGCTTTGGTTGGGTGATTCGGGGAAGAGTCCAGAAGAGCAGGGCTTTGTTCTAGATTGGATGCTGTCAGAAAGCAGGGACAAGTCCATGACTGAGTATCTCAATAATTCTTACCTATAAGTGGGATACACAAGAGCAGGAATAAAGTTGTAACTGGTAAAGAATTAGCAGTCACTCATAAATGGTAATATTGGCAAAGACTAGAAAAAGTCATGCTAGACAGGAACAGACATTGTTCTTGGTCACACTAGATGAGAATCGTTGTTGATTCTTTGTGCAGAAGACTTTGATGTTGATTTCAGAAATCGAAAGAATCATATTTTAGTTATTAAGCATGTCTAGATCACAGTCTAGATCAGGGATGGAGAACATTTTTTCTGCCAAAGGCTATTTGGATATTTATAACATCATTCGTTGGCCATACTAACTTAAAAACTTAAAAATTAGCCTGCTATATTTGATCAAACATTTAATTAACTCACCCCTAATGCCTTGGCAGGGCCAGACCAAATGATTTCATGGACCGTATATGGCCTGAAGGCCGGATGTTTCCCACCCCTGTTCTAGACCATGGCTCTGGATATATTACTCAAATAATTTTTGTGCCCTCTTCAATGTTAAAGTACCTTTCCTGTGATTGTTTTGCAGTTACCTGGAATAGGGAAACTACCTATTTTGGTCAAGTTTAGGATGTCCAGAGGAGTGAAAACAGGTAAAAGTCATTGCTTGCTTTTCAAACTATCTGTGGTAAAGAAACAGTATCTTTTCTCCCCACTTGGTCTCATACTAATAATTTTGTAAATACAATAAAAACTAATTACTAGAAAAAATAAAGTAAAATAAACAAGACACAAAACTTCAGCCCCATTTTTTATTAGAACCAACACAAATATAATAACTGCCAAATTGCTATAAAAGTTTCTATATATTGTCTCACTTTCTACACTTACCTTGTCACAAACATTCAAAGAGGAATTAACCCCTATCCTCCTCAAACTATTTCAAAAAATTCAAGAGGAAGAAAGACTTCCAAGCCCTTTTTATGAGGCCGGTATTATCCTAATTCCAAAACCAGATAAAAACACTACAAAATAAAAAAATTACAGGGCAATATCTCCAAAGAACATAGATGCTAAAATCCTCAAAAAATTATTCGGATCCAGCAACACATTAAGAAGATCATACACCATGATCAAGTGAGATTTATTCCAGAGATGCAAAGCTGGTACAGTATTCACAAATCAATAAATGTGATTCATCACATAAATAAAATGAAGGCTAAAAATCACATGATCATATCAATAGATGCAGAAAAAGCATTCGACAAAATACAGCACCTGTTTATGATAAAAACTCTCAGCAAAGAGGAAATAGAGAGACTATACCTCAACATACAAACTTACAACCAACATCATACTCAATGGGCAAAAACTAAAAGTGTTTCTCTTAAGATAAGGAACACAACAGGAATGTCCGCCTTCATACCCTCATTCAACATAGTTATTGGAAATCCTAGCCACAGTAATCAGGCAAGAAGAAAAAATAAAAGGCATCAAAATTGGAAAGAAAGAAGTAAAACTGCCATTATTCACAAATGACATGATATTGTACACAGAAAACCCTAAATACTCCACCAAAAAAACTTCTAGATTTAATAAATGACTTTGGCAAAGGATACAAAATTATCATCCAGAAATCAATGGCATTTTTATACACCAATAATGAACTCTCAGAAAGAGAAACTAAACTAATAATCCCAATGACCATTGCAACAACAACAAAAAATAATATACCTGGGAATAAACTTAACCAAGGAAAACCATAGGCCATTGAAAAAGGAAAGAGAGGAAGATACAAACAAGTGGAAGCATATACCGTGTTCATGGATTGGAAGAATTAACATCATTCAAATGTCCATACTACCCAAAGCAATCCCTCTTAAAATACCCATGGCATATTTCACAGATATAGAACATTCCAAAAATTTAGATGGAACCAAAAAAGACCCCAAATAGCCACAGCAATCTTGAGAAAGAACAGCAAAGTTGGAGGGATCACAATACCGGATATCAAACTATACTATAAAGCCATTTAAATAAAAATAGCCTGGTACTGACAGAAGAACAGGCATATAGACCAATGGAACAGAGAACCCAGAAATCGACCCATGCCAATATGGTCAATTAATATTTGACAAAGGAGGCAAGAGCATACAATAGAGTATGATAGTCTCATCAATAAATGGTGCTGGGAAAATTGGACAGGTACATGCAAAAAAAGAAACTAGACCACAAACTTACACCATACACAAGAATAAACTCAAAATGGAAAAAAAGACTTAAATGTAAGTCGCAAAACTATAAAAGTCTCGAAACATGTCACATAGCAATATTTTCACCAATACATCTCCTAGGGTAAGAAAAACAAAGAAAAGAAAAAAAAATAGGACTACATCAAACTAAAAAGCATCTGCACAACAAAAAAGCCACCAACAAAATGAAAAGGGAACCCACTGGATGGGAGAATACATTCACCAATGGTATATCAGATAAGGAATTAATTTCCAAAATATACAAAGAAGTCATACAACTCAACACCAGGAAGACAAACAATCGAATTTAAAAATGACCAAAGAAAACAGACAGATGGCCAACAGACATATGAAAAAATGTTCAACATCACTAATCATCAGAGAGATGCAAATTAAAGTTACATGGAAGTGTCACCTCACACCTGCCAGAATGGCTGCCATCAATAAATCAACAAACAACAAGTGCTGATAAGGATGTGGAGAAAAGGGAACTCTAGTACACTGCTGTTAAGAATGCAGACTGGTGCAATCACTGTGGACAATATGGAGTTTCTTCCAAAAATTAAAACGGAATTGCCTTATGATCCAGCATTCCCTCTTCTGGGAATATATCCTAAAAATCTCAAAACACCAATTAGAAAGACTATATGTACCCCTATGTTCATAGAGTATTATTTACAATAGCTAAGATCTAGAAGCAGCCCACGTGCCTATCAATAAATGAGTAGATAAAAAAGCTGTGGTATATTTACACCATGGAATACTGTGTGGCTGTAAAAAAAAAAAAAAAAAAAAAAAAAAAAAAAAGAGTGTTTTATGCTAAGGGAAATAAGCCAGTTAGAGAAAAACAAATATCACATGATCTCACTTATATGTGGAATCTAATGAACAAAATAAACTGATGAACAAAATAGGTCCAGAGGCATGGATGCATGGAAAAGACTGAGAGATCTCAGAGGGCTGGGAGCAGGAGGGGATGGGAAGAGATTAACCAAAGAACATATATGCACATATGCATAGCCCATGGACACAGACAATAGTGTGGGGAAGGCCTGGGGTGGGGTGGGGGCTGGGTGTAGGGGGGCAAAGTGGAGGTAAGTGGGGGACAACTGTAATACTATCAATAAATAAAAAACAAACTAACTAAATCAATAAAATAAATTAGGTAAAAAATTTTAAATGCTGAATTAAATTTTATACTCAATATAATTTAGTTATAACTATTATAAAATACCTTTTATAAAACTTATTTCCATTTTACAGCTTAGCAGTACTAATTCAAGCTCTCTCTGTGAGTACTTTAAACTTCAATGACTTAGCTAATTCAGGTCTATTCACCCTTCATGAAGAATAAGAAGAATTTGAAAGATTCCTCATGTCTTTAAACTCCAGAGCATGCTCCAACCCCAAATATGAGGGTATGGATCCTAAACTAATGGGATCCAACTTGGAGAGTCAGACCTGCCACACATATTCTATTCAGTTCTTGCATGCTTTTAAAATTCTACAGAACCTCATGAGGTAGTATAAGACTGAAAACTAAAGCCTAAAACAATGAACTCACCAAAATTTGATAAAACATGGTATCCTAATCCTTTGGGTGGATCTTTGGCACAGAGAGGATATTGCACAGTATTCATGGTACTGGTGGAGGACCAAGGTAGAATAATTATAAGCAGGAATGTAAGGAATATTTTGAGAACTCTTAGAAGCAGTGGCAAAACAAAGGGAATAGCTCTGAACTCCCAAGAAACAGCAGCCTGGCAACCATAGAAAGGAAAAATGGTTGCTCTTTTTTAAACAAAGACTTGGAGTCAACTGTGGATAAAAAAGGCATAAACATTGACACTCTTTTCAAATAACAACTGGGGATACAACACAAATAAAAATGTTTCACATCTGCAGAGTGTACAAAGAAGGGTCAGTTACTACTGGATTCAACCATAAAACTAAAGAGCAATATATGGGTATTTTACTTCAAGATAAAGGAAAACATGAATCAAAGCTACCATACAGAAACAACTACATCTTGTGTTCATAAAAAGCTATTTGAACAAATTGTGACATTAAGATCTGCTCATTTCCCATTTTAGCATTCTGTGGGGAAGTGAAAAAATGCTTTCAAAATACTTTCTTTAAGAAAATATCCAAAGTTTCCACATAAGAAGTGTAATACTATCATTTTGGAGGAATCTATGTTTCTTTAGAAAGTTTTCAGAATGCTTTGAAAGAAATAAGGAAATAAAATTCCCCAATGTAACACAAGTGAAGACATAAGCAAAAAATATTAAAATAGCTGTCTTTTGTTTCTTGGAATAATGTCTTCATGTCAAAATTGAGCCAAAGCACACATCTTTGACAGTAAAATGTGTTCTACTGCTTCCTCCTGAATTTAAAGTATTATAATGAGGCTTCCTTTCCATCTCTACCTTCCAAACCATGCTGGAGCCATGGTACACTCCCAAACACCTACAAACATATACACACAAGAGGGAATGAGTCTTACCAGACCATCACAGTTGTTAATGGCAACAGAGGTTCCCGGAATGTCCATGATGTCACCAACGTAAGCACAGTTGGTCTGCAAAGGCTCCGTTTTCCAGATTCTTTCGGAAGCACTTCCTGGTTGACGATCATTAACAGGGTCGGTTATATTCCCAGGCGCCGGAGATGTTTCTTGCCATTCCACAACAGCCCCAGGAGCTATGAGCTGAGTGTTGGGTTTTAGTCGCAGATGAAAATCTCTTCCAAATGCCGTGATATTAAAGAACAATTGCTCAGAGTTGGGAGACACGTCCCTTGTTGACCTCTTTTTGTGATTTGCAGAAAGAATATGAGAGAGATAGTGTCCTTCTAGATTTGTGCTGACTGGAGTCACCAGCTCATACTCTTTGTGTCTCTTTATTGGTGAATCTGTGGAGTGAGAAATACAATTGTAGGACCCTGTGCAACAACACAGGAGGACATAACATAGACATAAAGTGCCCAACTCACAAGACTGCACTCCGCATAATGAGGATATTTCTGAATCATCTCATACGTATTACATTTTGATAACTCAAATTATTTCTCAAATGCCCCTAGGTAACTCTGGGTTCAACAAATATTTTTTATTTCTAAAAAAGTTCATTATACTGCAAATATGCATCTCATTTATATATTTAAGAAGATGAACGTAAGTCTCCATTAACTATACCTGGCTTGCTTATAATCAAGACACATTCCCAGTTATTTTTGCTTAACTGACACCTGCTACAAACTTTTAGCAAAGTTTCTGTTATGTAGAAATTTTTTTCTTTTAATATTTTTTCCTATAAGAATAGAATTTATACTAGTTACAATAGCTACTCTATGTTGCATATACCACGACATGTAATTTATACACTGTAGTACATACACATTTCTTCCATCATAACAACTCAAACAATCATACTTCACAGATGAGGAAACTGAGAATCGGGGTATATGTCCAAGTCAAATAACTCTCAGATATGGATCCAACTGCTTCTCCAAAGCCCATATCATCATTCTACAACATCATGTCATGTCCCATAAATCACAGAACATTTTCAGGAAATGAGGAAATAGGTAAAAAAGAAGAAATAATGATCTATAAGTTGAATATGCAGATATTAGTTAGTCAAGAGCAAATGGCATTGTCATTTTGCACAGTATTCCTTACATGGGACAGACACTTGAGTATGAAAGTGTATTTGGGGTCCACCTGACAACATGGGTGGCCACTTACATGTTAAACTGAATTTCAAAATTAGAACTTAATTCCCCTAGTTTAACCAATGTGAATATTATGTCTGCTAAAATGCAAGCATCCTTGGAAAGATAACACAGTGAATGAACAATTTATCCCTTTATAGAAATGGCTTTGAAGGCAGAAGACAGTGGATTCTGAAGGAAATGAGGGGGCAACAATGAAAAATGAGGCCCAGCCAGTATGGCTCAGTGGTTGAACATTGACCTATGTGACCTATGAAAAAGGAGGTCAAGGTTAGATTCCTGGTCAGGGCATATGCCCAGGTTCTGGGCTTGATCCCCAGTAGGGGACGTGAAGGCAGCCAATCAAGTATTCTCTCTCATCATTGATGTTTGTATCCCTTCCTCTCTGAAATCAATAAAAATATATTTTTAAAAAATACTAAAGAAAAAAAAAAACAGAATGAAAAGAGAAAGCACGGAAAGGGAAATTTGAGAACATAAAGAGTTCCCCACCTTCAGAATTCTAATCTAAGACTAGTCCTGTAGTGTGTTAAAGTACCTTAGAAAATTACATGATTCACAAATACTGTTCACTTATAGGAAATGTGTGTATGTCATTCAATAGAGTTTGAGACCCTTAAATGAACCTACAATCTATGCTCTTAAGTATCCTTATAGAATCACTATGTTTGCTACCGGCTATCAATTCCAGCATGTCATAATTTCAAGAGTTTCATCGAAAGGTTGATGAGACTTGGGACTCAACAGGGTTGAGTCACACATGTAGTCATGGCGAAAGGCATTTCCCCAAACCTGAATAGGACACTGATTGTGGCTGCCAGACAGTTAAAGTGCATCTTAATCTACATGTTATTGCCTCCTACTGGCCAAACACCTGAACAGCCATAGGCTAATTCCCCCATTCTGACAATGCTTTTGTACCCTTTGAAACCTTACCCTTTGAAGTGTATTATCTCCACCTTGCCTTAGGAGAAATTGTGTTAATAAAAGCAAGGGTCCTAGACAAGGAGGGAATCTTCAGTTCCTTTAGCTGAAGGTCCTCTGACCCCCAATGCCTTTCAAAATTATATCTCGTCTCCGGACTCTTTATTAGTCTCCGGATTCCTATGTCATCTACGCACAGCCTTTTCCAGATTCCTGAACCCTTCTTGATGCTGGGACAAGAACCCCGGCAGATTGCATTATTTTTTCTGATTTTCAAATACAAACTTCAAACAATGTATAAAAAACCAGAAGACAAATGAAGTCATTTTGCAACTTGGAAATTTCTCGAGTGCATGTTTGTAATCATTATGCCACTTATAATGACCAATGGATTTAAACAAAATATCTCTCTAAAAATGCACAGAGTAAGTAACCTGGTTGTAAATATTTACTAGGCAGAGGAGTAAGGACTGTCCTATCACAGAAAAAAGTGAAGCCCAGCTCCAACACTGGAGCATAACTTTGCCACAGCAGCATAACCCCTGTACCGTAGGTGCTCCCTGTCATAGCCAAGGCCCAATACTAGGTAGTACGGTAAGCACAGACACAGAGGTTGGTCTCCCTACAACCAAATCTCTGGTGAACACTTTTGTAAGTTCTGGTTTAGGGAAAGAAGTTGAAATTTTAGGGAACGAACTTAAGTGTCACAGGAGGGGAGTGATGGAGGGGAAAGCTCCCATAGTGAACGATGAATTCAGATCTTGGATGTGGACTGACAAAGCTTACCCCCAATTAATTCCTTGAGGATATGAACTCCCCATTCAACCTGGCATTCCCAATGTACTCTAATAGCCGATTTTGTACTTGCCAGGGTCTCTTGTCAGTAGAATGTATTTGGTGAGTGTTAAGGTGGTAATGCAGGTAACTAGAGAACCTTTGCTTTTTCTAGGCTGCTCCACACTCAGACTTACTATCCAAGGCCCTTGAGCATCTGGCTGCACCAATAATCCCAGTTATAACTCTTTCTCTAACCATCTATTTATTGTTCCATAGGAAGGAGAAAGTAATGCTTTATTTTAATGTATGGATTTCCCATCTCCACTGAAGGGCATTCACACAACCAAAGTCTAGGCAATACACTGATGCCTGGATTAAGTGACTGGAGAACTAGAAAATCTAAGAAGAATGCAGGGAGGCTCCTCCTCACCCAGCAGGATACCCAGAGCCTCATGCTGACAGTAAACCATACATTCCAGATTCCCTGGGACAGTCCCATGTTTCCTGTCAGACAGCACGTTCTGAAATTTTATTCAAAATAAAGATGGTGTATTGCTATAGAGCTTTGTCATCTCAAATGCTAAATAGTAAATCATTGCTAAAATGTGCACATAAGAAACATTTCTGAAGTTAAACCCTGAGTAAGTCCATTCCCAGGTGGAAATTAAGGTAATCAAGGGATAAGATGCACTTAGTAACCTCTCAGGCTATCTTCCCCTGACAGTAAATTGATGAACTGACACAGTAGCTACTCAGTCATCTGCCATTTATTATCAAAATAGACACTGGACTGCCCTCTGTGCTCGAGAATATATCATCTCTAATTCTCACAACGCTCCCAGTAGGTAGGTGTTATTATCCTAGACGGCCTGTCACTAGCCAGGGAGGAACCAAAGTAAAATTTCAATTCTGATCATTTTGAAGCTGAAGATCATGCTCCTATGCTCTTACTCACTTCATCTTACTGTCAACTTCTAATTTAAAATCTGACATATAAAAGAAAACTACCACAAGAATGATTACGCTCTGACTACCCACAGCCAGTCAACCAAATTTTCCTCTAGTGTAGCTTCAAACATTTCAGTAAAAGGCTCTTAAGTTCTTGGTCTTTGGGAGGAAAAAAAAAGAGTGGTGGGTAAAGCTCAAAGATATCAAAAGTATTTAATCTCAGTAAAATCACAAAGGAAAACTAAATCACATCCAATGTTACTTTGCTGCATTCAGAAATGAGACATTTCACAGGCCCAAATATTTCTGCAAAGCAATATAGCCTATAGTTAAGGAATGAACTACAGTGTCAAAAAGCAGCAAGTTAACATATGAACCTGAACAAGTTCTTTATTTTTCCTTAGACTCAGTTTCCTCATTTGTTAACTGAAGGTTAGTAATAATAGCTCCAACTTTACAGGTTTGGTGAAATGATTAAATGAGATTGTACAAAGAAATCAGTAAGGATTAGCTACTTAACTTAAACGTAAGCTAGCTAATCATTAAAATAATGCCCATGCATAATTTCAATATATGTAACTATTCAATTGTCAGCTGAGATGGCTGAGGGGCCACATCAATAGGTATGTAAAGGTTTTGTGGCCATAAGTTTCACAAGCACAGAGGGCTGGGGCCACTGTAAAGCCAAATTGTGCTCACTAATTATCCAAGCATGACTCAGATACAGTGAATTTTCCACACGTGGTCCATCTCCTTACTGTATGTATTTTCTTCAATCTTACCTAAGAGTAAACCCTCCACTGTATATCACTTCCTAGCCCCTCTTGCCTTTGCAAGAATAGTTTCAGCAATTGTCCTCTCTCTCTTTTCTTTATCAATTTCCCCACATCACTAAATCATTCCCACCTGCAAATAAATAAGATGCCATATTTCCCATCTCTAACCAAAAAAAAACCTTCTTGATGCCACATCCATCTCTAGCTAATCTATTAATTCTCCCCTTTATAGCAAAACACTTCAAAAGATTTACTATATTAGATGCCTCCAATTCCCCTCTTCCCATCCTTGTTCTTTCTCGAATCCACTCCAATCAGTCCCTTGTGTAGGTCACTAGTAACCCCATGCTGCCGAAACCATTGGTCAAGAGTCCACCTTCATACTTGACCTATGAGCAGCATTTGATTCCCTTTTTCTTTCCTTCTTGAAATACATTATTTAGCTTCCAAAACACCATTCTCTTCTGGTTCTCCTCTTTCCTCACTGGTCTCCCCTCTCCTTCTCCCTCACGTCCCCCTGTTCCCATGAGCTATATACACTGCAGTGACGCAGTAGTGGACTCTTCTGCATTTACCCTTTCTAGTCTGGTGAGCTCATGCCGTCCTGGGACTTTGAATGCCTTTACGATTGTAGATCTCTAGCCCAGGCTTCATCCACGAGCTCTTCTTTTGTCAGTACAATTTCCATGTGGACATTCACTAGTCACCTCAATTTAACATTTCAGAGTAAACTTCCTATCTTCCTGCTTCCATATGTGTCCCTCACCTGTGTCAGTAAATGGCAACTCTGTCCTCCCAGTTATGCAAACCAAATACTCGATTAAACCATCCTTAACTCTTCTCACACCACACACCAAATCTCTTCATAAATTCTATTGACTCTACCTTCAAAATGCCTCCAAACTTGGACCACCACTCACCACCTCCCATGCTACTACCCTAAGCCAAACCACCATCATCTAAGTTTTGAATGAACCTCCTAACCATTCCTTGCTTCTGCTCTTCCCAGTTATAGGTTATCCTATATAATAAAAGCCTATGTGGCCGTGAGGCCCTCATGCAGTAACGAGCAATCACTAGGAGGCTGCATGTGCAGCCAGTGCATGCGGGTGGGCAGGGCTGCGTGCCTGGCGAGGCGCACAAGGGTGGGCGGGGGCTTGATGCTGCGTGCACGGTGCAGAGGTGGGTCCCTGCGGCTCCAGCCTACCTCTTTGAGGCAATCCATCGAGGACTCCTGGATGGGTGGGCAGGGCCTACCTCTTTGGGGCAATTGATTGTGGGGCTCCCACACTGTGAGAGGGCACAGGCTAGGCTGGGGGACCCCCCCTGAGTGGATGAATTTCGTGCACCAGGCCTCTAGTCCTCAATAAAGAGCTAGAGTAATTAAAGTCACAGATCATGTCATGCTTTTCCTCCAAACCCATCCCAGGGTAAAACAGCTCACAGCCCAGCATTGGAAATCCTCCTACCTCAAAGTCACTGTACTTGCTGTTTCCTCTGCCCAGTGTCTTCCCGTCCCTCCCACACCCAACCCCCCAAGACAAGTGCATGGCTCACCCCTCAGTTCCTTCAGGCCTTTGCTTAAATGTAACTCTACCAGTGAGGTCTGTCCTGACCACCAGTAACCACCTTATCACTCTATGCCCCTTTCATAGTCCACATTATTCCACAAAACCTGGCACCATCTCATACTATAAATATTATTTGCATGTTTATTGATTCTTTATATCTACTAGCATATAAGTAAGCTTCAGGAGGGCAGGGATTTTTTTTATCTGTTTCCTTCACTACAACTCCCCAGTGCCTACAACAGAACTGAAGTCGCTCAATAAATATCTGTGAGTGAATAAGTGAATGAATAAGAGCAGTTTGAGTCTGAAGAGGTATGTAAAATTCTAAACTGGCCTCCTGGAATGCAGACACAGAGCCCCTCACCCTTAGAAGCAGGCAGCAGGAAATTAGCCCTCACTTTGCAATCCCATTGGCTATTCATAGAATTACAACTATACAGATCAAAAATAAAAACGACCCTGAAAAATCATCTAATCTTTGCCTCTTTCTTACAATTAGGGCATCTCAAGTAGATGGCATTATTTTTGCTTAGGTTAGAGATAGAGTACTTTAACCTGCTCCTGCTCTATGTGAGGGGAGTTTCTTCCAAGTGGTCCAGGCCTCTTCTTCCCCATTAACTCACCCTTTCCCGAGTAGAGAAGAGTGAAGTATGTGATTGGTAAGTCTGGGAAAAAGAAGAAGTTTGCAGAGCTCAGCACCTCCCTCATCATTCTTCTCCCTGGGAAGGATCCTGATAAGGAGCACATGTTCTCTTCCACGTCCCCAGGGGCAGGCCCTGTCCCAGCCAGATGGGATGCACCCTCAGCCAGAACATGGCTCAAGCAAGTGAGGGCCCCAGGCTTCATCCCAGCCCCTTTGTAAAAGAGATTTTCACTATATCTTTAAATGGGCTATTTTCAACCTGTTCAGAACCCAGGTATATAAGAGGGCTGTTTTTATTTCAGATCATCTCAAAAACTTGGTCTATCTTTAAGAAAAAGTACTGTCACATCTCCACTGGCAGGCTAATTATAACACTAACAATTCTCCTTATCAGGGAATGCACTCACATCTAATTCCTCATTCTAGAGTTTAACTTAGTGCCTTCTTCTCCTTTGTGCTGCATGAAAAACAAAACGAAACCCATTCTTGTGTAAATGCGCCTGTATGTAGATGTGACATATGTGTACAACCGTACACGCATACACAAATATTACACAATGTACATCAAAGAATTTGAGGAGTCAATGTTCTGTGTCCATATAAAAGACTTGGGAGCTATCAGACTTTCTGTTCTAATATCAACCGTGTTAGACTTCTCCAATTAGTTTCCAAACTCTAATCATTTCTGAGACTTTGTCAAAACCATTCGCGCATGTTTGTGTTTAAGCATGATACCCCACACATAATAGGCCTCAGTAAATATACGTTAAAAAAGGAAAAAAAGATCCCTCAACCTGAAACCTGAATAGGACAGCTCTCTGCTGAGAATAATATCTTACACACACTCCTTCCTTAAAATATCTAAAGCAAATTCTCATTTTACTTGAATATTTCGTTTGCCTTCCTGACTTCACTCTTTTTGTTAATGAGGTGCTGAATCTCCCAGGCTGAGAAAACTGACTTCATTTTTAACTTTCCCCCCAATTAACATCATTTAGGTCCCACTGATTTCTCCTTAGAAGTTTCTCCCCTTTCTTCCAATCACCTTCAAGTCCTCATCACCTCACACCAAAAAGCTGCAAGTGCCAAGTCTTAATCCCCACATATAATTTTTTCTCACTACCAACTATTGTATAAATTGTACCAAAGTATTATCTAAATTATTGCCAGGAAAATTTCAAAGCCCCACATTTACTAGTAAAATGCCTAGATTCCAGCATCCAACACCAGATTGCAGCTTGGCCTCTCCCAGGCAGCTCCAAGCCCATCACAAGTGGCAACCATCTGCAGATTACTTTGTAGCTCACACCAAGTGATCCAGGGCAAGGCACAGGCAGCAGATTGCCTTGGCCTACATCTCCAAAGAGGCCCCAGAACCGACACACCAGGTGGCCAACTTCAGACCACACCAGAGCACCACCCAATCACCTCTACAATGACATACTCAAAGGGCAGATTCAGCAAGCACCATAGCCCTGCTAAAGTGAATCCTGCTCCATAAGGTCAGCCCTACACAATAGCTCCTCCACGGTAGTCAGGGCCAGTCCTGACAATCAATCAGCCTGAGGGTCAATTCCTCCCACTGATGTGCCAATAGCAATCAAGGTTCAACTACAACAAGGGACACACCTAAAACACCTAACTCAGGTGATCAGGGAGACTGTGCCATGAGGCCCCACAGAACACCTTCTACATAAGGCCAACCTTTCAAAATTGGGAGATATAACAGCTCTACTAATACGCAGAAACAAACACAGGGAGGCAGCTAAAATGGGAACACAAAGAAACATGTCCCAAATGAAAGATCAGGGAAAAACACCAGAAAAAGAACTAAACAAAATGGAAATAAGCAATCTACAGAATTCAAAACACTCATATCAGTGATAGCCTCATCAAATAGATAGAAAGCATAAAAAAAGGAGATAGAGACCATAAAAATATACCAGTCAGAAATGAAGAATAAAATAACTGAAATGAAGCATACATTAGGGAATCAGCAGTAGACTAAATGAAGTAGAGGACTGAGTCAACAATTTGGAAGATAAGGTAACAAAAACACAATCCAAACAGCAATAAGAAAAAAAAATGAGGATTAAGGGCCCTCTGGAAAATATCAGGTATACCAACATTTGTATCATAGAGGTACCAAAAGAAGAAGAGAGACGGCAAGAAATTGAAAACCTATTTGAAGAAATAATGACTGAAAACTTCCCTAACCTGGTGAAGGAAATAGACATACAAATCCAGGAAGTGCAGAGAGTCCCAAACAAGATGAACCCAAAGAAGCCCACACCAAGACACATCATAATTAAAATGCCAAAGGTTAAAGACAAAAAGAGAATCTTAACACGTTGTGCACCAGTAGTTTTATTGCTAGCTTTATCCAGTGGCCAAATAAGTTTCTATTGAATGAGTACCAAAAAAACATTTTACAAAGTAGCATACTTTAAAAGATATTAGCTTGTAAGAACATGTAATAAATAACTTCAAAATGCAATGGGTATTTAATTTTAAAGCATACCTTTAACATTTATGTAAAACACTATAATATGAAAACACGAGAATGCTCGTGATCTGCCCGCAATGTGCTAAAAGCAGAAAGAGAACAGCAGTTACCTACAAGGGAGTTCCCATAAGACTGTCACAACTTTGCAGGCCAGAAGGGACTGACACTAAATATTCAAAGTGATGAAAAGCAAGGACCTATAACCAAGATTTCTCTATCCAACAAGACTATCATTTAGAATTGAGGGAGAGAGACAGAGCTTCCCAGACAAGAAAAAGATAAAGGACTTCAGCACCACCAGACCTGTATCATAAGAAATGTTAAAGGGACTTCTTTGAGAAGAAAAAAACTTAAAATATAAAATATGAATAAAATGACAATAACTACTTACCTAGCAATAATTATTTTAAATGTAAGTAAATACTCCAAACAAAATACTAGTACACAGGATGGCTGAATGGATAAGAAAATAAGACCCTTACATATGCTGTCTACATGAGACTCACTTCAGATCAAAAGACAACACAGACTGAAAGAGTTAGAAAAAATATTTCATGAAAATGGAAACAACAGAAAACAGAAATCTAGGATATTAATATCTATACCAGAAACAAATAGACTCTAAAACAAAGGCTATAAAAGAGATAACAAGGACCCAGCAATTCTGCTTCTGGGTATTTATCCAAAAAAAAGCCAAAATACAAATTCAAAAAGATATGCATTCATATGTCCCTTGCAGCATTAATTATAACAGCCAAGATATGGAATCATCCTACCTGTCCATCCATGCATGAATGGATAAAGAAGAAATAGTGCATATATACAATGCAGTGTGACTCAGCCATACAAAAGAATGAAATCTTGCCATCTGTAATATGGATGGACCTAAAGGGTATTGTGCTGAGTGAAATAAGTCAGAAAGAGAAATAGAAATATCTATAATTTTACTTATATGAGGAGTCTAAAAACCAAAATAAGTGAAAAAACAAATAGAAACAAACTCATAGTTACAGAGAACATTCTGATGGTTTGCAGATTGGAGGGGTGTTGGGAAATGGGCACAAAGGGGAAAGGGATTAAGAAGTACAAATTGTTAGTTACAAAACAGTCATGGGGTGTAAAAGTATGGCATAGGTAATTTAGCAATAATACTGTATTAACTGTGTATGGTGTCAGATGGTACTAGATTTATCAAGGTGCAAACTTCATAAGTTATATAAATGTCTGAGCACTATGTTGTACATCTGACACTAATAGAATATTTACAATATTGTATGTCAACTGTAATTAAAAAATACATTTTAAAGAGTTTTACTGATTTTTTTTTAGAGGGAGAGAAAGGGAAGAGAAAGAGAGAGAAACATCAATGTGAGAATAAAACATTGGTAGGCTGACTCTTGCATGCCCCCCCCCCGACCATGGATCGAGCCTACAACCCAGGCATGTGCCCTGGAATTGAACCAGCAACCTTTTGGTGTACAGGATGATGCCCAACCAATAGCCACATCAGCCAGGGCAAAAAATTTAAAAATATATATATATTTTTTTTTTAAATAAACAATAAAATGTCTATGTTCTACACTTAATTACCTTTGTGATTTTGGTCACAATACTTTTATGTCAGTACTCATCTGTAAAAATGAGAGTAAAAGTATGTAATTCATAGGATTGTTGTAAAAATTAAATGGCCTATTCCAAAATGCTCAGAACACTGCTTGGCACATAGTAAGTGTTCAATAAATGTTAAGTATTAATATTACTATGTTATTTCTCTGATAGTTTCCCTGGCTTATCATTACTTCAGGATAAAATAGATTCAGAAAATTGAGATATATTTTTCATGTTAGATCTAAACACTGCTTGAAAGACCATTAATCAAATTATCTCACTTTACCAGTAAAAAAGTGAAACTCAAAGAATAGGTAACTTAAGTAAATCAAAACTTAACTTTCATATTTAAGGACCTCTGCACTGTCCCTAATTTCTTTTCAGCACCATCTCTCATATTAGCCTATCAAAACATTCTAATGCACTCACCAGGCCCGGCTAAATCATGCCTGCCTTCACAGCTCTGCTCTACTGTATCACCCAGGGGAAAAGAACTGCTGCTTTCTCTTCATCTATGCAGATTCAACCCAGCCCCCATGGCCTCTCTCAAGCCCCATCTTTTCTAAAAAATCTTCCCAGCTAGCTTGTCCAGAATACAGCCCTCCTGGTCTGATCTTCCTAGTTCTCACTGTCATGCACTGTTTGCATGAAAGTTATAAAAATCTCTATGGAAGAAAAGTTACACACTTATGGCCTGTCCTTGGAGAGATTTTAAGCTCTTTGGGGCAGACATGTGGCATCTTAACTGTAGTTTTCCCAGTCTTTGGGAGGAAAAAAAATCAATGATTATTTTTAGAAGTGGGAATTCTTGGAAGGGAGTGCTCTCACAGTCTGACACTGTGGTCCATGCTTTGGGATCCTCCTATCTCCTTCACACCTTCAGTCACCTATGCTCAAAACTGAGGACATGCTGTTTGGTATCTTTCTAAGTCTGCTGTAGAATGATACACAGATATCTCCCAGGGAGACTAGATGTCCCCAGGGCATTTCCAAGACCTCGCTGTGGAACAGTAAGAGAACAAAAGTGCTCAGCAGTACAATCAACACTGCTAGGACCTGAGTGACTGCAGTACAAAGCTCCCATATATCACAGCAATTTTTAGATGATCTAATTAAGACCAAAGCACCCCAGGCCCACAGATTGTGGGAATGATGTGACTGAGGCAATGTGGCTTTAACCCAAGGCAAGGAAGGAAGGAAGGTAATGATGGTTGAACACTAAAGGTCTGGAGTCAGAAAGCACCGTGTTGAATTCCGGTTGGTTTCAAGCTGATACGCTCTTTGGCATCCTGCAAGCAAATGATGGAAATCCAGGCTCACAGAGTTTATCTGTAAATTAGGGATAATAATGGGAATTAAGTGAGGGAAGGCTTGCCCTATCTAATAACATTTCAATAAATGAAAAATTAGCTGATGTTATCATCATCATCACCAACATCCTCTAGCTAGAGCTATAGAAGAAGGAAGTCAGTTTCAGATTCCTTCCATGACCCAGCTCCCCTCAGGGGCCTCTCTCCCCACTCTACCCCCACCCCACGTTGTGTTTCTAATGCGGTTAGAAGAGACCTTAAGCTCCATGTCCAGGGCCTGAAGTCCAGGATGATGTCACAACCCAAGCGCCATTACACAACCCAGAGACTGGGATTCTCTCCCAAGAATCGTCTGATTGCTCTAATACAAAAAGGCAGATCACACAAGCAATTTCCTTTATCAGGTATAAATTGTCAGCATGCAACAATCTGGCCACAAGAATGAAATCAAATAAGCATTTTCAAGATCTGCTAAAGAAGTAGCTCCAACAACATTTCCAAATCCCAAGCCAAAGGAAAAAGAATGACCTTCATCAGAAATGACAGGAGCCAGCTGCTCCAGGAAAGATGTGAGTCTGGTGAAAAGTGGACCTTAAAAAGTACACCACACGCCAAAGGGTTTACCAAGGTTGTAAACACCATCAGAGAAGGGGACACATCTTCTCTCAAAACCAATTAAAAATTAATTGTGACACATACTGAACTTATGAACACGGCCAAATTCTTTGTCCTCACTTTATCTCCTCTGGGCAGAGGAACTCTTTGATGTCTTTTATTTTAGTTGCAAACCCATTTTCATAGTCCAAGAGTTTTTATCAAGCTATTTGAAGAAAAAATGAAAAGGTGTTGGGGGGTGGTGGTTATTCTTACTTATTAAGAAAGAACAAATAGTTGTACACTTAAAAATTCTTCTCATTTTTTTCAATCTGGCTTTTTCATAAATATTTGTTGCAATTGCACAATGTTTATGTTCAAGAGTCACTTAGGAAAGAACAGCACATTCTTTACTGTTCCAGAACATGAAATCAGGTAAGAGATCTTTCAGGAAAATAAAAAAAAAAAAAGCCTGAAGAAAAATGTTATTTAAACAAAAACAAAAACACATCCGAGTTTTCCTTTTTTGCTACATTTTAATATAATCAAATAATCAATAACAGAATAACAAGTAGAAGAGAATTATTTTTGTAAGTGAGGCCCAAATGCCAAAATTTTAGCATTCCAATCTTAGTTTTAAAAGCACTTCTACTGGCTGTACTTATCATCATTGCAAGTTTTGCAGAGTCGAGAGCTATATTAGGCATTCTAAAAATTAGTATTTCTCACACATCTCACAATTTGTTGATAGATAATACTTTTAAAGGCTAATTTAACTTCAGTCTGGAATTTAAAGCCAGGAAAATCAGCATCTATCTCCAGGGCCAAAGGCTGGGGGAAATATGACAGATAAGAAATGTGGAGAGCATTTTTAAAGACTTTCACTGTAACATTACTTGTGGTAATTATATTTTCCAAATATAAGACACTCCGGCTCATGGTTTAACAAAAGTATGAGACACTGAGATAGTCCACAAGGCCACTGCCTGGATTAGTGTCCTGTCGCTGCTATAACACATTGCCACAAACTTGGTGCTTAAAACAATATGACTTTGTTATGCTACAGTTTTAGGAGATACCAAGTCACACAGGGCTAAAGTCAAGGTGTCAGCAGGGCTGTATTTCTTTCAGAAGATCTAGGAGTGATCTGTTTCCTTGACTTTTTCAACCCACAGAGGCTGCCTTGCATTTCCTGGCTCATGGACCTTTTCCTCCATCTTCAAAAACCAGCAACATCCACCCATCTTTCTTTCACCTACCTCTTCCATTTATAAGTGCTGCCCCTTTGGATAATCCAGGATAATCTATTTTAAGATCAATTGATTAGCAACCTTAATTCCATTGCAAACTTAATTCCTCTTTGTCATGTAACATAACATATTCTCAGGTTCCAGGGATTCCGAAGTGGACATCTTTGGAGCCATTATTCTGCCTACTGCAGCCACCAGTTCCTATGCAATGTGCTGGGAAGTCCTCACATCTGTGGCACTACTGTACCTATGTGCCACCCTAGCATCCTCCCACACTCCGTGCCAATTTTCCCTCAGGTGAACCATCCCACACTCCACACTTAGTTCCTGTAAGTCAAGGGTGAAATATCCAATCAGAACACTGCATTCCTGACCACAGTGAATAGTTCAAGGATAAGCTTATGATTCAAGCTAGGTAGCCAATTAAAGCCCTCCCAGGAACTTTCCTGGAGCTGTCAAAAAATAAGTGTTCTGTCTAGTGGGATGAAAGGTAGAATGATAGCCTAGAGATACTGTTGATAGTATTTGGCATTATTTTGGGGGTGAGGTGGGGGGGGGGGGAGAGCGGCACAGACACTGAAATCTTAGAGAGGTAAAGCAAACACATAGGAAAAATGAGAAAGGAGGGAAGGAGGGAGGGAAGGAGGGAGGGATCAAGGAGGGGGTAAAGGAGGGGGAGAGAGAGATTAAAAGATTAAGAGAGAGATTCCTGATATTATTCTGAGCTCTCAGATCCAGCTATACCTGACTTTGATTACCTGATCAATTTTTTTTCCTTAACCAGTGTCAACTTGGTTCCTGTTACTTGCATTCAAAGGAGTAATAATTGATATAAGAATTTTCTCTCAATGAAATGGAAAGAAGAAACTTCAATAAATGCAATGAGAAAAAGAGAAAGAATTGTGTCTGGTATACACAATTTAGGTGGGGTGGAATTATCTATACAATAAAAGCCTAAGCAAACATTAGTGTGCATCACTATGATGCACACTGACCACCAGGGGGCAGATGCTCAATGCAGGAGCTGCCCCCTGGTGGTCAATGTGCTCCCACAGGGGGAGCGCCGCTCAGCCAGAAGCCAGGCTCACAGCTGGCGAGCACAGCAGCAGTGGCGGAAGCCTCTCCCACCTCCGCAGCAGCACTAAGGAGCAGCAAGCCAAGCAGTAAGGAGCAGCAAGCAGGCAGGTGGTAAAGAGCGAGGGGTCCAGGACTGTGAGAGGGATGTCTGCCTGCTGGCAGTCAGACATCCCCCAAGGGTCCCGGACTGTGAGAGGGCGCAGGCCCGGCTGAGGGACAGACATGCACATGCACACACACACACACACACACACACACTCACACTCACACTACACAAATTTCATGCACCAAGCCTCTAGTTTGAAATAGCTGTTTTTGTACCACTCCTTACTCAACTCCCTCCCTCTACTCACAGTGGTTCTCAACCTTCCTAATGCCGTGACCCTTTAATACAAGTTCCTCATGTTGTGGTGACCCCCAACCATAAAATTATTTTCATTGCTACTTCATATCTGTAATTTTGCTACTGTTATGAATCGTAATGTAAATATCTGATATGCAGGATGTATTTTCATTGTTCGCGACCCACAGGTTGAGAACCGCTACTGCTATATCCCCACGAATGAAAGCATCACCTCATTATCAACTTAAAGATAATACATGGAAATATAACTCTCAAAGAGTTGCCATATGGTGAGCTGAGTGGATGGATAGTTTACAAGTCTATGGCACAGAAAAGTAGTTTCTGGAAACTCATGGTGTCAAGTAGACCTGTCAAAAATGTAGGGGTTAGAATGAGGTGGCTCTCCTTGAATAAAAGTGTTTTTAAAAAAGCACAAGACTGCCCTAACCGGTTTGGCTCAGTGGATAGAGCGTCAGCCTGCAGACTGAAGGGTCCCAGGTTCGATTCCGGTCAAGGGCATGTACCTTGGTTGCAGGCACATCCCTGGCAGGGATTGTGCAGGAGGCAGCTGATCGATGTTTCTCTCTCATTGATGTTTCTAACTCTCTATCCCTCTCCCTTCCTCTCTGTAACAAATCAATAAAAATATATTTTTTAAAAAAGCACAAGACTAAGACATACTACTAATAACTATTATTATAGTTTGCTTTCCATGTACCAGAATTGTACGAATCCTTTACAACTGTATTAACTACGCAGCAGTAGTATGCGTATGTTACATACAAAAAAAAGTATGCTTTGAGAGGTTAAAGTCATCAGCAGGAAAGTGGAGGAGTCAGGGTTTTAAACCACATTGTGAACAGTCTTTGCCCTGACCATCTGATGGAGGAAAGGAGATGAATGTTAATAGGTACTCTACTGGATATACTGGTTAGATTTAAAATTGAGGAATGGACTCTACATGCAAACGAGAGTTTTTACATATAAAAGACACAGAATTCAAATCACATGAATAATAATTTCAATCATTCTTTTTATTTGTGTGCATATGTGCATATGAAAATATATATACTATATATGAAAATTGTAGGAAATGTAATTTAATATCTAAGACCACAATGTTTGAAGAGTCATAGATTTAATCCTATTTACTTTCTATAAGGTTTCCTAAATATTTTTTGTTTTATCAGTCACTTCAAGAATAAGATAGACTATTTCATGCTACTCACAATTTGTTCTAAATTCCAAAAAGATTCATCATGCTGAATTTGTGGCAATCATTTTTATAAACAGGAGACTGACATTTTACCACAAAATCTCTCCTAGGGATTTACAGTTAGTCAGCAAAGCCATGTAAACGTATTTGGGAAATTAGGGTGGATCAATTACATGTGGGAACAGAGATTCCAAAGCTAGAATCTCTTCCCACGCTTTCCTATCTATTCTAAAGAGTATACAACTCTCAAATTCTATCCCATGATGTGGATGAATCTTGTCAGAGTACAGATAAAGTAACAAATCTTTTTTATAATATAATTGTGCATATTTTGGTTACTTGATAACTAGAAAAAATGATTAATTCATTCCATCTTTCAGATATTATATAACCAAATGCTTAAAGATCATACTCAAATGTCAAGAAGAATGGAGGCAAAACAAATTTAGAATTAATATTTTTTTTAAATCAACACTTTCCTATATTGCTAGTGGGAGTTCAGGTCATGCAAACTTTTTCTAAAGCCATTTGTTAAAATGTGTCATGTTAACTTGGCTTTACTTGGTCATCAACTTCTAGGTCTCTCTCCTAAAGTAGTCATTTGAGAAGCAGAAAATTATGTATGTACCATACAGTGGGGCAACATTCATTATCATGAGAAAAACAAATAAATTAGGAAAACAATACATAAATTCATGTTTTTAGTATGATGGGGCTAAAATGATGTTTACAAGGAGTTTTTAATGATAGGGAAAATTATACTAAAATATTAAACAAAACAAAAATAGGTATACAAACACACAATCTGTGTATTAAAGGAAGACTGAATAACAATATGCTAAATTGTAACAATAGTTTCTTATTTGGGATGACTGTCAAAAATCTGGAAAATACAGAAAAATTAAAGAAGATGATTATAATGGGCACATGCAAACTTCTATAATCAGAGCAAAAACTGATGAATTAAAAGGATAATTCAGCATCCTATATAATAAAAGGGTAATGTGCAAATAGATTGAACAGCAGAACAACCAAAAAACCAATCAAAGCGTAATATGCTTATGATATGCTCGGGTTGCTCAACCACTCGCAATGACATGCACTGACCACCATGGGGCAGACAGTCAACCAGTCGCTATGATGTACACTGACCACCAGGGGACAGATGCTCTGACCAGTAGGTTAGCTTGTTGCTGGGTCCAGCTGATCGGGACTGAGCAAGATGGGCTGGACATGCCCTGGAGCCCTCCCGCAGTCCCTCCCTGGCCTGATCTTGCACCGGTGGGCTCCCTCAGCCTGGCCTGTGCCCTCTTGCAATCCGGGACCCCTCGGGAGATGTCGAAGAGCCAGTTTCAACCCAATTCCGCAGGCCACTCCCCGTGGGAGGGTGCCAGATTCAGGGCTCATGGATGGCGAGCGCTGCTGCAGCAGTGCAAGCCTCTCCTGATAGGGACTGATTGGGTGCAAGCGCATGGCAGGCACAGTGGGGACAGGATGAGCAGGAGCTGCAGGCCGCCCAGAGGGAACCCACCCATGCATGAATTCATGCACCGTGCCTCTAGTTTTATAATAATAGAAATAGCACAGCTTAGGAGTAAAAGCTGAACTCTATTAGAGGAACACTAGAGGGAGGGTTCCTAAAATTCTAATAGCAAGCCTCTTTGAGGAAGCATTAGATTTTCATGTAAGTCATCATTGTCAATATGGTATAACCAGTCAAAGTGGTATAACCAAACTCCTCGTATTTAAATCATTCATGATTTTACCAGACAATTTGGGATTGTCCCTAATTGATTTCCAAGGTAATTTGGGTTGGCTACCCACAAGTAAAGACTTTTTACAGATAATCATTTTGGAAGCAGAGGTGACCTTGGGGATTTCTTAACATTTCTGAGCAATATCCTGATTATTTGGTAAAATGACTAGGGCAAAAAGTGAAAACATGTGGAAGAAATACTTCAGATAAACAGCAATAATAAGTCACTGGTGATAGATAACATGCTATATATACTAATATCTTCATCTAAGAATCTTAAAGCAGTAACATTAACCATTATGATGCTCATTGGAGGGGTGGAAGCTAAATTAATCAAGTGAATTGCATGATCTTTAGCTACAAGGAAGAACAATGGCTTGGGTAGCTAAAAGTTTAAATTTTACAAAGGATAAGTGTATCCCCTCTTTAAACCACACCTTTTAGTGCTGCTGCTCACAAACTGGATTGATAGATTTTAATCTTAGTTTATTTTATTTCCTCTAATGCCAGCAACAGGGCAAATGATCCCAAGTAGACCTTAGTGCAAAATTAGTGGGCATTCAAAACCTGCACATAATTCAGTTCAATTTGCCGAATACCTATGAAGCACAAAAAGTGCCTAAAAACCAGTAAGCCTCAGTCCCTGAACTTTGTGGGGTATAAAGAGAGGTCACAAGAAGCCTTGACAACACTGAGTTGTATAACCATGGTCACCATCCTCATTTTCTAATTAAACCTGAAGAGGGACACAGAAAAAGCACACTTAAAGAAGTTTCAGAACACAGGTACATTCCAATGTGACAATACCCTGCTTTCTAGATCCAGTCATTGAACAATAAATATTTGGGGAACCACAAGGTACCAAGCCCTGTGTTACAGGGACACAGCAGTCATTGAGACAAAGTCTTTACTCTCATGAGGTCTACAGTAGAGGAAATGCTTACTATATGCCAAGGATGAGGTGAAGTGACTCACACTAATCCTTGAAAACCAAATGAATACCTGAACATGATTAAAATTTATTTCTCAGTAAATTTATTTTGAAGTACATGATTAGCAACTTTATTTTGGTAAGAATGACATGCAATTGAATTTGAAGCTGGGAAGCAGAAAGAGGACACAGAAAGATGAACATGCCCCGTTCCAAGAGATGGGGTGGAGGGAGGGAGACAGCTTAACACCAAAGCCTCACAATGATTTTTCCTCTAAAGATGCTCAGGTCAGCTTAAAGGATCACTTATGAAACAAAAGACTCAGAATTCTTTTTCAGATGCTCCAGTTTCTACAGAACTATGTTTATTTTCTAAGCCACATGTGTCAGAGTCAGCCTCCCTGCCCACAATTACCCTAGGCCTCCTACCAAGGCCATATTCTGCGTCAGAAATGAAAGAACACCCTGAGATGCCACAGAAGTATGTTAGTGACCTCATGAAACACACTTACACACATATACACAATGCATACACATTCACATATGCATGTATGAATGTATATGAGTATATATAGGTGTATTTGAGTACATATGGGTGCAAATAGATAGGTAGGTAGGTAGGTAGGTAGGTAGATAGGTAGGTATTTCTTCTATGGTTGACAAAGAAGCAGAGAACGTGAGTCACAGTTCAAAACCTATTTGCCCATTTTCTCTAGAGTGAAACATACTTGCCCACATAAAAAGAGGCATTTTTCTACTGAGTGGAGAGAAATGGAAAGAAGCAATATCCCCTATGACACACTACATAGGTGATATATCTATACATATTCTAACCTGCCCCCATGAAAAACTGCCTTCTTTCTGCCTAAATAAGCACCTTTCTAGTCTCCAGCCTTGAAGCATATCAGGTATATATATTTTTTTTAAAAAAATTGGTTTCCTAAGCCAGATAGTTAAGAGTACATATTGTAGGATTCCATTTATAAAAGCACACACAATAAAACCTGGCAAAATAACTCGATCCTGTTGGAAGTCAAGACAGTGGTTACCCTTCACACAGGGATAGTGCTATGAATGTGGCACAAGCACTAGGAATGTTCTTCTTATTGGTCCAGGTGTATGGGAGTGTTACCTTCATGAAGAATCAGCAAAATATACATTTATGTGCACTATCCTGCATGCATATTATACTTCAATAGAAAATGTTTTTAAAATTTAGCTTCCTGATAATTTACAGCTTGTCATTAATTTACATTGCTCTCTTCCTGAGACATTAAATTATCCAGAAATTATTCAGAGCCATGGTATTTTCTCTAGCCAATTTGTAGAGCAGCAAATATAAACTGATTAATTCTACAAACCTTGTGAGTCTTTCCTAGTTGTATAACTGATCAAATAGCACCTCTGGACATTTTTATAAGATCACTTTTAAATCATTTACTGGAAAAAAGTAAATTATATGTAGAGGTGTGCATTTTACCAAACCTCTATATTAGCAACTGCTTTATGCATGGAAACAGGGGAGAATAATCTCATTATTGTACAAAACATTTTTTTTAAATAGACTTTTAAATCCGTCTTAAGAGCTACATAAATGATTATAACCCCAAACCAAATGATAGCTACACTTTTGTTATCACAAGACCTGAGTCCAAATTTCTTTTTATCTTCACTGAACTTGAAAATGGTAATAATAAAAGAAATCCTAAAAAACTGAGGAACTTGGAAGCAAGTAAATCTCTAGCAACACAGCCCAAGAGCGACCCTCCTCTCTTTTAACTGGATACTCATCTCCTTCCTACCAAAATTAAACACACCTGTACTACTTTCGTCCCTGCAGGCAAGGGCTACCAAAGTAATTTATATTAACAAAAGGACTGGCCCAAAGCCTAACCCAAGTGTCTTACATCACAGCATGTTGATTCTATCTGAAAATTTAATGAAAGTCATATACTTTTTTCCTTCAGTAGAATGGATCATCTTAAAAGAGCTTTTTAATTTACATAGTAAAAAGTTGGGATGTTTCAGTAATCAAATGTTTAAGTAATAAAAGTAAAACAGCTTTCTTTTCCCTACTTTAGGATTGGTTTTTTTAAAAATCCTTCTTTAAAAAGATATATATTGATGGCTGAGTGCTTTGAACCACAAATGACAGATGTCCCTTCATAGACACTATATTTTAAATGCAGTTCTCAGTCATTCTCCTCTCCTCTGTCCTGCTCTTCCTATGGATGTTAAGCTTGGGGAAGAGTTCCAACAATGCTAAGTGCTCAGTAAGAAGGCTGAAGGTTTCAAGAACCCTGAGTCCCGGAAGAAAGATGGCTGCCGACGGGAAGGCAGACTGCAGGACAGTGTGAGAGTGAGAGAAGAAAAGGAGAGTGTGTGGACATACTGAGAGTATAAATTTGTGGGTGAACAATAGCTATACTCCAGGGGACTGCTGGAGACTGCCGGATCGGGCTCCCCTAATCGGGCAGCCTCCACTGCTGCTGAAATCTCTCCCAGAGCTGCCGGCTCTGCTGTGGAGACTGCGCCATCTTGAGTGGCTGTTATCAGAAGCGTATACATCCAGAGACCCTGCAACCATGGCACCCAGGGACCAGCTACGAACCCAGGAACACCGGATCTCAAGCAGTGCGAATACGTGGGCTCAGAAGAGCCCTGCTCCTCCTCACGGAAAGGAGAGAGAGAACTACATAACCAGACACCTGGAGAAGAGAGATCATGGGGAGACAAAGGAAACAGCCCGCATATGAAAGAAAAACAGACATCACCAGAAAAGGAAGTAAATGAAGTGGAGGCAAGCAACCTGTCAGAGAAAGAATTCAGAGAAATGGTCATAAGGTGGATGAAAAGAATGGAAGACAAATTCAACAATATGTGTAAGAACCAAGAGGAAATGAAGAAGAACCAAGAAGAAATGAAAAATGACAACACTGTTATAAAGAACTCAATAGAAAGCATCAACAGTAGACTAGAAGAAGTAGAGGACCACACCAGTGAGCTAGAAGACAAGGTAGAAACAAATACCCAAGCAGAGCAGCTTTCAGAAAAAAAAAATTAAAAAGCAGGAGGAGAGCCTAAGAGAACTTTGGGACAACATGAAATAAAACAACACCCGCTTAATAAGGATGCCAGAAGGAGAGGAAACTGAGCAAGGAATAGAAAACCTGTTTGAAGAAATAATAACAGAAAACTTCCCTGATATAGGGAAGAAAAAACTCACACAAATTCAAGAAGCTCACAGAGTCCCAAACAAAATGAACCCCAAAAGACCAACACCAAGGCACATTATAATTAAATTGGCAAACACCAACGACAAAGTAAGAATCTTAAAAGCGGACAGGGAGAGACAGAAAGTTACCTACAAAGGTTCCCCTATCAGACTAGTGACTGATTTCTCAACAGAAACACATCAGGCAAGAAGGGAATGGAATGAAATACACAAAGTCATGGAAAGGAAGGGTCTGAATTTAAGAATACTGTAGCCAGCAAGGCTATCAATCAAAATTGAGGGTGAAATCAGGAGCTTCACAGACAAAAAAGGACTAAGGGAGTTTATTACCACCAAACCAGCAATGCAAGAAATGCTAAAGGGATGCTGTAAAAAGAAAAAAATAGGAAATGAAGAAGGAACACAGGGGTAAAGAATAAAAATGGCGACAAACAAGTATCTATCAGTAATAACTTTAAATGTTAATGGATTAAATGCCCCAATCAAAAGACATAGGGTAACTGAGTGGATAAGAAAACATGACCCATATATCTGCTGTCTACAGGAAACCCACCTCAGAAAAAAAGACACACACAAACTGATGGTGAAGGGATGGAAAAAGGTTTTTCAGGCGAATGGAAATGAAAAAAAAGCTGGGGTAGCAACACTTATATCTGACAAATTAGATCTCAAAGTAAGGATATAAAAAGAGATAAGGAAGGCCAGTTCATAATTCTAAAGGGAGCAATCCAACAAGAAGAAATAACTCTGGTAAACATATACGCACCCTATATAGGAGCACCAAAATACATAAAAAAAACTTCTAGAGGATATCAAGGGAGAGATTGACAGCAATACAATCATAGTAGGGGACTTTAATACCCCACTATCACCATTGGACAAATTCTCTAAACAAAAAATCAGCAAAGAAACATCAATCCTAAATGACTCACTAGATCAGATGGAATTAATTGACATCTTCAGAACATTTCATCCCAAAGACACAGAATATACATTCTTCTCAAGTGCACATGGGTCATTTTCAAAGATAGGCCATATTTTGGGTCACAGGCAAAGTCTCTTCAAATTCAAGATGATGGAAATCATATCAAGCATCTTCTCAGATCACAATGGCATAAAACTGGAAATCAACTACAATAAAAACAATCCAAAAAAATCAAACACATGAAGACTAAATAGCACACTAATAAACAATGACTGGATTACCAGAGAGATCAAAGAAAAAATAAAAAACATCATGGGAACAAACGACAATGAAAACACAACAAACCCAAACCTATGGGACACAGCAAAAGTGCTCTTGAGAGGGAAGTTCATAGCTCTACAAGCCTACTGCAAAAAGCAAGAAACAATGAGAATAAATTACCTAACCCTACAACTCAAAGAGTTAGAAAGAGAACAAGAAGAAAAGCCCAGTGTAAGCAAGAAGGAAGGAAATAATAAAGATCAGAGTAGAGATAAACTACATAGAGACCAAAAAAACAATACAAAAGATCAACAAAACCAAGAGCTGGTTCTTTGAAAGGATAAACAAGGTTGATGAACCTCTAGCCAGGCTCACCAAGAAGCAAAGAGAGAGGACCCAAATAAACAAAATTAGAAATGAAAGAGGAGAAATAACAACAGACCCCACAGAAATAAAAATGATTGTTAAAAAATACTATGATCAACTCTATTCCAACAAACTGGACAACCTGGAGGAAATGGACATATTCCTAGAAAAATACAATCTTCCAAAACTCAATCAGGAAGAATCTAAAAACCTCAATAGGCCAATAACTATGGAAGAAATTGAAGCAGTCATCAAAAAGCTTCCAGCAAACAAAAGCCCGGGGCCAGACGGCTTCACAGGGGAGTTTTACCAAATATTCAAGGAAGAACTAAAACCTATCCTCCTCAGACTATTCCAAAAAATTCAAGAGGAAGGAACACCTCCCAGCTCATTCTATGAAGCCAGCATCACCCTAATACCAAAACCAGATAAAGACAACACAATGAAAGAGAATTACAGGCCAATATCCCTCATGAACATAGATGCCAAAATCCTCAACAAAATTCTAGCAAGTTGGATCCAGCATTACATCAGAAAGATCATACACCATGACCAAGTAGGATTTATCCCAGGATGCAAGGATGGTACAATATACGCAAATCAATGTGTTTATGTGATGTATCACATAAACAAATTGAGAGATAAAAATCACATAGTCATATCAATTGATGCTGAAAAAGCATTTGACAAAATCCAACACCCATTTTTGATAAAAACTCTCAGCAAGGTGGGAATAGAAGGATCATACCTCAATATAATAAAAGCAATATATGACAAACCCACAGCCAACATCATACTCAATGGGCAAAAACTAAAACCATTTCCCCTAAGAACAGGAACAAGACAGGGATGCCCACTCTCACCACTCCTGTTCAACATAGTACTGGAGGTATTAGCCATTGCGATCAGACAAGAAGAAGAAATAAAAGGCATCCAAATTGGAAAAGAAGAAGTAAAAATGTCCTTATTCCCAGATGACATGATATTGTACATAAATAACCCTAAAGACTCCATCAAAAAACTATTAGACTTAATAAATGAATTTGGCAATGTAGCAGGATACAAAATTAATGCCAAGAAATCTATGGCATTTCTATACACCAATAGTGAACTTACAGAAAGAGAGACTAAAAAAGAAATCCCATTTACCATCACACCAAAAAAATTAAGATACCTACGAATAAACTTCACTAAAGAGGTAAAAGACCTCTACTCAGAAAACTACAGGACGTTGAAAAAAGAGATAGAGGAAGACATAAACAGATTGAAGAACATACTGTGTTCATGGATTGGTAGAATCAACATCATTAAAATGTCCATACTACCCAAAGCAATCTATAAATTCAACGCACTCCCCATTAAAATACTAACACATTTCACAGATCTAGAACGAACTCTCCAAAAATTCATCTGGAATAAAAAAAGACCCCGAATAGCTACAGCGATCCTGAGAAAGAACAAAATAGGTGGGATCTCAATACCAGATATCAAGCTGTATTACAAAGCCACTGTTCTCAAAACTGCCTGGTACTGGCACAAGAACAGACATATAGATCAATGGAATAGAATAGAGAGCCCAGAAATCGACCCGAACCAATATGCTCAATTAATATTTGACAAAGGAGGCATGAGCATACAATGGAGTCAAGACAGTCTCTTCAATAAGTGGTATTGGGAAAATTGGACAGATACATGCAAAAAAAATGAAACTAGACCACCAACTTACACCATACACAAAAATAAACTCAAAATGGATAAAGGACTTAAATGTAAGACGGGAAACCATAAAAATACTAGAGGAATCCAAAGGCAACAAAATCTCAGACATATGCCGAAGCAATTTCTTCCCCGATATAGCTCCTAGGGCATTGGAAACTAAAGAGAAAATAAACAAATGGGACTACATCAAAATAAAAAGCTTCTGCACAGCAAAAGAAACCATCAATAAAACAACAAGAAAGCCCACTGCATGGGAGAACATATTTGCCAATGTTATCACCAATAAGGGTTTAATCTCCAACATTTATAGGGAACTCATACAACTTAACAAAAGGAAGATAAATAATCCAATCAAAAAATGGGCAAAGGACCTAAATAGACACTTTTCAAAAGAGGACATTCAGAAAGCCAAGAGACATATAAAAACATGCTCAAAGTCAGTAATCATCGGAGAGATGCCAATCAATACAACAATGAGGTACCATCTCACACCTGTTAGAATGGCTATCATCAACAAATCAACAAAGGACAAGTGCTGGAGAGGATGTGGAGAAAAAGGAACACTCATGCACTGCTGGTGGGAATGCAGACTGGTGCAGCCACTATGGAAGATAGTATGGAGTTTCCTCAAAAAGTTAAAAATGGAACTCCCATTTGACCCACTTCTAGGAATATATCCCAAGAAACCAGAAACACCAATCAGAAAGGATATATGCATCCCTATGTTCATAGCAGCACAATTTACCATAACTAAGATTTGGAAACAGCCTAAGTGCCCATCAACAGATGAATGGATTAGAAAACTGTGGTACAGCCCTAATCGGTTTGGCTCAGCGGATAGAGCATCGGCCTGCAAACTGAAGGATCCCAGGTTCGATTCCGGTCAAGGGCATGTACCTTGGTTGCGGGCACATCCCAGTAGGGGGTGTGCAAGAGGCAGCTGATCGATGTTTCTCTCTCATTGATGTTTCTAACTCTCTATCCCTCTCCCTTCCTCTCTGTAAAAAATCAATAAAATATATTTAAGAAAAAAAAAAAGAAAACTGTGGTACATCTACACAATGGAATACTATGCTGCTATAAAAAAGAAGGAATTCTTACCATTTGCAACAGCATGGATGCAACTGGAGAGCATTATGCTAAGTGAAATAAGCCAGTCAATGAAAGAAAAATACCACATGATCTCACTCATTTATGGATAATAAAGACCATTATAAACTGATGAACAAAAATAGATACAGAGGCAGAGCAGCATAGAACAGACTGTCAAACTACAGCAGAGAGTGTAGCGGCGGGGTGGGTGAGAGGAGGTAAGAGATCAAACAAAGGAAGAGATCAAACAAAGGACTTGTATGCATGCATATAAGCATAACCAATGGACACAAGACACTGGGGGGTAGGGGAGCCGGGGGAAGGTCAAGGGGGGAAAAAGGGGGACATATGTACCACTCTTTGTAATATTTTAAGCAATAAAACAAAATTTTAAAAAAATATAAAATGAAGGCTGATATACAGCTACATATAGATATACAGCTACTATTGGGGCTGGATCTTGGGGTCCTCCCCATTAGTATACAAGTGTAGAAACCCTCCAGCTCTCCATTATGCACCACAGCAGGTAACTATGTAACCTGTCAAGCTTCATTTTCTCTAAGTCTAAAATAGGCACAATGGTGTCTATAATTTATAGTGTGGTTGGGAGAATTAGATGACATAATGTACACAACGCAATTAACACTGCCTGGCACATAGTACATGGTCAATGACTTGTAACTATGCTTCCAGTAATAAAACTTTTTGTCTAAAAGATAACTTTACAATATCACTTGACAAATACAGAATTTAAACGCACTAGCACTCTGCCAAAAAGAAAAATTATCTTTTAAAGTAACCCAAGTTAAATGTGCATAAAAAGGCTTTGAATGGAGCCTGGCTCCTTGCCAGATGACTTTCAGTCTCTGAATTCAGAACAAATATATTATTATAAACAGTTCCAAAAAGATCATGGACTTTGGAGTGACCTGTTCAAGTCACTTACACTCTCTGAGCCTCAGTCTCCTCACCCATAAAATGGGAATCATTCCCACATCATCAGGTAATACTGAGGTTTTAGATGTTATTTGCAAAAGACCTAATAGTATCTTGCACATTTGCAGGTAATCATTTTAAAGCAGATGGAATAAAAGAATTCACTGGAGAGTTTATTCAGAGCTGGAAAAAATTTTAAGAGAAAAATTTCCATCCTCGGTACTTCATTTTCCCCTTCTTTGTAGCATTCTTACACATTGCCTTCTACTCTAATCAGCTGTGCTCCTCCTAAGGCTACACAGGTTTATTTGATTTGATTTATCTCCGCATCTTCTTCCAGGCCTACATCACCCTCCAAGAACCTACCAGTGGCTTATCCAAAGACAGTAATAAAACGCTGGAAAAGTCCAACTGCAGGAGAATTTTCACCATAACTCAGCCTGAGGAAAGTGGGATTCTCCTCCGGAAAGAGGAAGAGAAGAACAGAAATGTTCCCAGACTATAAATCATTTTTAACTACAGGAGCAATTTCAGAGACAATATTTTTGCTTAGCTTACTTCATTTCCTACTTTCTACTAAGATAAGAATGACATCTGAGAACAAGGCTTACCTATTTGCACCATTTCTTCATTACCAGCCTGGAAAGGAGGGGGGGAAAGTAAGAAAAAGAAACAGTTACTGGGTTTCATCTTATCACCTCGTGCGTTTTATTTCTACCATTAGTGCCTTTTCAGGAGCTAGCTAATCAGGAGATGCCGGAGACCCGGATTGGTGCCTCCAGGCTGCAACTGGGTTTGTAGAAGGTTCTTGTGTCCTGAGCAAGAGCCAATTCAGTAACAATTTGGGGCAGGGAATTGTTTGCCCGTTTTAATTTTAACTGAACATTTATGAAATCAGCAAAGTTAAATAGTGACACTCAATGTTCTTTTCCGAAAACTCCAGATACTGGGTCAGGATTAGAAAAGAGAGTCTATATATTATACGTGTGTAAAGAAGCCTCAAGGGGGGCCTGGTGTATCAGATTTGAAGTCAAGAATGAACCATTTCATACTTTTTACCCTATGTTCAGACCAGGCAGACCAGAGAAGCTACAAAAACTCACAGTCGTGTTCTGCACCCCAAATCCCACCAGCCCCGTGAGGATGTGAATTAATACAAATGGCTTGGCTCGCCCCGCCTAGCCTTCTTAAGGACTCTTCTGAGAGCATCGGGCTTCACCTTGAGTCTCCAAAGGGTGGGGGCTGGGCCAAAAAGAAACAGAGCTGCACTCAGCTTTAAAGAGGAGGAGCTGCGCAGAGGGGGAGGGGAGAGCAGCGGCCGGCGCCTCCCGCCTCTGCCCAGGAAAATGCACGGCAGGAAGCGTCCCAGCCCCCCTTCGCAACTGTCAAACCCCAGCCCCGCCGCAGTCCTCCCAGGACACGTGTCTGCTGGATGGCTCCCTGTCCGGCCCTAGGACTTCCTGAAACCCCCGCTTCTGTCTGCCCGAAAAAGCTGTGAGTCAGTGAGAAGAGAAATCCCCGCGAACCCGACTCCGGTGGCAGCAACCAGAGCACTGGGATCCTGGACCCCGCGTGCAGAGCTTCATTCGAGCGCCCCGTCCGCCCTCCGGAAAGGGGAAACCCAGACGGCCCGGCGAGGATGCGAATGGGCTGCAGTTTGTAACCAAGAATTGTTACGAATGCCGCAAAGTGGGGAAGCCCCAGGTGTGACAAGCCTGGGCTCCCGGAGTGAGAGTCCTCGCCTCCCGTGCAATTCAACCCCCCACCCACCCACCCACCCGCAAAAGCCCCGCGCACTGCACCCAGCCCTCAAAACACCGTTCCTGAAGGCACCAGATAACAGGGAAGGGTGGGAGGGGAGGAGGAAAAAGGAGGGGAAAGAGGGGAGGAACTTTTTCGGGAAAAGGTTGGGTTTGAGTTTTTCATTATTTTCCACTTACTTGTCCATCAGCTGAAGTCCTAACCTGTACCAGAGCGGCTGCTATCAACCAAAGTGACAGGAGAACCATCACGAGTCGAGTTGACTTTTCAACTACTGGGCAAAGCAAATGCCCAGAGCATACACCCCCCAAAATAAGTTTCTTTAAAAAAAAAAAAAAATTAAGGGGGGGATAAAAAGCAGAATAGAAAAAATAAAAACCTGATCTTCTGTGCTTTGCTTCAATGAAAATGAAATCTGAGCTCTGAGACTGGCCCCCTGTGCTCTGCAGTCTTTCCACTTCACCTTCTCACCCCGTCCTCCCCAACAGAGCGCAGGAGCGAGAAGGTGCTGCGCGCCCGCACGGGCTGCGCCGCCGGGAGAGGGGGAAGGGACGGGGGCTGCCAACTAGCTCTGCCCGGCGCGGCTTTCTCTAGGCTTCCCTAGCACCATTGATCCCCACGGTCCGCGCCGAGAATGCTTGGGTCCCCCAAAGCACAGCAGGGGGAAGTACGAGCGAGAGAGACCAGCGAGCGGGAGCGGGAGAAAGAGGCAGGGAGAGGGCGACTCCGCCGCGCACACAGAGGTGGGGGCGGGAGGAGCCGGAGGGAGGAGGAGGCTGGCGGAGGAGGTGGGAGGAGTGGGCCGCTCGCCGGCTCCTGTTGCTCGCAAAGCGGTCGTCTGCTCGCTGCCCGGGACCCGCAAGGCGCTAATAAGGCGGCCGGAGCCCCCGGGCGGCCCCTCCCGCCCCGGCGCCCACGTCACGCGGGGCCCGAGCCCGCGCCCCCGCGCCCGAGGCGGCCGGCGCAGGAGGACGGGAGGAGCGGGGAGGACCGCGCCGGCGGCTGGCCCCAGGCAGGGTCAGGGTTTGCCACCGCGCCGGGGCTCCTGTGGCCCCGGCTCCACCCACCACCCCGGATCGTCTCCTTCCCCCGAAATGGATGAGGGGTGGCGGTAGCCCGGGGGAGCCTCGGTCCTGACTGGCGGGACAGGCACTGAGTTAATTATAGGAAGAGGGAGGGTCCACAGACGGGTCCTGGGCTTTAGGAAATGCGCCTCCTCCAACCTCCACTGTGCTCCCCGCCAGGGGAAAGCCTCTAAGGAGAGAACCCCTGGACCCTCCAGGTCTCAATAACGTGGTTATCTCCCCTCCAGACACCGGTCGCCTCCCTCATGTGGTGGGGGTGGTCCCCACCCCCTTTAAGTTCTTGTTTATGCTTTATTCGTTTATATTAAGTTTAAAAGATACCCTGTCTCTTCCTTGACTCACTGGCTGCTTCTGTTTATCACTGGAGTACACAGGCCACAGCGTCTCTTCCTCTCACCAAGATTAAGTTATCAAATGATTTCTGTCCAGTGTGGCCAGAGCTTCCAGGGAGTAGATGACACCATCCTGAGCTGAAGGGACAGGAGATGAGCTTGAGCAAAGCAAACCCAGGCCCACTTTCTTGGGGTGGACTCCCGAGGGTGCTTTCCAGGGGGCAGAGGGATGGAAGAGGATCAGACATATCTCCAACCTCCGCCGACAGGCTTCTAACAAAAACTCCCTCCCAAAAAGACCATGAAAGAGGAGTAAAGAGGCACAAATTTAAGCATAGTCGTTAGGACATCAACTGCAGAGTCTTGCAGGAGCCTGCCTGAAATGAAATGTGTAGAAGCTAACGTTTGTTTTACTAAGGGGTGCTTCCTTAAGTCATAGTTCCTTGTCTTCTTTTTTGTTTGTTTTGTTTTCTTTAAAGTGTAAGTTTGGAGGGTTTCCTATACTTTGATTCATTATTTAAGGACTAGTGGCCCGGTGCATGAAATTCATGCACAACAGTGGGGAGGGGGGAGTGGTCCCTCAGCTGGGCCTGCACCCTCTCCAATCTGGGACCCCTTGGGGAATGGGATGTCCAACCTTGTGGGATCTGGCCTAAACCAGCAGTTGGACATCCCTCTCACAATCTGGGACTGCTGGCTCCTAGCCACTCACCTGCCTGCCTGCTTGCCCCCAACTGCCCATCCCCTGCTGGCTTGATCGCCCCCAACTGCTCCCCTGCCACCCTGCTCACCCCCAACTGCCCCCCCTGCTGGCCTGATCGCCCCCAACTGCCCCCCCACCAGCCTTCTCGCCCCCACCTACCCCCCCCAGTCTGCTTGCCCCCAACTGCCCCCCTGCCAGCATGGTTGCCCCCAACTGCCACCCCCCCCTGCCAGCCTGATCACCCCTAACTGCCTCTGCCTTGGCCCCACAACCATGGCTTTGTCTGGAAGGACATCCAGAAGGTCTCCTGGTCTAATTAGCATATTACTCTTTTATTAGAATAGATTGCATCTTTAACTTCCAATAGCAAGATCTTGTGTTCACTCATGTGTTACCTGCTGTCTTGTCAAAATCATATATACAGGACACTTACAGATAACTGAATGGCCCCACCTAGTAACAGGGAGGATTAGGTTAATTAGTTATTAGTCATAATTATAATTAGACCCAGCACAGAAATATTTCTAAATGACTTTCAGCATTTTTGTAACCTATTATTGACTTATTATCTAGGAGTGATTTGCTGATTTTGTGCCTCCCTTCCTTATCTATATATATAAAAACCTAAGTGACCATCGCAACCAAACAGAAGACCGAACAGGCTGCATGGGGTGACCAGGCTGGCAGGGGGGTTAGTGAGGGGCAACCAAATGACCAAGCAGCAGGCTGCGTGGGGTGACCAGGCAGGCAGGGGGGCAGTTGGGGGTGACCAGGCCAGCAAGGGGGGGCAGTGAAGGGTGACCAGGCTGGCAGAGGGGGGCAGTTGGGGGCGACCAGGCTGGTGGGAGTGGGGGGGAGAGTTAGGGGCGATCAGGCAGACAGGCAGGTGAGCAGTTAGGAGCCAGTGGTCCTGGATTGTGAGGGATGTCCGACTGCTGGTTTAGGCCCAATCCTGGGGCCTAAACCAGCAGTCGGACATCCCCCGAGGGGTCCTGGATTGGAAAGGGTGCAGGCTGGGCTGAGGGGACCCCCACACCCCCGTGCACAAATTTTGTGCACCAGGCCTCTAGTTCATTAAATAAATAATACTCATGTTCCATAAATAAACATTATATCAATTTACATTGACAAGGACAAGAATGTTAGAGTGGGTTCTAGGCCCAACTAACAGCTCTCTGACCTTGACAAGTCACTAAAACTCTATTTTGGTTTTCTCCTTATGAGAAGTTTCAGCTCTAAAATTCTCCAAGTTTAAGTAATAACAAATACTATATTTAGCCATGACATTACAGTAGTCCTTTTTGTGTTAATTTCACAAAGTTCAGACATTTGTTATCACTGTATCTTCTGCCACAATAATGTGACTTTCATGAAACTTTATAGACACTTTTGGCCATGACCACAGAAAGAAATGTTTTTCCCATTGTAACCAAGTACAACTTTCATGATTCAGTACTTATATATGCAACATCCCTGATATTTTCTATCCTATTTTTTTCCTGTTTTTGGTTTATTTTCCCAAATACTGGTCTGGATCCACTTCATTTATTTCATAACCCAATGAGTCATGACCTTCATTCTGACATTGACTTGAGAGTATATAATAAGGTTTCTATTTCTTGGATTCTAAATGAGTTGAGTTCTGATTGATTAATAAGGATCCCCCAATATACTCAAAGACAAAGTTTCTCAAAGTATGTCCTGAAATGCTAAATGTTTTACAAATAATAATAATAAGCCTCTGACAGTCTACTAAAGTTTGTGAAGTACTCAGATAAACAAAATGAAATGAAGTTCTTTTTTTCAGACCTTCATAAAAACTTTAATATCCTAAGTGCATTGTGATTCTTCAAGAGGGACAGGTAGTGCACTTCGGTCCTCACACTGATGTGACCACAGAGAGCTTTGGTCTCACACTTTATCCGATGAGGAACACATTTGGGGAAATACCATTATAAAGACTATTACATTAAAATGAACTTTAAGTCAGATAGGTAAGATTCAAAATAGATTCAGCCTCAATTTTCTTGATTCTAAAATCGGTTTAATAATACTGTTTTTGTAAAATGTTCATAATCTATACTAATAATAGCCTAGGGCCATCACGACCGGAGGGACTACCAGAAGTGGAAGTGGGGGAGGGGCGGGCGCTGTGAGGTTGTTAGCCTCCGGCCTGGACGGATGGAGGCCTAAGGACCTCGCCTCTGCATCCAAGGTTGACTCCAGCAGGGCCTGGGCTCTCCCCTCTGTGGACCAGCGGGGGAGGGCCTTGGTGGGGTCCCCTCTGTTGTGGCATCCAGAGTCCCATTAGTGTTTCCTCGGGGTCTTCGCCTTGACTCTGGCAGGACCTGGGCCGGTCCTCTGCGTATCTGAGGTCCCGCTCCCTGTACCAAAGCCCCCGAGTCTCTGAGACCCAGATACAGGAATCCCCTGTTGTGGATTCCCTCCTCCCCTGCACCCACCTCACCTCTCTGTGGCTCAGGAGGCTGAAGCCATGGAAGCGCAACCATCCACCTTGGAAGACCCATCTTGGATGCGGTGTGTGTGTCCAGAGCCAACCCTGCCCCCGGGGCCTGAACCAAGAACAGGCCTGGGCCTAGGCCATGGACAACTTCCCTGCGTTGAGCTGCCCCTCCTGCGACGCCACCCCACCCCTCACCTCCCACCACCACCACCACCACCACCACCGCCCTGGTTCCCAGAGCGGAGCTGCAGGGCCTGCGGGCGGCTCTGCCAGCCTGGCCCCTGGGACGTGGAGGTTCCTGGAGCTGAGAGGGGCCAGGAATGCGGCCCAGACCCGCGCCTCCAGGACCCGCAGTCACCTCAAGGGGAGGCCCAGGTGCCAGACTGCATGGCCCTGTGGCTCCTGAACCAGCCAGGAGGTGCCAGCCGCAGAGGGGACGGAGGGACACGGGCTCCTGGTGCCGCGCTGAGCCCAAACCACCCACACCAGCGCCAAGCACTCAGGTTGCACCCCAGGAAGCAGACAGAAGGCGGCCAACCTGCTCCAGGAGCTCGCACCACTGGGGAGCCCAAGACTGCCCTGTAGGCAGCCCTGCTGCTTCTTTCTCTCCTGAGGGATGCACAGACTTTCCTGGAACAAATCCCTCCCCAAGTGCAGTCAATAACATGCTAACATACTGACTTGGCTTTTGCATCTGCTACTCATCTCTATTCTCTTCTGGAACCTGTGGACCATGATTAAACCACGGATCCCTTAAGAAAGAAAAAAAAAAGAAAAGAAGAGAAGAGAAGAGAAGAGAAGAGAAGAGAAGAGAAGAGAAGAGAAGAGAAGAGAAAAAAAAGAAAAGAAGAGAAAAGAAAAGAAAAGAAAAGAAGAGAAGAGAAAAGAAAAGAAAAGAAAAGAAAAGAAAAGAAAAGAAAAGAAGAGAAAAGAAGAGAAGAGAAAAGAAGAGAAAAGAAATCGCCTGTTGTCGTCATCCCGCCCTGGGTGGGATGATTCTGTTCTAGGGTCCAGGGTCCCTCCCACCTCCCTATGTTCCTCACCTTGAGCCCTGGAAGGTCCCGGGATCCTCCCTCTGTTGACCCAAGGCCAGACTCCTCAGAACAGGGCCTCACTGCCCTGAGTCCTCTGCAGGAAGTCAGTGTACGTCAAATTCGGTACCAAGCCCAGCAATTCCAAAGCCTGATGGCAGTTGGATTCGTAGGGTCCTTTAGCCCTGCCTCTGATCCATACTTTGATAGGGCCTGGGCCTCCTGTCCTCTATCAACCAGAGTCTGCAACCCTCAGACCAAGGTTCTGACTACCCAAGTTCCCTGAGGAGGTGGGGCGGGGGAGGTGCAGTTTTCAACATACAAACAGGAAGCCCAACTTCGGGAATTTAAATCCCTGCCTCATTCACCGTATACTGTTAAACCCCAAATCTAGATACTATATCTACTAAGATCACCCCCCAAGATTTTAAACAAAGCTAAGATAACCAGTTGGGCAACTCTATTCATTAAAGACAGCCTAAAAGCAATTATTTCAACCTTGAAAACAGAAAGCTGGGGAAAGCCACATGGACAGTGGAAAAAGGGGGGTGAAATGGAAAATTTCTCTGATAGTAGCCAAGAAGTGAATGGTTTTCAAGGTGCATAAGAGCAACCTGTACTAGGGAAGCAGGGTGATTCACATCTCCACAGAGACAGTCACATTACCTTGAAAAGATTTTAGGTAAATCTTATGAAAACTAGCTAAGGGTGAAGGATGAGAAAGAACAATGAACCACTGAAATGGGTGGGCTAGGGAAACGTTTGGAGGAAGCATCATCTCCCTACCATGTGACCCAGCAGAATTGAACATGGGGTCAATAAGTTTGAGAAGGCTTAGGAGTGCTAAAGAAATGCCCCCTTTCTCTTACCAAAGCATCTCGGCCTCCTCACCCCTCCCCATGGAAGTGTCAGGATGGTGCTGTATGATGCCTAAGTTTCTCTCCCAGAGCTACCATTAGCCGGAGGAGAGGCTTCCTGATTAATTAAAGCCTAGGAGGTGTGGCCACTCATTGTCCTAGAGAAAAGCATACGTTCAAGAGGCCTGGGGTAGGGCCCTGGGAAATTTTGACATGGTGAAGATGAACAGGAAACCACCAAATCCTAGCACAGTTATGTAACAACCAACCCCATTCACCAAAAGATGGTAAAAGAGGAAGAAGCCCTGTTAACCCAGATCCACTGTCCAGGATGCAAGGACCACACCCAAACTTCTCTTCTTTAGTGGCATATCCCCAAGACTCTCTGACCTTGCCTGGCAGATTCCATACTCAACCCATACTTTTTCTCATGAAGACTTTTTTCCCTTTCATCCCAGCCATTTCCTCACAAACCAATGTCCTTCTGCGCTCACTCTGTTGTCCTTCCAGGTACTAAAGACATCCATGGGGGTGGAAAGATGTCTTTAAGGGAGTTCAAGGAAAGGAGCCTTTGCAAAAATTCCTACCCCATCAAGAAAGCCTACAAATGCTATAAAACCAACAATATGTGGCCATGATAACAGGCCAAATGAGGAACTGAATAAAAACGATCCAGAAAAAGACCAAGACAATGTAGAAAAATTCACCACCTTGAGTGACGACTTGGGCAGCCAGTAACTTCAGAGCAAGGCCAAAGACCTCAGAACTATCTATGACATTTCTGAAGTCTGGCCCCCAAGAAATGCTGACAGTGTGGAAACCAAATTTTACACCTACAGGGTACACCAATAGTGATGATTAAGATAAAACTGATAAGTGGTTCACTTCCAGTGTAAGCATACTTTGCAGACAATTTTTATTAAATTTATTGGGATAACATCTACATTATAAAAGACCAGAGGCCGTCACATCCTAAATGACCAGACAGACAACCAGTTACCAGGTGTGTGTGTGTGGGGGGGGGGGGGGGGGGGTACAGCGGTACAGCAGGGGGTGCAGGGTGAGGCGAGGCAGGTGCAGTGAAGTTGTTAACCTCCAGCCCGGGCCGGGCGGAGGCCTAATGACCTCGCCGCTGCCTGGGCAGCTGCAGATCAGGCCCGGAGAGAGGCATGGAGAGAGAGGCAGGGCCTAATCAGCAGCCACCGCAGCTGCTGGCAAGGCCCGGAGAGAGAGAGCGAGGTGGGGCCTGATCCACAGCTGCCACAGAGGCTGCAGATCAGGCCCAGAGAGAGGCCCAGAGAGACGCCCAGAGGCAGAGGCAGGCAGAGGGTTTAGGGGAAATCAAGCAGGCAGGCAGAGGCAATTAGGGGTGATCAGGCAGGCAGGCAGGTGAGCGGTTAGGAACCAGTAGTTCCAGATTTCGAGAAGGATATCCCCGATTGGAGAGGGTGCAGATTGGGCTGAGAGAAACCCCTCTGTGCACAAATTTTGTGCACTGGGCCTCTAGTAATTAACATAAGCTTGCATATAAACTGTCTGGCACATTGCCTACAGCATAGTAAGGGCTGAAATGAAATGTTTTTAGATGAAACTGTATGGCATAGATACAGATGGATCACTGATAATAAAATATGGCAAGTTCTAAGAGAGGTAGGCACATATAAATAGCTAAAATGGATGAAGTTTTAATTTTACCAGAAATTATATATATATAAGGCTAATATGTAAAGTGTCCCCTCAGGAGTTTGACTGGGAGACTGGGAGTCCGATCGCTTCCTATGACGTGCCCTGACCACCAGGCAGTGGCACGGAACAAAGGAAGGCCCCAGCTGGCAGCCGGCAGCTGGGGAAGGGATGCCAGCTGGGGAAGGGAGGCTTCGGCCGGCAGCCAGAAGGCCCCGATCAGCCCTGGTCACCAGCCAGGCCTAGGGACCCTACCCGTGCATGAATTTCATGCACTGGGCCTCTAGTGTTAGTAATCAATGGCAAAGTAGTCATTGAGTCCCAGCCAGTGGTCATCAGTTCAATTCCTGATCAGGGCACAAGCCTGGGTTTCAGGCTCTATCCTCAGTAGGGGGCGTTCAGGAGGCAGCAGATGAATGTTTCTCTCTCATCAATGTTTCTCTCTCTCCCTCTCCTTTCCCCTCTCTCTAAAAATCAATAAAAACATATTGGGGGGAGGAGTGGGATAAGTCATTGAGTTCCTTCCACAAACAGACCCCGACCTGCCTGCCTAGCATCACACCTCTGCCCTCCCCTCCATGTTTCTTTGTCTCCAGCCACTGTATTTCTCACACTCGGGTCCACACACTTGCTCATATTGATTTTTCAGTCTCTAACTCCCTTCCTCTTCCTTTCCACAAGGCAAAGAACATATTACAGAAGATGCTAATACATGCTCCACAAAATGTTAAACCAATGCTTGTGTATGTTTTCTCCCAAAGTATGTTTTAAATAGGGGACATATGTAATAGTTTCAACAATAAAGAATTATTTTTAAAAGTAAATAAAGAGCATTAAATTAATTAATTAATTAATTAATAGTGTCAACACAAGAAATGTCCAAACCTACAGGGAATTTTTATGAGTTTATTTCAGCCAAACTGGTGACAATTGCCAGGAAGCAAATGAGAAAATATTCTGGAGAATGGCAGTTTTTCAGCTTATTTTATACATTAGAATAAAAGGAAGGACATAAAATCCATTGGTGGTAAATTAAGGGGGTGGGAGAAAGCAAAATGGGGAAATCCCTGGAATAGGATAGAAATGCAAAATAGAGGCACACTTCTTTTACATTTGGTGGGGAAAGGATAGTAAACATTTTGCAACACACAGAGGTGGTATTGGGGAACAAGAGAGCAATGAGGGGTTCTGTAGTCTTGTGCTTTGGTGTGGGGATTTTGCCCTGAGGGGTCTGGAAATGAAGATTACTCTGATATTTCAAAAGGATGTTATCTTAGATCTAAAGTGACAATAGACAGGCTCAGTTAAAGTAAATATTAACCTTTCTCAAGAAAGCTACAACTCTAGGATGTAACTACCACCATGGCTCACTTTGTTAGGAATTTTTGTGTTCAGAACATCCTATGTGATTTCTTTCAGTCTGAGTTTGTAAGGCCCACTATGCAGGCCTCTCCTGAACTTATCAGGTTTAGTGTGGCTCCTTTTTCATCCATAGTAGAGAAATAATTTCAGAAGTAACCTCATCTATGTAGTCTTGCTAGTTGTGAAATCATCCCCTTTAAACTTAAATTTCAAAATCAGTGGCTGTATGGACATTTTAATCTGTGCATCCTTGTACTGGAAGTAATCAGCTAAGCAGAGGTGTGTGTTTTCTGTTTAAGGGTGACTGATCAATGTGTATCTTGTCATAATTTGACAACATTTTGATACTCAATGTTTATTGTATATTAAATATACAATTAAAATTTTGTCATTTCTTGCAGCAAAGAATTAATTTGTAAATCTGTTGTTTCTGTTTACCTTTACCACATTTTTAAGACTATTTTTTACAGCAGTTTAAGGTTCACAGCAGAATTGAGGGGGGTTTACATAGATTTCCAGCATGCCCCCTGCCCCCACATATATGTCACCTCCTCTATTATAAACATTACCCCAAAAGTAAGAAAAAAGTGGTCCATTTGTTAGATTGATGAACCTATACTGATACATCACAATCAAAATCCATAGTTTACATCATGATTCTCTTGTTTTTTGTACATTCTATGAGTTTGGACAAATCTATATATACTAGAGGCCCAGTGCATGGAATTCGTGCACGGGGTGGGGGTGGGGAGGGATGTGTCCCTCAGCCCAGCCTGCACCCTCTCCAATCTGGGACCCCTTGGGGGATGTCTGACTGCCCGTTTAGGCACGATCCCGGTGGACTGCTGGCTCCCAACCACTCACCTGCCTGCCTGCCTGATTGCCCCTAACTGCTTCTGCCTGCCAGCCTTATCACCCCCTAACCACTCCTCTGCCAGCCTGATCGATGCCTAACTGCTCCCCTGCCGGCCCAATTGCCCCTAACTGCCCTCCCCTTCCAGCCTGGTCACCCCTAACTGTCCTCCCCTGCAGGCCTGGTTGCCCCCAACTGCCCTCCCCTGCAGACCTGGGTCCCCCTTAACTGTTCTCCTCTGCAGGCCTGGTCAACCCCAACTGCCATCTTGTGTGTTGGAGTGATGGTCAATTTGTATATTATTCTTTTATTAGATAGGATAAAAGGCTAATATGCAAAGTGTCCCCTTACGAGTTCAACCAGGAACCAGGAGTTTGATTGCTTGCTATGACATGCACTGACCACCAGGGGGTGGCACAGAATGAAGGAAGGCCCTGGCTGGCAGCCAGCAGCTGGGGAAGGGAGGCCCAACCAGAAGGTCCCGATTGGCCCTGATCACTAGCTAGGCCTAGGGACCCTACTCATGCAAGAATTTCATGCACCGGGCCGCTAGTGTATCATGAAATGTATCCATCCTTGTAATATCACTAGTGGCCCAGTGCACAGATTCATGCATGAATGATAGACGCTCAACCACTGAGCCATGCCCTGCTGGGCACCAATGCTTATATTTTGAAGTGCCACCAAATTGTTAACTTTAGAACTCTGTGTTGCTTTCTAGAATTCTCAACTTAATGCTACAAAACATTTGGGAGGTACTTCACAGTACAAGACCATGAACAACTTTTTTTTTTAGAGTAGGCCCTAGCTGGTTTGGCTCAGTGGATAGAATGTTGGCCTGGGGACTAAAGGGTCCCGAGTTCAATTCCTATCAAGGGCACCCAGTAGGGAGTGTGCAGGAGGCAGCTAATCAATGATTCTTTCTCATCATTAATGTTTCTATTTCCTCACCCTTCCTCTCTGAAATCAATAAAATATATATTAAAAATAAATAAATAAATAAGTAAAATAAAAATTAGAGTAGGATTCACCATTTTCAATGGGATTCAGTACAATTTATTGAGGGGGGAGAGATCTAGCACATTAGCAGTTACAGCTCATAAATCAGATTCCCTTATAAAAGCTTGTAGGTTACCATAAGTCAGAAACTTAATTAAGTGTTCCAAATTTATACTAGAGTCAAAATAAGATGAAATGGGTTTGTGTGGAAAAAACTATATTAAAATTGTATTTGAGAGTATCTGTTTACTTAAGAGTTGTTACTATAAAATAACAAAGTAGCCCTAGTGGTTTCACTCAGTGGACAGAGCATCGGCCTGTGGACCAAAGGGTCCCAGGTTCAATTCCGGTTAAGGCAGCGGTTCTCAACCTGTGGGTCGCAACTCCTTTGGGGGTCGAACGACCCTTTCACAGGGGTTGCCTAAGACCATCGGAAAACACATATATAATTACATATTGTTTTTGTGATTAATCACTATGCTTTAATTATGTTCAATTTGTAACAATGAAATTGGGGATCACCACAACATGAGGCACTGTATTAAAGGGTTGCGGCATTAGGAAGGTTGAGAACCACTGGGTTAAGGGACTGTACATTGGTTGCAGGCTCCTCCCTAGTTGGGGCTCATGCAGGAAGCAACCAATCTGTGTTTTTCTCACATTGATGTTTCTCTCTGTTTTTCCCTCTTCCATTCTCTCTAAAAATCAATGGAAAAATATCCTCAAGTGAGGATAAAAAGTACATAAATATTTAAAAAAATAAAAATAATAAAATTTAAAAAATAAAATAAAGCAAATTCTGTAATAAAATTTCCTATGGATTTTTGAAATTAGGATACTTAACTCTTTCTATGCTGCCTGAAAGAAGAAAAATAGTCAAATATTGTGGAGGTATTTAATGCAATGACAATGCAAAAACTATAGTTCTGCTATATGGTGAGACACAATATATTTTAAACATCATTGAAGTACATTTGAACTAATAGAGAGAGTTTATATTTTATTATTAATTTTCTGAACCATCATATTATTTATCCACTGACTGGCAACATTTTCACAAAATGTTTATACAGGTTTAGTTTTCTTTCTTTCTTTCTTCTTCTCCCTCCCTACCCTCTCCCCCACCCCCCCACCCCCCCACCCCGGGAAAAACAAGCAGACTGTGTATCCACTGAGTTATCAAAAGTCACCCCCTATTTTACTTCATAAAACAGCTTTTCAATAAGATAAATTATTTAATTCTTAGGGTGTTCTATCCATTCATTAAGGTGCCATTTAACTTTTTTTCCGCACCAGAATTAAAAATAATTTGTGCAGAGAAAATGGGCAGAAGAAAACAATTCACTGGATAAGTGAAAATTAGCTCTGAAATCAACAACCAGTCCAAGACTCTTTCCTTAAGAAAACACAACTCACAATCTTAGAATCTAGCATTTTAGGGAGAAAAACAAAAACAAAAATTGATCTATGATCTGAAAGATTTGGGATTTTAGCTGAATAGATTCTTAGCCAGATGATAAACCAGATATAATCAAGCTAGAAATTGTTGCTGCTCTCATTTGGTTACTATTATTACAAGGGGTCACTTGTTTTAAGAAGAAAACAAAAACACCAACACTAAAATTTATATTTAGGGTCTTTACTCTTTTATTGTCACATTAAATAAAGCAAGAACCCAGAAGTTACCACTATTCTGGCAAATTCAAATGATAAATGCTTAGTGGACAGTTCAAATGTGAAATTATAGAATCATTTTAGTAGTCTTATGCTGTCTCAAAAAGATGTGAACATTTCAGAAAGAACCTTTGCTATCAAAGCAACTTAACACAGAATCAAATATTCTAATGATATTGAATGCTTTCCATATATTAGGAAAAATTATCAGTATGGAGTATTTACTCTCCAGTTTATTTTCATCAGTAACTTAAATTAATAATAACATAAGGAGGTGATGTAAGTCTATAAACTTTGGGTAATCCTCAAATCTGTTGCCTTAGTAATAAAAAAGTTTCAGCATTTGAGCTAAATACCTGCTTGTGGCAATTCATGTTGAAAACATGTTTCCATTTACTATGCAGTTTTCTTCCCATTGATAGAAGAAACGTTAGATGTACATAAGAAGTTGACCTGTAGAAATAAGACATGGACATGCTGCTTAAACTTGTATATACCCAATAAATGCAAATTCTTATTCAGTGTAAGTTTGAGGTGGGGTAGTTTTAACAATTTCCCAGGTTATGGTGACATGGCTGGTCCTCAGAAAACATTGAGTTGCAGGACCCTAGGGCACACTATTCATAGATAATTACAGAAAATAGGAACCACGTGACATTAAAACCAGGCTGGAGCTATTTAGAATAACATCTAATTTTGTCTCCTATTCCTTACTAAACATCCATTATACACAATCAACATATAATTCAGAACTGGGTAGAAATAAGCCCAGCAAAGGATCTCCTGTGGCACTGATTAGGAGATTAAATGTGCTTTTACTAAAAAGTCATGTGTTTTCTTACACAGTGAACACGTTAAATCAAACATGTTTTTAAATGTTAATTATTAATTTTTGAAAAATAAATCACAGTCTACAATCTGTTCCAGGAATGTGTGGTGCTCACAGGAACTCATGCAGTGAGCATCCTCAACTGAGATGGAAATTTGCCTTCAATTCACTCTACATTAACAGTTTAGAATTCAAGGAACTGTTGAGCTTATTCATCTTTAACAAAAAAAAAGGAAGACTTGAAGGACTTGGTTGATGCTTTTATTGAAAGACTAACCACAAGGCACTATGTAGGTACTGTAGTTTGAGGGGTTTAGGTTATAAAATGATGTGTCTGAGTAAGTCTTAAGTAATTCTAAAAGTCTTGCATGTTTCAAGACCAGATAGAATGTCTCTGAGATTCATAATTCCTGTTTTTCTCTGATATCCACATAAGAAGACCTCTTTAAATCCTGTTTCTGGGTAAATAAATGTCCCATTAATCTCTGATTACTTTAGAAAATGCTGTTATTCCATCTTCTATGAGAATAGATGAAGTGCTCTCATTATTAATATGCAGATAGAGATAAACCTTAGTCAGAGAACATTCCATAACAGATGTTAACTACCTAATAACCAGCACATATTTACTTATTCTCTTCTCTCACTATTCTTTTTTACTATATCTCCTCAATCCCTCTCCACTCCCACAAATTTACACAGAGGCTCTGTTCTCTCTCTTTTTTTTTAATATATTTTATTGATTATTTACAGAGAGGAAGGGAGAGGGATAGAGAGTTAGAAACATCCATGAGAGAGAAACATCGATCAGCTGCCTCCTGCACACCCCTACTGGGGATGTGCCCACAACCAAGGTACATGCCCTTGACCGGAATCGAACCTGGGACTCTTCAGTCCACAGGCCGACACTCTAGCCACTGAGCTAAACTGGTCAGGGCGAGGCTCTGTTTTCTTGCTTCATGAAAAGACTAAGAAGAAAAAGAAGTGTCTTGCATATACTAGTACAGTTTGTCTTTCTTACTTTTGTTTCCCAGAAGCTTAAAGATAGAGAAGTGGGTGACTGGTAAAAGAGACAGAGACAGAGATTTTAAGTTCCCATGAGGCCTGGTGAGCCAAGGTCATGGACGCAGCAAGTCTTGGAAGGGAACGGCTATTGTTGGGCCCTTTTGGGGGGAGCCAAAACTCGGGTACCTATGCTTCCCCCTCCCCAAGCCACAAAGGCTGGGACACAGAGAGTCTCAGAGGTAAGCTGTGTGACTCAAACCTAGAGAGGTCAATCTCTGTGTTTTGGGTAGTTTAAAATTGTAAGAAGACCAAGTAAGTGAGATTGAATTTCCTACTGGCCCAGAGATCTGGGGATTTAAAGATACTTTAACTAAATTTAAATAAAGAAAAGTACAATTGCTGAAACATTCTAGTTGTGGTTACCAATCATATTTGCTGAACCTAAATGTGCTCATTCTAGGCACGAGTTTATAATAGGGATGAGGTGTCCACCCCTATTTATACCATACTTCAGAGAGTTCTCTAAGTTGAGGCATTACAAAACTCTTTAAAAAATGATTTCTTGAGAAAAATCAAATACCTACCTTGGATGGAGAGTTTAGATGTATTTTATCTCATGGACAGTATAAGCACAAACAAATATAGAGTACAGTAGAACTTGAATATGAAGTCCATTTGCTTTGCACTAAGCAATTAGCAAGAATCTTTGGAATGGTAAAGAGAATGCTGCATTGTGCTAACTAAGTCTGGATTTTCTCCTTTGCATTGTTCAAGAGTGGCTGGTTATTTGTGTACAACAAGCGGACTTAGAACCTCCATAACCGGAACTATTCATATGTAATGATTTTCACAGTGAGCCATTATCACATGAACTATCAAGGTTCTCCTCACTTTAACACCATATTCTTTTTTTAAGTTTGTATTGTACTGTGTGCAGGAAGCTCAACAAGCACATAAACAAATATCCATTTCCTATAAGCAAAAACAAACTGAAAATATCACTGGCAGATTGTCAACCTTTAAACATGAAAAATTCACTTATCACTTCATAAAAATGCTTTTCATAGACTATCCCATCTTAGTCCAATTCAATAACAAATCCTAAACGCTACTTCTTCTAGTATCATAGTTTGTTCTTAAAGAACGTTATACATTTAATATGTTATGTTACATATGCATCTATTGCCAAATATTTTTCCATAAGTGTCAGTGACTTCAAAAGTGAAATCTTATTCTAGTCAGAGAACACCCACTATTACCAAAAAAGTCATGCATAAATGATGAACCATCTTGGGAAGTTTTCTGAAACAACTACTGTATTAATCTAAGTAAAGCATTCTACTCTGATATTCTAACAAATGTTCTGAGAATATAACTCCTTTATATTCAACGAGCCTGATGAAAAAAACCCAAAATCCTTATAAACATGCAAACCAGAGGCTACTTACCTTCTTAAATGACAAAAATATCTGGGTGTGCAGGATCTATTTATTTTGGTAAACAGAGCTCTCAGCAAAACAGAAAAGAAAAACCAAGATTTTATCTGAGCCAAACTCACTTTCACCCATTTCCTTTTGGGACTGGATGGTAGCTCTATCCACTCCCCTGTCAGGCATGTAATTGTTTCCATTCCAACCCCTACCTTCAGGCAAGGAAGAACCTAATGTGAAGTTTTTACTAAATTCATATTGTTACTTACTTATATCTATAAATATAAATATGTTAGTATGAAGAAATAAAATTACTATAATCCAGCTGCTAAATTACTAAAATCAAGTAGGTTCAGGTGTGAGAAAATGACTCCATTGTTGTTTAACTAGTCTTTGAACTTTTAAACTTTCCAGTCCTGGGTCATAGCCTAGATATACATCAGACCTCCAGTTAACCCTCTGATTCACCCTGTCAGGACTCATGTCCAGACCACCTGCCATCCTCTGGTATCCATCATTCAGACTGCCAGATGGCTGACTGATAATGGTCCTGGATGAATCTTAAGCCAAAGAATGCAGATCTGATTTTTCTGAAAATGTACTTTTTACTATAAGAGCTCTTATCTTTTCCTTCTTCTTCAGAACACTTCTAAGTTTTTGCCTAATTGTGTTTCCAGTTTGCAAACCCTAAAACCCTTGAATAAATATTTATCATTTATTTCTAGCAAAGCCTCCAAATATAGATCATACACACATATATATGTAGCACAGTATTGAAAGGTAAAAGTGGGTGAGGTGCAGGCAGGCTAAATAGCTGTCTCAGATGGTGATTAAAGAAAATGGAATTTATTTAAGGAAAAGGGGATGGAGATGGGAATATCCAAAGGGAAGAGCTACACAGAGAAAAGGGGGCCTTGGAGACAGGTTCAGGGGATTAGTCTGGGATGAGCTGCCACTGCCCATTGCTCCTCTGGTTGCAAATGTCATGGGGTCCCTTAGAGACTGGAGGATACCTGCCTGTGGGGAAATGGCACACTGGGTCCTTTGTCCTGTGTGTGTTTATCTCTTTCTTGCAGGGGGAAATGTTAGGGGAGGTTTCAGGGGGAGGGTCTTAATAGAATATTCACAGCTTTCCAGGTGTGCTCTTTCAGGGTCTTGGTCTCCACTGTTTGGTTGGTGCCAGAACAGGAAATCATTAGTCTATATAGCTGGTCCTGAGGCAGCCACTTGTCTGGTTTTGCTGCTTTTCTGAGCCTGGACCTGGAATACAAATGAGGCCTAGATGTTATCTTTAGGGAGGAAAAGGTCAGAGGGTCTAAACCTTCTGACCAGTGATATGAAAGATCTGGGGTCCAAAATGCATGACCAGTGATATGCTAGGGGAGGATAGGTTACCCTGGGGGTTTTGCTTCTTGCAGGGCATCTGGGGCTTTCAGTCCTGGTGAGTTTCTGTACCTGGCCCATGTTCCTTGCTCTGGGTGTCTAACAAGTATCATATTAACATTATATATATATATATATATATATATATATATATATATATATATATATATTATCTCCTGATATTATAATGCTACAATAATTGAAATAAAATATCCAGATTATTTATGATTGTGGTATATATTGGAATTGGAATTGTGTCCAGAAACCCCCCAAAATTACTTATATATCATAGTGACATAGTAAGAATGTAACATCATATATATAACACAATAAGATTATATGCTCATAAATAGACACACACATGAAATCTAGCAATTTTATTTTGATTTTTTGTAGCATTCTGACATCTTATGATAATTCTCAGGGGTTTTTCCTTCTAAATTTTCTTAGCTATTCACACTTCAAAAGAGGAAAAAAGCAAACAAACAAAAAAGCAAGAGGGAAAGGGAGGAGAGGTAAGAAAAAGTCAGGAACAAGAAGGAAAAGGAAAAAATTCACACTGAAATTAGAATTATAACTTACTTTGTGGAGAGCTGTATATTTATAAAATCAAATCCTCCCTTCCCTGCATATAATGTGCCTTTCATGTCGATCTTTTCTAGGACCCTCAGTAAATTTTTCTTCTTAACATTACTGTTCATTAGTTCTTCAATTTGTCATTTTGTTGCTATTTTGAAAGACATCTTTTATTTTTATTGTATTTTCAAATGGTTAAGCTCAGTTGTAACACTATTTTAATGTCCATCTACTTGAGTCCTTTGTCTACATCTCAACCGGTTCAGCATTCTAGGAGGAATAGCAATGATAATGAGAGTCATTCATTGCCCTCAACCTACCCCTAAAACCAACAATATTTGGGTAGATTTTCTTCCTTGGCCTATGATTGCTATGCACAACTTCATAAATTTCTTAACCTTAAACCATTCTTACTTTCTGGTATACCTCCTACTCAACCATGATATGTTATTACTAGAGGCCCAGTGCACAAAAATTTGTGCACTGGGGGGGGGGGGGGGGGTCCCTCAGCCCAGCCTGTGCCCTCTCGCAGTCTGGGACCCCTCAGAGAATGTCCACCTGCTGGCTTAGGCCCGCTCCCCAGGAGATCAGGCCTAAGCTGGCAGTCAGACATCCCTCTGGCAGCCCGGGAGCCCTCGGGGGATGTCCACTTGCCAGCGGGGAGCAGGCCTAAGCTGCAGTCAGACATCCTTAGCGCTGCTAAGGCGGGAGAGGCTCCCACCACCACCGCTGTGCTGGCAGCCATCAGCCTGGCTTGTGGCTGAGCAGAGCTCCCCCTGTGGGAGCGCACTGACCATCAGGGGGCAGCTCCTGCATTGAGCGTCTGCCCCCGGTGGTCAGTGTGTGTCATAGTGACCAGTAATTCCCAGTCATTCTGCTGTTAGGGTCAATTTGCATATTACCCTTTTATTATATAGGATATTAAAATCATATTGTATGAAATTTGCTAATATCTTGATAATGATTATTACATTGTCATAACTGAAAACTGTAGTTTTTTGCACATTGTAAAATTTTGCTATTATATTACCTGAATTAAAAAATTTTTTCTTCATTACCTAGGATCTTCTTATGAATTCTTCCTTAAAAGTTTAGAAGAATCTATCAAAACAGGAGCCTTAAAAAAAAACAACAACACAATTTTTAATTATTTATCTGCTTCTTGGTCTTTAGAAGTTTTCTAATTATCATCTTATTAATTTATATTTTCTATAAATGTTACATATCATGAAGATATTTAACACTATTAATATAATTATATAATAGTCTATTTTAAATTTTTATAGATATATCTTATATTAATGTTGTAATCTTGTGTTTTGATTTATATATCATATGTCATTTTAATGTTGTTTAATAGACCAGTTCCCATCTATATATATAAAGAGCCAGGGGCCATCACAACCGAACGGACGACTGAACGGACAACCGAACGAGCTGAGTGGGGCAACAAGGCCGGCAGGGGTGTTAGTGAGGGATGACCAAACAACTGAGTAGTAGGCTATGTGGGGTGACCAGGCTGGCAGTGGGAGGGGGGCAGTGAGGGACGACCAAACAACTGAGTAGTAGGCTGTGTGGGGTGACCAGGCCAGCAGGGGGGTTAGTGAGGGATGACTAAACGACTGAACAGCAGGCTGTGTGGGGCGACCAGGCTGGCAGGGGGGGGTAGTAAGGGGTGACCATGCTGGCGGGGGGGAGGTCAGTTAGGGGAGACCAGGCCGGCAGGCAGAGGTGGTTAGGGGTGATCAGGCTGGCAGGGGGGCCAGTAGGGGCGATCAGGCAGGCAGGCAGGTGAGCAGTTAGGACCCAGCGGTCCCGGATTGTGAGGGGGATGTCCAACTGCCAGTTTAGGCCTGATCCCGAGGGATCCCAGATTGGAGAGGGTGCAGGCTGGCCTGAGGGGATCCCCCCCTCTGTGCATGAATTTTGTGCACCGGGCATCTAGTCTATTATGATTATCTATAGATTTTCAGTTTGTAATTATTTATTTTACCTTTTGTATTAATAGTTTTTTTTCTCATCTTTTCCTTATGTTTGACTTCTCATTTTCAAATGTTTTGAGGTTTTTGATAATTTATTTTCATTCCTTTGTATTTAATAACATAAATATATAGGCTACAATTTTCTAGAATGGCTTTGGTCCTTTATTGTAAGCTTTGATACACTGAATTTTCATTGTTCTAATTTTCTATGTAGTTGCTAAACGAGGGGTGGGGAAACTTTTTTCTGCCAAGGGCCATTTGGATATTTATATCATTCGAGGGCCATACCTGATTATCAACTTAAAAATTAGCCTGCTATATTTGGGCAAACATTTAATTAACTCACCCCTAATGCCTTAGCAGGGCCAGACTAAATGATTTAATGGGCCTCATATGTCCTCAGGGCTGGAAATTCTCCACCCCTGCTCTAAACTATCTAGACTGCCTAGAAATTTTTTCTTTTGTTTAAGAGTTGCTTGGTGAAGGATATCCACTTCACCTTGTCATGGCTTAAGACACGCCTGGTGCCCAGATGGTGTGGCTCAGTAGTTGAGCATTGACCTAGAATCAGGAGGTACAGTTCAATTCTCAGTCATGGCACATTGCCGGGGTTTCAGGCTTGATCCCCAATAGGGGGCATGCAGGAGGTCACTGATCAATGATTCTCTCTCATCATTAATGTTTCTAACCCCCTCTACCTTCCTCTGTGAAATCAATAAAAATACATTTTTTTTTTAAAAAAATGCACCTGGTATGTAAATTCCCTTAATAAACTCTTTTTAAAAAATATATTTTTTATTGATTTTACAGAGAGGAAGGGTATGGGATAGAGAGTTAGAAACATTGATGAGAGAGAAGCATTGTTCAGCTGCCTCCTTCATGCCCCCTACTGGGGATCCAGCCCACAACCAAGATAAAGGAGCATCGAACCTGGGACCCTTCAGTCCGAGGGCTGACACTCTATTCACTGAGCCAAACTGGTCAGGGCAATAAATTCTTCTTGCAATGCTGAAAAAAAAAGTTGCTTAAAAAGTAACTGAATTTATTTTCTTTAAACTTATGCTATCAATTTCCCTTTTATTTATTTTGCCTGTGTTCAGAGAGCCTGTTTTAGTTTTAGACTCAGACTTCCTTCAGCTCATTACAATTTTTCTTTTCTTCTTGTTAATACTTCTTTTCTTTGGCTCTCTTTCCCTTTCTGTAATCTCTATCGTATGCATATTGAATTTGTTGCTTCTGCCTGTCAACATAAATAAAGAGGTAAATTGTGGCAAGCCCAAATTAGCATATTTTTCCATGTATAAGATGCTATTTTTTTCTAAAATCATTAGAAAAATATACTAGTACATGGAAGTCAGCCCAGGAGGGTGCCCCGGGGGTATGTAGCTGCCCATACCTTGTCAAACAAGCTTCCTCCAATCACGAGCCTTATTGTTACTGACATCAGCTGATGCACTAATTGGAGGTGGAGGTGGAGAGTGCGCAGATGCAACAGGGACTAGAGCAGCGGTTCTCAACCTGTGGGTTGCGACCCCTTTGGGGGTCTAACGACCCTTTCACAGGGGTCGCCTAAGACTATCGGAAAACACATATATAATTACATATTGTTTTCGTGATTAATCACTATGCTTTAATTATGTTCAATTTGTAACAATGAAACTGGGGGTCACCACAACATAAGGAACTGTATTAAAAGGTCACAGCATTAGGAAGATTGAGAACCACTGGACTAGAGCATTCTGAGCCTATAAAGATGTCAAAAAATAAAAAGATAAATACCGGTAAGCGATTGTCTTACTCTGCAAAATTCAAACTGAATGCAATCAGCTATGCAAAAGAACGTGGAAATAGAGGTGCAGAGAGATAATTTGGACCTTCTCCCACTGAGTGTATGATCAGACAGTGGAGAAAACAGGAAGAACAGCTCCTTAAGATGCCAAAAAAGAAGGCCTTAAGAGGAAAACCAGAAAAATGTTTTAAATATTGATTTCTTAATTTGGGGTTGGAAAAGTGGGGGGTGTTTTATACATGGGGGCGTCTTATACATGGAAAAATATGGTACCAGAAATTGGGTTTATTTGGGAATGGTAGAGGGATTGCAATTCTGAAAACACATGCGGTAGCAAACTACAGTTAAGTATGTTGAAGGCTTGGGGTGGACTGTATTATGGGCAAGAAGTGCAAAGAGGGGGAAGTCCTGCCAGAGACTAAGCAGAAAGTTCATTGGCTTGAGGATAAGGAGAAATTCTTGCAATGTGTTCCTTGGTCAGAAGATAAATCTCAGTCACATGTCAATCAGACATTTATGGGAAATCAGTCTCTCAATTCTTAAGTTCCTTTTTCTGAGAGTGTATGCATAAGATTCTCCATTTCATATCCTCCAGTTCCATTTTTAGATTAAAATCCTTTCACATGTCTATACCACATCTTTTCTTTCATCATTTTAATTTCTGTTTCTCTTTATTTAGGTTCTGGTAGAATTTATTGAAAATGTCAAAATTGTAAAATTCAATTTTCTATAACATATAAACCTTTCTTCACTGCCTTTTCATTGTTTTTAACTTGGCAACAATTTTTAAAAATCACCTTTAAATGATAGTTACATCGCTCTTAGATGGATCTCTTTTTATCACTGTCCATATAGTTTACATAAATGTAGTGTTTTTGGAAATCATACTGAGAAAAGAAAAGTGTCAAAATTCACTCCAGTTTCTTATAGTAAGTTCCAGTGCTTCTGATCAGTTCCCTATTTTATACTAAAATAATGAATGCGCCTGAATATTTTTCTGTCTTCTTGGGCATCCCTGAGGCAAAGGAAATTCTTTTGTTGTCCACAATTAGAAGCTGATAGGAAGCTGTCAAAGACAACGTGGGCCTTTCTGTTCCAATCTTTCTAGCATGAAAACACACAAATATGAACAGTTGAGATTTACTGTAATCATACTTTGCTAGTTCAGAGGTACAGTGGCCTGGGGAGAAATAGGAAGTATCTGAAGCCAAAGACAGCAAGTCGTGGCCAGGAATTGGCTGGCACAGGACCACCATTCTTTGCCTGGCATGGTTGCATTTGTTAGGAGCCAGCCAAAGAAGAGTCCCACTCCTTACCTAGTGGGCCAAGTAGGCAGGGAGTAAATGGCACTTTGGGCATCTCTTCTTGCCATGATCTCCTGGAACCAATTGTATTTCCCAGAAGCCATAATAAGATCCATATTGTTCCACAGACTTTGGATGGGGAAAAGGGAGAGGGTGAGTGGTTTATGTGGATTTTGCCAGGCCTTTTGTACTTGCTCTCAGTACTTCACCTATAGAGCAACCACGCAACCATTTCTTCATGTCAATTCTGTTTATTTAAGCAATGCAAAATTCCTCAGTGGGGAAAAAAAATCACTGCTTCCTGGGCAATCCTCAGTGAAAAAACAAAACAAAACAACAACAACAAAACACTGCTTCCTGGGGAATCAGAATCAAAAGGCTTACTTTTATATTCCATTGGGCATTTTCATTCAAGTCATATAACTTTTCATCATTTTATACTGAAATAATAATCTTTGTTAATATAGGGCTTTGGAGGGAGGCACTAAAATGCCTTCTATTGACATTCTAAGGTATAGTCCTGTGCTTTCTGTTTTATTTCCACCTCTGATTGAGAAGATTCTGGAAACAGTGCTTAAGACTACATTAGAGGTTCATTTTTCATAACAAAGGGAACAATTTCATTTGTAGATTGAAACTATTAAATAATATTACTATAAGAAATATACTTTCTGACAGTAAAAGTAATAAAATTGAAGGAATAAGTTGAATTTTTTATTATTTTTTTATTTTTAAATATATTTTTATTGATTTCAGAAAGGAAGGGAGAGGGAGAGAGAGATAGAAACATCAATGATGAGAGAGAATCATTGATTGGCTGCCTCCTGTATGCCTTTACTGGGGATCAAGCCCACATCCTGGGTATGTGCTCTGACTTGGAACCGAACTGTGATCTCCTGATTCATAGGTCGAAGCTCAACCTCTGAGCCATGCTGGCTGGGCAGGAATAAGTTGAATATTTTTAGATAAAATATATTGAAATGTCAATGAAAAGATATAAAAATTATTATAAGATAAATCATCAGGAATAGTTTTATTCAGATCCTCATTTATATAATCTTCTGTTATCTTCCAAAGAAAATTTTCTCTCTTAAACTTCTAGTATCCAACCCCTTTACAAGTATCTCAGGTACCACCAAATTGTACCTCAGTACTGCTATGCAATTTTAAAAAGGAGACAGTCATGTAAATGAACCAATAATACAATCATTTCTCATTTTAACTCTGAGATATTGGTCATGCCGCTCAGTGATTGCTCACAAAAATCTCATAAATCCACTCATTACACTCTGCTATGACACTTCTCAAACAAAAACATCCATTTTTGTGATCATTTAGTCAGATTTATTTTTGCTTTGCTTTTGTTTGTTTTACATTATAGTAACTCTTTGGCAAGGGGACAGCTATTCAGCTATGGGGAATTTCCCTCATTTGTACATTTCTAAATGTATTATCTTACAGCCATATTGGACAGGAAATAATATACTAAGAAAATGAGTTTTTGGTGAATCCTTTGTGGTATTCACTGGGTCCTGGAAGACAGGCCTAGAGATAATAAGGAAAGGCAGGCAGAGATGACACAATCTACCATCCCTTTAAAGATCAGCTTGTAAATCAAGAAGAAAAATTGGCTGTATAAAAGCCAGATTGCCAGGATATTTGGGATGATATATCTCTTAGCTATCCCTTGGATTGCCTGATAATGATCAAATCTGATTCACTAAATCAATACTTCCTTTCTCCTTCCCTCTTGATGGGAAGTTTTCCCTGAAGTTGAAGGATTAGTTGAAGGAACTATATCAGTAAAGAAAGCTTTTGACTTAATAGAATAGAAATCCTACTAAAAGTGACACTCTTTGTCTCAGATACTAGAAGTCTGGCAGTAGTCTCTCCAGGCTGGTGTAGTTACTCAAAAATATTACCAAGGACCTGGCTGTCCATTTTCCCATCCTGCTCTCCTTAATGTATGGGTCTCATCCTCACGATTATGGTCTCATGATCACAAATTATCACTACGCTGAAGGTACAGAACCAATGTTATAGGAAGGAAGGAAAAAACAAACAAACAAATGGTAAAAACAATTGGCACCCATAAGCAAGAAGAAAAAATCTTCCCTAAATCCAGAAAATTCTCTGTAATCTTCACTTGCCAAGCTGTGTTACATGGCCCCCTCTAGCTTCAAGGATGTCTGGGATATTAAATAGTTTTAAATGGGTTCACTGCCTCCTTTAACAAAGTCAGGGATCTTTTAGTAATGGGAATAAAAAATTAGACACTGAATAGATAAAGAGCATTATCTGCTAAATAGGCTTTCTTGATTAGGTTTCTCTTTCAAGTTACCATAACAGTATTTTTTTACAACATGTTCATATTTATTTTCTCTTCTTTATCATTCACTTATTTCATAAAGCTTGGAAAACTTGATTCTGTTTCTGCCTGTGAATTCCTATTGACCTGTTCCAGGGAAACAGCACTGGAAGGAAGCTTGAAAGACATATACTTCCACTGCCTCTTTGTATAGATGAGAAATTGAAGCAAGAAGTGCTTTATGACTTGCCAAATACACATAACTATTGTTACCTAAGCTTTTTCTGTAAAAACCCAAAGATCCCTCTGCTTTATATGAAGTTGCTGAACACCCCTTAAAATTTTCCTCTTTGATTTTTGTGACATACATTTGTTTCCTATTACATTTCCACCCTCTTCTTTCCCACATTCTTTTCTTCTCTTACTCATATATAAACATTCAGCAAGGTTATTCTCTTAACAATGTTTAATCTCTTTTCATTAATTGTATTATCTCCCATAACCTCAACAGCCATAATTCTCTCAGATCTATAATTCTTACCAACACCATAACCTGAGCCACAGACCCACAGCTTTGATTGCCTAATGGTAATTACTACTGTCAACAGAGCATTGATGCTAATTCAATGCTAACACGAATCCTCAATTCAATCCCAACTCAATCTTCAATTTGGGGTGTGGTGAAGAAGGAAACTTTATTTAGTGCGAAACAGCTCAATTTTGATACAGCAGAGATGTAAAAACAGCACAGCTGTGAGGTGGCCTCAGGGCCAGGCAGTCCCAGGGCCAGACCCCTCTCCAGCTAGATACCTCTGCTCCTCACTGGTCTGCTTGGCCCCGCACTGGTCTGCTCCGTTCTGTTCCAGTCTGCTCTGGCCCGTGCTGGTCTGCTCAGCTCTACTCAGCTCTGCTCAGTGAGACATCTTTGATGTTTCAGTTCTCACCAAGGAATAGCGGTCTTCAGTGAAAAATGCGCTCTCCAGCCCACAGGGGAACTGGCTTATATAGACAGAAGTCTCCACTTCTGGTCCTGATTGGTCCTCCTCATGTAAATGAGGACTCCAAATCTGCTCAGTTTGATTGATCCAAAAGGCAATGTCCTGACTGGTCAGACTGGAGCTGCTCTGATTGGTTGGTGAAGATATTGATGGGGATATAGCTGTGCAACTCACATTGGATGAGGAAAACCTCCATCCTATTCATTGAAATAGGATTCCAGGAACTATTTTATAAGGCTGGCTCAGATGGCAAAAACACAATGCAGGTAGGCAATTCACTGAAGAGGCAGATAGTTCAGTGCAGGCATGAGTTTGTATGACTAGTCCAGTGATGGCGAACCTTTTGAGCTCGGTGTGTCAGCATTTTGAAAAACCCTCACTTAACTCTGGTGCCATGTCACATATAGAAATTTTTTGATATTTGCAACCATAGTAAAACAAAGACTCATATTTTTGATATCTATTTTATATATTTAAATGCCATTTAACAAAGAAAAATCAACCAGAAAAATGAGTTCGCGTGTCATAGGTTTGCCATCACTGGACTAGTCCCTGTGTAGAAATGGCTGCTAGGCTGTTTTGTTTGTTTGTTTTTTATTGGTTTGTTTTTTAATTTGAGCTCAATTAGCCACTGGGAGCCCTTTTTAGTAGGTGTCTTCTTTTTCAGCACCCATATTTTCCCCTTTTCAATCAGAACCTTGTTGACATTGTTGATGATTGATTAGGTCAATTTGTCCTGTGTCAATGCCAGAGTGGCTTGGCTACCTGCTCGGGTTCAATCTAGTCCCTCATTGGGACTCCTGCTGCAGGGCAATAGCCAATAGAGCAGGTGGAACCATTTGCTTAACAGAGGTCTTCCAAGTACCTGTCAAACTCAGAAAATTCTGTCTCTTACACCAGCCAAAACAACTTGGGACAGGTTAGAGAACAACAAAGGCACTTAATTCATAAAAGAAATCAGGAGTGATTGACAAAAGTATTTGACATTATAACCATTATGAATTATAAACATGGAGGGGATACAGTAGCTCGATGGATCATTTCTATCCTTCTTGCAACCATTATCCAAGTTTTTATAGAAGGTTTTAAACATTTGGTCATATAGAATATCAATAGTTTTACAATGAAATATACTGAACAAATTAGAATAAGAATTTGCAACCCAGACCTTAAAGTAGCTCCAACTCAGTTGGGAGCCAACTGAAAATGTCATAAAATTTAAATCCTGGAGAGAGAACCAAGATGGCAGCATAGGGAAACACCTATACTTGCTGCCTCTCACGACCACATCAAAATTACAAGTAAAAGGCAGAACAGCTACCACCCCGAACTGCAGGAAAGCTGGCTGAGTGGAAGTTCCACAACTAGAGAGGTGAAGAAAGCGCATTGAGACCGGTAAGAGGTGCGGAGGTGCGGAAAGTGCTGGCACCTGGATGTGCTGCTCTTTTAATCGGGAGGGAGATAGAAGCTCTCACTTGCTCGGAACTCCAGTTCTGGGCGAGACTCTAGGGGACCCAGACACATACGGGGAGAAACTGGACTGTCTGGCATTGGGACAGGAACATGAAGGTGGCTTTCTCTCAGAGGTGCTTGCAGCGATCATTGTTCCTGCACGGGGCTGTGGGACGTGGAGACCCAGGGACCTCTCCGAGGCAGAGCTGACAGGCAGCCATTGCTGTTTGCTCCACCCTGGTGATTCCCTGAGACCCCGCCCCACCCAATTTACAACCCCACCCACGCTGTGTACATTGGCTTTTGCTCATGAATGGCCTGTCCTTTCTCAGCCTAAATCCTGTGAAACTGCAGCTGGGTCAGAGAGTCCCAGAGCTTCCACAAGAAGGCCCAAGGCCCGGCAGCAGCAGCCTACCTTACTTCACAGCAGGGCCTTGTCTGGGCATTTCCAAACCCCATACAAAGAGGAGGAATCTGCAGATTTCTCTGTAGCTCCTGCTGGGTGGCTCCAGACAGTGGCTGAACTTGCACCTCCTTGGAGATCCACGAGCCAGTGTACCCAGTGGTCAGAGTGAGACCACACCAGATTACAACTCTTCACACCCATATGAGACACACTCAGGGGGCAGACTCAATAAGCACCAAAGCCCTACTGAAGCAAGTCCTGCCCCATAAAGGTATCTCCTGTGCAACAGATCTTCCAGTATAGACACAGCTGGTCATCACAGCCAATTGGCCTGGAGGTCAATTCCTCCCAGTGATACCAACAGCAATAAAGGGTTAACTACAATAAGACTGTGCAAACAGCCCACAAAGGGGTGAACCAAGAGCGTCCACCTCAGGTGACTGGGGAGGCTGAGCCACTGAGCCCTATAGGACACCTATCACACAAGGTCATTCTATCAACTCAAGGAGACTTAGCAGCTACCCAGTACATAGAAACAAACACAGGAAAGCAGCCAAAATGCAGAAACAAAAAAACAAGTTACAAATGAAAGAAATGGATGAAAGCAAAATACTGGATATAGAGTTCAAAACCACGGTTATAAGGTTACTCAAGAATCTTCTAGAAACCTCCAAGAAATTTAGTGAGACCCTCAAGGATATGAAAAAGGACCAATCAGAAATTAAGCGTACACTGACTGAAATAAAGAATAATATGCAGAGATTCAACAGCAGACTAGAGGATCCCAAGAATCAAGTCAAAGATTTGAAATATGAAGAAGCAAAAATCACCCAACTGGAAAAGCAAAAAGAAAAAAGAATCCAAAAACATGAAGATAGTGTAAGGAGCCTCTAGGGCAACTTCAAGCATACCAACATCTGAATTATGGGGGTGCCAGAAGATGAGAGACAGCAAGATATTGAAAACCTATTTGAAGAAATAATGACAGAAAACTTTCCCTACCTGGTGAAAGAAATAGACTTAGAAGTCCAGGAAGTGCAGAGAACCCCAAACAAAAGGAATCCAAAGAGGACCACACCAAGACACATCATAATTAAAATGCCAAGGGCAAAAGACAGAGTGAATATTAAAAGCAGCAAGAGAAAAACAGTTAGTTACCTACAAGGGCGTACCCATATGACTGTCAGCTGATTTCTCAACAGAAACTATGAAGGCCAGAAGGGAGTGGCAAGAAATATTCAAAGTGATGAATAGCAAGAACCTACAACCAAGATTACTTTACCCAGTAAAGCTATCATTTAGAATTGAAGGTCAGATAAAGAGCTTCACAGACAAGAAAAAGCTAAAGGAGTTCATCACCACCAAACCAGTATTATATGAAATGCTGAAGGATATTCTTTAAGAAGAGGAAGAAGAAGAAAAAGGTAAAGAGAAAAAATTATGAACAACAAAGTGACAACAAATACATATCTATCAACAAGTGAACCTAAATATCAAATATAAAAAACCTGATGAACAGTACAGACTGGTGAATATAATAGAATCAGGGGCATGGAAATGGAGCAGACTGACAATTCTTGTGGGGGAGGGGTTGCGGGGGTGCAGGAAGAGATTGGACAAAGAGCTTACACATTATGGACGAGGTCTGTGGGGGGGTAGGCATGGAGTAGGGTGGGAACTCGGTGGAGTGGAGCTATGGGGGGAAAAAGGAGGAACATCTGTAATTATCTGAACAATAAAGATTAAAAAAAAATTTAAATCCTAACCAGCCATAGACACTAGAAGCAAAACTGGAATGGCTCCTTAATGGATTTGACAATACCTGGGAAGAAGTATTTATCCAGGTACAGCAGGAGTTATTGGTATGGCACAGACTCCTTCTTGGGCTGCAAGCACATAGTCAAGGTGACTCTGTTGTACAGGACTACTCATGCTCAAAAGTCTAAAGATGTTTTCTGGGCTTGAATGGTGGCTATGTGAGCAATTCGATTAACAGTTCTAGTTAGGTCTCAAATGATCCTATCTAAGAAAGAGGGAATATGCTAAATGACACTCACACCATCACAAAGATGGCAGCACCACAGCCAATAAGGAGGGAATATGCTAAATTGACTGCCCTGCCCTCAAATATGGCGGCGCCCACAGCTAATAAGGAGGGAATATGCTAAATTGACTGCCCTGCCCTCAAAGATGGTGGCGCCCACAGCCACAAGATGGCGGTGCCCAGTCCCCTCAGCTCCGCTGGGGCAGCCGCCCTGTGCGCCTGCCTCCAGAGTCCACCAGTTCCCTCAGCGCCCCAGCCGCCCAGGGCCGCCTGAGGCTCAGGTAATCAGGGCCAGCCGAGGCTTGCGCTGCCAGCAGTGGCAGCAGCAGAGGTGTGATGAGGTGTTGCCTTCCCCTGATGGCTGGGTCACCTCCCGCCCCTGAGCGCTCCCAGACTGTGAGAGGGGGCAGGCGGGGTTGAGGGACCCTTCCCTCCAGTGCATGAATTTTCATGCACCAGGCCTCTAGTATCTAATAAGCAGTACCAAGGCCACTCCATGAAAATACAATTCTGAGAAAGCCATTACCCTCAGCTCCTGTAAAACCTGCTAACAAGTCACAACCCACAGAAAGGCTGTGAGAGTTATCTTCATAAACAGAGGGATCCTCATCAGGTAGTAATGTACTATTGATCAGGCTTTCTTTTTTCTCTCATGAGAACTTGAGGAGTGGCTGTTATTATTTTGAGGATAGTAGAAGAGGATGTCAAGTGACCCATTGTCCAGTCAGCCTCCAGCTGTCTAGACAATCATATGCTCAAGGCTGACTTACTTGTGCACAAAAATATAACCTGTGCGGGTACAAAGGTGCCTGCTAGAGTTTGTTCATTTGTAGATTCATGAACAAGAAAGGAGGTGAGGGACATTTTCCATCCAGGGCTCAGTCTGTTTTGAACATCCCTCTAGAAGTCCTTTCTGGTATGTTTGAACATTGTGGGGTGAACATTTAGGTTACTGACAGTGTGGGCTATTTCCACTCACAGTGGCCTTACAAAGGGGAGTTCCGTTTCACTGGCTGATATAGCTGAAAATTCTAGATGTGAGAAATAGTTGGATCTGAAGGTTTGAAAAGGTTATCAAAATGTGAGATTCATTCTCATTTTATCTCGTTCTATCTATCTGCCCTCACTCACCCGTAACACTTTCTTCATCTCTCACCTCTAATTTCCTTTGTGCTGACTTCAGTTTACATTCAAGGTCTCTCCACATAGCAAAGTTCTGTAGCTCTAAGTTTAGCAGGCCTAAAAGAAAGTACTTTCCACTGCATTACCTCAAATGAACTCCCATTATGATCATCTTTCATCTCCTAAATTGGATGTGATTTCTCCCCAATGCATATTGTTTGCACCTCTCCTATGGCAATGCCATATGTGATCATATTATCTCCTTTTCCTCCACCCTCATTTTATTACAGTGTCCTAATGAGGCCCTCATGAGCCACCTAATGGGTAAACAGCAGTCCCATACTTATTGACTTGGATAGAAGTGCTGTTTAGCATTGCATCTTTTCTCAGGTAAGAAGGTTTATGCACCTAAAAACTTCATGTAAAAATTAACTTAATATAGGTACAATTTTTATGAGAGATAAGAAGTAATACTTTTTTTCTAATATATTTTATTGATTTTTTACAGAGAGGAAGGGAGAGGGATAGAGAGCTAGAAACATCGATGAGAGAGAAACATTGACCAGCTGCCTCCTGCACACTCCCCTCTGGGGATGTGCCCGCAACCAAAATACATGCCCTTGATCAGAATCAAACCTGGGACCTTTCAGTCCACAGGCCGACGCTCTATCCACTGAGCCAAACCAGTTAGGGCAAGAAGTAATACTTTTTTATGAGATGATAAATGCTAACTGAACTTGCATTTCACAATATACATAAGTCAAACCATTATGCTGTACTCCTTAAATTATTCAGTGATCTGTCAATTATATCTCAATAAAACTGGGGAAAAGGTAATACTTAATTGCTGTATTTATGTGAAGAAAATTTGAATGTGTAATAATAAATTCAAATATTTTAATCTATTTTAATAGGTATCTATCTAAATAGATTAAAATATTTTCAAATAACATTGATTTTATATATGACTATTTTTAGAGTTATAGGAGAAAAAAATTACCATAAGACAGTGGTTCTCAACCTTCTGGCCCTTTAAATACAGTTCCTCATGTTGTGACCCCCAACCATAAATTTATTTTTGTTGCTACTTCATAACTGTAATTTTGCTACTGTTATGAATTTTAATGTAAATATCTGATATGCAGGATGGTCTTAGGTGACCCCTGTGAAAGGGTCGTTCAACCCCCAAAGGGGTCGTGACCCACAGGTTGAGAACCGCTGCCATAAGAGAAAAGTAGCATTAGAAAATAAGAAACCAGAAAGGGAAAGAAAACAGGCTGGAAGAAAAGAAAATCAGGCAGAGTAGAAGGAAAAAGGGCAGAGTGTCACAGAGAGAAGACCTGCAAAAAGGAGCCTAGTGAGAAATGAAGATTAAACATCCATTTTCCAATTCTTCTGCATTAAAAACAAGGGAAAAGAGTCATGGCCAGTGTGGCTCAGTTGGCCATGTCCTCCCATGCACCCAGAGATTCAATTCCCTGTCAGGGCACATGCCTGGGTTTCGGGCTCCATTCCTAGAAGGGGATGTGCAGGAGGCTGTCAACCCATGTTTCTCTCTCTCCCTGCCCCTTCCTCTCTCTCTAAAAATCAATAAAAACATATTTTTTTAAAAAATCAAGGGAGGGAAACAGAAAAATATGGTCACAGGGGGTAAAAATAATCTTAGACCAACATTAAAAGGCAAACAGCAATTTGGAAAAAAAATGTTAACAAGGATCAGAGATACGAACAGTACTTGACACATAGTAGATTTGTTGGATGAGTGAGTAAAAACTTATATTTTTAATACAAGGAACTTCTACAAACAAACAAAACTATATTAAAATATTGTCTAAGGACATGATCAAAAGAAAAATATAACTAAGCATGTGAAATTTTAATTAACTCAAAATCAAACAATATCTTTGTACCTCATATATTAATATGGGAATGCAAATTTATACTCTTTTGGAAAACAATTTGATGTGGTGTTCTTTAGCTGTTCTGCACAGCAAGCATCTTCAACATTTCAGTAGCATACAAAAATAAGTATTTATTTCCCACAGGTTTCTGGGGAAGCAAGAATGGCTCTGCTTCATATTGAAATTCCTCCTGGCATGGTATTCTCTAAATGTATCTCAACCTTCTCTGAAACCAGTGGGCTAGCCAGCGCAAATTTTTCTCTTGGCGATCGCTGAGGTACAGGAGGACAACTGGAAATGCACTAGACTCCTTTGTATCCAGGGTTGGACCTGGCACAGACCATAAGGCAAAGTGAATCATAAGATGGAACTCGGAGTCAAAGAGCAGGGAAGTATGTTCCATCCAAAATGAAACCACCACAGAGGCATGGGTTCAATGGAGGAGGAAGAATTGGGCCAAGCATTTTATCTTCCACAGGTACTTTTCTGGAAAACATGAATAGAAATCCAAAGTGGCGACACAAATGCCAAATCCTACCCTTGTCTGTTGTTGATGTTTTTTTGGTTGAAATATAAGGCATGAATTCTCTAGTGTCAAACACAGGCTCTATGACTTCATATTGCCTTTTATTTGCCTGCTTTTTAGGGACTTGACTTGACCCTGCTGACATTTGACCTTGACCTCCCTGATTTATAGTTATACTACTCCACCACTATTTCTAATTGTGACAAATTGGAAGTCTATCAAAGTTCGAAACATAAGAAAATAGACAAATTAAGATCCAGCTATAATATACATTATATAGCCTAAATTGGTCTTTAAAATTATGTTTAATAGCATTTGAAAATCTTTCCAATATATTAATGAAAAAATATCAAGACTTAGTCATATACAATTATGTTTTAAATGTTATAAATGAAATCATGTACTGGTATATATATATTACATACATTTATTAAAGAGAGACAGGAAATATATAAAATATGATGACTATCTCTGAATGTTAAGATTACCAATTATTTTTATCTTTATCATTCCATATCATTGTAACACCCTACAATGAATATTATTACTTTTATAATCCAAAAAAAAAATAAATATAAAATACAACTGCTCTCTCTTGACTACAAATCTAGATAGAACATTTAAATATTAATCACACAATACTAGGATGTAGAAGTACTTTCACACAGTGCCATCCTTTTCAATTTGCAACTTGGAAGCTAAATATGGTGGTTCCATACTTAGTTAATGTGCAATTTTCACTCTTTCTCCCTCTGCATGGTATAGTCTCTCATTTATTTATCAATGTTTCCTTCCCAGAATAAATTATATATGACTTTGAGGGCAGTGATGACTTTACTATATTTCTCATATCACCTAATGCAATGCCTTACAGATCCCAAGAAAGAAGATACCTACCAAGAAGGACTCTTGGTGGTTAAATGGGCTCAAACTTAAGAACAGAGCCTAGGAGCCCTTTCTAAACAAGGGCTTATCAAGCAAATCACACTTTAGGGAGAAGCCTGCAGTAAAATGCCTGTCCCTTGCAATGAACTGTCTGCCTGCACTGTGTTCCTGCCAGCTGAGCCAACCCTTACAAAGGAGTTCCTGGATCATATTCCAACCAATAGGACAATCTGAACTGTGCATCTATATCCCCACTAGCATATTCACTGACCAATCAATGTAGCTCCATTCTGACCAATCAAGACACTGCTTTTTGGACCAATCAAACTGCAAGGATTTGGAGACCTCATTTGCCTGAGAAAGGACCAATTAGGGACCATGAATGAGAACTTTTCTCTATTTGTTAGCTTCCCTCTCTGGCTCAGAGAGTGTATTTTCCCTTTCTACTGAAGCCGGCATTTCCCTGGTTCAAGCTGAAACATGGAAAACCTTTCACCAGAGCAGACTGGGGCCGACCAGAGCAGGAGGAGCAGAGAGGAGCAGAACAGAGCTGTCTAGCCATAGAGGGCCCTCGCCCAAGGGCCACTGTGCTGTTTCACAGCCAGGATGTTTCATAATTGAACTGTAGCACTCATGAGCTGTTCCACAGCCGTGCTGTTCTCAGCTGTGCTATATGACAAGTGAGCTGTTTGCAATAAAGTTTCCTTCTTCACTGCACCCCAAATGGGGGATTCCTGTTGGCATTTAATTGGAGCTAATAACACACACAAAAATAACAATAATAATAACATGCTAAATACATTATTCCATTCGATTTTCACCACACTTTTACAAGTTATATAATGTCATTCCCACTGGGTCCTGTTTTGCAGATGAGAAAGATCAGACTTTGAAAGATTAAGTAACTTGCCCAAGATTACACAAAGAAAAAGTACCAAAGCCAGAATTTGAGTCAAAGCAGCTTGATTACTGAGCCCTCTCTGAATAAAGAAGAGTCCATAAATGAACTTGTCTTGAGTGAGTGTCCATTAAATTTAATCCTCTTTATCTGGTCTCCTGTACATCGTAAAAGGTCTGATTCCTTCAGTCTGTGTTTTTCAAACTTCCTTGTCACCTGGCTTCCTTGGCTTTGGCCAGTGAAAGGCACTAGTGGGATATTGGAGGCCGGGAAGAAGGGATAAAGCAGGAGATTTACCCCTCCACACACACCCCCCTTCCCACTTTGGGTAGCATCTCCACTCAGGTCTCTAGCTCCCACTAGACAGATCCACCCACCATGGTTCCTACTTCTGCTGTGTAGCCCCAGCTCCCCATGAAACTTCTCCTTTCCCCCTCCAGCCAGGGTTCCAACAATGTATTGCTAATCTCTGCCTCACTGACCTCTGTTTGGCTTCTCCAAACATCTCTGATCTGTTTAACCAATTCCACGGATTACATTTCCTGTTTCAAATATTGACATCTTCTACAAAATATCTCCTCAGTTCAAATTTTCCCATAAGAATACCTGCTGGTTTTCATGTCTAATCCTCATAGATTCCATACATTTCTCAATATAATGTTTCTGACTGATATTCATAAAGGAAATGTTTATATTTATGTCCCAAAACTATAAACCATTTTAAACAAAACAAATTCCCTTAGTATGAGGTGAAAGCCTTGAGTTACATTCTAATACAAATGGTAACACGTTAGGATCACTTATACACATTTTAAAAAACATGCCAACACCAACCAAGGGCAATCACCGTGTCATGTCTGTTTGGAATTGAACTCCGCCAACCTATGAGGGCAGGTAATTCTCTGTTTATTGCTGTAGTTTCAGCTTTTAGAACAATGTCTCGAATATAGTAGGTGCTCAATAATTTTTTAAATTACTATTAAGTGTTTTAGTTATTTCATCTATAAATTTCAGAGGATTTTCACATAATACTTCTGACTGAATGGCAAATGAATCAATTAATTAACAGTTAAAACTTTATAGAATATTCTCTTATGAAGAGGAAAACCCATAGAGATCTATGGAAGAATTCATCTCTGTCCAACAATGGTCAGAACATGTATTAATTTTAAAAGTTATCTAGAAAACCAAAGATCTCCAGAGGTCCAGAGAAGGAAGAAAGGAATCTTTATAAAATCTTTTAAAGGGGGAAAAAAGCAGGGGAGGGAACTGAGTAAGAATTTTCCCCCACTCACTTTAACACAAAGACCAGGAGACTTTTTTAAAAAAAGAATCTAGTTTTAGCAAAGAGAATGTGTGACTTTGGATAGTCATTTAATCTGCATTTCATGATGTGTAAAATGTGGATAACAATATCTACTCAAATTTCTATCACAGGAATTAGAAAAGATAAAGTAATATAAAAATTGTCTATGTGAAAGGTAACATTGTATAAACTATGGAGTTCCATACCATTAATATGGTGGAAGAAGCTATGAAATGAAAATATTTTTTAAAAGAAAACAACATATTGTGCACACCTAATTTATAAACACTTCAATGACTTTGGACCAGAGTAGGGCCTATGGTAGTGAAATATATGCAAGTATTTCAAGCTAAAAAACCTCTATAAAAACCTACACACTGATAAAAAACTAAAATTTTCTACCATTCCAGATTCTTTATAATAGTGATTCACATGTAAAAAACAACAAACATTTAAAAAATACTCATTTTGTCATTTGTATATTTTTTATTTCATACTAGAACGTAATACAAAGACTGGGTGATTATTGACCATCCATAGGATAGCAGGAACTGAGTGTTAACATAAAAAAACATTAAAACCTGCAAAGAATTTTTGTGAATTTATTTGAGCCAACTGTTGCAATTGCTGGGAGTGCTCTGGAGAATGGTGGTTTTTCACCTATTTTTATAAATTACCATCAAAGGAGAAACATAAGTGATTTATATCATACCTATTGGTAATAGATTAGGGAGGTGGGAGAAAGCAAAGTGGAGGAGGTAGCCTCTGGGATTGGATAAAAAGTAAAATGATAGACACATGCTTCCTTTATACAGGTGGACGTAGGATAACAATGAGGGAACTTGCGGTCTGTGCCCTGGCACTATTTGTTGTGCTCTGAGGGGTCTGGAAAAAGGGAAGTTGCAAGTTACCCTGACATTCCATAGGCACATTATCTTAGAAGCAAAAAGACAATAGGCTCAGTGAAGATTGAAGTTGATCTTTGTCAGGGAAGATACTGGCCTAGGACATGACTACCCACTATAAACTGCTTTTTAATTAAAAAGTTTTTATTTCAGACCATCCTTTGTGGTTACTTCAGGTCTGAGTTTGCAAAGCTGCCACACAGGCCCTCCCTGAGCTAGTCAGGTTGGCATGTGGCCTCTTTTCCACATGAGGAACCCCTGAGTTTTGTGATATTTACACAGCCAGAAGAGAAAAAATCACATGTAGGCTACAAGTGATCCACCCCCAAAATATAAGCAAATCAGCTGCAGAACCTTTGTTTCCTCTTTCTACCAACCAGGCATCATTCATTCACCGCGCCAGAGGGCCCTATCAGAAAAAATCCTCTTGAATTGGCTTCATCTGTTTATCGTAAGTGATATTTTTAAAATAGTTCCCTAAGTGACCTTTTCTTTTCCTCACTACAGATTTGCCATGGTTTGTTTCTCCATCCTAGCTATGGGCTGAGTCCCAGCACGGCTGTGCCTGCCTGTCTAATGGTCTGGGTTTCAGGTAGTGACACTGTGGAGTTCTAGCTGTGAGGTCCATAGGAGGTGCTTTTGTACTGAGCAAGTATGGACCGTGGATACTCCAAGGAAAGGTCGGCATTGTCACTTGCAGTTCTCTTTTCTCACGGTAGCCTGGCAACCAAACTGCGTCTCTTTGATGGAGGGCGTTCCTACTAGAAAACAGCTTTATGAAAAGTGTCAGGGTCATCTTTAGAAGCCCAGAGAAAACAAAACAACCCCTCCTTCCCCCAAGCCTACCACCAAGAAGGCAACCCATCCTCCAAACTCCCTCCCCCCTCAAAAAAAAACCCGCACAACTCAATTATTCAGCCTCACACAACTGTGCCTGTCAGGTCTTCCTAACAACACTCACTTGAATTTAATTAAGTTTGTCCATGTAGCCTGTGAACAGCTCGGCCAGACCTGCCGGGATGGGATGAAAAGCCTGAAGGCAGACCCCGTGAGGCCACTGTTGATAAGAAGGGGCACAGCATTCTGAAGTTCAGTAAATCCCATCCCCTGGCACATAAAATAACCTGGGGGACAACCTTTTGAAGGGAGCATTAGAAGTTGGGTGGCCTGAGGGCAAAGACAGAGGAGAACTTTTCCCACCAGCAACTGGTCCGCCCCTTCTGGAGGCCTGCCCTCTGGGACTTCGAAGTCAAACAATTGAATTCAAATGCAAGCTCTGCCACTTACATATCTCTCTTAGTCTCAATATCTTCATTTGCAAACTAGGAAAGTCAAAACTACTGGAAGATTGATTGAGATTAAATGAGGTAACATTGGCAAGATGGCTAACAAGATGGGCTCTCTATTCCCATTTGTTCTAACATAATTTCCAAACTTGATAACATGATAGAGAATCTTCAAAATAAGGCTAGTACCACATGCCTGTTGCCTCCAAGTGCCTCACAGAACTATCTGCCTTCTCCCGCGCACCAGTCCCCTGTGCATGAGCTTTTCCTCGTGACTGGATAGCCTTCCTAGCCATTCTTCAAGATCGAATTCTGGTATCCCCCCCAAACCCTCCTCTTAGCTCTCCTAAGCAATTAGCCATTCCAGGCCAGTGGTTTTCATAGCACTTCATACTTGTCTCAATTCAAGAATGTTATCCAATAAACTGACCAGCTTTGAATGCTTCTCCCCAAACAAATCATAATCATTTTATGGGCATGGTTGGGTACCATTCATTTTGATATTATTCCAGTATTTAACAGTGTTCAATAAGTATTTAATTGATGACTGGAAATTTCCAGAATATCTTTATTTGAACACTTTAAAATTTATATTGAAAATATTCTAGAAAGGATTGCTTATTACTTTTTTTGGCACCTCCCTGAATTACCACAGAGAACCTATGTAGAACTCAATAAGCCTGTAGTTTGACACATGAGAAAGAGTACTGGTATGAGAATAAAAGAGTTAGAAAGTGGAAAAATAATAATTTCTGAATCTATACATAGCCTGACACGAGTGTGCTGGAAACCCATTCCTAAGAAGATAAGCCCAGTGAAACCAAGGGTCTTTATGATTTGGTCCAGTTTAGTTTTAAATCCTAGCTCTAGAAATCATCTCTCTTTCTCTTACCCTTCAGAGACCTGGCCTTTCCTTGGATAATGAGCAATCCTGGAGGCAGCAGAAGACAGTAGCCTGACCCTGACTAAAGGTCACACAGTCTGGACTTTGGCAGGCTAAATATCACATCTTGACCTAAGTTATGTTTCAGCTCCTGAGCCCGAAGGTGGAACGACACCCTGGCTACTTTCCCATGAGACTGGACAGAGGAACGCTGGAAAAGACCTCAGAACTGTCCTCAAGACCTGAAGAAATGATTTATTACCCTTACCCACCTCCGACCAATCAGCTCCCACCATGACCCTGAACCCCTAACATGGTGTCTTGTGATTTTGCCCTATAGGATCTGTAACCTACACGCCATCGGGGAGTTTGGGCTTTTGAGCATTAGCTTCCTCTTCTCCTGGATAGCGCCATTCATAATAAAATAACCAATGTTTCTCCACTGCAATTCTCAGGGTCCAGTGTTTGGCTCTGCCAGTGCTGAGTGAATGAACTCTTTCAAGTCTTTCAAGTGCAGAGACAAGATCTAGTGATTATTAGAAATTTTATCTATTCAAACATTCTGGGTAGTTTCATTCCATTAAAATAAAATTATTGTTTTGATTTTAATTTATTTTGATTACTTTGATTTAAACTACTTTGATGTGATTAAAATAATTTCATTGAAATTATTAATTTGATTTTAATTTGGCAAGTTCTTTTCTTTCTGAAAAGTTTATTTGACTGCTAAAAATAGAGACACACGTGGAATTATACATTTATAAAATCTTTTAGAATTCAAAAGTCCCAGAGATGTTAGCTAGTCCTCCATCATATCTTTTACAAATGAGAAAACTAAGACCCGGACATAAGAAACTTGCCTAAGCCTTGCTACTAGTCAGAACCAGACTAGACTTGCATTCCCTTGTCTCCCCATGTAGGTCTCTCTTTCCACCACACCAGGGAAAGGAAGGACCAGCTGATGCGGTGGAAATGGTGGAAGCTTGGAATGTGAACCTTTTGCCATTGTGGACATCTCCCATAATAAACTCACCCTGCTTAGACCTAAGCTTCTGGGAAGGTCAGCATAAAGAGAACCCCATTTTCTTCAGAGCTGACTGGAAAAGCAAATTTTCATTATCATTCTTCAGATTATTAATTTACTATCTGGCTAGCACTTAGAATTAAATCTTGACTTTTTATCACCGCCATTGTGACCTCTGCCTTTCTCTTACTAGAGCAGTCCTCTAGTTCTACCAAGTGTGGTTCAGGCCCCAACACGCATCTGCAAAAGTGTAAGAAACATGTGCAGCGTTTTGACATGCCACAGCATTCCACATGATTAGTGGACACATCTTACTGAATTACTGTATTAATTGCCTGTATACACACTTTCTTTTTATTTGTTTATTTATTGACTGATTGATTTCAGAGAGGAAGGGAAAGAGAAAGAAATAGAAACATCAATGATGAGAGAGAATTATTGATTGGCTGCCTCCTGCATGCCCCACAATAGGCTTGGGGATCAAGCCTACAACCCGGGTATGTGCCCTGATTGGGAATTGAACTGTGACCTCCTGGTTCATAGGTTGATACTCAACCACTAAGCCACACTGGCCAGGCTATACACACTTTCAATGAATGAGCAACAGTTCATAATTTTTTAAATCCATTATATTTGTTCTGGTATCAGTTACTGAAATATGAGTTTGTGCTGCTAGACTTTACTAAAAAATATGGGCTTGTATTTTGTATGTGTTTTTCTTTATTTCATTTTTATAGTAATTTTCATTGCATTTTATAAAAGTAATGGGAATAAAAATGGTCCTCCACCACAGGCAGTTTGAGAAGCACTGCTATAGAAATCTGCCCCTCATTCATGCTTCAGCACTACTGTTTGTTTTTTACCCCCAACCCTCCATTGCACCCAACTTTTCCAGCAAGCCAAGCTCTCTCTGCCTTTGCACTTATCACTCCTTCCTCCTGAATGCCCCGCCCACAGGTCTCCTCATGGGCAGCTCCTTGTTTCACTCCAATCTCAGTCTAAATGTTACCAACTCAGGTGACTCTGATGCCCTCCTTCATCCTCCACTCTCAGCAGCACGCCTCCATCTGAGGGCCCTTCGTGTTTACTCATTAACTATTTGCCTAGTTCTTACCATTATTTTTTTTTAAATATATTTTATTGATTTTTTACAGAGAGGAGGGGAGAGAGATAGAGAGTTAGAAACATCGATCAGCCGCCTCCTGCACACCTCCCACTGGGGATGTGCCCGCAACCAAGGTACATGCCCTTGACCGGAATCGAACCTGGGACCCCCCAGTCCGCAGGCCGACGCTCTATCCACTGAGCCAAACCGGTTTTGGCTCTTGCCATTATTTAAACTCCCCTTGCTTCTTTGTTTCCTCACCTGTTCGTCATCTACAGGGACTTGGTCCAGGTCACTATTATCTCCCTGGTGCCCAGCAGGGAGCTCCATATTGTCACTGCACCAACATCTGTAGGATGTGTTGTTTCAGGCCCGTTACAAAAATTAAATTATTCTCCCCTTGTCACAGGCCTCTCAGGTAGTCATCGTTATCCCCATTAACAGCTGAGGAAGTCGACATTCAAAGAAATTAAGAACGATGTCTACGATCACATGGTCACAGCGGCATGTATGATTCCTAAGCTTTCCGCTGAAGTAGGTAATAAAAGTTTCAAACTTTGGCATCATGAACATTAAAGCCAGAAAAAAGTATTGTTCAAATATTTTTTAACATATTTTTATTGATTTCAGAGAAGAAGGGAGAGGGAGAGATAGATAGAAACACCAATGATGAGAGAGAAAATTGATCGGCTCTCTCTGCACATCCTACACTGGGGATCAAGCCCTGACCGGGAATTGAACAATGGACTCCTGGTTCCTAGGTCAACTCTCAACCACTGCACAAGAGAATGCTTGCTCATCAAATGGTCTTATCAGGGTTGCCAGATTTAGCAAATAAAAATACAGGATTCACAGTCAAATTTGAATTGCAGGTAAACAATAAGTAATAGTTTTAGTATATGAGACATACTTATACTACAATATCATTCCTTGTTTATCAGAAATTCCAATTTAAGTGGGCATCTTTCATTTTGTCTGGCAACCCTAATTTGGGAATGAAAACAATAACGTTAGTCACAAAACTCAGTGGCCAAGCCACAAATGGACTGAAGTTAAGGAAGTGTTGCAGGAATATGCAAATTTCTCCTGAAAAGTTTTATAGAAAGTTTTTGAACACGCCTCACTTCTGAACAAATGCATTCCTAACAGGGCTGATAGCGCCAGATGGACACGGGTGGCATTATTTGCCAGAAATGAAATAAGTGTTTGTGTCAATGGGACAGATCTAAAAGAAACTAGGATAATTTACAATTTAAAAAGAAACAACTAAAGGGTGATTTACTAACAGTAAACAAATACGTGAGAATCATTATATAATGGTTATCCTCTGCTTTGAATTTCCACTGAGGTCAGAATAAGTACATGTCTGCAGACCATGAGGCATTTAATTTATTTTGGATGCAAGAGTCAAGGACTTCCTGAGAGCAAAGTTTCTAAAAGTTTGCGTGCGGCATCCTTTGATAAAAAACACTCGACAAGGCTTCAGTCAGTTCCTTGACAAGCCAGGACTGGTTTCAGCCCTAGGCCAAAGGCACTGAGTCAGACCGATGAAGACGGGCTGATTAGGATCTCACAGATGTCAAGGAATAAAATGTTACCCTAGCCAAGGTCAGGACACGAGGACTGCTAAACTGACGTGTCAGGTTGTTAGTAGGGCCCATATCATAACCAAGGCTGTGTCACAACACACATTCACACATCGCAGAGTGGAAAAATCCTGTTTTTATCTGAAGTTTCCCAGCTTTGCAAAACCAAGGGAAAGCCTCCCCGCCCCGTCCTTTTTCAAGAAATACCTAACAGGTCACAAAAGAGAGATATTTTGTTTTGCATAACAACATTTTGAAATTTCTGTGTCTCAATCCTGCATGGAGGCTTCCATCTCTGAAGAAGCATCTGACGGCAACATCAGTCAAATGTCAGTCCTGCTGAGCCTTCCCTCGTGCAGGTTGAGCTTGGGGGTCTCTGCACTGGCCATTTCCCTCAGAGCATGGATGCTCCAGAGCCCTATTAAATTGCAAGTCAGCAGCTGAAACCTCAGAGCTGCCTTACCCACCAATGTCCATAAGGCTGCCCTCAAGGAGTTTAAGATAATAAAACAGGTGACCCTCTGGTGCATCTAGAAACAACCATCACCTCAAGCAAAGGCCAAGCCCAATTTAAATGGTTTCTGAATCTGAAATGAAAAGAAATTCCAGCTCACCACCATTGCCTTTCCTGAATGGGTATATTGTATTTTCCCACACCCTCTTGCTGGCTTTGCCTCTTCTCAAAAGCACATAGCAGGTAGTAAGGCACAAATAAACTTTTTTTTTTTTTAACTTTTTATTTTATTTTTTTAAATATATTTTCTTATTGATTTTTTACAGAGAGGAAAGGAGAGAGATAGAGAGTCAGAAACATCGATGAGAGAGAAACATCGATCAGCTGCCTCCTGCACATCTCCTACTGGGGATGTGCCCGCAACCTAGGTACATGCCCTTGACCGGAATCGAACCCAGGACCTTTCAGTCCGCAGGCCGACGCTCTATTCACTGAGCCAAACCGGTTTCGGCACACAAATAAACTTTTGTGCATACAGAACCACCATCCCTCTGAACATCTAACCTCCCATATCTGAATGAGAAGACAATGGGAGGATGTGTTCAACTATTATTTAACTCTATTATGACAAAGCATAGTTCTTTTTCTCCTTTGTGACTTTCCATTCACTCTCTAGACTAGGTTAGAGCACTTTCAATGTCTGTTTTCTCAAAACTCCTTGCTCTCTTTTGCAATGAATGCCTGTATTTTCTGCTAAACTAAAAGCTGTGTGTGGGCACAGATCATATTTCATGTTCACTGCTATCTCCTCAGTACTTAGCCAAGTAGGTGATACATAGTAGGCACTCAATATTTTAAATTTAAATCAGTTTCTTTATATTATCTCCAGCTTGATGCCTGATTAGATGAATGATGCTTTACCTTTCAATAAAAAAAATCAATTCTAATAAAATATATTGATCATCTGGGAAAGATACATAAAATGAACGGGGAAAACTGGCCCAATATATATACCCATAAGTGGGGCACATATGGCCAATGCCAGGCCAGTAATGAAGCACTATTCTTGTTCTTGGAGGTCAGGAATGCATCCAACCTTATTTCTCATTGCTGACTAATAAGAACTTTGTGATGAAGACAGGCTGACTGCCTCAGTCCTCAGGTGTGCATGTCACACACACACACTCACACACATATACACACTAACATACACACAGCTATTCCTGCTTCTATATGTAGTGAAAGTGCTTCCAACTGTCTAGAATTCTCTCCCTTCTCTTGACCATATATACACAGAGAATCCATCTTTGCAGGGCCTACTCAGGCCTACCCCAAAAGCCCCAGGCCTCAATAGTCTTTATTTCCTTATATTTCTTTTTAATTTCCACTGAACAATTAGCACCTTTTATACTATCTTGCTCTCTTATTGTCCGCATGTAATTTACTATGTCAATATAACTTTATATAATGTCATTTCATTTATTTTAATATGTTAAAATATTAAATATCTTGCAGTTCTTGCTTCTATCGCCTGGTAAGGAGTGGATTATACAAAATTTTCCATTTGGTGCCCACCTAACTTCTTTAAAAAAATAATTCCATAAAGCATGGGATTTCTAAATGCTTTATCATCAGGAGATTGAGTGAAAAAAATGGAAATATTGTATTATGCAAGAAGCACTCTGGGTAAAATGTACTTGTATCATCAAATTTAATTCCTGAAACACACTATGAAGCATATTATCATAGTTGCTTTTATGTGGAAATTGAGGTATAGAGTATTAAGTAATGTATTTAAAGATATATCTATATACATGTGAGAGACAGAAAGAGAGATATTTTAATGGTGAGAAATAGAGAGAGAGAGACAGAGAGAGAAGTAGAAATGGGAGAGAGAGAGACACTGTAGGACAGAGAGCAACAGTCGGAATTTGAATTGATGTCTGTCTAACCTTTCTTAATCTATGACAAATATTAATTTATTCATTTTCCTAAGTCTATTATAACTTATAACTACTGCATTCACCACTTTAGACTGAAAATAAAGAAAAAATTTTTAAATATAAAAAATAAAACATCATCCTAAATGTCATTTAGTCTGCCAAAGCATTTACACTTGAAATACTTGTTCAAACACTGGATCATAACCAAAATTATTAGCTGTTAATAAGCAAGTTTTATAGTAAAATAGATATAAATTTTATAGTTAAACTTCCCTTAAATGTGGATAATTATAGCACCTAACTTACTGGGTTATTCTGGGAGTGAATAAGCTAATACATGTGAAATATATGGCATATCATGAGAAACACAAAACAAATATTACCTATTATTACTATTATACGTTGTTATTACTGTCAACCCACTATGAACAAAGTTGATGATTTATGTAACAATAAATTGTGTTCAATTTTCCGTATATACCATTCTGGATCAGAACCTGAGATATTAGAAATTCTTTTGCAGGCTTCCTAATGAATTTGACTATATATACTTTAGTGTGTGAGGAAAAGGATACTTGGAAAGCAAACTCCAAATTATCACCCCTATTCCTCATGTCTGCTCTGCCCAGGAAAGCTCCAATGAGGACAAGCAGAGAGAACTTCAGACACATAGTTGAGCTGCCCAGCTGGTGTGGCTCAGTGGTTGAGCATCAACCTATAAACCAGGAGGTCACAGTTTGATTCCCAGTCAGGGCACATGCCTGGGTTGCGGGCTTGGTTCACAGTGTGGAACGTGTAGGAGGCAGCTGATCAATGATTCTCTCTCATCATTGATGTTTCTATCTCTTTCTCTCCCTCTCTTTTCCTCTCTGAAATCAATTTAAAAAAATACAAAAAAAACAACAACAACATTAGTTGAACTGAAGGGACCAGAATAAGGACAGAATACTGAGCAGAACCAAGGTTCTACCAGTCTCATTTCTAGTATTTTACTCTACTGAAAAGCTTTACATGTTTTAAAACAAATCCAAATTTTTATTCTCCTTTCTCTGCTACTACTACTTATGGTAATGATACATGCATTTACTTTCTATGGTGTCTTCTTTTCTAAAAAGGAAATATATAGGTGTGAAAAAGCACATCATTATTACAATATTTTTTGAATTTTAAAATAAGATTCAAAGTATAAATAAGCAAGTTTTATACTTTACTGCATAAGACGTATAAGATATGAGCAAAGCACTCAAAGATTTAGTATTCAAAGTTGAGCTTTTCTAGTAATATTCCTGAAAAAAATATATGCTCTTTTCTCTTTCAAAAAATGCAGTTTTAAGTTGCAGGAAGCTGGTTTGAACATATCCATGGAGATATATTGGTAAATGATCTTCAATGAAAAATCCAGGTAAGAGGATCAATGAGTTTTACTGGGCAAATCCAAAATAGAACTTCAGAGAAATCCAGAAGACAGGATGTTAACACCATCTCCTCCACAAAAGGCTTCAATAATACATTTGCAACTCATAATTAATCATGACTTTAATGATCCCTGTGAACAGCCACACAATATATGTATGGCAACTGATGACTAGAGATATCTGTCAAATATATGCTCTAACACTAACAATTTTAGGGGAATCAGAAAGGCAGATAAAACATTTAGTAGTATTTTGGAATTTGTCATTTCTGGATTATATATGTATATATGAATAAATGTACTAGTATGTGTGCTTTTTAAATAATTCCTATAACTGATACTCTACATTTAGTTTCCTAGATCCAAACAAAAAACTCAATATATATTGTATAATTTTATGAAAAACCCACACAAGCTATGAGAATGATCATTTCTGGTACAAAGCTAGTTGAACTGTAGATTTATTAAATATTATAAAATAAAATTTTAAGTAAATAAAAAAAGTAAGGCTTAAAGTACACAGAATCATTTTTTTTTCCTCCCCAAACTAAACTCTGGCTGTAGTTGTTTCAAGGCTAGTCCGAAGCTCTTTCCTCTAATCTCCTATGGTTCCCAGCACATATTGCCATGTTTCTCAGAGGGTGAACTCTTGCCCCAAATGCCTAAGCACTGTAGCAAAATCTCCAAGATACCTGGTTGTGGCCACTGCAGAGCAGAAGACAGGCTAAAGAAAGCCCCTGGGTAGTTGTATTCTTCCTTTTCACTATGAGGTAAATTTGCTAGAAGTCTTTAACAAAGAAAACAGTCCTTGGTTCATCATGTTCGTGTTGAATGTTTTGTGGGGGTCTCCTCCCTCCCACAGTAGGATGACATCTTAAGCCACTAGATTTAATATCTCAGAGTCTGATTTTCTCAGGGTCTGCGGAGCTTTTCTCGCAAATCATCACCCTAGACTTAATTTTGAACAATAAAGGCATGAGATATGAATGGCTCCACGTGCTGTTCACCTATTTTTTTTTACAGAACAAACTCCATAATAATGTAAGATATTATGCTATTGTCCTGACAATAGCCAAATATAACTTACTTTGAGGTACTTATTCCATGTATATTCGAAAATAAATTACTCACTTTATTGAAAAAAAAATCAGATTTTTCTGAAAATCAAATCATGATCCTTTTAGCTTAACACTAGCTAAACTAAAGCTGTGAATTCAAGAAAACAAACAAAAGGTATACTAGTAAAGTTACAAAATTGTATTAAGCAAAGGCAAATAAATCTGATGACAAAATAGCAAGAATATAATTAAATCTTATAAATTACATTTATTAATTGCATTTTTTTTGTAAAAATTGGATACTGCTATATATCTTATTTGGAGATATGAGAAGAGATGAATAAAACAAATTATAGAATAACTAAAGGAAATCACAGTAATATATATCTAAGTAGCATGACTAAAAGGAGAAGCAATAAAAAATGCTAGATGCTTGTAACCCCAATAATACGATTTCAAAAAGAGAAAAGGAAAAGGAAAAAACTACTGATAGAAAATTGGAAAAATAAAATGTAGGAGTGTACAGCCAAAAAGGACATTTAAATATCTCTAAGAAGGTTATCAAATGTCAAGATTATAAATTATAGCTTAAATATTAAAAACATAATAAAATAAAAATATGCAAGTCAGAAAAATTCCAGAGACCCAGAACATGAAACAATTTAATCTAGGCCTGGAAGTAATCAGCATGTAGGTAAATTATAATTTAAAATCCAGTTCAATTCAACATATTGCCAGTGCTCTGATACCTCCTAAAGTTGAAAGCATTGTGACAGATACACATAAAAGAGAAGAAAGAGATTTTTAGGATGATTTGTTGAATCAATATACTTCTACAGGTCTGCTTAGTATAATCCCTAGTCCTTGTGTATTAGATTCACCTAGGGTGCTTGTTAAAAATGCAAAAATTATACTCTTATTTACCTAAAGGAAGCTGAATAGATATGTAGGTAGAGAATAAGCAATTTTGTCAAACATACAGAAATATCCCTTTGTATACTAAAGTTTGGGTATGTTCTAGGGCTTTACTTAATTGTATAGGTAGAAGCAGCTCTACAGCAGCTCATTCTAGGAGATGAAAAGAGGTCTGAGATAAAGTCATTTGCAGACACATTCCCATCATAACAAATTGTCCCTCGTGGTTGGTAAAAATACCTGGCCTAATTTTCAGATTTATAAGGTAGGGATTGGATTGTTATAAGTTTGAGAAGAAAAGTTGTGAAAAAATAAATTTATATCTTTAATAAAAATCATAAGACCTGGAGAGTATTGTGCTAAGTGAAATAAGCCAGTCAGGAAGATAAATATCACATGATCTCACTTACTAGTATATGTGGAATCTAACAAACAAAATAAACTGATGAGCAAAATAGATGCAGAGATATAGAAGCATGGAGCAGACTGATGAATTTCAGAGGAAAGTTAGGTGGGCGGGGTGGGTGGGAAGAGATTAATGAGGATTTTATGTGCATATATGCATAGCCCATGGACACACCAATAGAGTGGTAAAGGTCTGGGAGGGGCTGGTGCAGGGTGAAAGGGGTCAATGGGGAAAAACCAAAGGGAACATCTGTACTACTTTATAAAATAAAAATATGCTGAAACCGGTTTGGCTCAGTGGATAGAGCGTCGGCCTGCAGACTGAAAGGTCCCAGGTTGGATTCCAGTCAAGGGCATGCACCTTGGTTGCGGGCATATCCCCAGTAGGAGATGTGCAGGAGGCAGCTGATCGATGTTTCTCTCTCATCGATGTTTCTAACTCTCTATCTCTCTCCCTTCCTCTCTGTAAAAAATCAATAATATATATATATATACATATATATAAAATAAATAAATAATAAATAATAAGTTTTTTAAAAAGTCATAAGAAAACATTTTAAATCGTTTCTAATAAAGTACTTTAACTATTGATTGCAGCAAACTGATCTTCCACCTACTCCTGCTGGTATAATAAAGGATTCATCATGAAAAATATTGCTAAAAGATGTTCTCTTCTCTCTTAGAACAAATGAACAAATGAAAGGTCTCTGTCATATGATAAACTTGCTGGAAGATGAAAGACAGGCCAGCTGTGGGAAAAAAAAGCTTGGAAATCCAAGATGACTATCCAGAGTGAATAAAAAGAAGTGTTCCACTTAATCTTCAGAGGAAAGCCAAGGCTAGCCTGAGTGATGACTACAAACAGTTAAAGAATGTGCACTGCCACATGAACAGTATGGCTATGTCCTAAAATTTCCTCCCACTGCAAAACACACATATACTGGGTAAATAATGACAAAAAATAATATTAAATGAGTTTCACAAGAAATGTGAAAAAAAAGACACCAAAGATCAAACTTAACCAAACCAACCAAAAAGAAACCAATGAATGAATCATAAACTGAAGCCAGGAAAGTAAAAGTGGAAAACAGGGATAGCCTGGGAATAAATCACAATACCAGAAACATATACCATTGGAAACCAATGGCTGCACTTGCAGGACCAGCAAACAAAGCCACAAAGCCTCGGGCCTGCCCAAAGTAGGTAACTGACCTGATATCCAGCCCCCTTTTATTGCAGAGGGACCTTAATGGAGTATTTACAGAAATTGGTCCTTATAGTCTCTTTTTAATGGCCGTCAGTTTCCTTCCGTTACATCCCAGGGAAGATGCTTGCATCCTGAATATAAACTATGGTGTTCTCTTAATAGAATTTTTGAAATTATATGAATGGAATTTCAATTATTTTTTAAATATATTTTATTGAATTTTTACAGAGAGGAAGGGAGAGGGATAGAGAGTTAGAAACATCGATGAGAGAGAAACATCGATCAGCTGCCTCCTGCACACCTCCTACTGGGGATGTGCCCGCAGCCAAGGTACATGCCCTTGACCGGAATCGAACCTGGGACCCTTGAGTCCGCAGGCCAACGCTCTATCCACTGAGCCAAACCGATCAGGGCGGCATTTCAATTATTTAAAGACTGGCAGTCAGATAAAGGATGGTGGTTCATATGTGGCCAAAAATGAAAGTACAGAAAAATATGCTAGATGGCTACAGGCCATTGATGCTTTATATTGAAGATCCTTTACAACCAGGTAATGATGTTGGAAGGAGTTCGTATGGGGCCATGCAAGTGAAGCAGGCCTTTGACTATGCCTACATAGTTCTGAATCTCACTGGGTCACCCATACCCAAGTACTATCCCAACAACAAAATGGAGAGCATACTAGTATTAGATAGAATAATTAGAGTAATGGGTGAAGTCGCCACTTAATGGAGATTGGATATCAAAGCAGTGGGGTTCACATAATAGGCCTGAGTCTTTGTGCAGAGGTCCCCTGTCTTCATCTTCCACCACACAGTCTAGCTCTGCTGATGACCTAAGTATGAAAACGAGGCTTTTCTAAATCTAGACGCTTAGGAGGCTTGTTGTTGAGGATAGCTGTCTAGAGGGCAAAGGCAAACTCATTTTCAGATTTGTTATTGGGTAATCTTAGTAACGTTAACGATTGTACTGTTTCTCAACATTGTATTAAAATTTTATGCAAAATTAATTTAAAAAATGAAACTCATCATACTAATAGATCTAAGGAAAATTTTATATGATCATGTCCATATATGCCAGAAACGCATCTAACATAAATTAAATTTATAAGAAATTTGATAAAACAAAAATTGATGACCTCTTTTTAGTATGACAATTATATATATTCCTCATACATAACAGAGAAACATGTCAGGAATTCCTACTGAAGTGAAAAACAATACAAGGATGGGCATTATCTTTCTTATTATTTGACATTATATTGAAGGTTTGAGCCAATATTATTAAACAAGAGAAAACAATTCAAGGTGTAATGATTAAAAAGGAAGAAGTAAGACTGTCTTTGTTTACAGTTGTTATAATAGCATATCTAGAAGACTCATACTAATAAATCAGTACTAAAGCAATAAGATAATTTATAAAATACCAAGAAACAAAATTAACACCTTCTTCTTCCTCAAATAATATAAAATATATTATTTATGATTTGTTGTTCTGGTCACAGACTGAACCATATATACATTCACCTTTGCTTCTATACAACTGACCAAATTGGCCGTTGACTTTAATATCACTTCACCTTCACCTGGGTTCCTGTGTGCTTGAGGGTTGTGAACTACCTAAGTCCAGGGAGCCATTCCTCAGATTATAATGTGCAGGCATCCACCTTTGGGGCTGTGCAAGGTTCTTCATCACATCTGATGGGGTTTATTTCCCCTGTAGGCACAAATAATGCCAGCACAGCTGTTGTGGGTGCCTTCCAATATCCTGTGTGTTTTAAGGATTAATAGTAAGCTCTCTAATTCAGCTGAGCACTCTCATAAAGGTGTTGGAGCTACATATGCTGCCCAGGTTGCAACCCTTCTCTATCACTATCTCTCGGAGAAGATGGAGCGCCAGTCTCAGCACAGGTCCTTTGTGGTGCCGATGGAAGAAATGTTCAAACATGTAGAGAATTTTTATGAGTTTATGTGAGCAAACTGACGACAATTGCCAAAAAGCAAAATCTCCATGGATTGAAAAAATGCTCCAGAGAAGAGCGGTTTTGCAGCTTATTTTATACATTAGAATAAAAGGTGGTAGATTAAGGGGGTGGGAGAAAGCAAAATGGGGAAATCTCTGCGATTGGATAAAAAGGCAAAATAGAGAGACATACACTTCCTTTATATTGGTGAGTATAGGATAGTTAATAATGAGCATTTTCAGCTCATAGAGATGGTGTGCAGAGGACAAGGTAATGCTGAAGGGTTGTGTGGTCTGCTCTGGTGCCAGTGGTGGTGCTTTAAGAGGCCCAGGAAGGGAGATTACTCTGACATTTCAAAGGGATGTTACCTAAGATTCAAAATGAGAACACACAGGCTCACTTACAGTAAAGACTGACCTTTGTTAAGGAAACTATAGGCTGCCATAGACCAGCTTTTAGTTAGGAATTATTATGTGGTTGCTTTCAGTCTCTGAGTTTATAAGGCTTAACTTGCAGGCCTCCCTGAGCTTGTCAAGTTTAGTATGTGGCCCCTTTTTGTTCAAAGCAGATAAAACAAATCTTAGACTGAAAGGCCATGTTTATTCTGGTACTATGCAAAGCTCCAGAACCTAGTAAAATTGAGAACAACTCAGACTTTGACACAGGTTATGCTGTTTTCTGGATTCAAATTTTAGTTCACAGGAAAACTCACCTTGTTTTAGAATCTCAAGTAGTCCTCTTCAGCCCTCAGCCTGTTTGAATCTCATTTATCAGCAGGCTGGTTCATTGGCCCATGCCATCTCATTAATGCCTGACACCTTCGATTTACATGAAAGGAGACCTCTGTTATCAAAGTTGAAATATACATTTGTTCCCACCTACCGTAGCACATGTGTGCATGTGTTTTCATTGAACCATATACCAACCCTCACATGTCAAATAGGCCTGGCTGCCTCAAACTGATAGGGGCAAAAATAGAATGTTCCAGCTAGAATTGTAAGAAATATTAATCATTCTCTGTTAACAGTGACTGTTTCATTCTGATTAAAGAGGAACATTGTAACCTGGCTGGCAGCTGCACTCAGGACCTGAGAGCTCACCTGGAAATGCAGCCCGTCCCTCCCATTTGGAGCTGCCTATTATCATAGAAAGATGAACGAAGTTGCTGCAGAAACCAGAATCCCCAGCCCTTTGAAGATCCCCAGCCCCTGAATATCACTAAGCTCTTTGAAGATCCCCAACCCTTTTGCATACCTGCAGGCCTTTGCAAATCTCCAGCTTGCTTACTTGTTTACTGCCCATTTGGCATATTCCCCATGTCATCCTTTTTACTTCTACCAATATAAGCAGCCAGCTTATAGTGGGGTGCAGAGCAGATTTTTGTGGATGACCTGCTGCTCTCCCATACTGCCGGCAGTATTGGAGTAAACACTCATATATGATTCAACCCTGTCTTTGCTGAATTGGCTCAAGTAGTGACAGGCAGCATAGACCCATTGTTTGTTCGGTTACAAAACTACCCATCCAATATGCCAGAACTGCTGGTGGTCCCATATTTTCCATTTCCTGAGATTGCCAAGATAGAATGAGGAGCCTTCTGCTCCCTTGCAAATTTATGTCTGTCTAGGGAACTTTTTTTTTTAATATATTTTTATTGATTTCAGAGAGGAAGGGAGAAGGAAAGAGAGAAACATCAATGATGCGAGAGAATCATTGATCGGCTGCCTCCTGCACATGCCCTACTGGGGATTGAGCCCGCAACCCAGGCATGTGCCCTCGGCCGGAATTGAACCTGAGACCCTTCGGTCCGCAGGCTGACACTCTATCCACTGAGCCAAGCCGGCCAGGGCTAGGGAACTGTTTAGAAGGGCTCTACTAGTGATTAAGACACCATCCCACACACAAAAGGAACAACCTGTTCTCTGCATGAAATCTTCCCCCTGCCTTTCACCATGTTCAATATGGCTACCCTTTGAAGAAAAATATCTGGAGTTTCCCAATCCAAGATTACGTAATCTTGACCTGTGGGCCTCTGTTCACTTTTCCCTTTGAAGGGGCCCTATTACATATCTGTATTAGTTTTCTAAAAATTTCCACAAGCGTAGGGACTTAAAGCAATACCCACTGTTTCTGTAGGCCAAAAATCTGGGCAAACCATAACTTGGTTCTCTGCTTAGGGTTTCACAAAGCTGAAACCAAGGGGTCCTATAGGCTGCATCCTCAGGGCAGGCTCTATAAGGGAAGGATCACCATCATGCTCTGTGGTTGAAAGGATTTATTTGCTTGAGGCTGTAGAATTCATTGCAGCTTGCTTCTTGAAAGCCAGAAATAGAGAGAAAGAGTCTCTGCTGCTCAGAGTTTCTGCCTTCAGGGAAGGCCTAGGATTTACTTTTAACAGCTCACATGATTAGATCAGGCCAACTCAGAATACTCACTCAATTAACTCAAAGTCACCTGATTAGAGACCTCAATTACATTTGAAAAATCCCTTCATCTCTGCCATATACTGTTGGTTAGAGTCAAGCCAGAGTCCACCTACACTGAGCGATATGGTGTGACTCACGGGGAGTCACCCTAGACTATATTTGCCATGATATCCTCAAATGAAGGCGCACTTGTTCTCTGCTATTATCCATAATCCAAATAAGAAGTCAAGTAGACAATGTAAACACTGTATCCACACCGACAGGGCTATCCCCATTAACTTTATCCCTGGTCATCTTTCCTTCTATCCATCCAGTTATTGAAAATTGTATCTCCACCAAGAGCACCAAAGCTACAGCCACTATGCATTTCCATTTTGGACCATGCTGCCCACATGTATTTACCCAGCAAACACCATCAACAAATGAAAGGCAGAACTCTGAGCAAGCCAGTTGCTAAAGCGAAATCTGTGTTCTTGCCTGAACACCTTGCAATGTATTTTACTCCTTCCTTCCAATAGGTACAATTTATATAAGAAACCAAATTAGCCCAGCCAGTGTGGCTCAGTGGTCGACTGTCAACCTATGAACCAGGAGGTCATGGTTCGATTCCTGGTCAGGGCACCACATGCCCAAGTTGCAGGCTCGATCCCCAGTAGGAGGCGTGCAGGAGGAAGCCAATTAATGATTCTCTCTCATCATTGATGCTTCTATCTCTCACTTTCCCTTCCTTTCTGAAATAAATAAAAACATATTTTATTATATTTTAAAAAATCAAATTAAAGCACTATTTCTACATAGAATAATTGAACATAGAATAAATTTTCCCTTTGCTTTATTTTGCTTCATTTTTTTCTATTAAATACTATTCTTTTTAATGCAAGTATTTTTAAGTTGCTTCAAGATGTGTTCTAAATTTACTTCAAGAAAGTTTTAGGGGTTGAAATTGTAATTTAAGATCCCAATGCTTATTTGGCTAGCGATGTAAAGGATTTTTTTAAAGTGCAAAACAACAGTATACCTCCACAGCAACTTTGGATGATACAGTAGAGAGGTCTTATAAAGACTAACCAAATATGTGTCTTTTGATTTTCTGCTGTTTCCTTCACAACTCTGCCACCACTTTCCAGTCTGAAGAAGATGAGTGGTTCCAAAGGTGCCCATGGCATTCTTAGAGCAGTAGAATGCTCACTTCTGCCATTTACATTATTATCTTTGCCTTCCATTCTTTCCCCTTTTTCTTTGATTTGAAGCACACGCGCGCATGCACACACACACACACACACACCCTTTTTTGGCAAGAGTAAATAAAGACTACAAGTTAGTTGTTTAAAATATTATGAGAATTTTGTCCTGAGCATCATCCATTTTAGGATCAAATAAAATAATTCTTGGTCAAAGAAAAAGGACTTGGCACTTCTCACAGATTCTCAAAACACAAGTTTAAGACCATACACCTCCAATTGCAAGGTAGGAAACAATATCTAGTAACTCTGCTGACACATCCCTATACCTGGCCTCTTCAAAGCTAAACAATTCTCCACTGTCCTTCCTGAGTTCTGAGATTTTAATATAAAGGCCTTTCCTTCTATGGCTTCCTCCAGGCCTGAGGCAAACACACTGTTCCTCACGTTTTTTGCCTCCACACTCCATCTGGAATTTAATGTCTCCCACTTCTAAAACAATAGACTAAAAACATGAATATACTAGTATTTTCCAGTTCTGTCAGGCTCTCCTCAGTGCCAAGCAATGACTGGGGGACATGGATAGAGACAGATCTAAGAAGTGGACCAGAAAGACTGCTACACACTATATAATGACAACCCAGATAACTCAGACGCCCATGTTCCTCAGTTTCCACACCAAAATCCTGTATTTTAAGGGGTAGAAGATTAGATTGGGGTTGTGTGGTATCAGGTGTAGAAAATTACTAAGACACTACATAGTGAGCTCATGCTTGGAGCATTAAATGAGGCATTATCATGCTAAAGAGACACTGTCCAGAGGCAATGAAGATAGGTAGCCCTAGGAACCCCATCCTGTGCTCTTGTCTCCCTTTACCTCTGCTGCTTTCTCCACTTACTAATCCTTGGCTTGTTCTCTTGGCTACTCCTTTGGCATTCACCCTGCTCAGCTTCTGGCAAGGTTCCAGTTCTTGGCTCTGGCTGCCTCATTGCTTGTGGAGTAAATCTGATGCCTGCTCTAGTTTTCCTGGACTGACCTGGCAAGTCCCATAGTTTTGACCCTAACCTGCTCCGTGTCACCATCTTGCTTAAATGTCCTTTTCAAGGAGAGCTTTTAAAAACAGGAACAGAAATCTTTTATGCTTCTTTAAAGTCTCCAGTTACATTTTTTCAAAAAGAAATGTTATCTTCTTTTTGCCAGATTTTGAAATACATATCCTAATTTTAAATTTAGTAAATTTATCTTCAAATAAAGATGGAAAGCATCTTTGTAATGAATAAAAAATACATTTTAATGAATAAATTCAATTTAAATTTTTTAAAAATGAATTCCAGCAAGGTATAAAATATATTCTATCTGACATAAGAAAAAAATGAGAAATTTATTAACTTATACATTAATATTTTAAAAGAACTTGGGCATCAAAATCTGTAGAGGAAATATTTTAAGTGAGGAACAGCTGTATTGTAGTACAATAAGCAGTGTATATGTAGAACACTAGATCTGTGTCCCAATTCTTCCCTTTACAAGGTGAGTTAGCTTTTCTAAGCTTTAGTTTTATTACCTACTAGAGGCCTGGTGCATGAAATTCGTGCACAGGTGGCCGGGGGTGGGGGGTCCCTCAGCCCGACCTGCAACCTCTCCAATCTGGGAGCCCTCAGGGGATGTCCAACTGTCAGTTTAGGCCTGATCCCTCTCACAATCCGGGACCTCTGGCTTCTAACTGGTCACCTGCCCTAACCACTCTGCCTGCCTGCCTGATCCCACTAACTGCCCTTCCCTGCCGGCCTGATCCCTTAACTGCTCTGCCCTGCCGGCCTGGTCACCCCTATTAACTTTTTTTTAAATCTTATACCCTTCACACACAATTGTATTTGACTTCCTTATTGGCTCTCCCTCTCACACAATTTTTCTCTCTCCTTTATGTAACACTTTTTCCTACTGACTCATCATTTATAAACTTTTCTTTCCTCTTACTTCCTACTTCTGTTCCATCATCCTTTTTCCCATCTTTCTCCAACCCTCCCTCCCTCCCCACATTCTTTCTTTCCTTTATCTTTACCCCTGTCCTCCCTCCCCTTTTCCTTACTTTCCACCTTAATTTTTTTCTTCACTTCCTCCCTCGGACTTGCTTTGCTCCCTCCCCCATTTTTTCCTTCTTCCTATTCTCCTTTTAAGATCTACTGGCTCCCCTTTAAAACTTTTCTTCCCTCCCTCTTTCTCTCTCATCCTACCTTTCCCATACATTCTTCTCTACTTACTTCCACTGTTTTAATATCTATCTATCTACCTGCCTAATTATTCACTATCATTTATCTTTTTTCTTTTCTGACTCTTACTTTAAAAATCTGTCCTCAGTACACAACTATACTTAATTTTCATTATAGCTTCTACAGTTCACTCATACATCCTCTTTCCTTCTTTAACTCTGCTCTCTACTGACTTCTTTATAAAGTTCTTCCCCCCCTCCTTCCCTTTTTAAAGCTTCCATTGGGGGGGGGGCATTAACCCCCAGCCCAGGGCTCAGCCCCAGCCAGGTATTCACTGCCCCCCCTTCCCTGGCCTCCCCACCGCCGTCCTGCTCCCATTCCCTGACCGGATCGCCCAGCCCAGCAAAGGTGGCAGAAGCCTGCAAAGCAGGAGCACTTCCACCTGGAAGGCGTCAGAACGTCCACCACTCCGTCCCGGGATCGATCCGCCAACAGCCTGCGCCGGGGGTCACTGCCCTCCTCCCGTGTCTGGGCAGGGCTCCCCGCTCCATGCTACCTGTGTCCCACCCCTCACCAGGAGCACCTGCTCCGACCCGCCCCCCCCCCCACCCCCCCATGTGCAGCCCCGAGTTTCCTTCCCTTTTCCATTCCTGCATCTTTTTCTTGTTCCCTTTCTGTATTTCTGTTTCTCCTCTCAGCCTGTCTGCATGCAGGCCTGCCTTCCTCTCCCTCTCCTTTCTTATCCCTTCCTATCGTATCGTATCCTATCATATCCCTGGCCTTGCAGCTGCCTGAGCAGAGAGCGGGGACACAGCCTGCTGATCTGGTTGTGTCATTGCAGTGTAGCAGACAATTTGCATATTCCTCTATTATTATAAAGGATAAAATAAGGATATGGGTATTTAAAACAGCACAATATTTTATTTATAATAAATACTATGGAGAACTAAATATATAGTTGACCCTTGAACAACATGAGGGTTAGGGGTACCAACCTCCCATGCAGTCAAAAACCCAAAATCTGCTTAGACTTAAGTAGACCCTCAGCATACACAGATTTCCAACCATAGAGTTGGCCCTTGAACATGGTTTGAACTGTACGGGGCACCAATAGAAAGAATTCATGTATAAGTGGACCCATACAATTCAAACCCATGTTTTTCAACCGTCAACTATGATCAGGTTCTTGTGTCTTCTTCTGGCTCCTTGGGAAGATTTCTTCCACAAATATTCTGAGACTCATGAAGGAAAGTCTCATATATGGTCACCAATTCATTGTATACTCAGAACATACTGCTGGTACTGCTGATCACACAGGCAATATCAGCACCTCTGGGTTTCATCAGCGCTGATGCTGGGTACTGCCAAGATCTACTCGATACAAAGTCTACTTGACACAAGTTCTACCAAGTCTCACTTTCCTTAAAGAAAACCAGAGCCAGACAGAAGTTAAAGCAATGAGAAAATTTTATTCAGGATATTGTAATAATGGGAAAGAGACCGAGTATAGAATTGAGGTCAATTCCAAATTCAACATGGACAGGTGGAGATTTATAATCAAAGAGCCAGAAGAAGGGTCAGTGATGGAAAAGTACTAAGAAGAAATATCAGGTGTAAGGGAGGATTCTTATTAAACTAACAAAAAGATTCTTGCTGAAGGCAGGCCAGGGTGATCAGAGGCCTAGGGTGGGAGATGAGGAATTTGATCGGATATCTAGGGTGATCAAACACCAAAAACAGATATTTTTATAAAACTCATTTATCAAGATTCTTGCCACAACTGGATGCTACAGGTCCTACAAGGATAGACACCAAGTTAAGGCCTAGAGGGCTTAGAGGAGGCTGACTAAAGTTTGTTCAAGGAAAGAGTCTTGCCACTTCTCACACTGGGAATCACTCCATTCGCCAGGCCTCACTGTTGTTTCCTCTGTGTACTTCTGTGCCTGTGGGCACTCCTGCTGCTGCTCTTCCCAGCTATTCCTTCTTACCGATTAGTCTCCACCGTCAGACTCCAAAGTCATCTTTCACACAGTACCACTATCCAGAACCCTTGAGGGGCCAAAGGTCAGGGATCTAACACTTTTTTTATTAAGGAGAGAACAAAAGCAGTGGTGTTTCTCTCCATGCAGGAGTTTTGAGAAAACAATCTTTCCCCTTAGTTTTATTTACACATCTCCCCAGAAGACCTAGACACATGTCCATGGAGGCAGAGCCAATGACAAACACAAGTGACAAAGTGATTGTAGCCAGAGTCACCCCTCCCATCCAACTGTGTTGTTTTATTTTGGGAACAAGCTTGTGAGTGACTGTGTTTCTCAGTAGCCTTCCTGGTCACTCATCTGAGCAGACTTCTGGCAGGCTGCCCTCTGGTTCATTGCACATGCCTAGGCATATCTAAATCCCAGCTTATGTGCAAACCATACACAAAAAGTGTTTATAATAATAAAGATTAAAAGAGAGATCATAAATTGTTTAAGAGGAGAGAAGGTGTTGTACTTGGATTTCCCTGCCAAGTAGCTTTTGATGATTTTAGGAATTCCGGATGAGATTATTATTATAATTAAGCAATACTTCCAGCTCTGAGCTTTCTGGCTGCCAAGATGAACATGCTGCAATAAATGTGTCCCCAGATCTCACACGCTTGTAATAAAAAGTAAGGTTACATTTCTTTTAATATCCGAATTGATTTCAGGAAGTCCACACATACTATTTTCCTTTTCCCAAGTGATTTCTGGGAATCTCTGAGGAATTCTTAGATGTTCTACAAATCCAACCTAGTGGTCTCTTTTTAGTTCTGCCAGCCATCTGGGTTCCCACCCTCTGATCCAAAGCTCTGGCTGGTCACATCACATCATCTCATAATTGATTCTTGGGCCTGGTCTCTCACCCATCCTGATTTTCTCTGAGCAGGGACACAGATCCCTTGGTTAACTCTCTAAATGTGGCTAGGTCTTTACTGCAATATTTTACAAAATTTCATTGGATGCTAAAGATCTCACATGGCTAACAGTTGTGGGTATGTTTGAGTTTTATAGAAAACTAGTGGCCTGGAGCATGAAATTCATGCATGGGGGGAGGGGGATCCTTCAGCCCAGTCTGCATGCTCTCCAATCGGACATCCCTCTTGCAATCTGGGACCACTGGCTCCTAACCACTCACCTGCCTACCTGCCTGATAACCCCTAACCTCTCTGCCTACCTGCCTGATCGCCCCTAACTCCCTCTGCCTTCCTGCCTGATTGCCACTAACTGCCCTCCCCTACCGGCCTGATCTCACCCCCAACGGCCCTCCCCTGCTGGCCTAATCTCGCCCCCAACTTCCCTCCCCTGCCAGCCTGATCTCACCCCTAACAGCTCTCCCCTGCTGGCCTGATCTTGCCCTCAAATGCCCTCTCCTGCCGGTCTGATTGCCCCTAACACCCTGCCAGCCTGATTTTGCCCCCAACTGCCCTCCTCTGCCAGCCTGATCACCCCTAATTGCCTCTGCCTCAGTCCCCACCACCATGGCTTGGTCCAGAAGGAAGTCGAACATCCAGAAGATGGCTGGTTGACCTGGTCTAATTAGCATATTACCCTTTTATTAGTATAAATAGATTATATAGGATAGCCTTTTTCAGCAGAAGGAGATGCTTTTGGATGCTCATGAAGGAAAGTCTCATATATGGTCACCAACTTGTGTCAAGTAGACTTTGTATCGAGTAGATCTTGGCAGTACCCAGCATCAGCGCTGATGAAACCCAGAGGTGCTGATATTGCCTGTGTGATCAGCAGATATAGGGATCTCCACATAATCCCTATATCTGGACTGATAGCCAGCCATTTGCATTATACTGCCAAAGTGGTCATTAAAAAATTGAACCGCTTTCTTACATCTTACACCAAACAGCTGTTGCCCTTAAAACCCTTCCTCAGCCCCCCCTTAGGTTCTGCCTTCTCAGTTCACTCAGATTAGGTTCTGATTGGTCGGTTTCTATGCCAGTCAGCATTAAAAGCTCCATCTCCTAGGCAACCATTGGCTCCTCGCAGTTCACCCATATTTCGTTCTGACTGGTCGTTTTCTATGCCAGTTAGTGTCAAAAGCTTTGCCTCCTAGGAGCCATTGGCTCCTCACAGTTCACCCAGATTTAGTTCTGATTGGTCAGTTTATATGCCAGTCAGCATCCTCAGACCTATCTCCGGGCCTGATCAGAGAGGCAAGGCTGTAGCTGCTGGTAAGCAGGCTGAACTGCTGACCTCTCAGAGAGAGAGAGGATTGGCTGCTGGCAAGGCCCAGAGAGAGAAGAAGGGTCTGATCTGCAGCCAGAGACCCTGCTTCTCTCTCCGGGCCTTGCCAGCAGCCACGGCAGCTGCTGATCAGCCCCCCTATCTCTCTCTCTCTCTCTCAGAGGTCAGCAGTTCAGCCTGCTCAAGAGTCCCTGCCCACCAGAGCCTGCTGCGTGCACAACCTGGTGTTCGGTGGAGCCTTTGGTCGTTTTGAATGTTATGGACCTTGGCTCTTTATATATATAGATAGCACAACATAAGGGTCCCCACCTAGATTCCGAGCCGATAGTTACTTGCCATTACAGATTTATAGTGTATGTGGACCTTGATCTTAACTATAATCAACATGGCAGCCACCAGATTAGCCTCTACCAATTTTAGGCTCCATGATGTTTGTTTTTTGGACTTTGTTTTTTGTCTTGCAACTCTCAATCTTATGGAATGGAGGGTTATTTCCTCCCCATTTTAAAACTCTCATCTTCCCCTATTAAAAAATAGACCTGTATGTCTATTTCTGCTGATAAGTTAAGAACGTTTTCTGTCATGTTTTCAAATAAAATTTCAATTTCTTGATCTCTCTCTCATCCTTTTGGCACCCCCCATTTGTAATGTTGGTATGCTTGAAGTTGTCCCAGAGGATCCTTACCACAATCTTTATTTGTTTTTTTGTTTTTCTTTTTGCTGTTCTGATTAGGTGGGTTTTTTTGGTTCTTGTTGTTTGTTTGTTTTTTGCTTCCTGATATTCCAAATTGCTGAGTTGATTCTTGGCCTTCATTTATGATTGGTTCTTTTTTTACAGTTTCCATATATTTTTTTATCTGTTGAAGTTCCTTGAGCATTCTTTTAACCATTGTTTTGAACTCTGTATCTGTTAGTTCACTTGCCTCCAATTTACTTAGTTCTTTTTCTTGTTCTTTCACTTGGGACCTGTTTCTTGGTCTCCTCATTTTGGTTGCTTTCCTGTTTCCTGTTTGATTATATGTATTAGGTAGAGCTGTTATATATCCCTGGCTTGGTAGAGTGACCTACTGTAGTAGGTATTGTGTAGGGACCAGGGACCTGTTCACCTGAGTTGGGCACTCAAGGTGTGACCCCCCATGTGGGTTGTGTACACCCTCCTCTTATAGTTGAAACTTGCTCACTGTTGGCACTTCAATGGGAGGGATTTAATCCCAGACTGATTGGCTGCGAGGACTGGTAAGGGTCACTGTAGAGGATCAGCAGTGCAGAGGCCCATACCACCAAGCAGGATTTACTTCAGTGAGCTCTGGTGCCAACTGAGTCCATCCCTTGAGTGTATCACTTGTGGAGGTGGTTGGGTGGTACTTCAACATGGTCTGAAGCTGTCCATCAAGTATACTGGCTCTGGGGCCTCCTAGAAGGTGCAGGCCAAGGTCAAATGCCACCTGTGTTCTTCCCAGAGCCTCCTGGCATGAGCTACAAAAGTGATTTGCAGATAGCTGCTACTTGGAAGTTCCAGGAGAGGCTAAGCTGCAGACCACGGCTGGCTTCACTAGTGCCAGGCCTAGTGCCATTTATAGAGAGGTACGGGGCACAATGAGGCCAGATGCTGCTTGTTTGAGAGATTTTAGAAAGTCTGAAGCATAAATCAAGATAGGCCATTTGTATGGAAATACCACTGGAAACACTTTGAGTGGCACAAGTTGGGTGGTGCAGGGTCTCAGAGAATTACGTTAGCCAAGTTGATGGAGACTCAGATATGGCTCTTGCCTGCTGACTCTGTTGGGTAAAGACTCATCAAAGGAACAATGGCCGCTGCAAGCACTTCTGTCTGGGAGAAAGCCACCCCTTCAGCTCTCACCCTGATGCCAGACAATTCAGTTCTTCCCCATATATTTCTGGTGTCTTTCAAGCTGCTGCCCCTGTGCTGGAGCTCAGAGCAGGTGAGTCTGAGTAAGTCCTTGAGTGAGTCCTTTAAGAGGAACACCTGGTACTTCAGCCACCTGCTGTCTCACTCTGCCACAATTGCCTCTGATTTTTACATCCAGAAGTTATAGGGGCATCCTTTCCTGGCACTGGAACCCTGGGCTGGGGAGTCTGGTGTGAGGTTGAGACCCCTCTCTTCTCAGGGGGGACCTCCACAGTTGATATAAACTTCCTAATTTTTATCCAGTACACATGGGTGTGGGACTAGCTCTTTCCATGTCTTTGCCCCTCTTACCAGTCATGATGTGTCTTCTTCTTTATATCCTTAGTTGTAGGACTTCTGTTCAGCTACATTTCAGGTGGTTCTGAATTATGTTGTTTCTATAACTTAGTTGTAATTTTGATATCAGCTTATTATCTAATTTAACAGATTATTGAGAGGATTTTACTTTCATTTTATAAATGAAGACACTGAGGCTTAGAGAGACTAAATAACTTATCTAATACATGCAACTAACATATGGTAGAGCTGGTATTTGAAGCAATAGCCTGTATTAACCATAACACTGTGATTACTAAAACCCCATAAAAAATAGAATGTTAATTTGGGACCTACACATGTTCTGAGAACAGCTATTTAGTTGCAGATATCATATTATTCTGCTTTGGTCAAATTAGATCAACTAACTAGTGCCTATGACAGATTCAAGGGCAAACTCAAAGTTCAGTTCTCTGGAATGATCTCTGGACAGATGGCTGTCAGTGACCCAAAACATTATAATTATGCACCAAGAGAGCCAGCATGTGTACGAGATGTACTAAGTATGACTCAGGTTTAGAAAAGCCCTACCTCTTTCTTTTTTATTATTCATTAGCTATTTTTGCACATATTATGCCTCCTACTACTGGCATTCAATTTCATATAGCTAGTACAGTTTTTAAATTTATATATAATATATAATGTGTAATGTATAATATAGCATAACATATAATGTATAATATATAATATATAATATATAACATATAACGTATAATGTATATGTAATATGTAATTTGCAATATATGATATGTGACACATGACATATGACATGTAATATATGACAAGTGATATATAAAATGTCATGTAAAACATGTGATATATGGTAATATATATATCTTCAACTATTTTAGTGTTTAATTACAGGAGTTCTAAAATTGAAGTTCAAAATTATCTTAAGTTGGGTTGCCAATTATAGCAAATAAAAAAATTAAAAGACAGAACACAGAGTTAAATTTGAATTGCAGATAAATAACTAATAACTTTTAATATATAATATTTTGGACATATGTATACTAAAAAATTCATTTCTTATCTGAAATTCAAATTTTACTGGGTGTCCTGTATTTTATCTGGCAGCCCTATTTCTATGGACATAGGCTTAAATCTCTCAGCTGTTTCTTTAACTTTGTCTACTGGTCACTTCAAGGTACTTCATGAGAAATGAACCCTTGTTCTTAATCTATTTGGAAGTTAAATGGCTTGTTAGGTTCTGATAGTTACTTGCTGTTACAGAGATTTACAGCATATGTGGACCTTGATCTGAACTACAGTCAACTCAAAAACCTGTCTATGGTACTCTGTTATTTTCTGCTGTGCTGAAGCCAAGGTAATTATGGATTTCTCTGGAAGAAAACACATCCATTGATTTTAAGTTGTTTTGGGGAATGTTAATTTAATGTAAGTTTCCTTCTGCTATGACTGCGACTTTCATATATTGTACACAACAGTTGGGTAGCAAACAAAATGCCTTTTGTTGAGAAGTCTGGTGTTTTGCCCTTTTTGTTTGTTTAGCTTTAAGGGGGCAATTTGGGAAGAGGGGTTCGTGAAAAGCAGAGGAAGTCAGGGGAGACTTGAAGCAAAGTTCTTTCACCTTAGGTCACTGAACTTCTGAGGTTCAGGTTAAATTTTGGTTTGGGGAGTTTTATTTGCCTCAAGTAGCCATCTCAGCAGTCCACCACAGACTAGACAGAAACATGAACGCCCTTCTGTCATTCCGCTGATGTTGGCTCTCAGGACTTCATGAAACCAGCTCCACAGGAAAGCCTAATATTTGAACTATTCACTCTTGGTTCATTTTATTAGACAGCAGTGAAAGTTATCCTTGTACTAAATGCTGAAAACATAAAACACCCTTATTAATTAGCCTTCGCATTTCTCCTTTCTTCTCTCTTTTAGATTTTTTTTCCTAAAAATGTTATTTCCCTTAATTCACCTGTCTGGTATTAAAACATGTTTGAAAATATAGGTGATAAGGAGAAAAAAAATAAAAATGATGAGTTACAGAGAGACCACCCAAGAAAAATGTTTTTAAATGCTTGCTATTAAATAATTCCCAGTCTTTTGAACTCATTTTTACTTCTGACCTGAACAGATTAGAACTGAATTTCTCAAATATTAAAAAATGAAGAAAGAAAATAGCATAACCTATGTCCAAATTATTCATAGAACTTGTGGAAGAATCTATAATGTGTTGTAATATTTTAGTTATATCCTAAGAAGTTTCTGCATAAATAAATATCTTTTAAAAAATTAAGAATTTATTTTAAGATAGAAAACTGTAACTAAATCCTCTTCTCTTCTTTCCTGCTACTATATAGTCAAAGTGTTAGCCAAAAGCCAGAGAACTTCAGCACAGAGCAGCCATGCTGGGGGCTGTGTAAACCAAACAAAAACCAAAAGATGGAAAGTGTGGTTGAATCAGGGTCAGAAATGAGTCTTTTATTTAATTTTCATATATTGAGTTTTAGTATTCTGGAGTTATGTGTGTATACATCTACACACATGTGTAATCTCTGATATTATGAAATAAACAATTTGCTGATCATGTTAATATATCACAGCCAAAAGTTCTATATGGCTGCCAAGATCATCAGCAATAAGGTTCTACAGTGTAGAATCTACACCGATCACAGTTAAAATGAGCTGACCCCTGACTTCTTCCTATGGAGACAATCTAAACACATCCTCTCTCCAGACAGAGAAAATGCTGCGTTGTTGTGGCAGATGCCTATTCATTTAGGATTGAACAACCAAAAAGAGAAATGAAAAGACATTTCAAAGATGTACTATTAGATTTCAGAAGATTCCATCTTCAAATGAAGGACCGGAAATGTCAAAATAAGTATTTGGAGGGCAATGCAGCTTTATGAGTTGGGTGTAGAAAACAGTAGATTGGAACCTTAACCAGGGTGTTAATTTGCTACATGATCACCAGCAGATCATGGAACTACTGTAAGTTGGCTTGTCTGTAATACAGAGACTCATGTTGCCTCCTATCCTAGGAATACCGAGATCACCTAAGAGACTAAGTGGTTTTCAATTTTAAAGAATTAAAAGGAGAAACTTACTATCATGTGAACTTAATAAAAAAGATTGTTTCTCTTATATAAAGACTGCTAAGTGTTGTGCATAGTCACTGGAATAGATGAGCTTTTGGGGGTGCTGGGCCTCAATGACCCCATACAACAAGGCAAGTACAAAGCTGTCAAGAAGCCCCACCAAGCATTTCCCAGAAGGAATGCGGCTGAGACCTCAGTAAGAGCACCCAGCTTTATTTTTCTCAACAACTTCATCACAAAGCTGTTTATTTAAGAAACATTTATTGGTCAGCTCTATGCCAGCATTTTCTCAGCCTCAGCACCACTGACATTCTGGGCTGGATAATTCTTTGTGCTGGGGATTGTCCTGTGCATTGTAGTGTGTTGAGCGGCATCCTTGGCCTCTACCCTTTAAACACCAGTACCATCCACCCCTGCCCCAGCAGTAATGAGAAAAAAATGTTTCCCTCTGTTCCAAACGTCCCCTTGGAGACAAAATCACCCCTATTTGAGAACCACTGCTCTAAGCTAAGACAGAGATTCCTGAGCTTTAATGAACACAAGACAAACTTAAGATGCTGGTTTTAAAATAGAGTCCCTGGGTTCTACCTCCTGAGCTTTAATTCAGCAATGCTGAGGTAGATACCATAATCTGGACTTTTAACAAATACCCCAAATGATTCCGATGCAAGAGATCTTTGGAGAAAACCTTGAAAAATGCTCTGGGAAAGACAAATTGTTTTAAAAAGCAGGTTTCTATTCTGAAAAGGTTTATACAGTAAGGAAGCCAGACACATGGCCCCTAAGCTTGCAGCACTGCAATATAGTGGGTTTCATGTGAACAATATAAATACCTACAACAGAGGTTTGCTTAGAGAACGAACAATCAGCTTCCTCGGATTGGGGGAAGTTATAGCAAGGTCTTCAAGGTAAGTAGATATCAAGTTATGAGTTTTGAATGATGAGTGGGATTTTCACAGATAGTTTTGAGAAAAGGGTGTTTAGGCAAAAGAAGAAGCAAAGCCAGAGAGGCTGAAAAATGTGTAACAAGAATCTAAGATCTCAAAACGTATTTTGAGACAAATATAAAATACCAGAGGCCCAATGCAAGAAAATTCGTGCAAGAGTAGGCCTTCCTTCCCCTGGCTGCTGGCACCAGCTTCCCTTCTGCACTCGGGACCTGGGCTTCCCTCCTCCGGCCACCCGCAGGCACCCGGGAACCGGGCTGGCATCCCTCCAGCCCCAGCTTCATCAGGAAGGGTATGCGGAATGACGCCCAAAAGATGTCCGGTCTAATCAGTATATTACCCCTTTATTTTTAAAGACTAGAGGCCTGGTTGTCCCTCACTAACCCCTCTGCCAGTCTGTTCATAGGCAGTCATCTTGTGAGTGTGTGAGGGTTAATTTGCATATTACCTCTTTATTATATAGGTCTAGTAAATATGCCTTAGTACCATGCCTGGCACATAGCAAGCAGTGACCAAATGGCAGCTCCTTCATAATTATAATTTTTCCAATCATCCCTTCCCTAAAGGTACTACAACAACTCCCTTCCCAGAGATGTTACCTAGTATGTCCTGGCTGATCAGAAATTTGGCCATTCTTTTCTGTTCCGTTATGATCAAGACAATGAAGTTATTTTCTTTCATGGTTCAGATTGCATGAATTTTAGCAGAGGGCTGGAATAGAGGTGCAACAGACTAGAAAATAAATTAATCCTTACAATTTAAAAATAGCCCTTCTATTCCTCCTTCTATATCTTATTCATCTTTCTTAGGGAAGGCTGTTTCCCTAAAGTATTTAATAAGAGATACCAGATGCTCTGTGAGGTGATGGCCAGATGAGAGACACTGCAGATTTTATCCTTGGCCCAGCTCTGTTTTTCTGGGATTAGAACTCACTGCTTACTTCAGGGCCCCTGATGAGCATCAGGTCTGGAACTGACCTTGTCTCAGGCCATATCTCCCCTAGTCATTAGAACTAAACCTCTCCTGTCTATACTAAACGAAGTGAATAGCACCCCTTAAAATACCTAAAATGCGTTTGAGTGATGAACAGAAATTTTGTCCAGCAACCTTGAGGCACTTATTTCTGTCACCCTGCTGTGTCAACTCCAAGGCCGTAAGAGTCCTATCCTCATTTAACCCACTTCTCTTTTACCAATTAGTTCAAAACCATGCTGACTCCCTTGAAGGCAAAGGCTACTTTTGTAAAATATTTTTTTATAACTTCTGTGCCCAATAGGGTACCTGGTGTATAAAGATGTTGGATAAAAGGTATTTTTTGAGTGAATGGCTTAAGAGATGGATTATTTATCAGCCTTGGTCACCACTGGTTCTAAAGTGCTCTCTTCTAAGCTGTTGTTTTAAATGAGGCTACTCGTGTGGCTTTGCCGGCAGAGGTAATCTTCATTTGAAACTACTCAGAGCTGTAAGAAGTCCTTTAGCCAGAGTAGAACAGTCCCTGTTTCACAGCTCACTCCCCACTTCTGGATACTCACTAGGCCCTGTTTCCTATGTGACAGGCTTCCGCTCAAAGCTCATCCACAGACACGACTGATGTCCTAAGGAGATTTGCTCACCAGCCCTAAACACTTTACAACTTATCTGCTATTGAAGGATCACAAAGATATTCCCAAGGGAAGGGTGGAGCTCCCCCTGAGGTGATATAACCACATTCATATAAAACATTATATATTAAACACTGATGTTATGAACCATACAGACTTCTCAATCAGAAGGCTTTTTGTTCCCAAACACACAATATTTACTGCCTGAAACCCTCCTGCTGGAAGAATATTCAATTTCCTCTTATTTGTTTTCCTTGAAAATTTAGACCAGCTGGACAGCCTTGTTTTCTATAAAATTCCACAGTATGGTTTAAGAGAAATAATTTTAAATTTAGAAGTTTTTTTTCTTAAACTGTATTAACTTTATAACTTATTTCGACTATCAGACTCCAAACTGATAAAGAAATTCCGATGAAAGCCAAATTATGGCTAAATTCAGAGAAAAAATAGTCAATCCTTTTTTAAAATAATAATATTGGTTATAAATAATAATGGAATATGTGTTCAGATTAGAAAATATAAATCACAATGCCTAAATGACATGCATATGTTAATGTGTCTTGCCATTATTCTATGACTATTTTTTCCATTCCAACCACAGTATATTTTTTTTCTTTAAAATCATTTCCCTCCTTATCATACAGGGATATATAATTTTTCTTTTTATGAGTAGAGCTGTTTTTCATTCTGGTACCAATTGTCTCATATTTTAGCTTGGTAACATATCATCAATAAAATAATCATATTTTACTCTAAAATATGCATTTATATTAATAAAAACAAGATGGAGAGTTGATGCCCCTTTAAAAAATCTAGACTATAGGAGTGTCTTAGTCTGTTCAAGCTGCTATGACAAAATACCGCAGACTGGGTGGCTTATAAACAACCAAAATTATTTCTGATAGTTCTGGGCCTATTACTTCCCCACCTCCTAAGACTATCACCTTGAGATTAGGATTTCAACCTATAAATTTTTGGCGAGCACAAACATTCAGAACATATCAAGGAATAATTAAAAATATGGTTTCCAAAGTTAAGTAGCATATGCTTACTCCGCCATTACCAGCTGAGTGACTTTGGCCAAGTTTCTTAATCTCTGTAAGTCTCAGTTTCTTTCTCTATACAATGAGAATAACATTAGTACCACCTCACTAGGTTGCTGAAGATATTAAATAAAATCATGCATAAAATGTTTATAAAAGCATGCCTGGAACAAAATAAACAATAGATTAATTGTTAGCTATTACTTATCTTATTTTTAGAGTCATTTCTCTGTTTTGGAGACAGAAATAAATTACAAAAACTGTGTGTGTGTTTTTGTTTGTTTGTTTGTTTGTTTTACCATTTATTTATCTTGTCTGTATGAAAGAAATTCTATTCAATACATTTAAAAAGCATTTATTTTGAAATCACTCTATAAAATGGTGTTAAGTTATAAAAGTAGAACCACAAATGATCTTATCCTTAATGGCACATAAAATTGCTTTGGGAACAATACTCAGATGTAAAGTGGTTAAACAAGCAAATAAGGAAGTCCATAATTTAGTACCAGATTACGAGTTCAGATATAAATTTGGAAAGCCATTTGGAAAACTTAGAAACCAATGTGGCCTGAAGTAACCATGAAAAAGGTAACATTTAGGCTGATACAGAGGAAGGTTAGAGGAAAGATCTATTAACCAAAAGATGGGGAGGGGGGAAAGTCTCAGAAAAAAATCCTATATAATAAAACCCTAATATGCAAATAGACCAAACAGTGAAACGACTGGTCGCTATGACGTGTACTGACCACCAGGGAGCAGACGCTCAATGCAGGAGCTGCCTCCTGGTGGTCAGTACGCTCCCACAGGGGGAGTGCCGCTCAGCCAGAAAGCTGGGCTCACGGCTGGCGAGCTCAGGGGCAGTGGCGAGAGCCTCTCCTGTCTCCACGGCAGGCAGGTGGTAAGGAGCAAGGGGTCCCAACTGCGAGAGGGAGCAGGCTGGGCTGAGGGAACCCCCTAGTGCATGAAATTTCGTGCACCAGGCCTCTAGTGTGAAATAAAAAAAGGTGAATAGTGTGGCATAGTTCAGAGTGTACATTGATAAATACTGGAATCGAGGAGTAACAGCTACTTGTGTATTTTATCAAGAGTACCTTGAATGCCTAGCTGTGTGATAGGATACGGGGAACCATGAGGTGGTATGAACACATGAGTAACAGAGCAAGATTAGTATTTTAAGAATGTTAGTTTGGAATGGTTGCAGGTTGGATAGGGAAAAAAGGAGGTGGTTTGCAGATTGGACAGGGGAAAGAGGAGACTGAAGGCAGGAAAACCAGTTAGGAAACTATTAGACTAATCCAGGAATATGGCAATGAAGTCCTGGAATAAGCTGGTGACAGAAAGAAGCAGATGGTTATAGTTTTATCAAAGATCAATTGATAGGACTGGGCAAATTCATTGGATGTATGAGGAGCAGTTAAATGATGAGAAACTGACTCCAAATCTAATCATAAAATCCTATGACATATGTGTCCTTCTGCAATCATCTAAACCCTCTTTATCCGTTTTCTCAAAACTTGTACAAAATATGGACTGCCACATTTGAAAATCTTTGTTGTTTTGTTTTGTTTTTAGAATCCCAGGGATATAACACCTAAAACCTAAATTCAGCAACACTGGCAACGTGCCTTTTCAGAGGCAAAGTTTAAAATCTGCATAATCAGAATACTTCACAGATAATAGTCTATGTGCTTAACATTTTTCGCCACATGCCTCCGTTTATTCATAGTACCATTAAAAATGTTCAGTGTTCATTCCTGAAACCAACCCTGTACTTCTGGATCCAACAGTAGAGTCAATTATATGATTACTTAAACATCAAAGCTTTTCCTCACTAATGTCCTTACCAGGGGACATAAATAGGCAGGTCTTTTCTCTTTGGTTGAGGCAAACGCCTATGTAGTTCAAACCAGCATACTGTACATTCCTGCGTGATTTTATGTGTTTGATCATTGGCAGATGGAATATCTGCTTTTCCCATTGCTATCAACTGAATGTGTGCAGTGCACACCCTGCTCAAAGCAGACCTGTTTTGTTGGGCAGCAATCAGGGCTCCCTGCCCTGGGACAGCCCATTTCTTGGAAATGCTCATAGGATCTTCAGTTTCCTTTTCTTGAGGTGTACAAGGAAAATATTACCCTGGGGAAATATCAAAGGATTTCCTGACATCAGCCAAAGAAACAGGTGTACATATATTTGGTTTGATAAAAATGGGGGATATGTGTGCAGTGGCCACAGTTCAAGCACATCATGCCCCCTGCTCAACAATTTTAATGGTTTGCTCAGACAACTTCCATCCTCAGTGATCACTGTCTCCATAATAAATTTGAATGCCTTAGTCTGGAATTCAAGTTCCTTCACAATCTGGCCCCAACTGACCTTTCTGACCATATTATGCACTACACCCATTCAAGTTCCTGCCAGGCTAAGCCACTTGTTATTCCCTGATCCGCAACCCAAGTCCTTTGCTTGCTTATGAGCTTTCTTCAACTTAAAACAGTCTTCCCCTATAATCTAAACGTCCAAATTCTTGGCACCCTGAAAGTCTTGTTCACTCACCTTCCCCTACCCCAGGTGGAAACCAGCTCTCACTCCTTCATTCTCCCCTTGCAAATTATATCTCTGATGGCACTTCCCATTTTTACCTTGGCTCATAGTAAATTATTTCACCTGTGGGTTATATATTTCTCAAGGAGTTGATGTCTAATTTATCTTTGAGTTCTCTGTCAAAGGTCTTGCACCTATGATATGAGAGGAGTACTCATTGTGAAAAGATTTAGGTTCAGGTCTACCTCTTTCTAGCCTTGTCACCATGAAAAGAGCTTTAACCCCTTGAACTATCAGTTCCTCAATTTCAGTATATTTTTTAAGATGAGATGTGATGATGGCATGAAAGCCGTTACTTAAATCTCAAAAATTAGTGTGAAGTATTTTATGACATCAAATCATGGATGACAAAATTGTTGGTGAAAAATAAATCTATTTCTTGTGGTTACTAGAAAGATGATTTATTCTTCTGTGTAACGTCACATACCTGATCAATTCCCTTCACAATTGTGACACCCCTGAATTGGACCTGCTCACAAGAAGAGGACAAGTTAAAACGATACTGTTACTAAAATTGCTGAGCCCTTCTCCCCTCTCTCCTGACCATTGGCCCAGCCTCTTGGCATTTCTATACTACAGTGACTCACAAAAGCTGCCAGTAAGATGAAATTCAGGTAGTTCAAACACTAAAATAAAAAAGACCTCATTCATTCATTCATTCAACAAGTATTTATTGAGTGTTCTCAAAGGCCAGGCACTCTTTAGATTCTAGGGACAAAGAGGTAAGTAAGACAATGTTTCTTTTGGCTCTTGAGATGTTTATAAACTAATAGAGGAGAAAGTTAGCTTGACATACAATTTCATTGCAGTGTAGCATGGTTTGTTAGGTTTTAGAATGAGGTCGGTAGAAGTAGAGAGTGGCCAAGAAAGTGCTTACCTGATTAAACTAATTCTATGTTTTACTATAATCATTTATCATCAAGCAAAATTTACTTCCCACTTCAATGTGCCTTTAAAATACATTTAAGGTAAGTCTGTTATGAAAATAAAGTGGATGGTGAGAATGTGATTTATATAGAGAACATCCTCTGTACTCCATGGTGGACTTGAGTCTTAAAATTTCCTAGAGGAAAACTTGTTTGAAACTCAAGAATTACACTAAATATGTCTCTCTGTCCCTAACAAAAAGCCCATGCTGGAAAGTATTTAAAAAGAAAGAGAAATCTCTTGTGATTCCACTGGCTAAGGTTGAAAGGGGAAAGCTGAAACAGAGAGCAGGAGAATTAGATGTTGGTTAGTGTCGGAAAGAAAAGTGTCCATATTCTACCATGTTGGGGTAGTGTGTGTGTGTGTGTGTGTGTGCGTGTGTGTGTGTAGTGATAACTGAACACATATAAGTTTAACGATATAAGGGCTGAGGCAAACTCTTCCTTCCTGGGATGGTATTAAAAAAGGGAGCAAAATCCTTGGACACCTGTCCACCTGGTAGAGTGGCACAGCAGGGGGAATAACAGGGTATGTTTAGTCTCTGGGGCTGCAGAAAGAACTGGGAAAACATTTAAAATGTCATTATTCCCCAGAGAAGAGGAAGAGCTTCTTAATAAAGTAACTATAATAATGTGTTAAATATAAATATTGGTAGTAATTTATCCCATGGTTTTTATTGGTAATAAATGATAATTGATTAATGTTATTTTATTTATGCTTAAATTGTCTAAGCCACACATAATTTCTAGAACTGATTTTTCTATATAGATGTGATCTAAATTTGAGGAAAACCTAGAAGTTGTAAATGGAAAAAAAAAGCTGGAAGCCAGTATTTTGTTTTTATTTTATCAAAGTTCATATAAGTTGAAATAACACACATAAAACTAGACTATACATATTATGTATATATTCTTGGTCACTTTTTTGGAATTTTATTGAGACATCCTCTAAATTTATGTACATCTGTGACACACATCATCTTTGAAGACAGTGCTTCAAGAACTCACTTTATTTATGAATGCATTAATTCAGTAGTGTAGAAATCACATATGGTGATGGAGTTTGCTCAGACAGTTTCAGGGTCACATACCTGGGAATTCCCCTGCTTGAGGCATATTTAGAAGATGATGAATGAGGGTAACCACAAAATGCTCAAAAATTACTCTCATAGTGGTTCAATTTAGGTCAGCATTTTAAAAATTCTTACTTCATCTCAAATTATTCTCTCTGTTGTGACCCAACAATATGTGGTCTGTGTTCCAGTTTTCCTAAAATCTTACCTAATATCCTGTTGCTGATTAACATACACCTTTACCAGTATGAAACAGACATTTTTATATTAAACTTATTGTGGTGACATTGGTCAACATGAACATATAGGTTTCAGGTGTGGGTTTCTATGTTACAAGATCTGTATATTGCATCGTGAGCCTACCATTCAAAATCAAATCTCCTGTCACCATATATTAGGACCCCCTTCTCCTTCCACACCTTCCCTCAGGCAACCAACACATTGCTGTTGTGTTTAAGAGTTTCACTTTTATATTTCACATATGAGTGAAATCATATGGTTCTTAGCTTTTTCTGTTTGACTTATTTCACTTAGCATAATGTTCTCAAGATCCATCCATGTTGTTGCAAATGGCGCCATTTCATCCTTTCTTATGGCTGAGTAGTATTCCATTGTGTACACGTACTACATCTTCTTACATCCCTAACTACATCCCTAACCCTAACCCTAACCCTAACCCTAACCCTAACCCTAACCCTAAGTCTAAACCCTAACCCTAACTCTAACCCTAACCATAACCCTAACCCTAACCCTATGTTGTTAAAATGGCACTATTTTATCCATTCTTATGGCTGAGTAGTATTCCATTGTGTATATGTACTACATCTTCTTTATCCAGTCCTCTATCACAGGATATTTTGGTTATCTCCATGTTTTGGCCACTGTGAATAATGCTGCAATGAACATAGGGGTGCAAATATCTTTGTGAATACATGATTTCGAGGTTTTCAGGGATATACCCAGGAGAGGGATTGCTGGGTCATATGGTAGCTCTATTCTCAATTTTTTGAGGAATCACCAGACTTCTTTCCATAGTGGTTGTACTAGTCTACATTCCCACCAGCAGTGAATGAGGGTTTCCTTTTTGCCCACAACCTGTCCAACACTTGTTATTGCTTGTCCTGTTGATAATGGCCATTCTAACAGGTGTGAAGTGGTATCTCATTGTAGTTTTGATTTGCATTTCTCTAATTGCCAGTGAGGTTGAACATCTTTTCAAATATCTATTGACTGTTTGTATATCTTCTTGGGAGAGGTATATTTTCAGGTCCCAACTCTTTGATTGGGTTGTTTGTTTGTTTGGTGTTGAGTTTTATGAGTTCTTTATATATTTTAGAAATTAAACCTTTGTCAGAGCTACTGTTTGCAAATATCATCTCCCATCTGGTTGGTTGACTCTTTGTCTTGTTATCAGTTTCTTTTGCTGTGCAGAAGCTTTTTAGTTTGATATAGTCCCATTCATTTATTTTTGCTTTTACTTCCCTTGCCTTTGGGGTCAAGTTCATAAAATATTCTCTATGACCAAGGTCCATAAGTTTGGTACCTATATTTTCTTCTATATAACTTATTGCTTCAGGTCTTATGTTTAGGTATTTGATCCATTTTGAATTGATTTTTGTACATGGGGACAAACTGCAATCCAGCTTCATTTGTTTTCATGTGGTTTTCTAGCTTTCTCAGCACCATTTATTGAACAGACTAGAGGCCCTATGCACAAAAATTCATGCAAGAGTAGGCCTTCCTTCCCCTGGATGCTGGCACCAGCTTCCCTCCAGCACCTGGAACCCTGGCTGGCTTCCCCTGGGCCTCCCGCAGGCACCCAGGACCCGGGTTGGCTTCCCTCTGGCCCAGCTTTGTCAGGAAGGATGTCTGGAATGACTTTTGGTCTAATTAGCATATTACCCTTTTATTATTATAGATTATCTTTATTCCATTGTTTCTGGCTCCTTTGTTGAAAATCATTTGTCCATATACTTGTGGTTTTATACCTGTGCTCTCTATTCTGTTGCATTGATCAGTGTGTCTGTTTCTCTATCAATGCCATGTGGTTTTGATTACTGTAGCTCTGTAGTATAATTTGAGGTCAGGTCACGTGATACTTCTAGCTTAGTTCTTTTTTCTCAGGATTGAAATAGACATTTAATTAGATAAAAATAGATCCTTAGTCAATGCTATGGGTGCGTATCTAAAGAAATGTATCAACTAAGACTAATTTTAGTTTTCATTAAAAAGTATTTTTTCTACCTTTTCAATTATTAGATGAATATTTAATGGGTTTTATTCATTATTCAACATTTGATTCTTTTAGCTAAACTAGAATACACTGACAAGATTATTTCTAATTTTGTATTGTTTTGTAATTGTACAGATAACACAGACATTTATATTATATATATACACACATACATATTGGTGCATATATGTACACCTACAGATACCCATGTATATGTATATATAGTGCCCCCCCAAAATGTATACACACTTTGAATATAATTATAAAGAAGTGCTTATTAAAGTATATTTCATTTTCATTTAACAGCTATCAGCTGTTAAAGTGTATATCCATTTTGGGGGGATACCCTGTATATACATACACACTATATATATAATTATACAGATAATATAACACAGCTAACTCACAACCACACATTATTTTTATGGTACATAGGAAAATTGGTTAGCATGTGCATCAATAGTTTTAAAATACTGATATCCCTTATACCATTCATTCCACTTCTGTGGATATAGTCTAAGAAAATAATTATAAATCCACAAGAAACATTAGCCACTAATATATTTATTGCATCATTATTTGTGCTTAGAGAAAAATTTAAAATTATTTAAATGTGAAGAATAGAAGAATGGTTAGGTAACTGGTATTATAACTATTTGAAGGAATATCAGTTCAATGATGCTTACAAAGATTTTATGGCAATATGAACAATGTTTATGTTATATGCTAATTCAAGGTACATTTATAAACAAAATTTTGCATGCACATACAGAAACTGGGAAAAATACAACTTTCAAATTATCCATTCTTTACACATTTTACTCTCCACTTAATTATATTTCCATTATAGGAAGACAGAGAAAAAGTGCCCAAAATACAGAAAGGGATATTTCCCTGAATACAAATATCTAGATGCTTTAGATGCTTTAAAGAAATGATACAAATTTCAACTAAACAAGAATTAGATCCCTTTAGTTACAATCCATCACTTTGCATAACTGCTATATGTTTTTGAATAACTTGTTTAACTTGACGGAGTCAATTTCATTTGTAAAATGGTGATGACAATATCACCATATTCATGAGGTTTTTGTGAGAACTGAAATATATAATTATTGTGGCTAGACTAAATTAGTACATGCATTTTAGTGTTGAGTCTACAGAGTAATAAACACACGTAGACACACAACTTCAAATCAATAGGAAAAAAGAAACTTGAAGGAAAAACATAGATAATACACAAATGGGAAAATTGTAAAAGATGAAAAAGGTCAATGTTTTCTTTAAATAAAAATTACAACACCTTCACAGTTCCTACATGTGCAATTAGAAAACGAACCTACAGCTTGATAAGCTTCCCAGGGATCTCACCTCAGTTATCATCACCTTTCCCTTATTAATAATTGCTGCCTGAAAACTAGCTTGAGGTGGCCTCAAAGAAACTAGAAAGTGATACTGGACATTCTCAGGTCCTACGGCCCCCTGAATTATGCTCCCAATTTTAAAGCTGTAAGCTAAAAAGGGGTATGTAGCCCAGTCATGTGGCTCAGTAGTTGAGCATCCACCCATGAACCAAGAGGTCACTGGTTTGATTCCCAGTCAGGGCATATGCCCAAGTTGTGGAGGCATGCAGGAGGCAGCCAATCAATGTTTCTCTCCCATCAAAGTTTCTATCTCTCAATCCCTCCCTTCCTCTCTCTCTAAAAATCAATAAAAATATACTTTAAAATAATAATAAAAAACTTAAAAAGGGGTATGTGGCTGACAGAGTCTATTTTGCCCAGTGTAACCCCATTAGAAGTCCCCGTCAGGCCAAATTCTCAACTGATCCTCCGATTTGGCAAAGTAACAAAAACTATGCCTCTGTGTTTTAGCCATCAAGTTTTTCTGAGTAATGACTTTTATGATGCCACAGGCTGCTGAGCCAATATAGCAGTGACGGCGGACCTATGACACGCGTGTCAGAGGTGACACGCGAACTCATTTTTTTTTGTTGATTTTTTCTTTGTTAAATGGCATTTATACATATAAATTAAATATCAAAAATATAAATCTTTGTTTTACTATGGTTGCAAATATCAAAAAACTTCTATATGTGACACGGCACCAGAGTTAAGTTAGGGTTTTTCAAAATGCTGACACGCCGACCTCAAAAGGTTCGCCATCACTGCCAAATAGTATGGGATAGTAAAAGAGGTAAGCCTCTACTCAAAGCTGTCTCCATACAAATGGCATTTAGACTACCAGAGGGGAAATGAGGGCATCTCTGTGTGTTTTTTGTTAACATCAAGGGTGGTAATAGGGGAGCCAATCAGGAAAGCTGAAACCCTTTAAGTCCTTTTTAAGTGGATAATCTCAAAGCAGAACATGGACTTCTGGGAATTTCCAGTTTATAACTTCTCACCTGACACCGGACATACTCTGTGGTGCCGTGGTTCCTCCTGACACATGCTACAGCACTGGATTTGACAGAAGAGATACAGAAAACGAGAGGTAGGTCTCATGTCTCTTTAGTGACATCTCTGTGCTGGCACCTAGGTTTTTATTTTGTGACATGATACAAACTTGGCCTCCACTTTCACTCCTGTTATGCACCTATGATGTTTCCTGAGAAGTTGGACCACCAGAGTGCAATACAGTGTCATATGCTTGCACATATTTTCACACTTTATGCTCATGCCCATGAACTTTTTGAGACAGGAATCTGCATTATAACATCTTATACCTGGATGCATATTTGGTTGTACCTAAGTCGAATTTCACTCTTTTTTTTTTCTTCAGGTGGTTTAAATATCAGAGGAGCTGAATGATGAGAACAGGAGTAACCTCTATGCTTGGCATAAAAAAAATTAGTGGAAGGGCTTAGCCCTTGGTACGGAGTCGACACTTTCAGATCATTAATTTAAGAGAGCTTTGTGAATCAGAATGTCAATAATATTTCAGTGGAAATGAAAACATGTACCTAAAGTACTTCAGGTTAATTCATAATTTATTGTATTAAAGTAGACAGTCATTTGTGAATCTTCATATTGCTGTTTGCTTTCAGAACGGTAAATATTCTAGCCGTAGAGATACTGAAATTATCAAAAAAAAAATGTACGGTATAAATTGCTTGCTAAGGGAATCTGAGGTTCTTAGAATTTCTAGTGTTTATACCAGGAGAGGTTTAAACCTAGTGAGATAAATCTCCCCAGCATTGAGAAAGGAAGACAGGTGGCAAGTGAATATGATGCCGATGTGAGGCTGTGCAAGATGGTGAGGGTGTGGGCCTAAGAGGGCCAGGGCCCAAGCAGAAGTGGGTGGAAACACAGCTGGTGGAAACAGGGAGGGAGAACTGGGGGTGGGAGAGAGAGGAGAGGCCACTAACCGAGAGTCTGACAATTAGGCTCAGAGAGTGAAATATGAACTTTTAACAACTTAAACAATACTAATTCCATATCTTTGCATCTTAAACCAGTATTTGGGTGTTGGTGTGGGAAAAGGAATGTATATGAGCATAGGTATGCACAAAGTCGATAACCACATCCTAAATTGAAGACTGTTCTCATACAATCTTAAATGTTATTGTGCGATATGTAAGATACAGGCAAGTTTAAAAAATAATATAGCCAGCTTGCCCAGACAGTGTTGCTCAGTGGTTGAGCATCGACCTATGAACCAGGAGGTCACTGATTCAATTCTAGTAGGAGGTATGCAGGAGGCAGCCAATCAATGATTGTGTCTCATCATTGTTCCCTCTCTCCTTCTCCCTTCCTCTCTCTGAAATCAATAATAATAAAAAAGAATAATATAGCCAGCTTAAAAACTAACATTATTATAATAAAATAATCCAGTAAACTTTTGCAAATTGAGTCACCCTCTCTCACCCTTAAATTACCCAATATACTGTATTGAATGTCTATTATTTTCATACAATTTTTTAATTTATTACTAGGCGGGCATTAAACAACACATAGCATGATTTGTGTTTGTGTCTATGTGGGGTTAGATTATGTTTAACCTTTTCTTCACTGGATGCCATACTTGCCACTCCTCTACCCTACTGTCAATGCTAAAAGTTGTGTTGGAGTCACTTTTATTCTACCACCTGATTAACAATGTTTCAGGGCACCATTTGTTCCTTTACCTTCCGCCACACACTACTGGCCTTAAAATACTTAAGAAAGGCTCCACTTTCTCAGCAGGTCTAAATATCTCACACTCAGTGTCACATAATTTTTTAAAACTTCCAGATACCTAGGGTTATATTCATTTAAGGTGTCCTATTACAGATAAGCATCATAAAGTTCAGAATTGAGTCCCAGCTCTGTTTATCACAGACTAAGTTTGGCAAGTCATTTATCTTCCTAGAACTCATTTTGGGAACTTATAAAAGAGAAGAGGTGAACTTCACATAAATTATCTCCATTGCCCTTTCCAGTTCTAATATTTCTCCTTTTATTTTATTCTTTTCCCTAAGCATGGATGAATAGACTCACCATTCCCATTATTAAATTTTCTTTCCTTAAAACTCTGTTATTTCAGTAAATAGTTACTGAACAATATATGTGAGAATATTTCTACACATACTTCCCAAACTATAAACTAAATCGACTTTCAAAAAGCATTTTCTGGTCAATTCAGTTTAAGTAACCTATCTTCGCCACTTAGTGTTCTGTGGCCTCTATTGAGTAGTTACTAATCTGAACATACAACACCATTTGTTACACAATAGAAATCAATAAGGCAGGCTTAATTTGTCACCCATCTAAGGCAATTACTAACCCAAGTGTCTCAGAGCTGATAGATTCTGCCTGTGTGACACCTTCCCAGGAAAAAACTCAAAGATAACCTCAAATAAAGACACCAGTGCTCAACAACAATCACCACCAAATAACCTGATTTTAAAAAGACACAGGATCTGAATAAACATTTTTTTAAAGACATACAGATGGCTAAGAGGCACCTGAAAAGATGTTCAACATCACTTATTATTAGGGAAATGCAAATCAAAACCATAATGAGATACCACCTTATACCTGTTAAAATGGTTATTATTAAAAAGGCAAGAAATAACAAGTGGAGAATATGTGGAGAAAGGAGAACTATTGAACATTGTTAATGGGAATGTAAATTGGTGCAGCCACTATGGAAAACAGTATGGTGATTCCTCAAGAAATTAAGAATAGAACTACTATATGATCTAGCTATTCCAATTGTGGGTATCCAAAAGATACAAAAACACAAATTCAAAAATATATTTGTACCCCTATTTTTATTGCAGCATTATTTGCAATAGCCAAAATATGAAAATAACCTAAGTGTTTATTGATAGATGAACACACACAAAATGGAATACTATTCAGCCATAAAAAGAATGAAATCAGGCCATTTGTGACAATATGGTTAGCCTCCTATATTATGCTTAGTGACATAAAGTCAGATGGAGAAAGACAAATGCCATATGAATTCACTATATGTGGAATCTAAACAAAAACAAAAACAACCAGTTAACAGACAAAACAAGATAAAAACAACTTCATAGATACAGAGAACAGGGGGGCTAAAGGGTTGGGGGTGGGCATAATGGCTGAAAGTAGTCAATTATATGGTGATGGATGATAACTACACTTTTGGTAGATATCACTGTAGTGTATACAGATGTCAAATTACAATGTTGTACACCGAAACATATAATGGTATGTAACACTTCTACTGCAATTTATTAAAAAAGACACCAGTGCGGTGAGGATATGATTTCCCTTCTCATAATTTATGCACAGTTTGTGTTACTCTTGAAAAATAAATCACTTTAAACTGAAACATTCTATGTTTATTTAATCCCTGATTATTTTTCATTGCAGAAAGCAAGGAAAATCAATTGAACAATCTTTAAGGTCCAGTAAAATGAAACAGACTTTTCTCCATTATAAAATATGATAACTTACCATTTCTTTGCTTTCAGTGAATGTAAAAAATCTTCTCCAAGATTCTCTGCTCAGGAAAAGCAAGTACTTGGTTGATGTAAAGGTTAAGTGTATGTTCTATTTTCATTCATTAAATGCTACTTGCTTTCTGCAGTATATATTTACATCCCCTGAAATTGTGGTAGAAAATTTTTATGTCTATGAACAGTTCTTGAACAGTCTCCAAGAACAAGACTGAATTTTTAATATTCCATGCTAATGCATGTAGAATAACTGTGACTGGCAGTGGATGGCAAATCCATTCATTCATTTCTTCAAATAACATTTCTTGAGTGTTAACTACTAATTTCAGCTCAAGGAACAATTATTGAATGTTGCCTCTTTGGCTGGCACTGCTTGATGCATCCATATGTAAAATACATATAGATCTAGGAGTAACACACTGCAGTATATAGCTAGGAGTTAAGTAGAAAAGCCTCAAGTTTCTCCTTTGAAATAAGAAAGAAAGAGGAGTTGTAAGTTGGCATTTGTATTCACAACCTTTAAAGATATAAACATTATACTTAAGAGTTTGCTAAAATATTTTTGAGCCCACTCACATTTGCTTAGTCAATCTAGAAGTAAACAGAATGAAAATCAGGAACATATTTCTGCCTTAGTATCCAAGGAAACTGAACTTGAGTGGCATATTTTCTTTTATAATTAAAATCTTGACACTTTATTTTGAATTAACATATTTATGGAGAAACTGTGTTTTACCTCTCTAACCATTTTATCTCTAGCAGATATTTACAATATCAAACTTTTAAAAAAGATATTTTTCCACAAGTGCTGACAGAAATAACAATGGGAAGTATTGCCTCTCCTTATATGTTGACATTATCAAGACATGTGAGAAATGGCATATATCTGAGTAATCATTGAATTTTAGTAAAACCACTTCCCAACAAGTGTACCATGTTCTTTCAAAATCATGAGACTTTTCATATTTAGCTCCCCAAATCTCATTAGACTGTCACTTTCTGGGAACCAAATTTCTTAACAATAAATAATTCATCAACCTCAAGAGGCTAAGAAAATTCTGAAAGGTATTCTCATTTAACAAAAGTGTGATGCTTAGTTTATTATAATGTAACAGGAAACTAAAAATAGCTAAAAAGTTCATAACTATATTTCAGAAAGACTTGATGAATAATACAATGGCATTCAATTGCATTGTGTAAAATGTTTGTTGGATTGCGTCTTCCCCCCTAATTATTGAACATGGATTTTAAAATAGATAGTTTAATTTCAGAGTGGAAAGGAGAGGGAGTGAGAGATAGAAACATCAATAATGAGAGAGAATCACTGATCAGCTGCCTCCTGCACGCCTCCTATTGGGGATCGAGCCCAGGCATGTGCCCTGACGGGAATCAAACTGTGACCTCCTGGTTCTAGGTTGATGCTCACCACTGAGCCACACAGGTTGAGCTGAACATGGATTTTTTGTGTGATATATGTACTGTCTAAATTTAATTAGATTAGCTTCTCTTTAACACATTTCTTATATTCCTAAAACTTGGTTTTCCAGAGTAAAGATTAGATTATATAAAGATCTATGATCCTCATAACATCTCAGCGCAAATAGTTGTTACTCTCTGGAGTATGTTATTGGGAAAGATTATGTGATACACTTTCCTAGAGCTCTATAAGAAGAGAGAATTTGTCTACAGTCATTTACAACAGCTATAAAAATAAGCACTAGCCAGAATTCCCTTTCCTCCCTCTCTCTTTCCTTCCCTCTCTTCTTTTATAACTTCCTATCTTCCTTCATTGCTTTTCTTCCTTTTCCTTTCTAATCCTTCCTCTTATTTTTCTTTCTTCAAACATATTGTGTGCCTATTATCTGTAAGATATTATGCAAGATGCAGGGAATAAAAAGATGAATAAGTCATGATTCTGTAGCATCTATTGTGACATCTTATAATAAAATACAAAATAATCAACAACATAACAGACAGATAGATAAAGAAAACACTGCTGAAGGATAGAGGACTGGAATACAGATGCTCCTGAAGCCTGGTATTTCATTGTAACTTCCTGATTCCGTTTCTCTGATTTCCATGAGGATTCATTAACCCCAAACTGACTGGGAAGTCTCAAGATTAACTGGCCCCTAGGGCTAGATTAGAAATCAATAGGTACAATGCTTGTAAAATTCCATCTGATAGATTTTTATAGCCAAATCTCTTTATTCTCTTTCTCACATTACCTCCCATGTTCCCATGCACTTAATCCCAACCCAGAGGCCACTGACCTTCTCCTTTTATTCTTTCTGAGCTGCACAGCAGGCATGCGGAGGAGGAAAACAGAAAACTTTTCAATGTGTGCATCAAGCTGTCAGCCTGCTTCTGCCATGTTACTCTGATCCACTCCTCCCCCACTAGCCTCCACCTCAGCACCACTTATCTACCAAATGCCAAAACCGGAAAGAAAATCTGCAATACAAAACTGGTCTCTCCAATTAAAAACAAAGCTCCTTAATGCCCATACAATCCACGGAGAACACAAAGCAGAGTATTGCAAGGCCTTGTAGTCTAGTCCTAGTGGAGGAAACAGGCACGTGAAGACAATAGCTAAACTATTGTCTATGTCAATCACTGTTCACTACAAACATACAGCTTCCTTAATCCTCACCTCAATCTATACTAGCAAAGTAGGGACATGATTACTTCCCATTTTACAGTTAAGGAAACTGAGGCACAGAAAAATAATAGGTACTAGAGTTAGGAAAGTATCTCGAGCTGCACTTTAGAGTGTCTAGAGTCCATGTTCTTAAACGTTAGGTGGGCCAGAAGGCCACTTTATGGTAAAGTGGTAAATGATATAGACATGTGCTCAGTGTGCTATTGAATCAAAAAGCAAGAAAATATCTTATCAGAGCTATTTCAGAAACCACTTCTTTTCCCCCAAGTCTAGAGAACAACTTGGAGAAGCCCAATGTTGCCTGCCCCATGCCAAGTGACTGCATGCCTCCTCCAGGTTAAGAACAACTCTTTATCTCAGCTACTTAATGACAGCTATGCCCTTGCACACATCCTATCCTAGCTAATAAAAGAGAAACATGGTAATTAGCCATACCTCCACTACCCTTCCCATTGGCTAATCAGGGCGATATGCAAATTAACTGCCAGCCAAGATGGTGGCCGGCAGCCAGGCAGCTTGAAGCTAACAGGAGGCTTGCTTGCTTCAGTGACGGAGGACTCCAACGTTCCCTGCCTGCGCTGCCGGCCTCTCAGCTGCTCTCTAAGAAACATTGTAACAAATATAGAAGCTAAACAAAACCCCAGAAACCTGTTTTCAGTCAGCCGGTATCTCAGAGCTGGAGTCGCAACAAAGTTTCAAATACAGAAGGTAAACAAAGGCCAGATCTCTGCTTTTAGCAGCGGAGGTCTCATAGCTAGAGCCGAGCCTCAGAGCTAAAGCTGGCCCAGATTAAAAAAAGAAAAAAAAGAAAAAAAGGACAGGTTGGAAGCTTCATTCACCCGCCAGCCTGAAAACGGCCCTCAGCCCCTCACCCAGACTGGCCAAGCACCCCAGTGGGGATCCCCACCCTGATCCAGGACACCCTTCAGGGCAAACCAGCCGGCCCCAACCCGTGCACCAGGCCTCTATTCTATATAGTAAAAGGATAATATGCCTCCCAGCACTGGGATCAGCGGAGCAGTGAGGCCTCCCGGCACCGGGATCAGCGTGACAGGGGGCAGTGCCCAAACCCCCTGATTGCCCTGCGGCTCTGTGTGTGACAGGGGGCGGTGCCCCAACCCCCTGATCGGCCCTGCTCTGTGTGTGACAGGGGGCAGTGCCCCAACTCCCCTATCAGCCCTACTCTGTGAGTGACAGGGGGGAGTTCCCCAACCCCCTGATCGACCCTGCTCTGTGCATGACAGGGTACGGAGCCCCAACCCCCCAATGGGCCCCGCTCTGTGAGTGACAGGGGGTGGCGCCGCAACCTCCCCATCGACCCTGCTTTGAGTGTGACAGGGGGCGGTGCCCCAACCCCCCAATTGGCCCTACCCTGAGCGTGACTGAGGGTGGCATCTCAACCTCCCGATCCGCCCTGCTCTGTGCATGACTGGGGGTGGCGACCCAACTCCCCAATCAGCCCAACCAGGGGCTGCACCTCGGGATTGGGCCTGCCCTCTGCCACCCAGGAGCAGGCCTAAGCCAGCAGGTCGTTATCTCCCGAGGGGTCCCAGACTGCGAGAGGGCAAAGGCCTGGCTGAGGGACCCCCTCACCCGAGTGCACAAATTTTTGTGCACCGGGCCTCTAGTCCTATATAATAAAAGCCTAGGTGGCATTGCACAACATTGTCACAAGATGGCCACCCTCACGTCGTCACAAGATGGCTGGCAAGGGAGGGCAGTTGTGGGCAATCAGGCTAGCAGGAGAGGGCAGTTGGGGGTGACCAGGCCTGCAGGGTAGGGCAGTTGGGGGCGATTGGGTCAGCAGGGGAGGGCAGTTGGGGGTGATTGGGCCAGCAGGGAAGCAGTCAGGTGTCAACCAGGACAGCAAGGGAGCAGTTAGGGGTTATCAGACTGGCAGGCAGAAGTGGTTAGGGGCAATCAGGCAGGCAGACAGGCAAGCTGTTAGGAGCCAGCAGTCCCGGATTGTGAGAGGGATGTACAACTGCTGGTTTAGGCCTGATCCCACAGGGCCTATATTGGAGAGGGTGCCATATTGAAAAGGGTGCAGGCCGGGCTGAGGGACACCCCCCACCCCCCCACCCCCCCACCCTCCCACCCCGTGCACGAATTTTATGCACCGAGCCTCTGGTGTCATATAATATCCTTTTATGTGTAGGTGGCTCCAAATATTTGGAATTTTATTGTTCCTATGACCTTCAGTCTTTGGTAATTACTTCATCTGCCTCCTAACTTTCTCACCTCCATCCAATATTCACTGCACCACAGCAGCCTCTCCAAGTACTGGCAGAGTGTGAAGGTGGCTCCTTGGCATCTGTCAGATGCTTTAAATTTTTTTTAATTTTGCAGAAGACAAAATTTTATTATAATCGTAAGATTCCAGAGGACCTTTTAAAGAAATTACTTGGGATATGTTTCACTTTTATACCCATAGGGGAAAAAAAAGGATGAGAATGTAAGAATTGTCAATTTATGCCTGGTATAATTTGTTTTCAAAATTAAGCCAAAATTATAATGGGGGGCGGGAGGAGATAAAGTGAAGTAGTTACAAATGTCATTTTTTGTAGCTTTCCAACTCTGCAGGAACTGGATTTGGGCCATTTAAGAATAATTTCAACTGTTAAATCAACATGGAAATGAAGCAAGAAACTTGATAAAGTGGTTCCCAGCCTGGTGATTTAGGAGTTAAACTTCAGAGTTGACACTCCAGCATTTGGTAATTATCCCACCCCATTCTTGGCTGCAAAATCTGTGAAATAGCCTCCTTCAGGAAGAAGTCAGGTTTTCTTGTAATACCGTAATTGGTTAAGTGTAAATATGTTGCATTTAATAACCGAGTCCCTTAATTTTCAGAACAAATGGCACTCACATGCTTGCTATTAACCTTCTGAATTATGAATAAGCAATGCTAGGCTGCCACAAGCCATTGGATGTTCAAATGACTACCCCTATATTTGAGATGCTACCTACTCTAATGAAATGACAAAATAGAATTATATCAGAAGAAAAACAGCCATATATATATATATATATATATATATATATATATATATACTAAATCATACAAATGAACCTTCTGTAATTCAGTAGTAATATAAGAAGGTGGCCTCAGGTAGACTTCTTTTTCTAAAGCTATTGTTTTGTTCCAAAGCAAAACTGAGGCCTGTTGCAATTGTTCTTACAACTAGCTAATCACAAGTCAACCCCTGCTGGTAAAATGAGGCTAAAGTTATTCCATGTTAGATAAAAAGGGCTTTAGAATTCACAAATAATTGTAGAAATAACTAATATATTATGTTATAATTATATGGGGAGGGTGTACATTGTAAAAACAGCCAACACAAGAAAATCACTTGGCCATATTAAGTCTTCATATATTAAAACTCTAAGTATGGGTATTAGAATATTCATGATAAAGTCAGAGTTCTATCCCATCTTTAGATAAATCATCATAAATTCAACCAGAAGACTAAAATCCAGTTGAGAGTCAGAAGCAAAAGCAAGTGGCTTACTAACCTATTCAAATGTATTAACATTGTGTATTATGAAATAAAATAAATGCAAAAAGTACAATAGAAATACTTTTAACCACTGCAATTGAGTCTGATAGTTAACTGATTAATCTGAAAAATGAGTTAAATTAGCAAACGATAAAAAATTACAGGCATCATAAATATTTTATATTATTAAAGTAAATAATAATAAATTCAAGTTCCTGTCTTTCAATGTAAAATGAAAGCCATTCCCTTGAGAATATATCCACTGATGGGAATTTCACCTGGCCTTTCTTGCATAAACCACACCCATCCTATTAACTAAGATTTCCAGTTTCAGCTCTTTTAAAGAATACAGGAATTTAGTATCCTTTAAATACTTTAGTGAAGCAAAAAACATTCTTTTAGATTTCCATGGTTTGCAATCTTTTCTAAATATCTCACCTACACTTAATTTGACATAGTTCTCAGCTATTTTTCTTTATTGGATCATTCGAAAGCATTTAATTTAATCTTCATAAAATATCTCTCTTCTATTGCCCATTTATATTTTGTTGATTTTCATAAATATTTATTAAATTACATCAAGATAAATACCATTGACATAAAATGTTTAGGACAAATAAAACTATATAACTCATCAAGTGGGAGCTGTAGTATATAAATACATGAATAGATTACATGCCATACGTATTCAGGAGGCTACAGGAATCAGATTTATCTTTTACAGAGAAAATAAGGAATGCTGTTGTTCCATAAAATTTATTAAACAAAAGTTAAGTAAAACTTAATTTTTAGTAGGTAAAATAGTTGTAGGTAACAATCTATATATATAAAAAGCCAGCAACCGGAACACCGTAATAACCAGAACAACTGGTCGCTATGACGCAAACTACCCGATCAGGGGATGGGGTCGGCTGGTCAACCTCCCATGGCCCCTCCCCCAAGCCGGCCCTGTGCCTGATAGGCCTCTCCCACCTTGATCGAGGGCGGGGCAGCTGGCCAACCTCCCGCAGCCTCACCCCATGGGCAGCCCCACCCCTTATCATCCCCATCCTAATAGGGGGCGGGGCTGTCCAGCCAACCTCCTGCATCCCCTCCCCGACCCAGTCCCACCCTAGATCAGCCCCCTCACCCTGATCAGGGGAAGGGCCAGCCGACCAACCACCTGCAGCCCCTCCCCCTGGTCAGCCCCTCCCTCGCCTCCGATGGGCCCCCACTACCCCGATTGGCCCGCAGCTCCTCCCCAAGTATGCCCTGCTCCTGATTGCTTCCCCACCCCAATAGGGGTGGGGCCGGCCAACATCCTGCAGCCCTTCCCCCCGCCCAGTCTTCCACCCAGATCAGGGGCAGAGCAGGCCAGCCAACCACCCATGGGCCCTCCCCCAGGCCATTGGACCCTGATTGACTGCCACCCCAATTGGGGGCAGGGCCAATCACCCATGGCCCCCTACCCCTAGCCAGCCCAGCCCTGATCGGGCCCCAATCAGGGCAGGCCAGCCAGCCAACCTCTGGCCATCTCATCCTCCCAACAGGCCTGGCCCCAATCCGCTGATTGGGGCCAGGCTGGCTGGACCCCACCCATGCACGAATTTGTGCACTGGGCCTTTAGTATGTTATAAGAATGTACTAATACAGTATATTGCAATGTTTTACTAAACTTATAAATGTTTCAGTTACTTTTATTATATAATATAGAAAGAAACATTTTATCCAGGAGTTTAAAAATATTTTTAATTAACAGAGGCAAATGCATAAAGATATTTATCATTTCAATTCATCAAATCCATAATGTAAAGGCCTTGGCTCAGCAATGCTGAGGTTCTTCTAGTCTTTCTTCATGGTTTTCAAATGCTGTTGCAGTAAGAGATATGAGTTTTAAAATTTTCCATAGTCAGTAGGTACATGGCATGCCCTTTAATATCTGAGATTTTAATGTTTTCAATTTCTATTAGTTTTTAACTCCCCTCTTTCTTTTGATGAAAGAAACTTTTTACTAGATGAAAAATATTAAATATATTCTATTTTTAATCTTCTTGTGTTTATTTTGAAAGTAAACAAAATTATTATAGTCAGGTTTAACATTTTCAAATATCTAGAGTGTTTAAATGTCAATGACCTCCCCGCAGAACATCAATAACATTAGAAAGCTTTTACTTCCCTCATTTGTTCTTCGTTTTTTCAGTCAATTATTGAAGAGAATAAATAATAAGTTTGTATACTTTCGTTTGTTCACTATTGATTCTCACATGCCATTACTTCTCCTGTAGACTTTCAGCTTCTTTCTGGAATGCATTTTCTAGTCTTTTTATAGTTACCACTTATTTTATGCCAAAAATATGCCAATTTTATTTCTCAAAAATTTAAGTGCACTGTAGAACCTAATAATACCTTGCATGTAGAAGATGCTCATTATATATTTGTCAAATGTGAAAATGAACAAGTAAGCGAATACCAACCTTGGCCCTAGGCATGTTATATATATAAGTCTCATTGTTACAAAACTCTATAAGTAAGGTTTTCTCTCCATTTGTGAAGGAGAAAACTGAGCTTCAAATGTTAGTAAGTAAAACTTGCCCAAAGTCATATCACATAAACCTTTAAGATTTGGATTTAATTTTATGTCTATCCAACATCAAATAGCATGTTTTGTCAGTTTATTGGGTTCTTGAACCCAAGAAATGAAGGCTCTCACAATAGAAAAAGGAACATTGAGATTCATGAAGATGATGAATTTATGGATAAATTTATATTAGGAATGAATTTTATCTCTTTTCTTACTTTCACCATTCGCTTGTTTCCTTCCTTTTTATTATTTTCTCTACACTTTTACCATTACTATATAAGTGACTGGTAGAATTAATACAATTGATGGTGGAAAAGATTGAATGAAAAGAACAGGAATCAAGGGGAAACAATAAAGGAAAAAAAACAGAGAATATAGACACATGGATTAATAAATATTATGTCCAAAGCATCTCAGATTCAATCACTGCTTTGCAGAAAGGTTTCTCACAAATATGATAGTATCTTCAGATTTTTGCAGAAGTTTTACTTAAAAGTATTTTATAGTCAAATGTTTTTGTTTCAAGTTTTGAAGTTTCTGAAATTCAAAAACTCTAGAAATGTTGGATTTACTATACACTATATTGAAGTTTCAAATCCTTGGATATTTTATTTTATAATGAAGAGACTTTTTCAAGTCACTTCAATACTTTCATTGCCATGGGAATAAACATAAGGCAAAAAGAAGCAAAAATGCAAGTGAAATAAAATATCTTTTTTCCCCCTAAATATAGTTTTATTGATATCAGAGAGAAAAGGAGAGGGAGAGAGATACTAGTAGAAACATCAATGATGAGAGAGAATCATCCATTGGCTGCCTCCTGCATGCCCTACACTGGGGATCGAGCCTTGCAACCCAGGCATGTACCCTGACTGGGAACGGAACCATGACCTCCTGGTTCACAGGTCCATGCTCAACTACTGAGCTATGCCAGCCAGGCCTAACATATCTTTTTGAGATGCTCATGCTGTGATCAGGTCATGGAAATTTTTTTAAAAATATATTTTATTGACTTTTTACAGAGAGGAAGGGAGAGAGATAGAGAGTTAGAAACATCGATGAGAGAGAAACATCGATCAGCTGCCTCCCTGCACACTCCCTACTGGGGATGTGCCTGCAACCAAGGTACATGCCCTTGACCGGCATCGAACCTGGGACCCTTGAGTCCGCAGGCCGATGCTCTATCCACTGAGCCAAACCGGTTAGGGCAGGTCATGGAAATTTTTTAAAAAATAAAACATCTAAGAACTTAGATCTTTTTGTCTAAACATTTCCCAATAAAACCTATCTAAGTTATATTCTAAATACAGTAGGTCCTCATGTTACGTCAGAGATCCGTTCCTACGGCACAACATAACGCAACACTGTAAGTCAGAACCCAACTACGTAAGCCCCTACATCACTCACATGGAGCACATACACAGCAGTAATGAAGTGAAACAGTAAAAAACATTTAAAAGAAAACTAACAATTCCTGACCTTTACTTGTGGTAAGTAAATAATAAAAAACATAAAGCACATATGTACATATGTCAAAGTGACAGAACTTTTTTTTTTTAATAAATAAATGGGAGATGGTGACCTAACAACAAAATGACATACATGAGTCCGACGTGACCCGAGGACTGCCTGTAGTCACTTTAGTGTTCTCTGAGATAAACTGTTTGATTCCAAAAAAAATTTATGCCTCTGATTTTGCCCAACATATGAATTAAAAGTAATGTTTTTATGTATTCAACTTGGGAACTATATAGAGAAAAAATTCCTGTGACACAGGAAGAAATAATTCATAAATATAAAAGCAGAAATTAATTTGAGTTAATTGAAAAGAAAAAAACAATTGAATTAAGTCATAATTTTATCTCAGGGTATATCTGCTCAGGGTCTATAGGAAGTCTCTCAAAGTCATGTGTTTTTTCTCCTGATAAGGAAAGAGGGTCAAAAACAGTTTTTGTTGTGTGAGATCAACATGAGTATATACCCATGGTCTTGTCCTGGGACTATGCTAAACTCTCCTCCCCTCTATCTTAATATAGTCCAGCGGTTCTCAACCTGTAGGTCGCAACCCATTTGGTGGTCGAACGACCCTTTCACAGGGGTCACCTAAGACCATCCTGCATATCAGATATTTACATTATGATTCATAACAGTAGCAACATTACAGTTATGAAGTAGCAACGAAAATAATTTTATGGTTGGGTCACAACATGAGGAACTGTATTTAAAGGGCCAGAAGGTTGAGAACCACTGATAGTCCAAAGGGATCAAATTGTCTGAATGCTCTGTAGAACATTACCTTGAGCCATCATATAAATGATATTACATTAATCAGACTAAGATATACAAGATACATACAGTCCAAAGAGTAGGAGATAACACAATTTTGGCTTGCAAAATTCCTGAAACTTTGACAACCAGCTCCTGTGAGTTGGTTTAATTTGACCTTTGATAATTGACAAATAGAGAATATTTTATCCACCTTCTTCACTGACCATGACTACCCTTGCTACCCAAGGTAGAGGTATGGAAGATTTTCATTGGATAAAAAATGCTTCCATGAGTCCAAGGTGCTCAATCTATTGGAGCCTATAACACATAGACCTGGGTGACTTTCTAGCACCAACCTCTTCCTTTGTGCTCCACTTCTCTCTACACATATTTCTTTGGTCCTCATCATGTTCAAAAACTTTTTTAAAAAACCTATTTATTTAAGATGCATTTACTATTGCCCTAGCTGGGTAGCTCAGTTGGTTTGAGCATCCTCCCAATATGCCAAGGTTGTGGGTTTGATCTCCAGTCAGGGCACATATAAGAAGCAACCAAACGAATGCATAAGTAAGTGGAACAACAAATTGAAGCTTCTCTCTCTCTCTCTCTCTCAAATCAATTTTTAAAAAGATGCCTTTACTATTGAAATGTGATTATACTTCATGCTCACCTGGCTCTGAGACTATTTCAGGGTCTGTGCAGGCCTCATCTCCAGGTTCTTCCCTCTGAGGTGGACCTCTCTGCACCCCTAGACCAGATGAGTAACAAAAAGTTACTGGTTTCCTAGAGGGGAGGGTTTGGAATGGAACTTGAACTTGCAGGCTAGGTGTTCAAATGCATGCAGATAAGGTCCTTCACAGTGTGAGGCAATCAAGGTACAAAGAGACAGAGTAGCCTGGCCAGTAAGGCTCAGTGGTTGAGCATTGACCTATGAATCTGGAGGTCACAGTTCAATTCCTGGTCAGGGCACATGCCTGGTTTGCGGGTTCGATCACCAGTGTGGGACATGCAGGAGGCAGCAGGTCAATGATTCTCTCTCATCGTTGATGTTTCTATCTCTCCCTCTTCCCTTACTCTCTGGAATATATATATTTAAAGAAAGAGACAGAGCAGGCTAAGCCTCCATTTGTAGTATTGCTAAGGCCACCAAATGATATAGGTGAGCCTAGGGAAGAATATTCCAGATAAAGAGATCAGTGAAAGTGGCAAGTGAAATAGTCCTCATGTTTTTCATCCCTAATGTCCGTCTGCTCAGTACCACCTCAGAAATCACTGTGCTTTTTCTCTTGACCCCATAGATTAGTGACCTTTTCTATTTCTATGATCACTGAGGAAAGATGGTACCACCACAACAAATCCTAACCCTTCCTCAACCTGGTTCCTACCAAAGCTACTCTTCTAGACGTTAATACACAGAATTCCTAAGTTTTTTTATCCAAGGGACTTGTGTCCTGCTCATTTTTACAGTTCATCACTTATTACTTTGAGCCTCTAATACAGTGGTTCTCAACCTGTGGGTCGCCAACCTGTGGATCGCGACCCCTTTGGGAGTCGAATGACCCTTTCACAGGAGTTGCCTAAGTCTGTCAGAAACACATATATAATTACATATTGTTTTTGTGATTAATCACTATGCTTTAATTATGTTCAATTTGTAACAATGAAAATGCATCCTGCATATCAGATATTTGCATTACTATTCATAACAGTAGCAAAATTACAGTTAAGAAGTAGCAACGAAAATAATTTTATGGGTGGGGATCACCACAATATGAGGAACTGTATTAAAGGGTCACGGCATTAGGAAGGTTGAGAACCACTGCGTCTAATAGGATCCAACAATGTTCCATGTTCAGGTTTATTCCATACACCTAGTTAGTTTCAGGGCACATGTGCGCCTTGTTAATAATGTGCCTTGTTCCACAATGACTCTGACAGGACCCCTGTGTGCACTGGCAATTGCTGCTGCAGCCAAGCAGAAGCTGATTGTAGTTACTGCCATCCACCACTGGGCCTGTCACTGCTTTAAGGAAACCATACCCTGGCGTCTCACCATTATGTTTAGTGCTCTGCCCTCTGGAGTCACCAACTCCTTAATATAAGAAAAAGCATCAAGACATTTTATGCATCTGCTGCCAAGTGCTATACATTTTCATCTTGTTTGAAGTCAGTGAGAGGAGCCTAAGAAATCTCATATTTAATCTCACCTTCACTTAGAAAGCTCACACAGACTCATAAAGGGAAGTATTTTTTAAAATCTAGAGTCATGAAGTCATCATTGTCTTTTTGAGAGCAGACTAACTTCCTATATGAATATATATATCAATGTAAATATATATTTACATACAGATGCTTTATATATAATAGTGTATACAAACATATTTGAGGACAATAAAAAGCGTGGCATAAAATTCCAGAAGAGAGACCCTTTGGAACAAACCAGAATGTAACACATTTTCATTCTTTCCTAACAAAGAGTGAATGTCTCAAAAATGAAAGCAATCCTCACAAGCAGAGCTCTTAGATGTCCTGTCCCCCTGCTCCCATAATTGCCCTGACTATCTCCAGTGAACTTCATGAGCCACTGGGTAACCATTCTATAAAAAGGCTTCCTCTGTTGTGTAATTCATAATGTTCAAGTTCCCAGGCTGCCTTACAACTGGAGTCTTCCTTATGGGCAATTCCTCAAGGAATTCATTCAGCTTAATTTTAGTATCACACAGGGACAGTGGGGCCTCTCTAAGTAAGTTCTTTTAAAGCATCCTCTAAATGAGGGAATTCTCTGTAGGACCTGGCTGTCACTAATTGCTTCTCAGTCGTAATCATCTTTGAAAGGAAACATCTGCCATTGCCCTCAGGGTGAGTGCTTGGTTTTGCTTTCCTCTGGTTTCTCACTGCGCTCATCTCCTGTCTTTATTTGGGATTGTGATGGGGAGGTATCTCGTGATACCTTTCCCCATGCCTGGGATAAAACTCATGCGATTTAATCAATGAACAGTCCGTGTTGACTCAACTTCTGAGATGCCTATTTGTCCTGCTGACATGTTTGTAATCACTTGTAAGCATTCTGTTTACATTCCCTTTTTTGTTTTAAGTAGAAACTTCAAGTAAATAGTAACCAACGGAGTCTTTCCCCCTTGTTATTCTAAAATCTAAGAAAAATAAATTTACTGCATCGATTGTAACTTCATTAGTCATGGCAGCCAAATGATAGGATGTTGAAAACTAACATTGTGTGTAATACCATCATAGAATGGCTAATGGAGAAGTAAACCATGGTTATAAAATTTATATTTTTCTAGTACTTTACTGAACCAAATTAAAAAGGGAATGAGGTTTGTAATCATTGTACTTGTAGTTAGAGATCAGTGAATTTTAAAGCTATTTCATATAGAATATTTTATATATAGCTAAGCCATTTCTTCAAAGGCATTGTGGGGGGGGGGAAATGAAAGCACTTTAAAAAGAGGTAGGGATATATAAGAGATACTATGTATCTTTGAAATTAAGTCATTTGTTTGACCATTGAAACCTTCTTTTAAGTAATGAAGAATATATATATTACAGGTCTGGTGCATGAAATTTGTGCACAGAGTGGTCCCCTCAGCCCAGCCTGCACCCTCTCCAATCCATGACCCCTTGGGGGATGTCCGACTGCTGGTTTAGGCCTGATCCCCGGAATTGGGCCTGAACTGGCAGTCAGACATTCTTCTCACAATCCTGGACCACTGGCTCCTAATCACTCACCTGCCTGCCTGCCTGGTTGCCCCTAACTACCCCCCCCCCCCCACTGGCATGATTGCCCCTCACTGCCTCTGTGTGACAGCCTGATTGCTCCTAACTGCCCCCCCCCTCCACTGGCCTGGTCACCCCATGCAGCCTGCTGTTCAGTCGTTTGGTCATCCCTCACTAACCCCCCTGCCAGCCTGGTCGCCCCACACAGCCTGTTTGTTCAGTCATTTGGTCGTCCCTCACTAACCCCCCTGTCAGCTTGGTTGTAGGCAGCCATCTTGTGAGGGCATGAGGGTTAATTTACATATCACCTCTTTATTATATAGGATGTATGTGTATATATATACACTCAGATGTACAGAGTTCAATTAATCTGTGGTTCAGGACATACTCTCACCATTGGTCTAAGTATGGTTCCCCTTGGTATATATGTATGAATATATTTTTAATAATATATTCATACATTTATATGCCTACACCCATCATAACAACTAGAATTTTAACAGTAACTTATATATCACTACTACAGGCCCAGTACACGAAATTTGTGCATGGGTGGGGTCCCTAGGCCTGGCTGGCGATCAGGGCTGATCAGGTTCCCCGCATCCCTGCCTCTTCCTTCCCTCGCTACCTGTGCACCACCACCGCATGGTTCACCACCTCCCTGCCTCCCCCCCCCCCTCCTTCCCTCACTGCCTGCATCCGTCACCACCCACCCAAGTTCCCCATCCCAGCCTGGGGCCTGGCCCCAATTGGGCAATTGGGACCTGCTGGCAAGGGGGAAAGATCAAAAGATTGGCCAGCAGGCCCTGCTGACTGTGGGGAGGGGCCAACTGCCACTGCAGTGGGCGGGCAGTGGGCCAATGGGGGCCTGTTGACCGGGGGAGGAACCAGGGGAGGGACCCAGGAGGTGGGCCACCGGCCCCAAGGAGGGAGCCAGCGCTCAACCACCCCCGGTTCTCCATCCCAGCCTGGGGGCCTGCCAGCCAGGGGGAGAAACTGGGATGTTGGCTAGCAGGCCCCATTGGCGATCAGGGCCTGCAGGCTGGGCAGCTCCTGCATTGAGCGTTTACCTCCTGGTGGTCAGTGCATGTCATAGCAACCGGTCGTTCCAGTCATTCCAGTTTGTTCCGTTGTAACGGTCGCTTACACTTTTATATATATAGATGATTCTCCCTCATCCTATCCCTCTTCAACTTCTATTTAAGGAAACTGTTATCTTGAATCTCTTGCATATCTTTCTCTTGCTTTGTAAAAAATAAAGTTTTATTTTATAAATATTTCTAAAATATATTATTCATTTCTATTGTTTTTAATTTTTTAAAAATGCATCCTCTATATATAAAAGCCTAAGCGACCGTTATGACTGGTCGCTATGATGATGCACTGACAACCAGAGGGCAGACACTCAATGCAGGAGCTGCCCCCTGGTGGTCAGTGCGCTCCCCACAGCCAACCTCCCACAGCCGGCCAACCTACCACAGTCCCTCCTACCAGCCAGCCAGCCCTGATCTCCTGGATCGCTGGCCAGGCTGAGGGACCCCACCCATGCACTAATTCATGCACCTGGCCTCTAGTATTATTATAATGTACTAGAACTACTTTTTTTCTAATCTTATATGTTACATGAGCATCCATCTATATTTTTGGTTGTAGATGTAAATTTTTATTTCTATGTTTATCACTATTTTAAACATTTTTATTACTTTTAAAAATATTCTTATAAATAGTTTTCTGGATGAAATAAACTGATGACATGCATCAACTGCACAATTTGTATAACATTAAAAATATTTATATTAAACTCAAATGAAGCTATCCCAAGATGATACTTATGCTTTTACTCTGAATAGAAAGAACAAGAAAAATGTTTTTAAACAAGCAGTTTTGCCTCAAAACTATAAAGTAATGAAACTAAGTTTCTATAACCATTCAAAAAATGAGATAAAAAATATTTCATGTATTTTAGGATTAATCATTACCAGTATAGCTTTCTACTAAACTATTTTAATCCAGTATTTGTAACCAAAACTAAACATCATGGGCTGAAGGCAAAAATGAGACACAGGTGTCAAATTAAGCCAAGCTTTCTGCTGTCTATGCTATGGCTGGAAGATACACCTGGTGTAGAACCTGACTGCAGGTAGTAAGAGGTTCTCTGTTGTGTAAACAATGAGGGGTCAACTTCCCAAATGGCACCTGGAAATTTGAACAATGCCACCTTTCTGTACACATGCCTTTGATATCGTCTTCCCACAGTAACACTGGGCTTGACTATGTGACATGCTTTGGCCAATGGGAAGTACAAGCTTAACTCAAATAAAGACTTGAAAAAGTACTGGAATGTTTTCTTTTCCTCCTTTGCATCCTACCTGTGCCATGAGAATATTCCAGGGCTAGCCTACTAGAGGGATGTGATAGATACAAAAGAAGTCACCCCAGCCAAGGCTTTCTAGATCAACCAGCTTCAGTAAACAGAATAGCTAAACTAACTTCAGACCTATGAGCAAGTCTACCTGGGATCAGTCAAGCCCAGCCCAGATCATCAGATCCACCTGCCTACCCATAACTTGGGGAGAAAAAATGGTTATTGCTGCCCTAGCTGGTTTTGCTCAGTGGGTGGAGCATCTGAAGGGTCCCGGGTTTGATTCCAGTCAAGGGCACATGCAGCCTCGATCCCCAGTAGTAGGGCATGCAGGAGGCAGCCAATCAATGATTCTCTCTCATCATTGATGTTTCTATCTTTCTCTCCCTCTCTGAAATCAATAAAAACATATTTTTAAAAAAATGGTTGTTGTTTTAAGTCACTACGTTTTAGGGGGTGATTTTATTGTACTTTTGCTGCTGTTGTTTATACTTTCTAACTGACTTGCCCTTCAGAGGTTCACTTGGCCTTCTTAGGTTCACTAACCTGGCAGATGCCGGGCAGTGGTCTCTGTCTCCCCCAACTTCAACCCCTATTTCTTTGACAGATGTTTCTGGATAGTTTTCCAGACTTTGGGGCTAATGTTTTCACTTTTCCTACCTGTAATTTTCTGCTTTTTCTGTCACAGCTTCTTAATCCTTCCATCCACAACTCCTAGTCAACTCTCCTCTTTAGTTCCTTAATAGATCTTGATGTCACATTAAACCAGACCCAAATGACAACTACCACAAAGCTGGTTTGTCTTTCTTTGAAGGCAAAGAAGGGCTTAATTTTCAAGTGCTCCCAGAGGTGAAGACAGTCTTTCTTTTTGGGATGTGAGACAGGGGGTTGAGGGGGATATTGAGACTCTTTTAATGCTTAACTTCTTCTAATGAAATAAATAAGAAAATTAAAAAAGATAACCAAATTAAAACAAGTTGGCTAGTTCTATCCTTCTATACAAGTACTCTTTGCAGGTAAGTGTAATCCAAATTTCATGTTAATAATAATGACTCATATTTTAAAAGACTATAACCCCCTATGAAGTTTCACCTATTTATGCTTACTAACCTTCAGAGAGTTTGTCACATGTGTCACAACCATCCTGTCAGTCACATTAACTACTTGGACTCTAACCCCTTTTCCTGCTCTGCTCATTCATTGATACTCACTGCCTGTGAAGTTATCTGAGGCTGCCTTAACTTTAAAACCACAGTGGGAAGTACTAGAAGGATTCTAATAATTGTGCCAAGACTAATATCTATTAATTCTCCTGATAATACCAACCTCAGGATGCTATGTTTGAGCAGAGGTGGGGGAATATTCTTCCTACTACTCTCTCATATCCGGAACCTATATGCTGCCAAAGAAGTCCTCCTGTTGTCCCATGGTCAGGATTTTGCTTGAAGTCTCTGTCCTTCCATAAGTCTCAGAAATTAGTTCATAACATTGTCCAGGAGACAAATACTTAAAACTACCACCTTGCTGCCCTCCGCATACCCATTTTGTCCAATTCTATTCTTCCTTGGCAGTCAACCTCCCCATACTAATCAATTCATGCAAATAGATACCTTCAGACCACCCACTGTATTGGCTCCTTAAATGTTCCTGTGTTTGCATGAATCTCAGTGATAGATGCAACTTGGGTTCAAGGTGGAATGGGACCCCCCTTTATATTGCCTTAGGAGAACTTTAATATGCTGTTAATGTAGATTTAGGAGAGTTTTATTAGCTATTACTGTAGACATTACATTAACACTATTATTTCATCTCATTCTCTCACCAAATTACCAGATCATCACAGAAATGAATAGATATGAGACATTTCCAATATCTCATTAAACTTTTTAGTCATCAACCCTCTGGGCTTAAACTGTGAAGAGAGAAAGGAACTCAACCTCCCACATCTTCTCTGCTCTCCAATAAACCAACCACACCTGCACAGTGTCTGGCACGTGGAAGGCATTTAATATCTAGCTGATGAATGAAGGGATGTGCAAACCCCTTCTTACCTATCTACAGCTTCACATTCAAAGAACATGAAAGCATCAGAAGTAGGGGGAGATGGGGGACAAGTGGCAAGAAGGATGAACTAGTTCATGTTGCATGGTGCCCAGAGAATTTGCAGACACTCGGATGCAGGAGAGGATGTGATAGTTGTCTAAGCAGAGCTGTAATGCCATTGTTCTCTTCTCTTCTTCATCTCAAGCTCTATATTTGCCTCGATACAACCAGTAACTGTACTGGTGGAAGAAGTTTAACAAATAATTATAACTACAGCCAGCTTTGCTCTTGTTCTAATATTTCTAAAATGTTACCCATTCTACTTTGTTTAGCATTTATCGCAACATAATCTGTTTTACCACAGTATCATAAACACATTCCTTTTAATAGCCAATGGTAAAACTGCCTTGACAGAGAGAATGAGCAAGCATCTGTTCTAGAACTCAAAAGATGTACTGCAGAGTGAAATGATCTTTATAAAATATACGTATTTAACAATTTTGGCTGATTACAAAAGGAAAAAATAGAGAGAGACCAACTGAATCTTTGAGATGACAGTTAGAGCTGTTCAGGCAGCCAAACCAGGAGATATCCTGCTTCCTCTGGGATCGCCCGAATCTGCCATGGTCAGGTTTACAAAAAAGAACCCAGGTTCACGTATTTGTGAGTTCTAGTCAAGTGCTCTTAAAAGCCAAACCATTTTTGATGGTTTTTATAATATATTAGAAAGGATATTACAAATGTCTTTGATTGAAGGTCCAAACTCAAGGCTCTCTATAACTGTTTTGGATTTAAACAGTTTTATATTTGTAATGGATACAGAGAAATTCTCATTTTCTATTGTATGAGTTAGAGAGCTGTGTCTGGGGCAATTTAAATTGCCTTTTAAAACTTATAGACACATGCCTTGACCGGTTTGGCTCAGGGGATAGAGCATCGGCCTGCGGACTGAAAGGTCCTAGGTTCGATTCTGACCAAGGGCATGTACCTTGCTTGCGGGCACATGCCCAGTAGGAGATGTGCAAGAGGCAGCTGATCGATGTTTCTAACTCTCTATCCCTCTCTCTTCCTCTCTGTAAAAAATCAATAAAATATATTTTTTAAAAAAAGAAAAAAAACAACTTATAGACACTGGTGGATCAAAAAACATAACTTTAACCAAAAAACTCTGTAAGTTCAATTTTAAAGAGTTTCAAAACCTGGTTCTGGGAGACTCCAAGGAGCTGGCTTGGCCAAGCCAGAAAATTTCTTCACCTCTGGCAAGCACACTATCTACTCCTATCCTCATCGCCCAAGTCTGACATCCAAATCACACATTCAAGATTTCAACTGGCCTATATAACAGGTGTAGTTCTTCACCATTTCCTGGTACACCTGTCTTTATGTCACACCCGCAAATGCGAGGTGGCTTTTCCCCATCCCTAGCCACCACTCTTTCCCATCTCCTACTCCCAAACTAAGAAATCTGTGACTAAAAAAAAATTAAAAATTAGAAAAAACTAATAAATATACAATGTCAAAATATTTGAAGACAGCAACCCTATGAAATAGGTACTAGTTCCAGCTTTATTTTACAGAAGAAGAAACCGGGCACACCTGCATTAAGTAACTTGCTCAGAATGAGCTAGTTGATGGTGAAACCCTAATTGGAGGTCAGGCAGCCTGGCTTCAGAGTCTGTGTTCTTCACCACTACATTGCACTACTTCTTAGAATAAATATTAGCACACATTTTCTAAGGAAAGGGTAAGATTATATTTTTAGTTTATATTTTCAATAGTATGGTCCTTGTTGTACGTAAATGAATGAGGTTCAACTGTGGTCATCAGTCCCTTGTCCTCTGGCCCAAGAGAAAAGGGAAGCAAGAGACTGTCACTTCTCCTCTCTCCCAGCATCAGAGTTGAAAACCAGACAACTTCCAAAAGTAATTTTTAACAAACAGTAAAGGTCACAGTCAGCACAGTTTTTCCAGAATGGATTGTAAGAGGAAGAAGGTGTTTCAGATAGCTCCGGAGCCAACGTACAAGTTTTATCCCATTTGCTATTTTCCCCTGGTAAAAGTGCTCCATTCATCAATAGGAACTGGCTGGAATTTTTCACAATAAATATCAAGTTGAGATATGAAGATAGGATGCAATGCCTACTTAAGTAATCTTCAACATTTGAAGGAATATGCTGATATGTTGACCCACATCTACTTTGCCTTTCATCATGGCCAAGAAAGTAGAAATTCGATGATTTGTAATATGGTATTTGGTAACTAATTTTTGTTGCTGTGTTGTTAATCAAGATTGCATTTAATTCGCCAATGGCTGAAACGAAGCCAACGGTATTCATGGAAAGTAGCTACTCATTTTAAAGGCCTGTGCTCCCAGTAGGTGGAGCTATAGTGCTGGTAGATGGGGACAAACCATCCTGACTCTGTTTCCTCCTTCCCAATCCTAGCCCAGAGATGGAACTGCAGAAGCTTAGACTGGAGATGTCTTAGCCTGATGTTTGGTACCTTGGTGCACAGTTCTCATTGTGCTTGCAAATTTTTTAGGTCATTTAAAAAAGTTGCAGATACATAGGAGTGTGCCTAGGAAATGAGTTGTTTGTTTTAAGTACTCCAGTGATCCTATATTACAACCAAGGTTAACAACCACTGGCCTGGTAGAGGAAAGAAAACACATTCAGAAAGAAGAATATAGAGGAGCAGTAATATCATAAAATAAAGCCTTTTATAATAAGAATTTGTGAGTTTCCACATTTAATCCACTAACATAAAACTGAATGAACTGCAAATACAATGTGTCTCATTTATAAAAACATGGTTTCTTTTAGCTAAATTTTTGGAAAATATGAAATTTTAGGTTTATTTTTTAAATCTCTATCTCATGCCTAAGATATGTTGATTTTTTTAAGAGCAACCATGTATTAGACATAATATGTTAGTGTAGCCCCTCCACTGCCTCTTGCTTTTCCCATAAACTGAAGTTTGCCAGAAGCAGCAAATGAATACAATGATTTCTGGAAGTTCTTTCCAGTTGCCCAATAACAGGTCCTTTTCCTTTCTGCAGCAAGGCAGATCATTAACACAAAAAGATAGGTGATCTTATTGTTCGTACATAGGAAGAATAAGGCAAAGGTGCGGTTACTTCAGAGTTAGCCTCATTTTCCACCTTGATTTGTTGTTACCATGATTGTGCAGGAAATACCCCAAATCTCATTTCCACCATGATGTCGCTAGCAGAGGCTCATCAAATGTTACCTCTGGCCTCACCTGCACAGCCCATCCCAAAGCTCCATGAGGGGTGCTAGAAATGTATAAAAACAAAATTGTAAAATGTAAGATATTTTCACTGCAATGGCAAAGACCATTGACTCTTTCCACTCCAACTTCTCCTCTGTCACACTTCACCTTGTGTTGGTGGCATTGGAAGAGCCACAAGCAGTTTGGTTTAGTGGGATGAATGTGGGTGGTTTATAGTTATTTCCATCTACAGTAAAGGATTGGTAGCAAAGTCTCATATACTACCAAGTGACAAAGCTAAGATTCACACTTCCTTTAGATTGCCCTTCATACGCTTAGTGATACACCAACAGACCTTTTTATGACTATCTATCCTCATGCTCAGCCCGCCTGTCATGGTAGTTTATGTCCCCACTCCTCTCTAGCTCTGGCACCTTTTTTTACTCTTTTGCCTTTTTGCATCTCCTATCTTACCTGCACGCTACACTCTAACCAAACTGGAATTCTCACCTTTGCTGACACAGAACTTTGCTCATTCTCTTCACTTGGCTATTGGTTAATTATATTTTACTGGTTCTTGTTGATTTGACATAAAACATTGACACGGACAAACAAAACTGACTTGTCACTATACTGAGGACATCTATGACACATTAGCTAATGAGTATTATAAATGAAAATATTATTTCTAAGTAGTCATTACACATACACAAAAACTTCAAATCTTACAATTGAAATGAGAAAGAAATATGAAAGAGGTTTTCCCAAATTTGACAACTCTAAAAATTTATATGTCATTTCTAGAAAGTTATGAAGCTAAAAGTTAATTTTGTAACCATTAGTAACAAAATATTTTATCAATCATTCCAGAAGGAAGATTAAATTATCTTTCTATCCTTTGACAGAAAATGTTTTTAAAAATTGTTTTCATAAGAAAAAACAGTGATATTTTTCTAGATCGGGGGTCAACTTTGTAATATTTCTATTTTTTGTAATTTTTATTCTAAATAAAGATTCACTTTTGTAACCTAATTTTTATACATAATTGTGTATTATTGTTTTAAAAGGGGGGCATGAATTTTAGAAGCTTCAGGTCCCAGAAAATTTAGAACTATGCATCATTGCCAGTAAAGTGTTTAAAAACATGGGTGATATCAACTTAAGTGAGAGTCTGTCCATTCATTTTACAAGCCATAATGTCAATTACTCTATAAGTTATTAAAAATTAATATCTAATAGAAAACTCTTCTACTGTCTATTATCATTTCTAAACCCATGCATACATTTCCGCTTCCTATATTCTCTCTCTTTCCACAGAAACACTATGCTGAATGGACCACATACATAGTTGAGGTGTATGATAATTCCAGTTACAAAAACATCTTAGATATTTTGAGTAAGAAGTGGCCCCAACCTACTTGAAAAAGAAATCATCATTAATACCAGCATTTGGTATATTAATTGTTTTCTAAAGGAAAATTATATAAATGCCATGAAAATAAACTGCCACTCTTACTACCTTCCCTATACAACTGACTGGTTCTTTGGATGGCTGTATACCAATAGTTAACATTATAAGAAAAAGGGAAAAATTTTATTTAAAGAAACAGAAAGATAGCCCAACTGACACGGCTCAGTGGTTGAGCATTGTTGACTTATGAACCAGGAGGTCATGGTTCAATTCCTGGTCAGAACACATACCTGGGTTGTGGGCTTGATCCCCAGTGTGTGGCGTGCAGGAGGCAGCTGATCAATGATTCTTTCTCATCATTGATGTTTCTGTCTCTCCCTCTCCCTTCCTCTCTGAAATAAATAAAAATATATTTTAAAAAAGAAACAAAAAGATAATAGAACCAGGTAATAAATTGAAAGCAAAAATAACTAAATATATATATAGGGGAAATTTCTGAAAAATTATGCATATATATAAATATAGTTATTTATATGCATTTATTATAAATGTATTAATATAATGGAAGTATAGCAAACAATTTACAAATAATATTAAAATACATAAAACTCCATTTAAAATTCTATGTAGTCAATTAATTCTCAAAGAATGAATGTTTTCTTTGATTTTTGTCTCTTGTTTTTTGTAGCCAAACCAACAGTTGCAATTTATGAGTAAGTATAGTCTGGACATAAATGAAAGTTGATATTTTTATTTATGTTAATAAATAAGACAAAAATGAAATGATGAAGAGGTATGTTAGAACTTCACTTGTTCACCAATTATGTAAGAAATTTCTTGGTTGAATAAGATAATAATTTGAATACAGGAAAAATATTTACTCAATTTTTGGTGCTATTCACATTGAAAGAGCTACAGACACAACAAACTTTTAGTTGATTATCATTATGTCTAGATAATCAACAAAACATAGACCAAGACCTGATTTGCATTTGCCAAATTCTGTGATGGAAATACTCCCACCATAGTCAATTTCAACCTCAGTACTGAGAAGAGATGTACAGTAGCACACCATTATATAATATTTCTACCATACAGATACAATAGATGGAAATAACCTCAAGAGTATAAGTAATTTTAACATCAAGAAGTTTGCAAAATTCTTGGAAATGTAATAATTGACTCTTACAAACTGGCATGAGTTAGCTGTCCTATTCTACTACGATTACTATGTTTTTAAAAATGAGGAAATAAAAAAGAAATTTAATGATAATGTTTTCAATCAGTATGTATTTTCAAAACCTACTCTGTGTCTTGGGGTTATAGAAAAGAATTGTCTCTGTTGTTAGCTGTAAATACAGTCACTGTATCATGTGAGCTACAGAAAATCAAGTAAGAGCCTTCGCCACATTATGAAAATTGTTGCAATCCTGGTGTGAAAGAGAGTCATGAGAATTCCCTGAAGAAAGCAACCTGTAAGAAACTGTGGAATAAAGTCGGTTATATCCAGCAGAAAAAGAACAGAAAGAGAGGAAAATAACATAAACCAAGAAGATGAAAGACCATGGCAAGGCTGGGCCGGCGTGGCTCAGTGGTTGAGTGTCAACCCATGAACCAGGAGGTCACCATTCAATTCCCTGCCAGGGCACATACCTGAGTTGTGGGCTCGGTCCCCAGTAGGGGGTGTGCAGGAGGCAGCCAATCAGAGATTCTCTCTCATCATTGATGTTTCTCTCTCTCCCTTCCTCTCCGAAATCAATAAAAACATATTTAAAAATAAAACAAAACAAACAAAAACTATGACAAGTATAATAGGGTAAGGCTGGGCTAGTGAAGAAAGAAACCTTTGGAATCCAGGGGTAAACTAGACTTCAGGTAAAATAAATTAGAGAAAAATATTTTAAAGTTAATATAGCTTTCTAAAAAAATAAAAATTTAAAAATTCCAGTTTTGAAGTATTTGAAGAATGATGTAAAGAGAAATGTAATATACTAGCAAGGTATTTGAAAAGAGGAAGGAGAAATTCACATGAAGACAAAGATTCATGGTCATTGAAAAAAATAGCTAATTAAACACAGAGCCACCACAGATGTTGATTTTGAGCAATATTGTTTTTAATTATAAAAGGAAAATTAAATGTTGGGAGTAAAGTAATTTTCTTTATTAGAAGAATAAAAATATACTAAAACTGTTTCCCAATTTGCCTTCTCAACCTTATTCTCTGTACCTGGGAGACCCTCCTATTGGATTAAATATAATACATCTCTAAAACAAGTTCTTATACTTTATCCTGAACTTTAAAAAGTAAGATTAGTGCCTTGTCTGGTATGGCTCAGTTGGTTGAAGTGTCTCACAAACCAAAAAGTGGTGGGTTCAAGTCCCCATCAGGGCACATACCTAGGTTGCAGGTTCAATCCCTGACCAGGGCATGTAGCGAAGGCAACCAATCAATGTTTCTCTCTCACATCAATGTTTCTCTCTCTCTCCCTCTCTCCCTTCCTCTCTCTAAGATCAATTAAAAATTTTTTAAAACAAAAAGATTATCTACAGAAAATAAAAATATTGCAATAGGTATCAAGATGAAAGGAAGAGAAGAAGAGAAAATTCTGCAGTAGGATCAGACTACCTTAAAATATTATCAAGAATTGGTGTCATAGCTGGTTTGGCTCAGTGGCTAGAGCAGAGGTGGGCAACCCCTGGCACACGTGCCAAACATGGCACGCCAGTAACTTTTGCTTGCACGAAAAACCCTCTCTTATAATCTTCCATTTACAATTTTTTTCTTAAAATCAACTTTTTTTCAGATAAATTCAGAGTAGGTGCATCTTAGATAAATGAATAATTTTACATAACAAGTTATCTTAAAGACCATAGACATGGATTGACGAGAGAGGGGAAGAGCAATTTCTATGCCTCTGCCTTAACTCTCCCTGCCTTCCTAGATCCAACCAGGGTTTTGGTTTCATCCACATACGCTTGTGAATATTTGTTCTCAGTGATAAATTTTGTTAAGTCTCATAATAGGAGTAGCCTGACGGATGAAAGTAGTAGCTCGTGCATATCTCTGAAGGTCACGAAATATAAACTTGATGTAAAATCTCTGTCATCAGTGATGCAGCAGCAAAAGTCCCACTGATAATATCAAACGGAGTCATAAAGTTTTTTGTCAGACTATCAGTGTACATGTATACATTAAAAAATAAATGTATTTTTCATCACCATATACTGTGTTTTTGTTGCTCGAATGAATTTTATTATTTCTTCAAGGTTCTTCACATATGTACACCTTTAGAGATATCAAGTAGGCGTAACATGTTCTCAAAAAATTAGGGTTGGCACGCAGAAGAATTTTGAGTCAGAGATTTTGCTGGTTTTGGCACGCACTCACAAAAAGGTTTCCCACCCCTGGGCTAGAGCATTGGCCTGCAGACTGAGGGGTCCTGGGTTTGATTCTGGCCAAGGGCACATGCCTGGGTTGTGGGCTCAATCCCCAGTGTGGGGTGTGCAGGAGGCAGCCGGTCAATGATTCTCTCTCATTATTGATGTTTCTATCTCTCTCTCCCTCTCCCTTCCTCTCTGAAATCAATAAAAAAAAAAAAAGAATTGGTAACTATTTCAAAACCTTAAAGTAAATTCAGGGTTTGCAAGTGGAATCTCTAACCTCAGTTCCAGAACAGCAGGTCCTCATGTGGAGGAGCAGATCTGAGGTCTGGATGAAAGTGTCTGATTCAGTCGATGAGTTCAGTCTGAGGTCCTAGACAGTCTGTTTTCCTTTTATTTAATGCAGCCTTACAAATGGCCCACTCAGTTGACATCTGTCAGGCAGACCAAACTCATTCGAAACACTCTTTAGACATGAGACATGCTCAAAGATGGGAACCAACTACTTATTTTAGCTGTCTTGATTAGACACTAATTAACCATTTTGGTTGGCAACCTTCAGTTCAATTCTTCTGAACAGAGTGCTCTGAAGTAAACATTTTGTTAAAACATATCATCAGAATAATTCATGTAACCACTGACATATGTTCTATTCTTATTCTTCTTCTACTCCTCCCCCTGCTCTCCCTGTCCGCCCCCCTCCACCCACTTCCCGGGACTTGGAGACATTAGTGTGACTTCAAAAAACAGCTCAACCCTAAAATGTAGTTTAGATTTTCAGAAGATGGCAAAATGTGACTTCTCTATGATTTATAGTGGGCATATGAAATTATCTCTGTTTAAGAGTGTGTTGTTGTGTCAAAGAATATTTAAAAGGTGCAAAAGTTATAGTATTTACAGAGTTCCAGCTAAGAAATCATAAAACCAAATAATTAAGAATTAAGGCCCAAAGTGACCCACAATGACAGAGTAAGGACTAGAATCTGAATTGAGATCACCTGTCGTTGGACCTAGTTTGACCTTCAGAGATTGGAAAGTCATTACATGGGATATGGAATCCACTTATTTGGGGACAATAAATTATATGAGCAAAATTTCACCCTAGATTTCCCCATATTTGAAATAGTCATTTTTATTTTCTTCCTAGCTTCAGAAAAATATTATTATTCCAACTTTGTGCATTTTGGTGTTTGTAATAGTTTGGACAAGATTGAGAAGTGCTAATTAATGATCAGCACCTTATTTCTAGAATGTCTAATGACAGGAAATACCTAAATATTTTGAAGTTCATGTACTTGATTACTTTCAAAGAGATGATCAGGAAAAGAAGGTATAACCTTCTTAAAAGACATGTTTCAAGAGGTCAGAAAAAGAGCTAGTGTCAGATCCTGTTTGTTGAAACATTTGAGGAGATAGAGCAAAAGTTAGGAGCCAAGGCAGAACCTTCCTATAGTCCAAGAAGCCCTAGAAAGGAAGGCTTCTCTTTAGAAAATTAGACAATAGGAACCTCCAAACTAGAAGCAGGTATCTTGTAAGGCCAATCAAGTCAGTTCAAGTAAAAAGGTGGATGGTAACCCATTTTGGTCTGTCAACCACTGAAAGAAACACGCTCCGAATAGGTTGGTCATTAGAAAGGAGTCTTTGAGTTAGTAGAAGGAAGACCAATTTAAAAAGCCTTTTTATTGCTGGATCCACCAAATGTATATCATATGTCCAAATTTCTTTCTCAGGCGGTCAGAAGCCCTGGAACCTTGAAATCTGTGGTTCTGGATTCACAACTAGAAGGTGATATCAAGGGATCCTAACTGAGAACAAAGGAAAAGTTTACACATTCTCGTTCTTCCCTTCAACTCCTGCCAGCCATTCCCAATTCCTGTCTTTTGATTCTGGTGCAAAGAGGGTACAAATCCAAATGACAGATTGCTCAAATGATCTGTCAATAAAAGGATAGTATGCTTCAAAAGCATATCCAGGTTCTAAACCAAAAAATTCCAGAATGTGAAAAGAAGGAGAGAATAGAGTGCAGGTTCAAAAGTAGTTGGGTGAAGAAATCTGGAGCAATTCCCAGATTTCTGGAGTACACTGGATAGCTAGCCTAGCTGGTATTATAGCCATTCCATGAGGCTGTGGGTCAGATGGTGCCCTAGTGGCTTAAAGCTAACATCCTGGAGCTGAATGTATGAATTACACATTTTCTAACAAAGTTAATAGTACTTAACCCATTTTTGTATCAGAGACTTCTGAAAATACCATGAAAGCTTCAGATCCTCAAGCCACCACAATACACAAATTTTGCATACATTTTCCTTAAAGTTCAGAGACCACAACTTTTGAAGTGCTATAACCAATTAGTGCAAAAAAGTCAAAACAAACATGAAATCAAGAAATAAACAACTTAGTTGGAACTTGAACTATTAAAAAACTTTTAAAAAGCCACTGAGTGGTACCCCAGTTACCTTGCAGCTGCTGGTGAGAAGGGATAGTCATGGCATTCACAGTTCCAACACTTGTACTTGTGAGTCTCTCAGCAGTCAGGGAAATGGTTTGATCTACAAATCCATAATTTCCCACAATGTCTGATGATATGAAAGACAGAAAACTAATGAGAGAAAGGGCTTGTTCTATTTATTTTTTAAAAATTTTTTATTGATTGATTTGAGAGAGAGAAACATTAATTTGTTGTTCCACTTAATAATACATTCATTGGTTGATTCTTTTTTTTTTATTGATTTCAGAGAGAGGAAGGGAGAGGGAGAGAGAGAAACATTAATGATGAGAGAATCATTGATTGGCTGCTTCCTGCATGCTCCCCAGTAGGGATGGAGCCCACAATCTGGGCATGTGCCCTGACTGGGAATTGAATTGTGACCTTCTGTTTCATAGGTTGTTGCTCAACCACTGAGCCACACCAATCAGGCCAATGGTTGATTATTCTATGTGCCCTGACCATAGAGTGAACCTGCAGCCGAGGTATATCAGGACAATGCTCTAACCAACTGAGCTATCTGGCCAGGGCCCACTTGTTGCTATTTCAGGATTAGAACCAACATAGAGTCCCAGAGTGAGCTTGCACAAGACAACCAGGTCCCTGGTGAAAAGTGCCAATTACAGGCATAAGTACAGTGCCAAACGAGAAAACTGGATCCCAAACTGCAGTGGGCTCCCTCCAGAACTCCTTTCTGCCTATGGACATGAAAGGGGGAAGGAAAGGAAGAAAAACTTCTGCCTTTTGGTCACCTCTGCCGGCAAGTCTGAAATTCCCTGTTACCTGAGGAGGAAAGCCAGCTGGCCAAGCCCCAAGGCTCTGGACAGTGTCCTCACTGCCTCACCCAACTTTTCCACTTATGGCCTTAGTTTGGTTTAAATTGGAACACAAAATATAGAATATTTTTAACCAAATGATAAAATAAGTGGGCAGTTTGGTTTAAAAATGCCAGTTTGCATGAAGAGTTTACAGTTGTCTTTGTAAGTGGAGGAGAATTTTCCCTCAAATGACAGGGATTATAGAAAAGTGGGCAGGAGAGCTTGTAAAGCATGCACGAGAGCTGGCATGATTTCCTGTCTTCTCTTTTAAGACAAACATTAGAACAGACAACTCGTGTGCTGTGGGTGAAGTTACCTCTAGGTTTAAGAAAGCATCTGTATTTTGGTAGACGTTTTTTTCTGCGACAAAAAAAAAAAGTATTTAATTTCACTTTCTGGCTAAATTCTTCTAATATAGAAAAACAAATAAAATCTAAAAAAGCTCAAGTCCTTGCCTAATGCCTCCACAATGGCAAAGCACTTTTAAAGAGTCTGGTGTATTTTCTGCTACTATGACAGGCCATATTAGCTCAAAATTTTAAATATGAGCAGACATGGTAGGTCTCACTATCTCAGATTTACTCTAACCCATATTCAGTAAAAATGGAAATTCCCTAACTAGTAATTTCAACACTTGAAGTAAATTAGTATAAATTCTTGTATGTATAGCACTAATTATATTTTACTAGCAAAGACCTTGACTAGTTTTCAAGTTTTATAATTATACTTTTCAAAGGATCGAGCCCACAACACAGACATGTGCCCTTGACCGGAATCAAACCTGGGACCCTTCAGTCCGCAGGCCAATGCTCTGTCTACTGAGACAAATTAGCTAGGGCCTTTATACTTTCCTTCAAAATGCTTTAGCACATATAGAATATAGATAAGCTGGTTAGGCAGTTACCCCATATTTCTAGTGGGTAAATGGAAACCTGAGGAAGATCTAAGACTTCCACTTGCTCAAGATTATTTAGAGACATTAGTTTTCTTGAATGACTTACTATCCAGATGGTTGGTCTATGTCTTTCTGTCTCTATCTCCCATCTCCCTCGTTCTCTCTTTCTCCTTCTTACCACATTATAACTCTACTAGAGGCCCAGTGCATGGAAGTGGGGTGTCCCTCAGCCCAGCCTGCACCCTCTCGCAATCCGGGACCACTGACTCCTAACTGTTCGCCTGCCTGCCTGCCTGATCGCCCCTAACCCCTCTGCCTGCCTGCCCTATCGCCCCTAACTGCTCACTTGTCTGCCTGATTGCCCTAACTGCCTCTGGCTCAGCCCCTGCTGCCACTGCTTCATCCGGAAGGATGTCCGGAAGGTCGTTTGGCTGTCTGGTCTAATTGGCATATTATGCTTTTAATATATATATATATATGTGTATATATATATATGTATATATATGTGTGTGTATATATATATATGTGTATATATATATATATACATATATATATATACACATATATATATATATATATATAATTTCTCAAGTCTTTTAAATATAGGGATAAAAAAGTATTTTATTTCTTTTCACCATGCTCTGGCTTCTCCTGTTTACACTTAAAAACTATCATCATAAAAGATTCTTCCTAATTTCAAGTTCTGTGTTCCCTGCCTCTCATGTGGGGGGAAAAAGTTCTAGATTTGACTGATTTTGTACAGCAGGATTCATTCTAGTTGTAGAGCAAAGCACAGATCTTTAATTAACACAAAACTAATTAATACTTTTTTATTTTATTGACTGCAATATAATTACAAAGTTTCTAAGACAGAAATCAGAATTTACTTTTTTTAAAAAAATAAAGAAGGGAGTGTTTTGGCCACCAACATCTTTCTCTTGAATCATTACTCCTGCATGGCCTTATGATACTTTATTTTCCTATAATCTGTTCTTCAGAGAATGAAAATCTTTTAAAACTTCATATTTTAAAAACTTAATTCAATTTGTGTCATTTCCTAACTCAAACAGCTCTTCATTGACTTCCTGGTTCATAGGTCGACACTCAACCACTGAGCCATGCTGTCCAGGCTTTGTTTGTTTGTTTGTTTGTTTGTTTATTTATTTACTTTGTATAATTCAAACAACCCATTTAATTCCTTGGATTACTAAGGTTATTTCTAGCCCATGCTAGTGTTTCTGATTTGTTCTTTTGTTGCTGGCTGCCTGGCTTTTTAACCAGGACCTCAAGATCTTAAATGGTCAGGTCCCTGTATTGATTAGCCACGACCACATTTTGCAGCATTAAAACAACCAGAAAACACAAGGACTTCAATCACCTGTTCTCAGAGATCTGTGAGCTGGTTGAGTGGATCTGCCTCAAGCTTTAGGTTATAGCAGTGCACAAGCCCCTCTCCTCCTCCTCCTGGGAGTAGTGGACTAGCACAGCAAAAACAGAAATGTGCTGGGCCTCTTAAATCCCCTTGTCAGAACTGGCATCCTATCATCTCTGCCCACTTGCCATTGGCCAAAGAAAATCATGTGGGTGATGCCAAGGTCAAGGAGCAAGAGGTACATTTTAACCTTGATGAGACAGCAAGAGTGGAGGCCAGTCATTTGACACACCACATGCTTTAACCTCATCTTCTTTTTCCTGTTTCAACCTCCTCTATCCAGACTAGGATTTTTTTTTGTATCCTCAAGTATACAAGTCCTATCCCAACCCTCAGGGCACTGGCCCTTACTGTTCTGTCTCCCTGGAATGGGTTTCTCCCAGATATTTCACAATTTGCTTTCTCATGTGTATAGATCTCTCTTAAATGCCAACTCATAGGAAGTCCTTCCCTGACCACCATATCTAAGATAGCTGCCACACTTACCACACACTTATGCACCTCATTACCTTCCATCCTATTATCTTGCTCTTAATTTTCTTTAGAGCAGTTACCTAAAGCATTATTTTTAAAAACGTGTTTATTTGTTTATCTGCTTCCATCACTCTGTTGTAAGTGTCTTGAGGGATCTACTTCATCTGTCTTGTTTGCCATTGTTTTTCCAGCACCTACGATGGAGCCTGGTACACGGGAAGTCACCTACAAGTACTGAATGAGTAAATGAAAGCCATTATTATTAGAGTTGGAAATAGGCCATTCGAAGACGAGCCTTTTCATAACTGCATCTGATCCTCAAGCCCAGGGATCAAAAGTTCCTTCATAAATTTTCTTTCCCAGGAAGAAGCAGAAACCTTCCAGGCCCTATGAAGAGTTCTGTTTCCCATGGATCCCCTGTTATTTATTTGGCCATAGAATGAGAAAGTGTGCATTTTTAAATAGGGAGCCAGTAAGGCATGTGCCAGGGAGCAACCTCAGCACATTCTGCTACATGGACAACACAAGGAAAGCTGCCTCAGTCCTGCCAGGAAAGAAGTCCCTTCATCCAGCTAGTCCTCCAGGCAGACTAGCACTCTCTTCTATTTCTTCTTAGCTGACAGAATCAAGAGAAAGAAACAAGACGTGAGTTTTACCTGGACCCAGCAAAGGCCTCTATAGAACAGCTCAGGGAATGATACCAGCCCGAGGGAGGCCTTTTTGGACTCTAAGAAACTATGTGGGCCTTCAGCGTCTCCAGATCACACTAATAGGCCTCGCAAGACTGTGCTTGGCTTCAAGGAAGCCATTAATGAAGTTCAGATTGAAACCGTGCAGTTTTAGTTTTAAAATGTTTCCTTAAAATTTTACAGGGGGCTTAGTTCTTACGACATTTTCAGACACGGGAGCCAGGCTTTTGTTTGGAAACATAGTGAGATGCCTGCAGTAATAATGAAGGTGATGGCAATAGGAATAATAGGAGCATTGGAAGGCAAGAAGAGGTGAACCGGCAGGCTCCACCAGGTGAGTTTGGGTGCTTTTTTTATACATTTTAAGGGTTGCTAAAACACAATAATGATCAACACATTTGGAATGCAGTGCACATTCTCTGTGTGATTTTTTTATTTCTCGGGGATGAAATGGAGGGGAAGGCAGAAAGATGCTGAAACTTTCCATCACTGCTCTCTTTTTCTAATTCAGCACAGTTTTTACAAAAGCCCAAGTTCCAACAAAAATACCCACGCTAGAATATTTTGCGAGGGAAAGGAATATCCTGCTCTGTCTCCACGATCACACTTGTGTGTGAGGAAGTCCCAGAACATGTATGTGCCAAAGCAATGGTAGAAAGAAACTGTCCTTCCCTACCTCTTGTTTACCTGAAACATACTCCATGGGACAGATATGGAATAGGCCCATGAACATATATACCTTTAACCTCAAACTTCCTGAACATTGGTTTTAAGCAGAACTTGAATATTTAAGGATGTGTAGATATAACAGGATTTCCTGGTTTGAATGGGGCGGGGGGAATTTGATGGTTAGAACTGAAAAAGGGTAAGTACCAGAAACTCATAAAAATTCTGGGACATTGAACCACTCTCACAAAATAATGTTGTGCTAAGCTGTATGTATATGAGTCAGAATTTAGAAATCAAGAGGGAAAATGTTCTGAATATATTATGTTTGGGGTTCCACTAAATCCAAAATATTTTTTAATATTTTGGAAAAAATACTTTTGGGATGTGTTTGCTAAATTCAATACATGACCATAAGGTTCTTATTGCTGAGGTTTATCAGAAAAAGGAAAAAGTGAACTCTGTTTTTTAGATTGTGGGTGGCATGCGACAAAAGAACAAAACAGAAACACTAGCATGGGCTAGAAATAACCTTAGTAATCTAAGGAATTGAATATGTTGTTTGAATCATACAAAACAAAACAACAGCCCAGCCAGCATGGCTCAGTGGTTGAGCGTCGACCTATGAACCAGGAGGTCAAGTTTCGAATCTGATCAGGGAACATGACAGAGTTGTAGGCTCCATCCCTGGTGTGGGGCATGCCGATCAGTGGTTCTCTCTCAGATAGAAACTGATGTTTATCTCTTTCTCTGTCTCCCTTCCTCTCTGATAAAAAACAAAAACACATAACCACATGTCCACAAAAACACATGTCCCTTTATAATCACAAATGAGCTCTTTAAAGAGAAGTGGCTCACTTGTGTTCCCAGCATGCACCTGCATGGAAAGAATGAATAAAATACCGTATTTTTCCAGGTGTAAGACACTATTTTTTTTCTAAAATTGTTAGGTTGAAAATCCAGGGGTGTCTTATACATGGAAGTCAGCCAAGGGGGGAGCTCCCCTCCCCCACAGTGCGTAGCTGCCCATACCGTGTCAAACAGGCTTCCTCTAATCATGAGCCTTATTGTTACTGATGGCAGCTGATGCCATAATAAGAGGTAGAGGTGGAGAGTGCACAGATGCAACAAGGACTGGAGCGTTCTGAGCCCATAAAGATGTCAAAAAATAAAAAAAATAAATACTGGTAAGTGATTGTCTTACCCTGCAAAATTCAAGCAATGTAATCAGCTATGCAAAAGAGCATGGAAATAGAGCTGCAGAGAGACAATTTGGACCTCCTCCCACTGAGTATCTGATCAGACAGTGGAGAAAACAGGAAGAACAACTCCTTAAGATGCCAAAAAAGAAGAAGGCCTTCAGAGGAAAACCATCAAAATGGGCAAACTTGGAGCAGAGGCTTAAGACTTGGATTATGGAGCCGCACCAGAGTGGCTTATGTGTGTCAACCAAGCTGATTGAGTGTCAAGCAAGAATGTTTGCAAGCAAAATGAACATTGTTGATTTTACAGGGAAGGCAAAATGGTGCTTCACTTTCATGAGGAGAGAAGGGTTGGCCATGAGAATACGAACAAAGTTAGCTCAGAAAATGCCACCAGTTTATGAGGATGATCTCACATAATATATAAACAGTGACTCAGAAGACAGCAATGATACAATAGAGGTTGAAGAAATTGGTATGTCTGGAACTAATAGTGATGAAGAAGAGAGCAGTGATGCAACAGTGGCTGAATAAAGTGATATGCTGCGTAATATCATAGTACTGGTACATAAACATTACCTGCAGCAATTACTAAATAAAAATGTGTTCTGTTTTATGTTTAAAATATTGATTTCTTAATTTGGGGTTGGAATATTGGGGGCGTCTCATACATGGGGGTGTCTTATACATGGAAAAATACGATACTGAGTAAATTAGTGAGCATATAAATGAACTCGTGAATGAAGATTGCAAGAGGCATTACTCAAAATAATTTTATATAAAGCATGCATTCCATGTCTCAAGTATGCATTATAATGTTCAAGTACTAATATCCCTGGATAGGTGCAGGATTTTCTTACATAAAAAAAACACATAAATAATCATCAGAAATTAGGCTTAGATGATGTGCAGTAAAAAATGCCTCTGCGTGCTCAGTGGTTAGAGCATCAGCCCACACACAGAATGCTTGTGGGTTTGACTCCTGGTCAAGGGCACATACCTGGATTGCAGGTTCGATCCCCGTTGCAGGAGGAAACCAATCAATGTGTCTCTCTCACATTGATATTTCTCTCTCTCTCACTCTCCCCTGCCCCTCCCCTATCCCTACTTTCCACTCTCTCTAAAAAAAAAAAAAAATCAATGGAAAAAATATCCTCAGGTAAGGATTTAACAATAAAAAAATAAAAAAAGCCTCAGACCATCCACTAAGGAGCCTAACTCTAGCTCCATGCTGGATTCCCGGATCCCTCCCTTTGTTACTTAAGGCCAAATGAAATGATCAGCACCTTGATTCCCTTATCAGCATCTTGTTTCCTTATCTATACAACAGAGTTATATGAGATCAACATGCAAGGTATAAATTCTTGTATTTTCTATTATCATCATTACTATCACATGAAATAAACTTTAAAGCCCTGATTATGTGATGCTACTACTCCGACATTTAACCTTTGCACCTGCAGTCTGCCTCCTTAATCATCTATAAAATTGCCACATTCCTGAGTAAAGATCCTGAAAGTCCAATAATATGTATGTTTGGTAAATTCTTTCTTCCACAAGTTTAAAATGTTTCCATGATTTAGAGCTCACTTCCAGGGTTCTGACTCCCACAGCACTATTAGACTGGGGCACATGACTCAGTGCTATAAAATACTCATTGCTCATTATCATTTGTATCAGTATTTTATCTGCCACTTAATTATAAGTTTGTTACAAACTCATAGATACAGAGAACATTTTGATGATTGCCAGATGAGAAGGGGGTTAGAGAATGGGTGAAAAAGGGAAAAGGATTAGGAGGTACAAATTGCCAGTTATAAAAAGTCACAGGGATAGAACATACAGCATAGGGAATATCCTATCTAATAATAGACAAACATGGTAATTAACCGTACCTCCGACACGCTTCCCATTGGCTAATCAGGGCGATATGCAAATTAACTGCCAACCAAGATGGCGGCTGGTAGCCAGGCAGCTGAAGCAAACAGGAGGTTTGCTTGCTCCAGTGATGGAGGAAGCCAAGGTTCCCCACCTGCTGCTGCCAGCCTCTGAGCTGCAGTCTAAGCAACTATGTTGCAATTATAGAAGCTAAACAAACACCAGAAACCTGCTTTCAGCTGTCAGAGCTAGATCAAGCAGGACCGAAACAATGCTTCAATTATAGAACCCAAACAAACCCAGATCCCTGCTTTCAGCAGCCGAGGTCTCAGAGCTGGAGCCGAGCCTCAGAGCTAAAGCCAGCTCTGAGTTTCAGTGACAGCCATAGAAGGTAAATAATCCCAGAATAAATCCCAGAATCTAAGAAAAAAAAAAAGAAAAAAAAGGAGAGATTGGGAGCTTCAGTCACCCGCCAGCCTGAAAATGGCCCTCAGCCCCTCACCCAGACTGGCCAGACACCCCAGTGGGGACCCCCACCCTGAAGGAGGTGTGACCAGCTGCAAACAGCCATCATCCCCTCATCCAGGCTGACCAGGCATGCCAGTGGGGACCCCCACCCTGAAGGGGGTGTGACCAGCTGCAAACAGCCATCATACCCTCATCCAGGCTGGCCAGGCACCCCAGTGGGGACCCCCACTCTGATCCAGGACACCCTTCAGGGCAAACCAGTCAGCCCTCACCCGTGCACCAGGCCTCTATCCTATATAGTAAAAGGGTAATATGCCTCCCAGCACTGGGATCAGCAGAGCCGCGAGGCCTCCCGAACATGGGATCAGCAGAGCCCCGAAGCCTGATGCCCCAGGATCAGCGGAGCCACAAGGCCTCTCAGCACCGGGATCAGCAGAGCAGCGAGGCCTCCTAGCACCGGCATCAGCGGAGCTGCGAGGCCTCCTGGCCCCTGGAGCAGCATGACAGGGGGCAGCGCCCAAACCCCCTGATCGCCCTGAGGCTGTGTGTGACAGGGGGCGGGGCTACAACCTCCCTATCCACCCTGCTCTGTTCGTGACAGGGGAAGGCGCCCCAACCCCCTGATCGGCTCTGCTCTGTGCCTGATAGGGGGGAGCTCCCCAACCCCCTGATCAGCCCTGCTCTGTGTGTGACAGGGTGCGGTGCCCCAACCCCCCCATGGGCCCTGCTCTGTGTGTGACAGGGTGTGGCACCGCAACCTCCCCATCAGCTCTGCCCTGAGTGTGACAGGAGGGAGTGCCCCAACCCCCTGATCGGCCCTGCTCTGTGTGTGACACAGGGTGGTGCCCCAACTCCACTATCAGCCCTACTCTGTGCGTGAAAGGGGGCAGCTCCCCAACCCCCTGATCAGCCCTGCTCTGTGTGTGACAGGGTACGGAGGCCCAACCCCCCTGATGGGCCCTGCTCTGTGTGTGACAGGGTGTGGCGCCGCAACCTCCCCATCGACCCTGCCTTGAGTGTGACAGGGGGCGGTGCCCCAACCCCCCAATCGGCCCCACCCTGAGCATGACTGAGGGTGGCATCACAACCTCCCGATCCGCCCTGCTCTGTGCATGACAGGGGGTGGCGCCCCAACTCCCCAATCGGCCCTGCTCTGAGCCCGACCAGGGGCTGCACCTAGGGATCAGGCCTGCCCTCTGCCACCTGGGAGCGGACCTAAGCCAGCAGGTCGTTATCTCCCAAGAGGTCCCAGACTGTGAGAGGGCACAAGTGGGGCTGAGGGACACCCCCCGCCCCTCGCCCCTGCCAGTGCACAAATTTTTGTGTACCGGGCCTCTAGTAGTTAATAATATTGTAATAATTATGTATGTTGTCAGGTGGGTTCGACTTATTGGGGTGGTCACTTCATAAGGTATAAATGTCTCATCACTATATTGTACACCTGAAACTAATATAATATTGTATGTCCATTGTAATTGAAAAAATTTAAAAAATTAAATTTAAAAACAAAAATGATAAGTTTCCCAGGGCAGAGTCTTTGCCTCTTACATTTGTCTTGTCATGTTGCTCTCACAGTACACAAGCACACAGCAGGTGCTTGATGAATTAACAGACATGCGGTTAAACCAAGAATTATCAAAATAATATGAAAGGGGCTATCAGTGGATGATAGATTTCACAAAACTTTGGAAAATGGGAAGCAGGTGGGAGAATGATAACTGATGCAGCATCTTAGAGGAGAACTTAACATAGAGTGCCTATAGGGAGGGTTCAGAATAAAGGAAGCAATGTATCCTGTAGAATCCAGATAGAAAGCTGATGTTGGGAGTCTTGATGAGACGGGCTGAACACTTGGAATTGATTGAAAGTCTGCATATAGTCATCCCAACCCCATGTCCACACTACCACATCCCACTTCAGATGGAATAGGCAAACATAGTCAGGAATCTAATTCTTAAACAGGAAAATGAAGGCTTTTTCTCTGGAGAATAGAAAGAACCCCAGGGAAAAAATATCTGAGGTTCTGACACTTTGTGAACCATCTGGCTTTCTGTCTGATCATTAGCAGGCAAGGCTGCCAGTTGAAAATGAAATCCAGCACAGAGGGGACACAGCCAGCTTTTTAATGGGCAATTGGTGAGAATCATGGTCGTGTGTGTGTGTGTGTGTGTGTGTGTGTGTGTGTGTGTGTGTTTAACTACAATGTGAAGGACAAACAAAATATACAGTGGGGGAAAAACAGGAGAAAAAGTGAAATGATAAGGTTGGATAATAATAATAATAGTAATAATAATATCCTCTCACTTGTACACCAAACAGATTGATTTTCATTAATCATGTCACTATGAAAAATAAACAATTAAAGAAGATAAATAGATCTTGAGTGCCTAAGTAACAAAATCAGCAGAAATTTAGAAAAGAAAGTTAAGAAGATTTCTCAGAAAAATAGAAAACAAGAACAAAGAGCTGAAAAGATTTGTTTTGTTTTTAAAACGCAAGATATTTTGGTTGTTCCCATACGCTGGCTAAGGGGAAGCATGGGACTTGTTTGGAAAAGTCTCTAAGGAGGATTCTCTGAAAGGTCAGAGGCCTCTGGGGGACCTTGCCCAAGGCGGCAGCCCTTGCCTTGACTTTTCCAAACAAGTCTGACCCCCCGGGTGTTTTACTAGAATCTTTATGTTTAAACTTCCACGTCCTGGTTTGAAAGACACTACAGATGCTGGTGCTTTCTCAAGGATGCTTACCCTGCTGATAGTATCTAATAGTTAATTTGAGTTCAAGCTGTTGTTACAATAAAAACCTAATGAGGTAGGCAATCGGGGCTTTTTTGGCTCCTTGTGCCAAGGAGCCCCTTAGCTTCTCTTTCACAGAAACGTGTGTCAGAGCAATCATTCACCCGTCATTCAGGGTCTGCCAGTCAGCCCCGACAGAGTGGTGCCCTGTGTGAGGAACCAGGAATGCAACAAAATGCGACAGAACCCTCGAAAAACTAAGAGTAAGGAAATGAAAGTAACTGCGCAATAAGTCATTGGAGCCCGCTTGGGATTTCCAAGTTCGAGGGAATTGTTTCTCAGCTAAGGAATTCACTATCTCTGTTATGCTTCTTACAAATGTGAGTATATTTTACATTAGAAAAATAAACCTACTTCTGAAAGTAAGGAAAAAAAGGTTTTTCCTGTATTTTCTTAGGAAGCAAAGGTTTTATATATATTGTTAAAATAATTATGTTATGTTAATCAGTAAGTTGATTACTTTAAATGAATTGATTACTTAATACTGTTCAATAATAATAATAATATAATGTATTTGATTACCTTCCCAGGGTTTAAATTTTAAGATTTGCTTTCTCTCCTTATGAAGGAAATTTTATACTTAAGGTATATGGGAAGCTCTGTCAAGTAAGGAGATAATAATTATATTCTATTTATACATGCATATTAAATAGATTCTACTATGCTTTCATTTATAACTAATTGTTCTAAGTTATAATATTGTGGAATATTGTGTTTTGCAAAAAGGACAAGATTCCCTGTCATTTATATTACTCTATAAAGTATATGGATTTATAGAAATACCGACAAACAAAATCAGGAAAAAGAGAATTTGACCATAGGACTGAATGAACTAAAAATAATTATAGTTTTGGTCATTATTGTCCTCATGACAATGTTTGTTTGCATGAATCTAATAAGAATCTGATTTCTTCATAACAAGACATAAGTCAGTTTCCAATTGTAGTTTTATTAACCAAAACTTTATTGGAATATCATGTCTGAAAGAAAAACATGCCAGGACTCTGGATGTCACCAGAAAGCTCTAAGGAATGAAGATTGCCTTTGAAGGTAAATAGCCTGGTACCTTGCTTGGTCACATGGTTCATGGCAGTCTTTCCAGTTAAGGAACGAAGGTTGCTTTCCTGAGAGATGGCATGAAAGAAACCTCAAGACACCTGTAGGGACCTCAACTTGAGGAATACACCCCGATTCTGTAGGTATTGCAGGCGAAGCCTGATGGCAACTGTGTGACTTGCCTTCTTTGCCCTGAGGGTAAACTTTCTCATGAAATTCCAGCAAAGCATATTTTTTAAAATAGCCTATGTAATCAACTATTATTCTTGTGTTCATGCAAACAATCAGACCAAATTATAACTAGACTTAATACAGTAAGTAAATTAGTCTTTAATAGAAATAAGGGTAATTTTTGGGAGAAAAATAGTTTCAACAGGAAATTACTAGAAACTGTTCTAACTTTTGCCCAATAATACTAAATTTTATAACACAACTTGTCTCCACCAAATTATAAGCCCTACTTACACCTAGAGAATACCACCTCTAGGCACCATTGCCACCTACTTCTGTGCCCAGGCCTCATCGTCCCTTTGACAGAAAACAAGGATCTCTTGGCTCTGAGAGAAACCTTCAACCTGCCTCAGCACGAAGTAGCTACAGAAGAAATCCGGCTTCCCCTTTCCCTAAATGAATTCAGAGCCAAGATCCTTGAGGGGGATATAGTAGGCAGTTAGACAGACATGAGCAGAGCAAGGATGATAGGCCAACTAGAGGAGAGATAGACTCAGAGACATACTTCTCACCACTCCAACTGCTTTGAAGCTAGGAACAGAGGAACCTGTGTAGAACTAACCTTTAATCATAACTAATTAGAAGAAATGTATAATTTTTGTGTAATAGAAGCTACAAAGATAAAGGAAAAAGAAAGTAAAGTAGACAAATTGAAAGGATATGTGTAAGTTACAGAAGGTATATATAAATTGCAGAAGACCACTTTAGGTGGTCCACACAATACAATATACAAATGATGTATTATAGAATTGTACACTTGAAGCCTATATAATTTTATTAATCAACTGGAGGCCTAGTGCACGGATTCGTGCACCAGTAGGTTCCCTTGGCCTGGCCTGCAGGATCAGGCCAAAACTGGCTCTCTGACATCCCCCAAGGGGTCCTGGATTGTGAGAGAGTGCAGGCCAGGCCGAGGGACCCCATCTGTGCACAATCGGAGCTGGGGAGGGACGTGGGAGGTTGACCAGCTGGGAGGGGCTGTGGGAGGGCTCCAGGGCATGTCTAGCCCATCTTGCTCAGTCCTGATGGGCTGGACCCCAGCAGCAAGCTCATCTAGTGGTCAGAGCGTCTTCCCCCTGGTGGTCAGTGCACATCATAGCGACTGGTCTACCTATCAACTGTCTGCCCCTTGGTGGTCAATGCACATCATAGCGAGTGGTAGAGCGTTTTTAGCATATCATTAGCATATTACACTTTGATTGGTTGAACAGCTGACCGGCTGACAGGACACTTAGCATATTAGGCTTTTATTATATAGAATGTTAGCTCAATAAAAATAAATAAATGAATGAATAAATAAATAAAATTAAAAATGCAAAAGACATTAAAAAAACCTAGGAGATCTAACATTTGACTAGTAGGTGTTTCAGAAAAGGAAAAGGAAAAAACAAACCAAACCAAACTAAAATTTGCTGGAGTTGAAGAACCATAAAGCCTCACATTAAAAAGGAAAACTATCCAGCAAAATCATTTTTAAAAATATTGACAGGAAGACTCATCATTATAAAACCTCAGAACTTTGGAGGTAGAAAGAAGATCCTAAAATTTCCAGAGAGTAAAAGAAACTACAAAGAAATGAAAATCTGAATAGCTTCCGACTTCTCATCTACAGCACTGGATGCTGGATGGTAGTGAACATTATCTTCGGGATGCCACTGAAAAATTGTAGCTTGCTCTTTCTACCGGAAGTGTGTGGTTCTTCAACTTTCTAAAACATAACATCCTGCTCCAAGTTCTCTTCATCTCTTTCCTAAAACACCTTTAGTCAAATATCAGACGCCCAAGTTTGTCTCTTACCTTATATTTTAGAGCTTTTTGCGTGTTTCTATATCCTTTTAAAAAGCATCAATTGTAAGGATGGATTGGGAAAAGACATTTTCAGACATGAATGGGTGCATGTACTTACCTTCTGTGCACGCTTTCTAGAAAGGATTTAAGGATGTGGCAGTCCTTACACCAAAGAATACACCACTAAGGAAGAGGTTTTTACTTAGGACACATGGATTCTATTCAGGATCATAGACAAATGAAGTCCCATGGCCTAGACCAGGGGTCCTCAAACTTTTTAAACAGGGGGTCAGTTCACTGTCCCTCAGACCGTTGGAGGGCCGGACTATAGTTTAAAAAAAAACTATGAACAAATTCCTACCCACACTGCACATATCTTATTTTGAAGTAAAAAAACAAAATGGGAACAAATACAATATTTGTATTTGCATGTGGCCCGCGGGCCGTAGTTTGAGGACCCCTGGCCTAGACAGTTACTGGCCCAGAGTTACGGCACAAAAATATTGGGCTTCATTTTTTTAAAAAATAGCAAAATTCCTCTGATGAAGCTGTGTTGGGAAATAGAATCAGTTTTATTATAAAGTCCTCTAATAAAAAATAAAGCAATTAACAACTTTAGGGGACACAATTTTACAAGAAAATAAATGCAATCTGAGGTCAATACTTGACACTATGGGAATCATTTATTTTTCTTATAAATGCAAATACTGTTAATTGATTTACCTAAAATTAAGATACATGATTATTTAGCAAGGATCAGTATAAAGCTGCAAGGTGGTGTAAGAGAGTAAATCTTAGTAACCTAACAGGAAGTAGAGAATGCAATTGTGTAGGTATATTATTTAGCAACATGCAGGGAACTGCAAGAAAATACTTTAAAATAGTTGCCTCTACAGAAGCTGCACTAGGGGTGGGAAAGAGTGAAAAATAGGACAATATTTCCCCCTCATTTTAAGTCTTTTCGGGTCTATTTTACTTTTTAACATGTGTGTGTATCTTTTAACAAATAGTTAAAATAAATTTAAATAAACAGATCCAAAGCATGAGATGACAGAGACATGTTGCCGTTATAACCACCTTTAACTTGGTGATCAAGTTCCAAGTAAATGGAGGCCACCATATCCAGTACTGAGAAAGTCCATTCCTTAGCCTTACCTCTTACGTTTGTAACTTTAATTGGACCATGCTATGGTCTGAACGTGTGTGTCCTCCCAAATTCCTATGTTGAAGTCATGTCAAGGATGATGGTATGAGGAGGTGGGGTCTTGGGAAGTGCTGGTGTCATGGAGTGAAGCCCTCATGGATGGGATCAGTGCCTTATAGAAGAGGCTCCAGAGGGACCCCTAGCTCCTCCTTCCATCATGTGAGAACACAGTGAGAATATGCCACCTGTGAGCCCAAAAGAGGGCCTGCTGTCACCAGAACTTGACTATGCTGGCACCTTGATCTTGGACTTTCTACCTCTAGAAGTGGGAGAAAATTTCTATTGTTTATAAGCCACCCAGTCTGTGTTATTTTCTTATAGCATCCAAAATAGACCAATACAGAACAATTTGCTATGGAGGAAGGAAAAGTTAATGTTAACTTTGTTGCTTTTTAACGTCAATTTTTTGCCTATAACAGCATTCAGTACAGAGTGAGTGAAAGAAAATTGGTAACTAAAAAAATTAGACCGTCATAGAGACACATTGCCTACTAGATAGTTTTTCTGAGTGCTACTAGTGAAATTTTCCTTTTTTATGAGTGAGGAAAATTACTTGAATATGGGGGTCTGGACTTATTCTCCTGAAGGACCATGACTGTGACTTATTAATTTCTTCACTCTTGAACTTGGTGACTTCTATGAACTCAATAAATATTTACTGAATTGAAATAAATGTGAAGAAATGTCCTGGCAATATTTTATTCTAAAATATAAGAAAAGCAGTATCAAGAATAGGAGAAAAATCTCTATTTTATCTTAGTACCTATCTATTTCCCCTTCATTTAATCTTACTTCCTTAAGCTCTAAACATTCTTAACTTGCCAATTACATATCTATTGTAAATTTTAAATGCTTATCCTTCAGAAGAAAGCAGAAACATATTATTGGATTTTGTTTTTAGTTTTAGAAACTTATTTTTCTCTATGGCAACAAATGACAAATTTCTACCCTAAAAACAAAACAAAACATAAAAAACCTCCGTGTGTTTTCTATTAACTGTGTATGTCCACAATGCAAAATTTAATGAGGCAAATCTTAAAAATGTCCTTGTGAAACAATGCCTGGTCCCTCTTTTTGATGGAGAACTCATTAAAGAGTCTACTTAAAAACCTCTAAAACACTTTCTTATTTATTTTACATGTGGTTTAAATTCATTATTTAAAAAATTAGAAAAAAATGATAATTTAAAAAAAATATATTTTTATTGATTCTTTATAGAGAGAGGAAGGGAGAAGGATAGAGAGATAGAAAGATCTCTGAGAGAAAAACATCATCCAAAGGCTGCCTCCTGCATGCCCTCTACTGGAGATTGACCCCGCAATTAGGGGTCAATGTGCCCTACCAGGCATGTGCCCTGGCCAGGAATCGAACCAGTGACCTCTTGGTTCCTGGGTTGACACTGAGCCACACACCAACTGGACAATGATAATTTTTTTTAAAGTTTCACATACTGTTACTATCCTAGACAATATTTTTACCAATTTTTTTGCTACTGAATATTTCTCTCTCTGTAATAAATATGTGAAAAATGTACATATATGAACAAAATATGCTATTTACAAAAATGGAATCACATCCTTCTGTAACCTATTTTCATGTGTCAAGTGTCATTAACACAATTCATTTTCACATCAATAAATACAGATCTCCCTCATCATTCCCAGGAGCTAGATAGATTCTATTATGTGTATATATTATGATTCAACCAATATCTTGATGTTGAAAACATATGTTGTCCATGATTTGTAACTAATGCAAACATCCTATATAATAAAGAGGTAATATGCAAATTGACCGTCACACTTCACACAAGATGGCTGCCCCCATGTGGTCACAAGATGGCCTGCAGGGGAGGGCAATTGTGGGCGACCAGGCCTGCAGGGGAGGGCAGTTAGAGGCAACCAGGCCTGCAGGAGAGGGTAGTTGGGAGCAACCAGGTTGGCAGGGGAGGGCAGTGGAGGCGATCGGGCTGGCAGGGGAGAGCAATTGGGGGTGATTGGGCCAGCAGGGGAGTGGTTAGGTGTTGATCAGGCTAGCAGAGGAGTGGTTAGGGGGTGATCAGGCTGGCAGGCAGAAGCGGTTAGGGGCAATCAGGCAGGCAGGCAGGCAGGCAGGCAGTCAAGCAGTTGGGAGCCAGCAGTCCCAGATTGTGAGAGGGATGTCAGACTGCCGGTTTAGGCCCACAGGGATTGGGCCTAAACTGGTGGTCAGACATTACCCAAGGGGTCCCAGATTGGAGAGGGTGCAGGCTGGGCTGAGGGACACCCTCCCCCCCCCACCCCCACCCCCCGCAGTGCATGAATTTTTTTCACTGAGCCTCTACTATTAAAATAAGCCCACTGTGCATACACCTTGAAGTACATGTATTTTATTTCCTTCAGGCACATTGGTTACCACTGAAATTATTGGCTCAAAGTACCTATGCATTTTTGAAGACTTGCCCTTGGGAAAACTAGTCCTATTTTACATCCCTGCATTAATTATAATAATGTCAATTGTCTTTTCATGCTTATTGTTTTTTTTATTTTTAGGGTGTAAAAAACTTTTTAAACAATTCCAACTTTTTTTTGTTACAAATAATATTTCAGTTTCTTCCAATTCTGTATTTTAAACTTGGTTTTGGCAAGTTATTATGAATTTGCAGAAGACTCACTAATGTCTTGCATTCACAAGGCTTGCCAATGAGAAACTGTTTCTTAGTCTCATGACAAAAGTTTCTTAGTCTTGTAGTAATAGTACAAAACTATGCTGAATTGTTATCATTTGTTTGCCATAGAAACAGAGGCAGGGAGAAAGAGCTATTAAAGATTAGGATGATGAACTAAATTTGTTTCTTTATGATAATGCTCTTTTAAAGAGCTTATACTTTTACAATAGACCATCTCATTTGCCCTAAAAAATCCCCTTCCCCCATATTATTATTCAAACAACCGTATTTTCCTCAAAATATATCCTTTTTTCCCACTTGTTTTAAATTACTCTCAAATAACAAGGACGAACCTTTGTTAGTAAATGTTGAAAATCTAGTTGTTTGTAATGGTCACTCTCTAGAAGTAAGTTTATTATTATTATTGATTTCACAGAGAAAGGGAGAGGAAGAGAGAGAAATATCAACGATGAGAGAGAACCCTTGATCGGCTGCCTCCTGCAGGACCCCTACTGGGGATCGAACTTGAAGCCCAGACACGTACGCTGACCTGAATCAAACCATGACCTCCTGGTTCATAGGCTGATGCCCAACCACAGAGCCATCCCAGCCCAGCTAGAGGTAACTTTTTTCTCTTCTCTCCTCCCATCCTTCCCTCCCTCTTTCAATACCTTCCTTCTGTCATTGTATTTCTTCATTAGTTTATCTAAATGATTTTGATTCACTAGAATCACAAGAATAGCACATTGACTTAAAAATACAAGACATCATTTTTGTGGGTTGAATGATACAACCCACCCTCCCTCCTACCCCCAATAAAATGTGTCCATGCCTAATCAAATCCTTGGAACTTATAAATGTGACTTCATTTGGAAAAAGTCTTTGCAGATGTAATTAAGTTAAGGATCTTGAGACGAGGAAATCATCTGGGATTATCTGGGCTTAAAACCACTGAGAAGTGCCCTTACACAAGACACAGAAAGGAGAGACAGACAGACAGAGGAGCAGCAGGCAAGGGGACCATGGAGGCTGAGACTGGAGCAAGAGTAACACACCTGAGAAACATCAAGGAATGCCAAGAGCCACCAGAAGCTGGAAAAGGCAAAAAACAAAATCTCCTCTAGGGCCTCTGGAGGGAATGTGGTCCTTAAATTCAGGCTTCTGGCCTCTGAAACTGTTGTTTCAAGTGACCCAGTTTGTGCTAATTTGTTATGGCAACCACAGAAAACTAATGCAAGCACTAACACACACATACACACACACACACACACACACACACACATCTCACCAAATTAAAATGCAATGTTTCCGAATTGTGGAAAAATAATTTTATGATTTAGCAGATTCTCCCTGGGCAATATGTAATAATCAATGTAGAGTAAAAACAGACACTCTGTAGTCCAACTACCTGAAGCCAAGTTCCGACTCCACCTCTTAGCCAGTGTCTTAGGACAACTTTGTTAATTTTTCTCAGACTTGGTTTCTTCATCTACAAAAAGGGTGTGATAACAGAACCCACCCACCGGTTTGGCTCAGTGGATGGAGCATCGGCCTGTCTTTTCCCTGTGTCTCTTCATATGTCTGTCTATTTCTCTCTTTCCTCTATGTGTGTCTATTTCTGTCTCTAAATTTCCCCTTTTTATAACAGAACCCACTTGAGATGATAGGGATGTTTCCAGAGTGAAGTATATGAGTGACCCACAGGAGACAAAGAAACCTGGTTGGCATATCAACTGCTTGGTGAGTTTCTCCTGGTTAGAAAAAGAGACTGGGGACATTCCCATACTATTAGGTACAGATTTCATAGGAGGCATAATGCAACTGCATCTCACCCTCTCTGTCTCCCAAATTAATACACAAAAAGGAAGATGACTTCATTTTTACTAAATGAGTTAATATATTTAGATTGATTAAATCTTCCTAATAAACTGGCACATGGAAATGATTAGGCAAATCTTATTGGAATGAGCATTTTAGTGCTTGTGAATGATTTCATATAGCCTGCATGGTTATGCTAGGGCTGCTGTAACAAAGTACCACAAACTAGATGGCTTAAACAACAGAAATTTATTTTCCCAAAGTTTTGAGCCTAAAAATCTAAGATCAAAGATGTCAGCAGTGTTGGTTCTATCTGAGAATTATGAAGGAATGATCTGTTCTGAGTCTCTCTCTTTAGCTTGTAGATTGCTGTCTTTTCCCTGTGTCTCTTCATATGTCTGTCCATTTCTCTCTTTCCTCTATGTGTGTCTATTTCTGTCTCTAAATTTCCCCTTTTTATAAGAACCCCAGTTATATTGGATTAGGATCCACCCTAAAGACCTCATTTTAACTTGATTTCCTCTGTAAAGACCCTACCTCCAAATAAGTTCACATCTGAAGTACTAGGAGTTGGCATAACACATTTTTTTGTGGGGGATGGGGATGGAACACAAGCCTAGTCCAGTACGTTCTCTTCTTTGACTCCAGTATGTTCCCTTCTTTTAATTCCATTGCCTCATATCTTCACCAAAGCAGAAATAGCTTACTACTTAAAAATGAGAAAGCTTGAATTTAAAAAAGGCATAGCCAAAACCGGTTTGGCTCAGTGGATGGAGCATCGGCCTGTGGACTGAAGGGTCCTGGGTTCTATTCCGGTCAAGGGCATGTACCTGGGTTGCGGGCACATCCCCAGTAGGAGATGTGCAGGAGGCAGCTGATCGATGTTTCTCTCTCATCAACGTTTCTGACTCTCTATCTCTCTCCCTTCCTCTCTGTAAAAAATCAATAAAATATATTTTGAAAAAATAAAAATAAATAAAATAAAAAAGGCATATGTTTTTGTGGGAGGGAGGTGAGCCAATAGTATGAAGGAATGAATAAAACTTAGGTCACAGAGGTAAAACAGAGTTAAACAGGTTTGCTATTAATCTCATTAATTTATACTTGTCTTAAAAAAAAATTTAAAAAAGAAGGCTCTTATCATTTTTTCCTTTAGCATTCCTACAAAAACTATTTTTGGTTTAATTTTATTTAATGTTATCCACAAGAAGCAAATAGTTTTAGAAACATAAGTTTTAAGTAAAATCTACTTTTCCTTTACTGAATCCTATAAACAATATGAAGCAAAACAGATATCATATACATTCATTTCCATTTAATGTGCAAAAGGCTATACTTCAGATTGATAAAATGGGCATTTCCAATTTGTATGTATGAGCCATGTAAAGAACCATTTCTGGGAAAGACAGACATGGTAAATTGCTCTTTTGTCAAACCCAGTCTGAAAAGTACTCATGTTCATTTCAAGAGAAGTGGGAAAAATTCTGTTACAATATTCAACAAGCATTTAGCAAAAACAATTCACTTACATTTAGAAGTAAATAAGACATTCTAATATGTGTTTAACAAAAGTCATTTTTCTCCTTTAACCTCACTCAACACCTTGAGTATACATAGCTTATATTTACAATATAGCTGTTGAGACAAATAAAGAAATATTCTGATCTCTGTATAGCATTTCCCTCAATTAACAAACGCTTCTACAGTAATTCCAGTTGAAATAGCTAAAATTTCACACCTTATGACTGACTCTTAATATTTATCCTTTTGACAAATATTTATGGTTGAATTATGTTTGAGCTCCTACTATCTGCAAAACCCAATGTAATTAAAGAGAGCTTACATTTTCCTTTCCAACAAGTGAATAAAACGCTCACTTCTTGAATGTTTGGTAAAATGTCCAGTCTCAATGGGTTTTTTAGTAAATTAACATCTATAATAATAAAAGTGTAATATGCTAATCAGACCGGACGTCCTCCCAGACGACCTTCCGGACAAAGCCAGGGCTTCGAGGGAAGCCCGGTCCCAGATGCCAGAGGAAAGCCAGTGCTGGCAGCTGGGGGTAGGAAGGCTTGCTCTTTCATGAATTTTGTGCATTGACCCTCTAGTAGTAGAATAATTGTTATTCTTGTTGAAGGAAAAAAATCAACAGCTGACTCTTTTCTGACAGAAGAGGCCTAACTGGTTAGCACTTTGGACTTAATTTTGGGAAAATAGTTTGGGAAAACTCTTGTAGAAACCATAAAAAACTATCTCCAAACATTTAGATAATTCTAATTTTATACATACTCTGTTGCATTCAGCTCCAGTAAAATTATTCAGAAACAAGCAAGCAAATAAACAAATAAACAATTTACTTCCATCTGTTTGTTGTCTCTTACAAGGTAAAGTGTGTAATCATCAGAAATAACAGAACCTCTACCTGAAAATGTTTCAGAGCACTGATATATGGTCATGAGGAAATAATATTACAATTTTCATGTAGTTACAGAATTTCCAGGGAAATTCTCCATTTTTGGACTATGATCAAGTAAGTGTGAGATGTATTGGTGCTTTTTAGAAAATATGAAGCAATATGCAATTACTTGTAAAACCTCAAGAGAATCCCTCAGTAAGGAGGAACTATTGCTATTTGATTCTAATCATTAAACAAGATTATGGTTTTTGCTTTGGTATTGAACAAAAATATATCTATTTCTTTCTATAAGAGTACTAGATGCCTGGTGCATGAAATTCATGTACAAAGGGGGGGTCCCCTCAGCCCAGCCTGCACCCTCTCCAATCCGGGACCCCTTGGGGGATGTCTGACTGCCAGTCTAGGCCCGGGGATCAGACTTAAACTGGCAGTCGGACTTCCCTCTCACAATCCAGGATTGCTGGCTCCTAACCACTCACCTACCTGCCTGTCTGATCACCTGTAACTGCCCCCCCTGCCGGCCCAATCACCCCTAACCGCCTCTGCCTGCTGGCCTGATCACCCCCAACTTCCCCCTGCTGCCAGCCTGGTCACCCCCAACTGCCCTCCCCGCCACCTGCCTGGTCACCCCCAACTTCCCCTCCCACCTGCCTGGTCACCCCTCACTGCCCCCTTCCACTGGCCTGGTCACCCCCAACTGCCCCCCTGGCAGCCTGGTTACCCCTCACTGGCCCCTCTGCCACCCTGGTTGCTGCTAACTGTGCCCACTGCTGGCCTGGTCGCACCTCACTGCCCCCCTCTCACGTCCTGGTCACCCCTTACTGCCCCCACACTGGCCTGGTCACCCCACGCAGCCTGCTGTTTGGTCATTTGGTTGCCCCTCACTGTTCCCTCTGCCAACCTGGTTTCCCCATGCAGCCTGCTGTTAGGTCATTGCATGAGGGCATCCTGACCAACTTGTATATTCCTCTATTATTAGTATAGATATTTTCACCCAAGAGCCAGCAAGTGAGGAGACTATTGTCTCATGAGATGATAGGGATGTTTCCAGAGTGAAGTATATGAGTGACCCACAGGAGACAAAGAAACTTGGTTGGCATATCAACTGCTTGGTGAGTTTCTCCTGGTTAGAAAAAGAGACTGGGGACATTCCCATACTATTAGGTACAGATTTCATAGGAGGCATAATGCAACTGCATCTCACCCTCTCTGTCTCCCAAATTAATACACAAAAAGGAAGATGACTTCAGAGATTACTGAGCACATGAGCAATTTGCAGACAAGTAAATCTTTCCAGTAAACCTGTGTGTGAACATTTTGTATACATAAGTAGGTGTATATAAATTATTAAAATGCATTTTTAAAACTTGTTTGATCTCTATTGATGATTTTTCTACATGTACAAATATATATGTATTTAAATAAATAAGATACATACTTTCAAAACATGTTTATACAGTTTCTGGTCAGTTGTGCAATTATGCAATTGCATTTTTGTTTCTGATGTCTAAGATATCTTCCAAGGGGTATTGGAAGAAATGGAGGATTTCAGATACCTGCGATGCCTTCACAAACATACAGAAGAATCAGCTGGGCCTTCAAGAACCAAAGATGAGGCCAACCCTGCCCTGTTATGAAGCTTCCACCAGGGCCCCCTTGGTTTGACAGGGCTCTGCTAGCCAGCCTCAACCGTGCCTAAGCCAGTTTCTGAGATTCTACTTGGCTGAGTTTAGGCAGAACAGGCAGACAGTCCTCAGATTATTCTGACTCATCTTGGCCCAACAAAGACTTGTTTGAAGTGCGTAAAGTTGAGAAATCTCTTCTTTATGTCTTCCTAGGGAGGAGATTTTTATCTGTATGAGATTGTTGAGGTGTGGTCTTGCCTTAAGGTAAAAGGGAAATCTCCCACTACCATCAATCTTGAGGTTCAGAACACTATCAAGGCAATCTCCTCTTGAATGCTTCTACTTATTTCATTCATACCTTCTGAATGGTGTGAGATAAATTTACCACCCAGTTTCTATAATACTCTTCAAGGACTGTCTTTTTTCTTCATCACTATCCATATTTCCAGAATCTGACCTTGAGCCTCTGCACATAAATATATTTTACATAAACCTGCACTGCCTCCTCATTTGTCCATCACCACTCTAGTATAAGCCACTGAGTATCCAACACTTTCAAATGATCACTCTAGGCTGGTTTCTACTGGTTTCAATGCCTTCTATCAAATTGCTGTGAGTTACCTAAATGAATTTCCTGGTCTGCTACTTACTTAGGAGAGGTTATCTTAAATTCCTAGTCCCTTAGTTTTTTTCATTTGTAATTCAAGGATGGAATGGAGAAAGATTATCCTAAGGACTAAATAAGAAAATATATAAATAACTAGAGGCCCGGTGCACAAATTCATGCATGGATGGGATCCCTCAGTCTGGTTGGTGATTGGAGGCGATTGGGGCCACGTGAAGTTGGCTGGGGGGAGTGGCTGGGGGAGGTTGGCTGATAGGGGGAGGGCCAACCTCCTGCAGCCACTCCCCCCAGCCAACAGTCATAGAATTATTTTAATTCTATGACTGAAATTCAGTCGCCGGCCATGGATGAGGGGCCACCGGAGGTTGGCTGTGGGAGTGCACTGACCACCAGGGGGCAGCTCCGGCATTGAGCGTCTGCCCCCTGGTGGTCAGTGTGTGTCTTAGCAACCAGTCAACCGGTCATTCGGCAGTTCAGTCGTTCAATCACTTAGGCTTTTATATATGTAGATTCTATTATAAAACTCTAACTCATAATAGAAAGCTGATATATATTTTATTATAATAAATATAATAGTACTATGAGATATTAACACTTGGAGTGCGGGTGAATTTCCCGCCAAAATATAAGATGGCTCTGTCTTTTGGTTTTGTTCCATCCACCAAAAGGGTGGATTACAAACAAATATTTGGTAATACGCAGTTACAATCGGCCCGAGTTTACACGTTTCCCGCACTCCACCGCAAATCTATATGAACCGAGTTAAAGACGGCTCCCGCGGAGTACGCGCAATTCACGCGAGCCGACTTAACTCGTTTCCCCCACTCCGAGTGTTAATATGCTGAGATAGTGTGTGTGTGAGTGTGTGTGTGTGTGTGTGTGTGTGTGTGTGTAGTGGTTGGGAAGAGCCAGCTTCTCATGTGGTTTGAACATCATACTTTCTCTTCACACTGTTTTCTCTAATTGGAATTTCCTCCCTTCTTAAACCTTCTGATTATCTTCTAACCAACCTGGCTCCACCAAACCTCTCTTGTTCCAATTTTTACCACCTGTGTGGCCTTGAACACGTTGACTTGGGCAAGAAATACTTATTGAGAGTCTTCTGGGTGGGATATTAGAGTATAGAGTGAGAAACTGAGTTGTAGAAGGTAACACTATAAATGGCAGACCAGAATAGAACTCAATCTTCTGTCTTAAAGACCAGCCACAATCCTGCCCTATCCTGTTTCTCTAGGGTTACTTCAAGGAATTCAAAGATTATTGCCAAACTCAACACAGTCCTGCTCTGTTTATTAGCTTATTATGTCAAATGTGTCCATAGTTTCCTCTTAGAATTTTTGTGGGGATACCTCATTTTCTTCCACCGATGAAAGCCTTAGCTACCAGGCTCCATTAATAAGAAGTAAATATTTTTATATTTGATTAATCTATGTTAAACATTAAAATCTTATTTTAGTTCTATTTTCATTTGAAGAACTTTTAATCTATTTTAAATATTTTTCCGGTTGTAAAATTAACTGTTCACCCAGGTCTCAGTCTCTTCCCCTGGGACATGAACTTGATGTTTAGTAAGAGCTCCATGAACAAAAGCCACAACTGCTCTCTTTCTCTGCTTTCTGTAAGAGTGCAGTCAGGTTAGTCCTGTAACACATTGATTCTGTTTTCTGCATGTGAGTTTGGTTCTTTGCATGCTCTTTTGATATTTTAATTCTATGACTGAAATTCAGTGGACTCCTTCACTCATTTCTTATTCTCTCAACCTGCATCCCAACCTGTATTTTTTTCAATTAATCTTTTGCTTTTAAAGAGATCATGTTTCTTTGCTATTTCATAGGAGACACAAAGCAGAAATTTCTATAGGTTCTTCTCTTTCCTGTGATAGATCTGAATCAAAAGTGCTTTTCATTAGCTCTGTTAAGGCACTGCAGCTCTCTTACATGGCAGAATATTTCCTTGTGCCCTCTGTGTCCTTTTTCCTTTTCCCTGGATGAAATTTAGTTAGGTCTCATTATTTTTCTGCTTGCTTTTTAGTAATGGAACAGTGCTGCAGTCTCTTTAAATAAAAAGCCCAGTCTTAATTTAGAAATTAGAAGTGTCCTGCTAAGAAATTAATCATAACTGGGTCTCTAGGATGCTTCAGGCTAGAAACTTGCAGTAGAAATGGAGTGAAATGGATGGCTTCCTCTCCGCTACTCCGTACTAAACCCCCACCCTTCCTGGGTTACTAACCATTTTAAATCACTTTTGGGTAAAATAGAGAAAGAAAGAAGTGTTAAGGGATAAAGAATGTATTTGAACAGATATTCTCATAAGCAGCCTTCAGGCTCCCTGGACTGGCAGGTATCTGAAGCTCCTCTTTTGGTGAGGGTGTTTGAGGGTCCTGTGGTGATTTCCATCACTCAGGGCCCCTCTTCTGTGTTTTGGGTCATCCCTTGCAACTCATTCTGCAGCCCTTAGAAATTCAAGGCTCACCTGGAAGTTCTCACTGCTGGCGCTCTCCCCTCTGGGTAGCCCCATTGCACGGACCTAGAATGGAAGAGCTCTCTCTCTCCTGCCTGGCCCACATCTGCTCCACAGCAAAGTCTACACTTTTCTTTGGACTGACAAACTGGCCACAGGATGCTTTAGTTTTCTCACACACATGGGTCAGACACCTAACTTCTGTAAACTCCTACCATAACCTCTAGAAAAATCTTCTAACAGCTCCCTTTACTATGCTTTAGGGGAAGAAAGCAGAATACCTTAATCCATCCATAGTGTATGTGTTATGGCAAGGAATATATAATTTTATAGTAACAGTTTCTTCTCCAAACAAAAACCATCAAAAGTCACTTCCTGACCTGGTTTTAGATCTTTGATTTGGCTGAAGGGCCAAGGGTCATAGAACTGGTGAGCAACCATTTCCTTTGTTGCATTAATCATGTTTTTTATATTCACAGAATTACATTTTTGACATCTTGGGGTACTTTACAGACATGGGGAGAGACTACCTGTTCCAGGGCGAATTCCTAAAGATGGTAAACAACTTACTTAAAAGAACACCTTTCTTATGCAAGTTAACCAATCCACAGCCATTACATCTCCAACCATCTCCTTATCAAACTCTCACACATCAAGCCAATATTTCTCCTGTTCAAATTTACCCAGGGACAGGTATCAGATGACTAAAGATCATCCCTACAGCCCAGAGACCACTGACATTATACAAACTATCCATTCCTAAGCTACTTACCCTGCCTTTCCTTTCCTACAGAAACTCCAGTGAAGAGTCTGGCCTAGGCTTTCTCCTTGCTCCTGCTTCTTCCTCCTGACAAAATCCGGATGCTTCCATCGTGGCCCTGCATGGCATGCTGTGCCCCCTTCTCTTAAGAAATGTAAGTAATAAATGTTACTTTCAGTGGTATGGGCCAACCTTTGTTGGTCCTCCGTCAAAACTTTATAAATTAAGTCCCAGGTAAATTTTAATAAGATTATAGTGCTGCATATGAAGATCTGTTTTATAGTCACTTTGATGTTTGATGTATATCAATTTCACTTTATAAATTCATAGTTAAGGCCCGGATGGTGTGGTTCAGTGGCTGAGCACCAACTTATGAACCAGGAGGTCATGGTTCCATTCCCAGTCAGGGCACATGCCTGGACTGCGGGCTCAATCCCCCGAGTTGGGTGAGCAGGAGCCAGCCAATCAATGATTCTTTCACATCATTGATGTTTCTCTCTCTCTCTCCCTCTCCCTTCCTCCCTGAAACTAATAAAAACATATTGATATAGAAATAAATTCATAATTAGTTTTTGACAGAATACAGTCTAAAGTTCCACATCTGCCCTCAAACTGTCCCTGAGGTGTGTTTATTTATTTAGAAGCTATTCATATTATGGTTGATATTATGTCTGCCAGATAGTACACTGGGTGATGGCACATGAAAATCCCTGCCACACAGTAGCGTAATCTTGGCTCACACCAGATATAGCTGATCACATAGAATCGGGGCCCTGGAGTATATTATCACTTAGATCTAAGGGCAGGAACTTTCAGCACTTTGTTTTTCAGTTAATGAGTAAAAGAACACAGTGTTCAATTGAAGTCTAATGTCAAAGGAAGCCAAAGCCATAGTTATAGTGTCATAGCTCTGGGGCCTTTTGATGGAGACATCTACCAAAGGGATAGTGGGTGAGAGCCAGCATGACAGTCTGGAATGAGGCTGCCATTTCAAAGGGAAGCTGGTAAAGAGGGGTAGCCTAGTGACTTTTAAAGAACATGGAGACAGTGGTGGCTAATAACAAAAAGATTTGGAGGCGATGGTAAGGAATGGAGCCAGGAGAAAGCTCTGAGTGGAAAAGCAGATGGACACAGAGCTTCTTATCTGGCTCTTGGAAAGCTGGGCATGTTAAAAGGGCAGCTGGTGGAATAAGCATTAGCCCAAGAGGTCAGGCATCCACAGAGCAAGCAGCACTTCCAGATGCTACCTCTGCCTTGGTTCTAACAGTCTTCAGGTCGAGGACACTCTGTTTTCTTCTTTTGGAAAAGTCCAAGCATATTAATCTGGAATCCTGCAGTTGGAACAGATGATGAGGAAATATTCCAAATGTCAAATTATAATCTAAAGAAGACGTAGGTCAAAAAGACCTGAAAGAGCCATGAGTCCAGTCCTTAATAGGCAGGTATCTGTCAGGGATCACAGTCAAATATTTCTCCAAGAAATTGATATTCCAGGTTTAGTGACTTGTTCCACAAAAGTAGCAGAGATATCTGAATCCAACAGGTTAAGTGAAGCAGTTCTGGTTCTAGGAGATGAACATACTTTAACTTCTGATGTCAGGTTGGACTGCAGACGCAGCCCCTGAGTTTGCTTGGACAGCTTCCCATGTGAAGAAAAAAACAAAACAGTAGCAGAAGCTCCAGAGATCATCATTATCTTGTTCTGGCAGAAGCCTGCTATCTTTAATTTTAAATAATGGAACATGACCTCTCCTTCGGTGCAGACCTAAGGCTCCTCACCTCCCGTTGGTACATTGGGAAGGTACAAAAGTGGGTGCAGCATCTCCACAGACCAGAAACTCTGCCTTTCCTGAGAGTTGAACGGATTAGTGATGTTGTCCCATCTCCTTCCTCACACAAGTAAAACCTAAGGGTTGATATCAGTCCAGATAGCAAGTTTTCTGAGTGGTTGGTGCAGATGGAAGGAACAGAGCCCTTTGCCAGCAGCAGTGATGCATGGAGCCAAGGAAAATTTTTACACTAGATGCAGAATTTAAGGGGAAACCAGGTCAGAACAAAGATTTATAATCTGATTCTGTGACCAAATAGGTCTATATAAGAGGAGAGGAAGCATGCTAAAAGGCAAAATATTTCATAGAACATGAACAGGTTGAAGCAGACAGACCCGAAGGAATTCCCTGTCCAAGAATAAACAATGAAGGTGGCTTTTTATGTAAAATTCAAAGCCAGGGTCACGGCTTATAAAGTGGCTGAGGGAAGCAGATCCTTCCTTCCTATGACTAAGGCCAAGAGATGAAACTACCTCTTTTCTAATCTTCACCCTACCTCAGGCTGGCTTTTCCCAATTTTTCCCCGTTCAGGTTGTATTTGGGGTTTTTGTTTGTTTGTCTTTTTAAACCTCAATTTCCTTATATGAAAGTTACTCATGGAAAATGAGCACACACCATCTACGTAAGCCTAGAGATCACCTCAGATCCTATAATCTACTGAAGACAGACTGCAGACAACCCTTGGAGCAAAAAGAGTACAGTGAAGAAATAGTTCAGGACTGACTGTCACCATTTATAACATTCCAATTTTCATCGCACTGGAGCTAGAGGAGGAATGTTCTACCCCTGCACTACTGTATGAAAGTCACACCTCTCTGGTCAAGAGATGGCTACGTAGCATTCACATTCAGAACAAATTTTGTATCCCAGACATAGACCTGGAGTGGTTTCTAATTTAAAATTAGATGTTGAAGAAAATAAATCTGGATACTATAAAAAATTATACCTGTATCAAGCTAAAAAGGATTTTTTAAACAATTGTCAGGCCAACACATCATATTGCCAAACCCATAAACCGCTTCAAGAAACAGATGGAATTTATATCACAGACTCTCAAACCTCATGGAGAGGGATCTTTGAGTCCAATTAACCCCTTGGCAACAGTGTTTATTCTGGAGGGATATGTTCAAAGCATCCAAAACTATTTTGTCTAGACTTACCCACTACAGAATTTTCTATGGCACATTCTCTGGGCAAGTGACGTGAATCGAAGGCAGTGGGCAGGGACTAGTGATATCTTCTCAGAACGCACATTCTTTTCACATATTCTCAAGGATATTTCCACAACACGTTTACAAAACAGGTATTCACCTCTGTTGGATCTGCCATTCAGTCTTGCTAGGATTTCTAATGCAAGGGCCAAGCCTCAAATTAAAAGAAAATATAAAAACATGTCAGTATGTGCTGAGCTACTACTGATGTTATCCAAAGATGGCAAAAGCTGGAGAATTAGAGTGTTTCATAGAAAATATCATCAGTGCAATTTTTGTAGATATATTCAACCAATTGAAAAAGAAACTGAGAGTTAATAAAAACAATCTATTGTCTTTATAATTTTATTAGTATTTTGAATATCATTGCCTTCTTAAGTGGTTAAGCGAGGTTTGTTACAAAGCAGCCATTTAACCAAGCTGGTACTTGTGGTTGCACGTTGCATGCTACAGGACCGTGGGAGCAGTCAGAATCTCCTTCCCTCAGTCCTCAGGTGTCAATCATCTGAGCCTGAAAGTGCTTGGCTGTTGTCCTGTGTGAAGGTAAAGAAGGGGAATGGACAGGCACTTCTAAAAGGTCCACTTAGACTGCAGTCCCTAACCCAATATCCACCTGGCTTGTCTACAAGCAAGAGTGCTTCATATACCAAATGGCACTGGGAATGGAAGGAAAGAAGAGAAAACGAAGAAATTGGGTGAGCAAAGGAACAGAGTAAAATTGGGAGAAATGAGAAGGCAAGTAGCAAATTAAAAAGGTAAGAAAATGAAAGCAGTTGACATAGCAGTTTGTTGACCTTAGACTAGAAATGAACCAAATCACAAACTTAAGCTTGATAGAAAAAAATCTGGAGGAACATACATGGAAATCTTATTTCTGCTGGTAATCTTTTTTTCAGTGCTTCCACCACCATTATTGAAGTATCTTCAACAGTTCCCAACAGCCCTGGTCAGTGTGGCTCAGTTGAGCGTGTCCCATGCACCAGGAGGTCACAGATCGATTCCCTGTCAAAGCACATGCCCAGGTTGTGGGTTCAATCCCCAGTAGGGGGTAGGCAGGAGGCAGCCAGCCAATTGATGCTTCTCTCTTTCATAAATGTTTCTCTCTCTCCCTCTCCTTTCTTCTTCTTCTTCTTCTTCTCCTTCTTCTTCTTCTTCTGCTTCTTCTTCTTCTTCTTCTTCTTCTTCTTCTTCTTCTTCTTCTTCTTCTTCTTCTTCTTTTTCTTCTTCTTCTTCTTCTTCTTTATTCTCTTTCTTTCTTCGTTCTTCTTTCTTCTTTCTTCTTTCTTTCTTCTTCTCCTCTCTCTCTCTCCCTCAAACCAATACAAATATATTTTAAAAAATAGTTCCCAACAATATTTCATGTTCATTTCTTTGACAAACCTCTCGTATCTCCTCCTTTGCCTAAGGAAATATTTCCTCTAGGGACTGCCAGTCATGGCTGGATATATATTATTGCTGTTTTGAAAGTAACCATTGACATTTGTAAGGGACTGTACACTTTCCTGGGCACACTTCACAGGTATATCTTTTAGTTATCATGATAATCCTGCACCCCAAGTTATCAATATAATGACCCCTATTTTACAGTTGAGAAAACTGGGACTTAAAGAGGTCAAGGATTAACCAAAGGTCATTCACTCAGACTGCCCTGCCCTGATTGGGTTGGCACCCTGCACTTTGCCTTGTGCACCCTGTTTCTGCTCAGTCAGCAAGGCAGAGGTTTGTAAATAGGAGGGTACACGAAGGAGAGGGTCTCAGGAGATTTACTGAAGTAGAACATCTTTCTTACAAAGAAGTTTACCAATGTAGACAGTGTAATAGAACAGTTGTTACAAGATTAAGTAAATAAAATTAAGGCAAATAATTAAACATGGTCACTGATTACAAGCTTGTCTTTTTATTAATATATTTTATTGATTTTTTACAGAGAGGAAGGGAGAGGGATAGAGAGTTAGAAACATCGATGAGAGAGAAACATCGATCAGTTGCCTCCTGCACACTCCCCGCTGGGGATGCGCCGCAACCAAGGTACATGCCCTTGACCGGAATCGAACCTGGGACCCCTGAGTCCACAGGCTGACGCTCTATCCACTGAGCCAAACCGGTCAGGGTTGCAAGCTTGTCTTAAAAATTCATTGAAAGCCGTCTGGGAGAAATTTCATGTGTTTGAATAGTGACAACTAAGTATTGGTGAGATAGCACAGCAGTTCAGAGACCTTGGGATCAGACTACCTGCATTTCAATCCTGCCCAGGCCACCTATTAGTCAAGTGATCTCAGGCTAGTGAAGTTACTTGTGTCTCAGTTTCCTCACCTCTATAATGGGGATGGTGATAGTCTCTATCTCATTAAAATCATTCCGAGAGTTAAAAGAATGTAAGTAAATCCTTTTGAACAGTGCTTCTTACATAATAACACCATACAAGTGTTAGCTAGTGATGATTCTTTCTAGGCATTATGTATGATTTCAGTTTTCCTCTTTATATGTTTTAAAATTAAACGTGTGTGTGTGTGTGTGTGTGTGTGTAAATTCAATAATTTGATTTTTAAAAAATGATGAAAATAATAAAAGTAAACAGCAATAGATAACTTTCCACAGCTACCTTAACTGAAAGTTCTCTCCTCCCTACTAAGACTCAGAGCTCCTTTATAACACTCCTCATTTTTTAGCTCCTTGGAAAATGTGTCTTACTGACAGATAGGTGCCTTGTTTGCTGAAGGAAAGCGATGTGAATTATAGCTAGCCCAAAGTCTATGAAACCAAAGCAGATGTTTGAGAAAATATTCAAGGTTTCCGGGATTCTTTAAAGGGATAAGGTTCATCTTGAAATAATCCATAAAAGAAACAAACACCAATTTCCAGGTAACCTTGTGCAAATTAGATAGCAGGCAAATTAATCAAGTTGTCCTGACACTGAGTCTTTCATTTCCACAACCTTTAGAAACTTGCTTTGGGCTATCCGTCTCACCATATACACCAAAGCAAATGCAGAAGCATTTACCCCAAAAGTTAACAAAACTAGACTTACAAGAAACATGGCACACACCAGACAACTGGGAACCAATACAGAAAGTGGGACTTCATCCAACCAGATGCTTCTCAAAATATGTGGCAAATGTTTTAAAGAGTCCTGTAGGAATTTCAAGAACCATTCTTCTAGACGAAGAAAAGCACAGAAGGAACACAGACAAAGAACAGATGGTGTGCAAAAACTGTCTAAGATTTTGAAAGAGATACTATAATTTGATAAAGTAGTGGCAGTTTATATACATTTTAGGCAGCACCCAGCCCTGAGTGCTGTATTTCTGTAGACTGCCTCCTACTCTTCAGAGGCTCCATTACTTAAATATAGTCAACTTTCTGACTATGGTGAGCTGGAAAGAGTGGATATGATCTGTCCGTATTGTAAGATTACTAGAGGCCCGGTGCATGACATTTGTGCACTCGGGGGTGGGGGTGCCCTCAGGCTGGCCTGCGCCCTCTTGCAGTCTGGGAGCCCTCTGGGGATGTCCAGATGACAGCTTAGGCTTGCTCCGCAGGGGGAGCAGGTCTAAGCTGTCAGTCAGACATCCTTAGCGCTGCCACGGAGGCAGGAGAGGCTCCCACCACTGCCGCTGCGCTTGCCAGCCCTGAGCTTGGCTTCTGGATGAATAGCACTCCCCCTGTGGGAGTGCACTGACCACCAGGGGGCAGCTCCTTGCATTGAGCATCTACCCGCTGGTGGTCAGTGATGTCATAGCGACTGGTCATTCCCCATTTGGTCGATTTGCGTATTAGCCTTTTATTATATAGGATAACTTAAGATTCCCAAATTATCAATAAGTAGCAATTGGGTAATGATGATTTTGTAACTAGCAATGTGTATTGAGCTCTCAAATTTTGTTCATTTGGTTTCTTTATAGGAATTTTAAACTGTTTTAGTACTGTTGAAACTATGACAGCATTCTTTGTTGTTCATATGCAGAACTATGCTTTATGACTATTTACTACCCTTAAAGCCCTCTGTTAACTACCATGGGATACACAGAGGTTGGTGATGAAATGAAGCTTTACCCAAGCCAAACATCTCAGTGTTCTAGAACCACTGACCTCTACCACCATTCCTGGTCATTAAACACAAGAAGTTCAGCACATAAAGCACAGCATTTACAAAACTATCAGTAAGCAAGTATTTCCTGAAGGATCTCCTAAAGAGATTAGAATTTTAGAATGTAATTAGAATGAGCTTGCCATTAAATAGAATTTTGATTGGAATAACATGTAGAGGTTTGAGAAAAATTCTAGTTCTTGTGTGTTGTTGTTTTTCTTTCTTTTAAAAGATTTTTCTTTTATTGATTTCAGAAAGGAAGGGAGAAGGAGAGAAAAAAACATCAATGATGAGAGAGAATCATTGATTGGCTGCCTCCTGCACACCCCACACTGGGGATTGAGCCCACAACCCAGACATGTGCCCTGACTGGGAATCAAATGATGACCTCCAGGGTCATAGGTTGATGCTCAACCACTGAGCCACACTGGCTAAGCTCTTGTGTATCATTTTGAATTCTTCCCCTGTCAAATCCTTTTTGCTTCTTTTGAAAATATAGCAAAACATAGAGTGAAAGAGAAAGAAAAATTACTCTGATTATTTCTCTGCTTTTCTAGCTATGACCACCTATAGATAGATTTAAGGAATGCTAACGTGTTATACATAGGCTACTAGGCTCTCAATGAGCCATTTTTACTTGTTCTGCTCTGTTGCTGGAAGTGGAAACAGGCCAAATACTGAGCAAATCTAATTATACAGACACTCCAAATTTATCATGATTTTTACCTGTTAGTTTTTTGCAGATAATCTGAGCCTCTTGCACTCCCATCCCAGTTACAGGGCAGCACCAGCCTATCTACCCAAGAGATATATTAAAGTCTTTGCCATTTGATTAGAATTTTCCAGTCCCAAGGTTAACCTGCTTGATAAATTACAGTGCCCTTCTGCCAAAATGATATTTTCCCAACACAGAAGCAAACTCATAACAAAGTATGTTTCATATTCTCCCTTGCTTCAAACCTTGCTACCTACCAGAGGACAATTTTCCCTTCTGACAGCAAAAATAAATCTCTCCGTGAAGGGAGATGGGGAAATAAAGCTTCCAAAGTGGAGGGCGCAGATTTTCTACTTCATATGCAAGAACTGAAACCGAGGGCTCTTCTGGATGTCTGGTTGTCTTCTCAAAGCCAACTACTGTGCAGAAAAATGAATTATTTTTTACTGTTTTGTAGACTATTGTCTTTTTTCCCTTTTTTACAAATATTTTATTTTATTGATTTTTTACAGAGAGGAAGGGAGAGGGATAGAAAGTTAGGAACATCGATCAGCTGCCTCCTGCACACTCCCTACTGGGGATGTGCCCGCAACCAAGGTACATGCCCTTGACCGGAATCGAACCTGGGACCCTTCAGTCCACAGGCCGACACTCTATCCACTGAGCCAAAAAAGTTAGGGCTCAAGAAAATAAATCTGGATACTATAAAAAATTATACCTGTATCAGGCTAAAAAGGATTTTTTAAACAATTGTCTGAGAATTGTTTAGTGTAGTATTCTCAAGGATATTTCCACAACACATTTACAAAACAGGTTTTCTATGAAACACTTTAATTCTCCAGCTTGAGAATTCTATAGTATAGTAGACTGTAGACTATTGAGCTAATACCAATTTCTGTCTCGACAGTCTTATGTACCCAGAGACTGAATGTGAACAGGGCGTGCCACATTGTTCTTGGAACAGCCCTCCTACCCACTGTAGCTATCAGCCTTCCTCTGCTTCCTTGTACCGGCTGCCTTCACTTCCTGTCTGCCTATCCCTTTCCATCCCTTGTGTTTGGTTTTGGCATTCCCTTTACTTCCACTCCACATACAGTGCTCTTTTTATATAATCAGCAGTCATTTCCTGGGCAAAAAATGTTTTCCTGTCTTTGCTACCCCTGAGCTCCTTGCTGCATTTAGAATTCTCTTAGTCTCTTTCTCTGACTGCTCTCTCTTCTTAGATAACCCTTACTCATCATTTCTGCTCTTTTTTGCTTCTCAAGGATCTGTCCTTTGCCCTTTATAGTTTTTTCCCGTCTGTTGCTTCAACGGCTATAATCTCAAATCCATCATTCAACCTATTAGAAATGGAGCTCCCCCTCTTTTCTCCCGATTAGTTCTCCTTCCCCAGAACTCCTCATCTATTCTTGATTTTACCATTAGTTCAGCTTCCAAATTACAAAGCTTAGTATCATTTTTTAACCACTTTATTGAGACATGATTAACATGTAAAAATCTGTACATATTTGGTATATACAACTCAGTGAGTTTGGACAGAAGTACTGGTATACACCCATGAAATCATCATCAATATCAAGGCCACAAACATATCCGTCATCTCCCTCGGTTTTTTCCCATCCCCTTTATTATTGTGTGTGTGTGTGATAAGCATATTTAACATAATCTCCTTTTAAAAACATTTTTCACTATGTACTTATTAGGCCCAGAATATAAACTTCAGCAGAGCATAGACTTTCTTTTGTTCACTGATAAAGGCCAACTCCTAGAAGAGTGCCTGGCACAAAATAGGCTCTTAATAAATACCCACTGAATTAACCAATGGTTAATGTTCAAAGATACACGGTATATAAAATGCTCAGCAGTACTTTGCAGAAGTTCTCAATAAATGGTACCTATAATATATTATCATCATCAACATTTCTATTATTCTTATTTTCATTAGTAGTTGCAGCATTAAAAAGATGACTGCAAGCATTTTTGTTGTCTCATATTTAGAGTTTTTTTCTGATGCTTTATTTTTCTCCTTCATTTTTGGATGACTTTGGTTTGTCTTTGTCTTTTTTACTGCTGGATCATCAGTAATCTGAACAATGCAAAGCAAAGAAAAATATCTAATGAATAGTCTTTCCTGGTTTTGCAGAGTGTGGGGCAAAGACAGAAATCTGAAGTACAAGATTATTCATATAATGGTTTTTATAGGCACTATATTTAGGGCATGAAATTTTGATAGTCTTTTGAACACTCAATAAGTGACAATTGATCTGAAGAGAATATTAAAACATTTCCAATTTGAATCTTCACAAAAGTATATGGGAGGTGATTTCAATGAAGTTGAACTGATATAAAATCTGATCTGATACAAAAAATTGAAGAATTCAAACTGTTTAAATTATTTTTATGTCTGTAAGGTTGTTATAATTTAATAAGTATTCTTATTCAATATCATCAGAAACAAACAAAACATAATAGCTTGTTCCACCATGTTAAAATGAGGTTTTAGGGTTTAGATTTTGGAATATATATCTGTTTAGATTTCCTTTGATCCATTCTGTTATTTTGTATTCTTTCGCTAATATAATTGATCTTCTCACTTGTTTAGAGTGTTTTATTTGCTAATTTTTTCTGTATATTTAATTCCACTTTTCCGGAAAATCTGATTTTGGAATGCAATGATAATACATCTCTGATTGTTAGGAAGAATCTTGCTTTCAATTCTTCAGCTCTCAACAGTTCCCAAATTATACCCCAAGTGTGAAGTGTAGACTTAAAGTGGGAAAATGTCAGTCTGATTCCAGTTCTGGCCCTCTCTAGCTGTCTGAGGTTGGACTGACTGCTTATAGTATCTACACCACCTAGTGATGGTTAAGGAAGCTAACTTCAGCCTTGGCTGGTATAGCTCAGCTGGCTGGAATGTTTTTCTGTGGACAGAAGAGTCGCAGGTTTGATTCCCAGTCAGGGCACATACCTAGGTTGTGGGTTTGATCCCTGATTAGGGCAAGAACAGGAGGCAATTGGCCAATGTTTCTCTCTCACATGAATGTTTCTCTCTTTCTCCCTGCCTCTCTCTCTAAAATCAATAGACATTTATTTTTTAAAAGTTAAAGTTAACTCCAGAGCCCAACATCTTGAGTTTAAGCACTCCCTCAGTATTCTCACATATAAAATGGACATGTAACACCCACCACATGGGTTATAGGTATGAACTGAGTTAGTAAATACAAAGCACTGAGAACACTGCCTGCAATGTAGTAACTGACGTTGTAAGAATTAAAAATAATTAAAGTTAGATGATTGGTGGTGCTAACAATGATGGTAGCAAAATTTGAGAATTTGCTATGTACCAGACCATCCTTTACATATATGAAATGAACTCATTTACTCATCCCAACAACCTTAGGAGGTAGGGACAGTAAATGTCCTTATTTTAAAAATGATAAAGATTAAATCAGAGAAGTAAAATATTGTGAACAATGTCACACAACTAGTAAAGGTTAAAATATTTTTTCAAAAAGATGAGATATAATAAATATGGGTATGGTAGATGAGTAAGTTTCAGTTACCCGTGCTCAACCTTGGTCCAAAAGTATCAGATGGAAAATTCCAGAAATAAACGATTCATAACTTTTAAATTGCACACTGTTCTGATTAGTGTGATGAAATCTCCTCTGTCCTGCTCCGTCCCACCCACGACGTGAATCATCCCTTTGTCCAGCATATCCACCCTGTATATGCTACCCACCTGCTAGTCACTTAGGAGCCATCTTGGTTATCAGATCGACTGCCTGGTATCGCAATGCTTGTGTTCAAATAATCCTCATTTTAGTTAATAATGGCCCCTAAGCACAAGAGTAGTGATGCTGGCAATTTGGATATGCCAAAGAGAAGCCATAAAGTGCTTCCTATAAATGAAAAGATGAGTACAATTCAATAAGATATTTTGAGGGTGAGGCAGAGACCACATTCATGTAACTTTAATTTCAGTATATTGTTATAATTGTTCTATTTTATTGTTAGTTATTGTTCATTTTTTACTGTGCCTAATTTAGAAATTAAGCTTTAGTATAGGTGTGTATGGGTTTCGGTACTACCTGTGGTTTCAGGCATCCACTGGGGGTCTTGGAGTGTATCTCTCTTGAATAAGGGGGGTATACTGTATACAGTAACTTTCTAAGCTCCAACATTTGCATGAAAACTGTTCTATAGTGACATCCTGTTTGACATTATCTTGCAAAGTTCTATGCTGAGGGGATTTTTTTCCCCTGTGTCTCACCAGTTCCTTAGAAATGTACTGATGGCTCACTAATTCCTTCCAAATGTGAGTCAGTACATGACTAACATATTTACAAGTAAGATAACTTTCTATCTTCCTTTTTTGCACCTATATCATGAATGAAATGTAAATAGCATAATGGTTAGCAACCTGAGCATTGTCTGGATTTGAACCTGGTTCTACCAATTTCCAGCAAGTTGCTCAACAATTATCTCAGCCTCGATTTCTTCATTCAGAAAATGGAAGTGAAAACAGAGTTGCCCTCATAAATGTAAGTATTAATTGAAATAAGCCCTTAGCACAGTAATACAGATAATCACTAAATAAACAACAAGGTGGGGGAGGGAAACTCCTTTATATAATAATTTCTAACACATGCTTTTTCTATAGGAAGGATCACAGTCCTAAAGCTACTAGACTAATTCCCAGGACTAATTTCTTGCTGTCAAGTCACTGATTTTTTGCTATTGGTCTGGAAATAAATATGCATTAACACTGAATAGCTGACAAACTGGCCTCTGAGTTTCAACATCACATAGTAGCTTTCTATATTTTACAGTGAGCTCCATGATCCATCAATTTTTCACCATTCTCCATAAAGTTACTTTTTTCCTCAATACCTTTTCTCAATCAAGTACGGATTCATTCCATTCATGCCTTTTTCATTCCCATCAAACTTGAGAGCTACATCTCTAGCACAACTGCATCGTTCTCCTTAGACAAACATGAAGAGATCTGACCTAACACTCCAGGGCCATCTCAAGACCCACATGGAGATATTCTTACTGTTTCAGCATCTCACCCTTATCAAATGACTTAATTCAAATTCAGTTTTAGTGAAAGTCTTTCTTAAAATTGTTTTGTCCACAACGATTCTCAATGCCAGAGATATATGAAAGTGGAAAATATGAGCTTTGCCTAGTAGATCAAGGCCATCAGTTTCACAACAGTAATAAACCATCCTTCCTCAGAAAGCATCAGCTGTTTCCTCCAAGGGATACCTGTTGGTTCCCCCCCCCCCCCTCCACACTCACCCCTCCCCCCGCCCCACACTGCCCCAATGCCTACCCAGCGTTTAGTTATTGACTCCATGGCAAAAAGGAGAGGCTGGTGTGCATCCGCCCAACCTCCTTCACACTCACTCACTGACAGCTGAACAAGCCCTACACTTCTCCCTCCAAATGACTGGCACTGCCAGCAGAAACTTGGAACAGCAGGCAGACAAAGAAAAACAATTTAATTTCTCTCTGACTGGCCGCTGTTTCCAAATGTGACAGCTTTTCTAACCAAATGGCTCATATTCTAGTCATTTAAGACCGAGGTAGAAACAGGGTGAACAGTGACACCAAATGGTTGGAAAAAGGTGTTTATTAAGAAAAGGTGTTTACATCCCATCTCATCAGAAATGTTTGGGTTAGCTAACATAGATAAATATACAAGATAACAAATTAAAAGTAGGTAGTAGATTAGGACATGAAATGCTTTGGGGTCTAAAATGTCTTCAGGATAGTGGGGAAAAAATGGAAGGGAGGGAGGAAAGAATAGAGGAAGGGAGGGAAGAAGAGAGGGAGGCAAGCTTATTTGAGCCTCCAGTCTTTCTAGCAGTCCATAGGAAAGAAGGAAACCTGTTTAGTTTCAAAGGAAAAGTACAATTCTTCCTGAATCTACAATAACAGAAATTTCCAATAAAGGCTCTTAAATATCTATTTAAAAGCAAGGACCGTGAAAATGTGTTTCACTCTTTGCTTTTTTCTCCCAGTGCATCTTCATTTATATCATATCACCTTCTCCAGATCTAATTTTGTTAAACTTTTGTTTGGATTTTTATTTGGTACTACTGGATCATACCTAATTGTTGTCTTTATTCAGTCCCCACTCAATTAATACCAGCCAGTAGACAAAATAGACAAGTAGATTATTTGTTTGTAAGTTATTTGTTTTCATATGTGTGTGTGTTTTAAGAAAACACATCAATGGAAACTCCAGTGAACAATAAATAAATAAATGCAGGCATTGATGTTTTCAGGATTAACCATTCATGATGATATTTTGAATGTCTTTAAGCTAACCAACATATCAAACTATTTCAAGTTGCTTAAAATGTTTATACATTAAATTTGTTTTAATGTACATTTACTGAAGAAATGGTAGTCAGCAGAGCATGTTAGAGAGAACAGAATGAAGTGATATGGACTGGGAACAACTTAGAAAAATAAAGAGAAATGGTAATTATGGAGCATATGGGAGTTCCACTGGAAGACTAAGAGATGTGAAAGACAAGCATGCATAGGTGGGGAAAGGAAAAGAGACCTAAATCATAGGAAGCAAAAACATGGCGAAGACTGTCAGGTTATTAGTGACTTAAGCAGAAAGGGGAAAATAAAGAACAAGATGAAATAGACAGATAGGAGGTGGTAAAAAATAAAAATAAAACTTCTAGCCAGGAAGAGGGAAGTAAGTCTAAGAATGCTTTTAAAATAAGAGTGGAAATTTTAGCATACTCAAAGTTTAAAGTGCCAGAAAGTAAAGAGAATGTGGAAAGAAACAAGCACTTGGCTCATAATGGACTCTTAAGAAACATTTAGTAAATTTTGGTTTCTGTCGAGACAGAAAAGAGAGAGAAGAGTGGAACCACAATTAGAATTTATAGAAGAAAGACAGACTAAAATAAATTTCTTTCATGTCCCATATTAGTTCCATGATGTGATAATCAGAGAATTACCAGAATGATTAAAATTTTAGAAAATAAGACCTACTAAAAAAGATTAAATAAAATCCAGTTTTTCCTCCATAAAATAGGTGAATGGTGATTAATGATGTATTTGGAAGTTCACAAGCCATGCTGGGAGCCATTCCTAACGTATCCAATAGAGAAGCGGTTCTCAACCTGTGGGTGGCAACCCCTTGGGCAGTACAACACTTTCACAGGGGTTGCCTAAGACCATCCTGCATATCAGATATTTACATTACGATTCATAACAGTAGCAACATTACAGTTATGAAGTAGCAACGAAAATAATTTTATGGTTGGGTCACAACATGAGGAACTGTATTTAAAGGGCTAGAAGGTTGAGAACCACTGCAATAGAGCTCATTGTTATAACTGTTCACCTCTTGATAACAAGGAAGCGAGGATCATGAAATCTCCTTCCTCCTGTATTTTATTCACATCTCAATCATTATGGATATAAATTTTTACTGGCTTTCTGACATGTGTTACTCCCTCTGCACGATGAGCCCTCCAGGACCAGGGCTATGTAATATTCATTTGCATTTGTGCTTAGCACCCAATATATTTCTCTTGGGTATTTATGCCCTGTCTTTTCCAGAAAGTACTTAATGTGCTCTTTGGTTTTTTGTTGAGAGAACTGACTTCTTTCCAGTCTTCACTATTTCAGTTTCTAGTGATTATTCATCCAAATGCTCAGTTCAAAAACATAGGCATCATTCTTGACACTTCTGTTCCCCCTTCTTCTAGTCTATTATATCCTGTCAGCTCTCTTTTAAGCATCATCCTTTCTCACCACTTCACCATTACCACCCATCCTGGGTTCCAGGAATAGTTTCCCAATCGATCGCCTTCGCTGCAACCTCTTTTGCCCCTGAAGCATATTCTTTATAGATCAGCCAGAGTAATCTTTCAAACCCGAAATCAGATCACATAATTCCCCAGATTAAAATCTTTGCATGTTTTCCCACTGCACTCAGAACATTCCCTACAATCTGGCTTCATTTCTTGCCCTCTCTCTTCTTGCTCATTAGGCTCCATCTACCATAGTTTTCTCTTGTACTTTGAAGAAGTCAAACTCATTCGTGTCCCTTACTACCAGATCATTGCATTGCTAACCGTTTCTAACCATTCATTCGCTGCTCAAACATTACTTTGTTCAACGGCTCTCCAACCACTTTTTCTAAAGGAGCACACACAGACTGCCCTACTCCACCTCATTTTCTTCATAGCACTGAAATTATATACTTACTAGAGGCCTGAATTTGTGCACCATTGGGGTCCCTCGACCTGGTCTGCAGGATCAGGCCAAAACCGTCTCTCTGACATCCCCTGAGGGGTCCTGGATTGCGAGAGGTTGCAGGCCAGGCAAAGGAACCCTACCAGTGCACAATCGAGGCCAGGGTCGGGGCCGGGGAGGGATGCGGGAGGTTGGCCAGCTGGGGAGGGACCGCAGGAGGGCTCCAGGGCATGTCTAGCCTGTCTCGCTCAGTCCCGATTGGCTGGACACCAGCAACAAGCTAACCTACTGGTCAGAGCGTCTCCCCCGGTGGTCAGTGCATGTCATAGTAACTGGCCGACCGATGGAAAGTCTGCCCCCTTGTGGTCAGTGCACGTCATAGCGAGCGGCCTTAGCATATCATTAACATATTACACTTTGGTTGAACAGACGACTGGACACTTAGTATATCAGGCTTTTATTATATAGGATTGATTTTCTATTTTGCACACCCAAATATAAACTCCCAGAAAGCATATAATTTGTCTATTCACTCTAGCCCTATACCTGAGAGTAAATAGAGCACACAGAAGGTGCTCAAGAAACAAATACCAAATGAACAAACAGTTATGTTGGACAGTAAGGTCCAGGGTTCAGGGATAGACACCTTCCATTCATTATCTAAAATATACACTAGCTCTTTGCCTTACTTTCTTAATATATAAAATTACTACGTCTCAAAAAATAATGCTATGCTAATGAAGTAAATCAAAGGAGTTTGAGGTGAAAATAATTTTATGAGGTCCTCTAGCCACATCTCACATCTACAGTGGGGCCTTGACTTACGAGTGTCCCGACTAACGAGTTTTTTGAGATACCAGCTGTCTCTCGGCCGATTTTTTGCATTGAGTTGATAGAGTAATTTGAGTTAACGAGCTCCTTAATGAGCTCGGTCTCCAAACGAATTAAACTCGTAAGTCAAGGCCCCACTGTATTTCTTAATTACCTCTACACTTAGATCCTCTTTAACACCTCAGAGCAGGGACACCCATTACCACACGAGGCAGCCTATCTTGCTAACATTGTCACGCTGTGGTGACTACAGTTATTAATACTATTGCATATTTGCAAGTTGCTAAGAGAGTAGATCTTAAAAGTTCTCCTCACAAGAAAAAAAAAACCTATATAAGGTGATGTTAAGTAGACTTACGGTGGCGATCATCTCATAATATATACAAATATCAAAGCATGTTATACACCTGAAACTAAGATAATGCTACTTGTCAATTATACCTCAATAAAAAATAAAGCTGTCATGCTGAACTAAATTATCCCTCTTTTCTTCATCACAAACTCAGATGCCTACAGAAACCAGTTATATAACAGTTATGTGAAGTTGGCCAAGAGTGGTGGGAATTGTGGCATACGAGACAGCACTTGTCTAGTGTAAAAGGAGTAGCTGCTATTGCACAATTGATTGTTGCCATGGGAGAAAGCAATCCTGATGTTGCCAAAGTGTTCTCCATTTTCAACAGACACTTGAAAAGCAGATTTGCATGTGAAATGTCACCATTTAAAAAAAAAACTGTCTATGTGGCTACATCAAAACTTAAAGATTATTAGTTGATAAGTGTAAACCATCACGGAAGAAGCCTTCTCCATCTCCCACAAGAGCAGTCAGACTTTTTGTTGTTGTTGTTAACCCTCACCGGAGGATATTTTTCCATTGATTTTTAGAGAGAGTGGAAGGGAAGGGAGAGAGAGAAACATCAATGTGAGAGAGACACATCAATTGGTCGCCTCCCACATGTGTCCTTGGATGAGCCTGCAACCAAGGTATGTGCCCTTGACCTAAATTGAACCTGCAACCATTCACAGTCTGCAGGCCAATGCTCTAACCACTGAGCACCAGCCAGTTTTAAAATCCAGAATTTAAAAATACTTACTATATCTACCCTAATATATATATATATATATTCTTGGCTGATTTAAGTATTTTATAATTGTGCTACAATTATTTACATTACAATAATCAAGTAAGCAGATGACTTTAAGAATCCACTGGATCAACTCAAACATTTAAAATATAATTGAATATTTTAAAAAACTAAAGTAAATATATATAGGAATGATTACAAGGCAAAGAGCAAGCACTGTGGTAATGTCTTTTCTTCTGGTATTTCATCTTGTGGCATCTTGTCCAGACCACATTTCAATCCTACCATTTTATGTACCGCTAAGATTACTAGTTTCAAACTTCACACAGCATATCATGTACTTGAGGGAATGACCCTCAGTGAACCACAATGTTACATGATGAGTTTTTGTACAGCAAAATTCAGAGCATTGTTTTAACACAATATTGTAGCTCACCCACATCAGAGCAGCAGCCCTATTTGACCTCAAAGGAATCTTATGCTGTATTACCTTGGAAGTAATAAAACATTGTGCTTCAATCATCATCTTTTTCTTATTTCAGTCTTATTCCATTTATCTTTTTTAGAACATTCTTTTAGTGTGTGAGCTAATAATGTGGTTTAAGTTGAGAAAGGCAATAATTAGTAGAAATTAACTATCCCAAAGCAAAATAGTTGAAATTACAAAACTTTGAAATGTTCTTTTCAACAATAGACCATACATTTATACTTTCTAAACATTATTTGCTATTGCTGTTTAAAATACTTATAATACAGTAATAGCACAAAATTATGTGATGATTATATTACATTGATTTGTTTCTATCACTACTTTTATCATAGAGACTGCTCATTCTTTTTTGTGATCCTGATTCTAATTTTCCTGTGCATCTCAGAGTCATGACCCAGTCTTGATCCACTTATCTATACATATATATAAAAGCCTAAGCAAATGTTCGACCGTTCGACCGGTCACTATGACGTGCCCTGACCACCAGGGGGCAGATGCTCAAAGCAGGAGCTGCCCCCTGGTGGTCAGTGCGCTCCCACAGCGGGAGTGCCATTCAGCTGACTGACAGGCGCCAGACACTGGGTTCACAACTGGCAAGCACAGCTGAGGTGGCACGAGTCTCTTCTGCAGACAATCCCCCTGCGTGCCTTTCCCCCATCCAGAATGGGATCTGGATCGGGACCTGCATCGGGACTGACTGGGTTTGAGCAGTGGTGGCGGCAGGTGCAGCAGGGCCAGGATGAGCAGGAGTGGAGTGGCACCCAGCCCGGGTTCAGGCTCCTCCCTGACTGCCTGCCATTTTGCACACAACTACATCCCTCAGGGGGTGTTGGACTGCCAGTTTCTGCCCAATCCCCGCAGGCCACACTGAGGGATCCCTTCGGTGCACAAATCCATGCACCAGGCCTCTAGTATCTTATAAAAGAGCCTCTATTTCTTTAGTTCATCATCATTTTATCTTTCTAACTTTCCACATATAAATCCTACTTCCCATATATAATTGGAATTATGATATATTTCTATAATCCTTATCACTCAAAAGATTGTTTTTAAAAATAGAACCAATCATTTTATCATGAATATGTATCAATAAATCTCTCTTTTTACTGAGCTGTCTTCTTTGTGGTATGCTTAAAGCATCCTCCTAATCACCTGCAGGAGTGATCTCTCTTATACCTGAGCCACTAAAGACAACATATTTCCCCAATTGGTTCAGTGAGACCTGGGCAGCATTTGGATTTTGAAGCCATTTGCTCTTCTCTCTTCCAACCCTCATTTGTAGGTAGTCCTAGGTGGCAATAAAGTTTCTTCAGGTTTAAATGGGCTCAATGATAAAATTTCCATTTTTGTAGATCATAAGTGGTTTTTTATAATTAAAAAAATGCTTCTTTAGATCATAAATGGTTGCACATTAGCAATTTTATATGGTTCAACACAACATATTTGAAAGTAAAGGATAAAGTAACAAATCAAAGACTTGTATATTATTAGTAGAATTTTTGAAAATTAATCATCTATATTTTCACACTTTTCCACTAAACTAGTTATTAAATAAGAGGTAAAAATCAAGGAATTAAGTGTGTAAATAAAACATTTTTTATATTAGTAGCAAATAAAATTTTCAAATATTTAAAAATTATAAACAGACCTCAAAACATTATTACATAGCTGGTAAAGAGGAAAGAAAGAAAGGGAGAGAGAGGAAGGAAAGAAGGAAGAGAGGGAGGGAGGGAGGGAGGGAGGGAGAGAGGGAGGGAGGTTTAAGGGAGGGAGGGAGGAAGGAGAAAGCAGAGGGATGCAAAGTTCAACATAGGATATATAGTCAATAATATTGCAACATCTATGTATGGTGCCAGGTGGATACTGGAACTATTGGGGGGAACACTTTGTAAAATTATGACTGTAACCATTATGCGATACACCTGAAATACAAAATAATATTGAATGTAAAAAAATGTGCATAACACTTTTCAAAAAAGATTTGTAATAGGAAAAATAATATCTACATTTCAAGATTTAAAAATTAGAAAATAAAAAATAATCTCAAAATATATTGAGTGTAATCCTTCACCCTTTTCAGCCCCCTTCCCTCTGACAGCTGTCAGTCTGTTCCATATATCCATGCCTCTCTTTCTATTTTGTTTGTCAGCTTATTTTGTTCATTAGATTCCACATATAAGTGAGATCATATGGTATTTGTCTTTCTCTGACTGGCTTACTTTACTTAGCACAATAATCTCCAGGTCCATCCATGCTGTCACAAAAGCTAAGATTTCCTTTAAAAAATATTGAATATAAACTGTAATTGAAAAGTAAAATTAAAAAAATACACAGATAGCCTGGATTGCATGGCTCAGTGGTTTAGCATCGACCTATGAACCAGGAGGTCATGGTTTGATTCCTGGTCAAGGCACATGCCCAAGTTGTAGGCTCGATCCCCAGTGTGGGACATGCAGGAGGCAGCTAATAGATGATTCTCTCTCATCATTGATGTTTCTACCTCTCTCTTCCTCTCTGAAATCAATAAAAATATATTTTTGAAAATAAACAGGTAAACTCTAGGATAATCCTGTATAGGATAATCCTAATATAGTATGTAATAATATGTAAAAATTGCTTTTTAAAATTGGGTCTGAGACAAGTTATAAAGTAAACTTCCTAACCATTCCAATAGTACATTCATACTTATTGTATCATTATTAACTGAATGAGCACTTTTTCCTCTGCCAAAATGAAAATGAGTAATCAACTTAAATCCAAATTGCTTATCATCTTAGAAGTGCCCCCAACAACTTCTATAAGCACATAAAATTTTAGAAAAACAACCCCTGTAATATTACTCATTTTACAAATTTGTTTGATATGTCTTAGTATAAAGCTACCAAAGATAACCTTAATTTTAAACATCATCTGCAGCCCATCTGAGACTCTGACATATGGAACATCCAAGATCTCAGTGGAATGTCTCTGGTTACCTGTGGTAACTAAGACCATAGACAAAATACTCCTTTGGCAAACTAAAAAATATGAGTAAAAAGAGAACTTTTTGATGCATTCCCATAAACGAACATTGTAAAAAACAAACAATCAAAGAAAAACCCAGACACTGAAAAAACTCTTACAGCCTTCAGATTTAAGCAATAAAAAAATCCTAACCACTGAGCATACAATGCAATTCATTACAGCCTTTGACTAATCACCGCAGAATAAGCCCACTGGTGCCAGAAGGGGGGAAATCCTTAATTGCTGTAGATACATGTTGTAAGGTTATCAGCACTTTAAACCACTAAATTTGATTAAAGTTAGCAATGTTATAGGAATGATTGCTTTGGGAGAGGAAAGAAACTAGTCCTTTGCTCATTTTGTGGTTGATGGTAGACTGTGAAACAAAGTCAAAGGAAACAATAGCATAAGATACAGGGCATGAGAGTAGACTAGTGGTGCTCAGAGTTTCCCGTGGGAAAGTATATCCAAGACAGTTTCCTGGCATCTGAAAATATTTAATTTTTTATCTCATCAACTTTAATTTCTATTTTTATAGTTTACATGAGATACATACTAATACAGTGATATAAATGTGATGTAAGGAAATATTTATCTATTTGAGAAGCATGCTTCAAAATTGTTATTATGCATGCCTTTCAGTAAGAAAACCTGGAGACTGTAAAATACCAATAATGGCTAGGTGCCAGGCACTATTCCAAAAGCTTTGTGTGTATTTTATTTATTCCTTAAGTCAATTTTATCAAATAAGAACTATTATTATCCCCATTTCATAGATGGAGAAACTGAGTCACAAAGAGGTGACTTAAATAACTTACTTAAGTTACCTTAAGTAACTTATTCAAGGTCCCAAGGTTGATGTGGTAAAATACATTTGAAGCCACAGAGACTGGTCCTAGTGCTTATATTAGAACTAGAGGCCCAGTGCATAAAATTCATGCACAGGTAGGGTCCCTAGCCACTGCCAGCTTGCCAGCTGCCTGCTGGGATCTCCTTTCCCCGACTGCCAGCTGCCAGCCTGGGCCTTCCTTCATTCTGCGCCACTTCCTGGTGGTCAGTGCACTTCATAGCAAGCAATCAAACTCCTGGTCCATTGAACTCCTGAGAGGACACTTTGCATATTAGGCTTTTATAATATATAGACTAGAGGCTCGGTGCACAAAAATTTGTGCACTCGCGGGGGGAGGGTTCCTCAGCCGGACCTGCGCCCTCTCGCAGTCTGGGACCCCTCGGGGGATGACCACCTGCTGGCTTAGGCCTGCTCCCTGGGGGATTGGGCCTAAGCTGGCAATCAGACATCCTTCTGGCAGCCCGGCAGCCCTCGAGGGATGTCCACTTGGCAGCAGGAAACAGACCTAAGCTGCAGTTAGACATCCTTAGCACTGCTGAGGAGGCAGGAGAGGCTCCCACCACCATCGCTGAACTGGCAGCCATCAGCCTGGCTTGTGGCTGAGCAGAGCTCCCCCATGTGGGAGCTCACTGACCACCAGAGGGCAGCTCCTGAATTGAGCATCTGCCCCCTGGTGGTCAGTGTGTGTCATAGTGACCAGTCATTCCCAGTCTTTCTGCTGTTAGGGTCAGTTTGCATATTACCCTGTTACTATATAGGATAGAGGTCTGGTGCAGGGGTGGGGGCTGGCTGGTTTGCCCTGAAGGGTGTCCCAGATCAGGGTGGGTGTCCCTCTTGGGTGCCTGGCCAGCCTGGATGAGGGGCTGATGGATGTTTTCAGGCTGGCCACACCCCCTTTAGGGTGGGGGTCCTCACTGGAGTGCCTAACCAGTCTAGGTGAGGGGCTGAGGGCCATTTTCAGGCTGGCAGGTGACTGAAGCTCCCAGCCTCTCCCTTTTTTCTTTTTTCTTTTTTTTATTCTGGGATTTATTTACCTTCTATAATTGCAACTTTGTTGCCGTCACTGGAGCTGAGAGCCGGCTCCTACTCGCTCCAGCTCTGAGGCCACGGCCTGCTGAAAGCAGGTATCTAGGGTTTGTTTAGCTTCTATAATTGAAAGTTTGTTGCTTTCGGAGCTCAGAGCCGGGCCACGGCAGGCGGGGAACCTTGACTTCCTCCATCACTGGAGCAAGCAAGCCTCCTGCTCGCTTCAGCTGCATGGCTGCCGGCCGCCATCTTGGTTGGGTTAATTTGCATATCATGCTGATTAGCCAATGGGAGGCGTAGCAAAGGTACGGTCAATTACCATGTTTGTCTATTATTAGATAGGATGGTTCCATTATGTAAGTAATGGTGACATTAAACTTAGTGCTCTGTTTAATTTAGCTAACTTCAGGGTCAATACAAAGACACCTAATGCATAGTACCTGGCCCAACATGGACTCTCCAGTCAAAAGTCTCCCCTCAACATATGGAGTGTGGATTCCTTTTGGAATTAGTGCTGTGGGCAATGAACAAACATGAATATATGGATCATCTTAAGGAATTTCTTAAACATTTAGCAGGATGAATGTTTTCCACTCATCATTACTCACCCAAGGTGTCCAAAGTCAGAATCTGTAGATAAGGTACATGGAGGAAAAGGATACACAGTGGAGGAGGCCAAAGACCCTACCATTTGCAATCGCTGCCACATAAAGGAAAAGGGAAGTGGACTTCTGATACTGATTCTGCCACTTACTATTATGATTTTTGAGCAAGACATTTCCCTTCTCTGGGACTCATTTTTTTTTTTTCAAAATGAAGGAACTGGAATAAATGATATAAAAAATAAATTGATGAGTCTCTAGTATTTCACAGAAGCTGAGAGCCAAGAAGAAGTCTTAACAGGATGACAGCAGTTCTATAGGAGCTGAGTAACACCTGGCTGATACCACATGGATCAGCACTGCTATGCAGGTAATTTAGGAACCAGGCTAAAGAGAGTTATGTTACTTAGGTTGACTCTATAAGAGCTTCTGGCAAGAATTAGATTGTAATTATTTGTGGCTGACTTATCTAATTGAACTTCATATGCTAATATTTTAAGTTGCCAATCAAAAATAACTAGCTTGTAAATCTAAAGATTGCAAGCAGGCCTTCTCAGAGGTCTAGAGAGGCTCAGGGCACTTCTATTTTATATTTAACAATAAGAAATATCAAAACATGGCTCAGAAATTGTGACATATTTCATCTTTATGGTGGACAAAATAACATCTTTAACACAGAAATTGCAAAATACACCCTTAAATAGTTGAATCAATTGCTTTTATGGTAGAAATGTATTAGGATGATCAACACATTTGTAAATGTCTGTCATCTTTGCTTTTCTACAGCTGATGATGAGTTGCTCTTTCTGAGAACAATTAGTGTGACATTTGTTTCTTGTTGAAAAAAATTAAGCCCAGTTGCAAGTATAGAGAACAAACTTTGTGTCCTTGTAGATTTTAGTTGGAAAGCAAGCACTTCATCTATCTAATAAATATACTAAGGGATGTACACTTTGGAAGAAAAAAGGGAGAACAGTCCCATGTCAAACTTCTCAGGATTAAAAGTTCACCTACTAGAAGACTCTTGCCCAGTCTCTCCATAATACAGTTTTGAAGTAATGCTAATTCCTAGATTCTTTCACAAATGTAGTGTAGTAGCATCTTACCCAAGGATAGATAAGAAAAGTAGCTTCTAAGGCAACCCTTGATTAGGGAGAAAATTACTCTAGGATAATCTCTCTCTTTTTTTTAAAATATATTTTTTATTGATTTTTTACAGAGAGGAAGGGAGAGAGATAGAGAGTTAGAAACATCGATGAGAGAGAAACATTGATCAGCTGCCTCCTGCACATCTCCTACTGGGGATGTGCCCGCAACCCAGGTACATGCCCTTGACCGGAATCGAACCCGGGACCCTTCAGTCTGCAGGCCGACGCTCTATCCACTGAGCCAAACCGGTTTTGGCACTAGGATAATCTCTTAACTAAAGTCTGATAATCTATAATTTTTTTGTTTTTGTTTTGTGTGTTTTTTAAAATATATTTTTATTGATTTCAGAGAGGAGGAGAGAGGAAGAAAGAGATAGGAACATCAATGGTGAGAGAGAATCATTAATCGGCTGCCTCCTGCATGTCCCGCACTGTGGATTGAGCCTGCAACACAGGCAGTGCCTTTAACCAGAATCAAACTCAGAACCCTTCAGTCCGCAGGTCGACACTCTATCCACTGAGCCAAAGCAGCTAGGGCAAGAATCTATAGCTTTGTACACAATCCTATACAATATTTTTAAGCACATTAAAGTTTAAGATTATGATGCTGAACTAACAAGAAGTAAAAGTCCGTATTTAGATGTATGAACACTCAAACTATTTTGCCTTTAAAAAAGAACACTGCTTGCCTCCAGGGTTCACTCCATTATCCTATATAATAAAAGCCTAGGTGGCGTCATGCCCTCACGCGACGCCCTTGCGCGACGTCATTACAAGATGGCCACCCTGACTTCATCACAAGATGGCACCACAAGATGGCCACCACAAGATGGCTGGCAGGGGAGGGAAGTTGGGGGCCATCAGGTCGGCAGGGGAGGGCAGTTGGGGGCAATCAGGCTGGCAGGGGAGCAGTTAGGGAGCGATCAGGCTGGCAGGGGAGCAGTTAGGGAGCCATCAGGCTGGCAGGCAGAAGCGGTTAGTGGCAATCAGGCAAGCAGGCAGGCGAGCAGTTAGGAGCCAGCAGTCCTGGATTGTGAGAGGGATGTCTGACTGCTCGGGTCTAAACCAGCAGTCGGACATCTCCCAAGAGGTCCCAGATTGGAGAGGATGCAGGCCAGGCTGAGAGACACCCCTTCCCCCCTCCTCCCCGTGCACGAATTTCATGCACCAGGCCTATAATATTTAATATTAAGCCTCTTAAATCCTAATATACATTAATAGATTTGGTTGTTGTGAAAAGTCCATAAGCTATTTATTTTTATTTATTTATTTTTTTGCTTTTGACAAATGAGTTTGGAAGGCCTACTATCTATTGGCACCTAACCCATGGCCTGGCTCATAGTAGATTCTTAATAAATGCCAATTGATCATTCAGAAGTTGCAGAGGAGAATTTGGCCCCCAGTATCCTGTCTTTATGAGCTGGCATTTCTTCCCATGGCTCTGCTGAACAATAATCACTCTGATGCCCATAAGTATGTTAGATTATGATGAGAGACCAGTGCTCTAAAGCAAGAGTCAGGCCAGTAAACGTGGGTAGAGCAATTGAATCAAATGATACAGACAGAGAATGGTGTGAATGGAAAAGGCCATGTCTGCCTAAGAGGGGAATCATTGTGCACTGAGCTGCCACAGAACATTGTCTGCAAAAATGCCAGCCCAGCCAGCACATCTGCCTCCCACATGCCCCACCTTCTCACCAAAGAGCAAAAGGAAATCCTCTGCTTTTTACCTAAAATGTCCCTATGTTTGTCTCGACTAAATAACAGAACCAATGTCCCCAGCCTGGCCTTTCACAATAATGCTGACCACAGAGATTGGAATCCAGAGTCCATGACAGAGCACGGAGTTAAGAGTTAAGACTTGGCTCTGAAGCTGTGAATGTGCGAGCCGGGAGATCGAGAGAATGATGGTACCAGACTCAAAAACCACAGTGACAGCTAACGCGGCAACAGGAAAACATGTTTCTTAGATGTAGATTCCAATGGCGTTCATCAGCGCTCCTGTGGGGATATTTTATTGATGTCTGAAAAGTTTCAAAGCCAACACACATCTACCCAAATGAGAACTGAACTGACAAGAGCAACATCTGCACCTACTCTGGAGGATGAAGTTACAAGAACTGCTAATCCTGTGCTTCTGAACTCTGGCAAACCAGTGTCCAAGACTGACGGAACACTCTCTTTGTCCCCTATTACTTCTCACGGAACAGTTTTATAAAAGTACATTAGTTACATAAAGACAGACCAATAGCTGGGTTGGAATTTTTCATTTATCCCCAAATATCCAGCACCATATCTTCTTTTAAAACTGGAATGCTTGACAAAAAAAAAGGCCTTTTGCTTTGCTATTTGAGATGTTCTAAGAGCCCCGAATAACAAGCTATGCTTCAGGTGTGTTACATTCATAACTTACTCTTTAGAAGTATATAGTAAACTACACTGGTGGATATAGAGGCGACAGAAAATAATAACCTAAAGAAAAACCCATAATACAATCTAGAATGACCTCCCCCACTTATTTTTGTTAGCTTTTATTTGCTCTTCATTCCAACTAGGCTCGTCTGAGCTTGCGAACTTTGCAGACGAGGAATGCTTTTGGAAAGCCTACCTTGGAACCTTTCCTTGAGTCAGGTGGGGCATGCAGAGTTTGGCCAGCTCTCATCAGAGTACGGACTGCCCAAGTGAACTCCAAGGAATGCCTCGCAGCATGCTGCCTGTGCTGGCGTGTGCCCAGGCGAAACACTATCCCGCCTGCTAACCTTCAACGTGTATGTAACCTCTTACTCTCCCTCGTGGAGTTCTGTGTTTTTTTTTTTTTTTTCCACTGAAATTGTTCCTTGTAAATTGTATAGAGGATCATGTTTTGATTATTAAAATCATTTACAATGAGTAAGGCTTTTTCTATCTCTGTCTCAGTTATCTAATCATTTTATCTTTCCAATAGAAAACTTTCTTCCACAAAAAAAAAAAAAAAAAATGGAATACCATGCACCAGTCTGGGCGATATCAGCTTACAAAGCTCATGAGGACATGGCACTATAAGAAATTAGTGAGGCAACTTGAAGCTATCGAGTTTAAAACATTTTTAAAATCCTAAGTTATTGCCTTTGTTCCATTTATCAGAAAAAAATGAAGTTATTCATAAGCTACCCCCACATGGTTTTGAAGGATAGCTTCCAATTAATATTTAAGAATTTAGTTACATGAGCCTGTCATTATTCACTCCATACAAAGGATCTAGAGTTGCACTGTCCAATGACTTCCTGTGATGATGAAAATGTTCTCTATTTGTGTGTGCACTATGGTAGCCACGAGTCTCAGCTGGCTTTGAGTGCTCAAAATGTGAGTGATACGGCTGATCAACTGTATATTTATTTTTATTTAATTACTTTAAATTAAAGCAGCCACATCTAACTTAGTGGCTCCAGTGTTAGACAGTGCAGATCTAGAGACTTGCTTCAAAAAGCAGCCAACTACAGGAAGCACCATCTTCACCTGGGAACCTGTTACAAATACTGTTTTCTGGTCCCACCTCTAGGCTACTGATTTCGAATCTGTCTTTTACTCACACCCCAAGGCAATCTGTGTGCATTAATATTTGAGAAGCACGAGAGGAGTGGTTCTCAACACTGGCTGCACCCTTGAGGGTATTCTGCACCCGTTTCCAGAGATGAATAAGATCAAGATATTTTCAAAATAAAGCCAGAATCCATTGCCTTTTTCAGTGCATTGGCCTTTGCACTGATAGTACAAAAGCAAAGGAGGTAAAACTTTTAGGGCTTTAGCATGAATCAAGGCACTGGCACCCAACTGTAGTCGTAATTATTAATTTCTTCACTGTTAACACACTTGCAGGAAATAAAAAGGCCAGTTACATTTAATAACGTTCTTGATGATGCAGGAAACATACTGACCTTGTTAAATCCTGACCATTGAATACACATTTTTTTTCATATTCTGTGGGAAGAAATAAATAAGAAGTATGAATAAAGCTTCGAGGCTGCGAGCAAAAGTATGAAGACTGACTCAAGGAAAAGCACCCATGAGACTGTTTGAGCTATAAGCTAAACCAGCCTTTTTTTTTTTTTTATGGAGCCAATGGTAGTCAAACTATGGTTATTCAGAATTGGGTATTTGGCAAATGTTTTACTCAAAATGAATGAAATCTGTCACTTCAAAATAATTAACAGCATATGTTTCCAATGATAATCTTTGTGATCTAAAGTGGAAACCGGGATTTTAGAAAACTAGTATTTAGTACTAGACTCTAACGTCTTCCTTCTAACTTTTCTAAGGAGATTGTAGTGATATTAACAACTGCATTTGAAAGCCCTACATAACTGAGGGGACCAATATTTTTTAAATGACCAATGTATAAGTAAAAGATCCATTCAAAAAGCAAGATGGAACAATTACTTTTAATGTAGCCAAGCACACATTTAGTGATATGGTTTCAGACTCTACATTACACATAACCTTTATGAAACTACCACTTGTCAAGTGTTGACGTAGTATCAAAGAATATCCACAATTACATAAAAATTCCATTAAAATACTCTTCTTTTTAAACTACATATTTGAAAAACGTTCTTTATACAGTTTAACCAAAACATCTTACCAGAATGCAGAATCAGATGTCTGAATCCATTTCATAAAAATATATTACTTAATTTTTAAGGTTCTGCTGTATGTAAATTTTAATATTATGTTAATATGTAAATATATTATTAATCTATTATTACTTTTAATTGAAATCATAAATATTTTTTAAAAAATATTTTTATTGATTTCAAAGAAGGGAGAGGGAGAGAGAGATAGAAACATCAATGATGAGAGAGGCACATTGACTGGCTGCCTCATGCATGCCCCCCACTGGGAATTGAACCTGCAATCCGGGCATGTGTCCTGCCCGGGAATCAAACTGTGGCCTCCTGATTCATCGGTCAATGCTCAACTACCAAGCAACACGGGCCAGGCTGAAATCATAAATATTTTTTAAATTTCTCAGTTTTAACTTCTAGTAAGGTAAATATTGATAGATGTTATTCCCATTAACAAAAATACTTTTGCGGTTCTTTTTAAAAATATTTTTATTGATATCAGAGAGGAAGGGAGAGGAAGAGAGAAATAGAAACATCAACGATGAGAGAGAATCATTGATTGGCTGCCTCCTGCATGACCCCGACCGGGGATCGAGCCTGCAACCCAGGCATGTGCCCTGGACCAGAATCGAACCCGGGACCCTTCAGTCCACAGACTGACACTCTATCCACTGAGCCAAACTGACTAGGGCTTTTTGCGGTTTTTAATCATTTTTGAGAGTATAAGGGTCCTGAGACCAACAAGTTTGGGTGCTACTGGCTCATATAAGATTGAAGAGAGTCAAAGCTGAGAACCATTTCTCCCTCTACCCAAAAATTGAGTATTGGCTTCCAAGGATTCAGTAGAAAGAACTTGGCATCCTCATAAGAAAAAATGTGAAGTTTCTATATATACACATTGATTCATTCAACCCATATAAAAACCCTGTAAGAACTTATAAATATGCACACTTATTATAGCATTTTATAGTGTGATCTGAGAACAATCTGAAGGTCCATCAGGAGTGGACTGGTTGATTAAATTATAGCACATTATACGACGGAATAGTATGTAGCATTAAAAAGACTAGAATACATCTTTATGTTTCTAACACTGAAATACTGTCCATGATGTATCATTAAATGAGAACACAAGTTTCAAAGTAATGTATGAAGTATAACCCCTTTTAAAAATAAAGAACTGCCCTAACCAGTTTGGCTCAGTGGATAGAGCATCGGCCTGTGGACTGAAGGGTCCCAGGTTCGATTACGGTCAAGGGCATGTACCTTGGTTGCGGGCACATCCCCAGTGGGAGATGTGCAGGAGGCAGCTGATCGATGTTTCTCTCTCATCAATGTTTCTAACTCTCTATCCCTCTCCCTTCCTCTCTGTAAAAAATCAATAAAATATATTTTAAAAAATAAAAAAATAAAGAACTGGTTCTCTATGTATGTATAGGTTTACAGATATGTGGTCTTGGACCTTATTTATAGGTATGTGGTCTTGGGCAAAAGTATAATCTGTTAACATTAGTTACCTCAGCAGAGTGTAGGAATGGATGTGAGATGAATTGCATTATTTACTTTTTCTGTATACTAGTTATTTCGTAAGCTTTTAACAATTTTGAATTCCCAGATTATCCAGCTGTGTCCCCTTCTATACTCAGTGGTCCTTGACTGTTCTTTGTGGTACCACACATGGCAGACCCCCACTGAGAAATGCGAGTGAAGCGATCTTTGTAACACTCTGACTCTTCTGAGGAACAGAGTAGTAAAGAGAGATCTGCGAGCAGAGAAATAACAACATTCCAATTACAGCACTTGATACAGAGCACAAAAGTGGTGACCAGAATGTTCCGTTTTCTCCCAAATTCAATAAAAATTGATTGCAGCATCAATGTTCCAAAAACAACTGGCAGATTTGTGCTGGTGACTAAGGTTCTTCTCACTTTGGAGCAGTCAGTTCCAGCTTCAAATTACTATAGATACATGAACCAGGAGAGCACGGTTTGATTCCCAGTCAGGGGATATGTCCGGTTACAGGCTCAATCTCCAATAGGTGGCATGCAGGAGGCAGCCTATCAGTGATTCTCTCTCATCATTGATGTTTTTAGCTCCCTCTTCCTCTCCCTTCCTCTCTCTGAAATCAGAAATATTTTTAAATATTTTATGCCCACCACTTTCTACTCTCCCTTCTGCTGGTCAATCTCCTCAGCCTTGTTTCAATACAGTGACCAACTGGTACTCTATTCTTCAACAACTAAACTCTCAGTTCTCAGCACATCCCCTGCTTGGTTGCAGTTCTGGATTTTCATTTATGTGTTTGAAACTCTCCTCCTTTGCCTTGGCTATTTTTGCTCAGTGGTTAGAACATCTGTCCAAGGACCAAAGGGTTGCAGGTTCAATTCCAGGTCAAGGGCATTGAAGTATGTACTTCAGTTGCAGGTGTCACCCCCAGCCCTGTTTGGGGTGTGTGCAGGAGGCAACCAATCTGCGGGTCTCTCTCACATCAATGTTTCTCTCTCTCTCTCTCTCTCTCTCTCTCTCTCTCTCTCTCCGCCCACCCCATGCTCCCTCCCTCCCACTCTGTCTGAAAAAATATCCTCAAGTGAGGATTTTAAAAAAAGAAAGAAACTCTCCTCTCTCCACATCCTCCATTTGTCATTCAGCTTAGAGAACAGACAATCACCTCTGGAAAGCCCTCCTAATCAGAATATTGAATAGTGTGCCCCAGCTCCATGCTCCTAAAACACCCTACTCTGATCTTCCTCCAACATATTACTTACCACACACCCTATTATAAATTTTGGTTAGTTGCCCATCTACCCAACTTTAGCTCCTTGAGAGCAAAAATCAAGTTTGTATTGTTCTCTGATGTCTCCCAACATCAGTCTGCAAGGCACATTGCAGTAATAATAAGCTATTGAGTACATACCAGTATCAGGCCCTGGGCTAAAAACTTCATGTACATTATCTCATTCAACCTGCCAATAAACCTTTGAGCCTACACTACTCTGCCTCCTTGTACACACTCAGCATTGTTGGTTATCATCTGCTGCTCTGGTCTCTCGTCTTCCCTCTGAAATATCCTATGTTCTGACTCCATCAAAACTGTCTTTAGCATTGTGTTAGGGACCTCAACTTGACCTTAGTTATTACTTAGCTTAATTTTAGCACACAAAGAGAACAAAGTCTTAAACCAAATAGTGGAAATTTGAGCATCCCAGCTGGACAGGAGGGAGACATTTTTAGAAAGGAAAGTTTTAACACTTGTTTCATAGATCACATCTTTGGGGTATGATTTCCTGGTCTTATTTGGAAGGAGAGACCTTGGTTTGGAGAATTTTGTCAGTGTTCAGTCCTGCTCCAGGACTAGGAGATACCACTCAATATCTACATATCTTCTAATTATTACAAACTAGGAGCCCAGCGCGCCATTTGAAATCGCACGGCGCTGCCCACCCTCAAGTCGCCGTCCGGCCCTGCCTCCCTCCCTGGCCCTTGAAGCAGCCACGGCCACTGCTGATCAGGCCCTCCCCCAGCACAGGCATGCTGAGGCCCCTGCTGCCCCGCCCCCAACGCTGTGCGAGCAACCTCCCCCTGTCCGGTCAACCCGTTATGGTGTCCCAGTTAATTAGTATATTTCTCTATTATATATATATATACATAAGATAGCAACTGTATTCCTCCATTCATGCTTTGACTGTCTTTATTTCCAATGAGAAGTTTATCTAAAAAAACAAATATTGAAAAAACAGTGTCTGCAACTGTCCTGATCACACATTAATACAGAGCTTTATGGATTCTGCTATCAAGTACGAAACCACTCACACTCCAGTGAGATCAGGCTGAATGTGAACTGACTTCCCAGGTGCTGTGGGTAGAGTGTTTACCTTGACATTTACTCCTTCGGGATGTCCTTGATGTCAGACCTCCAAAACATGCCAAGAGCCCCCTAAGCATGTGAGAAAGTTTTATGGTACTGGCTCTTACCTTGGCAGGAATGAGAATCAAGCCCTTCAGTTTGGCCAGATGCTTGGCTTCCCTACTGAGAAGTCAAGGCTAGGGAGCCAACAAAGTACCTGAGGAGTGGGGGCTGACAATTGCAAACATGTGGCCAAAAATTCTTCCTGAAAAGGAGAAGGCTTGGGAGCTAAGAAAGTAGCATCAAAAGGGTGGATTAATGAAGTGGGAAATAAATAGATGCTGGTGAAAGAGTCTGGGATAGCTAAGGCCAACCTGGCTCAATGTAGAATGGACGACCTTGATGCCTGCATTCTGCCATCTTCGCGGTGAGAGGTCCCTTGAGCCTCTTGTTGGGCTTGCACTCTTTGCAGGACTTCTGTTTATTTCACGGAGGACTTCCCCCTTATAACTTCATTTACCTCTTAAAGGAAAGCTGTGAGGTAGGTAAATTTCTCTCTGTTTTACGGATAAGGAAACTGAGGCCCAGAGAGACTAAATGGCTATAACAGGAGAGAGATGGCACATAATGAAATTCAGCGGTGACCGACTCCCGCACCCACCCCAGGGAATAGAGCCTTCACCTGGAAACTGAAGGTTCTATCCCTCCTCCCCCATATTCTTCACACACAGAACAATCCTGCCAGAAATTTTTAAAATAATAATAAAACAAAGATAAACAATAACTGCCAAAAAAATCATTAAAATCAACAGAGGGAAAAATAGAAAAATGGTGATGACATCACCTGAGTGACATTATGAAGGCCTAGAGAAAGGAAAAAATAACAGTCAGGAGCTGGGGATAACCTTAAATAACTACTAACTCAACTTTTTCACTTTATAGTTAAAGATAGGAAAGACAAAAAATTCAAATGGCTTTCTCTGGTTCCAAGCTGAGTTATCATGAGAACCAAAGGTCCTATTTCCTCTTCCTTTCTTGATTTGAACTTCTTAACAACAGGAATAAATTATTTTTTACTTAAATATTTCTGGAGGGAGGGACAAAGGGATAGAAAGGGGAAAGAAGAGAAGGAAGTAGAAGAGAAAGGGACGAAAAGTAACTTCTCAATTTCTACTCTGGGTCAATTCTTATGAAAATAACACCATCATAATCAGAGGAAACTGGAACACCTTTGAAAAAGATGGAATTTCAGCTTTGGCCAAACCCCCTTCTTTTTAATTCTTACACTTTGGAATGTGTATAATCATATTTATTACAATGGAAAGTCTGGAAACAATAATGTTTGCCCAATAGTAAGAAATTAGTTACATGAATTATGGTATATCTACTCAGTGAAAAACTATACAATCATTTAAGTCATACTCTATAGAAATGTTTACAGAAAGAGGAAATTGTTAAAAATACATCACTATTGAAAAAATATAGCATGATTCCAATTTTGTATTTTATTTAAAAACATATGAAAATAAGTCAAAATATTAAAAATTAATACATTTGAAAAGAGATATTACAAGTTTTTTAACTTTCTTCTTTGTACTCTGTATTTTCTAGATTTTTTCTGAAATGTAAATTTATAGAGTCTATTTATAATTGAACAAAAAAATAAATGTAAGTGTAAGCTATTGTATGAAAATATCCAGTGTTCTCAAGAAATGGTGGGTATTCTTATGTTCTGTTAAGAACACATAGTACAATATTTTAGGAGTGCAAATTGAACAGTATGAACCAAAATTTAATAATCATTCTCCTGGGACATTATCTTAAGGAGACTGGAAACAGTTGTGCTGGAATTTAAAACATTTGGATCTTAGAAAGTAATAAGATACATAGACCACATGTTTCATAACAACCCCCAGCAGAGTCTGGGCAGCAAACCGTAATCAACATTTCAATATTTCTGTAGCAAACATGAAGTGTTGAAATCAAGCTAGATAAATTAAGATTATAAATAGCCTCTGAATTCTAATCATATTTTGCCAAAAAATAAATTTGCACTAAATATAACAAAATATTTTTGTTTTACATAACTTTTTGGACTTCAGAAGTATAGACAAGAAAATATGGCCTCTAAATTAAGATATGTTATGTTCATCACAGCATTGCTTATTATGTCACTATGTGTATACTAATAAAAGATTAGTTCATAGAAAACTATGGTAATAATTACTAGTACATCCTGGAATAATATTTATCCACTGAAATTATATCAATCAGTATTCATGTTAATAGAAGGATCTTCACAACATGTTACTGAGTGTAAAAATGGGTTTCAAATGGATTTTTCTTTATCAGGATTTATTATAGAATTTGTGCTCCTGGAATGATGGAGTAGACATGGTTTTCCTTATTCCTCCTACTAAGTACAACTAAAAACCCCGCACATTATAAATAAAACTGTAAGAAGACTTTGAAAGGAGGAAAGAAGAAGGCAGGCTAGGTGATTACATCAGGTTCCAAGAAATGACATAGTGGTGAGCTCTCTGGATTTTCTTTTTGCATCATCTCAGATTTGGAGCAGAAGCTAGCTACCCAACAATATCAATTGCTGCAACAAACACCTATCCTGTGTAGCCAAAAAACCAGAAGAGGGGCAGCCAATCAGGAGCAATACTTTTAGACAATAACTACTATCCTCCAGCCAAACACCACAGAAAACCTCTGATCCCACTCCCACTCATGCCAGAAAGGGCTGAATGAGAATTCTAGACTTCTAGCCTCATCAGGATGTAATGAAGCACTATAACACCCCTCCAGGTATAAAAGAAAGCCAAGTAAAGAGCTGGTACTTTCATCCTTGCTGGCTGATAATGAAGTCCATTCACTGTGATGACAATAGCTACTATGTGGAAAGCCTACCTCTAAGTAACCTAGGTGTCTGTAGAGACCATGGTAGAGCCAGAAATCCCAACTTGCTGAGCAGTAAGAAAGAATACCACTATTGTTGGATATCAACAGAGGCCAAGTGGAGAATCTGAGCATCTCTCTCCACCTGGCATGAAGTTGTAATGAGGTAAAGCCACCCTTCCCCTGCTGGAATAATATCCCAAAAAGTGAGATAAAATAAGATACAGTATACAAAACATAATATAAAAATGACCAGATTTCAATAAAAAATTATTCATCGTACCAAGAACATATTAAAGAACTAGAGGCCCTGAGGAGCGGGCCTAAGCCAGCAGTTGGACATTTTTCTCACAGTCTCGGACTCCTCACTCTTTACCGCTCACCTGCTTGCTGCTCCTTAGTGCTGCCACAGAGGTGGGAGAGGCTCCCGCCACCACCGCTGTGCTAGCCAGCTGTGAGCCCAGCTTCTGGCTGAGCGGCGCTCCCCCTGTGGGAGCACCCTGACCACCAAGGGGCAGCTCCTTTGTTGAGTGTCTGCCTCCTCGTGGTCAGTGAGTGTCATAGCGACCAGTCGTTCCACTGTTAGGTCAATTTGCATATCAGGCTTTTATTATATAGAATTATACACCAAATTCAAATGGAGTTTATCCAGTGATGCAAGGCTGGTTCAATAGTTAAAAAATCAATCAATGTAATCCACCATATGAGCAGACTAAGGAAGAAAACTCATGTATCATACTGACTGATTTAGAAGCATTTCACAAAAGTTAACACCAATTAATGATCTTTTAAAACCCTTAGGAAAATAAGAATTGAGAGTAACTTCCTAAACTTGATAAAGAACATCTACAAAAATCCTATAGCTGACATGATACTTAAAGGTAAAGGACTGAAATCTTTACCTCTGAGATTAGGAACAAGGCAGGGATGTCTGCTACCATAACTTTAATTCAAGACAGTGCTGGAAGTTCAAGTCAGTGCAATACAATACTGGTAGGAGGGGTAGAGACTCAGAATGGGTAAGTCCTACCTCAACAGTGTAGCAATCAAGATGCAGGAGAGAAATCTCAGCAGAGAAGATTCCTCCCTCCCTGAGCACTAGCCCCATAGGAGCTCCCAAACCCAGGGTTCCAGTACCAGGAAAAGAAGTCCCAATAATTTCACGTAGTGAAACCCAGCACGGATTGCGTCCAGTGAAACAGAAGGCTTCTGGAGTCCTAGATGTTCCTCTTAAAGAGCCCATGCTCAGATTTACTTGCTGGCAGACTCACTTTATCTGAGCTCCAACACTGGGCAGCAGCTTATAAAGATCCAAAAACAGAGAAGAACCAAGATGGTGGCATTGGTAAACGTGATACTTGCCTCCCACAACCACATCAAAATTACAACTAAAATACAGGCAGTATGGTTGGGGCCACTGAGGCCAGAAGCAATGCACGCTGTGGCAGGCAGGAGGCTCAGCCATGTCTCAGTATTATGAGGACAAGTCGGAGGGCAACACATGCGGGGGTGTGAAGGAGCATCGGAGTGCCTCTCTGCTGCAGTCCCACTGTGTGCTCCAGGAAGGAAAATCCCCTCTGCAATATTTGAAGTAAGGAAACTTCAAAGCTTTGAAATATTTATTTTCTCAATGTAAAAGATCAATATTGGATGCCAGATCAAGATTCAAAGGAAGAAAAGGATATTGATGAGTATTCTGTTGAAACCAAGATATATACAACAAGGGATTTCCTCTGGTCATTAAAAAACAGAAATCAAAGTAGGAAACATGCTTTTTTCTAACACCTGTTTGGTCAGACCCTGGAGAGAATGAATGAGTTCTGTTTTTGAATATCTATAAATAATTTTCTTGTTCTAAGTTATTTTTAGAAGAAAAATTTAATTGACCAGTTATGAGCAGGGAGCATAATGAATGCATTTTAAGAATTGTTTTAAAGGCCCTAGCTAGTTTTGCTCAGCGATTAGAGTGTCTGCCAACAGACCAAAGGGCCGTGGGTTCAATTCCTGGGCAAGGGCATGTACCTGGGTTATGGGTTCACTCCCTGCCCCTGGAAGGGGTGTGGGTGGGAGAAAACCAGTTGATGTGTATATGTCTCCCTCTCTCCCCGATTCTCCTCCCCCTCCCTCCCACTATCTGAAAAGCATTGGAAAATATATCCTCAGGTATTTTGTGGGGATTGTGGCTGAGTGACACAGAGGCTCCTGGAGACCCAGGCACTTCCTCTTAAAGGGCTGGCCCATGAACTTACTAGTACTCAGACTCACTCCCTCTGAGCTCCAGTGCTGGGGCAGGGGCCTGGAAGGATCCAGGACCATATAGGGAGGAACTGGGTTGTCTGGCATTAGAGCAAGAACTCCGGGCAGCTTTCTCCCAGATAGGGATGCACGAAAGGGTCATTGTTTCTATGCTGAGACCTTCCCCATCACAGAGCTGACAACAGGCACCATATATGAGTCTCTAACCTAGTTCACACTGCTTGCTTCAAGCTGGTAAATCCTGAAACCCAGCCCCACACATTTGCAGCCCCACCCAAGTTGTTTGCTGTGGCTTTTCCATATGGATGGCCTGTCCTGACTCAGGCTTCAGACATTCCTAAAATCTCTGACACAAGCAGCAGCTAGCATCAGGGTGCCCCATATCACTCAATAAAAGGCCCCAGACCCAGCACTAACAGCAGCTTACCTTGCTTCACAGCTTGGCCTTTCCTAGAAACTTCCAAGCCCAACACAAGTAGCAGCCATCTGCAGATTGCTCTCTATCCTGATGGGTGGCCACAGGCAGGTCACAGGCAGTGGCTGACTTTGCACCTTCTGGGGGGGTGGGGGGAGGGGTCAAGAGCCAGTGTACCTGGTGAACAGCTTCAGACTTCACCGATTACAAGTCTAGGCATCCATGAATGACACAATCAAGTGGCAGACATAGTGAGCATCAAAGCCCCACTGAAGCAAGTCCTGCTCCATAGGAGTGTCTTCTGCACAGCAGCTCTTCCACTATAGTCACAGCTGTTCCTCACAGCCAATTGACCTGGGGATGAATTCCTCCCAGTGATGCCAATAGCCAACAAGGCTCAACTACAACAAGACAGTGCATACAGCCCACACAGGGGCACATCTAGAGTGCCCAGCTCAGAGGACTGGGGAGGCTGAGCCACTGGGCCCTACAGGACACTACTACACAAGGCCGCTCTACCAATTCCAGGAGACATAGCAGCTCTACCTAATACATAGAAACAGACACAGGGAAGTAGCCAAAGAAACATGTCACAAATGAAATAGCAGAAGAAATCTCCAGAAAAAGAACTAAATGAAAGGGAAGAAAGGAAACTATTAGATACAGAGTTCAAAACAATGGTTATAAGGATGCTCAAGGATCTTAATGAGAGCTTCAATGGACTTAGTGAGAATTTCAAGGAATTAGTAAGAACATCAAAGACATGAATAGGACCAGTCAGAAATGAAGGATACACTATTTGAAATAAAGAATAAATTACTAGGAGTCAACAGTATAATAGAAGATGCAGATAATCAAATCAGTGATTTGGAATATGAAGAAGCAAAAAACACCCAATCCGAAGAGCAAAAAGAAAAATGAATCCAAAAATATGAAGGTAGCGAATGGGAGTGCCAGAAGAAGAAGAGAGAACAGGATATTGAAAATCTATTTAAATAAATAATAACAGAAACCTTTCCCTGCCTGTGAAAGAACTAGACTTACAAGTCCAGAAAGCACAGCAAGTCCCAAACAAGAGGAAACCAGAGAGGCTCACACCAAGACACATCATAATTAAAATGCAAAAGGTTAAAGACAAAGAGAGAATCTTAAAAGAAGCAAGAGAAAAGCAGTTAGTTACCTACAAAGGAGTGCCCATATGACTATCAGCTGATTTTGCAACAGAAACTTTAAAGGCCAGAAGGGAGTGGCAAGAAATATTAAAAATGATGAATAGCAAGGACCTACAACCAAGATTACTCTACCCAGCAAAGCTATCATTTAGAATTGAAGGTCAGATAAAGAGCTTCACAGACAAGAAAAAGCTAAAGGAGTTCATTGCCATTAAACCAGTATTACATGAAATATTGAAGGGTATTCTTTAAGAAGAGGAAGAAGGGGAGGAGGAAGAGGATGAGGAGAAGGAGAAGGAGGAGGAGGAGGAAGAGGAAGAGGAAGAAATATGAACAATAAAATGGCAATAAATACATATCTATCAACAACTGAAAGTAAAAATCAAAATTACCAAACAAGGAATCTAATGAAGAAAATAAACTGATGAATAAAACAGAACCAGAGGTATAGAAACATGGAACAGACTAAGGAATCTCAGAGTAAAGGTGTGGGGGAGGGACAGGAAGAGATTAACCAAAGAACTTATATGCATATATTCATTACCCATGGACACAAACAATAGGGTTGTGAAGGCCTGGGGCTGGGTGAGAATTGGACGGAGGGGGATGTGAGGGGGAAAATGGGGACATCTATAGTACTCTCAACAATAAAGATTTTTTTGAAAATAGCCTCAGAAACAATTGGGAGAAATGAATTGTCCAGCTTCAGGGTGAGCACTGGAGGGACAACTTTCTCTTAGACAGAAGTGCTGGCAAATATCATTGCTCCTTTATTGAGCACTCCCCCTCCACAGTTCCTGCAGGCACAAGCAGGCCTCAATCCTGAGTGTCCATTAACCTGGTAAAGCCCCACCCTGGTGATTCATTGATCCTGCCCCATCAAACTTGCACACCCACCCAAGCTACTTTCAGGGGCTTTTCCATATAAATGGTCTGTCTTGGTTAATGCTGCAGACTTTCCTAAAATCTCTCACAGGTTCACAAACCACAAACAAGCAGCATCTGGCCTCAGAATGCCCTGTGCTTCTTGCTAAGTGGCCCCAAGCCTGGCACTAGTGGCAGCTGGCCTCAATTCCAAGCTTAGCCTCTTCCAGGTGCTTCCAAGCACAGCACAAGTGACAACCACTTGCAGATCCCACTTTGCAGCCCTAGGCCATAAACAGGCAGCAGTTGACCTTCACCTGCCTCATACCCCCTACCAAGAGTCCCCAGAATCAACACACCTAGTGGCCAGCTTCAGATTATGCCAGAGCACCACCCAACCACCTCTACAAAGACACACCCAGAAGGGAAATTCAATAGACACCAGGGCCCCTTTATGTGAATCCTGCTCTGTGGGATTAGCCCCTGTGTAATAGCTCCTCCCCTGTAGTCACAGCCATTTCTCATAGTCAGTCAGCCAGAGAATCAATCCCTTCCACTGGCCTGCCAATTGCTGTCAGGGTTCAACTACAACAGGAGGGTGTAACACAGCCCACACAAAGGACACATCTGAAGCATTCGACTCAGGTGACTAAAACCTTCCCTAACCTGCTAAAAGGAAAAGACATACAAGTCTAGGAAGCACAGAGAGTCCCAAACAAGATATATTCAAAGAGTTTCACACCAATACATATCATAATTGAAATGCTAGATGTTAAAGACAAAGAGAAAAAAATCTTAAAAGCAGCTAGAGAAAAGCAGTTACCTAAAAGGTATCCTCTATGAGACTATCAACTGATTTCTCTACAGAAACTTTGCAGGCCATAGGCATTTGGCATTTAATATTCTAGTGATGAAAATCAAGGACCTACAACCAAGATTATTCTGCCCAGCAGTGAGACTATCATTTAGAATTGAGGGAAAGATAAAGAGCTTCCAAGACAAGAACAAGTTTATTACCACTAAACCAGTATTACAAGAAATGTTAAAGGTACAATTTTAAGAAGAAAAAAATAACAAAAATATGAATACTAAAATGGCAATAACTACATACCTAATCAAAAATTACTTTAAATGTGAATGTATTAAATGCTTTAATCAATTAAATTAAATTAAAATGTGGCCCAAACAGGTGTGGTCTAGTGGTTGAGGGTCAACTCATGAACCAAGAGGCTAATGGTTTGATTTCTGGTTGGGCACATGCCTGGGTTGTGAGCTTGATCCCCAGTAGGGGGCATAGAGGAGGCAGTCAATTGATATTTCTCTCATAGATGTTTACACCTCTCTATCCCTTTCCTTTCTCTCTAAAAAGTCAAGTAAAAATATTTTTTAAAAATAAATAAAGTGCTCACTTTGGCAGCACATATACTAAAATTGGAATGATAGAGATTAGCATGGCCCCTGCACAAGGATGACACAACTTTGTGAAGTATTACATAATTTTATTCCCAATCAAGATGAACCCCAAAAGACCCATACCTAGACACATCATAATTAAAATGGCAAACGTTAAAGACAAGGAAAGAATCTTAAAGGCTGCAAGGCTGCTAGAGAGAGACAGAAAGTTACCTACAAGGGAGTTTCCATTATACTGTCAGCTGATTTCTCAATAGAACACTTTAGGCCAGAAGAGAGTAACATGAAGTATACAAAGTAATGAAAATCAAGGCTCTGAAATAAAGAGCTTTGCAGACAATAAAAGGCTAAACGAGCATATTACCACCAAACTAGCACTGCAAACATTTAAAATGACTTGATTTTTTAAACCAGGTCATAGTTATCTGTAATTAATCTAATTGTCCATATGGCTTTAGATTATTTTCCAATTTTTACAATTTTGAACAATACAATATACACATTCTTGAAAACCTTTCTGCAGATATAAAAATACTTCTAGAGAATCAATTCTTTTTTTTTTTTAATATATTTTATTGATTTTTTACAGAGAGGAAGGGAGAGGGATAGAGAGTTAGAAACATCAATGAAAGAGAAACATTGATCAGGTGCCTCCTGCACGCCTCCTACCGGGGATGTGCCCACAACCAAGGTACACGCCCTTGACCGGAATCAAACCTGGGAGCATTTAGTCCCCAGGCAGGCGCTCTATCTACTGAGCCAAACCGGTTAGGGCTAGAGAATCAATTCTTAAAGATAGGCCCAAGCATATATTTATTTTAAAATTTGAAACTACCAAATTGCTCTCTAAAAAAACTAAAGAAAATATATGCCTTCCAATAGCATATGAGAATATCTGTTTCAAAATATACTAACACAATATTAATCTAACCTTTTAATTTTAAAAATTTTAATCAATAAAACGCAAAAATAAACTACACTAAGATTCTTTTCATGCCCAGAAAGACACACACACTGGCTTTTACTTTCTTTCTAACCTACCCATACCAGCTTTGCCAGCATCTACATTAGAATCATCTGTGGTTTAAATTTCAGATTGTCATTTTTTTTTAACATATGCAGCAATTATTTAGACTTTATTAGTTTCACTTGTACCTTTGCTCTCCAGTGTTACTGGTATGACATTCCTTGTTTTCCTCTTGCTTTTACTTCCTTTTGTTTTCACTAGAATATGGCCTCAAGCAATTCTTTCGAATGGGCTCTGTGGCTGGAAAAAGTTCTAAGCCTTGGCATGTCCAAAAATGTCATTAGCCTTCGCTCATGAATGCTACTTCACTGGGGATAGAATCGTGCCTTTAACATGATTTTGTCTAAAAATGTTAAGGTCCCTATTCTGTTGTTTACTGTACCCAATAAATGCTTAATGAAAGCCTGATGAGAATCTGATTTTTGTACATTTGATTTTAAGCTGAGTCCCTGAAGGCTTTTAGACATTTTTGTTCATCCTTGGAGATCTGACATTTCACTAGTGTCCAGTTTTAAGTCTCTTTATGCATTCTGCATGTTCCCTTCAACTAAAAACATACTGTTTTCTTCAGGTCCAGAAAAATTTCTCCTCCCATTTAGCTGATCATTTTCTCCCATCTGTCCTCTCCTTACTTTCCTGGATCGTGGCTCTTACACGGATATGGGGATTCAAGGTTTATATTTTAGTCCTTTTAACGTTTTACTCTTATTTTCTGAGGTAGGCAGAATAAACCACCTTCCCTCCAAAGGGTCAGGGTTTAGTATACAGAGGCATTGTCAGAATGGGGGAATTAGCCTACGACTGTTCAGGTGTTTGGCCAGTAGGAGGCAATAACATATAGATTAAGATGCCCTGAGCTGTCTGGCAGCAAACAATCATCCCTTTTCAGGTTTGGGTAAATGCCTTCAGCCATTCCCAGATTCAGCCCTGCTGAACATGCTGGAATTGGTTTCTGGCACACATGACTTTTTTCCGATGCTCGACTGTCCAATCCTTGTGTTCCTGTGCGAATTGGAGATGTTTTATCTTGGTAACTGCAGACAGCAAAGGTGTTCAAACAGGCCTTCAGCTTCCATATCCCATACGAAGCAGTGTACGGCTAATTTGCCTACAAACGTCAGGTGGTCATAATAATCTGACCACTCAGTATCCTATATAATAAAGAGGTAATATGCAAATTGACCATCACGCCAACACACAAGATGGCCACCCCCATGTGGACCCAAGATGGCTGCCATAAGATGGCTGGCCGGGGAGGGCAGTTGGGGGGGACCCAGGCCTGCAAGGGAGGGCAGTTGTTGGTGATCAAGCCTGCAGGGGAGGACAGTTGGGGGGGGACCAGGCCTGCAGGGGAGAGCAATTAGGGGCAACCAGGCCAGCAGGGGAGGGCAGTTAGGGGCAATCGGGCCAGCAGGGGAGCAGTTGGCATCAATCAGGCTGGCAGGGGAGTGGTTAGGGGGTGATCAGGCTGGCAGGCAGAAGTGGTTTTGGGCAATCAGGCAGGCAGGCAGGCGAGTGGTTGGTAGCCAGCAGTCCTGAATTGTGAGAGGGATGTCCGACTGCCTGTTTAGGCCCGATCCTGATGGGCAGTCAGACATCCCTCAAGGGGTCCCAGATTGGAGAGGGTGCAGGCTGGGCTGAGGGACACACCCCCGTGGACGAATTTTGTGCACTGGACCTCTAGTGTGTGTGTGTGTGTGTGTGTGTGTGTGTATATGTGTATATATATATCCCACGTTCAAAGGCTGTTAAATCATGTTGTTTATCCATATCTTCAGAAAAATAATCACTGTACTGGTGTGGTAAACAACCTGCTTCCCTATTTATAATGGTCCGGCCCTCTAGCAACTTCAGCGCGAAATTATAGCTAATTTGCCTACAAACATCAGGTGATCATAATAATCTGGCCACTCAGTGTATATTTACGGTGCATGGATTCGTGCACATTGAAATTAATTAGAGAAGAAATATTTTAATATCGCTATTTGCCCTTTCTCTATAATAGAAGTGTCAACCAAATTCACAATCGACAGAGACAGATTGAAACACATGCATGTGATTGGCACTAGCGAGATCTTTATATGTATTGTGCATGCACGAGTCAATTTAGCCATATATATATATATATATATATATATATATAGAATAAACTTGCTTAATTAGACCTGCTTTCTGATTTAGCTAATCTTTTTCCATCCCAGTGAAGCACCTCAACTTCTCTTTCAGGCAATTGTCAGCAACACAGCCGTAAATATCAACACAAAGCAGATTATTATTGTAGATCATGCAGGGAGAGCAAAGGGTAAAATATTTAACTGCAGCAGTGTTTGACTATATTCTGCACAGTGAGAAAACCTGAAGTCATTTCAAGTTCCACCACTTCTTACTTCTTTTCAGTTGGGTCAAGTTTCTAAACGTTCTAAATCTCCATTATCTGGCTAATGAAAAGAAAATAGTATTCTACCGAATCTCCTACCTACCTACTCCAGGACTTCTGTGAGGGTCAAATGAGATGAGGCATGGGAAAATGCTTCACAAACATTTGGTTAAAGTGTAAAATGTTTGTACCTGGCTATAAAACAAGTCAGGTTCCTGGGCTGAAGAAACTCCAAGGAGGCTAGTCACTAGGGAGAGGAAGCCAGGCGTTGCTATGTGACATCATTACGTGGAGCCCACAGTCACCATTTCCAGGCTGGGCTGGCTTGTGGGCCGCATTTTGTGCCATGGGGTCTTGGCAGCATTGGTGGGGTGTTGTTCTGGGGTGGTGGCAGGGCCTGTGTCCCATTTGGGAGAAGCCAAGTGTTGGTTTTTCAGTGCCAGATCCGTGGTGCCATTTATTTTTAAAAGGCCAATGTGTGTCATGGCAGCTCCTGTGTTGAGCATCTGCCCCTGGTGGTCAGTGTGCATCATAGGTACTGGTCAGATGGACACTTAGCCTTTTATATATATAGATAAGCTATCTATAATAATAATAGCATAATATGCTAATTAGACTGGACATCCTTCCAGACATCCTTCCAGAAAGACCTTATAGATGAAGCCAGGGCTGCGAGGGAAGCCCGGATCCCAGATGCCTGCCGGCAGCCACAGGGAATCCCGGGTCCTGAGTGCCAGAGGGAAGTCATTGTCAGCAGCCAGGGGAAGGAAGGTCTACTCTTGCACGAATTTCACCCATTGGGCCTCTAGTGAGATTTTATAAAATTTCAAATTATTTATATGATTATCTTGTTTGTGCCACAAAACAACCCACTGATATAAGTAAAGGTGATCACTATTGTACATATGGTATATACAAGGTAATATATGACCATTGTCTAGGGCACAGCACCTGGCCCCGAGGGAGCACTCAACAAACAGTGTTTTCTGTCCTCCAAAATTTGCTAGCAAAAAATTGGGCCTGGAAGCCAAGTCTTTTCCTTCCCAATATACTATTTTATATGCTTGCCACATTGACTCCACAGATTAAATGTGAAGTCAGGTCATGAATTATCAACCAGCCAGCTTCCTAACTGGAGGGCAAGAGAGGGCTCTCAAAAGGACCACTCTGCCTTTCTCCTGGGGCCTTGAGTGGAGAAAGGAAGGCAAGGCTCTTCTCTCCCTGTCAGGGGCACAAGCACCTTCAAGCTTGGTTATAGTTGTTAGTAGAAAAAAATGGGCTCCCTCATAGCAAATACCCAAGCTCCCTGTGGCTGCCATTTTTTTTCATTATGGAAATTTTCAAACATACACAAAAGTAGGGGAGGATAGTATAGAGAACTCTCAGGAACTACCACCTGGCTCAACAATTGCCAATATTTTGCCTAGCATTTTCAGATATGCCACTTAACGAGGCCTAAGCTGATGTCTCAATACTGATGGCCATGCGATGGCCATGAGATCCATGAAACAGGCTGCCCCTGGAATAGCTGGATAGGGAGAAATGTCTCTCACACCTCTTCTTTCCTGCATCACCTCCAAGTCAGAAGACAAATTTACTTCAGGTCTCAAGAACCAAAAGTAGCCGAAACCGGTTTGGCTCAGTGGATAGAGCTTCGGCCTGCGGACTGAAAGGTCCCAGGTTCGATTCCGGTCAAGGGCATGTACCTGGGTTGCGGGCACATCCCCAGTGGGAGATGTGCAGGAGGCAGCTGATAGATGTTTCTCTCTCATCGATGTTTCTAACTCTCTATCTCTCTCCCTTCCTCTCTGTAAAAAATCAATAAAATATATTTTTTAAAAAAAGAACCAAAAGTATATAGAATTAAAGAGATGGCTTAATTCCCCTACTAGTTCTTATTTGGGTTCATTTTGACTTGCTGATCCCAAACATTATAACTTGAGTATTTTCCTCTCAAACACAAATCCATTGACTTGGGAGCTCTCCTTTCCTGAATCCCCATACCAGCTCCTTGCTGAGAGTTTATGCTGCTTCTAGCGCTCCATCTAAAATTACATTGACATCTGAATGTTTCTTGCCCTTCCTGCTGGAGTTTGATGAAGAGTTGCATGCCTTTCATGACTAGAATGTCAACATTTACAAAGTAAGTGCACATTAAATATTTACGGAATTTATCATTTTCCTCATAAATTTCAGAGTTTAATTCATATATTCTGAAAGTTTAAAAAACTATCCTAAATTGAGGCAAGATGGTGGTTCCACAAATTACATAACTTAAAACAACAGAGAAGGAAAATAACTTGAAAAACCAAACCACTAAAAAATTTTATTTAAAAAAATTTAAAGCCATAGTTACTTATACCAGGAGGAATAAATGGCTACCTCAAATTCTTAATATACGAATGAACTCATCACCAAAACTACCTATTTCCCTCCTCTACTAAACGTGATGTTCTCATCATAAAGTAAAATGACTGTTATAGAAATAAAAAATACTGAAAAATAAGATAAAAGTGGCACTTGGCACACATCCATGGCCATCTTATGACGGTCGTACTTGGCATTGGGGAATGCTTTCATGCAGCCAGTGAAATCCCTTTCAGCAGCACTTGCACAGGTCCTTTATAAAGCCCGTTTGAAAACAGGAAACACATGGTTGCCTCAACTTTTAGAAATAAGAAAAGTGAGTCATCAAGGCTGCTACTACCTGGTGTATAGAGGAAAGCGGTGGGCACCTAAGGGCTTGAATTGCCAACTTCTGGGTCATTCATACAGTCAGTTAATAAATGTTTACTGAATACATACTATGTGCCAGACTCAGTGCTGAGCACTATGGATATAAAGGTGAAGAATATCCTTTTCTATCCTCAAGGAACTTACAGTTTAGTGAAAAGAAACAAACTTTTAAAGCAAAAACTACCATAGTAATTATAATAAAAATATGTACTTATTTGAAAGGGAACCCCAAAGTAAGATTTGTCTATTTTATTGAGGTACAGTAGAAAAGAGCCTCATCAAGTGAACCTTTAAAAATGATTGAGAAATTGATCAGGGGGTCAAAGGTAAGGGAATGAATTTCAGGCAGTGAAATTATACACTATGGTGGATCATTATACAGCATGGAGGTTTGAAATCGCGTGATTTACTCATGGAACTGCAAGCAAAGTGGTTCCAAATACCTGGACCTTTAACCACTCTCCAACTTCAACCTCAGTAAACCTGGATCTCCCATTTAGCCCTAGTTGCATTGGTAATTCAGGGCTTCCACCTGTGCTATTATTCATCTACAGTGGTGCCTTGACATACGAGTTTAATTCATTCCGTGACGGAGCTCATAACTCAAATTACTCGTATGTCAAATCTTAAAGTGAACGAGTGAGACACGTGATGCTGGGCTGATGTTGTGGCGTTCACTGTGACGTTCGCTGCGCCAACTAGCGGTGGGGTATCTGAAGCTGGCTCGTAACCCGAATTTTAGCTCGCAACTCAAAGCAAAAAATCGGCTGAGAGACAGCTCGTATCTCGAAAAACTCGTTAGTCAGGACACTCGTAAGTCAAGGCCCCACTGTACTCTATGTGCTTTCAAATCAGGAAGCTGTGCCTCAGATAAGGTGCACAGCTGTAGATTTCCATGGAAGCAGCCAGCCCACACCTGCTCCTTGCCAACATGACTGCATCCCTGGCCTGTTTTCTTAGACCCTGGGCCCAAAAAGGAATGTCACTGAGGGAATTTTAGACAGAACTCCTTGGGAAGTAGAGCCTACTGCTGCCAAATGGGGTTATGAGGGGTGATGGATCACAGAGATGACCTGAAACAGTCATTTTCCCAACATCACAAAGAGCCAAGATTTGCCTCTCAAAGGACAGGGATGGCCAAGAAAGTTATCAAAATAGTTACAAAAAATCTGTTGCTACCCATTTATTGTCATTGCTATTGTGCCAAGTGCTTTAAATATATTATCTCTAATCCTCACAGCAGCCCTGCAAAGTGTTTATTTCCTGAGTTGTCTAACTGGGGTTCAGGAAAGTAAAATTGCTCCCGCAAAGTCAATCAGTGGAAGAACGAGAACTGAACTCATGCCTATCTATCTAACTACAAAACTCAGTCTCTTTCTAGGGCAGCACTGCTATAAAGCAGTGTAATGTAATGACGCAGAATTTCACACACCACATATAGAACTCTTCGTTATACACGATGATCTTTACACACACTTTTAACGTTTCAATTCCATTCAACAAATGAATACTTTTAAGCAACTACTGTGAGGCAGGCCCAAGTATTTAGAGCAGTGGTTCTCAACCTTCCTAACACCGCGACCCTTTAATACAGTTCCTCATGTTGTGGTGACCCCCAACCATAAAATTATTTTTGTTGCTACTTCATAACTGTAATTTTGCTACTGTTATGAATCATAATGTAAATATCTAATATGCAGGATGTATTTTCATTGTTATAAATTGAACATAATTAAAGCATAGTGATTAATCACAAAAACAATATGTAATTATATATGTGTTTTCCGATGGTCTTAGGTGACCCCTGTGAAAGGGTCGTTTGACCCCCAAAGGGGTCGAGACCCACAGGTTGAGAACCGCTGATTTAGAGACTCAAAACCAAATTAAAATAAAACCTGCCCTCCGGGAACTTGCTTAAAATCTGCTGGAAAGGATAAGGCTAGGACACAGATAGCTCTAATGCAGGTGAAAATACTACTTCCACACAAAGGATAGTACTACAGAGGTACAAATAGAGGTTTCTGGATGTTAAAACTCGGAAGTCCTGCAGATCAAAATGGAATTAAAATGTTGACTGAGCACTTACTATGTTGTAGTTCCTGTTTTCAGCACAGTTGACCTTAAACAACAGGGTTTGAACGGACTGGGTCCACTTTTAAGAGAGGTTTTTGTTGTGGTGGTTGTTTTTCAACACTGTCGGCGGCCATAGCCGCAGGTTCAACAAAGCAGAGAATGGAAAACATTCCCAACTGCAGTTTCCCAACCACAGATGAAAAGTGTTGGTTTTAATCCAGTTGGTTGAATCCACAGATGCAAGGGCGGACTGTAGTTACGTTTTTGAGGACTCAAAAGTTATACGTGGATTTTCAGCTGCCTGAGGATTAGCACCCCTGACCCCTGTGCTGTTCAAGGGTCAATTTACATTATAAGTTTTAGCTCACTTAATTCTACCATGTCTGCAGTATTATTCTTAGGATCCTCCTTTTAAAGAGGAATATAAAATTAGGAGCACTAAAATAACTTGTCTAGAGATACCCATCCAGGAAGAAGCTGAGCTGGGATATAGACCTGTAGTAGTCCTATGCTCAGAACCCATGTGCTTAATTGCCCTGTCAGTCAGCCTGGTTTGGGAAAGTCTCCTCCGAGTTTGGATTCCTATCCAAAGCCTGCCTGAAAAAAGGGATGGATTTCTCTATTTCCATCAGGTGGCAGATATGAAATTCCCTTGCTGTCACCTACGTTTCCCTGTGACAATGACGCTTTACAAAATGGGTTGCAGGGCTGTTTTCTTGCCTGGCAGAGGGGGAAAAAAAAATCATTAGGATATCAAGTGGTTCACTAAAGATCATGCAAGTAGTTCATGCCAGACCAAGAAATCAACCTGAACCTCTCAACGTCATGCTCAGTATCCTTCGCTTCTGATGGCTCCCTATGTCTCCAGCTACCTCTACCCAGTTAATAACTCATTGAACACTCCTTGTCCTCATAGGATTATGCATCCCTTATTTCAAGACAAAGTAAGGAGATTATAAACTAGGAATTTCCCTCTTATCTAATCCATAATGTAAGTGGGGGGAGGGGGGAGAGAGGAGGGGAAATAGTGCTTTGCCTCCCTAAAACTTAATTCTTTCATATGTATAAACACTGTTGTTCTATTCCTTCTTGGCCTTGTCCTCACCAGATTAAATGACTGTGATTCTTTTATGCTTTCCTCTCCAACTGTAATTCTGGATGATTTAATTCTTTTCACTGCTTTCTTCTGAAGTCTTTCCAAGATCCCCACATCTTGCTAAAATTGTGGGCCCCTAAACAAAAGTGCAATAAAAGCCTGACTAATATTGAGTTTAGAAGGATTAATGAGCTTTTTTATCAGACTGTTTTCTTGTTGACAAAAACCAGTAACTTGCCTTAATATATAAAAATATATTTAAAAGTTTATATATTGCTGATTCATGTTTAGTTTGTCATTAATTAACAAGATTTTCCTTCCATTTTTAAGCATAGCCATTGTTCACTAATGAAAAAGTTTGGATTTAATTTTTCTTTTTTATGGTCCTCTGTCCTGTGCCTCCCTTTTCAACTAGTTAATGTTTGTTTCTACTTTTTGATACTATTGTCCAAGTAACCAGTGGCCCATGCTATCAGCAAATTTAATACATGTGCACTGCATATACTTGGCCATCATTCAAGTGACTGGCGATAATATTAAATGTGTCTGCCATCAACCATGTTGATATAACTTACTCACGTAAGTCTAACACATTGTGCATGTCTACAAATATATGAGCTACTGCCAAATGTACAAATAGTGTTGAGAATATACAGAATAATAAATAGTGTTGTTAAGGAGGTAAATGTTCATTATTAAGACTGGATAGAAAATTCTTTTTATTCATAAATATGAGCATGTCTAAAAACTACTGCAAAACTTCCCATTAAATATGATAGATAAACTCATACTCACTCATAAAACATCATTAAAATGATAGCAAAGTTATAAAACGAAAATGCAAAAATCCACAAGGACCAAGAGAATGTAAGAGGAGTCTATAGCAAAAGCAAGAAAGAGATAGATGAGAGGGAGCTGCCTTAAGAGACCCAAAAAAAGTAGATCTTAGAAGCAAAACATAGTCCATAAAATACTTGGACTTCATGCATCTAGACCAGTGGTTCTCAACCTTCTGGCCCTTTAAATACAGTTCCTCATGTTGTGACCCAACCATAAAATTATTTTCGTTGCTACTTCATAACTGTAATGTTGCTACTGTTATGAATCGTAATGTAAATATCTGATATACAGGATGGTCTTAGGCGACCCCTGTGAAAGGGTCATTAGACCGCCAAAGGGGTCGCGACCCACAGGTTGAGAACCGCTGATCTAGATGGATGAGAAGGTAGAGGAAGAACGAAAAACAGAAATTGCTGAAGATATAAGAAGCAATTAAACCACCAGGTCTACTTCAAAGCTATCTTTCACATAAGACTGAAGGTTTCTTCTCTGAAAAATTCTATCCGGTCAGAGCACATTAGACACAGGGCACCCTAGTTGTTGACAATGAGGATTCTGAGCTCCAGACAAGCGTTCAGGAGAATCTTCTCTGGAGAATCTACCTGTCCAAGAGAAAAGGCCAACAAATACTAACATTGGAAGTTCTTTGAAATGACTCAGCTAAATCACCTGATAATGACACCCAGATCTACAAGCTCTATCTATTTGTACAAAGCTTCCAATCAGTGCTGGAATACCTTACATAATAGCCAACATACTTGGCCTACAGCCAAAATGCATAGGCATTGTAGAAGGTCTCTAAAGTGAAAGAAAGAAGCTCAAACAGAAATAAGTGACTTGAAGAAAATAAAAGCTATGAGCTAACCAAATTCTTTCATTAAAATTCTCAGAGAGCTAAGAGAAGAATTGGCATTTATGAAACAAGAACATGATGTTTCTTTTAATACTGAAAATAAAAAAGGAATTCTTGGAAATTAAAATTATGATAGCAGAACTGAAAAACTAAGAGAGAAGTTGGAGAGAAAAGTAGAGAAAAGTTTCCAGAAAGTAAATAAAAAAAAAAACAAAGAATTGAAAATAGAGGGGGAAAAGAGTAATATTAAATGACAAATAGAAAAAGATTCAGTAGTCAGTAATAAGAGGCCAAGAAAGAGAGAAGAATAAAAACAACAAGGAAAAAATTTCTAATGAAATAATTCAAGAAGATTCTCCATAAAAGTTTCTGGACTGAAATGGCCTAATAAGTTCCCAGGACAATGAGTGAAAATTGTCATGACATATTTTTATAATGTATCAGAAAGAACAAATTTACAATTCTAACAAGTCAAAACTTTCGAAACTACTCAGATAATACTTTTTAAACTATTAAATTAAATTTTTAACTATATTAGTTTTTATTCCAATATTACTTTTAAAAATATTCATTCTCTTATACTTTAAACTTAATATCACAAATATCAGATTCTCTTAAAGTCACCAAATTCTTTAAATGACAAACACAGATAATCTTGAACTTAACATAAAAAGTACTAATGTTATAGGTTTGATTTATTTCAGCATCTGCATTTTTAATTTAAAATTGTGCTAGGGTTAAATCATTTAACTAAACTTAGGGGAAGAATTTATTATCTCATGTAGGCTGAAGTTATTGGGTTGAAATTCTCATTCATGACGCTAATTTCTTCCACAATTGATTAGATTAAAATCTTATTGTTCTCTAACTGGATTCTGGATCATTATCATGCTTTGTTTAATTCTGATGATATCTTACTAGATTCTATGTTCATCTAGGTATTATTTTCATTCTATCAGCCATATTCTCTAGTTATTCTTATGAAAAACATATACACACAGTACTAATTCATTTTAGTTTATGAAGAGGATTCAAACCTTGGCACTGTCAATTTCTAGCTCTGTGACATGAACAAGTTATTCAATCTCTCTGAATCTTAAAGAGGTTTCCCCGCCCCCGCCCCCGCCCCTCTTCAATAAAATGGAAAGGTGACAACATAACTAAACCCACTTGGTTCCTTTAGCACTTCATAGACTGTAAAAAAACAAAAACAAAAAAAACAAACAAACAAACAAAAAAAAAACACACAACAAAAAACAAAAAAAGCTCTTGTAATAAGGTAGAAACAGTTTGTATTCCCCAAGAAAAGCAGAAAGAAAGAAATAAAACAAAAGTATGTTTTATTTAGGGATAGGACACATGGAAAAGAGGTCTTTGTACTATGACCAAAATAAGAGATATAGTGTAAAATTAGGGTAATTATTTTTAAAACACATGCTAGATATATAATCTAAATTATTGTTGTATACATAGCTTTGTAATGTTACTATTTTTCATAATATTTTAGCTCACTGATTTCAGAATCTGTGATACATTCTTGTTAATACCCACAGTGCTGAGAATTCTTGTGCCTTGAAAGTGTATTTGGTTTTAAAAATAATCATGTTATTTGAATACAAAGTTATTCATTACTACCTTCCCATTAATAGGGACCACTTTATACACTGGAGTACTCTACAGCTATGGGGAAAAAATGTGGAAACCATGTATGGATATTCCTAATAAAACAAAGTAAATTGGAGAAATTGTTCATGACTATATTACTATTTATATTGAAAAATATAAGAAAAGCGCATTTGTATTTGTATTTGCTAAAATATGTCTAAAAGCATGTCCATTAAAGGAAAATTTTGGTAACTTCTGGGTCTGAGAATCATGTGAATGTATTTACCATTAACAGAATTAAGGTTTTTACAACTCAAGTAAACACTGAAGAATAAAGTGAAAAATCAAGCTGAGTAATATTTATGGGTGAGATAGAAAATTAGAATGATTTTCTTATGAAACTCACAAATTATTTCCTCATAGCAATTAATATATTTCAGAAAAGATTTGACTTCTTTGATGTACTGATGGACAACACATATTTTGAAGTATGCATTCTAAGATATTTGTTTTTGCTTTTTTTTATATATATATTTTATTGATTTTTTACAGAGAGGAAGGGAGAGAGATAGAGAGTTAGAAACATCGATGAGAGAGAAACATCGATCAGCTGCCTCCTGCACATCCCCTACTGGGGATATGCCGCAACCAAGGTACATGCCCTTGACCGGAATCAAACCTGGGACTTCTCAGTCCGCAGGCCAATGCTCTATCCACTGAGCCAAACCGGTTTCGGCATATTTGTTATTTTTAAAAGTGTAAATTTTCATTACCTTTGTGTCACCTAACATATATTAACATATAAAAATAAATCTAATAGAAGAAAACATTTTACTTTATTATAATTTTGAACATCATTGTTACAAATGCATAGACATATCTATTCTCCAAGTAAACAAGTCCTTTCTAATATCTGAATTAATCTGCTTTTAAAACTCAGTGTCATTAATTTTAAATACAAATAAAACTTCGGGTAAGTAAATAAGAATTTCCTCAAATAGTATTTACTTTCTGCTACACTTAGCATACAGAATATTGTTATCAATTTAGCCTTTAGTTTGGGTGTGTATGTGTGTGTTTTTTAAAAATCTAAGTAATGATTACCAGAATTTTCTGTTCCTTCTCACATGGCTGTCTGTGTGTTTGATGCAGCACCTAATATATATATATATATATATATATATATATATATATATATATATATATTCCTAAGCACACATCCCACATTTAAAACATTAGGACTTGCTATAGGTAGCAAGAAGAGTAGTATTATTAGACTTGTTTAAATAGCAGAATTCATTGTTATCTTTTTAAAAACTACTAGCACATATAGCATTAGAAAAGACAAAAGCACAAGAATGGTAAATTACTCTTACTTTTAAATACTGAACATCCTTTCAAATAGTTAACTTCATGATGCATAAAACTGTGAAACACATAAAAATGGTATGTAACAAATAGTAAAACATAATGGAAGTTTAACTGTTAAAAGAATAAAACCTGCTAAATGAATAATAGCAGTAGCCAAACCGGCTGTGATTTCATGCTTTTCCATTGTAAAATGTAGGAATCCATTCACATGTAATAATTCCAGAGGGAAAGTTCCACAGTTTTAAGATATTTGTGGAGTATATTGTCAGCTTCACTAGAAGCCTCCCCGTTTTAAAGACAAACAACCTGCTGATGCGGCACATTCCTGAGAAAAGTAAAGATTAAACCTCTCAAGAAGTAGAAAAGCTTAGTTATCTGCTTTCCACAGTAATCTGCACTCCGCCCATACAAAAGATGGCAACATAAGAAAGTATAAAATAAGCATTTGCTATGAAAGGGCACCTATTTAAGGACCAGTCTGCTCATTTGTAAGGAGCTGGTGAGCCCCATCTCATGCTTCTGTACTTTTCTATATTGCACACATTCCTACAACAAGACAGAATTAGTATATTTGGCAAAAGGTTGCTCCTCTTTTATAGTCTAATAAAAATGGAACTCTAACTTGCATTTGACAAAGTTAACTTAGCAGGGGAAACTTTTCCCTTCCTAGTTTCTTGTGGTAGACTGATTTCACTATTAATCCTAATTCTACACTTTCTCTAATTACATGAGTTTTGAGTTCCTCCCATGAAGTAAAGCACATTTCCACACCCAACGTGATTTGCTTTGGCCAGAAGAATGAGGTAGACATTGTGGTGTCCAGTCCCAAACCTAGGCCTCAAGAGGCCTTGCATGCTTCCAATTACTCTCTTGTGTCTCTTCCATCATCATAAGAAGAACATCGTGGGGCTAGCTGCTGGTCATAAGAAGAAGACAACAGAGACACAGGGAGCAGAGCCACTCCTAACCAACTGTAGACAACAATGTGAACTCACCCAAGAGTGGCAAACTGTCTATCAGGTCTCAGCCTAGGGAAGTTGACTTTCAGAATCATGAAAAAATAATAAATAATTACTGTTTTAAGCCACTGAATTTTGTTACACAGCAACACCTAACTGATACATTCCTCCAACACTTTTTGGTCATTTCTCCTTTCTATTAGCATGTTTTTCCTGATCATTTTTCACGCTCATGATCCATAGAAGTGTATCAACAATATAAGAAGTATTTCATTAGACTAGGAGTTCCAGTTTCATTTTAGGTTTGAAAATTTTTCCTACTCTCGAAAGACCTTTTTAATAAACATGATTTCATCTTACTCAGCTATAACTTTAATGAAGTAAATTAATCTCAGTAACAATAGATTATTCAAGGAGAAATGACCACATCATGTACAACGTTTGAATTATTAAATGTTTAATATTCTCATTTCATGGAGCTACATTGTCAACCTTTACAAAAATCTTTTATAGATACAATTTACAGTTAGATGAACTATCTTTGGAGAAGCCAAGTGAATATACTTTACATTGGATTTAAAATAGGATTGCATCTAGAAGAACTAGCCAATCAATGAGAATGGGACTGGCAAAAATGTAAAGAGAAAAATCAATAAGGACTAAAGGTGGATAACATCTACAAAGGCAGCATAAAGACTTCCACAGATATAATCCCCAGCAAAAGATCCATAACTGCCCCCTGCAAAAAAGAATTATTTTTAATACCATTCAAACTTCTTAGAATTTTCCCTAAGGGCATACATTTGTTGATGAAAATCTCAGCAACAAGAATAAGAGTCTGTAGCATTTGAACCACAATCTGCTCCATCTCTACCTCCCAGCTCAGTGTGATGGGAAAATCCACTCTGAGTGGGAGCAGCCATGAATACAAGGCTCTTTTTCCTATCAAATTCCCAGCCAAGGATTACAGTGTCTTCCCAGGAGAGTCAGGCCACCAGCAGTTTTCATCTCTACACCCTTAACTCCATGTTGCAGATGCCCAATTGCAAGCAAAACAGTTGAGGGGTATGAGTCTCTCTTCTTCCACCCAACACATTTATACCCTAGGTGTAGCAGGACAAGAATATTATTCCAGTTCACTCACAGATCAAAGGCTGCATGCCGGGAGAGGTAGGCTTTGAAGACCCAGAGGCATGGCCCATGCCAAGCATGCTGCTAGTAAATCAGGGCTGTCGCTATTTGAAAAGCAGGCCGCTATCTCCTCCCTGAAGTCAGTGGCAGTGGTGCATAGGTTTTGCCCAGGAGAGAGGCAAACATATTTGTGGATATAAGAATGAAGAGTTCCCAATTGCTCCTTAAAGGAACTGACTTTACTAGGAATAAAAAGAGTAAGGACTTAAGGTTTAAGGGTACTATAAAAAACAAAGGGATTCTGGTGGTAAGCAATTAAGAATATGTTGTTGGTTCCACAGATCAACTAGCTAAACCATATATCAGTTAGAAGTTTACCAAAGAGAACCAGGGAAAGATGCAGTTAGAAATAGCCTTCCTGGCATCAAAAACAAACCTTAAAGAGAACCTCAAAAATTTCCTTATCTACTCAAATTTCAAAGTAGATAAATGCTATGCTCACCTCCTCCCATTACCATATTAAAATACAACTAATTATATAGATATACAATTATTATATTTCTATTGATTTCAGAAAGGAAGGGAGAGGGAGAGATAGAAACATCAATGATGACAGAGAATCATTGATTGGCTGCCTCCTGTATGCCCCATACTGGGGATTGAGCCTGCAACCTAGGCATGTACCCTGACTGGGAATTGGACTGTGACCTCTTAAGTTCATAGGTTGATGCTCAATCACTGAACCACGCTGGCTGGGCATAAATACAACTAATTATAGAATAAACACCCCTGAGAACAACCTGAAGACTAGCTGAACAGAAATCCTATAACCAAGAATATAAAGAAGAAGTCACTTTGAGGCTGGTAGGAGGGGCAGAAACTGGAAAATGGCTGGTCCCACACCCACGTGTGGTAGTTGAGAATTGGGAGGGCTATCTTGACTGCAGAGGTCCCCCTAAGGACCAAGGAGCTCTAGCTCCACACTAGACTCCACAGCCCAGACCACTAGTGATGAGAAGAGGACTCCCCACACAAGTGATGGTGAAAATCAGCAGGGATTCCCTCCAAGTGAGACAGAGTACTGCTGGAGCACCAGTTGCTCCTCTTAAAGGGACTGCCCCAGACTTACTTGCTGACAGACGCACTCACTCTGAGTTCCAGTGCTGGGCAGGAGTTTGAAAATCACCAGGGCTACATGGGGAGGAACTGAAGGGGCAGCTTTGTCAACCATTTTGTTCCTTTGCTAAGCCCTCCCCAAACCAGCCATTGGAGTACAGGAGAGCCCAAATCTGAGTATCCATCAAACTCTTCCCATACTGGTGATTCCCTGAGAACCAGCACCACCAAACTAGTGCACAGGCTGGAACATCATTCAATGCCTATTACTTGCAAGTTTCTGGCCTCAGCCCACACTGTGAACTTCCCTAAACCCTGAAAGGTCCACAAACCTTAAACAAGCAATGGATGGCATCTGCATGCCCTGTACCTCTTACTAAGTGACCCCTAGCCCAGGACTAGTGGCAGCTGACCTCAGTTCATAGCATAGCCTCTCCCAGGTGACTCCACCCATAGCACAAGAAGCTGCCAACCATAAATCACATTATAGCTCCTACCAGGTGGCTCCAGGCCTACCATAGGTAGCGGCTGACCTGGGCCTGCACTGGAACCATTCCCAAGAGGCCCAAGAAACAATACAACTGCCTTCAGACCACACCAGAAAACCACCCCATTAGCTCCAAAAACAACACACTCAAATGGTGGTTACAACAGACATCAGAGCTCTACTACAGCAAATCCCACTCCATGGATTCAGCCCAACACAACAGCTCAGCTTCTGTATTCATGACCAGACCTCACAGCCAGTAGGCCTAAGGGTCCTTCCACCCACTCACATGCCAACAGCAATCAAGATTCAACTTCAACAGGATGGTACACAGAGCCCACACAAGGGACACATCTACAACACCCAGTTCAGGTGTCCAGGGAGACTTTTCCATTGGGTCCCACAGGACACCTACTACATATGGCCACCCTGCAAAGACTAGAAGCTGTGGCAGATCTGTCTAATTCATACAAACAAACACAGAGAGGCAACCAAAATGAGAAGACAAAGAAACATGTCCCAAATGAAATAACAGAACAAAACTCCAGAAAAGGAACTAAAAAAAAATGGTGAAAATCAATCTATCAGATTCAGAGTTCAAAACACTGGTTATAAGGATGCTCAATAAACTTAGGGGAAGAATATATGATCTCAGGGAGAACTTTAACAACAAGATTTAAAAACCCAACACACACACACACACACACACACTCACATTAAAAACGGAGATAGAAAACAAACAAAAAGAGCCAGTAAGAAATGAAGAATATAAAAGAAATAAAGACTACATTCAAAGAAATGAACAGATTAAATGAAGCAGAGAACTGACTCAGTGATTTGGATGACAAGGTAGTAGAAAACAGCCAACTGGAACAGCAAAAAAAATGAATTTTCAAAAAATGTTTAAGGGGTCTCTGGGATAACATTAAGGATAATATTCACAGCATAAGGACAACAGAAAGAGAAAAGAGAGAGCAAGGGATTGAAAACCTATGTGAAGATATAATAACTGAAAACTTCCCTAACCTGAAGAAGGAAATAGACATACAAGTCCAGAAAGCACAGGGATCCCAAATAAGATGAATCCAAAGAGGCCCATACCAAGACACATGATAATTAAAATGCCAGATGTTAAAGACAAAGAGAAAATCTTAAAAGCAACAAGAGAATCACACTTAGTTACCTACAAGGCAGCTCCCATAAGACCATCAACTGATTTATCTACAGAAACTTTGCAGGCCAGAAGGGATTGGCATGAAATATTCAAGATTATGAAAAGCAAGGACCTACAACCAAGATTACTCTGCCCAGTGAGACTATTATTCAGAATTGAGGGAGAAATAAAGAGCTTCTGAGACCAGAAACAGCTAAAGGGGTTTATCAGCACCAGACTGGTATTACAAGAAATGTTACAGGGATAGAAGAAGAAGAAGAAGAAGAAGAAGAAGAAGAAGAAGAAGAAGAAGAAGAAGAAGAAGAAGAAGAAGAAAAGGAAAAAGATAAAAACTATGAATAATAAAATGATAATAACTACATACCTATAAATGTAAATGAATTAAATGCTGCAATCAAAAGTCATAGGGTGGCTGAGTGAATAAGAAAACAATACTCACACATATGAAGCCTTCAGGAGACCCACTTCAGAGTGAAAGATACAGAGACTGAAAGTGAAGGAATGGAAAAGATATTTTATAAAAATGAAAACAAAGCTGGGGTATCAATAGACTTTGAAACAAAGACTAAGCAGCAAATAAGGATCCAGCAATTCCACTTCTGAGTATTTATCTGAGAAAACCCCCAAATACTAATTTTGGGAATAGACATACAAGTCCATAAAGCACAGAGATCCCCAATGGGGGCGTGCAGGAGGCAGCCAATCAATGATTCTCTCTCATCATTGATAATTCTATCTCTCTCTCCCTCTCCCTTACTCTCTGAAATTATATATATATATATATATATATATGTATATATATATATATATATATATATATATATATATATATATACATATATATAAAAGGAAAGACATAGGCATCCCTAAGTTCATTGCAGCATTATTTACAATAACCAAGATAGAGAAGCAACCTAAGTGTTCATTGATAGATGACTGGTTGAAGAAGTGGCTACATATATGCAATGGAATATTACTCAGCCCTTAAAAAAAGTGGAATTGTGCCATTTACAACAACATGAATGGCCCTGGAGGGTATTATGCTAAGTAAAATAAGTCAGTCAGAGAAAGACAAATATCATATGATTTCATTGATATGTGGAACCTAAAGAAACAAGATAAACAAACAAACAAAACAAAAATACAGTCATAGACACAGAGAACAAATTGATGGTTGTCAGATGGGAGGGAGCTTGGGAGCTGGATAAAAAAGGTGAAGAGATTAAGGAGTACAAATTGGTGGCTACAAAATAGTCACAAGGTTGTAAAGTACAGCATAGGGAATATAGTTAATAATATTAATAATATATGATATTAACAGAATACTAAACTTCAGGGTGATTACTTTATAAGATCTATATATGTCTAATCACTATGCTGTACACTTAACACTAATATAATATTGAATGTCAACTATAATTAAAAAATTAAAAAATATATAAAATCTAAAGAAAAGGGAGTCTAAGTTTAATTTGTTCAGACTATAGAGCAATTTATGTCCCAAGGCATTGTCCAAAAAAGAGCACAATCTGTAGGGTCTAACAGTTAGGTGTGCTGCTAACATAGGCAGACAGATTAACAGAAAGATAACAGAAAGACACAAATAGTACCCTGGATGAAGAAAAAGACTTCATTAAAATAGTTCAACAAAGAAGCAAGCAACTAAACAAGCTTCATAGATTGGGGGGAAGAGGGTGAATTTTTATACACAAATGCTACAATAATATTATCTACAATGTTTTGTTTTCAACAAAATATATCAGACATACAAAGAAACAGGAAAGTGACCCATACAAAGAAAAACTAAAAAGAGCAAGCAACTGAAAGTGCCTTGAAAAGGGCGCACATATCAATGTAGAAAAAACAAAGAGACTTTAACACAACTGTCATGAGGCAAAGAGGTAATAAAAGGTGTGATGACAACGTGTCATTAAATTGAGAATATCACTTAAGAGAACCAAATGGAAAACTTTAAAGATCAAATGGAAATTCTGAAATTGAAAAGTTACAATAACTGAAATATTCACTAAAGGGCTCAACAGTAGATTTGCTCTGGAAGAAACAATCAGCAAACTTGAAGATAGATCAGTAGAAATTATGTAATCTGAAGAACGGAGAGAAAAATGGAATGAAAAATATAAACAGAGCCTTAGAGAAATGTGAAATGCCATTAAGCACATCAGCATATACATAATGGGAGTGCCAGGGGAAGAGAGAGAAACCAGCAGAAAAAAATTTTTTTGAAGAAATAATGGCTTAAAAATTTTTGAATTTGATTTTAAAAATACACATCTAAAAAAATAAAAATAAAAAATAATAATACACATCTAAGAAGCTTATTAAACTCCAAGTAAGTTAAAGGCAAAGAGATCCACATCCAAACATGTCATGGTAAAAATGTTGAAAGACAAAAACAAAGAGAAAATCTTGAGAGCTTCAAGAGAAAGAAACAAAACAAGAAAACTACCATAAAATTAACATCTGGCATCACATGAGAAACAGTGAAGGCCAAAAATTGGTGAGGTGGCATTTTCAAAATGTTGAAAGGGAAAAAACAAAACAAAACAAAAGACTGTGAACCAAGAAACTAAGATTTTCATACTATGCAAAACCTTTTTCAAAATTAATAAAAATAGACATTCCCAAACAGAAAATTAAATGCTAGCAGACCAAGCTTACAACAAATAAGTATAAAGGAAGTTCTTTAGGCTAAAGTAACTAATCCAACACAGTAATTCAAAGTGGTTATATTGCTATCAGATAATGTAAACTTGAAACAAAAATGTCACTAGAGATAAAAGAGGACATTTTATAATGACACCAGGGTCAAACCAGTAGAAAGGTATAACCGTTACAAATATATATGCTATCTAACAACAGAATCCCAAAATACATGAAGCAAAAACTGACAGAATTGAGGGGAGAAATATATCAACATTAATAGTTGAAGATTACAGTACCAAAATTTCAATAATGAGTAGGACAACAAGACAAAGAACAACAAAGAAAGAGGACTCAAACAATGGTATAATTCAACTAACCTAATAGATATCTACACAGAACTCTATCAACAACAGCAGAATACACATTCTTTATAAGTGCACATGAAACATTCTCTAGCATAGACTATATGCTAGGCAATTAAACAAACCTTAATAAATTTTAAAAGATTAAAATAATTTCAAGTATATTCTCCAACTGATGTAAAATGAAATTAGGAATCAATAATAAATAGAAATTGAATAAATTCATAAATATGTGGAAATTAAACAGTGCACATTTACTATCCAATACACTTGGTCAAGGAAGGTATTACAAGTAAAATTTAAAAATACTTTGAGATAAATAAAAATTAAGGCCCAGCATGCCAAACTTATGAAGTGTATTAACATCTGACATCACATGAGAAACAGTGCTTAGAAGAAAATATACAGCCATAAATGCCTATTTTTTTATGGTCTAAAATCAATAACTGGATCTTCCTTTAAAAGACACTGGAAAAAAGAGCAAGTTGGATGTAAAGCAAACAGAAGTAAGAAATTAATGAAATAGAAAAGAAGAAAATAGGGAAAATTAATAAAACAAAACTTGGTTCTTTGAAAAGATCAACAACATTAACAAACTTTTAGGCTGGCCAGGAAAAAAAGAACACTCAAATTACTAAAATGAAGAATGAAAGAGGGGACATCACTAGCAATCTTACAGAAATAGCAAGTGTAATAGATATTATAAAATTATATGTCAACAAATTAAATAGTAAAAATTGACAAATCCCTAGAAAGATATGTTATTGAAACTCCCTGAGAAGATTTAGAAAATATGAATAGCCTTATAACAAAAATAATTAAATTAGTAAACAAACAAAAAAACTTTCTACAAGATATCCCAAGCCCAAGTAGCTTCACTGATGAATTCTACCAAACATTTAAAGAATTGACAACAATTTTTTTTTTACAAACTTATGTAAAAAATAGAAGAGGAGGAAACAATTCCCAACACACTCTATAAGACCAGTCTTACACTGACACAAAAACCAGATAAAAATACTGCAAGTAAAAAAGTCTACAGCCTGGCTGGCACGGCTCAGTGGTTGAGGTCAACCCATGAACCAGGAGGTCACAGTTCGATTTCCAGGTCAGGTCACATCCTCAGTGTGGGGCATGCAGAAGGCAGCTGATCAATGATTCTTTCTCATCATTGATGTTTCTATCTCTCTCTTCCTCTCTGAAATCAATAAAAATATATTTTAAAAAAAGAAAACTACAGATCTATCTCTTGTGAATATAGATGCAAATTTCTCAACAAAATACTAGCAAACTGAACCCTGAAATGAATGAAACTAATTACATTCTATGACCAAGTGTAATTTATTCTAAGAATGTAAGGTTTGTTTAATATTCAGAAATCAGTCAATATAATAAAATATATGAGTATAATATAGGACAAAAATGAAATGATTATGTTCATAGACACAGAAAAAGCATTTGACAAAATCCAATAGTTTTTATGATTTAAAAAAAAAAAAACTCAACCAAAAAAAAGAAAACTTTCTCAACCTGATAAATAATATTTGTGAAAAATGTAGAACTAACATCATACTTAATGGTGAAATACTGAAATAAAACAAGGATGTCTACTCTTGTTATTTCTATTCAATATTTTACCAGGGTTCTAGCTAGGGCAATTAGACAAGAAAAAGAAATAGCCCGACCGGTTTGGCTCAGTGGATAGAGCGTCGGCCTGAGGACTCAAGGGTCCCGGGTTCGATTCTGGTCAGGGGCATGTACGTTGGTTGCAGGCACATCCCCAGTGGGGGGTGTGCAGGAGGCAGCTGATCAATGTTTCTCTCTCATCTGTGTTTCTAACTCTCTCTCCCTCTCTCCCTTCTTCTCTGTAAAAAATCAATAAAATATATTTTAAAAAAAGAAAGAGAAATAAAAAAGCATCCAAATTTGAAATGAAGTAAACTATTTCTATATACTGATGATATGATACTTTATTTTTAAAATCTTAAGAAATCCACTGCAAAACAATTAGAACTAATTAACAATTTCATTAAGGTTGTAGGATAAAGGATCAATATAAAAAATTGGATTTTTATATCTAGTAGTGAATCACCTTAGAGTGAAATTAAGAAAACAATTTCATTTATAATAGCATCAGAAGAAGAAAATTCTTTGAAACAAATCTAACCAAGTACTAGTAAATGCAAAACTTATGTTGTAAAAACTACAAAACATTGCTGATTGAAATTAACAAAAACATATATAAATGTAAAAACATCCCACATTCACGGATCAGACTTAATGTTGCCAACATATCTATATTCACCAAATTGATCTACAGATTCAAGTCAACCCTAAAATTTATATGGAAAGTTCAAGAGACCCAAAATAGAAAAAAGAAAAATCTTGAGTGAGAAGAACAATTTGGAGGGCACACACTTCCCAGTTGCAAAATGTACTACAAAGCTATAGTAATAGAGTAATCAAACAAGTGTGGTACCAGAACAATGTTAGACATATAGGTCAATGGAATAGACTAAGGGTGCAGAAAAAAAACCCTCATATTTACAGTCAACAGATTTTCAACAAGGGTACTAAGACAATTCAATGAGGAAAAATAGTGTTTTCAACAAATGCTGCTGGGACAACTGGATATTCTCACACACACACACACACACACACACACACACACACTCAGAACTCTTCCTAAAACATACACAAAATTAACTCAAAAATGCATCATAGATATAAATGTAAAGGAAAAAACTTTTAGAAGAAAATATGACAGTAAATCTTTCTGAGTCTGCATTACTGCAGGCTTCCTGGGCTAGTTGCTACAGGCTGTGGATCAGAGTTTAATTTTTATACATGGTCTGGTGATTGTCAATTGGTATACTCAGTCTCTCAGAATCAAACACTAGCTATAAAATTTCCAGTAATTTGTTCAATCTTTCTTAGCCTCAGCATTCATTTGTAAAATTTAATTAGTAGTTGCCTCTACTGCATACAGTAATAATTTTTAGTCCATACTAAATATTTTCTGAACTGAAAAAAATAGGTCCAAAAGTGCTCATCCATCAGCTACTTATGAGGAATAGAATGGGCCTTTTACATTGCGGATATACTGAAATAGAAGAAAAAAGCACTTCGCACCATGCCCAACACAAAGTAGGCAGGTTTGTTGGATTATTTCTCCTTTCCTTGGATTTTCACTGTAGGATCACCCTCGTCACCTTGTTTTGGTAGTGTGCATACTAAGCAACAAAATACAATTATACATGGTAAGAAACATTGCAATGACATAAAAGGGCAAAGAGACACTTTTCCCCTTTTGGCGTATATGGGTTACTAAAGAAGCCTAGGTCACTTTGCTGCTAACGCCCTGAGAGTAAGCGGCAGTCCTGAATCAGTTTCTCTATTCACTGGGTCACAAACTTCCTTCCAGGTTTCAATCCTCTTAAAGGTGAGTCTATTGAGCCTACAGTGTTAATACTTGGCTTAGCATTGAAAAAAAGTCTTTATTGTTCTGTTTTGTCTACCAAAGGATACACACAATTGGATGAGCCGGGTGTTTTCTACATTACAGATTCCATTTGGTACAACTTAGTCCTCATCTCTCCTTTCAAGATCAATGTTGTTTATGGAGCATTAGCTTGGATGGTACGAATGGTTTCTTAGTTTCTCTTTTCTCCATATTAACATATGTACACCACACCCAAAAGATGGCAACAGCTAATATGTGAGCAGACACAACAACAGTAGAGTTTGGAAAAGAAGTCGAAGTCACCCTGGCAGTGCATGTGGTATACATTCCAAGCCCTGTAAGGATCAGCCCACTCTCACCCCAGTATATTGCTCAACTTTGTCACAGAAGTCACTTTACTTCTGCAGTCCAGATGCTTCCCTATAATGTGACCGGGAGCTATAAATCCACAGTTACATACAATTAATTCTGGGATATTTAAGTAAATAGGAGTTACATCGCTTACCTGGGTGTTGGTGTAGCTTTCTAATACAAGAGGAAAATCGGTACACACCCTAAGACGAAAAGATTATAAGTTGCATGTGGCAACCATTCCAGTAAAAGCCATGGAAGTGTAATAAAGCAAGGATTCTATATAAGTTTATCAATTTTAATACTTCCTATTAGTAGTCTGAATTTTTGGGAGACTTAACTAGCTTTTTTTGGAATACACTTGCGACATATGAAAGAAACCTTTCTTGCTTTCTATATCCATTTATTTATTTTTAGTTAGTAATCATTTATAAATGTTAGTGCATAGCAGATAAAATATGCAGCATTTAAATTTTAGTCTGAAGTATTAAAGTGGACTGATTACCAGCGCACAAAACATGGAACTTCACGGTCCTTTTTAGTATCGTCACCTCTAATCTACTTTTTTTTTAAATCCTCACCTGGGGATATGCTTTTCCTTTGGGGAGAGAGGAAGAGAAAGAGAGAGAGAGAGAGAGAGAGAGAGAGAGAGAGAAATATAGATTTGAGAGGGACTACGCTCCAACCAACTGATCCTATGTATTCAAATTAACCGCCATCTTTGTTGGGTTAATTTGCATACTCTCCTGATTGGCTGGTGAGCATAGCGGAAGGACGGTCAATTTACACGTTTGTCTATTATTAGGTAAGATGAGTTAATATTCACAATAACTGTATGATATTGGTGCCACTGTTATCTTTATATAGAAGTAATTAAGTCACAGAGAGGTTAAGTGGATTCAGTATCACATAGCTAATAAGTGTCAGATGGTCTTTGAAACTAATCATCAAATCATAGCACCTTTTATTATTTACCATTGAATATTCTCTTTATATGGGAGTTGTGATAGCCATTCTTATTATATTAATTTTCTTAATTTCTAATTTACATAGTATATGAAAGTTTTCATTTGTTCTAATAACCTAACAATGTACAATTTAACATAATTTGAAGATAAAAATATCCCTAACATGCAACATATCCCTCTAAAAAATTTCATGCACATTTGCATTGTGGTTTTTGCAAAATCCACACTTGTGTGAACAAAGCAGGAATCTGCTAATATGCAAAGACTGAATGTTTTGAATCTCTGAGTTCAGCTGGGGGGCATATTTACTGTGGCCCAGTACCAGATGTGAGGTCTAGCCAAGGGTTAGTCATTTGAGTCTCAATACAGTTGCTTAGTTTACCATAGAGTACAGCTACCTGATATCATATCTTTGAAACTAAGGACAGTAGCTATAAGTACACTTTAATCAGTCATCTTTATAAAATCAAAAGAAAATAAAAATAATTTTATAAGGTAATTTTTCTACCAATTAAACACAATCAGGAAAGTAATTTTTTCCCCATTAAAATAAAGTTATTTGTAGCAGCCCTGGCCAGTGCTGCTCAGTTAGTTGGATTTTGTCCCATGTGCCAGTTTGATTCCTGGTCAAAGGCATATATACGTGGGTTTCAGGTTGATCCCTAGCCCCAGTAGGGACACATGCAGGAGGCAACAAATCTATGTGTCTCTCTCACATTGATGTTTCCTTCTCTCTCACCTTCTCTTGACCACCCTCTCTCCCTCCCTCCCTTCCACTCTCTCTAAAAAATCAATGGAAAAAATATTTTCAGGTGAGGATTAAAAAAAAAAAGTTATTCCATAATGGTTGAAAGTCCAAAGTGACTGAATTCAACCTCCAGCAATTCCACGGATCTTGGGCACATACTTAAAATCTCTGAGCTTCAGTTTCCTCATTGGAAAACTGGAAGTTATTTGAGAGTTAGAATTGTTATAGGAATTAAATTAATGAATGTAGAGTTCTTCCAACAGTGGGTCATGTGATCCTGTTTTCTAAAAAATATATATTCAGTTTTGTGTATGGTGTAAGTTAGTGGTCTAAGTTTCATTTTCTTGCATGTATCTGTCCAATTTTCCCAACACCATTTATTGAAGAGACTGTCTTGACTCCATTGTATGCTTTTTCCTCCTTTGTCAAATATTAAGTGAGCATACTAGCTTAGGTCAATTCCTGGGTTCTCTGTTCTGTTCCATTGGTCTATATGTCTGTTCTTGTGCCAGTACCAGGCAGTTTTGAGAACAGTGGCTTTCTAATATAGCTTGATATCTGGTATTGTGATCCTTCCAACTTTATTCTTCTTTCTCAAGATAGCTGTGGCTATTCAAGATCTTATTTTTATTCCAGATGAATTTTTGGAGAGTTTGTTTTAGGTCTGTGAAATATGCTTTTGGTATTTTAATGGGGATTGCATTAAATCTATAGATTGCTTTGGGTAGTATGGACATTTTAATGATGTTGATTCTACCATCCATGAACACGGTATATTATTCTATTTTTTTATGTTTTCCTCTATCTCTATTTTCAGCATCCCGTAATTTTCTGAGTATAGGTCCTTTACCTCCTTGGTTAAGATTATTCCTAGGTATCTTAAATTTTGTTGTTGCAATGGTAAATGGGGTTGTTTTTTTAGTTTCTCTTTCTATTAGTTCATTATTGGTGTATAAAAAGGCCATAGATTTCTGGGTGTTAACTTTGTATCAAGGTATATTGCCAACTTCATTTATTAAGTCTAGTAGTTTTTTTATGGAATCTTTAGAGTTTTCTATATACAATATCATGTCATCTGCAAATAATGACAATTTTACTTCTTTTCCAATTTGTATGCCTTTTATTTCTTCTTATCTGATTGCTAAGGCTAGCACTTCCAGTACTATGTCGAATAAGAGTGGTGAAAGTGGGCATCCCTGTCTTGTTCCTGTTCTTAGGGAAATGGTTTTAGTGTTTGCTCATTGAGTATGATGTTGGCTGTATCAGTAGGTTTGTCATATAGGCTTTTATTATGTTGAGGTATGATACCTCTATTCCCACTTTGCTGAGAGTTTTTATCAGGAAAGGGTGTTGGATTTTGTCAAATGCTTTTTCTGCATCAATTGATATGATTATGTGATTTTTGTCTCTCAATTTATTTATGTGATGTACCACGTTTATTGATTTGCGGATATTGTACCAGCCTTGCAATCCCTGAAATAAATCCCACTTGGTCATACTTTATGATCTTTCCAATGTAATGCTGGATCCAATTTGCTAGAATTTTGTTGAGAATTTCAGCATCTATGTTCATGATGGATATTGACCTGTAATTCTTTCTTTGTAGTCTCTTTATCTGGTTTGGGGATTAGGATAATGCTGGTTTCATAGAAAGAGCTTGGAAGTATGCCTTCCTCTTGAATTTTTTGGAATAGCCTGAGAAGGATAGGTTTTAGTTCTTCTTTGAATTTTTGGTAAAACTCCCCTGCAAAGCTGTCTGGTCCAGGACTTTAGTTCGCTGGAAGTTTTTTGGTTACTGTTTCAATTTTATCGATAGTAATTGGCCTAATCAGGTGTTTTGATTCTTCCTGATTGAGTTTTGGAAGCTTGTATTTTTATAAGAATACTAGAGACCCGGTGCACAAAAATTTGTGCACTGGGAGGGGGTAGTTCCTCAGCCTGGCCTGCCCCCCTCACAGTCCGGGAGCCCTCAGGTGATGTCCTCTGTGGGAGGCAACTGGGCCAATCAGGGAAAGGTGCCACCCCCATCACACTGCTGCTGCTGCCACTGCTAACTGCCGTGGTTGCAAGGCCTGAACTCCAGGCCTTGCAGCTGCCGGGTTCATGGCTGCCTGAGCCATGGGCCTCACGGCCACCAGGGCTCATGGCTCACTGAGCCCCAGGCTTTGCAGCCGCTGGGGCTCATGACTGCCTGAGCCACAGGCCTCGCAGCCACTGGGACTCACAGCTGCCTGAGCCGTGTGCACGGGCCTCGCAACACCGGGGCTCATGGCTCACTGGTCCCTGGGCTTTGCAGCCACCAGGGCTCACAGCTCACTGAGCCCTGGGCCTCTCAGCCTCCGGGGCTTACAGCTGCCTGAGCCCTGGGCCTCGCAGCCTCCGGGGCTCACAGCTGCTTGAGCCCTAAGTGTTGTAGGTGCCCCACCACGCCACAAGAGCTGCCCTGCCCCACCAAGCCAGGAGAGCTGCTGTGTCCATCCTGCCACCGCAAGCTGCTGCTTACAGGTTGGGGGGAGGGCCTGAGAGGTTCTCAATTCACCTCACGGTGACTGGTTGTTTGGTTGTCCTGGTCATCATGGACACTGGCATTTTATATATATAGATGTCCATTTCGTCAAGGTTGTCCAGTTTGTTGGAGTAGAGTTGTTTGTAGTATTTTTTTTTTTACAATCCTTTGTATTTCTGTGGGGTTGGTTGTTAGTTCACCTCTTTCATTTCTGATTTTGTTTATTTGGGTCCTCTCTCTTTGTTTCTTTGTGAGCCTGAATAGAGGTTCATCAATCTTGTTTGTGCTTTCAAAGAACCAGCTTTTGGTTTTATTGATCTTTTGCATTATTTTTTTTTTGTCTCTATGTCATTTATTTCTGCTCTCATCTTGATTATTTCCTTCCTTCTGCTTACTCTGGACTTTTCTTATTGCTCTATATCCATTCTTTAAGTTGCAGAGTTAGGTAATTTATTACCATTTTTTCTTGTTTTTTGAGATAGGCCTGTAGAGCTATGAACTTCGCTCTCAGGACTGCTTTCACTGTGTCCCATAGATTTTGAATTGTTGTGTTTTGTTTTTTTTGTTTGTTTTTGTTTTTGTTTTTTGTTTTTTTGCTAAAAGTATTACAAAGGGTATTACATAAGTGTCCTTTTTTTCCCCCGCCCTTGACATTCCCCTGCCCTCCCTTACCCCCCAGTGTCTTATGTCCATTAGTTATTGCTTATATGGATGCATACAAGTCCTTCGGTTGATCTCTTACTCCCCTCCCTCCTGTCCCCCAACCCTCCCTGGCCTTCCCACTGCAGTTTGACAATCAGTTTGAGGCAGCTCTGCCTCTGTATCTATTATTGTTCAAAAGTTTGTAATGGTCTTTATTATCCATGAATGAGTGAGATCATATGGTATTTTTCCTTCATTGACTGGCTTGTTTCACTTAGCATAATGCTCTCCAGTTCCATCCATGCTGTTGCAAATGGTAAGAGTTCCTTCTTTATTACAGCAGCATAGTATTCCATCGTGTAGATGTACCACAGTTTTCTAATCCATTCATCTACTGATGGGCACTTAGGCTGTTTCCAGATCTTAGCTATGGTGAATTGTGCTGCTATGAACATAGGGGTGCATATATCCTTTCTGATTGGTGTTTCTGGTTTCTTGGGATATATTCCTAGAAGTGGGATCACAGGGTCAAATGGGAGTTCCATTTCCAATTTTTTGAGGAAACTCCATACTGTCTTCCATAGTGGCTGCACCAGTCTGCATTCCCACCAGCAGTGCACAAGTGTTCCTTTTTCTCCACATCCTCTCCAGCACTTGTCATTTGTTGATGATGGCCATTCTGACAGGTGTGAGATGGTACCTCATTGTTGTTTTGATTTGCATCTCTCGGGTGATTAGTGACTTTGAGCATGTTTTCATATGTCTCTTGGCTTTCTGAATGTCCTCTTTTGAACGGTGTCTATTTAGATCCTTTGCCCATTTTTTGATTGGATTGTTTATCTTCTTTTTGTTAAGTTGTATGAGTTCCCTATAAATTTTGGAGATTAGGCCCTTATCAGATATGATGTTGGCAAATATGTTTTCCCACGCAGTGGGTTTTCTTGTTGTTTTGTTGATGGTTTCTTTTGCTGTGCAGAAGCTTTTTATTTTGATGTAGTCCCATTTGTTCATTTTCTCTTTAGTTTCAACTGCCCTAGTAGCTGTATCAGTGAAGAAATTGCTTTGGCATATGTCTGAGATTTTGTTGCCTTTGTATTCTTCTAGAATTTTTATGGTTTCCTGTCGTACATTTAAGTCCTTTATCCATTTTGAGTTTATTCTTGTGTATGGTGTAAGTTGGTGGTCTAGTTTCATTTTCTTGCATATATCTGTCCAATTTTCCCAACACCATTTATTGAAGAGACTATCTTGGCTCCATTGTATGTTCTTGCCTCCTTTGTCAAATATGAATTGAGCATATTGGTTCGGGCCGATTTCTGGGGTCTCTATTCTATTCCACTGATCTATATGTCTGTTCTTGTGCCAGTACCAGGCAGTTTTGAGAACAGTGGCTTTGTAATACAGCTTGATATCTGGCATTGAGATCCCACCTACTTTGTTCTTTCTCAGGATCGCTGCAGCTATTCGGGGTCTTTTTTTATTCCAGATGAATTTTTGGAGAGTTCATTCTAGATCTTTGCCGTAGGCCATTGGTATTTTAATGGGAAGTGCGTTGAATTTATAGATTGCTTTGGGTAGTATGGACATTTTAATGATGTTGATTCTACCAATCCAAGAACATGGTATGTTCTTACATCTCTTTATGTCTTCCTCTATCTCTTTTTTCAACGTCCTGTAGTTTTCTGAGTAGAGGTCTTTTACCTCTTTAGTTAAGTTTATTCCTAGGTATCTTAATTTTTTTGGTGCGATGGTAAATGGGATTGTTTTTATAATCTCTCTTTCTGAAAGTTCACTATTGGTGTATAGAAATGCCTCAGATTTCTTGGGGTTAATTTTGTATCCTGCTACATTGCCAATTTCATGTATTAAGTCTAGTAGTTTTTTGATGGAGTGTCTAGGGTTTTGTATGTATAATATCATGTCATCTGCAAATAAGGACAGTTTTACTTCCTCTTTTCCAATTTGGATGCCTTTTATTTCTCTTCTTGTCTAATTGCAATGGCTAATACTTCCAGGACTATGTTGAACAGGAGTGGTGAGAGTGGGCATCCCTGTCTTGTTCCTGTTCTTAGGGGAAATGGTGTTATTTTTTGTCCATTGAGTATGATGTTGGCTGTGGGCCTGTCATATATGGCTTTTATTATGTTGAGGTATGATCCTTCTATTCTCACCTTGCTGAGAGTTTTTATCAAAAATGGGTGTTGGATGTTGTGTTTTCATTGTCATTTGTTTCCAGGATGCTTTTTATTTCTTCTTTTATCTCTTTGGTAACTCAATCATTGTTTAATAGCATGCTATTTATCCTCCAAGTGTTTGATTTCCTTTTCATTGTTTTTATTGTAGTTGATTTCTCAAAATGGATAAAGGACTTAAACATAAGACTGGAAACCATAAAAATCTTAGAAGAATCCATACGCAGCAAAATACCAGACATATGTCATAGTAATATCTTTACCAATACAGCTCCTAGGACAATGGAAACTAAAGAGAAAATAAACAAATGGGACTACATCAAAATAAAACCTTCTGCACAGCAAAAGAAACCATCAACAAAACAACAAGAAAGCCCACTGCATGGGAGAACATATTTTTTCAATATTATCTCCAATAAGGGCTTAATCTCCAAAATGTATAGAGAACTCATACAACTTAACAACAGGAAGATAAACAATTCAATCAAAAAGTGGGCACAGGACCTAAATAGACACTTTTCGAAAGAGGACATACAGAAGGCCGAGAGACATATGAAAACATGTTCAAAGTTACTAATCATCCTAGAGATGCAAATCAAAATGACAATAAGGTACCATCTCACACCTGTCAGAATGGCTATCATCAACAAATCAATAAACGACAAGTGCTGGCGAGGATGCAGAGAAAAAGGAACCCTCGTGCACTGCTGGTGGGAATGCCAACTGGTGTGGACATATCGCACAAAACAGTATGGAGTTTCCTCAAAAAATTAAAAATGGAAGTCCCATTTGACCCAGTAATCCCACTTCCAGTAATATATTCCAAGAAACCAGAAACACCAATCAGAAAGGATATATGCACCCCTATGTTCATAGCAGCACAATTCACCATAGCTAAGATCTGGAAACAGCCTAAGTGCCCATCAGTAGATGAGTGGATTAGAAAACTGTGGTCCATCTACACAATGGAATACTAAGCTACTGTAAAAAATAAGGAATTCTTACTATTTGCAAAAGCATGGATGGAACTGGAGAGCATTATGCTAAGCGAAATAAGCCAGTCAGAGAAAGATAAATAGCACATGATGTCACTCATTTGTGGAATATAATGAACAACATAAACTGATGAACGAAAATAGAACCAGAGACATAGAAGCATTAAACAGACCATCCAACCTATGAGGGAAGGCAAGGGGTGAGGGGGTAAGAGATCAACCAAAGGATTTATATGCATGCATATGATAATAACCAATGGACACACACAGTAGGGGAGTGAGGACATGTGCTGGAGGGGGGGGGTGGCTGGGGAGAGGTCAATGGGGGAAAAAGGAGACTCAGGTAATACTTTAAACAATAAAGAATTTAAATTAAAAAATAATAAATATATATATATTCATACTGCAAGGCTTGCAAAGTTCTTTAGTGCCTTGATTTCTATTTCTCATTCTCTTGGTTTTTCTCAGAGATGATAGCTTCCCTAATAAAGAGAAGAAAAATAATGGCCAGAATTTATTATTTATTAAATGAAAGGTACTATGGTTTTTTGAGAGCAATTTTTACCTGTGACTTATGGATACAGGGGGGATTATGGAGTAACATTACAATCAGGCAGGGTAAACAAAAATGTGCCTTAATGGTACAGAGGTTGTGGAAGGGGGGCTGGAAATACTTCAGATATAAATTTTTGTTGCTGATATTATCAATTCAGTGCACCAGAACCTTTTTCAGAGTAAAACCAACTCATGAATATTCTGACATGTTATGTTCCCTCTCAACTAACACATTTAGAGCAAAGATGTTCACACGCCAATGTGTTACCCAATCCAATCTATTCACCACCCAAAACATTAACTATATTTTATGATAGACAATAAATAATAAGCTTTCCATTCTATTCCATTCAGCAACATCCAATGACCTATACACTTATGTGGAGGATTTCCATTTTAATGGGAAAGAGAAGGGAAATCTTAGGAGTGAGAAAGATGTTTAAAGACAAATTTAAACCACCACCACAACACACTTACTTCACAAAGAAAGCAAAAACAGCACTAAGTTCCAGGTTTCTCTGTCCCCTGGGTTGCTCGGTCTATCCAAGATAGGTTGGGACTAGTGGCCGTACAAATCGCCAGCGTGGTCAGTTGAGTACAAGAGCACTCATTTTCCCAAGTTCCCCTATTCTAAAGAATTCATCAATCACTCACGGCAATGCAGCCAAGCATGCTGTTGGCTTGACCACACAGCCGTCTAACATCTCTTGCCCTTCACTCTTGGCTCACCCAGTTCTTGTTCTTGGCCACACAGAGGTTTTGGTCTGGCTGCTGACACTCAGTGTATAATCCTGGAGAAAAGAGAGAAAAATCAAATAAAGATATGGTCAAACAAGATTATGCTAGTCATACCGTCCCAGTTCAATAACATATACACAACCAAAGAAATATTTGGGCCTTGAAGTAATTTTAAATTATAACTTGATAAACAAACTAAATGTGAAAAACAAGTATCCAAATTCATAAATATGTAACTGTCTTCAGCTCACTTGATTTTGCAATGTTTTGCTAGATAAGAACCATTCTCCTCCTCTCTTTTGCTCCAGGAACCTCACTCCAATGGAAAGAAAACCTGCCGTTCAATGGTTATGAATTTCTAAATTAAACACGTGCTGTTTATCTATCCCCCAAAGAAACACTGCTCTGAAAGGATAAATAATTACAAGATTCCTAAGCGAATATTCCTCTCCCTAGGTTCCCCTTCTACTGGGAAACACCCTGTGTTTGATCTAAGACAAAGCCAAGGTATTCTGCTTACCCTTCTCATCCCAAGGCAGCTGACTCCTTCGCCTTTGTATATACCTCTGTTAACTCACACATCAAGTTGTCCTGTCACTGCTTGTTCTTATGTCTGTTCTCCTCACTAGATAGTTGGTGTTTCAAAGTAAGAGACTATATATTACTCATGTTTGTACCACTCGTGCTCAGACATAAAAGATACTCAATAAATACTGTTGAATGAATGAATGAAGAAATCGGTAAATTGTTCAGCATGTATGTCAATGATCTAATGGATTTCTTGAGAAAAAAATGGAAAAGAGGTACCGGCCAGTGTTTCTCAGTGGTTAGAGTGTTGGCCCTGAGCACTGAAGGTCTCAAGTTCGATTCCCATCAAGGTCACATACCGGGGTTTCGGGTTCACTCTCTGCCCCATTGGGGCTCATGCGGGAGGCAACCACTCAATGTATCTCTGTCACATCGATGTTTCTCTCTCTGTGTCTCTCCCCTTACTTTCCTCCCTTCCACTCTCTCTGAAAAGCAATGGAAAAAATATCCTCAAGTGAGGGGGAGAAAAAAGAATGGGAAAGAGGAGTTACACAACCAGTAAAGCAACTGAGTGCAGTGCAGACTTTGGATTTAGGTCAGGCAGTGGAAAGTCAGACTCAGTCCTAATGACTGTAGATATTTTTCCAACTGACAGAGTAAAAGAGATACTCAGATGGGTTATACGTTCTTATGGCTCACCTAGAAAGCATCCGTGAATCTAGAAGGAGAAAACCCTGAGTACTACAAGAAATTGAGTGGTGTTGGGGGGGGGGGAAAGGATACTTATGTAATACCCTTTGTAATACTTTAAGAGGAAAATAAAAAATAAAAAAAAAATAAAAAAAAAAAAAAAAAAAAAAGAAATTGAGTGGTGTTGAAGATTGGGTAGATGACATGTACATTCCAGAAGTTAGAATATTAACCCACATCTGAGAATATTACCAGACAGGCTAATACAAGAATTTTTCTATTTACACTGAGTTTTCAATCAGAAAATAGGTGTTTGAAGAAGAAGGTAATGTGAACTAATAGAGTACTCTGTATTCCCCATGGAGCTTGAATCACTCTCTGCACACAGGAGGAGCTCATTCAGTAATTTCCTGCCTTCCAGGCCTGAAATGCCATAAGGTGCTCATTATCCCTCACTTTTTGCCCATTGCAAACTAGATCTCTCTACCTTGCTGCATATCAAGAGAAGGATCTCACACTAGGGAGGACATTTCCAAAGTAGAAGAAATAGCTAAAGTCCTAATCTGGCCTGGATACGTCAGGTTTGAGGTTTAAAAAATATCTATACATATAAAAGCCAAGTGACTGGAACAACCGGTCACTATGACGCGCATTGCAGCCAGCCAACCGGCCCGATGTGGGTGGGGCCGCCGGCCAACCTCCTGTGGCCCCTCCCCCCGACCAGCCCGGGCAGCCTGCCAGATCCCACCCATGCACGAATTCGTGCACTGGGCCACTAGTAGTCTTATAAACAAAAAAGTTAAAACTTAATTCAGCTTCTCAGTCTTGAAGAAAGGGGCCATTCAGAAACCTTCCCACAACTCAGCTGAGACTCATTTGAGAATACTAAAAAATATCCTAGAAGTTTTATTAGACTTTCTACTCAGAATCACAAATCTTTTCAGATTTCAGAATATTCCTCCCAAACTAAACTTTAGACTCCTGTCAAATACAAGACCTATCTGCCAATGTTCTGAGACCTGATGAAATTCTATTTCCATTAGAAATCCTAGCGCAAGAGTTACTAGGAGAGTGTGGCATGTTTTACAAGAAAAGTTCATTACTACACCTCTCAGTATGCATGTAACTCTAGAGAATGCATGCTTCCTAAGTTTAATAGTCTCATATCATATGTTTTCTAAACCTAAAAAAATATTTCTTTAGAATAATTCTTGTAATCATTTTCTTTTTGCTAAAATGTTTCTGCCACATGAACAAAAATTGGAATGAGAGCCACATAAGTAGGAAAGATCTAAAGGAACCATCAGCAAGGTTTAGGTATAAACATGAGGAGTTAGGGTTGGGGCAGTCATGATCATTAGGGGCGTATGAAGAATTGATGACTATTCTTTGTGGAACAAAAGGGGAATTATTCAGATATTTGGAGGATATCTGTATATCAAACTGGACAACCTACAAAGTTAAAAATATACAACACACACACTTTCAGAGAAATTTCAAGGAAGAAATAGTGATTTATCAGATTGTTAAAACAAAATAATGTGTTTGCACAAGTGTCACATTATCCAATATTCCTTCACCTTGGCTATAACATGTGTACATGGTCTTACTTCTCCTGCAGGAAGTTGCAGAAGCAGGCTCTACCCTGCAGGGGAGATCTGAGGGTTTCCTGCTTTACTACCTACAACTGTATCCAAAAGTCCACCTGATTCTATGGGAAGACTGAGCCATTCTATTGTGGTCTCCAGCTGCCTTGTCCAATTCAGACTTATCACAATAAAACTGGTATGTTGATTTCTAGCTGCATCCCAGGTCCACTTCTCCATTTGTTCAGAAGTCACTTCATCCACACACAAAAAAACATGGCTATCACCACCCTAACCTGAACAACCACCAATGTTTAAGGAAGGAGACATGGAAAAAATAGTCCTACCGGTGAGTGGTATACCATGAAAGTGTAACATATCTCCTTAATATACAGGGTGTCCCCCCAAAATGTATACCTACTTTAACAGCTGATAGCTCAGTTTTGAAAATGAAATGTATTTTAATAAACATTGCCTTTATAATTATTCAAAGTGTACATATATATTTGGGGTGGGGGGGGGAAGTATATAAAATCTTAGATATAAATCTCACCAAAGAAGAATAGAATCTGATGAAAACCACAAAACCTGATGAAAGAAATCAGAGATCTTTGTAATGGATTAAATATTTTAGTACATGACAGATGAATCCTATAAAATAAAGAGGTAATATGCAAATTGACCCTTGCACCCTTGCACAAGATGGCCACCCCTATGTGGCCACAAGATGGCCAGCAGGGGAGGGCGGTTGTGGGCGATCAGGCCAGCAGGGGAGGGCGGTTGGGGGTGATCGGGCCAGCAGGGGAGGGCAGTTGGGGGCAATCAGGCAGGCAAGGGAGCAGTTAGGCATCGATCAGGCTGGGAGGGGAGTGGTTAGGGGGTGATCAGGCTGGAAGGCAGAAGCGGTTAGGGACAATCAGGCAGGCAGGCAGATGAGTGGTTGGGAGCCAGCAGTCCTGGATTGTGAGAGGGATGTCCGACTGCCGGTTTAGGCCCGATCCCTGTGGGGCCTCTAGTATATAATAAAGATGTTACTTCTCCCTTAACTGACCTATAGCTTCTATGCAATTTCTATCAAAAATGTATCTTAATATTTATATGAAAAGGTAAAGGAAATAGACTAGCCCAAACAGTTTGAAAAAGAATGAGTGAAGTGGGAGGAATCACACGATTTGATTTTAAGACTTACTTATATAACTACATTCATTGAAGCAAGTAAGGCAATTAGGAGAAGGGAAAAGTGTCAAGAGGTAAAGTCTAGAATGTTAGCCAGCATGCCTCAGGCAGAGGCTTTGGAAGGTGTTCACACTTGCTGTGGCCTCCAGCACTCCTGTCATCTGCCATTAATATCAGGGGAGCCACTGGTCCCAGAATGAGGGAGGGTAGAGCGGAGCCAAACCCACAGCCTGCAGGAGAGCTGCCTGAGCTCACATGCAAACCTGCCAAGGAGAGAAGCAAATGTATATTGTTGACCTACAGATATTTTGGGGGTTGTTTGTTATGCAGCAATATTGCAGTGGGAACCTGACTAAGTTAAAAAGTAGCCATGGAAAAGACCACCTATCAATCCTATTCTAAATGAGGTCTGAAGCCAAAGGCATGACATGATGCAGCTGACATTATAAACACACAATGCTGTTGCTGGGTGAAGAACAGATTAGGGTGGCAGAGGTGGGAACATGGAGATCATTTAAGAATTTAATAACTTAAATCAAGCAAATATGTTGGTGACTCAGTCCAAGATTGGAGTGGGGAAGACAGTCAGAAATGGTCAAATTCTGGATAAAACTTAAAACATGGAAGCAGCAGGATTTGCTAATGGATGAGATGTAGACTGCAAAAGGAAAGTTCCATCGACTGAGATGGGCAAAATCAACACTTCAGTTTTAGATCTTTTATTTATTCCAATTTAATGACCCAAACTATGAAATTTAATTTACTTAATTAAGAAATTATAATAAAGGAAATAACAAAACAGTTTTAAAATATACAATTCTAGCCCTGGCCAGGTGGCTTAGTTGGTTCGAGTATTAGTACACCAAAAAATGTTGCAGGTTCGATTCCTGGTCAGGGCACATACGAGGACCTAGATTGCAGGTTTGATCCATGGGAGGCAACCAATTAATATTCCTCTCTTACATCAATGTCTCTCTCTCTCTCTCTCTCTCTCTCTCTCTCTCTCTCAAAACACATCCTTGAATGAGAATTTTAGAAAATATAGATCTACCAAGCTGGATGAAACTCATGAAAGATCACTATAAACTTTAGTATTAGCTGATTTAAAGAAATTTAGAAGAGGCAGGAGATCTTTAAGCCTCTATAAATATAGAAGTAATTTTTATGAGGACTTATTCAATTTAAAAACCTAGAATGATTGCATATTGTCATTGTTACAAGGAAACAAACACGTTTCCAGGGTAATCACTTATTTATAAGATTCTATTCCAGGTTGTGTCAAATTAACAGTGGAAACTATGATAAAAATTCAAAAGAGTTGCAATGATACCCTGACATTTTTTATTCACAGAAAGAGCCAGAGACTGCTGTATGTATCTATGCTTATCACACCGGCTGATATGCTGTCTCCCTTAGGATGGAGACACGTCTGGATTCTCCCTAGGAATTCTAGGACTGTGTCTTTTAAAATGAAAACATGGCAAAGAGAATTGCTGGCTGTCAGAAAGGCAATAGTGTTACCGATATTACAAAACATCTATTGCAAACTACAAGAATGCATTTGTAATCAACCATGGCTTTTGGAAGTCCATAGGTACAATCCCAAAACAGTGTATGGTTCCAGTGCCTCAGCACCAGCCAATTAACAAGGAAGACTATTCTGGGAAGAAAATTCTATGGCATAAAATTTTAAGCTGCGGTCCACAGGGAATAAAAAAAAATTCTTTCCCCCTGATGTTACTTTGAAAATGGTTTTGTTAAAAAAAAAATATTTTAAAGGAAACTACGTTACTAAGATCATGTTTATTCCAACATGTATAGGGTGGCAGGGGATGCTCCTATACATGGCAAGATAATAGTGATGTTGCAGAGAGATTAGGAGCCAGTCTACCTGGATTAGAATACCGACCTGGTCGTTCACTACCTGTGTGAGTTCAACAGGTATGAAATCATATATCACTATGTCAAGTTACCTGACCTCTGTGTTTCATTTTCCTCATCTGTAAAGTGAGAATGATAACAGTACCTAACCTGACAGAGTGGGCATTCATAAAATATTCACTGCCATTTTTATAATTATGATGATAATGACTAGGCCTAATTAAAAATAGAAAGGGAGGGAGGGAGGGGAAAGTGAGGGTGGGGAGCAGGGGCGGGGGGAGGAAGTTTATATAACCTTTGGTTTACTTCCAGCTTCTAACTTGATGAAACATAAAACTTCAGTGGTCCTACATGCCAAGGTTCTTACCAATGGTGGTACTTAGCCAAAGAAGTTTAAATAATTCTTTATTATGAACTTCGTCCTGAAAATTCGTAGGGCAGAGTGGATTTTCATCATGAAAAGAAGGCTCATTTTGAAAAGGATGCGGTTTTACAGCAACATCACTTGGTCTCTAACTCAAAGCTTGTCGTGAAGTAACCTACAAGATTACCAATCACACTGGCAGGCAGGCAGCACAGAATGATTAGAGGCCGTGTTGACACACGTGCCATACACACTGTTGAGCTGATATGTAAACAAAGAATTAAAATCCAGTGTGTGGCTATAAAATCCTATCATTCAATACAAAAATCACTGACATTTCGTCCAGTGTTTCCAATCAGGGTGGAAAATTATTTTTACTCAGCACTCAATCAGATAAAACTACTTACATCTGGTAAGGAGAAATGAGCTCTTGTAAGAAATCCTGTTTTGTGAGCCCCTTTTAAAAACTCCAGGGGGCTGTCAGCATTGTTTCTTTGCCAAGAAACACTTCAACGGAGAGGAAATGCTGGTGTTTTATGCAAAATGGAGCACCTGTGATCCTTGGAAATGCACCTCGCTATGTTGCTTTGGTGAAGAGAGAAGCAACCCATCACATTGGAATGAACTGCTGTATGGATTGGCTTGTATTAGCATCAAAGACTTGGGCCAGTAATGCTGAAAGGAGTCCTTTCTGCTGCTGTGAAAGTGGTCAACTTCATCAGAGCCAGGTCCTTGAATCGCCACTTTTTAAAGAAATTATGTCAAACAGTGGAATAAGATTATAAGCTTTTCTACTCTATGGATACAAGTTGGCATTCCAGGGGCCAAAGTCACTGCATGCGTTTCAAGTTCAGAGAGAGAGAGAAATAAAAGCCCACTCAGAACCATGTGAAAGGGAGATATTCATTCATTGCTTGGCTTAGTTGGCAAGTATTTTTGGCCATGTGCACGAGGTAAATCTTCTGCTCCGGGCCCTGCTGCTGAAAACTCATGAGCAATTTTTGGCCAAGATGACCAAGGAAGTGCTTCACAGGGTGAACTTGAGACTGACACAGTCGATTTCTCAGCAGGCAGAGTTGGAAACCTTGCAGACTGTTTCTTCAGCTCCTTGGACCTTAATAATGAAATGGGCATCTGTACTCCACTCCTTGCTGACATGTGATTAGGAATGCAAATGTTATTAAAGATAACCCCATTGTCTTGAGGACGAAATAAATGAGGTGACCCCAATTCAACATGAGGTGCCTTACTCCATGGTCATGCTCCAACATCAGCTTACTCTAAACAAGCTGAGCAAAGCTTAGGAGTTTTGATTCCACTTGCTTTTATATACATCTGTGAGTCAGGAATTCCAGAGATTTTGGCTTTAAAAAGCACACAAATATTTATAATAAATTCAAGGCCAAAGATGACATACATTGCTATGTCAAAGTCCACTCCATTAAACCAAACAGCATCAGCCTTATTTTGAAGATGTACTACTAAAAATGAAAATTCACACTTTGGTTTTAGTTGCATAATTTGGATTTATTTTCATGTTTTTGCACTCATAAGTCATCAATTTTCCCATGGTTCCCCCCCCCCCCCCATTCCCAGGTAAGAATATACTCATACAAAGCTAGTGGTTTGCTTTGTAACTTGATCCTACGCACTTATTGAAATATTCTTTGGAAAAATAATTGTGCCTTTTTAGATTCTATGTGTCTGAGATGTAAAGGAAAGTTGAGAACTAAAGTGATATAAACTTTATGGAAATGAATTTGATAAATTACTTAATCCACTATTACTGATACATACATAAAAATTACTACTATTTAGAGTAATAATTGATAAGTCAATTCACATCAAAGTTGATAGATCACTTAGGACATTTTACAGTTTCAGAATTTTTAAGCAAATATCCCAGAGCTTGAAAGTCCTCGGGATACTCTGGACATGGAAAATGTCACAGAAGAGAACATACATCCATTTCTTGTCATTCAGATCTCAGCCCAAATGTCAGCTTCTTAGAGGAGCGTCCCTGGCCATGCATTCAATTTGGGATCCAACTGTCATGCTCTGCTAATGTGCCTATTTCGTTGTCTGCACTACAGATGTTGAGGTGCATGTGTCATCTCCTCCTAGCTAGGATGTAAGCCCCATCGACAGCAGAAGTCTTGTTTATGTTTACCTTTCTATCTCTATCATGGAGAACAGTACCTGGTAACTAGAGGAGTTCAACAAATGTTTGTTGAATCAATGGAGAAGTGGAAATTTCAAAAAATAAGAACAAACACATCTCCCTATCTTTAACTTGATTAACCTAATGGTCATGATTAATTTCATGTCAACCTGACTGGGTCACAGAGTGCCCACATATTTGGTTAAACAAAATTTGGGAGTGTATCTGTGAGAGAGTTTCTGGATGAGATCTACATTTGAAATGGCAGAGTGAGTAAAACAGGTTGCCATTCCCAATGTGTAGAGGCATCATCTAATCCACCGAGGGCCTGAATAAAACCCCAAAAGCAGAAAAAGGGATCATTGACTCTCTCAGCCTGACCGCACGAACTGGGACATTGTTCTTCTCGTACCCTTGGGCTGGGACTCACATCATTGCCACTCTTAGTTCCCAAACCTTCCGGTGGGGACTGGAACTACAACACTGGCTTCCTGGGTGCCCAGCTGGCAGATGGCAAATTGTGGGACATCTTGCTTTCATAAATCTGTGAGCCAATTTTCCATAATAAATCTCTTTATATATGTATCCTATTGGTTACATTTCTTACTAATAAACTAATTGTCCTAAACCAAATGAATAGGCATTCACTGGAGTATCAGGAGTGGTTTAAAGCTAAGGGTAGTATCAGTGATCTGACTGTATAAAAATTTTTTAAAATCTTATTCATAAGTTTAAAAAGTGTGCTTTCTACACTGTTCTGGGGAACACTGACAAATGAACTTGGTGCATGCAAAGCTAATTTGTGTATTCCTAGGTTATATATGACTACTGCTGACATCTACATAAGAATACTATGGAGAAAACAACTCTATTTTCCATCATACAGAGGGTTTTTAACAACAATAACAATCGCAAATGTACCTGCCTGTCAAAAGCCCATATTGTGGGTTGGAAGACCATAAGCAACAGGTCTGGAATGGTCATCAAAGACTAGTAACTCGCTAATCTCAGAATTATGGTAATGATAATGTTACCTCTAGAAATGAGCAAAAAAATGGAAAACATCACAGCAAAGAAAGAAAATCATATGTTTTAATAGAAGTTGTATTGTCTTTTTCATCAAAAACAGCAAACTACAAACCAACAGCACATCAGAATTAGATCTGAGTTTATTCTTCTACATTAAGGTTTAGTATTTATTACTAGAGGCCTGATGCACTAAATTCATGATGGGTAGGGCCCCTAGGCCTGGCCAGCGATCAGGGCCAATTTGTGGGGCAACCAGTGGGGTGATCTGGGGGCCCCCTGCTGGCACCTGCCTTGGCCAGCCTGGCACCACCAGCTTGCCAACCCCTCTCCCCACCGCCACAGGTGGCCTCCCTCTGTGGGGTGACCTGCGGGGCAATCAGGGGGCCCCTGCTAGCACTCACCTTGGCTGGCCTGGGGCCTGCGGGCTGGGGGCAGCTCCTGTGTTGAGCGTCTGCCCCCTGGTGGTCAGTGCACATCATAGTGACCGATCATTCCACTGGTCATTCTGCCTGTTTGGTCGATTTGCACATTAGGCTTTTATTATATAGGATCCCTATAACCCACCTTTCAAAAGTAATGAGACATTACCATAAAATTAAGTTCAAGTTTATTGGCATAGAGTTTTCAAATGAACACAATAAGAGTACTTTCAAAACAGTAGTTTGAAATAGTGATGACTTTGAAATGTAGAGCTCCTAAAAGATGGTGGATTATTGAGATTTGTGATTGATATTATAAAAGGTTTTGAAGATTATTGTGTCCTAGTTTTGAAGATAATTAAAATCTTTATTATTTGCTGTGTGTTATATAGCATGACATTCATTGAACATAAATGTCCTTTAAAATTCTTACGTTTTTCCACTTTTGACTACACAATGGTACTCAATAAAATATTCTGATATATCTTGGAATATTTGCCTTTAGTGCTGCATGAGAATGGCATTTTCAGTACTTCAAAATTATTTTTGTTTTATATTTTGTACCAATTATTTCACCAAATGATTTGTTGTCACATACTTCTGCTACCTATGTAGAAATTCATGAAGGTTTACTGAGATATTTCCACTCCTGCATATTTTGTATAAACTTCCCCACATTTATTTTACCTTGAGGATTGCTTCTCAGCCACCAATATTCATTGAGATACAATACCAATATGTATTGTATGTGTGGTATGGGACTCAATTTACCAGTAAATTTGTTAGATTTGATTATCTATTACATGTCACCATGAATATATTTTTAAGCTATGTTATTTCATACTTTTATATAATTTATTGAAAAGCACTGTATACTCAGAATTTAGGAGTATACAGTGCTTTTCCTACTGGATTCTCATATATTATACAATGCAGTTCATGATCAATAGGTCATATAGAAAGCTACAACACAGGAGCCAAAATAAAGAGGCTCCCATTAACCAAAGATGAACAATCTGAACATCAAAAAAATTTTTAATGTGATCAACAAAAACATATAAACTATACAAAACCTCATCAAAAGAATAGAAAGCTACTCTCCCTCACCCCTTAAAGTAAAACAATAATAGTAGTAGTAGAACAAACAATCCTAAAATTTATGTAAAAACAAACAAAAAAATCTCAATTAGCCAAAATGATTTTGAGAAAGAACAAAGCTAGAAACATCATACTTCCTTATTTCAAACTATATTACAAAGCTATAGCAATCAAAACAGTATGGTACTGGTATAAAAACAGACACACAAATCAATGGAACAGAATAAAGAGCCTAGAAATAAACCCATGCATAGACGGTCAATTAATTTATGACAAAGGAGCCAAGAATATATACTTGGAAAAGACAGTCTATTCAGTAAATCACGTTGGGAAAACTAGACAGCCACATGAAAAAGAATGAAACTGTACCACTCTCTTACACCATACACAAAAATCAACTCAAAATGGATTAAGGACTTGAACATAAGAAGATCTAAAAGTATAAAACTACAACCTAGAAGAAAACATAGGCAGTAAGCTCCTTAATATGTCTTGAGGATGATTTTTTTTTTTTTTTTTGGATTGGATACTAAAAGCCAAGGCAATGAAATTAAAAATAAATAAGTGGGGCTACATAAAACCAAAAAGCTCTGTACAGCAAAGGAAACCAACAACAAAATAAAAAGTTAACCTATAGAATTGGAGAACATATTTTCAAATCATATATATGAAAAGAAATTAATATCCAAAATACATAAAGAACTCATACAAATCAATAGCCAAAAAAAATCCAATATAAAAATGCACAGAGGATGTGAAAATACATTTTTTCAAAGAAGACATACGAATGGCCAAGAAGTACATAAAAAGGTGTTCAACATTGTTAATTATTAGGGAAATGCAATTTAAAAGTACAATGAGATATCACCTCACACCTGTTAAAATGGCTATTATAAAAATTAAAAAAAAAAAAGACAAGAAGTAACAAGTGTTGGAGAGAATGTGGAGAAAAGAAAACCCTTGTGAATTGTTGGTGGGAATGTAAATTGATGCAGCCACTATGAAAAGAGTATGGAGGTTCTTCAAAACATTAAAAATAGAACTACCATATCCCACTTCCTGTATTTATCTGAAGGAAATGAAAAGAAGAATTCAAAAAGATATATGCACTCCATGTTTATTGCAGTACTAGAGGCCTGGTGCACAAAATTTGTGCAGGGGAGGCAGGTCCCTCAGCCAGGCCTGCACCCTCTCGAAATCCAGGACCCCTCAGGGGATGTCCAACTGCGGGTTTAGGCCTGATCCAAGCATCGGGCCTAAACTGGCAATTGGACATCCCTCTCGCAGTCTGGGACTGCTGGCTCCTAACCGCTCACCTGCCTGCCTTCCTGATCACCCTTAACTGCTTGCCTGCATCATCACCCCTAACCACTCTGCCTCCCTGCCGGATGCCCCTAACTGCTTGCCTGCCTACCAGATTGCCCCTAACTGCCTCTGCCTGACTGCCTGATCACCTCTAATCCCTCTGCCTGCCTGCCTGATCGCCCTTAACCACTCTATCTGACTGATCACCCCTAACCACCTCTGGCTGCCTGATCACCCCTAACTGTTTGCTGCGGGGGCTGCCGGCCAGGGTGAGGGGCCATGGTCATTCTGGTCTCTGGTCATTCTGGTTGTTCCACTGTTTTAGTCGCTGGACTTTTATTGTATAGGATAATTTACAATAGCCAAGATGTGGAGACATCCTGAGTGCCTGCCTGATCCTATAAAACATCCTATGATAATAAAAGCCTATTATGCTAAGTGTCTGGTCGACTGGTTGGCCATTCAACCAATCAAAGCATAATAAGGCCGCTCAACTGCTCGCTATTAGATGCACTGACCACCAGGGGGCAGACACTTGACTGGTCAACCAGTCGCTATGACGTGCACTGAACACCAGGGGGAAGATGCTCCAACCACTAGGTTAGCTTGCTGCTGGGGTCCGGCCAATCGGGACTGAGAGAGATTGGCCAGACATGTCCTGGAGCCCTCCCGTGGCCCCTCCCTGGCTGGCCAACGTCCAGCGTCTCTCCCCAGCCCTGATCATGCGCCAGTGGGGTCCCTAGGCCTGGCCTGCACACTCTCGCCATCCAGGACCCCTCAGGGGATGTCAGAGAGCTGGTTTCGGCCCAATCCCGCAGGCCAGGCCTAGGGACCCTACTGGTGCATCAATTTGTGCACCGGGCCTCTAGTTGATAGATACATAGATAATGTGGTACATATATACAATGAAATATTATTCAGCCATAATAAAAAGTAAATTCTGCCAGTTACAACAACATGGATGGACCTTGAGGGTTTTATGCTAAGTGAAATAAATCAGAGAAATATAAATACCTTATAACCTCTTTTATATCTGAAATCTAAAACTGCAAACAAACAAAAACAAAAATAATAGATATATAGACCAGATTTGTGATTGCCAGAAGCAGGGTTGTGGATGGTAAGAAGGTAAAGCAAATGAGTGAAGGTGGTAAAAAGGTACAAATTTTCAGTTATAAAATAAATAAATCCTGGGGATATAATTACAGCATGGCAACTGTAGTTAATAATACTGTATCATATATTTGAAACTTGCTAAAAGAGATCTTAAAAGTTCTCATCAAAAGAAAAAATGTGTAACTGTGTGGTGATGGATATAACTAGACTTGTTGTGGTGATCATTTCACAATATATACATATATCAACTCATGTTGTACACATGAAACTAATATAATGTTATATGTCAATTATATCTTAATTTTAAAAAATCATAGCATGTATATAAATATGTATATATATATAGGTAAATGAATAGACATAAATTTGGGAAGCAAAACAAAAAAACAGAAGAAAAAAGTATAAAAGTTTGCTCAATACTTTTTATTTGCCTTGCTAATAAATTCCTCTTTATATCCTAAACACACACACACACACACACACACACACACACACAACCACGTTACTGGACACCATTGAAAGTAACTAGAATACCAACTCTTTATTCTAAATATTAGTTATTAAAAGACCTTAATAGACCTCACACAGACCTTAAAACATTATGATAGGTGATTTTTAAATCTGATATCTATTTGGAGTTGACACCAGCTTCTCACAATAGAAATTGTGTCTTTCACTGAAATGTAAGGGGCCAAAATAGACAACCAGAGACCACAGCCCAGCAGCAGCAGAAAGAAAGTGAACCCATAATGACTATAACCAATAATAGTAACAGTGGATATTGATATCTCCCAGTTTACAGATTAACTAAGGCTAAGAGAGATGATAATTAATTTGGTTAGAATCACAAAGATAGAAAATGGCTCCCTAGCCATTTTGGCTCAGTGGATAGAGCGCTGACTTACAGACCAATGGGTCCCAGGTTCGATTCCGGTCAAGGGCACGTACCTTGGTTTCAGGCTCCATCCCAGCTTGGGCACTGGTCAGGGCTGCATGCAAGAGGCAGCCAATCTATGTCTCACATCAATATTTCTCTGTCTTCCCTTCTCTCTTCCACTCTCTCTAAAAATCAATAGAAAAATGTCCTCGAGTGATTATTAAAAAAAGAAAAAGAAAATGGCAAAGATGGCCCAGCCAGCATGGCTCAGTGGTTGAGCATCAACTTATGAATCAGGAGGTCACTGGTTTGATTCCTGGTCAGGGCACATGCCCAAGCTACAGGCTCGATCCCCACTGAAGGATGTGCAAGAGGCAACCAATCAATGATTCTCTCATCATTGATGTTTCTATCTCTCTCTCCTTCTCCCTTCCTTTCTGAAATCATAAAAATAAAAAATTTAAAAAACAAAAACAAAATGGTGAAGATGGAATTCAAACCTACAAAGATCATTTTTTAACCTCTACTCCAGGGGTAGTATGTACTCATGTCCATGGTTCTATATCCCACAACCCAGTATTTCCCACAAACCAAAAGAGTTTATTGCAAGTGTGGTTAATGTATATAGTGGTGTACTCAAACATAGTTTCAAGAAAGAAAATTTACCCAAGGTGGCTCAGTACCTGGGCGTGGACCTATGAACCAGGAGGTCGCAGTTCAATTCCTGGTCAGGGCATATGCCCACATTGTGGGCTTGATCCCCAATTGTGCAGGAGGCAGCCAATCAATGATTCTCTCTCATTATTGATTTTCTCTCTCTTTCTTTCTCTCTCTCTCTCTCTCCCTCTTCCTCTCTGAAATTAATAAAATAAATATTTTTTTAAAAAAAAGAAAGAAAGAAAACTTTATAATCTCAGCATCTGAATCTCTCTACTGTGTGAGTTTTAAAGGCAAGGAAAACCTGTCTCCCATTATTGTGATTGAACATGCAGGTGCTGCCCAGTCAGGGTGGCTCAGTGGTTGAATGTTGACCCAGGAACCAAGAAGTCACCAGTTCCATTACAGTCAGGGAACATGCCTGGTTTGCAGGCTCAGTCCCCATGATGTTTCTCTCTCATCGATGTTTCTACCTCTCCATCCCTCTCCCTTCCTCTCTCTCTCTCTCTCTAAAAATCAATAAAATCATCTTTTAAGAAAAGAAAATGTAGTCTGTTCAATGCTTCTGTGCCTCTGTATCTATTTTTGTTCATCAGTTTATAATGTTCTTTATATTGCACAAATGAGTGAGATCATGTAGTATTTATCTTTCATTAACTGGCTTTTTTCACTTAGCATAATGCTTTCTAGTTCCATCCATGCTGTTGCAAATGGTAAGAATTCCTTCTTTTTTACAGACTGTCAAACTACAGCGGTAAGGCAAGGGAGGGTTGGGGGAGAGGTAAGAGATCAACTGAAGGACTTGTATGCATGGATATAAGCATAACCAATGGATGCAAGACACGGGGGGGGGGGGGAGGGGGACAGGGGAGAGGTGAGGGCATGTGCTGGGTGGGGGGGTTAGGGGAGGCCAGGAGGAGGTTAGTGGGGGGGAAAAGGAGACACATGTACTACTATTTGTAATACTAAAATAAAATAAAATAAAATAAAATAAAGTAAAATAAAATATATAAAAAAGAAAATGCAGGTGTTTACTTCCCTGATGTCCCTTGAGCTAAGATATGAACTGTGTCCTAGACTCCAGTAGATAACACAACTTGCCCCAGATTTTGAATCAAGAACCAGTACACCAAACAAGCAGGGAACATGGAGAATTCTCTCTAGGGTTATTGGTTTTTGCATCAAGATTCAGTGTCCTGGGCTGCAAGTGACTGGAATATCTAATATCCGATGCCTGTGCTTTCAGTTGTATGAACTGCAGGTTTCAGGGCTCAGCCAGAGTAGCAGCGAGTCTTCAGAGAGAACAGATTTCAAGCACAGAATTGAGCTCTGCTACCTGCATAGTCTCCACACTGGTCTCCAAATTCTTGGTGATTTTGTGACTTACCCAGTGTCTATGTGTGTAATAAATTCCTGTCCTGTTCAAGTGAATTTCCTGCAACTAAAATCATTAGCTGATTTACCAAAAGAGATTCAATTTAGATCCTAATTTCAAAATATACACCAAAATGCATGCCAAATGGATGAATGGATTAGCTGTTAAATATATATATATATATATATATATATATATATATATATATATATATATATAATATAAGTGATATCTGAATAAGGAAGGCCTTTCTTGGATTTCAAGTAAAAATTATGCATGAATAAAAGAGCTCTATAATTTAAAGAATAATAATATAAACAAAAGCTGAAAGAAATATTTGCAACATTCATGGCACAGTTTTGCTATTATACAGGATGTCCCAAAAAACTGTATATGCACTTTGAATGATTATAAAGTTAGTGTTTAGTAACATAGTTAATTTAAAAGAACCTACAGAAATGAATTTTGGGGGGGGGGGCAATGCCTGTTTTCAAACTGATTACCGCTCTGATCCAGCCACTGCTGATAACTCAAAGCAATTGAATTGCAAACATAAAGAATCATTTCGCTCAGTACTTGCGTGCCCCCAATTCGCCGACTGTTGCCAGTTTTGTACCGTAAATTCTACCTTTTATGCATCCCCATCAAAAAAAAAGTCTAGTGGTGCTTTAGTATGAATTTTCTTTGTCCAAAGCTTAGTTTGGCTTAACCCATTATTTTAAATCAGTTAAATCTGAAAAGGAGTGAAAATTACGTGAGTTATCAGCTGTTAAAGTGTGCATACATTTTTGGGGGAACACCTTATATATGTAAAATGTTTTGCCTGTTAATAATAAAAGCATCAATCAGTGAAATGACAAAGGATGTAAATAGAAAATTCGCAAAAGAGAAAATATGAGCAATATAAATATGAGAAACTATGCAAGCTGAACAATGATTTTTAAAAAAGCCCACAAGTGATCCAGAATTCCCATTCATTTGTGCAATAAATACCATGTGTCTTCTATGTGCTGTTTTAGGTGATAATACATCAGTGAACAACGGTAAGCCAATGATACTGATCCTATCATCTCAAACCTCTTCTAGAGCTGTCATTATTCTTCACAATAGCCAGTTACATTTTTCACTCTCATTTTCTCTTGCCTGAAACCTGGTGAGAAAGTTCATAACCAAGAAAGTTCTCAAATACAGAGTGTGAGAAATGAGCAATTATGCCTAATAATCCACAAAGTGGATAAACATATGGAAATAGTTATGTGAAATTTCTCAACCTTCTGTGAACAATGGTTAGGAAATAAAAAAAATAGTTACTCCCAAATATATAAGTCAAAAACTAATAATTCATTTTCTAAGAGAAATGAGACAGACATGTTATTTTAATAAATGTCTATGACTTGCTTAACCGGACTCCACAATTATTCAGAGGAAATTGCAGTATGTGACAAAAACTCGAATATTCCCCAAAGTCCTACAAACTCTGCACTTGACCCCATTTATCTCCGTTGAAGTGGTGATTTATACTGGAAATAAAAGTGCTCCTTGATCATTGGTTTTCACTTCTAAAACTACAAATTTATTTTTAACTTGGCATTCCAGGTCAACCACCTAATCCTCATGGCTGTAACATGTTATAGAAGAAAATTCTCGGAAAACACAAGTCATAGATGATACACTTCATTGTATGACTTTACTGAACTATTCCTGGGATGCATGGGCCCAGGGAGAGATGTTCACTCCAGGATGTCAATTATATATTTTTTAATTTATCCAATAGTTTGTGATTTTCTGAGTTTAATCTTTAAAAAGTAATCATTAGATGATGAGAATAATTAAAACATGTTGACTTATGGAGTGTTAAATGTTAGTTTAGCAATTAACTAGTACAAAGCTCTACCTCAACTCCTGACTTGTTTCAAGTCAACCTGGATCCAGGTAAGCATCACCAACTTCCATAAGAAGCCTAAGGACAGCCCTCTGCCGTGTGAGGACACAGTGAGAAGTCTGGGACTCAGAAGGAGGTCCTCACCTGACCAGGCTCGTACCCTCATCTCTGCCTTCTAGCCGCCAGAACCCTGAGCAATAAATTTCTGATGTTTATTTTTTTAAATATTTTATAGTCTAAGTATAAACATGTTTTACAGCAATAAAGACTGCATGATGTACTCAGTAGTCCATTTATTCTCACCATAGAAAAAAAATGTCATATTTTTTTAATTTTCAAAAACTCTTAATTCTAAAACCAGCTAAATTTCCACAAGAAACAAATAATAGTTTCTACTGACATCTTTAAGATTTGAAAATCTTAAAATATTTAAGTGATACATTCACAAATTAATAATTTAGAACACTGCATTCATTTTTTATTGCTACATAGCAGGTTACCCCATACATAGTAACTTAAAATATCCATTTATTATCCCAAAATTCTATAGGTCAGAAGTTCAGATGGGCACCTCTAGGTTATCTGTTCATGCTCTCCCAAGACCAAAATCATGGTGTCAGCTGGCTGGGGAGAAATCCAAGTTTGCTAGCATTGCAATAACAAAGATCTCAGACTCAGTGGCTTAAACAATAGAAATTTTTTTTTTTTTCACAATTCTGGAAGCTACAAGTACAAGATTACAGTGTCAGAAGGGCTGGTTTCTTCTGAGGCTCCCCTCCTTGCCTTGCAGATGGCCATTTTCTCATTTCTTCCCTTGGTTTTCCCTCTGTGCATGCCTGTGGCCTAATTTCCTCTTCTTATAACTGGGGGAGGAGGGACCCTCAGCCTGGCCTGCACCCTCTTGTAATCGGAACCCCTCGGGGGATGTCCAACTACCGGTATAGGCCCAATCAGGCCTAAACCAGCAGTTGGACATCCCTCTTGCAATCCGGGACAGCTGGCTCCTAGCCACTCGCCTGCCTGCCTGCCTCATCGCCCCAAACCACTCACCTGCCTGCCTGATGCCCCTAACCACTTGCCTGCCTGCCTGATCACCCCTAACCACTCCCTGGCCTGCCTGATCACCCCTAACCACTTGCCTGCTTGCCTGCCTACCTGATCGCCCCTAATTGCCTCTGCCTGCCTGCCTGATCACCCTTAACCACTCACCTTCCTGCCTAATCACCCCTAACTGCTCGCCTGCCTGCCTGATCTCCCCTAACCACCTCTGCCTGCCTGCCTGATTGCCCCTAACCACTCTGCTTACCTTCCTGATTGCCCCTAACTGCTGGCCTGCCTCCCTGCCTGATCTCCCCTAACTGCCTCTACCTCGGCACCCGCCACCCAGCTTCATCAGGAAGGACATCTGGAATGACCTCTGGAAGGTTGTTTGGCTGTCCAGTCAAATTAGCATATTATACTTCTATTATTATAGATCATTTTAATTTAATAATCTCTAATGATCTCATTTTAATTTAACTACTACCTATGTCTAGCACATAAAGTCACATTCTGAGGTACTTGGGGTTAGGACTTCAGCATATAATTTTGGGGACATTATTTAGCTACAACAAAGCTAATTCAGGTTTCTGGTAGAATCTAGTTCTTTGCAGAACTGAGACACCCTTTTCCTTAATGGTTGTCAATGGGAGCCACTCACTGCTCCTAGGACACCCATGTTCCTTCTCACATGACTCCCTTCATCTTCTAACCAGTCTTGAGTCCTTGAATACTTATATTGTGAACCTCTTTGGCTTTCCTTCTCTATCAGCTGGAGAAAACTCTGCTTTTAAGGGCTTGTGTGATAAGATCAGTTCCAGAAAGAGAATCTCCTGATCTTATGGTCAACTGTGCTGTATAACCTAAATAGTCAAGGGAGTGACAATTCAGACTCAGGGGTTCCAGGGATTAGGGCAGAATATTTTTGGAAGGCCATTTTAGAAATTCTGCTTACCACAAATATTGAAGCTATGTTTTCACTAAATGGGCCATTTGGGCATAGCAAGAATTGAAAATATAATCGAAGACATAAATTGGCCTACAAGCATGTGGGTATGAGAAAGGTATCCTGTGTGAGTCTCATCACTCTGATTGGCTATTCCTTGGAGCTAGCAGAAGAAATAACAGGCTTTGTGTTCTGTACTCTACATAAAATCTTACTAATGCCCTAAGCTTTTCCATCATATCAGGAGATAGTTTTAAATTGAGAGTGGCAATAGAACCAGTAGCTAAATTTAGAAACAAGAACTTACCAGGAAATAAATTATTTAAAGATGGTTTTTAAGATATCAAAAAAAATACCTAATCAATTTTTTTCTTATTGTTTCAATTACTCCCTGTTACTTGCATATGTGATTATGCAAGAATAAACTTTCCTGCATACTGATCAAGCCCATATGACCGTTGATAAAAAAAAAAACTAATCATCTAGCCCCTGAACAATGAACATTCTAATGGGAGAGGGAGATAGATGGTGGGCTTAGGGAGGGGGAAAATTCACAAAAACTAAGTTTGAATGTAATATGATTAAAAAATGAAATAAAATGTTGCTGAGTCCTCCATCATCTCTTCCCAGATTATGACAATAAGCTTTCTTACTGGTCTTCCTTACTCCAGTCTTGTTCTATGTCTCTAATCTATTCCTACATTGCTGCCAGACTGATCTTCCCAATACTCCCCAGGATGGCACATGTCATCCTTGAATTGCTGGTGGCCCTCCCTCCTTTCTCCAGGCCAATCTCCTGTCACAGCACTCTGCTACTCATACTCCAGCCAAGGGATTGATCAATGAGTGTTTCTGTAACACATTATTTTTCACCATTTTATTCTCAGGATGTAATGGATATTTGCAACGTGTTTAATGAATGAAGAAATTATGCCCTGGCACGCCTCTGTACATTTCTATATGTTGGTACATTACAAAAATTTCCTTTCTATTCCCTCTTGTTCCTCTTGGAATTCCCATTCATGTTACCAAATCCTGCTCAGATGCCATCCTGTGCGGAAGCTTTTCCTGCATACAACAGACTTAATTATTCTCTCACTAACCAACCTTATATATTCCTGTGAGTTCTTCAGCATACAAATCACATTTTATCATATGTATTTTTTTGTATTCTTTTTTTGATCCACAAACAACATCAGCATCACTTGGGAACTTTTTAGATATGCATATTTTGGGTTCCTACCTCACAACTGTTGAATCAAAAACTGGAGGATGAGGCCCAGCAAGCCCTGCAGGTGATTCTGACAAGCAAAGAAATTTGAGACCCTGCTGTCCTAAGGGTTAGCCTTACTTGTCTTATATCCCAAATGCCTAAAACAAAGTAGATAATAAGAAAATGTTTCGTGAGCTGAACTTTTACTTCTAAGCATTTAGTTCAATAGAAACACCACTAGTGTTCTGGATGACTCCCAAATAAAATTCTCATTTTTTTTAAAATGTAGACTGAAAGACAGCTCTTGACCCTGGGCTAATTTAGTTGTAAAGAATGTTTCCAAATAGCCTTTATAAGAATGTTTACAAAAGATGTCCATGAAACATGGGACGAATGCCAGAGTTCAGTATTAATTTATTTTTCCCTTCAAAAAATTCTCAAACCATAAATTAAAGTTATGTGAGGGTCATGAAGTTCCTGCCAGGACACATTCTCTCATTGATACTTAGGAGAATTTTGTTTAGTAGTAGTTGTGAGTTTCTCTTCACCACAAGAAATTATGTGCTGTGCTATGAATCTTGAGCATCTCAGCAATTAATAGACGTTATCTCTCTGGCCCTTTATCTCCAAATAGCATTTTCTTTTATCAAGAATGATATTATTAAATGGAAGAAATTAACCCTCTCTGGTTGAAATCACCATCCTGGTTATCTGACTTTGTGTTGTTTTAAAGGAGACTAAAGGAATTAAAAGCAATCAAAAGTAGGGCCTGGAGTCCAACTGGCATGGCTCAGTGGTTGAACCAGGAAGTCATGGTTCAATTCTCAGTCAGGGCACATGCCCGGGTTGTGGGCTCAATCGCCAGTGGGGGGCGTGCAGAAGGCAGCCAGTCAATGATTCTCTCTCATTATTGATGTTTCTATCTCCCTCTCCCTCTCCCTCTCCCTCTCCCTTCCTCTCTGAAATCAATACAAAAAAAATTTTTTTTAAAGTCGAGTTCTGGAGGCAGCAAATATTCTCAAGCCAATTCCTGGCACTACATCAATCAAATAACAGTAAATAAAAAAATTATTTGGCCAAGCAGTAACTTGGTCTTCTTGAACCTTGCTTCTGGTACTTCCTTTGCTGAAGATTAGTACATATATACAGAACACTCTGAGCAGTTCATTGTTGATAACTTTCCCATGGTATAAATCAGTATTTTTAATATTCCTCTGTAGGAAAGAGAAGATCAGAGCAGGAAGAGAAAGATCTTTCATACCTATGATGAGCCTCCTCCTTAGAATGTATTACACCCACCAGCACCAACCAGTTCTCCAATATTCCTACCTCTTTTGGCAAAAAGCTACTCCTTATTCCATGAAAATTAAAGATCAGTGCAGAAGACCCTGAGGTTGAAGTAAATTTTCTGAACTGGCAAGAGAGCCTCCATGTTCTCTTTCCTCTGTCCTATTGCTTACCAACTAAAAAAATAAAAGGTTATAAAAATTTCGGCTACGAAGATGTGATACAGGAATTTTGATAAGGGAAGAACTACAACCTAATAAATCTTTGTATAAAGCATCCAAGGCCTCAGAAGTGATCTGAGAAACAAAACTTTACTCCCTGAACTCAAAGAAACCATGTTCTAAAAACTTCTGCATTGTCGAAATATTTGTGTACCCCCCCAAATTCTTATGTTAAAATCTTAATGCCCAATGTGATGGTATTAAAAGGCGGGGTATTTGGGAGATACCTAGGTGCTTAGGTCAGGTGGTGCCCTCATGAATGGAACTAGTGCTCTTATATAAGAGACCCCAGAGCTCTCTAGTCCCTGGTACCATGTGAGGATGAAGTGAGAAGGCATTGGCTGTGACCAGGAAAAAGGCCGCACCAAATGCAACAAGGCAGCTACCCTGATCTTGGGCTTCACAGCTTCCAGAACTGTGAGATATCAATTTCTGTTGTTTATGAGCCATCCAGTCTGTGGCATTTTGTTACAGCAGCCTGAGCAAACTGAAACACCTACTATGTACCTACTACACACAGATAAAAATGCAAAGTCTGCTTATCTATCCAAGATGCTAAAACCCCTAAATAGCCTACTGTAAACATCAAAGTCCACTGTCAGGTAATCCAACAGAAAGATCTGAAAGGTGTTTGGAAGAGCTGAAATTCAAAGATGGGTTCTTGAGGCAACCCAGACATTAGCAACAGAAAGAATCTCTAATCACCTCTAGGTCTACAGGAACTAAAACAGGAGATGAAAGGTTCAATCCCAAAAGCCAAGCTGTGCAGTAAGAGCTGGTTCCATGAGTTGACTGTCCACGGTTAGCTGGAACAATGATGGAGGGCCAGTCCTGCAAAAGCTATAATGAGACACAGCTACCATGAGAGAGGACTCTCACCAACCCAAGAAAATGAGGGGGGTAGACATATGCAGGCATCTTGTCCTCTAATGTCCTACCAGTGTCTTCCATTGGCCAAACCTAGCCAGAAAGCATTTTCAAGACATTCCAAAAGAATAAGAGTGGGTGGAGGGAACTTGGGAAATGGATCTGAAAGCAAAAAGGCCACTCTGAGCAGCTCATTATTGATAACATTCCCATGGTATAAATCATCTCATCTCCTACCCTCATCTGTGTTTTTAATGTGTTTTGGGACATTAAAATGCAATGGGCTACATAGACCTGCAATTGTTTAACTTTTAAAGATTAATGTATGAGTAGTAGCAGTTCTTATATATAAACTATTCCTATCTTCAAAACAAAACCTGTTTCAAAGCTAGCCCCAGTGTGAAACCATGGGAAAATCTACACTAGCATTTTTTTATTTATGTAGCATCATAATGTGCCCCATATGTTATATAATTATGCTTCTCTGAAATGAATTCCTTGGATTCTGTGATAGCTTGTGAGAACAGGTTTTCTATAAATACATAAAGTACTAATTTCATAAAACTCACATGGAAACACATGCTATTAAGTGAATTTGTACATATCTTGTAGAATGTAGAAAGGATTGATGAGGATTTAATAAGAGTATCTTTTTTAAAAGAAGTAAAACATGATGATTAAAATATATTGAATACTAAGTCAAACATTAACTTAGTAATTATTCCTTACAAATCTCCACCCACTTCAGCCATTGACCATTTCAATCCCAAATCCTGACATTTCAATTCAATGTGGACTCCATGCCTCTCATCTATAGGGAATTAGGTGCTTGTGAGTCTACATGGTAAGTTAAGAATAGATATCATTTGTTGAACACCTCATCTGCAAGGTATCGTGTTAAACTCATTAGATATTTCATCACATTTAGCCCTCCACAAAACCCTATCAAATGGAGGACTGCCAATATCCCCATTTTACATATGAATACATTGATGAAGATGAAGAGAGATTAACTAAATTGCAGAAGGTTACACAGCAGATTACCCAAGCAGATTGTTAGTCTGGCACAGTATATGCTCTGGCCACTAAAATGCACTGTTTCTCTTAGGCGCACAAGAGTAGAGCTTTAATACTGAGGATAAAGTAAATAGGAATGACAATGACCCAAAACTAAGTAAAATAAAAGCTACATGAAAAAGTACAGCATGTTAATGGAGCAGGCTCAGGTTAGGTCTGTCTAGGTTGGTCCCTCGCAAGTTCTCAAGCCCCTACTATGTCCCAGGACTGTGCCAGGTTCCAGGAATATAAAGATAAAGAAGTCATGGTCCTGTGTAGAAGAGTGCACAGGTTGGTAGATAAAAGAGATCTGTGTAAACACTAATTACAACAGGATGCACAATAAGATCATGTACAAATCAAAATGTGCAAGGTATAAAAGTAGACACTATCCTGCTATCAGTTCCTGAGGAAATTCCCAAGAATTACAAATTCTAATTTGTAAAATGCCTTCTAGATAAGAGATGTTTTTGTTTCCCTATTACCCAACACTATGCATTCCTTTGCAAAATTTTTTCAATTTCAGAATTAGATGGACCTTGAGAGGTCATCTCCATTCGCCTGCACCCTGATCTCTTTTCTGTCTTAACATACCAGACAGATGAAAAAATACTATATTCCTGTCAGCAGCCAGAGGATGGAATTGCACAACCTCACTTAGTGGCCCATTCCAACGATTAGCCATCAGGTCAGCCAGCTTCCTCTCCCTGTTATCTTAAGGGCCAGTGCTCTGTTCTTTCTAGAAGGGAAATCTAGACTCTTAAACATCATATTTTTTTTATTATAAACTACAGAGGTTGAAATATCTTGAACAAGCTCAAAGTTTTGCTCCCATCTCTGATCCCCAGACAACCTGACCCCTTGTTGCTATCACCTTTAGCTTCAGATAAAATAGACTAATGGCCTTAAATTGACACATTAAAAAAAAAAGGGGGTACTTAGAAAGTGTTAGTATTAACTCTAGGCATTTTCATATAGAACATCTCACCTAATTCCTATAGTATGAAAAAATAAATTATTATATATGTTCATGCAGGATGCCTCCTTATTTTATGGAGATCTTTCTACATAGAATAGCTATAATAATTTATTTTTATGAATAAGATGAATAGCATAATTTTTTTTACACAACAATTTTATTTTCCCCAAAGACAGAAATGCCAAAGATATTTTAGCTTTATTCAGAAAATTCATACATTGTGACACTGGTGATAAGAAAGGAAAGTTAACATTCTCTATTAGCCATTTGGGAAATTCTTCCTGGATTTCAATTTCCTAGGTAAATCCCTGACAAACACATTCTTCTCCCTCCTCCATCAGAGACCAATGTGTCTTTTTGCTGTTTGAGGCAAAAATAAACCTGACTCTCTCTAACTGGTTCTTGAATAGGATCTTAGAAGACATGCCCCACAATTTATTTTTTTAATTTAAATTCTTTATTGTTTAAAGTATTACATAAGTCTCCTCCCGCCCCCCCACCCCGCATTGACCTCTCTCCGGCCACCCCCCCCCCCCCCAGCACATGCCCTCATCTGTGTCCATTGGTTATGCTCATTAGCATGCATACCAGTCCTTTGGTTGATCTCTTACCACCTCGTCCCCTGCCTTCCCTCATAGGTTGGACAGTCTGTTCAATGCTTCTATGGCTCTGGTTCTGTTTTTGTTCATCAGTTTATGTTGTTCATTATATTCCACAAATGAGTGACATCATGTGGTATTTATCTTTCTCTGACTGGCTTATTTCACTTAGCATAATGCTCTCCAGTTCCATCCATACTGTTGCAAATGGTAAGAATTCCTTCTTTTTTACAGCAGCATAGTATTCCATTGTGTAGATGTACCACAGTTTTCTAATCCACTCACCTACTGATGGGCACTTAGACTGTTTCCAAATCTTAGCTATTGTAAATTGTGCTGCTATGAACGTAGGGGTGCATATATCCTTTCTGATAGGTGTTTCTGTTTTCTTGGGATATATTCCTACAAGTGGGATTACTGGGTCAAATGGAAGTTCCATTTTTAACTTTTTGAGGAAATGCCATACTGTTTTCCACAGTGGCTGCACCAGTCTGCATTCCCACCAGCAGTGCATGAGGGTTCCTTTTTCTCCACATCCTTGCCAGCACTTGTTGTTTGTTGATTTGTTGATGATAGCCATTCTGACAGGTGTGAGATGGTACTTCATTGTCATTTTGATTTGCATCTCTCAGATGATTAGTAACTTTGAGCATGTGTTCATATTCTATTGGCCTTCTGTGTGTTTTCTTTCGAAAAGTGTCTATTTAGGTCCTTTGCCCATTTTTTTTAATTAGATTGTTTATCTTCCTTTTGTTAAGCTGTATGAGTTCCCTATAAATTTTGGAGATTAAGCCCTTATTGGAGATAACATTGGCAAATATGTTCTCCCATGCAGTGGGCTTTCTTGTTGTTTTGTTGATGGTTTCTTTTGCTATGCAGAAGCTTTTTATTTTGATGTAGTCCCATTTGTTTATTTTCTCCTTAGTTTCCATTGCCCTAGGAGATGTATCAGTAAAGATATTGCTATGACAAATGTCTGCTATTTTGCTGCCTATGGCTTCTAGGATTTTTATGGTTTCCAGTCTTACATTTAAGTCCTTTATCCATTTTGAGTTTATTTTTGTGTATTGTGTAAGTTGGTGGTCTAGTTTCATTTTTTTGCATCTATCTGTCCCATTTTCCCAGCACACAATTTATTTCTTAGTAGGTTTTAGATAATATTCTTAAAATGTGTATTACCATGTTTAAAATTTTAAATAAATAAAGTCAGGCTTTTTCCAACAGAAAATAAATGTGGTTTGGTTAATTAACATAAAGATGATTTTTCAAATGACTTTGACATTTCTGGCAAATATGTTCTATAAATTGAATGGGTTAAATTTGCAACTTGAGGTTTCCAAGAAAAATATACTTAAGGTAATGTGAAAAGATAAAAATATTAAATTAAAAATGTAATTATATTGGAAAAAGGGAAATATTTGAGATATCCCAAATTTCACACATTTTCAATATATTGGACTAAACAAGGAACTTTTAAATGAAAAGTAGTACATACTACCAATAATTATTTATTAAGTTTTGGTAAAACCTTTTTGTGTATGAGTCTCAGAAACTGAGAAAGCAAATGATTCTAATGACTGGGTAATAAATCCTTGCAAGTCAAATGATTTCCTTTTCTTTACTTTTAACTAAAATTGAAAGAAATGTAAGTTAATGTATTATTAAATATAATTTCTCATAATAGACTTAGGATGTAGTTACCTATCAGTGATTGATAAAGTTCCCCAAAACTTAGGGGCTTAAGACAGCATACATTTATTAGCTCACAGTTTCTATTGGTCAGGGATCCAAGCATGGCTTAGCTGTCCTCCAACTGAGGGTTTCTCAAGAGGCTACAATCAAGGTGTCAGCAACGCTTAGTCATTTCAAAGTTCAGCTGGGGCAGAATCTGCATCCATGCGCATTTAGTGGTTACTGGCAGGACTTAGTTCCTTGCAGGCTGTTGGACCGAGTGCCTCTATTCCTCAAAGGCTGTTGACCAAAGGCTTATTCAGTTCCTTGACCTGTGAACCTCTCCATAGGTCAGCTTATAACATGGCAACTGGCTTCATCAGACTCGACAGGAGGGAGTGGCAGAGTGACAGATGGAAGTCACATATAACCTAATCACAGAAGTGATTCCCATTACTTTGTCATTCTACTCAGTAGGAGCAAGTCACTAGGTCTAGCCTGCACTCAAAATCAAGGGACCACGCAAGGGTGTGAATGCTGAGACACAGGGGTCAGTGGGACCATCTCAACGATGCCTATTATAGGTTTCTGCTTCTTTTTACAAGAAAGTTCTAATTTAGTTTGTTGTGGAGTCTTGATGTTATTAATATGGCATTATGACTACTGAATGCAGGAATGCCAGAATTCTAACAGAGCTACCCCTTTCCTGAGATTTGAAGTGGAATTGTAAGCGTGTGGGACAATAACAACAATAACAAACAAAAAGGCAACAAAAATTTTTTTTCTTAAGTAAACTACACACAAACACATATACTCAAAATTAAGTTTAAGCTGTGACTTTGCCTCAGAAACACTTCTATTCAAAATCCTCCTGTATGGTCCCCTTAACCAATGTCACACCAATACATTTTTGAGAAACAACCCTAACATTACTTATGGCTGGCCATATGAGAAGAAAGGAGATGAAAGTGCCTGAATATATATGAGAGTGCCCAAATTTATACATGCCTAAATCCAGAAAGGAAAGGAGGAAATGAGTCCAACAAAGTTTTAAGAGGGCATTTGAAGGACAGGGCCCAATGTGAACTGAAGCCAAATGCATATATGTGATAATAGGACTGCTTGTTGGCCTTTATGGAGACACACAGAATCTCCTCCTTATCAACTTCACATCATGTATGCACCATCCTCAATTTCATAATAATGAACAAAACACGTCACTTATCCAGCAAATTGAAGTCATTGAAACTCAGCTAAATTCCAGAAATTAATACAGAATTGTCTCAATTAATGTCCAAGGTCTATGTACTTTACTAAAGAAAGATTCTTAGACTCTTATTTTAATGTTGTTTACTCTAAGTATGTAGAAGCTTAGAAAATAAAATGGTGAGGAGTGAATAAATGTATGTACCTTTTATTAGTCATAGAATGAGCAGAAAGAGAAACTTAACAATGCACAATATGCATGGAGATATTTAACGCAGGAAAACCTCAATCATCCATCCCTGAAGTTGTCAGCTAGTTCATCATGACATAGTCATTGATGTCCTCACTTACAAGAGTTATATCCTCTGGTTGAATTGATCCCTTTATTATTTTTAAAAGTCCTTCTTTGTTTCTTGTGATAGTCTTTGCTTTAAAAGTCTATTTTTTTCTGATATAAGAATTGCTACCCCAGCTTTTTTCCCATTTTCATGAAATATTTTTTGCATCCCTCTACTTTCAGTCTGTGTGTGTTTTTCAAATGAAGTGAGTCTCTTGAAGACAGTATGTGTATGGGCCTTGTTTTCTTTTTCTTTTTTTCTCAATATTTTTACTGATTTCAGAGAGGAAGGGAGAGGGAGAAAGAGATAGAAACATCAATGATGACAGAGAATCATTGATTAGCTGCCTCCTACATGCCCCACACTGGGGGCCGAGCCCACAACCCGGGCATATGCCCTGACTGGGAATCGAACTATGTCCTCCTGGTTCATAGGTCGACGCTCAACCACTGAGCCATGTTGGCTGGGCAGGGGCATTGTTTTCTTATCCATTCAGTCACCCTGTCTTTTTATTGGAGCATTTAATCGATTTACATCTGTAATAATAAAAGCGTAATTTTCTAATTAGACCAGACAGCCGAATGACCTTCCAGACGTCATTCCGGACGTCCTTCCAGACAAAGCCATGGCGGTGATGGCTGAGGCAGAGGCAGTTAGGAGCGATCAGGCTGGCAGGTGAGTGGTTAGGGGTGATCAGGCTGGAAGGCAAGTGTTTAAGGGTGATCAGCAGTCCCTGATGGTGAGAGGGTGCAGACTGGGCTGAGGGCCCGCTCCCTCATGTACAATTTCATGCACCAGGCCTCGAGTTTTAAATAATTATTGATAGGTATGTAGTTATTGCTATTTTATTATTTATATTTTTTATCTTTCTTTTCCACTTCTTCTTCTTAAAAAAGTCCCTTTAACATTGCTTATAATATTGGTCTGGAGTGATAAACTCCTTTAGCTTTTTCTTTTCTGGAAAGATTTTATCTCTCTAATTCTAAATGTTAGCCTTGTTGGGTACTGAACCCTAGATTGTAGGTCCTTGCTTTTCATCAGTGAATATTTCTTGCCACTCCCTTCTGGCCTGCAAAGTTTCTGTTTAAAAATCAGTTGACAGTCTTATGGGAGCTCCCTTGTAGGTAAATAAGTGCTTTTCACTTACTGCTTTTAAGAATTCTGTGTTGTCTTTAACCTTTGACATTTTAATTATGATATGTCTTGGTGTGGGTCTCTTTTGGTTCACTTTGTTTTGAATTCTCTGTGCTTTCTGGGTCTATTTCCTTCACCAGATTGGGGAAGTTTTCAGTCATTATTTCTTCAAATATGTTTTCAATACCTTGCTCTCTCTCTCTCTCTCTCTCTCTCTTTCTTCTCCTCTGGTACCACTATTATGTGAGTGATGGTACACTTGATATTGTCCCAGAGGTCCCTTAAACTATCTTTATTTCTTAAAATTCTTTTTTGTTTCGGCTGTTCCAATTGGGTATTTTCTGCTACCTTTTCTGGCTACCATTAGTGCTTGGCCTGAGACTGCTTAGCAAATGGTGCAGGGCACACTAAGGCCAGACACTGCTCATTTGGGTTTTATGGACCTTTGAGATATTTTAGGAAAGTCTGCAGCTTGGGCCAAGGCCAGCCCCTTAGAAGGAGTTGAAAGAGATTCCAACCTGTGCACATGTTGGGTGGGGCAGAGTCTCAGAGAATCATCAGCATGGGGCACATTAGCCAGGTGGATGGAGACTCAGATTTTAATTGATGCCCACATTTAACAAATATTTATTAAGAGCAACCTTGTGTTAGCTCTGAGCACTGTGGATTCGGCAGAGAAGAAAACAAGCTTCTGCCCTCAAACTTGTATTCTACCTGGGAGAGACATTAAACAACAACAAAAAATAAATAAACAAATACTATATTAAGAAGTGGTAAGTATTTTCAAGGAGGTTCAATAACTAACCACTCTTTGCTCTGAAAAATAAGACAAAGTGGAAGATTGATAATAGGTCAAATGTCATTTTTATTACTAACAAAGGCTAAGTTAAAGGATGTGGCTAATGAGAAAGTGAGCAGGTAATTTTGAACCCCCAAATTGGACAAGGTTTTTCATAGGCAAGTTAGATAAGGGAGGGCAGCACATTGTGGGAAACTACCTGTGCTAAGACTGCTCAGTGAGAAGATCTCTCCCAAGAGAGAAATGAAGGATCTAAGCCCTCAGTATGTACAGTTTATTCCATATGTCCAAGTCAAATAAGTCATTGCAATGTGAGCAAAGGGTTGGAGAGCTACCATTGGTATTATATTCATTTAACTCCCTCGACATGGAAGGAAGCATCAGCATTGAAGAAGAAACATTTCTAGCCCCTTCAACATTCACCAGTTTTTTGACCTTTTAATTCACGTGTCTCAACCCTTAAGTCTGTAGTCAACCATAAGTTTTGCCATCCCTCTCAGAGTAGAGGTAAGCAATTTATTTCAACAGTCCTGCTGTTGCCTACTTGAAGCACTTCCTCCAATACCAGCTGCTTCTTATGGAGGTATATTCTTGGGAAGTTAGAACTTGCTCCCAGAAAACCCTAACATGGATTAGAACAGTATAATTTTTTCAATGTTTTTATTGGCTTCAGAGAAGAAGGGAGAGGGAGAAAGAAATAGAAACATCAGTGATGAAAGAGAATCATTGATCAGCTGCCTCCTGCATGCCCCACACTGGGGATCGAGCTTGCAACCCAGGCATGTGCCCTGACCGGAAATTGACCCATGACCTCCTGGTTCCTAGGTCAAAGCTCAACCACTGAGCCATGCCAGCTGGGCATATAAGTATAATATTTAAACCAACTCCACAGTCACTCTAGGCCAATGTTGGCAACTCACTTCCTATTCTATTTCTCATGCCCAATTGTGATGAGCCACATTACGTAAGAGAGCATATCAGAGATTCTTTAGGAAAAGAAAAGTTTAAGATACTCTATAATAACATGCCAACATAGAGATGCCCCACAATTAGGTATAAACTCTCTTATGTAATTTCAGAAAAAAATAGAAAAGTTCAAAGGTTAAATCTCTTTGTAATTTAATGTCCAAAAGTATCAAAATTTGATTGAATTTTATACGCTTGTCCCTGTTAATTGGTCAATAAAATATTTCCTCCAGAGTCTCTTACTCTGTTCTAAAGGGGTTCTTGTTGCCTGGGCAAAGTGGGGGTCCTTTAATCAGTTGCACTGTGTGCTATCTCTCATGGAATGAGAGTGATTGCCTCAGGGCTGCTGAAGTATAAAGCCAAGTGTTTGATGTACCTCCCTTATTATAAAGTCCAAAAAGTTAATTGGACACATAAGTATGTCATAGCACCAGCCAGCACCCTGTAAATTAGAAAATAAACAAATCTCTACCCCCTAGAACTGTTATCTCAGGAAAAAATTATCTCTTAATCCAAATACTCAGTGTTATCTAAAAATCAATGAGGATAGTGTTCCAGAATGTCAGTCAGTCTAAACCCGGTGCCCGAAGTCTAAGACCTGGAGACTTACCTTCATTTGGTAGACCTGACCCAGTAAGAGGTCAATTTAGGCATAAAACATTTAGCCTATGGAGGAGGGAGGAATTCACCTGTGTATTCTGTCTCTTCTCTGAGTATGTGGCACTGAGAAGTTCCTGCCTTCTCCAATTCCACAGTCACTCCAGGCCAAGGTTGGCAACTCATTTCCTATTCTATTTCTCATGCCTAATTATGATGAGCCATGTAATGTAAGAGAGCATTTCAGAGACTCTTTAGGAAAAGGAAACAGTTTAAGACACTCTATAATACCATCCCAACAAAGAGATGCCCCACAATTTCACACTGGTGAGAGTCTCAGTTCTTTGTCCAGGAGCCTTACTTTCCTATGTGCATATCTACTTTCCATTTCTTTTTTGAGCCCCTGATACTGACTCCCCATTAGAAAGGGAGTGTGGGCTCTACCCAGGATCACCATGTTCACACGCCCTTGCTATCAGATATTTTTTGGTTCTAAGCCACAATGGCTATTTCTTCTGATTCTCCTATGAGATTGTTTAGCCCTAAATCCTGTCTTCAATAGATTTCTCCCTCATACAAAATTAGCCAATCAAGAACCAACTTGCCCTGGCGCTGTGGCTCAGTTGGTTGGAGCATCCGTACCATACAACAAAACGTTGTGGTTTCCATCCCCGATCCAGGTGCATTTGGGAGACAACCAGTTTATGTTTTTCCTCTCTCCCTCTTCCACTCTCTCTAAAATCAATAAAAACATATCCTCAGGTGATGATTTTATAAAGGGGGAAAAAAAGAACCAACTTGATACCACGTGGTGATAGGGAACTCTTGAGCCTATGGAAAGAACACGTAAATCCAAACTTAACCATCCACAGTCCCTTCCTTGGGAATCCCAAATGGAATTTGGGACCATAAATGTAGTGCTACCCACCAGGCCTGGCACTGACAACTAAAACTAGACACCCCCACAGCCAGTTTTTCTCAGTGGTTAGAGCATCGGCCCTCACACCAAAGGGTCATGGGTTCAATTACCAGTCAAGGGCATGTACCTTGTTTGCAGGTTTGATCCCCTGCCCAGTAAGGGCACGTATGAGAGGCAATGAAATGATGTGTTTCTCTCACATCGATGTTTCCCTCTCTCCCTCTTTCTCCCCCCCCCCCCCCCCCCCCCCCGCTTCCCTTCCACTCTATCTAAAAGCAACAGGAAAATATCCTCAGGTAAGGGTGATGATAGATGATAGAATAGATAGATAGATGATAGATAGATAGATAGATAGATAGATAGATAGATAGATAGATAAACTAGACTCCCAATGATGCTCTATAGTACACTTGGGACTTAGTTGCCTTGCTTTTTAAAGGTAGTGAATATATTCTCTTCTAATATCAAAAGAGACTATATATGGATAGCCAGTTCACCCTATTTTCAGATCTTTGCCTCAGCAATATCTGAGACAGCTGCACCTGGGTGATAGCTACAGCAGCCTTCACCTGAGGACTCACAGATCTACTGAGGTCTTCATATTTGCCAAGGCCTGCACGTGGGACAGGCCCACATATCCTGCACTTTGCTGGCTGCTCTTGTGAGGGCTGCCCACATAGTCAGCATTTGCCAAGGCCCAAGAGACCCTGTGTCCTTGCTGAGGCTCAAGCAGCCCTGTCTCTCTGAGACTCAGAAGAGTCTTGACTCTGTAGAAAAAGAGTACACTATAAAAACATCTGTCTATCATGCAGTCACCCACCAAGGAAAAAATATTGCAGAGCCTAAGGCTTAAAGCCCTTTGCCAGGCTGCAGTAGTTAAAAACGGCCCATGTATAAGCCTTGACAAATAGCTATTGTCAGTGTACTCTACTCACACAATAAAATGCCAACCCAAAAGTTGCACACTCTCACCATACCAGAATCCTCAATCGTTCACATATTAGTACTTCCCCCAACTTCCAGTCCTTTATTTCTCAATGCATTCAACATTGGTGTCGCAAGGGTTCTGGTAAATATCACTCCTTTACCCAAAGTTCTGAATAAACTGAGATGACAAAGCATCCAGAGCCCACAATAGCACCTTTGTTACTGATAAAGGCTAAATAAGAGGGTCTGGCTCAAAAAGGCACTGGACCTCAGATTGAGGCAAACTCACCCACGGGGTCACAGAAAGCACGGAAGGGCACAATGCTTTTGCAGAGGAACATGCCTCCAAGAGGAAAAAAAAATTGAGGACTGAGCCAAAACATCCAGTTTGTGCGTAACAAATATGCCAATCAGATAAGTCATCCCACCTCCCTGGGGTGGAGTAAACAAAGAGACCAAGTGTGTTATCCTAATTATATTCTTTCCACGTTAAAGGAAACACCTGGATGTAGCAAGTGGCTAACACAAGGCAACAGTAAATGGAACAGAGAAAAATAAAACCATGTAAGTTGTGGGAATGAGAGTGGCATGGCTAGTTTATGCTAAGATGGTACTTGAAACAGAGACCTGACCGAGTAGAGAGCAAGCCATGTGTTACCTGGGAGAAGGGAGAGAGACAGAAGACTCTAAAGTCCTGAGGAAGAAGCATGCTTGATGGTTATAGCAGTGGTTCTTGAGCAGGGTCCGACCCCCACTCCCACCCACAGGGGACATTTGGCAATGCCTGGAGATATTCTTTTATTGCACGGCACAGGGTTGTTATTGTCATCTAGTGGTTAGTTGTGAGAGATGCTATCAAAATATCTTACAATATATAGGACAACCCCTCCATAACCAAGCATATGCCAATTGTGCCAAGATTCTGAAGCCATGTATTAGAAGCACACAGAGGAAAGCAGTGATGAAACAAAGTCAGTTCGTGGAAGAGAGACTGTAGATGAAGTCAGAGAGGAGATGGAGGCCAAGACCATGGGGAACCTTGTAGATAATGGTAACGACTCTGGATTTTACTCTGAGGGAGTTGCAAAGCCATTGGAAGGTTTGACCAGAGAAGGGACATAGTCTGATCACATTTTGAAAGGATCCCTATAACCACCACGTAGAGAATGGTGCTAGGAAACAAGGGTGGAAGCAGGGAAAAGCTATTGAACTCCAATACTAAACTTTGATGGTTAGGTATGCAAACCATCACCACCTTGCAGGGAGAGTTAATAGTGATCATGGTGAATGTGGTGAGAAATGGTGGACTCTGAATATATTTTGAAGATAGCATGAACTGAACTTATTCATGGCTTGGATACATGTAATGAGAGGAAGAAAGGAGTCAAAGATGACTCCAAATTTTTTTTGGCCTGAGCAACTGGAATAATGGAAATGTCATTTGCTGAAATAAAAATGACTGCAGGAAAAAGAGCTTTTAGGAAGGAAATGAGGGGTTCATTTGGAGATGTCAGGTTTAAGATGCTCATTAGAAATCCAAGTGAAAGAGACAACTATATTATTGGATGTAAGAGAGAAGTTCAGAGAAAGGTTCTGACTGGCGATGTGCGAAGTATTTAAAAGCATGAAGTTATAGGCTCACCTGAGGACCAGGTGTGGAAAGAGAGGACTGGGTGTGCAAGGATTGGACCTGGGGCACCAAAAAGTTTAGGACTTGGGGAAATGAGAAGGAACCCACAGAGGAGACAGAGAAGGTCAGCCACTAAAGTAAGAGCAAAACAATGAGAGTGGTTTCTTGGAAACCAAATGGTATTTACAATCATGACTTTAAGTCATTGGTAAAAAGGTGGTAGCATTAATTGAAATGTGTAATATATTTTAACAAGATATTCATTAAAACGTAATTTAATTGGGCTTTATAAATTATACCAGTTGTTTTGAAAATTCATGTTTGATAAATACTGGAGTTTCCAAACAGTACTCTGATGCACCATGGGCACCAAGTTCATTTGCTTTTCAGTTTACACTGTTGTTATTTAGCATGCTATATTTCATTGACTTTTAAGATACCTATTTTTAACATTTTGACAGCACTAAAAGCAGGATGTATCTCATAATTGAAAAGATAAGAAGCATTGTGTTTCAATTTAATTGGCAATGACTTTTTTCTTTTGTAGTGGGTAAAAAATGAAGGTGCATTATGTAATCAGAGGATTGTAAATTTGATAAAATTTCTATTTCTTAGGACTGTAAATAAGGTTCAGCTCTCCATATACTAAACTGTGAAATAAAGACTAGAAAATAAGTCAACATTAGCCTACTCCCTTTTTATTAGGCATGCAACCATCACCCCCTACAGGCTAAGACGATTCTCATCACTCATACTTGAATTTGCAGGCACAGAGCTAGCTGGAAGGGATGTTATTAGCAATCCCTCACATTTTTTCTTCAGTTTCTTCAAGTTGCTTTAGTAGCTCAGAAGAAACTCACAGATATGAGATGAGGTAGATCAATAGATTTCCCCATGTAAAAAGAGTATCAGAGACTAATTGCCTGCCCCACCTACACTCCACAACTACACAAAGCCAGCTTTTTGCATGAAAACAATAAGCCACCCCCTTAATTTAGGCCAGTGTCACCCTTCATCTGGAGTACCTAACTGCTTTCTAGCCAACCATCCTACTCCCAGACTTTTTACTCATCCTAATCCTACATACAATACATCAGCAAATCCTGTAAATATTTACTGTATCTTCAAAATATTTCCAGAATCCCATAACTTCTCACCTTCAAGCTATCATTCTGTTGCAATAATCCCACAACCTGTTCTCCTCATTCTATCTTTGTTTCCCTATAGTAAATTCTCAACACAGACCCATTGTGATCCTTTTAAAATGTAAGAATACACCCCCTTTTGCCCTGAACCCTCTAATAGCATCCTAAGCCAAAGTCCTTACAATAGCCAATAAGTCTCTACATCAGGGATCAGCAAATTATAACTACCTGGGTTTTTTTTGTTTATTTGTTTGTTTTAGTAAGTTTGTATTGATTTTTAGAGAGAGAGAGGGAGAGGGAGAGGGAGAGAGAGATAGAAACATCGATTAGAGAGAAACATCAATATCGATTGGCTGCCTCCTGCACATGCCACCACACTCCACCCGGGACCAAGCCCACAACCTGGACATGAGTTCTGACCAGAAATCAAACCTGTGACCTCTTGATACATGGGTTGATGCTCAACCACTGAGCCATACCAGCCAGGCTATAATTGGGGGGGAAATACTGTTTTGTTTGGCACACCCCATTCACTTACATATTTTATCTACACCTCCTTTCATGCTACCACGGTAGAGTCATGTGTTAATTATTCATCTACTAATCATCAATGTTATTAGCACTATACAATAAGATATAACATTTGATTCATCACAATTTCAAGAGAAAATAAACCCAAATGAGATGAAAACCTAGGTTTCTGAAAGACTGTGCATAGTCGGAACAGACATGCTTCTTGGGTGGGAGGCAGTGCCTGAAAGTGGAAAGTGCTACATGAACATGAACAGTGAGTTGCCTTTTCAGAGAAAGGGAGAGAAGGGAGTTAATGAGAAGACAAATTTAGCTGAAAAAGTGAGAGCGGTTTTTAGCAGCTGCTATGAATGCATTAAAATTTGGGGAGACAGTGGAACAAATGACTAGAAATACTCTACAGCATTTCTCGGAAGCTTCTTATGTGTAAGACTATAAAATCCCTGGGCTACTGTAAGAAAATGACACCTACATTATTCATCAAGCCTTCTGGAGTTGAACTTCTGTTTCCTTTTATTTAATTCTGTGTAAAGACTGAACCACGTGATACATCAATTCTTGTTTATGTTACATTTGCCAAGATTTTTTGAGCGCTAAGTGCTGGGAATTGCATTACGCACTTTGCATGAATTATCTAATTAAATCCTCCCCCAAATAAGGAATTTTTTTTAGCGATTATCATTTCCTCATTTTCACAAATGAGGAAGTTGGGACTTGAGGAGGTAGATAATGCGTTCAAGGTAACAGTTGGCAGGCAGTAGAGCCAAGGTCTAAACGGTCAGACTGGCTCTCTGACTGCAAGTACCAAAAGTATGGACACGAGTGAGACTTGTTTCTTGGGCAAGGCCCTCACAGTACAGTGGGGAGATGGGGTGTGGGGGATGCAGTGGTGAACAGAGGAGTCATTCGCATGTCCCATGGGTTCTCGCAACTCTTGCCTCTAACTTCAGTTCTTCACATTCTCACAGTGCATGACCTCCTCCACATTGGGGTGCTTAGATGCTCAGATGACTATTAACACTTTCCTTCCAGTAACATCTCCAGTGGCTCACTGAAGGCAACAGGTGTATTTTACTTATTCTTGGTTTCATATGCTAGACCAGTGCCTGGCAAGTAGTGGGGTTTAATTAAATATAATATTAAATTAATTCTAAGACCTAGAAATGTATTTTAATCTATCTGCTTTTTGGGGTCAAGATGTGGTATTTAGGCTGCAGTAAGGAGCTTAAACCATCTATTGTGTGTCATTCCTTTGAATAGAGGTGCAGAAAACTATTTTTAAATCACCAATATTACCTAGGAGGGATAACATATTGGCCAATAATTGGTCACCCACACTATCACGGAAATAGAAATCTTGGTTTTATCATTAGAGACTGGAAGAGCCTCAGGGGAAATGACACGGGAAGGATAAAGCCTTGGGGTGATGGGAAAGGAGAGAAGAGCTTGACAAGAAAGGAAGAAAGCAGCTTAGGAAAATGACTATTTTACCCGACTATTGCTTCTTGCCCCCTACAATTATCATCATGTCTTTAAAGACAAGGCAGAAATTCTGTAACAAATGAAACTACAAGCCTTCACTTCCTCTTTTTCATAAGGTTTAATCTAACTCTATTAAACATCACTCTTTGACATAAATATATTACTTGACTTTCCTCTCTTAGCCCCACCAAGAAACCAAAGTAGCTCTCAGAGCTGTCCATTCCCATTGGCATTGGTATTTGCTGCTGCCTATTTGGGGAAAATCACAACAATCTCCCCCACACATCATTTTCCTGGATTTATTTTCCTTATTGTTCAAAAGGAATGTAATGAATCAGCAAGCAGATCAACTGGACCCCTCTGATTTGTAAGTAAAAAGGCCTTGTAAGCTACATATTACCCAGAACTCGTTTGCCAAGAAGTCTGAGTTCATTGTGAGGAATTGGCATCCTGTCCCTACACATGCATGTCTAATTCTTTCTCAAGTGACCACTGTGCTCATATAGTCAGTCTCACAAGCAGCATCTAGCGCATTGCTATGACCTTCGGGTTAAATTAGAAGTCATGTTATCCAATCCCAAGACAGTCTAACCTTATAAAAAATAAAACCTTATGAAAAAGAAAGTCTGTAAGGAATATATTCTGGAGTTCTGTACTGGGGTCTTTGGCAAAAGCTTGGACTTGTGGTGAAACTGGGAATGAAATATGAATACAATTTGCCTTTTGGCTATGTGAAGCATAGGAAATCGATCCCAAAACCTCCCACTATTAACAAGCATACCTGAGGTGGGTGGAAAAGCCCAGACAAGTGCAAATGGGAAAGCCAGGGTTGGGTTTAGTACCTACATGATCAATGTCACTAATATCATTATCTGCCTGCTTATCAAGGCAGCTACCCAAATTTATTTCAAAGGTCATAACAGAACTCATTGAAATATGCAATATGCCCCCGTTGAGAACTAACTAAATCTATGCTTTTTTCACTTGTATTGTTAAAATGCATCATTTTTCCTTCTCTAACTCTAATTTTTCTTAAGGTTCAGTCCATCTGAACATTTTCTAAGATTTCAGGGTAACATTTTCTCACTAACCCAGACCATTTTGCACATTGGAAAAGAGGGAATATTCAAAACACTGGGTCTCATCTTTTGCTTTATTTGGTTTCATGGTTGCCTTAGGGAATACTAAAAGCCATGCTACAAATGTTTATTGCCTGCGCTGCCAAACCACAGTGCCATATTAAGTGAATGGTAAAATCCATGTTAATTAATGGTTAAAAGACAAATTCTTAAAATACCTCAATAACCCGGCCGGTGTGGTTCAGTGGTTGAGTGTTGACCTATGAACCAGGAGGTCACGGTTCAATTCTGGTCAGGTCAGGCACATGCGCAGGTTGCAGACCTGATCCCCATTAGGTGATGTGGAGGAGGCAACTGATCAATGATTCTCTCTCATCATTGATGTTTTTATCTCTCTCACTTCCTCTCTGAAATCAATAAAAAATATATATTTTTTAAATCCTCAATAATATTATTAATGTTCACCTCCATAAAATACATAAAAAATATAAGGTGTAATTCTGAAAAATGGGATATCTTATTTAAAGATGTGGTCATGTTATATACATGTAGGTTTTATTTAAGCTTGACTTACATTTCTTTCCTCTATTTATCAGTACAATGTATAATGCATTACATGGACATATACTGCTTTTAATTCCAACAAATATGTACTATTAGCATAAAAAGTAGTATTTTGGAGTACCTTGTACTCTTAATTCAGAACTACTTTTGCTTAGTTATTTTTTAATTCAGATCTCTAAACTGAATTTAATATATTTAAATTTCTCTAAAATTTTTCAAATAGAATTAACATACAATATTATATTAGTTTTGAGTGTATAATATAGTAATTAGACATTTATATAACTTTCAGCAGTAATCCTCCTGGTAAGTCTAGTACCCACCTAACACCATACATAGTTAAATATTTTAAAATATTGACTATATATCTTATGCTGTAGTTTATATCCCCATGACTGTTTTTATAATTGGCATTGTATACATCTTAATCCCATCCCCCTTTTCACCTATTCCCTCAACCCTCTTTCCATCTGTCAACCATCAAAATATATCCTGTATCCATAAGTTTGTTTCTGTTTTGTTTTTTCATTTATTTTAGGGATTTTTTTTATTCCTTATATAAGTGAAATCATATGGCATTTGTCTTTTTCTGCCTGACTTATTTCACTTCTCATAATACCCTCTGGGTCCATCAATTTTGTTGCAAATAGCAAGATTTCATCCTTTTTATGGTTGATAATATTCCATTGCATATATGTACCATGTCTTTTTTACCCTATCATCTGCCAATGCATGCTTAGGTTGCTTCCATATCTTGGCTATTGCATATGAAATGTTCTTCTTTGTCTCATTATAGCCTTTGTTTTAAAGTTTATTTTTTTATATAAGTATTGATACCCCAGATTATTTTTCATTTATATTTGCATGAAATATCTTTCTTCATCTGTGTGTATCTTTTTATCTGAAGTGGGTCTCTTACAGACAGCATATGTATGGGTCTTGTTTTCTTATCCATCCAGCCACCATGTCTTTTGATTAGAACATTTAATCCATTTCCATTTAAAGTGGTTATTGATAGGAATGTAGATATTGCTGTTTTATTATTCATATTTTTTATCTTTTTTTTTCCTTCTTCTTAAGAAGAAAGAAGTTTCTTTAACATTTCTTGTAAAGCTAGTCTAGTGGTGATGAACTCCTTTAGCTTTTTCTTCTCTGGGAAGCTTTCTTTCTCCTTCAATTCTAAAAGATAGCCTTGCTGGGTAGTGAAATCTAGATTGTAGGTCCTTAATTTTCATCACTTTAATATTTCATGCCAATCCCTTCTGGCCTACAAAGTTTCAGTTGAGAAATCAGCTGAGAGCCTCAAGGGAACTCCCTTGTATGTAACTAACTACTTTTCTCTGGTGACTTTTCTGATTTTCTCTGTCTTTACCTACTCTGCCATCTTGACTAAAAGTTAGGATATCTGAATTTTAGACTTGGCTATATTGCTAAACATTAATCACTTTCTCAATGATTTATCTGAATTGATTTATCTATAAAACTAGCTTAGGAAAAGGAAAGCATAGCTTGAATCAGTGGTTCCTGACCACAAATCAACAGATTATATTTGGTTCAAAAGTAAACTCTACTCATATGTGTCAAAATGAGGGGAAAATGAATAATGCAAATATTTCATGAGCTCAATTTATTTAGTAGAAATTATTATCTATATAAGAATAAGTATTTCTTAAATGTTTGCTGTTAAATATCCTCTTTCCTGAAATAAAGTTGATAGCAAGCATAACTTTTCCTTTTGTTTTCTTAATCAGTAAATTAAGAGTTTTTAATCCTTTTATAGTCCTCAACTTTTAAAATGACTTTAATACATGAACGCTGCTTCTGGCCAGGAAGAATTAACAGGAACTATATTCACCCTCCCACATTAAACAACTGGAACTCAGATAAAATATATCAACCACTGCTGTCAGACTTTGAAAAGCAAATAGGATAGGACTGTGATCTCTGACAGAATGAAAATGAATGAGATAAGCCCTAGTTTCCTGCCTGGAAAAGTTTTCATGTCTCAGTATAGGGAAGGGAAGCATAGAGCCCTGCCATCTCTCCTAGTTGAGAAAACAGAGATAAGAATGTGGGAAGGTAAAAGCCCCTAGAAGAGTGGTTCTCAACCTTCCTAATGTCGTGACCCTTTAATGCAGTTCCTCATCTTGTGGTGACCCCCAACCATAAAATTATTTTCGTTGCTACTTCATAACTGTAATTTTGCTACTGTTATGAATCGTAATGTAAATATCTGACATGCAGGATGTATTTTCATTGTTACAAATTGAACATAATTAAAGCATAGTGATTAATCACAAAAACAGTATCTAATTATATATGTGTTTTCCGATGGTCTTAGGCAACCGCTGAGAAAGGGTCGTTCGACCCCCAAAGGGGTCTCGACCCACAAGTTGAGAACCACTGCCCTAGAATATGTGGAGCAGAATCCTCTTAAATCTTTGGCTGAGCACTGAACTGTGCTTGCAAGGAGTCATACTCCACAAAGTGGGGTTCAGAAAGCATTGTGCCAAACAAGCAAACAATTCCCAGGGCTCACTCAGCATGAGGAATGGGTTTTGTCCCCCAACCCAGATTGGAATGATGTGATAATACAGGGTTCAGTAGATAGAGTCTTCAGAAGTACACTTTCATAGCCTTAGTTTAAAGTTTTAAAAGCAGGCCTCAACCAGGTCAAGCAGATTCCAAATAACTTACCTGCCTGCCAAAACAAAGCCCAAATATATTTAAAAGAATTCAACAAAATCCAACAACCAACGACATAAAATTCATGTCTGGCATCAAAACAAAAATTACCAGGTATGAGAATAAAAGGAAAATATGATGCATATGCAGGAAAAATGCCAATCAATAGGAACAAATCCAGAAATAACCGAGTTAATGGAATTAGCAGACAAGGACATTATAAGTTATTTTAAAATATGCTCCATATGCTCAAGAAGATTAGAGGAAAGCATAAACATTATGAGGAGAGAAACAGAATATATAATGAGGACCCAACTGTATTTAGAGAGATTTTGTAGTTACTTCATAACAGAAGATACACAAATTGCCAAAAAACATATAAAAAGGTGTTCAACATCATTGGTTGTCAGCATAGTGCAAATTAAAACCACAAAATGGTACACCACTATACACCCACTGGAATGTCTAGAATTTTAATACCTAACAATATCAAGAATCAATGAGATTGTAGAACAACCAGTAGTACTCTCAGATATTGCTAGTGGGGATTTAAAATGGTATTACCATTATGGAAAAGTCTGCCAGTTTCTCATAAAGCAGTGTTTCTCAACCTTCCTAATGCCGTGACCCTTTAATACAGTTCCTCATGTTGTGGTGACCCCCAACCATAAAATTATTTTCGTTGCTACTTCATAACTGTAATTGTGCTACTGTTATGAATCGTAATGTAAATATCTGATATGCAGGATGTATTTTCATTGTTACAAATCGAACATAATTAAAGCATAGTGATTAATCACAAAAACAACATGTAATTATATATGTGTTTTCCGATGGTCTTAGGTGACCCCTGTGAAAGGGTCATTCGACTCCCAAAGGGGTCGTGACCCACAGGTTGAGAACCGCTGCCATAAAGTTTAATATATACTCACCATATAGTTGAGTAATTCTACTCCCAGATATTTAACAAAGAAATAAAAACATATCACTATTCAAAGCCTTGTACAATTATATTCAAAACAGCTTTGTTCATAATAGTTCAAAACTGGAAACAACTCAAATGTCTATCAGCTAGTGAATAAATAGACAAAATTTAGTATATCTGTACAATGTAATACCATCCTATCTAGTAATAGAGAAACACGGTAATTAGCCGTACCTCCGCTACCCTTCCCATTGGCTAATCAGGGCGATATGCAAATTAACTGCCAACCAAGATGGCGGCCAGCAGCCAGGCAGCTTGAAGCGAACAGGAGGCTTGCTTGCTTCAGTGACGGAGGAAGCCAACGTTCCCCGCCTGCTGCTGCTGGCCTCTGAGCTTGCAGTTTAAGAAACATTATTACAAATATAGAATCTAAATAAAACCCCAGAAACCTGCTTTCAGCCAGCCGGGCCTCAGAGCTGGAGTTGAAACAGTGTTTCGATTATAGAACCCAAACAAACCAGATACCTGCTTTCAGCAGCCGAGGTCTCAGAGCTGGAGCTGAGCCTCAGAGAGAAAGCTGGCTCTCAGTTCCAGTGACAGCCATAGAAGGTAAATAAATCCAAGAATTAAAAAAAAAAAAGAAAAAAAGGAGAGGTTTGGAGCTTCAGTAGCCTGTCAGCCTGAAAACGGCCCTCAGCCCCTCACCCAGGCTGGCCAGTCACCCCAGTGGGACCCCCACCCTGAAGGGGGTGTGATCAGCTGGAAACAGCCATCATCCCCTCATCCAGGCTGGCCAGGCACCCAAGTGGGACTCCCACCCTGAAGGGTGTGTGACCAGCTGCAAACAGCCATCATCCCCTCATCCAAGCTGGCCAGGCACCCAAGTGGGACCCCCACCCTGATCCAGGACACTCTTCAGGGTAAACTAGCCAGCCCCCACCCATGCACCAGGCCTCTATCCTATATAGTAAAAGGGTAATATGCCTCCCAGCACCAGAATCAGCGGAGCCTCGAGGCCTCCCGGCACCGGGACCAGCAGAGCCACGAGGCCTCCCAGCACTGGGATCAGCGGAGGCGGGAGGCCTCCTGGCCCCTGGAGCAGCGTGACAGGGGACAGAGCCCAAACCCCCTGATCACCCTGCGGCTCTGTGTGTGACAGGGGGCGGGGCCACAACCTCCCTATCTGCCCTGCTCTGTTCATGACAGGGGAAGGCGCCCCAACCCCCTGATCAGCCCTGTTCTGTACCTGATAGGGGGGGCCTCCCCAACCCCTGATCATCCCTGCTCTGTGTGTGATGGGGTGGAGGCGCAACCTCCCCATTGGCGCTGCCCTGAGTGTGATGGGGGGAGTGCCCCAACCCTCTGATCGGCCCTGCTCTGTGGGTGACAGGGGGCAGCGCCCCAACCCCCTGATCCACCCTGCTCTGTGTGTGACAGGGGGCAGTGCCCCAACTTCCCTATTGGCCCTACTCTATGCGCGACAGGGGAAAGCTCCCCAACCTCCTGATCAGCCCTGCTCTGTGCGTGACAGGGGGCAACACCCCAACCCCCTGATCGGCCCCGCTCTGTGCGTGACAGGGGGTGGTGCGGCAACCTCCCTGTTGACCCTGCCTTGAGTGTGACAGGGGGCGGCGCCCCAACCTCCCAATCGGCCCTGCTCTGAGCCCGACCAGAGGCTGCACCTAGGGATTGGGCCTGCCCTCTGCCACCTGGGAGCAGGCCTAAGCCAGCACGTCGTTATCTCCCGAGGGTTCCCAGACTGTGAGAGGGCACAAGTGAGGCTTGGGGACAACCCCTCCCACTGCCAGTGCACAAATTTTTGTGCACCGAGCCTCTAGTCCTATATAATAAAAGCCTAATATGCTAAGTGTCCGGTCACCTGGTTGTCCATTCAATCAATCAAAGTGTAATATGCTAATGAATGCTAAGGCCACTCAACCACTCACTATGATGTATACTGACCACCAGAGGGCAGACGCTCCAACAGGTAGGTTAGCTTGCTGCTGGGATCTGGCCAATCGGGGCTGAGTGAGACAGGCCGGAAACACCTTGGAGCCCTCCCATGGTCCCTCCCTGACTGGCCAACCTCCCACATCCCTCCCCGGCCCCGATTCACTGGGGTCTCTCAGCCTGGCCTGTGCCCTCTTGTAATCCGGGACCCCTCAGGGGATGTTGGAGAGCTGGTTTCAGCCTGATCCCACAGGCCAGGCTGAGGGACCCCACTGGTGCACTAATTTATGCACTGGGCCTCTAGTTAAGCAATAAAAAGAATGATCTGGTGCATACAACACTATGGATTAATTTCAAAAATAATATGATGAGAGGAAGAAGCCAAAACAATCTAGTCACATAAATATGTAAAAAAGGGAAATTTAATTTATAATGACAGAAAGCATATTTGTGGTTACCTGGAGCTGGGACTTGGTGGAGGAGTGACTGCATAGGGTCACAAGGGAAGTTTTAGAAGTGATAGAACTATTCTATAGCTTGATTGTGGTGGTGGTTACACACTGGTGCATAGTTGTCAAAACTCATGAATTCAGAATCTAAAATGTGTAAATTATATTGAATGTAAATCACACCTTTAATAAAGTAATTTTGTAAACAGATACTGGGAACTCACAGAATACTTAAAAAGATTAAAGAAATAGTATATGAGGCTGCACATTTAAGAACAATGATTTGCATTTGAAAGGGTCATACAAGGTAGAGTTAAAGTCCAAGGCTGAGATCATTAAAAGATTAGAAGTCATCCTTTCCTCCACAACCCTCCCACAGCACATGCCTCCACACACCCTATTCATGATTGTGGACTCAGCAGACCTGGTGGGAGATAAGGGCCTAAGGAGCAGGATACACCAGCTATCGAAACTTTCTAGGGTAGGCAAAGGTATCAGGGCTAAGAATTTGCTGTTTCCTGCTCTGTGTAGCACTTAACACCCCAGCCCCATAACAAAAAAATCACCAATATAACCACTGAAAATCTGTTATTCACAAAACCGATGTGTGAATGGTACTTTGGAGGAAAGGGGAGTTGTTCACACCTGGGTGTAGAGAGACCAGCACCTTTGAGAACATGACTAGAGAGGGAACAGCAGCTCACGTTAGATTGGGAAACAAGCTTGGAGCCGAGATTTCAAATGTGAGAAGGAGAATGTGAATTCCTCCCAAAGCTTCCTTGGGAATCCACAGAAATATTAGTAAGGTACTGGGTTTTCCACTTTACCTAATGGAGTCTGAGGACTTTTTTTCATTATTGTTAATGGAAGGCAAAGGGCTGGAAAAGTAGGCGACACAGAGTTGCTTATTCACATGCTATCTCATTTATTCTTCACAGCCCTCCCATGGGGTAGGTACGGTATTATTTTCTCCACATTATAGATGAGGACGCTGAGACTCTCAGAGGTTGAATACTGAATCAAAGGACTTAGAGCCAGGCAGTGGCTGTGCCACAATCCCAGGCTGCCACACATTGGCCCTCGAAGGGTCCCCAGTGACAGGGAAGTAAACAACTATAGGTAATATCAGCATAAAAATAAGAACTACAATAGACATAGACTAAGAAAAACAGTAGGGAAAATGCCCAGTTTTGTTAGTTCAGTTACAGAGGAGAGAACTATGGTCACATGATTTTGTTATTTCGCCAAATATTTATTAAACACAATAATTGCTGTGCTCGTAAGGAAATATTAACTCCTAAGCATATGCTTTATTTATAATCAGCAGTAGTTTTCCTTATTAATAGATAAGCATTAAACATAAAACAAATATTTTTCCAATAAAATATTTAATTCAAATTCTATGATAAATGTAAATCAGCATTTATTTAGCACCTATTCTAAGCTACTATGGACAAATCAGAGATGATAAAACATGATTCTTACTCAAAATAATTTAAAATTCATCATATGCCTACTCTGATAAGTTTGCTGGCACCTATAATCATTCTGAAGCTTACACATTGTTCTCTAAATTTCAAGCTAATTTTACACCAAGGCCTGGAAGTTTATTTTCAATTCAGTTCTGTTAGAAAATCATTTCTGTAATTGTCTTTTTTTCTTAGCCTGCTACTGAAGTCATTCCACACAGATTTTAACTCTGCTCAGTTATTTTACCTCTGTATTGACTTATATAAGGAAAAATTAAGAAACTAGCTTCAAGTAAGGAAAAATTTTACACCTACTATAGACCAGGTACTGGGCTAGCAGTTGACATTATGTTACCAGAACCCCAATGTTTTTCCTTGGTTCTGTCTGCCTGCATCTCCTGGCCCAAAGAAACGCATGAGTGAAATTTGCAGTATAGAAAGAAAACAGTTTAATAATGAATTGGCCAAGCTGGAGGCAGGGAGCTAATACTCTCAAGACCCAACTCCCTGATGGTGTGTAGGTTACAGATTCTATAAGGCAAAATCACAAGACACTCTGGGTAAGGGTTCAGGATCTTGCTGGGAGCTGGTTGGTCAGAGGTGAGGTAAGGGTAATGAATCATTCCTTCAGGTCTTGAGTACAGTTCTAAGGTTTTTTTCCAGAATTTCTCTGTCTGGTCTCATAGGAAAGTAGCCAGGGGTCCGTTCCACTTTAAGGCTCAGGAGCTGAAACATAACTTAGGTCAAGATGTAATCTTTAGCCTGCCAGGGGTCCAGACAGTATGACCATTGGTCTGGAGGATGCTGATTATCCAGAGAAAAGGATAAGTCACTGGGGGGTATATATAGAGAGAACTGATTTTTAGAGCTAGGATTTAGCAATAAATTTAGTCAAAGTCATAAGGACCTTTCATTTCAATTATAAAGAGATGGAACATCCCCTCAAGGATATCACCACCTGGCAGAAGCAATAAAAATGGATGGAAATAGCTCTAATACAGTGTTATATATGCTGTGCTGGCAGTGAATATGATGCTCCGTGGGAAGATAAATGTAAAATTAATTTGATCAGAGAGTTACAAAACTACAAAAAAGATCCAACTCTTGCCTAAATTACATCATTTTATTGTTTATGTCACTTAAAAACACAACCATTCAATTAGTGCCTAGCAAACAGCTGGTACACAAAAAAATGTTTGCTGATGAAAATGTCACCATGATGAATATTATGTGTTTTTTATACTTTAGTCTGATTTGAAAACAATCAGCTTTTATAGTATCCCACGATGAATAAGCTTCCAGACTTGTTTCTATGCTTACATCCATGAATGCGTATGTGTAATAATGTATACATTGTATGTAAATAAAAGCTCAAGAAACTGCCATTCAAAAGTTGTGAGCTGCTTCTAAGTCTCTCAGTGATGATGACCTAGAACCTTGGACAGATCTTCATTCTTGGCTGAATCTCATCAGTAGACTATTTTAATCCTGGGATATAAGGTAGAAGGTAAAACGGGAGTTTCTAGAACTGGCTGAACAGTACTCCTGGCATGCAGAATTCAAGCACACCAGAGAAATGGCGCTTAATTCACATTAGAAGATTGAGTGTTGCCCTCTGTGAAAAAGACTGAGACTCCTTCCAACCTTTTAGGATTCAATGCAAATAGAATGTCCCTGCAGGGCTGAGGCGGTCCCAACTGAGGCCAACTATCTATAAAGTATAGCAAGTGCTCCGAAAAAGTCATTCAAATTGACAGAAAGAGATGGTCAAGGATTTGTAACCTTGCCTCAATGCCAGGACCTCAGTTGAGGGAGGATAGGTTTAGGCATTTCAAGGGCTGAAATTAGAATCCCTTCTCTTTCCACTCTCCCTATCACTGAAGTTGGGTGAATTTTAAGGAGGGTGACCTTATAACTTGCCAGCCAAATCAAGATATTTTTGAGAGTGAAAGGGAATAATATTGATAATTTTGGCTTTGTTAAAAATGGCTATGTGTGACTGCCAATTAAAGAGATATAACATGGGGAGCCCAGAACAATATGGATGTGTCCCACCTTAACTGTTTTATTTTTGTTTTTTCACCTTAACCATTTATAAGCACTGAGTGTGGTGAGATGAAGTTTTCCTCCTGTCATGTAGAAGAATCACTGCAGTTTACTTGCATGACCTGCATGAATGGCAACAAAAGATGAAGCCAGAGTCAAACCCAGTGACACTGTTCAGCAAATCAGAGGGACTGGAACATTAATACAAGAAGAAACAGCAGCAGCAAATGGGGGACTGACTTAGAATGCCATGTTTCAGATGCCTGTGCTTGATGGCTGATTAAAGCCAAGGTAGCCTTTCCTAGAGCTCCTCATTTCCTGCAGCGGCTCTGTAGCCCTCTGGCCTCTAGGCATCAGGCCCATTCTCATCCTGCAGGTCTCAGCACTTACTGGCACTCCTCAGAGATCATCTCCCTGGTCTTTCAATATAAATTAAGTGTCCCCATTATACTAATGTCAACACATAGGGGATATTTAAAACCACAGAGTAGATTATATTGCTTAGAAAGGTTATATGAGTATGACATAAGAGAGAGGAACTCTAGAAAATATCAATATTGCCAAGGATAGAGAGGAAGAGATAAAGATTAGTGGTTGAAACTGTTAAAAGAGAGAGAGAACTCATGGACAACACTGTAGTGATTGCAGGGTATGGGGGTGGAAGAGGGCATAGAAGTGATGGGAAAAGTAAAATAAGAAATTGTAAAACTAGCATTTTTAAATGATAGCTACATGTCAGGAATTCTATTAAGTGCTTTTTCACATAAAATGATTTTATCTATTTATTAAATGTTTATTTATCTAAGGTAAATATACTACAGACTGTTTACTTAGTTGTTAACAAGACACACAGATTAGCTGTCATGAAGTTTATATTATCTGGGGAACAAGATATTAAACAATGATTTGTATGCTATGATAAAGAAATAGACAATGTTATGTATGCTGAAACAGGGAGCATGAGCTAATCTAATAGGTATGGAAGGGATTTCTGAAAGTGATATTAGAAAACTCTGGGTAAACTGAGGGTTTGATGAGGGAAGAGAATGACTTCAGTTTCATTTGAGGTACATCGATGTTGTGGACGCCCTGTGACACACAGTAGATGGATGTACATATGGCTGTGCATCTCAGAGAGCGATCTAGCCAGAAAAATAAATGTAAGAGTCATCAGACTATAAATAAGAACTAATTCCATGGACATGAATGAAACAACTTGGGGAAAGCACAGAACATGAGCAGAGAATGGAATTTTAAAAAACTCCAACCACTTAATTAAAGAAGGATAAGGCAGAAAATGTGACGGAAAAGCGGTGGCCAGAGAGATAGGAGAAAAACCAAGAGAGTAAGGGGTCCAGGAAACCAAGAGAAGAGAATGTTTTACAGATAGAATAGTCAAATTTACTATTTTGAGAGTTCAAAAAGATGTTTATGAAAAATGTATGTGATTGAATAACACAGAGCTTCACATTTTACCAGGAGAACCATTTTAATACAGCAGCAAAACGGAAGATTTTTAGCGTCATGGACTAGGGTAGGAGGTTAGCATACATTGTTTTCTATTGTATTTGCACAGCTGCCCTATGAGGAACATACTATCATTACCACTACTTGACAAATGGTAAAACTGGGGTGTTTAGAGATTAAGACTCTTGTCCAAAGCCTCACAGTGAGTATGTGGTAGAGGCAGAATGCACAGCCCAATCTAGAAGATTCCAGAGACTCTGGAGTACTGAGTACTATGAAATCCAAGGCAGGATTTCAAGAAAGATTTGGTAAAGATATTAAGTGATGCAGGGAGAAAAACTGAATGAGGACTTGAAAAGGTTCATTGAACTTGGTAATTAGAATTCAGTGGAGACCTTTATCAGAATAAATCCCTTAGATGGGTGGTACTAAAGCCTGATTTTAAGGAATTAAGGGGGGGAAATTGACACTCGGAAGTACCAGTTAGTGCAGACTGCTCTTTGAAGGCACTTGTTTGTGACCGAAGAAAAAAGGGATAGTGGCATGAAGAGGAGGCAGGGGAATGGGAAAGGTTTTCAGATGAAGGACACCTAGGCATACTTAGAGGCAGAGAGGACACAGCAGAACTGATGATTCAATAGAGGAGGTGCTAATAGATGGAGCCATGTCTTACTTGTGGCTTGAGGGCCTGAAGTAAAAAGCAATGTCAGGTGGCTACCCTAAGAGTGGAACACCTTCTCTTTTGAGGCTAGAGGAAAGAGGGGAGGGATGTAAAGGAAAGGAACAGACAGCTGGCTTGATTTTCCCTGTGAAGTAGATTAGATTGTCTTCTAAAATTGCAGGGTACTAGGGGTAGGCCTTACAGATTTAGGATAATGGTTAAAATGGAGACATAAAATTGGTGGTGGTGGTTGGTGTGTGTGTGTGTGTGTGTGTGTGTGTGTGTGTGCGCGCACGCTTGCTCGGGTGCAATTTAAAACAGATGGAGTTTGAGGTAACCAACAAATAGCCCCTCCTTTATCCACATGGGTTTGAACCTAACTAAGAGATTGACATGTAAAAATAAAATAAATGGAAATCAATATGTCCTCTTTGTTACTTTGGGAGCTATGTGATAATGTGCGTTAGGGCAGCAGGGGGAAATGCTTTGTAATACATAAAATTTTAGGATTAGACTTACCCATCCAGCCACAGGCAGCCTGCGAAACGTCACATCTTCTCAAAGGGAAGGACCTGCCCCTTAAAATTGACATCATGGAAAAGGGGTGCAGTATGTGCACTCACCCCCTTGGAGCCGGCAAACATCCAGTTCTGATGAGGAAGGATAATGGCCACACGTGCCCAGTCTCTTGTTGACCAAAAAATGGAACAAAGGAAGAAGGAGAGGCCAAATATGTTACTTTAATGTGTGTCCCTCTGCCTGGAACAAGAAACCTGGGGAGTAAGTATTCTCCATTAGCAAAAACAAACAATACTGACTGTAGCCTCCTACCTTTCAAAGGAGAAAGTCCTACCCAAGAACTTGAGCTGACCCAGGATAGACGGAAAACTGTCATTTCAAAGCTGAGGGTGCTTCATGCTGCTAACAGAGCACAGAAACTTCACTCAACAAGTTTTTTCTGGCTTTGAGTATGCGAAAGCAGGCTTGGAGCTAAGCTTACAGCCATGGCTGCAGAAAGTTGAATTGCTCTGAATGACATAATAGGATGATTTTTTTTGAGACAAATAAGCAAAACATGGAGTAAAAAGAAGCAAATGCAGAGGGGGAGGAGAGAAAGAGAAGGAGAGAGAGAGAGAGAGAGAGAGAGAGAGAGAGAGAGAGAGAGAGATCAGGAGTGGCGGAGGCAGGAATTCAGAGCCACAAGAAACCTGGGAAGTAATCTCTACCCTCCTGCCTTGCACACAAACATTTTTTTGGCCCAAAATATTGGGACTGGTTGTGATGCAAGGTTATAGGAAGAGGGTTGCATCAATTTCAGTTAAATCTAACAGGCAAAATAATTGCAGGATCTGGAGTACTTGGAGACTGTCCAAGTGTGGGTACTCTCGCCCCTCCCTATTGCAAAAAGAGAGGGATCAGGAGAAGGCGCAGTTCTGGGGTGAGGTGAGGCTGTAAGATCATTGCGGGTCCGAGATGGCACACACATTGTGATAACTAAAACATGTTTCTTACACTTTGACCTTGAACATCCTTGAGGACCTTGCAAAGGTCTCTGGGAAAGAGGAGAATATGTAGGCCAATCTAGCTGAACTCTCGGAAACTGCCCCTTCCCATCTGTTCCTCACGGCACACAGCCTGCTTCACTTAATTTGCACACACTGACTTTCTAATTATTGACTTAAGTGCCTCGCCTGAGAGGTTTCCTTAGAAACTGCTTTAGAAATGGTTTAATGTTACAAAAATCTAAACTTAGAACCGAAAACCGAGTAGAAAATGAAAAGAAAATAAGTTGGTGTCATTGTTAGAATAAATGGTGTAATTGGATCTCTCGACAGCCCTGGGCATCCACATCTGAGCCCCTGCCTCACGTGGCTGAGATTTTTCTTCCCATGCACTCAAAAGGCTTTTTAAGAGAGAATATAGATGTTAAGATTTTTCCTTCCTTTTCCCATTTGGAAAGGTTTGCATTGAGAAAAAAAAAATCTCCTACCCAAAGCAGAAACTTGGAGCATTAATACCTACATTGAAAATCTTTGGGGCACATTTTATGTACCAATCACTGTGCTGGGACAGCCAAAGAAGCTTATTGCAACTTCTCTCAATTAAAATTCTTCTTTCGTTCTAAAGAAGTTTAAACATTCAAAAGTCTGTGGCCAAGGCAAGTTCATGTAGCAGAAGGCTGAAGAATTTGCCTTCAGATTCCTGCTCCACCACTTATATGACCTTGGGCAAGCTACAAAACTCACCTGTCAAGGTTTCACCATTAATAAACCAGAGATAAAAGTGCTCCCTAGTTGAGGGGTTTGAGGATTAAATGCAATAATGCATCGGTCATGTCAATCACAGCATTTGTGCGTTCCTCATTCCCAGTTATTCAAACTTAAACATTTACCAAACTCCTACTGTGTACACCAGGCATCACACCAGGAACTAGGACTACACAACTGCAGATGATGCAGATGGTGCTCTCTCCAACTCACAGTTTTGTCCTCTTCTCCATAACCATTACTCAACTGGATGGAAGCTTGATAACCACTAGGCTCCTCAGCGGAATACCCAGAAAAACAAATTTAAGACAAGAAGAATAATTCCACAAATGACTGTGTTTATGTGCCAGAATTTTCAGGATACATATTTGGATGAAGTTATTATCATGGAAAGGGATGTACATAGGAGATTAATAAAATTTAAAATGTGAACAATGGATTGACACCAATTAGGCTTAATTTAAAGATGAACTGAGAGTTCTCTTTAAATGGCGGGAGTCTGCTTCTTTCTATTTAAATAGATATATAAAAGTAACCGGCATTCTATGAATTATTTATTATTTAATAAATATTTTAAAAGATACATATCACATTTCCTCTGATTCTTTGTCTAGAGCAGTGGTTCTCAACCTTCCTAATGCCGCAATCCCTTAATACAGTTCCTCATGTTGTGGTGACCCCCAATTTCATTGTTACAAATTGAACATAATTAAAGCATAGTGATTAATCACAAAAACAATATCTAATTATATATGTGTTTTCCAATGGTCTTAGGCAACCCCTGTGAAAGGGTCGTTCGACCCCCAAAGGGGTCGCGACCCACAAGTTGAGAACCGCTGCCCTAGAATATGTGGAGCAGAATCCTCTTAAATCTTTGGCTGAGCACTGAACTGTGCTTGCAAGGAGTCATACTCCACAAAGTGGGGTTCAGAAAGCAGTGTGCTTAGGCGACCCCTGTGAAAGGGTCGTTTGACCCCAAAGGGGTTGCGACCCACAGGTGGAGAACCACTGGTCTAGAAGAAGAATTCAAAGTACAGAGAACTTTCTGGCCAGCAAAGAAAACAGAGAATTTTGCAGCCTATTCTATTTTGCCCCTTTTACCCCTGAGCCTCACCCCACCCCTCATTAAACCTTAAACTGGAAACCTTTCAAAACTGATAAAATATGCTCTTAACATCCCTGAAATAAAAACAGCAAAATGGTTCTCAAATGAAAGCAATGCGCCCTCCTGACAAGGGTTTCACTATAACATAATTAAAAATAGTAACTCTTTTTTCCTCATTGTAGACAGGAAATCACTAGCAGAACAAGCACCGGCTTCAGATTTACTTAAAGATAACACATGAAGGAGGCATCCAAAAGCCTTTGGCTCCCTTAATGATTAACACATTTTATGACATTCCTTCAAATGATGGAGAAATCCTACCCCACATGGTATTGCCTCCGTAGTTCCTGCACATAAAACATCCCTTTCCCTGGCACAGAATGTCTTTCACTCCTTTTTGCCCCTGCTCCTTGGCCAACTGTATTTTTCTATACATTCCCTATCACATTTATCTTTCAATACAAGTGCTGCTACGTGAGCAGGCAGAGGGGAGACCCTGAGATAAATGGGGTTTGGATATGTGAAGGGAGAACTTTTGAGAGACGAAAAGAACATTTATAACAGTCCATGCAGGGGTATATGTGTATTAGATGCAATTAAATATGCAAGTAATCAAAATGTAATATTTAATTTTATGTCAGTAGCAATGAATAAGCTCAACTACTTGTTGCTTAATATAAATTTTAAACAAAAAAATCATCCTTCTGTTTTTAAACATCAAAAAAGAATGAATCATTGATAAGCTAAAAGCCGGCTTGTAAGCCAAAACCACAAGGTTTAAAGGAAATGGCTCAAATATCCACAAATCCTCCCACCTTTCCCTTTGTAGTCTCATATATACTATTCATGTCACATTGTGCCACCTATTGTTATAAAAGAATACTTATGGAGGAGGGAGACCAAGATGGCGGCGTAGGTAAACACCGGAGACCGCTGCCGCAAACAACCATTTCAAAAATACAACTAAAAGACTGAACGGACATCACCCAGAACCACAGGAAGGCTGGCTGAAGAGAGACTCTACAACTAGAAGGAAAGAGAACAGCAAGGCGGCGCAGTGTGGAAAATACAAAGGTACCGAGGTGCGCGCGCAAAGCGGGCTGGTGGCTGAGGGCGCGGTTGTCGTTTTCTGTCCGGAGTGAGTCTCAGACTCTGGGCTCCAGATCCGGGCGAGTCTCTAGGGACCCAGACTCAAACGGGAGAAGCGGGATAATCCGGCATCAGTTGGAACCTGAGGGCAGCTTTCTCTCTGAGGTTTGCAGCGGCTGCCGGAGTTCTGAGAAGCAGAGCCTCTGGGAACGGGACTGAGCGTGGCCATAACTGCTCCCTCCGCCCGCCCTGTTGAGCCCGCCCCGCCCAAACCCTGCGCACAGCCATTTGCCGATCGCCTCAGGCAAAGGCTGGATTAGCGCCTCCCCAGAAGGCAGACGTTTTCCATACAGCTGATTCCTATAGCCAGTCGGCCTGGGGGTCAAATCCCTCTAGTGTTAACTACAACAATTAAGGCTTGGCTAGAACAAGACTGCGCACAGAGACCACAAGGGGGTGCACCAAGAAAGCATAAAAGATGCGGAGACAAAAAAACATGACAGAAATGGAGGATATGCCAATCAAAAAATGGGCAAAGGATCTAAATAGACACCTTTCAAAAGAGGACATTCAGAAAGCCAAGAGACATATGAAAACATGCTCAAAGTCACTAATCATCCGAGAGATGCAAATCAAAACAACAATGAGGTACCATCTCACACCTGTCAGAATGGCCATCATCAACAAATCAACAAACGACAAGTGCTGGAGAGGATGTGGAGAAAAAGGAACACTTGTGCACTGCTGGTGGGAATGCAGACTGGTGCAGCCACTATGGAAGGCAGTATGGAGGTTCCTCAAAAAATTGGAAATGGAACTCCCATTTGACCCTGTGATCCCACTACTAGGAATATATCCCAAGAAACCAGAAACACCTATCAGAAAGGATATATGCACCCAGATGTTCATAGCAGCACAATTCACCATAGCTAAGATCTGGAAACAGCCTAAGTGCCCATCAGTAGATGAATGGATTAGAAAACTGTGGTACATCTACACGATGGAATACTATGCTGCTGTTAAAAAGAAGGAACTCCTACCATTTGCAACATCATGGATGGAACTGGAGAGCATTATGCTAAGTGAAACAAGCCAGTCAATGAAGGAAAAATACCACATGATCTCACTCATTCATGGATAATAAAGACCATTACAAACTTTTGAACAATAATAGATACAGAGGCAGAGCTGCCTCAAACTGATTGTCAAACTGCAGTGGGAAGGCCAGAGAGAGTTGGGGGGCAGGAGGGAGGGGAGTAAGAGATCAACCGAAGGACTTGTATGCATGCATATAAGCATAACTAATGGACATAAGACACTGGGGGGTAAGGGAGGGTAGTGGTTTGTCAAGGGCGGGGGGGGGGGGGGGAAGGATACTTATGTAATACCCTTTGTAATACTTTAAGAGGAAAATAAAAAAAAATAAAAAAAAAAAGAAAAAAAAAAAAAAAAAAAAAGAAAAAAAAAAAAAAAAAAAAACAAAAAAAAAAAAAAAAAAAAAAAAAAAAAAGAAATGGAGGATATGGAGCTAAGAATCGCAATTTTGAGGGCTTGCCATAAATTTGTGCAGAGCCTCACGAAAACTAATGAGACCCTCGATGCTACGATAAAGAAATTAGAAAGTAAGCATACACGGACTGAAATAAAGAATATTATACCCAATAGCAGACCAGAGGAGTACAATAATCAAACCAAAGATTCGACAAAAAACACCCAATTGGAAAAGCAAAATGAAAAAAGAATCCGAAAGTGTGAAGATAGTGTAAGGAGCCTCTGGGACAGCTTTAAGCGGTCTAATATCAGAGTCATTGGAGTGCCAGAAGATGAGAGACAGCAAGATATTGAAAACCTATTTCAAGAAATAATGGCAGAAAACTTCCCCCACCTGGTGAAAGAAATGGACTTACAGGTCCAAGAAGCGCAGAGAACCCCAAACAAAAGGAATCCAAAGAGGACCACACCAAGACACATCATCATTAAAATGCCAAGAGCAAAAGACAAAGAGAAAATCTTAAAAGCAGCAAGAGAAAGAGGCTCAATTACCTACAAGGGAATACCCATACGACTGTCAGCTGATTTCTCAACAGAAACTTTGCAGGCCAGAAGGGAATGGCAAGAAATATTCAAAGTGCTGAATACCAAGAACCTACAACCAAGATTACTTTATCCAGCAAAGCTATCATTCAGAATTGAAGGTCAGATAAAGAGCTTCACAGATAAGGAAAAGCTAAAGGAGTTCATCACCGCCAAACCAGTATTATATGAAATGCTGAAAGGTATCCTTTAAGAAGAGGAAGAAGAAGAAAAAGGTAAAGATACAAATTATGAACAACAAACATGCATCTATCAACAAATGTATCTAAGAATCAAGTGAATAAATAACCTGATGTACAGAATGAACTGGTGATTATAATAGAATCAGGGACATAGAAAGGGAATAGACTGACTATTCTTGGGGGAAAAAGGGGTGTGGGAGATGCGGGAAGTGACTGGACAAAAATCATGCACCTATGGATGAACACAGTGGGTGGGGAGTGAGGGTGGAGGGTGGGGTGGGAGCTGGAAGGAGGGGAGTTATGGGAGGAAAAAAGAGGAACAAATGTAATAATCTGAACAATAAAGATTTAATTTAAAAAAATAAAAAATAAAAATAAAAGAATACTTATGTTTTGAAGAAACCTTCATTTTCCAAAGTCATGCTATAAAATCAATTGTTTCAGTGAAGCAGCGGTTCTCAACCTGTGGGTCATGAACAATGAAAATAATCCTGCATATCAGATATTTACATTACGATTCATAAAAGTAACAAAATTAAAGTTATGAAGTAGCAATAAAAATAATTTTATGGTTGGGGGTCCCCACAACATGAGGAATTGTATTAAAGGGTCGAGGCATTAGGAAGGTTGAGAACCACTGAGTGAAGGGAAAAAAAGATTGGGGACCAGAGAATCCCAGAGTCTTCATAACAAATTTTGTTTTCCTTCAGGACTTTCAGTAATAAAGTTGACTTTTTAAAAATTAATCTTTATTGTTGAGATTATTACAGATGTCTATTCCCTCCCCGCCCCCCCCCCCCCCCCCCCGCAACCCAATTGCTCCCCTCCACCCGGTTCTCACCCAACCCCAGGTCCTCGCCACCCTATTGTCTGTGTCCATAGGTAATGCATACATGCATATAAGATCTTTGTATAATTTCTTCCCGCTCCCCCCACCACACTCCCTTCCCTCTGAGAATCGTCAGTTTGTTCCATTTCTATGCCCCTGATTCTATTCCTTTTACCAGTTTATTCTGTTCATCAGATTTTTTTATTCATTTGATTTTTAGATTTAATTGTTGGTAGATATGTATTTGGCTCTAAGTACATAGCTATAAATGGAACTTCCAATTCTTCATAATTACTAACTCAAGAGAAACACCTCATTTGTATATTATTACACTAAGATGAACACAATATTGTTTAGATTTTTACAACTGTTTTGCCCGTTGTTATGAAGAACAAATCTCAAAGCCAGTGAAATAAGTTGCTATAAGTCAACAGTTTTTTTACCCCTACATTCTGGGTGCTAGTTTTTCATTATGATTTATTCCAGTATAACCATATGTTTGATGTAATATAAGTATTTTTTTTATTAATTATTACTTTTTAAGTTAAGAAAACTGGCATGTTTCAAAATGAGTATCAGCAAAAGAGTTAAAGTATAAAAACCATCCACTTTACACAATGGGATACTATGTAGAGGTAAAAAAGAAGGATCTCTGACCCTTTAAGACAGCATGGAGGGACCTAGAGAGTATTATGCTAAGTGAACTAAGCCAGTCAGAGAAAGACAAATATTACATGATCTCACTTATATGTGACATCTAATGAAATAAACTCATGAACAAAATAGATCCAGAGAAATGGAAACATGGAACGGACTGCCAAATCTCAGAGGGAAGAGAGGAGGAGGGTTAGGAAGAGATTAACCAAAGAATATGCACACTAGAGGCCCAGTGCACAAAATTCATGCACGGCAGGGGGGGAGGGGTCCCTCAGCCTGGCCTGCACCCTCTCTAATCTGGGAACCCTTGGGGGATGTCCAACTGCCTCTCACAATCCGGGACCGCTGGTTCCTAACTGCTCATCTACCTGCCTGCCTGATCACCACTAACCCCTCTGCCTGCCTGCCTGATCACCCCTAACTGCTCCCCTGCTAGCTTGATCACCCCTAGCCGCCTCTGCCTCACCTCGCACCCGGGACCCAGGATTCCCTCCTCCGGCCAGTCACAGGCACCCGGGACCCAGGCTTCCCTCCCTTTGGCCGGCCACAGGCACCCAGGACCCAGGCCGGCTTCGCCCAAGCCGCAGCCACAGGCACCCGGGACTGCGGGGCAGGCAGCTTGTCCCTCTCCCGGGCGGCAGCCTGGCTGGTCCCCATTCCTCTCTCGTGAGCTCATTTGTGCCTGGCTGGCCCCCATTCCGCTCTCCCCAGTGTTGAGTGTCTGAGCCATTATGGTGTGATGGCATGATGGTGTAACAACCATTTGCATATTAGCTCTTTATTGTATAGGATATGCATAACCCATGGACACAGACAATAGTGAAATGAAGGCCTGGGGGGTGGAGGCTTGGAGGAGTGAGGTGGAGGGGATCAACGAGGGGAAAAGGGGGACATCTGTAACACTTTCAACAATAAAGAAATTTTAAAAACACCAAAAAATAAATAAAATTATGAATAAAATTTTATTGAAAATGTTAAAAAAAACAAACAAACAAAAAAACCACTCACTAATGTCTCTCCTTTCTCCACATGACCAGAGAATTTAAGAATATGAAAGATACTCATAAACATAAACATTTGAAGTGCAACTCCTACTTTGGACTAAAGGATAGAGCATATAATATCTACTCTCTTTCTCAAAGGGTAATTTGAAAGTCATTATCACTAGAAATCTAGAAAAGTGTCAGGATATTGGTAACTTACTTTAAAATAATTCAGCAAAGACAACGTGGTAGTATGAATGTGCCAGTTAGTTTAAGCTTCAACTCTATGGTAAGCAATTAGTCTTATAAATTTAGACTACAAACATCAATTCAAAAAATAAAATTAAAAATACAATAAATAATTAGTTGTTAAATAATAGTAATTTTTAAATAGTAAAAACCATACTACAAAGCTAGTTAGCTGGTGTTATTTCAGAAAGGCCACACTCCAAGGTAGCCAATGCTGGCATGTTGCTAAGCCACATCTCAGTCAACAGCCAAGGCTTTGCTAACTAGCAAAGTAAGCATAAGAAATGTTGTGGGTTTTTTTGAGAAATTGCTTGTTTGTTATTTATTTTTATAAGTATATATTTTATTTATTTCATAGAGGAAGGGAGAGGGAGAGAGAGATAGAAACATCAATGATGGGAGAGAATCATTGATTGGCTGCCTCCCACACACCCCACACTGGGGATCAAGCCCACAACCAAGGCACGAGCCCTGACCCAGAATCAAACTGTGACCTTCTAATTCATAGGTCAACGCTCAACCACTGAGCCACACTGGCTGGGTGGTGGTTTGTTATTTAGCAAGATAAATGTTAGAAATAAACTCAAAGTAGTGAAGACATGTGGATTAGCTAAATATTTTCATGACCCTTCCTAGACGTACTTAAACAGAGACCAAGGACCCTGGAAGCTTCTGACCTGCACCCTTACTGAAAGTGCTCAGGCTTGATTCCCACAGGTCCTGCTTGGACACTTGCATTAGGGGAATCCGGTTGCCTTCTCCCTGCTTCTATACTAATGGGTGTGTGCCTTGAGCAAATTGTTCTGGTGATAAGGTGGCCAAAGCATCGGAAAGGACACAGAGCTGGGACTTTATCCAGCTTACCAAAGAAAGAACATACATTGCTCTGTGAGTCTTTTCTAAAGAAGTTTTATTTAATAAATACCTGATTGTGTGGCTTTTTTGGTCTGTAAATTGTTTTCATTATAATCTAGCAGCCAGGTTATAGGGGAGTAATTTAAAACAGGTCCCAACACAATATGTTACATGTGGTCATATGTAGCCTAAAAGTTTATGTCCTGGTTTCCAAGCTAAACTTTCTATATGATATTGAACAAAATCTTATTAAAATGAGAAACAATATTTATTCCTTTAATTCTGGTGAGGGTATTTTAGGAGGAGAAAGGGATGAGTAAATTTAGACAAGGTTACTTGTTGTAGTAGTTCCTGGACTAAAAAATTATGAAAACTATTACTCCAGAGTAATCTTCTGCTTCTTTCATTTGGATAATAATGGTATTCTAGGAGTAACAATTAATCTCACAGGTTTGGCAAACTAATGATAAAAAGAGTAGCATAGAAAAAGAACTTGAGGTGATGCATGACAAAGTCAGTAGGTAAAAAGATAATCATTTTTAAATTTGATTCTGAATCTTCAACAAATCTCTTAGTTTGCAAACTATCTATGATCTAATTCTTATAAAAGCTAGGCAAGTCATGTAATTAAGTGAAACAAAGTGTGTTTCATATCAAGTACAAAAAGCTGCTCAGCTCCCATCAATGGTGGCCAGGTGGATGCATGGGCCAGATTGTCCAGCTTTCCAAAAGAATCCAGAGGTTTACTATTAATACTGTGCAATAAAGGATTCACTCAACAGGTCTGGGTTCACTACCTTTGTCTTTGCCTAGTTCCTGAAAGGCAAAGTCCAGGCCCTTGGAATACCTTGCTTGATAAGAGTGTCTGTTTACCTAAGGGCCTTGGACTGCACCAAATAGTCTGCGCTGACAATGTGATTTATAGTAGGGAACTAGGGTCATGTGATATTGATAGGGGGGACTTATAATCTAACAGATAGAGCATCGAAATTAATCTGAAAAGTAATCATATTATTTTAAATCTTAGAACACATATACTTAAGGTTAAGGTTACATTTCTTATATGTGAAGAGGGGGTTATGTTTTTCTACAAGTTTCCTTTTCAAGGCCTGTGCTAAGCGATTGAGGAGGTGACTCAGCAGTGAATCCACCAAGCAGAACTGATAAACGGTCAGGCCGACCCACCAGGAGTCAAAACATCTCATCAACATCATCTCATCTCCTGATGACTAATTGTAATAGCTGAAGTCTGGGGACGCCTAGAACTACACGTAGCTGAATTCCTCACCCTAGCCCCTTTCCCTTTATAATCCTGTTCCCTGCACCTTGCTGGGGAGGCAGGATTTGATGCTTGTAAGTGCCCTGTCTTCTTGGTTGGCTAGCCTTCTCAATAAATGCCTAATATGATTCAACCCTGCCTTTGTTATTAGACACAGCGACAGGCAGTCCAAGCTCAATCGGGGGTTTCCTGGTAACAACATCAGCTTGACCTCTGGAGGGACTAGAGCATAAAGTCAGCCACATGAGCAGTCAGTCACAACTATGTGACCAACCAAAAAAAAACACTGGACCCAAGGCTCAGGTGGAGTTTTCTGATTGGCAATACTCCACCCATGCTGCCATGCATCACTGCTTAGAGAATTAAGCACTGTCCCCATATTGGGAGGGGACAAATGGAAGCTTTATCTCCATGATAAAAAGAGAGAGATAGAAACATCAATGATGTTCATCCATTAATGATCAACCGGACACAACTATAAATCTTTTTTCATTGCTGATTCCAATCTTTATCCTTTTTCTGTAATAAGCTGTAACCAAAAATATAACAGGTTTTTTGGTTGTTATGTGAGTCCTCCTAGCAAATGACTGAACACAAGGGTAAGTTTTAGGGGCTTCCAAATACAAATACTAAATTTAAAAATACCAAACAAACCAACTATCTATATATATAAAGAGCCAGGGCTCCTAACAACCTAAGGCTCGATCAAACACTGGAAATCAGTGCTAGGTTGCCATGGTGACCCAGCACTGACTGCCAAGGGGGGCTGTGGATCAGGACCGAAGAGAGGCCTAGAGAGAGAGAGGCAGGATCTGATCCACAGCCTCTGTGACAGCTTTGATCAGCTGTTGCCTCCGAGGGGACTGATAATCAGCCCCACCTCTTTGATCAGGCCCAGAGATAGGCCTGGAGATGCTGACTAGCATAGAAACTGACCAATCAGAACCTAATCTGGGTGAAGTGCCAGGAGCCAATGGCTGCCTAGGAGGCGGAGATTTTGACGCTGACTGGCATAGAAACCAACCAATCAGAACCTAATCTGGGTGAACTGTGAAGGCAGAACCTAAAGTGGAGGCTGAGGAGGGGTTTTAAGTGCAACAGCTGTTTGGTGTAAGATGTAAGAAAGCGGTTCAATTTTTTAATGACTACTTTTGCAGTATAGTGCATATGACTGGCTATCAGTCCAGATATAGGGATTATGTGTTTTTGTCTGCAAAGAGCATCTCCTCCTGCTGAAAAAGGCTTTCCCCTCCATTTAATATAATCTATCCATACTAATAAAAAGGTAATATGCTAGTTAGACCAGGTCGACCGCCATCTTCCAGACTTCCAACTTCCTTCTGGACAAAGCCATGGTGGTGGGGGCCAAGGCAGAGGCCATTAGGGGTGATTAGGCCGGCAGGGGAGGGTAGTTGGGGGCAACCAGGGTGGAGCGGGAGGGCAGCTGGGGACAAGATTAGGCCAGCAGGGGAGGGCAGTTGGGGATGAGATCAGGCCTCCAGGGAGGGCAGTTGAGAGCAATTGGGCCAGCAGGGGAGCAGTTAGGTGTCGGTCAGGCTGGTAGGGGAGTGGTTAGGGGGTGATCAGGCTGACAGGCAGAAGCGGTTAGGGGCAATCAGGCAGGCAGGTAGGCAGGCGAGCGGTTGGGAGCCAGCAGTCCCAGATTGTGAGAGGGATGTCCAACTGCCGGTTTAGGCCCGATCCCTAAACCAGCAGTTGGACATCCCCCAAGGGGTCCCAGTTTGGAGAGGGTGCAGACTAGGCTGAGGGACACCACCCCCCAGTGCACAAATTTCATGCACCGGGCCTCTTGTATAAGCCCTATTTGAGTACAGACCATCAGTTTGCAGCTTCTGATCTCTAGTTCTAACTCCTAATAAGGCCAATGTTAGAAATAATCAAGTTCAGGTGGTAAAGCAGGACACTAATGTAAAAGCAAGCAGAGAGGGGCACAGCTCTTTGTTGATTGGCTGTAAGAGAAAGCTTAGGAAAGAAATTTTGAGGAGTTCAAAGTGGGCTGAACTTATTGGAAATTGACATTTTATCTTTTTGGGGGAGACACCAGAAAGATTCAGGGTTTCTGCAGCTGTAGCATTCAACTTTATTATGGAGATAAAAGTTCTACATTCAATCTGAAAATTTCCTCTCAGTCTTCTTTCCTATGTTGATTCATAAAAACAGATGATGTTACTATTTATGTCACTGCTGCTTAGTTGCCTCTTTAAAAAGAATATCAATCTAAGTAATTCTAAGATCCCACAAGATAGCAGCATGAGCAAAAACTGGAATAAATAGCACATAAATAGTAAGAAGTCAGCTTAGTTCACTTAATTTAACATGTATTTCTTGAGTATCCAAAGACCAATGTGAGGCACTGGAGACACAACAATAAATACAATGCAGTAAAGTCTTAATGAAGCTGGGGGAGCAGGAGGAAGAAAATGTTCCCATAGAGAGAGAAATGCTAACTCAACTACAGAGCATTATATTCAATTTTTAAAAATCTGTTCCTTTCTCCTTCAACCTCTGGCAAATGGTGAGTGTTTTTCCCCCAGCACAATCTCGAAGATAACTTTGAGCATACCATTCTCACTTCTAATGTGATTCAAGACAGTGGGTAAAGGGTGATTGAGTATTTCTCGAAAATTGATCTTTGAACCCTGGCTGGTTTGCACAGTGGTTAGAACGACAACCTGCAGACCGAAGGGTCGCAGGTTCGATTCTTGGTCAAGGGCACATACTTGGGTTGCTGGGTTGATCCCCTGCAATATGAGGGAGGAAACCAAGAGGTGTGTCTCTCTCACATTGATGTTTCTCTCTCTCCCCCCCCCTCCTCCTTCCTTTCCACTCTCTCTAGAAATCAATGAAAAAGATATCCTTGGGTGAGGATTTTTTTTTTTTAAGTTTATCTTTGAATTGGCCCCACGGCCACTTCCTGAAAGATGGAAGGAGCACAAGTCTCATCAGACTGTTGTCTTCACCACTCACCCAGACCAACTGCTTTTTTTCTTGCATTTAAATAGTTTGGAAGCATTAAAATGTTTTCCAGAGTTTTATGTCAGATCTTTTCAATTTTAAACAATATTATTGAAAGTCTCATTCGTGATCTTTTTCTCATGGAGATAAAGTATCAATCTCTATCTGAGGCTGCAAAGTAGATAAATCAATATAACCTTGGCCAACACGAGAAAACCATGTATAAGCAGAAATCATGTTGAAAGAATACAAATGAGCTTTAAGAGGGCTTAAGAAACTCTGTTGTTGCTGCTCTGGGAATTTGGGGAGATGGTGTCATTATAAGCAAATATGCCATGTGTGTCATTTCATAATGAAACACTTTTTTTAAGGCATATTTAACATCTGGACAGCTCTAGAACTCTTGAGGTACAGAATATAGAATAATTAAATAAGCAATAAATTGTTATTCTCTAGGGGAAAGCCTATTTCTAGGGAAGCTACAGCACCACACAGACTATTTTTATTCTATGATATTACCTTACTAAATTATGTAAATTTCATTTGGACCACAGAGTAAAGAACCTTTATTACTCAATGTGTTTACCAGTAAATGTGAACAACTGTTTCATCTGTCTATTGTTCCATAAAATGGATGTATCTTGCCCTTCCCTTTTGCATCAAAGACAATTAGTAGATGAACAAATGTAAAAAAGATACATATGATCTTTATATAGAATAAAAACTATGTTCGTTTATTTCTTGGAAAATGCCACAATATACTAAAAATTTGCTGAAGACAATAGCAACAAATGAACAAGGATGGGAGGAGTAAGAAAGGGAAACAGTAAGCAGGAAGAGGAAGTGGAGGCTTAGAAAGGAAAAGAGATTACATAAAGATTGGGACATCAGTGAATTCCTGGGCCTATAAGAATGTGGAGTTAGATCCTTAGTGGAAGAAACAGCAATGGAAAAAGTCTTTAAGGCTATTAATTCCACCTCCCCAACACCTGGCATGTCCCTCTCCCCCATGAGGCTTTTGGAATGCATCCACTTCTCCCCTCCCACTTTTCTTAGGTTTTGTGGGCATATTTTAGTGTTTATTTAAATATCTTTTATGGTGTGCTCCCTGTGGTTCAGCCATCCTTAACTAACATAGTTAATTATTCCCTGATTATTTTCATCCATTAAGACTTAATTCTTGTCTATGTTATTCATTATTGTATCTTCATTGTCAACAGCTTTGTTGGCATGTATTAGGCACACAATAAATATTTATTGAGTGAATGAATGAATCCAATAATATGGCAAAGATCATTGCTCAATAAATAATTGTTCATTATTTATTGAGCAATGATCCTTGCCATATTTTCCCTGACTTGAGCTTTTGATTTGGATTCATTTATATTTTATCTAGACTATCTCAAAAATTTTACTCAGAGGGATTACTTGGATGGCTGCTCTGTCACCTATCCTTGAATACCTTCATTCTGGTGAATAATATCTTGGCTGGATATGGCATTCTTGAGGTGATATCCTTTTTTTCTGATGTCATTCAATTGCCTTTCAGTTTTCTTTGTTTACGATGAGTATTCTAGCATCACTATAATTCTTTTTCCTCACTAGATAATTTAATTTTAATTCCCAGAAGATTGCAAAAAGCTTTTTTAACCAATTACAGTTTAAGAATTTTACCAGATAATTACTGGGTGAGTATTTTTTCATATCAGTGCATCCTAGAACCATGAGAGTGCTTTAAATATGCAGATTCAAGATTTAGCTCAACCCTGAGAAATGTTCCCCTAGAATTTGTTCACTGATTCATTGTTATAGTTACAATTGTATTAGCCATAAGACCCCCCAAATTTGAATATTGTAAACTGTGTGAAGTGACATAAACAAACTCTATTTTCCCAAATGAGTGAACCCCCAAACTTGTGCCCTTAGAACCTTATCACACCAGCCCAGAAGGCCACAGCCTGGCAGCCACCAGTAAGGACCAACGTGTTTACTCGACCACATAAAAACCCCGGACTTTTGACACTCAGTGTCTCCTGCACCAGAGAGGAGGACTCCATGTCACTCTGCGTGATGACCCCAAAGGACTCCGCTGCCCATGAGCAAACTGACTCTGTGGCCGCGTCTGTCCGGTCCACGTCCTATCACCGGGTGGTCGTGCTGGTGCTAGGAACCACTAGAGCAGTGATGGAGAACCTTTTGAGCTCGGCGTGTCAGCATTTTGAAAAACCCTAGCCGAAACCAGTTTGGCTCAGTGGATAGAGCGTCAGCCTGCAGACTGAAAGTTCCCAGGTTCGATTCCGGTCAAGGGCATGTACGTGGGTTGCAGGCACATCCCCAGTAGGAGGTGTGCAGGAGGCAGCTGATTGATGTTTCTCTCTCATCAATTTTCTAACTCTCTATCTCTCTCCCTTCCTCTCTGTAAAAAATCAATAAAATGTATTTAAAAAAAAAACCCTAACTTAACTCTGGTGCCATGTCACAATAGAAATTTTTTGATATTTGCAACCATAGTAAAACAAAGATTTATATTTTTGATATTTATTTTATATATTTAAAGGCCATTTAACAAAGAAAAATCAACCAAAAAAATGAGTTCGCCTGTCACCTCTGACACGTGTGTCATAGGTTCGCCATCACTGCACTAGAGACTGGTAATAAACCCGTGTGATTGCATACTAACTGTTTGTCGGTGTGTTATGTTTTTGACTTGGCCCTGCTGCCTCAGGCCTTAAGTTCCCAGAGGAACGCCGTTATTGCTCACTCCGGGACACTGTCCCTGCGTTTGTCCCAACTCAGGCCGAGGCAATAAGTAATTATAGAACATTGGGGTCAACTGGGACATTCATCTTCATCTGTTCTCTTTTCCCCTTTTGAATACCTATTACCCATGTGTTCGGTTTCTTGGATTTACCCTCCAATCTATTATCTTTTCCCTCATAATTTCTATCTAGCTTTTTGCTCTATATTTTGACATTATTTATGAATGGTCTTTGAGGCCACTAAGTTGTGCCCCAACAGGGACCATTATTTTATGTACTGAATACTTTCATTTTCTAATGATGTGTTTAATCTACCGGAAGTCTTTTCTGTGCAGCATGCAGATCACCTTAAGTACTCTCATAATTTAATTTCGTCTCCCCTCAAGTACTTCTCATTATTTTTCTTTTTGCTGCTCTGATTGGGTGTTTCACTGCTCTGTCCTTGAGTTCACCTTTCCTTTCTTCTGCTTCACCTAGCTGGCTGTTGAATCCCTCTAGTGCATTTCACAGTTCAGTTGTATTCCTCAGCTTTGTGCCTCCCATTTGATACTTTCTTATGTTTTCTATCTCTTTGTTAAAGTTTTCACTGTACTCATCCCTTCTTTTCCCAAGTTTGGTGAGCATCTTTATGAACATTACTTTGAACTCTTTCTCAGGTAAACTACTTATCACTGTTTTATTAAGGGGTTTTTCCCTTGTTCTTTCATTTTGGAACATATTCCTTTCTTTTTCCATTTTTGCTTGACTCTTTGTGTTGGTTTCTATGCATTAAACAGCTACCTTTCTCAGTCTTGAAGAAATGGCCTTATATAGATAAACCTTATTATAAAACCTTGCTCTAGCTCTTGATCGTCTCTGAAATCTTTGCAATTGTCTAAGCAGCCTGTTTTTTAATGGCTTCCAGCATTTGAGTGTGTGCCAAGAACAGTGTCCCTAAGGGGAGGATTTCAGTCAGCACTTAGATTTACAATGATTGGAACCTAGACCCTCAGGCAGCAACTTTTAAAGTATGCAAATATTCACAGTTCTGTGGGACCTCAAGCATAAGCCCTGCTGGCCACCAAAGCCAGGCAATCTGAAGGTATCTCTTGGGCAGCCGTTGCAAAAACCGGGGCTCCAATTTATAAGGTCCTGTCTCAGAGAGACCAGTGAGTTATAGGGACGCAGAGAGAGAGTGTAAAGACACCAGCCTATGTTCAGGAGGGCACTTTGGTATCCTCTAGATGTGAGTCAAACCTGAAGTTTGTCCCTCAGGCTGAAGCTCTGGGACAAGCAACTAAACCTCTTTGACAGAAAGACTGGGGGTGTTTTCTGTCTGTGTGGTGCCCTGGGGGTAGTACCCAACCAAAAACTATCTCACGTATTACAGTCTCGTGGGGCCCAGAATGCCAGCACCCCTGGCCTCCAGAGCCAGGTAATCAAAGGGTGTTCCTTGGGTGGCAGCCACAAAAACCAGGGCACCAGACGTGTGTATACGCTCCCCTCCAGGAGATACTGGCACACTCTGAAGCACAGCTCAGGGAGAGCACAGAGATGGTGCCCCTGGGAAAGAGAAGAAGAAAAAGATGGGGCCAGCCAGCTAGAGTGGAAGATAGCACCTGTGGCCAGAACAAAGCTAGGGATGTATATTTATAGACTAGAGGCCCGGTGCACAAAAATTTGTGCACTCGGGGGGGGAGAGGGGGTCCCTCAGCCCATCCTGTGCCCTCTCGCAGTCTGGGACCCCTCAGGAGATAATGACCTGCTGGCTTAGGCCTGCTCCTGGGTGGCAGAGGGCAGGCCCAATCCCTAGGTGCAGCCCCTGGTCGGGCTCAGAGCAGGGCCGATTGGGGAGTTGGGGCGCCGCCCCGTCATGCACAGAGCAGGGCGGATCGGGAGGTTGTGATGCCACCCCTAGTCACGCTCAGGGTAGGGCCGATTGGAGGGTTGGGGCACCGCCCTCTGTCACACTCAAGGCAGGGTCGATAGGGAAGTTGCGGCACCACCCCCTGCCACGCACAGAGCAGGGCCGATCAGGGGGTTGGGGCGCTGCCCCCTGTCACACACAGAGCAGGGACCATCGGGGCTTGGGGCTCCGTACTCTGTCACACACAGAGCAGGGCCCATCAGGGGTTTGGGGAGCTCCCCCTTGTCATGCACAGAGCAGGGTCAATCAGGGGTTTTGGGAGCTCCCCCCTGTCATGCACAGAGCAGGGCTGATCAGGGGTTTGGGGAGCTGCCCCCTGTCACACACAGAGCAGGGCCAATCAGGGGGTTGAGGAGCTCCTCCCTGTCACGCACAGAGTAGGGCCAATAGGGGAGCTGGGGCAGCGCCCCCTGTCACATACAGAGCAGGGCCCGTGGGGGGGGGGGGGTAGTTGAGGTGCCACACCCTGTCACACTCAGGGCAGGGCCGATGGGGAGGTATGGCTCTACCCCGTCTCACATAGAGCAGGGCCCATGGGGGGGTTGGGGCGCCGCCACTGTCACACACAGAGCCGCAGGGCAATCGGGGTTGGGGCGCCGCCCTCTATCACCCACAGAGCAGGGCTGATCAGGGGGCTGGGGCGCTGCCCCCATCACACACAGAGCAGGGCCGATCAGGGGGTTGGGGCGCTGCCCCCTGTCACACACAGAGCCGCAGGGCAATCAGGGGGTTTGGGCGCTGCCCCCTGTCACGCTGATCCCGGTGCCGGGAGGCCTCGAGGCTCCGCTGATCCCGCCCGGCAGGGTCACAGATCCGGGTCCCAGACCGCAGACAGCCTTGCCTGCTGCCGCCTGCCTTCGGTATGCAAATTAGCCGCCATCTTGTTGCTTCAGGGTGGGGGTCCCCAATGGGGTGCCTGGCCAGTCTGGGTGAGGGGCTGAGGGCTGTTTTCAGGCTGGCGGGCAACTGAAGCTCCAAACCTCTCCTTTTTTTCTTTTTTTTTATTCTGGCATTTATTTACCTTCTATGGCTGTCACTGGAGCTGAGAGCCGGCTTTCTCTCTGAGGCTTGGCTGAAAGCAGGTTTCTGGCCTTTGTTTTCTGTATTCGAAACAATGTTGCGACTCCAGCTCTGAGATCCCGGCTGACTGACAGGAGCTTTCTGGAGTTTTGTTTATCTTCTGTAAATGTTACTATGTTTCCAACTGAAGCTCAGAGGCCAGCTAGTGAGGCGGGGAACGTTGGAGTCTGCAGCAAGCAAGCCTCATGTTCGCTTCCAGCTGCCTGGCTGCCAGCCGCCATCTTGGCTGACAGTTAATTTGCATAAGGATACGCTGATTAGCCAATGGGAAGGGTAGCGGTCGTACGCCAATTACCATGTTTCTCTTTTATTAGTGTAGATGATGTCTGCAGGGGGGAAAAAAAGAGTAAGAAAAAAAGAGAGAAAATGATGGCACCTGCTAGCTAGAGCAAGGCAGAGAGAGAGTATGAAGATGGTGTAGTCCCCTAGACATGAGCTGAATTAGGTGCCTGCCCCTCAGACGAACACATTAAGATAAGCAAATGAGCCTCATTCACACAAAACCTGGGTGCCTCTCAATTGGCTGCCTCATACTGAGCCTTGGGGTGAATGAATCCTAGTCCCTAAGCCCTTTAAGAGTCACTTCTCAGATGGTTCAGGTCTTATGGATCTCACAGACATTGAGCCCCCTTGGTTTTCAAAGCTAGAAAACCTTTGGGGACTCATCTCTCAGGTGCTGGTCTTAAAAATTGGGATGTCCCATGTGGAGTTCAAGCCTTTCACTCCTCAGAGAGATTCTCCAAGGTTTGAGTTCCCTCCGGTTGAGGGTTGCAGTGCTGAGGATGGGGTTTACAGTGAGATGGTCTCCCAGCCTCCCCTACCTGCTTCCATGTGGGCTCTCTCTCCTCTGCCAGGGGCACAGCTTTAGATCCGCGCTAACAGGAGCCAGGCCAAGAGACGTTGTGAGAGTTTAAGAAACTGTATTACATTCTCCACAGTGGGCTGAGACCAGTGTGTCGGTATCAGCACCGAGGGAGTGTTTATGTTTACTTATATAGGGACTGGGTCAGGATTGCACCAGCCAGCTGGGGGAGCTGCCTGAACAACAGGATGTCCTTGGAAGATAGCAGGATATCTGGTGGGCACAAGTCAGGCAGAGGGGAGCGCCTGGGTTGTTTGGGGAGTGTATCTTATCTTCTGCAGCTGCAGGCTGTTTGCTTCAAGCTATGGGGGAAAAAACTTATAACAATATATTTCAGAAAACATGTCCAAACAGGAGAGCCAGGGGTAGTACATCCTAACACATAGGAGTTGCTCAGACAACTTTTAGGGTTTTTTTTCCAGAGGAATTTGTCCCATATGCAGCTGCACATTTGGTGTCTGTGGGAGAAGGAGAACCCAGGATCCTCCTACTTTGCCATCTTGAACTGGAAGCTCTTCCCCAGGACTCCTATTTCTGTATTTTCATGGCATGTGTTCTGAAGGCTCAGGTTGTTCCTTCTCTCTTGGGTGTCCAGACATTTTCAGCTGGGTTGCTATCCTTCTTTGTAGCTTCTTTGGGACTTATATTTTACTAGAGGCCCAGTGCATGAAATTTGTGCATGGGGAGGGTCCGTAGGCCTGGGCGGTGATCAAGGCTGATCTGTGGGGCAACCGGCAGGGCAATCAGGTCCCCACTCGCACCCGCCTTGGCCTGGTGTCGTCTGCTTGCCGGCCCCACCCCCCACCCCGGTCACCGCTGCCGATCTCTGTCTGTGGGGTGACCAGTGGGCCGATTAGGGCCCCCGCCCGCACCCGCCTTGGCCTGGCACCGCCCGCTCATCTGCTCCACCATCCCACTGAGGTCCTGCTCTCATCGGGGCCCATTGGGGCCAGCAGTGCCTCCACTGCCACCTGCTACCAGCACCACATGGCCGACATCTGCCATGTTCCGCGCTGCCACCTAGTGGTCAACGCACATCTAATTCCTGGCCACTCGAACTCCTGCCCATGGGGACAATTTGCATATTAGCCTTTTATTATATAGGATTGTTCATATAGCGTAAAGGCAGTGGGACTCACAGGTGCAAGAGGCACAGGGTCTCAGGATCTTGCCTGAGACAGACAGGCAGGGCACCAGGCCTGCAGGATTTCCCCGAATCTCCCACCCTGAATGGCAAGGCAGATGCAAATTAGCCTTTCATCTCCCTTGGTCTGTGGATACTTAAGGATGGGTGACCTAGTACACTCATTGAAATTGAGGTGGGTGTCTCCCCAAGATATCCCAGGATTAAGTGCCCTGGCTTTCCAACAAGGGCTTACAAAGTGCTCTGTAAGCCAAGCAAGCCCTGTACCAGTTTTTACCAAAAGGACCCCACAGCGCCTAAATTCTCACCTCCAGGCCAGGGCCCACAGGCTCCACAGATACCTGGCTCAGGAGAGTCCCTTAGCTTCAAATTGGAAGTGGAGGAGCGGGAGCTGTGTTGTGGTCACCACACTCCTAGGATCACGCACACATTTTACATCACAGAGCACTTCCACTGAGTGCCACCTATTACCATCCTGGTAACCAGTGTTCAGAACTCCAGGTTTACAGAACATACTTTGGGAAATGCAGATAAACAGACCCAGAGAGCATCTGTAATGCAAACTGATTTGTTTTGTAAAAAAAAAAAGTTTCATAATGTAGGCTTTGGTTATGATCAATGTTTTTAAAATAGTACTTTTGATAAACCAAGAATGAAAATCACTGAAAATAAAATAAAAGGAAAACAAATGTCTCTAACTTTGCATGATGTTATCCACATATTTGGAAAACAATTTCACTATTTGGTGAGAATTCAAATGAAGCCATACACAAACTTAATACTCAAAAGAGGGGAAAACTGCTTGCCAAGCTGAAAGAATGTTATTGAAGATTCCTTACACAAATGTTCCTTGACCTTTGAGTGAACCAACAGGTCTTAAAAGTAGCACTAGCCAAAGCAAATCCCCATAGCAAATAAAGTTTTTAGATGAATGCATCAGATTTTTTTCCTTCCTCAGCCTAAAGAGGAATTACCATCAACCATCATCAGGAACATCAAGTTAACATTTTCAGGTTGTTTCTCAGAGACCTTTGGAAGTCTGTGATACAGAGTGAACATTGTTCCAGTTCTAAAGGAAGACGGGTCAAGCCACTGATGGAAAAATAACTTAAGTGCTTACTAAGAGATCAGTACCTGAGCCCCAGCTGTTCTGGCTCAGTGATAGAACATTGGCCTGCGGACTAAAGGGTCCCAGGTTTGATTCCGGTCAAGGGCTCATGCTCGGGTTGTGGGCTCAGCCCCCAGTGGGGGGTGTGCAGGAGGCAGCCAATCATTGATACTCTCTCATCATTGATGTTTCTATCTCTCTCTTCTTCTCCCTTCCGTTCTGAAATCAATAAAAATATATTTTTTTAAAAAAAGAGATTACTGCCGAAACCGGTTTGGCTCAGTGGATAGAGCGTCGGCCTGGGGACTGAAGGGTCCCAGGTTCGATTCCGGTCAAGGGCATGTGCCTTGGTTGCGGGCACATCCCCAGTAGAAGATGTGCAGGAGGCAGCTGATCGATGTTTCTCTCTCATCGATGTTTCTAACTCTCTATCTCTCTCCCTTTCTCTCTGTAAAAAATCAATAAAATATATTTAAAAAAATTAAAAAAAAAAAAAAAAAAAAAAAAGAGATTACTACCTGAAACAACCTCTGCTCAAAATGTCCAGTCCCATATTCTGTGACATTCTTATCATTCTAGGGCTTTTAAGGCTATTTTAAAATCTATTGTAGAAATAAAATGCTTCAAATAATGTTTTAGTTGAAAAAATTTTTATAAGTTGCATTATGTTAGATTTCTGTAATAAATAGGATTATGGTCTAGAAGAAGATGAATAACTGATTATTCTGAATTTTACAGAACTTTTTCATTACTGCTTTGCTCACATGTTTAAGGGTATCATCACATTTCCTACTGTCTGAATGCAACTACTTCCTTGTTCTACACTACTGTAGCATGAGGATGCAAGTTGCTTGATTTTCAAAAGCATCTAAAAGTCTAGTTTTTCATTGCTCATCATGAAAAGATATGATCCATTTTATTTTTCATCTATCTGAATTAAACAACGATGTTTATAGAAAACAATTTTAAAGTCATACCCATTAATTAGGCCCAATGTTCTCCACAAGTGTTAACAGATCATTTACTCACATATTGCCATTCAAGCAACTGGGTTCTGAAGACAAATGTTAAACTTCAAAAAAAAATTAAATAGCTCAACAATGTTGAGAGCATGGCAGAAAAGCTATGATTTTGTGCATTTAAGGCTTTTACCAAAGGAAGGTAAACTTTGAGGTGGTACAGAATTATGACGGTGCAGGGAGACTGCAGCCGAAACCCACAGAACGAATAGCACTGTCACTGCCGTTGCTGTGGCTGAGGTAATGTTGGATTCTCTTCTCCTCCGTTGGCTGCTTTTACCACTTGCTAAGATTGAATCTGATTCAAATACAAATACTCCAAATACAAAATACCTTCAGGAGACTTCCCCAAAGTAAATAATAGAAATGAATGTCTTTAACATGATAGCTGCTCCTGTTTTCTTCTGATTTTAGCTGCTCCCAGAGGAGCAGAACTCAGCAAGTGGGCCTCTTCCTTCAGTGACCTCCACATACTGTCATCCCAACCCAGGCAACATGATCAAGCACCTTCTGTCCCCTCCACATTCCCTTTTCCCAAAAGAGAAGTTGTATAATGTTATAATGTCATGATGAAGGGCTTTGGAATCAATCATGAGCTCCAAACCTTACAAGTTTCCAGACCTCTTCTAAGCCTCAATGTCCTCATCAGTAAAAAGTTTCCATAGTCCTACCTCTGAAAAGGAATAAGATTTGTAAAGGGCCATGTATAGTGCTGGGCCCATGGCAGCTGAAAATACAGAGCCTCTCTTCTGAGTCTCTTCTCCTCTCTTTTCTCCTAACCATGGAGACAAACAGAAAGAAAGAACTGGGACGAAACCCTGCACTTGCTTTTTCTGATGCATCAAGCCCTTCACCTTTCTATCCTCTATTCTACAATTTAAGGGTAAGAAGATAAGAATTTTCATATCAGACCTTTCCCATTCTCAACCTTATCCACCGCTCCTTCTTTACCCAAAATGATCATTTCTCCGACTGTCCACCCAAACAATCCATGCATCTTCAAGCTCTATGCAGACTGTTTTTTCCCACCTAGAAGACTCTCAACTTTATTTCAATGAAATCCTACTCAACTTTAGCATCAATTTGCCATCAGTTTGTCTCTTCATGCTTGTTCTGGGAAGGAGTCCATGAAATTCTAAGTTCCTGTTTTGCTCACAATAGCCTTTTAAGAGCAACAGCTCAAGAGACACTTTTTGCAAAAAAGATGCTATAATTCATACCATCTATGCTGAGTGAAATTTGCTACTTAGGCCTCAGAGAAGAGTGGTCAGGTTAAAGGCAAGTCACCACTTTTATTGTTTTTATTATTTCTTTATTGATTAAGGTATTACATATGTGTCCTTATCCTCCCATTACCCCCCCCCCCGCCCCCCCTCCCACTCATGCCCTCACCCCCCTGGTGTCTGTGTCCATTGGTTTGGCTTATATGCATGCATACAAATCCTTTGGTTGATCTCTCCCCTTTACCCCCAACCTCCCCTACATTCCCTCTGAGGTTTGACAGTCTGATCCATGATTCTCTGTCTCTGGATCTCTTTGTTCATCAGTTTATGTTGTTCATTATATTCCACAAATGAGTGACATCATGTGATATTTATCTTTCTCTGACTGGCTTATTTCACTTAGCATAATGCTCTCCAGTTCCATCCATGCTGTTGCAAATGGCAAAAGTTCCTTTTTTATCGCAGCGTAGTATTCCATTGTGTAGATGTACCACAGTTTTTTAATCCACTCATCAGCTGATGGGCACTTAAGCTGTTTCCAAATCTTAGCTATTATAAATTGTGCTGCTATAAACATAGGGGTTCATATATCCTTTGATTGGTGTTTCTAGTTTCTTGGGATATATTCCTACAAGTGGGATTACTGGGTTAAATGGGAGTTCCATTTTTAATTTTTTGAGGAAACTCCATACTGTTCTTCACAGTGGCTGCACCAGTCTGCATTCCCACCAGCAGTGCACAAGGGTTCCTTTTTCTCCACATCCTCGCCAGCACTTGTCGTTTGTTGATTTGTTGATGATAGCCATTCTGACAGGTGTGAGATAGTACTGCATTGTTGTTTTGATTTGCATCTCTCAGATGATTAGTGACTTTGAGCATGTTTTCAAATGTCTCTTGGTCTTCCTTCTGTCTTCTTTCAAAAAGTATCTATTTAGGTCCATTGCCCATTTTTTGATTGGGTTGTTTATCTTCCTTTTGTTAAGTTGTACGAGTTCCCTATAAATGTTGGAGATTAAACCCTTACTGGTGAAAACATTGGCAAATATGTTCTCCCATGCAGTAGGCTTTCTTGTTGTTTTGTTGATGGTTTCTTTTGCTGTACAAAAGCTTTTTATTTTGATGTAGTCCCATTTGTTCATTTTCTCTTTAGTTTCCATTGCCCTAGGAGCAGTATCAGTGAAAAAATTGCTTCAGCATATGTCTGAGATTTTGCCGCCTGTGGATTCCACTAGTATTTTTATGGTTTCCCATCTTATGTTTAAGCCCTTTATCCATTTTGAGTTTATTTTTGTGTAGGGTGTAAGTTGGTGGTCTAGTTTCATTTTTTTGCATGTATCTGTCCAATTTTCCCAACACCATTTATTGAAGAGACTGTCTTGACTCCATTGTATGTTCATGCCTCCTTTGTCAAATATTAATTGAGCATAGTGGTTTGGGTCAATTTCTGGGTTCTCTATTCTATTCCATTGGTCTATATGTCTATTCTTGTGCCAGTACCAGGCTATTTTGACAACAGTGGCTTTGTAATACAGCTTGATATCTCAAGTCAACAGTTTTAAATGAAGTGGCTTGTATAAACCTTGACAGGCCACCAATTTCATTGTGGTTAATGACAAACAGACCACATCAGATTTTCTTTTTTCTTGAGAAATACTAATGCTAGTATTGGAAATTTGGGGACCCAGTGTGACTCTGTGGTCCTTTGCAATCCTTGCAACAATGTCTCATGACCTAGAATCACAACATACTAGCAACATACTGCATAATATAGGCAGTACAGAGGTTACTGCTGATCAATCAATTTTTATTGATTAGTCCATTTAAACCTAATCAATGAGATTTTATTATATAGACAAAAATAGTGCAGTGGAGAGAATATGGACTTTGGAGTCAATCATGTTTAAACCAGATACCATGACTTTACCATTTAACAGAATATCTATAATAATAAAAATGCAATGTGCTAATTAGACCGGATGGCCTTCCAAACAACCTTCTGGACGAAGCTGGGGCTGTGAGGGTAGCCCAGGTCCCAGGTGCCAGAAGGAAGCCGGTGCCAGCAGCTGGGGGAAAGAAAGCCTACTCTTGCACGAATTTCATGCATCAGGCCTCTAGTCATGTAATATTGAACAAGCTATGATGACTCTCACTAAGCCTCAGTCCCCATTTTTACAGTGGTTATAAGCAAAGAAGCTAGTACAGGACTCTGTCATATGAGCAGAATTGAAGAAATAACTGTTCCCTTTTCAAGCTTGTCCCTGATTTCCTATTTTAACTTTTAAATGTACTTATTGCCCCCCAAGATCCAATTAAATAACATTCTCACTGCCACGTTCTTTTTTAAAAAGGCATTCAGGTACAATTATAGGGAAAATCTTAAAGTAGACAAAAATGTTCCGAGTTAAGAAAGGGAGGAGGCAAGAGACTTTAAAATGTAACAACTGTTATCTCTTGAATATGGATAATGGGCTATCTTTTTATCCACTTCATAAGTGATACTTAAAATCAGGTCACACTCTCCAAGACTAACAAGGGATGTTAAAATGGGAAAATGGTCTCTGTTGTTCAATCCATTTCCATAAGAATCCAAGAAAATCACAGAGAAATCAAAACATGACCAAAAAAATATGACATCTTAAAAACTCGATTTTCGAAGATGGCGGCATAGGGAGTGGACCTGTGCGTGCTGCTCTCTCACAGCATCATTGAAACTACCAACTATGAGGCACTCAGAACCATGGGGAAGTTGGCCCAGTGGGAGATCTACAACCGGAAGAAAAGAAAGAAGCGCAGTGAGACTGAGAGGGAGCTACGGAAGCGCCAAAAACAGAGGTACGCAGTCACACGCCAGGCGGGCTGCAACTGGATTCGCGGTTTTTTTTCAATCGGGAGCAGTTACGAACCCTCCAATCCTCTGGGCTTGCTCAGGGCGGGTCTCTGAGGCCCCAGATCCCACAAGGAGAGGCGGCCTTGGCCTTGCAGCGGTCAGAAAGCGAGAGAAGCTCTGACGCGCCGCTGCTCGCCGGCACTGAGGGACGTGAAGTCCTGGTGTCCCGGGGAGGCGAGGGGCGCAGAGATGCCGCCATGGCTATTTCCTCCGTGCTGGTGACTCCCTGAGACCCCGCCCTACTCAATTTACATCCCCATCCGGGCTGTGCCAGAGGCACAAGAGGAAATGACTGTGCTTTTACAAACTCTCAAATCCACTGAGCTGGTTCGGGCGGGTCTCTGAGGCCCCAGGCCCCACGGGGAGAGACAGCATGGCCTTCCAGCCATCAGAAAGCGAGGGAGGCTCTGGCGCATGGCTGCTCGCCGGCACTGGGGGACGCAAAGTCCTGATGTCCTGGATAGGCAAGGGGCCACTGAGACTCCTCCCCGGCGACTCCCTGAGACCCTGCCCTACGCAATTTACACTCCCATCTGGGCTGTGCCAGAGACACAAGAAGAAACGCCTGTGCTTCTGCAAACTCTCAAATCCACTGAGGTGGTTCAGGCGGGATCATGAGGCACCACCTGTGCTTCTGCAGCCTAACCCAACAAATTGCAGACTTCAACTGCTCGCAGCCATGGGAGACACACTCAAGTAGCAGACCCAGGAGAACCAAGATGGCGGCATAAGGAAGAGACCTGTGCGTGCTGCCTCACACAACAACATCGAAACTACCAACTATAGGACAAACAGCTATCATACGGAACCATGGGAAAGTTGGCCCAGTGGAAGCTCTACAACTGGAAGGAAAGAAAGAACATTGAGACTGAGTAGGATGTGCAGAGACATCAAGTACAGAGCCCAACCCAACAAACTGCAGATTTCAACTCCTCGCATAGAAAGAAGAGCATTGAGACTGAGTAGGATGTGCAGAGGCACCAAGTACAGAGCCCAACCCAGCGGGCTGCAGATTTCAGCTCCTCACATCCGGGAGGGATGCAATCGGGGGGCAGAGTCGGGTTCGGGGCAGGCTGGGGCTGGGCCCGGCTTGGCCGGCATTGTGGAACCACTGTACCAGCAGGCGCACAAACATGCCCACTGGTTCCAGTCTCGCGTGGGGCACTGGGGGACGGCAGACAGGCAGTCTGTGCACTTGGTGGGGGGCGTGGTCCGAGCAGGAGTGCTGGATGGTCAGCCACCAGGAACGCCTGGAGATTTTGTCTGGTGGGGAGCTGCCTGGCAGGGGACAGAGGGCCAAACTTTGTGTTTCCCCGGTGAGGCTGGGACGGCCCCAATGAGGTCGGGACAGCCCCGGTGAGGTTGAAACGGCCCCGGTGAGGTCGGGTCGGCCACAGTGAGGTCGGGATGTCCCCGGAAAGATCGAGACAGCCCTGGTGAGGTCGAGACAGCCCCAGTGAAGTTGAAACAGCCCCGGTGAGGTCAGGACGGCCCCGGTGAGGTTGAAATGGCCCCAGTGAGGTCGGGACGGCCCTGATGAGGTTGAAACGGCCCCGGTGAGATCGGGATGGCCCCGGTCAGGTTGAAGTGGCCCCGGTGAGGTCGAAACGGCCCCGGTAGGGTAGGGACGGCCCTGGTGAGGTTGGGACGGCCCCGGTGAGGCTGAAACGGCCCCGGTGAGGTAGGGACTGCTCCAGTGAGGTTGGGACAGATAATGGGGACCAGTATATACTGATGAACAGGGGTAGATGCAGAGGCAGAGCAACATTGAACAGACTGTCAAACTACAGTGGGAAGCCTGGGGAGGGTTTGGGCGGGCGATTAAGAGATCAACGGAAGGACTTATATGCATGCAAATAAGATTAACCAATGGACACAAGACACGGGGGGGGGGGGGCAGGGGCGGGTAGGGGCTGGGGGAATGTCAAGGGGGAGAAAAAAGGAGACATATGTAATACTCTTTTTAATACTTCAAGAAATAAAAATTATTTAAAAAAACAAAAACAAAAACAAAAAAAAACTTGATTTTCACTCAAGCTTTGCCGAACTTTTCATAAGCTCACCTTGGTTTCAGATAAAACTTTCTCATTTTGTCTCAATAGGCCCATCTGAATCCCTCAACTGTAAATTCAGCTCCTGTTCTGAGTAGGATCTTTTCTCCCTTCACTTTTGATGTCATACCCTCTGCTCCTTTTCTCCACGAACCCATAACAAATACTAGCTTACAAGCAAGGAAAAGCAAGCAGAGCTTCAAAATGGGCCAGGGGCGGCATTCTTAAAAATAACTCTGAAGAACAGCACTCACTTATCCAATAAAAACACGAGCAGAATTCAGAATAGTTATACTGTGGGATTTGTACATGTATCTGCTCTTTGTAAAGGTAAAATAAACATGAAAAATTCCGTAAAATCCTCACCAAAAGTCACCTGCCACCACCACCACACCCCCACCCCCATCCTTTCCAATAAGCACTTGTTGGCAGAGGCAGGAGGGAAATGGAAGTTTCTTGCCTCTTGAAGTGACAAGCACATTCTTTCCCCAGTCGCCAGGCTACTCCCCCCCCCCCCCCTGCCCGCCCCCCCGAAGCTCCAGCTGTTCTCAAAACCCAGACATTATTCCCTACACTGGCCGGCCTGGGCTTTCACTCTCAGCCAAGACTGTTTCTCCCTGAAATCTCTTGAGGACACTAGCAGCCAGGACTTGGAAGACTGCGTCTACTTAAAGCAAGCTGGGTTTTTGGCGGGGAGAGAAAGAAGGAGAGAGGGGGAGAGAGATGAATGGGAAATAGTATGTGTCAGCACGAGCTCAAACAATTGTGTTTGGACAGTGACGGTGCCCTGGTGCTGCCAAGTGATGGTCCATAATTCTCATGGTGCTTTCTTCCCAGACTCCGAGACTGTGGGATCTTTTTTCACTGTTGTTCACAGCCCTGGGACCCCCAAGTTCTACCGTGGAAAAAAAAAAAAACCTGCTCACAAGATAAGTATGTCTGTTATGAATACAATTTCTTTCATTTATCATACGACTGAGAAAAGCTGTGGGACTATGGGATATGAGGAGGGGGGCTAAACCCATTCATTTACTATATGCATTCGCTCCGAAAAGACAATATGAATTAATTCTTCTTCAGAGATTATAAGGAGTGAATTGTTTATGTTTCTCCCAATTAAGCATGTCCCTCCCTTGGCCACATGTGTGTTGAAGGTGGGGATACAAAGGCAAGTTTGTTCACTTCCAAGCTGCAGGAAGTCAGCAATCAGAAGAACAGGCAAATGCCTGCAATTTTTTAGAAACTCTGTTTTTTAAAAAAAATTGAAGCTATCCTATGTCCAGACTATCCTGACTTGATAAGTACCCAAGAATGAATTTTTTTTAACTCCACACAGAGCTATTAACCACTGTTTGCAGTGCTTCTTGAACATACAGCACATTAACCTGTCATTACATTGAGAGATGCCAGCCAAAGACCAGCTGAATTAGTTAGGTTTGGTAATGTGCGAATGGGACCTAAAACACAGAGGTTTAAGCATGATTGTCGTCTATTTCCAACTCTCATAACAGTATGACTGCACACAGTCCAGAGGCAAGAATTCTGGCTCTTTCTATTTGGTTAGCCATCCCAAGGACATTTCTGTCATCCACATCCAAGATGATCTTCACTGCAGCCAGTGAAAAGTGGGAAAAGAGGAGCTGGGGTATGGGGGAACCCATCACTTCCCTTTAAGAGCATGACTCGGGATTTGCACATATTATTCCTGCCTACATCACATTAACCATACATGGTTACAAGCGATGATCTGAAACATGCTGTCTTTATTTTGGACATCCATGTGCCAGCTAAAAATCAAGAATTCTATTAATTTAGTACAGGAATTGGCAAACTACCACCATAGGCCAAATCTGGCACACTGCCTGCTTTTAAGTGACCTACATGCTAAGAATGGTTTTCACATATTTAAGTGGTTGAAAAAAATCAAAAGAAGAGTAAGATTTCATGATATGAAAATTATATAAAATTCAAAAATGTCAGTGTCCACAGATAAGCTTGTATTAGAACACAGCCACTCTCATTCATTTAAATATTGTCTACAGCTGTTTTTGTGCTATAAGGGCAGAATTGAGTAGTTGTGACAGACCACATGACCCACTGGCCTAAAATATTTACTACCTGGACCTGTTTGAAAAGGGTTTTCTGATCTCTGCTTTAGAAGAAATGAGAGAAAAAAAAGTATTGATGGATAACTAGCTAACTTGCCATACCAAAGTGGTAAAACTGGGAATACAGGAGGGTGGGTTTTTAAAGGGGCTATAAATAAGTTCTATTTGTTTTAAAAAATTTTTCACATAGCTTTATTATTTATCTATGCATGCATTATCCCAATTATCCCAAAACTTAATGGCTTAAATAGTAAACATATATTATTCTGTTTCTATTGGTCAGGAATCCAGAACCGGCTTAGATTTCATCCGTATGGCTCTGGCTAAGAGTCTCTCATAAGGTTTTAGTTAGGATGCAGCCTCATCTGAAGGCCTGACTGGGGCTGGAGGAGCCACTTCCAGATGACTCACTCACACGTCTGTTTACAGGAGGCCTCATTCCTTGTCATAAAGGCTTCTCCTAGCATAGCACCTTCTCCACAGTGAGAGAGAGAGAGAGAGAGAGAGAGAAGAAATAATTAGGAAGTCATAGTGCCTTTTACACCCAGTCTTCAAAACCTCACAGGTCATGTCCATTATAATCCTTTCATTAAAATAATTCACTAAGTCCACTCCAGCCCACACTCATGTAAGGGGAATTAATTTTCAGCTATTGAAGAGAAGAATATCAAAGAATGTGTGGTCATTTTAAAATCACAATAGGCCCAGCAGTGTGGTTCAGTGGTTGAGCATTGACCTATGAACCAGGAGGTCATGGTTCAATTCTGTTAGGGCGCATGCCTGAGTTGTAGGCTCAATCCCCAATGTAGGACTTGCAGGAGGCAGCTGATCATTGATTCTCTATCATCATTGATGTTTCTCGCTCTCCCTCTCCCTTCCTCTCTGAAATCAATAAAAAATATATTTTTAAAAATGTATTTATAAAAAAATCAGATCATTCCAGAAAAAAAAAAAGTAAATAATCTGTCTTCAGATAATGCTGAAGAGCTGAGGCTGGTGATTATGAAATAGGTAGTCACCTGACCAGAAAAGAAGAATAGCAAGGCTTACATTAGAGAAGGCAATCAAGTTTTACCTCTCTCATCTACTCTAGTCAATTGGTAGTAATTGCCTAGAGTACTATGTTGGGAAGGATTCTGATTAAAAGCTATCAAGTCTACATATTTTCTATCATTGCAGTAAAAAATATCTCCAAAGTTCAACCAATGTGAATTTGGAGAAAAGAGCAATATGTAAGGCATGTTCAATCTCCAGAAAGCTTATGAAGCCATAGTTGTTGGGTATTTTTCCTAAGGTGTTTCTCTGAAGTACAGATTTCCTAAGAGATTCCCTACTCTCTCCATCAAGCCTTCCTGCCATTAACAAACAAGAATTTATTGAGCACCTACATGTTACACAGAGGTACTCTGGACACCAGAGATAAAATGGGGAACAAAATAAATTTCTTGTTCTCATAGTAAAAAGGAATTCCTATCTTCTGAAAAAAAAAAGTTTTAATATTTCTCCCTCTTTTTAAAAGCCATCTGTCTTCTTACTAATTGCACTAGATATTATATGCCAATACTAAACAACAGTGGTGATTTTTTATGTTTCTGGTTCCTATATTGTAGGGTTACCCAGAGTATGTCTGATATAGTATTTCCAGTGGGTATTAACAGATATAACTTGAATAAAAGTATTTCATGATCACCTAAGATGGAAAATGCTGGATTAAACAAAGTTAAACAGATTTCTCTACTATAGCAACTTTAGTGGGCTATAAACCATCAGAAAAAGAATAGTATAACATGCTGCATTTCCAATAGTTACCTGAGTTTCAAATTCAGTTTTTGTTTTCACAGAATCCTTATTCAAGTGGTTTGACAAATACTGCTGAAGTCGTTGTTTCTTACCTCCCTTTCAGCCACATCAGTTCTCTTAATTTCTCTAAAACCTTAGAGTTCATTACAACACATAAATATCTATCATTATAGCAGTAAACAAATTCTAATTGGAAGCAAATAGTAGGAATTATTTGCATAGAATAATTCACTAATTCAGTAATATCTGAATATTTTAAAGCCATACAAGTATTTTATACTAGAGGCCTGGTGCACAAAAATTTGTGCACTGGGGGGGAGGGGTCCCTCAGCCTGGCCTATGACCTCTTGCAGTCTGGGACCCCTCAGAGGATGTCCACCTGCTGGCTTAGGCCCGCTCCCTGGGGGATCGGGCCCATGCTGGCAGTCAGACATCCTTCTGGCAGCCTGGCAGCCCTCGGGGGATGTCCACTTGCCAGTGGGGAGCAGGCCTAAGCTGCAGTTGGACATCCCTAGCGCTGCTGAGGGGGCAGGAGAGGCTCCCACCATCACTGCTGTACTGGCAGCCATCAGCCTGGCTTGTGGCTGAGCAGAGCTCCCCCTATGGGAGTGCACTGACCAACAGAGGGCAGCTCCTGCATTGAGCATCTGCCCCCTGGTGGTCAGTGTGTGTCATAGTGACCAGTCATTTCCAGTCATTCTGCTGTTAGGGTCAGTTTGCATATTACCCTTTTATTATATAGGATAGAGGCCTGGTGCATGGGTGGGGGCTGGCTGGTTTGCCCTGAAGGGTGTCCCGGATAAGGGTGGGTGTCCTCCTAGGGTGCCTGGCCAGCCTGGGTGAGGGGCTGATGGCTGTTTGCAGGCTGGTCACAACTCCTTCAGGGTTGGTGTTCCCACTGGGATGCCTGGCCAGCCTGGGAGAGGGGCTGATGGCTGTTTGCAGGCTGGCCACACCCCCTTTAGGGTGGGGGGTCCCCACTGGGGTGCCTGGCCAGTCTGGGTGAGGGGCTGAGGGCCATTTTCAGGCTGGCCAAGCCCCCCTGGCGATGGAAGCTCCCAGCCTCTCCTTTTTTTCTTTTTTCTTTTTTTTATTTTGGGATTTATTTATCTTCTATAATTGAAACTTTGTAGCCTTGAGAGGAGCTCAGAGCCGGCCAGGGCTGGCAGGAGGGAAGCTTGGCTTCCTCCATCGCCAGGGGCAACCCACTCCTGCTCCCTCCAGCTCCGTGGCCACGGCTGACTGAAAGCAGATATCTGGGGTTTATTTACCTCCTATAATTGAAACTTTGTTGCTTTGAGTGGAGCTCAGAGCTGCTGCGGCAGGCGGGAAGCTTGGCTTCCTCCATCATTGGGGCAACCAAGCTTCCTGCTTGCTCCAGCTCCATGGCTGCCAGCTGCCATCTTGGTTGGGTTAATTTGCATATAGTCGCTCTGATTGGCTGGTGGGCGTGGCTTAAGGCATAGCAAAGGTACAGTCAATTTTCATGTTTGTCTTTTATTAGTGTAGATGTGTACATAGTTAAAACAACTTTCCAAATTGCCTGAAAATACACATTTATTTAAATGTACACAATGTAACAGACATTAAATACAATGATGAGCAAGAGGGGATGTTTGAAAATCTTAACTCTTCAATATAATTAATAACTCAGAAAATCATTAAACATATCACTATCATAATGGATAATCTACACTAATAAAAGACAAAGATGCTAATTGACCGTACCTTTGCTATGCCCATCAGCCAATCAGAAGAGTATGCAAATTAACCCAACAAAGATGGCTGTTAAATTTGCATACTGCAGGTGGGATGGGCAGCGTGAGATGCTGCCTGCGGGATCCAGGCCTCTGATCCGTGACCCAGGGAGGTGGGGCAGGCAGCACCAGACGCTGCCTGCGGGATCTGGGCCTCTGATCTGTGACCTGGGGAGACTGTGAGAGGGCACAGGCCAGGCTGAGGGACCTCCCCTGAGTGCACAAATTTTTGTGCACCGGGCCTCTAGTCTATAATAATAAAAGCGCAATATGCTAATCAGACCAGACATCCTTCCGGATGAAGCGGGGCTGCAGCCACGGGATTGAGTCAGCAACCACAGCTGCAAGGGAGGGATCCAGGCAGCCGTAGTGGCTGTGAAGGCCTACTCTTGCATGAATTTTGGGCATTGGGCCTTTAGTTTATAAATAAAATTACAGGATATAAAAAGAGGCTATATCAAGGCCTCTGCCTCCTGAAGAATTTGTGTGCATTGTAATGTAACAGGAATCTGATGACAGCAGCTTCACCAAGTATGTAGCCTCATATAATTTGCCTCATATTAAAAAAAAAGTACAGAGATGTGCAGCTCAGTGGCCCCAGAGAGTCATCAGTGCCCCAGGATCCTACCTCCTTTCACTCTCCCATCCTCGTTATGTAGCTTAATTCTTCAACGTTGAATACGTTGTGGGATACTCTCAAGTTGGCTGTTACTGTCAACTCATTACCTACTTTTTTTAGGCAAGAACAAGAAGGAAGAGTAACCCTAGCTGGTTTGCTCAGTGGATAGAGTGTTAGCCTGCAGAGTGAAGGGTCCCGGGATCAATTCTTGTCAAAGGCACATGCCCAGGTTGTGGGCTCAATCCCCAGTAGAGGGTATGCAGGAGGCAGCCAATCAATAATTCTCTCTCATCATTGATGTTTCTCTCTTCCTCTCCTCCCTCTCTGAAATCAATAAAAATATATTTATTTTAAAAAGGAAGGAAAACCTAGCCAGTTTGGCTCAGTGGATAAAGCCTCAGCCTGTGGACTGAAGGGTCCGGGATTTGATTCCTGGTCAGGGCACATGCCTGGGTTGCAGGCTTGATCCCCAGAAGGGGGCATGCAGGAGGCAGCCGATAGATGATTCTCATCATTGATGTTTCTCTCTCTCTCCCTCCCTCCCTCCCTCCCTCCCTCCCTCCCTCCCTCCCTCTCCCTTCTTCTCTGAAATAAATAAAACTATATATTTAAAAAAAGAAGGAAGAGTTAAAGAGTAGAATCTAGCAGATTTCTTAGATTATTTCATCAGCTGAAAATGTCATGGAGTTACCCCTAACTGCAAACAAGTCTGGGAAAGTATTTTAACTTGACTACGGACACAGTGAGCAAAATTTGGTTTCTGTTAAACAAGAAAAAGAAATGAATAAATCTTTGGTAGTCTATTTGCCCTGTCTTTTCCAGATTCTTACCTGGTCTAAGGGTCAGAGAAGAGAAGGCTGAAGCAAATAATAATTTTTAAAAATAGATACCCTTGTTTCTTTCTAAATCATCTCCTATTTATCATACTTCTAACCTCAAAATACCTTTACACTACAATTTACTTTTGTCATAAATACAAACTTCCATGGAATTCCTACTGTTTCCTTTAAATAACAATGATATAAATGTGTAAATAATTTCCATTAAATGTTTGAAATGCTCAACTTTACTATGTTAAGAAATGGTGGCTAGCTTCTGTTTTTATTTGAACTGTTTTTGCCAGCAAAAATAATTGTGCACATTGCTAGAAGTAGAACATTTGCCAGAGTGAAAAAACACTGTATAGAATAACATTTAGCATTTAGCATATCATAACACATATTTTCTTACTCACAAATCTAGTTTAAAATCTTAATTTTTATAGCTATGGCCTGATACTTCAGAATTTAATTTTTTCAACTTTGTAGCATATAAAAGTACATGTGTGAGCTTATACTGCCAAGAAAAGTTTTCTTAAAGTTATTGCATTTCTTCTTGGAATTCTGGCTTCATTTTGCTCAGACCATGCCGAATGCCCTCTTATCCAGAACACAGAAATGCATTATTACAGTCACTAATCTCTCCACTAAGGCCTTTAATTTCTCTTTGAGTCTCTTTGACATCCAAAGAGTACTTTTCATTCCTTTTTTGGTAGGGATATGTTCTTTTTTTTTATTTTTTGGAATACTAATCCCATGTTATCAATTTTCTAACCCTATATTAATCTTCTACAAATGGCTGATGGCATCAATATGGGGTAACTCTCTTTTTTTTAATTTTAGTTATTGATTTTAGGGAGAGAGAGAGAAAGAGAAACATCGACTTTTTGTTTCATTATTTATACACTAGAGGCCCAATGCATGAAGATTCATGCAAGAATGGGCCTTCCTGCCAAAACCGGTTTGGCTCAGTGGATAGAGCGTCGGCCTGCGGACTGAAAAGTCCCAGGTTCGATTCCGGTCAAGGGCATGTACCTGGGTTGCGGGCACATCCCCAGTAGGAGATGTGCAGGAGGCGGCTGATTGATGTTTCTCTCTCATCGATGTTTCTAACTCTCTATCTCTCTCCCTTCCTCTCTGTAAAAAATCAATAAAATATATATATTTTTTTTTAATTTTTTTTAAAAATTAAAAAAAAAAAAAAAAAGAATGGGCCTTCCTTCCCCTGGCTGCCAGCACCGCCTTCGTTCCGGCCAGAGCCACCTTTCTGCCTTCCTTCCTCCACCTTCCCATGCTGCGCAGAGGCCCGGAGCAGCTGGGGCGGTGCAGGATGCCTGGTCATCGCCACAGCGATGACACAAGCATCCTGTCCCGACCCCAGCCGCTCGGTGCCTGCCTATGCTAAGTAACTTGACATCTTTGTTGGGTTAATTTGCATACTCACTCCTGATTGGCTGGTGGATGTTGTGAAGGTACAGTCAATTTGCATCTTTCTTTTTTATTAGTGTAGATTCATTGGTTGATTCCTGTATGTGCCCTTACTAGGGATTGAACCTGCAACTTTGGTTTATGGGACAATGATCTAACCAACTGAGCTACCAGGCCAGGACCATAACTCTCATTTTTAACAAATTCATGTGTCTAATGAACCCAAGGTGGTTCCTAGAAACCATATTCCCCCCAAATGGATCAGAATACCAACTGTAAAGAATCTATTTCAAGTCACCCATAAAAGTGCATCCCCCTCAGTAACCAACCATGGGGATACAGTTTATTAGACATAATGTGATGAACCAGTATGTTGCCATCTAAAGTGATAATGATGATAAAGACTATGAAACAACATGGGAAAATGTCCATTATTTTATGTTAAGCAGATTGCAACTTGGGGAATATGGCAGCATTACACAAAAACTAGAAGGTAATATGCAATAATAAAAATAATTGTGATAGCATGTCTAAAATATTTTTTTCAGTGTCTGCATTTTTTGTGTTTAGTCTGATTCTTCTTCAATATGCAACTGTTATTTTCAAAATTATGAAAAGAGGAGTAAAAATAATTATTTAATAAAGAAAATCTTGTCTTCTAGCACTTTCCTTTTCTGTACATTTTCCTGCTTTTTGGCCCTTCTCTGAGATAGATCCTCAGCAGCCTCATCTGTCCTCTAAATGCCTCCCTACCCGCTACTTTCCTGAACAAGGGAACCCCTACTGGCCCACTTCTCACCAGAGGCCTCACCATGTTATGATCTCATCAGCCTGTCTGAGTCCCATTTCCACTGGCCCTGTTTACTGACTGCGTGGCTTTTTAGCCATCCATTTCCACTTGGACACTTTAATAGCCTCCCAATTGTCAATGATAAAGATATCTCTTCTTTTGATCATTGTAAGGATTTAAAAAATTAACAGATATAAAGCACTCCAATTATGGTGCCCATCACAGAGTTGCCCCCATTATACAATAACATTAACAGTATTAATAACAGCACTAATTGTATTCCTCCCAAATACATAGATGTGCATTTTAACAAAATTTTGGTCAAAAGAGCTTTCAAGCAATAGAACAGACCCATGAGAAAGTTATTTGAACCAGAGCTAATGGGAAAGAGGGTTAAGTAAAACAAATGAGATTCACAGGGGCTAAGGGATTGTACTCAATCCTCCAACTAATGACAGGACAGAGACAGAAACCCCGGTCTCTGGGCACTTAAGAGAATGTGCTCAGTGCTTACCAGGATGACTATATATATATATATATATATATATATATATATATATATTGATTTAAGAGAGGAAAAGGAGAGGGAGAGATAAAAAAAATCAACAATGTCGCAGCCACCACTGCGAACACTAGAGGAGCAGCTACGCAAGGTGTCATGTGGGCAGCCATCGCCATAACTGCCCAAGGAGCAGTGGCACAAGAAGCTGCCACCACCACCACTCAAGCCAAGCCTGCTGCTTCAACTCCAAGTCCGGTGACCACACAACTCACCACCAAGCACGACACATCAACCCCAGGCACAGCAACCATGGAGCAGCTTCCAAGCCCACCACGCAGACACAGGCCCCAAGCTACTTGACACCTAGATCCCTTGGTGCAAACAAAAATAGGGAGGCAAAGAAACAACCCCAAAGAAAAGAAAAGGAAGAATCACCAGAAAGGGAACTAAATGAAAGAGAGGCATGCAATATGTCAGAAAAAGAATTCATAATAAGGGTCATACAGTTCATGAACAGGATGGATGAGAAAATCAACAACTTATATAAGAATCAAGGGAAAATAAAGAGTGATATAGCTAAATAAAAACACTATAGAAGGTTTCAACAGTAGAATAGAACAAGCAGAGGACCAAATTAGCAAATTAAAGACAGGGCAGCAAAATACACCCAATCTGAACTGCAATTGGAGAAAAAAATTAAAAGACAGGAGGAGAGGCTAAGGGAGCTTTGGGAAAACATGAAACATACGTATAATAGGGGAGTCAGATCTACAAGAAGTGGAGCAAGAGTTAGAAAATCTATTTGAAGAGATAATGTCATAAAAATTCCCTGAATTAGGGAAGAAAAAGTCACACAAGCACAGAGTCCCAAAAAAGATGAACCCCAAAAAACCCACACCAAGACACATTGTAATTATGATGGCAAATGTTAATGACAAAGATAGAATCTTAAAAGTTGCAAGAGAGAGAAAGAAAGTTACCTACAAGGGATCAATCATTAGATTATCAAATGATTTCTCAACAGATACAGAAACACATCAGGCCAGACAGAATGGAAAGAAGTGTACAAAGTGATGCAAAGCAAGGGACTGAATCCAAGAATACTCTATCCAGCAAGGCTATCATTCAAATTGAAGGGAAAGATCAGGAGCTTCACAGACAAAAAAAAAAAAAAACTAAGGGAGTTTATCACTACCAAGCCAGCAATGCAATAAATGCTAAAGGGACTGGTGTAAAAAGAAGAAATAAAAAGGGAAGAAGGAACACAGGCACAAAAAATAAAAATGGCTACAAATAAATACCTATTAATAATAACTTTAAATGTAAATAGACTAAATGCTCCAATAAAAAGACATCAAGTGGCTGAATGGATAAGAAAACATGACCTATATATATGTTGTCTACAAGAAACCCACCACAGAACAAAGGGACTCACACAGACTGAAAGTGAAGGGATGGAAAAATATCGTTCAGGTAAATGGAAATGAAAAAAAAAAGAAGCTGGGGTAGCAATACTTCTATCTGACAAAATAGACCTCAAAATTAAGGCCATAACAAGAGATAAGGAAGGCTCCTTCATAATACTGAAAGGATTGATACAACAAGAGGATATAACTCTGGTAAACATATAAGCACCCAATGCAGCACTACCCAAATACATTTAAAAAAACTTCTGGAAGATATCAAGGGAGAGATTGACAGCAATACAATCATAGTAGGGAACTTTAATACTGCATTGACATCACTGGATAAATCCTCTAGACAAAAAAAATCAGCAAATAAATAGCAATCCTAAATGACTCACTAGGTCAGATGGACTTAATTGACATCTTCAGAACATTTTGCCCCAAAGTTGTGGAATATACATACCTCTCAAGTGCACAGGAACCTTTTCAAAGATAGACTATATATTGGGACACAGTTAGTCTCTCCAAACTTAAGATGATTGAAATCATATCAAGCATCTTCTCAGACCACAATGGCATAATATTAGAAATCAATTACAATAAAAACAATGAAAAAATTCAAACACTTAGAGGATATATAGCATGCTATTAAACAATGACTGAGTTACCAAATATATCAAAGAAGAAATTAAAAACTTCCTGAAAATGAATGACAATGTAAACACAACAATCCAAAATCTCTGGAACACAGTAAAAGTAGTCCTGAGAGGGAAGTTCATAGCATTACAGGCCCACCTTAAAAAACAAGAAAAACTGGTTATAAATTATCTAACTCTACAACTTAAAGCATTAAAAAGAGAGCAACCCAGAGTGAGCAGAAGGAAGGTGGTAATAAAGATCAGAGCGGAAATAAATTATATAGAGACCAAAAATAAAACAATAAAAAAGACCAATGAAACCAAGAGCTGGTTCTTTTTTAAAAATATATTCATTTTTATTGATTTCAGAGAGGAAAGGAGAGGGAGAGAGAGAGAAACATCAATGATGAGAGAGAATCATTGATCGGCTGCCTCCTGCATGTCCCCTAATAGGGATGGAGCCCGCAACCCAAGCATGTGCCCTTGACCGGAATCAAACCTGGGACACTTCAGCCCACAGGCCAATGTTTTATCCACTGAGCCAAACCAACTAGGGTGAGCTGGTTCTTTGAAAGGATAAACAAGATTGATGAACCTCTAGCCATGGTCAACAAAAAACAAAGAGAGAGGACCCAAATAAACAAAATCAGAAATGAAAGAGGCAAAATAACAACAGACCCCACAAAAACACCAGGGATTATTAAAAAAAAAATACTATGAACAACTCTATTCCAACAAACTAAATATCCTAGAGGAAATGAACATATTCCTAGGAAAACACAACCTTCCAAAACTCAATCAAGAAGAATAAAAAAATATCAGCAGGCCCATAACTAAGGAGGAAATTGAAGCAGTCATCAAAAAGCTTCCAGCAAAGAAAAGCCTGGAGCCAGATGGCTTCACAGGAGAGTTTTACCAAACATTCAAAGAACTAAAACCTATCCTTCTCAGACTATTCCAAAAAATTTGAGAGGAAGGCACACTTCCAAGCTCTTTCTATGAAGCCAGTATTACCCTAATACCAAAACCAGATAAAGACACTACAAAGAAAGAGGATTACAGGCCACTATCCCTGATGAACATAGATGCTAAAATCCTCAACAAAATTCTAGCAAATTGGGTCCAGCATTACATAGAAAGATCATACACCATGACCAAGTGGGATTTATTTTGGGGATGCAAGGATAATACAATATCTGCAAATCAATAAACGTAATACAACACATAAACAAATTGAGAGATAAAAATCCCATGATCATATCAATTGATGCAGAAAAAGCATTGACAAAATCCAACACTCTTTCGTGATAAAAACTCTGAGCAAAGTGGGAATAGAGGGATCATACCTCAACAAAATAAATCCTTATATGACAAACCTACAGTCAACATCATGGGCAAAAACTAAATGGGCAAACACTAAAACCATTTTCCCTAAGAACAGGAACAAGACAGGAATGCCCACTTTAACCACTTCTAGAACTAATAAATGAATTCAGCAATGTGGCAGGTCACAAAATTAACACCCAGAAATCTATGGCCTTTTTATACACCAATAATGAACTCACAGAATGAGAAACCAAAAAGACAATCCCATTTACCATTGCAACAAAAAAATTAAGATACTTAGGAATAAAATTAACCAAGGAAGTAAAGGACCTGTACTCAGAAACTTACAAGATGCTGAAAAAAGAGATAGAAGAAGAAATAAACAAATGGAAGAAAATACTGTGTTCATGGACTGGTAAAATCAACATCATGAAAATGTCCATACTACCCAAAGCGATCTATAGATTCAATGCAATCCCCATTTAAATACCAATGGCATACTTCAAAGACCTAAAACAAACTTTCCAAAAATTCATCTTAAATAATAAAAGACCCCAAATAGCTGCAGCAATCTTGAGAAAGAAGAAAAAAGTTGGAAGGATCACAATACCAGATATCAAGCTATACTACAAAGCCACTGTTCTCAAAACTGCCTGGTACTGGCACAAGAACAGACATATAGACCAATGGAACAGAACAGAGAACTCATAAATTGACCCAAGCCAGTATGCTCAATTAATATTTGACAAAGGAGTCAAGAACATACAATGGAGTCAAGATAATCTCTTCAATAAATGGTGTTGGAAAAATTGAACAGATACATGCAAAAAAAAATAAAACTAGACCACCAACTTACAAATACACAAAAATAAACTCAAAATGGATAAAGGACTTAAACATAAGACTGGAAACCATAAAAATCTTAGAACAATCATAGGCAGCAAAATATCAGATATATGTCTTTACTGATACAGCTCCTAGGACATTGATGGTGAACCTTTTGAGCTCGGCGTGTCAGCATTTTGAAAAGCCCTAACTTAACTCTGGTGCCGTGTCACATATAGAAATTTTTTTGATATTTGCAACCATAGTAAAACAAAGATTTATATTTTTGATATTTATTTTATATATTTAAATGCCATTTAACAAAGAAAAAGCAACCAAAAAAATGAGTTCACATGTCACCTCTGACACGTGTGTCATAGGTTCGCCATCACTGTCCTAGGACAATGGAAACTAAGGAGAAAATTAATAAATGGGACTACATCAAAATAAAAAACTTCTGCACAGCAAAAGAAACCATCAACAAATAACAAGAAAGCCCACTGCATGGGAGAACATATTTGCCAATGCGATCTCAGATAAGGGTTTAATCTCCAAAATTTATAGGGAACTCATACAACTTAACAAAAAGAAGATAAAAAACCCAATCAAAAAATGGGCAATGGACCGAAATAGATACTTTTTGAAAGCAGACAGAAGGAAGGCCAAGAGACATATGAAAACATGCTCAAAGTCACTAATCATCCAAGAGATGCAAATCAAAACAACATTCACCCCTGTCAGAATGGCTATCATCAACAAATCAACAAATGATAAGTGCTGGAGAGGATGCGGAGAAAAAGGAACACTCGTGCACTGCTGGTGGGGATGCAGACTGGTTTAGCCACTGTGGAAAACAGTATGGACTTTCCTCAAAAAACTAAAAATGGAACTCCCATTTGACTCAGTGATCCCATTTCTAGGAATATATCCCAAGAAAACAGAAACACCAATCAGAAAGGATATATGCACCCCTATGTTCATAGCAGCACAATTTAGAATAGCTAAGATTTGGAAACAGCCTAAGTGCCCATCAGCAGACAAGTAGATTAGAAAACTGTGGTACATCTGCACAATGGAATACTACACTGCTATAAGAAAGAAGGAATTCCTATCAGTGTGATGGACCTGGAGAGCATTATGCTAAGCGAAATAAGTCAGTCAGAGAAAGATAAATATCACATGATCTCACTCATTTGTTGAATATAATGAACAACATAAACTGGTAAACAAAAATAGATCCAGAGACAGAGAAGCATGGAATAGACCGTCAAATCTCAGAGGGAAGGCAGGGGAGGGGTGGGGGAGGAGTAGAGATCAACCAAAGGGCTTGTATGCATGCATATAAGCATAACCAAGGGACACAGACACTAGTGGGTGAGGGCATGTGCTGGGGGTGGGGGGACAATGGGGGAAAGAAGGCATATGTAATACCTTAATCAATAAAGAATAGCCCTAACCGGTTTGGCTCAGTGGATAGAGTGTCAGCCTGTGGACTTAAGGGTCCCAGGTTCAATTCTGGTCAAGGACATGTACCTTGGTTGCGGGCACATCCCCAGTAGGGAGTGTGCAGGAGGCAGCTGATTGATGTTTCTAACTCTCTATCCCTCTCCCTTCCTCTCTGTAAAAAAATCAATAAAATATATTTTTAAAAAATAAAAAAATAAAGAATAATAATAATAAAAAAAGAAACATCAATGACGAGAGCGAAGCATTGATTGGCTGCCTCCTCTACTCGCCCCCCCCCCCCCAACTCCCTGCACTAGGAATTGATCCGAAACCCAGACATGTGCCCTGACTGGGAATTGAACCATGACCTCCTGGTTCATAGACAGATGCTCAACCACTGAGCCAGGATATATATATCTAGCTGTCTGCTTATAAGAAATATCTCCTTTGTTTTTCCAAATTGCTATTCATCTTTGTCAGGCCATTCCATAGCTCCATGGACATTTGACCACCCACAATGCAGAGAATATAATTTCCTTTTCTGCCTTTAGCTCTTGGCACATATGAGTTGCTAATCCTTTCTTAAATCTAGGTGAAGCTCACATTCTCATGGGACTCATGTTTCCTCCAGAGGACTCTCTAAATAAAGGGACAGCCCATCTGTGGAGCCCAGTCCTGACTGTTCCTAATTCACAGTTCACACTCCTAACTCCACCTTCGTAGTTACCTCTGTCTACCATTTGGCCTTGATTTTAAGGTAAGAATGCCATAGGGTTTTTCCAACCTTTTGTAGCAAGATGCAGTGGGAAGGGTATTGGACACTGAAAGGAAGGTCCCTATAACACCCACATAAAGAGGTAATGTGAGAAAGCCAAAGCAAGCAGAGGGATTTAAAAGCAGTCAGAACACAAGTTAACAGCCTAGGCCAGTGATGGCGAACCTTTTGAGCTCGGCATGTCAGCATTTTGAAAAACCCTAACTTAACTCTGGTGCCATGTCACATATAGAAATTTTTTGATATTTGCAACCATAGTAAAACAAAGACTTATATTTTTGATATTTATTTTATATATTTAAATGCCATTTAACAAAGAAAAATCAACCAAAAAAAATGAGTTCGAGTGTCACCTCTGACACGCGTGTCATAGGTTCGCCATCACTGCCCTAGGCTTTCCATGATCTTTTCTACTGTGAGTTCTAAGCCAGAGGATCCTTCCTGATCAGAAATTACTGGAAACCTGGTTTTGAACTCACTATAAAGATGATTCAAGAAATGCCCAACAGGGAAAGTTTTACTTAGATTAGTTGATTAATTAATGACCACATTTCAACAAGCTTACTTTGTGGATGTGAATGCATGAGTAATACCCAAAACCACAACCCCAGACCTTCGGTTGAAAGTTCTACTGTCAGAATTATCCTGATTTTTTTTTCTCCCCCCACCCCCACCTAACTACACTGGAGCAGGCAGTGGCCTCCTGGCGTTGTGGGAGCCGCTCAGTCTGCACGCTGCTTGGCCAGGCTCACTGGGGGAGGCCCTGGGGCAGGCTGGGCCCCAGACCCCCTGCATGTCCGCAGGCCCAGTGTCATAGCCCAGCTTCCGCATGTCCTTGGTCACCACGTTGAAGAGGAGAGTGTCAAAGCCCTGGGAGCGGATGCGGGTCACTTCCCAGCCTTCACCCTGAGCCACCACCTTGGGGTCCGTGTACTCAGGCCTCCGTCCCATGAACCAGCTTGTGAACTTTTGCAGCTTAGATGTAGATTCTGGGACAAACATGGGGATGGTCCTTTTGTGCCTGCCAGGCGAGAAAGGCACGTACACTGCCCCGTAGCCTCGGACCACGTCGTTCCCGAACACGTCTGGCCCGTACACGCTGAGCACAATCTGTGGCCAGCCGAAGGGGTTGGTGCTTTTGAAGGTGACGTCGATGGGGAAGTTCCACACCATCTGGGAGATCCCCTCCTCCAGCCCCGCGGTGGGGGCCCAGTCGTGGCCCTACACGAAGGAGTACTTGCAGTAGAGATCATCGTACTCAGGAAACTGGGCACTCTCCACCTGCCCGCTGACCATGAGCAGGAAGACGCTGGGGCCCGCGGCCGCCATCGCCGGGGGGCAGGGAATACCCTCCTGATTTTTTTCTGAGCAGGTAGGGAGATAAAAATAAAGAAACCAACAGGAAACGCATAAATCTGTGCTTCTGAAAGGAGAGGGTCACATTCCATTGGAAGAGAAGGCGCTTTCCCTGTAGGAACTGCTTTCTGTGACATTCTGGGAAGTGAGTCCAGAGTAGAAAGGTCCTTTTCAGCCTGTGTCTGGACTGGTCTTCCTCTCCTGCTGGCTCCCACACATTACCACTGTCTCTACCCATGGTGAGCTCCATAGGCCAAACCACCTGGGTAATAGAATTATGCTTCTGATGGACCTGCCCACCCTCCAAACAGCTCTCCAGCCACCAATGAGTACTCAGAGACCCAGATTTTTATTGACTCTGGGCCTGAACAAAAGTAGAGAACATATAAAATTATCAAGGTTTTTTGGTTAATTCCCTGGGTATGAGTTAGCAATTTCTTTCCTCTAGAATTCTAACTTTCTCCTTGTTATGGGTTGAATTATGTCCTTTCACCCACCCCCCACCCCCTGTACAAATTCATATGTTGAAGTTCTAATTCCCAATACCTTACAATGTGACCTTATTTGGAAACAGGGCTGCTGCAGGTGTAATAGGTTGCATTAAGATGAGGTCATGCTGGAATAGAGTGAGCCTCTAATCCAGCAGTTCTCAACCTGTGGGTCGAGACCCCTTTGGCGGTCGAATGACCCTTTCACAGGGGTCGCCTAAGACCATCCTGCATATCAGATATTTACATTACGATTCATAACAGTAGCAACATTACAGTTATGAAGTAGCAACGAAAGTAATTTTATGGTTGGGTCACAACATGAGGAACTGTATTTAAAGGGCCAGAAGGTTGAGAACCATTATGCCCTTAGGAAAATAAGAAATTTTGATACAGATACTCCCAAAGGGAAGGGAAGGTGAAGACACACAAGGAAAAGGCAGCCATCTGGTAACAGTCGGAGACAGGAGTAATGTATCTGCAAGTCAAAGAATGCCAAGGACTGCTGACAACTAACAGAAGCTAGAAGAGGCAAGGAAGAATTCTCCAATCTCCAGAGAGAGCATGGCCCTGCTGGGACCTTGATTTCAGACTTGTAGACTCCAAAACTGTGAGACAATAAATTTCTGTTGTTTTAAGCTACCCAGTTGGTGGTACTTTGTTATATAGCAGCCTCGGGAAACTAGTACAGTGATCTATCACCAAAATTTGTTTAATGGTCTATCAGCTGACTTGCAAATAACTATATTGCCATAAAAAGTAAAAAGCCCAATAAGAGTTTTTTATTTGAGTCCAAAATAGATAAGTAGACAAACAAATGAAAACTAAATTGGGTTCTCTATTGTCTTTCACCCAACAATGAATCGATCTCGGCCATATACAGAGATTTCCAAATAGTCAAATGATAAAATCAAATTCCCAATCATTATTGCCACAATAGGGGGAATAACTAATTGGCTTTGTTCAAAACAAAACCAAAATTCAATATCAGTATAGAAGGAAAAACCCTATGGAAACAGAGAATGCATAAATTTCAAGTTCTATTGACATTTAGATGCATTCCAGAAGCCAAAAGAAGGGGTGGGGGCATGCTCAGCTGGTCATGAGGTACACTTCCCCTGCAGTGCTGTCCGTCCCTCTGGTTATGTTTAGTGGATTCAGATAATGTCTCCATGAGTAAAGGGATATTTTTTAGGCTAAATTATGATCGATCTTCATTTAAATTTAAATGAACACATATTCAAGAGTTTTATTTAAATTGTTAATTAATGAAAGAAGCGGGAAGAACTTTAAAAACTGTTCAACAGAGAATTTTGAGTATAGACATATAGTCGATTAGGAATGCTGAAATAAATATTGCCATTTGTGACAACATGGACGGATCTTGAGATTATTATGCTAAGTGAAATAAGTCAGATGGAAAAGGACAACAAACATATTATTTCACTCGTATGTGGAACACAAAACAGAAAAGTAACAAACTAACAAAGCAAAATGAAAAAAAAAAAAAAACCTCATGGATACAGACAACAGAATAGTGACAACCAAAGGAGAAGTGGGGTGGAGGGAGAAATGGATAAAGGAGTCAAACACGGTATATGGTAGCAGGTGAAAGCTAGAAGCTGGTGGTGAGCACACAATAGAGTATACAGAGGTGGAATTATAATGTTGTACACCTGAAATTTATATAATGATATTAACTAATGTTACTTCAATTTAAAAAATTGCTAATAGATGCAATATTTGCAACCCCCAGAGGACAGAAACAATTTCACCTTCACTGGACAAAATTTATTTGCATTTCTATGAGCAGAAATCGCTTGTATCACAATCAGTTCAATAGTTTAAAGATAGATTATAGATGCAAATAACCCCAAAAGGTGTGTTATACTGCCAAGCATTCCACTGAAACTGGAGCTAAGAGAGCTATTTAAAGTCATGGAATCAATCACAACCCTAACATTGGCCAGAAACCAAAGATGCAGGACTATTCTGGTCTAATTTTCCTTATCCTTTTATTCCTGCCATAGGGAGATTCTGTTGAGTAAGGAGTCCACAAATGTATGACCTAGCATTCTTTTTTGAATTTTCTTATTAAGAGTTATATTTTAAATTAAATTTATTGGGGTGACATTGGTCAACATGACCTTATAGGTTTCAGTGTGGGTGGGTTTCTATGCTACAAGATCTATATATTGCACCATGTGCTCACTACCCAAAGCCAAGCATTCTTAACTGCTTTCTGCCCTTTGGTACCGGACACCAAGGAGATGGGTGCCAGAAATAAGAAGTACTAGAAATGAAGCTTAAAGCCCCTTTAATTTGTACATGAGGCAGGAGAAAACTGTTAAATGTAGGATTTTATGGGAAAAAAAACATGGAACATAAACAAAAATACAGGGTATAGTGAGGTTTTCTTGATTGTGTATATTTGATAACTAGAGAGGGAAGGAGGGAAATAGGAAGAGGAGAAAAGAAAGAGAGGGGGCAATTTATTACTCAGTCATGTTTCTATTCTTCAGGCTTAATAGTGAACAAAGAGATTTTAAAGTGGTTCCCGTGGTGAGTGCCTGGCATATAGTCAGAACTTAGTACATAAAATGTAGACAGACATAGACATATACAGGAACATGGAGAAAGACTTGGAAGAAGTACAAGATCAGAAGGGGGGAAATAGCTACCCCCAAAATTTTGTTTTCAAACTAGTGGTGAACCCTGTTGACATAGACTGATAATTGTCAGACTTAGAGACTTGAAAAGCAAGATCAAAAGTTACCAGACGATCAAAAAGAGCTCATTACCTCTTTGCTTTTGCTTACTTTGTTTGCACTTATACATAATGCTGCAGCACATAGATTGTGTTACATGAATGTTTATATATATATATAAAACCCCAATATGCAAATAGACCAAACGGCAGAACAACCGAACAACCGGTCACTATGATGTGCACTGACCACCAGCGGGCACATGCAGAACATGGCGGGTGTCAGCAGCAGGCAGCAGAGCACGGAACATGGCGGGCATCGGCCAAAGCAGGATGGTGGAGCAGGTGAGCAGGGGTGCCAGACCAAGGTGAGGTGCCAGTCACTGTCATCGTGGCAAGCCTCTGGTGTTTACTGAAAATTCTTTGTTTCCGTGCACCGCGGTCCCGCCGGGCACTCGCACCTGCTACCGGCGCCAGACCCCTCACACCCACTGCCAGCACCTGGCGCCATCCCCGATTGCTCCACGCCATCAGCAGGTGCAAGCAGTGGCTGCCAGCCCCGATAGCCCCTCCAGGGCTTCTCCACCTCCCCCTGCTCCTGAGGGGCGATTGGGGCCAGCGGCCGCTTCTCCCACCCGCTGCTGGTGACAGGCCTGCTCACACACCCTGTTGGCACCGGAGCCACCACTTGCACCCACTGCCGGTGCCGGCCCTGCTCGCACCAGCAGCTGGCACCAGTCCCGATTGCTCGGCGCCATCAATGGGTGTGAGCAGTGGCTGCCAGCCCCAATTGCCCCTGAGGGCTTCTCCACCTCCCACTGCTCCTGAGGGGTGATCAGAGCAGTAGCCATCACTTGCACCTGCTAACGGCGATGGTCCCTCTTGCACCTGCTGCTGGCACCAGCCCCAGTCGCTTCACGTCATCAGCAGGTGCAAATGGGGCAAGCACCATCAGCTCATGGGAACAGAGCTGCCAGCAGACAGGGGACTGGGGCCGTGGCGGGGGAGGGGGGCCAGGTGGGGGCGCAGAGGATGGGCCGAGACCCTCCCCTGTGCCCACCAAAGCCTCTCGGCCCACAGTTCCTTTCAAGGTGCATGAATTCATGCATTGGGCCCTTAGTATTAGATAACTTTCTTACGAGCAGTTTCTGAAAGCAGAATAACTATGACAAACTATGAAATACAAGAAACTTTCATACATATTGAGCCATTCAATTTCCCCACAGCAGTTCAGAGAGTCTTATCTCTTTTAAATGAGTAAAGCTCAGTTTAGTGTATTGCTTAAGTGAAAAACAAAGCTAGGATGTGAACTGATTCTATAACTAGTTATGTAAGTTCCCCAAACCTACACTCTACTAGCTCTTTCATTTACTAGCTCCATTTGGGGGTTCTTGGAAGTGATAAAAGAATGTGATGGGGGAAACTTTAGTATGATACCAAGGAAGTAAAGTAGTAGTAACTAGCTGTAGAAGCAGACAAGAAGTCCTAATTCAAACTCTTCTATATCTTTGCTTGATTAAGAATGAGAAACAGCCTGGCTGGTGTGGCTCGGTGGTTGAGTGTCAGCCCATGAACCAAGAGGTCACGGTTTGATTCCTGGTTAAGGCACATGCCTGGGTTGCAGGCTTGATCCCCAATAGGAAGCATGCAGGAGGCAGCCCGTCCTGTGCCCTCTCGCAGTCTGGGACCCCTCAGGGGATGACCACTTGCTGGCTTAAGCCTGCTCCCCGGGGAATTGGGCCTAAGATGGCAATCAGACATCTCTCTGGCAGCCCGGCAGCCCTCAGGGGATGTCCACTTGCCAGCGGGGAGCAGGCCTAAACTGCAGTCAGACATCCTTAGCGCTGCTGAGGAGGCAGGAGAGGTTCCCACCACCACCACTGTACTGGCAGCCATCAGCCTGGCTGTGGCTGAGCAGAGCTCCCCATGTGAGAGCGCCCTGACCACCAGAGGGCAGCTCCTGCATTGAGCGTCTGCCCCCTGGTGGTCAGTGTGTGTCATAGTGACCAGTCATTCCCAGTCTTTCTGCTGTTAGGGTCAGTTTGCATATTACTCTTTTACTATATAGGATAGAGGCCTGGTGCATGGGTGGGGACCGGCTGGTTTGCCCTGAAGGGTGTCCCAGATCAGGGTGGGTGTCCCGCTTGGGTGCCTGACCAGCCTGGATGAGGGGCTGATGGCTGTTTGCATCTGGTCGCACCCCCTTCAGGGTGGGGGTCCCCACTGGGGTGCCTGGCCAGTCTGGGTGAGGGGCTGAGGGCCGTTTTCAGGCTGGTGGGCGACTGAAGCTCCCAGCCTCTCCTTTTTTTCTTTTCTTTTTTTATTCTGGGATTTATTTACCTTCTATGGCTGTCACTGGAGCTGAGAGCCAGCTCCAGCTCTGAGGCCTCGGCTGCTGAAAGCAGGTATCTGGGGTTTGTTTGGCTTCTATAATTGAAACATAGTTGCTTTCGAAGCTGTTGCTTTCAGGCTCAGAGCCGGGCCATGGCAGGCGGGGAACCTTGGCTTCCTCCATCGCCAGGGCAACCAAGCCTTTTGTTCGCTTCAGCTACGTGGCTGCAGTTAATTTGCATATTGCCCTGATTAGCCAATGGGAAGCATATCGGAGGTACGGTTAATTACCCTATTTGTCTTTTATTAGATAGGATATATAATTTTTTTTTAAAGAATGAGAAACAGCTATCTTATAATAAACTAGAGGCCCGGTGCATGAAATTCATGCACTGGGGGGGGGGGGGGGGGTCGTGCCCTCAGCCCAGCCTGCGCCCTCTCCAATCTGGGACATCCCTCTCACAATCCAGGACTTCTGGCTCCTAACTGCTCACCTGACTACCTGCCTGATCACCTCTAACTGGCCCCCCTGCCAGCCTGATCACCCCTAAATGCTTCTGCCTGCCAACCTGATCTCCCTAACTGCCCCCCTCTGCCAGCCTGGTTGCCCCTAACGCCCCCCCTGCAAGCCTGGTTGCCCCCAACTGACCCCTCTGCTGGCCTGGTTGCCCCTCACTGGCTCCCCTGCTGGCCTAGTCACCCCCAACTGCACCCCTGCTGGCCTGGTCACCCCCAACTGCCCCCCCTGCTGGCCTGGTCATCCCTCACTGCCTCCCTCTGCCACCCTGGTCGCCCCTCACTGCCTCCCACCCCCCACCCCCCCGCTGGCCTGGTCGCCCCACGCAGCCTGCTGCTCAGTTGTTTGGTCATCCCTCACTAACTCCCCTGCTGGCCTGGTCACCCCACACAGCCTGGTATTCAGTCATTTGGTTGTCCCTCACTAGCCCCCCTGCCAGCCTTGTCACCCCACTCAGTCTGTTTGGTTGTCCGTTAAGTTGTTTCGGATGTGATGGCCCCTGGTTCTTTATATATATAGATTCTCTCTGCTGGTAGACAGTATTGCTTAAAACAAAGTAAACAGAAATAACTAGATTTGATGACAAATATTGGGGGAAAATAACCTTAAATCAATGTTAAATCAAGGTGCATGATTTTAATGGAAAATAAAGGTTTAGCTAAAAATTGAAAAGCAAAGAATAGCATCTATCAGGAAATTAAAAAAAAAAAAAAGTAGGGATGTGGAACTCTGCTGGAGCCCTGAAGTCGCCTGAGTGAGGCTGACTCAAGCTTCTCAGCTTGTCAAAACTTAAGAGTCCAAGGAGCTGCTTTTATCCTCCAACGACCTCTGTGGAGGTGAACCATTGCACACCAACACCATGGCCTCATGATCCTTGTTTCCTTACGAACATGTGTTTCCCGCTCTGCAGCATCCTGTCATTTGCTCCACAGGCTTTTCATCTGTTTCGATCAAGTGTGAAAAAGAATGGCCTGAAACACATACTAAATTCGGTGCAATTAAAATATACATGGCAGCCCAGCCAGGGTGGCTCAGCAGTTGAGCGTCAACCCATGAACCAAGAGGTCACTGATTTGATTCCCAGTTAGGGCACAAGCCCAAGTTGTGGGCTCAGTCCCCAGTGGGGGACATGCAGGAGGCAGCCCATCCATGTTTCTCTCTCATTGATGTTTCTATCTCTCCATCTCTCCCTGCCCCTCTCTCTAAAATAAATAAAAAACTACTTTAAAAAAGAAAATGTATATGGCAATGTAGCAAAGTCATGCCACACACTTTATACTCAGATATACAGGGGACAAACACAGCATCTTTTACAAAACTGATCCAACCTTCCATGCTAACTGAGACATCTCTTCCTGTTTAGCTATCTCTTTTGGGGTAAGTTCTCCAGCTTTTTAGAATATCTCCTCCCCCTCTTTCTCCTCTCCAATATGTTGTCTACAGATTTGATGAAAATCATGTGATTTTAACTATTAGAAGAAAGAGTACTTATGTTCCTCACCTGTAGGTCTTTATGCCTTTTCTTGGTACCTGGGGTTATGAAGTAGTTGGATATGGTTCGGCCCTGTGCATCCTATGGTGACATCTACTAAACGCGGCTGGTCCCTGCTAGCACCACAGAGCATCGTGCAGGCCCCCACTGCTGACGTCAGGGGACGCAGCCATTTGTTTGTTCTCTTCCTGAGACATCTGAGCTCACATCCACAGGGAGACATAAAAGTATCCACTTCTACCAACACTTTGTATGCACATTTCTAAGGTTTGCTGTTCGAATAGCTTTAACATCTCACTATTGCTTTAATTTCCCTGATTACAGCATTTGGGGTCTCACTTTATGAACTTGTTAGCCATTCAGACTCCCCTCTTTACATTGCCTTTTTGTTTCCTTAACCCACTTTCATTTGGTTTCTTGTCTTTTTTATTGTTGGTGATGTTTTCCTATGAATATTTTTATAATTAGATTTATAATTTTAACTTTCACAATGAGATCATTAATTCATGCAGAATTGCATCTGTATACAATGTAAGGTAGGAACCCAAATTTCTATTTCTTCATGAGTGAGAATTTTCCAAACGCCACTAAAATAATCTTGCATCACATTTTAATATGTCACTTTAACTGTCAGCTATATAAGTTCCCCATATACACAGGTCAATTTCTGAGCTCTTTATTCTAATCCATGTGTTTGTTCCATAACCAACAATGTTTTTTAAGCCGAATAATTGTCATGTCTTAATATCCTCTTTTCTTTTTCAAATGTGGCTTAATTATTCGTGGACTTTTATTTTTTCAAACAGGTTTTAAAAAGAGTTTTACAAGTTCGTCAAAAAATATAAATGGAATTTTGATGAAAATTGTATTGAGTTTGTAGATTCATTTGAGAAAAATTGACGTCTTTACTACATGAAGTCAGCCTATCCATTTATTCAAAACTTCTTGTATGTTTTGAATGAAGTTTTAACTACTTCTCCACAGAGATATTGGATTTCTTCTTTAGGTTGGCTCCGAGAAATGTATTTATCTTGAGTGATATTATAAATAGCATCTTATTTCATGTATATGGCCTAGTCAATAACTGCTGGTATAAGAAAATACTATTGATTTTTATAAATTGGTCTTATACCCAAAATTGTGCTAAACTCTCATTTTAGTTCTGTTTTTCTCTTAATTCTGTTGGAATTTCTAGCCATATGATCATTTTACCTTGAAACTGACACTATGTAACACTAATATTAAGCACTACATTGGTTGGCATGTAGTAGCATCGAGGAAAACTGCATATTCTCCCTTTTCTCTCAACCCACACACTCAAAATCATTACCAGTTGACAATAAGAAATTTTTAAAATAAAATTTAAAAGAGCCAGCAGGCCCTGGTCAGTGTACTCAATGGTTAGAGCATTGTCCTGCACACTGAAGGGTCAATTCCCAGTCAAGGGCATGGACCTGGGTTGCAAGTTTGACCCCCCAGTCCCAGTTGGGGTATGTGCAGGAGGCAACCAATCCGTGTGTCTCTCTGACATTGATGTTGCTCTCGCTCTTCTTCACTCCCTCCCTCCCTCTCTTCATCTCTCCGTTCCACTCACTATAAAGAACCAATAGAAAAATATCTTCCATGAGGATGAACCAAAAAAAAAAAAAAAAGAGCCAGTAGTCACAATGTGAAATTCTCTATAATTCTTTTCTTTTTATTCTCTTGCTTGGCTCGACTTTTCTTTTACCTTTTTGTTTTCAGATTTTGAATTATTTGAATTTTATATATGCTATTTTATAATTTTAGTGATAGTTACTCTTATAATTTCCACTTGCATAATTTGACATAAAATCTGAAACAACTTATCTTTTTTCTTCTTCCTGAATAGTTAAAGGTCTTTAAATGTCTTTATTTTACCATTGCCCTTAAATTAGTTTAGTTGGATATACTAGGTGGGCAACTCTGCTTTTTAAAAGCTATTTCCCTTCTTCCTATGTCCTCTGTTGTTGCCATGAAGACGTCTGTTGCCAGTCTAATCACCTACCTTCATAAAGAATGTCTTTTCTTCTCTTTGCAGTGTTTTAGGTCTTCTTTAATTTTCTGTCTTTGGTGTTCTGCAGTTTGATTCTGAATGTGCCCAAGTGTAAATTTATTCATTCAGTCAGTCAGTCAGCCAGTCAGTCAGTCTTCCTTGGAGCTCACCACAAAATTCAAGTTTGAACTGATTATTAACCTGCTAGACAGAAGTCCAATTACGACACTGACATATGAGGAGCTCCCTGAAGATGTACTATCAAGTCATTCCAGTCTGGAAAACTGTCCATTCAGCCCTCGCTAGCTTTCCCCACTACAGAATCATTAAACTGAGTAAAACATGCTGGTGACATGCCTTTGGCTTTTATCATAGTTCAGCATTAGCCACATACATAACGTTTTTGTATTGTCTGTAAATCAGAGTTGAAAACACTAGGTTACAAAACCAAGATGTGAACGGTTCCAAATTTCTCCACCTCCACCCCCACATGCTAATCTTGCTCTCCTTCCATCCCGGCTCTGAGAAACAGAAGTATGTTTTCCCCTTCCAAGTTCACCCACCTTTTTCTCCCGCTATCTCTGACGCTTGACTCAGTAATTACACCTTCCCTGAAGGGTTATGTAAGCCTTTTCCATTCCACCCACTCCTTCCTTACAGGTAAAGACAATTCAAGTTTCGCACTTTCTAAAAAATGAAAACTTTCCTATCTCCTTTCTTGTCCCTCAAGCTAATGACCTCTCCTTGCCACCCCCACAGCCAAACTTCAGAAGGAGGGAGAGCTCTCCTATATCACCCCTCCGCCCACAGACACCGATTCCATTCCAGCTCTGCCGCAATTTGGCTCTCTCCCCCACTACTCACTGAAACCACTCCAGGCAAGATTACTCACGACTTCCTGACCTCTAAAACCAAAGGAGTCTTTTCAGGACAAATCCTAGTTGGATTCTCTAAGGCTTTGGACATCTTGGCCTAATTTGTCATTTTTGACTTTATGATTATCACTCTCAGAATTATTTTTTTGTTGTTGTTTTGTTTTGTTTTGTTTTAATATATTTTATTGATTTTTTTTTACAGAGAGGAAGGGAGAGGGATAGAGAGTTAGAAACATCGATGAGAGAGAAACATCGATCAGCCGCCTCCTGCACACTCCCTACTGGGGATGTGCCTGCAACCAAGGTACATGCCCCTGACCAGAATCGAACCTGGGACCCTTGAGTCCACAGGCTGACGCTCTATCCACTGAGCCAAACCGGTTAGGGCACAGAATTGTTTCTTTACATCGCTTCTCCCGGAGTTGCTTTTCATGCTGTACTCTACCCTCCTTGAGTGAGGGAGATCTACAGGGTGTTTCTGGTCCTCTTCTCATACCCATGTCTATGGCTTCATCTGGTACTTACAAATTAAAGACTCTGAAATAGCTGCTTCGCATCCTTACCTCCCTCCTGAGCACCAGACCTCATTAACTGAATGCCTAACAGCATCCCAAACTCCCTGTGTCCAAACACAAGTCCTTCTCTTTTCCTCTCAGACTTTCTCTTTCTCTCCTATTCCCTGTATTGATAAGTGCCACTATCAGTTTCTGCTCAAGTTTAGAGCAGGGCAATTCTCTAGTCCAGTGCTGTCCAATAGAACTTTCTGTGATGATAGGAATGTTCTGTGTCTGTGGTGACCAAAAGGGCAGTACTAGCCAATTGCGACTATAGGGCACTTGAGATGTGGCTAGCATGACTGAGAAAATGATTTTTTACTGCATTTAATGTTAATGAATTTACATTTAAATAGCCATGTGTGGCTGTCCTATTAAGAAGCCCAACTGTATTCTTTCCTCTCACCTAAATTACTTCAGGTCACTCATAGAGTCTTTCTCCTAAATTTATCCTGAAAAGGTCATTCTCAAAGCAATCCCTCTTTCCTGTCTCCACTGTTGTCATTTGAAAACACCAATCTGTTTATGTCCATTTCCTGTCTCAAATGTCTTTATTAACCTCACATTTTATATTGTATAAAAGATAATATCTGAACTGCTAGTTGTAGCATATAAAGCCTCCCATGATCTGGCCTGCCTTCCTTTCATCTACTTTCTTACCAATGCCACCACCACCACCACCACCACCACCACCACACACACACACACACACACACACACAACATACACACACACACATATACACACACATACACACACACATACACACACACATACACACACACACATATACACACACACATACACACACACATACACACACACACATACACACACACACACATACACACACACACACACACACACACACACCCTCCATGAGAGGCATACTCAGCTCTTTCTTCTTTCCTGTGTGCACAGAAATACCTCTAAGCTCTTGCACACTGTGTACTTGACCTAATTTATACTTTTTCCTCTCTCTCTCAATTCCATGAATTTCTACTCAAACTACAGAAACTACTTCCTGCCTACATTTGTTTGTATATCTATTCTCCTCTGGAAAAAAAACAATGTTCTGTGGAACACTTTCACTTTCATTTGTGAATGAATGAATGAATGAATGATCACAAAATTACAACAATTTCTTCTGTAATTAGAGACCCAAAGTGTACTACCTGAAAAATTTGAGTGCCTCCTTTATTTTAGATAGCTAAAATTATAAGCTTATATATTTTTTCTTCATTGTCTGTGTAAGTCATCAATTTTCATGTGTATTTTTTATAACAATTTTGGAAAATCATATTTAACCTCTAGGTCTATCACTTATTATCCCTGCAACATAATCCCTCTAAGCCCAAATTTTCCCATCTGAAAAGTGGGGACAATTGTGTGGAGATGATAAGTAGTGGGGAGAGAGAGAGAGAGAGGGGGGGGGGGGAGAAAGAGAAAGAGAGAGAGGAGAGAACAAAAGAGAAAAGAGGAAGGGAGGGAAGGCAGGAACATGCAGTGAACCGTTAGGTGGAGGAAACCCTCCCAGACCTCCCCAGGTGACCACAGGAATACACAGATGCCAATGATACTACCTACCGATTTGGGTGGAAGTTTCACAAGATCTAAGAAGCATCTCATTTTTAATGATCTCTGTGAAGAGAGGCAAGTTGTAAGTAAATCTCAGACAACCCTGGATGTTAGATCAGAGCTTGGTCCGAGGCATCCCTGAAAACCAATTCCCCAATCTATGTCTGACTACACTTCTACATGGATCACTCTGATTCTACGTTTGGTCTGCAGACCATAATTACAAATTCATGTCTCTGCAAGCCTAGTCTATAAGTGATAGGGTTTTCATGAGGATCAACGAGATCTTAATGCAATAATCCTTTTAAAGTGTTTAGCACAGAGCCTCACCCATAATAATGATTCAATATGTGGTAGCTATGATTATTATTTATGACATTCAATACTTCTGCATATCCTGAAACTGCAATATATTTTGAGTGCCAAATCATAAATTTCTTTTGCTGAAGTGCCGAGAAGTCAGACTGGAAAGGAACTAGTGGCTGAAATATGTATGTGTGCAGCACTTATCAAAGCTGTCTTTTTATTTTTGTGGTAATCTGGTCAATATCTGTCTTCCTTGCTAGACTGTAATCTTCATGAAGGCAGGGCCCACCAATTTTGGATTATCATCTGATCCCTAGTATCTATAAAAGTGCCAGGAACATGGGAAGCACTCAGTAAATATTTGCTGAGATATTTTGTTCACTTATTTAAAAACATCCCAACACTATGCTAGAAATTAGGGATAAAAATACCTCAAAAAGTCTTCTGCCACTGATGAGCTCTAGTCTAGTCGACAGGTCCCTAAATCAAATGAATGATTACAATAAAACAAAGTGTTACGAGAATCATTCACGTGGAGTACTGTGGGAGAATGTGAGGGCCATTGACCTAGTTAGGAGAGAGGGGAGAGTTAGGGAAAGGTTTCCAGAGAAGGTAACCATTGAGATAATCTCAAAATAGATAAGAAAAGGAGAACAGGCCAGGGAGAGCAAGAAACACAGAAGTGAGAAAGTTTTTGAAGTAATTGAAGAAGGATCTGTAAGAAAAAGAATGGCAAGGGAGGAGGTGGAAAAGTAGAGAGATATCAGAACATGTATTATTAAGGATTTTGAATTTAACTATGAAGACAATCTGGAGACACTGAAGGATTTGAAACAGATACGACAACCTGAAAAAGAAGTAGGGGGGACGAGGTCTCTAAAGTGGCTTCCAATTTTAGAAGTCTGTGATGCAGAAATGTTGAAAGCTACATTTAATACAGTTGTGAACTGCACAATGATGTTTCTGTCAGCTATGGTCTGCATATATGACAGTGGTCCCATAAGATTATAACGGAGCTAAAAAATTCCCATCACCTCGTGATGTTGCAGCAGCTGTGATGTTGCAGCACAATGCATTGTGGCGATGCTGATGTAAACAAACCTACTGCACTGCCAGTCGCATAAAAGTATAGCACATGCTATTACATACAGTACATGATACTTGTAATGGTAATAAATGACTATGTAACTGGCCTAGGTATTTACTATAGAATACCTTTTAGCATTATTTTAGAGTGTACTCTTTCTACTTATAAAAAAGTCTACTATAGCCCTAACCGGTGTGGCTCAGTGGATAGAGCGTCGGCCTGCGGACTCAAGGGTCCCGGGTTCGATTCCGGTCAAGGGCATGTACCTTGGTTGCAGGCACATCCCCAGTAGGGAGTGTGCAGGAGGCAGCTGATTGATGTTTCTCTCTCATCGATGTTTCCTTCTCCCTCTCCCTCTCCCTTCCTCTCTGTAAAAAAACCAATAAAAATGTATTTTAAAAATAAATAAATAAATAAATAAATAAAAAATAAAAAAGTCTACTATAAAACTGAATGCCATGTTAGGCAGGCAGCAGCCTCATACAACTAGCATTTACCACTTCTCCTGATTGCATCATTTTCTTTTGTGCTTGACTTTACCTGGTGTTGTTTTGGGCAGTAACATACTGTATAGGCTTGTAGCCTAGGAGCACTAGGCTATACCGATAGCCCAGGTGTGCAGTAGGCTATGCCATCTAGGTTTGTGGAAGTACATCAATGATGTTTGCACAACAACAAAATCGCCTAACTACCCATTTCTCAGAATGTATCCCTTTCGTTAAGTGACTCATGACCAAATACAATAACTGTAGTATTCCTTAGAATAGACTAATCTGCTGTAACAAGCAGACCCAAAATGTAATGACAGCAGATGTTCGTTACACACTGAGATAGCAGCCCAGAACATGTGCTCCTGATTGTTGTAAAGGAAAACAAGGATTTGCTCCTCACTGTCATTCTAGGCTAACAGACCTCTGCCATATTCAGCACATGGCTTCCAAGCTCACTCCATCCTCTGTGAATGGGTTATAGTATGAGAAGCACCCTATAGGAGGCTTAATGAGTACATCTGGAAGTTGCACAGATCACTTTCACTCTCTAGGACCCATTGGCTAGAGCCAAGTCACATGGCCACAACTAACTGCAAAGAGGCTGGGAATTGTAGTCTAGCTGTTTGCTAAAACAGCTTCCACTGCACCATTTTAGTTTAGGATTTGGGGTATCTTTGTGTTTTCTTTCCCCTAGGTGATTTTTTATTTTATTTTCCTATTTAATTATCTTAGAGTTTGTGTATTTTATTATAAGATGTCACAAGTTCATTTTAAAAGAATGCAGAATGCAAATTATAAATAAAGCAAAAACCATAAATTTGTTTAATGTCAACAATAGTGTATAATATTTTACAGTTCATAAAGGGCTTTCACAATCTTATGTTTATTTTTTTTAAGTAAATCTTTGATACAAACAGGAAATTGTTGTTATTACCACCTTTTAAAATATAAGTGTGAAAGGTAAAGGACTTACCTGAGGTTGCCCAGTTATATTCATTTTAACAGTTATTTAAATATGGGAAACATTTAAATGTCTTGAAATCCATCTAAAATATAAAAGTATGTTTAACAAATATTTTCAAAAACTAATTTTCTTGATTAAAAAATAAAGTACATATTTATCTAGAGTTCATGTTGAGGTCCATTTTGAAAAACTTAGATTCACGTAACTCAGCAAAGCTCACCTCTACCACATGTGCAGAGATTATGACCACTGGTGCCTGGCCAGTGTGTCTCAGTGGTTGAGCATTAACCTATGAACCAAGAGATCATGGTTCGACTCCTGGTCAGGGCACATGCCAGGGTTGCGGGCTCAATCCTCAGTTGGGGGAATGCATGAGGCAGCCAGTCAATGATTCTCTCTCATCATTGATGTTTCTCTCTTTCTCTCTCTCCCTTCCGGTCTGAAATCAATATATATATATATATATATATATATATATATGTATATATATATATATATATATTTAAATATATATATATTTAAATATATATATATTTATATTTATATATATTTATATTTATATTTAAAAGAAATATAACCATTGGTAATGAGACTGCAGACTCCATTTGAACTAGCTATCTTCGTGCTCTGGGTGGGGGCGGGGGGGGGGGATTGCCAAAGAGACAGACAGAGTCAGGCACTCATTTTGCTAAAGGGATTTAAATGGTGTATTCGTTTCCTAGGGTTCGCATAACACACTATCTAAAAATGAATGGCTTAAATAACAAAAGTGTATTGTCTCACAGTTCTGGAGGCTAGAAGTTTGAGATGAGGGTATCAGCGGCCACACTCCCTCTGGAGACTCTCCTAACTTCTGGTTGTTCTTTGGCTTGTGGCAGAATAACTCCAATATTCACAGAACTGTGAGACAATAAATTTCTCGTTTTCTCTACCTTTGGCTTAGATTTAGTCAATGAGACAAAGGCCTACATATTAAGAAATTAATAGTCTGCAAGGAAATGAAGAGAGCTTTCCAAAGGCCCACGAAAGAGCTGGGAAATATGGCAATAGAAAGAAGCCAACAGGAAAATTCCAAATGCTCAGCCCATGTAAAGTTCATCCTTCAGAGCATTTTACCAGCATTTGGCATGTTGTCCCTACCAAGCCTCCCCTGGAAAGTGAACCATGTGTCAGCCCCTACATCTATGTAAGTTTCTCTTTTGTCTCCACTGAGCAACATTCTTCCCATGAGGTCATGCTTAGCTCCTATCATTATTCCAAATGACTTTTCAATCCTTTTGGCACCTATCTTTTACGTATTTCAACTGGGAACCCATAAAAACCAAACCAAACACAAGATACGGTACAGAGACCTCAGCAGTTCTATAGAAAAACACCTCTACAGTTTTTCTTCCCTTTCCCCCAGTCCAACCCAACTTTCCCATCCAACCCTTTTCTAACACCCCAAAGAAAAAAGAAGCAAGATAGAGGGTAAGGTTTTTACTGTTTACCAGCGCCCTGGGAAGGTGCTGCTTCCTTGAAAACTTGGGCCCTGGTACCTGGCAGCTTCATTTTTCTGACTGCCTTGTTCACACTTGCCAAGCCAACATCTGCAGATTGCATGACTTTACAATTACAGGAGATGGAGAGTATGTGATTTTAAAAAGAAGAAAAATAAACATCTTCTTCAGAGAATATCATCTTCAGAGAAAACATCGAATAGGACTTGCACCTCAAACATCTATTCACTTTTCTCTTGCTCACCACTCCCAGACGCTTTCCCCCCATTAACCTGAGATGGAATCACTTCTGGTCGGGGTTGAGGCAAATTTGGCAGCCTTAGGGGTTGAATGGTGACAACTTAGTAACAATCTGCTTTTCTCTGCAAATTGCTAAGGCAATGGTGTTCCTTGGCCAATTCAAAAGTCAGGTGATGCCCAAAGAAACTACAGCACATTCTTGTCTAGGGTTCTTATCCAAGAGCCGAAGGAAGGTGTTGCCAGAGGCTACTGATCCTGAGTCTCCTGCTGAAACTCAGTCCTACCATGAGACTGGCATTCTAAGGCTGTTTCTCCTAGAGAGGGATGAGAATTGGGGCAAAAATTTGGAGGGCTATAGGGTAAAAGGCAGAGGAGGAAGACAAGAAGAAAGGTTAGTGGTCTATTTAGTCACCGTGCTTCCATGAATGTGGTTATCACAAAGGCCTACTTGAATAGCTGCTTTATAGGGTTGTCACACCCAGATGTGAACAGGCTACATTCAGTTTTAATCTGCAAAGAGAATCTTCCTCTAATGTATCCTGTTTCTTTGCTGTTCCTCTCCAAACCTCCCACTCCACCCTTTAAGCTTTCTTCTGTCTACTTGAGATTCTCTCATCTTGTTCCTCCTCCTTCTCATCATCACTTGCTAACCCCTACTTAACCTACACACCTCACTTCTGATTTCATGTCATCTGTTCCTGTGCCTTGCAAATCTGAGTTAAGTGCCCTTCCTTTGAACTTTCTCTGAACCCTCACTTTCTCCTTTAATGAAATGTGTAACATTATGTATTATAGTTGCCTGGTCAACCATCTCTCTCCTATTCTCCCTACTTGCTCCCAAATGCAGGACTGAGATCAAGGAGCATGCCTACATTGCTCAGCAGCACCCCAGCACCACACAGATGTACTCAGTAAATAGTTGTTGATTCAACCAGTTGATTAAGCAATTAAAATATCCCATGCTGCAGTAGTTGTGTTAGAAAAGTCTTTGGCTCATGTGTTGCTTCCCAAACTCTTCGTATTTTACCTTAACCATTAATATGTGGTTATACTTTGACCACCCAAAAAATAAATACACACACACACACACACACACACACACATATTCAATGCAACTATTGCATAAAAAGAAACGGGGGGTAAAGGTGAACAATATCAACAAAAACATTTCCCTTCACAGCTGTTAGATGATTCAGATATTTTTTTAACAAACTATGGGGGCTTGATCCTTTGGACTCTTCTAAAGCTTAAATTGTTCATGATTATCAGCTCATACCTGGCTGAGACCAGGATTCTTAAATCCTCAACCTTCATAACTGCAGCCATCTCTTACAGATTCAGAACCAACTTGCCCACTAGGCCCAATAGTAACCCACTGCCTAAGGTCTACAACAACATGAAAATGTTTTAGTTTCTTTTAAAATCAGAAGAAAAATACATTTTTAGGTAAAAATTTTTTTTTTAAATATAATCCTATATAATAAAAGCCTAATAATCTAAGTGTCCAGTCGTTAGATCGGCCATTCAACCAATCAAAGCATAATATACTAATGATATGCTAAGGCTGCTCAACCACTTGCTATGACATGCACTGACCACGAGGGGGCAGCCGCTCTGACCAGTAGGTTAGATTGCTGCTGCGGTCTAGCTGATCAGGACTGAGTGAGATGGGCCAGACATGCCCTGGAGCCCTCCTGCAGTCCCTCCCTGGCTGGCCAACCTCCCATGTCCCTTGCTGGCCCTGGCCCTGATATGCACCGGTGGGGTCCCTTGGCCTGGCCTGCACCCTCTTGCAATCCGGGACCCCTTGGGGGATGTTGGAGAGCCAGTGTCAGCCTGATCCCGCAGGCTAGGCTGAGGGACCCCACTGGTGCACCAGGCCTCTAGTATAAATATATTTGTCTTTATACTAACACAACTGTAAAATATAATTTTTAATAATTTTTATAGAGGAAGAGGTCACTGATGTCAATAGTGCTAAATGCCCAGGAAATTCATGACTTTAGTCCTGCTGGGTGCCTGAAAAGCATGTGCACAGAGGACAAGGCTAAGGAATCAAAACCATCTCACTACCTTGGAACCTCTACAGACCCCCCCAGTGCTAGTGAGAGGGTTGAACCATATGAATGATTCAAAGATTACTTCTGTTGTTACAGAGAACCGGAATAAATCAAGCAACACTCAGAGAGTTTGGAGTTACACTTTACTCACCGTGGTGGGCTTAGAGAAAATGAATTCAAATTCTAAACTGAGCTACAAGCAGAACTTCTTTTTTTATGAAAGAGCCAGCCCTATGTGTGCTTAGTGGCTATCTCACTGGTAGCCTTGAAAACTACACAGTCCTATCCAATTAAAAAATGCACCTGGCATGGCATTGAGAGTATGGGCATATCTAGTCTCTGGCCTACAAGGTCAGACAGCTAAGTTTATCTTCCTCATTATTCAAGCAGGCTAGAGCAGGCTAGAAAGCAATATTATTTTTTTTTAGAATAAGAGGCTTTCTAAAGAATAGCAGAGAATTCCAAAGAGTAGTTTTACAAAATAGAGGTTAGCCTTCTTATTATGCCTCTGGACAAAAGCCTATGCCAGAAGAAGAAAGAAATGAAATGGAGATAAGAAATGTATCTAGCCCTGACCAGTTTGGCTCAGTGGCTAGAGCGTCGGCCTGTGGACTAAGGGGTCCCAGGTTTGATTCCGGTCAGGGGCATGTGCCTTGGTTGCAGGCACATCCCCAGTGGGGGGTGTGTAGGAGGCAGCTGATCGATGTTTCTCTCTCATGGATGTTTCTAGCTCTCTATCCCTCTCCCTTCCTCTCTGTAAAAAATCAATAAAATATATTAAAAAAGAAATGTATCTAATATAGAGTTCAGAATAATGATGGTAAAGATGCTTAACAGTATGAGAAAAGATATAGTAACTATGAAAAAAAAACAGATGGAAATAAAGAATGACATAGCACTAATAAATAACACATTGGAAGGAACAGACAGCAGATTAGGGAAAGCTGAGGATTGGATCAGTGAATTAGAAGACAGGTTAGAGCAGTGGTTCTCAACCTTGGCTGCACATTAGTATCACCTGGGAAATTTTTTTAAATCCTGATTTCTGGGCCTCATCCTCCGGAAATTCTATTTCTTTGTTACTAATGTTGTGTCCCCACCCCATAACAAAGAAACAGAATTTCTGGAGGATGAGGCCCAGAAATCAGGATTTTAAAAAGATTCCCAGGTGATTCTAATGTGCAGCCAAGGTTGAGAACCACTGGGTTAGAAAAAAATCACTCAATCAGAGAACCAAAAAGAAAAAAACAATTAACGGAGGTCAGCTTAAGGGAGCTGTGGGACAAGATATTTAGACTTGTAGAATTTCTTACTAGGATGCTGTTCATAGAATGCCCACAAGAGGAGAGATTAAAAATAGTGGCAGAAAGAGACATATGAAAACATGCTCAAAGTCACTAATCATCCGAGAGATGCAAATCAAAACAACAATGAGGTACCATCTCACACCTGTCAGAATGGCTATCATCAACAAATCAACAAACGACAAGTGCTGGAGAGGATGTGGAGAAAAAGGAACACTCGTGCACTGCTGGTGGGAATGCAGACTGGTGCAGCCACTCTGGAAGACAGTATGGAGTTTCCTCAAAAAACTAAAAATGGAACTCCCATTTGACCTTGTGATCTAACTTCTAGGAATATATCCCAAGAAACCAGAAACACCAATCAGAAAGGATCTATGCACCCATATGTTCATAGCAGCACAATTCACCATAGCTAAGATCTGGAAACAGCCTAAGTGCCCATCAGTAGATGAATGGATTAGAAAACTGTGGTACATCTACACAATGGAATACTATGCTGCTGTAAAAAAAGAAGGAACTCTTACCATTTGCCACAGCATGGATGGAACTGGAGAGCATTATGCTAAGTGAAATAAGCCAGTCAATGAAGGAAAAATACCACATGATCTCACCCATTTGTGGATAATAAAGACCATAATAAACTTTTGAACAAAAATAGATACAGAGGCAGAGCTGCCTCGAACAGACTGTCGAACTACAGCGGGAAGGCTGGGGAGGGTTGGGGGGTGGGAGGGGGGCGGGTAAGAGATCAACCGAAGGACTTGTATGCATGCATATAAGCATAACCAATGGACATAAGCACTGGGGGGTAGGGGAGGCCGGGGAATTGTCAAGAGCGGGGGGAAAAAAAGGAGACATATGTAATACTCTTTGTAATACTTTAAGCAATAAAAAAAAATAAAAATAAAAATAAATAAAAATAGTGGCAGAGTAAGTGGATACTACACACATGCTCCCAGGACCAAACTGGAATTACAACTAAAATACAAAAATAAACATCCTGAATAATCAGCTGAAGACTCGCTGAAGAGAACCCTGACAATGAAGGATGGAAAGTGGAAATTTCATAGACACTGGTGGGAGGAATGGGGGTGCAAAAGGGCTGGTCGGGCTCCCATAGACAGCAGCTGAAGTTCTAGAGAGATATCTCAACTGCGGGGGGTTGTCACTGAGAACTCTGGGGTCTAATTCCCAAGCTGGGCACCCCAGCAGAGAGCACCAGAACTGAGAAAGGTGCCCACATAATATCTGGCTGTGAAAAGCAGCAGGGTTGCTATCTGCCAGGGAGAAGCAGCTGGAAATGCAGGTATCCCCTTAAAGGGCCAACACACAAAATTTCATGTGCAGCCACTCACCTTGTGCTCCAGCAGTGGGAAGGCAGAGTAGACTGGAGTCGTGCGAGCAGAAGCCAGGGTTGGGGCCTCTGGGGTTAAGGCTCAGAAGGCAGACACTCCAGTTTCCTGTGCTGAGTCATTTCCTCATGCTGGGGAGGTCATCTTTCGCAGGCAGACCTTTGCTATCCAGGTGGTTTTTGCCTGGGAGGGAGGGGGGAGACAGTTGATCCACTTTATTGGAAAACACCTTGCCCCACAGTGTGAAATCTCTGAGGCCTATTGAGAGACTGAGAATAACAATTAGCCTCCAGGCAGAAGCAATTGCCCCACCCTGTTAAAAAACCTCTCACCACACCTGTGGATGATTGCCTGCGGGAAATTCAAGACAGAATCCTATCAGTCAGTAGACAGAGACAGTCTCTGGAGGCTTTGAGTCTTTGCCTAATCTGGTGAATATGATGCTTTTGAATACAGTGACTAACCATAACATATCCAGCCAGCTCTAAAATGGCCCTTGAAAACAAAGATGCAAACCTCCACAGATCAATGTGGTATGCTCAGATGTTTAATTTGACAATCTCCATCAGACAGGAAGAAAACGCCCCATTGTCATTTATCAGGACTTTTATAAGATGGGAGGTTTTCAGAAGAAACTTATGTACATCAAGATCTACAAAATAAAGAGAAAATGTACCCTGGGAAGACATGTTGATAGAAAAATATTTTCTTCCACTTTAATTTTTGCTAAGGTTGTGATAAGGTTTTTCTCACAGATACTAAACAAGGAATTTGCTTAACGAGTGTACTTAAGAAGGAAACATGACTGTAGGTTAAAATCTTCTTTACAAGCAGAACTGCAATTTGGCTGTGTGCCCATCTGACTAGATGGTCATTTTTATATATTAATGAAAATGTGTAGGGGGGGAATGGTACACTGAATAGATTATCATGATTTATGAAAAGAAGAAATTGTTATCTGCTACAAAATTTACAAGTTCAGCATATACTCTGTGTCTTATGGTTTCACCTATGTATTAAAATACAGTGAAGAAAAGAAAAAATGAAAGATGACAATTTTCCTTATGGTAGAGATGGATGTTGTAAAGTAGCTGGTAAAATAATTAGAACAGATAAATTCACAAGCAAACTACCAATGTGTATTTTGTGCACATAAGTCTATCGCACCTACAGAAGAAACATTCCCAAGCCTTGGCTGTAGTGTTTTCTGTGGAGAACAATAAAGTTCTAAACTTCACTGGGCTCTCAAAACAATTCAGGGTGTTGCCTTTGATCTTCAAAGCCCCAATATCATTTGGGTTCAGGTTTCCATAGAAACTGCCTTTATGCACCACCATGCCTGTTTCAGCTGGCCAAAGAAAGCTGCCAACAGGCCTTAGGTGTGAATACCAAGGGCTTGAAGCACCACATTTTCCATGGAGAAATTCCATTTTTGGAATTCATCTTTTCAATTGGTTTCACCAACTTTAGGAATATTGGCCTTCAGGCCACAGAATAAAGCCCAAATTGCCTGATCCCTATGGGAATATTTACTGGTAAATAATCAGCAAGTCACAGCATTATTAAGATGGAATAAATATCTTGGCTTTAAATTCTGAAAATTCTTTTATTTCCTCTAAATTGCTCCAAGCATGCCAATGTATGTTGAAACTATAATTAAGTCCTCCCACTTTGTGATAAAATTCAAGTCTGCCTAAATAATGAAGGTTCCTTTGCAAATGTAGGAGTTTTAGAATAACTGGTAATAAGTTATTTAAAAATAAATAAAGCCCTCAGAACTAGAACATATAGCTCAAAATGGAATGCAGAAATTCCCATCAAACGTACTGTTTTATGGAGATCCCCAGAGAAGGATCGACCCCCTTCTCCAACCCATGGAAGCAGAGTTTACAAATAAGCCTGAAAACAGCCGACCATCTTTAAGAAACAGATATTTTAGCATGGCCAAGCCTCAACTCAAATGTCACCCCTCGGGGCCTTCCATATGCATTCTAGATAAAGCAGTGCCACCTCAACGTTACTACTGACTACCTCTGCACAGCGGAATTGGCAGAAGAAGAAAAACAGAAAACTTTAAAATAGGCCCATTGAGATTATCCAGGTTTAAAAAAAAAAAAAAAAAAAAACAGAAAGAAAAATGAACTAAGAAATCGAACGGAGCCTCAGACACCTGTGGGAAATCACTACGTTACCATACCAACATATGCACAATGGAAGTCACAGAAGGAAGGAATAAAGAGAAATGGGGAAGAAAAAAATATGTAAAGAAATAGTGGCCAGTAACTTCTAAAAAAGGGTTTTTTTTTTTAGATAATGATGACTATTTTTTAATAGTCTCAGACCACTCAGCTATTCCTGGATCCACCAACAGCATTCAGGGCCCCAACAGCCTGGCTCCACTGAAGGGGGTCCTAACACACTGCTCATTTTCTACCAGGTCCCACTGAAGGAGCAGTTCATAAGTTCCTCACATTAAAATAAACAAAATAGCTGAAGCCGGTTTGGCTCAGTGGATGGAGCGTCGGCCTGCAGACTGGGGGGTCCCGGGTTCGGTTCCAGTCAAGGGCATGTACCTGGGTTGCAGGCACATCCCCAGTAGGAGATGTGCAGGAGGCAGCTGATCGATGTTTCTCTCTCATCGATGTTTCTAGCTCTCTATCTCTCTCCCTTCCTCTCTGTAAAAAATCAATAAAATATATTTTAAAAAATAAATAAATAATAAATAAATAAATAAATAAATAAAATAAACAAAATAAAAACAGCAGCCATATGCATAGCTCAAAACACCATACTCTTTGGCTTCCCTGTTTAATAAGAACCAGTAATTCTACTCCTAGAAATCATTCCTAAAGAAATAAGTGTGGGCTGAGATTTATATGACATTTTTCATCACAACATTTTTATTTTTTTAAAGTATATTTTTATTGATTTCAGAGAGGAAGGGAGAGGGAGAGAGAGATAGAAACATTGATGATAAGAGAGAATCATTGATGGGCTGCCTCCTATACACCCCACAACCTGGGCATGTGCCCTGACTGTGAATGGAACTGTGATCTCCTGGTTCACAGGTGGACACTCAACCACTGAGCCATGCCCAGGTTGTGATGAGCTGGGCTCATCACAGCATTTTTTAAAAATATTTTTTTATTGCTTTCAGAGAGGAAGAGAGAGGGAGAGATAGAAACACCAATGATGAGAGAGAATCATTGACCAGCTGCTGACTGGGATCAAGCCTGCAACCTGGGCATGTGCCTTTGACCGGAATCGAACCCTGGATCCTTCAGTCTGTAGGCCGATACTCTATCCACTTAGCCAAACCAGCTAGGGCTGCTCATCACAACATTTTTCTATAATAGCAAAAATTTACCAAAAAATCTCTACAAGCTCTCCATACTATGGTGAAATCATTTATGGTACATTCACACAATGGATGATTATGCAGGTGTTAGAAACATGTTTTCAAGGAACATTTGATGATATCTGCTAACATTTATTGGGCTTTTTTATGTTTTTTTTATTAAGTTATTACATATGTGTCCTTATCCCCACATTACCCTCTACCCCCCCCCCCCCCCCCCCACTCATGCCTTCACCCTGTGTCCATTGGTTAGGCCTATATGCTTGCATATAAGTCCTTTGGTTGATCTCTCCCCCTTACCCCCACCCTCCCCTACCTTCCCTCTGAGGTTTGACAGTCTGATCAATGCTTCTCTGTCTCTGGATCTGTTTTTGTTCATCAGTTATGTTGTTCATTATATTTCACAAATGAGTGAGGTCGTGTGGTATTTATCTTTCTCTGACTGGCTTATCCATTTCCATCCATGCTGTTGCAAATGGTAACATTTATTATAAAGTTCAATTAGAAGGGAGAGGAAGAGGAGAAGGAACAGAAGAAAAAGGGAATTCCAAATTATACACACAGTTATTACAGCCCAAATTCTGTAGGTACAAGAATTATGTTCCCTCTCAACATAGCAATTCAATGTAGAACTCAGGTCTGTTTGGTGGGGTTGAGTAGAACCACCTGCTTATGTAAATGTGTATGGAGTAAAAGGTGCCTTCTGGTAAAAAACAAAATGAATCCCAAAGCCACACCCCTGAGAGTCAGATATAAACACATGTATGATGAACCAGGGTGGGAGAGAAGGGAAATGTCCAAAGCAGAGCCAGATGAATCTACTGAGAAGATAATAGTAATTTTTAAAAAGGAGATTTCTGTTAACTCGTGACTATTCCATTCACATTAAAACACTCATAATTGGACGTTTTTTATATTTTATGCAAGATGTCAAGGCTAGCAGTTGCCCACGAGGAAATCCACAGAAGAAAGGTTAGGCCACTGAGACTTCCAGAACTGAGACCAAGGGCCGAAGTCACTGAAGGGAATGTGGGTTTCAGGACCAACACGCACCTAGTGCTGTCCTGACAGCCTCTCACCCACCAGGCCCTCAGAGGACCCATGGGAGGGAATGTCTATCCAGCTCTTAGTGCTGTGCCTGATGTGGAATTATCACTCAATGAACATTTTTCTTGAATGGAAAAAAAATTAGTGAGTCAATGAATCAATAAATAAATCAAAACTAATCACCTGAAAAAAAAAAACACTAATCACCTGGGTCCTGGACAGTGTTGCTCAATGTTTGGAGCATCCGCCCACCCACCAAAGGGTTGCAGGTTCAATTCCTGATCAAGGGCATGTACCTGGGTTGCAGGTTTGTTCCCCAGCCCTAGTCGGAGTATATAGGGGAGGCAACCAGTTAATATCTCTCTTGATGTTTCTCTTTCTCTCTCTCTCTCTCTCTCTTTCTCTCTCTCTCTCTCTCTCTTTCCCTTTCTCTCTCTGTCTCCCCCTTCCTCCCTCCTTCTACTCTCTCTGAAAAAAACAAAATCAATGGAAAAAATACCTTGTGTGAGGATTAACAAAAGAAAATTTTAAAATTGATCACCTGGGACCAGGCAGTTTGGCTATGATGTTGAGAAGTATCTCTTTCAAACTTCAAAGTGTAGCTCCATCGATAGTTCACCAAGAACAAGGACAAAAGCAAGTAGGACCTTGGTAAACCCCTGACAGTGGTGACTCCAGAATGAAGAGGGTCCTTGGGGTAATCCTCTTGGGGCTTGGGGTGCAGCCTATGGCCTCAGGGCTGCACTCAGCTTCAGAAGGCAGCCACAGGTAAGCAACTAGGGAAGGAACTGAGGTGGGAGTGTTAGTCACCTGGGAGCCTTTTATGGTACTTGGAAAAAAGCACCCTGGAAAAGAGTACACTTTCTGCTCCTCTGTCAGGTTGGTGCCTAAGCCATGGTTAGTTGGATATTTCATGGAGAGATGGTTGTATTTTGGGGATACAGACTTTTTCAAAATAAATTACTTATATTACACAGTAATATACCCCTTTTGCAAAAACAAAAAGTCTCCAATAAGCACATGAACATAACTAATGGACATAAGACACTGGGGGGTAAGGGAGGGTAGGGGTTTGTCAAGGGCGGGGGGGAAAAAAGGACACTTATGTAATACCCTTTGTAATACTTTAAGCGAAAAAATAAATAAATAAATAAATAAATAAATAAAGGTTTTGGAAAAAAAAAATATACAAAAAAAAAAAAAAAAAAAAGCACATGAACATATACACATACACTCACACCTCAACATACAGAAACACATTTCTATACTTAAAATTTTCATTAAAGGCCTTAGATTTATGTTGTAAGTTGGGGAAAAAAACCAAAAGATGGCTTTTCATTAAAAAGGGGGGTAAATAAAGGACACTACGCACTAAAATACCTATTTCTCGAACACTTCTTTAGGGCATTATAACCATAAGGTTGTACTGCATAGAACACAGCACAAGTGAGGATGAACTACCTTCTCCCTTCAGATCACCTTTGTGGCACAGAGGCCTGAGCAGGGAGGCCGCCTGGCATGAGCCACCTGTACAGCAGAGTCTCCAAATGCTTTTGGCGGCAGGAACAGCATCTCCGCAGGAGGGAACAGTGAGCACTGACTCCATAGCTACTGGGACTTACTGACCAGCTCATGGAAGAGCCCAGGCAGACTCCCAGGACAAAATGGGTGAAGATGGGACCTGAATATATGTTGGGCTATTTTTTGTTGTGGTGGGTTTTTTTTTTTTTTTATCAGTTTTACTGTCACTGACCCAACCTATAAGACTCAAGTTATATCCTGGATGTTCCTCTCTCTATATATAGCAGCACCTTTCATAACAAGACATGTTTTTTAAGCATAAACATAGACCAGAGTTCAGCTTGAACACTTTTATATAACCCGGGGAAAATAAGCCACAAGTTGTAAAGATGAATCCACTGAGAAGATAATAGTAATTTTTAAAAAAATAAATTTCTGTTATCTCATGACTATTCTATTCACATAAAAACACTCATAATTGACAAAAAAAAATTAAGATATCTAGGAATAAACCTAACTAAGGAGGTAACTACAGGACATTGAAAAAAAGAGATAGAGGAAGACATAAACAAATGGAAAAATATACCATTTTCATGGACTGGTAGAATCAACATCATTAAAAGGTCCATACTACCCAAAGCAATCTATACATTCAATACAATCCTCATTAAAATTCTAATGGCATATTTCACAGACCTAGAAAAAACTCTCCAAATATTCATTTGGAGTAAAAAAAGACCCCGAATAGCCACAGCAATCCTGACAAAGAAGAACAAAGTTGGAGGGATCACCATACCAGATTTCAAGCTATATTTCAAAGCCACTGTTCTCAAAACTGCCTGGTACTGGCACAAAAACAGACATATAGACCAATGGAACAGAACAGAGAACCCAGAAATCAACCCAAACCATTATGCTCAATTAATATTTGACAAAGGAGGCAAGAGCATACAATGGAGTCAAGACAGTCTCTTCAATAAATGGTGTTGCGAAAATTAAACAGATACATGCAAAAAAAATAAAACTAGAAAACCAACTTACACCATACACAAAAATAAACTAAAAGTGAATTCAGGACTTAAATGTAAGACAGGAAACCATAAAAACCTTAGAAGAATCCATAGGCAGCAAAATATCAGATATATATCGTAGCAATATCTTTACCAATACAGCTTCTAGGACAATGGAAACTAAGGAGAAAATAAACAAACGGGACTACATCAAAATAAAAAGCTTCTGCACAGCAAAAGAAATCATCAACAAAACAACAAGAAAGCCCACTGCATGGGAGAACATATTTGCCAATGGTATATATCCAATAAGGACTTAAACTTCAAAAATTAATAGGGAACTCATACAGCTTAACAAAAGGAAGATAAACAATCCAATCAAAAAATGGGCAAAGGACCTAAATAGACACTTTTTGAAAGAGGACATACAAAATGCCAAGAGACATATGAAAAAATGCTCAAAGTCACTAATCATCTGAGAGATGCAAATCAAAACGACAATGAGATATCATCTCACACCTGTCACAAGGGCCATCATCAACAAATCAACAAATGACAAGTGCTGGTGAGGATGTGCCCTTGCACTGCTGGTGGGAATGCAGACTGGTGCAGTCACTGTGGAAAACAGTATGGTGTTTCCTCAAAAAATTAAAAATGGGCCCTAGCCGGTTTGGTACAGTGGATAGGCCTGTGGACCCAGGTTTGATTCTGGTCAAGGGCACATACCTTGGTTGCAAGCTCCTCCGGCCTGGGCCCTGGTCAAGGCACGTGCAGGAGGCAACCAATCAATGTGTTTCTCTCACATCAATGTTTCTCTGTCTTTCCCTCTCTTCCGCTCTCTCTGAAAATCAGTGGAAAAATATCCTTGGGTGAGGAATAAATAAATAAATAAATAATTTTAAAAATTCAAAATGGAACTCCCATTTGACCCAGTGATCCCACTTCTAGGACTATATCCCAAAAAACCAGAAACACCAATCAGAAAGGATACATGCACCCCTATGTTCATAGCAGCACAATTTACAATAGCTAAGATTTGGAAACAGCCTAAGTATCCATCAGTAGATGAGTGGATTAAAAAACTGTGGTACATCTACACAATGGAATACTACGCTGTGGTTAAAAAAAAAAAAAAGAAGGAATTCTTACCATTTGCAACAGCATGGATGGATCTGGAGAGCATTATGCTAAGTGAAATAAGCCAGTTAGAGAGAGACAAATATCACATGATCTCACTCATTTATGGAATATAATGAACAACATAAACTGATGAACAAAAATAGACCCAGAGACATGGAAGCATTGAACAGACTGTCCAACCTATAAGGGAAGGCAGGGGTAGGGGTGGGGGTGGGGGTAGGGGTGGAGGGTGGGTAAGGGATCAACCAAAGGACTTTTATGTATGCATATAAGCATAACCCATGGACACAGACAGTAGGGAAGTGAGGGCATGTGCTGGGGTGGGAATAGCGGGGGAGAGGTCAATGGGGGGGGGGGGGCGGGTAGAGACATATGTAATACTTTAAACAATAAATAATTATAAAAAATAAAACACTCATAATTGGAGCTTTTTTATATTTTTTGCACAAAGAGCCTATATCCTTCACGTACCCATGGAAACATTGCCGGCGCATCCTGTGGCCGAGTTTCCAGATCAGACTGTGCAGGTTTGAGCAGACGTGGCAAGCCTGAGAACCCTGGCCAAATTTTCTCGGATGGCTCCAGTAGAGCTGCTGGTGACCCATCTTAATCTGTTGGATGCAAGAAGGCAAAGGGCTGAAAATATGTTGCAGCGTTGTCATTGAGACCTTAGTTTCACACCTGGGGAAAAGCTTTCAATTGCTTTTCCTTCAGGAGTTCTAAATCTTTGGGGAGGAAAGAACGCAACACCTAAGTTAATGGTGTTAGTCAATGTGGGACTAAGTGGAGAATTAGGAACTGATACCAAATGCTGTTCGGATTTTAAAAGGAAGTTCTCTGAAAACTAAGGGGCCAGAAAATATTTCATTAAAGAGAAAGAAATTTGCCTGGCCGGCATGGCTCAGTGATTGAACATCAACCTATGAATCAGGGGAACACAGTTTGATTCCCGGTTGGGCGACATGCCCGGGTTGCACAGTGGGGGTCGTGCAGGAGGCAGCCGATCAATGATTCTTTCTCATCATTGTCGTTTCTATCTCTCCCTCTCCCACTCCCTCTCCCTTCCTCTCTGTGAGTCGAGTAGTTTTTTTCCTGAGCAGGATGCAGGGTGATTTCTTTCCCAGGTTCATGTCTAGGTGGATTTGAAGAATGAAGCCATGGACAAAAGGTGGTAGATGAAAAGGGTGGAAATTTATTGGAAACAAGTACGCACTACCACGTAAGGAGGGCATCCCAAGGGGGTGCCCCATGAAGCTCCTTTTTCCTAAGGTTTATATAGGCTACAGTTCTTTGTTTTTGCCTTCCAGTTGGTAGAGTATCAACTTCAAAGCTTAAAACCCAGGTGGTGCCCCCTTTTTTATTCTCCCTTCAGTGGTAGAATTCTCTATCTCCTGTGAAAATCTGTTTCCTCTTTCTCCCCATACCTGTGGCTTTTCCCTAATTTTTGTGAATGGATGTCTTCCTTTCCCCTTATCCTGTGGCACCTTTTGTTCTCTGTGAATGTATGCCTTTTGGCAGCTCCAAGCCCCCACTTATGGGCTCCAAGCTTTCCTCCCCATGGACCCTCTTTATTTCTAAAACTCCCTAAATGTATTTTACCCCCTAAAAGCCCTTTCATCTGGAATCAATGAGAGAAAGAGAGAGAGAGAGAGAGAGAGAGAAATTGAAGTTTGGCCATCAAGGATGGGCTAGAACTGAATAAAATGAGAAAATTGGAGATGGGAGACAGAGGGTATTCCAGAGGCATGTTCATCCTACAACATCATCTTTATGGAAAGCTTTAGAAAGGTTATCCTAAGAAGCAATGGTCAAGGTAAATAACACATTTAATACTTTATATATAATATACAGTCTTGTGGGGCACGGCTACAGTGTTTTGGACAGGTTCAAGCCTTGGACTAATGAGAGGGCACAGTCTTCTCATGGCCACGTGCAAGTCCCAGCTTGGAGGGCAGAGCCTTCCCAGCACAATTATAGCCAACAGCTATAGTTGTGAGCTTGAACCTATGGTCCGAAAACGTGGCCCCACGTGCCTGAGTGATGGAGTTCAGGTGCATGTAGTTGAGTAGGACTGAAACCCACGAGAATGTTGTAAACATCTTGATCACACCCCTACTTTGCCTCGTGGCATCTGTTATAAAATAAAGACACGGCTTGTGGGGCCTGGCGCTGTCCATCAGAGATGCAGCATCCCACCGAGACCCAGCTTTCTTTGTTTCTTTCTTTTTTTCAAATATATTTTATTGATTTTTTTTACAGAGAGGAAGGGAGAGGGATAGAGAGTTAGAAACATCGATGAGAGAGAAACATCGATCAGCTGCCTTCTGCACAACCCCTAACTGGGGATGTGCCCGCAACCAAGGTACATGCCCTTGACCGGAATTGAACCTGGGACCCTTCAGTCCGTAGGCCGACGCTCTATCCACTGAGCCAAACCGGTTAGGGCCCAGCTTTCATTCTCTTGTCTGTCTTTTCTAAGCCTTTCATTGCCCCCACTCAGGGTCACTGAACCAGGCTGAGCTGGCATGAGTATGCCATGGCTGTGCTGGCTCCCCACACAGTCTAATCTCAGAAAGGACTATTTATTTTCCATGGAATCTTATGAAAGCACTGGAATTCAAGACACATTAAAGAACAAAATATCTGCCTAGTAGACCCATTCTGAAGAAGAAAGGATGGACACAGAGAAAGACATAATTATAGAAAACTTGTGTTTCTATGATTTTACGGAGATAAACCACTGTAATCTGACAGTGTGGAGCGCCCTCTGTTGGTTATATTAGTGAAGATTGGTTACTCAGGGATTTTCACCCATTTTCCGACATGGAAAATGATTCCAAAAGATTAAGTAAATGGTATTGATGACTTGTTTCTCCTACTTCTCCCCCTTTATTAATCTACATGCAAATACAACTCATCTCAATTTATTTCCTTCTACCAGCCCTATTGCCTTGACCGCAGCTTTAGTAAAATGAAGAACTAGGAAGACATTATAGACATATATAGGTAGTCACATGATTAATTCAAGTTGTGTTCTGTATTTCTAAAGAAAAGACTACATAATGAAAATCAATGGTGTGGAAAACTTGGGCATTTTATGGTACTCATACAGAGCTCACCCGTTGCTGTGAGACAGGCAAAGATGAAATGACTGCAGAACATCTAGCACAGTGCATCATACAGCAAATCCTCAGTAAACGTTATTCCTTTCCCTGAATAACTACTGATAAATTTCTAAATACGGGTTAGAAACAAAATGGAGCACAAAAATAGTATCTGTATACGTGAGGGGGTGGATATATTAATTATCTTGATTGTGATAATCATTTCACATTGTACACACTATTTCAAATAATCAGGTTGTTCACCTTAAATATATACAGTTTTATTTTTCAACTAGAGGCCTGGTGCACAAAATTCACGCACAGGGGCAGGGGGGTCCCTCAGCCCAGCCTGCACCCTCTCCAATCCGGGACCGCCGGCTCCCAACCGCTCACCTGCCTGCCTGCCTGACTGCCCCTAACTGCTCTCCCCTGCCAGCCTAATTGCCCCTAACCGCCTCTGCCTCGGCCCCCACCACCGTGGCTTTGTCCGGAAGGACGTCCGGAAGACGTCTGGTCTAATTAGCATATTACCCTTTTATTAGTATAGATTATACCTTTGTAAAGCTGGGGGAAAGTTAAAATGAAAACAATACAGAGAACAAAGGGGGGAAAAACAGAATGGATTTGCCAGAAAACCCAATGTCATAGTGATAGAGAATTTAAATTTCATTATGGAATTATTTTCTGTAGTGCCTTTCCTTAGCTTTTGGGTATGTCCTTCATTCAGCAACAGCTGAAAAATGAGGGGACAACCATCCAAGTTTCTACCTATTGAAACTAATAAGGAAAACTCAGCTCTCTGTTGCTTGCTAGACATATGACCCTAAACAGATGACTTAATTTATCTGGGCCTCAATTTCTCCATGTGAAAAATGAAGAGTGATCAGTGGTTCTCTGGTGCAGCTCATGGACTAGCAACAGAGGAAGAGGAGCTCATTTTTCCATGCTGAAAGGAACAATGTAGAATTTTACAAAAAGTTAAATTACTAAATTAAAAGATTACCATCAATTCTGAGATCAAGTCCTTCTTTATCTCATATGTTGTTAAAATACCCCTTTTTTTATGAGGCAGTGGTGGCATGATTTTAGGGGTGGTTTTAATGTCCTTATTAAGTAAAACATTGCCAACCATAAGTTGACCCCAAATTTTGGATCTATGAAATCACTGAAATTCACCAAAAGAGGTAGAAAAATTGTGAAATCTGCAGACAGCTCACCAGGCTCTGATAATTCAATTCAGACTTTGTTTATTATAAATGATGTGCCCTTGTGTGTTCTAATTGTTCTAAACCCAAGATGTGATTAGACTCTGAGCTTGAAAGGTACTGATCATGAAGACCAAAGATGTGACCACTCCTTTCCTTGCTGATCTCTGAAGGCTCTTCCAGGCCTGCTTTCTAGACAAATACCCGGACATGTGCCATAGTGACACTGCAACACTAACGGGACCTGCCATCATACATTACATCAGCCTGGGAAAAAACACTGGAGTGATCAAATTAACAGTCACAAGCTGAAAACAGGGGAGGTTCTATACACTCTGGGACTAAGATACAAAGGGGGAGGAGAAGACTGGCTAGGCATAAGTATCACAGAGGAAAAGACATTAGAGATTCTAACAGAACACCTTCTGTATATGCTTATGACACAAAAATTATATGCTAACGTACACGAGTCATTTCATCACGCCTAAAAACATAAATTTATGTCATGAGTTTTAGGAATTTCCAATTTCCTCCCTGGGTTTCATCCTCTTATTTACATCAACTTTGTAAGTTTTCTTTACCAAGGAGGGAGAAAACAAAGGAAAGTGGAAAAATGAGAACTGAATAACCACATAGGTTATTGGGTCCCCAAGTTCACCTTTGGTCTTTAACACGGCCTCCCCACAGAACTGGGGAAGCAGAACACACCAGGTGGGGAGCCCTTCTCCTCATAGTGCGCTTCCTATGCTCTCACAGACAAGCTGCTGAATCCAAATACAGGCCTCTGGCACCACCTACAGGCAGTAATCATAAGTCTGACTCTCATGTCAATGAACTCTGAAGTTCAAAATCCAGTTCTCCCTCTAGTCACAGACTTCAAAATTAATCAAGGAAAGTGCTCCCAACTCTAAACAGTGTTGGGGGAAGGGAGTGATAGCAAATGAAGAGGAGATGTGCAAATCTACTCGTCCTGCCCCAGCCTTAGACTCATCTGTTGGCACCTTTGTGGTTTCACTTGCTGCCTATTCCACAAGAAAGATGTAAGACATAAAGCCACGATTCTACCTGTGAGGTGTCAAGAGATCATGAAACTGGAACCACACTAACTTCACATTAGCCTTAACTCGAGAAAAACATGCACTTTTAACAATAAAAACTTGTCTGCAGTAAATGATATTAGATCCTGCCAGTTACTGTTGCTGTCAGTATGGAACAAGGAGTCCGTGGAAGGTCTCAGGTGAAACATATATGAAGGCTAGGCTTTCTGAGCGTAGTAGCGGTTGAGAATTGTGGAGAGGGACCAACCTTTTTAGTGAGACCAATTTCTTTCTCATGGTCAATCCCTAATTCTATCTTAAAAGAAAATTTGAAAAAGACGTGCAGCTTACCCTTGAACAAAGCGAGGTTGGGGTGCGGACCTCCCACACAGTGAAACATCCAGGTACTAGTGTAATAGAAATTGACCCTCTGAATCCATGGATTCACACCTGTGGATTCGCATCCCCAGATTCCCAACAGCTTTCAATCTGTGGTGGTTGAATCTGCAGATGGGAAACCCAGGGACACAGAAAGCCTACCATATATTTATTGGGGGGGAAAATCCATTTATAAGTGGACCAACACAATTCAAATCTGTTGTTCAAGGGTCAACTGTATCTTATAATATCTCCAACAAATATATTCCATATCTTCCCCTTAGTGGCATAAGCAGCATAAGAAGTTTGTTGCAGCATTCACAGAAAACTAATACTAGTACACCTAGTAAATATCATTATACATTTTACCTGACAATGAGCACCAAAATAACAATGCAGTATTAATAAGAGCAACACAATTAATGAATAACGTTTTAAATTTTCTTATAATTCCTTTTGCTTTTAGACTGCATTAACTAATGATTTGCAGTCAAGTTAATTTGCTCAAGAATCACCCAATTACTCCCTCTCTGTGACTATGTGTAGTCAATATTGGATGAAGATCGGTTCAGGTGTTTCTGTTTGCTTTGTTTGTTGGCATTCTAGCACCTGACAATTGGAAACTTTAGAAGGCTGCAGCTTTCTGTTGCAGTAGAAGGGTCTACTGTACTTTGAGCTGATGGAAAATACTCAAAACAGCTCTATCTTCAGAATTCTCCCCAACAGTTTATTTCACAATCATTTGATCTACCTACAGTCTCTACTGACTGAATGCATAATTATAAGACTTAATATGCATGCTCTCTGGCTGAATAAGGTAATTCTTCACCTATTTAATTTCTGGTAACATTAAAACTAATGTACTTTCATATATTCAGTAATTATTTTAAAATTTGCTAAATGCTATCCTGATCTTTTAAACTTTTAAAATTTACTTTGCTCCTTTTTCCAAGATATGAAATCATAAATGTTGTAATATATAAGTTCCCATACCAACTTAATATTATGTATTAGATGCCTAGTGCATGAAATTCATGCACGGGTAGGGTCCCTAGGCCTGGCTGGCGATCAGGGCAGATCGGGGCCTTCTGGCTGCCAGCTGGGGCCTTCCTTCATCCCATGTCGCCCCCCTGGTGGTCAACACACATCATAGCAAGCAATCGAACTCCTGGTCTCCTGGTCGAACTCCCGAGGGGACACTTGCATATTAGCCATATATATATTAGAGGCCCAGTGCACGAAATTCATGCACAGGGTGGAGGGGTCCCTCAGTCTGGCCTGTACCCTCTCCAATCCAGGACATCCCTCTCACAATCTGGGACTGCTGGCTCCTAACTGTTCCCCTGCCTGCTTGATTGCCCCTAACCACCTCTGCCTACTGGCCTGATTGCCCCTAACCACCTCTGCCTGCCAGCCTGATCGCCCCTAACCACCTCTGCTTGCTGTCCTAATTGCCCCTAACTGCCCTCCCCTGCTGGCCTGATCGCCTCCCGCACACACCCCAACCCAGGCTCAAACCCACAACCTTTCAATGTATAGGACGAAGCTTCAGCCAATGGAGCCACCCAGCCAGGGCAATTATTCTAGGCTTTTCTTTTCTTTTTTCTTTTCTTTTCTCTTCTTTTTTACTCTTTTATTAAATCTTTATTGCTGAATGGTTTACATAGGTCCCCTTTCCCTCCATTAACCTTTTCCAGCCTACTACCCCCCCTTCTCTGGCCCTCACCACCCCATTGTCTGTGTCCAGGGGTGATGCATATATGCACATAAGGCCATTGGTTGATCTCTTCCTACCCACCCTCCCCCGCCATCCCTCTGAGGTTCCACAGTCTATTCATGTGTCTGTGTCTCTGGGTCTATTTTTGTTCATCAGTCTATTTGGCTCATTAGGTGTTAAAAGTACTCTGCTTGTGATCACTTGAGTTTTCTAAAGATGCAATCATATCACATACAAATCTTTTTTCTTTTTCCAAATGTACTTGTGGACACATTGGGAATACAGATACCAGAAATAGAAGTCTGTGAATAAGTTGGGAATAGGATGCTTTTTCTTTCATGACATTGTGTACATAATCCTATGCTCCCGCTGTGTTGAGAACACCAAGTACTGTGGCTTCAGGGAGGCTCTCATTGGCAACTCATCCACATAGAGCCATAGCCTCCCTCCCCATCAGCCACAGCTCCCAGGACAGACGCATGCACCCCTCAGCAAAGGTGGGGGCACTTGGCCACCTCCCCCAGGCTTGCCCCCTGTCATCACCTGATGGGGCCCACCTTCCGCATATCACCCTCTTGTTCCTACTCCCAGGCCTTTCCATGCACTTCCTCTCACCCAGCCCCCTCCCTCCTCTGTCAGGTCCAGAGCCCCAGGTGCTGTCCCTGCGAGGTCTGTGACACTCCCTACCAGACCGTTTCATCTTATTCTTCCATGGCATCCAGTGTTTCTTCTGCCTCGTTAACTTGGTTTGAATCTGAACAGAAATGGCTCTATCTTCTCTTCCTTTTGTGGCCTTTCCACCCCTAAGTTAATGTCTTGTCCTTAGTTGTGGCCATGAGATGTCTCTGTGACTGAGCTGGGAAACCTTTCACGTTTCTCTTTCCTTTTCTTTCATCTCAGGATAACTGAGCTCTGCAGTTTGTGTGGGACCAAGGACCCTGAGAATATAATGCTGAGCCCTCTGAACTCATTTTATTCTTTTTTGTATTTGATTCCTGGGGTTGAATTAAACATGAAAACAGAAGAAAATATACCCTTAGATATACAATCTGAGTTATTACCCGGAGATTTCCACGGGAGTTGACACTGAGGCATGAGACACATGTGTTTATTGGTCAGTTTCCTCAACTATGGAACGAAGGTTGAACCTGCCCCTCAGATCCTTAGGAGGATGGATATGATGCATCCAGAGGGATTAACTGGCGGCTGGGAGAGTAAGATCAGAAGTCAACAGACACTTGTTTCCTTTACCCAGACAGAGTTAGAAAAACACAACTCCTTTTATCATAACACCAGGAAGGGCTATGCCTGTGGGAGGAGGTGCAGGGAACCAGGGCTGCCCCCTTGCTCCTGCCCCGCCCTCCCTCCCTCTATGCCTGCAGGGGCCCAGCCGCCTGGCTCGGCCCCTCCCCGATCGCGGAACCCCTGGACTCAGGCTCTGGCCCCGCCATCCTGCAGGGAGGAGTATGCACAAATTCTTGCAGACACAGAAGCAGCTGTGGAGTAGGGAGGTAGCAGTTTTTCCCGAGGAGGGTGTTTGTGCTTTAAAGCTGATGCTCTCCATCCACCTCCCAGCAGGGAAGCCTGAGGGTGGCTGCAGGTGCTGAAGTCCTTGTTGAAATCTCCGCTCCGGAGACTCTCACAGCGGTGAGTCCGCCTCCCGGGAGGCTGCGCAGTGGAGGCACCACGTTCCTTTCGGAAGAAACTGAGGATCGATTGGAGCCTGCTGGCTGGGGGGAGGGACCAGGAGGTCTGCCTTGTGTCCACTTGCCAGTCCCCAGTCCCGCTCTGCTGCCATCCAGCCCAGTTCCCCTTGGTTCCCCATTGGCCATCCAGCGATAGGAGCCTGGGAGAGGAGGGACCTAGAGGTGCTCCATGCACTTCCTGGTGTTCAGTCATCTGTTGGGTCATTTTGGATGTTACGGACCCTACCCTTTTATAATGTAGACTAGAGGCCCGGTGCACAAAAATTTGTGCACTGTGGAAATGGAACTCCCATTTGATCCTGTGATCCCGCTTCTAGGAATATATCCCAAGAAACCAGAAACACCAATCAGAAAGGATATGTGCACCCATATGTTCATAGCAGCACAATTCACCATAGCTAAGATCTGGAAACAGCCTAAGTGCCCATCAGTAGATGAATGGATTAGAAAACTGTGGTACATCTACACAATGGAATACTATGCTGCTGTAAAAAAAAAGGAACTCTTACCATTTGCAACGGCATGGATGGAACTGGAGAGCATTATGCTAAGTGAAATAAGCCAGTCAATGAAGGAAAAATACCACATGATCTCACTCATTCATGGATAACAAAGACCATTACCAACTTTTGAACAATAATAGATACAGAGGCAGAGCTGCCTCAAACTGATTGTCAAACTGCAGTGGGAAGGCCAGAGAGGGTTGTGGGGCAGGAGGGAGGGAAGTAAGAGATCAACCGAAGGACTTGTATGCATGCATATAAGCATAACTAATGGACATAATACACTGGGGGGTAAGGGAGGGCAGGGGATTGTCAAGGGTGGGGGGGGGAAGGACACATATGTAATACCCTTTGTAATAAAAAAAAAAATTTGTGCACTGGTGGGGAAGGGGTGGGGGTGGGAAGGGTGTCCCTCAGCCCCATTTGTGCCCTCTCACAGTCTGGGACACCTCGGAAGATAACCACCTGCTGGCTTAGGCCCGGGTGGCAGATGGCAGGCCCGATCCCTCGGTGCCTGCCCCGCCTCCCCAGGTCACGCACACGGCAGGGCTGATCCGGGGGTTGGGGAGCCGCCCCGGGTCAGGTCACACACAGGATGCCCCGGGCCAGGCGGGCCGGCCGATCGCTGCTGTCCCACATGGCCACCCCGGGTTGGATTGCACACGGGAAGCCCGGGCGGGCCGGCCGATCACTGCTGCCCCGCCCGGCCACCCCATGTCGGCTTGCACACGGGATGCCCGGGCGGGCCGGCGGATCGCTGCTGCTCTGCCTGGCCGCCCCGGGTCAGGTTGCAGATAGCAAGCCTGGATGGCGGCAGGGCAGGCGGGATGGCGCTGTCCCGCCCCACCACGGGGTGGCAAATAGCAGGCCCAGGGTGGCAAATAGCAGGCCCAGATGGCGGTGGGGCAGGCGGAATGGTACTGTCCCACCCTGCCTGCAGTATGCAAATTAGCCGCCATCTTTGTTGGCGGTTAATTTGCATATCACGCTGATTAGCCAATGGGAGGCGTAGCAAAGGTATGGTCAATTACCATGTTTGTCTATTATTTATAATGTAGATAGTCATACTGAGAAGGCAGAAGAAAGACAGGCAGTCAGGGACTGGACCACAGGATAGGGGAAGAAGTAGAACTGGGAAACCCAGCTAGGTGAAATTACTAAGGCAACCCAGTTGGGCGGGGAAAGAAGGGTTCGACTTGAGCTTTAAAATGTATGGGAACTGACTAGGAGAAACCAAGATGGCGGCATAGGTAAATACCTGAAATTGCTGCCTCGCACAACCACTTAAAAAATACAACTAAAAGACAAAACCGACATCATCCAGAACCACAGGAAGGCTGGGCAAGTGGAAATTCTACAACTAGAAGGAAAGAGAAAAGCACACTGAGACTCAGGGGAGGTGCGGAAGTAAAGTGCAGAGGTATGAAGGCGCACACGGAAAGGGCTGGCAACTGAAGACGCAGTTGTCTTTTACAATCAGGAAGGAGATACAGCTCCCGACTACTCTCAACTCCAGTTCCAGGTGAGTCTCTGGGGACCCAGACTCATACCGGGAGAAACTGGACTGTCCGGCATCGGGCGGAACTCGAGGGTGGCTTTCTCTCAGAGGTGCTTGCAGCGATTACCGTGGGACACTGAGACCCGGGGCCTCTTAGGGCAGGGCTGAGGATCAGCCATAGCTGGTTGCTCCGCACTGTTGATTCCCTGAGACCCTGCCCCACCCAAGCTGTGTGCAGAAGCTTTTGCATACGCAAGGGACTGGCTCTTTGCAATCTAAAATTACCTAACAAACTGCAGCTGGGTCAGAAAGACCCACAACATCCAAAAGAAGGCCCAAGGCCCCACAGCAGCTTGCATTGCTTCACAGCTGGGCCTTATCTGGGCACCTCTAAACCCAAAACAAAGAGGAATCTGCAGATCTCTCTGTAGCTCCTGCTGGGTAGCCTTAGGCAGAGGCTAAATTAGCACCTCCTTAAAGATCCAAGAGCCAGTGTACCCAGTGTTCAGAGTGGAACCATCCAGATTACAACTCCTCAGATCCATAGGGGACACACTCAGGGGGCAGACTCAGTGAGCACATAAGACCCCCTGAAGCAAGTCTTGCCCTAGAAGGGTGTCCCCAGCATAGAAGTTCTCCCACTGTAGACACAGCTGATTCTCACAGCCAATAGGCCCGGAGGTCAATTCCTCCCAGTGATACCTACAACAATCAAGGCTTAACTACAACAAGACTGTGCACAAAGCCCACAAAGGGGTTCACCAAGAGTGTCCACCTCAGGTAATTGGGGAGGCTGAGCCACTGGGCCCTATAGGACACCTAACACAGAAAGCCACTCTATCAACACAGGGAAGCAGCCAAACTGCGGAGACAAAGAAACAGGTCACAAATGACAGAAATGGAGGAAATCAAACTACTGGATATAGAGTTCAAAACCACAGTTATAAGGTTTTTTTCAAGAATTTTCTAGAGACCGCCGATAAATTTAGTGAGACCCTCCATAAATCTAGTGAGACACTTGAGGATATGAAAAAGGACCAACTAGAAATTAAGCACACATTGACTGAAATAAAGAATATTATACAGAGATCCAATAGTAGACTAGAGGAGCGCAAGAATCAAGTCAAAGATTTCAAATACGAAGAAGCAAAAAACACCCAACCGGAAAAACAAAAACAAAAAAGAATCCAAAAATATGAAGATAGTGTAAGGAGCCTCTGGGACAACTTCAAGCGTACCAACATCCAAATTATGGGGGTGCCAGAAGAAGAGAGAGAGCAAGATATTGAAAACCTATTTGAAGAAATAATGACAGAAAACTTCCCCTACCTGGTGAAAGAAATAGACTTACAAGTCCAGGAAGCGCAGAGAATCCCAAACAAAAGGAATCCAAAGAGGACCACACCAAGACCCATCATAATTAAAATGCCAAGAGCAAAAGACAAAGAGAGAATCTTAAAAGCCGAAAGAGAAAAACAGTTGTTAGTTACCAACAAGGGAGTACCCATATGACTGTCAGCTGATTTCTCAACAGAAACTTTGCAGGCCAGAAGGGAGTGGCAAGAAATATTCAAAGTGATGAATACCAAGAACCTACAACCAAGATTACTTTACCCAGCAAAGCTATCATTCAGAATTGAAGGTCAGATAAAGAGCTTCACAGATAAGAAAAAGCTAAAGGAGTTCATCACCATCAAACCAGTATTATATGAAATGCTAAAAGGTATCCTTTAAGAAGAGGAAGAAGAAAAAGGTGAAGATAAAAATTATGAACAACAAATACATATCTATCAACAAGTGAATCTAAAAATCAAGTGAATAAATAATCTGATGAACAAAATAAACTGGTGAATATAATAGAATCAGGGGCATAGAAAGGGAGTGGACTGACCATTCTCTGGGGAAGGAGGTGTGGGGGGTGTGGTAAGAGACTGGAAAAAATCGTACACCTATGGATGAGGACAGTGGGGGTGGGGGGAGAGGTAAGGGCAGAGCGTTGGGTTGGAACTGGGTGGAGGGGAGCTATGGGGGAAAAAAGAGGAACAACTGTAATAATCTGAATAAAGATGTCATTAAAAAAAAGATACACAGAAAAAGAGAAATGGGATAAAGAGTAGAATTTTCAATTAATTAATTAATTTTTATAGGAGAGACTTTTATAAACATATCTATGTGTTTTTATCTATTCCTTCCAACATAATTGCTTAATGTTAAAAAAATGAGATTTTGACATTAAACTTGAATTGGTAATATCTTTTGTATCTGAAAAAAATAAAAAATTTAAAAAATTTTTAAAAATAAAATAAAATGTATGGATGTTGCCCTAGCTGGTGTAGTTCAGTGGAGAGTATCAGCCTGCAGACTGAAGGGTTTGATTCCAATCTAGAGCATATGCCCGGGTTGTGGCTTGATCCCCAGTAGGGGGTATACAGGAGGCAGCCGATCAATGATTCTCTCTCATCATTGATGTTTCTCTCTCTCCCTCTCCCTTCCTCTCTGAAATGAATAAAATAAAGTATTTTAAAAAATAATAAAAATAAAATGTATGGATGTTGCTAAGACAGGAAGCTTGCAGACCAATCAGAACAGAAATTAGCAAGCATGTATCTCTCTCTCTCTCTCTCTCTCACACACACACACACACACACACACACACACGCACACACTTGAGCTCATTGTAACTTCACTTATCACCCTAAAAGAGAAAAATTTCTTAATATTTTTCTGGGGTCTTCATTCCTGCTTTTTTCGGGGCTTAATCTGATATTAAAGCAATTTAAAAGGTGATTCTTTTTTTAAAAAAGTGATTCTTGGGATCCTCAGAGGAGGAAACTATGGGGACATATTGGTGATTGAAGTATTGGTGCAAAATAGAGAAGCTACTGAGGTTTATTTGGGCACTAATTTTTTCCCCGAAAACTATAATTTCCCCAGTGTGGTCTAGGAGGACTGGCCGAACCTCTTCTGAGATGTGTGGGTTTGGATTTCAGCTCTTGAGTGCTTTTAAAGCTCTCGAGTGCTTCTCCCCGCTTGGTTTTCTCTTCAAGGTCCTTCATGTAGTTTTATAGTTTCTCCTGGGTTATCTGTGAGGAGGCAATCAAGGATTTTGACTTTCTTCTGTAAAGCCACATCTTCCCACCTATATGACATTTGGTCAGGATAGGACTGTTCAGGTCTCTCACAATGGTTCCAAGGAAAACTAATGTTGGGCCAATTCCAGGTAAACCAGTTCCATCTCTTAACAGAATTCTGAGCTCAGGTGTCACAATGGCATGATATACACTGATCCAGGAGTGAGTCTCCCTTCCTGACTCTTGGGCTGAGACACACCCATAAAACAATGAACCCTGTCCACAGACCCATAGAGGAAAAAAATCCCTTTTCAGCAAGGGAGAAGGTACAAGCAAGTAGACTATGGTCCCCCTAAAAAGACAAAAGGTTTTCTGAACTCTGCAGGGCCCAGGACAGAACTCTGCCAGGAGTCCCTCAGCAGCAGTTAGAAGAAACCAACAGGGAGTTGTGAAGGGACCTTAACAGCATGTTCTCTGTGCCCATCAAGTACCCACCTTGCCTGACTTCAGGCTCTGGAAGTGCTCCAAATCAGTGGTCACCAACCGATGGTCCGCGGACCACTGGTGGTCTGTGAGGTCCGAAAGGTTGGCAACCACTGCTCCAGATGGTGACAAACTGTTGGGGAAATAAGGTCAAATACCAGAGACTCAGAATTTTCTGAAATGAGTCATCTCTCTATATAAAAGGCTAATATGCCAAGTGTCCCCTCGGGAGTTCAACCGGGAGCTCGATTGCTCGCTATTACGTGTGCAGACCACCAGGGGGTGGCACAGAACAAAGGAAGGCCCTGGCCTGCAGCCAGAAGGCCCCGATTGGCCCTGATCGACAGCCAGGCCTAGGGACCCTACCCATGCACAAATTCCATGCACCAGGCCTCTAGTTTGCTATAAAATCCACCTGGAGAAAGAAATGAGGGGGATATTTACCAGCCTGAAGTCAGGTGACTGATTCACCCCAGTTCATAACACACTGGTTTTCTTTATACAGGAGTATATCCCAAGATCTCAGTCACTCCCAACTCTATCAGAAATTATTCTGAGATCTGGAAAGAAGGGCCTTGTTTTTTCAAATAAACTTATTGTATACGTTGGAAAAGCAATTCAAAAAGTTTGAAAATAGGAGAGCAATAGGAAACTAGGTAAAATATACATATGAAAAAAGATACAAATGTACAACATGACATCAAGGGAAATCACAGTAAATAAGGTAAAGTGTGCACATGAAAGGAGATTTACCTATTTGAAAGGGAGAGTCAAGCATGCCTTTATTTTTAAATTTTTTTTTTTTTAATATATTTTATTGATTTTTTACAGAGAGGAAGGGAGAGGGACAGAGAGCTAGAAACATCGATGAGAGAGAAACATCGACCAGCTGACTCCTGCACATCTCCCACTGGGGATGTGCCCGCAACCAATGTACATGCCCCTGACCGGAATCGAACCCGGGACCCTTCAGTCCGCAGGCCGACGCTCTATCCACTGAGCCAAACCGGTCTCGGCGAATGCATGCCTTTATTTTTCACTTCTAAGAAAATGACACACTTCTTTGAGTAGTCAATGTAAGGGGGCTGACTTCCCTCATCCCATCATGAGAAAAATATCTGAATCAGTACACAATGATACATATACCAAGAGCCAACTTATTCCAGAGAGAACCAAAATTGTCCCCAAATCTCCCCTCCTCTTTTTGCTGTAACCGAGGACACACATTTCTATCTCTGCTTCCTTGATTGTACTGGTATATGTTGCAGTTATTCAAGGTAGTTATTTTCATAAGTCAGCACAAAGACTGAATTAATGAATACTGAACCACTCCTACAGAGTGAGGTTCCTGTGAGCCTCTGGTCACATTTGTCAACCATTAATACAATGTATTGTTGAGTCATTTACCTTAAACTCATGGCCAACAGACTCTGGACTGAATGAAGTTTATCTAATGCAGGAGTTTTCTCCTTCAGAAGCTTCACAGACTTCTTGTGATTAGGAACACTAGGTTGCACTTCAGCATGACACTTAGAGGTCATTTTAAATAGAGAAATAAAAAAAAAAGCACAAAAATGAGAAAAAACAACATAGAACAAGTGGAAAAAGGACACTTAGTTTGAAAGCTGAGACATGAAGACACAGCATTGCCTTGTTTGACTTCCTGGAAAAATGTGCCTCGGGTGACTCAAATATTTTGCTACTCTGTGTATGTCCAAGAATGTCATCAAAAGTATTATAAGTACTGATTTGGGGTTTACAAATAAATTTTAGCGAGTTGGCAAATACAAAATCTGCGAATGAGGATTGACTATACCTAAGTTTTAATTCCTTTACTGGGAAGTAGGGTTGTCTTAATCATAAACCAGGGCTGGGAAGTCATGAAAAGAGAACCTAGTCTCAACTGCTTCCTCTAAATTCTCAGTAGGTTGCAATAACATGGCAACCAAAATGGCTAAGATATAATAAACATCACTCAAGAAATGACTTATTAACTTCATTTTATTTTTTTAAAAATATATTTTATTGATTTTTTTTTTACAGAGAGGAAGGGAGAGGGATACAGAGTTAGAAACACTGATGAGAGAGAAACATCTATCAGCTGCCTCCTGCACACCCCCTACTGGGGATGTGCCCACAACCAAGGTACATGCCCTTGACCAGAATTGAACCTGGGACCCTTCAGACCATAGGCCAACGCTCTATCCACTGAGCCAAACCGGTTAGGGCTCATTTTAGTTTTTATTGTAAAACATAAGATGGAATGATAGGGCATCTCAGAAACAGGTTCATATTCCAACTCAATGAAAATTTGTAATCTTCTCAAATGCCTGTCAAATTTATTCCTAAATATCTCAACCAGAATTAATTTCATCATCTTTTTTGAGTAAAACAAGCAGATTACTGGGTCCACAACTTATATTACCTGTCAATTTTTCCTATATCAAACATCTACCACTGTTTAAACCCATTAGAGTACTTAATCCTCCCAAATAAACAAGTTTATAAAATCAGCTCCAAAATCAATAGCCCATCTGGTTTACCCTCCTTTGATTAAACAAGCTTAAGCTTAAGATGTTTCACTTTGCTCTAGTAGTACTTAGTTCCATACTTTGTATTTCAGTCTTCTTAAATCTTAGGAAAAGGAATGTACACTGTCTGTCTTCTTTCAGAATGTGGTTAAGAAGCCATACACCTACCATATTAGGTACTTTCTTGCATGCATGGACTCCTCTACCACCATGTATCTCAAGTCCATTTTCTAAAAAAATCACAAAATGACTCACTGCTGATGTATGTTCCATTCAAATAAGATTTCTTAACTGGGAGCCACCAGAGGCATTTCAGGGCCTGAAGGCCCCCATGTTGTCAGTCTGAGGATTTTTCTAAAGAGAAAACATCGTTTTATTAGATGTTCAAACAGGAATATGATCATTCAGACCTCCAAAATTTTTAGAAATGCCTCATTGGATTCTCTTGTTTTATATAATTTTCATGGGTGGGACTATTCAGTACAATTTGACATCATTTAGTATCTAGTCCTGTTCTCCAAACTTCTACCACCTCTAGCAAGTTGTAATTCTATAAACAGAACCAGGCACTTTTATATTCTTAGGATACAAAACAAACATGCCACCTACATCCTAGCATTTAATAGACTTTCAGTCTTGTCAATTACAACTGGGTCATATTTTAACACAATCCTTCACAGAGTTCAAGATTTTATTTATTTTTTTAAATATATTGTATTGATTTTTTACAGCGAGGAAGGGAAAGGGATAGAGTTAGAAACATCAATGAAAGAGAAACATCGATCAGCTGCCTCCTGCACGCCCCCTACAGGGGATGTGCCTGCAGCCAAGGTACATGCCCTTGACCGGAATCGAACCTGGGACCCTTCAGTCCACAGGCCGATGCTCTATCCACTGAGCCAAACCGGTTAGGGTTCAAGATTTTAAATAAGGGCAAATTAAATCATATCTGAATAAATCTTCTAAGTATATTAAAGTGTTAGTTATACTTCTGTTTCAAAATCGCTGAGAAGTATGTCATTTCCTTGAAATGTACTTGGCGTAGAAAGCAGCAAAGAGGTCCTTATAAGGAGTGTCTGAATCTCCCTTGGTCAATGGTATACGGCAAAATTGGCGAAACCTGGGAGAACGCAGCAGCAAGTTCTGTGAAAGGCCCATGAAGCTGGAGCATAACCAGTAGAGAACAAGTGACTATAAAAAAAAGAAAGAAAGGACATGAATGTTAGCACCGCTCATTCTCCACAGACACCAAGCTTCAGAGACAAAGAAAATTATAATCTCTGCAAATAGAAGTACACTAGGAATAAACAAGACCTGCAATGGCGGTTAGATATCTGTGAAGGGTCTAATAGGTTAGAAAGAAGGATGAAAGGAAGACCAAAAAGCAAAGAGAGGTATTCGTGATAGAAAGTGGATAGAGTAGCTCCCAGGGACCAAGAGAGGTCTTGCCGCCCTTCTTTGGCTTTTTCCCCACCAAGAGTCCTGACAAACTGCCATAATTAGAGGTAGGGTCCTAGAGGTACAGCCATTTATGATGGCAAACTTAGCCTCCCTAGACTTCACTTTCCTCCATATAGTCATCTATCTACCAACTTTTCTAGTAACCAGTCGCTAAGAATGGTCAGGAATGCATTATCTTTGCCTTTTCTGAGACTTATAGCTCAGTATTATCTTCACTTTTTTGTACGACCATCCAGATTGATTATGTAGGTCAGTGACTAAGTCCTACAGCCTCTCAAAACAATCCCACACAAACTTTTCTTTGGCATCAGAAGGTCACCAGAACCCAGAGGCATGACTATGTGGTGGCTGAGTCCAAGCCCTGGAGTCAAATTGCTTGAGTTTGAATTCCATTTATTTGACTTTGGGTAAGTTATTTTTCTTGTTTCAGTTTCCTCATTTATAAAATGGGCACAGGACTGTACCTATCTCAGAAGGTTGCTGTAAAGAATAAATGAGATAACTCAAATAGATGGTAAAGCAGTGTGTGGTCCATATTAAGCACTTGCATTTGTTCCAAAAGCAAGTTTTGAGGAGCAGAAAGTAACACATCATCAAAGGCAGATTACCATTGTAGTTAAGAGCAAGAGCCAAGCTGCCTGGATGTGTAAGACTCTGCCACTTAACAGATGAGTAACCTTGGATGAATTACTTAACCTCTCTGGGCTTAAGTTTCCTCGTCACTAAAGTGGAGATTACAGCAGCAGCTACTTCAGTGCATTGTTGGGAGAACTGTAAGAGCTAATATATGCAAACCCCTTCAAATAGTTCCTGGCACAAAGTCAATGCTGACTAAACATGTGCTATCACCATCATCTGATTTATCCACTAAGCAAAAAGTACCCTGAACTCAACTGTACAGACTATAAGCTGTCTATTAAAAATCACTCTTCTTCCTTAGTAATAAAGTCCTAATTTCCAGAAGGGTATACTGCCATGGCGAAGAGAAAGACTTCTTCCCAGCCTCTTCCGCAGTGAGGTGTGGCCAGGTAACTAAGAGGTAAGCAGGAGTGTTTGGTGGGACAGCTGGCAAGGCTCCCTCCAAGCGCTCACTGCACGTGAAGCACCCTGTTACACTCCTGCAGAGACAAGCTCCGGCAGCCATCACGGCCATACTGGAGCCTGAAGGACAGACATCACAGACTGGATGGTGGAGCATTAGGAGAAGCAGCCCTAACTGGTTTGACTCAGTGGATAGAGGGTCGGCCCAGTAACTGAAGGGTCCCAGGTTTGATTCTGGTTGGGAGCACATGCCCGGGTTGCGGGCTCAAACCCCCAGTAAGGGGTGTACAGAAGGCAGTCGATTGATGATTCTCTCTTATCATTGATGTTTCTCTCTCTCTCCCCCTCTCTGAAATCAATAAAAATATATATTAAAAGAAGAGAGAGAAGCAGGCTGGGTCTCTCATGTCTTGTAAGAGATACACTAAGCTGCCTAACTGAATTTCCTATATTTGAGAGAATAAACTTTTGGGTATTTAACACTCCGGTGTGGGGTGAATTTCCCGCCAAAATATAAGATGGCGCGGGCAATTATTTAGGTTTCCCGCGCAAAATCAGGGATTTTATGATACCTATTACCCCAATGGGTATGAAACGGTTCGCATACGCAGGTAGGTATCTTTGTGAACGGCAAACAAACAAATATTTGGTAATACGCAGTTACAATCGGCCCGAGTTTACACGTTTCCTGCACTCCACCGCAAATCTATATGAACCGAGTTAAGACGGCTCCCGCGGAGTACGCGCAATTCACGCGAGCCGACTTAACTCGTTTCCCCCACTCCAAGTGTTAAGACACTTTTTCAGATGTGTTACTCACTTTGAACCCAAACCCTCACTGAAACTTCACTGCCCTTATTTTATTTGAGCTGGGGGGGTTCCTCAGTTATAATTGGCATTATTTCTCCCAAGAAATGTCGTGAACCTGTGTTTTTCTATTTTATAGGGTATTTTACAACAATACTATTATATGAAAATTATTGTAAGTACTTGGTGTTATTTCATTAATTCTCATAGACATAATGATATCTATTTAAGACATGTAGAAACTTATTTTATACAGGAGTAATGACAATATTATGTCTAAGGGACAGCTTTAGTTATATATATACACTTAAATATATTTTATTGATTTTTTTTTTTTTTTTTTTTTTTACAGAGGAAGGGAGAGGGATAGAGAGTTAGAAACTTCGATGAGAGAGAAACATCGATCAGCTGCCTCCTGCATACCCCCTACTGGGGATGTGCCTGCAACCAAGGCACATGTCCTTGACTGTAATTGAACCTGGGACCCTTCAGTCCACAGGCCGATGCTCTATCCACTGAGCCAAACCGGTTAGGGCAGTAATATATGTTTGATGCTGAATACATACTGTTCCAGATTCCTAAGATAAGTAACATGAAAAACTTTACATATGCTGATATAACCCTAACTATCAGCAACAAATAGATTCTACTTTATGGTCTATGTGTCGGTTCTGAGCAAAGACAGAGCTATACCTGACACAGCTTTTGCCTTCTTAGCACTAAGTATCCATGGATAATAAGCAAAAGACCAAAAATATGAAATAACTGCAAACATAACAATTTCTCTATTTCTATAAAAGTTTAATTACAGACCTTACTAGTTTGGCTCAGTGGATAGAGCGTCGGCCTGTGGACTGGGACTGAAGAGTCCTGAGTTCAATTCCGGTCAAGGGCACATGCCCCGGTTGCGGGCTCAATCCCTACTGTGGGACGTGCAGGAGGCAGCCGATCAATGATTCTCTCTCATCATTGATGTTTCTATCTCTCTCTCCCTCTCCCTTCCTCTCTGAAATCAATAAAAATATTCTTTAAAAAAAAAGTTTAATTATAAATAAATAGGGGCAAGTGTACCTATTTCATAAAGAGCTGTATGAGGTTAAATAATATTACACATGAACACATATGGACTTGGCACAAAGTCTGCTTCTTTTTTAAGTGCTAAATTCCTTAGCTAAGTCTATATAGACAGAAACAATTCAATATATCACCTAATCAAACAGAGCAAATACTTTGTTCATGGTAGTGTGCAAGGTACTTTGCAAAATTGTAAAAAGAAAAAAGGTTTGAGTTAGTAAGAGAGTTAAGACATTCACATACAGGAAGGTCAATCAATCCCAAGAAATATGTGTCACTCGGTGACAGAGACAGTAAATTCGTTATTACAGAAAAACTCAGAAACCAGTAAGGGATTGAGTTTTCAGAGAAAGCTCTCAGTAGAAGAGGCAGAACCCAGCCAGATAAAGCTAAGATCAGACAAGATTTAGCACACAATGCTGGTGTTTACTCACCGAAGGTACTGTCGCAGCAATTGGAATCATCAACACTGATATTCCCCGAACAAAGTAGGTAACACCCGTCTGAAAACGAGACATTCTAATTTTTTGTAGAGCAACAATCTAAAAGGGCAGAATATATACACACACCATGATTATTAAAATGCATAAAATGGCCTCATTTACATTTTAACCAATGAAAAAAAGAAAACACTGATAAGTTTATTTGGTTGATCATCTATCTTTTATAAAACTTAATAATTATGCAGAAATCTTAAAAGTGGCTTTAATTAATAGCAATAAAGAAGAGATTCAACTATATTAAATAGAATCACAGCATAATTTTTATAAGACAACTAGAGGCCTGATGCACGAAAATTTGTGCAAGAGTAGGCCTTCCTTCCCCTGGCTGCCAGCACTGGCTTTCCTCCAGCACCCGGGACCGAGGCTTCCCTCTCTTGGCCGCCAGCAGGCACCCAGGATCCAGGCTGGCTTCCCTCTGGCCCGGCTTCATCAGGAAGGACGTCCAGAAGACATCCGGTCCAATTAGCTTGTTATCCTTTTATTATTATAGATGGTTTTTAAAGATTGTAAGACTGAAAGTCCCTTCAAGATAGGTACTATGGCTCTGGCCAGTGTAGCTCAATTTGGTGAGCATCATCCTGTGCACCAAAGGGTCTGGGGTTTGATTCCTGGTTCAGTCCCTGCTTGGGTTGCATGCTAGAGGCAACCAACAGAGCTCTCACATCGATGTTTCTCTCTCTCCCTCTCCCTTCCTGTCTCAGTCTCTCAAATCAATAAAATCATATTTTTTTAAAAAAGATAGGTAGTATGTATGAATCATTACCCTTGTTTTTTGGTACTTAAGTACAGTGCCTGGCATAAAGAAGGAACTTGGTATCTCAAAGATTTGTGATCTGGCTACATGGATAAAGGGGAATAAGCAAGGCAAGGGAAAGCAGTTATAATTTATGAATTACTTATTTAAGAGGCAACATAGCAGTAATGATTATGAGCCCAGACTCTAGGCCCAAACTTCCTAGGTTCACATGGCAGCCCTGTATTTAGTGGTCATATGACTTTGTGCAAGTTATTTAACCTTTCTGTTCCTCACTTTCTCCACCTTAAAATGCACGTAATAATAGTAATAGTACCTATATCACAGAATTAGTCAAAAAAATTAGATGAGTTAATTAGCCCTAGCTGGTTTGGCTCAGTGGATTCCAGTCAAGGGCACATGCCTGGGTTGCAGGCTTGATCCCCAGTAGAGGGCATGCAGGAGGCAGCCAATCAATGATTCTCTCTCATCACTGATATTTCTATCTCTCTCCCTCTCCCTTCCTCTCTGAAATCAATAAAAAAATATTTCTTTAAAAATGAGCTAATTAATGTAAACTATTAAAATAGTGCCTGAAATATGGTGTATGTTAAGTAAGAATAAGCTTTTCTTAAACCTATACATACTGGGTTAGTAGATGGTATAAAGACTAAAGGACGGACATTAATCCATGGTGACCTTGCATTTATCACTTCCTTCTTTCTAACAAATATTCACTAAGTCCAACCATGTTCACAAGACTCTGCTGGGTTCCCCTGTAGGGAAATACACTTAGACTGGAGTCTTTCCTCAAGAAACTGTCACCCAACACCTTACGGTGTCATCTTCATTTTTCTTGTCTAAGAAAATAAAGGTATATGAGATCTCCCAGAGACCAGTGGACATGAAGTCTATGAGATCACAACTGAGGTAGATAATTTCTAAGGTTTCTTCTAGTTCAAAGAGTCAATGTTCTTTTCAGAGTTTGAGAACAGCTCTTTATGAAATTAAAGGCATGCTTCCCATAAACTGTTGAGTAAAGGAGCATGGGATAATGGTAAGACATAGCTAAGAGGTCATATTGAATATGTATGTGTTTTTCCACTCCATCTTATAAAGAAATTCTATTATTTTTCTAAGATCGCATAGGTAAAAAATGGCAGTCAGGTAATGACTTTATTCTCTGCCTACAAATTTATATATTCAACATATACACAAAATATCAATCTATTGTGGGAATAAAACCAGATTGATTAGACATCTTAATGACCGTCTTTAACCAAAAGCAAATCACAAAACTGAATGTACTAGAATCATATAATTTTAAAGTTGAAAGAGACTTTGGAAGTGTTCTAATTCAGCTTTCTTACTTTAATGATGAGCATTCTGTCCCCCAGAGAGGTTAAGGAACTGACCCAAGACAGTCAGTTTGTCGATGGCTGACCTGCAACCAGAAACCAAACTTAATTCTAGCTCTACAGGCAGAACCCCAGCCAGATGAAGCTAAGATCAGACACGATTTAGCACACAATGCTGGTGTTTACGCACTGAAGGTACTGTCACAGCAATTGGAATCAACACTGATACTCCCTGAACAAAGTAGGTAACACCCGTTACCTACTCACCTTCAGTGAGTAGCTCTGAATTAAGACTCAAACACATTTATATTTGATGTCAAAACAGCAACAACAGAAATCCTAATCATTTAAATGGCAAACAATCGTGTTTAAAACCACTGACCTCTACTATTATTAAATTGATGGCACCAATGCAGATAGGCAGAATCCAAGTGGAATCCAGTGCAGTGAGGTCAGGAAACCACAGGACCCCACCAGTTGCTAACTGCTCCTGGACAGAAAAACCTGCTGAAAATTTATAAATAAAATAATTTATTACAACAGCAGAAGGAAATACACAAGACATATGTAGGATGATAATTCCAAAAAGGTGCCCCTCACACTAAAGACTTGCATTGGTTTTATTCAGGCTCTTTTCATTCCATAACACAAATCAGTCCTTCCTGGATTGAGAAAGAGGCAAGCAGCTTTCTGTAGCAAACAGACTTAGAGAGAGAAAAAATAAAAATATGTAGCAGTGCCCTGACGGTGTGCCAAGTGGTTAGAGCATAGGCTTATGCACAGAAGGGTTGAGAATTCAATTTCCAGTCAAGGGCACAATTCCCAGTCAAGCGCATGTACCCGGGGTGCAGGTTCAGTTGGTGTGTGGATTGGAGCATAATGCTCTCCAGTTCCATCCATGCTGTTGCAAATGGTTAAGAATTCCTTCTTTTGATGTCTCTCTCACACATGATGTTTCTCTCTCTCCCCTCCCTCCCTCCCTCCCTCCCTCCCTCCCTCCCTCCACTCTCTTTAAAAAATCAATGGAAAAATATTCTTGGGTGAGGATTAACAATAACAACAACGAAGTAGCAATAATCGTTTCAGGCTTAACTTTAAATAATTATGTAGCCATAGCTGCTTCTTTAGAATCTATTCAGATTACTTTCTGGTTAGAAATGCCTTTAAATGAAAGTAAAAAACAAATGCTTTAGTTCATATTGTTTCTCAATTAATGTTTACATTTATCACTGTGAAAGCTTTTCTGTTCTCTTAAGTTTATAAACAAAAACAATTCCTGGTTAGGAAACCAAATTCTGAAATTATAACACTAATTTTATTATGATCTCTAAGAAGCAGTATTACTGCTTTCCTTTCTAGATTTTCTCAACACAGTTAGTTTGCTTACACTCAATATTTTAGATTGTATATTTATACCCTTTATAAGCAAGACTGGTTAAAGTATTCTATCTATGAAAAGTATGGGGTGATAGACACTTTTCAAAAAAGGACATTCAGAAAGCCAAGAGACATATGAAAACATGCTCAAAGTCACTAATCATCCAAGAGATGCAAATCAAAACAACAATGAGGTACCATCTCACACCTGTCAGAATGGCTATCATCAACAAATCAACAAACGACAAGTGCTGGAGAGGATGTGGAGAAAAGAGAACCCTCATGCACTGCTGGTGGGAATGCAGACTGGTGCAGCCACTATGGAAGACAGTATGGAGTTTCCTCAAAAAGTTAAAAATGGAACTCCCATTTGACCCAGTGATCCCACTTCTAGGAATATATCCTGAGAAACCAGAAACACCAATCAGAAAGGATATGTGCACCCATATGTTCATAGCAGCACAATTCACCATAGCGAAGATCTGGAAACAGCCTAAGTGCCCATCAGCAGATGAATAGATAAGAAAACTGTGGTACATCTGCACGATGGAATACTATGCTGCTGTAAAAAAGAAGGAATTCTTACCATTTGCAACAGCAGTGATGGAACTGGAGAGCATTATGCTAAGTGAAATAAGCCAGTCAATGAAAGAAAAATACCACATGACCTCACTCATTTATGGATAATAAAGACTATTATAAACTGATGAACAAAAATAGATACAGAGGCAGAGCAGCATCGAACAGACTGTCAAACTACAGCGGGAAGGCCGGGGAGGGTTGGGGGGCGGGGGGTGGGGGGGGGTAAGAGATCAAGCAAAGGACTTGTATGCATGCATATAAGCATAACCAATGGACACAAGACACGGGAGTAGGGGAGGCCGGGGGAATGTCAAGGGGGGAAAAGAAGGAGACATATGTAATACTCTTTGTAACACTTTAAGCAATAAAACAAAATTTTTAAAAAAAGAAGAAAAAAAAGAAAAGTATGGGGTGTTTTGTTTTTTTCTTTAGAGTACAAAGACAATGTTAGGGAACTTATTTGGGGGGAAACAAACTTCTATAATAACTACCTTCTGAATGTGTTGCTCCTGTGCTAAAATTCCGCAGAGCGACAGACATAAAGATCCACATTGGAAGCTGAATCCAGACCAACACTGTGGCTTTGAAAGGGTGGCAATTATCCCGAATGTACAGCTCTGAAACAAGCCTCTGCATATTCTTTAGATAAGTGAACCTATTTTGAGGGAGGAGGGGAAAAGAAAAGGGAGAAAATGTCATTTGATCACTAATAGTGCTTCATAACCATAGCATAAACACGACCAGGTTGTGGGTACTGGCTGAAGAATTTGTGTAGGATTTTTAATTGTCATAAGCTATATTAAGGAGCTGCCTAAATAAAAGGTAAATAAAGCCTTTTACTGAAACTTCTCTAGCAATGTATACAAATTACATTAACAATTCAATAAATCTAACATTGGCAGACTATAAGCTTCGTCTATGGTCATCTTTGGCTAGTTAGGCTTTAAGAAGGGAAACCTCACTACTAAACTGGTATTATTGCAGTTTCTATAGGAAATATGAAAAGTAAAAGTACATTTTACTCAAACCTTCCATTCCAGCCAAGCTTAATTACTTGGTCCCTGAATATATTGGTTTGTACCAATGTGGTTTTGTACTGTGTGTGCTCTTAGCCTGTCAAAACAGTCTCCATTCTTCAATTCTTTTTCATGAATATTTTCTTCGTTTCTCTGTTAAGCATATTAGTTATTCCTGTTGTTAAGTCTCACTTTCTTGACTACAGTCTCCTTGAAGGTCAAGTGCTGGGTCTTATTCACCTCTAAATCTCTTGCCATATATTTTGTAAAAGGTATGGCGTTCAATAGGTTTGCTACATTTACTTGAATTAAGACAGCACACACAGACATTCCAGGGTCTTTGTAAATCTGTTACTCCTTTATAGACACCTGTATTTTCTGATGCCTGAAATGGCTTAGGTCATCCAACAAATCAGACTTCCGCATCAGCATACCTTTGGAAATGATTTTATCATCTGTGTGGACAACCCACTCTCTTGGCTGTCCACCTGGCACACTCCCTTTCACCTTCCAAGACTGTCCCAATGAAAATGTAGGAAACCTTCTGAGTGTCTTTCCAGAAAGCCACCCATCTCCAAAACGATGTGGCTGAACAATCATCGTGCCAGTGCTGCATCACCAGGGTGCCACCAACTTATCTAGGATGTATTTACAACCCAGGTAAGCAGCTGTAAATCTGTTCTTTTGGCATAGAGCTGTAATTGTGAGATTTCTCTGATCAGTAAAACTTCAAAACTACAGGTCTGTCAAGTTTTCTTAACACTAAATAGAGAGAAGCACTTTCATAATGAAAATAGTTGGCAAATGTATACCTATAGAGCTAAATGTATGGATAACCATATATATATGTATATATATGTATTTCTCATTTCTGTGAAATGGTGAACACTATATCACAGTATAGTAAGGATAAGAATTTGGGGAACTAAGTAGTAGCTTAGGTTGACTGAAGCATGATGACTTAGAAGTTCGCAGTGGATGACTACGGTCATGCACCCTTGGGCAAGGGTTTCTAGGACCCCAGAAAGATTACTACACAGGGTAATTACAGTCGATGGACAGCACCCTAGCTATCCAGTTGCTCCTATTATAATATTCACATTTTCTACTTCCTCATTCCTGAGGGCTACTGCCTACTGTATCTTTCCAGAAAGGTGAAGTTTGGAAAATAACCTGTATGATTTGTTGACTAAAGCACCAACAGACTGGCACAGTATCTTTATCCTGTGAAGCCTTCCCTGACTTTCCATAATGACCCAACTCCTTGCACAAAACCTTTCTTCTAGTACCTAATTCAGTCATTATTTGATTGCAGGTCTTTTGAGTAGGATGGGGTCTCTTTAAGAATAAGAAACTTGCCTGGCCCCAGTGGCTTAGTGGTTGAGCATCGACCTATGAGCCAGAAGGTCACAGTTTGATTCCCAGTCAGGATCAGGCTCGGTTCCCAGTGGGGGGCATGCAGGAGGCAGCCCATCAATGTTTCTCTCTCATCGATGTTTCTATCTCTCCCTCTCCTTTCCTCTCTGAAATAAATAAAAATATATTTTTTTTAAAAAGAGCCCTAACCGGTTTGGCTCAATGGATAGAGCGTCGGCCTGCGGACTCAAGGGTCCCAGGTTCAATTCCGGTCAAGGGCATGTACCTTGGTTGCGGGCACATCCCCAGTAGGAGGCGTGCAGGAGGCAGCTGATCAATGTTTCTCTCTCATCGATGTTTCTAACTCTCTATCCCTCTCCCTTCCTCTCTGTAAAAAATCAATAAAATATATTTTAAAAAAAGAAAAAGAAAGAATAAGAAACTTGCCCTTCTTATCTTTGTTTTTCCATTTCTTTGCTTTCAGTCCAGCATATAAAACAAGGTGTCCCCAAAAAATGTATAGACAGTTTAACAGCTTATAGCTCAATTTTGAAAATGAAATGTGTTTATAAACACTGCCTTTATAATTATTCAAAGCGTGTATATACATTTTTTGGGACACCCTAAATTATGCCAATCCTGGCCGGGTAACTCAGTTGTTTAGAGCATCATCCCAATACACCAAGGTTGCAGGGTTGATCCCCAGTCAGGGCCTATATAAGAACCAACCAATGAATACATAAATAAGGGGAACTTTCTCTCTCTCTCTCAAATCAATAAATAAAAAATAAAACTATCATGCCACATAAACTTATTAAAATACTAAAGAAAAAAAACTACTTTGCTGCTAAAGCTACAGAATACTCAAACCTATAATTAACATAATCACTTTCACATAATATACATATATTTTTATGGTCTTATATGCACAGAATTATTTTACCTGGCAACTCTTTTGGACCACCCCAACTGTTTTGCACGAATTGCAACTTCATGGTTAAGGTGTTGTGCAATATTTTGTATTTCTGGTTGCAAATTGTCCACCTAGCTAAAGAAAAAGTAGAATTTGTTATGAGCACATAAAGGACCTTTATTTATAACCACTCATAGTTTTATTTTCTATTCCCTCAACTCATTTAACATTTTGGTTTCCTGCCCAGCCAGAGTGGCTCAGTGGGTTACAGTGCCGTCCCATTCCCACTGGGAGGTTCTGAGTTGATTCCCAGTCAGGGCATGTACTGGGTTGCCAGTTCCATCCCCAGCCCATCAGGCCAGGCTGCATGTGGGGGGCAACCTATCGAAGTTTCTCTCTCACATTGATGTTTCTGTTTCTCTTTCTCTCTCCCCTCCTCCCTCCCTACCTCCCACTCTCTCTAAAATCAATGGGAAAAAATATATCCTCGGGTGAGGATAAAACAAAAAGTTATAGTCTACTGAGCATGTCAAAAAACCTTAATTCTAAGCATAAGATGTTAAATTGCTTAAGATATCCTGTTACAACCAAATCCAAATTCCAGATTATACACTTAGCTGTGTGCTGTTGGGCAAGTTACTTAACCTCTAAGATCCGGTTCCCCCATAAATAAAATGTGCAGCAGTACCTACTTCACAGGGTTATTGTAAGGATTAAATGAGAACTGCGCCTGCACTTTTATGTTGCATCCCAGTACCGTCAACTGAGGAAATGGAAGGGTATTAATTAAATCTCTAATACTTTCTGTGACAGCCCCCAAACTGCATTATCTGCCCTGTGTTGATTCTGTAAAGTAACTCACTGCCTTGATCCTGCTGCCGAATCTCTTTCGGTTTTGTTTCCAGGCTTTCCCCCCAATGATAATAATCTTTGAAGCCATTTTTTTTTTTTTGAAGTCTTCCATTTTGAATACTATTTTGCTTTCATTGCACTTAAACTCATAATATGTGACTTGATCTCATAATCTCGGGAAGCAGGGCAGGAAGGTCTTCCTATCCTAATCCCACACCAAAGACAAGGAGGCACCAAAGGGCGAGCGGCTGAGGCTAGCCGGACACGGGCCTGTGGGTGGACCGGCCTGAATCAGGGGTCAAGTTTGCAAACCGCTAGCCCGGCAGTCCTTCCCCAACACGATCGGTCGGAAAGCCCGGGAAGCAGGGGGTTGCAGCCCCGAAAGAGGTCATTTCACAGGTCGCACCAGACAGTTCTCCTGCTCCTGACGCCTTTCTCTCTAACAAGGTCAGGGACCACTCCTGCTCTGAGCACAAACCCAGAGGGTGAACGAGATGGCTGGTGCACGTGCCATTCAACATCTCGTACTTCCCACGTCCAGCGCGCGTTACCCTTCTCAGCAGCGACGCGGTCACCACGAGGAACACTAAGCCGACCGTCCCCGGGCGCGGCGGCCCTCACCTTGGCCAGGATGTAGTGCTGGTAGGCCGCCAGGGGCAGCGTGACGGCGCCGCGCAGGGCCACGGTGGTGAAGAGGATGCTGCCCCACCAGGGCAGGCCCGTGACGCCGTGCGCGGCGAGCAGCATCTCCTCCGCGCCGTGCACCGGCGCCGAAGCGGCCAGCGCCTCGTACCAGCCGCCCGCGCCGCCCGGGTCAACTGCAGACACGGAGGCCACCGCCCACGCTGGCAGAGCCGAGCGCCTGGCACCGCCGGTCGCGGCCGGAGCAAAGTGCGGGCCCCGGGCCCCGGGCTGCAGGACAGGCGGCGGCCGCAGCCACCTCCCGCCCAGCCGGCCCAACATGAGTGCCAGGGCCGAGCCCGAAAGGCGGGCTTCACCGACGAGCGGCAGGTACAGTTCCGGCGACCCCGCGCGCATGCGCCGGCGACCCCGGAGCGTGCGGTGGGCGCGCGCCCGCCCTCGGCCCCGGTTGACCTTCCCGGTCAAGTCCGTGACGTTCGCGTCGCAGGGGAGATGACGTAAGGGATACGGAAGTCCCGCCTTTCCCACGCGGCACTGGGCAGGCCTCCTGCGCGCGCAGGAAACTTTCCCGCTGCCGGCGTGGACCTGCTCAGAGGCTGGACCGGAACTGCAGAGGCAGAGGCAGAGGCAGAGGCGGGGCCTTTCTAAAGTCAGTCTTGACCGTGTGCCTTTTCACTCTTTTTTTTTTTTTTTAACCTAATCGAATTGTGTCATTTTAATGGATGAAACTTGGGGGGTGGTGTTTGCGGCCACGGGGTGGTCCCCACCTCTTTCTGTGCATCCTGACTGCTTCCCTAGAGATGGAGCCAGAGTGTGGTGCCGGAGCCAACACGTGGCAGAAATGCCCGGCGGAGAAAGCCATGTGCTTCCGACCGGTCCTGCTTTAATCAGCACCGCTTAGGCCCCAGCCAGTTCATCCAGTCTGTGGTATAAACATTGAACTGGCTCATCTGTTCCAGTTAGAATTTTTAACCCCACCTGCAAACTGAGTTTCCTTCGTTTTATCTTTTCTAATACATAGCTATTAACGCAAAAACATTCAGACCTGTAAATAATTTTTGTGAGTTTATTTGAGCCAAACTGTCAACAACTTCCAGGGAGCAAATCTCAAGTATTGGGATAATGCTCCAGAGAATGGCTGTTTTTGGTCTTTTTTTATACATTACAAAGTGGGGGATGGCATAAGTGGGTTACATGAAACCCATTGGTGTTCAGAGAGGCTGGAGAAAGCAAAGCAGGGAAAACTCTAGGATGAGATAGTTAACAGTCAACAATTAACAATAACAATGAAGGAATTTATGGTCTCCTGTCCTGGCACCCAGGGCATTTGGTTGTGGCCTGAGGTGTCTGGAAAAAAGGGAAGTTAGAAGTTACCCAAACATTTCAAGGGTATGTTATTATAGATGCAAAAAGACAGATAGACTCAGTTAAGGTAAAGGTTGACCTTGTCAGTGAAGATACCGGCCAAAGACATAACTGCCCACCATAACTGCTTTTAGTTAAAGTTTAATTTCAGACCATCCTTTGTGGTTACTTTAGGTCTCTGGGTTTGCAAGACCAACATGCAGGCCTTCCCTGAGCTTGTCAGGTTAGCATGGGGCCCCTTTCATCAACATAGCAAAACTGATATTAAAGGTCAAGTACCATTTCCTGAGTTAAGGGGAATTATCACTGGCAACACGGTGAATTACTAGAGCTTACATTATCCTGTGTAAGCTTTCCAGTGTGAACAGCAACATTAGGTGTCTTCTGGTTAAAAGGAACACACCAAATCTTCATGGACTAATTTTTAATATTGTTGCTGGTAACAGTATACTGAGTGACATGAAGGACTTTCTTTCCATTAGACTTTGGGGCCAAAATGTGTTTTGTGGAATAAAATGTTAATTAAAACAAGCCTCTGATAAACGTTGGGGTAATGTCAAATTGTAGCAACTAGTAAGTACTGTTGGGGGTGGCAGGAAGGGCACAGGTGTGAGACCTCTGGGGTCAGGCCATACTTGGGTTCTGGCTATGATAGAATTCAGAGCAAAGACTCAAACTATAAGAGAACATTTATAAAATCATGGAGGTGGAAGAAGTAATTCGTACAAGAAATAGGCCTAGGAAACAAGATATAGAGGTAAAGGAAGGGCCCTTGGAGCTTAGAAGTGAGGAAGGTAAAGGTGATGCAGGGGGAGGTAAAGGAGTGATCTTGGGAGGGAGAGCCCTCTGGGTCCCCTGTTCTCAGGGTTTTAAGGAGATTTAGGGGCGGTCCTAGGGGAAGATCTCAATAGAATCTTCAGCAGCTTCTTGGTCTGTCCTTTCAGGGTCCTGTCCCCACTGATTGGTTGGTTGGTGCCAGGGCAGGGGGTCATTTTTCAATGGAGCTGGTCCTGAAGTCAGCCATGGCTTTGCTCCTCTGGTTTTGCTGCTTTTTTGGGCCTGGAGCTAAAATACAACTGAGGTCTAGATGTTACCTCTAGGGAGGAAAGGTCAGGGGGTCCAAACCACAAGACCACTGATATACTAGTGAAAGGGTTACCTTAAAATGCAGGCAGACAGGGCAGGGGTCTAGTGGAAAACAAAGGCAGCTGGAACATAGGCAGGGGCAGACATGGCGGTTTGAGCAGCCTAACCACAGGACCAACCAAGCAGAAATAATAAAATGTTTCTGGACTCAAAGCGGGAGGCATGGGAAACCAAGGGAGGGCCTTTAGCAACAAGATGTACAAACACATAGAAACAGAAAAAGTTCAGCATAGGAACAGAGAACACATAGAAACAGGGAAAGTTTAGGCCCATTGCTGGGCAAAAACAATTGAGGGAATCTATCAGGCGACGACACAGATAATAGAAGCAGGCTTGTAGCAAATATACCCCTGGACCATAAGGCTTTAACCGGCAGCCCATTCTTGGGTCCCCCTCCCCTTGTGGGAAGTCTGAATCTGCTTGTCATAAATTTTCCACTTTTGCTTAAATCTTCTGGTCTGCATGGTCCTGAGACAGGACCCCAGGAAAACACCTCGGCTCACCTTTCCGGTCATCACTAGGGGAGGAAAGGCCACCCTGGGGACAAGGTCCCACCCTACAATTGTCCTTTGCTAGGCACCCAGGGCTTTCCACCCGAGGGACCTGTACTCTGCTCATGTCTAACTGCCTACTACAGTACCAGGTACTCTTCTCTGGATCTTATCTTTCTTCAAACTGATAAATTTATGTATGAATTTTTAAATGTGTTTAAACATACATGTCCCAATATATGGTATATATAAACTAGTAACTAAAGTTCTGCAGCACACCAAAAATGTATTTTTTGATTTGACAAAAAAATCTGTAATTTTTATCCACTCACACTGGACGGCTACTGTGTTGGCTGTTGTCATTTTTATATTTAACAAGCTAAGAGATCAGTGCTTCTATTAGTCAGGGACTAGGATCTCTTCAAACAGTGTAGGCCCACCTTTGCTGCTACTCATTGGGGTCACATATTCTCATCTTAAAGTGTTCCATTTGAATATTGTGATCCAAATAAAATTTATAAATATTTCATATGTGTAAACATGCATTCATTTCTTAACCCTACCAGACCGCTGTACCGATTTTTTCGTAATTTCCACACAAAGGTGGAATATTGGCGCTAGATGAAAGGTAGACCTATTTTCTACAATGTCTCCAAGTTCCATCTTATTCTAACCACTTGTTTGCATGTAACTAACATTTTTCTGTATCATGTTGGTTTTTTCTCTTTAATGCTCAGGAGCCCAGGTATAGGGGACAGTTAGGTTCAGGGCCTCAGGTCTGGTAGGATTAACTCATAATGGGGAAGATTAGAACTTGCTACCTACTTCATAGAGAAAGTTGGGGGGAAATGTCTATTATAAAGCCCAATACAAAAGTAAAGTATTAGCATTAATGTGTATGTATGTACTAGTCATCCAGCAGTGTGATGCCCTGTATCTTTTGAGTTGCAGAGAACAGTATAAAATAAGCATAGACATATTGAGCAAACCAACCAAAACCATGTTAACCCTAACACTTTGCAAATGAACTTGTGCAACATAGTAAAACATTTATTTTTTAAGTTCTATATTTATAGTCTATTCCCATCAATATTACTATTGTCACATGACTAATTTTTAAAACTTTAAGCTCCTTAAATTATGTATTTAATTTTTCTACAGCTTCTGAAATTATCACAGTGCTGAACAAAGGAATGGAGATCAAAATATGAATATAGGCCTAATATGCTTTCTGAAATGTTTGACAAAAGAAATTTTAAAAATTATTTTCATGAGCAATTGTTAAAGTGATCTCTGGGATCAGATTTAGGTTTTTCTTTACTACTTTAAGGCCTTACTTTGCAAAACCAAAACTACCTAATGTAGTTAGCTTCTTTCTCTTTATTGAAAAAAAAATCCTCTTGTATAATCTTGCTCATGTTTAGTTTGTAAGCATTTAAGCATGCAAAATTGGTTTTTACCTTTCAGAAGTATGAATTCATTTAAAAGCAGTAGTATGAAACCTCTTAAAAAACATCTATTAGGAACACAACCTGTATTCCAACTGTCACATTATGAAGTAATTCTTGCTCTTGTCAAAGCCACAGTGGCTGTTTTCTCTATATTCACTTACCCACATACAAGTGATGGTATTTTTGCCATCCATCAAGGTGTGCAATATAGGTAACATAGGTTATATTAAAGTATTTAATGATGCTGTCATGCTAAATTCCAGTCACCTGGAATTAACACCAGTTAATTCACAATAACACTAGCTCTTGAGTATTGTGACTTAAGCATTTACCAATGGGATGTATATTTCCAAAGAGACTCAGAATCCAGAATTTATAGAGTGTAACATAAGTATACCAAACATTAATATTAAAGAAAAATCTGGACAGGTTCACTTACCCTGGTTAATAGAATACTGACTACATATAGTGACTTAAAACAATGAATTAGCCTGACCAGGTGTAGATCAGTGGTTGAGTGTCAACCCATGAAACAGAAGCTCACTGTTAGAATTCCCTGACAGGCATACCCAGGTTGTTGGGGAGAGTTCAATCCCCCAGAGGAGGCGTGCGGGAGGCAGCTTATGGATGTTTTTCTCTCACCAATGTTTCTATCCCTCTCCCTTCCTCTAAAATCAATTTTAAAAGTTAAAAAAAACACCAATGAATTAGTTTTCCTTTGGTATTTTAATCATTTCAAAATAATTTTTAAAATTTGCTATTTGAAGTTTCAGCATGCTTGAAATGTTCTGTTCTGTAATGCCAGATCTGTGGGAATGTTTCTGAAAAATAACAAAATGAAAATAGATTGAAAAAAATCAGAGGATCTTAAGAGGTTTAGTGACCTTGAGTTTCCATTTAGCCTAACACTTTATATTGCTTTAATAAAGTAAATAATGTAGGGTACAAAATAATTTTTATGAAATGTGTATTTAGAGTCATTTGAATAAAAAAAAGTTAGAATGATATTTTCATAAAGAACAAGACAGGCTCATTTAGTAAACTATCTCCAGTTCCCGTTTTTACCTCCTAAGAAGATAAATGACTATAAGTCATTATTTTCAATTAGCAACAAAAGGATTTAACTTTACAGTAATGAGAAACTGAAAGGAAAAATAATCTTTCAAATAGATACCAAAATGAATTTTTGTGAATATGTTGGTATAAGTTGAAATATGTTTGAAAGGCATGAAGTGGGTATTCTGTTGGCACAGGTAAACAAAATCATTTCTAAAGTAAATCTATAAACAGATTACTAAACAACTGCAATATTAACTATTTTGGGATATAAGGTCTAAACTAACCTAAGTGTTATTTCCAAGAATTAAGTAACTTTGTGAGAGAGACACATCGATTGGTTGCCTGCCACAGGCGCCCCGACTGGGGCAGGTGAAAGAACCTACATCCCAGGAACAAGCCCTTGACCTGGGACACTTCTCTCTTTGGTGCGAGGGGCTCACGTTCTAATCACTGAGCCATGCCAGTCAGGACTTAAGTCACTTCTTAAAAGAATGAGAGAAAAGAAATACATTGGGTCATCTGCAATTACAAATACCACATACTTTCAAAAGGGGGGTCGGGGGAGAGTCCTGGATGGTCCTAAAAGATAATGCTTTGTAATGTTCAAATAAAAATGCACTGCATTACATCTGAAATATAAAAAATGTATTTGAAAAATGTTCCTAATATAGGCTTCTAAAAGCATGTTATTGTATTTAATAAGCTCAATCTCCAAAATTAAATATGGAACATCCCAATCTATATCCCCATACCAGAGCTTGAAACTTAAGAAAATATAGGGCTTTTTCTCTTCTTTTTTCAGTAAGATACTGAATTTTAAGAAATTCAGTTTTGTGAATCAATAGAACTCATGTGTTGTAATAAATATGGGGTGGTATCTGTTATCTAGCAGGGTAATTTTAATTGGAAAATAACCCTAATACAGGAAAGAAATTAACCAAAAATTATAGGATAGGGCCAAAAGTCATATATAAAACATTCTATTAAAAAGCATTATATCCCTTTCTTAGTAAAGTGCTACAATTTTAATTTCATAGCTGTATTAATTTGTAGGGTCGTATTTAGCCTTTCCTTTAAATTTGGTTATCAATCAGATGTAAAAACAAATTTACCTATTTTAAGACCACCCCCTAAATTATAAAATAAATATATGTCTGTTTAGAGACCTCAAGGATATGTTTGAGAAATCTCCTTTTTATTCTTTATTCATGCCAGAGATTAAAAAAAAATGTTTTTCATTTAATTGAAGAGCCAAAGAATCAATATTGTCAATGCTGGTGATTTATCTGAATTTTAGTTTGTTTCACCACTGTGGAATTTGTCTAATTAAAAAAAAACACAGATTGATACATACTTCACTTTTATGATTACCTTCTTTTACATTTCAACCATACAAATTTATTTTTCCATATGAGACAGGGTAGGACACATTCTTCTTATATACGTTACTGTTTATTGTTTCAAGTGAATGGAATAAATTCCACTGAATAGTTTAGTGTGGCCCTGTATCCTATATAAACAGGTTAAAAGAAGACTTTATTTTATAATCTGTGTATTCACGTCTACCATAAATTGTCTTCATGACAAGTGCACAATTTCTTTAATTACTTGCCTCAAGTTAGCTGTTGATCCTTTTCACTGATAATACACAAGTGTAGAGAACAAGAAGCCTTTAAAATTGGGGGGAAAATACTTTCCCCTATATCACTGAATATTGGAATTCTATGTTGACTCTGGATGACCAGGAAAGCCAGTGTTAAGAATCAATATTACCCAATATAAAATAGTACACTGAATTGTTTAATAATAAACAGTACATTAAGAGCTTGTATATGCTGACTGGGAACCAGTGGTGGCTTTTAAATTCTCAGAAAGGCTAAACATTTTATGGTTAGCAGAAACCACAGGTGATGATGAAGGTGCTCCATGTCTCTGTAGCAGCCATTACATTAAAAATGTTTACAAATTATGTCACGAGCAGTAAGAGATTTTACTGGTATTAGTGATAAAGGTGAAGAGAAGAAAGGGTGAAGTGTGCATTAGTTAAGTGTGGCAAGGCAATAAAAAGACAGAGAAAAGTGATAAATTTCTTCTATACGTGCTTTGCTGCAAACAAATTCAAAAGAGCAATATGGATATTTAAAAAGCCAATGTTGGGAAACATCCATTGATAATGCCCGTTGTTTTACTTTATACTTAAATTACACAAGCAGAAAAGTTATGCTTATTAATAGTTTAATGTATGAAGGAAACATCCAGATTTCTGAATATGAAGGTACATATCTCACATTAATTTAAGTCTACATAAAGTAGAGCCTCTATACTGACATATTGAAATTTACTTTCTGCTTAGCCTTCTCTGTTATGTAAACAATTGTACATTTATTTGCCATTCTAAAACTTCAGGATCAAGTTTACATAATTTTGCTAAATTTCCGTGTTTGCTCAGAAGCAGTTTACAGTACTAATACCAACCAGCCAAAGAACAGCTTCAACAGAAAGTTATGTCCAAAGGGGAAGAGGGAGAGCAAAAAAGAAAAATGGTAAGAAAAATGCTAACTAAGGTAAAACAGATGATGATGGGGAATGGGCAGTCACAAATGTTCACAGAAAATAGGTCAGTTAGTAAGTTCTTCTGCAAAAAGCCTACACACTTCAGTCAAGCACATCAGTAGAATGATTTGGGAGCATAAAAATAGTTTTCCGGCCACTTGTGATTTCCTCTGTATGAAAAGGAATCTGCAGGCTAACAAGCTGATCTTCATCAGCCAAGCTGGTTCATATGCACACTGTTCATGTGAGGTGCCCAGGGTCCAGTCCACACCTATGAAGAAAGAACATGCATTTTATTAAATGTGTATTTAACATATAGTTGACTAAAATAAAACTCTAGCTATGGACTAAAATAGCTAAATCTCATTTAATTTGCAACATACTTGAAAACAATGAAGAAAAGCAATGATAAACCACTTTTACCAATTATTTCCTTGCCTCTCCTCTTATTCCTCAAATAGGATCCAACATCATTTTTTAAAAACCATTACCTGGGTACATAGATTTATGACTGTAGAAGGAAAATGAGTCAAATATATTAAACATACACCAAAAAAACACTAGAATATACAATGTATTTATGAATTTGTAATTATACATAGTTTTGACATTTATGATTCTCTCAATAACCTCTATATGGCCCTTTTCATAACTAGTAAATTTTGATCTACAAAATTATAAAACTTTGCAACTTAAAATCTTTTAATTACCATCTACTGCCCAACGAAATACATTATGCCGTTCATAATTTTAGCACAAATTATGTACCATTTTCTACATCCCTCTGCTATATTACATTTCCTTAACTGCCCATATTCACCATAATCTCTCACTACCGTAATTTACCTGTATTCTATTTGTCCCAGCATCTCATACACACTAATACATAAATGTTCACTTAATGATCAGCCTTACCGTTTGAGGGCCATTATTTTCTGTGGAGCTTGAAACCATCTTTATTAGGGAGTTCCAAGAGGGGTCTGCAGCATGAGGGCCATTAAATATGGGTCCTGCAGCACCATCAGGAATAGGTGCTACTGAAGGAATCATTGCATTCCCATACACAGAAAAAGGCATACCCTTAAAAAAGGAGGGAAATAAATATTATGCACATTCAAGTCACTGCTCACTTTTCCCAATATAATCAATAGCCCTAAAATTAATATTTGAGCCCTGGCTGGCTTGGCTCAGTGGATAGAGCATAGGCCTGTGGTCTGAAGGGTCCCGGGTTCGATTCCGGTAAAGGGCACATACCAGGGTTGCTCGATTCCCAGTAGGGGACGAGCAGGACACAGCCTACCAATGATTCGCTCCCATCATTGATGTTTCTCTCTCTCTCTCTCCCTTTCCCTTCCTCTCTGAAATAAAAATATATTTTAAAAAATTAATATTTGAAACTTCACCTCATTTTTGAAAAGTGTAGGTTATCTAGGTAATCTAAAAATTACTTTCCATTATAATGATTTCTTGTAGCATTAGATATACATAAGCCTACTATATCCAAAATATTTTGTCAAAAAACATTTCTCTGAACTGAAAAAAAATTAAGATTTATAAATATTTATATTTTAGCCAGATTTTGACCTATAATTGTAGGCCGAAGCCCCAAAATCATTCCACAAATGCTTATCCCCTTGAAAGTAAAATAAGACTAAGAAGAAAAACATCTGGAAATAATGAAAATGTTTATTTAAATCACCATTACCCCAACTTTAGGAAAGTCCATGTATCCTGCAGGAACATGCTGATGGAATGTACCAGAAGGAGTTACAATTCCTGTACTCTCTCGCTCCATTGCTTGATGCTGTGAAAACACTCCTGGATCAGACATAGGCCTATGAATCATAGGATTTCCCATCCCAGGGTTACACCAGTCAACTTTGTCTGAGGGAAAAACAGAAAGGCAGGAAAAAATAAATGGTGATATTTAAAATCAGAAGACAGCAAAATAAAATGTTTTATGTATTTCTAGTGTTTTCTACATTAAATTATGAATTCCTTCAGAATAATGACCTTCTTTTATATATTTACTGCAGTATTTCTATATTTGTAGGTAGTGATATAATATTCTAACAAAATAACTTAAACACTTTGTGTTACAAAACAAAAGAAAAAAAGCCAACATAGGGTGAAGGCTAAAGAACCTCAAAAGAAGTATTAACATCTTTTTAATATGAAATGAAGAAAAGAATATGTTTACATTAGATCAAGCATGTCAAATATGCGGCCCACAATGAGTATTTTTGCAGCCCAGCCAATATAATGGCATATAAGGAACGTTTTAATAAAAATTTCGTTAACGTAATTTTTACAATATCCTGTTATAATCTATACTAATAAAAGAGAAACATGGTAATTAGTGTACCACCACTACCCTTTTCATTGGCTAATCAGTGAGTATATGCAAATTAACTGTCAGCCAAGATGGCGGCCGGCAGCCAGGCAGCTGGAAGCAAACATGAGGCTCGCTTGCTTCAGTGAAGGAGGATTCCAATGTTCCCCGCCTGCCTTGCCGGCCTCTGAGCTGGCAGTTTGAAACTTTGTAACAAATATAGAAGCTAAACAGCCGCCGGGATCTCAGAGCTGGAGTTATACATTGTTTCAATTATAGAACGCAAACAAAGCAGCGGAAGGCTCAGAGCTAGAGCAGGAGCTAAAGCTGGCCCAGAATAAAAAAAAAAAAAGAAAAAAAGGAGCGGTTGGGAGCTTCAGTCAATCGCCAGCCTGAAGGCAGCCCTCAGCCCCTCACCCAGACTGGCCAGGCACCCCAGTGGGGACCCCCACCCTGAAGGGTGTGTGACCAGCTGCAAACAGCCATCATCCCCTCATCCAGGCTGGCCAGGCACCCCAGTGGGGATCCCCACCCTGATCCAGGACACTCTTCAGGGCAAACCAGCCGGCCCCCAGGCCTCTATCCTATATAGTAAAAGGATAATATGCCTCCCAGCACCGGGATCAGCGGAGCCGTGAGGCCTCCAGGCACCGGATCAGCGTGACAGTGGGCAGCGCCCAAACCCCCTGATCGCCCTGCGACTCTGTGTGTGACAGGGTGCGGCGTCCCAATCCCGATCGGCCCTGCTCTGTGTGTGACAGGGTAGAGCCATAACCTCCCCATCGGCCCTGTCCTGAGTGTGACAGTGGCAGCGCCCCAACCCCCTGATTGGCCCTGCTCTGTGGGTGATAGAGGGCAGCGCCCCAAACCCCCCCCCCGCCCCCGACGGGCCTTGCTCTGTGTGTGATGGGGTAGAGCCATAACCTCCCCATTGGCCCTGCCCTGAGTGTGACAGTGGCAGCGCCCCAACCCCGATCCGCCCTGCTCTGTGTGTGACAGGGGGTGGTGCCCTAACTCCCCTATTGGCCCTACTCTGTGAGTGACAGGGGGGAGCTCCCCAACCCCCTGATGGGCCCTGCTCTGTGCGTGACAGGGTACGGAGCCCCAACCCCCCTGATGGGCCCTGCTCTGTGCGTGACAGGTGGCAGTGCCCCAATCCCCTGATTGGCCCTGCTCTGTGCGTGACGGGGGGTGGCGCCGCAACCTCCCCATCGACCCTGCCTTGAGTGTGACAGGGGGCGGTGCCCCAACCCCCCAATCGGCCCTACCCTGAGCGTGACTGAGGGTGGCATCGCAATCTCCCAATCCGCCCTGCTCTGTGCATGACAGGGGGCGGCACCCCAACTCCCCAATCAGCCCTGCTCTGAGCCCGACCAGGGGCTGCACCTAGGGATTGGGCCTGCCCTCTGCCACCCAGGAGCAGGCCTAAGCCAGCAGGTCGTTATCTCCCGAGGGGTCCCAGACTGCGAGAGGGCACAGGGAGGGCTGAGGGACCCCCTCCTTCCCCCCCGAGTACACAAATTTTTGTGCACCGGGCCTCTAGTTATTAATAACAAGCTACAATGTTTGCTAATGACTGATTACTATAATTGTGTTGCATTCATTTCCCTTACACGCCTTACATCCAGGCGCACTATTTCTTTCCATTAATACTAGCAGCGAATATTTTAGCAGCCAATTGCCATGTCATTATGACTTGTTTAGAGTGCACAACAGGAAATATTTTGCTTTCGGAGAACAAGAAAAATAGGTTAATTTGCATTACACTTATTAATTTGTGCAGTTATCTAGTGTCTGGTAAGTTAATGTTCAAGGAAAAATATTAATTTTTATTAAAATGTTCTATTATTTTATGTTAACAATTACTCATTTATTTCAGCCCTTTGTATTCAGCATGTCTCTATCAAAATAAACCTATGTGTTTATGAAAATTGAAGCTTTTTGGTTTTTTTTGCGGCCCACATAAACTTAAACCTTGTTTACTTGACCCATGTTAGCCTTTGAGTTTGACATGCTTGCATTAGACTATTTTCAAAAAGCAATGATAAATTTGATGGGAGGTAATATGGGAACAGTAAATGTTCTGAACTCTTAAATAAAAGTGATTACTTAATTTCCTGTAAGCAGAAAAGCATATCATACCTTGATTGCCACCAATCCCTTCAAAAGACCAGATGCCACTATGCCCTACTGATGTGGACAAATTACTCCCAATAACAGATGGAGCTGAAGTTCCAGTTTGCCTGATACGTGCAGATCGTTCAGTCCCAATAGGGACTGGAACTTTTCTGTCCTGAGAGACGTTGCTGGGCTTTTCTGACCCTAAAGGTACTGATGATGGGGCAGGAGAAGGTGCACGAACTCCGGAGGATACTGACTGTGCAGGAGAATCTAGAGAAAAGATATTTTGAAATAGTATACATGTCATCTATAGAGCATGAAATTTTGTAAAACCAAATCTTAAATCTAAAGATGTCTTAAATATACATTCTGAAGAAAAATAAAATATGAGAAAAATGTTTAAATAATAAGTAATGCATGTTAAAATTTAAAGTTCCATGACTTCATACTCATTTTTTAATGTGGTGCACCTGGTGCACAATTTTTCCATTTAGTTATTTGATAATTGAATGTGAAGATGTACATGCTGCAACTATACATGTAATAAACCATTAAACTAATTAATATTTAAATTAATTAATCCTTGACATTGAGTAAAATATACCAGAGCAATGAGAAGAAAATAATTAAATTTTTTAAAAAATGGAGGTAGGGAAAATCATGCCTATTTTGACAAGTCCCAATCATGAGGATATTTTTCCATTGATTTTTAGAGAGAACGGAAGAGAGAAGAGGGAAAGACAGAAATATCGATGTGAGAGAACACATCGATTGGTTGCCTCCTGCACAGGCCCGACCAGGGCAGATCCTGCAACCCAGGTATATGCCCTTGACCAGAGGGTGACACGCTATCCACTGAGCCAAATTGGCTAGGGCCCTTGGTATCCTATATAATAAAAGCCTAGTATGCTAAGTGTTTGATCATCCGGTAGTCCATTCAAACAACCAAAGCGTAATATGTTAATGATATGCTAAGGCCGCTCAACTGCTTGCTATGATGTGCACTGACCACCAGGGTGCAGATGCTCTGACCAGTAGGTTAGCTTGCTGCTGGGGTCTGGCCAATCATGACTAAGATGGGCCGGACATGCCCTGGGGCCCTCTCACGGTCCCTCCCGGCTGGCCAACGTCCCACATCCCTTCCCGGCTCTGATCGTGCACTGGTGAGGTCCCTTGGCCTGGCCTGTGCCCTCTTGCAATCCGGGACCTCTTGGGGGATGTCGGAGAGCCAGTTTCAGCCCAATCCTGCAGGCCAGGCCAAGGGACCCCACTGTTGCATGAATTCATGCACCGGGCCTCTAGTATTATGCTAAAAAACAAAGGACTCAGATATCTAGCAAGTCTGGAAAAGCTAGCTGAAGAAAAAAATAAGTTTCTTTAAATCAGTACTTCACAGAATCTTAATATGCTTATAAAATATCAAAATACTATGCGGTATACCTGAAACTAATACAAATTAACATTGACTGTAAACTATAATTTAAAAAATAAAAAACAAGAAAAAGCTATGCCTCACTACCCGACTTTCTTTTACTATATATATATATATATATATATATATATATATAGTGTGTGTGTGTGTGTGTGTGTGTGTGTGTGTGTGTGTCTACACCCAAAGGAATTCAGGTAGTTAATAAATTTGCAAAAATCTCTCTTTCTACATTCATGCACACAGACACAAAAGCATGTTTCTATTTCCTGAAGCACTTCCCCAGGAATTTGGAAGACAAAGAAAAATTCAATAAGATTAGCCTGAATATGTTTTAAAAAAGACTTCTCATATATAGTTTATAATCATATAGACTGGAAAGTACTGTGAAGATCAAGTCCATCTTAACTAAGGCTTGCAGAGGTCTATTTTTTGGTTAAGTTGATAGGATCATCTATCTGTGAGTTATAGTGACATTAACTAAAAAGAGTGAATGTGAAAGCACTTCATAAATTATACTTATTATACAGATGTTATTATTGGGGACCAAAAACATGGAACATGATAGGCTTATCTTAATAAAAGCCTAGGTGGCATCACGCCCTCATGTGACGTTGTCACAAGATGGCTGCCACAAGATGGCTGGCAGGGGAGGGCAGTTGTGGGCGATCGGGCTGGCAGGGGAGGGAAGTTGTGGGTGATCTGGACAGCAGGGGAGCAGTTAGGGGTCAATCAGGCTGGCAGGGGTGATCAGGCTGGCAGGCAGAAGCGGTTAGGGGCAATCAGGCCGGCAGGCAGGCAAGCAGTTAGGAGCCAGTGGTCCTGGATTGTGAGAGGGATGTCCCAGATTGGGGAGGGTGCAGGCTGGGTTGAGGGACACCCCTCAATAAGGTCTAAAAAAGCTGGTGCAATAGGAGCCCTATGAACTCTTAAAAGTACTTGCTGAAGCTTCCTTCCAGGATAAAGCTCCATACTGGTAAGAAACTTCTGGGAACAGATTCCAAACTGAGCAGGAAAGGACAACCGATGCAAAGAGAACATCCAGTCAAGAGCAGGGCAGATGGGGTGTGGTGGGTGGGTAAGGACAATAAAGCCAACACATGAAGTATAAGACTATATTTTTGCACACCTCCCTACAAGAGGAATTCTGGCACCTTTAAGCTAGAAAACATATCCTGACCCACAAATTGCTTCTATAAATTCAGGAAAACTAATTTCATTTAAAACTGCAAAACACAATAGGAATGCAGTAAAATTCCATAGAAAGCTATTATATGAAATAAAAGATATGGATTTTTGTAGACAACAAAAGCATGCCAGAAAGAAAGCTATATCCTAATATTCCAAAGGCACATTAAAAAGAAACTATACCCTAAAATTCCAAAGTGAGCCATAAGAAAAACAACAACAACAACTAAAAATGAACAGCATAATTCTAAATTAGTAAAACTGGAAACAAGATGACAAAACTCAGGAAAGTATTAAAATGAAAGAAGACTCCAGAAAAGACTAATAAATTCAACTATATATAAGGAATGCAAGATGGTATAAAGACTAGGGATAAACAAAATTTTGTTTATTGCTTTTTAAACCATGTGTTGAAAGGGCATAATTACATTCCTGTGAAAAATGAACCCAGAACAATTAACACCAAGACATAGTCAAAGGAAGCGGCAGGAAGGCAGGCAGGCAGGATGGTCAGAAGGAAGGATGAATGAACCTTACTTTCCCCGAGGCCCATTCCCAGGAACCTGCCCTAACCTGTGTGTATGATCTAGTTTTTCTTTTCCTGTATCCTACCAAAAACAAAAGCAAAGCAAAATGAGGGCAACTCTATAACATTCTGTTTAAATGAACAGAATAACTAGGCTTGCCTGCTGACCTGCCCCATTTAGACATTTGCCCTTTTCGTAGATTCTGCCACCACACTAATCATAGTTTTTATCACATGACTGTTTTCTGCTTTCACCCTGCAGGTTTACTGGACTAAGGACAAGCATCTGACTAAAGAACGATCCATTTCAGGCTAGCCAGCAATCTTTGACTGGCCTGGCCTGACTTGAACATATGAGCTGAACCAATCATATTCCTTATTCAGGAAGATGCAATTAACAAACAGAGAAAAACTGGTTAATTAACTATGAACTGACTCTTTGAAAACTACACACAAGATGAGATTATGAAAAAGTCTAGGTATAAAGAGAGTAAACAAAGAAGACTCACAAGAAACAGACCATGAGTAAGAGACCATAAATCCTCTAAAGCAGCGGTTCTCAACCTGTGGGTCGAGGCCCCTTTGGGGGTCGAACGACCCTTTCACAGGGGTCACCTAAGACCATCGGAAAACACATATATAATTACATATTGTTTTTGTGATTAATCACTATGCTTTAATTATGTTCAATTTGTAACAATGAAAATACAACCTGCATATCAGATATTTACATTACGATTCATAACAGTAGCAAAATTACAGTTATGAAGTAGCAACGAAAATAATTTTATGGTTGGGGGTCACCACAACATGAGGAACTGCATTAAAGGGTCGCGGCATTAGGAAGGTTGAGAACCACTGCTCTAAAGAGAGACATGGAAAGAATAGCTGTCCCAAACCCTTGCTGGTTCTGACAATGTCCCTGCATCGCCTTATCTTTTTTGTTGTTATTGTTAGTCCCCTCCCCAGGATAATTTTCCATTGATTTTTAGAGAGAGTGGAAGAAAGGGAGAGAGACATAGAGAGAGAAACATCAATGTGAGAGAGACACATCCATTGGCTGCCTCCTGCAAGCGCCCTAACCTGGGCCAGGAATCTGGCTTGCAACCAAGGTACACGTCCTTAACAGGAATCAAACCTGGGACCCTTCAGAATGAGGGCTAACACTCTATCCACTGAGCTAAACCGACTAGGGACCTGCATACCTTAAAGTAAACACCATTTTCCTTGAGATTCCTTCCATAGATCTATATTCCTTCCTATGAAAAGAGCCTAATTATTATAATTTCTTTGATTAGAAAACAGCAAAATCTAATTCAGAGCCATGTTATTTTAAAATAAACCAGCTTATATAATTGGAGAAAAAAAACAGGTTTTTAGAAGTTTTGTGGGGCCTTATACAATCTTGGGAACCTTTTTCAGAAAAAGAATAGAAAATTAGGTAAAGACCTTGGCAGGGCCCCTTGCAAATGAGGTACTCTGAAGCTTAAGCTTCACTGGATTCACGGTAAATCCACTTCAGCTTTGAAATGACAGAGTTCTGAATTCAAATCGAAAGAGCAATATGACTTACAAACTGAAAAAGTGTTCCTGCAGGAAAATTACACTGTATTTTCTTCATTCAGTGTTTACTAAACTATAGATCATGAGATGAATGTGGTTGGTCATGACTAGCATAAAATTTTTAAAGGTTAAAGAAAGAAAACAGAATAGAAAATACCAATGTGAAACATACAGGAGTCAGTTTTGTAAATATGTTATTTCAACTATACACAACATGTACATGCATAGTGAATGTAAAATTAGTTTTTTCCTTTCAAAATTGTAATGGTTTTTTATTGCTTTTTGATCTGACATTTTATAAGATTGAATGTCAAAATGGCCCATTGACTAATTTGCCAAGGACTGAAACTCACAGACCAGAGCCAGTGATCAGTAATCAATGCACGAACTGGCTGAGTGTTGGTAGGATAGACTTTAGCAGTTTGAGTGAGATAAGGTCTCAGGTGACCTCTACCCATCCGGTGTGCAGAGGCTCTTAGACATCACCAATCTGTTGTGGGGCCTCAAGAAGGGATTCTTTTCATGTGAACCAACTGCCTAGAGAAGAGTTGGAGTCAGACAAAACAAACTAAATTGTCATTAAAAAGCAACAATATTTAGATTTATATTAGGTAAGGAAAGTGCAAATTAGTTAAAAATTGAATATCAGAGGTAAAAGTGTGAGGGTCTTGCCTGAACCAATCATTCTAAAAGTTGCAAAATAATGACTATAAATTCCATGTAAATTAATGAGTTATTATATTCTAAGGAATAGTGTTCCCTTCTCTTGCACTTAAAATTTTATGTATATCATTATGGTCTCATGGATTGCTTTATCCAATGAGCTGCCATTATTCATTTTGGTGGTCAAGTTGTCCTGAATTTGGCCAGTGAAACCCCTTCAAACTGTCTCCCGTCTCCTTTTGACATATCCCTATCATTCTGAGCACTTAATTACTTTCTGACACGGTAAGACTTTGTGACACTATAAAGCTCTCCTTACACTTCCTATGTCCTAGGTCAGGGGTCCTCAAACTTTTTAAACAGGGGGCCAGTTCACTGTCCCTCAGACGGTTGGAGGGCCGGACTATAGCTTAAAAAAAACTATGAACAAATTCCTATGCACAGTGCACATATCTTATTTTGAAGTAAAAAAACAAAACGGGTACAAATACAATATTTGTATTTGCATGTGGCCCGTGCGCCGTAGTTTGAGGACTCCTGCCCTAGGTATTTCTCCAAGAAGCTCTAGCCTTTTTTAGTGGAAAAAATTATTTAACAGGAAGATCTGGACACTAAGTATGCTCACTGCTGCTGCTGATTCATTGTTTTCAGTAGATTGAGCTAGAGGAAACATGACAATTTTATATGATTCCATCCAATACATATGTAACTGAAAATCATGAATTCACATTGATCCTCTAATTCCATATGGTTTTCCTTGCCTTACTCCATTTGCACACTTCTGTCTTCTCACATCTTCATCAGTATATTTATTTATTCATTTCTCAATCCTACATTATATCCCATGTAGTTTTAGAACTGCATGTACATAATATTACTAAAAAAAACCTGTTCTAAGTAGAACTGAAGATCTGTCTGTTGAAATCTATTTGTCTTTTGAATGAAGGGCCCATTATTTTCTTCTTATACTGGTACATTATTTTCATACTTCTTACATTATTTCTGGCATGTTTCTATCACAATCACTTTGAATGCTTTCTTAAACCATTCTCATTTAGTGACATCTGTGCAAGGATAATCAACATTCTTTCTTTGTGACAGTCCTTATTATTTGACAAACACAAAAGAACTATACAGCATGTAAATTAATAATGCCATGCTTTAAGTGGCAATGCACTTTTTAAATTTTTTACTTATTGACTGATTTTAAAGAGAGAGGAAAGGGAGGGACAGAAAGAAGAAGGGAGGGAAGGAGAGAAAAGGGAGATGGGATGTAGGGAGAGAGGTAGAGAGAGAGAGAGAGAGAGAGATGATAGATAAATATCGATTTGTTGTTCCACTTATTTATGCATTCATTGGTTAATTCTTATATGTGCCCTGACCAGGTATTGAACCCTCAAACCTTGGCATATTAGGATGACGCTCTAACTGAGCAACCTGGGCAGTGCCAGCAATGTACTTTGATATGCTCTTAAATATTTAATATTTTAAAAATATGTTTTTATCCAGTTTAGAGAGGAAGGGAGAGGGAGAGAGATAGAAACATTGATGAAAGAGAAACATCAACATCTGTCGGATGCCTCCTATATGCCCCCTACTGGGGACTGAGACTGCAACCTGGCCATGTGCCCTGATTGGGAACAAACCTGTAATATCTCATGGTGCATGGGTTGATGCTCAGTGAGCTACACTAGCTGGGCTAATTTTTTTTAATTCTATTAACCAGGCTCTCTTACCTGGGTTCTAACACTCATAGGAAAAATTCATAGTTTAAAAAATTGTTCTTACTATAATTTCCTCAAGGAGAAAGTAATTTGATGTCTTTATTCTCACACAGAGAAAATTAAAAACACAAAAAACCAATAGCCTTACTACAGAATTCTGTTAATATGACTTGAATTCCCTATTTATGACATCTTCCTTAGTTTGAAAATCTAATTACTGCCTCCAAAATCTGACTAGTTAAAAATACACGTCATAATGTGAAATCAGTTGGGCTGTTAAATACAGTAAATGAGACTTAAAGGTAATCAAAAAGCATGTGATGTTTATACTTTAAATTTTTTAAAAAATCATATATATATATATATATACATATACACACACACACACACACACATATATATATATATGCATATATTATTTTAGCGAGAGAGGAAGGGAGAGGAAGAGAGAAACATCGATTGGTTGCCTCCCATCAACCTAGGTATGTGCCCTAACTGGAACTGAACCCACAACCCTTCGGTGCACAGGACAATGCTCTAACCAACTGAGACATACAGGCCAGGGCATTATTTATACTTTTAAGGTTAGAAAAGTTTCTCCTTGGTAGCTGTATTCTCAAACAAAACTGAAGTTAAGATAAATCAATAGGTGGTACAGTAAGGTATATTTTTTCCCCCTCAGATCCTTCTTATAAACCTCAATAAAATATTCTAGATTTGATATAATTAAGGTTGATTTCAGTAATTTAAAAACTTGGAAATTCTATTGAAATTCTTCCTACCATAGATGAATACAAATTACATTTTTTAAAAATCCTCACCTGAGCATATGTTTATTGGTTTTGGAGGGAGAGGAAGAAGAGAGAGAGAAACACTGATTGGTTGCCTCCTGTATGTGACCCACAAGGGATCAAACCTGCAACCTTTTGGTGTATAGGATGATGCTCCGACCAACTGAGTCACCCGTTCAGGGCCCAATTACATTTTTATAGTATTAAAATTATGATAAGGTTTAAAAGTTAAAGATTCTGAACTTTCAAAACTTAAATCCTTTAAAATGTTTAAGAAAACATATATGTTGCCCTGGCCGGTGTGGCTCAGTTGGCTAAGCATTGTCCCATGAACTAAGAAGTCGCTGGTTTGATTCTGGTCAGGGCTTGATCCCCAATAGGGGGCATGCAGTAGGCAGCTGATAGGTGTTTCTCTCATTGATGTTTCTCTCCCTCTCCCTAAAAAGAAAGGAAAAAAAAAAAGAAAAAAACATATCCACAAACGTCTTCTTAGGAAATTACAGTGTATATTACTCACCATTTGATGCTGATGAACCTGGGGTCAACAAACTAAGTGGGGAAAAATGTTGTCTATTAAAGTTAGCAGCTGCGGGTGCTCCTCCAAGGGGTGCCCCAGGTCCATACATCTGACCTCCTGAAAGGTTTGAGGCAAAGTTTCCCAAATGTGTAGAAGAAGGTGTTACAGAACCATATGGCGAGTCCATATTGACAATACCTATGATGGAGAAAATAATCATAATTTATAAAAGTTATCCCACCCCAGGAAAAAAAATTAGAAAAACTTAAAATTCTAAGAACCCTCCTAATATATATAAAAAAAAAAAATTTAAATATATTTTTTATTGATTTCAGAGAGGGAGGGAAAGGGAGAGATAGAAACATCAATGATGAGAGAGAATCATCGATCGGCTGCCTCTTGCACTCCCCGCACTAGGGATCGAGCCCGCAACCCAGGCATGTGCCCCTGCCCAGAATCAAACACACAACCCTTCAGTCCGCAGGCCGAAGCTCTATCCTCTAAGCCAGCAGTTCTCAACCTATGGGTCAAGACCCCTTTCGGGGTTGAACGACCCTTTCACAGGGGTCGCCTAAGACCATCGGGAAACACATATATAATTAATTACATACTGTTTTTGTGATTAATCACTATGCTTTAATTATGTTCAATTTGTAACAATGAAATTGGGGGTCACCACAACATGAGGTACTGTATTAAAGGGTTGCGGCATTAGGAAGGTTGAGAACCACTGCTCTAAGCCAAACTAGCTAGGGCTAAAAAAAAAATTTTAGATTAAAAAGTCTCCTTGCTTACTTCTTTGTCCACTGACCACCATTTCCCCCTCTATTTCATAAACGTAACTACAAAAATAATTATCAAGAAAAATATAATTCTAATAGTTAATATTTTATTATCTATATATATAAAAAGCCAGCAACTAGAACTCCGTAATGACCAGTTCCCGTGACGCCCACTGCAGCCTGTGAACTGTCTAGATCAGGAGTGGGGTAGCCGGCCAAACTCCCATGGTCCCTCCCCCCAGCCACCCCGCCCCCGATGGGCCTCCCCTACCCTGATCGAGGGCGGGGCAACTAGCCAACCGCCCTGGCCCCTCCCCCCGGGCGCCCTCCTCACGATCAACCCCCCACCCCGATCAGGAGTGGGGCTGGCCAGCCAACTGCCTACGGCCCCTCCCCCTGGCTGGCCCCACCCCCGATAAACCCCCCTTACACCAATGGGGAGAAGGGCCGGCCAACCTCCTGTGGCCCCTCAACCTGGCAGGCCCAGCCCTGATCTGCCCCAATTGGGGCTGGGCTGGCTGGACCCCACCTGTGCACGAATTCATGCACTGAGCCTCTAGTTTATTATAAAATACATGTATATTTAATATCAACACTGAAATTTAAATAAGTTAATGGCCAAGGAGTTACATAAAATTTTATCTTTAAAAAACTTAGGGGAAAGCCCTGGCCATTGTGGCTCAGTTGATTGGGCATCATCCCATCGACTGAAAGGCTGCTGGTTCAATTTCAGGTCAGGGCATATGCCTGGATAGCAGGCTGGATGCTTGTTGGGGGGCATGCAGGAGGCAGCCGATGATGTTCTCCTCTCACATTGATGTTTCTCTCTCTGTCTCCCTTGCCCTTCCTCTCTCTCTAAAAATCATAAAAAATATTTTAGAAAACAAAACAAACAAAACTTAGGGGGAAGGGAGGGTGAATAGGCAAAACAGAGGATTTTTAAGACACTGAGAGTACTTTGTATGATACTATAATTGTAGATTCTGATCATTAAACATTTGTTCAAATCCACAGGAATATACATCAGTCACTGAGAGTGAATCCTAATGCAAGCTAAGGACGTTGATAAGGATGTGTTGATGAAGGTTCATCAATTGTAACAATATTCCAGTCTTCTGCGGGATGCTGATGGGAGAAGGCTATACCTTTGTGGAGACAGCGGTATACAGAAAATCTGTACTTTTCTCTCAATTTTACTGTGAACCTAAAAGTACTATAAAAATTTAATAAATCCTTAACAAGAAAACTACAGGGGAAAAAGAAAAAGCTGTAACTATACTTCTGCAACAGAGAAATCTTGATGGTTAGCACCTTAACTAAGTGGCCATACTTTCCATAGCCAACACTGGGACAATGTCATTGAGTGCCTCCTGATGTAAGGCAGTGTGAGCTTCAAAACACCACCTCTCTGATGTTCTTGCTAGAAATGTTGGACTTTAATGTAGTCATGGGTTGAAGAAACAGTGAATCTGACATGTGAGACATTTTTTAGGGCAACTGGGCTCTTCAAAGGATTCAATGTCAAGAAGAACAAAGGAAGGTAGTAAGATGTTTTAGACTGGGAGAGAGTAAAGAGATATAGCAGGCCACAACCACCATGCCAAAGCAAAAGAAGAATCAGCTGCAGCCACTGCTGCCGCAGCCCCAGGTGCTCAAGCAGGAAGAGACTGGAGACAAAAACAATGGGAATCCTGTGGGAAGGCCCTCCCCACATGGCCAATGGAAAGCCTGGTGACCCCAAATCTGCCCCCAACTGGAATCCACCCACATGTCCAACATTAGCAGAATGGATGTTATTGCATGTGCATGCAATGAATGGGATACTACACTGCAATAAAAATAAACAAACTTTTGCTATAGGCAACCTGGATGAATCTCACAAATGTGATGTTGGAGTGAAAGGAGCCAGAAACAAAAGAATGCAGACTCTTTTCACAGAGGTCACCCTGGATCAAGGGGACTGATGATTCCACTACTGCTGAGTCTCTCACCTCCTCCCCAGGTCAGAGGCCCAGTTTAGGGAGGCTTAGGCCTCAGGTTTGGCCCATATGGTTGTGGTTGGTGGGGGGTCAATGCTGAGCCTCCTTTTACTGGGCCAGACCATGGTAGTCTTTCACAAAGAACAGAGACATCCTTGAAGGCTCACAAGCTGGTCACTTGTCAAGATTACTTGCCCCCTCCCTCACCCCAAGGATGACCCCAGGATACAGAAGACAAATCTGATGGCCACTGTTGATATGAGGACCTCTGTGCCTTCTGCCACCCAGGCCTCCTCAGTGAGACTATGCCTTCCCAGCTGAGCTAGAGGGAGCCCTCTGTGACCTAGTGGCCATATGTTTCCCTGTGGCCCTGTGACAGCTACTATGACAGTTACCATCCTTACTCAGTAACACCCACCCCTGTCCATCACGTCCCCCATATGGGGTCCAGTGTTTCATCACTGGGGTGAGGTGTGCGCTATTTCTGCTGATCCAGCCTCCAGGACCTCATCTTTGCTCCCTCAACTGCCTCCTGGGTCCTCTTTCCCCTTGCCAACAGACTGCTGAGCAGGAAACTTATTTGGTGCTATTTTTTGTGCGTCTGTCCACCCAGCCCCCAGTGCTGCCCTCGATTCCTGAGCCCTAGAACAGTTTCATACCATTCCCCTCTTCTGGCTGCTTGTTTTAGGTCCTTTTTGTTGATAACCCCTGCTCCCAATGTTGGCAGCTGCTCTGTGAAACTCCCCAAGGTGTCTGACCTGGGGTCAAGTTTGGATGACTGGGAGAGTCACTTCCCGAAAGGCCACTCTCCCTGCTTTTGGTTTTTGTAGTTTTGCTATCAGTAGCATGGCCAATACTGCTGTGGTCCGTGACTGTTCTCCTTGATAAATATACATCCCCTCACAGTCGCAGTGTCTGTGGCATTTCTGTGGCTTCCCCCACACTAAAGTATTTCTGCCCAAAATGAATGAGGCTCTTAGTGCCCTCGAGGCTCTCCAGACCTCCCAACATGGGAGAATTGGGAAACTTTTCACGAAGACTTCCTCCCTGGCCTCCCCATTCTTCTGGTGTCACTTTTTCTGGATTTGACACAGGTCCATGAGATGTGCTCTAAAGCCTCTGGTGGGCCTACCCTATTTCCTCTATAGCCCATTTTCCTTAAACTATGTAGTTGTGAGGACACCAGCCCTTTCATTTGAATTTTGTGGATCTCCACCTGGCCTATCTTTGGGTGGAAGCTGGACAGTCCTGACACGCTCTCCCGACCTCTGTCCCTACGTCACTGTCACTGGTTGTTTTCTGTGAAAACAGTGTGAGCAGGCTCAGTCTTGAACTGGCCCTGAGGAAATGGGTCAGGAGTTGTGTGGCCAAGAGGGAGGGATGAGACCCATTGGAGAATTGAAAATGAATTTTTTTCTTTTTAACAATTTTTATGTTAGTAATAAATGCAGTGGGGGGAAAAAAAAGACATAACAGCCAAAGGCAATGTGTGAACCTTGATTTCATCTTGGATCAAAAGGAAACACCCCCCCCCCACCACCACCACACACACACACACACACACACACACACACAGGCATAAAGGATGTATCTGGGATGAAGGTAATGCATATTTGGTGCTATTACTGAATTAGTGTTAATTTTCTGGGGTGTAGTAATAGTGGAATAGAGTTGTAAAGGCAAACATGCCTGTTTTAACCTGAATCTAATGAATTATCTTCTGATGGACTCTCAAGTTAAACTTCAATACTAATTTTGGCTCTCCTCAACTCTACACACTCCCTCAATCTTGCCTCCCTTATAGAGCTTACTGTATCTTTCCACAAAATAAGAATTTACTTCCTTTTTCTCTAAATCTTAATTTTACTCTTTCTCAACATATCACCTAGATTTTCATATTTTTTGAAAGGTGAAGTATTATAAATTGCAATTATTAAAAATGAAATATAAAAACATTTCCAATGCATTAGTATATTATCTTTCCAAATCAAATTATAGATTCTATTGCTTTAGTACAAGATAAATTGTTTTTGAAAGTACACATAAATACTTCAGCGAACCCCCAGCAAAGAAGTATTACTGATGTAAATGTTCATTATACTAGTCACACATTATTGAAATGAGTAAAAATAACAATCATTTCCCATTAAATTTAGAATTTTTTTGTTAGAGAATGCCATCCTATATCAGTGATGGCGAACCTATGACACACGTGTCAGAGATGACACATGAACTCATTTTTTTGGTTGATTTTTCTTTGTTAAATGGCATTTAAATATATAAAATAAATATCAAAAATATAAGTCTTTGTTTTACTATGGTTGCAAATATCAAAAAATTTCTATATGTGACACGGCACCAGAGTTAAGTTAGGGTTTTTCAAAATGCTGACAGGCTGAGCTCAAAAGGTTCACCATCACTGTCCTATATAATAAAAGGCTAATTAACATGCAAATCGACAGAACAGCGGAACGACTGGTCACTATGACGAGCACTGACCACCAGAAGGCAGACGCTCAATGCAGGAGCTGCCCCCTGGTGGTCAGTGCACTCCCACAGGGGGAACACCGCTCAGCCAGAAGCCCTGAGTTGGGCTCACGGCTGGCGAGCACAGAGGCGGTGATGGGAACCTCTCTGCCTCCGTGGCAGCGCTAAGGATGTCCGACTGAAGGCTTAGGCCCGCTCCCTATGGAGAGCCATCAGCTGGACATCCCCCGAGGGCTCCTGGACTGCGAGAGGGCACAGGCTGGGCTGAGGGACGCATCCACCAAGTGCACAAATTTCATGTACCGGGCCTCTAGTGTCTTTAATAACACAGATCAGGTTGGCAATCTTTCTGTAAAGGGCTAAATAGTAAATATTTATAGGCTGTCATTAGAGCAAAAAAGCAACTATAACAATATTAAATGAATGGGCATGGCTGATTTCAACAAAGCTTTGTGAACACTAAAATTTGAATTTCCTATTTTTTTGTGTTACTAATATTCTTTAAAAGTTTTTTTAAAAATACACTTAAAAAATCTTATACAATCTTATATCTCAGTTATAAAAAAATTACAAATGTAATAAAAGAGGTAGCGTCCTAGCCGGTTTGGCTCAGTGGATAGAGCATCGGCCTACGAACTGAAGGGTCCCAGGTTCAATTCCAGCCAAGGGCACATGCCCGGGTTGTGGGCTCGATTCCCTATAGCGGGCATGCAGTAGGCAGCCAATCAATGATTCTCTCTCATCAGTGATGTTTCTATCTCTCTCTCCCTCTCCCTTCCTCTCTGAAATCAATAAAGAAATATATTTAAAAATAAAAAAGAACGTAATTCATGAAAAACAAAACAGGAAGCCAGACATACTTGGCCCATGGACCATAGTTATCCATCACTAGCATGGATTCTCTTAAATTGCTTGAAATTTTCCTATTAAAACATATAGCTCTAAACCCAATTTGGTATTCTGGATTAAACATTACAACAGAGAAAGAATATCATTGAAAAAAAAAACTGATAAAATTTGAACAAAGCTTGCAGTTTAATTATATTGTATATTATTTTCTTAGTTTTAATAAATGTACCATGATTAGTTACATAGATATTTAACATTAGGGAAAGCTGCAGTAGTTACAGAACTCTTCTATAAATATAAAATTATCTCTAAGTAAATAGATAAGAAAATAAAGTAATCATTCACAAATATACTCTATAAATATCAGCACTTTCTAACAGAACTTTCTATGATAATGTTATACGTTCGATATGTTAGCCACTAGAGATATGTGTTTATAAAACATTTGAAATACTAGTATGGCCAACTTACAGCCACTAAGGAAAACAATAGGGAGGATCCTCAAAAAAACTGAAAACAGAACTACCATACAGATCTAGCAATTCCATTCCTGGAAATATATCCAAAGGAAACAAACAAACAAAAAAACTAACTAAAAAAGATATCTACAATCCCATATTCATAGCAGCATTATTCATAACAGCTAAGATCTGGGAAAAACCTAAGTGTCCATTTGGCAGATAAATGAATAAACAAGTTGTGACATAGTATACTAGAGGCCCGGTGCACAACACTTGTGCACTGGGGAGTGGGGGTGGGGGAGTGTCCCTTAGCCTGGCCCTGCACCCTCTCGCAGTCTGGGACCCCTTGGGGGATGTCAGCCTGAGGGGTCCTTAGCGCTGCCTTGGAGGTGGGAGACGCTTCTGCCACCGCCTCTGCGCTCGCCAGCCGTGAGCCCAGAATCTGACTGAGCAGTGCTCCCCCTGTGGGAGCGCACTGACCACCCGGGGGCAGCTTCTGCATTGAGCGTCTGCCCCCGGGTGGTCAGTGCACGTCACAGTGAGTGGTCATTCAGCCACTTGGTCAATTTGCATATTAGTCTTTTATTATATAGGACATATATAGTATATACACACACACATATATGAATCTTATTCAGCCATAAAAAAGAAAATCCTGCCATTTTTTACTACATGGGTGGACGGTGAGGGAATTACACTAAGTGAAATAAGCCAGACAGAGATAGACCAATACTGTGAATTCACTTGTATGTGGAATTTAAAAATAAACAAACTCTAGAAAAAGAGATCAAATTTGGGAGAGTAGGATAATGGTGGAAGGTGGTTAAAGGTATGAACTTGTAGTATAAGATAAATAAGTACTAGGAATGTAATGTACACCATGATGACTACACTTAACATTGGTGTATATATATATATATATATGTGTGTGTGTGTGTGTGTGTGTGTGTGTGTGTGTATGTGTGTGTGTGCATATATATATATATATATATATATATATATATATATGAAAGTTATTGAGAGACAGTAAATCCTAAGGACTCTCAACACAAAAAAAATTTTTGCTTTTTATTATGCCCTTATGAAATGATGTATGCTAACAGCAGTAATCAACTCACAATATATGTAAGTCAAACCATTATGCTGTACAGCTTAAACTTATACAGTAATGTATGTCAATTATACTTGTATGAAACTGGAAAAACAAATTAAAATAAAAAGATATATGACCAGCTTGACTATCATCTTCAATTTTATTTAACTTTAAATAGCACATGTGGTTAGTAGCAACCCTATTGAACTAGGTACCTGTATATTTTTCTCATTATTTTAAAAAAAGATAATCAAATGAAATCAAATATTAAAATTCTTCTGTTAATTACATTTTATTTGAAATAAAATACAATTTCAAATAAAATATAATTAACAAAATGGTATTACCTTAATAAATTAAAACATAAGAGACTTTTTTACATTGAGAGAAAAATATACCTAATAAGTTTATTTGTGGGAAATTCAAAATAAAATCCACTGTACTTCTAAAAAGATTAAAACACTTGAGTTTAAAAAATACAGCAATTTCTGTCTATCTGGCCTAGAGTAAAAATATTAGAAAATGGCTATGAGTTTTCACATCACTTGTGTAAATGAGCAGCTGCGGAATATCAGAAAATACAAACTTACCTGAGGGACTTGGAGCAGGTCTCTGTAATGGTGGTCTAAAACCTGGAGCTTTGGAAGTATCAGACTGATGTAAAGGATCTGAATTTGGCAAATATGAGGATTTTCCTGATAGCATAGATTCTGGTGTTGACTGAGATGAAACAACTGATCCTCCCCAGAAGGCGTGAGAAGTAGGACTGTTTTCAAACAATGTGCTAAAGGGCCCAAATGGTAAGGGTGCACTGAAATTGGGAGCAATAGGCTTATTTGCTGGATGTACTGAATTTTGACAAGCACTTTGTGTACTTAAGGTCGAAGGTAGCTGAACAGAAGAGGGAACACTGTGAGGTCTTTTAATGTGATTGACACTGAGGACTGCAACAGATGAATTCTGAACTGGAGCTGGATTCTTATGAGGGGCAGTTGTGCCATGAGAGGGTGGTCTAATAGCAGGGGTTTCCATTTTAGGAGCAGGCTGGGAGCATCCCATTTGCGTCTGGGGCATGGGGTAAGTCACTGGGGCAGTAGAAGGCACTGCCAACGGAGCAGAACTTGTTGCTAAAGGAGGAACAGTCATTCTAACCTCCGGAGGAGGAACCTGAGACTGCTGAAGAGGTGGTCTTGGCTCCTGAGAAACAGATCCTGGAGGTTGTTGCTGAACAGAATGAACTGATGAACTCCCAGAACTGCTGCTGTTTGAAGGTCTATTATTTACTGTTTCTACTACTGGAGGACTACCTGCTTCCTGTTCAGAGGAAGATGCCCCTTTATTTGGAGATGCTGTTCCACAATCCAAAGGGCTATTTCTAGAAACCCCTCCTGGCTGAGCTGGTGGTGATGGGGAAGATGGGGATGATACTGGGTAGTGTTCTTTGGCAGTAGGCATGGGATATGTGGCATTTGTGGGTGCAGTGCTGTTGTTGCTTGCTGTGGTTGTTACCGTTGTGGTGGTGGCATTGGATGTCTTCACAACTGTGACAAAAAGCTGCCTTCTGACAGAAGGTGAACTTGGACTGCCATTTGTAGATGTACCAGGCACCGTTGAAGCTGATGAACTGGTTGTAGTTGTTGGACTTGAAGTTAAAGAACCTGCTGAATTCACCTGAGAACCACTGCTATTCTGATTGCTATGGCGAGGCACCATGTGAGGCTTAGGTGAGTTAGTAGCTCTGGCAGGGCTCAAAGGCCTGACAGGAAAAGGACCCCAAGTGGATTGAGCTGGTGGAAAAGTACCTCCAAAGTGGGTCATGGGCAACCTTGGTGGACGGATCTGCTGGAAAGTCTGAGCAGCAAGCAAAGCATGTGCAAACTGTGGAGGAGGATATGCTAATGGAAGAGAAACTGGAAAACCAGGCCTCACATTATTCACTGGGTTCTTAATGGTTTTGTGAGTAGATGCAGAAGAAATTGCAGGCACAGTGAGTGCTGTGGCAGTTTGAGATGTTGATGACAGAGCTACAGTTGTCATTTTAATTCCCATTAAGGAACTGTTAGCAGCAGTGGTGGTAGGTGCTGAGGACCCTATTTTGGAATTTACTGAGCTTTTCAAACGATTCTTTGGAATAAGTTCATCAATTTCTTTGTCTGGATCCTTGATCAGAGCATTGATCAACTGAGTTGCTTGTCTTGTTGATTCAGTGCCACCCCTGTAGGTTGACAAAAAAATTAGGTCTATTTTTAAATACGTAAAGCCTAAATTCATTAGCATGTGTGTGTATATACGTACATAGAGAGAACAATAGCCAACTCTTAAGGTATTCTGCAAATAAAGCCATACAATGTCCTGACAAGCCACTATATTTTTCAAAGGAATAGTGACTTATTTTCTAGAAATTCCATTTACTATTGTTTCCTTAGATTAAAAAATAACTTTCCTACGATAAAATACATTAGTTAGAAAAACTACTGCACTTAAATATTTAATCTATAATGTTTCTGTAAGTTAAAAAGTTGATCAATACTAAAAGCAAAGTAAACAAGGAAAATAATAGAACTGAGCAAGAAAACAGTATTTTATTTTAAATCCTGGAACTTAAGATAACTCCATCTATGACATACTTATTAGTGGTTTCTCTAGTAGAACAATTATTATAATTCTCTGGAATGATGTCTCAAAATGAAAGGAATCCTGATAATACAAACAATATTAACAAGGTCAAACCCTAAGTGTTGTTTCTTCAGGAAAATTTTTGATAGCAAAAACCCTAACGGGGCCCAGCTGGCATGGCTAAGTGGTTGAGTGTCAACCTATGACCCAGGAGATCACAGTTCAATTCCCAGTCAGGGCCCATGCCCAGGTTGCAGGCTCAATCCCCAGTGTGGGCCGTGCAAAAGGCAGTCGATCAATGGTTCTCTCTCATCACTGATGTTTCTATCTCTCTCTCCCTCTCCCTTCTTTTCAGAAATAAATAAAAATATATTTTAAAAAAAACCTAAAGGGGAAATTACTTATAAATTGTATCTGCTTTCCTCTGCTCTAGATAAGGCAGACTGTGACCACCGACCTAGTCCAGGAGAGAGAAAACAAGATAGGAGAGGAGAATAAACACAAGGTAAGCTATAAAACTATCAGTTCAGTTCTCCTATTACTGTGAAGGGGCACCAAACTTATGGTTCCTCAGAATTTCATCTTTATTTTAAGGGTATTCAGGTACACACATATTCAATTCAAGACAAATATCCACTTCAAGTTTAAATCTATTATGAGCTCATACTCTAAGGACACAATCTCAGAATACCAAAGTTCAAATGCTAACTTAAAAGAAAGATGAAAACCTGCTTAAAATGTGTTGTTAAGAAATCCTTTTTAAAAGTCTCAGAATAAATTTTAAGAATGTCATATGAACAGTTATGTAAGGAAAAGATAATCTAAACTTTTGTTGCACACAAGAAATATGCATTCAAAGCCCTTTGAAATACTTCATGTGAAAAAATTATAAAGGTTATCTTCTAAAATTCCAATTTTTAAAAAGTATGCTATTAAATGCAAAGTTCCATTGAAAACTCAAATGCTTGTATTTCATTAATCTATAGTGCAATATAACACAAAGAAAGAAAACATAAGAGATAAAATTTTGCCTTATAGTTATTATCCGGTCTCCTGTCTTGTCTTTCTGCTTATCAATATCTATGTGTGCACCCGTGAACTCCCGAATAGCATTAATATTACAGCCTCCTCTTCCAATCACTCTGGATATCACAGTCGATGGAACAGATACTTTCTTCGACCTGTTTAAAAGTTGCAAAGATAAATTAAAATAAATCATTAGTTTCAGTGGTTGTCATTAAAATAAGAGAGAGTACTACTAAAATATGTTTTTTAAAATACAGAATAGATTTTTGTTGAATAAGCGTTTTCTATCTATTCTCACTCTAGGTGATAAAAGGCAACTAGGAATTACAGGAAAAAGGAGGGGAGGGGAGGGGTGGGGACTGAAGGGAAAGGGAAAGGAGGGGAGGGGGGAAAGAGATAAAATATAATGACGAAAGATTGTTTTGTTGATTTTCATTCTTCATAAATATGTGTAAAGTACATACTATGTAGACATGCACTGTGCTAATGCAAATAAAATAGCAAATAAGAGAGACATGGGTTTCTGCCCATATGTATGTATACTGACTATGTAGACACCAAGTGAGAGCTATAATACCATGCCTAGAGTGGTTTAATAAGATAAACTAAATAAACAGTGGTTAGAGCATCTAATCCAGCCCAAGGAGGTAAGAATGGTTTCTTGTGGGCACATTTGGGTGATTGGTTCACATTCTTCTTTTTATTCTCTAATATGTAACTGAAAGGATGACATTAAAAATTTGTTTCCCTGCATTCTTCTGGAGGCATTAAAATTATCCAGACATAGAGACTCACTAAAAGAATGTTCAGTAGTATGAGAAACAGAACCCACTGAGATTTCAAAAAAAGCAAAACAGCCCGGCTGACATGGCTCAGTGATTGAGTGTTGACCTATGAACCAGGAAGTCATGGTTCAATTCCTGGTTAAGGCACATGCCCGGGTTGCAGGTTTGATCCCCATGTAGGGCGCGTGCAGGAGGCAGCCAAACCATGGCTTATTGATGTTTGATCTCCTTTTCTCTTCCTCTCTCTAAAATCAATGAAAACATATTTAAAAGTTATATTTTAAAAAGGTAAGATGTTACCCCTGCCCTTTTATATACATATCTAAATTTCTTGACAGTTCCTTCTTCCCTAAAGAGAATAATGAATCAGTGATTATTATTTTGAAATGCTAGGAATGTCTTTGTAATTACAATATAAAATTGCACATGGAAAAACTGAATTACCTTATTTTTTTACAGAGAGTACTTGGATGTTGTGATTTCAATGACTACAATAGTGTATGTGAATAAGTTAATGTGTATGTGTGAGAAAAAGACAGAGATAAAGAAAGCTGTTGCTTCAAATAATCAAAAGTCTAATTTTTTGATGGAATTTCTAGGGAGTTCTTTAACACAGGTCATCAAAGATTTAAAATCCTTTCTGGGTGTGTAGTAAAGTTTAAAACCAATATTTACTCATTCTTCAAATACTTACAAGCATGCATTAGACATTACCTGGGCTCTGAGATTACAAATCTGAACAAAACACCATCTATCTTTCACCTTAAAAAAGTTACATGAGTTCTCTATCAAATACCACTACCTATAAGGATTAAGGAGATAACAGTCATCTTTTTATGTAAAAAGCTCCTAATTTTTAAGAATATTAACATATGCTGTTGTGTGTTTTTATCATCTAAAATATGATGTAGATCGTCTCTGTTAGCAAGATTTGGCCTTGGGCCACCAGTCTGCAACCTCTGGAACACATGGAGGAATTTAACTGTAAGGTACTAATCCATATTTCAATTTGAAATAGAGCATATTTAAAAACTGAGAAAAACAATCAAGGAAACAAGTACTCACCTTCTTACAACTTCTTTCCATCCTTCTTCCCTCTTTTGTCCTCGCTTAGGACTTGCTACAGTTAACTTCCCATTTGGAGAAGAAAGGGGAGATGGACCCGATTTTGTGCAAGTGGACAGAGAATTACTGGTCACTTCAGTGACAGTCTCTGACAATCTTTAACAGAGAAAGGATAAGTACATTAAATATAGAGCAGATGTAGAATTTTTAAATGATAAAGGCAATCATTTACATCATTTGATTATTTTATTTAAAATATATTTTTATTGATTTCAGAGAGGAAGGGAGAGGAAAAGAGAGATAGAAACATCAATGATGAGAGAGAATCATTGATCAGTTTCCTCCTGCATGCCTCCTACTGGGCATCAAGCCAACAACCCAAGCATGTGCCCTGACTGGGAATCGAACCATGACTTCCAGGTTCATAGGTTGATGCTCAACCACTGAACCATACCCGTTGGGCAACTGTTTTATTTATTTTTAGAATGAACATGATACCCAAATAAGAAATTTACTTTTCATTTTTCAATACTTAGCATAATATGAAAATATTTTAAAAGATAGTTTCTAGAAAATAACTATATGCCAACAAATTGGACAATCTGGAAGAAATAGATAAAATTCCTAGAAATATACAATCTTCTAAAACTGGATCAGGAAGAGTCAGAGCATCTGAATAGACAGATTACAACTAATGACATTGAAGCAGTAATTTAAAAAAAGTAAGCCCTAACCAGTTTGGCTCAGTGGATAGAGCATCGGCCTGCGGACCAAAGGGTCCCAGATTTGATTCCAATCAAAGGCATGTACCTTGGTTGCGGGCACATCCCCAGTAGGGGGTGTGCAGGAGGCAGCTGATCGATGTTTCTAACTCTATACCTCTCCCTTCTTCTCTGTAAAAAATAAATAAAATATATTATTTAAAAAATAAATAAATAAAATAAAAATAAAACACCTCCCAATAAACAAAACTCCTGGACCAGATGGCTTCACAGATGAATTTTACCAAACATTCAAAGAACTAACACCTATCCTTCTCAAACTATTAAAAAAATTCAAGAGGACGGAAGAGTCCCAAGCTCATTTTATGAGGCCAGCATTATCTTATAATTCCAAAACCAGATAAAGCCATTACAAAAAAAGAAAATTATAGGCCAATATCCCTGATAAACTGAGATGATAAAATCCTCAACACAATATTAGCAACCTTGATCCAGCAACATATTAAAAAGACCATAAACCATAACCAAGTGGGATTTGTTCTGGAGATGCAAGGTTGATAAAATATCGGTAAATCAGTAAATGGGATACACCCCTTAAACAAAATGAAAGATAAAACCACATGATCATATCAACAGACACAGAAAAAGCATTTGATAAAATCCAGCAACCATTTATGATAAAATCTCTCAGCAAAGTGGGAATAGAGGGAACATAGCACAATAAAGGCCATATATGACAAACCCACAGCCAACATCATACTCAATGGACAAAAACTAGAAGTGTTTCCCTGTAAGACAGGGATGCCTGCTTTCACCATTCTTATTCAACATAGTACTAGAAATCCTATCCACAACAATCAGACAAGAAGAAGAAATAAAAGGAATCCAAATTGGAAAAAATTAAAATTGGCATTATTTGCAGATGACATGATACTGTGTATATAGAACCTAAAGATTCCACCAAGATACAAAATAAATATACAGAAATCAGTGGCACATGTTTATACATCAATAATGAACTATCAGAAAGGGAAACTAAGAAAACATTCCCATTCACAATTGCTTCAAAAAGACTAAAATACCTAGAAATAAATTTAACCAAGGATATAAAAGACTTGTAAAGAAAACTATAAGACACTCAAGAAAGAAACTGAAGAAGATACAAACAAGTAGAAGCATATATCATGTTCATGGATTAAAAGAATTAACATCACTAAAATGTCCATACTATCCAAAATCATCTATAGATTCAACTCAATTCCTATCAAAATACCAATGGCATATTTCACAGTACTAGAACAAATATTCCAAAAATTTATATGGAACCACAAAAGACTCCAAACAGCAACAGCAACCTTGAGAAAGAACAACAAAGTTGGAGGAATCATGCTACTTAATATCAAACTATAGTACAAGGACATAGTAATCAAAATAGCATGGTACTGGCATACAAACAGACACATATATTAATGGAACAGAATATAGAGTCCAGAATAAACCCACATCTTTACAATCAATGAATGCTTTTTGTTTTGTTAATCTCACCTGAAGATATTTTTACATTGAATTTTAGAGAGTGGAAGGGAGGGGCAGGGATGGAGTCGAGTTTGGTTGATTCCCGCATGTACCCATACCAGAGCAGGAATGGAACCTGCAACCCAGGTATGTGCCCTTGACCAGGAATCGAACCAGAGACCCCTTGGTGCGCGGGCCGATATTCTAACCACTGAGACACACCAGCCAGGGCTATGGTCAATATTTAAGAAAGGAGGCAAAAATATACAGTGGGGTAAAGATAATCTATTCAATAAATGGTACTGGAAATATTGGACAGATACATGAAAAAAATGAAACTAGACCACCTTCTTACACCATACACAAGAATAAACTCAAAATGGTTTTAAGATAAATGTTAGACTTGAAACCATAAAAATCCTGGAAGAAAACACAGGCAGTAAAATCTTGGACATTTCTCATAACAACATTTTTTCTTACATATCTCCTAGGGCAGTGGTCGGCAAACTCATTAGTCAACAGAGCCAAATATCAACAGTATAACGACTGAAATTTCTTTTGAGAGCCAAATTTCTTAAACTTAAACTATATAGGTAGGTACACTGTTACTAACTTAATTAGGGTACTCCTTAGGAAGAGCCACACTCAAGGGGCCAAAGAGCCACAGTTTGCCGACCACGGTCCTAGGGTAAGGAAAAACAAAAGAAAAAATTTAAACAAAGGGGACTACAACATATTAAAAAGTTTTTACATAGCAAGGAAACCCTCAACAAACTGAAAAGACAACCCACTGAATGGGAGAACATATTTGCCGATATAGCTGATAATGGGTTAATAGCCCAAAATTTATAAAGAATTTATACAGCTGGCCACATAAAAAACAATCCAATTAAATAATGGGCAAAAGATTTGAATAGACACTTCTCCAAAGGGATATACAGAAGGCAAATAGACCCATGAAAAGATGCTCAAGGTCATTAATCATCAGAGAAATGCAAATTAAAACCATAAGGAGATAGCACCTTACCCCTGTCAGAATGGCTGTCATCAATAAACCAACAAGCAAGTGTTGGCCAGAATGTGAAAAAAAGGGAACCCTCATGTACTGTTAGTGGGAATGCAGATTGGTGCAGCCACTGTGAAAAGCTGTATGGAGTTATGTCAAAAAACTTAAAAAAACAAACTGCCTTAATACCCAGTGATTCCACATCTGGGAATTTATACAAAGAAACCTGAAACATTAATTCAAAAAAATATATGCACACCTATGTTCATTGCAGCATTATTTACAATAGCCAAGATTTGGAAGCAGCCCAAGTGTTCATCAGTAAATGAGTGGATAAAAAAAAAAACTATGGTATATTTACACAATGGACTACTACTTGGCCATAAAAAGCTAACCTTACACTTGGCAACAGCAAAGATGAACCTGGAAAGCATTATCAGTGGCTGGCAAACCGCGGCTCGCGAGCCACATGCGGCTCTTTGGCCCCTTGAGTGTGGCTCTTGCACAAAATACCACGTGCGGGCGCGCACGTTCAGTGCGACTGAAACTTCGTGGTCCATGTGCAGAAGTCGGTATTTTGTGGAAGAGCCACACTCAAGGGGCCAAAGAGCCACATGTGGCTCGCAAGCCACAGTTTGCCGACCACTGTGTGAAATAAGCCAGTCAGAGACAGACAAGTAGAATGTAATTTCACTCACATGTGGAATCTAATGAAAAAAATGAATTTATAGGCAAAACAGAGAGAGACTCATAGAGCGCAGGCTGACAGATGTTGGTGGGGTAGGGACTGAGCAAAAAAAAAAACGAAAAAATAGCTCTGGTCAGTGTGGTAAGTGGTTAGAGCATCTGCCTGAGCACCTAAGGGTTGTTGGTTCGATTCCCGGTCAAGGGTATATACTTCCGTTTAGAGTTTGCCCTTTTCCCCCAGTTGGGGCATGTGCATGCTGGAGGTGGTTTTTCTCTCTCTCCACCCCCAACCTTTCACTCTAAAAATCAATGGAAAAATATCCTCCAGTGAGGATTAACAACAACAACAACAAAAGATGCTATCTAGAGTTAAAATTTAGAGGAGTTTAATCACAATAATAATCACTGAGTACCCACAATCAATACTTTTTATGGGCTAAGTTTAACAAAATGAATAAATTACACTGTAAAAATAATTTTATCTCTCATTAATATAAAATCTAAAAAGTAGCTTATTTTTCAAATCAAATGAAATTGTTTTGTCAAAACAAAGGCAAATTCTTGTTCTGCTGTTCTTTACTGGATTTATAAAAAAATTTAGCAACAACCATTTCATGATACTATAAATTATAAAAATAAAAATTGGAACTAACTTTATTGAAGTCTTGCCAGAAACAGATTTTCTCTCCTCCTTTGGAAATGTAACCAGAACTGATGGCTGTTTCTTGTTGGTCACAGTGGTAGTAACCACAGCAGGTGAATGATTGTCACTCTTTCGGCTGCTATTGCTGTTACTACTTTCATCACTGCAGCTGGAAATCCTCATGTTATCACTGTCCCCACTCTCGCTGGTACTGCTACTTTTTGACTCTCCTCCGTTCACCTTCTCTGGCTGACTGTATGAGATTGGTAGTGGATCATCAAATATAATTTGAACGTTTTCTGGAGTCATTTTATTTTTCCTGTTTTTCCTCTTTGAACTGGTTGTAGTTATGGTATTATTTCTTTTACCATGGGAACCTGCCAAAGTTGTCCAGGTTGCAGATATACCTATAGTAGTGGTGGTTGTGGCACTTGGAGGCTCTGTCAAGACTTCAGGCTCATCTGTAAAAGTGCCAATAATGAATTAGCAAATTCTAAGAATTCTTAGAATATATTTATCTTTAAGCACTTCAAGAAAGAAAACCAGGAGTTATTTGCTTCTATTAGACATAAAGTCATCAGGCATTCCAGCATTCATCATAAGGAGATAAATATGACTGATCTATTCTATGTCTCTAAGTCCTAAACAATGCATAATAGGCAAGTGTAAGAATTATTTGGGAGACAATTTTATAAATGTGACTATATACTGTATATTGAATGTTTTATATAATTAAATTTCTTAGATGTTATAATGTTATTGTGGTTATGTAAAATATGTCGTTTTTCTGGGAAATACATAATCAAGTCTTTAGGGGTGATTTCGCATGATACATACATCTTACATGCAAACTGTTAAAAAAAAAAGAGGAAAAAAGATAAACAAATGTACCAAAACGTTATAACAATCTAGGTGATATTCAGGTGTTCAACATACTAATCCTTAAACATTTCTTTAGTTCAAATTTTTTTCAAATTAAAAGGCTGGAGGAGGTAGAATACACACACACACACACACACACACACACACACACACACTGCATACATATTTGGTAATTTAGCAGTGATGGTTCTTCTTCAGAATATCATCTCAAATAATCTTTAACTAGAACCTCGTTAAAAATAATTTCCTCATTTGAGAAAAGTCTGAATATGGTCTGGATTATAGATAATATTACCAAATTACTGTTAATTTTTTTTAGGTAGTACGATTATGTAAGCAGATGTCAGGTGTATGTTGAAGTTTTATAGGTACAATGTCAGAATGTCTGCAATTTACTTTCAGATAGCTTAGAAAAAATATGCATGCATATTTAGAGGAAAAGAAACTGAAGTAAATGGGTAAAATGCTTACTTTTATTAAAACCTAGGTAAAGTGTATTCAGGTGTTTTATCATTTTAATTTATCTTCATAATAAAAAAAGCTAGAGAGAAGTCTATAAATAAAAATAGCACATAAATATTTTAAGGGCTTATTACTTTAGAAATCTAATTTTACCTAAGTTACTGATATTTTAAAAATATAATTTTCAATACAATGTATTATATGAAACAAATAAGATGGTTTGTAGAGAAAAATACCTTCAACTTTATGCTTTTCTTTTTCTTGAGCAGCTTGGAGTTCAAAGTTCTCTTTATTTTTCGCTTCAATTTCTTCTAGTTTTCTTCTTTGTTCTTCCTTTTTCTTTCTTCTCTTCTCCTTTCGCTTTTCTCTTTTGGCAGCCAAAGCCAGCCTCCGGCTTTCTTCTCTTAACTGTTAAAGGATCAATAAAACAGAACAACACTGGAATTTACCATGGAAAAAAATTGGTCTATGTTATCATGAAAACTGGGATATCATAAAATTCAAAGTCATATAGCTTAATTCATTATTTGATCGAGATCATATTCTAATCGCTGTAAAGAGAAAATATTTTTAAAGACTCAAGATCAAATTAATGATAAAAATCTAATTTTAAAATAGGTGCCCTGGACTGTGTTCTCAGTGGTTAGAGCCTGCACACCAACTGGCTCAATTACCAGCCAAGGGCACGTAGACCTCAGTTGCAGGTTTGCTCCATGGCCCAGGTTATGCACGTGTGGGAGGCGGCCAATCGATGTCTCTTTCTGATCTATGTTTTTCTCTCTCTCTCTCTCACTCTCTCCCCCTCCTCCCTCCCTTCCGTACTTTCTAAAAATCAATGGAAAAATATCCTCAAGTGAGGATTTAAAAAAAGAATAAAAATAGCAAGATACCATGTGTCATCTGCTAATTTGGCAAAAATAAAAAAGATATTGTTACCGGGGAATTGACAAGACCTGGGTTCTTATCTTCTTGAAGGAAAGATTTCAATCACGAGTCAAAGTGTAGAAAAGCAAGCAAGAATTTATCTTCAGCAAAACACACTTAGGACAGTGAAATAAGGAAGGGCATAGAAGAAGCAACAGAAGAACCTAGGCTGGGTTGTTTTGGCTTACAGGGAAGTCAGAGAAAAGAGACCCTTGGAGACAGGTTCATGGGGTTAGCCTGGGAAGAGCTGCCACTGCCAATTGCTTCCCTGGTTCAAAGTCTCCTGAGGTTCCTTGGAAATTAGGAGATAGGAGCCTGTGGGGGGGAAAGAGGGGCACAGGAATGGCATGGGCATACTCACTGGAGGGAAAGCTTATTGGGGTCTTCCTTTTCATTGGTTTTAAAAGCTGGCTTTTAGGGGAGGTCTTAAGGGAGGATATTCATCAACTTTATGCTGATGAACCAAAAAGTAAGATTTATTTTCTTAATTTGTCTGTCCTTGGGTGTGGTTGGCAAATGACACTAATTTCTTTTCTGTCTCCTGAGTTCGGTGATTTAAGCTATTTACCCTCTGGGTTGGGAAGAAGTGAAAACCTTTTACTGGTAAGTATCCTTGGTTTAGGGAAGATAGGATTTTACTTTCCCTATTCTGCTTGTCCTGGAATTTTCTTAGCTTCTTACTATCCTACAATATACTCAAAGAGAAAATATTTTCAAAGGATCAAAATGAAATTAATGATAAAAATCTAATTTTAAAATGGGTGAATGATAAAGAAATATGTAGCTTCCTAATCACTAAACATATACCCATAGCATGTGTTGTTCATTAATTTGGCAAAAATAAAGAAGATATCATATATCAGCATGAGCTTTGGAAAATAAGTTGTTTCCTATACTGCTATGGGTATATATATTTACATTTTAGAAAAGGTAATTTGGAAACCTCCTATGAAAATTACAAACTGCTTATCCTAAGAATTTATTCTTCATAAAATGACTGTCTCTGGTGAAAAGATATAGGTTCAATAATGTCCACCATAAAATTAATTATAATGGCAGTAAAAAAAAAAAAAGGTAAATCCATCAAATGGTGGGGACAAATTAACAACACACCTTCACCGAATATTAGGCAGCCATGAAAAGTATCTAAAGATATACTTGGGAAAATGCTCACAATTTACATTTGTTAGGAGAGAAAAAAAAGGCACAGTGCAGACAAATTCTCCCCTTTATAGGGGAAGGCCACGCTCATGTGAGTCTATTTGTAGAAGTACAAAAAACAACCCCACTAAGGATAAATATCAAAGGCTTACTAGTGACTATCTCTAGAGAGTGGGACTGGAGTAGCTGGAAGATGGCGACTTTTAATTTTACTTTATATATCTGTACGTTGTTTCTATTTGTCAAAATGAGTACATATTACTTTCATAAGTAAAAAAAGTTAAGCATAAGTTTCAAAGTCCAATAATATCTCTTAATAAGCTATTTAACTATTCCATTTTTCTCCTTGGTTCATAAAGTGGGAAAAACCTTCAAACTCCTTTGTTTGTATATACTCTTATAGATATTTTCAAACTAAAAAAAGAGGTACTCCCTGCCCATAACCTAGCATTCTGTATATTTTATATTTTAAATATTAGATGTCAAAACAATGATACTCAGTTTATGGAAAATATCCCAATGTCCTAACTAATGAAACCAGAGCTCAAAGACAAGTTCATAAGCCAAATCAACATTATTTTTCATCAGAAAATGTCTAACTTCATTCTTTAAGTCTTTTGCTTTTGCTAGATACTCATCCTGCCTTTTCTTTTTCTTTTAATTTTTTAAAAACTTATTTCAGAGAGGAAGGGAGAGGGGAGAGAGAGTTAGAAACATCAATAATGAGAGAGAATCAATGACCAGCTGCCTCCTGCCCACCTCCTACACCCAGGTATGTGCCCTTAATCGGAATTGAACCTGGGACCCTTCAGTCTACAGGCCAACATTCTATCCACTGAGCCAAAGCTGCTAGGGCTCACCCTGCCTTTTCAAATTATCCCAGTTAGGAGTCCGAAAGGTTTTGCACAGCTTTGAAGTATTTACACCCTAGGGCAATGCACCATAATTACATTCTCTTTGGGGGTAGAGATAAGACTTTTATTCCTGAAAAGGAAAACAGTTCAGGAGAATCTGTAGAAAACTGATGCTTTCTCAGGCAGATAGACTTCAGCAAAGAATACAAATGGAAGTTGAAATTGTAGAAATTGTCTTAGTAGCACCCCTAGAAATTTTTGGTGGGCCTCTAGAAACTCCAGTCTGAAGAAGGGGAGAGGAACTTTAGACTTTTCAAAAGGACTAAGAAGAAAACAGTAATTGTTTGGTGACTTTCACTCCCTAGGTCACTGTCTGGGAGGAGGAGTTATATATGATTGGTGGTTTTAAAAGAAGGAACTGAGCATGTGCTGACTCAGCTCATTGCTTTAATGGGGCTACCCGTTGGTCCTCAGGAAAAATGCTTTCTCCGCCTGAACTCCAGTGAGGGAAGCCGTTGTTGTCCTGTTTTGCTCTGATTTTGATAGAAAGAATGGGTAAGTGCCAGGGGAAGAGGAAAAGTGGAAGTGGGGGTGAAGGGTGTGGCAGAAAAATATTTTCAAAGCGACTGAGGCTGTAGATATAAAGCCTCTCCAATTCAGTTGGGAATAATACATATTTTAAGCTATATTATGTCTGTATGAACAGAAAAACCTTGAGAAAGGTACAGGAAATAGCTTTTGGGGGATCAAAATAACAAGTGAAGTTTAAGACTTTTGACTAGGTCAGAATGGGTAGTTTTTGTGGGCTGGATTTTTAAATTTGTCCAGTGGCAGGAGATAATTGTAATTACTATTCAAGGAAGGAAAAGAATTTTTTTTTTTTATTGGATACATCTTCCATTTACTTTTTATTTTTTAACTTATCTTTATTGTTGTTAAGTATACAGATGTCCCCTTTTCCCCCCATTGGCCCCCTCTATTCCACTCCTGCTCCCAGGAAGAACTTTTCAAAAATAGACAAGTTTAAATCAGAAAGCAAGCTTTCATCTAAGCCCAGGTGGCCAAGATGTGGGAGTGATGGGCCAGGGCAGGTCTTAGTGTTGGGGTGTGGCTATATCTCAGGTATGCTAATGCCTCTAGCTTTAAAGAGTTCAGTGAAAGCTAGCCCTCTGGCAACAGGAAGAGCCTAGATACCAAACTTCTATAGTTCAGCCTTAGGGCTAAGCCTTTCTTGTTTCTCAATTTTGAAGTTCTAAAGCTAGTATTCTGATAACCTCATAGATCTTACTAACTTTGGACTCACTAAAAAATGGGGCACATATTCAGAGGTCCTAGTGAAACTCTTTTTGGGGGAGAGACCTGAGACTATGGCTGCAAAGGCATGGCGCTCTCTAAAACTTAAGAATTAGACAAGATAGATACAGATTTAAGAGGCATCATAAATTTGTAGGTTGTAGCTGAATTTAATGAATTAAATGAGATTACTGAAAGGAAAAAATTATAACTATACAAGTGTACAATTATGTATGCCTGAGGAGGAAGGGGGAGAGTAAATGAAACTATAGAAGGCCTTAATAGGGCACAGGAAGACAATCAGAAGAAAGCAGCCTCAATGAGAAAAGTTTCATGAAGGAAGGCAAATCACAAAGTATCAAAGAACTGAAAAGAGGTAACAGGACTGGGCAGTAAAGATAGCGCTGGTGATCTCTGCCACAGTTCATTGGAATAATGGGGGAGCAGGCAAATGATCCTGGATTGAGGATTAAAAATATAAAGAGTAGAGTTGAAACAGGCTAAATAAGCCAGGATAAGTAGAATAGGGAAACTGAGAGAGCTAAACTGCAGTTTTCAGCCATCTATTAAATCGTATTTTCCCTAAGAGTAAGTGGTTTGCACTTCTCCCCAACCAGGGTAAACAATCAGGCTACTCAGGGAGACAGCAGAAACCAGTAAGTGCCACTTGCTAACTACACCCAATGACAGATGAAGATAATAAACCTCATTTTGGTATATCAGCATAAAGATGATGAATATTCTATTGAGATCCTCTCCTAAGACTTCCCCTTAACGCCTAGCCTTTTTTTAGTGTGTGTGTGTGGGGGGGAGGGGACAGAGAGAGACACATCTGGGCCAGATCTAACCTGCAACCCAGGTACCTGCCCTTGACCAACGCTCTAACTACTGAGCCACACCTGTCAGTCTAAATGCCCAGCCTTTAAAACCCCCCAAAACCAAGGTCCAGCACAGAGCATGCTCTCCCTCCGAGGAGCATGCCCGTGCCCCACAGCACCCCGGCCCGTTCTTTCCCCATAGGCACGCATCTCCTAAACTCTAAAGGACCCCACAATGCTTGCAACCAGGGCAGCAAGGGGCAGTGGCAGTTCATCCTGGGCAAATCCCCTGCTCTTGTCCCCAAGACCTCCTTTTCTCTGACTTCTTAGTGAACCAAAGCAGATCAGCCTAGGCTCATTTCCCCAGCCCTTCCTTGTTTCACTGCCCCCAGCTTTAATACTAGTCCTCTAAAATTCACCTGGACTGTGTTGTGATTTTATTTTTTGTACGAAGCCAAGAACTCACACTTTACTAGCTGGCCCTAGGCAGATCCACTCAGAGCCAGGTCCCCTTTCTGGTAACAGAGTCAATAAGATTATTCTCTTAAAATATTTGGAGAAGGAAATAAAATACTAAGTTTGAGGTAAAGTTTCATTAGGATAGTTACCTTAAGTTGTAGGCAGAGGGTAGTACTTGATGAAATAGCAGATACTCAAGATAAAGATAAAGGAGTATGGGGGAGGTGGTAAAAACTGATACAAGATCCCAAAGAAAACAAACAGAATAAAACCATTAAGATTCAAATAAGTCTGGAGGTACAGGAAAACAGTAAGATATTTAGTCTACATCCTAATTTGTTCACAAGAAACCTGCCTGGGCCTCATTTCACTTACTGGGGATTAGGAGTATGTGGGGGGAGGGTAGAGGCTTTGAAGAGTCAAGTTGTAGAATAATCTTACTGTGGAAAAGGAAAAAACACCAGCTGGGTTGTTGCCCTTTAAGTGAGGAATCAGGAACAAAGTACCATTTAAGAGTTAAGATTTTAAAAATGAGAACGTAAGGATTTAGGAAGAGGTAATCCAGACTAAAGAAATACCACCTGCACAAAAATGTAGATATATGAACGTGAATGAGATATGTGAGGAGTAGAAAACCATAGTGAATGATGGATCTGGAAAATTAAGATAGGAGAACCTGAATGTTCGAAATGTCCCATGTAGATAATGAAGAGAAGGGAGGTCTGAAGAGGGAGTGAGGCAATCCCACCTGCGTATTAGAAAACTAAGGGAACTGTGAAAGAATTACACTAGGATGAAGGATTAGAATGAAAGCAAAAAGTGACAGAGGCAAAGCTAGTTATTTAAAAGGGAGACTGTTAAGAAGCCTACTGCAATAATAAGAGATGACTCAAGAGGATGGAACAGAAGCTAATACAGAAATTACCAAAGCTCAGTAAAAATGATGATGATGACATCAATACAGTTAATATGTAGGGGGGTTACTGTTTCAGGCACTGGATTTAGTTAATTTACAACACTAAGTCATTAAGTGAATGTAGGGAATGGGAAGTAAGATAAGTGAGAAGATGGAAGTGACATCAAGAGTTCATTTCTGAATAATGGGAAGTGATATCAACAGAAAAGAGATAAAAATGTGAGGAGCAAAATCAAACAAGAATTTATTGATAACCTATATGTACTCAGCATGGTTCAGGTCTCTTAAAACTCTTCAGTAAACTAAACAAAACTATCCCTGCCCTCATGAAGCTGAAGAAGCTAACATTTAATTGGGGGTTGGGGGTGTGCAGACGATAATCATAAAAAACATTACAGTTGTCCCTCGGTATTCATGGGGGATTGGTTCCATGACACACACACATACACACACACACACACACACACACACACACACACACACCACCTCAGGTAACAAAATCTGAGAATGCTTAAGTCCCTTACATAACATGGCTTAGTATTTGCATATAACCTACACACATCCTCCTGTATACTTTAAATCATCCCTAGATGACTTATAATCAATACAATGTAAATGCTATGTAAATAGTTGTTACACTGTAATTTTTAGAAAATAATTACAAGAAAAGAGAATATGTACATGTTCGGTACAGACGCAACCTTGGTAGGCCTAACTACACGGTATATGTGAGCAACAACATAATATTTCCCTCCACAAATATGTTCCATCCACAGTGGCTGTATTTACATATGCAAAATCTGCCCACTGTACCTAGTTATTAAAGAGGTGTTACGTACAATGTAAAATAGGAATACTAGAACAGGGGGAAAAGAAGTGTGTATATGGAAACAGTTAATCCTCACCTGAGGATATTTTTTCCACTGGATTTTTTTTTTTTTTTTTTTAAGAATGAAAGACACAGAGACAGAAATGTTGATACGAGAGAGACACATCGATGGTTGCACAGGTGCCCTGACTGGGCCTGGGGAACCTGCAACCAAGGTAAGGTAAGTGCCTATGATTGGAACAGAACCTGTGACCCTTCAGTCCGCATGCTGACACTCTAACCACTAAGAAAAACTGGCTATGGCAAGGGGTTTTAATTTTAAACAGGGTGATCAGTGTAAGCCTCATGAAAGTGAAGTTTAAGCAAACATCTAAAAGGTATGCAGCATTTCAGGCAAAGAAAACAGCCAGTGCATAAGTTGTATTTTCAAGTAGGTCTGCAATGTTCAAGTAGGCCAGTGTAGCTCAGAATAGTAAAAAAGGACTGTCAAGAGTATTAGGGGGCTTGTTCACCTAAGGCCTGGCAGGTGTTTTAAAGAATTGATCTTTTTTTAAAAAAAATATATATTTTATTGATTTTACAGAGAGGAAGGGACAGAGATAGAGAGTTAGAAACATTGATGAGAGAGAAACATTGATCAGCTGCCTCCTGCACACTCCTCACTGGGTATGTGCCCACAACCAAGGTACATGCCCTTGACAGGAATCGAACCCGGGACCCTTGAGTCCGCAGGCCTATGCTTTATCCACTGAGCCAAACCGGTCAGGGCTTGATCTTCTTATTCTGTGGTTTTGAGAAGAAGAGTGATGATTTGATTTAAATGATGTAAGAGGATTACTCTAAGCACTGAAGAGAGAATAAAGAGCAATAATGGAATCTGGGAGACCAGTTAACTACTGAGGTAATACATGTAAGAAATGATGTTAATGACTTCAACCAGGGTGAGGAGTGATGAAAAGTGATTAAGATTCTAGATATACGTAGTTCTAAGGCAAAGGTAACAAGATTTTCCAATACATTAGAGAATAGACAGAAATCAACAATGACTTCAAGATTTTTAGCCTGAGCAATTACAAGACAGAATTGTGAGTTAAGGATACCCGTATGAAAGGTTTATTTAAGTATCCAAATGGGCATGTTGGGTAGCAAGTTGGATATGCGAAAATAGTGTTTAGGGAAGGTGTCTGGGCTAATGATACAAATTAGGGATCAGCTGGTATGTATTTAAAGCTAAGAAGTAGGATGAAATGACCAGTGAATAAACTAGATCTTGTAATGAGCTAAGGGGCTCACCAACTAAGAGGGGAGACAAGGAGGAACACGCAGAGCAGACAGGTATTATAATGAAAGTGAAATGAAGAAAGTGATAAGGATAGAGTAGTAATCACTGGATTCAGCTACATAAAAGTCACTGAAGACCATAAAAGTAGTTTATTTTGGTGGAATTGTGGGAGTGAGAACATAGCAGGAGTAGATTCAAGAGAAAGAAAGAATTGAAGATTAGACACGAGGAGCAAAGAAAATGGGTTTGTAACTAAAAATTGGGGAGAATGAGGATTGGAAGAAAAAGTGTTGTTGTTTTTTTAAATGAAATAAATAAGCTTGTGTGATGATGAGAATAATCCAGGAGTGGGGGATAAATGACATAGAAAAGATAATTGCTACACCAGTGTTTTGCAAGAGAGACCAAATGCAGGGACTGGTTACAAAGTTTATTTAGTAACTGGTAGAAAGTATATGGGTACAGGGATTGGTGGGTAGGTAGATGGGGTGGGATAAGTCTTAGCAGTTTTCTGATACTTCAGTTTTATCACTGATGTAGGATGCTAGGTCATCAAGTGAAAATGAAGAAGAGGATGTACTCAAAGCCAGAGGCTAAAGAAGAAATTAATAAATAGTGGCTGGGAGAATGAACCAAACTAGGGGAATACAGAATGACTCTTGGGCAGCATTGAAGGGTTCGCTGTCACACATTTAAAGTAAAATTAGTCATCAAGGTTGAATGTTGTTTTTCTACACACATTTAGTTACTAGGGTACAGATGAGAATAAGGAGAAAGAAAAGAATAAGGAGCTATGAATGGTGGTAGGATAAATGGATCCTATATTTTATTGGTAAGCAGAGTATTGCCAGGATTATGGGAGGTAGAATTCTAGAGGGAGTAAAACTGAAAAGATAGGAAGCTCAATCAGAGAATGAAATGTATAAAATTGAGATTGTGGGATGGGCATATTAATAGCTTTAGGTAATGGCAAAAAAATCCCCTGAAAATATATAGTACAAATATTTTAAAAATGTACCCCACATTTCTCCCTAAAAGGCTATAAATGTTTATAAAGAAAAGGTAGGAAGAGCAACAGTAAGTAGTAAAGTGGAAGCGTGAAACAAATATCAAAAATGCAAACCAACAATATCGACTAAGGGTTCTAACAGCCAAGAACAAAACCTAGTTGTTAATGTCCTAAGAGAACAAGCAATAAACTGAAAATTCCATAGTTCAACAGGATGAACTGTTCCAAAGTGGAGACTCTGCCACATAGTAAATGCTCAGTAAATAAATGTTTGCTGAATAATGATGAGGAAATGAATCTGGTAAATATAATGGGGAGCATCCTCAGCAGCAGTTCTTACAAATCTATTAACCAAAATTTTCAAATTAGGCTGGTCAAAAAAACATTTTTATATAAGCAATAAGTTACCCATGTAGAAATTCAGCTTAGACCAAATAAGACCAACTCCAGTGATGTTTCTAAATCAGAAATGGTGGAGCCAAAATGTACTGTCTTTCAAAAGGCAAGTATTATTTTCCTAGAAGTAAGTCATAACTAAAAAATAATGAACCAAACCCTATCAGATCCCAATCTGGTCATTCTTCAAACAGAAATACTGAAATTATAGAACCTTCTCCATAATTTAGAATTTTATGTACCACCCCCATTCAAAATTGTTTATAAAGTATCAGTGCATATGAATCAACTTAACGTTTAATTAATTTATAATTAAAAATTATTTATCACCTTTAAGGTTTAAAATGATAGAAACATGTGTAATTTGAAAATTCCTTTTTTTTTTTTTTAAATATATTTTATTGATTTTTCACAGAGAGGAAAGGAGAGAGATAGAGAGCTAGAAGCATCGATGAGAGAGAAATATCGACCAGCTGCCTCCTGCACATCTCCTACTGGGGATGTGCCCGCAACCCAGGTACATGCCCTTGACCGGAATCGAACCTGGGACCTTTCAGTCCGCAAGCCAACGCTCTATCCACTGAGCCAAACCGGTTTCGGCGAAAATTCCTTTTGACTTGCTTTAAATCTGAGGTTCTTGAAAGCATGAACATCAAGTAAATGTTGGCAAGAATTCAAGCCCCAGCCGATTTGGTGCAGTGGATAAAGCATCAGCCTGGGAACCGAAAGGTCCCGGGTTTAGGCCAAGGGCACATACCTGGTTGCAGGCTCCTCCCTGGCCCAGGCCCTGGTCAGAGCTCATGCAGGAGGCAACCAACTGATGTGTTTCTCTCAGATAGATATTTCTCTCTGTCTTTCCCTCTCTTCCATTCTCTCTCTTTAAAAAAAAAAAAAAATCAATGGAAAAATATCCTCGGGTGAGGATTAAAAAAAAAGAATTCAAGACATTGACACTGATGTATTGTTGATGGCAGAGTAAGAAAATATTCTGAAAGTATCAAATTTAAAACATATTGGCCCAAGAGAAGAAACTTACTCTGTAAAAATAAAAGCACCAAAATATAAGAAAGTATGCATAAGGATGTTTATTGCAACATTTTTTGTAGTGATAAAAAGCTGGAAACAAACTTACTATGGGGTATATTCTGCAGTTATTTAAATCACTATCATTTGACAAATATCCATCAGTTACTGAGAGGGGGAAAAGCAAGTATTACAATAATATGCTTGCACAATTCCTTTTTAGGATTTTTTTTATTGAGTTTTAGAGAGAGAGAGAAAGAGTGTTTCGATGTGAAAGCAAAACAATTATCGGCTGCCTCCTGCATACCCTCACTAAGGATCAGATGCAACCTGGGCATGTGCCCTGACTGGGAAGTGAACCGGCAACTGTTGGATGCATGGGACAATGCCCAACCAACTGTGCCATACTGGCCAGGGCTTGCATGATTTTTTTTATTTTTTTTATTGATTTCAGAGAGGAAGGGAGAGGGGAGAGCTAGAAACATCAATGATGAGAAATAATCATTGATTGGCTGCCTCCTTCACGCCCCCTACTGGGGATGGAGCCTGAAAACCCAGCATGTGCCCTTGACCAGAATCAAACCTGGAACCCTTTAGTCCAAAGGCCAATGCTCTATCCATAGAGCCAAACCAGCTAGGGCTTGCATGATTTTCTTAAAAAGTATTTATTGAGTACCTACAACATGCAAGGCATCCTTTTGTGGTGCATACATTCTAGTGGGAGAGATAAACAAAATAACTAAATAAAATATTTAGAATGTTTGAAAGCAAAAAATAAGTTACAAGAGTAAGAAGAGTATTTGTGGAAGGGAGAATAAAATATGAGGCATCTGCATGAGACATTCAAGGCAGAAGGCACAGCAAGGGCAAAAAAAGGATGGACAATGGATGGAGCAAAATGACCAAAAGAAAGGAATAAAAAAAGAAGACCAGAGAGGTGTAAGGAGTAGTGTGGGTGGATACATCATGTAGGCTCTTAAAAGACTTTATAGGTAATTATAGAGTTGAGAACTTTAGTTACCATATAAGGTTTATGACTTTAGTTATTAACTTATGATGACTATGTTTTTCTTTAGTCATCTTTGCATATTTCACAGTTTAAACTGAACACAATATTGTAATAAAGAAAAAACAATGAAGTTGATTGAGAATAGACAATAAAGCTGCTTCCTACTTTGTAATCCATATGTATGCAATAAATTCTAAATGTATTTAATGTATAATCAAAGGTATGAGAAAAATAAAGATTTTATTTAAAAATAGATGTCTATGTTCAGCTATAGAAAAAATGTTTTTTAGATTCACAAAAATGAAAGAAATGGCTGTCAAATCTCAGAGGAAAGGTGGGGGTAGGGGGGTGAGGGGGGATGGGGAGAGATCTACCAAAGAACTTTTATGCATATATGCATAACCCAGACAATAGGGTGGTGGAGGCCTGGGGTGGGGGCCAGGTGGGGGGCCAATGAGAGAAAAAGGGGACATAATGTAATAACTTCAACAATAAAGATTTTTAATAAATAAATGTGAAAATAGGTCAAGTAACAGTTACAGTATTTTTCATAATAATTACTCTCAATGGGCTTTTTAAAAAAAACTTCAAATTAGCCAAAAAGCTAACTTTTGTTTGATCAGAATCTAAATCAGAAAGTTTTAAAATGAAGAATACCCAATATTAAATACATTTTTCCAGAAAATAACTGGATATTTTCACACTTAAATTAGAATAAAGTGTCTAGAATACTTCATATTTTCTTTATTTTTATTAATTTCCGAGAGAAAGGGAGAGGAACAGAGAGAGAGATACAAACATCAATGATAGCCCTAGCCGACTTGGCTCAGTGGATAGAACGTGGGCCGGTGGACCAAAAGGTCTCAGGTTCAGTTCGGGTCAAGGGCACATACCTTGGTTGCAGGCTCCTCTCATGCCTGGGCCCTGGTCAGATAGCCTGCAGGAGACAACCAATGGATGTGTTTCTCTCATATGGGATGAGGATTGAAAAAAATATTTAATTTACATTTAATATGTAAAGATTTAATTGTTCACCAAATATTTATTGAGTACCTACAACATGCCAGGCATCCTTTTGTGATTAAAAAGTCTCTGTTTTTCCCTCTCTCTTCTACTCTCCCTAAAAATCAATGGAAAAATATCCTGGGGTGAGGATTAATAAAACAAAACAAAACAAAACAAAAAAGAAAGAAAAAAAAGAAACCAATGATGAGAGAGACACATTGATTCCTTGCCTCCTGCATGCGACCCAACTAGGGCCAGGGATCAAGCCTGCAACCAAGGTACATGCCCTTGATCAGAATCAAACCCAGGACCTTCCACTCTGTGGGCCAATGCTCTACCCACTGAGTCAAACCAGCCAGGGCCATATTTTCTTTATGCAAAATGAAATAATGAAATATATAGTGTAACAAAGTCTGCAAATATAATAGTAAAAATGGGCCTGACTCAAATCCAAAAGGTTGTGATTATCACTATCCTTTATAAATTTCCTGCATGATTACTATTTCTATTACATACTTGAGGATAGTGTTATTGATAGGAAGGGGGAGTAAAGAAGGAGCTATGGAACTGCCCAAACTATATGTTGTTTGGAGTATTATATTCCCCTGGGAAGACGGAAATGATGTAGTCTGCCTGAAAGAGAAAAGTACATGAGAATTCACCCATTTAAAAAATGTACTCATTAAACATTCCACCAAGATGTATTTCACTAGTTGGTTATGCCTCAGTACTGCATTTGGTACTTCTAGTAAATATTTGGATGGGGATTAAGAGCTCATTAGTTGAGAGAAGACTAAAGCTGCATTAGCAGCTAGGTTTTCTGACTTCCAGGTCAATGCAATTCCTATAATTTGATTACAAAGAAAATTCTTTTAATGACATTTAAAATACTCTTAATTCTCTCTGAGCCAAACTTGGAGAGAAAACCATGTACATAATTTAAAGCAAAAGCAACCAAATGAAACATTTAAAAAGGATTACAAACTAAAGGGAATATAGCAGAAAGGGGAAAAAAGTAGGTATTTTCACATGTAAAGGTTATCATTACCTTTTCCAAGTCTAACTCTTCTAATAAAATACTGGCATTTTTGTTTGCTTCAGCAGCCTGTCTATCTTTGGCTTGTACTATTGATTCCATACAAAGATGACACTTCTTCAGCATCTCCTAAAATAAAAAATCAAGATGTTTCCAGCCTCAAAAAATAATTAATGTTTAATGAAAACATTAAAATATTAATTAAGGTACTTCATTGAATGAACATAAGCTATTAAGATCAGTGGTAAGGCAAAAAATAATGCAAATAAAAATACACAAGAAAGAGCCTCTAATGTTTTTCAAAATAATATAAATTTGACTGGTACTTTGGAAAGTAAAATTATTTACTCCTATAAATCGAATATAAATCATACAGCAAATGGAAGTGTAATAATTTATATCAGCTGGTTAATAGGCTTAAGGAAAAGGTCAATGTTAATCAAGAAAACAGATTTAAAATTCTGTGAAGTGCTTAACTGATAACAACTGTCACATATTTAAGCTTTGTTGCCAAAACCTCATGTTCAAGAATCACTGATGAAATGTCAAAGGCATATGTATTACAAATTTTTCTCAGTGGTTTCATTCTCAGAACACTTTTTATCAGGAAAGGACTATTTCCCTATAAAAACAAAAAGCCTTAATTTTAATCTTCCTCTCTCCTCCAAAAAACCTAGTGGTACCCAGGAGTGTTAATTATCAGAGAAATCTAGAGGCAGGCAAGACAGTGAAAGTTAAATAAAACCTATGTTAAATAAAACCTATGATGAAAATCTGCTCACTCTTAGGTAAAAACTGCTGAGAAAATATAATAGACATTTTTATATGTATTGACCTCTTTGGATTTCCAGAGTATGTCTTATAAACTAAAAATAAAAATGGCACAAGGGGAAGACTTCAATTAAATCTCTAATAATCCTAACCAGTTCATTCTTAAGATGACAGTTACTCCCACTTTTATATCATGTTGAAGACATTAAAATTTTCTTCCCACAATTAAAGGTACTATGTTTATTTGTGTTTAGGTATTAAAAAAATCCACTGGGCTTGTTAATTTCTGAATATATTATCAGTCTGGATACACATATATAGATTATAATACTAATGAATAATAACATTTGCTTTAACTGTTTAGTGTTCACATAAAATTAGTTTAGTATTTTTTTAAAAAAAGTAAATCGATCACAAAGAATATTTTACTACTTCATTAGACTAAATAAATAATCCTAAGAGCCTCTTAAAAGCATACTTCATTCCCAAATAATAGATAAATGAAAATTGCTATACAGCACACATTACTGCTCAAACTAAGACTTTTTTCTTAGTGTGGGACATATGTACATAAAACTAAATAAAATCCCTAGCTCATATAGTGGGATGAATTTGATCAACACATTACCTTATCAGTGATGGTTGCTATGTATCTCATGCATTCAGAATCTGATGGAAACTGATTGACTTCTTTGACTAAGTAGCGCACCACCTTCACATGACCCTAGAGAATAGATATTAATGTCAGATTTAAAACACACACTAAAAGAATTCAGTAAATCTAGTCTGTCTTTTTTGTTGTTATTGTTAATCCTCACCTGAGGATATTTTTTCCATTGAGTTTTTAGAGAGAGTGGGAGGGAAGGAGACAGAAACAACAATGTGAGAGACACATCGATTTGGTTGCCTCCTATGTGTGCCCCAGATGGAGCCTGCTACCAAGGTATGTGCCCTTGATGGAAATCAAACCTGAGACCTTTCAAATCCTAGGGCTGACACTCTAAGCAGAGACAAACTGAGTAGGGCTGCAGTTTGTCTTATGTAAGATTTCTTTGGCATTCAAGCTACAAAATGAAGACTTAATTGGGTATTTTTTTCACTGTAAATGAAAAACAAGCTTTGGTTCTAATAAATTAAATTTACACTGTTCATTCTCATCTTACTCTCCAAAAAAAAACAAAAACAAAAAAACAGAGAATAACCTGACTTAAGATATAAATTACTCTAAATAATTTAAATAAAAAACCAAACCCAAAAATCAGTATGAAGAAATAAGAATATGTCTGAAAGAAAAAAATACTCATCATTTTTTTTCTAGCTAATGAAATAAAAATGAACATTCTGTTCAATTCTAAGTGTTAAAAGAGTAGAAATATAAAATTTTGTTCTTTCAGATAAAAACTGAAAGCATAGCTCTGTATTAGGTAGTATTAGGTAGTGTGAAAGAAATAAAACACTTTCCTAAAACATGAGCTATGATTATATTATTCACTATAACACTGTCCACTAAGTTCAAAATGTTCAGACCAACATTCAAAAAGGCTTTCCACTTTCTTCAATTACACTACTGCTTTCTGAGACAGCACCTGTAAGTTAGCCAGTCTGGATAAACAGCTGTTTATATTTCATATACTTCCTAATTGCATTTATTTCTTTTCATCTGCAACTTTTAAAACTATCCTTATCTTTTAGTGCATAGCTCAAATGCCATTTGCATCATTGTTTGATATTTTGCCAAGACTTCTACAGTATTTAAATTATTTATACGGGGCAACTCATAGTTACCTGACTTTATGTGTGAATTTTACTTCCCTGATTAAATCACTCCTTTAAAAAGTAGCTGCTGCACCCTATATAACAGTGATGGCGAACCTGTGACACGCGTGTCAGAGGTGACACGCGAACTCATTTTTTTTGGTTGATTTTTCTTTGTTAAATGGCATTTAAATATATAAAATAAACATCAAAAATATAAGTCTTTGTTTTACTATGGTTGCAAATATCAAAAAATTTCTATATGTGACACGGCACCATAGTTAAGTTAGGGTTTTTTAAAATGCTGACACGCCGAGCTCAAAAGGTTCGCCCTCACTGCTATATAAGGTAATATCCCAACCATTACAGTTGCACACGGTAGGTACTACAAAAATAACGGAATTAATAAAAGATAAGCACTGTTCTTAAGTAGCTAAGTCTAATTTAGAAAGATAAATTATATGCATTTTAGACAGTAGAGTAGTAAAAAGATATATATTTGTCAAAGTGAATGATGACGATAATGGATTGCAGAACTTCTACAACTTTTAGGGGATTACATCTCAATGTGAGCTAAAATAGGATAGGAAGAGGTTTTGTAGAAGAGGAGATTTAAACTATATCCAAAGAATGAGTACACTTAGAAAAATTAGGAGGAGCTTGGGCATTCCTGAGATGAGAACAAAGGTGATGTGAGAGAGAGGGCTCAAGAAAAGACCAAGCAAGAAGACTTTCCACATTAGGGACTCATGAAGGGAGATGATAACTCTGGTGCCATGTCACAAATAGAAATTTTTTGATATTTGCAACCATAGTAAAACAAAGGCTTATATTTTTGATGTTTATTTTATATATTTAAGTGCCATTTAACAAAGAAAAATCAACCAAAAAAATGAGTTCGCGTGTCACCTCTGAACACGCGTGTCATAGGTTCGCCATCACTGGTCTAGAATATCCAGGGAAGATGTGGTCTAAAGCAGCGGTCACCAACGTTTCAGACCTCTGAATCAACCAAATCGCCACCAGTTGGCAACCACTCGTCTAAAGAACCAAAGTCAGAGACAGTAATGAAAACAAAAAAGATGATTTCTTGCAATTTATGTAGTAAAAGTTTTTAATACAACAAAATATTTTGGAATCTACAAGGGATTTTACCTACATGTCTCATAATGACAAATCTCAAAATTATAATACCTGAAATATTAATCTCATTTTCCCAGCAACAAACTGAAACTGCATTTAAAAAATCAACTAAATCATTAAATTACTTATACACAACTCTATACTATGCACTATAGAAAAAGGAAAAGAGTTTCTCTTGCTTTCACAAAATGTATTCCTAATTCTGAATTAGTATACTTGACTTTCAGTAGTTTTAATACTAGCAGCTGGGTTTTCATTTAATGACTTTTTTTCTCTTTCTTCTTTCCTTTCCTTCCCCTTCCCTCCCCTTCCCTCCCCTTCCTCCCTCCAAATCCCTCCCTTCAGACCTCCCTCCCTTCGTTTCCTTTTTTCACTATCTTTACCAGAGGATATTTTTCCCATTGAATTTTAGAGTAAAAGAGAGTGATATGAGAGAGAGAGAGAGGAGAGAAATGAGAGATGAGAGATGAGAGAGAGAGAGATAAAGAGAGAGAGAGACAGAGAGAGAGATGTTTCGGGGCTGGGAATTGAACCTGCCACCCAGGTACATGCCCTTGACTGGGAATCAAACCCACCACTCTTCAGTGTGCGGGCCAATGTTCTACCCACTGAGCAAAACCAGTCAGGGCTTAATTCCTTTTTTCTTAGTAATGAAAGTCAATGATAAATATAAAATCAATTTAAGGTAAATTTTTATATGTTGTGCTAATAAAAGAAAATATTCATTAACAAGTAACTTGTTACTCTTAATTGGATTTACATTTTGTGCAAGGTTAATATTATACCTAGATTCGGAAAATACTTAGAACAACTTTTTATACTTAAATGATTTTTCTTGTTAATCCTCACCAGAGCACATTCCTCCATTGATTTTTTTAGAGTGGAAAGGAGGGGGAGAGACACAGAGAGAGCAACACAGAAGAGAGAAAAACATTGATGTGACTGAGACACATCGGTTGGTGCCTCCTGCACGTACCCTCACCAGGGCGAGGAACTGAGCCTGTCCCTGAGGTACATGCCCTTGACGGGAACTGAACCCAGGACCCTTACGTCCACGGGCCAACGTCCTATCCCCTGAACCAAACTGGTTTAAAATGTAGCTTCTATGTCCTATACGGGTTATATCTACCTTTCAATGTTGCCACCAGCGTGATTATCCTATCTAATAAAGAGGGAATATGCTAACCGACTGCCCTGCCCTCAAAGATGGCGGTGCCCACAGCCAATAAGGAGGGAATATGCCAACTGACTGACTGCCCTGCCCTCAAAGATGGCGGTGCCCACAGCCAATAAGGAGGGAATATGCCAACTGACTGACTGCCCTGCCCTCAAAGATGGCGGTGCCCACAGCCAATAAGGAGGGAATATGCCAACTGACTGACTGCCCTGCCCTCAAAGATGGCGGTGCCCACAGCCAATAAGGAGGGAATATGCCCACTGACTGACTGCCCTGCCCTCAAAGATGGCGGTGCCCACAGCCAATAAGGAGGGAATATGCCGACTGACTGACTGCCCTGCCCTCAAAGATGGCGGTGCCCACAGCCAGTAAGGAGGGAATATGCCGACTGACTGACTGCCCTGCCCTCAAAGATGGCGGTGCCCACAGCCAATAAGGAGGAATGTGCTGACTGACTGACTGCCCTCAAAAGATGGCGGCGCCCACAGCCAATAAGGAGGGAATGTGCTGACTGACTGCCCTGCCCTCAAAGATGGCGGTGCCCACAGCCAATAAGGAGGGAATATGCCAACTGACTGACTGCCCTGCCCTCAAAGATGGCGGTGCCCACAGCCAATAAGGAGGGAATGTGCTGACTGACTGCCCTGCCCTCAAAAGATGGCGGTGCCCACAGCCAATAAGGAGGGAATGTGCTAACCGACTGCCCTGCCCTCAAAAGATGGAGGCGCCCATAGCCAATAAGGAGGGAATATGCCGACTGACTGCCCTGCCCTCAAAAGATGGCGGTGCCCACAGCCAATAAGGAGGGAATGTGCTGACTGACTGACTGCCCTGCCCTCAAAAGATGGAGGCGCCCATAGCCAATAAGGAGGGAATACGCTAATTGACTGCCACGCCTTTAAAGATGGTGGCGCCCATTCCCCTGAGCCCCACCAGGGTGGCAGGCGCGTGGAAAGGCCAGGCCTGAGGTGGGCCCGGCCTTGCTGTGTGCCTGCCTCCGGAGCCCCCAATCCCCTCAGCCCCTCAGCCACATACGGCCTCCCAAGGCTCAGGTAACCAGGGCCGGCTGAGGCAGCAGCAAAGGTGTGATGGGGGCATCGCCTTCCTTTGATCGCCAGGTCGCCTCCCGCCCGAGGGCTCCCGGACTGTGAGAGGAGGCAGGCCGGGCTGAGGGACACCCCCTCCAGTGCATGAATTTTCATGCACCGGGCCTCTAGTTTGCTTATAATTTTACTAGAGGCCCGGTGCACAAAATTCGTGCACGGGTGGTGGTGGTGGAGGGGTTGTCCCTCAGCCCAGCCTGCACCCTCTCCAATCTGGGACCCCTCGGGGGGGATGACTGAGTCCTAAACTGGCAGTTGGACATCCCTCTCGCAATCTGGGACCACTGGCTCGTAACCGCTTGCCTGCCTACCAGCCCAATCCCCATAACTGCTCTCCCCTGCTTAACTGCTCTCCCCTGCCGGCCTGATTGCCCTAAATCACCTCTGCCTTGGCCCCGTCACCATGGCTTTGTCTGGAAGGATGTCTGGTCTAATTAGCATATTACCCTTTTATTAGTATAGATGGCTTTCATCACTGCTGTTAAATCCTAAAAATGAGAGTCTGGTAATCACTAAACTATGCACTTCTAGCCTAAATGAAAAACATTCATGTGAAAAAGGATAAAAGACTTTTACCTTTCTAAATGCTGCCATTAGAGGAGTTATCTTGCGGTTATCTGCTGCATCCACATCTGCACTTGCTTGCACCAATAACTGAACCACATCGAGGTGTCCACCATTTGCTGCTAGCCACAATGGAGTGTTCCCCTTCTTGTTACGCACATCAATGTGAGCTCCCCTAAATAAATGACACAGATATCACTGTTTAAAATGAAATGGAATGACACAGCTAACAATAACAATCAACTATTAATCTGTGAAAATATTTTGTAAAACTAAAAACTGTTTAATATTCAAGGACTAAAATTAATTTTTCTCTCAAAATAACATTACAAAGAATTTCCAGTTGTTGAATTTAAAAACAATGGTACAGCAATAATTGCTTTTTATTTTAAAGACTAGAGGCTCAGTGCACGAAATTCAAGCACGGGTAGGGTCCCTAGCGGCTGCCAGCTGGGGCCTCCCATCCCAGGCTGCCAGTCACCAGCCAGGGCCTTCCTTCGTCCTGCGCTGTCCCCTGGTGGTCAGTGCCATCATAGCAAGCGATCAAACTCCCAGTTGGTCAAACTCCTGAGGGGACACTTTGCATTTTAGGCTTTTATATATATAGATAATGACTCGGTATAATTATGAGTTTCAAACCCCAAGAAAATGTGAAATTTTATTTAGTGAAAAATAAAAGTACATCCTGTTAATATCATAATCAATATATTAAATAAACAGTATCCTAGAAACACAAGTAGTATCTATGATGCAACTGCATCAGTTTCAGATTATTTCTATTCACGTATTTGTATTTAGCTTCAGAATAACATGAAGGTTTAGAACTCAGTGGGCGTAATAGATAAAATTCACAGTGAGTAATAGTAGTTGTTAGTAGCTAGAACTAGTACTACTAAATACGACTGCTTAAAACACCATGCAAAGGTTTTTAGGAAATTGAATTAAGCAGGCAAGCATTTTGGAAAACTGGCAGGCAACTTCTAAGTGACTGACAGTAAAAACTATCCTGGATCTTTTCTGATAACTTGGAACAGTACCTTAACTGTCATTTAAAAGCCCAAGTTACTATAAAGAACAAGAAAATCAACAATGAAGACTTAGATTATTGCCACACTTTTAGGACTTGAAATGGTACTTTTTTAAAACTCACACTGTGGGAGATGTAAGTGTAGATGACAACAGCTGGATATTCCAATAGCTTATTATAGTACTTTAAAAGTGTACACACACAAGAAAGGAAGATAAATATTTCTAGGTTGCATTGAAATAAATCAACATAGCATAGCTCTGAATGGGTGGACAATAACAGAGGTAGGTTTAAAAAATAAAACAAGTAGTTTATAGAAGTAGTCATATTTGATTTCTTAATAGTACAATTTGCCCAGAGAGAACAGTAATCACTAGTAACACCAGGGTCACATATAAAGGGTATGGTAACATCATACCTGCCAATGAGAAGCTCACAGAATTTATAATGCCCTTTATCTGCTGCTATGGTTAAAGCTGTATCTCTCGAAGAGGGCACTGGAGGGGCATTAACATCAGCACCTTTATCCAAAAGAACTCGGCCCACCTCTGCATATCCACCAGAGGCAGCTTCCATTAGTGGTGTGAGTCCAGTCTAAGTTTAGTGAAAAATAAAAAACAACACATAAGATAAAGGAAAGAGCTAAAATGTTAAAGAATAAAAATCTGGGAGCAATATAGTATGTTACAAAGACTCACAACTAGATTTCAACACTAACACTGCTAGTCTCTCTCAGTTACAATGTGATCTATTAAAAGAAGATAATTTACCTAATGACACTTTGTTGAAAAAAAAAACATATATACATATATATAAATATGTATGAATATACATACATATATATATATATATATATATATATATATATATATATATATATATCTGTAAGATGCAAGTAAGCATTTGGCATATAACTGGCACTTAATAAATGTTCCCCATCTTCTCTTTCATAATGGTACATATTTTCTGCTGGTAATTCTAACGTCATTATTACCTCTAAAATTTATTTTTGAGGTATTTTCAAGAGTTAATGTTTGAATGAGTTCTACAGAGTGATAAATGTTACTAGCAAATACTAAGACTATATTTAGCATACTGCTACTAGACACCTTAAATATCAAACCAATAAATCCATGTACAAATTTTGAACGTTTTCTTACCTTAGCTCTGTGTTCCACATTTGCTTTTCTATCAAGCAGAAGACTAACCACTTCAGTTCTTCCTTGGAAGCAGGCTAAGGTAAGGGCAGTGTTCCGATTGGTTTCTATCTGAGCATTTATGTCAGAGCCCATGTCTAATAGGAGTTTAACTGCAGCTGTGTGCCCATTCATAGCTGCTAACATCAGAGGAGAAATGCCCAATTTGCTACCAGTTCTGGGGGTAGAGGTATGAGGAGAACAAAACAGAAAATACACATTTTAAATATCCCATAAAAACTGGATGGCAATATATAATTCTGCTTCAGGATATATTTAAGAATCTTTATTTTGCAGAATTACTTAAAATACTATAATCATTTTTCTTAGCCCTAGTCTAATACTTCTTTGAGATAATACCAAGACTCCATTAGAAATATTTTACCACCCAGATATAGAATACTTTCTGTATCTCATTCAACATAATGACTTGGGCTGAAAAATAATTATTAAATCATTAGACTATTAAGATGGACTTTCCATTTTAAAGCACATACTTGCTTAATAAAAACTCATAAGATGTGTTTACTTTTAGTACCATAAGAAATACAGTAATGGATAGTTTTTCAAGTTCTATGTCAACAGTTTTAGATATGTAAATAAAATTAATCTTAAAAATCTCTAGCAATTTACATTCTAAACTTGTAATGAAGGCATTTCCTTTTTAATATAAGATAATTGTTCTACAAATACCATTTTAACATAACACTTTTAAGGATCTTATAGATAGAGAATAAAACTTGCCTAGAATTAATTTCGGCTCCTGCATTTAGTAATATTTTGATAATGTTCACATAGCCGCCAGAAGCAGCCAGGCTTAGAGGTGTGTAATCAGAAACATTCCTGTGTTCTTTATTTGCTCCTCGAGCTAACAATAGCTCCACCACCTGGGAGGGGGAAGAGAAAGGGGAAAGGAAGGAAGAAATGGATTTTTTTTCTTACATTGAGACAATTTGCAAGGTACATATTTTTTTTAACTTTTTAAAAAAAATTTCAGAGAGAGAATAAAAGAGAGGGAGAGAGGGATAGAAACATCAATGATGAGAGAGAATAACTGATTGGCTGCCTCCTGTACGCCCTCCACTGGGGATGGATTCTGAAACTTGGGCATTTTAATTTCTTTTTTGTTCTGGTCTATTGTATAACAAAAGAAGGAAAAAATTATTTTTTCATTTTTTGCACAAACACAGTCTCAACTGATAGCAAGAAATCTTAGAAGCGAAAAAGAGTCAGCTTTTCAAGCAAAAAACCCACTTTGGAATCTGTTGAAACAGCAATGTATTCATGAAATCTGGATCTCATGTGTTGTTGTACAATACTATTTTGGAAATAGTATTTCTGTGTTATTCTACCAAACAGTGGTGAAATAGAACACAATTTTTTCATTTAAGCATGTGAATGCCTTTAAAATACTTTTTTAAAACTTATTGTCAAGTTTTTTTGTTAAAAAAAAAAAAAACTTGGAATAAAGCTAACACATTTTTCCCTAACATTATGAAAATTTTCAAACATACAGAAAAGTTAAAAAATATACATATACTCACCACCTAGATTCTACAAATAATATTCTACTATACTTACTTTTTCATATTTCTTCATAATTTTTTGCATTTCATCACAAAGTAAATTACAGACATTTGCCATTTTCCTTACATACATCAGCAAGTGTATCATTATCTAGACTTTAATGTACTTGTTTTCAGGTTTTTTGGGTGAAATTTTATGTAAAATTTTTTCAGGTGAAACAATAAATGCTCAAAACTTAATTTACATTCACTGAATACTGACATTCATAAACATAATGTAATTTAAATTCCTGTTATTTACTCATGCCTTTTCCCAGGCAACCCCACCCACAGATTAATCTATTTTAGATCTTCATATACATAAAATCAGTGTTTGAGAGTCATTTGTATATACTGTGTAGCATTCCATTAAATCTACACTAATAGAAGAGAAACATGCAAATTGGTGTCACTCTGCTACACCCACCAGCCAATCAGAGCAACTATGCAAATTAACCCAACAAAGATGGCGTTTAATTTGCATATGCAGGCGCAGAGCAAAAACTGAAGGCTCCGGCTGGAGTGAAGACTGAAGACTGAAGAGGCTTGGCTTCTCCACTGTGGCTGGACCAAAGGCCTGGGTCCCGGGTGCTGGAGGAAAACTGGTGCCAGCAGCCAGGAGAAGGAAGGCCTATTGCACGAATCTTCATGCAACGGGCTTCTAGTAATATATAATAAGCTACCTACTATCCCAATGATGAACAACTTTGCCATTCCTAGTTATTGAGAATTTTGAATAAAGCTGCTTAAAGTGGTTGTATTACTTACACTCTTATCGATAATGAGTGAGTTCTGGTTGCTCCACACCCTTGGCAACATTTGGTATTGTCCATCTTTATATTTTAGCCATTCTAGTGGCTGTGTGGTGGTATCTTAATTTGCATTCTCTGACAGCCAAAAATATTTAGCATTTAAATGCTTACTGGCCATTTATAAATCTTTTGTCCATTATGTCACTTACTGTACCAAACAAGTCTGACAACAGGTACTAGTATTTTCATCTTCCTTTTGCAAATAAGACACAGAAGTTAAGGATTGTTTAAGATCATAACTCCTACCCTTGCTCTTATTATTAAATATTAAACTACTAGTATATCCTAAAATACTAACTGGAAAATAACAAAATGTTAATAAACAGACTGGCAAATACAGACTCAAATATGTGAAGATAAAAGATAGTATAAACCTCTTCCCATTAGTTCAAGATCAGAGTTAGGAATAGTGGAGACACTCGGAGAAGGCATGCTCCAGGGTTGTGATAAATCTAAATGTCAATCAATTGTCACCAGACAATCATATAAATTAAGGCATAAATTTATAAATAGATGGAGAGAAAAAATTACACTGGAGAAATTGTTACCTCCTGTCTTCCCCCAGAACAAGCCAAAGATAGAGGTGTGTCCTTGGTTCTTTCTGACTGAGCTTCAATGTCTGCACCATTGTCCAGCAATATTTCCACAACACCAACATGACCAGCTGTAGCAGCCAAGATGAGTGGAGTAAAACCTGGAGAAAAATAATGATCTCACTACATGCTAAGCAAAGGAACAATACTATTTTCCATCAAAATAGACCTGGAAGTAGTAGCATTTCTTTACAGAACACAAATATTCCAGAAGAAAAAAATATTAACAAAAGTTGGCCATACCTTTCTTGTCTCGGTGCTCAATACTAGCTCCTCTCTCTAGCAATGTTTGTACCAGTTCCTCATGACCACCAGCACAGGCAAGTGTTAGTGCTGTGTCATGATTACTTTCAGTCTGTAAAAAATTAATTTTATGATTAGCTTATATAATTTTAAAATGTTAACATCAATTCCATAATATATACATGTACCAAATACACACAAGTAGATATGTATCCTCTACTATAGCAAACATTTGATAGTAAGTTGCCTTTTTTCCATTAGTGATCAACCTGTGACTTTTTAAAGGTTACAAATATTTGAACTTCATGGGCAATTCTTGAAGCAAACATGAAGAAAAGCAGCATGATTTTCAACCATATGCTGTTTTCAGCTACACAATTAAAAGAAATACTGTGGACTCACTTTCGATTCCAGCCATTAATGGCAGTTATGTGACAGTAATCCCTGAGGACAGGAATGATTTACTCAACTTACTGCCTAGTTTCCAGGCTGCAGTGCAAAAAGAGGGTATTCGAACACAGCCTGGCAATTTCCCTGAATTGAAAAGACAGAGTTTGTAGAAGTTACGGTGACTAGAACCTCTTGGGGCAGAGTACTGGAGAGGAAATTGCTACAGAGAATGAAAACTACAGAGATCTGTAGAGGGTTTCCCTGGAGTCTTCAGCTGAGTTTTGATCAGCACATTTGCATGAGGTCAGGGAAAGACCCCCAAAAGGTATCATCAGGCTGAACAACACCCAGAGATTACATAGGGCCTGGAATAGTTTGGTTCCAACCAGCCAGAGTAGAAAGATTTCAAAACACAAAGAATATTAAGTAAAATCCTCAGCAGTGAGGCTATATTAACTGTTCTGGACCCAGTTAAAAAAGTTGAAAATCAAGCCCTGTACTGAAAATTTTTTTCCCCACAGAACTTTACTGCATTTGAGAACAAAGCCCCCAAATACCAAGAGGAACAAGAAATATATACAAAATAGAGTATTTGGAAAGAAAAACTATAATAATTGAGACATGACACTATTTATACACAATTTATCTCTTACTTCTGCTAATGATAGTAACCAAGAATGGATTAGCCAGTTGTTATCTCTACCATACTTGAAATGCTTATTTAGTGAACAAAGTCCTCATATTTTTAGTACTCTAATTTGTGTGATATAAAAAAAGGTAACTACTAGCAACATGTACAGTGTGACTAAGGAACTAAGTTTTAAATTTTATCTAATTTAATATAAATTTTAAAACTGATACTTGATTTGGTTATTAGAAAGCTTTTTAGTATATGCCTGGAGCAATGTGAGTATATGAATCTACTTTTTCAACTTAATCAAATCTATTGCAATCTACTTAATCAAACTGAAGTACAAATCAAATATTTCCAATGAAGTCCAAGTTGAGATGTTTTTTAAACAAGGTGACAAAACATCCGATTAGTTTGGGACTGATTTATTTGATCACTTTAAGCTGTAAGTGTAACATACACACCAAATTTTGAAGACTTTAGTATGAAATAAAAATGTAAAATAACAATTTGTTATATTAATTACATATTTAAACAATAGTGTTATGGATATATTAAGTTAAAATACATTCTTAAAATTCACTCCACCTATTTGTTTGCTTTTTTAAATGTGGCTATTAGAAAACTTTAAATTACATTTATGTCTTACATTATTTTTCTATTACACAGAGCTGTTCTAAGCCATCTTACATATGTACCTCTATTATAGCACTTAATGCCAATCTTCCTTATACTAACATTAGTTATGTGTCTATCAACCTCAGAAGACTATTGATTCCTAGAAGGTAATAAACATGTTTTATTTATGTCTGTACCTTCCATCTATAATTGTTGCCTTGTTAGGAAAAAATAATAATTAAGTTAAATGAACGGCAATCAGGTTACACATTTGAAGACTATTACTAATGAAATAAAGGATTATAGAGGGTGGGGCAAAAGTAGGTTTCCAGTTGATCATATGAAAAATAATAGATTAGTAAATGTTAATATAAAAATAAACTCTGCATTCCGCATACTCACAACTGTAAACCTACCTTTTTTTCCTACGAACAACTGTACCTACTTTTGCCCCACCCTGTATATATGAACACACTATATTTAATGTATTTGTGTATTTATATACTATTTATTATATTTATGTAATAAATATTAAAAGGAAAGGCATATTCTCCCAGAAGGTCAATAGTTCTAAAAAAAAAATGCCATTACAAAAAAAAAAAAAAAAAGAATAACGAGATAAAAGACAAAACTGATAAAGATTCAAGAAATAAGAAAAGCCTACTAGTCAGTGATGAAGAGGGAGACCGCAAAAGCTGCTCTGCAGAAGAGGCTGGCAGAGAGCAGAGCTACTGACTGCAGAGATCAGGGATGGCCACAAGGGAGAGATGCACCAACTACAACAACGGAGAAGGACATGAATACTTAAATGAGTGACAGCTCTGATTGTGAAGTCTTTGATCTTAATTTCAGGTTTATAAGAAGAAATTACTGATTTTAGAGAAAAGGAGACAAAGGCTCAGAGTAACAACCTTCCGATGGTCACACAAAATCCTGCTTTTCTATTACATCACAGCTAAGGCACAACTAACGTCAATGTAACATAAGCCTATCTGTCTTAGGTGCTCTCAATGAGTAGAAGACTCAATTTTATAAAGTTTATAATGTTTCTAAACATCTTCTTGAGGTTAAAGATTAAAGAGTAATTTAGGAAATTGGTATCAATCTTAAAAATAGAGAATGAAGAGACAAAATTTGAAAAAGATAAGTATGAAAATTTTAGGGGATTAATAAAATACTCTTTAAAATCACATTATAAAACATCATTTCGACTGATATTTATTAAGTACCTTTTATATCAAAGTACTCTGCTAAATACTCTAGGGTTGACCCTGATCACTAGGAACTTACTGATTACTATATAGGACAAACGTAGTGGCTCAAACTATGAGAGAAATATTGAACAATGCATTATGAGAATTGAAGAAACAGTATATTTAAACCTGAGAAAAGAGAGTTGGTCAAATTCCTTGGGGAATTTAAGAGTGGGCAACTTCATTGTATAACATTTTGTGGCAATCTTTTAAAGATAAGAATGAAAGAAGTTTATTTTGTTAATCCTCACTTGAGGATATATTTTTCCCATTGATTTTTAGAGAGTGGAACGGAGGGTGTGGGGAGGGAAAGGAGGAGAAAAAGAGAGAGAGAGAGAGAGAGAGAGAGAAAGAGAAAGAGAAAGAGAAAGAGAAAGAGAAAGAGAAAGAGACAGAGAGGCATCAATTGGTTACCTCTCACATGCGCCCCAGCCCCAGGGCCAGGGAACAAGCCTGTAACCTAGGTATGTACCCTTGACCAAAAATCAACCCTGCAGGCTGATGCTCTAACAACTGAGAAAAACCAGCCAGGGCAAAATAATTTTTTTTTTTTTTAAAGAATAGTCTAGAGAGAGGGGCAGGGAGAGAGATAAACATTGATGCGAGAGCACACCATCCACTGGCTGCCTCCTGTATGCCCTCTACCAGGGATAGAATCCGCAACCCCAGCATGTGCCCTTGACTGGGAATAGAACAGGTAACCTCCTGGTGCATGGGAGGACACCCAACCAACTGAGCCACACCAGCCAGGGCAAGAATGAAATAATGTTTGAAATGAGGTTTCCACCCTCCCACCCCCCAAATAGAGACCTATCCCATCCCAAATTGATAAAGATGCTGTCAAAACTTATAGTAAAACAGCCCAAGTAATTCCTTCAAACTATCATTTATGAATGTTTCCTGAAATAAATTTTAATGTGGTATCAATCTTGTTTTGAAAATATTCAGACCCGATTCAATAAAACCATTACACGAGAGTTGAAAAGCCTGTGGTAAACACGTGCACACCTAAGGTTATTTCTAGTTATATAAGATTTGAGGAACCTTATAAAAAATGTAAACTCCTACCTAAAGCATTCAGCAATGTCCGGGAATTAAACATGATTTCTGCTAATTCTTGTTAAAAATATTAGTTCCTGAGCATCTTAATTAATTAAAGGAGTTTAAGGCATGACCATTTTAAGAATCATTATCATTTTAAAAAGGAGACATATACTGAGGCTTTGAAAAAAATTCACATTTCTTTTGTTCTTCCTTAAATTAAGATTTGATATAAATATGCAATATGGCCAAGGGAATATGCAGAAAAGATGCAAAGATGAAGGACACGTGATCTTTTGCCATGTAGGTGGTGGCTCATTCTCTAGAATCTAATTTACCAGGTTAAAACAGATAGCATAGGCAGTATTTTAAAAGCATAGATTCTAGAGCCTGAATGCAGGGATTGTCTGAAAACTGGCTCTACCATAAATTAGCTGTTGGGCAAGGTAGTTATTATCTCTTAAGTCTCACTTTTCTCATATGTAAAATATTAATAGCAGTATCTACTTCATGGGATTGTTATGAAGACTAGATTAAATTAAAAGTTATAAAGTGAAAAATATACATGTCAAGACTTATTAAATAAACAAATAAAGGCTTAAATTATTAGAGAATGTTTCATCTTTCAAAACAGGAAGAAAGTTTATCATATCACTTGTCTGTTATGGCACAGTACCTGCACACATAAACCAAAATATCCAGTAAGTAAAATCTCAATGAATTTTCATTTTAGAATCTAGAAAAAATTTCAGACGAATCTATATATATATAAAAGCCTAAGTGACCAGTTGATCAGTAGCTATGATGTACACTGACCACCAGGGGCAGATATTCAATGCACAGGCAGGGGAACATGGAACAGACTGATGAATTTCAGAGGGAAGGGGAGAGGGGGGAGGGCAGGAAGAGATTAACAACCAAAGATCTTATATACATACTAGAGGCCTGGTGCACAGATTTGTGCACCGGCGGGGTACCTCAGCCTGGCCTGCGGGGATCAGGCCGAAGCCGGCAGTTCAACATCTCCCGAGGGGTCTTGGATTGTGAGAAGGTGCAGGCCAGGCCAAGGGACCCCACCAGTGCATGAATCTGGCACCAGGCCTCTAGTTTAGTATAAAGGAATCTTTATTTTCATCATTTAACATAACTGCTTGGTATCATAAAAACTAGTAGATTAAATACAAAGTTAACATTAAAATTAAAGAAAAAAATGGTGAACAATTATTTCTGAATATTCATTTTACATTGTTTCTCAAAGAAGACACTTTCTAATGTCTAACTAAGCAATTATGCTAAACTCCATGAAAAGTAGTATTAACTCATTCTAGGCTACTGGAAAAACCTCCATGTAGAGACCAGGTAAAGAAGGAGCAGATTCTTAAGGAACCACAGTTAAATCTTTTTATATAAGCATGTCTACGACATTTAAAATATGTTACACTTTTTAAAATTAACTAATACTATTTTTTAAAGTATCTATGTGTAACTTCTCAGAGATTAATTTATAATACAGTGATGATTGGGTTGTATAGTCAGGTAAAATTTCACTGTCACTACAATAATTTCAAATTCAATAAAATCATGATCATATGTGGAGGAACTTTTCCTGCAGTGTTTTATTGAAAAGCATTTTTTAAAAGAAATTCTTTTACATTTTAGTTAACATGTTAAGCCCCATGTCAGTCACCGGTGACTGACACTATACTTTCTGTCTGGAAGACAAAACAGGCTGGGCGTTTAACATGTTAAGTTTTTACTTTTGCTTATGGGTTAATTTTTGAACCCACAAAAACTAGAAAATATACTTGTGGTTAAAATACAACAGCCTCTGCCCGGCTGGTGTGGTGCAGGTTTGACTTCTGGTCAGAGCACATGCCAGGGTTGCAGGCTCGATCCCTGGTGAAGCAGCAGATAGATGTTTCTCTCTCATCGATATTTCTAACTCTCTAATCCTCTCCTTTCCTATCTCTCTAAAAATCAATAAAAATGTATTTTAAAAAACAACAAGAAAAAACATAACCTCAAGAGTAAAAGAAATTGGAGGAAAATAATACAAATTCAATACCAAGTTCAATCCAATTCTACAACACTATCAGTATTAAAAGTGAGTCATTATAGTTCAAGTAAATTGTCTCATATTTTTTTTTAAATATATTTTATTGATTTTTTAACAGAGAGGAAGGGAGAGAGATAGTTAGAAACATCGATGAGAGAGAAACATCGATCAGCTGCCTCCTACACATCTCCTACTGGGGATGTGCCCGCAACCCAAGTACATGCCCTTGACCGGAATCGAACCTGGGACCTTTCAGTCCGCAGGCCGACGCTCTATCCACGGAGCCAAACCAGTTTCGGCAAATGTCTCATATTTTTAAAGAAGGCCGTATAGTATGTTAGGTTAGAAAGTTGTCTTTGAAGTCAAACTGACCTAAGTATGACCCCCAGCCCCATTAGTTAGCTAAATTACGTGATTGTAAGCAAAATGAATAATCTCTTAGTCTCAGTTTCTTCATCAGGGAAATGAGTACTTAAGAGCAGCTACCTTCCTCTGGCCATCAACCTATGAACCAGGAGATCATGGTTTGATTCCCTGTCAGGCATATGCCTGGGTTGGGGGCTCGATCCCTAGTGTGGGGTGTGCAGGAGGCAGCCAATCAATGATTCTTTCTCATCAATGATATTTCTATCTCTCTCTTCCTCTTTCTTCCTCTCTGAAATTAATAAAATAAAGTTAAAACAATGGAAAAGATACAAACATTTTGGAAGCAAGTAAGAATGGAACTGAAATTCCTTTTTCACAGTATTATCAAGAAACATTTTAATGACAAGCTATGTATTTTTTATATCACAATAGTTTATTTTTTATTTTTTAAAATCTTTGTTGTTGCAAGTATTATATACGTACCCTTTTCCCCCCTATTTACCTCTTCCAGTCCACCCCTGTCCCCCAACAAGCTATATTTTAAATATGTTAAGAGTGTATGTTCTTAATGGTCCAATAACACACACACATACATCCTGAAATTCAAGTTTAAATAAAGAACTGATCATTTATAAAAGAAAGTTTTATCATGTAACCCCCCCACACCCAATACACACTCTATCTATATAAAGGGCCATCGCAACTGAACGGACGACTGAACAGGCTGAGTGGGGCGACAAGGCCAACAGGGGGGTTAGTGAGGGATGACCAAATGACTGAGAAGCAGGCTGTGTGGGGCGACCAGGCTGGTGAGGGGTTAGTGAGGGATGACCAAAGGACTGAGCACCAGGCTATGTGGGGCGACCAGACCGGCGGGGGGTTAGTGAGGGATGACCAAACGATTGAACACCAGGCTGCGTGGGGCACCCAGGCCGGCAGGGGTGTAATGAGGGATGACGAAACGACTGAGCACCATGCTGGCTGGGGGGGGGGGGGGGGGGGGGGCAGTGAGGGGTGACCAGGCTGGCAAGGGGGGCAACTGGGGGCGACCAGGCTGGTGAGCAGTTAGGAGCCAGTGGTCCCAGATTGGAGAGGGTGCAGGCTAGGCTGAGGGGACCCGCCCCCTCCATGCACAAATTTCATGCACCAGGCCTCTAGTCAAAATATAAAACTAAATGAACTATCATTTTTCAGTCCTAAAGTAGGCCATATACCCCTACCTTGCTCAACTGTTTTCTAAGCTAGGTCTCTTAGCATTTCTTTAGGATAAAACACAACTTATCCTCTCCTCCTAACCTTACTTTGCCTTGAGATTTCATAGTAAACTATCTTTTTTAAGAACTGGGTTTTTGTTTTTTTGTGTTTTACTTAACAGTGTTTAACACACACACACACACACACACACACACACACACAGACTCACTACATGTCAGTCAGCAAGATCACAATTTTCAAAGATGATATAAAGGCTACTGAGTAAATGTGATATAAATGGAACAATCTTTTTTTTATTATTATTTTTTATTTCCTCCCCCCCACACACCATTTATCCCCTCTATGCCTTCTTCCACTTCCACTCACCCTCTGCCCCTGCCAGCACCAACCTCAATCTTTTCTTTTATATGCAATCCATTATGAATTTTAAAGCATATCTTTTCATTTACGAGAAGAAAATACACACAAATCTTAAGTTATTTCTTTTTATATCCTCTGTAAACTAAAGTGTTTTAAAAAGGATTATTTGATGACCTTAGAAATTAGACCATCACACAATTATTAGTAATAATCCATATTTGATGTTTTTATATTTTTAAATGTAGATTCTAATTTATTTCGAATAGTGGCTCAAGTCTCTGCCCAGAGACAAAGCATTCTAAGATCATTTAAATCACTGATTAATGTGTCTAATGAAGATATACTTCCATCATTTGAAGCTTACCTGTGCATCAATATCAATGGCAGGGTAGATAGGAAGCATGGCTGAAGGAGAGATGATGGGACTTGGAGTTGGAGTCTGAGGTTGGGAAATGGAAGCAGCGATACTGTGGGTAGGAGTGTTTGACATTGCAGATGCTCTTCCACTGACTGCTGTTGAACAAAATAACTGCACTTAATAAGGATAAAACACTGTTAGGTAACAGTAAGAAATAATTATTGGAAAATATTTATAGACTTCTTAAAAAACAGAATGTCTAGAGGTAGACTGCCACAGCACTAGTAACTCATTATCCTGGTTATTTCTGACTTTGGACAAAAGTCCAAAATTATAATGTATACTGAGAATAACCCATTTTCTAATTAATCACCTGAAAAACAAATTCCTCTCTTATGGTATGTAATCATAAAACCTTAATTCAAAATAACCCTGAAAACAAAAATATTTTATGAATCTAAATTAAATATAAATGCAATTGGATATGTTGTCCATTATACCTTCTTAGTCAGAAAAGGAATAAAAGATAAAATAGGCATGTTCAGAAGGAGAAGAATGTGATTTTTACCTGCCAATTCCACACCTTATATTCTATAACTAATATAAGTAATATCACTGTTTGGGAGAACCTTGCTATCCAATCATTTAAAAATGCCTCCTACTATTTAACTGCAGACAGGAGGATAATTATATTCTGAATTGCAGTCCTTACTATGAAAGCATAGCCAAATATAAAAATTTGATCCTCACACAGAAATACAGTTTCTCACATGTAGAAGTATTCTGAGGGGATAAAATGTCTACCAATCAATCCAGGAATCACACTGACATATAAGGACAAAATTAAAAAATTAGGGTAGAAATAAATGTATGCACACAAACATCCTTCAGATACAGATTACTGTTAGTTCTTCTAAGTATAATTTCACATGATATTTTCACAAAAAGATGCAAATTGAGAGGGGCTAATTTAATTAGGTCAGTACTTGATGTGGTAGAACTCCAAAGGTGGTGGCAGTTAAGGGTACTTTATTCCCGCATCAACTCACTTCTGGAGTCGATATGTGAACACCAATCCTTTTTTCCCCCTATTAAAAATGCGGTAGCACTAAATTTTGGGCATTAATCTTTGAATGGTCAACAGTAGTGTAGATGTATGTTACCAACTTAGTTATCAACTACATCAGACAGAAAACAATCATGATACACAACTGGATCTGAAACCAGACAAAAGAGGTTATAATCCCACCAAGAACAAAACTAAAATCGATCTTATAACAATTATAAACATGATTGTCAATTAAGAAATCTATTTTACATAAAATCCTTAGTTCAGGCACAAACATATACTATACATTATAGTAACACACATTCTAAAATTACACATTTTTTAAGTCCACTTAAAAGCCAAACGAAAAACAAAAAAGGGAATAAAACAAAACAAATCAAATCAAAACACAAAACACTGTTTTGAAGCCTTACGGAATCAGATCAATAGAAAAGGGCTTATACTAGTATATTTAATTGATCATCTAATGACCTTGATATTATTACTCCATATTGATAGCCTGTACATTAATTTTTTTAAAAATCAAGATAATTTAAATGTATATATTTTATCTATAAATTTCAAAAATATAAAATGTATGACTATTTACATTTCAATTGGAATAAATTCTTTAAAGAACATACTTAAATTGGTTTTCTTATTTTTGGTCAAATTATTCTTATCATCTCATCTAAGAGGAGATAAGAAAAAAACAATTCCCTCATTTCATTTCCTTATTTAAAACTAAATAACTGTCACTCATCCATTCTCTATAGTTAAAGTAATAATTATAAATACATAGGCATGTGAAGAAACTCTGGTACAGATCTTTCCAAGTGGGACTTCATATTTGGGGTTAGATTTTAGAAAGGGAGACCAGATGTTTATAGAAGTTTTAATACCCGGTAAGAAAAGAAGGAACCTGAGAGCACAGCAAAGGTAAGGTACTAAGACTAGTTAAACAGAGAACTGATTTTGCTTTGGCAAGTAGATAGGGCAGGGAAGACAGAATTTGGCCAGCCAAGTACTAGAGAAAAAGATACTGATCCTTGTTAGAGCAGTCTAATAAATGGGACATAAGGAAAAAAGAACAGAGTTTTATGCTGAATGAAGGACAACTGAGCATAATGAGGTTGTAAGATATTAAGAAACACAAAATGGTCATTAGTCAACTGAAAGAACAAGTACTACCACAAAACTTTAAGGAAAGATTGTAGAAATGAGTGCTGGAGTATATATGCATGTGCACATGCATGACGACGGATAGGTTTCACGTAGGTAGCTGGGCTTTTTTAAACCTGTTCTTCCTTCTGCCATTTCTTCTATCCCTATGCAAATAAGCATAAGAAAGAAGTATTTTCATAATATGACAAATATCTGTCATATATCCTGAAAAGTTATGTGCTTAAAAAATTTTTTTATACTTAAAAACCTGGAACACACAGGCAGAATCTAATGTTTTTCTTTGGTAAAAAAATCAACAGAAAAACTACATTACAAACCTCAAATAATTCTCATCAGCACAAACACCATACAACTAACTGACAAATCACTGTTGATAACTATGCCCAAGAACGTCAGGTAAATTCTGGTAACACATCAAAAAATATTAAATATTCTTTGGTATAGAATGTCCATTCTTCATTTAATTGGAAAAGTAACACTTAACTCTATACATTCATTGGTAGATCAACTGACATAATAGAAGACCATTATGATCTAGATTAATGGCTATGGAAGTAATTATCAAGTTTGGAATTTGGGGCTACTGTTCTCCAATTTTCATAAGATACCAAATTCCTTTAAATTGTATTCCCAATTATTATAACCAGCTAATGGTGATTAGTAGCAATTTTCAAATCTATAGAAAAATTAAATTCTTAAGAGAATCTTTACAATTCTTAATGATTAATACCATTTTCCCCCAAGATAATTATTGTACCCTATGAAGAGTAGCAGAGACTTTCATTCCATATATTACTGTTGAGGTGATTTTAAAAGGGAACTGGGAAACTTTAGAGCAGATTTTAAGTATACAAAATCTGTCTCATTAGCTGGTTTCTTAGTTTCTGAATGTCTACACTATACAATTTAGGTTATTCTTTTAAAAGGTGAACGTTAAATCACATATAATGTCACCATAATATGTAATGTTACTAAATATAATTTCAAAATCAGAAAAATTCAAGTCTTTTAAAGTACAGACAAAAGAATAAAAATAGGAGGAGAGAACTATTTAACTCTTCCCCCCCCCCCTTTTCCTTCTTCAATTTTCTCTTTTTCATTAGCTTTTTTTAATGAAGAAAATGATCTGTCTCAGTATAACATTCTTATGGTTTATAATCCTGTGAAATGTCATTGCACTAGTTTGTTACAGAATTTATGAAAAAGTAGGTACCAAAAACGGGAATCATTAAAACAACCTTCTAAAATATTTCTTCTTGCCAACGAAACTAATTATAATGAAATAAAATTTCTCTGACTACACATTTTTTTTTTTCCTTCTCTGATTACACATTTAAAGAGATATTTGTGATATTGTGAGGGGACCCGACCATACCTTCCCATAATACAATTAGAAAGAGACTACACATTAACATTCACAGGGGATAAAAATCACTGACATACAGTATAATCAAACCCTATTTGGTTTGGTACTTTATTATTGTTTTAAAGGTGCTTTCAATTTTTTTTTAAATATCCATCAGGTTTGAAGTCTGATCCATTAGGATATAAAGTATTTCTGTTTACAAATAAGCTTCCTGATATCCTACTAAGTTTTGCACTTCAACTTCTATCAATTTCCCAGTTTCTTGGTGTGAATACAGAAGCAAAAAATATAAAATTCAATTTTAGTATTCTGAACTTAAAGAGAAAAAACAAAAACGAAAACCAGAGATCAAACATCAACCCCACTACTGAAAAGCCTAGATTCCCAGCCTACTCAGCTAAGCCAGAACATTTCAGTCACTTGCACTGAACGAGCTAATCTTTCATTTGACCTGTATCCATTTGAAAACTTCTGAGATTGAATTAATATTTCTAAAGAATACATGGATCAAGAGTCCAAAAATAGTTCTCAAGTTGGGCAATGGCAAAAAATTGTGGCACACTCTTACTCGCCTTAAGCAAATCATATTTTGATACCTGCTCATAACAATATAAACCCACCTGCCATGATGTCATCCAGCGTGTCATTGAGGGTCTGAGCAGGGCTGGCTACCATTAACCCTTGCTGTGTTTCTGTCAGAATTCCTTGCCCCAGCCCTGCCAACTGTGCTTGGCCCAGTACTGGCTGTCCAACTATTACTCCTTGCAGTTCTGTAAGATTAGCGATGGACCCTGGAGGCAATGGACCTGCCGCCAGAGGCAAAGCTTGAGGCATGGCCAGAGGCTGGATTGGTGCAAAACCCATCTGAGCAGCAGTCTGCTGGGGATCATCTTGAAGCAAAACGGGATCCACTTGCTGTAATCGTGCATAGTCTCCTTCAGAAAGCTGTTCTCCAAGAGGAGCTAGTAGTCCCAGATGTTGGCAAGATTGTTGCTGCTGCTGCTGAAGTTGAATTCTTTGAGCTTTAACCTCTAGATACTGCTTTTTTAGCTGCTGCTGAGTTTTCAGTTGTAACTCTCGTTCTACTTTCTGTAGCTCCTCCAAAATCTTTTGTTTCTTCTGAATTTGTTCCTCCCTTGTTTTGTTCAGCTCCTCAATCTTCTCCTTGGTAAGTTGATCAGCATGAGCCAGTTCCAAGGACTGCAGCTGTGCATTCTTTTCTATGGCTTCTTTTATCCTCTGTTCCAGTTCTGTTAACTTTCCCTGAGCCTCTTCTACAATGCTCTCTGGAGACTGATTGGTGATGTAACCCTGTACATCCTGGCTGTTTGCTGGCAAATGGCTGCTGGACTTTTGTTTAGAAGCAGCTGTGTAAAAAAGAAACCCCCTCAGAAGTGCACATGAATGGCATCCTCATTACAGAGTTACTGTTGGGAGGTTTAGTGCCAACAGTTATGCACCAAGTTATCATAGCCATAGAAGGTGAAAATGCACTGTGTTAAGGACTTAAAAAACAAATTCACCTTCTTTATCATAAACATAAAATGTATGTATTTTATGTGCTAGAGTAATCTTTGGAAAATAAATTTCAGAATTTTAAAAATATCACATGGCTAAAATTAGACAACAGAGGAATGCAGGTTTGTGATATCTAAGAGATGTAATTAAAATAAAATATAAGGCTATGTGTAATCTGGTCATAATGATGTAAAAAAAATTATAAGAATAAAAAGATAATGCTAAACTATTAAGATGTAGGGAAAATTTAGACCTCTAAGTCAAGGTTTTTCCACATTTAATAGTTGTGCCTTACACACACACATACATACAAAGAGTACCCAAACCACTGAGAGGTGCCAGGAAATTAAAATCCAACTAAAATATGTCTTTGTTGGGGCCTATCATCTTCAAGACTGATAAAATCAAGACATAAATTCACATATTCCCACAGCTACCTGGCCAGCAGAGAATTGGGATTCAGTTTCTTTGAAAGAAAAGATGTTGGACTACACCATCCACTGTATCTTCTGATAGCCAGATGAAAAAACAGACCTGGCTACAGGTACAGCAATCAGTATTGGTAATAGTGATTGGAAAGAGCTGGTGAAAATACTTAGTGTTCTTGTTGGTAAAATAATATAGGTAACCAAAAACCAAAAATTAAAACCACATTGGTTCTTCAGGTAAAACTCTTTAAAAAGAAAAACTGATTAAAACTAGTAGCTGTAAGGTTTTGGGACATAACTTATGAACATGCATGGTGTAACAACCACAAGTCAAATATGGACCTCCAGAATTCTAGGGAAACAAACAAGCATATCTGAAGTAACTTTTAGTTATTGGTTGAGAAAAGATATTCCAGATATGAAATATATATTATACCAGTTATTATAAAATAAATTTTAATCTAATTTTTTAATTTCATGCTTCATATCACTACAGAAATTTAGTTTTACAAAAAAACATTAATCAACTAATACCCAGCCTAACATTTTGACATAAATAGAAATGACCAGTTATTACAGGAAATCATGGGTAATCAGAATTGCATCAAAGATGAACATCTGAATTTCTCTTGCTAATACTTCTAGTTCTAGCACAAGTTAGTGCTATTAACTATCTTCTCTCCCAATAATATGCTTTTTTTCATTGGAAAAATTTTTTTAATTATGCCAATAAAATGCAATTTTTGTGGAAAAATAACTTTAAATGGCTAGGCTTTTGTAATCTTATCATTTTTACCTCAACAACATGTTAGAGTCTTTAGAAGTTTAACTGACCTTTATTCCTGATGGGAAGTGTAGTGGCAACATTGGCAGGTGGTTTATCAGGCTCCTGAGGGGGGACAACCATGGGCAGTGCTTGAACTGGTACACGAGGAGCCTAAGACAAAGGAAAGTAATTATGTTTCTGCTTTTCCTATACACTCCATTAAATAATATGCTTTAAATAAACTGTAAGTTACAAAGACTTATTCAAAATATTTTTTCTATTCTTTTTCAAAGTATTTTGAATATGGCATTATTCTCAGAAAATAACGTATTTACTTAAAATATGTTGATACCCAATTATTTTTCATGACATTTATGAACTTTAAATTCAAATGGTTATTCTGGCTGTAAGAGAGAAAAGTCCTATCAACCTATAATCTGCATATTATGCCAGATATTCATTAGCCACATCAAGTACATCTAAAAAGAGAACTATATATCACAACAAAAAATAATCTAATTTAAACTGAAAATCTGAGCAATAGGGAAATAAAGAAAATATAAAGTGCTTTCATTTTCAGTCTTACCCTATTTAAATCGTGGGATGGGGGGGTTAACTGAGTGACATCTGGTGGAGGGGCTGAAAGCAAGTTATTAGGATAGTCCAACAGATAGCAAACAACACTTGTATGGCCACCTTTTGCTGCTTCTATCAACATAGTCGAGCCATCCTAAAAGAGTGGAAATGGAAGGGAAAAGAAACATTTTTTGAAACAAGTTAATTTACAGAATTATTTAAGGAAAATAAAGCCAAAAGTCCCAGACACAATAAAATCATTGATTTAGTAAATGAATACACTAAGAATGCCATTATAAATGCAACTTGTAGATATTTTCTAGTACAAGAATAAAGAATCCACAGTGCTACCTGAAACATATGAGTTACATACTTTTAAACGATGAGTAGGATCTGCCCCATGAGCCAAAAGTAGTTCCACCACGGCCAGATGGCCCCCTGCGCAAGCCAGGGACAATACAGTATGGTCATTATTAGCGGTAGTTCTATTCACATTCGCTCCTGAAACAGACAAGGCATGGAAAATCATATTATTAGAGTGTGGTTTTTTAAATTATGGTAAATTTCAAAAACATAAAGAGAACAGTATAATAAAGCCCCACATAGCCATGACCCGGCTTCAATGATTATAAATAAATGTCCAATCTCATTTCACATATACATCAATTCTCCTCTGCCATCTTGAATATTCTAAAATAAATCCCAGACAAATGTGATATAATTTCATCTATAAACACTTCAGTATGTGCCAGTAGAAGATAATAAAAGGACATAACATTAACGTAACCAGTTTATAACACTACGGTGTCGGGTGAATTTCCCGCCAAAATATAAGATGGCGCGGGCAATTATTTAGGTTTCCCGCGCAAAATCAGGGATTTTTATGATACCTATTACCCCAATGGGTATGAAACGGTTCGCATACGCAGGTAGGTATCTTTGTGAACGGCAAACAAACAAATATTTGGTAATACGCAGTTACAATCGGCCCGAGTTTACACGTTTCCCGCACTCCACCGCAAATCTATATGAACCGAGTTTAAGACGGCTCCCGCGGAGTACGCGCAATTCACGCGAGCCGACTTAACTCGTTTCCCGCACTCCAAGTGTTAAAAATTAAGATGTGTAATTTTATTTACATTTTAAGTTATTTAGTAGAGAAGTGGACGAAAAACCAAGGGCTAAGTTTGCAGAGAATGAACATGGCATAGAAAGTAATAATGAATAATAATGTCATCTTTTTCCAATGGGAATATCTGAGAATGAAAACAGGTATTCGTCTGGAATTTGGAGCATTGTGCTAAGCAATGTGGAAAATGGAAATAAAATAGCAGGAAAAAGCTGGTCAGATTCATTAAAATTAAGTAAAGGAGAGAGAGTATACTGAGTATGTAAATAATTCCATTTTTGAAAAAACTATGGTATAAACATCCATCACAAGTAAGTGTTCGAATAACTTAATCAGTAAGATATTTCTGATTTTTTTGTCTTAATGTATAAACAATTACAAACTGTACATTTCTTTAGTATTTTTAACAAACTGCCTTTTTAATTGTATAAAGTCTTTCTATATATAGCCTTTCTATTTTACCAAGTTAATCAGTGGCATAAATATAAAAATCCAGATTTCAAGATATATTATTACATGAACAGAATAGACTTTAAGTTATCTAAACCCTTAAAGTTTTACATAGAGAAATTTTTCTTTATAAAAGTGTTTCTTGACAAAGGTGATACTCAGCATGATCATTCTTCATAGTTTGTACCTATTCTATGTATTGCAGGATGTTTTTCAAATACCCACTCACAAAATCTCAGCATACCAACAAAATGTCCTTTATCCCTCAATCTTTAAATACCTGAGTGCAGGGATAGACACCTTTGATTAAAAAACAAAATAAACAAAAAAAATCCTACTATTTTTACACAAACCTACCTTTACTAATTAAGAACTGAACAGTACAAACATGACCGGCTCTTGCAGCTTTCATTAAAGGAGTTCTTCCACCTTCAGATTCATGCTCCTATTTAAAAAACACATACTTAATTGATATTTAATTGCTAGGGAACAATTATTCTTTCTCATGATAGACTCATTTTTTTGGTTGATTTTTCTTTGTTAAATGACATTTAAATATATAAAATAAATATCAAAAATGTAAGTCTTTGTTTTACTATGGTTGCAAATATCAAAAAATTTCTGTACGTGACACGGCACCAAAGTTAAGTTAGGGTTTTTCAAAATGCTGACACGCTGAGCTCAAAAGGTTCACCATCACTACCTTAGAATATACAGGTTTGAGAAAAATACCTTTGATAAAGTATTTCTTTTATTTTAAAATAAGATTTTATTGATTTCAGAGAAAGGAAGGGAGAGGATAAGAAACATTAATAATGAGAATATAAAGTATTTTATATATGTACTAGAGGCCCAGTGCATGACTTTTGTGCACTGGGGGGGGGGAAGACCCCTCAGACCAGCCTGTGTCCTCTAGCAGTCTGGGACCCTTTAGGGCAGTGGTTCTCAACCTTCCTAATGCCACGACCCTTTAATACAGTTCTTCATGTTGTGGTGACCCCCAATTTCATTGTTACAAATTGAACATAATTAAAGCATAGTGATTAATCACAAAAACAATATGTAATTATATATGTGTTTTCTGATGGTCTTAGGTGACCCCTGTGAAAGGGTCATTTGACACCCAAAAGGGTCTCGAGCCACTGGTTGAGAACCGCTACCTTAGGGGATATCCAATTGCCAGCTTAGGCCTGCTCCCCACTGGCAATCGGACATCCCCTGATGGGTTCTTAGCGCTGCCACTGCCAGGGAGGTGGGAGAGGTTCCCACCACCACAGCTGCACTTGCCAGCTGTGAGCCCGGCTTCTGGTTGAGCAGCCCTCCCCTGTGGGAGCACACTGGCCACCAGGGGCAGCTCCTGTGTTGAATGTCTGCCCCCTGGTGGTCAGTGCGCATAATAGTGACCAGGTGTCCTGCCATTTGGTCAATTTGCAGACCTTTTATTATATAGGATTTTTAATACTCACATCTGATGAACAACTTTTGGGTTTTCTCTTAAGCCATATATTAGGTTATTCCAATTGCAATGGACTAACTAGCAATATTACATTGCTGCATATTTCATAGCCTTGTGGTAAATACTGAAAATATAGTTCCTAACTGAAGAAGCTCAAAATCTAATTAGAAAGTAATATACATACAACTAATTAGAATATAATGTGTGTTACAAGTGTTTCAAGAGTTCTACCAACATATGCAGAGCTGAAAGAGACCACAATAATAATGTAATTCAAACCTCTCCTTTCAAGAAGTTAAATCAAGTTTACAAAACTAATTATGGAGGAGCCTATTTCTACCTGTACATGAATTTGTCATTAACTATGAACTTCTTCAGGAAAACTCATTTATTTGTTAATATCAATCCCAAGAACATATGAGAGCATATATTTTAACTGAAACTAAAACCACCTTTTCATGTCTCACTCCTAGCCTCTCTAAGGCTAACTTGAAGACTAGTTATTTTCACCACACAATCTGCTTTATGCTTCTCTACCTCTGAAGTTATACCCATCCTATATTATTTCTTCCACTAGAATGTCTCTTTTGTCATAACACTGCCATATCTACCTTTCTTAATTTTAGATAGCCCCACATATAATCTCAGATGACATTTTTAGCTCTTTTGCCTTGTTTACTCTCTGTAATTTCCCTGACACCTCTTTATAATCCTCCTTATAATGACCTTGGTATTTTACCCTTGTTTAAAATATATATATATATATCGTATATAATAAAGAGGTAATATGCAAATTGACTCTCACGCCCTCACACAATATGGTCGCGCCCCCATGTGGTCAAAAGATGGCCGCCACAAGATGACTGGCAGGGGAGGGAAGTTGGGGGGCGACCAGGCCTGCAGGGGAGGGAAGTTGGGGGTAATCGGGCTGGCAGGGAAGCAGTTAGGTGTCGATCAGGCTGGCAGGGGAGTGGTTAGGGGGTGATCAGGCTGGCAGGGGAGTGGTTAGGGGGTGATCAGGCTGGCAGGGGAGTGGTTAGGGGGTGATCAGGCTGGCAGGGGAGTGGTTAGGGGGTGATCAGGCTGGCAGGCAGAAACAGTTAGGGACAATCAGGCAGGCAGGCGAGTGATTGGGAGCCAGCAGTCCTGGATTGTGAGGGGGATGTCTGACTGCCTGGGGGATCGGGCCTAAAGCGGCAGTTAGACATCCCCGAGGGGGATCGGGCCTAAAGCGGCAGTCAGACATTCCCCTGAGGGGGATCGGGCCTAAAGCGGCAGTTAGACATTCCCCTGAGGGGGATCGGGCCTAAAGCGGCAGTTAGACATTCCCCTGAGGGGGATCGGGCCTAAAGCGGCAGTTAGACATCCCCGAGGGGGATCGGGCCTAAAGCGGCAGTTAGACATTCCCCTGAGGGGGATCGGGCCTAAAGCGGCAGTTAGACATTCCCCTGAGGGGGATCGGGCCTAAAGCGGCAGTTAGACATCCCCCTGAGGGGGATCGGGCCTAAAGCGGCAGTTAGACATTCCCCTGAGGGGGATCGGGCCTAAAGCGGCAGTTAGACATTCCCCTGAGGGGGATCGGGCCTAAAGCGGCAGTTAGACATTCCCCTGAGGGGGATCGGGCCTAAAGCGGCAGTTAGACATCCCCGAGGGGGATCGGGCCTAAAGCGGCAGTTAGACATTCCCCTGAGGGGGATCGGGCCTAAAGCGGCAGTTAGACATTCCCCTGAGGGGGATCGGGCCTAAAGCGGCAGTTAGACATCCCCCTGAGGGGGATCGGGCCTAAAGCGGCAGTTAGACATTCCCCTGAGGGGGATCGGGCCTAAAGCGGCAGTTAGACATTCCCCTGAGGGGGATCGGGCCTAAAGCGGCAGTTAGACATTCCCCTGAGGGGGATCGGGCCTAAACCGGCAGTCAGATATCCCCCTAGGGGTCCCACATTGGAGAGGGTGCAGGCTGGGCAGAGGCACACCCCCCCCCCCCCCGTGCACAAATTTCGTGCACCGGGCCTCGTGTGTGTGTGTGTGTGTGTGTGTGTGTGTGTGTGTGTTAGAGGCCCAGTGCACGAAATTCGTGCAGGGGAGGGTGTCCATCATCCCAGCCTGCACCCTCTCCAATCTGGGACCCCTCGAGGGATGTGCCACCAGGTTTGGGCCTAAATGGGCAGTTGGACATCCCTCACACAATCCAGGACTGCTGGCTCCCAACCGCTCGCCTGCCTGCCAGCCTGATCACCCCCTAACCACTCCCCTGCCAGCCTGATCGACGCCTAACTGCTCCCCTGCCGGCCTGATTGCCCCCAGCTGCCCTCCCCTGCCAGCCTGTTCACTCCTAACTGCCCTCCCCTGCCAGCCTGGTCCCTCCTAAATGCCCTCCCCTGCAGGCCTGGTCACCCCTAACTGCCCTCCCCTGCAGGCCTTGTCCCTCCCAACTCCCCTCCCCTGCAGGCCTGGTCACCCCTAATTACCCTCCCCGGCAGACTGGTTCCCTCCAACTGTCCTTCCCTGCAGGTCTGGTCGCCCCCAACTGCCCTCCTCTGCCGGCCATCTTGTGTCCACATGGGGGCGGCCATCTTTGATCACATGGGGGCGGCCATCTTGTGTTGGAGTGATAGTCAATTTGCATATTACCTCTTTATTATATAGGATATATAATTGATTTCAGAGGGGGAGGGAGAGGGAGAGAGAGATAGAAACATCAATGAGAGAGAATCATTGATCGGCTGCCTCCTGCACAACCCCTACTCGATCGAGCCTGTAACCTAGGCATGTGCCCTTAACTGGAATCGAACCAGGGACCCTTCAGTCCACAAGCTAGTGTTCTATCCACTGAGCCAAACCAGCTAGGGCTTTCATCTTTCTTACTAATTAACAATTATTTGAGGGAAAATATACTTTATTAAATATACCATGTTTTAAATTTATTTTATTTAATGCTTTGAATAGTATAAGAAAAATTTATTTCCTAAGTTCAGTGAAATACCTCTAAGTCCTATTTGCCTTTTTATAGCAAATCAGAAAAGCTTCTAAAAAGAGCTAAATATACAAGAGGAAATAATTTTGTACTAATATATCGAACACATGGTTTTTCCTTTTTTTGTGTGTGTAGTAGATTTTGTAGTCCTGCTAACAAGGAAAATACTAATGGTCACCAAACAGTGTAAAAAACAACAAAAACATGACTAAATGAGATAATTATGGTAAAAAAGCTAACATAAAATCAGAAATAAATTCCTTTTGTCTATATTCTCCATAAAATTTTAAATTAATTTCTTGCATTAGTTTTAAATATTAGGATTTAAAATGTGACATAGCTTACCAGATCTGCTCCTGCCTGAAGCAACACATCTGCTACATCAGTATGACCATTTTCACAGGCATATGTTAGTGCTGTATCTCCTGTTGCTGTTGTTGCATGCACATTAGCTCCTGTAACAGTATTACACAATACATAGACTTAATAAAACAATCATAAGATATAAATGAGGACACAGAAATTTCTTCCAGATAAGCCATATCTCCTCTAATTAGACAAAATATCTTTATTCATTTCTAGAAAATAGAGAGTATTGTTAGCATCTTTACAAGCAAAACAAAACAAAAAAAAATCACCGCTTGAAATTTAAGTTGCAGATACCTTAAACAGCAATAAGATAATATTTATTCAGAATACCCACAAATATTATCATGTCATTTTTCACACACATTCACACACATATTAGTGTACCATAAAATCAGGGAAATTATTTGCATTATAACAGTTTTACTTAAGTAAATCATGTAAAAAACTCCTCCCAAATGCAAAAATGCCTACCTGCTGCTAATAAGTATTTAACTAACTCCAAATGACCCTCTTGAGCAGCTTCCATTAAGGGGGTAGAACACCCTAGTTCTATATCAGCTCCTGCCTTAATTAGAAAGTCTGCCACTTCCAGAAAGCCTCCACAGCAAGCCAGAGTCAAAGCAGTTTCTTGAGTTTCTTCTGTCTGTGCATTGATATTTGCTCCTAAAATAATTAAAGAAAGTCATTAACTTATTCCAGAGATATGCAAAACATATTTATTTCCTAATGAACTATACTTCAAAAATGAACATTTATGTTACTTTACTAAATAATAAAGTGCCTCTCCCTTACTCTGAGAAGCAGTTAAAAATAAACCATCAAAACCATATCCACTAGTGGATATTTGATGTACATAGCTGAAGCAAGCTTTATTCAGCCAAGAGGTACAATCAGGTGCAATATTGAAAGCATTCTACATATTAGCACCATTTTAAAAAATATATTATATTGATTTTTCACAGAGAGGAAGGGAGAGGGATAGTTAAAACATCAATGAGAGAGAAACATTGATCAGCTGCCTCTTGCACTCCCCACTGGGGATGTGCCCGCAACCAAGGTACATGCCCTTGACCGGAATCAAACCTGGGACCCTTGAGTCCGCAGGCTGACGCTCTATCCACTGAGCCAAACTGGTCAGGGCTTAGCTCCATTTTATACCTAAGAAAATTGAGGTTAATTAACTTGTCCAAGGTCACAACATTATCATTATCACTATTACCACCATCACCATAGCTAACACTTAACAGGTACTATATGATAAATAGTATATATATAACATACATATAGTCTAACAAAAACCCTAAAGATGACAAAATTAAGGCAGAGAAGATTAGAAACTTGCATTAAGTTACAAAATTGACAAGCAATGGAGTTGTGATTCAAACCTAAAAAGTCTGCTCAAACTATGTTTTTAAAATTCTAGTCAATATTAACTCTCCATAAAAAGGTTTTAGTAAAATGGGCCATTCCTCTTAAATTTGTCCAAACAAAAACTTTACTATTAAAAGGGATATAAAAATTAAACTAAAAGTATGGATAGCGATGGGAGATTACTCTAAACTTAAGGTATCTTAATACAATAAGGTAACTCTTTTATTTTTCCCAAGAGAAGTCCATGTGTACTGGGCTCTTCGATACCTTCTTATATGCGCATTCTAGCATTTTTATCAAGTTAATCTTTTTGGCAGGATTTCTCATACTGTTTCATGAAACAGTAGATATATGAAATATAACAGGTATTCTACCCCTAGTGAAATTTTCTTATATTAGCTTGATAAGTACCCCATCTCCATTTCTCTGTTGTGGTTTTTTTTTTTTTAAATTTCTTTTAATTACCTGAGGATATGTTTTTATTGATTTTAGAGAGAGGGGGAGAGAAACATCCATGTGAAAGAGAAACATTGATTGGCTGCCTCCTATAAAAGGATTGAACCTGCAACCTGGGTATGTGCCCTGACCAGGAATTGAACCTGAGATCTTTTGGTGTACGGGACACCGCTCCAACCAAGCCACACTGGCCAGGGCCAGTTCTCTCTGTTTTTAAACACATAGCACACAATGACTCTGAAAGCTCTATATTTAAAAAGTCTATTTGATTTTGAGCATAGTATAGAAGCCATTTTCAAAGCAAATATTTTATCATTTGTTTTTGTGACAATCCTCATTACAAATCTATTAGAAAGATGAAATACTGAATTTAATTTTATAAAATTATAATTTACATTTTACACCAGCGGTTCTCAACCTGTGCGTTGCGACCCCTTTGGGGGTCGCCTAAGACCATCAGAAAACACATATATAATTACATATTGTTTTTGTGATTAATCACTATGCTTTAATTATGTTCAATTTGTAACAATGAAATTGGGGGTCACCACAACATGAGGAACTGTATTAAAGGGTCACAGCACTAGGAAGGTTGAGAACCACTGTTTTACACATTTATGCTTTAGTGTCTTAATTGGAATGGTTACCTTGGCCTAGAAGTAATGCCACCATTTCTTCATGTCCTTCACGAGCTGCTTCCATCAATGGTGTATAACCTTCATCATTGACCTCTTCCAGGCTAGCTCCTCTTTCAATAAGTAAGGCCGCAAGTTCCACATGCCCACCACATGCAGCCAATGTCAATGGTGACTCAAATGAATCAGCAGGCATGTTCACTTGGGCACCACTGTCAAGAAGTAACCTAGCTACTTCAACATGGCCATCCTAATTACAATGCAATTAAAAAATTAAATCAGCACCATTAAAGAAGCTTTAAAAATATGAAGATTTCTCATTTATTATACAAATGAAACTTACTAATCTCCATTCAAATAAAAATTAATCTATACTAACAGCTGAGTAAGCAAGTATTAAGACCTATTTATATTTCTTCAGTACAGAGTAGGAAATAGAGATTGAGGATATAAAACATGTAGGAAAATGATGCATTCAATCAAAAAGTTTATTAACTATAAGGGGAAAAACCAGTAAGTACATGAAACAAGAGACTACTATACGATAACATCAACACTGCATGGTATAAACTTAAATGCTAAAAGAATAAAGGTTAAAAAGCGAAAGTTGGATTTTTTGTAGAAACCTTAAGAACAAGCAATCTTTAGATTAGGTAAAGAAAAATGCAATACAGTTAGGAGTGGGAGAATTGTGCATGTGAGGGGAAGGGGAACACAACATGCATATGGTACTTCCTTTGTTGTTCAACATTCAAATGCCAAGGAAAATTAAGAAAAAAAAGAAGTGCTCTCTGATTATCTTCTGTCACCTTTTACCACAGCTTTCCTAACTATTAGCAACTCTAAGGTTCCTCTTTCCATTATTGTCGTTTCCTTTGATATACTTTTCCATTCTATGTATTACCTCAGAGGCATTTCATCTTCTTTTTAACGTCACACTCATTTTTGCCTCCGTGTCTGCCATATGATACCACTTTAATGTCTTATTACTAAGGTTACTTTGGTGTTCCTCCAGCTCAGAATTTTCTCCCTCTGTAGTCAAGTCCTACATTGCCTGGCCCCTACTAATATCTTTCACCTACTTATAACACTTCCAGTGCATCCTGGTTAGAGCTACAGAACATTTCATTTTAATTTCTTAATCTACTTATGGGTTGTTTCTCTAGTGGGGGTGGCAGATATTTTAAGTTCTTTATCATGAGGATATTATTGATGTGTTTTATACACATTATCTCATTTAATCTTCATAACAACCCCAGAGAAAGGTATTATTTCTCATGTTAGAAAATAGGGAACTCAAAAGCTTTGGAGAAAACTTTTTGTTTTAAAAAATAATTTACTAAAGCAAACACTGGCATGGCAATAACAACAACAAAAACACACACAAAGATAACTCAAGTCTTAAATGGCTACCTAGTATTTTTAAATTAGTAATTAAAAATTAACAATCTTTTAATAACCATTCTCTGAAGGGAAGTTGAGACCAGAAACTTCAAATTCATTTGAAGCCTTTATCTATCTTGGGCATGTTTTTATCATTAATCTGTCTATAATGTTACTTTGATCCATTTCTGTGCCACAAATCATAGATTGAGATACAGAAATTTAAGAGTACTATTACCACCCATCCCCACATACACACTCTAAAAACAGAGTTCTTACAAAAGGAACTCAGGGCCCAGAAAAACCATGATAGAGAGGGAAAAACGTAACACAAATAATAGTCTAATTTCAAATTTCTCATAAATAAAATTATTGGTTTCATAAACATGTTATGCTTAGAAATATGTGTATACTCTGTGAATTATAGTCTCCTCTTTAATATCTTTGATCAACCTTCTTAAAAGTCACTTTAAATTGTATGCATATATGCATAACCCATGGGCACAGACAATAGTGTGGTGAAGGCTTGGGGTGGGGGTGGGCTAGAAGGGGTCACTAGGGGGGCGGGGGGAGAGAAGGGACATATATAAAACTTTCATCAATAAAGATTTAAAAGCAAAATAAATGCAAAAACTACAAAAAAAGTCGCTTTTGTGCCAATCACGTAAAACCAGTAGAGTTATGTGAGACTAAGAAAATGAAGGTAATGCTGTAAAGCTTCTGAAAGCACTTCTAATAGAAGTCAATGTTGTATAACTGTCTCTGAAAACTATTGATAATTCAAGACAGCTGAGGTTCTGTTCCATAATAAGTCTATAATAAACAGAATTTTTTTATCTTAATGCAGATATTTTATTTTTTTACTTTAAAATAAACAGAAATTTTGAGCTCAAGGAAAAGACACTCAATGTACATTATATATTATTTATATAAAATATGTAAATATATTTCATGTTATTTCACCAATCTTACCATGCAAGCCTCCATTAGAGCAGTGTGCATTTCATCTGTTTTATGCTCTTGATCTGCGCCTGCTTCCAAAAGAAATCGCACCATCTCTAAGTGTCCTAAACCAAAAGTGTATTAAGATTACTTAAAAATCTTATTCCAAAAAATGTATGACATATTATAATATTTTGATAAGTTTTATTTAAATTATAGCAATACATTTTTACAAATAATACTCAGGTCAGCTACAAGTTATCCTCAATGGCTGAATACAACTTCTACCAGTGATCTTTGGTGTTCTACTCCTTACCCCACTGCCCTACAACTGTTACTACTAGTATCCTTGCAGTAGATTGTCAAAGATGCCATTAAAATCCAACACCCAGAATATCCCCTCTACCACCTTTTAAGAGACCAGGCATGCTATAGTTATTTTATTTATGGTGTGGAATAAATTAACTATCATGAACTAGCAGCCTAGGATGATTATAATCCGTGAAGTTATTTCTATGAGAAAATGTGTTTTAAATTTAAATAACTGAAACTTTTTAGGAACAACCTGCATACACATTGAGAACTGCATACATAACAATATTCTTGAAACAACAGCATTTATTCAATATTTATTCATTTATTATTTTTGTTAACCCTCACCTGAGGACATTTTTCCATTGTTTTGTTTTGTTTCTTAGAGAGAGTAGAAGGGAGGGTTAGAGATAGTGGAAGGGGGAGAGAAATATCTATGTGAGAGACACATTGATTGGTTGCCTCCTGCACACATCCTGGGTGGATCAAGCCTGCAACCGAGATATGTGCCCTTGACAGTAATCGAACCTGGGACTCCTTCAGTCCCCAGGCCGAAGCTCTAGCCACTGAGCCAAACCGACCAGGGCTATTCAGTTTAGATATAAATATACTATACCCACGCACGTACACATATTTATGTAGTCTCAAATAAACCATATGTTTCAGTTAAGATAAAGACAACACATAAGTAGTTATAAAGACAAATTTTTGAAATGCCTTCAGATATAATAAATAGAAAAATTAATAATTTCCCCCCAAAATTATTTGGAATGAGTTTCAGTCAATTTTCAATCAACTGGAACTAGAGAGCAGTGGATAGTGAAATCACAGATAAACAGTTTAAACAAAACTAACTTTGGTGAGTGCAGTATCTGCCATATCTTGTTTTTGCTACCTTTTCTCTGTCATTCTCCCTTCCTAAATACCCACATCAATATTGAGCCTCAGCCTGAGTTCTATCCCATCTCCATCTCCTCCTTGTCAATCTGTGGTCTAAGAGACCTCACCAGAAATAGAGGAAAGGGAGAGGGTTCTTAGATCGTGAAAGTACTAGAGACCTCCACTAGTTCAGTTATATATCCAGCTTCTAATTAAAGTCTGCAAGCCCCAACTACAGGTGCCCCTTTTGGAAAGCAGGGCGGGGCTACAAGCAAAGGAAAGAGGAAGAGTAGCTATATATATATAGTTCATCTCAATGCTCTTCTGGCTAGCTGGGACTTAGTAGTAAAACGCAAGCAGGTTCAAAAAGTATTTGTGAAAATGGCAGTGAGCCACCCAACCAACCTGCTTAATTTTTCTCCTTCCAGAAGAATGGCCTCTGCCTAATTACCCAGCAGAACTGGGGAACTAATAGATCTCAGCTGTGCTTTCTAAGCTCCCTATATCTGAAAATTTGTTACCACCAGATAATCAAAAACACTTCAGATAGACTATATTTTCACATTTAACTTCTATTTTAGTCATTTATGTATCTAAGCATTATCTTAACCATATTTTAAAGAAAATTATTCCAAAAGAACTCACACAATCTTGGGCACTCTGAAACAGAATGGAACAAAACAGGGCCAGGACTAGGGTGAGGCAACAAAGTCCTGAGTACAAAATTTAAGGAGGTATTCACTGAAATACGTAGGTAAGTGAAGATTCAGCCACTGAAAGTGTCTCCTTAAACTTTATTTTCGCCTTGCAAGAGCTTTTTCTTGATGCCTCAATGTCAACAATTCATCACTTATTTTATGAAACAAGAATGGCATAGCTGTAGATATGAAGCATTGAATTGAATGGCTATGCAGACATCAAATTTCATAAAATTTGCTTTTTTAAAGTTCCTTAGGTTTATAGCCATTTATCTGTCATAAAGGTGAAGTTTGAAAAATATCTGCTTCCGTGGGCTCTTTTTAGAATGCAGAATCTAGAGCATTTGCTAGCAGAAGACCAAAGCATCTTTTCAAACAATTGTGTTGCCGTACCAAAAGAGTATTTTTCTGTATTATCAATATTTTCAGGTTTGTTTACATCACTTAAAATATTATGTATCTCCTTTGTACAGCTATATATGGGGAAGCATTCTCAATCTCAACCAGCTCATACTTTTAACTTTACTAAATGATACTCTAAAATTGTTCTTTTGAATTCAAATTCCCTTCATACCACTTTTCATTCTTCTTCTCATATCTCCTCCTTTTTCTTCAATTTTTCTCTTTTCTTTTTGGTATCATAAGAAATACCGAAAGTACCTTCTTGTTAGGTCATTCTAGCTACATTTAATGTGTTTTCTTTTAAACTCACAGGCTTAATACTTCTGGTTTCAATAGCATTTTTTTGTTTGAACCAGGAAAAATAGTCTAACATGTAACACTAGTTAAAAGTGCATATTAAAATTAAATGACTTTCTGATAAAGTAACTGGATCAACAGTCACTTTTTAAAAATATATTTCACTGATTTTTTACAGAGAGGAAGGGAGAAGGATAGAGAGTTAGAAACATCGATGAAAGAGAAACATCGATCAGCTGCCTCCTGCACACCCCCTACTGGGGATGTGCCCGCAACCAAGGTACATGCCCTTGACTGGAATTGAACCTGGGACCCCCTTCAGTGCGCAGGCCGGCGCTCTATCCACTGAGCCAAACCAGTTAGGGCCCAATAGTCATTCTTTATTGACAATATTGGCAATACTAAGTCTATATTTTTTTAAAAGTTTACTTATTAGACTTTTACTTCAAAAGACTTTAAACACATCAATTAATTACATGCTACACACTATTATGTTTTAATTTTACTTTTAATTTTAATTAAAAAATACAAACTGTCATTTTACATTTAAAACTTTCTTTTAAAAAAATATTTTATGTACTGTACCTTTATAACAAGCTAATGTAAGGGCACTCTCTTTAAATTCATTGGAATGCGTATTAATGCCAGCCCCATTTTCTAGCAGCAATCTGGCTACTTCCACATGTCCAGCACTTCCAGCTTCCATAAGAGGAGTGTGACCATTTTCATTATGGTCCTCAATACTAGCACCGGATTCCAAGAGCACCTTTACAACATCTACATAGCCTCCAGCACAAGCATATGTAAGTGCTGTATTGCCTATTTTAGTGAAGAAAAAAAAAAAGCAAAAAGACATTAACATAAAATACTAAAATAAAACAATCTAATTTAGCATAAAAAAAAGAAAATTAAATGGGAGGTTATAGCCTTAATAAGTTTAGATAATATACTTATATATAACTCTGTTCCTTACTGCATTTTATCTTACTGAAATCAACCTTCTACTCTTTCCATTTAAATTCAGGGTCAAATACATGTGAAAAATCAGATACACTCCACCATGATTGTAGAGTTATAAAAGAACTGAGCAATTCTGAAACTAACTTTTCAGATGAGAAATATGTTATGTTCATTCTAACTTTAATCAGAGAAATGTTTCACAAGCTTTGTTTTCTGGGATGTAATTATTCATCATATAAAGATACACCTCATACCATTCTTTTAATCATACATATTTGTTTTCTCTACAATTTCAAATATCAGTTAACTGATGAAAGTTAAAGAAATTTCAAAAATATTCTCTCTCCCATATTGGGGGGAGGGAGGATGCAGAGGGAGAAAGAAAAAAAACAACAACAACTTTCTGAATAAAATAAGGATTTCTAAAATCCCTTCAAACCAGAATCTGTAGATCTTAAAAATTATTTAGTATTTATTAGTTTTGAAAGTCTTGCATGAAAAAATTGCATGAAATATATTTTCATATGATTTTAGAGCTTTTATACAATTTCATCTATGTCCAAATTTAAAAGGAAAAAAAATTAGACTAAAATTATGTCCCTTGTGGGACACAATGTTTTTGTATACTCTCTTTTTCTATAGGCCACAATTTAATAAGAGTAGGCAATGAAAATACCTGCCTTTTATTCAATACTTCCATATCTTCTCTTCCCTTCTCCCCCAAAAATAGGAAACCTGGTTTGCAAGTCAGAGCTCACACCTATCCTTTTTCAAGAAAGAGACCCTTCTAACCGGGCCAGTGTTTAATCATAAAGAACCTTAAAAGGCCAAGTAACTGCCCTTATATACAAAATATCATTCAAAATATAGTATATATACTTTACATCAAGTGCACAGATTTATGCAAACATGCAGTGCTTATAAGAGAATTGCAAAAGCATCACTAATGACCACTTTCATGTTAACTAATTATTACCAAAGGGTATTAAAATTTAACAAATCTAAAAAATACACATAACCTGTTGAAGACTGTGCATTGACGTCGGCTTTATGAGCTAGCAACAACTTCACAATTTTGACATGTCCTCCATTAGCAGCAGCCATTAAAGGCGTAATGTCACCTTTGATTCCCCTATCTTCCACATTTGCATGCATTGCCAACAAAACCTTATGGAAAAAAAAAGTTTAGAAATTATATTAAAAAATTTGAACATGTTTCACCTATATTATCATACTAAATAGAAGAGCAAATAAACACAAAATGTAGATAACAAAACTATTGGTTGAAACAAGCCTACTGGCTGCCTTTATTATTTCCCTACTAAGCAGGCCAGATTAAAAACGAAATAAATTTAAAAACTCATGAGCTTTATTTTGATAATACAAACCTGAGCAAGCTCATAGTATCCAGCAGAACAAGCCAAACAAAGGAGGCTCTCCCCTTCCTCGGTGTGTTCATTTACACTTCGCCCTTCAATGAGTAACTTTCGCACAGCATTTACATCTCCTTCTGAACAGGCTTCTGCCAAACTGCGGCTATTAGGGAAAGAATATTGCAATATCACGATATATTATAAAACACTGTACAGCCTTAGTACGTAGTGTTAAGCTAGAATAATTATTTCAATAGGATCTATAGGAAAAAACCTGGAAATAATTCAGTTCATTGAGTTTTTAAATCTCAATATAAAAGTCACTGAATTCAAATTTTTTTAAAAAATATATTTTATTAGTTTTTTACGGAGAGGAAGGGAGAGGGATAGAGAGTTAGAAACATCGATGAGAGAGAAACATCAATCAGCTGCCTCCTGCACACCTCCTACTGGGGATGTGCCCGCAACCAAGGTACATGTCCTTGACCGGAATCAAACCTGGGACCGTTCGGTCCACAGGCTGATGCTCTATCCACTCAGCCAAACCAGTTAGGGCTGAATTCAATTTTTTAACATTATGTTATCTGTTATATAAAAACTAGAGGCCCGGTGCATGAAATCTGTGCATTGCGGGGGGGGAGGGGGTGTTCCCTCAGCGCGACCTGAACCCTCTCGCAATCAGACAGTTTAGACATCGGGCCTAAACAACTGCCTGTGAGAAATCACTCTCGCAATCTAGGACCACTGGCTCCTAACCACTAGCCTGCCTGCCTGCCTGCCTGCCTGCCTGCCTGCTTGCCCCTAACCACTCTTGCCTGCCTGCCTGCCTGATCACCTGTAAGTGCTCGCCTGCCTGCCTGATCGCCCCTAACCACTCGCCTGTCTGCCTGATCGCCCCTAACCACCTCTGCCTTGGCCCCCACCATGGCGGCTTCGTCCGGCTGTCCAGTCTAATAATCATATTATGCTTTTTTTATTATAGATAAAGTCCAATTTACTGTAAGTGTAAAGAAACCAAAATTTTAAAACATAAAACTTTACAGAATATCACATGAATAATATACAATTTATAATTACACTTCATTTTGTTCAGGAACTGGAATTTGTTCATTTTTTTTTTAATCACCTGAAGACAGACTTAGTGAGAGAAACATTGATGCAAGAGAAAGATCATCTATTAATCTATCAGTTGCCTTCTGTACATGCCCCAACCCCACCTGCAACCCAGGTATATGCTCTGAGCTCCTTTAGGTTTTTTTGAATGAGAAAGCCAGAGATCTTGTTTAAAGAAAAGCAGATCATGTCACTCCTGCTCAGAATCTTCCAATGGCTTCTAATCTCACAATATAGGCCAAAATATATACAAGATCTATCCAGTGGTAGCATCCCACACTCTTCCTTTTTATCTTCTTGTTTCATCACATACTATACTCATTCTTGCTCTTTCCACTTTAGCCACATTGATTTTCCTGCTTTTTATTTCTAAAAATGCTAATTAAGCTCCTTTTACCAAGACAGCACCGCTCTCAAACACTGCTCAGTCATTCCCTTGACTATTTCAGATTTTTACTAAAAAGGCCACCTTTTAAGTGAGGTTCTCTGACCATTAAAAATGCAATGTGACCTCCAACGCCAATCACTGCCCTAGTACTTCCCCACTCAATTTTCTCGCCCATAATTCTTACCATTCATTGTGTGCCATACTATATATTTTACCTCCTTGTTAATTGTATTATTTCCTTACCAAAGTCGGTCTGGAACAGCAGTTAATAAGCATATCTCTTATTTTCCATTCTATAGGATACTGACTGTTCCTAAACTGTCAGTATTCTCTATCATCTTTAAACAAGTTTAGAACATATCTTTCCCACAAGACACTTCCTGTATAAAACATACCCTACCTTTCACTCTTTCAAGTGGTCTCTTTTTCTTTAAAACAACCTTATAAGAACTACTCTAGCAATAGTTGAATTCAAGAACTCATGACAAAGGGTATGCTAAATCTGGCACATGATACTGCACTTCCCTAAGGTAAAATCTGGAATGTAGCACTCACTGTACTCCACTGTATTTCTCAAGCCTTGCTGAATAAATATGACTGTCACAAACATGTTCTATTGCTTTGTTGATAACTTCTAGTATTTTCAATGCCCCCAAAAATCTATGATTGTTTTTTTCTATTTTATTTCCAGTTTGAATTGATATTAAAGTGTTTTTAATTTTCTCTTCAACGTGTTTTATAATTTTCTCTCTTGCCAGTCTCAGTAGGTACCATATTAAAATATATCTAGAGATTGCCCAGCCGGAGTGGCTCAGTGGATGAGCATGAATCAAGAGGTCACCGGTTCTATTTCTGGTCAGGGCACATGGCCAGGTTGCAGGCTCAATCCCCAGTAAGGGATGTGCAGGAGGCAGCTAATGGATGTTTCTATCTCTGCTTTTCCCTTCCTCTCCCTCTGAAAATCAATAAAGTAAAAAAAATTTTTTTAAATATATGGAGATCAATAATATTGTAGGCCAGAAAAACTGAACTGTTAACTAAGGAATAGAATCTGAGAATACCTAAAAAAGAATCAATATATGAGAAGATTGGTAAAGTAAATTAATAAGAACACAAAAATCTACATAAATAAAGACAATACAGAGTAAATAGAAATAGCAAATTTATACGCTTGGTAATACTATATAACTTCTTTCACATTCTTAACACTCCGGTGTGGGGTGAATTTCCCGCCAAAATATAAGATGGCGCGGGCAATTATTTAGGTTTCCCGCGCAAAATCAGGGATTTTTATGATACCTATTACCCCAATGGGTATGAAACGGTTCGCATACGCAGGTAGGTATCTTTGTGAACGGCAAACAAACAAATATTTGGTAATACGCAGTTACAATCGGCCCGAGTTTACACGTTTCCCGCACTCCACCGCAAATCTATATGAACCGAGTTAAGACGGCTCCCGCGGAGTACGCGCAATTCACGCGAGCCGACTTAACTCGTTTCCCCCACTCCAAGTGTTAAAAGTAGATGCCTAAGAAAACTATTATACAGCCTGGTTGGCATGGCTCAATGGTTGAGCGTTGACCTATGAACCAAGAGGTCAGAGGTTCGATTCCCAGTCAGGGCACATGCCTTGGTTGCAGGCTCGATCTCAGGTAGGGGGCATGCGTGAGGCAACCAATCAATGATTCTCCCTCATCACTGATGTTTCTACCTCTCTCTCCCTCTCCTTTCCTCTCTGAAACCAATAAAAATATATTAAAAAAACAAAAACTAAACTATTATCCAAAAGCCAATTCTTAAATGCTATTTTTAATTCTCTAAACATATATAAAAAAGAATATTCCTATTTTCTCAATTGTTTAAAGGCAACTGCTAAAATAAATAAAGTAGCTTTCTTTTAAAGAAAAAAAAAGAAGCTTCTGAGGAGATAAGGAACAAGTATTAATGATGTTCCCCTGGCCATTTCTTTGTTTACATCCACTTTTTAAAAAATATATATTTTATTGATTTTTTACAGAGAGGAAGGGAGAGGGATAGAGAGCCAGAAACATCGATGAGAGAGAAACACGGATCAGCTGCCTCCTGCACACCCCCCACTGGGGATATGCCCGCAACCAAGGCACATGCCCCCGACCGGAATCGAACCTGGGACCCTCCAGTCCGCAGGCCGACGCTCTATTCACTGAGCCAAACCGATTAGGGTTTACATCCACTTTTCACACTACTATGTACATAATTACTTTCATATATGAGATGATGTGATTTTTATTGCATAGCATCATCAGAAAAATTTAAAAAAGCTAAGTCACAAAATATTTAATGAATGAGCCCTTACTATCTATACTAGTAAAAGGGTAATATGCTAATTAGACTGCACATCTTCTGGACGACCTTCTGGATGTCCTTCTGGACAAAGCCATGGTGGGGCCGAGGCAGAGGCAGATAGGAGCGATCAGCCCGGCAGGGGAGAGCAGTTAGGAATCAGGTGACAGGGGAGAGCAGTTAGGGCAATCAGGCTGGCAAGGGAGAACAGTTAGGGGGATCAGGCCAGCAGGGGAGAGCAGTTAGGGATCAGGTGACAGAGGAGAGCAATTAGGGCGATCAGGCCAGCAGGGGAGAGCAGTTAGGGATTAGGCCGACAACGGGGAGCAGTTAGGGCAATCAGGCAGGCAGGCAGGTGAGCGGTTAGGAGCCAGCGGTCCCGGATTGCGAGAGGGTTGTCCGACTGCCGGTTTAGGCCCGATCCCACAGTCAGGCCTAAACCGGCCCTCAGACATCCCCCAAGGGGTCCCAGACTGGAGAGGGTGAAGGCCAGGCTGAGGGACCCTCTCACACCCTGTGCTTGAATTTCATGCACCGGGCCTCTAGTACTATATAAAAGGAATTGTAGAACATACAAAAATACATGTACATGCTTCAATGTGATTGACTATAAGTGTTACATTCAAGTAATGGAACTAGATCTATGATACTTTTTGTACATTTATAAAACAAACAAATAAAGACCATGCCCTTTAAAACAGAACTATATACATGAACTGGAAAATGGCATGACTAATTAGAAAGCATTTGCTTCTTTGTCATCAAAACATTAAAAGAGAAGAAAACCTAAATCAGCAAAATATCTTTTATAATGTATTAGCTAAGAAGTCAGCCTTTGCAGATAGGCAGACACTGATGACCTAGCTCTGCCACTTGTCACCTATTTAAACTTAAGTTATTCACTTCTCTTAAGCTATTCATGAGTAAAGTGGGTATAAAAACAAAACCCATGATTAAGACTTTTTGTTAGTATAAACGAGATAACACATGTAAAATGTCTGGTATAGTTCCAGGAACAAAATAAATGTTAATTTATTATTTTTAAGAAAATGTTTTTTATATTTATTACAATGAAAATGTACTTACTTGTCCGACTGCCCTGCATTTGCTGTGCTTTCAGCTCTCATACGGGTAAGTGCAGCAGCAGCTTCATCCAACGCACAACTAACAGATGACGTCAACCTCCGAAGCACTTCAGGATCTGCAAAGGCTTTACCATCAGCCGTAGATAATTTGCCTATTCCTATATATTATTGTCACACCAAAATGAATGCACCAAAAGAAGAAATAAAGCAAAATTCAAGTTATTTAACTCTATATATGTTATCAAATAACCTACAAATGGTACATTATAAGTATACATGCTCTGCCCTGAATCTTTTGGAAAATCACTCTCTCCAATTCTCTGATAATCTTATTCCTTCCAAGTGATCTGAACCTGCTTAACCCTGTGATTCTCCTGTGCCAGAAATGGGTGTTTGGCTATACTGAGACAATTAAACAACCTATGTTCAAAGGATGTTAAATTGCTAGGATGAGAGCCTTGAATTATTTGGTCACTTTTCACACCACAAATGAAAAAGACTACCCAAAAATAAGTCAACAAAGAGAAGAAAAGACTAGAGAAATAAGAAAGGAGACAGAGTTCTGATAAAGTTATTTTGACTCATTGACACCAATGGTGCCAGAAGCCAGCACCAAACCTATACTTTTGGTAAATACCCACTTTTATTTAAGAACTAGAGGCCCGATGCACGAAATTCGTGCAAGGGGCTTGGCCCTCACAACTGCGTCGGCTTGGCTTTGCCCTTGCAGCCCCGGCTTAGGCCGGAAGAACGTTCAGAAGGTGTTTGGCTGTCTGGTTTAATCAGCATATTATGCTTTTATTATTGTAGTTATTTAGTTGGGCTACTATCACTTGTGACCAAAAATGGCCGAATAAAACATTATGGGCTATAATAACCTATATCTGAATGGCTATTTATTTCAAATTAGGATTGCAACTTATTATACTCAAAATCCTATCTAAATGTACCATATTTTCAAAATTCAGAGTAACAAAAGAAAAACATTTCAAAAGCAGAAATGGTTAGTAACCATTTCCACGAAATATAACTTGTTCTTTTCCAGATATCATTATAAAGAGAGCTTATTTCTAACCTTTATTATTCTAACTTAGTAGTGCTTAATCCAGATTGCCCATAAGGGAACAAAGCTTTACCAAAATACAGATGCTGAGCTCTCCTATATCTAAAGATGAAATTCATCAGGAAGTGGGGCGAGGGCATCTACATACTTTAAAAGCTCTAAGAAAATTCTGATACACAGGCAGGATTAAGGACCTTTACTCTAATTTTAAGATAAACATCTGATATTATGATGGATATTATAGAACCCCCCCATTACTCACCATGTGGTACATGGACTGGAAGCACTGCTATCACTTGGGAGCTTGCTAGAAATGCAGAATCTCAAGCCCTAAGAATTACTGGTACAAGAACTGCATTTTTTAAAAAAAGATCCCCAAGTGATTTAGATGCACATTATAGTTTAAGAAACACTACTATAGGTTTTAAAACAAACTATTTAACTAAGATATAGACCAAAAAGACCACTCATCCAGAAATAACAAACATATCTGTGCAGGTTTCTCATAGCAAAAGGGTTTTAGGGTTAGGGTTATGTTACATGGCACAGAAGACCTGAAGACAGATCTTGGTGGGCCTGACCTCATCACACGACCCGTAACAAGATTGGCTGATTAGAATGGAGAAAAGGAAGTATGTCAGAGGTGCAAAGCATGAGAAGTCAAAGATAGAGGATACCACATGCAAAAAAATGTGGGCAACCTAAGGAAGTGAGAACAGCCCCAGCTAATAGTCCATGAGGAAATTGGAACCTAAGTCCTACAACTCCAAGGAACTGAATTCTACTATCAACAACAACAAACTTGGAAGCAGACTTTTTCCTACAGCCTAGTCAACTCAGGTGACATCTTAACTTCAGTCCATGAGAACCTAAGCGAGACAATCTAGCCCCACTGTGTGCCTTGATGTCTCATCTACAGAAACTAAAAGATAGTAAATGGGTATTGTGTCACATTGCTATGTTTATTGTAAACTGTTATGCTGCAATAGGAAATTAGTTATATTACATATATGACATATAATATGTAATAAAACTCACCAGTAGACAACATATTAATGTACACCTTTCAATTTATCTTTTAATGGCACTGCTACTAACTACAAACAAAACACAGGATTTATCAGGCATTTGGAATCTTAAATGTGAAAGATAGCAAAAAAAATTCAAAATAAGATCAAAACCTTAAAATGCCAAAACCTGTAATGCTTTGGAGAAGGAAGAGTAAGGAAAAACAGCAGAGTTAGGAGAATATCCTAAGTAAGTGTAGCATCAAACTTCTGAATTGCAATAGGAGACAACGAAGCAGTAACTTCAAAAATTTTTAAAAAGGTGATTTTTAAACTAGCCTTCTATGCCTAGTCAAACTATCAACTATGAAGATAAGGCATTTCGGACAAGGTCTCAAAAACTTTTCTCAAGATGCCTAAACTGTAATCAATCTCAACATCATTAAAAGAGAAACAACCAAAGTACCTATGTGATACATAACGAAACATAAAGACCAGGAATAAGTAATCTTGCCAAATGAACAGAAATCTGGTCAAATATCTGGATCTGAATTCTGATTCAGGAAATGACAACAAACAATGGTACAACTGGGAAAATCCACAGAGTGAAACAAATGACTCATTTCTTCAAAAATAAGTAGGAGCCCAGCTGGCATGGTTCAGTGGTTGAGCGTTGACCTATGAACCAGGAGGTCACAGTTCAATTCTGGCAAGGGCATATGCCCGGGTTGCAGCTCGATCTCCAGTGGGGGATGTGCAGGAAGCAGCTGATCAATGATTCTCTTCCATCAATGATGTTTCTAGCTCTCCCTCCCTCTTCCTTCCTCTCTGAAATCAATAAAAAAAATTAAATAAATAAAAAGTAGGATAAAAAGCCCTGGATGGTGCTGCTCAATGGTTAGAGTGTTGACCCATGAACAGCAGGTTTAATTCCTGGTCAATGGGATGTAAATGGGTTGCAGGTTCAATCATCAGCCCTGGTCGGGCAGTGTGCAGGAGGCAACCAATCAATATGTCTCTCTCATATCGATTATCAATGTTTCTCTCTTCCCCTCCTCTCCTCCTTTCCACTCTCCTTAAAAAATTCAATAGAAAAAATATCCTCAAGTGAGGATTAACAAAAAAAAAAAGGAGGAGGAGGAGGCGGCGAGGAAAAAGGAACTGTTATGACTAAGACACACAAAAAAATTATTAACATAAAAAAATAATTTCTAAACACTGACAGGATATCTGGCAATATTAAGGAATTACTATTATTTTTTCCTTACATATGCAATGGTATTATGGTTTTATTTCTCTCTCTTTTTAAGACATTTTTATTGATTTCAGAGAGGAAGGGAGAAGGAGAGACAGAAACATCAATGAGGAGAGTGAATCACTGATCAGTTGCCTCCTGCATGCCCCACACTGGGGATCGAGCCCACAACCCGGGCATGTGCCCTGACAGGGAACTGAACTGTGACCTCCTGGTTCATAGGTCGATGCTCAACCACTGAGCCATACCAGCCGGGCTTATTTCTCTTTTTTAAAGTTCTTAATTTAGAAGTACATACTGAATTATTTATATATGAAATAATATGATGCTTAGATTTGCTTTTAAATTAAAATGTGGGGTGGGGAATCAGCAAGGTGGTTATGTGTAAAGATGAAACAAGTGTCCATACGGCTCAGCAGGTGATTGAGTGTCAACCATGAACCAGGAGGTCATGATTTGATTCCTGGTCAGGCAACATATCCAGGTTGTGGGCTCAATAACTAGTAGGGGGTGTGCATGAGGCAGCCAATCAATGATTCCCCCTCATCATTGATGTTTCTCTCTCTCCCTTCTTCTCTAAAATCAATAAAAATATATTTTAAAATGTGTCCATACATCGATGGCTGTGGAAGCTGGGTGATGGATATGCCAAGGATTCACTAACCTATTCTGGGTTTGCAGATGAGATTTTTCATTTAAAAAGGGAAGGAGCCCTAACCAGTTTGGCTCAATGGATAGAGCGTCGGCCTGCGGACGCAAGGGTCCCAGGTTCGATTCCGGTCAAGGGCATGTACCTTGGTTGCGGGCACATACCCAGTGGGGAGTGTGCAGGAGGCAGCTGATCGATGTTTCTCTCTCATCGATGTTTCTAACTCTCTATCCCTCTCCCTTCCTCTCTGTAAGAAATCAATAAAATATATTTTAAAAATAAATAAATAAAAAATAAAAAGGGAAGGAGATAAATGAGGAAGGAGAGGAGAAGTGAGAGAGAGGAAGAGAGGGAGAGGGCAGGCTAGCTTGTTACCATCTATAAGGAAAATAAAATGGAACTCTACCTCCAAAAGTAACTCTTTTTGGCTGCAATCAACTTTCATGTAGCAACATCTTTGTACCTGATTTTGCCTCTTGGAGCCCCAAAAAACAAACATCCCTCTTGTATTCAATCTGAGTCTTCTCACCTCCAGGAGAAACAATCCCTGTTCCTCTTACAACATGTTTTCAAATTATTTTACAATCCCCATTTCCCTCACACAAACTTCTACAGCAACATCAATTTCTAGCAAATGCTAAATTATATCTCTATTACACTGTAACAAAGAGTTGTCTATACTCAGGGACAGGACCTTTCATGTGCCCCTACTATGTTTTCATCTGTATCTGGCTAAGAATCTTTTAATAATGCATTCTAGAATTTTACCCAGGATAGAAATCAAACTTAACTATGAGTCCTTCAAATATTAGATGCTGTGTTAAAAGATATTTACTCAAGGATTATCAAATAGTAGGTTAGTTTTATTCTATAATTAAGTAGCAGTTTACATGCACTGCATGTACAATATACAGCACAGAGAGGTGCTCAAACCATGAACACAGTACAATTATTTAAATAATCAAGAGTTACTATTCCCTTATAGTTAAGAATATATATATATATATATATATATATATATAGCTAAATCTTTTATTATGTCATGTAATCTCCTATAGGAATAATATAATGATGACCCACTTTACAAAAATAATAATTCACTTTACAGGGTTTTAAGAGACAGTCTCTGACAAAAAAGTGGGGGGAATTATATACAGTCGATTCTCGTTATTCATGGTATTTATGTTCTGTAGAGTTCCTGGGAACCCTGAATTCATGAATACTGAACTACTGCTTCTGCAGGAAAATGGGACTAGGTTCCTTCAAGCCTCTGATCACAACATTTGCAATAACTAGACAATATATGTTTGTTTTATGTGTGTTTTTGTTTAAAGACAACCTTATATAATATATAGTTGATTCATTAACACTAAATTCATGACTAATAGTACTATAACTCATGCATGAAAGCAGCTTATCTAACATGTATTTTTCCTAAGGCACATCACAGCCTGCTCACATTTAGAAATACTAGGCAGCATTTCAGCATTATACTTTGGGGCCATTTTAAACAGTGAAATTACCAACAAAAGGTACACAAATCTGAAAAACGTGGCACTAAGTAGATTGTGAAAAGGACACTTGTTTACAGTATGAAAGCTGAAACAAGAAGGCAGAACATCACCTTATTCCACCTCAGCGGGGAACATGTGTGTAGGACGACTCAAATTTTTCACCATTCTGTGCATTTCTATGAAAGACTGAGAAAGTGCTGTGAGTACTAATTTCGGGGTACAAATACATTTTATCAAGTAGGCAAATTCACAAATATGGAATTTAGGACTAATGAAAATCGACTGTATAAGAAGTCCCTCTTTATAAAAAGGTTGACAACAACCTTATATTTTACTCTGGTAAAAAATATTCTTTAATGAAATGTTCCATGTAATTCTCTAAAAAATAATACATTAACCTTTATGAGCAGTATTATACTAAATATCCAAGGTCATACATTGATAATGACAGAAATTTTTTAGATTTATTGTAACTTTAATTAGGTAGACTTATTACATATGTGGACTTTGCGGACTTACCTGCAGCTTCTAGTAAAGCTTCCAGTCTAGCTTGTGTTTCTGGATCTACTGTCCTGAGGTCTGCACCATCAGCAGTACCTGACAAGAGCAATTTGGAAGCCGTTTCCAGCATTGGATTTTCCAAGTCATCCTGATCCAAAATGAAAGACTCCACCTAGAAAACAAATACAAACAGAAAGGAAGGAAGGAATGAAAGGAGAAGAGGAAAATGAGAAGAGAAATAAACAGAAGAAAAAGGAAGAGAGAAAAAAATATTTTAATGTAACTATCAACAATAATAAATTCAATGCAATCCTAAGTAAATTCAATGGGGTTATATAAGCCCACTGTATAACTAAAGGAGAAAATTACATTGGTGAAATAATTTTAAAATATATTATTACCATGCAATCTAATTTTCTTTTTACAGAAATCATAGTATTCTTTTCTATTTTAATTTGGTGGGATGAGGGTCGGGTAGGAGGAGGTTATAAGGTTACACTGTGAAACCTTTGACTTAGGCAGAGGATCTGTATCAGCTGTTCTTAGACTTTTTGCCATCAGGACTCCTTTACTACACATATAAAGTACTACTTCATATAAAGGTTAAATTTATTAACATTTACCATATTAAAAATTAAACTACAATATTAAAAAAAAACAAGCCACATTCATTAACATCACCACTGATTTCATTAGAAAAGTTTTTAAGTTCTGGAAAGCTTCTAAGCCCAGGCAAATAAATTTCCAAACTTCTAATTTGTACTTGAAAACTTTTATCATTGACAAAAAATAACCACCAATCATTTTCCTTAAAGTAACAGGCTCACTCCTATTATTTCCAAGAACTTTTGCCAAATATCCCAATTTGATCAGTGTAATGTGTCTGCCAGTTATATTTTTCTAGCAAAAATGGCATCTCATGAAAAAAAAAAAGGAGCTAAAAGGTGTCATTACCTCACACCTAAAATACACACAAGTGCTTTATGTGTATTTCCCATTTTGTCACACACAATATTAAAAGGATGTATTCAAAAGTGGAGATTTCATAAAATAAATATCTATTGCTTTAAGATCTTGTTGTTGTTGTTAATCCTCACCTGAGGATTTTTTTTTTCCCATTAGTTTTTAGAGAGAATGGGAGGGGGAGAGAAAGAAACAGATGTGAGAGAGACACATCGAATGGCTGCCTCCTCCACACGCACTGACCTGGGGCCTGGGATCCAGCCAGCAACCAAGGTATGTACCCTTGACTGGAAATGAACCCATGACCCTTTAACCACTGAGCAAACAGGCTAGAGCTCAAGATTATTCTTAAGGTGAAACTGGCTTTTTGAAAACTGTGAGTACATGGCAGTGAAGACTATAATGATAGTAATACAATTTAAAGAATTAGAAAATAACAAACTCCTAAGACTCAGGGAAAAGTTTGTTTTGACATCCTTTGTCATAGTGCTACTTACAAATAGGTACTACAATATACTTTCTTATCTTATGATAAAACATCACTATTTAACATGATCAGGGAAACTTTATTTCAAAAAATCTAACACTGCAATAATTAAAAAAATTACTAACCTAGAACACAATTACATTCATGCCTAGTATCCAGATGTCAGAATAAGAAAGAAAGAAAAAAAAAAGCACCTTAAGGAACATATTCTTAACCTTCATAACATCAGAAACTTTGTATTGTTCCATCTTTGAAAGTCATCTGTCTTGGTGGGATCTCAATACCAGATATCAAGCTATATTACAAAGCCACTGTTCTCAAAACTGCCTGGTACTGACACAAGAACAGACATATAGATCAATGGAATAGAATAGAGAGCCCAGAAATCGGCCCGAACCAATATGCTCAATTAATATTTGACAAAGGAGGCAAGAACATACAATGGAGCCAAGATAGTCTCTTCAATAAATGGTGTTGGGAAAATTGGACAGATATATGCAAGAAAATGAAACTAGACCACCAACTTACACCATACACAAAAATAAACTCAAAATGGATAAAGGACTTAAATGTACGACGGGAAACCATAAAAATTCTAGAAGAATCCAAAGGCAAAAAAAATCTCAGACATATGCCAAAGCAATTTCTTCACTGATACAGCTACTAGGGCAGTTGAAACTAAAGAGAAAATGAACAAATGGGACTACATCAAAACAAAAAGCTTCTGCACAGCAAAAGAAACCATCAACAAAACAACAAGAAAACCCACTGCGTGGGAAAACATATTTGCCAATGTCATATCTGATAAGGGCCTAATCTCCAAAATTTATAGGGAACTCATACAACTTAACAAAAAGAAGATAAACAATCCAATCAAAAAATGGGCAAAGGACCTAAATAGACACCTTTCAAAAGAGGACATTCAGCCGAAACCGGTTTGGCTCAGTGGATAGAGCGTCGGCCTGCGGACTGAAAGGTCCCAGGTTCGATTCCAGTCAAGGGCATGTACCTGGGTTGCGGGCACATCCCCAGTGGGTGATGTGCAGGAGGCAGCTGATCGATGTTTCTCTCTCATCGATGTTTCTAGCTCTCTATCTCTCTCCCTTCCTCTCTGTGGAAAATCAATAAAATATATTTTTTTTAAAAAAAAAGGACATTCAGAAAGCCAAGAGACATATGAAAACATGCTCAAAGTCACTAATCATCCAAGAGATGAAAATCAAAACAACAATGCGGTACCATCTCATACCTGTCAGACTGCCTATCATCAATAAATCAACAAACGACAAGTGCTGGAGAGGATGTGGAGAAAAAGGAACACTTGTGCACTGCTGGTGGGAATGCAGACTGGTGCAGCCACTATGGAAGACAGTATGCAGTTTCCTCAAAAAACTAAAAATGGAACTCCCATTTGACCCTATGATCCCACTTCTAGGAATATATTCCAAGAAACCAGAAACACCAATCAGAAAGGATATATGCACCCATATGTTCAAAGCGGCACAATTCACCATAGCTAAGATCTGGAAACAGCCTAAGTGCCCGTCAGTAGATGAATGGATTAGAAGACTGTGGTACATCTACACGATGGAATACTATGCTGCTGTAAAAAAGAAGGAACTCTTACCATTTGCAATGGCATGGATGGAACTGGAGTGCATTATGCTAAGTGAAATAAGCCAGTCAATGAAGGAAAAATACCACATGATCTCACTCATTCATGGATAATAGAGACCATTATAAACTTTTGAACAATAATAGGTACAGAGGCAGAGCTGCCTCAAACAGATTGTCAAACTGCAGCGGGAAGGCCGGGGAGGGTTGAGGGGCAGGAGGGAGGGGGGTAAGAGATCAACCGAAGGACTTGTATGCATGCATATAAGCATAACTAATGGACATAAGACACTGGGGGGTAGGGGAGGCCAGGGGATTGTCAAGGGCGGGGGGGGGGGGGGAGGACACATATGTAATACTCTTTGTAATATTTTAAGCAAAAAAAAAAGGAAAAAAAAAGAAAGTCACCTGTCTTGTAAACAGTTATAACTGCTATATTTAATCAACAAATTTAATACTAAAGGTTAAATTTAGAGGAAATAATGTTTCTCTTTAAATTTCCTAAACAAATGCAGTTTAACATGAGATAACATTTCAGATTTCTAATATTTCAAATAAAAAGAACACTCTGAAAATAATCTCAGTAAATATTTGAAAAATTTCACAATATGTTAACTCTAACCAGTCAATACTCTTAAGAGCATTAAGAAAATGAGTTTCTAAAGAAAAAGTTGCTTCACAATGAAATTTTCTGTTAAACAATATTACAACATTTCAATCCAATGGGAGAAGACAAAGTAAAGGAAATAAACATGGAAAAAGAAACACGAAAACAATATTTTAAAGTTTTAGAAAACCAAAGTTCTTCAAGAGTAGTGCATGGTTAATGCCAAATTAAAAGTACAGGTCAGAGGTATTAAAATTGTTCAAAGAAGACACTCATGCAGAAAGAATAATATGAAAGGCTTTTGACTGAAATAACTAATTTGCATAAGAGAAGAAAAGAATGTGTCACTGGTAGACAAATATAAGGATTTACTGTAGGAAAAGTCAGAAAGCTAAAAGTTAAATTATAGGAGGTATTAAATTTCAATCAAAAGTGATTTTCAGACACAAAGTCTCCTATTGCCAGGTTGTACCTTAACTAAGCTTGGTAAAAATTTACCAAGAAGAATGCATGTAAATATCTTCATGAGGGAGGCTAAGTACAGAAATACTTTCTAACTGTCTTAAAATTTAGTTTATAACTCTAAGGTTGCTTTCATACTATGTGAAAAATGTGGTAACTTAAAAAACAGTACACTTAAATGACTATTAAATTCTATATATGCAGATTTTTGAAAGGTGTGAGGATAAAAAAAAAATAGGATTGAATATCTATTACAATCTCCACACTCCCAGTTTAAGATAAATGAAGAAAACTAATTTCTAGGATACTGTTTTAACCTAAAGACCAAAACTACTTCAGCTGCTTCCTGTGAGATCTAAGCAAGTCTCTCAAGTCATCTCTAGATTTTTATTCTGCATAATTTTTTCAGAAATTTATCACACATGACTTATGACATATATTTATCGCCTTTCTAACCTTCATGGAAACAGGAACTTGTTTGGTTCACTGATATATATCCAGCAAGTCGAACTATGCCCATCACATTGTGAGGACTCATATAATTCTAGAGTAATAAAAGGTGGTTAGGGCATCCTTCCCTTTCAGATTATGAAAGGCTAAAGTGCATTTGGAGCAGACATAGTTAGTTACAAAAAAATAAATTCAAGGATATATTTATTACATATAGAAAAATTGTACAATAGGTAGCAGGTAAGCAAAATGCTATCTTCACTGACTTATTATTCTTAGATTGATTACACTAACCTCTATACTTAAGTGCACATTGTATCCTTTTGGTTTTGAAAGATTAAAAGTGATGTTTAACTGCAGAGATTGCTTTTGCTTAAAAAATGATTCTTTAACAGTAATACTATTAGATTAACAAAGTAATTAAAATCTTTTTTTTTAACTTTCTTACCCCCAAAAACATAAATTAAACCAAGGTCTGGATTTGTTTGTGCCATTAATGGTACACTTCTATACTCAAAACACAAAGGCAGACAGAAATATGGAAATGCATGGATACCCATCTGTACTAACAGTAAATATTAATTAGCATTACATTTCAAACTAACTCCTTTTCAAAAAACAAATTATCAATGCCATTATAAAAGAGCAGAACATTTTGTAGTATAATAAACTGGCATTTATTTCAAAGAATAAAGATATAGTATATTCTGATTGACTGGACATCATATATACAAATTTCATTCAATTTACCAAAATTCACCACCAATTACATACTATGTGAGAACAGTAAGATAGCCAAAAGAGAATGGAAATGTAATAGTTTTATCATAATCAATGTGTTCCACAATATAGGCTAGAAAGTCAACTCTCAGTACAAACAGCTAACTATATCAAACAAGATTTTAAAATAGTATTAAATAGATACTAATACAGTGATTACAGAGAAAAAAATCCTGAATGAGAGTGGTAAAAGAATAACGATAAAGAGAAACTTAGAATGTATACTAGAGGCCTGGTGCATGCAATTGGTACACTGGGGGGGAAGGAGGGTCCCTCTGCCCGGCCTGCGCCCTCTCACAGTCTGGGATCCTTTGGGGGATGTCTGCCTACAGGCAGACAGACATCCCTCTTGCAGTCCAGGACCCCTTGTTCCATACCACCCATCTGCAACGGAGGTGGGAAAGGCTCCTGCCACAGCCACTGCACTTGCCAGCATGAGCCCAGCTTCTGGCTGAGCTAAGCTCCCCTTATGGGAGCACACTAACCACCAGGGGGCAGCTCCTGCATTGAGCATCTGCCCCCTGGTGGCCAGTGCGTGTTATAGTGACCAGTCAGTACACCAGTCATTCCACTGTTCGGTTCATTTGCATATTAGGGTTTTATTATATAGGACTAGAGGCCCAGTGCATGAAAATTCATGCACTCGGAGGGGTCCCTCAGCCAGGCCTGTGCCCTCTCACAGTCTGGGAGCCTTCGGGGGATGTCCACCAACCGGCTTAGGCCCAGTCCCTGGGGGATCAGGCGTAAGCTGGCAGTCAGACATCCTTCTGGCAGCCTGGGAGCCCTGAGGGAATGTCTGATTTACAGCTTAGGCCCACTCCCCGTGGGACATCCTTAGTGCTGCTGAGGAGGTGGGAGAGGCTCCCGCCACTGCTGCTGCACTCACAGACGTCAGCCCGGCTTGTGACTGAACGAAGCTCACCCTGTGGGCGCACACTGACCACCAGGAGGCAGCTCCTGCATTGAGTGTCTGTCCCCTGGTGGTCAGGGTGCATCATAGCGACCAGTTGTTCCTGGTTATTCCACCTTTAGGGTCAATTTGCATATTACCCTTTTATTATATAGGACTAGAGGCCTGGTGCACAAAAATTTGTGCACTTGGGGGGGTCCCTCAGCCCGGCCTGTGCCCTCTCGCAGTCTGGGACCCCTCGGGAGATAACGACCTGCTGGCTTAGGCCTGCTCCGGGGTGGCAGAGGGCAGGCCCAATCCCTAGGTGCAGCCCCTGGTCAGGCTCAGAGCAGGGCCGATTGGGGAGTTGGGCCGCCGCCCCCTGTCATGCACAGAGCAGGGCGGATTGGGAGGTTGCAATGCCACCCGCAGTCACGCTCAGGGTAGGGCCGATTGGGGAGTTGGGGCACCTTCCCCTGTCACACACAGAGCCGCAGGGCGATCAGGGGGTTTGGGCGCTGCTCCCTGTCACGCTGATCCCGGTGCTGGGAGGCCTCGCGGCTCCGCTGATCCCGGTACTGGGAGGCATATTACCCTTTTACTATATAGGATAGAGGCCTGGTGCATGGGTAGGGGCTGGCTGGTTTGCCCTGAAGGGTGTCCTAGATCAGGGTGGGGGTCCTCACTGGGGTGCCTGGCCAGCCTGGATGAGGGGACGATGGCTGTTTGCAGCTGGTCACACCCCCTTCAGGTTGGGGGTCCCCACTGGGGTGCCTGGCCAGTCTGGTGAGGAGCTAAGGGCTGTTTTCAGGCTGATGGGTGACAGAAGCTCCCAACCGCTCCTTTTTTTCCTTTTTTTTTTTTAATTCTGGGCCAAGGCCTCTGCTGCTGAAAGCAGGTATCTGGTTTGTTTCGGTTCTATAATTGAAACACTGTATCATCTCCAGCTCTGATATCCCGGCCTGGCTGAAAGCTGGTTTCTGGGGTTTTGTTTAGCTTCTATATTTGTTACAATGTTTCAAACTGCCAGCTGAGAGGCCGGCAAGTTAGGCGGGGAATGTTGGAGTCCGCCGTCACTGGAGCAAGCAAGCCTCATGTTTGCTTCCAGCTGCCTGGCTGCCAGCCGCCATCTTGGCTGGCAATTAATTTGCATATCGCCCTGATTAGCCAATGGGAAGAGTAGCGGTCGTACGCTAATTACCATGTTTCTCTTTTATTAGATAGGAGGATGGTTGGTTGCTGAAGGATTAAGTATAGGCACACTTGTTTTACCAACCTTCACTTAACTGCACTTTGCAGGCACTGCACTTATAAAAATAAATATTTGTGGCAACCCTGTGTCAAGCAAGTCCATCAGCACCATTTTTCCAAAAGCATTTCACCACTCCATGTGTCTCTATATCAAAGTTTGGTAATTCTTGCAATATTTCAAACCTTTCCACTATTATTATATTTATTATGATGATCTGTGATAAGTGACCTTTGATATTACAACTGTAATTGTTGTGATATACCACAAACTGCATATAAATGGGAGAACTTATTTAATAAATGTCACATGTGCCCTGGCTGGTGTGGCTCAGTTGCTTGGGTATCATCCCATGCACTGAAAGTTTCCCAGTTTGATTCTGGGTCAGGGTACATGCCCAGGTTGCAGGCTCAATCCCCAGCGTGTACAGGAGGCAGCCAATCAATGTTTTGCTTTCTTATCAATGTTTCTCTCTCTTTCTCTGCCCCTTTCACTTTCCCTAAAAATCAATAAAAATCTTTTTTTAAAATGTCATGTGTGTTTTAAGTCCTCCACCGACAACTGTCCACTCTCTACCTCTCGTTGGGACTCCCTACTCAATGAGACTTGGCCAATTAATAACCCTACCAACGGAAAAGAAAGAGTCACAACAGCTCTCACTGTATATCAAAAGCTAGAAATGATTAAGCTTAGTGAGGAAGGCATGTCAAAAAAAGCCAAGATAGGCCAAAAGCTAGGCCTTTTGTGCCAAAGAGTTAGTCAAGTTATGAATGCAAAGGAAAAGTTCTTGAAGGAAATCAAAACTTCACTGCAGTGAACACAAATATTGCCAACATGCAGAAAGTTATAGTGGTCTAGATAGGTCAAACCAGCCATAACATTCCCTTAAGCCAAGCCTAATCCACAGCAATGCCTAATTCGCTTCAATTCTATGATCATTGAGAGACGTGAGGAAGCTACAGAAGAAAAGTTTGAAGCTAACACAGGATGGCCCATTAGGTTGAAGGAAAGAACATAAAAATACAAGGTGAACAGTAAGTGTTGATGTAAAAGTTGCAGCAAAAAAACCCACAAAGCAACAACAAAAAAGAAATAGAAGTTGGAGCAAGATATCTAGAATATTTAGCTATTGCAGGTTGTTACTCTAAACAACTGATTTTCAATGAAGATAAAACAGCCTTATATTGGAAGAAGATGACATCTAAAATTTTCATAGCTAGAAAGGAAACGTCAATGCTTGACTTCAAAGCTTCAAATGACAAGTTGACTCCCTTGTTAGGAGTTAAAGTAGCTGGTTACTTTAAGTAGAAGCCAATGCTCATTTACTATTCTAAAAATCCTAAGATTCTTAAGAATTAGGTGAAATCTACTCTGTCTGTGTTCTATCAATGGAACAAACAAAGCCTGGGTAACAGCACATGTTTACAACATGGTTGACTCAAACTTCTAAGTCAACTGGTGAGACCTCTGCTCAGAAAAAAAGACTCCTTTCAAAATATTGCTGCTCACTGACAATGCACCTGGTCATTCAAGAGTTCTGACAGAGAAGTACAATAAGATTGATGTTGTTTTCTTTTTTCTTTTTTTAGATTGATGTTATTTTCAAGCCTGCTAACAAAACATCAATTCGGAAACCCATAACTCAAGGAGTAATTCTGACTTTCAAATCTTATTTAAGATATACATTCTGTATGGCTATAGCTGCCTTCCATAGTGATTCCTCTGATGATTCTGGGAAAAGTAAATAGAAAACCTCTGTAAATGCTTCACCACTCTAAATGCCATTAATGACATTCGTGATTCACAGGAAAGGTCAAAATATAAACATTAACAAGAGTTTGGAAGAAGCTGATTCTAAGCCTCAGGGATGACTGTAGACATGATGGAATCAGCAATAGAACTAGAATTATAAGTGAAGACTGAAATGTGAATGAATTGTTGCAACCTCATGATAAAACTGTAACAGATGCTTTTTGCGGATGAGCAATGAAACTGGATTCTTGAGATGAAATCTGGCGGTGACGACATAACAAAACGATTTAGAATATTACATAAACTTTGTTGATAGAGCAGCAGCAGGGTTTGAGAGGATTCTGAAAGTCTGAGGGTCAAATGCTATCAAACAGCACTGCATGCTATAGAGAAATCCTTTGTGAAAAAGGAAGAGTCAATTGGTAAGTCAAACTAAATTGCTGTCTTATTTTAAGAAATTGCCACAGCCACCCTAATCTTCAGCAACCACCATGATTAGTCAGCAGCAAGACCTTTCACCAACAAAAAGATTATAACTGGCTGACGGTTTAGATAATGGTTAACATATTTTAGCAATACAGTATTTTTTTTTTAATTTTTATTGGTTTCAGAGAGAAAGGGAGTGGGAGAAGGAGATAGAAACATCAGTGATGACAGAGAATCACTTCATCCTGCATGTCTCAACTGGGAATGAAGTCGTAACTTGGGCATGTGCCCTGATTGAGAATCAAACAGTAATATCCTGGGTTCACAGATAGACACTCAACCACCGAGCCACACCATCCAGACAGCAATAAAGTATTGCTTTTTTAGACAAAATGCTATTGAACACTTAATAGACTAATGTAACTATAACTTTGTATGTACCGAGAAACCAAAAAATTCACAACTATCGCTATATTCACTTTATTGTGGTGGTCTAGAACCAAACGTGCAATATCTCTGAGAAATGCTATAGTAAGATAAATAAGCAGTATTTGAGAAAGGTAATATGAAAGATGGTTTTGGATAGATTGATGACAAAAAGAAATCTATTAGGAACTTACTACTTCAATATGTCAAATGACATATTATGCAAGGTGGGGATGGGAAAAAGGATCCTTCTCTGAGCATAAACATAACTTAGGAAATGAGAATCCAGTAACTCCAGAATTTGGACTTCTTGATCTTGAACACTCCCTATTCTCCCAATCCACCCCTACCCACCAATTTATTATTGCTTCTGTTGTCCTAGAAACTACCCTGTTCATTAACCTGTGAATTTCAAGAAGATAATCTATATTTTAAGAAATGTTATCTAAATCTTGACTATATAACTAACAAATGTTTTAAAAATAATAAAGACTTCCCACTCTTGCTCCAGAAAAACAAGGTATCTTCAATCCAAAATTCACCATGCATAAAATGTGAAGATTTTTAAATCCAGTCAATGAAGAAAAATCTCTCCAAAAGAATTTTTATTTTTTTTCTTAGTGTTAGTATTTTTATAACCAATTTTCTCATTTCTATGACATAAAGTGATTTTAAAGATGTAGGTCATACTTGATACCACTTTACCTACAAAACATAAAAGTTCATTAGAATAACTTGACTTAAAGGCCATCATCATAATAAACTCAAGTGCTGTCACTTATCCAGTGATATTCAGAGAACAGCCTACATACACATTAATTCAAAGCAACAACAGTTTTTGAATCTTGGTATTATCATTATCAAAGTATCTGTTGCATATAAAATATACTGAAAAGCTGCATATAAGAAGGTGGGTATTAAAAAGTTGAGGAACTTGAATCTGTTAATTTATTTGCACTGATTGAATAAATTATTTTTTTAAAAAACATTTTATTTTTTAAAATATACTTCTATTGACTTCAGAGAGAGAGAGAGAGAGAAAGAGAGAGAGAGAGGATATCATCGATAGGCTACCTCTTACACACACCCTACTGGGGAATCAAGCCTGAAACCTGAGTATGCGCCCTTGACCAGAATCAAACCTGGGACCCTTCAGTCCTCAGGCCGAAACTCTAACCTCTGAGCCAAACCAGCTAGGGCAGTGGTCGGCAAACTCATTAGTCAACAGAGCCAAATATCAACAGTACAACGACTGAAATTTCTTTTGAGAGCCAAATTTTTTAAACTTAAACTATATAGGTAGGTACATTGTTATTAACTTAATTAGGGAGTACTCCCAAGCTGGCCTTTGCTAAAAACGTCCTCAATCTGAGGGGTCGACCTCAGCGAACATACCCCCACTTCTTCTAACACCACTTCTTCAAAACAGACTCGCCCAGGCTGAAAACCGACTTCTGCGCATGGGCCACGAAGTTTCAATCGCACTGTACGTGCGTACCCGCACGTGGTATTTTGTGGAAGAGCCACACTCAAGGGGCCAAAGAGCCGCGTGTGGCTCATGAGCCGCAGTATGCCGACCACTGAGCAGGGGCAATAAGTTAATAGTTTACATCAGGGGTCCTCAACATTTTTAAACAGGGGGCCAGTTCACTGTCCCGCAGACCGTTGGAGGGCCAGACTATAGTTTAAAAAAAAAACTATGAACAAATTCCTATGCACACTGCACATATCTTATTTTGAAGTAAAAAAACAAAACGGGAACAAATACAATATTTGTATTTGCATGTGGCCCGCGGGCCGTAGTTTGAGGACCCCTGGTTTACATTATGTCTCTCAAACAAGCCCAGAAACAATCCTGTTCTTTGAATATAGACACAGGATTATATGTAACATAAAACATTCATAATTATAGCCATAATTATTTATTTTCTTTTGCATATGGCTCTGAAATCTAATGAAACCTTTAGATTTCATTCTGTTCTTAAATACAGTAAACTTCAGCTAAAATACTACAATTATTAATAAAGAGTAAATTATTCAAAAATTAATATGTATTTCTGTACAATTAAGATAAAATCTTTGCCGTAACTGGTTTGGCTCAGTGGATAGAGCGTCGGCCTGCGGACTGAAAGGTCCCAGGTTCGATTCCAGTCAAGGGCATGTACCTTGGTTGCGGGCACATCCCCAGGAGGAGGTGTGCAGGAGGCAGCTGATCGATGTTTCTCTCTCATCAATGTTTCTAACTCTCTATCCCTCTCCCTTCCTCTCTGTAAAAAAAAAAAAAGATAAAATCTTTAGTAGTTACTGAACGCTAATCTATGTATACACTGAAATGAGACAAAATAAAAACAAACTCTTGTAAAAGATGTCAATTCTGAATTTAAACAATTTATGTTTCAACAACAAAAATTACTCAAAAAAGGGTAGCGGTGGAATAACAAGACTAAGCAGATACAAAAGAAGCTAGAATATTACTCCTTATCTCTAACATCTCAGGTAGTTCATAAAAATGACACCTTGCCATAGCCAGTTTGGTTCAGTGGATAGAGCATCAGACTTAAGAGTCCTGAATTCAATTCCGGTCAAGGGCACATGCCAGGGCTGTGGGCTCCATCCCCAGTAGGGGGCTTGTAGGAGGCAGCAGATCAATGATTCTCATCATTGATGTTTCTATCTCTCTCTCTCCCTCTCCTTACCTCTCTGAAATCAATAAAAATATATTAAAAACAAAATAAAACATGATACCTAAAAATTAGAAGATTAAAAGCATATTACAATATAATAAACATATTACTAAAATTTCAGCTTTCCTAAAAATAGGAAAGCCAAAACTGAATAAAATAATGCCAAAAGTCTACTTTCAGAGAAAGGGAGCAACTAGTTACAAATACTGTTTAATTCAATTTAATACCTACAGAAGAACTGGGAAAAAAAACATAGTTTCAAACTAGAAATGAAACACAATCAAAGAAACTCAGTAAATTCAGCTAAAGACAAGGGGTGGGATGGAGGATAATAAGAAAATACAATATCTATGGCATAACCTTCAATATTAGGAAAAAGACCAAAGGCAAAAAGACCAAGTTACTATAAAAGTGAGTAGAAAATCTTATCTTGTTTTAAAAAAAGAAAGAAAACCAATGTAGTTATGCAATGATATGAAAGATTCAGAAATAAATTAGTAAACTATACTTCTATTTCATAGTGACATGGAACTTAGTATATTATGAATAGAAAATATACAGTCTTTGAAAATAAAAACCTGACCATACCTTAAGCAAAGGAAAGACTCAGCAAATTAAATAACACAGATTATATTCTTGGTTTACAAAGCTAAAATAAACTAAAAATTAACAATAAAAAGATAATATTCTACTTGAAAATTAAAAAAAAAAAAGTCTACCAATTAACTCTCATAGTACAGTGGAAATGAAAATTTAAATTGTGAGCATATCTCCTATGGGACTTGGCCATAGTTGTCCTTAAAGAAAAAATGTGAGCCTTAAATGTATTCATTAGAACACAACCTTAAATGTATTCATTAGAAACATTTAAAATACATAAAACACTTCAAAAATAAAATACAAACCAAATTATCCTAGATAATAAAAGGCTAATATGCAAATTGTCCCCTCAACCAGAGTTCAACTAGGAGGCGGGGCAGGCCAGCCAACCTCCTGCATCCCCTCCCAACTGGCCCCGATAGAGGTGGGCCAGCTGGACCCCACCTGTGCATGAACTCGTGCGTCAGGCCTCTAGTATCAATTATAAATTATAATAAAAACAAGAGGACTGGTGCACAAAAATTTGTGCACTCGGGGCGAAGGGGGGGCCCCTCAGCCCGGCCTGTGCCCTCTCGCAGTCTGGGACCCCTCGGGAGATAATGACCTGCTGGCTTAGGCCCGCTCCGGGGTGGCAGAGGGCAGGCCCAATCCCTAGGTGCAGCCCCTGGTCAGGCTCAGAGCAGGGCCGATTGGGGAGTTGGGCCGCCGCCCCCTGTCATGCACAGAGCAGGGCGGATAAGGAGGGTGTGATGCCACCCCTAGTCACGCTCAGGGTAGGGCCGATTGGGGGGTTGGGGCACCGCACCCTGTAACACTCAAGGCAGGGTCGATAGGGAGGTTGCGGCGCCACCCCCTGTCATGCACAGAGCAGGGCCCATCAGGGGGTTGGGGCGCTGCCCCCTGTCACTCACAGAGCAGGGCCCATTAGGGGGGTTGGGGCTCCGTAACCTGTCATACACAGAGCAGGGCCGATCAGGGGGTTGGGGAGCTCCGCCCTGTTACGCACAAAGCAGGGCCCATCAGGGGGGTTGGGGAGCTCCCCCCGTCACACAGAGAGCAGGGCCGATCAGGGGGTTGGGGAGCTCCCCCCTGTCACTCACAGAGCAGGGCCCATCAGGGGGTTGAGGAGCTCCCCCCTGTCACTCACAGAGTAGGGCCGAAAGGGGAGTTGGGGCACCACCCCCTGTCACACACAGAGCAGGGTGGATCAGGGGGTTGGGGCGCCGCACCCTGTCACACTCAGGGCATGGCCGATGGGGAGGTTATGGCTCTACCCCGTCACACACAGAGCAGGGCCCGTGGGGGGGGGGGGGGAGGGAGGTTGGGGCGCCGCCCTCTATCACCCACAGAGCAGGGCCGATCAGGGGTTTGGGGCGCCACACCCTGTCACACACAGAGTCACAGGGCGATCAGGGGGTTGGGGAGCTCCCCCGTATCAGGCACAGAGCAGGGCTGATCAGGGGGTTGGGGCGCCGCCCCCATCACACACAGAGCCACAGGGGCGATCAGGGGATTGGGGAGCTTCCCCCTGTCACTCACAGAGCCGCAGGGTGATCAGGGGGTTTGGGCACTGCCCCGTCATGCTGATCCCGGTGCCGGGAGGCCTCGCAGCTCCGCTGATCTCGGTGCTGGGAGGCATATTACCCTTTTACTATATAGGATAGAGGCTTGGTGCATGGGTGGGGGCCGCCTGGTTTGCCCTGAAGGGTGTCCTGGATCAGGGTGGGGGTCCCCACTGGGGTGCCTGGCCAGCCTGGGTGAGGGGATGATGGCTGTTTGCAGCTGGTCACACCCCCTTCAGGGTGGGGGTCCCCACTGGGGTGCCTGTCCAGTCTGGGTGAGGGGCTGAGGGCTGTTTTCAGGCTGGTGGGTGACTGAAGCTCCCAATCGCTCCTTTTTTTCTTTTTTTTTTATTCTGGGCCAGCTTTAGCTCTGAGGCTCCGCTCCAGCTATGAGGCCTCCACTGCTGAAAGCAGGTTTCTGGCCTTTGTTTACCTTCTGTATTTGAAACAATGTTGCGATCCTGCTGGCTGAATCCCGGCTGACTAAAGCAAGTTTCTGGGGTTTTGTTTAGCTTCTGTATTTGTTACAATGTTTCTTAGAGAGCAGCTCAGAGGCCGGCAGCAGCAGGCGGGGAACCTGGCTTCCTCCGTCACTGGAGCAAGCAAGCCTCCCTGTTTGCATCAGCTGCCTGGCTGCCGGCCGCCATCTTGGCTGGCAGTTAATTTGCATAAGGATATGCTGATTAGCCAATGGGAAGGGTAGCGGAGGTATGGCTAATTACCATGTTTCTCTTTTATTAGACAGGATAGAAATGAAAAAACTAAAGAGGCACAGAATTAATAAAACCAAAAACTGTTTCTTGGATAAGTCTAGAAAGAGACAAGCCTTGGTAAATATGATGATGAAAATGAGAAAGAAACCATATTAAAGTTTGAAAACTGAACACTATAAATCAGTAAATATGAAACTCTAAGCAAAATGGTTTTCTAAGAAAAAGAACTACAAAAATTAAATAAAGAAAACATTAAAACATAACAGAATATGTCCAAAGAAGAAATCTTAAGGGTAGTCACAGATCTACCCTTGAAAAGGAACAGAGTATTAGGTTATTTACAAATTCCAGAAAACAAATGAGAAAACTCACTAGCATAAATAAGTCTATTAGCAAACCTGAAAAGGAATGGCGATAAAAAAACAAACACTAAACAAGAACTTAAAGCATTAGAAAATTAAATTTGGCAGTTATATAAAAGAATATAATACAACACAAACAAGAAAGAGGATAGAGAATACTCAGAAAGACAATCCTATATAATAAGGAGGTAATATGCAAACTGACTGTCACGCCCTTGCACAAGATGGCCGCCCCCATGTGGTGACAAGATGGCCGGCAGGGAAGGGCAGTTGGGGGGGGGGGGGGGGGGGGGCGGGACCCAGACTGCAGGAGAAGCCAGTTGGGGGCAACCAGGCCGGCAGGGGAAGGCAGTTAGGGGTGACCAGGCCGGCAGGGGAGCAGTTAGGGGTGACCAGGCTGGCAGGGGAGCAGTTAGGCATCGATCAGGCTGGCAGGGGCGTGGTTAGGGGGTGATCAGGCTGGAAGGTAGAAGCAGTTAGGGGCAATCAGGCAGGCAGGCGAGTGGTTGGGAGCCAGCAGTCCCGAATTGTGAGAGGGATGTCCGACTGCCCGTTTAGGGATCGGGCCTAAACCAGCAGACGGACATCCCCTGAGGGGTCCCAGATTGGAGAGGGTGCAGGCTGGGCTGAGGGACGCCCCCCTCCCCCCGCCAGTGCACGAATTTCGTGCACCAGGCCTCTAGTTAATTGTATATAAAGAAAGAGTTATCTTCCCCTGCCTGGAATGCTTTTTCCTCTTTTCTTTTTTCCCTCTTTTTCTTTCTTTCTTCCTTACTTTTTCCTTCCTTCCTTCCTCCCTCCCTCCCTCCCTTCCCTCCTTCCTCTTTCTTTCTTCAGGTCATAGTTTATATTTTATCTTCTCAAATGATACTATAAAAGAAGGTTCTCTCCTCACCTCTCTACCACACCATCCTGTTTGCTTCCTCCATAAAACTCTCACAGCCTAAAATTATATTGTTCTTGGATACTTGCTTATTTTCTCTCTTCTCCATATATATATATATATATATATATATATATATAAAAAAAAAGAGAGGAACCATTCAGACATAGAGCTCTCACCAGTGTGAGGCAAAGTTCCTAGCACAATACAATATCCAAATAAACACTAGCTGAATAAATATTAAAAATGAAAACATCATGATCAATATTAAGTAAATGTATTATGTAATTTCTGACATTAAATTATTAGAGGTGAAAAAAGAATATATATCATTTCATCAAAAACACATGATAAAACACAATACCCATAACAATGAAAATGCTTGTTAAGCCAAGAAGAAAACTGCTATTCTTGATAATATAGTCTACCAGAAATCTAAGGTATAAATAAATACAGAAGTTTAAAAATTAGAACCATTCCATTTAAATCAGCAAAGATGCCCAAATGAGAACTATTAATGAACAGATCTGGAAACCTAATCAATGCAACATGACCAGAAAGAACAACAACAACAACAACAAAAAGCCTTAGAGAACTATAAATATTAAAAAAAGGAGACAACTAAATGCTATCATTTTCAGAAAACATAATCATCCTTCTAGAAATTTCAAGAGAATTACTTGAAAACTAAGTAAATGGTAAGATCAACATACAAAAAACAATAGATTTCCTATAGACTAGCAATAACCAACTGAAAAATAAAATGTAAAATGGAAGATGTAATTCACAATAACAAAAACTATAAAATACCCAAGAATAAACCTAACAAGAAAAGTGTAAGACCTACATGAAAAAAACACACAAAACTTTAAAACTTTACTAAAGGACATAAAAGAACACCTGAATAAATGGAGAGGCATACCATGTTCCTGGATGGGAAGATTCAATAGTGTAAAGATGTCAATTCTCCCCAAATTAATCTGTAAATTCAATGCACTTCCAATCAAAATCCCAAAGGGATTTTTAATGGAACTTGACATGTTGATTCTAAAGTTCATCTGGAAGAGAAAATACACAGAAATTGCCAAAAAAAATTTTGAAAAAACAATTGGAGGGGTGCCCTACCAGAAGTCTAATATAAAATGACAATAATCAAAACAAAGTATTAAGTCTAAAATACATATAATTTGGGCTTTTAAAATATGATAAAGGTAGTATTTCAAGTCAATGGGCAAAAAGATATATTGTTCAATATAAATTATTTTGGAAGAATGACTATGATACTTGGAAAAATAGTTAAGTCCCTACCACAGAATATATTTTTTAAAATTTCCAGATGAAATAAATTCTACTAGAAACAAAATTAAAGAAGAAAATATAAGAGACTAAATTACTATAAGAAGGTTTTTTCTAAAAGACACAAAACCTAGAAGCTAGGTAGGAAAAGACCGACAGACTTTGACTGTATAAAAATGAAAAATCCATAGACTATATAAAGTAAGACAACTGACAGGTCAGAAAAACTTATGAAATATAATTATAATATAATGTATATATTATAAACCGAATTATAAACAAAGCCTAAAATTTCAGTAAGAAAATGACAAACCACACAATGGGTAAAATGAGTAGGCAATTTATATGAGAAATTGTAAATGATCAATCAATATGCTAAGCTTCATTGGGAATCAGATAAATACAAATTAAAATGAGGTATTATTTTTCACCTATTAACAGATATCTAATGCTTCAGAGGATAATTTGGCAGACCCAAAAAGCAACATTTAAAAATGCAATTTTTCTTCTTGTAATCCAGTCCACACTAATACTCATACATCTACGTAAGCAAAAATATATGTACAAGGGTGTTCATTACAATATTGATAACAGAAAAAATAATAAATCCATATGATCACCAACAGAATCATTAAATAAATAATACTATGAATAATAGCTATCTGAAGAATAAAGTAAGTAGATCTTCATATTATAAAGGTCTATACCACGACTATCAAATAAACCTGTCCTGCTCATTCTGTCCCATCATTTTTTCTCTTTAAGTCTTTACTATTTACCTTTATAAAACATATCAATAGTGACTATTCCCCCCAATTTGCTTATTGGCTTCCCTTACATGAATGCAAGTTCATTGGGCAAGGACCCTATTTTATTCCTTGCTCTATCCTTTGCATCTAGAACAGAGCCTTAAATATAAAGTACTTAAAAATATTTACTGGATTAATGCAAATATGGATGCAGAAAGATATCCACATTATATTTAGTGAAAAATGCAAGCTGCAAAAGAAACACACATGGTATATATCTAAGTTGATTTATTTTTTTAAAAATATATTTTATTGATTTTTTACAGAGAGGAAGGGAGAGGAATAGAGAGTTAGAAACATCGATGAGAGAGAAACATCTGATCAGCTGCCTCCTGCACACTCCCCACTGGGGACATGCCCGCAACCAAGGTACATGTTCCTGACCGGAATCGAGCCTGGGACCCTTGAGTCCGTAGGCCGACGCTCTATCCACTGAGCCAAACTGGTTAGGGCTGATTTATTTTTTAAATGTGCATTTGCAAAAATACAAACAAAAATTTTCAATATGTACAAACCCAAGTTATTAGCAGTGGGAATCAAGAGTGAAATAAAAGAATTTTACTTTTTACTTGTCTGTACCCTTTAAAAAAATGACCACATACTTCCCTAGTGTGTGATTTTAGCAAAAAGAAAAAAAAAAATAATAAAACAGTTTAGACCAGGAGTGGGCAAACTTTTTGACTCGAGGGCCACAATGGGTTCTTAAACTGGACCGGAGGGCCGGAACAAAAGCATGGATGGAGTGTTTGTGTGAACTAATATAAATTCAAAGTAAACATCATTACATAAAAGGGTAAGGTCTTTTTTTTTTTTTTTTTAGTTTTATTCATTTCAAACCGGCCCGATCCAGCCAGCGGGCCGTAGTTTGCCCACGGCTGGTTTAGACCTTCAAAGAAAACTATCAGGGATAACCTAACCATTTCCATATTTCTAACAAAAAAATTCCAAGAGCTATCTTAACTATTTATTTTGAGATATACAGAATTAACTTGCTGTTACACGTATATGTAATTCAGTATGAAGTATGCAATGTTTATAGCAATAAAGACAATTGTGCTGTAAAGCATTAAATGCATCCTCACAATCCTCACATTATGCAAAATAGCACACTGATGATAACATGGCTTAGACAAAATTGGACTAAGGACATTCTACTCAAAACTTATGCAACTCAAATCAAAACACTAGTATTGTATTAAAAATATGAGCTTACTTGAAAAGACATTAAATTCCACAAATAAAAACATACAATAAATATTTCTTAACTTTTAAAAGAAAAGAGAACCCTGAACATCAGATTAAATATATTATTTACTCTTCGATTTGATATTTTCAACTGTTAGTATTATTAGTATACTTTGCATTCAGCTCCTGTTATTTAGTGGTATAAAAACTAAAAATAAAGAGAAAAACTGTGTATGAATCAATGTACCTTCAGAGTTAAACTGCCACCATTCCTCTAACTTTAGAGTATCAATATCCTATATAATAAAGAGCTAACATGCAAATGGTCATCACGCCCTCACACCATAACAGCTCACTCAACACTGGGGAGAGAGGAATGGGGACCAGCCAGGCTGAGGCACAGGAGAGGGGCAAGCCGCCCGCCCCACAGTACCGGGCGCCTGCGGCTGCACCTGTGCCTATGGCCTGGGAGAGGAACAAGCCGCCCGTCCCGCGGTGCCGGGCACCAGCATCTGTGGCTGTGGCCCGGGAGAGGGACAAGCCACCTGTCCTATGGTCCCCTGCGGTTGCGGCCAGCCCAGGCAAAGCCATCCCGGGTCCTGGGTGCCTGCAGCCAGCCAGAGGGAGGGAAGCCCAGGTCCCGTGTGCCTGCGACCGGCTGGAGGAGGGAATCCTGGGTTCCTGGTGTGGGGCGAGGCAGAGGTGGTTAGGGGAGCAGATAGGGGCAATCAGGGAGGCAGGCAGAGGGGTTACACGATCAAGCAGGCATGCAGGCAGGCGAGTGGTTAGGAGCCAGCAATCCTGGATTGCGAGAGGCAGTCGGGCATCCCCCGAGGGGTCCCGGACTGGAGAGGGTGCAGGCCAGGCTGAGGGGACCCCCCCCATGCACGAAATTCATGCACGGGGCCTCTAGTATGTATATAATCTAATAAAAAAAAATTCTGAAATTACCCCAGGAAAACAAGTGTAAACTAGAATTGCTCCAAGCAAACTGAAACATGGTTTCTCCAACTACCTACTAATTATATATAAGTATTCATTTTATAGAAATATTTAGTGGAACAGAATAGTTTTACTAAAATATCACTGACTTTGATCCATTACCTAGAATCACGAGGACAAAATATGACTTATCACTTAATTAGCAATAAAAAGATTTAATTCTATATACCGAAACCTTTAAAATATCCAACACCATTTACTTTAGTTTCTTTATGCAAATGAAAACTATATTTGGCACAATGAAAAAAAAATGACTAGCCATTGGTAATACATTCCATTTGATAAAGAGATTAAGGATAGGTCTACCTGACACTCAAAAGCTCAAGAATTCCTAAAAAAATGTACCTAAGTAGTTTAATATGGCAATGTTGGTAAAATGTCTTTGAAATATTATTTCTATGCAAAATTTCATCCAAAATCCATATTTTTGTCAAAGAAGTAAAACAACCTGAATGTTATTAACAGACATGATTCAACATTAAAACCTCAAAAAGCAATTCCTTTGTATGAAGAGTAATAACAGAGAAAGAAACAAATTAAAAGATAATTTACTTAGCTCCCCTGGCTTCTTTGGCTCAGTGGAAACAGCATCGGCCTGCGGACTGAAGGCTGCCGGTTTTGATTCCAGTCAAGGGCACATGCCCAGGTTACGGGCTTGATCCCCAGTGGGGGGCATGAAGGAGGCAGCTGATCAATGACTCTCTCTCATCATTGATGTTTCTCTCTCTCTCTCTCTCTCTCTCTCTCTCTCTCTTCCTCTCTGAAATCAATCTATATATATTGATAATATAATCTACACTAATAAAAGAGAAAAATGGTAATTGGCGTACGACCGCTACCCTTCCCATTGGCTAATCAGCATATCCTTATGCAAATTAACTGTCAGCCAAGATGGCGGCCGGCAGCCAGGCAGCTGGAAGCGAACATGAGGCTTGCTTGCTCCAGGGACTGCCAGCCTGAAAGCAGCCCTCAGCCCCTCACCCAGACTGGCCAGGCACCCCAGTGGGGACCCCCACCCTGAAGGGTGTGTGACCAGCTGCAAACAGCCATCATCCCCTCATCCAGGCTGGCCAGGCACCCCAGTGAGGACCCCCACCCTGATCCAGGACACCCTTCAGGGCAAACCAGCCGGCCCCCAGGCCTCTATCCTATATAGTAAAAGGGTAATATGCCTCCCAGCACAGGGATCAGCGGAGCCGAGAGGTCTCCTGGCACCAAATCAGCATGACAGGGTGGGCTGTCAATATGATAGTATTAAGAGGTGGGGCCTCTAGGGAGTAATTAGGATTATATGTCATGAGGGCAGAGCCTTCATGAATGAGATTAGTACCCTTATAAAAATCACAAAAGAGCCCTAACCAGTTTGGCTCAGTGGATAGAGTGTCGGCCTGCGGACTGAAGGGTCCCGGGTTCGATTCCGGTCAAGGGCATATACCTTGGTTACGGGCACATCCCCAGGAGGGGGGTGTGCAAGAGGCAGCTGATCGATGTTTCTCTCTCATCGATGTTTCTAACTCTCTATTCCTCTCCCTTCCTCTCTGTAAAAAATCAATAAAATATTAAAAAAAAAATCACAAAAGAACATGCTTCCTCTCTTTGCTCTCCATCACATGAGTGTAAAGCAAGAAGTTGGCAGTCTACAACCTGGAAGGGGGTCCTCACCAAAACCCAACACCATGTTGGCACCCTGAGATCTCAGACTTACAGCCTCCAGAACTATAAGACATAAATTTCTGTTGTTTATAAGCCACTTAGTCTAAGGTACTATGTTCTAACAGCCCAAATTGACTAAGACACTTGGAAAGTTTGAGGACACATTGCTTTAAATTCTCTTGATACATTCTTAAGAGCAGTGGCTCTAAATTTTGTATCTATACTGAAATTAATGTACTGGTTTGGGCATAAGTATTTTTTAAAAAATATATATTTTATTGATTTTTTACAGAGAGGAAGGGAGAGGGATAGAGAGTTAGAAACATCGATGAGAGAGAAACATTGATCAGCTGCCTCCTGCACACTCCCTACTGGGGATGTGCCCACAACCGAGGTACACGCCCTTGACCTGAATCGAACCTAGGACCCTTCAGTCCATAGACCGACGCTCTATCCACTGAGCCAAACCGGTTACGGCTAGGATTTTTAAAAAATATATTTTTATTGATTTCAGAGAGGAATGGAGAGGGAAAGATAGAAACATCAATGATGAGAGAGAATCATTGATCAGCTGCTTCGTGCACGCCCCCCTACTAGGGGGTTCAAGCCAGCAACCTGGTTCATAGGTCAATGCTCAACCACTGAACCACGGTGGCTGGCCTGGGCAAAAGGATTTTTAAAAGCTCCCTAGGTAATACTAATGCAAGACCAAGGTTAAACCAATGCTTAAAAGATAAAAATTAATAGCTGTATCATGAAAGTAGTTTATTATATGAAGATAAAAATAACTTCTCTTAATTAAAAGGCATTTAGTCATTTTAACTATTAGATTGGTTTATATTAAAAAATAATCCATTTTATAAGTCACATAAAAGACATGATAACTTTTCTCATGCTATTTCTTAGTTATTAAACAAACACATCAGAATACCTCAAATGTACTCAGCACTATGCTAAGCACTGATGGATAAAACTGGATTCCTGTACTCTTGTATCCACCTATACCTTTTAGGTGTCCCCAACTCAACCACCACTATCATCACTTTCTCCTTTCCCTCAGGGGTTGCAGTGGATCAGAGTACAACTGCAATGACAAACACAAATATACCTTTTGGGGACAATGTTCAGATTTAACTACAGATTTGTTGATGTTTTTACTCAAGGATTATTTATAGGGCTTAGTAAATCCTAAAAAAGAAATTAATTCTGTAAAGAACAGATATCCCAGAATATAAAAGTTATGATGTCAATAGTTAATCTGCTTAAATAGTGGCAGGGAGTTTTAAAAAAAAAAATCTTATCACATCATGTTTTACAATATAAAATAAATGCTAGCAAGACTGAATTAAAAACGTAACAGATTAATATTATCTGATTTCCAGAAGGGAAAGATTTTTCCAAGTATAAAAGAAGAGAAAATAATCACAAAGAAAAAGACATGCTCATATAAAAGTATTCTAAAAAACACCTTTAAAAAAGGATATATAAAATCAGAAAAAAATTTTTTTATCACATTTGACTAAGATTCACATCAATACATATTCTCCCTAAAAAAAAAATGGCCAAAGGATATTTAAAAAACATTTTTGTAACAGAAAAACCGGAAATAATCCAGATATCCAATAATGTAAATGTACATTAAGTTATTATTCAAGATAAAATAGTGTGCAATCACCAGAAAAGTTATTTTCAAAAACATAAATGAAATAGAAAAAGTTCAAAACATAAATATGCTTCAAAACATAGTAAGTTAAGACATCAAATTCTCAAGCCTAGTAAAAATATTTTAGATGTGAGTATAAAGACTGGGATACAAATATTAAAACATTCATGTTTTTCCTTCATGCTTCAAAATCTTTACAAGAAATATGTATTCATGTAATTAACAGAAGTTTCAAAATCAATATCCTTTGAGCTAGAAATCTACTAGAATTTTTTTTTAATCCAGAAAAAACACAGAAAAATACTCAATGCAGTATCCTATATAATAAAAGCCTCATATGCAAATTGTCCTCTCGCCCATGAGTTTGACTTGAGTTCGACTGCTCGCTATGACGTGCGCTGACCACCAGAGGGTGGTGCAGAACGTGGCAGGCATCGGCAACGTGGTGCTGCAAGTGGGCGGCAGTGGAGGTGCTGCCAGCCCCAATGGGCCCCGACAAAAGCGGGACCACGGCGCGACGGTGGAGCAGGTGACCAGGCGGCACCATGCCAAGGCAGGTGTGAGCGGGGGACCAATTGCCCACCGAATGCCCCGTAGATGGCGACCAGCAGCAGTGGCAGGGGGTGGGGCCGCTGCCCGTCTCCCAGGCACTGAGGGAGCTCTGCAGGGGCCCAATGACTCAGGTGGAGGGGTGTGCATGGGGGCCCAAGGGCCCAGGTGCTGCCAGGGCCCAGAGGTCAGGTGGAACCTGTCCTTCCACACCAGACGCTTACACTTCGATTGCCAGCCAGGCCTAGGAACCACACCCATGCTCAAATTTCATGCACTGGGCCTCTAGTTATTTATAATAGCAAAAGAAAAAAGAAAAATTAATCTGACATATTTAAATTAATATTTCCAGCAAATATTAAATGATACAGAAAATATAAATGTGTGAGGGGAAAACATTAATATATATAATATGGTCCCAATGTTTAAAATGAGCATATGTCTGTATTTGCATAAAGAATGGACTGAAAGAAAAATACCAAAATATAGCATCATTCATTTTAACTTTCTTTGAACCACTCTGCATTTTCCAAGTTTTCTATGAGAGTATACAATTTAAAAAGTTTTCCATCCCTTCCCTACAGAGTTAAAAATAGAGTGACTGCCACTAAGACATTTTATTTTAAATTGCTTCGAAATTCATTCACTCCTCTAAACATAGCCAAGAGCAATTTTTGAAAAAATTCACTAAATATGTTTAGGCCTCCTTAAATTAAAATGCACCATAAAACATAAGTATATTAGATGCTGCTATACAAACATGGTATACTTTCAAAAGTTAACATTGACAGTCATCTGTAGTAGGAGCATCTGCAATGGAACTGCATGATACTGTATAAGCTGAGTACATACTGCATGTACATGATATGAAATGACTTTATAACTAAAAAGATAAGAGCTCTTTTTAGCTCTATTAGCTATGTGGAACTCTATTAGCTATGAAAAATATTTCATTGCAATTTACCACAACTTAGTCTATTTTCCCGCTATATTTGGTCAAACATTTTACCCCTACATCCTGGGCAGGACCAGACCAAATGATTTCCGGGGCCTTATAACGTTTGTGGGCTGGACTTCCCCACCCCTTGTTTGGTCATGACAAAGTAACTGGTACTTAACTAGGCTTCTTGTCTCTTTACAAACAATGAATAACAGGCAAAACAGGTATTTGATAACACAACTCAAAAGAAACAAGACATAAACCCTACTACTTCCCCATCCGCATGCCATATCCAGCAGTATTTGAGGAAAACATAGCCAAGAAGTGAAGTCTTACTTGTTCAGGAGATGAAGAAAGCTAAAATCTGTGGGCCACAATACTGGAGGGAAGAACTGGGAAAAGAACTAATAGGGAACTATAGGATAAACAACTATCTGGAGTTCCTACAGGGTTGGGATGTATGTATGGAGATCAAATCAGCCAGAGAAGAGGGATTACACTTGAAAGTATTTGTAGAGAATCCAGAAAGGCCACATAAGAGTAGGCAGCCCTAACCGGTTTGGCTCAGTGGATAGAGCATCGGCCTGCAGACTCAAGGGTCCCGGGTTCGATTCCGGTCAAAGGCATGTACCTTGGTTGCGGGCACATCCCCAGTAGGGAGTGTGCAAGAGGCAGCTGATCGATGTTTCTCTCTCATCGATGTTTCTAACTCTCTATCCCTCTCCCCACTTCCTCTCTGTACAAAATCAATAAAATATATTTTAAAAAAAAAGAGTAGGCAGATTACCTAACTGTACAGTACAGGTTCCTAGAAAAGAATGCTTACAAAGAATGAAGCTGATTCACACTGCTAAACAAATAACAACAACAGAAGAACCCAATATTGTTTAAAGAAGGAAAATAACACTCAGACATTCAGCAATGAAATAATATTATGTCTATCAGAAGGGGGAGAGAGACACATCAACTGGTTGACTCCTGCAAGAGCTTTGACCAGGAGCGGAGCGCGAACCCCAAACCCAGGTACATGCCTTTGAGCAGGAATCAAACCCGCCACCCTCTGGTGCGTAGGCCGATGCTCTAACCACTTAGCAACACCAGCCACGGGGGACCTAAAACTCCTTTAAAACATGGTCAAAGATTTAAAGAAAAATGTGAACATAATATAGACAGAAATGAAAACTATAAAAATGAAGCATCAAATAGAATTTTCATAGTTGAAAAAATACAGTCTTTGGTACCAAAAACTTACTGGATGGCACTGCAGAAAACCAGTGAACCTGAGACAGAACACAGAAATTATGTGAACAGAAGCACAGAGAGCAGAGACAGAAAAAAATGTCCAGAGGCAACATTACCTTTAAAAGAAAATAACATCGAGTGTAACTGTAATCCCAGGAAGAGAGTAGGTGAAAAGTAGAAAAAATATTTGAAGAAATAATGCCTGAAAATTCTCAAAATTAAACAAAAAAATATAAACTCGCAAATCAAATACTCAACAAACTTCACACAGGATAATCCCTAAGAAAATTATACCAAGGCATGTCACAATAAAACTACTGAAAATCAGTAATAAAATTATCTTTAAAAAGCCAGAAGGGAAAAAAAGACACTATGTACAAAAGCAGAAAAGTAAGAATAATTGCTGCCTTCTCATCAAAAGGAATGAAAACCAGCAGACATGGGTTAGATTCCCATTCCAGGGCATATACCTGGGTTGCAGGTTCAGGATGGCGAGGCGCGTATGGGAGGCAACCAATCATTTTATCTCTCTCACTTCAATTATTTCTCTGTCTCTCTCTCCATCCCTCCCTCTCTTTCAAAAATCAATGGAAAAATATCCTCGTGTGAGGATTAGCAAAAAACAAGCATTTACTGTGTATGAGATACAATGTTAAGTCACTGAAGACACCAAGAAGAATAAAACTATTCACAGCAGATCATACAGTAACACTAAAAGCTCAAGACAATGAAAAAAGAATCCCATTAAATATAATCTAGAAAATCACAAAAATCAATGTCAACATAATTCAGCATTCTCCCTTACCTATCACTTTATGAAAGATATATTCTTTGTAATTCATAAAATGTAAAATGATGATCCACCTGACAAGATTTATTAAATGACACATGGAAGGTTTAATGTTAATATTTTGGTTCTTTAAATGGGTACAGTCTTATAGAAGGGAAACCTTTCTATCTACTGTTATTTCCATTTATTTCATGAAGAATACTATAAACAATAGGAAACTCAGAAAAATATTTTTATAAGATAAAATATTATACAAATGTGATAAAATATTAAAAAGGAAAAATTTCCAATATGTGTAAACATTTAAAACACCAGCACATGTTTTTAGAAAATCTTAAATAGTATTTCCTTATAAAATACAAGAATTTAGAAACTGTATTTCTCAAATCTGCTTAACATTTCACACAAATATATGTTAGTCTTTGTTATGATGACAGGGCATAAACTACAAATGCAGATATGTGACAAGGACTAGGAAAGTGAACAAATTCAAGGTTAGAACCAGCTAAGAATAAACACTAGTTAGATGAATGCAGTCAACAAATGAGGTCTGTGTTAGGCTGGTCACAATATCCAAACATTAAGTAAAGGATCAGGATCTGGACAATCTACAGCAGGAAAAATAAATCAAACTGAACTCAGCAGCAGGTATCAAAACTCAGAGAAAGAGGCTAAATGATAAAAAGTTAGAGATTAAACAAGGAATTCAGGCAGCAGAAAACACCAACAAGCAGTTTAACACTAATCTCAAGAGTTGCTTAGAAATTGGACTTGGGAAGGGTTAGTATTTGAAAAATGGAAAGAGATGTGCAGATGTTTACTGACATTTCTTTTCCTATAAAAACACAAGATTTCCATGCCAATCTCAAATTATGGCAAAAAAATATAATACAAATATACAGGGTATATAAATATAAGTACAAAAAGAAGGTACAGATTTTAAACAATTCAATTTTGCTACCAACCAAAAGAATTTGCAACAAACAGCTTATTTAGTCTTTAAATAAACAAGATATACATTATTAGAATCTTATTGTTCATTTTTATAGACAATAGAAAAGATAACTAGTCTCAGAGAAAAAAAAAAAAAAACGCTTGATTTATGAAAACCACTGGGCACCTGTGATAGTATACTGAAAAGAAACAGGATTCAAATTCCTTCACAAAGTTTTTCCCACTTCTTAAACCTGCTATACTGTAGTTGAAGGATAGAAATCATGGCGATCCCTAAGTCTTTCAGAGGATCTATGAGGTCAAAACACTTTTATAATCCTACAATGCCATTTGTCCATTTCACTGTGTTTACATTTATACTAATGAAACAAAAGTAATGTAAAACTGCTGGCCCACTTAATACAAATCATGACACCGATCATCACATTCTTCTCTGCCATGCACTCATAATTAAAAGAAAAAAAGGGGTGAAACGGCTAGTTCCATTATGAAATAGTAAAAAATACGAATTTTTACATTTTTAATCATGAGCATGACTTTTTAATATTCTCTGTAACAAAATAAAAAAATTTCTACTGTATACCTAAGTATGTAGTTATCGCAACAAAAACACTTGTGTGAATGTGAGCTAAACCAGTAGCTTTTCCTGATGGAATATAATTTTTACTCAAGACAGAGTTCAGACTTACTTGGCAGACTGTTTTTTGAAAATGAATGAAGTGAGCCTGTCATTTCAAGTAAACAACTCTTTGTCATCTGTGATAAAATTTCATTGGGCATTTAAATGGGTATTAAAATTATTTGTCATACCAATGAAAATCAAATAAACACTAAAAAGTAAATGTTTATCAACAGAATTAGATAGGATATATGATTGTATTTTATGTGCTTTTAAATAAACTATCAATGGAAAACAAAATTAAAAATTTGGCAAACATAATATGACACTGTGAATGTGACATCTTCCCAGTTTTTCACTTTTCTAAGGAGACCAGTGGTGATATTAGCAAATATGCTTTTAAAAAAAATATTGTAGAATAAAATGCAACAGTATTGGAAACTCAGTAAGTAAACCAGTATTTTCCAAATGACCATTGTATGATGTTAGAAAATTGCCCTAGCCAGTTTGGCTCAGCGGTCAGAGCATCGGCCTGTGGACTGAAGGGACGCGGGTTCAATTCTGGTCTAGGGCATGTACCTCAGTGGCAGGCTCAATTTCTGGCCCCGGTATGGGCACATGTGGGAGGCAAACATTGTCTCTCTTGCATTACCAACTTTGTCATGATCAAGTCACTTCACATCAGAATAAGTTCTTAGGTCAAGCGTCAGAACAAAGGCCCCTAATAATTCAGAACCAGGAAAAGTGCTTATGTTGTTGCACGTATATGCAGATAATAGATGAGCTTTCCTAATTCATTCTCTACAACATGCATTAACCACTGAACTATGATGAATTAATGTGGGACTAGTGGCATTTGGACAAACTGGCCTTTACTCTCATGTAACAGCAATAGATTAATTCATAGATGTTTAGTTACACTACCTTTTAAAAGCCATTTGAAGCCTTCATAATCCACTAAAATAGTCTTCTTTACAGGGATTATTAGCTATCATAAGTGTCTTCTAATACTTTTCCCACTTCCCCCTAAAGTTGGAGTATAAAATTAATGTTACAACTTCTACCCCTCCCTCCAGGATAAACTTCACTTTCAAATAAGAGTACATATTCATAATGCATACTATAGCAGGAACATGAATGTGTATGGAGAAAATATGTAAGCATATATGTGAGTGTATTGTATGTATATGTACATATACACATATATTCTGTATACGGATTTAAATGCTAATAGAAAAATCTTTAAGGATGAAAAGGTAAAAATGGGATCCAGGAAAACTTCTAGATAGCCCAATATTCATGATAATACATATTTAAAAATATAAGCATAAAAAATATAACCTAAAGGTGCTTAGATAAAGAAAAATATCTGTCTGTTGATAAATTCAGAATGCTGAAAACATGGGTTTCCAAATCTTCAAATAAACAAATGAAGTAAAATATTAGTATTCATATACATATCTGTAGGCATCCTGAATTCAAGAATGTTTCATTACCAATGGTAGACATTTTGTCTTCTGAACTTTTACCTTCGTGAAGCAAAATTCAATCTCATTGAATTTGAAGTGCCTAGAACATTGAAGGTATTTAATTAAGTATTGGAGTGAAATTTTTAACATTCAATATACCCAACATGTCTGACCTTTCCAAAACCTTTTAATAAATTTAAAATGTTATTTATATCAATCAAATAATTTATACATTACCTAACTTTTCTGTCTCTAGATCAATATATACACCTATGTACAAAGAGGTGCTCTAACTCTTCCTAGTGAAAAATTTCACCTTGGTTATACTAAATTTAGGATTTTAACATTAGAAATCCAGATTTACTGACATAATATATAATGTATATTACCTAAGCTAATATATTTTATAGAATAAAAATAAATATAGCAAGTATCTGTCAAAAGAGTCTATTTCAGGGAGATTTTATATCATTACTGAAAGTAACTTTATACTATCACTAAAATAATAGCAAGAGGATTTTCCCTGTTTGAACTAGAATGCACTACTTATCATTAACCCATAATATTTGACAAATAAAAAAGAAGCAACAACATTCTCATGACTCTTTCAATCTAATTTATAGATATAAAAGGCTAATATGCTAAGTGTCGATCTGGGTAATGACCTCACATAGCAATGCCCAGCTTACTCTCCCTAGCGACTGGTCTCCTTGCAGTTTCTTCAGCCCAGGAACACGACTTGCTTTATAGCCAGGTGGAAACATTTTATACTTTAACCAAATGTCTGTGAAGCATTTTCCTGTGCCTCATCTCATTTGATCCTCACAGAAGTCCTGGAGTAGGTAGATATGAGACTTGGTGGAATCCTTTTTTTTTTTTTCATTAGCCAGAAAACGGAGATTTAGAAAGCTTAGAAACTTGACCCGACTGAAAAGAAATGGTTGACCCTGAGAATGACTTTAGGTTTTTTCACTGTGCAGAATATAGGCAAACACTGCTGCAGTTAAATATTTTACCCTTTGTTCTCCCTGCATGATCTACAATAATAATCTGCTTCATGTTGACATTTACTGCTGTGTTGCTGACAATTACTAGAAAGAGAAGTTGGGGCGCTTCACTGGGATGGAAAAAGTTTAGCTAAGTCAGAAAGCAGGTCTAATTAAGCAAGTTTATTCTATATCTATAAAAGGCTCAGTTGACTTGCGCATGCACGATACATATAAAGCTCTCACAGGCACCAGTCGCACACGTGTGTTTCGATCTGTCATTGTCGATCGTGAATTTGGTTGACACTTCTATTATAGAGAAAGGGCAAACAGCAATATTAAAATATTTATTTTAATTAATTTTCTTTCACTGTGCACGAATTTGTGCACCAGGCCACTAGTTAAAAAATAAAAACCATCTGGTGTCAAGACATGGTTCCATAATAAACCAAAAAGGATTCAACCAAACTCTCCACCCACAGTATCTCTTACACAGCAACCATAAAGATTTGAGACTTTTATAATCTATTAGAGGCCAGGTGCACAAAATTCGTGCACTCGGGGGGAGTCCCTCAACCCAGCCTGCACCCTCTCACAGTCCAGGAGCCCTCAGGGGATGTCCAACTGCCAGCTTAGGCTCGCTCCCCGGGGACATCCTTAGCACTGCTCTGGAGGTGGGAGAGGCTTCTGCCACCACCGCTACGCTTGCCAGCCATGAGCCCGGCTTCTGGCTGAGAGGCGTTCCCCCTGTGGGAGCACACTGACCACCAGGGGGCAGCTCCTGCGTTGAGTGTCTGCCCCCTAGTGGTCAGTGTATGTCACAGAGACTGGTCAACCAGTTGACTGTCTGGCCCCTGGTGGTCAGTGCACGTCATAGTGATTGATCGACCAGTCAACTGTCTGCCCCCTGATGTTCAGTGCATGTCATAGCAAGTGGTTGAGCGGCCTTAGCATATCATTAGCATATTATGCTTTGATTGGTTGAACGGCCAACCGGATGACCAGACAATTAGCATCTTAGTCTTTTATTATATAGGATATTACAACCTGTAAAATCAAGTACAGATGAAGTCAGAAACCCTTCCTTCAACTGACAAAGGAACAAAACTGGGCATGAGAGTTGTCACTCTTAATTGTAAATATTTTTATTTTCATAAAAATTGCTCCCTTTTAAAGCAAACATGTTATCAAATGTTATTCCCTGAACAAAGCATTCTGAATTTAAAAAACAGAAATATTTGTGACAATTTCTCATTTCTAAGACAACTCTTACAGAAACTACTAAAACCAGTGAAATTGTAAATAAAACTAAAATATAAAATAATTATGTTTCGAAATAACCTCTCATGTTTCATGTATTCTTATAAAATAACTTACATATATATATAAACTTCATGTTTATATACACAGCACTTCATTACACAAACTTGGAATACACACACACACAGTTTGGAGGACTTCCTCTTCTTATTGATCTCTCTGAAGTACTAAGGTCCATCATTATATATGAATTAAAGGAAAAGTATCAAAATTCTAAAATTATAATGTCTCAGCAATATAAGAAAACAGATATATAAGCAGGCTCACGTCCCTTTTCTATCATTTGTATTTGACTACTTCCTTCAGTATTAGTTAAGGTTAACAAAAGGAACAGAAACACTTTGACTACTTTGCTTTGGGGGGAAAATTACTGACTGATTTGGATAACTTAAGTAATCAAGTTTTTCTATTTAACCCATTACCTTGGTATACCTGAGAAGCAATGATGTAAGTTGAAATCAATCTCTTCCAGTTTTAAAAACTTTAGACACTTATAATATTTTACCTAAGTTTTTGAAGATCATTTAAAATTTCAAATTAAATGATGCTAAATAAATAATCATCATAAACCATAGCATTATGCACTGTATTCACTGATAATTCTGATTTAAGAACTAAGCTACTCCGGAAGACAGAAAAAAATAGAAGGGTTCCAATGTTTAATGTAAATAAGCAGAAATCTACATAAAAGTTCGTATGTTCAATAAAATCACAAAGATGAAAATTAAGGTAACAAACTTAAAATAGTTCAATATCAGGTACAATAATATAATTGTCACTGTGATATAAGAGGAACTTCATTATTCATTATTGACATCTGTATAAGGAGTTAATCCTTTAAACAAATAATAATTTTCTGGAAAGCTCGTTGTGTAATTGTATCTTTTCACTTGCAATATGAGCTACTTTAGAAAATGGTACTTAGCTTCACAGAGTTATTAGCAAGTTTATCCTCTTTGAACTTTTTTTAACTTTTCTTTAAGTATGTTTTTATTGATTTCAGAGAGAGGAAGGGAGAGGGAGAAAGAAAAACATGAATGATGAGAGAGAATCATCAATCAGCTGCATCCTCCACGACCCCTACCAAGGATCAAGCCCACAACCTGGGCATGTGCCCTGAAAGGGAATAGAACCATGACCTCCTGATTTACAGGTCAATGCTCAACTACTGAGCCACACAGGCCAAGTTAAACTTTTATTTTTAGCACTAGGTCATTATAAATACTTATAACTTTAGGAATAAAAGCATATTTTATTAATACTTGAAAATTTTTTACATCTGGCCTACCAATATGGAAAAATCCTCAGTTAAATCAAGTAATATTAAATAAAGAGAAAACTACTCAGTATGTTTTAATGCAACAGGTATATAGGAACCAAATTAAGAGATTAAAAATTAGAACAAATAATTAAAATGACAGGCTATTTTAATAACTACTAAGATAGAACAAATTAGGTATGGTAAAATCTTAATATGATATTAAACAATTTCAGTGGAAATCATAAAAAGAAAATTTCTAAGATACCACTGAAAAACCTATACTTAAGGCACAAAGCTATGCTTGTCGGTTTTCCTAGAAAATAAATAACACTTTCAAAATCTGTTATATACTGTAATTTTTAATGGCCAAAAAAGTCAAATAGATCTATTAAAATCTATTAAGTACACTTTTTTAAAATCCAAAGCAAACTTTTAAAAAGCAAATGAAAATGTACCACTAGAAACTCATAATCCAATTAGACTTGTTTAAACTCAACCATTAAAGTCATGTGACCACTCCTGTTTACTTAAGTTTCTTAATAAAAGTATATATACTACTGTTTCTAAGTAGATAATTCACCATACCAGAATTTTTTAAGGAAACTCACTAACAGTATTTAAAAAAAAAAGGAAATAATGGAAATTAACCAGAGGATTTAAAACTCAGACAATAAGCTCTTAGGAGAGAAATAAGGAATATGTATGTTGGCAGGTGTGTCTACAAGAAGCTAGATAATACAATGGAATCAGTTTTCATTCTGCAGAACAACCATGAGGCTTGCTGCAATGTCAGCTCCAAGCACACACTGAGGGACTCCAGAAAATGCTCATTGATCATGCAGCACTTTATAATGCGCATAGGCTTTTTTCTCCTGCTAACCCTGCCTAGCTTCCTTTTGCAGTTTATTCTCTCAAGCCCTCGCCCTCTAATCAAATCACTTCCTGAACATAGGGAAATATTTAATAAATTATCTTAACAGTTTGAATATTAGGAATACCATTTACCATCATGAGACCTCTTTATCGGACTTAGCCAGTCTTTTCTTAATGAGGGGGGGAACCCCTACAAGGTATAGTTAAGAAAATGGGTTTTAAATATCTATACCTATAAATACAAATGTTTGACAATATACTACACATCCAAGGCCAAAACCAATTATAGTTTCACTTTGACACGTATTTCTTTGAATTGATTTATACTCAAATAGGTTCTTATAAAATTGATACAACTAGGGAAAAGAGAAAACATAATTCAAAATTCTTATAACTCAAAATGTAGGTCTTACTGGGAGTTCTGAAGCTTTAGTGCCTTACATTTTAGGATCCTTTACTTTTTATTTGCTAATTTATTTTATAATACTCAAAGTCACATGAAAAATCTAGAACTAGATTGATATACATATATGCTTATTTTCACCCACAAAACTAAAATAACCAGCAGTTTTTAATAGTTAACTGCAAGCAGAGCTTTAGGCTTAGATATGTAAATGAATTCTAAGACATATGATACTAAACCTACTACTCAAAGCTTCTTTTCAGACCCCACCTTTTAATGAGTTAATCTAAAGGTCACCACCACAAGCACAGGCTTTTATTAAGTCCGAGGCCTGCTCTCTTTTTTTAAATTTCTTATCAAAAATATATCTCACAATTTATGAAACATGAAGTTTTAACAAAACAATTCTAAACTTGTTTAGTAAACACATAAATCAGATTGCCACATTCTCACACGGAGTAAGGTCTGACTGTATCTTGCTTTTATGCTCTGCCTCTCTTTGCTCTCTCCTCTAATCTATTCATCTGAAAAATAATTCCGTCAGATAGATTTCTTTGTTTAGATTTCAACTTTCATTTCATTTACAAATCTAGCCCTACCTCAAGAATGTCTTCTAGAACATATGCTTCCATTTCAGCCGCTGTCTCCACCATGTTTTATCAAACTGCCATGTTTCTTACTGCACTATGATTAGATCATTGCCAGCAGGAACACTCCTCTGTGTCAGCAAGGGAACAGGAAATGGAATGTTCTATTACATGCCTAAAGCAGCTTAGCTGTTCACTAGCCAGGCATCTACCAAAAGAGCAGGGGGTGACTCACTGTGTATTTTTTAAAGATACAGACGCTCTATTCCAAAGCAAACTTCTGGCAAGTAATTTTAACAGACAAAATTGATAAAGTCTCTCATTTTATCATTTGAAAAATTAAAATCTTAAAATTCCAAAAAAGACATCATTATATATATATATTTTTAAAAGCTATTTAACACGCCTGGCTTCCTGGTTGAACAAAAGAGGTTGAAGTGGGTTACGTAGTAATTTGTCCTTAGTAAAGCCTTGTAGTAAAATTAATGGCTGTATTAAATACTCAAAGGAGGCAAGGTAATACCAAATTAGGAATTTGCTACATCAGACAAATGCATTATGTAACATATATACTGCAGGTGTTCACATGAGGGTGTCAAAATAATTATCTTAATGTAAATGTTTTTTAAATGGTAAACTGGTTTTCTATAAACTAATCTATTTGAAAATATCTAAGAGAATGAGATTAACATTCAACTAATTTACAATTACTAAAGCAAGACATAACACATGGTTATATTCATTTTCTAGAAGTGCGTTTAACTTCATTTAATAACCAAAGACATGCTCCCCCCCACATCATAAATATTACAAGAGACTAAAATATTTCAGATAACCAAAATTCAGAAACATTGAATATGGACATTCAAGAGCAAATAAAGTGAGTGAGTGAAGTAGAGCCAATTTATATTACATTCATTATTGTAACTGCTCCTCAGTTTAGTAAAGTTTGTTACTTTGTCAAATTTCTTCCCTATGTAATCTGAAATATGAAAAAATTCAATAAGAATGATGTTTTATGCTCTTATGGGCATTAATAAAATAACCCTGCACTTGTAAGAGTGCCACATAAACAACTGAATTTTAATGTGCAGATTAACCAATCTAATTTTAATTCTAAAGTGAAGAGTTCTTCTGGTCTAAAATTTCCCAAACACACACACACACACACACACACACACAGACACACGCGCGCGCGCGCGGGGGGGGGGGGGGGGGGGAGGGAAAGGAAAAAATAATTTTTAAAACTACAGAAAAAAATTAGAGGGAGCTATTAACACTTATGGCCAAGTCTATGCTGAGAAAGATGATATGAATGACATTGCCAATAATGCCTTCCCCAAAGTAACACCGTATTTTAATAGAAAGAGATTTTATAGTTCTCTTGGGCCTCAATTTATTAATCTGTAAAATGAGGTAACATTCATTCAACATGAAATATGTACTGTTTATCAGAACCTGTTCAAGGTACAGTAAATAAGACATAATTTCTTCTTACAGGTTTATATGAAGATCAAATGAGATAAAGTAATACTCAGTTTCTGATATTAGGAGGCACCCGTACTGTCAGGCAATATGTGTTTTATTTTGTTTTTAAATATATTTTTATTGATTTGAGAGAGAAAGGAAGGGAGAGAAATAGAGAGATAGAAACATTGCTGAGAAGCATCAATCAGCTGCCTCTTGCACGCCCCCGTACTAGGGATCAAGCCTGCAGCCTCAACATGTGCCCTGACCATGGTTCACAGGTAGACTGACACTCAACCACTGAGCCATACTGGCTAGGCAGGCAATATGTATATTTTTTCATAAATGTTATTTAACCCTTACAATAACCCTAAATGATAACTTAAAAGAATAACATTAATAGTTACATTTTGCTTACTATATGCCATATGCCATTGTATTAACTCATTTAATACAACTACCCTAAAAGAAAGGAAGGTACTATTATTATTATCTCTATGCTACATATACAGAAACTGAGGCACAGAGAGGTTAAGTAACTTACCCAACTTACTCCTGAGCTAATTAAATTGAGAAGCTAACATTTGAATCCAAGCCGTTGGTTCCAGAGTCCGTCCATCTGCTATACTTCCTCCAGGTGATATTATCCCTATTTTACAGAGGAGGAAATCTAGTCTCAGACAGTACACACAGTTATATGGCAGAGTTGGGATTTACCCAAAAACAATTTGACTCCAAAGCTGTGTGAAATTAATGGAAAACAAATGACATCAAAAATGTTTTCCTTCGGACTATATATAATGCTTATGTGTGGGTATGTCTGGCATTTGGAGTGTTCTCAAACAAAATAATTTCCAATGTAATGACCTAGCTTACAAAGAATTAGCAAACTGGCTTTTACTATTTCCTGCCTTCCAGGTCAATTATTTTTATGCTTCAAATAAACTGCTTCATCCTTAGACTAAGAGAAGTCATCAATAAAGTTTCTCTTTTCTTAAACCTTCCTCTAACATAAACAAGCAAAGATAGGTTTGAGTTCAAAGAATTCTCATGTTGGAGCAATCATTTCCCATAAGCCAAAAGTAGGTTTTCCAATGTTATATGACAAGAAACCCAGCACGTTAGGCTCAAGTCAATCAAACCACTCACTCTCGCCTTCCCTTCTGTTCTAGGATCATTAAGGATTCTTATATTTTCTGACATTTCCTGTTAAGTTTCTTTCTTTCTTTCTTTTTTACCAATAAATATGTGATTATGGCTTTTCTACAGAATTAGAGGTGTTTATATACCATCTACCATCTCTTTCCCTTATCAGAGCAGAAGCTTGATGAAAGTAGGCAACACTTTGTTAACCTATGTATATAGGCAGTAGTCTCTGGCACAGGCCAGGAACTTAAGTATTTATTGAATAAATGACAAATGTATGAATAAAGGAATCATTTGATATCCAGTAATCTATCCTAATTCCTTTTAAATTTTATGAGAATAATTTCTAATGACAAAAACATTTGTTCTGTGACTACTACCTATAGGTCACAATAAGAAATAGTCAATATAAGCAGAATTTATATTTCAGAATTTTGTCATTCTTTGTTATACAACAAATTAAGTATTTCCTCTTAATTTTATTTTCTGGTCCTTTTTGTTAATATGATGACCTATGCCACAGCATAAGATACTATGGGTACATGGATGTGAAAGAAGATTCATATACTTCTGCCTTAAAACCCTACATTTTGGCCCAGCTGGTGTTGCTCAGGGGTTGAGCCTCAATCTATGAACTTGGAGGTCGAGGTTCGATTCCAGGTTAGGACACAAGTCCAGTGGGCTCGATCCCCAATAAGGGGTGTGAAGGAGGCAGCCGATCAATGATTCTCTCTAATCATTGATGTTTCTCTCTCTCTCCCTCTCCCTTCCTCTCTGAACTAAAAAACAAAAACAAAAAAAGACCCTACATTTTAAACGTGAGCCACCTTCCATTTCATTTGCAGACCAAAATAACCTGTTTTTCCATTTGCCTAAAATGGATTTCAGTGTTACAAGATCTTTTATTTTTGCTGATGGAAAAGCATTAAAGGTAAATAGTTAACACTAACAGTTACTCAAATACAAACCAATCCTATATAATCAAAGGGTAATACAGTAGGTCCTCAGGTTACCTCGTAACGCGATTTTCGCCACAAGTTGGAACCCACCTACATAAGCACCTACGTCACTCACATGGAGCACATACACAGCAGTAATGAATTGAAACAGTAAAAAAATTTAAAAGAAAGATAACAATTCCTGACTTTTATTTGTGGTAAGTAAATAATAAAAAACATAAAGCATATTTGTACATACATCAAAATGATGGAACTTTTTTTATAAATACTGTAAATGGGAGATGGCGACGTAACCACGAAACAACGTACATCAAGTCCAACATAATCTGAGGATTGCCTATATGCAAATTGACCCTAACGGTGGAATGACCGGTCACTATGATGCGCACTGACCACCAGGGGGCAGACGCTCAATGCAGAAGCTGTCCCTGGTGGTCAGTGTGCTCCCACAGGGGGAGCTCCGCTCAGCCACAGCCGGACTGATGGCTGTGAGCACAGCAGCAGTGGCAGGAACCTCTCCCACCTCCTCGGCAGTGTTAAGGATATTCTGGGCTCCCAGAGGGATGTCTGACTGCGAGTTTAGGCCCGATACCCCGGGGAGTGGGCCTAAATCATCAGTTGGACATCCCCCAAGGGCTCCCAGGCTGCCAGAGGAATGTCTGACCCCCGGGAACAGGCCTAAGCCAGCAGGTGGATATCCCGAGGGGTCTTGGACTGCAAGAGGGCAGAGGCTGGGCTGAGGAAACTGTTCCCCCCCCCCCCCCTCAGGGCACGAATTTTCATGCACCGGGCCTCTAGTACATCTATAATAATAAAAGTGTAATATGCAAATCAACCAAACGGCAGAACAGCGGAATGACCATTCGACAACCATGCTATGACACCCACTGGTGCCAGGCCAGCCAAGGCAGGTGAGATGCAATTGGTTGGGGGCTTGGCCATAGTCCCATCATCACCCTGCAGAGGGAAGCCCAGGCCACCGGGCGATTGATCAATCAGGGGCTCCATGATTGCCCCAAAGAGGGAGGCCCAGGCCACTTACCGGTGGGCTGCGGCGGGGTGGGCACGATCTCCCTCTGTGGGGGCGATCGATTATGGAGCCCTGGCCGGGTGGGCAGGGCCTACCTCTTTGGGGCAATTGATGGCAGAGCCCCACAATCGATGGCCCCACAGAGGGAGGCCCAGGCTACCCCGTTGTGGTGCTGCAGCAGGTGGGCAGGGACTCTCTCTGCGGGGGCGATCAATTGTGGGTCCCTGGCTGGGTGGGCGGGGCCTACCACTTTGGGGCGAACAATGGCAGGGCTTCCCGAGTGCATGAATTTCGTGCACCAGACCTCTAGTATATAAATAACTTAAATCATAAAAGAAAATATTAAAATAAGAAGATTCAAATGTCCAAACTGAAGAGAAAAGCCTGTTATAAAAAAGGAGGGGAAAGGACAGAAAAAGCTCCATAAAGGAATCCTCTAAAATTTACTACTTTATTTAGGACCAGCACAGGGTTGTTGAACAAGGAACAAGAAAAACTAAACACACACACACAAACAGAAATGTATTAACAAGCAAGCAACCCTATTTTGTAAGATTTATCATTTTGTTGATGTTTATTCCTCCACATAAAACTTTTATAGTCAAAAATTCTTGTAAAAGAGGTCTGTTCCCATCAATTTTTTTTCAATTTAGGGAAGGACAAGACTTTTCAAAATCTACATTTTCAAACCAGGACAGATAATCGGTCGTAGGAAAAATGTAATGATTTCACCTACCTACATAAAAACAAAGTCTGAACCCACTTCACCTCTCAAACAAAATGTATGAAATATAGTCATTACTTTATAGTATCTATTTTTCTCTTTTTACTCTGTAAATTATATTTTAGAAGAAATACGAAACCCGACTGTAAAACAGCCTGGACGAAATATAAATGAGATAGAGATATTAAAGGGTTAAACAAAAATTAAATTAAAAGGCTAATAAAATCTGGTCAAATTTCTGAAAGCCCATACATTTACTAAACAACACTATCTCCAAGATTTTACCTTTTATTTCTCCTGAATCAATCATGCCATAACATGATTGAGGGCTCTGAATACATGCCTAATGTAGCACAGTAATATTCTTTCATTACCTCCACAGTAATTATGGTTTTTATCTATAAAGTAATACATTCTCCTGAAAAAATTATACAGGGAATAGTAACCCAACTTCTCACACTGCTAAAAGACAATATTAATTAGTATATTCTTCCAGAAATACCCTACATATACAAAGCATATCTTAGTGTAAATTGTTTTTATACAAATGGAAGCATATTAAGCATATTTCTCTGGATCCCCATTTTTAAAATTTAATACTCCATAATTGCTTCAAATCCACACTTATACATTAGATCTCTTTGAGTTTGATAGATGCTTAAATTTTCACTGAAGAGTTGTACTACAATTTATTTAATCAGTTCCTCATTGATGGGCACTTGTGTTGCTTCTAACATTTCATAATGCTGCAATGAACAGGCCTAATGAAAGGGGACACATACCTTGCCCATGCCTCAATATTACTGTATAGTAAATTTCTTGATGGGTATATGTATTTAAAATGTTATTAAATTATCCTCTAAACAGCTTGAACTAATGGATACTCTGACAGTGAAGAAAAAAGACTGCCTGCTTCCCTAAAAATATTAAGTATTAATGATACAATTCTATTTAAAAACCCAGCTCAGGAAACAGCATCAGTTTTAAAACATGTATCTAGACTAAGTTTTAGCTCCTCATCATTTCCATTTTTCAAGAAATCTCAAGTGAAAGTTTACCTCCTCTCACCTTTTAACCCACAAAAAATCACATAAATTCATTCTCTGACAGATTAAGAACTTCATTTTTTTTTTTTTAAGCCACAATGCAGACTTTATGTATACGTATGTGGGTGGAGAAGAGAGAATAAGAAGACAAATGGTATGTCCTTAAAAAACAAAATCTACTTCTGCTAAAATAAAATTCCAGTTGGGTTTAATGGGTTTTTTAATTTAAGAGTAAATTTTAAAGTTTTTGCCAGAATATAGCATTCTAAAGATCGAGAATTCTTTGGGTATATTCTCATTAAAGTAAATAAAATATTGTATTGTTGGGTATACTGACTTGCTTATCTTCCACATTTATTTCATACTATTCATTTTTAAAGTATAAAACTCTAAAGTAATCCTTCCAAAATCAAATGTATACTAAGAGGACAGGTACACATAAGCAGTGTTTATTAACATAAAGATCTCTAAACAGTTTCTAGATATATATCCCAGGTCTAATTTTGATAATATTTCAAAACAATGATTAAACTTTCACCAGAACCTTCAAAATCAATGTTAACAGTTGGACACTCTTTTAGATACCTGTAGGAATAACTAAAAGACTTAGGTAACAAAGAATTAACAATATATAAAACTATAACTTCATAAATAAAATAATACAGAGGCCATCACATAGTATATTCTTATTTTTTTTTCCATCACGTAGTATATTCTAAATGTGAGGTTAGGTGTGAATCCATAATAATAAAAGGGTAATATGCTAATTAGACCAGACATCTTCTGGACGTCTTTCCTGATGAAGCCAGGACCGGAGGGAAGCCAGCCCGGGTCCCAGGTGCCTGCGGGCAGCCGGAGAAGGGAAGCAGCCTGGGTCCTGGGTACCTGCTGGTGGCCAAAGGAGGAAAGCCCGGGTCCCAGGTGCAACAGAGAAACCGGTGCCAGCAGCCCAGGTCCCAGTGCCAGAGGAAAGCTGGTGCCGGCAGTCAGGGGAAGGAAGGCGTACTATTGCACAAATTTTCATGCATCAGGCCTCTAGTTATTTTATAATAATTTACTTAATTGCTTAAAATTTTTCTCAAGGCTAGCATTATTATAAGCCCTAGTAAACTCTTTTATAAAGATCATTATTTTTTTAAATATATTTTATTGATTTTTTACAGATAGGAAGGGAGAGAGATGGAGAGTTAGAAACATCAATGAGAGAGAAACATTGATCAGCTGCCTCCTGCACATCCCCCACCAGGGATGTGCCCACAACCAAGGTACATGCCCTTGACCAGAATCGAACCTGGGACCCTTCAGTCCGCAGGCTGACGCTCTATCCACCGAGCCAAATCGGCTAGGGCTTTAAAGATCATTATTATTTTTGATCATTCATTTATAAGACAAACTAAGGGCCCAGTGCACAAATTCATGCACCTTGAAAGGAACTGCGGGCCATGTGGCTGCAGTGGGCACAGGGGCAGGTCTCAGTCCATATTCTGCGCCCCTACCTGGCCCCTCCCGCCACGGCCCCTGGTCCCCTCTCTGTCAGCAGCCCCGCCCCCGCTGCTGCTGCTCCCACGCGCTGATGGTACTGGCCTCGTTTGCACCCGCTGATGGCACCGAGCAATTGGGGCTGGCACCAGGCGCCGGCAGCAGGTGCAAGTGGGGCCAGCACTAGCGCCCCACCTTGGTCTGATGCCTCCTGCTCACCTACTCCACCATCCTGCCGAGGCCAACGCCAACCATGTTCCGCACACACCCCCAGGTCATCAGCACACATCATAGCGACCAGTTGTTCAGTTGCTCTGCCATTTGGTCTATTTGCATATTAGGGTTTTATATATATAGATAGTTACTGAGTGCTTACTAGGTTACAGGCTTTATACTATACAATGGATACAGAATGGCAAATAAAATCAGTACATCTCAAAGAGTCTATAATCTAGAAAAATTTGATCCTGATTCTAGACAAAGTTTAATACCAAAATTTTCAATAATTTTTCTTCTTCTCTGATTTATAGACCTTTTCACTTTCCTAAATCCAACTAATAAATAAAACCTGAAACTCCACTTGAACAATACAGAAATATTATATTTAAACAAAATATTTCATCCAAATGTGTCCTATGTACAAAATGCAACACAAGCACAGTCTTGTCCAAATGTAAGTAACATACCAAGCAAAGTAAGAAATAAAGCAGTTTCCCTAACTTTTCACATCTCCAATAATAGTTGTGCCTACTGGACATTTGCATTTGTCATCTCCACCCATGAACTCATTCTTTTTCCCAGTATTTCACAATAGGTTCTACATATACAAATTGATAAGATATACTTATTGTTTTTAGATCATATTCACCCCTTAAATCTGTATTGTACATTTTCAAAAAAAAAATAAGTACACATATAATAGAAAGTAATTATTTTAATGTTTTTGGTTTTACTTTAAATAGGCTATATATATTGATAGGATAGCATTCTCCATTTGGTCAGCAATGCATTAACTGTCTTCTGCTCCAAAGCAACAAGCTATCTACAAACAAATACACCACACATACCCATAGCCTCCACACCTGCTATACACCTCACACACGCACAATGGTGGAGAATGAAGGGGCTGGGAATAAAATACAAATTACAAGAGCCTGGACAGTATGGCTCAATGGTTGAGCGTCTACCCATGAACCAGAAGGTAACGGTTCAATTCCTGGTCAGAGTAGATGGCCCAGGTTTCAGCTCGATCCCCAGTAGGGGGCATGCAGGAGGCAGCAGATCAATGATTCTTTCTCCTCACTGATGTTTCTATCCTCTCTCTCTCTCTCTCTCTCTCCCCCCCTTCCTCTCTGAAATAAATAAAAACATATTTTAAAAAATACAAATTACAAGAAAACACTTCCACCACCCTTTTGAAGGACAACTGTCCTACCCTAGGGGACTAAAAAAAGAAGCTCCAGGAAACTCACTTAAGATAGCACCAAAGGCATAGAGAATAATCAGGATACAAAAACTATCCAAGTAACCTTGGATGCTGTTAGTGGCTTTCTTCTTGTTCCTTCATGGTCTGGGTTTGCTGGTAACCGCTACAATTAGTCTGGCCTCTCAAAATGCCTTTTACCACCATACTATTTCTAGCTTAATTTATTTATACCAAATCTTGAATGGTTTGCCTGTACCAAAGACTACTCTTTCAAACCAATAATTGCATCTCCTAAGAAATATATTACATTAAATTGTATCTATCTTCCAAGGTCTAGGCCTAAAATTACAAAATGGGATACCATTCCCTTCCACTAATCTAATCCTGACCACATAGAGCAGCGGTTCTCAACCTGTGGGTCACCAACCTGTGGGTCACGACCCCTTTGGGGGTCAAACAACCCTTTCACAGGGGTCGCCTAAGACCATCGGAAAACACATATATAATTACATATTGTTTTTGTGATTAATCACTATGCTTTAATTATGTTCAATTTGTAACAATGAAAATACATCCTGCATATCAGATATTTACATTATGATTCATAACAGTAGCAAAATTACAGTTATGAAGTAGCAACGAAAATAATTTTATGGTTGGGGGTCACCACAAGATGAGGAACTGTATTAAAGGGTTGCGGCATTAGGAAGGTTGAGAACCACTGACATAGAGGATCTTGAAGGGTCTTCACATGAAAAGAATCTCAGAGCACAACTGTAACATTCCAATATTCCCAAGGTAGATATACAGAGAGGACTCCCACACGTAATTTTTTCATTCAATATAAGTGTGAACTACCTCTTTGGTTATCATGTGGATATCTCACAACACAGCTACGTTAGAAACAATGTTGCCATTAGCTTCAACTTCCCACCTAACTCCCACCCTGGCCCAAATTTCGGATACCCAGTGTTACTACCAAATCTCCAACAAAAACTAACACAATGTAAAAAAAACTGAAGGCAATATTTACTAACTTTGATGTGTGTAATTGATCTCACTAGTATGCTTTATGAAATAAAATTTAACCCATATTCATATACTAGTATTTCAATTCCTCTATCACCAATTTCTTGTCACAATCAACAATTTTTTTAGAAAGCCTATTGACTCCCATCCTCTTCAAATACATATAGCCATGTCTCTCAGTGAAGGTAGTTAATATTGTTTAAAGGGTAGGCCACTGAATAATCTATCTATCTATATATATAAAAGCCTAATATGCAAAGTGTCCCCTCAGGAGTTTGACCAACCAGGAGTTCGATTGCTCGCTATGACGTGAGCTGACCACAAGGGGCGACACAGAACGAAAGAAGGCTGGCAGCCACTAGGGACCCTACCCATGCATGAATTTCATGCACTGGGCCTCTAGTCTACACTAATAAAAGAGAATCATGGTAATTAGCGTACGACTGCTACCCTTCCCATTGGCTAATCAGCATATCCTTATGCAAATTAACTGTCAGCCAAGATGGCAGCCAGCCTCCATGCACTGAAGCGAACAGGGAGGCTTGCTTGCTCCAGTGACAGCGGACTCCAAAGTTCCCTGCCTGACTTGCCGGCTTCTCAGCTGCAACTCTAAGCAACTATGTACTATGTTGCAAATATAGAAGCTAAACAAAACCCCAGAAACCGGCTTTCAGTCAGCCAGTTTCAGCCAGCCGGACCACAACATTGTATCAAATACAGAAGGAAAAACAAAGCCCAGAAACCGGCTTTCAGCAGCCGAGGCCTCAGAGCTAAAGCTGGCCCAGAATAAAAAGAAAAAAAGGAGGGGTTGGGAGCTTTAGTCACCCGCCAGCCGGAAAACGGCCCTCAGCCCCTCACCCAGACTGGCCAGGCACCCTAGTAGGGACTCCCACCCTGATCCAGGACACCCTTCAGGGCAAACCAGCCGGCCCCCACCCGTGCACCAGGCCTCTATTCTATATAGCAAAAGGGTAATATGCCTCCCGGCACCGGGATGAGCATGACAGGGGGCAGCGCCCAAACCCCCTGATCGCCCTGCGGCTCTGTGAGTGACAGAAGAAGGCGCCCCAACCCCCTGATCAGCCCTGCTCTGTGCCTGATAGGGGGAAGATCCCCAATCCCCTGATCGCCCTGCGGCTCTGTGTGTGACAGGGGGGAGCTCCCCAACACCTTGATCACCCTGCGGCTCTGTGTTTGACAGGGTGCGGCGCCCCAACCCCCTGATCGGCCCTGCTCTGTGTGTGACAGGGTGCGGCGCCACAACCCCCCTCACCCCCGCTCTGTATGTGACAGGGTAGAGCCATAACCTCTCCATCGGCCCTGCCCTGAGTGTGACAGTGGCGGCGCCCCAACCCCCTAATCGGCCCTGCTCTGTGGGTGATAGAGGGTGGCGCCCCAACCCCCCTCCACGGACCCTGCTCTCTGTGTGACAGGGTAGAGCCATAACCTCCCCATTGGCCCTGCCCTGAGTATGACAGGGTGTAGCGCCCCAACCCCCTGATCCACCCTGCTGTGTGTGTGACAGGGGGCGGTGCCCAAACTCCCCTATCGGCCCTACTCTGTGAGTGAGAGGGGGGAGCTCCTCAACCTCCTGATGGGCCCTGCTCTGTGCGCGACAGGGGGGAGCTCCCCAACCCCCTGATCGACCCTGCTCTGTGTGTGACAGGGTACGGAGCCCCAACCCCCCTGATGCGCCCTGCTCTGTGAGTGACAGGGGGCAACGACCTAACCCCCTGATCGGCCCTGCTCTGTGAGTGACAGAGGGCAGTGCCCCAACCCCCGGATCAGCCCTGCTCTGTGCGTGACAGGGGTTGGCGCCGCAACCTCCCCATCGACCCTGCCTTGAGTGTGACAGGGGGCGGTGCCCCAACCCCCCAATCGGTCCTACCCTAAGCGTGACTGAGGGTGGCATCGCAACCTCCTGATCTGCCCTGCTCTGTGCATGACGGGGCGGCGCCCCAACTCCCCAATCGCCCCTGCTCTGAGCCCCACCAGGGGCTGCACCTAGGGACTGGGCCTGCCCTGTGCCACCCAGGAGCAGGCCTAAGCCAGCAGGTCGTTATCTCCCGAGGAGTCCCAGACTGCAAGAGGGCACAGGCCGGGCTGAGGGACCCCCCTCCCCTCCCGAGTGCACAAATTTTTGTGCACCGGGCCTCTAGTATATAATAAAAGCCTAATATGCAAATCAACCCATACGGCAGAACGACCAATCACTATGACATGCACTGACCACCAGGGGGAAGATGCTCAATGCAGGAGCTGCCCCCAGCCTGCAGGCCCCCGGCCAGCCAAGGCGGTTGCCAGTGGGGGCTCCCAATCGCCCCACTAGTAGCCCCACAGAACGAGGTGACCAGTTGCAGCGGTGGGAGGCGGAGCTGGCGAGCGGGCGGCACCAGGCTGGCCAAGGCAGGTGGCAGCGGGGGCCCCCAATCGCCCCGCCGATCGCCCCACAGAGGGAGGCAACCGGTGGCAATGGCAAGGTGCGGGGCTGGCGAGCGGGTTGGCCCACCAGTTGCCCCACAGATTGGCCCTGATCGCTGGCCAGGCCTAGGGACACTATCCCTGCACAAATTCTGTGCACGGGGCCTCTAGTCTACATATTTAAAAGGCTAATAGGCAAAGTGTCCCCTCGGGAGTTCGACCGGGAGACTGGGAGTTTGATTGCTCACTATGACGTGCGCTGACCACCAGGGGGCAGCGCAGAACATGGCAGGTGACCAGCAACGGCAACGATGCTGAGGGAGCAAGGGAAGGAGGAGGCAGAGAGGCGGGGAACCTGATTGGCCCTGATCGCTGGCCAGGCCTAGGGACCCTACCCATGCACGAATTTTGTCCACTGGGCCTCTAGTAGCTTATAAAGTGCTTAAAAGCGTATCTGACCTGCCAAACATCATTTTATAGTTAATAATTTGTTCTTGTATGCTTGAGGAAACCATCTCCCTCTTATACGAATTCCACAATTTCCAGTAAAATGCTTAAAGTAGTTCTCATAATTAACTTAATTTAAAGGTAGCCATTTGTATAACTTGATTTTTTTTAGCACTCCAGCTTGCTTAAAAAACTACAATTTAAGTAGAATTATTATAGTATACCTAGGTCATAGGATCTTTTCCAGTTTACATTTTCAATACTTAAAGGTGTATCACAAAATATATTTTAAAAAATCAAATCTAAAAACATACAATTAGAAGTCTGCTTCCCAAACAATTCTGTTTCTGATGCCACAATCCTAAAACTAAGTTTCCAAAAAACATTTTACCTATGTAAAGCATAAACAGGATGCCAATCTGCCTTTAAATTGAAGTAGCATAAAAATAAAATTATTTCATTCAACAAATATTGTCTGGCTAGGGCCATAGTATCAGTTTCTTTTCTTGTTTTTAAAAAAATGTTTTTATTGATTTTAGAGTGTCGAGAGATAGAAACATCAGTGAGAGAAACATCAACCAGCTGCCTCCTGCACACCCAGCACTAGGGAATCAAGCCTAAAACCTAGGCATGTGCCCTGACCGGAATCGAACCTATGATGCTCAATCCATTGAGCCACACCAGCCGGGCTCAGCTCCTTCTTTAAAAGAATTTAAAAGATCATTTCTCTTTCCATCTTCTTCCTTCAAGTTCTTCCAGTAGACACACCCAGCCTCCAGTATTTGTGGCTCTTATTAACCACATCACTTCCTCCTTATGGATAAGCCAGGCTTCAAACCCAGGGCTTTAATACATCAAGAGAAAATGTCATCTTATTTAGAGGCACTGGCAGGAGGACGGACTCAGAATTTTCCCATATATCAAAATGTTTAACAATAAACTTTAAAAGAAAGAATCATGGAAAGGATTCAGGAATTGACATACCAAATCAAGAATCTAAGCCAATCAAGAAATAATTATGCATACTACATATAAGTAGTCACACATATCCTATGCAACTTTCCAATTTCTGGAAAAGGTTGCTAAGAACTCAGTCATTTGATTTTCCATACATTCCCTCTCTAGTAATAACTGGGGATTTCCTTTTTATCCTTAGAATTCTGAAATTTTACCAGATGTGTCTAGATGTAGATCTTTTTCCATTTATCCTGCTTGGTACTAGATAGGCTCTTTCAATCTGAAATACATTATCTTTCTCCAGCTTATGAACTTTTCTTCAGTTGTTTCTTTCAATATTTTCTCCATCGCATTGTTCCTGTTCTCTGCTTAAAGAACTTTTATTTACAGATGTGAAGACTCTGTGATGTATTTTCTATACCTCTTTAATTTTCTGTTTTATTCCAGATTTTTGTTTTTTTGTTGCACATGCAGAGTTCCTTTTTAGTTCCAAATCAACAAATCAGTCTTCATTCATGCTAAACTGTTATTTAGCCCTGTGGTCAGCAAACCGCGGCTCACGAGCCACATGCAGCTCTTTGGCCCCTTGAGTGTGGCTCTTCCACAAAATAGCACCTGTGGGCGCGCACGTACAGTGCAACTGAAACTTCGTGGCCCATGCACAGAAGTCGGTATTTTGTGGAAGAGCTGGTATTTTGTGGAAGAGCCACACTCAAGGGGCCAAAGAGCCGCATGTGGCTTGCGAGCCACGGTTTGCCGACCACTGATTTAGCCCATCCATTACATTTTTTCTTTATAATTTTCTGAATCTTTTCTGGTTCTCTGCCCCCTTTTCAGTGAAACCTTGATTAATCATTACAACACGTTCTTAAATCTTAAATGAAATACAATTGTATTTTTTCTTTGAAGTTTTCTTCTGAATTATATCTGAGGTCAATTGTTCTTTTAATATCTTAGTCCTCTTCCATTGTGATTCTCCTCAATTGTCTGATTATCCCTGTTTATACTGGTACACAAAAGATTACTTTAGAGAGTACAGGAAGCCAATGTGGGCTTTCTCTGAGGTTGTTCAGGTTTCTTTTCCCAATTGGAAATGTAGTACTTAAATGGAAATGTATACTATTTAAACAGACAGGGCATATGGATAAGCAGATACCACAGAGCAAGGCACACTTTCTATCTTCTTCAAAATTTCTTGTCCTCTAATGGTACCTGTAGTGGACTATGAACTGTAATTTTACTGTTCAACATGCTTTTCCCCCACCCCTTTTCCTTTCACATATTCTCTCTTGTTTGTAGGAAAAATATTCCATGTGATTTGGGTGGGTTGAGTCTTTCCAACCACCATAGGGACAGCCACATGAAGGTACCTGGACACGAAGTTGAGCTTGCTAGGTACCGCCAAAATTGTTTTTTCTCTGGAGTAGCATGCTTTAGTGCTTCTGCTTCTCTCAGGTTCCAACATCTCAGTAGCTGTCCTACTCAACTGTTGGTCTACGTTGTTGAGATCGGATCTTAGACTTCAGGCCCAAGGACAGGCATCAATGCTACTGGAGCTGTTTAAACTGTAGAAAGGGCAGGAAGGAGGCCCACCTAACCTAGCACTTTGAATTCTTTTAAAAATTCTTGATTATTACCCAACTAGTGGCCCGGTGCACAAAATCCGTGCATGGGGGAGGGGGTGTCCCTCAGCCCAGCCTGCACCCTCTCTAATCTGGGACCCCTCGGAGGATGTCCGACCGGCAGCAATCCGGGACCGCTAGCTCCTAACCACTCACCTGCCTGCCTGCCTGATCACCCCTAACCACTCTGCCTGCTGGCCTGCTCGCCCCCAACTGCCCACCATGCCAGCCTGATCTGCCCCAACTGCCCCCCCACTGGCCTGCTCGCCCCCAACTGCCCCCCACTGCCCCCCACTGCTGGCCTGCTGGCCCCCAACTGGCCCCCCTGCCAGCTTGCTTGCCCCCAACTGCCTCCCCCCGTGCCGGCCTGATCACCCCCAACTGCCCTTCCCTCCTGGCCTGATCGTCCCTAACCGACTCTGCCTCGACCCCGCCCACCATGGCTTTGTCCGGAAGGACGTCTGGAAAGTCTCCCAGCCTAATTAGCATTATTACCCTTTTATTAGTTTAGATAGATTGCCCACTACTGTTCTTTGTATTTGTTGATTCCAAGCATGGAGCCTTTCCGAGATTCTCCTAGGAAAACCTGAGCTTACCTCTGTTATCTTGGGTTCCAGTTTCCTCTAAGATTTTGCTGTTAACCCATTCCTGTGAACTTTCTATCTTCAAAATTTCTGGTCCTCTGATGAACTATAATTTTACTGCTCAACATGTTTTTTTCCCTATCCCCTTTTCTAGTCACATAATCCCTCTTGTCTGTAGGAAAAATATTCCATGTGATTTGGGTGGAGATGATTCTTTGCAACTACCATGGGGGTGACCACATGACCCATGTCTGGCTAGAATACCCCATCCCCCTCTCCTTTGCAGCCATCTTTGCCTGGCTGAAAATAAAGTTAATACAGAAGGAAAGACTAAAAATATTGAAAGAAAAACAGTACTGATGACATTATTCAAATCTGGATTTATCGATGTTTAAGTTGGATCTTCACCTCTCCTTCCCAAACACATGCAAACATACATTAAAGTTACAGAGCTAATGAGGTCCTTTTTCTCCTCTTTGTAGTAGTTTGACTAATATAATAACATCTGTTCCTGCTTTCCGAACTGTAATTTAATTGAATCTTTAAGCAATATCAGTGCGACGTTCAAAACAAAGGAAGTAAAAGAAATTTGCTTTCCTGGCCAAGTAGTTCAGATGGTTAGAATGTTAGAACATCATTCAGATACACCAAGGTTGTGGGTTTGATCTCCAGTCAGGGCACATTCAGAAAACAACAAATGAATAAATAAGCAGAACAACAAATCCATGTTTCTTTCTTTCTCTCTCTCTCTCCCCCTTTCCTCTCTCTAAAATCAATAAATGACATACACAAAAAAGAACAAAATTTGCTCAATCTACTGTATTTAAAAGAAAAGTTAGGGCAATAACTGTAAAATAAACCTGAAAAAATGAAATTAAAGCTTTATAGTTTGGTGTTAAACATATAGTGAATAAATAGATGTAAACTTTATTATAAGTACATCTTATCATTACATAAGGTAGTCTTCATACCACTACGGGGGGAAAGCAAATATAAAATATAATTCCCTCTTAATTAGTTCCTTTCTGAGGCAAGATTACAAAGAGAATGAAGAAGGGAAGGTTGGTAGAGATTTAAAATTTTCTAATCTACTATTACCCAAAAAAAACCCAACACTTTGAATGGTTATGCAGTGGCAATCCCTGGAAGAAAAATTCCATTAACTATTGGTGTGATTATTGAGACAGAGGTAGGGAAAAGGTTGTTTAATTTTTATTTTTGGAGCTGATAAAAAGCACAAAGGTCACTGAACTCCTCAATGAATAAAATGAAATCCAGTAATCTTCACCTGAGATTCATAATCCATGGTTCATAAACCTATGCCTCAAGAATTCTATAACCCTCTTGAAACAATTTATAAAATGCTCTATGTATATATTTAAGTACATGTGGGGGGGAGGGGGGAAGAACAGTTCCATAATTTTCATTAGAATCTAACTAAAATCCACGACCTAAAAAAGGTAAAGAAAACTGTTCCTGACTGCAAAAAAACTCCAATGACAACTTCATTCAAGAATTATAAGTGACGCCCTAACCAGTTTGGCTCAGTGGATAGAGCGTCGGCCTGTGGACTGAAGGGTCCCAGGTTCGATTCTTGTCAAGGGCATGTACCTTGGTTGCAGGCACATCCCCAGTAGGGGGTATGCAGGAGGCAGCTGATCAATGTTTCTCTCTCATCGATGTTTCTAACTCTCTATCCTTCTCCCTTCCTCTCTGTAAAAATCAATAAAATATATTGAAAGAAAGAAAGAAAGAAAGAAAGAAAGAAAGAAAGAAAGAAAGAAAGAAAGAAAGGAAAAGAAAAGAAAGAATTATAAGTGACAAATCCAGAAAAATATCTAAGTAATGAATACCTAGATAACACTGTCAAAAAAAATTGATATCAACATGAAGAAAATGAAGTTTAGTAACTTTCCAAAGTCACACAGTATTAAAGCAGGATTCAAAAGCAAGTTTCCCAACTTGATTTCAAAGTCTTTCCATACAATGCTTTTTCTAGGAGAAATATTGATAAGAAAAGAATTGGATTATTTCATAATGACTGTAACTTTATATCCAGCATAGAAAACTGCCAAGCACTCACATTCCTGGGGTTTAATAAAACTGGAATATGACCCTTCTTCCTAATTGCTCTTTAAGATTTTCAGGGAAACTTCTGCTCTGGTAGTGAGGTCAGGAGGACCTTAGTATGTGATTAAGATGAATGAATCTTATTAATATTCAAGACTGCCTAAACTAATTGAATGAGTCCTCTTGTAAGCAAAGTTGTTCTTTGGACTCCACGAAATACAAAATGAAGTTGCTCATGCACGTAAGACAAAAAAACTTACACGTAAGTGGTAATAAACCTGGAACATTACAATGGCTGAAAAGACAAGGATCCAGTGACCTTGTACATACTGAGGCACATTCACAACTTAAAACATATCCCAATACTTAGATCTATTCAAGAGAACTTAAGTACTAGAGCTTGGGTTGGAGTCAGCAAGTTGGATTGAATGGTAGAGAGGATTTTATACTATGAGGTGGTTATATAGGGGCAGAGTAAGAAAAGAAAGGTATAAAAGGACAAGTGAAAGAATAATCCACAGCAAATTAGGTTCTGAGATTTAGAAAAGAGCATGGTCAAATCTTTCCTTTGATACTTTGCCATTTTATCTAGAACCATAGAATCATCTACTAAGTCTATAGCAGAGAAGTCACAGAAATATGATTTGCTTCATAATAAACATTTTCAACATGTTTATCTCTTTTTCCTACTAATCTTATCTGTCACTCTATCTTTATGATAAAGTACTATACATTTTTAATTTCTGGGGGAATTTATAAACATATCCTATTTAAATACTAAAGATCTAATAAATCCAGAATATAATGCTAAAAGGGCATCTATCTCACACAACTACCACTTGTGAAATCTTCATTACAGAATCCCACTCACTATACTAACATTGGCTCCACCTAAAATAAATTAAACCAAATGTACAATTACAGCTGAAGAGAATTAGCAATCTATAAATTCAATAAAAAAACTCAAATTAAATGGAATTGGGATGAAAAAAAAACTACATTTTTCTAAATTACAGACTTTTAATTTTATTTTTTAGAAATAGCCACACACCTTACTAATCAGTAACCCCACTTTCACTCTCCATTGTTCCTCATATTTCAGTTTTAAGTTCTTCATGGAAACCCTTATAGTTTAAAAATGTTTCATATAGCCGAAACTGGCTTGGCTCAGTGGATAGAGCGTCGGCTTGCGGACTGAAAGGTCCCGGGTTCGACTCTGGTCAAGGGCATGTACCTGGGTTGCAGGCACATCCCCAGTAGGAGGTGTGCAGGAGGCAGCTGATCGATGTTTCTCACTATCTCTCTTCCTTCCTCTCTGTAAAAAATTAATAAAAATATATTTTAAAAAAATGTTTCATATATTATCTCATTAACCCCTCCAAAAGAAGGTATTCTTATGTCCCTTTTATGTGAGGTTCTAAGATTCAGTTTGCATATCATACTTACTTTACAGCCTGAATTAAGAGATGTAACAGGTCTAAAACAGCATTCTTCTTAATTCACATTTTTGAGAACTTACTATAAAAGAGGTCTTCTACAGGATACGTACTTTGAGTTGATGTTCCAGAAAAGGTGAAAAATAGTACACCATTCACTCATAGTCTATGAAATCCATTTCAAGATCAATCACATGAATTTTTCTCAAAATGGATGGGATTAGTAAAACAAAATGTAACAGAACAGAGCAACAAAATTAGCCACACTCTGCTAAAGTTGTGTTTTGTTTTGTTTTGTTTTGGGAGGGTGTTATAATCTGGTGTTCTAACTAACTCTTAAAATGTTCCAGGATTACTACCACTTAAGTGTAATGATCTAGAGGCAGAACCTAAATGAAAGTAAGATGTCATTCACAAAGATCTATAAAGAGGACCTAGATGCAAGATGAAATGAGCTAGTGAACTCTATCTACAACTCACACAAATCATATTCCTTGAGCATATACCAGGAAGCCATAAAAAATAGCAAGGAGGTCCTCACCGGTTTGGCTCAGTGGATAGAGCATCGACCTGCGGACTGAAGGGTCCCAGGTTCGATTCCGGTCAAGGGCATGTACCTTGGTTGCAGGCACATCCCCAGTAGGGGGTGTGCAGGAGGCAACTGATCAATGTTTCTCTCTCATCAATGTTTCTAACTCTCTATCCCTCTCCCTTCCTCTCTGTAAAAAAAAAAAAAAAATCAATGAAATATATTTTTTTAAAAATAGCAAGGAGGCAGTGGATTTCAAGAATTAAAAAAGCAGACTTTGATGTCACCAACCGTTCATGTTTTATTTCATTTTCCTCATTTCTGTGACCTTGATCAAGTTATTCTTTGCCTTGATTTTTTAACTATAAAATATGAACAATAATATTATCTTAGAGTTGTCATAAAATTAAATGAGTTACTATATGTAAAGCAATTATAACTTGCGGGCATATGGTTAGCATTCATGAGAATATTAGTTATTAAAATATTAGTTATTAAGGTTATAATTACCCTATTTGCTAAGTGTTATGAACACCCAGGAAAGAAGTTGTATTTTATCTGGTACTTTAGAGACAAATTAGCAGTCAAAAGAGAATAACATCGCCCAGCCAGTGTTGCTCAGTGATTGAGCATCGACCCATGTACCAGGAGGTCACCAGGTTTGATTCCCAGTCAGGGCATATGCCCAAGTTGCAGGACTGATCTCCATCAGGGGACAGCCGATAGATGTTGATGTTTCTCTCTCATCAATGCTTCTATCTCTCCCTCTCCCTTCCTCTCTCTCTAAAATCAATAAAAACACATTAAAAAAAAAAAAAAAAGAATCCTCAGGACTTAAAAAAATAAGACAGTGACATCCAGAAAAAATAAATACTAACAGGGCTTGAAAGCTGACATTAGACCTAGCACATCCTAAACCATTATGAAACCACTGTAGTTTTTAAAATATGGCACTGACATATATAATAAAATGAGAATTCCAGAAACAGACTAATGCACCTTTGGTCTAGCACTTTCATCACTGGAATGTATCTTTCCAAAATATAGAAATGCATACACAAAGATGAAAGTCAAAAAGAGTCTACGGTAGTATTATTTGTAAAGGCAGAACATTGAATACAACCAAAACATTGTCTCCAAATACTGGATAAAACCAGGAAAATCATGATATCTGACAAGGAAATCCTGCATAGTCATTAAGAAGATCTAATTATACGTGTATTTATATGGGCAGTCTATGATGAGCTATTAATGTAAAAAGAAAGCTTCAGAATATTTTTATCATGACCCCATTTTACACAAAACAAAATTTGTTTACAAAAATATGCATGGGGACATATATGTGAAAATGCAAAAAATGGGGCATGAAATATATACACTTAAAATCTGTACGTTGGGATAAAAAATAAGGGTTATTTTCAATTCTTACTGCTTTTCTTCTTCGACAGTTTACATTTACTACATGTTTAATAAAAACAGAAAAAAAATGCAATCTCCCTTTAAGATTCCTCCCACATAGATGAATTAAAATAAGCAGAAATAAAACACCAGTCACACTTTAGTATCATTGCTGCATACTTTAGAATAGGTTTGGTTTAAAAGATCTATCATCCCTATAATAGAATTAAAACTCATCTACCTCAGATCTTATAGCAGCTCTTTTATTTTATTCAGGCACTGAAATAAAATATTACCAGTTTATCTGAAATATATTTTTAAAACGTGGAAACAAAACTAAAGAACACTGGAATAATAATGCAAAAGAACTAAAACATTATTCATAGAGTTTATAGGTCCTGCCCTAATAGTACTTGTAGAAATGTACAAATCCAAAGACAGCTCACTTAATACTAATCTTAAGGACATTATGCTAAGTGAAATAAGGCAGTCACAAAAAGACAAATACTGTATGATTATACTTGTGCAAGGTATCTAAAAGTAGTCAAACTCATAGAAACAGAAAGTAGAATATGGTTGCCAGGAGTTGTTTAATGGGTATAATGTTTCAGTTCTGCAAGAGAAAATGTTCTGAAGGTCTGTTGCACAACAATAGGAACTGTACATTTATATGGTTAAAATGGTAATTTTATGTGTGTTGCTTATCACAATTAAGGTTTTTAATCATTAAAAAAGTAAGAGATATGAACCAAATTACATAAACCACTTAAAAATCACTAAACTATAAAGAGATCAGATAAAGCACTTGATCAAACTCTTTTCTAACTTCTCCATGGCAAATACAATTTAAAATATAACATGTAAGATTAAGAGTAAATATAATGCATATAAACTGAATCTATAAAGCATAAATCTTTATGAGATGATGTAAGGAAGGAAATTAGTTTCTCCCAATAACTTTGAAAATCTAATATTAAGTGAATAATATTAAAAGAAAATACAAATTAAAATGTTAACAAAATCAAATCTAACAGTGTGTTAAAAGAGTAATACCATACTAAGTACTTTAAACACATTAATATTAGGAAATTTATTACTGCAATTAGTTATATGAACAGATTTCATGGAAGAGGGGAAGAAATATCTTTTTCAATAGATCCCCAAAATACATTTGATAGAATTCATTACATATTTCTGATATAATGTAGTAAGCTAATAGAGATACTCTAAATTGATACAAGCTATTTGCATTATACTTAATAGTGACACAACAGAACTCCCAATAAACGAAGGAAAAATAGACAACCTCTACTACTACTTTTATTTAACATTTAGGGAGTGTTCAAAACTGATGCAATAAAAGAAAAACAAATAAGAGGTATAAATGTTGAAAAAGAGACAAAAGACAAAATCATTCAGCAGGTTAAAGAAAAACACACCCAGACTAAACTGGCTTAACATGAGAATTCAGCTTGGTGGCCATATACTCAAGATCAATAGGTTCCTATACACCAACTATAACTAATTAAAGAGTGTAATGGAAGAAAATATACCATTCAAAATAGCAATGAGGACTACAAAATAATCTAGAATAACCTTCACAAGAAATGTGAAAAACCTATATGAAAACTATAAAAGTTCATTAAAGACAGATGAAGGGCCTGAAAAAAAAGAGGCATGCCATGTTTCCGGATACATACCTATTTCTTCCCAAATTAATCCAAATTTTAATTTCATTCCAATCAAAATCTCAATGGACATATATTGCAGCAATTCACAAAAGCTATCTGACAAGCTAAATTTACAATATCCAAAACTCTTGACGAAGATGATCAATGAGGGAGAACTGCCTTCTAAGACATCAAAGCATGCTAACAAATTAGGTTGAACAATATGAAATCACAGGTATTTGGTAACTTTTGAGGCACAAAACAAAGCAATTTCAAACGTTCTACCTAATAACTAAAATTGGTACAGAGAAATAAGCAAATGGCTGTTAGGAATGTGGGAATGTTAAAACATTGAAATTTCCCACCATCCACAAATCCCTCTCTAAGTGCTAAGAAACAGGGAAGATTCCACAAAGTATATAATACTAATAAAGCTTGGCTCACTCCAGCTCAGTTTACCCAGTTACAGGCATAAAATGGAAGTGGAGGACTGAGGAAGAGAAGAGGCACTGGGAGGAAACGTTTCTTCCAACAATCCTGGAAAAGAAAGTATTTCTAACTTGAAACCTAAAAGCAGAGTAGAAACAAAGAGCCAAGGGAAGAACATCCCAGAAAGGAAGTAAAAAGATCCCAAGTGAGAAAGTCTGCATGTTCTAAGAACAGAAAGGTCAGAAGGTGACTAAAAGATAGCAAATGAACTGAAAGGGATATAAAATGAGGATAGAACAGTAAGAAGGATCATCCATACAATGTCTTACAAACTAAGGACTCTGGGTTTTATTCTAAGAGCAGGAGAAGTCAAATAATGAGTAATATTTCAGAAAGGTTAGCCTAGTGGCTGCATGAAAAATGAAATATGGAGAGAGAAGAGAGCTAGGGAAAATTAGGAGGATACTATGATACTGTGATTTCCAAGTAAGATAATAGCCTGGACTAGGGCAAGGACAGCCAAGATGGAGAGAAGTGGGAAGCTTCAAGGTGTATTTTGGAGGTCTTATGTCCACTATCGTTTCCCTTCCCACTCCTCCACCTCACATTTTGGTTAATAGAAAAATTCTTTCTTTGGGAAACCATCCCATGAGGCCCAGGTGGAAATGACCTCTCCTAGACAGGGTGGGAAGATATGATCAGACTAAGTATGAGATGAGATGGATTGACTTCATAAAATAAGCCACAGGAATAAGTCTACAAGGAGCTGAGCAGAGCTGCTGAAGACAGGAAACACTGAAGCCATCACTCATTCATTCATAGGACTACCAGGAGTCAGAGCCAACTCAACAGCATGTAACACATAGCCTTAAGCAAAGCATCTTTTTCCTTAGTGACAGTGGCTGGTTCAGGAATGGACACATAAGCCAAGCCAGGCCAATAAGACTGTTTCATAAATGCAGAGTGATTTTTTTTTCTTGTATTGTTAGCAAAAACAAAAAACAAAACAAACAAAAAAACCCACACAATGTAATCCTAGAATTACATCAGCTTAAGACATTATCCCTCAATATCCACACTCCCCCTTTTCTTTCATTAAAACACTTCTCAAGCTCTGGCTGGGTATAATGGTCACATAGCAAAACAAAATCTTAGCTATGGACATATAACTAAGTTCTGGCCAGTGTAATAGAACAAGAAGGGGTTTTTTCAATTTCTTGGTTAATTCCTTTAAAAGGAAGCTATCTGTGCTCACCTGTTTCTTATTTCACATGGGCTGGGTATTAGTTTGCGAGGAGTGCCACACAAAATACTTCAGGATAAGTGGCTTAAACAACAGAAATTTATTCTCATAGTTCTGGAGGTTAGAAGTCCAAGATCAAGATGTCACCAGGCTTGGTTTCTTCTGAGGACTCTCCTTTTGGCTTGCAGGTTACCACCTTCTCAATATGTTCTTCACATGGCCTCGACTCTTATGTCCAAATTTCATCTTATAAAGACACCTGTCGAATTGGATTAAGGCCCACCCACATCACCTGATTTAACCTTAATTACCTTTCAAACACTCTATCTCAATATTCAGTCACATTCTGAGATACCAGGGGTTAGGGCTTCAACATGAACTTTGAGGGAAGACAATTTGGCCAATAATAGGCTGAAAAACAGATGTGATACTGGTGAGCCACATAAGACCTTGTAGATGAAGATAACACCCTGAGGCAGAACTGTCCAAAAAGATTTCTGTGATGACAATTTTCTATATATGCACTGTCCGATATGGCAATCACTAGCCACATGTGACTATTTCATTAAAAATAAATAAAATTAAAAATCCAGACCCTCAGTTGTACTAGCCACATTTCAAGAGCTCAATAGCCATATGTGGCTAATGGCTACCACATTGGACAGCACAAGTGAAGGGGTGATGTAACAAAACAGTAGAATCTTAGATCTACATGTGACCTGAGGACTATACCCCAGAGCAGTGGTCGGCAAACTGTGGCTCGCGAGCCACATGCGGCTCTTTAGCCCCTTGAGTGTGGCTCTTCCACAAAATACCACGTGCGGGCGCACCTGTACAGTGAGATTGAAACTTCGTGGCCCATGCGCAGAAGTGGCTCACGGGCTGCAGTTTGCCGACCACTGCCCCAGAGTATCATATAATCTATGTTGCGTGAACCACATGTGTTTTAAAGTTTCTCTGTTCAAACAACCCATCCTATACTTTAACAATAGAACAGAAGTGGAGGGCTACTATAACAAAAACTCTGAAGCTAATAAGCTCAGTTATGTAGTAGCAAAACATTAAAACTCTTGCCTAGCCGGCATATCACATGACTAACAAAAATGTACCTCTAAGAAAAGCAGTTAGAAAAACTCAGAATACTGGTATGTTCTGGCTATTTAAAGAACAACCAGAAAGATCAATTCAACTAAAAATAAGATGGTTTGTGCTCTGGCCTGTGTCGCTCAGTAGGTGGGGATCATTCCATGTACTGAAAGGTTGTGGGTTTAATTCCTGGTCAGGGCACATGCCCAGGTTGCAGGCTCAATCCCTAGTCAGGGGTGTGCAGGAGGCAGCCAATCAATGATGCACTCTCACATCGATGTTTCTCTCTTTTCCTCTCTCTCTAAAAATCAATGAACTATTCTTTAAAAAAAAAAAAAAAGTTGACTTCACAAAAATCAGGTTAAGAGTATTGCTTTTTCACCCTTGATCGTTTTTTGTGTGTCAGCTTGGTTAGGCTAAACCAGTGGTCAGCAAACTGCGGCCCCTTGAGTGTGGCTCTTCCACAAAATACCACATGCAGGCACGCATGTACAGTGCGACTGAAACTTCGTGGCCACACTCAAGGGGCCAAAGAGCCGCATGTGGCTCGCGAGCTGTAGTTTGCCGACCAATGGGCTAAACCAAGAAGAAAGGAGAATAGCAGCCATTTTGTAAAAACCTTCTCTCAGTTATTCAAATACTAATCTAGGTGCTAGTGTGGGGTTGATTTTGCAGATGTGATTAAAGTCTCTAATCAGCTGACTTCAACCTAGGGCTGTGGTCGGCAAACTGAGGCACTCGAGCAACATTCGGCTCTTTGGCCCCTGGAGTGTGGCTCTTCCTAAGCCTTAGGAGTACCCAAATTAAGTTAATAACAATGTACCTACCTATATAGTTTAAATTTAAAAAATTTGGCTCTCAAAAGAAATTTCCATCGTTGTACTGTTGATATTTGGCTCTGTTGACTAATGAGTTTGCCGACCACTGACCTAGGGTGATCATCCTTAGTGAGCTTGACCTAGTCCAACTCTTAAAGCGAATGGGTTATTCCTAGCAAATCAGACTCCAAATAGCAGCTGAGTCTACAACTGCTCTCACTTCCTGGATCTTCCTTTCCTCACTGCCTATGGAGAACAGCATGTGACCATCAGTTCCTATCTGACTGAGATCTTCCCTTCCTGCTTTACAAATTTTGAGCTTGTTTAGTCAGTCCTCAGAACCATGTAAGCCAATTCCTTGTAATAAATCTCTTAATACATATCTATCTAACTCTCTATCTTACCTAATAAAGAGGGAATATGCAAATTGACCATCACGCCATACCGGTCAAGATGGCTGCGCCCACAGCGGAGACTAAGTTCCCATAATGAGCCTTAACCAGCAATCAGCAAGGACCTGAGGCTGCATGGCACTGGGCCGGGGCAGGAGATCTAAGGCTGTGCCCTGGTGGGGCTTGACAGGGGACCTCAGGCCACACCCCCCACTCCAGCGCCAGGCTGGGGACCTCAGGCCATGCCGGGGGACCTGAGGCCACGCCCCTCGCCCGGCAGGGCTCAACAAGGACCTCAGGGCATGCTCCATACCCCGGCCCGGGTGACCTCAGGCCACGCCCACCACCTGGCATGCACCGAAGGACCTGAGGTTGCGCCCCCCCAGCCAAAACTGAGCCGGGGGACCTGAGTCTGCACCCCTCGCCTGGCGATGTTTGACGGGGGCCCTGAGGCTGCGTCCCCAACCCAGCGGGGCTTGACAAGGGTGGGGCTGGCCGGGTCTGGATCTCACCCAATGGGGGTGGGCTAGCTGGGTCTGGGTCTCACGTGATTTTAGGCACCATGAATGTGCAGGGACTTGATTCTGGGTCCCGCAGCGCACCCCAGACTGACACGAGGAAGGTTTTCATATACATTTTACTGATTTTCTTTCATCTCTGACACTTCTATTATAGAGACAGGGCAAATAGCAATATTAAAATATTTCCTCTAATTAATCCCCTTTTAATGTGCACGAATTTCATGCATTGGGCCACTAGTCTTATTATAAACCTCCTTCTTCTTGTTCTGCTTCTTTCAATACATCCTAACTGATACAACTATTCAAACCTATTATTTCCGATACTCTCAAGGTAGCCAGGTAATAGAAAGAGATTGAGAGAGAAACAGGCCTAGCACAGAGAATGAAATTTTCAAAAATTGTGACAAAAAGATATTGCTATAGTTACTGTCACATGGTACAGACAGTAGAAATCTATAAAGCTTTTGAAATTGTTTACCAACAAACTGTATTACTGGCTATGAAAACCTTCGATTGAACTTTAACCCTGCAGCCCCTAAATCTATACTGAATGGTAGAAAGCTACAAAAGTTGTCCAATTCTTAGGAATGTCATATTCTTAAATGCCTACTACTTCAGATGTGGTAAAAGAAGATAACAGTCCTAGCTAGTTTAGCTCTGTGGATAGTGCATTGGCCTGCAGACTGAAGGGTCCCAGGTTCGAGTCCAGTCAACGGCACATACCTGAGTTGTGGGATCAATCCCCAGTGGGGGGGTGTGCAGGAAGCAGCCAATCAATGATTCTTATCATTGATGTTTCTATCTCTCCCTTCCTCTCTGAAATCAATCTACACTAATAAAAGAGTAATATGCAAATTGGTGTCACTCCACTATACCCACCAGCCAATCAGGATGAGTATGCAAATTAACCCAACATATGCAGGCACAGAGCGAAGACTGAAGGCTCTGCCCGAGCAAAGACTGAAGATGACTAAAGACTAAAGACGACTGAAGACTGAAGAGGCTTGGCTTCTCCACTGCGGCCGGAGCAGAGAAGCCTCAAGGCTTGCCTTCTCTGCTGTGGTCGGAGAGGAGAAGCCTCAAGGCTTGGCTTGTCTGCTGCAGTCGGAGCGAAGGCCTGGGTTCCGGGTGCCAGAGGAAAACTGGTGCCGGCAGCCAGGGGAAGTAAGGCCTATTGCATGAATTTCTTCCGTGCAACAAACCTCTAGTAAAAATATATTTTTTAAAAAAAGGGAGAAGATAACAAACAAGGAAGAATCACCTAAGAACAAAGCCAAGGCCACACAGAATAATCAAAAGGGCAATCCCTCCATAAAGCAAAATCAGAGTTTAACCAAGTAACTTACACAGTTGCCACGGCAAACTATTCTGCCCAGATGGATTTCATTACTAATATGAACCATGACTGCTGTCTACTTTCTATTCTTCCCTTCTCCAAAGAAGCTTTTATTAACATTATCTTATTCCTATTCACCACTCTACAATGGATTGGGCAAAAGAGAGAGATACGTTGTTTATTATTTTACAGACTATGCACTGAATTAGAAGGAAAAGCATTATGTAGAGATTACTCACTTTGAGCTATATGAGTAACTGGATGGGACTCTGGATTGATTCTCTTGAGAAAGGAAGAGGATTGTGTTACAAGGAAGGACTGTACAAATATTGGGTGGCCAGTGGTTCAGCTTGGTACTCAAAAAGTAAGGTTTATATTGGAGATATTCACTTGAGTTACCAGCAAATGCATGTATAAAGGCAAGACTAGATAAAATCACCTAAGAAGTCAGCCCAGACACAAGATGGAAAAGGCCCAAGACTCAGCAAGGAGTTACTACATACACAAAGGATATATAGTGAGGGAGTAGAAGGAAGCAAGAAGTCCAACAAAAAGCAACCAGCAACACAGAAACAGGAGAGGGTGATATTAAAAAAGCAAAGAGAGTAGCACTTTTTAAGAGGCAAAAACGAATTTACAAGGTCAAATGCTACTGAAAAGAGTAAATAAGAAGTGAACACAATAGTTATTATATCCAAAAAGAAATCCATGTATCTTTGGAAAATATTTTTTTCTTTTTTTAAAATTAATTTATTTATTGTTTAAGGTATTACAAATAGTAGTACATATGTTTCCTTTCCCCCCCCCATTGACCTCCCCCAGCCTCTCCTACCCCCCTCTCCCCCAAGCACTTGCCCTCACCACCCCCCACAGTGTCTTGTGTCTATTGGTTGTGCTTATATGCATGCATACAAGTCCTTGGGTTGATCTCTTACCCTCCCAATCCTCCCCTACCTTCCCCCTGTAATTTGACAGTCTGTTTGATGCTTCTTTGCCTCTATTTTTGTTCAACAGTTAACTTTTCTTTAAAAATATTGGGGTAGCCTGGCTGGCATGGCTCAGTGGTCATGGTTCAATTCCCCATGAGGGCACATGCCCGGGGTGGAGGGCTCTATCCCCAGAGGCAGCCAATCAATGATACTCTCTCTTCATTGGTCTTTTTATTTCTCTCTCCCTCTTCCTTCCTCTCCAAAATCAATAAAAAAAATTAAAATACTGGGGTAAAGGTCTCCAGAAGTCATCAAATAATTCATTTTATTATACAAAAACATTTTTCTACATCATGAAAATACTGAAAACAGACAGAGAATATATGTAACAAAAAGAACTGTGAAGAATACCCATAAATATAAATAACACCAACAAATCACTAAGAAAAAGGCACTAATAGAATAAGGATAAAACAGTAAATTTTCAAAAGAAAGCAAAATGAAAAAAAAAAAACATGAAAATTTACTCAATGTCAATAGTAATCAGAAAATTGAAAACCAAAACAAAACACTATCTTTAAAAGATTTAAAAAACTAAGATGACTGACCATTTCCAACAGCATTCTTATACACTTTTGATGGAAGTAAAACTTGGGAGTATTCCTCAAATTTAACATGTGCATAACTCTGGTCCAGCAATTCCATTTCCAGGAATCCATCCCAAAGAAATGTTTTTATACTAAAAAATAATGTAAAAGGATGTTCAAAATTCAGCTTACATGTGCAAAACAATGTACTGAAAAAAACAACAACACATAAATGTCTATCAACATAAAAGATCAAGCCCTAGCCAGCACTGCTCATTGTGAAGAGTGTCCGCCCTAAGGGTGGAGGGTTTGATTCCAGGTCAAGGGCATGTACCTGGGTTGCAGGTCTGATTCCCCCATTCCAGTTGGGGTGGTAGCCAGAGGCAACCAATCAATATGCAATGTGTCTTTCTCACATTGATGTCCTCTCGCCCCCTCTTTCCCTCCCTCCCACTATCTCCAAAAACAAATGGAAAAAATATCCTTGGGTAGAATTAACCAAAAAAAAAAAAAAAAAAGTCAAGTATATTATGCACATTCATACTACGGAACATTCATAATAAGTGAGAATGAGGCAAATCCTTATGTACTCTCTTATACACACACACACACACACACACACACACACACACACACACTTCCACCAAGAAAGCAGAACATTTGATATACACCTACCTGTTAGTAGCATTTACCCTGAGAGTGGGATAAAATCTTTATGTATTAGAAGACTGTTTTTTAGAAGTTAAAAGCATTCATTAGTTTTTATAGTTAAATAAATATATAATAATTATCTAAAGGTTCATCTCTTCAACTGACATATTTTGGGAATGCTCATCAATGAAATTCTTAGCAGACAAAATTTCTTTGTTAATCCTCACCCAAGGATATTTTTTCCACTGATTTTTAGAGAGAGAGAAACATCAATGTGAGACACATTGATTGGTTGCCTCCCACACACACCTGACTGGAGCCAGGGATCAAACCTGCAACTGAGGTACCTGCCCTTGACCAGAACCAAACCCGCGACCCTTCAGTCTAAGGGCCAACATTCTAATCACAAGCCAAACTGGCTAAGGCAGCAGACAAAATTTCTAAGTGACAGTTCTGCTCTGTGTGATAATTTGATTAATACACCACCAAGAAAAAAGAAAAGATAATTTCAAACAATGATTAATTCTGGAGAATAGGATTATAAGGTGATTTTTGTATTCTTTAGATCATTTTTATCTTGTCAAATGTCCATAAATATGTATGTATAGTTTCTACAAATATGTATAATGTTTAATTAATATTTGATTAATATTTAATAGGAACACTGTACATAGAAATCTCATTTAAAACCTATTTAACATTGTACCCTACCACTGTCCTTTAACTCAATTTCTCACATTTTAACACATCTCTACCTGCAGCAACCATAAGTATACTAATATAGCTACCTCTTTTCTTACTACAAAATCTTCAGGTAAAAATTAGAATAGATAATTCTTTGGTGTAATTTAGTTGTCAAGAACACTCGAATATATCACATATAGACCTCATCTTAAAAAAAAATACCAAAAATTATTGAGTATTCTAAAAGATATAAAGTGTATCCTACCAGTATTCTAAAACAGAAACAAAACAATCCCTATGAGACCAATTCTAAAAACAAAGTTACACTGAAAACTAACATAGACTCCTAAGTAATTATACAGGTTTAAAATCATCTTCATAGTTTTAAATTATTATCGTGTTATCTCAACAAGATTTAAATTTTATAAAGCTAGGAATACTGTCCCATTTTCCTCAAATCCCTCATAATCTAAAGTGATTTTTCTGGGTCTGAATAATGCTTCTCTAAAAAATTCACTTAGAAAAGTATACTAATAGTGGCACTTATCTTCTAAAAATCATAAAAAAAAACAGAATTCCATCACTGTCCTAAATTTTTATGTATATAAGTTTAAAAGTTTTACTAACTGCAGTATGTATACAATCATTTAACTCAATACATACAGCTATAATTTTAAATATAGCTAACTTTTTCAAATTCACTGACAGGGAAATGATCGAGATTATGAACAGCCACACATACGAAAGATTCAATATTTATATTTGCCAAATAAAAGAATTAACTCCTATATTGCATCTCGCACTAGTAAAAGCTATATAATCTGAGACTTTGCAACAGGACTATTTTGTTATTAAGTCGGAATAACAAATAAGAGGGAAACATCGCCTAGAGAAGGAAGGAGATAATAATGGGGTCAATGACTGAACTGGAAATAGGCCTGATGTAACACCAACAAGACGACTTCCTTTTCTTCTCAGGTTTCATATTTAGGGTGATAGGAAAGAAGAAAAGGAAAATAGTACACCGTTATTTACTTCAAATTCAAAACTGATTAAACCACTTTTTCCAAAGATCTGAACATTTTTCAATCAAAGGTTCTTTAGTTAAAAGACAACCCATGCCCTGGCCAGTATGGCTAAGCAGTTAAAGAGCATCAGTTGGGCGCACCATATACCTGAGTTGCAGGTTTGATTCCTTATGCGGGAGGCAACCATTTGATGTGTCTCTCTCACATCAATGCTCTCTCTCTCTCTTCCCCTCCCTCCCTTCCACTCTCTCTGAAAATACATACATACATACATACATATATACATACATACATACATATATACATACATAAATAAAATATCCTCAGGAGAGTATTAACAACAACAAGAAAAGAAAAGAATTAATTTTAGAAGTTTTTATTTTTTTAATTTATCTTTCTTTTCTGTTCTTTCTATTTTGGAGGGGGCAAGAGGATAAAAAAAAAAAAAAGAATTAGATAGAATTAGATTAGACCAGCCGTGGGCAAACTACGGTCCACGGGCCGGATCCGGCCCGTTTGAAATGAATAAAACTAAAAAAAAAAAAAAAAGACTGTACCCTTTTATGTAATGATGTTTACTTTGAATTTATATTAGTTCACACAAACACTCCATCCATGCTTTTGTTCCGGCCCTCCGGTCCAGTTTAAGAACCCATTGTGGCCCTTGAGTCGAAAAGTTTGCCCACCCCTGGATTAGACCCAATGACAGCCTAGAAAGGGGATATGCCCTGGTAGAGATGCATAGCTATAGATAGTTTCATAAAGTGTCAGGTCTAGTCTGTACTTTCAAATTATCTCAAAAAATGAGAAATGAGGAGTTCACTCAATTTCAAAACTGAAATATTCACTATCTAATATACCTCATATTTTTCTCCATGTTATATGGTTCAGTTTGAGTAACTGGTTAATTTGAACATTAATTACCCAGCAATCTATATATATAAATGCCTAAGCGACTGGAACGACCAGTCACTATGACGCACACTGACCACCAGGGGGCAGACACTCGAAGCAGGAGCTGCCCCCTGGTGGTCAGTGCATTCCCACAGCCAACCTCCCCCAGCTGGCCAACCTTCCGTGGTCCCTCCCCCAAGCCCCTGGGCTGGGACGGGGAACTGGCGCCGCGGTGGCAAGGGAAGTGGGGGGGGGGGGGGGGGGGGAGGGAACTGTGCAGTGGCGGGGCACTGATGATGGCAGCGTCGGCATCCAGCGTCTGTTCCTTCCGCACCTGGCCCGGTGACTGTCGCCTCCTCTCTCACCCAGCCCTGACTGGCCTGGCCCCAGATCAGTCCTGATCACCAGCCAGGCCTACGGACCCCACCCATGCACGAATTTCGTGCACCGGGCCTCTAATAAGAACATAATTAAGTAAAACCTGTAGTCCTCCTTGTTCATGTTTTCCATCCCTAAACCTACTATCATTTGTAAACTATCTCTCTCTAGAAGTTCCCTAGTTTTAGTGATCATTTTCATGGTACATCAGGCAGAAATATATATATACACACATATATATAATGTTTTATATAGCTGTATCACCACATTATTTAAACAAAGATTAAGATTTCTATTATCTCCATTATCTTATATAATCTTATTCAATATTATGCTTAACTTTTCCTGAAAAAACATGCTTTGTTCCAGACCACTTATCCAAAAAGGAATATTTTTTTACCCAGGACTCAAAAAACCTATTTAACGTTTTCAATTTATTCCCAACTATCTTGTTATTCCCATAACCACAATTCAGTATGATCTATCTGTGCAACTGGAGAGAGATTGCATCATATATCAAACTTGTTTTATAAAGAAACTAAATAATATTGGCTCCAAAAAATATTCCGTAAGTATTGTGATCATCCCATTTTTTTTCTACCTGACCCTCTTTTATTTATAGTTTCATCCAGAAATTTAAAATAACTCTCTAACAGACCAGGTAATGTTTATGAATTCTGTAAGATGACAGAAAGCAACCTCAGTTTTGCTTTCAATAATTATTCCTGTATTAATTTCGAATTTTATAGCATTCTTGGTGAAAATAAAATCCAACATGTTGCTTTCAATAATTAAAATCCCAAATTATAAATCAGGATAAATGATAATTATACTGTTCCACAATTCCACTTCCCCTCATGACTGTATAAGAAGAGTTAATAAAAAAAAACCCAAAAGTTAAGAAATTTAACACCATAAGTCAGGAAGGATATTTTATTTCTGGATGACAAGTGGGTAAATGTATAACTCTACCAGATAAGAAAGGTTCCAGGGAATAGAAGGGTATTCATATATACCCATCACCTTCAATTCCCTAATGACTTGTTTTTTCCAAAAGGTGAAAGTTGAAAGTGGTTGTTAGTCAGCCTAGGCATAGTTTACCAAGGATAATGGTGCCCTCTATTGGTCCTAACAAAAACGTAAGTGGTACCAGCAGGTATTACTTCATATACCATTATGAAATTCTTTTTCATCTACAGTCATGTTAAAAAATTATAAGTTCACTACATCCACATTCTCTAACACACTAAGTTATTTTTATAAAAATGCAGAATACTGTTATAAGTTCAAATACATTGCCTCAAGGACCTTAAAAAAAAAATCAATCTCCTAGTCAACTGGATGCCAGTAGAAGCAGTCTAATGAATAATCTAGTGAATTTCTGGGAGCCACATTATGCTGATTTGATGATTATTCAACAATGAAAATTTTTACAATACTCCAATGAGGTTGATGAGGTTTAACGATGACTAAAGTAAATTGAGTAGAGCGCAATGAAAACATCTGACAGAAGTCCACCATAAATAGCTGCAACCAAGTTTGGATACCTTAAGACTTGAGGTCCTAGCCCTAACCGGTTTGGCTCAGTAGATAGAGCATCGGCCTGCGGACTGAAAGGTCCCAGGTTCAATTCCGGCCAAGGGCATGTACCTGGGTTGCGGGCACATCCCCAGTAGGGTGTGCAGGAGGCAGCTGATAGATGTTTCTCTCTCATCGATGTTTCTAACTCTCTATCCCTCTCCTTTCCTCTCTGTGAAAAATCAATAAAATAAAATAAAAAAGACTTGAGGTCCTGAATAATGAATCAAATATGATGGCACCTATTTCATAGGGTTATGGTGAAAATGAAATGAGAATACATGAAAGCTGTTTTAACTCATTTAAATATCATAGCAATGCAGTAAAACAGGATCTACTATTATTGCCATTTACATACCATAAAAATGAGGGGGAGAGAGTTTAAGTAATTTGCCCAAGATCTAGGTGTATGGATAAAGGATTTGAATACAAGCTCCAGGGCATGCTCTTAATCATTATGTTAGACTTGACACACATATGCACTGAATAAGTAATAGTTTTTATTATGTTTTTTAAATGTATATATATATATGGCTTAAGGTACTTATCAAAAATTCAATAATCAATGTCTATTAGTTTAACTGGTTTTCCCCCTAATACCTGTGGAAATCCAAACTCCAACTATTTGGAAGCCCTTGGATCCAAGAAAGAAAGAACACTATTCTTTCTCTTGGCTTCCTAAATGAATTCATGGAAAATGTTTATCGAGTATTGTGCTTAAACAGAATAGGAGACAAGATAATTATGACACAACTAATGCTTCAAAGAGCTTAACATCTAGTTTACAAATACTGCTTCTTCAATTAAGATGACAATGGGAAACAAGTAAGCCTCTCAACCCTACCTCTTTCATGTCAATAAAGATTTTCCAAAATACTTTGAAAAGTAAGTCAGTACTAATTTATTTACTGGTTTCCCTTGTCTAAAATGTCTTCACTAGGTTTGCTCCTTAAATTTAAAGCCTTAAGTTATCTATAAAAACATATGGCATTCTGATCAACTTCTGCTGCATTTACATTTTAGGCACACAGAACTGTTACATTTGTACATGAGTCCTACTTTTAAAAAAATATGTTTTTTATTTATTTCAGAGAGGAAGGGAGGGAGAGAGAAATGGAAACATCAATAATGAGAGAGAATCACTGATCAGCCCTCCCGCATGCCTCCTCCTAGGGATCAAGCCTGCAACCCTTGACTGGGAATCAGACCATGACCTCCTGGTTCATAGGTTAACACTCATCCACTGAGCAACACCAGCAGTGCCATGAGTCCTACTTTTAACAGAAAAATTTTCCTGTTTGAATTCTGCTTTAGCAAACACTGATGCAATTCAATTACATTTTAAAATGCATTCAGTAGAATGCAATGTTATGTTTTAAAAATATGTTTTTAATGATTTCAGAGAGAGGAAGGGAGAGGGAGAGAGAGATAGAAATAGAAACATCAATTATGAGAGAGAATCATTGATTGGCTGCCTCCTGCAAACCTCCTACTGGGGATGGAGCATGCAACCCCGGCAGGTATCCTGATGGGGATTGGTGTGTGACCTTCTGGTTCATAGATCAATGCTCAACCACTGAGCATACCAGCTGGGCTAATGCAATGTTATTTCTGAAATGGACTATCAACACTTGCAATTTCAACATGTTTCTCTTTGTAATATTAGAGTTAGTAATTTAACTTAGTCTACTAATTTGAAAAGAAGTGCATCACAGCAATATGGAAAATAGAAATGTATTTCTTAACATAAAAGCTGTTAGGAAATACATTTCAATTTTCCATATTGGTCAGTTACCCACTGAGAGACAAGATAATTATACATTTTTCCATTTTTGACCTAAGGTTTTGTGTCAAATGGGGAGGGAAGAGGAAGAACTCTTGGTCTTATGTTTTTGTTTCCAGGTATATCCAAAGTTACACCAATTATCTAAAACATGATTATTCTATTCTGAAATGCTGAACAGAAAAATCCCATTTCAATAACCTGTTTTAACATTTAGTAAGAATTAGATTCTTTTTCTTCAACACTCAAATAAAGCTGTTTCAATTGCATTGCCTTTCCTTCCAACTTTTCCTCTTTCGGCAGAAAGAATATCCAGCCAGCATTTCTTTATAGCAAATGTACAGATAGTTATGCTACCCTCCACCTTTTCAGATTAAATACCCCCAAACCTTAACTTTTTATATTCCTCTTTAACCTTGTGATGATTTTAAATGGAACGATAATCTCAAGAATCATGTCATCCACATTTTTCACCATATAGTTAATAATATAATGAATTAGAAAACGGACTTAAATACAAGTATTAGCCACAAAATTTCCTAACACTAGAAATTTAAACTTCTGTCAATGTCAATAAAATGGTAATGAAGTGAAAAACATTGCACAAGTGATCCATTTATAACATATAGTGACCATGAGGTTTATTTATTTCTTTATTTAGGTCAAGGATGAAGGCAGTTGTAGACATACTGTGTACTCCTTTCTGTTTGCTCATCCCTCGTCATGTATCTATATAGATTATTTTTAATGGTTGCACTTTATTACACTTATCTTTTGACTTGCTGTCATAACAAATGGCAAACCCACAATACAGAACAAAGTAAATTAAAAATAAACACTCGCCTAGTTGATCAAATTCAACATATACCATTCCTGGTTGTTGTTTTTTAAAGGAAAACCTACCTAACTCACAAAATAAGCACATTTACAAACTTAAGACTTTTCTACATGATGTAAGAGATAACTCAATGTTTTGCTTATCAGACGAAAATCCAATGGACTAAACTATAAGTGAAGTTTGCAGCATAATAATCCAGTAAGTAATGCATTCAACTTGACAGTGAGTTCCAAACCAGAGCTTGATATTTTGTTAGAGAATTTAAAATCTTAACATTGGTATTTTACCCACAATTACAAGATTGTGTTACCATGCAATTCACTGCCTATTTTTTGAAAGAGGTCAGGAGTAAGCTGTCAAAAAGTGTACTGGTCTGAACCATTAGAAAACTCTCATTTGTACTTTTGCTACTACTCACCACAATCAGTTTCCTCTAAGCCTTGTTTTCTTAATTAATAAAAAAGAGTTGGACTAGATTTCTCTAAAATGTTTCTCGTCTCTGTGAAGAACCATGCAACTGAAAGTTCTACCTACTATAATAGATTTTATTGAAAACAGGATCCCATCACATCCCTCTCCTTCAATGTTTCAAATGTAGCCTGAACAACAACTATCCTGAGACATCCAACTAGGTCAATACAATATCTATCAATACAAATCAATCCACAGAATTCAACAGGTTAGTGGAATAGCTGGAAATGTCCATCTCTTTGGTACACATATTTGAACTATTACACCCCTGCTTATATATAATGTCATCCTGTCTGAGGTAAAACAGAAACTGGTCTTCTACTAATAGACAAGTCTCAAGCTCTTAAAAGGGTATTTCTCTATTTGAACAGAATCCAAGATTCAATAACGCAATTTTCAAAAAAACAGCCTTGCACCAAGTTAAGCTCTATGTTTGTAAAAGAGAATAAATGGCAAGTGGTACTTCTAGACAATTCAGTTGTTCTCTCATAACTAATTTTTATAACCAGCCTTTAAAGCTGTTTTCCTTCAGCTGCCTTAAGTTACAACTTCTTTATCCATATCAAAATTCCCTAGCTCCCATTTCAGAGAGTGAACAAGAGAGTGACCCAAAAAAAGACAAAACACCCCCAAAAAACAACAACAACAACCCTGCTAACTAACTAGTAAGGCTAACCCTTAAGCTTGTTGTCAGCCTGGTATGCTTTACTGAACTTTTTGGGGTTCCACGGCCTCCTGTGAAGAACGAGGTCCTGCAACGCCGCCTGTCTGTGGACCCAGGAAAAATTACAAACAGTTATGAAACCAGATCACTAGGACAAACCAAGAGGCCTTCCTCGTCCAACTCACCAGGACCCAGCCTGGCTCCAAGCAGGCACCTGAGTTGCCCCACAGCACCTGGAAAACATGACCTAACCTAATTCTTCCTCACGAGGGAAGCACCTGGAGAGGTCATGGGAACGTCCGCGTGAGGATCAAACGCACTTTTCATCCTCTGCATTGCATACAAATGTAGTATATGGACAGAAGACCAGTTTATGCAAAAATCCTTGAAACAGGGAGGAAGTGAAGGTTGCTTCGGCAGCCACGATTATGAGAAAAACCCGCAGCAGAACAATACGGAAAAGTACAGCTGCTCACGTGTCTCTCACACACAAACACAACTCTAAATCCATGACCACCTTACCCCCCCCCCCCCCCCCAGACTGCTCCTCGAACCGCACAACTGGGAGAAATTTACCAACTTCCAGTCGCCGATCCATCATCTTCCTCCCGCCCCCGCCCCGGGCCCTGCCAATGGGGAATCTAACCCGTTTCTCCCCTCCCGGGGTAGCGCTCTGTTCTCTAACTCCGTGGACTCGGCGGCGCTCCCACCCCCACGTGTCAGCCGCCCTCCCCCACAGCCCCACGCCTCGCGACTCGGGCACGGGAAGCCGGCCCCCGAGAGAGAGCGACCCGCAGGAATCGGTCCCCCCCCGCCCCCAAGTGCCCTCCCACCCTCGGCCCCTACCCTTTCCAGTCCCTTCCTCCTCCTCCCTTTAAAGCAGGCCCTTGCCTCAGAAACCTCCTCTTCCTCGTCGTCGTCGTCCTCTTCTTCCTCGCTGTTGTTGCTGCTGGTGCCGCCGCCGCCTCCGCCGCCGCCGCCGCCGCCGCTGTTGTCGCTGTCGCTGCTGCTTTCGCTGCTGCTGGGGGGTCGGCAAGTCCGGTTTCGCTTGGCCTTGTGGTGCTGCTGCTGCTGCTGCGGCGGCGGCTTCTTCTTGAGGAGCAGGTCGCACACTCGCACCATCCCACGAGGAGACGAGGCCGAGCGAGCCCCGCTGCCGCCGCCGACCTCCGCCGCCGCCGCCGCCGCCGCCGCCGCCACGGGGGGGCCCGCCGCCGCCGCCGCCGCCGCCGCCGGGGGGCTCCCTTCTCCTTCAGCAGCCGCCGCCGCCGCCGCCGCCGCCGCCGCCGCCGCCGCCACCGGAACCGTCGCCTTCTCCATCCCCAGGGAAAGAGGGAGGGCGCGGACGGGGGAGGGGCGTGGGGGCTACGCTCTACCGCGACTTGGGCTGCACCGGGGCCAACACAGCGCTCGGTGCCGCCTCCGCCGCCACCGCCTCGGTCACCTCTACTGCCGCCGCCGCCGCCGCTCCGCCAGCTCTCACCTCGTCTCGCGATACTAAGGGCGGGGAGCCTGGCGGAGGGAGGAGAGAGCGTCAGGGAGCAAGGGGGGGCGGTGAGACGTACAGGAAGACCCGGGTGTCGGGACACTCGGAGGAGGGGAGACGACCGTGCAGCGCGGGGAGCGCGCCTGGGGCGACCTCCGACGGGGAGCAGGGGGGACCGAGCGGGGCCGCGATCCCTGCCGTGGCGCCCGCGAGCGCCCCGATTGCTTCTCTCTGCTCGCTGCTTCCCTCACTCACAGCCCTCTGCCGTCCTGTCTTCCTTCCCCACTTGAGACCTGAACGCCGCCGCGGGCGGAAGTGTCCGTGACGCCATCAGCCGGCGCCCGGACGGTGGCGCGCGCGTGGACGAAAGTGAGATTTCAAGGGCCAGTGCCCGGCTCCCCCGGGCTGGCCGCGCCTGGGCGCCTGGGCCGGGCTGCGAGGAGCGGCTCCCGGCCGGGTGGGCGCCGGGGCGGGAGCGCGGACCAGGCACTTGGTTAGCGGGAGGCCCGGACCTCCAGATCCGGGAGGTGGGGCCTCGTTTTGCTCGGTTGTACATCGTTTTATTCCTGCTTTTTCCCTCCCCCCTCCTCGCTGCCAACTCCTGAGTTAGCGCTTTGGCTCCTGAGAGATGGCCTGGCGTTAGGGAGAGAGCCCTCTTTGCCTAATTGAAGTCTTGGGTCACTTCCTGAACCTGCGTTTATGCTTGTGTGATATGAAGGAGTTCGATTAGGTGAGGTCTGACCACTACAAACCCAAAGTTCCCAAGGCGAGAAGGAAACAAGATCTGGGCCCGGCTTCGCAGACGATTCGCGGACTGACCCTGGTGTGGTTCTTCCGCCCTTCGCCTTCCCCGCGTTTACCTGCGAAGTGTGCCTCGTAAACAGTCAGCCTTGTCCATGCACCTCTCGGAAGGAACATTGTGATGGGGGTTGTGAGTTTACTGTCGGTTGGCCGAAGGACCTCCGGGACTTTGGAAATAATAGCGTACTTTATTCAGCTCGGAATTACCGTTTTCTGGTCCACGAAGAGCACCGTGGCAGAAGGTAAATGAAGCAGACGTCCAAGGCAGATGTACTGGCACAAGATAAAAAGTATGTCTCAGCTGACGTAGTTGTCACCTTACGGCTGCTAAGTTTAGCGGCGCGTGCCTGACTTTTTTGGGGCTTTTTTCCTTTTAACATTGGCATACCGAATGAAATGTGGGCAGTTGCCAGTCGCTCTATAGAGTACTAGGGCAGAATTGGCAATGACTGAATCAATCCATTCAAGCAAAAATTCATCATGTGCCTACTGTGCGGATAGGGTCCGAAACCAAAGTTGGCTTCCAGAAGCTTTATAGTGTAATGGGCGCTGTTGCGGGTTTACACACCAAGTGCTAACCATCTGCCTGTTCCTCTCCTGCAGTGCTAGCCGAGTTCCTGTGCAGGACAGTAGGCACCATTGTTTATCTAACCACACAAATTTAAGTTCTATAACCTCAGCTGGATTTCTCCCTCCTATTTTGCATGTCTTTCAGCACCTATGCCTCCCTTCCCACCAGAATACTTTTTGCAGTCTTTAAATTCTGGCCACATTGCATTATATGACTTTACTTCAAACTTTACAAGAAAATGAATGGTGTTAGACACAAACTCCTTCAATTTTCCAAATGCTAGAAAATTAGATACTTCTTTGCTTTTCTCCAGTATCAGAGGAATGAGATACTCCCCGTTCTTATGTCAGATGAATTATTCATCTGTTCCCTGGTTCCATTCCATCTTTCTCTTCCATTTATTATCTTTTCTGTCTTTAATCTTCCACATTTCTGGTTCCCCTCTGTCTCCTTCACAGTCAGGCTTTTAAAAATATTCTACGTTCAATGTCTCTTTTTGTTATCTGAATGTCATTCTTAATTCTAAATTCTGTACTTATGCTATCAAAAATACTGTCTTTAAAGTAATCCCATTATTTAGAAGAAAATGAGTTATTGTTCTTTTATAGAGTACTGAAATTATCTTGGTGGCACTAGTAGGATGAGGTCAAACTTAATAGATTGGAGTGACTTTCTGTTATTTTTATCTAGCATTTTTTTCTTTTTAGAACCTTGTGACAGAAACTTGACCAGCCATTCATGAGACTTATTTTTTCTTCCTGGATATACTAGTACAGCTAGAATAAATTTCCCAATTTTCCTTGCCATGTGGTTGACTTTTAGTCAGTGAAATATGAATGGATATGATATGCTCATTTCCAGGCTTAATGGGGTCCTCCCTTTCCCTTCATCTTTCTCCATCAGATTGAAGCTAATGAGTATAGAAACCTTGAAAACAATATGTTGGAGATGTCGGAGCCAAAAGAGAGAAGGAGCATATGTGACTAAACCACATCCAAATTAGAAAACACTTCTTTTTGGACTTCTTATAGGAGAGAAAATTAAGATTTGAGAATTTACATCTTACAAGAACTAGAATGACCATAACTAATCCAGAAATTGGTATCAGAAGTGGGGTACTACTAAGACAATAACCTAAAATATGTTGTATTGTTTTAGTGATGTTGAAGAAACTGATATTAGAGGCTGGAAGAAGGAAACCTATGCTTTGCAGTGGGAAAATAATTGGTAAAACTGTTACCTGTGATAATTGAAAAGCATAACACCTATCTATTCAGGCTGTAGTCTAGAGGAAACAGTTCAAAATTATAGTGTATTTTGAATTTTACATTTTACTTTTAGATAAATTTTACTAAAGAGAAGCTTTGGAAATAATTACAGAAATTAAAGTGCATAAGAAATTTGGAAGGATTGGTAAAGATGACATTTTCTAGACATTGAATAGCAAAATGAAATGAAAAGGCCTTGAGTACAATTTCTTTTAAGATTTAGTTCTGGATCAAAGATCAAATGAAAGCTTTGGCCTTCTCATCCAAGACCATTATGTTGGCTGGGATGATGTTTTAGAGAAATTGACATGGGCAAGGAAGCAAAGAAGTAATTCAGTTTTGGCAATTATATAAGAAAGAACTTTGGGAGTAATTACTAGAAGCAAATCTATATATATACACAAAAGGCGAATATGTAAAGTGTCCCCTCTGGAGTTGGACTGGGAGTTCAACTGCTTGCTATGAGTCGCACTGACCACCAGGGGGCGGCACGGAACGAAAGAAGGCCCCAGCCAGCAGCAGGAAAGCCCCGATCGGCCCTGATTACTGGCCAGGCCTGGGGACCCTACCCGTGCACAAATTTTATGCACTGGGCCTCTAGTATATCATAAGATTTAATTTCTGAAGGAGTTTTATTACAAATCAGATCATGAACCTGGCCCTGGCCAGTGTTCCCTGGCCTATGCACCGAAGGGTTGTGGGTTGGATTCCCAGTCAAGGGCATGCACCTGGGTTGCAGGTTCGATCTCAGCCTCAGTAGGGGCACGTGCAGGAGACAACCAATTGATGTGTCTCACGTTGATGTTTCTCTTTCTCCCTCCTTCCTTCCTCCCTTCCAGTCTCTCTAAAAAATCCATGGAAAAAATACCCTCAGGTGAGGATTAACCCCCTCCCCCCAAAATCATGAACTTGGTTCAAATAGTGTTCAGTTGTTAAACAGCAAGGCAACTGTTCAACCCCAAACTTGCATAAGTAGGAAATAAGTGCTTTACAGTCCATTTCCCATGGCCACATCCCTAAATGGAATGTGGCCATGGGAAATGGACAAAACATTTCAGAGGCTAATATCAGGTCCATACAGGGACAGAGGATCACAAGGGAGTTTGAAAGACTAGATTGAGCTCTCATCAAAACTTCCTCCACCCTTGAGAGAAATGCCTGTGAAATATTTCATTATTGCTGTTCATGTGTATTGCCTAGTGTCACATTTTTCTCTATTCTAAATGAGCATTTTGTAGTTACCTGCCCATGATCATTCTGTTTCCTGGGAAATGTGATATGAGAGAAAACTTGTCTTTCATTCATAGGTTGCATCTGGACCTAATGAAGATGACTGCATTACCTGAACATCTAGATTTTAGCCCAGCTGGTGTGGCTTAGTGACTGAATATCGACCTATGAACCAGGAGGTCACAGTTTGATTCCTGGTCAGGGTACATGCCCAGGGTGCGGGCTCAATCCCCAGTGGGGGGCATGCAGGAGGCAGCGATCAATGAGTCTCATCATGGATGTTTCTATCTCTCCCTCTCCCTCCCTCTCTGAAATCAGTAAAAACATTTTTTTAAAATCTAGACTTTAAGCTTGACTTAGTGACTTGGTAGAACTTTAGATTGGGGTGGGATGTGTTCTGTGTGTATGAAGAGAGATAAAATAAATATTTAGTGATAATTGTGGACTCTTGTGGTCACTACGTTCTTTTTCTGGGCACACATTCTATTTCTCAACCTCCCTTGCAATTGGGCTAACTAGTTAGATGTGCCAATTAGGTTCTAATTAACTAGAAATATGAGTAGAAGTCATGTGTTCCTATTGCAGCTCTGGTCCATAAAAGTATCACATGAGAAGTCCTCCAAGATCTCCCATTCCCTACAACTTGAGGAAGATGAACACATTTGTATTGGAAGCCGTGCATTAAAGTTGGTGAAACCACAATATAGGACTCAGGTTTCCTGAATCAGCATTTGGAGGTTAGCTGCCTGCCTGTTAAGAATACTTATGTTAGAGTTCATATGCATTCTTTTGTGTTAAGCCACTGAGATGAAAGTTTATTCTAATAGTAGAGGCCCGGTGCACGACATTCATGCACTGGGGGAAGAGGTCCCTCAGCCCAGCCTGTACCCTTTCACAGTCTAGGACCCCTCAGGGGACGTCCACCTGCCAGCTTAGGCCTGATACGCCCCCCCCCACCCCCCGGGCTTAAGCCGGCAGTCAGACATCCCTCTCACAGTCGGGACCTCTTGCTCCTTACTGCCCTCCTACAGCGGAGGTGGGAGAGGCCACCACCACTGCACTCACCAGCCATGAGCCCAGCTCCTGCCTTGAGCATCTGCCCCCTGGTGGTCAGTGGGGATCATCGCAACCCGTCGTTCTGCTATTCAGTCAATTTCCATATTAGGGTTTTATTATATAGGATACACCTACCTTTTTTTCCCTGGGTGCAACCATCTATTACCTGGTCCTAAGTCCCATACCACAGGGTGGACCCATGAATCAGGCCAGCCAAAGTACCCTATTCCTCAATTATAATAATTGGCTCAGGAATGGGCAGGTTAATTAACAAAATGAAGCCAGTCAGAGATAGTCTCATCATTTGGGCTAGCACTGTTGAGAAAGAAAAAATACCTCACTCTGGAATTAAGCAAAAACTTTAACTATGGCTTTGGCCAGCATGCAGAGTGAACTTGCTTGAGAATGAAATTATTAGAAGAAAATGGAAGCAGTCTCAATGGTATTGGAGGAGAAAAGAGCCCATGGTTTGAGACATATTTTCTGGCTCTTTTCTCAGAGTTGAAACCCTATGGGGTAAGGCAGTGGTTCTCAACCTGTGGGTTTCGACCCCTTTGGGGGTCAATGACCCTTTCATAGGGGTCGCCTAAGACCATGGAAAACACATATATAATTACATATTGTTTTTGTGATTAATCACTATGCTTTGATTATGTTCAATTTGTAACAATGAAAATACATCCTGCATATCAGATATTTACATTACAATTCATAACAGTAGCAAAATTACAGTTATGAAGTAGCAACGAAAATAATTTTATGGTTGGGGGTCACCACAACATGAGGAACTTTATTAAAGGGTCGCGGCATTAGGAAGGTTGAGAACCACTGGAGTAAGGGATAGATACAACCAGGAAGACTTCAGAATTCAAAAACAGGGAGCATATGGCTTCTACCCAGGGTCCCACCTGGTAATTTGCCTAATGGAGCAACAATCAAGTAGAAATGGCAGCATAATATGGTTAAGCTGAGAGGATCGGGCAGTATTGAAAACCACTGCTGTGTCTTACTTGACTAACTTGACTACAGTGGACTAAAAAGGAAATACGGAATTCCTTAAGAGGTTTATAAGTGTGACTCACAGTAAGAGCCCAGTTGCTTTCCAGGAGTCTGCTGCAATACAGGATGGTGAAAACTCATGACAGAGGCTGTGGTATGAATCCATGGGTTGGATAAAGGATCCTATTGAGAGGACACTAACATCCCTCTAAGTTCTGAGGTAAGGGTAGAGGGAAAATGGCACTTTGAGAATTGATTGCAAGTTGTAGCAACAACGGACCTTTCAGCAACAAATTCAGATAGCATGCTGACCAGATGCCCCTCCAATAGTGCCATGATGGTGAAGAACTTACCCTTAGCAACCATATAAAATCCTAGATAAAAAGAGCCTAAAAATACCTTAAACTTAAAATTCCCTGAACTTGAATCCAAAATTGATGTAAAATCAAAACAGACTGTTAAACTGAAAGAGAGTAAGGAATCTCAAAATAGCAAGGTTTGGACTTTTATTCCTGGCAAGTACATAACATTGTTTCAGTGTCAACAAAGAAGATACCCTGAAATGTAGAACTGTTGAGTCTAGGTGGGATGCACAGTAATAAGAACCCCTTGGTCCTTGGCAATTTTTACTGTGTTGTATGTAGCAAGCAAGAAACCCGTTGAATTTTAGGTCTTAGACAATGACTATATCAAGATTGAAGTTTTCAGGAATTTGGTAGAAAAACGCCAGGATTTTGGAGTGTGTCCATTAGTGAGGTCCTACAAGAAAGAGATGCACTTCAGATCAAGCTAGATAACTGAATGCAAAAGAATGTATTGTTGACACCCCCTTTCCACATGAACTCAGTAAGCCATGTGGCTGAGAATCAAATAAGCCTGCAGTTTACATTCTTTCTCCTCAGCCAAAGTTGATGCAAACAAAAATAGGGAGTTGGAAACACAGTAAAAGATGTCATTTGAACCCTGGGAAAAACCTGATCCTGATCACCTCATGCATCTCTTGCTGTATATATCCTGCCTGACAAAGGTTGTCAAATTAGTCCTGTTGTGAGAAGCCATTCACTGAGATGGAACTTGGGGGCAAGGGAACAGATGTAAAACCTAGCTGTATTTCCTTTAAACTCATTCTTCAGCTTATAATTTTGGCTCCAAAGGTCAAAAAAGAAATAGTTAAGTTTAGTTGGCTGGAGAATAGACCTTACATTCCAACCTTGAAACATATTGCTAAGGGATAGAAAACATTCACATACCATCTCTGTTTTTGGTTTCTAAACCACAGAGTTACCGAAAAACAAAGTGACCAGCAGGCAACTAAGATTGCAAGAGAATTTTATTGACAGAAACTTGAAGCCTTGCAAACAAAGGCGTCTGATTGCTTAATTTCAGTACCCATTATATGTGAGCAAGAGATAAGGGAGTGTCTTCCAGAGAGCAAACTCAAGACCACTATATTAACTGACCAAAGACCCCATCTACTAGGTAATTAGGGTACTCTTGTTAAGTCTATAGCACTATTTAAAATTATCTTTATTATTCTGTACCATGAAGAGTTACATCCAGACCTGACCAAAAGAAATGCAGGTTATCCAGAACTCTTCGTTTTCAAGCAAGATGCAAAAATTGGATGAGACTTGGCATGTCTAACATTGAGGAGAGTTGTTCATGGGATAATTACATTGTCTTGGTCTAAGGGCATTAAAAAAATCATATGTACTGAAAGAAGCACAAATATAGATGCTGGGTAGCCAAAGGGTGGAATGTAGTAGACCACAGTTTTTGTATGTCCATTCTTTCAGGAGATGCCTTTCTCTTAACTGATCTGTTAATATGTAATTTTTCCCCTGCCCTAAAGATAGGCATATGAACCAAGCTAATCTTTCCAGAGTCATCTATGAAAATTTTACTGAGGCTAGATCTGCTGTTGATTATCTTTGACACAACATGGAGAAAGCCTCTCTTACCATATAGCAAGAACAGAAGAAAGCAGATATGAACAATAGAGAGTAGAGTCCAGATGATATAATTTGACATCAGTATATAGGCTCCCCATTGTTCTTCATTAATTAATTGGCCAGTGATTTCTGCCTTTTCTCCTACCCACCCCTGCCACTCTTATTTAAGCCATTTTAAGGCAAATTTCATTAATTTTCAACTAAAATAGCCCTGACCAATATTATTCTCCTGATGGCAGAGTCCCATTCTTAGAGAATCTTACAGAAAAAGGATTGGAGCAGTAGTTACAGCTGTCCCACCAACACCACTGGGGAGACATTTCTCAATTACCTTCCTTAGAGAACTAACTTTATTAAAGAAGAAACTAACTTTATTAAGGAAGACAGTGATTTGTGATTTACTTCTTAATTGCCATTAGCCTTGTCAGCCCCTACTTCACCTGACCCTTGTGGGATTTGACAATTGTTGCACTTTACAAGGAGATCCCAATAAACGAATTCCTCTCTTCTTGCCTAGGTTCTGAACAATAAAACGAAGTGATATTGTTTAGCCCTAACAACTGATTCCCATAATTAGGCAGATTTATACCTCCAATTCCTAGCAACTCTTGACAAGATAGCTTGGAAGATCAAATGAGAATTCAGACTCTAGACAATCTTGTTCTTGGAGGCTAGAGGACAAAGCTAAATCAGATATTCTTCACAATTGTAGAGAAAGACCTGGAATTAGTTGAGGTCCTTTCATAGGAAGAAAACATCAGTGGCAAGAAAGATGCTTTCTCTACTAGCATCACGGACCAACTCTTACTTGAAACCTACTCCCTTTAGTTTCCATAATAACCTTCTAGTTCAGTGGTTCTCAACCTTCCTAATGCCGCGATCCTTTAATACAGTTCCTCATGTTGTGGTGACCTCCAACCATAAAATTATTTTCGTTGCTACTTCATAACTGTAATTTTGCTACTGTAAACAATATGTAATTATATATGTGTTTTCCGATGGTCTTAGGCGACCCCTGTGAAAGGGTCATTCGATCCCCAAAGGAGTCACGACCCACAGGTTGAGAACCGCTGTTCTAGTTGCTTTATCTCTCTAATCCAGCGGTTCTCAACCTGTGGGTCACGACCCCTTTGGGGGTCGAACGACCCTTTCACAGGGGTCGCCTAAGACCATCGGAAAACACATATATAATTACATATTGTTTTTGTGATTAATCATTATGCTTTAATTATGTTCAATTTGTAACAATGAAAATACATCCTGCATATCAGATATTTGCATTACGATTCATAACAGTAGCAAAATTACAGTTATGAAGTAGCAACGAAAATGATTTTATGGTTTGGGGTCACCACAACATGAGGAACTGTATTAAAGGGTCGCGACATTAGGAAGGTTGAGAACCACTGCTCTAATCATTCCTACTTACCATATTTGTCATGTATAAGACGCTATTTTTTTTTTCCTAAAATCGTTACACTGAAAATCGAGGGGCATCTTAGACACAGTCAGCCGAGGAGGGAGCCACGAGGGTGCTTAACTGCCAATACCTTGTCAAACAGGCTTCCTCCAATCATGAGCCTTATTGTTACTGATTCCGTAATTAGAGGGTAGGTGGAGCGAGCACAGATGCAAATAGGGACCAGAGCATTCTGAGCCCATAAAGATGTCAAAAAAATAAAAAGATAAATACAGGTAAGTGATTGTCTTACTCTGCAAAATTCAAACTGAATGTAATCAGCTATGCAAAAGAGCATAGAAATAGAACTGCAGAGAGACAATTTGGACCTCCTCTCACTGAGTGCCTGATCAGACAGTGGAGAAAACAGGAAGAAAAGCTTCTTAAGATGCCAAAAGAGAAGGAAAACCAGCAAAATGTTTACAATATTGATTTCTTAATTTTGAGCTGGAAAACTGGAGGGTGTCTTATACGTGGGGGAGTCTTATACATGGAAAAATACGGTAATTTTCTCTAGAGGCCTTATTCCTCTATCTGGCTTTTAAATGTTAAGAGTTCCCCATGATTCAGGCCATTGCCCTATTTCTATTTTATATATTCTCCCTAAGGAATGTCATTTAGGTTCACAATTTCAATTACCATGTTTAAGGGTAATGAATTTATAACCCTTATATCCAACCTATGTAGATCCAGGATTATCAATGGAAATAGCATGTTTAAGCTAATATTATCTTAACCTTTATCTTCACTCTAAACAGATCCAAGATTATCAAATCCCATTCTTTTTATGTCCTCATATTGAATCACTTTCTTTGTTCTCACAGCCATTGACTTAATTTGGTTTCTACCATCTTTCACCCTAATATTACAATAGTCTTAATCTCTCTGCTTCTGATCCTACTCTACTCCATTTTATGCTCCATATTACCACATAACTTCTCTACCTTGTAACACAATGTATTTCTGAATGCAAAAACAACTCATGTTCATTGTACAACATTAAGAAAATACAGAAAAATACACAGAGAACATATAATTCTATCAGCTAGAGATAGTCACTGATGACATTTTTACTAATATTTATTTTTAATCTTTACCTGAAGATAGGTCTTTATTTGCTTTAGAGAGAAAAAAAAGAAGAGAGAAACATTGATGTGAGAAAGAAACATTAATCATTTGCCTCCCATATGCCCCAGGACTGAGGATAGAACCCCCAACCTAGGTATGTGCCCCAACTGGGAATTTGTGGGAAACTGATATAGGGTTAAGCCTCACTGACCTTCTGGCAAAGTCACAAACAAGTCCTAGCTTAAAGGGCACAGTCCTCTTAGCATAATTAAGCTTGACCTTATAACACTCCCTAGATCTTATCTGGGAAGCTAATGGGCTGAGGAAGTGCAAGAACAGTGTAAACAAGTGAAACTCACAATAACTGTGTAACTATGGTAACCACTATCTTGTTTACCTCTAAGTATAAAAAGCTTGGTGAGGCCTGAGCACAGTGGAAGTCCTTCCTCTAGAGTTGGACTTGCCGCCTGGTCCCCCAATATTCCCAAATTATCTTGTGTCTTTTCTTTTTCATTTGTTGTGCGGCTTTTCTTCCAGACCCGAACCCTGAACCACGCAGACCTGGAGGGAAACACTTACGACAGGAATTGAACCCACAACCTTTTGGTGTATGGGATGATGGTCCAACCAACTGAGCCACCCAGCCACACTGCCACTGATGACATTGTGATACAGACATTTTCAGTGTTTCTGTGTATTTTAATTAACATGAGAATGCTGCTGCTTTTTAAAAATATGAGAGCATATTTTCATGGCATTACATGTTCTCTATAATACCATTTGTCAATGGACATATAATGAATGTATCAACTTATTTAAGACAAGCATTACAAACTGACAGCCTATAACCAAAACTGGTATGTAGACATAGCCATATTTTGTTATCATAACATTAGAGGCCCGGTGCATGAACTTCCTGCCCCACCTCCCTGCTTGCTGCTCTTTACCGCTCTGCTTGCTGCTCCTTAGCACTGCCACCATTGCTGTGCTCACCCTGCTTCTGGCTGAGCAGCACTCCCCCAGAGGGAGTGCACTGACCACCAGGAGGCAACCCCTGCATTGAGCGTCTACTCCCTGGTGGACAGGGCACATCATAGGGACCAGTTGTTCTGCCAGTCATTCCGCCATTCAGTCAATTTGCATATTAGGATTTTATTATATACGATTTAAAAGTTGTCTGAATTTTGAATGCCTATACATAAAATCAATTCTCTTCAATTCCCCACTGTTTCCACAATCACACAAATTCCTATTGTTTTATGCCTGCCCAGTTTATTCACTCATTTTTGTCACCTACCTGTTTTTATTTTATTATTGCTGTATTTTATTTAAATTCCTTATTGTTTAAAGTATTACATAAGTCTCCTTTCCCGCCCATTGATCTCTCCCAGGCCTCCCTCATACCCCCAGCATATGCCCTCACCCCAATCCCATCTCTATCCATTGGTTATGCTCATATGCATGCATGCAAGTCTTTGGTTGATCTCTTACCCCCTCTCCACCAGCTTTCCTTCATAGGTTGGAAAGTCTGTTTGGTGCTTCTATGACTCTGGATTTGTTTTTTTCTTTCTTTCTTTATTGATTAAGGTATTACATATGTGTTCTTATCCACCTCATTGGCCCCCAACCTCCACATCCCTACTCATGTCCTCACCGCCGCCCTCCCCCCCCCCGCCGCCCCCTCCCCCCCCCCCCCCCCCCCCCCCCCGGTGTCTGTGTCTATTGGTTAGGCTTATATGCATGCATACAGTACTTTGGTTGATCTCTCCCTCTTATCCCCACCCTCCCATACCTTCCCTCTGAGGTTTGAGCATCTGATCGATGCTTCTCTGTCTCTGGATCTGTTTTTGTTCATCAGTTTATGTTGTTTATTATATTCTACAAATGAGTGAGATCATGTGATATTTATCTTTCTCTGACTTGCTTATTTTGCTTAGCATAATGCTCTCCAGTTCCATCCATGCTGTTGCAAATGATAAGAGTTCCTTCTTTTTTACAGCAGCATAGTATTCCATTGTGTAGATGTACCACAGTTTTCTAATCCATTCCTCTGGTGATGGGCACTTAGCTATTATAAATTGTTCTGCTATGAATATGGGATTCATACATCCTTTCTGACTGTTGTTTCTATTTTATTGGGATATAGTCCTAGAAGTGGGATCACTGGGTCAAATGGAAGTTCCATTTTTAGTTTTTTAAGGAAACTCCATACTGTTCTCCACAGTGGCTGCACCAGTCTGCATTTCCACCAGCAGTGCACGAGGATGCCTTTTTCTCCTCATCCTTGCCAGCACTTGTTATTTGTGGATGATAGCCATTCTGACAGGTATGAGATGGTACCACATTGTCATTTTGATTTGCATCTCTCAGATGATTAGTGACTTTGGGCATGTTTTCATATGTCTCTTGGCCTTCCTTATGTCCTCTTTCAAAAAGTACCTATTTAGGTCCGGTGCCCATTTTTTGATTGGGTTGTTTATCTTCCTTTTGTTAAGTTGTTTGAGTTCCCTATAAATTTTGGAGATTAAACCCTTATCTGAGATCGCATTGGCAAATATTTTCCCCCATGCAGTGAGGTTTCTTGTTGTTTTATTGATGGTTTCTTCTGCTGTGAAGAAGCTTTTTATTTTGATGTAGTCCCATTTATTTTCTCCTTAGTTTCCATTGCCCTAGGAGCTGTATCAGTAAAGATATTGCTACAACAAATGTCTGCTATTTTGTTGCCGATGGCTTCTTCTAGGATTTTTATGGTTTCCCGTCTTACATTTAAGTCCTTTATCCATTTTGAGTTTATTTTTGTGTATGGTGTAAGTTGGTAGTCTAGTTTCATTTTTTTGCATGTATCTGTCCAATTTTCCCAACACCTTTTATTAAAGAGACTGTCTTGACTCCATTGTATGCTCTTGCCTCCTTTGTCAAATATTAATTGAGCATAATGGCTTGGGTCAATCTCTGGGTTCTCTGTTCTGTTCCATTGGTCTATATGTCTATATGCCAGGCAGTTTTGAGGACAGTAGCTTTGTAATGTTGTTTGATATCTGATACAGTGATCTCTCCAACTTTATTCTTCTTTCTCAAGATTGCTTTAGTTATTAAGGGTCTTTTTTTTATTCCAGATGAATTTTTGGAGAGTTTGTTATAGGTCTTTGAAGTATGCTGTTGGTATTTTAATGGGGAGTGCATTGAATCTATAAATTGCTTTGGGTAGTATGGATATTTTAATGATGATGATTCTTCTAATCCATGAACACATTATATTCTGCCATTTGTTTATGCCTTCCTCTATCTCTTTTTTCAGCATCCTGTAATTTTCTGAGTACAGGTCCTTTATGTCCTTGTTTAATTTTATTCCTAGGTATCTTAATTTTTTTTTTGTTGCAATGGTAAATGGGATTGTATTTTTAGTTTCTCTTTCTGTGAGTTCATTATCTATAATAATAAAAGTGTAATATGCTAATTAGAATGGACAGCCGAACGACCTGGATGACCTTCCGGATGAAACTAGGACTGCGAGGGCTGTGGCAAGCCACCATGGCTGCAAGGGCCAAGCCCCTTGTATGAATTTCGTGCATTGGGCCTCTAGTTGGTGTATAAAAAAGCATAGATTTCTGGGTGTTAATTTTGTATCCTGCTATGTTGCCAAACTCATTTATTACTTCTAGTTGTTTTTTGATGGAGTCTTTAGGGTTTTCTATGAACAATATGATGTCATCCACAAATAATGACAATTTTATTTCTTCTTTTCCAATTTGGATGCCTTTTATTTCTTCTTCTTGTCTGATTGCTATGGCTAGCACTTCCAGTACTATGTCAAATGGGAGTGGTGAAAGTGGGCATCTGTCTTGTTTCTGTTCTTAGGGAAATGGTTTTAGTTTTTGCCCATTGAGTATGATGTTGGCTGTTTGTTTGTCATATAAGGCTTTTATTATGTTGAGGTATCATCCCTCTATTCCCACTTTGCTGAGAGTTGTTATCGAGAAAGGGTGTTAAATTTTATCAAATGCCTTTTCTGCATCAATTGATATGATTATGTGATTTTTTTTCTCTCAATTTGTTTATGTGATGTATTACGTTTATTGATTTGTGGATATTTCACCAGCCTTGCATGCCTGGAAAAAATCCCACTTGGTCATGGTGTATGATCTTTCTAATGTAATGCTGGATCTGATTTTCTAAAATTTTGTTGAGGATTTTAGCATCTATGTTCATCAGGAATATTGGCCTGTAATTATCTTTCTTTGTAATGTCTTATCTGGTTTTGGGATTAGAGTAATGCTGGCTTCATAGAAAGAGCTTGGAAGTATGACTTCCTCTTGATTTTTTTGGAATAGTCTGAGGAGGATAGGTTTTAGTTCTTCTTTGAACGTTTGGTAAAACTTCTGTGAAGCTGTCTGTCCCTGGGCCTTTGTTTGCTGAAAGCTTTTTGATGACTGCTTCATTTTTTTTCCTTAGTTATCAGCCTGTTGAGATTTTTTTTATTCTTCTTGTTTGAGTTTTGGAAGGTTGTATTTTTCTAGGAATATGTCCATTTCCTCTAGGTTGTTTAGTTTGTTGGAGTAGAGTTGTTCATAGTATTTTTTTTTACAATCCTTTATATTTCTGTGGGGTCTGTTGTTGTTTCGCCTCTTTCATTTCTGATTTTGTTTATTTGGTGGGTCTCTCTGTGATTCTTGATGAGTCTGGCTAGAGGTTCATCAATCTTGTTTATTCTGTCAAAGAATCAGCTCTTGGTTTCATTGATCTCTTGTATTGTGGGTTTTTTTTTTTTTTGTCTCTATGTCATTTATTTCTGCTCTGATCTTTTTTATCTCCTTCCTTCTGCTCACTCTGGGCTTTTCTTATTGCTCTCTTTCTAATTGTTTAAGTTGTAGTGTTATATAATTTATTGCCAGTTTTTCTAGTTGGTGGGGTTTTTTTTGTTTTTTTGTTTTGGTAGGCCTGTAATGCTATGAATTTCCCTCTCAGGACTGCTTTCACTGTGTCCCATAGGTTTAGGATGGTCATATTTTCATTGTCATTTGCTTCCAGGATGTTTTTACTTTCTTCTTTGATCTCTTTGGAAAGCTTCCAATCATTGTTTAATAGCATGCTATTCAGCCTCCAAGTGTTTGAATTTATTTGATTGTTTTTATTGTAGTTGATTTCTAATATTATGCCATTGTGGTCAGAGAAGATGCTTGATATGATTTCAATCTTCTTGAATTTGGAGAGACTTTGCCTGTAACCCAATATGTGGTCTCTTTGAAACTGTCCCACCTGCACTTGAGAAGAATGTATATTCTGTAGCTTTGGGGTGAAATGTTCTGAAGATGTTAATTAAGTCCATCTGATCTAGTGAGTCATTTAGGATTGCTGTTTCTTTGCTGATTTTTTGTCTACAGCAGTGGTCAGCAAACTGCGGTTCGTGAGCCACATGCGACTCTTTGGCCCCTTGAGTGTGGCTCTTCCTAAGCCTTAGGAGTACCCTAATTATGTTAATAACAATGTACCTACCTATATAGTTTAAGTTTAAAAAATTTGGCTCTCAAAAGAAATTTCAATCATTGTACTGTTGATATTTGGCTCTGTTGACTAATGAGTTTGCCAACCACTGGTCTATAGGATTTATCCAGTGATGTTAGTGGGGTATTAAAGTCCCCTACTATGATTGCAGTGTTGTAGATCTCTCCCTTAATATCTTTCAGGAGTTTTTTAATATTTGGGTGCTTCTGTATTGGGTGCATATATGTTTACCAGAGTTATATCCTCTTGTATCAATCCCTTTAGGATTATGAAGTGGCCTTCCTTATCTTTTGTTATGGACTTTACTCTGAGGTATATTTTTTCATATATAAGTATTGCTACCCAAGCTGTTTTTTCATTTCCAGTTGCCTGAAAGATATTTTTCCATCTGTTCACTTTCAGTCTGTGTGAGTCTCTTGTTCTGAGATGGGTCTCTTGTAGACAGCATATATTCAGCCCCTTGATTCAGTCTTTTGATTGGAGCATTTAGGCCATTTACATTTAAAGTTATTCTTGATAGGTACTTGTTTGTAACCATTTTTATTTTTTGTGCCTGTGTTCCTTCTTCCCTTTTTTTCCCCTTCCTTTTACACTAGTCCCTGTAGAATGTCTTGAATTGCTGGCTTGGTAGTGATAAACTCCCTTAGCCTTTTTTGTCTGTGAAGCTCCTGATTTCCTCTTCAATTTTGAATGATAGCCCTGCTGGATAAAGTATTCTTGGATACAGTCCCTTGCTTTGCATCACTTTGTAAATTTCCTTCCATTTCTTTCTGGCCTGATATGTTTCTGTTGAGAAATAATTTGATAACCTAATGGGAGATCCCTTGTAGGTAACTTTCTGTCTCTCTCTTGTAGCCTTTAATATTCTCTCTTTGTCGTTAATGTTTGCCATTCTTTTTATGATGTTTCTTGGTGTGGGTCTTTTTGGATTTGTCTTGTTTGAGGCTCTCTTTGCTTGTGTGACTTTTTTCTTCTGCAATTCAGTAAAGTTTTCTGACATTATTTCTTCAAATAGGTTTTCTAGCCCTTGCTCCTCTTCTTGTCATTCTGGCACCCCTATTATACGTATGTTGCTTCCTTTCATGTTGTCCCAAAGCTCCTTCAGGCTCTCCTGTCTTTTGATTTGTTTCTCTAATTGCAGTTCAGATTGGGTGTGTTTTGTTTCCGTCTTCTAAATTGCTAATTCGGTCCTCCGCTTCTCCTAGTTTACTGTTGAAAGCTTCCATATTGTTTTTTTATTCTAGGTATATCACTCTTTATTTCCTCCTCATTCTTACATAGTATGTTGATTTTCTCATCCATCCAGTTTATGAATTATATAACCGTTATTCTGAATTCTTTTTCTGACATATTGCATACCTCTTTTTCATTTAATCCCTTTTCTGGAGAGTTCTTTTCTTTCCTTTGAGGGTTGTTCTTCTGTCTCCCCATTTTTGCTCTCACAGAAGACCTTGGTGTCTAGTCACGCGGGGCCTATGGCTACAGCAGTGGGCTTGGTGGCAGGTCGTGTGGTCATGGGCAGTGGCTGCTCCTTGCGCGGTCACAGAGTGGCAGCCGCTCCTGGGGCAGTCTCTTCTTGCATGGTCTCAGAGAGGCTGGTCCTTGTGTGGTCATGGGTGGCCACTGCTCCTCATGCAGTCGCAGACGTCGGCCGCTTGCAGGGCAGCTGCTCCTCTGACAGTCGCAGGCTGCCATTCCTCACATGGTCACAGGGCAATCGCTTCCTGTGTCGTCATGGGTGGCAGCTGCTCTTCCTGCAGTGGTGGGGTGGCTGCTTGCAGGGAAGCTACTTCTTGGGTGGTCGCAGGCTGCTGTACTTTGCATGGTCATGGGGCAACTGTTCCTCAGGCAGTCATTGGTGGTGGCTGCCCCTCAGGTGGTCGTGGGTGGCAGCTGCTCCTCACGTGCTCACAGGGCGGCTGCTCCTTGTGTGGTCATGGGCAGTGGCTGCTCCTCTGGTGGTTGTGGGAGGTAACTGCTCACATGGCTGCTGGAGCAGTCGCGGAGCCCAGGGCTGCTGAGGAAGGCTCAGCTGTTTGTGTGCAGTCACAATGCTCAGGGCTGAAAGTGTCTGGGTGTTCAGGGGGTGGGGGGGGGGGAACCCTCTGGAACTCACAGGAGCCCTCAGCTTAGGATGCTGGAGTTCTGGTGTCCGTGGGTCAACAGCTGAGGCTATTGCTGCTGTTTTTGCATTGTTTTTTTTTTTATGTTTTGTTTTGGTGTTTTTTGTTTTGTTTTGTTTTTATATTTGAGTTGGAAAGGGTCAAGTAAGAAATAGTTAAGCAGAGTGCCAGAGGGATGACAATCTAACAGAAATACTAATTAACTACTGGCCACTTTGGTAAAACACCAACATTGCTACATAATTAATAATCAATTAAATATTTTTGGGTAATGAATATATATTTTATTTTAAATGTAAATTTTTTCAAAAATGTTTCTCTTAAATTTCACATAGGTAAAAAATACAATCAGCATTGCTTTTCCATTTGTAATCCTAGGTTGGGCAAAGAGGGAAATAAATTTTAGAAATTCCTGGATAGTAAGAGAAAGCCAGTCTGAGATTTTTAAAAAATGCCACTCTAGTGGGTTAGACTAGAATTAATAAATATAAAAACAACTGAAAACAACTTTTTATATATCTGTCGGAGAAGTATTATTAACTAAAATAATTATTAACTAATTATTAATAAAAATAACACTCTAAGCAGTGGTTAGAGCATTGGCCTCAGACTGAAGGATCGAGAGTTCAATTCTGGTCAAGGGCATGTACCTCAGTTGCAGGCTGGATCCCTGGCTCTGGTCCAAGTGCATGTGGGAGGCAACCAATGGGTGTGTCTCACATCCATGTTTCTCTCTCTGTCTCTCCCCACCCCTCCCACTCTTGCTAAAAATCAGTGGAAAAAATATCCTTGGGTGAGGATAAAAAAAATAATAAAAAATGCCAAGGATAATCTACAACTAATAATGTGTAGTAGCTCTTGGTTATTAAACAAATAAGCTACCCACATTTAACTTTTGTGTTCCATTTTATGCCAGTTTGACAATTTTTGTCCTTGTTTATTTGGAAGATTTAAAGTAGTTATTGCAAAGAACAACTACATAAAGATTGGTGAGTTCCTAAATTTGTTACTTTCAAATTAAACATAAAGAGAAACATTTTGCAGAGTTCAGATTCAGAGCAAGCAAGTATATTAACTAGCAACAATACTAAAAGTTAGAACAATTCCTGGCTTGTTTCTTTCTCAGGACAAAATAAATCACTAGAAAGTTGGGGAGTGGTTTAGTAATAATACCTGAAAGAATCCACCAAGGAAATCTTTTATTCATTCATTTATTGATTATCTTACAAATATTAAATATCTCCTGTGTGATATGCACTATTTAGGACACTGGGTATAGCTAATGCAAAAATGCAAAATTTATTATTGCATTTTGTGCAGGAAATAGTATAATAGACCCTTGACATACACACAAGGGATTCTCCCAGTGACCTTAAATTCTCAAATATGCAAATATTTTATGTAACTTAACTCAGAAAATAGATTAAATTATAACTATATTTTTAATATTTCCACACAGTGAATTTTAAAAATGCACAGTTTCTGATCTAGCTTGTAAGAAGCTTAGAAGTTTCCACTTCATCCTCACAACGAATAAAAAAACTGGAGAAACTGAAAACAACTCTTCATATATCTATCGGAGAAGTGAGGTCACAGAACAAATCACTAGCCCAACGTTGAATACACAGACAAATGGACACAGAATTGCAACTTACTAGAGCAGAAACCTCTATGGGAACCAGCGTTGGGGTAGGGAAACCTGAACTGTAATAAAAAATTGCTCCAAGTTTAGTGTGTATAAGTCCGAGAGTTAAAAACCCCAGGGAGATCCAATCAGAGGGGAGCTTTATGATATAGTGGGTTTTACATTCAGGAGCCCTATAAGGTCCTAACAGTGAATATTGGAGGAAAATTCAATGTTCATATTTCTGGCAGGAGGAGGAGGGCAAAAGTAACTATTTTGAAATATGCCAGAGCATTATGTTCTTAACAAGGCCTGCCCTGAAAAGAAACTATTTTACCAAAGCCTAACCTGCTGGGATTCTATCAGAATCTAACCTGCATGGGAGAAGCGAAATACCAAAATCTAGCTCCCTCTATCCATCCTATTCCTCCTAATGGGCTGGGGGTGGGGGGTGGGGGGTAGGGGGGGTGGGGGAGGGTATTGGTGTGAAGAGACTGAGAGGGTTTATTGAAATTCAGTGGATGGCAGTGATTTTCAAAGTATGTGCTTCAAGAATTTTTAAATCATGCACTACCTGACTATTTAGTCAGGGGCACTAACCTCTTTCCTCTTAGATTGCCAAATAAAAAAATGACATCAGTCAACAAAACAATAGCCATCTGGTGTGAATGCCCTGTCTTGAACCATAAATATATTATACTAGAGGCCCAGTGCACAAATTCGTGCATGGGTGGGTTCTGGCTGGCTTGGCTCAGATCAGGGCAGATCAGGGCAGGCCTGTCGGGAGAAGGAGATGGTGGGATGTTGGCCGGCCGGCCCCACCCCCAATTGGTGTGTATGTGGGGGCCTATCAGGGGCAGAGCTGGCCTGGGGGAAGGGCTACAGGAGGTTGGCCAGATAGTCCCACCCACTATTGGGTTGCGGGGGCGATCAGGGGTGGGGATGGCTGGAGGGGGTGCCATGGGAGGTTGGCTGATGGGCCCCACCCCCTGATTGGGCTGGTTCACTGACCGCAGTGGCGTTATAACAACTACTGGTCGTTCCGGTAGTTATGCCGTTCTGGTCGCTGGCTTTTTATATATTAGATGACCTAAAAAATAGAGTTTCACTTTATTGATTGAGTCATATAATAAGATCGCATCCAAATGGTTAATTCTTGGTACCAGAAATCCTCATATACAAATATAGGCACCTGATTTTTAAAAGTTATTTAAATTGATTTCAGAGAGGAAGAGAGAGGGAGAGAGAAATAGAAACATCAATGATGAAAGAGAATCATTGAATAGCTGCCTCCTGCATGCCCCCAACTGGGGATTGAGCCCGCAACCGGGGCATGTGCCCTGACCATGAATCCAACTGTGAGCTCCTGGTTCATAGGTCAACACTTAACCACTGAGCCATACTGGCTGGGTAAGGCACCTGATTTTTTAAAAAATTACTTTGGAACAAAAAGTGTAGGTAATTACTTTTTTTTTTTTTTGTAAATCAATCAAAATTATACCTATTTTTGTCAGTTCGGCAAAATATATGATATATTTTTTGATATGCTGCAGAATTTTAGTAATTCATTTATGTGTGCCATTGAGATAAAAAAGATTGAAAATCGCTGGTCTAAGGGCACAGGCTCACCAGAGACTGAGACTTATATAGGACAACAGAACACTTTCCCTCTCCCTACATCTTACCGTTACATTATTAAAGCTCTATTTACTATAGTTTCTTTTACCCAGAATTGTCAGAGGAATCACTGTCAAAGGCTGCTGTAGTCTTACAAAATGCATATTCTTAAGTAATGAGACTTGAAAGTCAGAATTACTCATTGATCCCTGGGCTGCAGAATGGATGTTATGTTGGCAGGCATGAAAACATCAATCTCACTGTACAACTCCATCAGAGCTCTTGGGTGATTGGTTGCATTGTTAATGAGCAATAATATTTTGAAAGAAATCTTTTTTTTCCTAAGCAGAAGGTCTCAACAGTGGACTTAAAAGTGTCAGTGAACCATGTTATAAACAGATATGTTATCATCCAGGCTTTGTTGTTTCATTGATAGATCACAGTGAAAGTAGATTTTACATAATTCTTTTTTAAAAAAAATATATTTTATTGATTTTTTTATAGAGAGGAAGGGAGTGGGATAGAGAGTTAGAAACATCGATCAGCTGCCTCCTGCACATCCTCCACTGGGGATGTGCCCACAACCAAGGTACATGCCCTTGATTAGAATCAAACCTAGGACCTTTCAGTCCACAGGCCGATGCTCTATCCACTAAGCCAAACCAGTCAGGGCAGATTTCACATAATTCTTAAGGATCCTAGGATTTTTGGAACAGTAAGTGAGAATTGATGTCAACTTAAAGTCCCCAGCTGCATTAGCACCTAACAAGGGAATCAGCCTGTCTTTAAAGCTTAACGCCAGGTATTGAATTCTTTTTAGCTATGAAAAGCCTAGATGACATCTTCTTTCACAAAGAGGGTGATTCATCTACATTGAAAATCTGTTGTTTAGAGTAGCCACCTTCATCAATTATCTTTAGCTAGATCTTCTGGATAACCTGCTGCAACTTTTTCATCTGTACTTGCTGTTTCACCTTGCATTTTTATGTTATGGAGACAGCTTCTTTCCTTAAACCTCACAAACCATCCTGTACTAGCCTCGAACTTTTATTCTGCTGCTCCCTTACCTCTCTCAGTCTTCACAGAATTGAAGACAGTTAGGTCCTGCTTTGGATTAAGCTAAAGCTTAAAGGAATGTTGTGGCTGGTTTGCTCTATCTAGACCATAATAAATTTATCTATGTCAGCAATAATGCTGTTTTGTTTCCTAACTTTCATGTGTTCACTGCAGTGGCACTTTTACTTTCCTTCAAGAACTTTTTGCATTCACAACTTGGCTAACTGGCACAAGAGGCCTAGCTTTCAGCCTATCTCAGCTTTTTTTTACCTTAATAACCTTAAACATTTCTAACTTTTGATTTATAGTGAGAGATGTGTTCCTTTCAGTTGAACATTTAGAGGCCATTGCATGTTTTTTAATTGGCATAATTTCAATATTGTTGTATCTCTGGGATTAGGAAGCCCAAAAGAGGGAGAGAGATGGGAGAAGTGCTAATCAGTGGGGCAGTCAGAATACACACATTTATTGATTAAGTTCATTTTATATGGGTGAAGTTTGTGGTGCCCCAAAACAGTTATAATTGTGACATCAAATTGTCACTAATTAGAGATTATCACTGCAAATATAATAATAACAGTTTGAAATACTGCAAGAATTATGATGTCACAGAGACATTAAGTAGGCAAATGCTGTTGGGAAAATGGCACTGGTAGATTTGTAAGATGCAGGGTTGCCACAAACCTTCAATTTGTAGGAAATGCAATATTTGTGAAGCACAATAAAATGAAGTATGCCTGTATATGCTTATTATAAGTAGAATGAATGACAACAATGATACAATGGGTGGTAGGAAGGGATTAGGAATATTTTGCTATAAGGTACACTATAGTATAGTGTTATTTGAAAGTGGGCTTGGTTGTAAATGTATATTGCAAACCTTAGAAAAACCACTAAAATGTTTTTAAAAGCATAATTGATATGCTAAGACAGGAGAGAAAATGGAATAAAATAAAATGCTCAATTAACACCACAAAAGAAAAAAAAATGTGGAAGTAAAAAGATAGGAACAAAGAACAAAGGCAACAAATGGAAAATAGTAACAAAAGTGTGAGTGTAAATTTAACTTTATCAATAATCACTTTAAATGTCAATGATATCAATATATTAATTAAAGCACATAGGTTGTCAGGGTGGATCAAAGAAAGCATCCATAATAATAAAAGCCTAGGTGACCATCGCAACTGAACGGACGACCGAACAGGCTGTGTGAGGCGACCAGGCCTGCAGGGGGGGAGTTGGGGGCAACCAGGCTGGCGGGGGCGAGGGGGCACAGGGCAGTGAGGGGCAGCCAAACAACTGAGCAGCAGGCTGTGTGGGGTGACCAGGCCAGCAGGGGGGTTAGTGAGGGACAACCAAACGACTGAGCAGCAGGCTGAGTGGGGCAACCAGGCCAGCAGGGGGGTTAGTGAGGGGCGACCAAACAACTGAGCAGCAGACTGCATGGGGCAACCAGGCCTGTAGGGGGGCAGTTGGGGGTGACCAGGCTGGGGGGGGTGGGCAGTGAGGGGTGACCAGGCTAGCGAAGGGGGCAGTTGGGGGTGACTAGGCTGGCAGGGGGCGCAGTTGTGGGTGGCCAGGCCAGCAGGGAGGGCAGTTAGGGGTGATCAGGCAGGCAGGTGAGCAGTTAGGAGCCAGTGGTCCCGGATTGTGAGAGGGTGCAGGCTGGGCTGAGGGGGACCCCTCCCCGCCCCCGCCGTGCATGAATTTCAGGCAGCAGGCCTCTAGTGTAGTAAAATAATAGAATAAGAATAGAGAAATAGACCTATGCAATGGCAAGTCCAGAATCAGAAACATACGTACATGGGAACTTGGTACATGACAGAGAGGGTATAATAATTCAGAGGGAGGAAATGGACTATTCAATAAATGATGGGACAATTAGACAAAATGGGAAAAGAATGAAATTAGAACTCCACTTAATACCATACATAAAACCTAATCTAAAAAGCTCAAATTTGAAACTTTAAAAATATGTATATATCACAGGGGAGGTGAGGATTTCTTAAGCAAGATACTAAAACACACAAAAAAGCATAATTCATGAGGAAAATATGATAAATCTCTCTAACTAAACAAAAAACATTTCACATGACCAAAGACACCTACAATGAATCTAGTGAATTTGGTAGCTCACCATTAATTCATGCACACAATGAATATTTATGTAGTCAATGGGGACCCAGCTATTAACAATTAAACCAAACTCCTGTATATATTTAATTTCTATTCCAGTTGGAGGATAAAACATAAAGATAATTTTTTTTTTTTAAAAAAAGGAGAGATAGAGCCCTGGTTGGTGTGGTCACTGAGTGTCGGCTCATATATTGAAGGGTTGAGGGTTCGATTCCTGGTCAAGGGCACATACCTGGTTTGCAAGTTTGATCCCCAGCCCCAGTTGGGGCACGTGCAGGAGGCAACCAATCCATGTTCTCGCTCTCTCTCTCTCTTTCTCTCTCTCTCTCTCTCTCTCTCTCCCTCTCCCTCTCCCTCTCCTTCTCCCTCTCTCTCTCTCTCTCTCTCCCCCATCTACTCTCTCCAAAAATCGATGGAAAAAATATCCTCAGGTAAAAACTACTTTTCCCAGCCTGCCTTGCAAATTGGGGTTCATATCTGATATAGCTTCCTCCAATTACATACAAATCATGAAAGACTTGAAGTCAGAATTGAGAAAAGGGGAGAGAAAGAGTGTGCTTTGCTAGTACAAATTTGGCAGAAACTTCTAAAACATAAACTTTAAGATTTGGCAGGAAGCTTTCTGATTGTAACCAAGATGGCTTTTTTTTTTTTTTTTTTTTTTTTTTTTTTTTTTTTTTTTCACCCAGAAGCTTTAGCAGCAGAGGTATAAATGGTTTTGGAGCCAGATGCTTCATCTATGACTTAACTTTGGTAGGTGCCTTCCTGATCTTGACAGGAACAGTAGCTCCCCTGCTAGCCCTATTCTGAGTTGTAGACTTTAAGTATTCATTCTGGAAGCTCACCTAAAATCAATCTTATCTGTCCACAAAAATAGTTCTGTAAGTCACTTAATGCCCTGTAATACATCTTTCTGCTAAACTACTGTAAATTCTACGTTCTTCAATTTAACTCTGACCGATAGAGTAGTACCAAAAGTTGCTATACACAACATCTTCTTAAGAAAACGGGGTCCTGTGATTGGTTATCAGACCTGGATGGGTTTCACAGAAGCAAAAACACTCTAGCATCAGCAGGTGGGAAACCAGGAAATATTTTACTTAAGTAATCACTTGTGATTGCCAGGAATAAAGTGCCTACTGAAGGCAAGACTAGAAAACCATATGACTACAGTGGGAATGGGGAGTACAAGTTTTGTGGGGTGAGCTGTCTGTTTTTAAGTGTACCCAGAAAGCTTAAATAAAGGTCATGACAAACCCAGGATTTTAAATTCCAGGCTCAAAGGCATGATTAGAGATTTGAGGAGCTTCTATAATTGCCCTATATGAAAATCTTACACCTTTAGGTCCAAAGCAATCATACCTGAAAATAAAATGTAGAGTCTGATCTTCCAAAGTGCAGAATTAAAATGAAAGTTGAATTTACAGGACTTCTGGGGCTGATATGTAAAACAAAAACTTGAGGTATGGGATATAATGGGACCCTGTGAACATTTGGGTGAATTCAGATAACTAAATGATCCACAAAACATCAAACCTCAGTGTGTCTTCCTTGCCAGAAGACCCTCTTCCCTTTATGTTGAGACTGTCCTTTCCGTGCCTGAAATCCCTGAAGCAACCTCACTTGAGGGAGCTACCTCATGTCACACCAGTACTACTTTCTTGTATCCAGTCCAGATTATAACTAGAATCATAATCCCATTAAGTGATGTTCTATACATAAAAGAGTGGCAAGATTTTGCTAATTTATATACAGTTCAAAAAGCTGGAATATATATAAAGATGGAGTCCATAAGTCTTAGCAAGGTCTTCAAAATCTGGCTGTGTCTAACTCATTTTGTGCCACTCTCTTACTTTTTCTAGTTCAGCCACAAAAGCTTTCTTTAAGTAGCTCAAACTCAGGAGAGTGCCTCTCCTCCCCCATGTTTTACTCCATACTTGCTGCATCCTCCATTTATCTATTTAACTCATACCTATAATTCAGAGTTTGTCTTGAATATAATTTTTTTAAGGAAATAGTCATTGACTTCCCTCAATAAGTTATCTTTTTATGATTGTTCCCATAGGCTTAGACTTCCACATTAATATTAAGTAGATACTTGGTAATACTTCAAGGTGTTACGTTAAGTAATTCCTGAGGGTCTTTCCAATTATAAATTTATATGATTTGATAGAATGTACATTTTTAAAAAATATTGATCTTAGAGAGGGGGGAAGGAGGAAATAGAGAGGGAGAAAGAGAGAGAGAGAGAGAGAGGTAGAGAGAGAGAGAGAGAGAAAGAGAGAGAGAAACATGGATTTGTTGTTCCATTTATTTATGCATTTATTGGTTGCTTCTTGTATATGCCCTGACTGGGGATTGAACCTGAAACCTTGCTGTATCTGGACGATGCTTTAAACAACTGAGCTACCCAGCCAGGGCTTATAATGTACATTCTTTAAAAACAAACACATCATTTTGAAATCTTACTAATTAAGACTATAGTATTTTATTATATTTGATTATAGAAGTGTTGAGTGGGATCTGCTAGCATTTAACTTAGGCTTAACATTGTCAAACCCATTGCACCTCATCTACAATTTGTTGTTATTTGCAAATTCAACATACTGATTTGCTACTCAGTATTGCCAGAGAAGTAATATAAAATCAATCCCATTCCTCAAGAAAGTTAGTCTTTACTTAGGCGATAAATCCTACATACAGAAAACAAAAGGAATTGGCCAATTATTTAAAAGATAATAACTAACTGAATATTAAATTGATATTCTATAAGTCCTGCCCTTGCAACTCTGAGAGTGGGAAAGTTTAGGACATGTTGAGAGAAATCAGCCACTCAAGTTTAAGCTAGACAGGGGACTCCAGAGGAATATCAAGTAGTTTAGTTGATTATCTGGGGTGGCAAGAAGGAGGAAAAAATGAGTATAAAGCATTGCCCAAGGTAAAAAGCTAGACAGCAAGTTGGTGGAATTGAATCTGTTGTCAGAAGCAAGGAATGGATATTGGGCTAAAGTCAGAAAATAAATCAGAGTCATGAGTTGTATCAATACCAGAATCCAGAGGGAGAAAGGAGCAAGACAGTAACAAGGCTCGAGTGTTTAGTACTCTAGATGTGAGAAGGGCTCGGTTACTTGAAGCTCCCTGTTAGTTACCAGAGAAGCTTGGGTGGGTCACATGCTGAGTATGTGAGGGGTCTGAATTAAAGGACCAGTTAGGAGGCCTTTTCCCTCTGACCTTTACACAAACACACAGGCTTCCCTTCTCAAGGAACAGAAGATTTTCCCAGGGCTTGCCCTGGAAGGTATCAGTTCTCTTTGGTCTGAAGTTCTATTCCGCCTGTATGTCTTAAATCAGTTATTTATGGTCATGGCCCCAGGCATTTGCCTGCTCTGATCTGTTCACTATAATTATAGTATACACAACTTCCTGGTTTCTGATCTGCACTCATTCATTCCATAGTCCACCTGGACTCTGACAGTGGCTCCATTCCCAATTTATACTCCTGCTCCTGACCTTTGAACTAGACTTGGTATTTGGCTTCTTCTTTCTGATTCTTGGCTTGCTCTCAAATAAAGCGTTCTAATGATCATCCCCACTTCTAATTACTTCATTTTCATTATTCTGTAGGGATTCAACCCCATTTCTATTGGAACCATACCCCCATTTCTGGTTATAGAGCAGTGCCTCAACCAAAACCACTGGACCTTACACAAGGGAATCACATCAGTGGTTGTTTTTATGTATTTTCTTTTACTAAGTACTGTCTCCACCAAATGAGGTACCAGGGCTAGCTATCATAATGACAAAGTCCAAATCATTGCCTATTGTGTATTTTGGCTCCTTGTCTCTGGCAGTTGGGGTAAGTTGCAAGGGTATATTGCTTTTAAAGTGGAGTTCCAGGGTCATGTGCACAGAGATTAATTAAAATGAATGTAGGAGGCAAGAATGGTAAACCTAGAAGTGGAAGGTCTACACTTTATGGGTCAGGTACTGTGTTCTTGTATAGGCTGAAAAGTAATGATAGGTAGTACATATCTATTATGAGAAGAGCCATAGAATCTGCTCTCTGTTATTGCCTCCTTCAGTATTTGAGACTGTCAATTTAAGCTTTCATTTATTTAACAGATTCATGTGTAGCACTGAACATATATGTATTAGGCATGGGGCTAGAACTTGGGGATACAATGGTGAGCAAAAACAGACATGATCCATATTATTACTGAGCATATAAGCTAAGTGAGGAAAATATATTTTACATTAGTCCAAAAAATATTTAATAAAAATTATTACTAAATATAATATTATAACCATCTCATATAACCAAACATAAAAAAACAATCTAATCTAATAAAAGAGAAACATGCAAATTGACTGAAACTTTGCTACACCCCACCAGCCAATCAGAGTGGCTATATGCAAATTAACCCAACCAAGATGGCGCTGGCAGCCACAGAGCTGGAGCAAGCAGGAGACTTGGTTGCCCCGGCAATGGAGGAAGCCAAGCTTCCTGCCTGCCCTGGCCGGCTGTGGCCTCCACTAAAGGCAACAAAGTTTCAATTATAGAAGATAAATAAATCCCAGATACCTGCTTCTAGCCAGCCTCTACTGGGAGCTTGGCTGGCTGGGGGCCATGGCCAGCCTGCAAACAGCCATCAGCCCCTCACCCAGGCTGGCCAAGCACCCCAGGGGACCCTCACCCTGAAGGGGTTGTGGCCAGCCTGCAAACAGCCATCAGCCCCTCACCCAGGCTGGCCAGGCACCCCAGGGGGAACCCCCATCCTGAAGGGACTGTGGCCAGCCTGCAAACAGCCATCAGCCCCTCACCCAGGCTGGCCATGCCCTCAAGGGATGAGGGTCCCTGCTGGGGGGCTTGACCAACCTGCAAAAAGCCCTCATCTTCTCACCCAGGCTGGCCAGGAACCCCAGGGGGGACCCCCACCCTGAAGGGGGTGTGGCCAACCTGAAAACAGCCCTTAGCCCCTCAGCCAGGCTGGCCAGCGGAGTGGTGGAGTGATGGTTAATTTGCATGTTTCTCTTTTATTAGTGTAGATTGATTAAGGTATTACATACGTGTCCTTATCCCTCCATTACTCCTGCACCCCCACTCATGCCCTCACATGCTCTGTTGTCTGTGTGCATTGGTTAGGCTTATATGCATGCATACAAGTTTATTTCTCTCCCTTTCCCCTCTCCCTCTTTCCCCTCTCTCCTACCTTCCCTGAGGTTTGACGGCCTGATGCATAAATGAGTGAGATCATGTGATATTTATCTTTCTCTGACTGGCTTATTTCGCTTAGGATAATGATCTCCAGTTCCATCCATGCTCTTACAAATGGTAACTATACCTTCTTTTTTTTTTTACTGCAGCAAAGCATTCCATTGTGTAGATGTACCACTGGTTTTTAATCCATTCATCTGCTGATGGGCACTTAAGCTGTTTCCAAATCATAGCTATGGTGAATTGTGCTGCTATGAACATAGGGGTGCATATATCCTTTCTGATTGGTGTTTCTAGTTTCTTGTGATATATTCCTAGAAGTGGGATCACTGGGTCAAATGGGAGTTCTATTTTTAGTCTTTTGAGGAAACTCCATACCAGGGTTCCTCAAACTATGGCCCGCGGGCCACATGCAAATACAAATATTGTATTTGTTCCCGTTTTGTTTTTTTACTTCAAAATAAGATATGTGCAGTGTGCATAGGAATTTATTCATAATTTTTTTTTTAAACTATAGTCTGGCCCTCCAATGGTCTGAGGGAGAGTGAACTGGCCCCCTGTTTAAAAAGTTTGAGGACCCCTGCTCCATACTGTTCTCCACAGTGGCTGCACCAGTCTGCATTCCCACCAGCAGTGCACGAGGATGCCTTTTTCTCCGCATCCTCGCCGCCACTTGTTATTTGTGGATGATAGCCATTCTGACAGGTGTGAGATGGTACCTCATTGTTGTTTTGATTTGCATCTCTCAGATGATTAGTGACTTTGAGCATGTTTTCATATGTCTCTTGGCCTTCCTTATGTCCTCTTTCGAAAAGTACCTGTTTAGGTCCGGTGCCCATTTTTTGATTGGGTTGTTTATCTTCCTTTTGTTAAGTTGTATGAGTTTCCTGTAAATGTTGAAAATTAAACCCTTATCGGTAATAACATTGGTAAATATGTTCTCCCATGCAGTGGGGTTTCTTGTTGTTTTGTTGATGGTTTCTTTTGCTGTGAAGAAGCTTTTTATTTTGATGTAGTTCCATTTGTTTATTTTCTCTTTAGTTTCCATTTCCCTAGGAGCTATATTGGTGAAGATATTGCTTCGGCATATGTCTGAGATTTTTCTGCCTGTGGATTCTTCTAATATTTTTATGGTTTCCTGTCTTATGTTTAAGTCCTTTATCCATTTTGAATTTATTTTTGTGTATGGTGTAAGTTGGTGGTCTAGTTTCATTTTTTTGCATGTATCTGTCCGATTTTCCCAACACCATTTACTGTAAAGACTGTTTTGACTCCATTGTATGTTCTTGCCTCTTTTGTCAAATATTAATTGAACATAGTGGTTTGGGTCAATTTCTGGATTCTTTATTCTATTCCATTGGTCTATATGTCTGTTCTTGTGCCAGTACCAGGCAGTTTTGAGAACAATGGCTTTGTAATACAGCTTGATATCTGGTATTGAGATCCCTCCTAGTTGGTTCTTCTTTCTCAGTATTGCTGCAGCTATTCAGGGTCTTTTTTTTTTATTATTGATTAAGGTATTACATATGTGTCTTATCCCCTCATTTCCGGCCCCCCTCACACACTCCCACTCAGGCTCTCACCTTGGAGTCTTTTTTATTCCAGATGAATTTTTGGAGAGTTCATTCTAGGTCTGTGAAATATGCTGTTGGTATTTTAATGGGAAGTACATTGAATCTATAGATTACTTTGGGTAATATAGATATTTTAATGATGTTGATTCTACCAATCCATGAACATGGTATGTTCTTCCATCTATCTCTGTTCAGTGTCCTGTAGTTTTCTGAGTACAGGTCTTTTATCTCCTTAGTTAAGTTTATTCCTAGGTATCTTAAATTTTTTAGTGCAATGGTAAATGGGATTTTTTAAAAAAATCTCTCTTTCTTTAAGTTCATCATTGGTGTATAAAAATGCCATAGATTTCTTGGCTTTAATTTTGTATTCTGCTACATTGCTGAATTCATTTATTAAGTCTAATAATTTTTGATTGAGTCTTTAGGGTTTTCTATGTACAGTATCATGTCCTCTGTGAATAATGACTGTTTTAGTCTTCTTTTCCAATTTGGATGCCTTTTATTTCTTCTTCTTGTCTAATCGCATTTCCCATATTATGTTGAACAGGAGTGGTAAAAGTGGGCAGCCCTGTCTCATTCCTGTTCTTAGGTGAAATGGTTTTAGATTTTGCTAATTGAGTATGATGTTGACTGCAGATTTGTCATATAAGGCTTTATTATGTTGAGTAATGATCCCTCTATTCCCATTTTGCTGAGGGTTTTTATCAAGAAAGGGTGTTGGATTTTGTCAAAAGCTTTTCCTGCATCAATTAATATGACTATGTAATATTTATATCTCAATTTTTTATGTGATGTATCATGTTTATTGATTTGAGGATATTGTACCATCCTTGCATGCCCGGCATAAATCCTACTTGGCCATGGTGTATGATCTTTCTGATGTAATACTGGATCTAATTTGCTAGAGTTTTGTTGAGGATTTTGGCCTCTATGTTCATGAGGGATATTGACCTGTAATTCTCTTTCATTGTGTTGTCTTTATCTGGTTTTGGTATTAGGGTAAGGCTGGCTTCATAGAATGAGCTTGGAAGTGTGCCTTCCTCTGGAATTTTCTGGAATAGTCTGAGGAGGATAGATTTTAGTTCTTTGAATGTTTGGTAAAACTCCCCTGTAAAGCTGTCTGGCCAGGGCTTTTGTTTGCTGGAAGCTTTTTGATGACTGCTTCAATTTCTTCCATAGTTATTGGCCTATTGAGATTTTTAGATTCTTCCTGATTGTGTTTTTCTAGAATATGTCTATTTCCTCTAGGTTGTCTAGTTTGTTTGAATAGAGTTGATCATGGTATTTTTTAACAATCCTTTGTATTTCTGTGGGGTTTGTTGTTATTTCGCCTCTTTCATTTCTGATTTTGTTTATTTGGGTCCTCTCTCTTTGCTTCTTGGTGAGCCTGGCTAGAGGGTCATCAATCTTGTTTATCCTTTCAAAGAACCAGGTTTTGTTGATCTTTTGTGTTTTTTTGTCTCTATGTCATTTATTTCTGCTCTGATCTTTATTATCTCCTTCCTTCTGCTCACTCTGGGCTTTTCTTGTTGCTCTCTTTCTAATTTTTTAAGTTGTAGAGTTAGATGATTTTTTCTTCTTTTTTGAGGGAAGCTTGTAGAGCTATAAACTTCCCTTTCAGGATTGCTTTCACTGTGTCCCATAGATTTTGGAGTGTTTTGTTTTCATTGTCACTTGTTTCCAGAATATTTTTAATTTATTCTTTGATCTCTTTGGTAATCCAATCATTGTTTAATAGCATGCTACTCGGCCTCCAAGTGTTTGAATTTATTTGATTGTTTTTATTGTAGTTGATTTCTAATATTATGCCATTGTGGTCTGAGCAGATGCTTGATATGATTTCAGTCTTCTTGAATTTGGAGAGACTTTGCCTGTTCCCCAATATGTGGTCTCTTTGAAAATGTCCCATGTGCACTTGAGAAGAATGTATATTCTGTGGCTTTGGGGTGAAATGTTCTGAAGATATCAATTAAGTTCATCTGATCTAGTGAGTCATTTAGGATTGCTGTTTCTTTGCTGATTTTTTTTGTCTACAGGATTTATCTAGTAATGTCAGTGGGGTATTAAAGTCCCCTACTATGATTGCATTGTTGTCAATTTCTCCCTTGCTATCTTCCAGGAGTTTTTTTTTTTAATGTATTTGGGTGCTCCTGCATTGGTGCATATATGTTTACCAGGGTTATATCCTCTTGTTGTATCAATCCCTCTAGGATTATGAAGTGGCTTTCCTTATCCCTTGTTATGGCCTTCACTTTGAGGTCTCTTTTGTCAGATATAAGTATTGCTACCTCAACTTTTTTTTCATTTCCATTTGCCTGAAAGATATTTTTCCATTCATTCACTTTCAGTCTGTGTGAGTCTCTTGTTTGGAGGTGGGTCTCTTGTAGACAGCATATATTTGGGTCATTTTTTTTTATCCATTCAGCCACTTCACTCGATGTCTTTTGATTGGAGCATTTAGGCCATTTACATTTAAAGTTATTATTGATAGGTACTTGTTTGTAGCCATTTTTATTTTTTGTGCCTTTGTTCCTTCTTCCCTTTTTATTTCTTCTTTTTACATCAGTCCCTGTAGCATTTCTTGCATTGCTGGCTTGGTAGTGATGAACTCCCTTAGCCTTTTTTTTTTTTGTCTGTGAAGCTTCTTATTTCCCCTTCAATTTTGAATGATAGCCTTGCTGGATGAGTATTCTTGGATTCAGTCCCTTGCTTTGCATCACTTTGTAAATTTCCTTCCATTCCTGTCTGGCCTGATGTGTTTCTGTTGAGAAATCATTTGATAACCTAATGGGATATCCCTTGTAGGTGACTTTACTGTTTCTCTCTTACAGCCTTTAAGATTCTCTCTTTGTCCTGAATATTTGCCTTCATAATTACGACGTGTCTTGGTGTGGGTCTTTTTGGGTTCATCTTGTTTGGTACTCTCTGTGTTTGTGTGACTTTTTTCTTCCCCACATCAAGGAAGTTTTTTGACATTGTTTCTTCAAATAGGTTTTCTAACAGGAAGAGACGTGTTCCTCTTCCTGTCATCCTGGTACCCCTATTATTCACATGTTGCTTCATTTCATGTTGTTCCAAAGCTTCCTTAGGCTCTCCTCTTGTCTTTGAATTATTTTCCCAATTGCAGTTCAGTTTGGGTGTGTTTTGCTTTCCTGTCTTCTAATTCACTAATTCAGTCCTCCACTTCTCCTAGTCTACTGTTGAAACTTTCCATGGTCTTTTTATTGCAGCTATATCACTCTTTATTTCTTCTTGATTCTTACATAAGTTGTGGATTTTTTCATCCATCCAGTTGGTGAGCTGCATGATCCTTATTCTGAATTCTTTTTCTGACATATTGCATGCCTCCCTTTCAACACCTTGATTCTTCAATTCTTCTTGCAGAATTCTGGAGCCCCCTCAGATGCTGCTTTGTCCAAGTGTCTGCTTTTTGTTCCCACATGATGAAGCCATTTACTTCTCTCTGTAGTTGTAGGGCCATGTCAGTCTTTGAGCAAAGACTCTCAGACATTAATAGCCTTGTCAGTCAATAAATTAATAGGGACTTCTTGTCTTATATGTAACTGGTATTTACATGATATGGAGTTTTACTCCAGAAGAATATGACGTACAACTTAGCTCTCTTGTCATTTGTGCTGTTCCTTATTAGGAACATTAGGTCATGGAATAGTTTTAAGGTCTCTCGAGTGAGTGGATTTAGGCTTTAAAGATGCTGTTTACAGTGATCAAGTCCAGTCTCATATATTGTATAAATAATTATTGTCATATCCAGCTTTTTCCAGAAATATACACAGGTAGAATTTACCTCATCCTGAGGTACCTTATGGCAGGCATTCATTCCTTCATGGAGATGATGGAGGCTTCTTTTTTATGATGAGAAGAGAAAATGGGTGATAGAGTATGACTGAAATTGAGGTAAAGAAACTCTTCCACTTTTGAAAGTAATTACCATTTGCAGACCACTGATATCTGATTTCTTTAACTTGCTTGGCTGGAAAGGGTATCATTTACTTTGTCAGAGTAATAGAGCCACTATAAAATGTATGAGGATAAAGGATTTATTAAATGTGAAAAGAGCTGTGGAAATGAAGTTCTGGGAGAGGGGAGTCAGAGCCTCAGAAAAATCATCACCAATTAGTACTTTAAAATACCTGTCTGGTGGACAAGCCAAAGCTTGCCGAGAAAAGGATGAAGCCAACTACTTTAGGCTGTTAGAGTACCATAGCAAAGGGGACTTGTGGTGAGATCTATGGAAATTGCTGCCTCTTGGAAGTTGTTACTGCATGTAGCTATTGCCTTGGTAGGTCCAAAGTCAAGCACCTGGGGTCACTGTTGGCCAACAGGGCCAGCAACTGGAAAATGAACCAAAATCAGGGGAGAATAAGTGAGGACTTGCTAATATTGTGTGTATTTGTCACTTTGTCAATGACCTTCTGAGAGTAATGACTTCTGCCTTCCAAATTACATGCAGTTCTTTTGGTGAACTCTAACCTAACACAATCCAGCATAGACACTCAAATCCAAAGCTTTCAAAGATACATTTGTTGAAGTTACCTCAGAGGAAGAGATGGTATGTAGTCCTAGGGTCACAAAAAAACAGGGAGTCATATGAGGCTACATTTTTGGACATGTTTAGATCATGGATAATGAAAAAAGTCAACTGAGCGTTCCAGTGTCTAAAGGAGTATCATAAAGTACTTAGAAGACTATTTCTCTGATAACACCCTCTTGTTAAAAATTTTTTTATTGATGAGAGAGTGATAAAGACATATTTGTCGTATCACTTATTTATACATTCATTGGTTGATTTTTGCATGTGCCCTGACTGGGGATTGAACCTGCAACCTCGGTATTTTGAGACAACACTGTAACCAACTAAGCTACCTGGCCAGGGCCTGATAATGCTCTCTTGAACATGAATTAGATTTTATGCTCCCGCTGATTTAGTTTAGGGCCTTGGGGGCGAGCAGTCTCATACCAGGACAGCTTCACAGTTGCAATAATTCCTGGCAGAATTGGGCTTTCTCATTCTTCTCTTAAAGAATACCAGGGAAGAGATAGCCCAGAAAGATGGCGGCATAGGTAAACACGGGAGTTTGCTGCCTCGAACAACCACTTCAAAAATACAACTAAAAGACGGAACGGACATCATCCAGAACCACAAGAAAGCTGGCTGAGTGGAAGTTCTACAACTAGGAGGAAAGAGAAAAGCATACCGAGGCTCAGAGGAGGCGCAGTGCTGAAGTAAAATACTAAGGTTCGGAGTGCATGCGGAGCGGGCTGGAGGCTGAGGGCGCGGTTGTCGTTTTCAATCAGGAGGGAGTCTCAGGCTCTGAGCTCCAGTTCCGGGCGAGTCTCTAAGGACCCACACTCATATGGGAGAAGCGGGACTGTCTGGCATCGCTCAGAACCCTAGGGCAGCTTTCTCTCCGTGGGGCTTGCAGCCACTACTGGGACACTGAGAAGCAGAGCCTCTGAGGGCAAGACTGAGAGCAGCCATAATTGCTAATCCCGCCCTATTGATCCCGTGGGACCCGCCCCGCCCAAGCCCTGCAGGGAGGCTTTTGCTGGATAGCCTCAGGCAAAGGCTAGATTAGCACCTCCCTAGAGATCCAGGAGCCAGGAAGCCCAGAGGTCAGAGTGGGACCATCCAGCTTGCAGCTCCGTGGAACCATAAAAGACACACTCAGGGGGCAGACTCAGTGAGCCCAAAAGCCCCATCGAAGCAAGTCTAGCCCCAGAGGGGTGTCTCCAGCACAGAAGTTCTCCCACCGCAGACACAGCTAATTCCCACAGCCAATTGGCCTGGAGGTCAATTCCTCACAGTGATAACTACAACAATCAAGGCTTAACCACAACAAGACTGTGCACAAAGCCCACAAGGGGGTGCACCAAGAGTGGCTACCTCAGGTAATTGGGACACTTAGCACAGAAAGGCACTCTATCGACACAGCGAAGCATAAAAAATGCCGAGACAAAGAAATAGAACACAAACGACAGAATTGGAGGAAAGTAAACTGCTGGATATAGAGTTCAAAACCACACTTTTAAGGTCTTTAAAGAACTGTCTAGAAGCCGCCGATAAATGTAGTGAAATCTTCAAGAAGACTGGTGAAACCCTCGATGTTGTGATAAAGAACCAACTAGAAATTAAGCATACACTGACTGAAATAAAGAATATTATACAGACTCCCAACAGCAGACCAGAGGATCACAAGAATCAAGTCAAAGATTTGAAATACGAAAAAGCAAAAAACACCCAACCGGAAAAGCAAAATGAAAAAAGAATCCAAAAATACGAAGATAGTGTCAGGAGCCTCTGGGACAGCTTCAAGCGTAGCAACATCCGAATTATAGGGGTACCAGAAGAAGAGAGAGAGCAAGATATTGGAAACCTATTTGAAGAAATAATGACAGAAAACTTCCCCTACCTGGTGAAAGAAATAGACTTCCAAGTCCAAGAAGCGCATAGGACCCCAAACAAAAGGAACCCAAAGAGGACCACACCAAGACACATCATAATTAAAATGCCAAGAGCAAAAGACAAAGAGAGAATCTTAAAAGCAGCAAGAGAAAGAAAATCAGTTACCTACAAGGGAGTACCCATACGACTGTCAGCTGATTTCTCAACAGAAACTTTGCAGGCCAGAAGGGAGTGGCAAGAAATATTCAAAGTGATGAATACCAAGAACCTACAACCAAGACTACTTTATCCAGCAAAGCTATCATTCAGAAGTGAAGGCCAGATAAAGAGCTTCACAGATAAGAAAAAGCTAAAGGAGTTCATCACCACCAAACCAGTATTATATGAAATGCTGAAAGGTATCCTTTAAGAAGAGGAAGAGGAAGAAAAAGGTAAAGATACAAATTATGAACAACAAATACACATCTATCAACAAGTGAATCTAAAAATCAAATGAATAAATAATCTGATGAACAGTATGAACTGGTGATTGTAATAGAATCAGGGACATAGAATGGGAATGGACTGACTATTCTTGGGGGGGGGATGTGGGAGGTGAGGGAAGAGATTGGACAATAATCGTGCACCTATGGATTAGGACACTGGGTGGGGAGTGAGGGCGGTGGGTGGGGTGGGAACTGGGTGGAGGGGAGTTATGGTGGGAAAAAAGAGTAACTAATGTAATAATCTGAACAATAAAGATTTAATTAAAAAAAAAAAAAAAAAGAATACCAGGGCCCCAACAAAAAAAGCAAAGAGGGTTTAGAGATTGCCATAGATATTTTATCTATGGAATTTTAAAGGACATAGAAACCTTCAAAGAGTGAAGTACATTTTATTTTTCTCTTTTGGGTTTGAGCCACAGATGCAAAATAGATTATGCAATTAACTGATATACACTAATAAAAGTGAAACATACAAATTAACCATCACTCCGTCACTCTGCCACTCCGCTACACCCACCAGCCAATCAGAGTGGCTATGCAAATTAACCCAACAAAGATGGTGGTTAATTTGTATATGCAGCCACGGAGTGAAGACTGAAGATGACTGAAGATGGCAGTGGCCACGGAACTGGAGCGAGCAGGAGACTTGGGTTGCTCCTAGTGATGGAGGAAGCCAAGCTTCCCGCTGGCCCTGTACTCCACTCAAAGAGGGGCTGGTGGCCTGGGTACCTGGGGGCGACCCAGGCCTCCAGCCCTCCCTGGGGTCCACTCAAGGAGGGGCTTGGGGCCTAAGCTCCACTCAGGTAGTGGCTGGGTGCCTGGGTCACTGGGGGCGACCCAGACTTCCAGCCAGCCCTGGCCTCCGCTCGAGGAGCTGGAAAAAAGAAAAGAAAAGGAGGGGCTGGAAGCAGCCGGAGCAGAGAAGCCAAGCTTTGCTGCTGTGGCTGGACCAAAGGCCTGGGTCCCAGGTGCCGGAGGAAAACCGGTGCCGGTAGCCAGGGGAAAGAAGGCCTATTGTGCGAATCTTCGTGCAACGAGCCACTAGTATATATAGACATACTCAAGAATGAAAGCATTGGGTAAAATGGTTATCCCATGACTTGTGGGATGCTAGACTCAGGTGAAGTTCAGTGTCTAATTACTTCAGTTTATAGCATGTATATCTCTGTTAGTTGATAATAGCCTTCTAACAGCAGATGCCTAACGTATATGCCTAGATATGTTCACCCAAAATGTTCTAGCTCAGTTTGGAGCTCAGTAAAAACTTAGCTTCTTTTTCCTCTCTTCCACAGTCCTCCTCTCTACTTGTCTATTTACAGTGGAAATTCATCCTTCTTCTGAGATGAAGGTTACAGCTACTAGAAGGTATGATTACGTTGCTATGTATAGTTTGATTTTTTTTGTTAATCCTCACTAAGGATATTTTTCCATTGACTTTTTAGAGGGAGTGGAAGGGAGAGAGATATAGATAGGTAGATAGGGAAACATCAATGTGAGAGAGACACATCAATTGGTTGCCTCCTACATGTGCCCTGACCAGGGCCAGGGATGGAAACTGCAACCCAGGTATATGCCCTTGACTGGGAATCAAACCCACAACCCCACTATACTTGGGCAGACACTCTAACTACTGAGCAACACGAGGCCAGGGCGAAGTTTGATATTTTAATCAGCTTGGTCCGTTTTTTTGGATAAGCAGTCCAGGCTATCTTGTCCCAGTATAGTGACATTGTGATATGCCACCTGGATCTTCTTCAGTGAAAGATGAAGCCTCAGCTGCTGAAGGAGTTATGCACTGATAGCTTTCAGCTTTCAGTATCTTCAGATATTGGCTCAGTTACAGAGTCACAGGAAGTCCTATCCCCAAGAGCTGATAGATGTGGAGAATAAAGGCCTTGCCATCTGAAAGGCCATTCTAGCTCCAAAGCTTTTCATGGGGTTGGTTAAGGCTGTTGCTTGACTTCTCCCCACTCTTGTTTCCTATCCCTCCCTTTCACAGGTGTTGATCCCATGAATACTCCTTTGCCCCATGAGTACTCCTCGTACACTAAACTTAATCTCAGAATGTACCTTTTAGGAACCCAACATACAACACCTGTATATCTTGTGAGTCTTTCTTGGAGCTGTGCTTGGAAAGATAGATGACTAATACTCCCCTCAACCTTCTTCTCCTCAGATACTGGCATTATGATGAGATTATAGTTAAAAGTGTATTCACAACTACCTCCAGTATAATCTATTTTTTTATCTAGGATAAAAAATTTGCTATTGGAATTTAGAAGGAAGAAAGTGTTCAATGAGAGCTCAGCAGTAAAGAAAGCCTTTCCAATAACTATGGTATTTATCTGGCCTTTGAAATATAGTAAAACATGTCATGATTGTAGGGCACAAGAGATGGTCCTATTTTCCCTTTTCTTCTCCAATATATTTTCTACCCTGCAGCCATTAATTTCAAACCCAAATATGGTCAGATTATCTTTTTTTTTTTCTTAGAAAAAATCTTCAAATTGCTTTCATTACTCTTGGTTTAAAGTTGAAACTCTCTAAAAGGATCTTTTGACCAGGATACTGCTCCACTTCCCTGGCCTCATCTCTTATGCTTCAGCTCTACTGAATCTCATTCAGTTTCTCCCAAGTACCATATTAAATTCATTCCTGATCCTTTCACAAAGATCTCTCCTTGCTTGAACCACTCTATCATCATGTTGACTCCAACTTATATTTTAGGACCCAGCTTCAATGTCACTTCCTCTGGGAAACCATTCCTGACATTATAGTTGCTTTGTTTGGCCTTGTCATATAACCCTAACTTCTTCTGGGATAGCACTTACCCTATTTTGTTTTAATTTTTTGTTTTTCTTAAATACTATATACACTCAGGTAACACCTAACATTTGTTGAGAGTTTATTATTTGCTAGGAACTGTTCTTTGCACTTAACATATATTATTTTCTTTAGTATTTATAATAGATGTATGCTATAATACCTTCTTTTGACAGACAAGGAAGGAAACAGAGGCACATGGAGGTTAAGAAGCCTCATAGTAATGGTATTGTAGTCTGTATTTTAACTTGGTCTGTTTGATTCTGGAGCCTGTGCCACCACTGCATTGTGGTTTAGTGCCTGCCATATAGTAAGCACTCAACAAATATTTATTGAACAAATGAATTTAATAGGCCCAACCAAAAGAGAAGAGAAGCACTCAGGATTATTGGGAATAAAGTAGGATTATGGACCCTGAGAAATAGATTAGACTGGAGGTAGTTGTGAATACGGACTCACTGTTGAAAACACTGTTTAAAAGATTAGATTGGAGATGGCGGCGATATAGGCAGACGCGTCCCAGGTCTTGTCCCGGAGCAAACGGAGTAAGCAGCTGAAACTAATAACACCCACCCCGAATTGGCAAATTTACTCAGCTGGTGAGACGGCTTGCAGCCTGGAAGGGCAGACCTCCCCTGGAAAGGTTAAAAACCAGGGATCTGGGCAGGAAAGTCTGCCAGACCTGAGCCCAGAGGGTCGGAGGGAGACCGCATGGCAGACAGCCGCGTCTCTTGGGACAGACACAGACCCTGACCAGGGTAAGGAGTTCCGCGGGTTTGCTGGCGCCAGGAGATTTGAGATTTGGATTTTGTGACTGCGGAGAACTGAGACTAAAGGGGGCATCCTGAGGAACTGATCAGACCATGCAGTGCCCATAAGAGAGGAGCGTTTCCCAGACCGGTAAGAGGGGAGCGTTTCCGCGGCCGGCCGGCGTTTGTCTGTTTCTTTGTTTTCACTGAACCCTGCTCATAGGACAGTTCGGATACAGACACTCACCTGTGCTGAAGAGAGGGTGAAGGTGCAGACGAGGGGAATCTGGGGAGAGGCTGAGGAAAGAGGGGGAGCCGGAGGAGGTGGCAGCGAATTGAGTGCTGAGACCCCCCCTGGGCCCAGGACTGGGGCAGCCATTCCTCCAGAGGGTGGAATTCCTCCCCCTAGCCCCCCAGGCAAGGAGCACAGCCACTCCCAGATTCCACCCTGTATGAGATAAAGGACTAAAACAAGCTGATTAGCCCCTGGGAGTTACCAGGGTCTGGCCTATAGAGGGATTTTCAGTCCCACCAACAACACAGAGCAGGGTAAGGATTAAAAAAGGATAGAGAAGCTGTATAGCCTCAGAGGCCAACCCAAAAACACTGCCACCCAGAGGCTGAGCCACAAACTGACTCTTAGGGGAATACAAATTAAGGCAGACTGGATCACAAATACGGCCTGCTTTAAAATCAGGACTGTGATTTACAACACGGAGGAAGAGTGTAATGCAGGCAAATTCAACACTCTCCTAAATACCTGGCAGGACTAAGGCGAACCAGGCTGAAGAGTAGAAGAACCGAAAGACCATCACTACTGCAAATTTTTTCTTTTTCTTTTTCTTTTTAATTTTTTCACCTTTTTACCAAGAAACCAAATTTTTTTTTCTCTTTTTCTTCTTTTTCCATCACCTGATTTTACCCTTTCAATTACCACATTTTTATTTTTAATCAGTATTATTACTGCTACCATTTTACCATTTTTTAAAGTGCCATTTTATTTTCTCTTTATTTTCTTTTGGGATTAGTGTTCTCCATTCTATTTTCATCGTTCCTTTAGCATTAATTTTCCCTATCTCAATTCCACCTCTTTGCTAAAACCCTCTTCCTTACTTTTCCCCTTTTGGTGTCCTGTTTCTCTTACCCTATTCCTGCTCCAGACTTTCCCAATTCCCTCTTTTTACCCCCTGTCTAATTCCACCCTACTTATATATCCTATTTCCAATCTACTGCTCTAAATCCTTATACACCTATTCTTTATCCTTCTTCACTTTCCAAACATTTTTTTCTCTCTTATCTTTGTTTTCTTGATTGTTGAATTTATTGGGCTTTTTTTTTTTTTTTTTTTTTTTTTTTTTTTTTTAATTTGTTTGTTTGTTTTGTGTTGTGTTTTTTCTTCTTTTTTAGAACTGGTTGTGAGGTTGTTTTTCTTTTTCTTTTTCTTTTTTTTCTGCTGGTTTTTCCCTTCCCTCCTCCACCCCACCCCAGTTATTTTTGTGCTTCTGTTTTCCCTTACCCCTCTGGATATTATTGGTGGTTTGTAGTTTGCATTCATCTCCAGGGATCTGTTGCTGGAATTTGTTGAGATTAGTGGCAGTTCTATTGGAGTTTGCTCCTCATACGGGGAGTCTCTTCCACGCTTCTACTTCATTCTCTTTTTTCGCTCTCTTTTTTTCCCCCCTCTTTTTTCCCAATTCTATTTTTTCACTCCTTTTTTGTTTGTTTTTTTCTTATTTTTCTTTTCTGTTCTCTCTTTTATCTTCTTCTCTTCTTTCTCCCTTATCCCCTAATTCTCTCAATTCGGGTGGTCACCTTTATTTGGGGTTATTAATATTGTGAATATACTTGGGTTCAGTGCCTGGTACGTTGTGCCTTGCTCTGTTGTATTTTGTGCCTTTAAATCAACGCAGCAGATCCAAGCAACAGCAGCCCCCTGAGCACCGCAGCCTCCTGATCACCACAGCCTCCTGATCACCACACCCTCTGTCTGTGGAACAGCAACTGTACTTGAAGCCTCCCCCTACCAGCCAGAAGAGCCAACACAGCTGTGAACAACACCCACCAGAGGAGCTGCTGCCAACTGGAAAGCAGCTGCTACCGCAACCATCTGAGCAGCAACCACAACCCAAGGAGCCCCTGCCACCCAGGGAGCAGCCACTGAACATCTCAACATCTACATATGTCAGCGAGATCAAACATGGGTAGGCAAAGAAACCCCCAAAGGAAAGAAAAGGAGGACTCCCCAGAAAAGCAGCTAAGTGAGACAGAGATATGCAACATGACGGAAAAAGAATTCAGAATAAGGTTCCTAGAGTACATGCACCACATGTTCAAGAAGCAAGAAGAAACAGATGAAAAACTCAACTACTTATGCAAGAAGCTAGAAGAAACAGATGAAAAAATCAACAACTTAAGTAAGTCCCAAGAAGAAATGAAGAGTGACATAGCTTCAATAAAAAACTCCATTGAAAGTATCAACAGTAGACTGGGAGAAGCGGAGGACCGAATTAGTGAATTAGAAGACAAGGAAGCAAAACACACTCAAACTGTACGGCAAATGGAGAAAAAAATTAAAAGACAGGAGGAGAGCCTAAGGGAGCTTTGGGACAACATGAAACGAAACAACATACGAATAATAGGGGTGCCAGAACAACAGAAAGACGAACATGGATTAGAAAACCTATTCGAAGAAATAATATCAGAAAACTTCCCTGAGGTGGGGAAGAAAAAAGTCACACAAGCCCAGAGAGTTCCAAACAAGGTGAACCCGAAAAGACCCACACCAAGACACATCATAATTACCATGGCAAATGTTCAGGATAAAGAGAGAATCTTACAGGCTGCAAGAGAGAGACGGAAAGTAACATACAAGGGATCTCCCATTAGATTATCAAATGATTTCTCAACAGAAACACATCAGGCCAGAAAAGAATGGACGGAAATCTACAAAGTGATGCAAAGCAAAGGACTGAATCCAAGAATACTCTATCCAGCAAGGCTATCATTCAAAATTGAAGGGGAAATAAGAAGCTTCACAGACAAAAAAGGGCTAAGGGAGTTTATCACCACCAAGCCAGCCATGCAAGAAATGCTAAAGGGACTGGTGTAAAAAGAAGAAATATCAAGCTCAGAAAGAAAACAGCCACATACACACACACAAAAAAGAAATGGCTACAAACAAATACCTTTCAATAATAACTTTAAATGTAAATGGACTAAATGCTCCAACCAAAAGACATCGAGTGGCTGAATGGATAAAAAAACATGACCCATACATCTGCTGTCTACAAGAGACCCACCTCATTAGAAGGGACTCACACAGACTGAAAGTGAAGGGATGGAAAAATATCTTTCACGCAAATGGAAAGGAAAAGAAAGCTGGGGTAGCAATACTTATATCTGACAAAATACATCTCAAAGTGAAGGCCATAACCAGAGATAAGGAAGGCCACTTCATAATACTAAAGGGATCAATACAACAAGAAGATATAACCCTGGTAAACATATATGCACCCAATGCAGGAGCACCCACATACATAAGAAAACTTCTGGAAGATATCAGGGGAGAGATCGACAACAATACAATCATAGTAGGGGACTTTAATACACCACTGACATCACTGGATAAATCCACTAGACAAAAACTCAGCAAAGAAACAGCAATCCTAAATGACTCACTAGATCAGATGGACTTAATTGACATCTTCAGAACACTTCACCCCACAGCTGCGGAATATACATTCCTCTCAGGTGCTCATGGGACATATTCAAAAATAGACCACATATTGGGTCACAAGCAAAGTCTCCACAAATTCAAGAAGATTGAAATCATAAAAAGCTTCTTCTCAGACCACGAAGGCATAATGTTAGAAATAAACTACAATAAAACCAACCCAAAATACTCAAACACTTGGAAGCTGAATAGCATGTTATTAAATATTGATTGGGTTACCGATGACATCAAAGAAGAAATTAAAAACATCCTGGACACTAATGACAATGAAAACACAACAATCCAAAACCTCTGGGACACAATGAAAGCAGTCCTGAGAGGAAAGTTTATAGCTCTACAGGCCTATCTCAAAAAACAAGAAAAAATGGTAGTCAATCATCTAACTCTACAACTCAAAGAATTAGAAAGAGAGCAACAAGAAAACCCCAGAGTGAGCAGAAGGAAGGAGATAATAAAGATTAGAGCAGAAATCAATGAAATAGAGACCAAAAAAACAATACAGAAAATCAATGAAACCAAGAGCTGGTTCTTTGAAAGGATAAACAAGATTGACAAACCCCTAGCCAGGCTCACCAAGAAGCAAAGAGAGAGGTCCCAAATAAACCAAATCAGAAATGATAGAGGCGAAATAACAACAGACCCCACAGAAATACAAATGATTGTTAAACAATACTACGAGCAACTCTACTCCAACAAACTGGACAACCTGGAGGAAATGGACAAATTCCTAGAAAAATACAACATTCCAAAACTCAATCAGGAAGAATCTAAAAACCTCAATAGGCCAATAACTATGGAAGAAATTGAAGCAGTCATCAGAAAGCTTCCAGCAAACAAAAGCCCAGGGCCAGACGGCTTCACAGGGGAGTTCTACCAAACATTCAAGGAAGAACTAAAACCTACCCTCCTCAGACTACTACAAAAAATTCAAGAGGAAGGAACGCTTCCAAGCTCATTCTATGAAGCCAGCATCACCCTAATACCAAAACCAGGTAAAGACATCACAATGAAAGAGAATTACAGGCCAATATCCCTCATGAACATAGATGCCAAAATCCTCAACAAAATCTTAGCAAATCGGATCCAGCAGTACATCAGAAGGATCATACACCATGACCAAGTAGGATTCATCCCAGAGATGCAAGGATGGTACAACATCCGTAAATCAATAAATGTGATACATCACATAAACAAATTGAAAGAAAAAAACCACATGGTCATATCAATTGATGCAGAAAAAGCATTCGACAAAATCCAACACCCATTTTTGATAAAAACTCTCAGAAAGGTGGGAATAGAAGGATCATACCTCAACATAATAAAAGCCATATATGACAGGCCCACAGCCAACATCATACTCAATGGACAAAAACTAACACCATTTCCCCTAAGAACAGGAACAAGACAGGGATGCCCACTCTCACCACTCCTGTTCAACATAGTACTGGAAGTATTAGCCATTGCAATTCGGCAAGAAGAAGGAATAAAAGGCATCCAAATTGGAAAAGAGGAAGTAAAACTGTCCTTATTTGCAGATGACATGATATTATACATACAAAACCCTAGAGACTCCATCAAAAAGCTACTAGACTTAATACATGAATTTGGCAATGTAGCAGGATACAAAATTAACCCCAAGAAATCTGAGGCATTTCTATACACCAATAGTGAACTTTCAGAAAGGGAGATCAGAAAAACAATCCCATTTACCATCGCACCAAAAAAATTAAGATACCTAGGAATAAACTTAACTAAAGAGGTTAAAAACCTCTACTCAGAAAACTACAGGACGTTGAAAAAAGAGATAGAGGAAGACATAAACAGATGGAAGAACATACCATGTTCTTGGATTGGTAGAATCAACATCATTAAAATGTCCATACTACCCAAAGCAATCTATACATTCAACGCACTTCCCATTAAAATACCAATGGCCTTCTTCACAGATCTAGAACGAACTCTCCAAAAATTCATCTGGAATAAAAAAAGACCCAGAATAGCTGCAACGATCCTGAGAAAGAACAAAGTAGGTGGGATCTCAATGCCAGATATCAAGCTGTATTACAAAGCCACTGTTCTCAAAACTGCCTGGTACTGGCACAAGAACAGGCATATAGATCAGTGGAATAGAATAGAGAGTCCAGAAATTAGCCCGAACCAATATGCTCAATTAATTTTTGACAAAGGAGGCATGAACATACAATGGAGCCAAGATAGTCTCTTCAATAAATGGTGTTGGGAAAATTGGACAGACATATGCAAGAAAATGAAACTAGACCACCAACTTACACCATACACAAGAATAAACTCAAAATGGATAAAGGACTTAAATGTACGACAGGAAACCATAAAAATTCTAGAAGAATACAAAGGCAGCAAAATCTCAGACATATGCCAAAACAATTTCTTCACTGATACAGCTCCTAGGGCAGTTGAAACTAAAGAGAAACTGAACAAATGGGACTACATCAAAATAAAAAGCTTCTGCACAGCAAAAGAAACCATCAACAAAACAACAAGAAAACCCACCTCGTGGGAAAACATATTTGCCAACGTCATATCTGATAAGGGCTTAATCTCCAAAATTTATAGGGAACTCATACAACTTAACAAAAAGAAGATAAACAATCCAATCAAAAAATGGGCAAAGGATCTAAATAGACACCTTTCAAAAGAGGACATTCAGAAAGCCAAGAGACATATGAAAACATGCTCAAAGTCACTAATCATCCGAGAGATGCAAATCAAAACAACAATGAGGTACCATCTCACACCTGTCAGAATGGCCATCATCAACAAATCAACAAACGACAAGTGCTGGAGAGGATGTGGAGAAAAAGGAACACTTGTGCACTGCTGGTGGGAATGCAGACTGGTGCAGCCACTATGGAAGGCAGTATGGAGGTTCCTCAAAAAATTGGAAATGGAACTCCCATTTGACCCTGTGATCCCACTCCTAGGAATATATCCCAAGAAACCAGAAACACCAATCAGAAAGGATATATGCACCCAGATGTTCATAGCAGCACAATTCACCATAGCTAAGATCTGGAAACAGCCTAAGTGCCCATCAGTAGATGAATGGATTAGAAAACTGTGGTACATCTACACGATGGAATACTATGCTGCTGTTAAAAAGAAGGAACTCCTACCATTTGCAACATCATGGATGGAACTGGAGAGCATTATGCTAAGTGAAACAAGCCAGTCAATGAAGGAAAAATACCACATGATCTCACTCATTCATGGATAATAAAGACCATTACAAACTTTTGAACAATAATAGATACAGAGGCAGAGCTGCCTCAAACTGATTGTCAAACTGCAGTGGGAAGGCCAGAGAGAGTTGGGGGACAGGAGGGAGGGGAGTAAGAGATCAACCGAAGGACTTGTATGCATGCATATAAGCATAACTAATGGACATAAGACACTGGGGGGTAAGGGAGGGTAGGGGTTTGTCAAGGGGGGGGGGGGGGAAAGGATACTTATGTAATACCCTTTGTAATACTTTAAGAGAAAAATTAAAAAAAAAAAAAATTCTAAAACTGACAAAAAAAAAAAAAAAACACAGAAAAAAAAAAATAAATAAATAAAGTTAAATTTCTTCAAAAAAAAAAAAAAAAAAAAAAAAAAAGATTAGATTGGCAATAGTCTGTACAACTTCTACTCTGTGCCTTCTACTTCATCCTTTAGCTAGAAGTTAGAACATGTAAAAAGGGGCATGATGACACATTAGTAGAAAAAAATCAATAGTGCATAAAATCTAAAGGCTAAAAATTTTGTTTTCCGGCCCCGGTGTGGTAGGGAGGACCCCGGTGAGGTTGAAACAGCCCCCGTGAGGTAGGGACGACCCCAGTCAGGTCGAAACGGCCCCCGTGTGGTAGGGACAACCCCGGTGAGGTTGAAACGGCCCCCGCGAGGTAGGGACGACCCTGGTCAGGTCGAAACGGCCCCGGTGTGGTAGGGACAACCCCGGTGAGGTTGAAACGGCCCCCGTGAGGTAGGGACAACCCTGGTCAGGTCGAAACGGCCCCGGTGTGGTAGGGACGACCCCGGTGAGGTTGACACGGCCCCCGTGAGGTAGGGACGACCCCGGTGAGGTCGAAACGGCCCCCGTGAGGTAGGGACGACCCCGGTCAGGTTGAAACAGCCCCGGTGTGGTAGGGACAACCCCGGTCAGGTTGAAACGGCCCCGGTGTGGTAGGGACGACCCCGGTGAGGTTGAAACAGCCCCCGCGAGGTAGGGACGACCCTGGTCAGGTCGAAACGGCCCCGGTGTGGTAGGGACGACCCTGGTGAGGTTGAAACGGCCCCCGCGAGGTAGGGACGACCCTGGTCAGGTCGAAACGGCCCCGGTGTGGTAGGGACAACCCCGGTCAGGTTGAAACGGCCCCGGTGTGGTAGGGACGACCCCGGTGAGGTTGAAACAGCCTCCGTGAGATAGGGACGACCCCAGTCAGGTCGAAACGGCCCCCGTGTGGTAGGGACGACCCCGGTCAGGTTGAAACAGCCCCCGTGAGGTAGGGACGACCCCAGTGATGTTTAAACGGCCCCCGTGAGGTAGGGACGACCCCGGTCAGGTCGAAACGGCCCCCGTGAGGTAGGGACGAACCCAGTCAGGTCGAAACGGCCCCGGTGTGGTAGGGACAACCCCGGTCAGGTCGAAACAGCCCCGGTGTGGTAGGGACAACCCCGGTGAGGTTGAAACGGCCCCGGTGTGGTAGGGACGACCCCAGTGTGGTAGGGACGACCCCAGTGAGGTTGAAACAGCCCCCGTGAGGTAGGGACGACCCTGGTCAGGTCGAAACGGCCCCGGTGTGGTAGGGACAACCCCGGTCAGGTTGAAACAGCCCGGTGTGGTAGGGACAACCCCGGTGAGGTTGAAACGGCCCCCGCGAGGTAGGGACGACCCTGGTCAGGTCGAAACGGCCCCGGTGTGGTAGGGACGACCCCGGTCATGTTGAAACGGCCCCCGTGAGGTAGGGACGACCCCAGTCAGGTCGAAACGGCCCCCGTGTGGTAGGGACAACCCCGGTCAGGTTGAAACAGCCCCGGTGTGGTAGGGACTACCCCGGTGAGGTTGAAACGGCCCCCGTGAGGTAGGGACGACCCTGGTCAGGTCGAAACGGCCCCGGTGTGGTAGGGACAACCCCGGTCAGGTTGAAACAGCCCGGTGTGGTAGGGACAACCCCGGTGAGATTGAAACGCCCCCGCGAGGTAGGGATGACCCTGGTCAGGTCGAAACGGCCCCTGTGTGGTAGGGACGACCCCGGTCATGTTGAAACGGCCCCCGTGAGGTAGGGATGACCCCAGTCAGGTCGAAACGGCCCCCGTGTGGTAGGGACAACCCCGGTCAGGTTGAAACAGCCCCGGTGTGGTAGGGACAACCCCGGTCAGGTTGAAACGGCCCCGGTGTTGTAGGGACGACCCCGGTGAGGTTGAAACAGCCCCCGTGAGGTAGGGAGGACCCCAGTCAGGTCGAAACGGCCCCGGTGTGGTAGGGACGACCCCGGTCAGGTTGAAACGGCCCCCGTGAGGTAGGGACAACCCCGGTGATGTTGAAACGGCCCCCGTGAGGTAGGGACGACCCCGGTCATGTCGAAACGGCCCCGGTGTGGTAGGGACGACCCCGGTGAGGTTGAAACAGCCCCCGTGAGGTAGGGACGACCCCGGTGAGGTCGAAACGGCCCTGGTGTGGTAGGGACAACCCCGGTCAGGTTGAAACGGCCCCAGTGTGGTAGGGACGACCCCAGTGAGGTTGAAACAGCCCCCGTGAGGTAGGGACGACCCTGGTCAGGTCGAAACGGCCCCGGTGTGGTAGGGACAACCCCGGTCAGGTTGAAACAGCCCGGTGTGGTAGGGACAACCCCGGTGAGATTGAAACGCCCCCGCGAGGTAGGGATGACCCTGGTCAGGTCGAAACGGCCCCTGTGTGGTAGGGACGACCCCGGTCATGTTGAAACGGCCCCCGTGAGGTAGGGATGACCCCAGTCAGGTCGAAACGGCCCCCGTGTGGTAGGGACAACCCCGGTCAGGTTGAAACAGCCCCGGTGTGGTAGGGACAACCCCGGTCAGGTTGAAACAGCCCTGGTGTGGTAGGGACAACCCCGGTCAGGTTGAAACGGCCCCGGTGTTGTAGGGACGACCCTGGTGAGGTTGAAACAGCCCCCGTGAGGTAGGGAGGACCCCAGTCAGGTCGAAACGGCCCCGGTGTGGTAGGGACGACCCCGGTCAGGTTGAAACGGCCCCCGTGAGGTAGGGACGACCCTGGTGATGTTGAAACGGCCCCGTGAGGTAGGGACAAATAAAGAGGACCAGTATGGACTGATGAACAGGGGTAGATACAGAAGCAGAGCAACATTGAACACAATGTTAAACTACAGTGGGAAGCCTGGGGAGGGTTGGGAGGGGGATTAAGAGACCAACTGAAGGACTTATATGCATGCATATAAGATTAACCAATGGACACAAGACACGGGGCCGGGGGGGGCGGGGGGTAGGGGCCGGGGGAATGTCAAGGGGGGGAAAAAAGGAGACATATGTAATACTCTTTGTAATACTTTAAGAAATAAAAATTATTAAAATAATAAAAAAAAAAACTGAAAAAGAAAAAAAAAATTTTGTTTTCTTTAACTGAAGGTCATATACATTTAAAGAAGCAGAAATTGTCTATATATAATTTATGGTATGATTAAGATTTTAGACCTGTTTGGGTAGCTTAGTTGATTAGAAGTATCATCCTGATATGCCAAGGTTACAGGTTCAATCCCCAGTCAGGGCACATACAAGAATCGACCAATAAATGCATATATAAGTGGAATAGCAAATCAATGTGTCTTTCTCACAGTGTAAAAACAAATTGATGTCTCTCTCTCTCTCTGTTTAAAAATCAATAAAAAAGACTTTATATCATAAAAACCTAAATAGTTTCTTTAAAATCACTTTCTTCCTACAGCATCTATAGGGGCAAATAATATCTTTTTGAGAATTTAAGTTAGATGTCCTTACCAAAGCTTTTTATATCTACATGACAGATTCCTCTTTTAAAAACTTTTCTTTCAATTAAGGTTTTAGGATTCATATTAAATCCAAAATATTAAAATCAACTGTGAAAACTAAAAATAATATTGAATGTAAACTATAATTGAAAAATAAAACTTAAAAATATCAGTTGTGACAGTCTATAACTTTCAATACTTTCTGTTGGTTGCATGTTCAAATGGCAAAGAATACTTTTTGTTGCAAACAAAGCCATCTATTGGCCCAAATGTTTTAACTGGAAAACTTTGTTGTTAATCTCTGTGTTAAATTCCCCCTTCAAGTATACTTGAGGGTGGTAAAGACTTAAAAATTATTGTCCTCCAAGGTGATTTGAATACATTGATTGGTTGAATACTAGGGATCATTTAATCATAGTCATGGGGCTTACGCAGGAATAATGTACGCATCTTAATACTTGACCTTTCTTCTCCACCCTTCCTCCCTCTTTTACTCGTAATACACTGAGTGAGAAATTGTAGCACTATCTTCCTCTTACAAATGCTAGTTGTGGTCACCCCAAAGTGCCTTAATTATTTCAGAGCCCTTAATCTGGGATCTTTCATGCTACAATTTTTTTTTTCTTTCCATTTTCCCATAAACCACTGATGACAACCTAGAAATACACATAAAAATTTTAGAGAAACAGATGAAACCAGATTAACAGGAAAATACTTGTCTGCATAGTTGCAAGGCTTTCTTTTTTGCCCTGGGCAGTGTATATCTAAATATACATTCCTGTTTTTAGAATTTGGGAATACAAGGGTTGGAAGATATAAAAAATCATACCTTACAGAATGTCTAAATTGAAACATAGGATAGTATTTATTCTCAGGAATGATGGAGAGCCTGGCATCTTGGAAGTGAAAATAGCAGTCATTTACAAATAATATCAGAAATACAATTTGTGCTTTAATTTATATGCTATACAAAGTTATATGACTATAACTGTAAGTTCTCTTTCTCCTCTTTTCTCCTTTAGTTTTCTATTTGCAGAATTTGATAGCTGATGTATGTAACAGAGAGTATTTATTATACTATGAAGAATATTATTTTTAAACTATTTTAATATGTGTAATTATTAATTTTAGGATACCCTTAGACTATTGAGATGCAAATCAAAATGCAAAAGAATTAAGTGACCAAAAATATAATGTAATATATAATATGATATGATATGATATAATATAATATAATATAATATAATAATATGATATAATATGATATAATATATGATATGTACTCAGAAAAGGAAACCCAGGAATACCCAGTCTAGCTATAGATGGTCCCTGATTTATGATGGTTTACTTAGAATTTTTTTAACTTAAAATGGTGCAAAAGTGATAGCATTCAGTAGAAACTGTACTTCAAAATTTGAATTTAGATATCTGGAGCTACAATATTTTCTCGTGATGCTAGGCAGTGGCAGCAAGCCACAGCTCCCAGTCAGCCATATGGTCACAAGGGTAAACAACCTACACTCTACAGCAGTGATTTCCAACCTTTTGCATCTCTTGGCACACATAAACTAATTACTAAGATTCTACGACACACCAAAAAACATATTATAGTTTTTGCCAATCTGACAAAAAAAATAGGTATAATTTTGATTCAGTCATACCAGACAGCTACTGTGTGTTAGCTGTTGTCATTTAAAAATAATATATGTACTTATTGCTTTCAGAGAGGAAGGGAGAGGGAGAGAGAGATAGAAACATCAATGATGAGAGAGAATCATTGATCAGCTACCTCCTGTGCACCCTGCACTGGGGGCTGAGCCCACAACCAGAACATGTGCCCTGATGGGTTCATATGTTGATGCTCAACCACTGAGCCACGCCAGCCAGGCAGCTATTGTCATTTTTTAATTTGACAATGTAAGGGAAAAGAGGTCAGTCAGTGCCCCAATAGTCAGGTATTGCATGTTTTAAAAATTCTTGCAGCACACAGGTTGAAAATTGCTGTTCTGCATGTTGACATGTCAGTATTTTATGGACATTGTGTTCTTCTTAAAAAAATTTTTTTTTATATTCTATTGATTTTTTACAGAGAGGAAGGGAGAGAGATAGAGAGTTAGAAACATTGATCAGCTGCCTCCCGCACATCTACTGGGGATGTGCCCGCAACCCAGGTACATGCCCTTGACCGGAATCGAACCTGGGACCTTTAAGTCCACAGGCCGACGCTCTATCCACTGAGCCAAACCGGTTTCGGCCATTGTGTTCTTTTATGGGCATTGTGTTCTGAGCATGTTTAGGTAGGTTAGACATGATATTCAGTAGGGTAGGTGTATTAAATGCATTTTTGACTTAAGATATTTTTAATTTACAATGGGTTCATCAGGATGTAATCTGTAATCCCATCGTAAATCGAGGAGCATCTAGAAATCCTTTTGTGGATAGCATTTCAAAAAGATAGGCAGTAATTCTCTGGAACAACTGAAATTGAGGTCTGTGCTTCTCTTTGTCATTGAGTTGCTTCTCTCAGGGGCATCTCTATGTTGTATATGGTGAAATGTGAGGCTGTAGGGATTTATTCATTATTAAGGAGGTTGATGACTCTCCTAAACAATACTAGAGAGGAAAACTAGCTCTACATAATTTTTTATTACTAGAGGCCCGGTGCATGGATTCCTGAACATTGAAAGTAAATTAATTAGAAGGTGGCTGGTGGGGCGGGACTGGGTGAGAGGGGCCGGACATCCCTGGAGCCAACCTCCCGCTGTCTCTTTCTGGCTGGCCACACCTGGGGCAGCACTGGGGCTTGAAGGGCATCTGCAGAGTGAGCGAGGTCCTTCCGGCAGGTGGAGTCTCTCAGCCTGGCCTGTGGGATTGGGCCAAAACCAGCAGTCTGACATCCCCTGAGGGGTCTCGGAGTGCTAGAGGGCACTCTGCAAAGTTGCTGTCGCTCAGCAGCTCTGTGTTGAGCATCTGTTCCCTGGTGGTCAGTGAGCATCATAGCTACCAGCCCGGTTAGCCGGTGGGTCAGTGGGCCGGTCGCTTAGGCTTTAATATATATAGATTTTAACATATGACAAATCTGGTATTTTGAAACAATGGGGAAGTGAATGAGGAAGATTTTATCAAAAAAGGAAACTTTAAAATATATTGATTGACCTGAACACAATTTGAAGAGGTTTATAATACATAGAATATATCTGGATATTTTAAATGAAAACACAAATTGGAAAAATATTAGCTTCTATATCATATAAAGAGTTCATATGAAGTGATAAACTAAATACCACATTCTAAAAAAAAATGAACATACAATTTACTTGGCTCATTTAACAAGAAAAAATTAGTAATGAGACATGGAGAATGATCAGTTTCAGTAGTAATTAAAAATGCAATTTTAAATAGCAACATATTATAATTTTTGGAGAATTAAAATGACTAATGGTGAAATTATTTTAAAATATTTATATTTTTTTCAGATATCAATATAAATTGCTCAAACCATTTTATAAAATCATTTGCCAGTAAATATAAAAGGTTATACAGTATCATCTCCTTTTGATTCTCTAATATTCATAAAAATGTATTCTATTAAAATTAGAAAAAAACTTCTTTTTTTTTAGGGCAGCTTAGTATTCCACTGTGTAGATGTATCACAGTTTTTTAATCCACTCATCTGCTGATGGGCACTTAGACTGTTTCCAAATCTTAGCTATGGTAAATTGTGCTGCTATGAACATAAGGGTGCATATATCCTTTCTGATTGGTGTTTCTAGTTTCTTGGGATATATTCCTAGAAGTGGGAACTAGAGAGCATTATGATAAGCAAAATAAGCCAGTCAGAGAAAGATAAATATCACATGATCTCACTCATTTGTGGAATATAATGAACAACATAAACTTATGAACAAAAACAGATCCAGAGACAGAGAAGCATGGATCAGACTGTCAAACCTCAGAGGGAAGGTAGGGGAGGGTGGGGGTAAAGGGGAGAGATTGACCAAAGGACTTGTATGCATGAATATAAGCATAACCAATGGATGCAGACACCAGGTGGGTGAGGGCATGAACAGGTTTGGGGTGGGGAGGAAGGGGGAAATGGAGGGATAAGGACACATATGTAGTCAATAAAAATATATATTTTAAAAAAGTTAGATACTGAGTATTTTAGGCATTGTGGGCCATACATCTTTGTTACATTTTATACTTTTTCTTTTATTTAAAGCAAAAAACTCTTGAGTGTAAAGACCATTTTTAGTTCAAGGACTGTACATTGGCAGCCCGGAGACCAGATTTGGCCCACAGGCTGTAGTTTTGCTGACCACTGATCAACTGTATTGGTTATCATTTTCTGTATAACAGATTATCCCACAACTTAGTTACTTAAAATACCAAACAATATTATCTCACTTTATGATCTATGGGTCAGGAATCCAGGGCATGGCTTATTTGGGTGCCTTTGCCTTAGCATGAGAGAGCAAAAAAGAACATGCAGAATGAAACCCATAGTCTCTTTGTAACCTAATTTCAGAAGTGACTCCTATCACTTTTGTGTATTATATTCATTAGAATTGAGTCATTAGGACCAGTTCACACACAAGGGAGGGGGTAACATATAGGTGTGAATACCAGGAAGCAGAAATCTTTGAGATTGTCTTAGAGCAGTGATGGCAAACCTTTTGAGCTCGGCGTGTCAGCATTTTGAAAAACCCTAACTTAACTCTGGTGCCGTGTCACATATAGAAATTTTTTGATATTTGCAACCATAGTAAAACAAAGACTTATATTTTTGATATTTATTTTATATATTTAAATGCCATTTAACAAAGAAAAATCGACAAAAAAATGAGTTCGCGTGTCACCTCTGACACGCGTATCATAGCTTCGCCATCATTGTCTTAGAGGCTGTCTACCACATCTATCTATTCAGTTTTCTGTAACTTAAACAAAGCATGTATTACTCACCCAAGTTTTGATAAAAACATTTAAGAAGTGGTGTTCATGACAGTCTTGTGATATGCTTCCCCTACCCCCAGACTGATTCCTGTCCTCTAAAAAATACTGTGGTAATCTCTTCCAAAAATACTGTGAATATTGCTGATTGCCTAGCTGTAAATTCTCAATAGTGCTGCCATTGGACTAACATTTTATCATCATGTCCTTGGAGATCTTAGGAGACATTTTTTTTGTCAAACATGTTTTAAATATCACACTACTTATGCTTCCTTGGACAGGTGAGATCAAGTTAAAATAAGTTTCAAGGACTGTAAAATAAGTCATAGCAATGCTATAGCTCAAAGGATGTCAGAAATAGGACATTCCATCCTCACCTTCAAAACAGGCAGTTATAGGGCTGATTGTATATTATAGAGGCCTAGATTTTTTTTTTAAAAAAAAACTAACTAGTGAAGCTTTCTTTCCTCCACTTCCATTTATGCTCTCATAGCAAGATTTATATTATCTTGTAGAATAGTCAACAGACCAAATCGGGATAAATTATATTTTATAAATCTTTTGATAGTAAATCACAATCACAGCTTAATTCAGGGATCTGTTAAAATAAGACAATTCCAGTCATTAATAGCTACTATCTAGATAGCAAGCATATTCCAATACAACGTTTTTTTCTGAATTGAAAATATAAAGTACTATAGTTTAAGTGATATATCATTCCAACTTCAGTCTCACTGACAGAACTTCCCTCCATCAAGTAATGTAGTAATTACTACTTATTGGGTGTATACTATGAACCAAATGCTGTGCCAAACAACTTTATATGGATTTTTTCATTAATTTTAACAACTCTGAGAGGTAGCTACTATTTTCATGTGCATTTTACAGAGATTGAGCAACTTGCCTACGGTCATTCAGTTAGTAAATGATGAAGCCAAATTTTAAAACCCAGCAGGGTAAATGCAGAGCGCTTTTTCCTAAAACAGAGGCACAGTGTAACATTTGTTTATTTGAAACTGCTAAGGAAACTTTTCCTAGGAAACAGTTGGCTAATTTACTGGCTATTTTTTGAAAGTTTGATGCCACTAGATGGCATTATTTTCAAGTTTTTATTACTTAAGGTGGAAAAGTAACTCAATTTTATTTTTATTTAAAAATTTAGCTTTTTGAGGTCCAATTGAAAAATAAGATTATAAGATACTTAAAGTGATACATCATGGTGAACTGATAAATGTATATATTGTGAAAGGATTCCCCTCATTTAGTTAATTAACACACCCATTACTTAATTATTCTTTTGGTGAGAACATTTCTGTTTCACTCTCTTAGCATATTCCAAATATACAATTTAGTGTTATAAACTAGAGTCACCATATTTTACATTATATCTTCACAACTCATTGATCTTATAGTTGAAAGTTTGTACCCTTTAACCAACCTCTGCCCATTTGCCCCATCCCCTGGCTCTTGGCAACAACTTTTCTACTTTCTGTTTCTTTTCTTTTTAGATTCCATATGTCACTGAGTCCATGCATTATTTGTCTTCTTTGTCTGCCTCATTTCACTTAGCATAATGCCCCATGTTATCACAAACGGCAGGATTTCTTTCTTTCTCATGGCTAAATTACATATACACTAGAGACCCAGTGCACGAATTCGTGCATGGGTGGGATCCAGCCAGCCTGGCCCCAATTGGCAGGTCAGGGCCAGGCCTGTCAGGAGTTGGAAATCCCTCTAGCAGTCCGGGACCCCTTGCTCCTTACTGCCCACCTGCTCATTGCTCCTTACCACTCAGCTCACTGCTCCTTAGCACTGCCATGGAGGCAGGAGAGGCTCCCACCACTGCCACTGCGTTCACTACCTTTATGTGCAGTTGTCAGTGGGCCAGCTGCTCTCTTCCTTCTCACTTAGGGCGAGCAGCATGTGAGAGCAGAGTGCACTGTCGTGGAACACAGAGGGCTGCCCGGAGCTGAGGGGAGTGGCTGGGCCCACAGGGTGAGAGGTGGACACAGAGGACGCTATCTCACCTAATTGTGGGGCGGGCTGGCTGGCCTTCATCGGCCTGACCCCACCTAGGGAGGGACCGAGCAGGGTGTCTGCCTCTCCATTTTCCATCCTTCCATCTGGGACACCTGTCACCCTTGCCAGGCTTCCCCCAAAGTGAGTTCAGCTCAATCCCTGAATGTGAAAGGGCATGGGGGGGCCCTCCACTCCAATGCCCCCTGACTCCCAGTGACAGGACCTGGTGGACAGGACCTGATCTCAGGATGGTGGCCACAGCTGCAGAACATAGATCTGCTTCAAGAAAAGCTGGGAATTCAGATTTTTGTATGAGCCCCTATTCCAAAAGGTTGCAGTTTATTCACATTGTGGCAAAGACACCTTTAAGAGTAACATAAGTGGGTAAAGTTAGGGCCAAACAGGGCCATTTCCTCATCCAATCCCTCTGAGGCGCGTGGACAGAACCAAATCTCAGCTCTTTGCAGGACACTTCTGGGTTTTTTTTTTTAAGCTTAAAGGACAGTAGTCTGTCTCCATTCTTGTTCTTTGGAATTTTTTCGTCATCGGATAAAAGGATACGTACATTGGGCAATCCTCTCGAGATACAATATTCCAGTTGAACCCATGTGATGACGACAGTGCCCGTCAGAGGGAGGGAGCCAACAGATGGGGAGCAGGGAATTCTGAAAACCAAAGCGATGACAGAGATGCTAAGCCTTTCCTTCACGTGTCTGACACCCCTCTTCAGGCGGCCTGCAGGCCAGGTGTCTGCTGGACCTTTACCACTTGATGTCCTGGCAGGCTCCCCTGGGCCCTGCTAGGTGGTGTGCAGGGCTGCCTGGGGCCAGGGGGAGTCATCCCCCCACCCCAGCCACTCCTGGTAGAGCTCCTGCACGTGGGCGCTGGTCTCCAGGGGCCACACCGGGATGGCAGCATAGATGCCTTTCATCTGCCGCGGCAGTGCCCTGTCTGCACACCCGTCGTCCGCCTGGGCCTGGCCCCTGCCGCTTAGGCATCCCTGGCGCAGGCCAGGACCTCCACAAAGTGGCAGGGGGACTTGCCCCTCTACAGCTTCAGGACCATGTTCTGGATGTTCCGAAAGCCGTAAGCAGCCTCAAAGTGTAGCAGAACCTCTCCGTCCCTTTCAAGGGTGACCTCCTGGAAGTCTTGTTCCTCAGCTGGAAGTCTTGTTCCTCAGGGTGCGGTAGGTGAGCACTCCCACATCCTCGTTGAACAGCTCCTTGGCCATGTGCCTGAAGATGTGTGCCAAGTACCCGTTGGAGCTGGCACCCTCGTGGGGCCTCACCTCCTTCTCTTTCATGTCACTAAGCAGAGTGTCCACGGTGGCATCATTTGAGGCGAGGTCACTTTGCTCCATTATCTGGACAATTTCACCTGAGGTTAACATGCAGTCAGCACCCTGGGAACTATTCAAAGCTGTGGGAACATCTTCTCAAAGGGCCTCCAGTTTCTTGTCATAATACAGGGCCACAATGACGTGAAAAATCTTGTCTGGGGACAGGTTCTGCCATCTGGTGAAGTAATCCTTAACCAGACAGCCCATGATCCGCTGGGGAGACTTGGCCGTTCAGAGGTGGGGGTGATGGGGTGACCCAGCACATGCTCTGCATATCGGTCCCAGCCGGGGCAGGCGGAGGTCAGCATGGGTAGCCGGGGCTCTTCCTCACGGTGCCAGCAGTACCAACACACAAATTCCTTCTGACTCTCCAGGATGCTGCAGTCCGTGGCTATCTTCATGTCAAAGACAGTGCACCCCTAGGCTTTTGAGGAAGCCGCAGAGCCTTCTGGATGCATCAGTGTCACCGAGGCTGAATTTAGCAGCAAAATAAGGCAGAGACTGAGGGCACATGGACACTGCCAGCACCTTGTGCTGTGAGGTATCACATTTCATATTAAGGTTCAGAACACGGAAGAAGTCCTTGGTGTTCTGTTGAGAAACTTGGACTCCTTCCTCTGCAGTCACACAACTGTCACACGCCAGGCAGTCACTCAGAAATATCTTGGCATCGGCCAACTTATGGAATTCTCCCTTCTCTCCGTTCTCCTGAGCTGGATTCTGGACATTGACTGTGGCATTCTCTTGGTCATCGGTTTTTCTTTTTTTTTTTTTTACTACATTTCTTCCATGTGCAGTGATCACACTTCATCTGGAGCAGGGCAGGTGGGGGCCGGCTCAAGTGACCTGGAGGAAGCACAGGGAGAGCAGTCAGTCACTGCTGGTCATCCCAGGCACTGCTGTCGGTAACCTTTCTTCCTTGTGGATTGTCTAGGGAGGGGAAGTGGCCACAGTGCCCGAGGCCAAGTTGGAGGAGGCCAGCAGCGCTGTTGGGATCGTGCCGGCAGTGCTGGTCCGTTGGTGACTGGCCTGTCTTCTTCAGATTCAACCTGCAGGACTACGAAGGGAGCCAGTCCAAGGGAGGGGAAGCGGCCTTAGTGCCCAAGGCCAAATTCCAGTAGGCCGGCATCACTGTCGGGATTGTGCCAGATGTGCTGGTCCGTTGGTGCCTGGCCTATCCTCTGGAGATTGAACCTATAGGACTAAGGAAGCCAGTCTCCAGTTCCACCCGCCTCCACCACCGATTGATTGGAGTCCGAGGGCCAGGAGGAGGGACCAAGAGGCCTGCCTTCCAGCTGCTCGCCAGTCCCCATGCCACTCACTCCGGTTCCCTGTTAGCCATCCCCTGATCAATGGGAGCCTGCCAGCCGGGGGAGGGACCAAGTGGTCTGCCTTCCGCCCACTCACCAGTTGCTGCTGCCATGGATTCATTGGAGCCCGAGGGACCCCGGTTCCCCTGTTAGCTGATCAATGGACCTGAGGGCTGGGGGATGGACCCGTAAACCGTTCGGTCGTTATGGACCCTGGGTTTTTATATATTAGGATTTCACATTTTGTTTATCCATTGATGGACACTTAAGATGTTTATGTAAGTTGCCTTTTTATAAATAATGCTGCAATGAACATGGTAGTGCATATATCTCTTCAGTATTCTGTTTTCATTTCTTTTGAATATAGACACAGAAGTGGGATTGCTGGATGCTACGGTAGTTCTATTTTTAATTTTTTGAGGAGCCTGCATACTGTTTTTCATAGTAACTGTACCAGTTTACATCCCCACCAGCAGTGGATAAGGGACCATTCTCTCTACATCCTTACTAACACTTGTTATCTCTTGGCTTTTTGATGATGGCCATTCCAACAGGTATGTGGTGATAGCTCATTGTAGTTTTTTAATATTTATCTAATCTACTACCAGTGGCATTTGAGTTCCCCACATTTTTGTTATCACACACAACACTTCAGAAAGCATACTTATTCCTGTCTTGTACATGCGTGACAATTTCTTTAGAAGTTCTAGAGGCAGAGTTTGTGGAGTATAGAGTACATATAGTACATATAACTTTAATCATAGTTGACATTTGTCATTCATTGTGGCTGCTCATCAACTAATTTGCCTTCCTATGTTTTGGAATCTTTCCATTTTATAAATATGGTGGGAGGCAGAGGCTTCTTTCCATGATAAACACTGAAAAGGTCAAATGCTTCTCAGCTTCCCTTTCACCTAGGATGTGGACATGTAACCTTGGCTCTGTCCTTAAAATTGGGAGTCAGTGCATCAGATAAGAGGAACTCAGGACAGCTATGTAGGTTATTGCAACAAGATTAAATTCTGTAGCAGTAGTAGCACCTATTGGTGTCATTTAGTATACTGAGCCAGCTTTGTTTTCAATGCAGGATGCAATAGCTGTTGTTCCGTGTGAGCCAGAGTGGGTTCTCATTTGACCACTACTATGGAGTGATTTTTGGTGCAAAGCCGTGTCTCTAATTGTCTAGGCTTCCTAATGATTCTGTGAGCTATCCAAAATTCTTTTAATTATTTAATATTTCGCTTAAATTAAATGATCTTGGCTCTTTCTGTTTCTAACTAAAAATGCTGACTGATATAGATGAGTACCAGGAGTGAGCTGGGAGTGCTGTTTCTAAATATGCTGAACAGTTAAAAAAAACAACAACAACAAAATAAAACGAATGACTTTCTCAAAATTTTAACTTAGGCATACTAGTAGGTTGAAAACTAGCTAAAAGAAATCTGACCAACTCATATGATAAGGGAATCTGAGCATGATAGGCCAATAAAAAGGAATAATACAATTGAAGATTTAACTGAATTTACCTACATGAGTATTCTTATCAGATATTCTAATGTATATCTGGGAGTGGATTTAGTTGTTTTCAAATCTAGACAATAGCTCACATTAAAAGACATTGACAGGAGTGACGTCAGACTAAGGGTGCGTGTATCCTCTCCCCCTAACATTTCAACAAAATAACCATCTATAATTCAACAAAGAAGTCCCTGCTCAACACGGATGCACACCTGAGAGACCTCGCCACTGAAAAAACTCAGGTGGGCTTTTTGGAATAACCGGGGAGAAAAGAAAGGAGGGAAGCTGAACAGGGCTACAGTGCAGCAGCTGGGAACTGGCAGCAGCAGCCACGGGCACTTTACTCAGCTGACCGGGAGGAACAGAGAGCTAACCGGCAAGTGGCTGGCTGTTGGAGTGGCCACTGGAGTGGCGGCATTGTGTGGTTGCGCACACAAACAGGGAGAGAGTGTCTGAACCTTGGGGGGCGCATTGTGAATAGGGCCTGAGTTGCATGTGTGAGCTGCCAGTCAGCAGACACCCTCCCTACAGAGTTCCTCCCCATGGCGGGGCCTGGCTGCAGGCTTTCAGGCAAAGAAAATAAATCCCAGCGCCCTGCCACTGATTAGACTCCCAAATCTGGCCTCCAATTGCCCTTGGAGTTGGCTACAGGAGTGTATTATCTGTAGGCCAAGAGCTGTTACAGTAGAAACACAGTATGTTTCCCTCTGTGACTGAATCCCAGGAGGGGTGCTTGGATTGGAACCTTGGAGGTCAGGGGTTGCCATTACTATGAGGGAAAAACAAACCTCATTCCCAAGCTGCAGAGGCTCAAAACTGTGAGGACACAGAGGATAAAAAAAAAATCTTGCAAATTCAGCGCCATCTACTGGAACAGAGTAGAAAGACCTCCTCAGAGATAAATGGGAAAACAAAGAACAGTGCACTCCATGAACAGCCACCACAACAACGATGATCAGAAAGAAAATGAAAAATCCCCAGAAAACAGGCTGGGACACACGGAATTATGCAAGTTGAATGACAGATATTTGAAGATTGCAGTTCTGAAAATACTCAATGAGATGTGAGAAAATACTGACAGACAATTCAGTACGCTCAGAAAACAAATCAATGAACAAAATGAGTACTTCTCCAAAGAAATTGAAATTTTAAAAAAGAATATAGCAGCCAAAACCGGTTTGGCTCAGTGGATAGAGCGTCAGCCTGTGGACTGAAGGGTCCCGGGTTCGATTCCGGTCAAGGGCATGTACCTGGGTTGCGGGCACATCCCCTGTGGGAGATGTGCAGGAGGCAGCTGGTCGATGTTTCTCTCCCATCGATGTTTCTAACTATCTCTCTCCCTTCCTCTCTGTAAAAAATCAATAAAATATATTAAAAAAAAATATAGCAGAAATCCTGGAAATTAAGCAGGCAATTAAAGAAATTAAGAGTGAGCTGATGAGCAAAGAAAACAGAACCAACCAGTTAGAGGAAAGAACTAGTGATATTGAAAACAGGAATTAAGAAATGATGCAGAGGGAAGAAGAGAGAGACTTGAGAATAAAGAAATAAAAAATAGCCCTATGAGACCTCTCTGATTTCATAAAAACAAAAAAATAACATCAGAATCATAGGCATAGTGGCGGAGGAAGAGAGCGAGAGAGTATGGAATGGAGAGTCTATTAAAACAAATAGTGGATGAGAACTTCCCAAATCTATGGAAAGAATTAGATCCTCAAATCCAAGAAGCAAACAGAACACCTAATTACCTCAACCCAAAGAGGACTTCTCCAAGTCACTTGGAAATGAAGCTGTCAAAAATTAGTGACAAAGAAAAAATCCTCAGAGCATCCAGGGAAAAGAAGGAAGTGACCTACCAAGGAAAACCCATCAGAATTTCACACGACTTCTCAGCAGAAACGCTACAAGCTAGAAGAGAGTGGAACCAAATATTCAAATGTCTGAAAGAGAGAAATTACCAGCCACGCATATTATATCCAGTAAAATTATCCTTTAAATATGAAGGAGAAATAAGAACATCCCCAGACATACAGAAGCTAAGGGGTTTTATCACTAGAAAACCTCCATTACAGGAAATACTCAAGGGAATTATTTACCTGGCCACAACACTATCAGTAGGATTGCCAAAAACTTGCAGCATAAAAAGGGATCATTTGTGACAATAAAAATATAAAAGGGGAAGAGGGACAGGTATGAACAGACAAAAGAAAATGAAGATCAGATGCACTCAAAGGAAAAAACTCTGGTATATATGCAACTTCACTTTCTATAAAACTAATGGCAACCACACACAGAAATTTCCCAAACAAGACATATAGCTTAAAAAAAGAGGAAAAAGGGGAAAGATATATGGAATACCACAAAAACAAACAAACAAACAAACAAACAAAACAAAACAAAAGCAAAACAACAAAACAAAAGACACACACCAAAAAAACAAAACAAAACAAAACAAAAAACAACAGATAGGAGCATAAAGGAAAGAACCAATGGAGGGACAGAGTTACCAGAAAACAAAAGATAAAATGGCTATAGGAAATCCTCATACATCGATAATTAACATTAATGTAAATGGTCTAAATTCACCAGTAAAGGGGCACAGAGTAACACGGTAGGTAAAAAACAAAACCAACCATATGCTGCCTACAAGAGACACATCTAAACAGCAGAGACAAAGCTAGATTCAAAGTAAAAGGGTGGAAAATGATTCTCCAAGCAGATAACATCCACAGAAGAAGCATAAGTATGGCAGTATAAGCAATATTTATATCTGACAAAATAGATCTCAAGATAACAAAGATAATAAGAGACAAAGGTGACACTTTATAGTGATAAATGGAAAACTACATCAAGAAAACATAACACTTCTTAATATATATGCATCCAACCAGGGAGCATCGAAATATTTTAAACAGCTACCACAGAGCTAAAGGGAGAAACAGATCAAAACACAGTTATGGTTGGAGAACTTAGTACTCCATTGACAGCTCTAGACAGATCAACAAAACAAAAAAAAATCAATAAAGAAATATTGGCAATAAATTAAACACTAGACCAAGTGGATATAATTGACATTTACAGAACATTTCATCCCAGAACATCAGACTATACATTCTTCTCCAGTGTATATGGAACATTCTCAAGGACAGACCATATGTTGGGTCACAGAACAAGCATCAACAAATTCAAAAAGATTGAAATTATTCCAAGCATATTTTCTGACCACAATGCCATGAAATTAGAAATCAACTGCAAAAAGGAGATTAAAAAAAATCTACAAATACATGGAGATTAAACAACATACTACTAAAAAATGACTGGGTCAAAGAAGAAATAAAAGATGAGACCAAAAGATATATAAAGACAAACAAGAATGATAACACAACATATCAAAACCTCTGGGATGCAGCAAAAGCTGTAATAAGAGGGAAGTTTATCACTACAGGTCTATCTCAAGAAACAAGAGAAATTCCAAATAAACAACCTAACATCATACCTTAAAAGGCTAGAGAAAGAAGAACAAAAGCAACCCAAAGTTAGCAGAAGAAAGGAAATAATAATAATTAGAGCAGAATTAAATGAAACAAAGAACAAAAAGATTATACAAAAAATCAATTAAAAAAACTGGTTCTTTGAAAAGATTAATAAAATTGACAAACCCCTGGCTAGACTCACTAAGGAAAAAATGCAAGAGATCCATATCAACAAAATCAGAAACGAGAGAGGAGAATTCACCACAGACATCACAGATATACAAAGGATCATACTAGAATATTATGAAAGCCTTTCTTCACATTCTGGCCAGCACTTGTTGTTTGTTGATTTATTGGTGATAGCCATTTTGACAAGTGTGAGATGATATATATCCCTATGGCTTTAATTTGCATTTCTCTGATGATTAGGGACATTGAACATCTTTTCATATGTCTATTGGCAATCTGTATGCCAACTTTGGAGAAATGTCTATTCAGATCCTTTGCTCATTTTTATTTTATTTTATTTTTTTGTATGAGAGAGAGAGAGAGAGAAAGATCAATTTGTTGTTCCACATATTTATGCATTTGTTGGTTGTTTTTTAAAAGTATATTTTTATTGACTTTTTTAGAGAGAGAGGAAGGGAGAGGGAGAGAAAGATAGAAACATTGATGAGAGAGAAACATTGATTGGCTGCCTCCTGTAGGCCTCTTACTGGGAATCGAGCCCGAAACTGGGCATATGTCCTGACCAGGAATTGAACCTATGACTTCTCGGTTCATGAGATGCTCAATCCACTGTGCAACATCAGCTGGGCTGATTGATTGTTTCTTGTATGTTTCCTGACCAGAGATTAAAGTGCAACCTTGGTGAATCAGGACAACACTCTATCCAACTCAGCTACCCGGCCAGAACCTCCTTTGCCCATTTTTTTTTTTTTAAATGTAAAATTTAATTCTTCAAAAATGTTATCTTTATTTTTGAAAATATTACAGATGTTCTCTTTTCCTCTCCCATTGACCTTCTTTACCTGGTTCCCACCCCTCCCCAGGCCTTCCTCAGACTGTTGTCTGTCCATGGGCTACACATATGTACATATAAGTTCTTTGGTTAATCTCTTCCCCTACCCTTTTCCTCCGAAATACTTCCATCTGTTGCATGGTTCAATGTCTCTGATCTACTTTGTTTGAAAGTTTATTTTGTTCATTAGATTCCACATAAAAGTGAGGTCATGTGATATTTGTTTTTCTCTGACTGGCTTATTTTTCTTAGCATAATACTCTGGAGGTGTTTCCATGCTGTCTTAAAGGGTAAGAGATCCTTCTTTCTTATGGCTGCATAGGATTCCACTGTGTAAATGTACCAGGGCTTTTTTTATTGGTGTTTCAGGCTTCTTAGGATACCAGTATATTCCTAGAAGTGGGATCACTGGGTCAAATGGCAGTTCCATTGTTAATTTTTGAGGAAACTCCACACTATTTTCCATAGTGGCTGTGCTGTCCCAGTCTGCATTCCCACCAGCAGTGTACTAGGGTTCCTTTTTCTCTACATTCTTGCCAGCACTTATTGTTTGTTGATTTATTGGTGGTAGCCATTCTAGCAGGTGTGAGGTAGTACCTCATTGTCATTTTAATTTGCATCCCTCTGATGATTAGTGATGTTGAGCATTTTTTCATATGTCCATTGGTCATTTGTATATCCTGTTTGAAGAAGTGTCACAATACCGATATCAAGCTACACTGCAAAGTCACTGTAATCAAAATAACATGGTACTGGCATAAGAAGAGGCATACAGATCAATTTGTATTTTTTTTGCTTCTTTTGTCAAATAGTAATTGACTATAAAGGCATGGAATTATTTCTGGGCTCTCCACTCTGTTCCATTGATCTATTTGTCTGTTTTTATGCCAGGACCATGCTGTTTTGACTACTATGGCTTTGTAGTATAGTTTGTATCAGGTAGCATGATTCCTCCAACTTTGTCCTTTCTCAAGATTGCTGTTACTATTCAGGATCTTTTGTGATTCTATATGTGTTTTTGGAATATTGATTCTAGTTCTATGAAATATGCCATTGATATCTTGATAGGATTTACATTGAATGTATAGATTTGTTTGGATAGTATGGGCATTTTAATGATGTTAATTCTTCCCATACATGAACATGGTATATGCTTCTACTTATTTGTATCTTCTTCTCTTCTTCAATTTATTTCTTCAGTGTCTTATAATTTTCTGAGTACAGGTCTTTTACATCCTTAGTTAAATTTATTCCTAGGTATTTTATTTTTTTAAAAAAATTGATTTTAGAGAGATAGGAAGGAGAGAGAGAGAGAGAGAGAGAGAGAGAGAGAGAGAGAGAGAGAGATTTGTTGTTCCACTTATTTGTGCATTCATTGCTTGCTTCTTGTATGTGCCTTGACTGGAGATCCAACTCTCAACCTTGACATATTGGGATGATGTTCTAACTAACTGAGCTACTGGGTCAAGGTGGTACTTCACTTTATTATTTTTAAGCAAATGTGAATGGAATTGTTTCTTGGTTTCCCTTACTGATAGCTCATTATTGGTGTATAAAAATGTAACTGAGTCCTAGCCAGTTAGACTCAGTGGATAGAGCATCGGTCTGTGGACTGAAGGGTCCCAGGTTTGATTCTGGTCAAGGGCACATGCTCGGGTTGCAGGCTTGATCCCCCAGTGTGCAGCATGCAGAAGGCATTCAATCAATGATTCTCATCATTGCTGTTTCTATCTCTCTCTCTCTTTCCTCCCTTTCCCTTCATCTCTAAAATCAATAACAATATATTAAAAAATGTAACTGAGCCCAGCTGGCATGGTTCACTGGTTGAGCATCAATATATGAACCAGAAGGTCAAGGTTTGATTCCTGGTCAGGGTACATACCTGGGTTGTGGGCTTGATCCCCAGTGTGGGGCATGCAGGAAGCAGCTGCTCAGTCATTTTCTCTCATCATTGATGTTTCTATCTCTCTCTCCCTCCCCCTTCCTCTCTCTGAAAACAATAAAAATATATTTTTAAAAAATGTAACTGATTTCTGAATATTTATTTTGTATCCGTTTACATAACTGAATTCATTTATTAGTTCTAGTAGTGTTTTGGTGGAATCTTTAGGGTTCTCTATATACATGATATCATCTGCAAATAATGACAGTTACACTTTTTCCTTTCCAATTTAGATGTCTTTTATTTCTTCTTGTCTGATTGCTATGGCTAGGATTTCCAGTACTTTGTTGAATAACAGTGGTGAAAGTGAACATCCCTGTCTTGCTCCTAATCTTAAGGGAAATGCTTGCAGTTTCTGCCCATTGAGTATGATGTTGGGTGTGAGTTTGCCATATTTAGCCTTTAATTATGTTCAGGTATGTTTCCTCTATTCACATTCTCTGAGAGTTTATAGCATATGTAGGTGCTGGCTTTCATCTAATGCTTTTTCTGTGTTTACTGATACTATCATGTGGTTTTTATCCTTCATTTTGTTTATGTGGTGTATCACATGTATTATTTTGAGGATATTTTACCAACCTTGCATCCCTGGAATAAATCCCACTTAATCATGGTGCATGATCTTTTTAAAATGATGCTGGATCTGGTTTGCTAATATTTTGTTGAGGATTTTAGCATCTTTGTTCATCAAGGATATTGGCCTATAATTTTCTTTCTTTGTCATGTATTTACCTGGTTTTGTAATTAGGATAATGTTGACCTTGTAAAATGAGCTTGGGACTATCCCCTCCTCTTGAATGTTTAGAATAGTTTGAGAGGATAGTTGTTAGTTTTTCTTTGAATGTTTGGTAAAATTTGCCTGTGAAGCCAGCCATCTAGTCTAGGACTTTTGTTTTTTGGAGTTTATTAATTACTGCTTCAATTTCACTAGTTGTAATTTGTCTATTCATACTCTCTGATTCTGTTTTGGAAGAGTGCATATTTCCAGGAATTTGTCCATTTCACCTAATAAAATAACAACAGACTTTCAGGTAGTGGGAGCTCATTTTTCAAGTCCGAGAAAACAAATGAAGCCAGAATTGGGGAAAAGTAAAGCCAAACTGCTTGTGGAAAAGTGTGGGGAGGAGGAGGCAGAAAGAATTCATGCGTGGTCCTTCTCCAGGAATTTAAGGCAATTTCTTCCTTCAATAATGCTTCAAAATAGTTTAAATAGTTGGTCTGTCTGCAAAGGCTTACAGCCTCCTTTGCAGACATCAAGGAATGCACTTTCAAACAACCTCTTGGAATCCCTTCTCAGAATTTGTTATTGAGATGGGCCTCTATGAGAGATAGCAGGGTAGATTTTTGCTTAACCTATTTCAGCCCTAGATCATAATTTCAGTTATATTTTTAAACTTAAGTTCTAAAACCTCATAAATGTATTATATACAATGAAATAAAGAGTTCAGAGGACATAGGTTAAGCATTTTCCAGCATGTAGCCGTCAGTCTATTAAGTTCAGGCAGTAGCCCTGCTATTATGTTGAAAAAGGGCCTGGGATCCCTTTCTGTTATATTTGGCAACACATTTGTTAACAATTTTCTTTTCCAAGTTACTCTTGCAGGGAAACTTTGGTGGCCTCATCCACAAGTAGCTCAAGTGAAAAAAAAAAGCAATTGGTGATTGTGAACAGTCAGTGATGCAACACAAGGTGGCACTCTTGTCACAGTGAGTGCTACAGAGCAATTCATTAGTCAAAGGATGCACAACTTCAAGAGATGTGGTTGGTCTGAACACCACTGGGAGTCTGCCTGACAGTTGGAACAGCAACTGGGCACAGAACCAGCCATATGTGGGCTTGAGAAAGTGGACTGGTACCATAAGGCAGGGGGGCAAAATGTCATAGAGCAACAACCAAATAAAAATAAGAAGTAATAGTACACTTATTAGTTACCCTCATTATTTATTTTAATCTCTATTACAATCATCTTTTCACTGGTGCTCCCTACACATGCCCAAGACAATTATTAGATAACTAGTAGCCCGGTGCACAAAAATTTGTTGCACTCAGGGGTGAGGGTGAGGGGTGGGACCAGACTCCTCAGCCCGACCTGCACCCTCTGTCATGTTCCGGGACCCTGGCCACTCCTGGCCTAGGCACAGGCTTACAGGCTTGGGCGGCCTGGCTCCCAAGGCCCCATTTTATCAAGAGAACAAAGCCTGTGTTAGTTACAGCCCTCACAGAACCCAGTACACTGCATCTGTGCATACAACTGCCTTGTTCATGTGCCTGCTTCGCCCTACTGAATTACTAACATCTTGAGGACATAGCTCTGTCTTATCCTGCTTCAACTTCAGTGCCTGGCCTGGTGCCATGGACCTGAGAGGGTTTGTTGAGTGAGTGAATAATGAGTGTGTGAATGAGTGGATGAATGAGCAAGTAAGTGAATGAGCAAGCAGCTACCGGTTGGGATAGTTCACACTCTGATCTGGGCTGCCTGACGCAAACCCTGGGAAGTTCCCACCCTGCTCCCAGCGGCCCCACTCCCCTCTGCCAGCTGCATAGTTCTCACAGGGCAAAGGCGGCCCAGGTGTTGGTTTTGGCAGATCGCTGCATTAGCACCTGCCAGCCTCCAATCCCCACCGGAGGGCCGTTTGTGGGCGTGGCAAGTGGCAGATCAGTGCATGAGCACCTATCAGCTGGGGATCCCCCCGGAGGACTGTTTGTGGATGTGGCCAGTGGCAGATGGGTGCATGAGCATCTGTCAGCTGGGGATCCCCACGGGAGGGCTATTTGTGGGTGTGGCCAATGGCAGATCTGTGCATTAGCACCTGTCAGCCCGGGATCCCCCGAGGGCCATTTGTGGTTCTATCCATGAGGTTCAACCATGAGGTTCTATCACAGACCCTTGAGGGCTTTGACTGCCTTATCAGCCACCCTGGTAGTGGGTTTCCTAGCATAACACACGGAAGGAGGAAGCATGTCCAACAGCATCATCATAGCAGTGAAAAAGTGTGCTGAAGGAGTATCTCTTTTCCATTAATACTAGGATGCTTTGCCTCATTCAAGTCACCCTTCAATCTAGGGTCAAAAAACACAGAGCTGCCTCAAACAGATTGTCAAACTGCAGCGGGAAGGCCGGGGAGGATTGGGGGGCAGGAGGGAGGGGGGGTAAGAGATCAACCGAAGGACTTGTATGCATGCATATAAGCATAACTAATGGACATAAGACACTGGGGGGTAGGGGAGGTCAGGGGATTGTCAAGGGCAGGGAAAAAAAAAGGACACATATGTAATACCCTTTGTAATACTTTAAGCAATAAAAACAAACAAACAAACAAAAGCAGAAACCAGTTTGGCTCAGTGGATAGAGCGTCAGCCTGCAGACTGAAAGGTCCCAGGTTCGATTTCGGTCAAGGGCATGTACCTGGGTTGTGGGCACATCCCCAGTAGGAGATGTGCAGGAGGCAGCTGATCGATGTTTCTCTCTCATCGATGTTTCTAACTCTCTATCCCTCTCCCTTCCTCTCTCTAAAAAATCAATAAAATATGTTTGTTTTTTTTAAAAAAAAACATCGGTAAGAGAGAAGTGGCGGGAATTGAACAGTTTGGCCAACACTCTTTCCACTGAGCAAACCCAGTGAGGCTATATTATACTCAATATTTTGAGGCCTCGTTTTGGCAGGGCTAGTCCTGTGGTTATACAGAAGGACCACTTCTGTTTTTTTTTAACTTGGGCTGGACAGGATTTATAATTGGGCTACTGCCCTGAATATCAGCAGCCCAACAATTAATTGATCAGCAATTAGCTCAAACGCCGGGAGAAGGGGAAAATCCTGTGGGTTCCCCTAGCCACAGACAATGGCAACCGAGCCAGAGCCACTACGTGCTTTGGAAGACATCGAACGGGAAATCTACGCCATCCTGCCGAATGCAGGCACCGTGATCCTGAAACTTTCCAAGGAAAAACCAAATGAGTGGCTGCTACACGCGGTGGCTTTCAGGGCGTCGGTGCAACACATAGAAGCGGAGCTGTCGGCTCAGACCCGCTACCTAACCCAGGTGGCCACAGGGCAGCCCCACAGGGGCTCCAGCTACTCTTCAAGCAAGGACTGTCAGATGGCACTGCAGGTAGTGGACTATGTTCATCTCAAGCTCAGCTATGTGGCCCGAACCTGTGAGCAGATGTTGGAAACCTAAGCCAACTAGGCACAGAGACATCTTGGAGGCAGATCACCCCCTGCCCCAGCCGCCCCCCCGCCGCCCCACAGAAACAGGGGACCTGTATGTACATTAAGGACCACAGGCTGCCATGCACGCCCCGCCCTGCTGGTCATAGATGAGGACAAAGAGGCAAAAGGTGGGAATGGAGAAACTTAAAGCCCACGCCTGCCCACCACTCTGTGCTGGCTCCTCTAGCAGGTGCTCCTGCTCTGACTTCACCAAAGTGCTGACAAAGCTCAGACAGGAATAAAGAGTCAGTCACCCAACCCACTTCCTCAGGTACTTAATGTCCTTGTCCCCTTCCGCAGACTTGACCCAATGAAGACACATTTTTCTTCATTGGAAGAGATAAAAAGACTTCTAAATTAAAAGTAAATAAATAAAAATTAAACTTTATCATGGATATGTATGTACAGGAAAAAACATAGTTTATATAAGGTTTAGTACAATTCAAGTTTTCAGGCAACCATTGGAACATAAACCTCAAGGATAAAGGGGGACCATTGTATTCTGAAAGGGTCTTGGTGTCTCAAAAGGGGACATCAAAGTGAGATATTTATTAAACTTTGGGGTCTGGGATCAGGAAGGTTAAAAGATTTTTCAAGACAGAAAACTTGACAATTGGGCAATACTCATGAAAGTATAGTTTAGAATTGCTGGCCAAAGCAAAGCAAGGTTAGTAAAGTCAATCTTAATAAATAAACTTGCTCAGGTGAGCAGAATCTCTCTAAAGTGATCTTCAAGAATTTCTTTTTTAAAAAATATATTTTTATTGATTCCTAGAGGGAGAGGCAGGCAGAGGGAGAAAGAGAGGGAAACATTGATGTGAGAGCAAAAGATTGATTGGCTGCTTCCTGCAAGCCTCCCATCAGGGATCTAGCCCACATCCCAGGTATGTGCCCTGACCAGAAACCTAACAAGCCAACACCCAACCAACTAAGGCACACCAGCCAGGGATTACAGTCCCGTGTGTGTGTGTGTGTGTGTGTGTGTGTGTGTGTAAAAGTTCACTGGAACAAATGACCAGGACAGTTTGATCTCAGTTCTCACAGGCAAATTTTGAGACATCCAAGGGCACACGTTGCATAACGCAGAGGGATAGTATGAAATTTAGGAGTCATCATTATATAGACTAATAAAGATCTGGAGAGTGTTCTTTTCAAGATTACCCAGGGAGAGAAAAAAAGTAGACCAGGACTGGGTATTCAGAAATGTCAACATGGAATAGCACAATCTAGAGATGAACATTCAAAGGATATTGAGAAGAGGTAAAAAAAAATATGAGTGTGAACAGGAGCATATAAGGAAGATACATCAAGAAGGAAAGAGTGATCCAAAAGGCCAATGCTATTGAGTGTTAGGAAGATATGAGGACTGAAATGTCCATTTAGTAATTAGAAAGTCATTGTTAATCTTAATGTGATCTGTGGGGGGATTTTGTAAAGAAAAAAAACAGATAAGAAACTATTAAAAAGGGTGTGAATGGATAGGAAATGGTAGGTACTTCAAGAATTTTTGTTGAGCAAGAGAAGAGAAAGATAAATAATTGATAATAGTAGGAATGTGAAAAGTTGATTGTTTTTCAGGTAGAGAGATTTGAATATATTTATTTTTTTCCTCTCTGTTCCTTTTTTTTTAAAATTAAAGCTTTATTGTTCAGATTATTACATTGGTTCCTCTTTTTTCCCCACATAACTCCCCTCCATGCAGTTCCCACCCCACCCTCCGCCCTCACTGCCCACCCACTGTCCTCCTCCATAGGTGCACGATTATTGTCCAATCTCTTCCTGCACCCCCCACATCCCTTTCCCCCCCAAGAATAGTCAGTCCATTCCCTTTCTATGTCCCTGATTCTACTATGACCACCAGTTCATTCTGTTCATCAGATTATTTATTCAGTTGATTTTTAGATTCACTTGTTGATAGATGTGTATTTGTTGTTCATAATTTGTATCTTTCCCTTTTCATTCTTCTTCCTCTTCTTAAAGGATACCTTAGAGCATTTCATTTATTACTGGTTTACTGGTGATGAACTCCTTTAGCTTTTTCTTATCTGTGAAGCTCTTTATCTGACCTTCAATTCTGAATGATAGCTTTGCTGCATAAAGTAATCTTGGTTGTGGGTTTTTGGTATTCATCACTTTGAATATTTCTTGCCACTGCCTTCTGGCCTGCAAAGTTTCTATTGAGAAATCAGCTGACAGTCGTATGGGTACTCCCTTGTAGGTAACTGACTGTCTTTCTCTTGCTGTTTTTAAGATTCTCTCTTTGCCTTTTGCTCTTGGCATTTTAATTATGATGTATCTTGGTGTGGTCCTCTTTGGATTCCTTTAAAAAATATATATTTTATTGATTTTTTACAGAGAGGAAGGGAGAGAGATAGATAGTCAGAAACATCGATGGGAGAGAAACATGTGTCCTATCGGGCCCAGTGGCTCACCCTCCCCAATTACCTGAGGTAGAAATTCTTGGTGCACCCCCTTGTGGGCTTTGTGCACTGCCTTGTTATAGTTAAGCCTTTATTGTGGTAGGTAATACTGGGAGGATTTGAACTCCAGGCCAATTGGCTGTGAGAATCAGCTGTGTCTACGGTGGGAAAACTTCTGTGCTGAAGACACCCTTCTGGGGCAAGACTTGTTTCAGTGGGGCTTTGGTGCTCACTGAGTCTGCCCCCTGAGTGTGTCACTTATGGATCTGAGGAGTTGTAATTGGATGGTCCCACTCTGACCACTTGGTCACTGGCACTTGGATCTAAGGAGGTCAAATCTAGTCTCTGCCTGAGGCTACCCAGCAGAAGCCAGCTGTAAAGCGATGATACAAGTTGCCCTGGGGCCTTGGGGAGGCTGCAGATTGTTAAGTAATTTTCAGATTACAAAGGGCCAGGCCTTTCATATGCAAAAGCCTCCCTGCATGGCTTGGGCGGGGCGGGGTCCCAGGGGATCAACAGGTTGGGCAGAGTGAGCAATATGGCTGCTCCAGTCCTGCCTTCAGAGGTCCTGGCAAATGCTGTGAGTGTCTTCGAGAGAAAGCTGCGCTTGAGTTCCTACCAATGCCAGACAGTCCCATTTCTCCCTTATGATTCTGGGTTCCCAGAGACTCGCCTGGAACTGGAGCTCACAGCCTGAGACTCCCTCCCGATTGAAAAAGACAATTGTGTCCTCAGCCTCCAGCCCTCTCCACGTGCACCTCCGAACCTTTGTATTTTATTTCCGCACCACACCTCCTCTGAGTCTCGGTCTGCTTTTCTCTTTCCTTCTAGTTGTAGGATTTCCACTCAGCCAGCCTTCCTGTGGTTCTGGATGATGTCCATTCCGTCTTTTAGTTGTATTTTTGAAGAGGTTGTGCGAGGCAGCAATTTCTGGTGTTTACCTATGCCGCCATCTTGGTTTCTCTCCTTGAATATATATAAATATGCATACTATTTGCTGCTATTCTCATTCAAAAGATAAATCCTTTATTCCTTCATTCTTTACTTTCTTTGAAAAGATGTGCTGAGTTCCTTAGGAAGGAGGAGATAGGGAGTAAAGGGACAGTTTTGGCTGATGAATCTTGGCTGAGATTAGGGAACTTTTTATGATGGCCCTTCTTTCAGTGCTGAGAGAGGTTTAATTGAAGAAAGTGCTAAACCTAACTATGGTAATATGAGGAAAATTTTCTGGAAATAGTGTCATTATTTGGATAGGGAAAATACTGAATAGAATACATTCTATTCAGTATTTTCCCTATCCAAATATATACATGCTAAACCTTTGGAATTGAACATAAATAAAAAGAAATCTCAACCTGAAGACCAAGTTAACAAAGATGATGGACCAGTAGCTGTCAGGATAATTTCTTATTTAATGCTGTTAATGGTGGATCAGACTTTATTGCCTCTTTGTCTATATTATTTTAATAACTTTTTGATGGAATTCTCTGCCTTTGATATAATACATCTACAATCCATCCATAAGATTAGTTATAGCGTCAAAGGTCTAAATCATAGGAATGATGTAATAATGTTTTGAGGCTCACATGATCCTAGGGCCACATCCTAAGTTCCCCCATCTGGAATTAATCAGTTTCTTGCTTTTCCATAGAACTTGGCTGTGATTTCCAATTCTATAGTTAATTTAATCAACAAAAAATTTTTACTGGCTTATGCCGGGGTCCAACCCCAGCAGGTCCAGGGGTCCCCAAAGGTGTGGATGGAGTCGGCGATGAAGGAATGACACGGAGACAGCGTTCAGTTGATCAGCAGCCTAGCCAGGATCTCTAGCCAGGAACTCTAGGCAGGAACTCCAGCCAAGTTCTGGTCAGGATCTCCAGCGAAGTTCTGGTCTCCAGCGAAGTTCTGGTTAGGATCCAGCCAAGTTCTGGTCAGGATCTCCAGCCAGGTTCTGTAGCCATGTTCTCTTGCTAGGTTCTCCATCCAGCTTCTCCAGGCAGGTTCTCCAGCCAGGTTCGGTCGCCATGTTCTGTCTAGGTTCTCCAGCCAAGATCTGTAGTAAGGTTCTGTCCAGGATCTTTTGCCATGTTCTCTCGCTAGGTTCTGTCTCTAGGTTCTGTCTCCTGTTGTCTTGTTACATCTGTATTTATACCAGTTGATTTTAATCCAGTCAATTTCTATTCCAAAGGTTAGGGTATTTCTTATCTCCATTCCAGGGAGTAAAGATTATGTAGCTTAAGCGTGATTGTTCTTAGTTAAAGTGATTAACTACCCGCCTGGCACTTAGTGAAGGGGTTTTATTCCCTCCCTAACTTCAGGGAAAAATCCCTACCTGGGGAAACAACCTTTCTCGGAGAGGTGACCTTGGTTAAAACACGTAGCGCCAAGAAGGGGAGCAAACATATTAAGAACAGTATGCCATATACGCCAGGTCCCTTGAAACATATGCTGTGCAGATGTTTCTTCTCTGCAGCGACTGTGTCAAGCAGCAAGGATGGACCGGCTCCCAGCAGGCTTAGAAGAAGAGAGAGAGCAAGATATTGAAAACCTATTTGAAGAAATAATGACAGAAAACTTCCCCTACCTGTTGAAAGAAACAGACTTACAAGTCCAGGAAGCACAGAGAACCCCAAACAAAAGGAGTCCAAAGAGGACCACACCAAGACACATCATAATTAAAATACCAAGAGCAAAAGACAAAGAGAGAATCTTAAAAGCAGCAAGAGAAAGACAGTCAGTTACTTACAAGGGAGTACCCATACGACTGTCAGCTGATTTCTCAACAGAAACTTTGCAGGCCAGAAGGCAGTGGCAAGAAATATTCAAAGTGATGAATACCAAAAAACCTACAACCAAGATTACTTTATCCAGCAAAGCTATCATTCAGAATTGAAGGTCAGATAAAGAGCTTCACAGATAAGAAAAAGCTAAAGGAGTTCATCACCAGTAAACCAGTAATAAATGAAATGCTCTAAGGTATCCTTTAAGAAGAGGAAGAAGAATGAAAAGGGAAAGATACAAATTATGAACAACAAATACACATCTATCAACAAGTGAATCTAAAAATCAACTGAATAAATAATCTGATGAACAGAATAAACAGGTGATTATAATAGAATCAGGGGCATAGAAAGGGAGTGGACTGACTATTCTTGGGGGAGGGAAAGGGGTGTGGGGGATATGAGAAGAGACTGGACAAAAATCATGCACCTATGGATGAGGACAGTGGAGGGCGGGGTGAGGGCTGAGTCTGGAGTGGGAACTGGTGGAAAGGAGCTATTGAGGGAAAAAGAGGAACAACTGTAATAATCTGAACAATAAAGATTTAATTTTTTAAAAAAGGAAAAAATCCAGTTTTGATGGTTGAACCAGAATGAGGTTTAGAGCCCAGTCAGCCTGACCTCTGCTTCGCCCTCTAATGGTGGCTCCAGAGGCACCCAGTGACTACTAAGGTATCTGTACAATGTCAAGGGTGATGACTCAGCCTCATTTGCATACCCATAATACCTTGCGCAGAGTACAATCCTTTTCAAGTTTAAAAGACTTTTTTTTTAACTTGTCATTTCTAAGTACAAGAAACTTACTTGAAAAACGTCTTGTGCACACTTTGGGCAGAAAATACCTCCAGCGCTGAAATGCCACCATAACTGAACTAGGTGTTGTAGGTCTTGGGATAGGGAACCAAGCGCATTCTGGTTTTTCCTCAGATTGGATTAACCTTTTGCCCTTTACTGGAGATTTCCATGGAGAGGTGCAGTTTTTTTTTTTTTCATTTAGACTATATTTTATTGATTATTTTACAGAGAGGAATAGAGAGTCAGAAAGATTGGTCAGAGAGAAGTGGCTGGAATTGAACAGTGGGGCCAATACTGTCTCCACTGAGCCAAGCCAGTGAGGCTATATTATACTCAATATTTTGAGGCCTCGTTTTGGCAGGGCTAGTCCTGTGTTTTTGGAGAAGGACCACTTCTGTTTTTTTAACTTTGGCTGGACAGGATTTAAAATTGGGGCCACTGCCCTAAATATCAGCAGCCCAACAATTAATTGATCAGCAATTAGCTGAAATGCCCAGAGAAGGGGAAAATCCTGTGGGTTTCCCTAGTGACAGACAATGGCTACCTACAGCCTGGCAACCGAGCTAGAGCCATGACTACACGCCTTGGAAGACACCCAATGGGAAATCTGCGCCATCCTGCAGAATGCAGGCACCGTGATCCTGGAACTTTCCAAGGAAAAAGAGGATATTCAGAATGCCAAGAGACATATGAAAACATGCTCAAAGTCACTAATCATCCGAGAGATGCAAATCAAAAGAACAATGAGGTACCATCTCATACCTGTCAGAATGGCCATCATCAACAAATCAACAAACGACAAGTGCTGGAGAGGATGTGGAGAAAAAGGAACACTCGTGCACTGCTGGTGGGAATGCAGACTGGTGCAGCCACTATGGAAGACAGTATGGAGTTTCCTCAAAAAACTAAAAATGGAACTCCCATTTGACCCTGTGATCCCACTTCTAGGAATACATCCCAAGAAACCAGAAACACCAATCAGAAAGAATATGTGCACCCATATGTTCATAGCAGCACAATTCACCATAGCTAAGATCTGGAAACAACCTAAGTGCCCATCAGTAGATGAATGGATTAGAACACTGTATACATCTACATGATGGAATACTATGCAGCTGTAAAAAAGAAGGAACTCTTACCATTTGCAACAGCAGTGATGGAACTGGAGAGCATTATGCTAAGTGAAATGAGCCAGTCAATGAAGGAAACATACCACATGATCTCACTCATTTATTAATAAAGATCATTATAAACTTATGAACATAAATAGATACAGAGGCAGAGCAGAGCTGCTTTGAACAGACTATCAAACTACAGCGGGAAGGCTGGGAAGGGGGGTGGGTAAGAGATCAACCGAAGGACTTATATGCATGCATATAAGCATAACCAATGGACACAAGACACTGGTGGGTAGAGGAGGCCAGGGGATTGTCAAGGTTGGTGGAAAAAAAAGGAGACATATGTAATACTCTTTGTAATACTTTAAGCAATAAAAAAAGAAAGTAAAATGTGAAGGATAAATTTCATCATTTTTATGGGGAAAATTTGGCAGCAATAGTGTTTCCCCCACCAGGGTATAACTTACAGATGGTTTTCTGCTATTTTTTTTTTTTTTACTATAGTTTATATTAATAATTTCCAAATACATTGGCTCTTGCCCACAGTAAATCTTTGAGCCCTCCTCTGCTAGTTAACACTGCCTCAGAAGATCCTCTTGATATTCATTATTTTATATTTCGATTAAACAATAAACAAACCCAATGAACAAGAATATAGGCAGAGACATGGAAGAATCAAATGGACTATCACACTTCAGAGGGAAGGCAGGGAAGGTTGGGATGGGGAGTAAGAGATCAACCAAAGGACTTATATTCATGCATATAAGCCTAACCAATGGACAGAGACACTAGGGGGATGAGGGAATGTGCTGAGGGGTTGGGGTGGCCAGAGAGAGATCAATGGGAAAAAAGTAGACATATGTAATATTATATGTAATACTTTAAAAAATAAAGAATTAAACACACACACACACACACACACACACACACACACACACACACGCACACACACACACAAACCCCCCAAAACAAAAAACAAAAAAAAAGAAAAGAAAAACCACTATAGGATCCTGTTGTCAAGTGTAAAATTAGTCTGCTTTCAAGTTCTTATGCATAACTGTGAATTAAGGCCTTTGAATAGTCAGGATCCTGAAAACAATCAGAAGATACCTCCAAGTAGTGATAAGAGGACTGCTTGTGAAGATGTGGAAAAGCAAACTTTCCTCGGGCTATCAAATGAGGAGCCAGTCCTCCTCTTAGACCTCAAGAAGCAAGGGGAGGGAACAGATTGGGGAACTCAGAGAGGGTAGTTATAGGGAGAGGACTGCCTGACCAGAGCTGAAGCTTTCTGCAGACAGAGGCAGTCTTTCCATGGAAGAAAAGCTTACTCTTGCATGAATTTCATGCATCGGGGCCTCTAGAATTGAAAATAATCACCATATTAAGTCAACTTAACATCCACCACTGTATACATAGTTCCAAAAATATTTTTCGATGATGAGAACTTTAAGCTCTACTCTCTCAGCAACTTTAAAATATAAAATGTGATCTTACTACTATAGTTCTTATGCTATATTTAATATCCTTATGACTTATTTATTTTATACTAGAGGCCGGTTGCACATAAATTTGTGCACTCAGGGAGTGGTGGGGGGTCCCTCAGCCTGGCCTGTGCCCTCTTGCAGTCTGGGACCCCTCGGGGGATGACACCTGCTGGCTTAGGCCCGCTTCTCGGGTGATTGGGCCTAAGCTGGCAGTCAGACATCCCTCTGGTAGCCTGGGATCCCTCAGGGGATGTCCACTTGCCAGCGGGGATCAGGCCAAAGCTGCAGTCTGACATCCTTAGTGCTGCTGAGGAGGCGGGAGAGGCTCCCACCACCACTGCTGTACTGGCAGCTGTCAGCCTGGCTTGTGGCTGAGCAGAGCTCCCCCTATGGGAGCTCGCTGACCACCAGGGGGCAGCTCCTGCATTGAGCATCTGCCCCTGGTGGTCAGTATGTGTCATAGAGACCAGTCATTCCCAGTCGTTCTGTGGTTAGGGTCAATTTGCATATTACCCTTTTATTATATAGGATATGGAAGTTTGTAATGTTTAACTTTCTTCATTCATTTTGCCCACTTCTTCTAACCCCTCTGGCAACATATAATAGGTTCCTTCTTTAGAACTAATCTGAACTTGGAATCTATGAGCTTGTTTTTTTAAATTTTTATTTGTAGTTTCCACATATAAGTGAGATAATATGGTATTTATCTTTCTCTGTCTATGTTATTTCACTTAGCATAATGCTCTCAAAGTCCATTCATGTTGTTTCAAAAGACAAGACTGCCTTATTTTTCATGGCTGAACAATAGTCCATGTTATAATATATACCATATTCTCTATCCATTCATCCACTGATGAACACTTAGGTTGTTTCTGTCTCTTGGTCATTTAAAATAATACTACAATGAACATGGGGGTGCAGATGTCTTTTTGAGTTAGTGTTTTCATTTTTATCACATAAATACACAGAGGTGGAATTGCTAGATCATACTGTAGCTCTATTTTTAATTCCTTAAGGGACCTCCATACTGGTTTTCCATAGTGACTACACCAATTTATATTTCTACCAACAGTGCACAGAGTTGCTTATTCTCACATCCTTGCCAGGACTTGTTCTTTCTTTCTTCCTCCCTCTCTTCCTCCTTCCCTCCCTCCCGTCTTCCCTCCCTTCCTCTACCCCTTCCTCCCTTTCTCCCTCCCTTTCTCCCTCCCTCCCTTCCTTCCTTTCTTTCTTCCTTCCTTCCTTCCTTCCTTCCTTCCTTCCTTCCTTCCTTCCTTCCTTCCTTCTTTCCTTCCTTCCTTCCTTCCTTCCATTTTTGTTAATCCTCACCTGAGGATATTTTTCCACTGGTTTTTAGAGAGAGTAGAGAAGGGGAGACAGAGAGAGAAACATTGATGTGAGATAGACAAATTGATTGGCTGCCTCCCATATGAGCCCTGACCAGGGCTGGGGCTTGAGCCTGCAACCAAGGTATGTGCCCTTGACCAGAATTGAACCCAGGACTCCAGTTCATAGGCTGATGCTCTATCCACTAAGCCAAACCAGCTAGGGCTATTTTTTCATTTTTTAAAAAAAATTCGTGTTTATTATTGAAAGTATTACAGATGACCTCCCTTGTCCCCCATTGATTTATATCATCTTTTTTGACATTTTATATTTATTTTTACTCTTTATTGATTAAAGTATTATATATATATATATACTAGAGGCCCGGTGCACAAAAATTTGTGCACGGCGGGGAGGGGGGGGGGGGTCCTCAAGCCCAGCCTGTGCCCTCTCGCAGTCTGGGACCCCTCGGGAGATAACGACTTGCTGGCTTAGGCCTGCTCCTGGGTGGCAGAGGGCAGGCCCAATCCCTAGGTGCAGCCCCTGGTCAGGCTCAGAGCAGGGCCGATTGGGGAGTTGGGGCGCCACCCCCGTCATGCACAGAGCAGGGCGGATCAAGAGGTTGTGATGCCACCCTCAGTCATGCTCAGGGTAGGGCTGATTGGGGGGTTGGGGCACTGCCCTCTGTCACACTCAAGACAGGGTCAATTGGGAGGTTGTGGCGCCACCCCCTGTCACGCACAGAGCAGGGCCGATCAGGGGGTTGGGGCGCTGCCCCCGTCACTCACAGAGCAGGGCCAATCAGGGGGTTGGGGTGCTGCCCCCTGTCACTCACAGAGCAGGGCCCATCAGGGGGGTGGGGGCTCCGTACCCTGTCACACACAGAGCAGGGTCAATCAGGGGGTTGGGAAGCTCCCCCCTGTCATGCACAGAGCAGGGCCGATCAGGGGGTTGAGGAGCTCCCCGCTGTCGCTCACAGAGTAGGGCCAATAGGGGAGCTGGGGCACCGCCCCCTGTCACACACAGAGCAGGGCGGATCAGGGAATTGGGGCGCTGCACCCTGTCACACTCAGGGCAGGGCCAATGGGGAGGTTATGGCTCTACCCTGTCACACACAGAGCAAGGCCCGTGGAGAGGGGTTGGGGCGCCACCCTCTATCACCCACAGAGCAGGGCCGATCAGGGGGTTGGGGCGCCGCCACTGTCACACTCAGGGCAGGGCTGATGGAGAGGTTATGGCTCTACCCTGTCACACACACAGCAGGGCGGGGGGCTTGGGACGCCGCACCCTGTCACACACAGAGCAGGGCTGATCAGGGGGTTGGGGCGCCTTCCCCTGTCACTCACAGAGCCGCAGGGCAATCAGGGGGTTTGGGTGCTGCCCCCTGTCACGAACAGAGCAGGGCAGATAGGGAGGTTGTGCTCCTGCCCCCTGTCACACACAGAGCCGCAGAGCGATCAGGGGATTGGGGAGCTCCCCCCTATCAGGCACAGAGCAGGGCTGATCAGGGGGTTTGAGCGCTGCCCCCTGTCACGCTGATCCCGGTGCCGGGAGGCATATTACCCTTTTACTATATGGGATAGAGGCCTGGTGCATGGGTAGGGGCTGGCTGGTTTGCCTTGAAAGGTGTCCTGGATCAGGGTGGGGGTCCCCACTGGGGTGCCTGGCCAGTCTGGGTGAGGGGCTGAGGGCTGTTTTCCGGAAGCGGGTGAGTGAAGCTCCCAATCGCTCTTTTTTTTCTTTTTTTTCTTTTTATTCTGGGCCAGCTTTAGCTCTGAGACCTCGCTGCTGAAAACATCGATACAATGTTGCAGCTGGCTGAAGGCAGGCTAACTGAAAGCCGGTTTCTGGGGTTTTGTTTAGCTTCTTATTTGCAACATAGTACATAGTTGCTTAGAGTTGCAGCTGAGAGGCCGGCAGCGGCAGGCGGGGAACGTTGGAGTTTGCCGTCACTGGAGCAAGCAAGCCTCCCTGCTCACTTCAGGGCATGGCTGCCAGACGCCATCTTGGCTGACAGTTAATTTGCATAAGGATATGCTGATTAGCCAATGGGAAGGGTAGTGGTCGTATGCTAATTACCATGTTTCTCTTTTATTAGTGTAGATATCTCATTTTTCTCCCATTGACCTCTCCCCGGCCACCCCTATCCCCAGCACATTCCCTCAACTCCCTAGTGTCTGTGTCTATGCATGCGTACAAGTCCTTTGGTTGATTTCTCACCCTTCCTCTCCCACCCTTACCTTTGCCTCCCCTCTAAAGTATGAAGATCTGTTGGAAGTTTCTCTGTCTCTGGATCCTTTTTTGTTCATCAGTTTATGTTGTTTATTATATTCCACAAATGAGTGAGATCACGTGATATTTATCTTTCTCTAACTGGATTATTTCACTTAGCATTATGCTTTCCATGTCCATCCATACTGTTTCAAATGTTAAGAGTTCCTTCTTTCTTTGCAGTAGTGTAGTATTCCAATGTGTAGATGTACCACTGTCTTTTAATCCTCTCATCTGATGATGAACACTTAGGCTGTTTCCAAGTCTTAGCTATTGTAAATTGTGCTGCTATGAACATAAGTGTGTACATATACTTTCTGATAGTTATTTCTGAGTTATTGGGATTCTGAACTCTTTGATCATAGGCATTCTAACAGGTGTGAAATGATAATCGATTGGGTTTTGGTTTGCATTTCCCTTATCATTAGTGATCTTGAGCATCCTTTCATGTACCTTTTGGTAATTTGTGTGTCTTTTATAGAAAAATATCTATTCAGATCCTCTGCCCATTTTTAAATTGGATTGTGTGCTTTATTTTTTAAAAAGCTTATTTTTTACTATTAAGTCTTATGAATTCTTTATATAATTTGGATATTAACTCCTCACATATATGATTTACAAATATTTTCTAACGTTTGGTAGATCACCTTTTTATTTTTTCCTCTGCTTTGCAGAAGCTTTTTAGTTTGCTGTACTCCCACTTGTTTATTTTTGTTTTTGTTACCTTTGCTTTTGGTGTAGAATTCAGAAAATCTTGACATGCCAAGGCCCATGTCAAGGAGTTTACCTTTTATGTAGTAGTACTATGGTTTCAGGTCTTATATTCAAGTCTTTGACCCATTCTGACTTAATTTTTGTATGTGCTATACGATAGTAGTCTGACTTCAATTTTTAATTTATTTTTTCTATCTTTCTGTGAGGCTACAGCCATCATGGCCTGGGTTCAAAACCTGAAGAAAGGGCTGACATGCAAATTAATACACACTACAAAAAATATAAATTTGGAAATTATGGGGGAAGCTAGTTGTGAACTTGGTTCAAGGGATCAAGTTCCACTGAATCTCCGTTCCCATCTGCTTTTTATTTACTAGAATACACAATTGCCATTTAGGAATGCAAACAAACATAACAAAGGTGATGTTTAGCCATAACCGGTTTGGCTCAGTGGATAGAGCTTTGGCCTGTGGACTGAAGGGTCCCGGGTTCGATTCCGGCCAAGGTCATGTACCTTGGATGCGGGCACATCCTCAGTGGGGGGTGTGCAGGAGGCAGCTGATCGATGTTTCTCTCTCATTGATGTTTCTGGCTCTCTGTCCCTCTCCCTTCCTCTCTGTAGAAAATCAATAAAATATATTTTTGTAAAAAAGGTGTTTAGTAAACAGTAAAGAGATCATCAGGTTAGGGGAGTTTGCTTTCAGCTATAGAGTCAGTAGCAGGTAATGAAATGCAGATATTCAATCCTGTGAATATCAAAGCCCCATTCAACCTTCTGACTGGACTTCTCAAATGTATATTAATTACTGTTGATCTTGGCTCCTGGCATCTTTCCTCTCCTCCTGCTATTCTTTTGTATGTCTCTAGGCACAGATGATATAATGGTTGCATATAAAATAATTGGAAAGGTTGTACTATCCAATTTTGACTTTTACAAAGTTATTTTAATTTTCTCAGTATCCATTGCATTCTTTTTAAAAAATATATATTTTTAATGATTTCAGAGAGGAAGAGAGAGGGAGAGAAAGATAGAAAAATCAATGATTGGAGAGAATCACTGATCGGCTGCCTCCTACATGCCCCGTACTGGGAATCGAGCCTGCAACCCTGGCATGTTCCCTGAACTGGAATCAAACCCAGGACCCTTCAGTCCACAGGCTGAAGCTCTACCCACTGAGCAAATCCAGCTAGGACCACATTGCATTCTTGAAACACTGCATTTACTGCAAGATATAATGAACTGCTCTTACACTACAGCACGGTGAAGGCTAAGAGACAGGTGCTTAAATCAGATGTGGGTTTGTATCCTGGCTTACTTTCCAACTAGGCAATGGTCTTCGGTAAGTTATCTAACTTCTCCAAGCCTCAATTTCCTTACTTGCTGTGAGGGCTAAAACAAAAATAATTCTGTAAAAGTCAGTCTGGGCCCATCATAAGTGCTCAACAAATCCTAGTTTTTTATTCTAATCACACAAATCCCACCTAATAGAAGACGTTTTTTCCTCTCATATGAAACATTGTAGAGATGCCTATCATCTATTAAAGCCCGGAAATACAAAGGTAGTATAACTAAATGTTCAAAAGCTTTGGCCCTGGAGTGAACGTTATATGAAAAAACAAATGTTTAAATAATTACCAAAGCCAGAGGTGTTTGCAATATTGGCTGACTGACAAAGTAATTCAAGCTGCTTAGTGGTGCACAGGGCGGTGCAAAACAGTGTGTTTAGATATGTAATATCTTCACTTTCAAGTTCTTTCTTAGGTACCTAAGAATTGGGGAAATAAGAATTTTATGTCATAAGTGTATAGGTTACACTTGCCGTAAGGGATTTTTGATTCCTAAAAGAAATAATGTTTAAAGTATTTTCTTTTCATTAATGTTAATTTCTTCCTTTTCCTTTTTTATTATTAAATATTTATTGTTCAGATTATTACATTAGTTCCTCTTTTTCCCCCCATAACTCCCTCCACCCAGTTCCCACCACACCCTCTGCCACCACTCCCCACCCACTGTCCTCATTCATAGGTGCGCGATTTTTGTCCAGTCTCTTCCCGCATCCCCCACCCCCTTTCCCCGCCCCCAAGAATAGTCAGTCCATTCCCTTTCTATGCCCCTGATTCTATTATAATCACCAGTTCATTCTGTTCATCAGATTATTTATTCAGTTGATTTTTAGATTCACTTGTTGATAGATGTGTATTTGTTGTTCATAATTTGTATCTTTCCCTTTTTCTTCTTCTTCCTCTTCTTAAAGGATATCTTTCAGCATTTCATATAATTGTTATGCCCAGATTTCAGGATCCCCATGAGACCACACCAGGGAGCCAGCTGTGTCTGATGCAAAAGCATAAGAGTCTTATTCAAACCCGGGCTTGGCTCCCCTACCCTCCTTACTGACACAGCAACAAGTGGCAGAGAGAGCCAGCCCTGTGGGGAGAGGGGTTTTATAGTAAGGGGAGGAGAGAGGACTGTGGGCCCTGCTGATTGGCCAGGCGCAAGTCGGTGTCTCGTTACACAGAATGTGGTCGTATATATGGCACGCACTTCCCTTGATTATACTTCTGGGAAGAAGCTTCTTGCTGAGCACATGCCTGCTGCCCAAAATGGAGGATTCGGGTCAAGACGGAGGGCGTAGCCTCGTCCTTTTATTCCCCCCTTTGTCTTGGAGCTTCCGGCTCAATCACGAGACGGACTGCATTTCTATTTCACCGTTGCTAGAGGCCTGTACTGGGCACACAGAACTATCAACTGAACTATCCCTATACACTTAATAAATGGTCCGGTGGAAGGGAAAGAAACCATTTTAGCTTTAACAACTTCTATTGAAATAGGATTTTTCTTCTTAAAATTCCTCCATGGCTATCAAAAAGCCAAATCAAGATTAATTTATCTACTGTATTCAATTTGGCCTGATGTTTGCATAAACACAACAAGAATGGTAACTGACCACCTTTGCTGGAATCTCATGGTTGAATCTTAATGTGCCCCGTAGGAAGCCGAGAAGCCAAGCCATCCAGCTGCCATCAGGCCTGCCTGCAGTATCTGCTGAGTTAGGTGAATCCTTCATCTGTAGCAACTCCACCTGAGCCCACGCTCCAGGCTTTAAGGCCCATCTCAGTAGCCCTCCTATTTGTTGCGTCCTAGAGTGTGTGGGGGTTCCGCAGGGATGCAGAGGCATCCTTGCTGCTCCCCTTTTACTCTTACCAACCGCCAGTGATGGTAGGGCATGGGCCTGATGCTCCAGCGCCAGCCATCTTCAGGGCTTCCAAGCAGGATACCAGGCTTTCTTCATGGCATTCTTACTGGCTTTAAGTCTTTAGAGCTCAGACAGGGCTCTTTAAAACATGATACTCCAGTCAAAGTTTTCCGTTAATAAAACCACTATTAGGAACCAGTCTTATTGAATCTATGCAAAGAAATGTATTGCCATGATTTATTTAGCATTGCCAAATTTCGGAGGAATTACATAAGGAGAAAACCATACTGATCTGCTCTAAGATTTTCTGATTTTTCCTTGCTAATTCCTTTTCATGGATTTTTCAGTTATAACAAAACAGTAATTGTTGGCATTAAAATTTCTTTCTATGCATAACCATGACTCAGACCTTCTATTCCAAACAGGCCTTTCCCAGCTTTCTACAGTTGAGGTTTGTACTACCCCTGACATGGGCATGGTTACGCAGGCCTGCAAGACAGTATACAGGCTGCCAACCGTCAACTGTCTTTCAACAGAGACCAAAACCTGATGGGCACCCTTCCCTGCTCAGTTGGGCACCTGCCCTCTTGGCAGCTAGGCACCTTTTACTTTTGGGGCTCACCCCACACAGTCCCCTTCCAGAACAGCCAACATACATTCAAACCTGCAAGAGAATCAAAGGTCAATATAACATATCAATACAATGAAGTATCATGGCCTCTTCAGGCAGCCAAATCTTTTGCTACTAAACATGTGATACTAAAGTCTATTCTTGACCTTCCTATAAATTGTCCTTGTCTCTTTGGAGCCATGTCCATGAAGATGCAGGCATTATCTAAGTCTATTATACAGTATTGTGGGGGCTCCTGGTAGCAGGAGTGATCACAAGGAAACTTACCAGCATCAGGCAGGTCGAGCACACCGTAGCTTGAGCTTGAGCGGGTTGCATTGATCTCGATCGATGCTCCATTTGGTGATGAAGTCTTCCCGGATCACGGATGGGTCCTCTGACCGGACATGAGTGTGATGGACCCAGGTCGCGACGCCGTCTACCTTGAGAGCGGTGGGGGTCATCAGCACCACAGTGTAGGAACCCTTCCAACGTGGCTCGAGGGTCTCCCAGAACTGGAGCTCACAGCCTGAGATTCCCTCCTGATTGAAAAAGACAACCACGCCCTCAGCCACCAGCCCGCTCCGCTCCGGGTGTGCCTCTGTACCTTAGTATTTTACTTCTGCACCACACCTCCTCTGAGTCTTGGTATGTTTTTATCTTTCCTTCTAGTTGTAGAATTTCCACTCAGCCAGCCTTCCTGTGGTTCTGGGTGATGTTCGTTCCATCTTTTAGTTGTATTTTTGAAGTGGTTGTGTGAAGCAGCAAACTCCGGTGTTTACCTATGCTGCCATCTTGGTTTCTCCCATTAATGTTAATTTCATTGCTTGTATATTTCTTGCCTTATAAGTTATGTACCACTTGAAATGTTTTAGACACTTAAATAATTGTCCGCATGAAGGCACAGCAATTCTTCTGGAGTCTTGGTTTCTATCAAAACTTGGTAGCTTTCTTTGCACAAAGGTATATGCTAAGTAGTCAAAGATCAGTATAATTAGTTCAATTCCATTCCAGAAATATGATCTGAGCACCTAACATAGGCCAAAGAGCTTTGAAAACAGGACTGACATTCATGAACCAAAGGCTACCTGCACATGTATTGCTGGAAAAAGATAGAACACACCAATTAAACCTCCATTAAGGGAATTACTTCAGCAAAAGTATGGAGGAGTGTATTAGCTCTCTGCCTAATTTCCAAAACAAATTTGGTTCTTAATCTGGTCACAGTGGCAACAACATTTAATTATTTATTATACTCTAAGTGACTCAAGAATAACTTCAAGGCATTATTTTTTTTATCATTTTAATAAAAGATTAGTTATTTGAATCCACGGATTTTATCAAAGTAATTTGCAAATCCTTAGAGAAGGATTATCTGGACCAACATTTAATAATGGGTCCTTAATATACACCTTTTTGGTTCATTAAAGTCCATGTTTCTGAAGAATTCCATGCCTTTCACTTGAGTACTTGGTTCTATTTTATTTCTTCATATCACTTCATTGATAAACTTACAATTTTTTCCCCTCAAACTCTTATTTCCATTATGCCTGTGGAATTGCTGCCAGTCAAAAATTTTCTGAATTGTCATTTCACTTGCTTTGGAATATAGATTCAAAAACAATAGTGCTATAATGCCAGTAATGCACTCTAACTTTCTGTGCCTAAGCATGGCAGTATGAGAGAATCCAATGATAATCAAGTTCTATAGCTACTGAGTAAGTCTCAGATAGGTTAGAAAATGACTCAAATTGCAGAGCAATTTAGAATAGAACAGAGATTAAAACTCACGTTCCCTAACTACTTGTTTAGTCACTTTTGTATACTCAACAGAATTTTTTCACCATTTAAAGATTGTTATAGAACCGCCACATACTCCAGAGAGCAAATAAGAGATTTACGTATTCTAATGGGTTTGGCCTGTTAAAATATGTTTGCATCATCTATCTTTTGAAATATTTCATGGAGTGTGTTTGGTAGCAGCAAGATTCCTTTAACTTTGTTGTAAGAAGCCATCTGGAGCTCTTGGTATACATTGTGTAAAATCATTTGGAAATCATGGGTAATTTGGCAAGACACACAATGAAATGAAAAATAAAGAAATTAGGAAATCACATTACAAGAGTCCTTAGAATCTATATTTTTCTATTTATATTGTATTTAGTTTTTTGAATGTGTTTTTATTGACTTCAGAGAGAAGGGAGAAGGAGGAAGAAAGAGAAACACCTTACATGGATCAGCTGACTTCACATGGGTCGGCTGCCTCTCACATGGATTGGCTGCCTCCTGCACACCCCCTAATGGGGATCAAGCCCACAAACCGAAACGGAGACATGTGCCCTGACCAGGAATTGAATCTGTGAGCTTTCTGTGGCCAAGAGGACATGCAACCAACTGAGTCACAACAGAGGAATGGATGCCTGTTCCAGGTTTTTGTCTTGAGTTGTCTTTTTCTATTGGGGGAATCAACTTTTTCTTGGTAGTATGTGACTACTCGTCCATTGGTTAGTATTTCGTGGCCTAAGTCAATAGGCTCTTTGTAGGGGTGGTAAAAGTTTGTGGTAGGACCATAGTAGACAAATATGTGTGGGTGAGTTCTCTGGAATAAAACACATTGTAAACATTCTAGATTACATTTTCATGTGACATTGAACTTACTGATTAAACTATTGCAAAAGGAACAGTTTTCCACAAATGGATTGGGCTACTCTGAAACCTTTTTACAAGGCCATCCAAGGACAGTAAGATAATCAAAATGATGGTCACTGTCCAAGACTATTTCCTTTCTGATTCTGAGGTTATTTAAGTGAAAGATCAGAGTTAGCTTCCAAATCTGCCAAGTATGTGAGTGTTCAAATTGTGCTGGGAAGTATTCCTTAGTGTTTTCTCCAGTATTCCTACATTTAATTCTCCTATTCCACAAGCTTCATGTGATATCCACACAGGATAAAATGCTACATTCTACCATTCATACCCAAAATAAAGCTCTGTGAGGATCATATTTGGAAATACTCAGATATAATAGCAGATGAATTCACCAAATAAGGTGCTCCTACCCCAAACTTCAAATGTGTGAGCTGGGCATATGAGCTTATTGTATAGACTAGAGGTCTGGTGCATGAAATTCATGCATGGGGGTGAGGGGTCCCCCTCAGCCCAGCCTGCACCCTCTCTAATTCAGGACCCCTTTGGGGGATGTCTGACTGCTGGTTTAGGTCTGATCCTGGGGATGAGGCCTAACCCGGCAGTTGGACATCCCTCTCACAATCCTGGACTGCTGGCTCTGAATCACTCACCTGCCTGCCTGCCTGGTCGCTGTAGCTGCCTTTCCTGCCAGCCTGATTGCCCCTCACTGCCTCTGCGTGCCAGCCTGATACCCCTAACTGCCCCCCACTGCTGGCCAGGTCACCCCAACTGCCCCTCCCTGCTGGCCTGGTTGCCCCTAACTGGCCCTCCTGCTGGCCTGGTCACCCACAATTGTCCCCCTCACCAGCTGGTCACCCCTCATGATCCACCCGCTGGCCTGGTCGCTCCACACAGCCTGCTGTTCACTCATTTGGTTGTCCCTCACCAACCCCTCTGCTGGCCTGGTCGTAGACAGCCATCTTGTGAGGGCATGAGGGTTAATTTGCATATTACCTCTTTATTATATAGGATATCGCTCATTCATTTATGTAAAATGAGATTAAAAATGAGCCAGACACAGTGTTGTAGGTCATATCAAAATTCTTTGTCATTATGCAGGTGTATTCATTTCTTCTGTGTGAGGGTCTCCTCATCTGCCTCATGGATACTGTGTGAGAGATATTTCTTTCTAAGGGCTCCATATGGAAGCAGCAGAAACTGCTTTTTGCTTTCTTCTCCACATTTTGAATCTTCTTATTTTCCTTGTTGGGATAATAGGTTTCAGAATAACATTGACCATGTATTCATCCTATTCTCTTTTCTCTTGCTCCTGTATTCTTCCTCTGGAAAAGGTCTCCATTCTATTCCTATATAAAGCTTATCTAAGAAAAAGTAAAAGACAATGTAGGCTGAGATCATTCAAGTTTTGATATGTAGATGAGTAAGATTAAAGCATAAAAATATCTCTAAATTATTGTCACTTGAAAATTCTATAATGACAGATGAATAGTAATGGTTAATTTTCTTTGCATTCCTGCTATAACAGTTTTAATCCTCCCCAGGGCATTGACTAGAGAGATCATATTCAAAGAAATAAAAAAATTCAAAAATATTATACTTGTTAAATATGTTTATTGTTTTAAATTAAACATTTATTGTTCAGATTATTACAATTGTTCCTCTTTTTTTCCCCATAGATCCCCTCCACCTGGTTCCCACCCACTCACCCCCTTTATCCCCCCCCCCCACTGCCCTCATCCATACGTGTACGATTTTTTTCCAGTCTCTTCCCACACCCCCCCAAAAATTTCCAGTCTCTTCTCTTTCCCCCCCAAAAATTTTCAGTCCACTCCCTTTCTATGCACCTGATTCTATTATATTCACCAATTTATTCTGTTCATCAGATTATTTATTCACTTGATTTTTAGGTTCACTTGTTGATAGATATGTATTTGTTGTTCATAATTTTTATCTTTATCTTTTTCTTCTTCCTCTTCTTAAATAATACCCTTCAGCAGGTGCCTCCTGCACACCCCCCACTGGGGATATACCCACAAGCAAGGTACATGCCCTTGACCAGAATTGAACCTGGGACCCTTCAGTTCGCAGGCCGATGCTCCATCCACTGAGCCAAACTGTTCAGGGCTATCTGTTGACTTTTGAGTGCCTTAAAAGATCCTGTATTTTTTTAAAATCCTAAAGTGGTCAAATGATACCAATTCTAAAAGACTCATTTCTAGATTGAAGAGGTGCTGCTTCCCCTTATGTACCAGAGCCCCGTACATTTTTAGTTTGGATCTATTTTATAGGAAATAAAGTTATTATAAATTTCTGAGCAGAAGGATATTATTACACACTAGTGGCCCAGTGTAATAACATGGATTAGTGCACATTGAAAGGACTTTAATTGCCAATAGTTGGTCTTCAGACATATTCTGTATATGATGCCACTTTCTTTCAGCTTCAGAGGTACATTTTTCCAATAGTTGGTCTTCAGATACATTCTGGCATTACTTGTGTTTGGCTTTATTTATATCATGCATGCACAAATCCATGTTTACTTTTAAATTGCCAGTGCACGTCATATGTACCAGCCTGTCAGTAATTTGGTTGGTCGGACGTATGTATGGTCAGTCACTTAGCCTTTTAGATGTTTAGATGACATTTTGGGATGATATTTGTAGGAGTGACATGCAGGATTGCTGGTGGTTTCAAGTGTGTAAAACATTGACACATTTACTATAACAAAAAACAAATGAGAGAGAATAAATAGATTGAAAGAAGGAAATGATTTCTAATTGATTTAATATAAGGCCCTTGGTTAAAAGATTAAAAATTTTTTATCAGAAATAAGCAAATATGGAACTATAATAACATATTTTCATGGAAATCAACATAATAGGAGTTAATAAATGTCATTGACTGAGTTCTTCCATGTGCATGAAATATAAAGCAAATGGCTTTCTACTGAGGTTGAATATTTGAGCTGCAGTTTTAGAGCAGTGGTAGAGATAGAAGTTACTAGTATTTGGAGGAAATTAAGGGGTAAAGGAGTTATCAGGTAATTGTGCATTCAGGGCCCAAGGCTATGGCACACTTTTCTTGTGATAGGATGTCACTACAAGATCAGTTGAAAATTCCAGTTAATAACTGAGCTCAGTAAGTTGATTCATGTGACTGCCAAGGGGTTGGGGGAGTCTTCAGGACTTTTTGGTTTTGCATTCTGTTACAGTTCGGAAAGCCTGCTGTACTCCCAGGACACCATTTCCACAGCAGGAGTGAGGCTTGCAGAACTCCAGGCTTCCAGACACTCCCCCGATTGGCTGTGACTATACTTTTTTATTTTTTTAATTGGGGGCATTATCTTATCTAATAAAAGAGAAACATGCAAATTGACCATACCTCCACTACACCAACAAGCCATGCCCACAAACCACACCCACCAGCCAATCAGGGTCAAGTATGCAAATAGACACAACCAAGATGGTGGCAGCCACAGAGCTGGAGCGAACAGGAGGATTGGGTTGCCCCTGGCGATGGAGGAAGCCTGCCCTGGCCAGCTGTGGTCTCCACTCAAGGCTACAAAGTTTCAATTATAGAAGATAAATAAATCCCAGATACTTGCTTGCAGCCATTGAGGCCTCTGCTCAAGCAGGGTTTGGGAGCCTGTTTGCCCAGGGCTGTGGCCAGACAGCAAACAGCCATCAGCTACTCACCCAGGCTGGCCAGGCACCCCAGTGGGGACCCCCATCCTGAAGGGGGTGTGGTCAGCTTGAAAACAGCCCTCAACCCCTCACCCAGGCTGGCCTCGCCTCCCCAGTGGGGACCTTCACCCCATGGGGGTGTGGCTGGCCTGCAAACCACCACAGGCCCCTTGCCCAGGCCGCCCCGTGCCCCAAGGGAACCCCCACCCTGGTCCAGGACACCCTTCATGGCAAACCTACTGCCCCCCCCTCCCGCCCGTGCACCAGGCCTCTATCTATATGAATAAAAGGGTAGTATGCTAATTAGACTGGGAGACCTTCCAGGATTACTTCCATATGTTCTTCTGGACAAAGCCATGTTGTAGGGGCTGAGGTAGAGGCGGTTAGAGTCCAAGAGGGGAGGGCAGTTGTGGGTGATCAGGCTGTTGGGGGTAAGTAGACCAGCAGGGGGGCCAGTTGGGGGCAAGCAGACTGGCAGTGGGGGTCAGTTGGGGATGAGCAGGCTGGCAGGCAGTGTGGTTAGGGGCAATCAGGCAGGCAGGCAGGCAGGCAGGTGAGCAGTTAGGAGCTAGCAGTCCCAGATTGCAAGAGGGATGTCCAGCTGCTGGTTTAGGCCTGACCCCTGTAAACCAGCAGTGGGACATTCTTCGAGGGGTCCCAGATTGTAGAGGGTGCAGGCCGGGCTGAGGAACACCCCCTCCCCCATGCATGAATTTTGTGCACCGGGCCACTAGTAAAATTATAAATGTTTCTAGATTTAAAAACAAACAATTTTTCCTTAGTTGTCCTGATAGAAGATATTTCTCAAGTTCTCTTTGCTCTGATAGACTATCCATCAGCTTGAAACAAGGATTAGAAAATCAACTGTCTTCCAAGAGCAGGCAGGTGTGAAGCAAATGTGCAAAATAGGCTAGGTGTCAGACAATTGGGAGCGACTTCCTCTAGTAAACTGATTAGGATGCCCCACCCAATAATATACAAATTAAAGTGCTTTTCAAACCCTCTTTATTGCAGAGTAAACAATATAAATAAGTATGTGTTTGAACAATGTGTTTTAATGAAGATCATGTTAAATTGAGGTGTAGAGAGCAGGATCTCCCACAGAGTTTCTGCTCTTATGTTATAGGCTTGTCTCCTTCTTGCTTTATATCAAATGGATGTACAGGTTGGACCTCCAATTTTATATCATATCTTGAAATTAATGTCACAATATCTTATTAAGATAGAATTACTATAAAATTTTAATTAAAAATTTAGTAAGTGAAAAGGCAATAAGAGTAGACCACTGAATTGTCCTATGATTGGCCACATTGTTATCCTAGGGCAGTGATAGTGAACCTTTTGAGCTCAGCGTGTCAGCATTTTGAAAAACCCTAACTTAACTCTGGTGCCGTGTCACATATAGAAATCTTTTGATCTTTGCAACCATAGTAAAAAAAAGATTTATATTTTTGATATTTATTCTATATATTTTAATGCCATTTAACAAAGAAAAATCAACCAAAAAAATGAGTTTGCGTGTTACCTCTGACACGCGTACCATAGGTTCGCCATCACTGTCCTAGGGCTTGGAATAGGTAAATATTTGCACTGTTGGTACTAAAATTTATTCTAACCTTCACTCACTTCTAGAAAGTTTGAAAGTTTTTTAAAAAAACTTTGACAAAAAGCAAAAACAAATATGTTTAAAACCTCAATAAAAAACAAATGAATACTGTTAGAATTTAGCATGACTATTTATTTTCTCTTAAGTATTTTTATTTCAAGATGTAGTAATTATAGGGGAATAAGAGAATAAATATTCTGAGCATTACTATGAATGCTTATGCAACATTAATTTTATTTATTAATTAAATCAATTAAACTTTGTTATATAATTAAATATGGCTTTAGTTTATCAAGGGGCCATATTTTTCCCTATAAAAACATGCCTATGATGTTTTCATGACATAGAAAAATAGATTTACACTGTCAGAAATTTGTTTTCAAACTTCTGTGTTTTTCAATAGAATATTGTAAAGCAAAAGATGAAGTTTTATAATATTTATATCATAGTAAGATATCTTAAGATTAACTTCAAATATTTGTAATTTCCAGATCCTTTGGGATCACATAGCTTTGACGAATAAACCAGAAAGGCATTGACATGTTTCCATACACAGTGTGGGTGAAAGAAAATATAGGAAATGCAAGTGTATTTTTTTCAGTCCAGAGACTATTAGATTTAGTTTGTACTATTCCATTCTTTACCTTACCTGTGAAAATTTCCATTTGCAGGGGACAATACTAATTAAAAACATGTGTGTACATCCAAGGGTTTGTTTAACTTAAAGAGATATCCTAACTAATAAGACTAAAAGGGTAATTAACCATACCTCCGCTATGCTTCCCATGGACTAATCAGGGTGATATGCAAATTAACTGCCAAGAAAGATGGCAGTTAACCACCAACAAAGATGGCGGTTAATTTGCATACATAGGCGCAATTCTGGGAGGCGAAAGAGGAAGAATGGAAGAATGGTGATCGGAAACCCAGGTGGCAGGCAAGAGCCTACCCACAAACCCTGGATGGGAGAACTGGGCTGCCTTTGCTTGGCCCCAGGCGGTGATCGCATTTGGAGATCACGGGGCTGCAGGCACAGCGGTGGCAGCCTGGGGGCCGGGTGCCGCTGCCATGCCTGTGGCCCCATCATCACCCTCACCATCGCCATCAGAGATCATGGGGGCTGCAGTCCTGGAGGCGGCACCCATTATCTCCAATCGTGAGGGTGATGAGGGGCTGCAGGCACAGCAGCTGCACCAGGCCCCTGGGGTGCCGCCTCCAGGACTGCTTCCCCTCATTGCCATCACGATAGGAGATGAGATCACGGGGCTGCGGGCACGGCACTCCGGGCCGGGTACAGCCGCTGTGCCTGCGGCCCCGTCATCACCATTGCGATGGGAGATCACGGGGCTGTAGACATGGAGGGCACCCCTCATCGCCATCTCGATCAGAGAGCCTGGCCGCAGGCACGGCGGCACCTGGGCACCCCAGCACCTGACATACAAATGTCAGGGATGAAATGACTTTTCCCAATCACATCTGCAAATATCCTGGGGAAGGCATCACTGAAGAGTTCACAACAACTCTCTTACTGGGCAAGGAAGAAAACAGTTGGCAATGGAAACAATCCCTTACATCAAAGTTAAGGTCCCTCTGAGTAAAAAAGAATATTTCCAACATAAAGGAGGGAGCAGGCAAAAGTAATAGGTTCTCATGACTTCCACTGAAGTTTGAGCATGTGACAGAGTCAAAACGAACACACAAATTAAAACAGACAGTGGACATTCAAATGACCCGAATTAACTGTCACTGTTTGTCCCAATAGCAGCAATGCTTATGTGATAATATAGTTTAACAAACATACAAAACAAGTCACATGATAAGAGAGGTTTGGCTTCTAAAGTAAATTGAATATGGTCTTTAAAAATTCTCATGTCCTCCCCTCTGACTATAATTCTTAATTTTCCAATCAGAAAATTACCTCAGGTGATCCAGTAACATGTAGAACTCCAGTAACCTAACTTATTTAAAAAAACAAACATACCAACCATTTTTAAAATATTTAAATAGATACTTTAGGGTTAAAAATTATATAAGATATTTAGATCCAAATATGTTTTCTGAATAGAAAATATTTCAGTTTTTATTTAAAAAAATAAACATAAAAAATATATGTGACACATTTTCCCAAGGAACTCTGAATTAGTACCTTTCCCTCTAACTTTCTTCAAATTAAGAGAATCTATGGAGTTCCCTATACTGCACAAGTTTTGATGAAAGAAAATAAGACTTTCTAAGAGCATCAAATACATGTTTTCTTATTTACAAATATATATTCTTCTCTCTCTCTTTCTCTCTAATATATTCTTACTGATTCAGAGAGGAAGGGAGAGGGAGAAAGATAGAAACATCAATGATGAGAGAGAATCATTGATCGGCTGCCTCCTACATGCCCCGTACTGGGGATCAAGCCCACAACCCCCTGGCATGTGGCCTGACCTGGAATCAAACCGTGACTTCCTGGTTCATAGGTCGATGCTAAACCACTGAGTCACACCGGCCGGGCTCAATTCTTACTTATAAATTCATTCCAAGGACATATACAGCTTGAAAAGCTTTGGAAGTAGTTTCAAAAAAACTAGCTTTTAAGTAACAAGAAAACAGTTATAGAAGAAAGTTTAAATTAAAAGAAAAAAATTGTTTTAATTTATTCAAGAGTGGGAACATCCTCCATGAAAATGTGTACCTTGAGTGTGGATGGCTGGGTGGCCTTATCACACCTTAGGAATTCAAATGCTTTTTACAATGAAAAGAAAGAGAGTTTCATCTCATTTCTCTCCCAGGGTAAATGTCTGTCAATAGAAGGTGGACATCAATAAAAGGAGGGGCTTGCACAATCAATCCAGAAAGCCAGCAATCTATGGATAATCCAGAACCGAGTATTTATCTCCTCTGCCACACACCCTCCCTCCCAGCCAGTGAGCAAGATAATTACTCTCAAGGTCAAGCTAACTGCCCACCAGTCACAGTGGCCCAAAGCTGACATACAAAGCATACAAATAATTCTCACTTTGGCATAAAAGTGATACTGTAAGTGATACTTGGAAGAAAAGCAGATACTGTAAATTTCTCAAAGTCTTTCTGAAACATTTTTAAAAATAATTTTTACTTCTTCAGAAAAAATGCATACATGGCAAACAATCTGTAATAAAAGGCCCATTCTATAAAATTTTACCTGGTCCTACTCATACTTGCAATCATAATCATATTTATAGACAAATATACCTATACTAATATAAGAGTAATATGTTAATTAGACTGGGAGACCTTCCAGGAGACCTTCCAGATGTTATGTGGACAAAGCCATGGTGGCGGGGCCAAGATAGAGGTGGTTAGAGGCCAAGAGGGGAGGGCAGTTGTGGGTGATCCGGCTGGTGGGGGGCGGGGCCGTTGGGGGTAAGCAGACCAGCAGGGGGCCAGTTGGGGGCAAGCAGGCCATCAGTGGGGGTCAGTTGGAGGGGATCAGGACAGCGGGGGGAGGGGGCAGTTTGGAGTGAGCAGGCCAGCAGGGGGACAGTTGGGGATGAGCAGGCCAGTGGGGAGGGAAGGTAGGGGCGAGCAGGCCAGCAGGGGAGGGGCAGTTTGGGGTGATCAGGCTGGTGGGGGGGCATTTGGGGGCAAGCAGGCCAGCAGGCAGAGTGCTTAGAGGCAATCAGGCAGGCAGGTGAGTGGTTAGGTGCCAGCAGTCCCGGATTGCGAGAGAGATGTCTGACTGCTAGTTTAGGTCCGATCCCTGTAAACTGGCAGTAGGACATCCTTCAAGGGGTTCCAAATTAGAGAGGATGCAGGCCGGGCTGAGGAACACACCCTCCCCCATACACGAATTTCGTGCACTGGGCCACTAGTATTATATAAACATTTTTCCAAAGAAAAATGGCCAGTTCAAAGTTCTATGTCCAGTGGCAAGCAAACTGAAGCAATCAGTGCAAGCCGGGTGATGCCCTGTTAAAATTTCAAAGGTTACCAAGTTTGGGCTTTAGAATTTGTTTAGAGAAGCGTGATAACCTTGACTCTCAGTGAAGTATAAATTTACTAATCTGAGCCTCATTGTCCACATTTAAATCACTATTCTCCCCCTCCCCCCCTCAAAGTTCAGGTAATTATTTTTCACTATAGATTTCTTGGTTCTTATAGCTGAGTGATTATATTTTAAGTTTTTTTTTTCCCCTATGCCTTTCCATTTTAAATTGTTATAGTTATAGTTTCATTTTAATTCAATTTACTCAATTCAATGGCAGGTGACCTCACACAGTTATTAGGCATCTACAATGGTCTTTGTGCCTAAAACAGGATTAGGTTTGTGACTTGATTGCTAAACTCAAGTTCAGGCTCTTTTGTGTGTTCAGTTTTTAAGGGCTAACACAGAAACAGACCTCGATTTTATCCTATAAACCAGATATCTCACTTTTAACAAAAATCTCACTGGTTAACAAAGAAGAACCTTTCATTAAAAAATATTAACACTAATTGGTTGAGAGTAAACCTTCTCAAAACTCATTTAATAAATACTCAGTGTGCTAACCTTTACAAGTGAGCACCTCTGACAGCTCATTTGGATTTCCCTTTCCTGGTTTTAATGTGATAGTTCCTCAGTTTTATTTTAAAGGTTCAAAAAAACCCAAACTTGCCTTTCTACTTTTCAAATCATACTCAAACCAGAATTGTTATTGTTATTTCCTGATTTTATTCTTTCACTTGCCACTAAAATGCTATGTTTTTTTCCTTGGATATTTGAGTTAGTAGTAGGTAAATTTTCCTCGTTTTCATATATCATCTATTTTAGGCATTTTAAATGAAGTCCAGGATAATAGAAAGCTACTAGATCCCAACTAAGAAAAACCAGGGATTTTGTCTTGGCTCTGCCACTCATTTGCGTTTTAAACTTAATCAAGTTTGTTCTTTTCTCTGGACTATTCTCATAGTCCTCCAGTGCTGTTGAAAGAATTATAGCTAACATTTTACAGGATATTATGCTGCATTGTTGTGTATCATTATTGTAATTATTATTAGGTATTGAAATAAAAGACTAGTGCCTATTTAATTAAATTATGTGGATTATATTTTGAATGAAAAATACATACTCATGGTTTAACAAATAATTTCTTTTTTATTTGTGAGTTTAAACAGCAAGCATTAATAAATGCTCAAATGCCCTTAAATATATAAACTTAAACCATATTCTATTCAGAATAAAGTTAAACAAAAATCAATTTGGAACATAATAGAGAAATCAGAAATAAACCCTCGCTTATTTGGTTAATTAACCTAAAACAAAGGAGGCAAGAATATCCAATGGAGAAATGAAGAATTGATAGTCCCTTCACCAAGTGGTGCTGGGAAAAGTAGAACGATACACGTAAAAATTGAAACTGGGATCACTCTTTCACACCATCTACAAAATAAACTGAAAATCATTAAAAGACTTAAATGTAAGACTTCAACCATAAGACTCCTAGAAGTTTCAGATAGTTAACTATTTGACATTAGTTATAAGTAATTTTTATTATTTTTATTTTTGATATATAATTGTCTAATCACTATGCTATCCACATGAAATTAATACAAAATAATATTTAATGTAAACTGCAGTTGAAAAAAGTAAAAAAATAAACCCTTAAGAAAATTGAGTAATGTAAAAAAAGTAGAGTATCGCCCTGACCGGTTTGGCTCAGAGGATAGAGTGTCGGCCTGCAGACTCAAAGGTCCCAGGTTCGATTCTGGTCAAGGGCACATCTTGGTTGTGGGCACATCCCCAGTCAGGGGTGTGCAGGAGGCAGCTGATCGATGTTTCTCTCTCATTGATGTTTTTAACTCTCTATCCTTCTCCTTTCCTCTCTGTAAAAAAATCAATAAAATATATATTTTTAAAAAAGTAGAGTATCTTTAAACATATTTTACAGTATCACGAATTAAAATAAATTGGAATTACTCTCACATTAGAAAGTTTTTGTGCATATATTATTTATTTTATTTTACTTTTTAAATAAAAAAGATATTTTAATTAATTAATTTTAATCTTTATTCTTTATAGTATTACTTATGTCATCTTCTTTTTCTATTGATCCCTTCCAGCCCACCCTCACTCCTAGCCCCAGGCCGTCACCACCCTATTGTCTGTGTCCAGAGTTTATGCATACATGCACACTAGAGGCCCAGTGCACAAAATTGTCCACTTGGGGGGGTCCCTCAGCCTGGTCTGTGCCCTCTCCCAGTCCAGGAGCCTTCAGGGGATGTTTGACTGACAGCTTAGGCCAGTTTTAGGACATCAGTCAGACATCCTTAGTGTTACTGTGGAGGCGGGAGAGGCTGCCGCCACTGCCGTGAGCTCGCCAGGCATGAGCCCAGTTTCTGGCTGAGTGGCATCCCACCCTGAAGCAGCTGTGGGCAGCCGAAAATGGTCCTCAGCCCTTCATTAAGGTTGACCAGGCACCCCAGTGGGGACCCCCATTATGAAGGGGTGTGGCAGCCTGAAAATGGCCCTCAGTCCCTCACCCAGGGTGGCCAGGTACCCTCGTAGGAACCCCCACCTTAAAGGGGGTGTGGTAAGCCTGAAAATAGCCCTCAGCTTCTCATTCAGGCTAGCCACACCCCCATGGGGTGAGGGTCCCCATTGGGGGGCTTGGCCAGCCTGAAAACAGCCATCAGTTGGCGAGGCACCCCAGTGGGCCAGGCTGGGAAACCCCACCATGAAGGGGGTGTGGCCAGCCTGAAAACAGCCCTCAGCCAGACTGGCCAAGTACCACAGCGGTACCTCCACCCTGATCCGGGACACCCTTCAAGGCAAACCAGCCGGCCCCCACCCATGCACCAGGCCTCTATCCTATATAATAAAAGGGTAATATGAAAATTGACCCTAACAGCAGAATGACTGGAAATGACTGGTCACTATGACACACACTGACCACCAGGGGTAGACGCTCAATGCAGGAGCCGTCCCCTGGTGGTCAGTGTGCTCCCACAGTGGGAGCTCTGCTCAGCCACAAGCCAGGCTGATGGCTGTCAGCATAGCAGTGGTGGTGGGAGCCTCTCCCGCCTCCTCAGCAGCTCTAAGGATGTCTGACTGCCAGCTTAGGCCCAATCCCCTGGTGGATGTCCACCAGCCAGCAGGTGGACTTCCCCGAGGGGTCCCAGACTGTGAGAGGGCACAGGCCAGGCTGAGGGACCCGCCCAAGTGCAAAAATTTTTGTGCACCGGGCCTCTAGTCCTATATAATAAAACCCTGATATGCAAATCGACCAAATAGTGGAGCAATTGGTTGCTATTACATGCAATGACCACCAGGGGGCAGACACTCAATGCAGGAGCTGCCCCCTGTTGGTCAGTGCGGTCCCACAATGGGAAGGCTGCTCAGCCAGAAGTGGGCTCACAGCTGGTGAGTGGGCCTAATCCAGAAGGTGGACATCTCTTCAGGGGTCCCGTACTGCAAGAGGGTGCAGATTGGGCTGAGGGAACCCTCCCAATGCATGAATGTCATGCACTGGGCCTCTAGTAGGCTAATATAGGCCATCTCCAAGACAAGTGAAAAAGCAAGGAGAAGACTATGTATCCTCAGCTCCTGTGTGTGGGGGAGTGGAAGGGGGTGGGTATATGGAAGATTGTAAATGTGTGGATTGTCTCCGAAGAATTGTGAAGAATTTTATTTTTTAACCATAGTTTTCTCTGGGTTACTATGGGAGGAGATTTACTCTTCACTGTTTGCTTTTATCATTTTTATTTTCAATTGATGTTGACATATATTACTATATTAGTTTCAGGTATGCTCCCCAATGAATAGACATTACATAACTTAATAAGTTAGCATCCTGATAAATCTCACACCCATCTGACACCATGAGTAGCTATTAGACTATTATTATATTTTTGTATTTTAGAGTTATGAGAGCTTCATGAAATATAGGAAAATCAATTCTCAGTTTCAAAAATGATGAATTTTATTTTTTTTTGTTTTCTATATGAACTATTGTGTTACAATATGATATTGTAGTGAAAAGGAGATTGAGAAACAAATACTATTATTTTCGTTTATTAAGTGAAAAATAGGCGCAAAGTAGATGTGTGCCTGACAGAGGCCTAATTTTGTAAATTAGAAATACACTACATTCAGTTATAACAATTGCATGTTTGACGAAGTCTTCCCTGGAAGCTCATATTGAAAAAAGGCTAAGGTTAGAAATTGACTTAAAAAAAAGAAGTGCTTATTCTTCTTTCTCAGGAGGCAAAGAGAAGCCAATATAATTTATCCAAAAGGAAATTACTTTCTCTATTTGAGAAGTTAGAATAGTTTCCTTTTTTTTCTTTTCTAATTTAAGTTTTGGGGCTTTCAAAGTAGTTTTCTCTAATGGAAATAATTCCATAGGCAGAATTATTTTATTTCTATTCCTTAGTGGTATCTGAAAAACAAGTCTGGCTCCATTATTCATGTGGAAAGCATATTTGGAATTAGTAATCTACACAGTTCAGAGCTTAGCTCTTTAAGTAAGTCTTGTTTCCATGCTAAGTAATTGGTTTGGCTAAGTTTCTGCAAATATTAAAAACTAAAATGTTCAAGTGGTAAATCACACACAAATAACATGGAAATGAATAACGCATATAGCGACAAAAGTACGTTTGCAGGTGCTTGTATGGAAAATGATGCAATCATTAGTAAGTAATTATACAAGAGTGCAGGCCGGGCTGCACTGACCAGCTGTGGTCACTCCTACTCACAACTGTAAGCCTACTTTTGCCCTGGCCGGTAGATACAGATCATTTTAACGCTTTGGTCAAATTGGATAAGATGTTTTATATAACTGTAATGAACTGACAAAGTCTCATGGAGAAAACAGTTCCAGATGGCAAACATACGCAAGGGAATTAGTAAAACAAATTGTTGGCAAGGAAGCTATGAATTGTATAATCAGTTGAGGGCAATGAAAATACAAAGGTAAGTCTAGTTAATAATCTACAATGATTAGTTAAAGAGTATATTAGTGCTAATGTCTCTCCATTCATCCAGCCCTTTTTCTTTTTTCAACCCCACAAGCTTTTGGCACGATGAAGTGGATAACATTTATTTATGTTCTCTTTCTTCTTGACTCTGCTTACTCCAGGGGTGTGTTTCGCCGAGATGCATGTAAGAATTCTACGATTTATTGTTCAAATTTATTTCATTTTTCTAGTAAAAGAAATTTTCAGTATACCCTGCATCTTTAAAAAAGAAAGTTTTCCTTTAGCATTAATTTCTGGACTTTGATATTTTGTATTTGTGAACCCTCAGAAAGTTATCTTAATACTTAGAGTTATCTTAATACTTAATACTTAGAAGCCCGGTGCACAAAAATTTGTGCACTCGGGGCGGAGGTTGGGGGGGTCCCTCAGCCCAGACTGTGCCCTTTCACAGTCTGGGATCCCTCAGGGGATGACCACCTGCTGGCTTAGGCCCACTCCACGGAGGATTGGGCCTAGGCTGGCAGACAGACATCCCTCTGGCAGCCCGGGGGCCTAGGGGTATGTTCACTTGCCAGTGGGGAGCAGGCCTAAGCTGCAGTCAGACATAGTTAGCGCTGCTGAGGAGGCAGGAGAGGCTCCCACCATCACCACTGTGCTAGCAGCTGTCAGCCTGGCTTGTGGCTGAGAAGAACTCCCCCTGTGGGAGTGGAGTGACCACCAGGGAGCAGCTTCTGCATTGAGCATCTGCCCCCTGGTGGTCAGTGTGTGTTATAGTGACCAGTCATTCCTAGTCATTCTGCTGTTAGGATCAGTTTGCATATTACCCTCTTATTATATAGGATAGAGGCCTAGTGCATGGGTGGGGGCTGGCTGGTTTGCCCTGAAGGGTGTCCTGGATCAGGGTGGGGGTCCTGCTAGAGTGCTTGGCCAGCCTGAGTGAGGGGCTGATGGCTGTTTGCAGCCTGGCCACAGCTCCTTCAGAGTAGGGGTTCCCCCTGGGGTGCCTGGCCAGGCTAGGTGAGGGGCAATGGCTGCTTGAAGGCTGGCCATAGCCCTTTCAGTGTGGTGGTCACCACTGAAGTGCCTGGCCTGCCTGGGTGAGGGCCTGAGAGCTGTCTTCAGGCTGGCCACCCCCTTCAGGTTGAGCAGGGGACCCCCAGCCCGCTCCAATTGCCTACCCAGGCCTCAGGCTTCTGGCCGCAGGTGATCACCAGCTCCGCCTCCACGGTTCCGATCTGTGGCCCGGATCTGGCGGGGCATCTGGCACTGCCTGCCCCACCTGCAGTATGCAAATTTAACGACTATCTTTGTTGGGTTAATTTGCATACTCTTCTGATTGGCTGGTGGGTGTAGTGAAGGTATGGTCAATTAGCATCTTAGTCTTTTATTAGTGTAGTTTTTCATACTGTTCTCTCAGTAACTGTTAATAGATATTAAGAGCTTTAATAGATACTTTTTAGGTCTATTGAAGTTTGAATATAAATCTAAAGACATTTAATAATTTTAATGATTTTTTTCAAATAGTATCTCTGGTGATTCAATATTGCTTTTGTTTAAAAGCAGAAGAAATAGTTCACCATCATCCTAAAATATTTTGAAAGAATCAGAGCCCAATATTTGGAGCAAGTGAATACCTAGTGAAATGGAGAGAAACATAAAAAGTAATATAACCAGTTGTTTCTTCCAAATTTAAACCAATCTTCTTTCCCCCCTGCCAGCTACAAGTGAGCTTGCTCATCGATATAAGGATTTGGGAAAAGAACTTTTCAAAGGCCTGTAAGTTAAAATATTGAAGAGTCAAATTTAATGTTTCTAACAGCATGCTATTATTCTGAAGTTCTTATCTTCCCCTGTCTTTAGAGTCCAGACCCAAGAACAATATTGTCTAATAGAATTTTCTACATTGATGAGACCATTCCATATCAATGCTGGCCAATACGGTAGCCACTGGCCACACATAGTTGTTGAGTACTTTTAAAAAACTATGTATTTTTACTGATTTCTGAGAGAAAAGGGTGGGGGAGAGATATCAATGATGAGAGAGAATCATTGATCAGCTGCCTCCTGAGGATTGAGCTTGCAATCAGGGCGTGTGCCCTGACCTGGAATTGAACTGTGAACTCCTGGTTCATAGTTCAATGCTCAACCACTGAGCAACATCAGCCAGGCTGAGTACTTTAAACGCTGAAAGCACAACTGAGGATCAAAAGTTTAAATTGTATATTGTATATAATTTTAATTAATTTAACTATATAGTCACATGTGGCTGATGGCTACTGTATGGGGAAGTGTAGTAGCTCTGGAACTCTTACCTAAGCTTGATGGAAGGAAAGTCTTTAAAATATGGTTCCTTTCCCAGCACACACTCAGATTCCTTTACCTAGCAAATAGATCTCTGGTTTCTCCAGAGCATTTTAATATTTTTTTTAAAATCCAGTAAAGAATTAAAAAAATAGTTTATTTTTTAAAGATCAGTTTTATTCTATATCCTGATCAAAGAAGATGTATGTTGTGTGTTTGTCTTAAATAGTCCAAGGGTCTCTGTAACGCCTCTCTTCTTAACAGATCTATTTAGCATGCATGTTGCTTTCTTACTCTGTATGTGTTCATCTACTCACATAGATATGTAAACATGGTAGAAGTGCATATCCTCTTTGTTTGGAAAACCACCTATCCCTGGTTAAGCCTCAGATAATTGGTGATGTGAATAGTTTTTTAGGATAATAGTGAGATGCATAAAATACTATGGGATATATACTGATAACAATTTGTTCTCTAGCATAGCAACCGACTTTATATTAAAGTTTATTATACTACATTTTCCTATGTCCCATTTTTCAGGTTGCTGGTTGATTTTTCTCAGTTGCTTCGGAAGTCCCATTTAGATGAGATTGTAGGATTAGCAAATGAACTAACAGACCTGGCAGATGTATGTGCTCTTAATGAGTTAGCTGAAAATTGTGGCAAGTCACTTGTAAGTACACTGTGATTTTAAATATTATTACTTTTTATTTTAAGCAATCCTGAGCATTTCAAAGGGATAAGATCCTATTTTGGCTTTCTTAGTTATTACTTAAATGACCATATTTGAGAGAAACACTCACAAATGGGTAGAACCATCGTACCTTCTGTGATAGAGACATTCTAGCTATGTCCACAGTTTTTAGGCATTTCTTTATTGAGACCACACACAATGAATTCGTCATTTGTGAAAGTCTCTTTGTTATAAATCTGAAGTTTGAGTTGTTTTCATAGAGGCTAATACTAATAGCATGGTTTTTAATTTTCAGAAAGCACTTGGGTGATTTTTACCCTAATTTTGTTAGCTGGATAAAATAATACTACAGTGATATATTCCCCCTTTTAAGGATATTCATACTTTTATATCAAATCAAATCTGAGGGCATTTAATGTTTTAAAGGATTTTGAGCTTTTGGTGTTTCCAGATAGGTTTTTGTTGTTGTTAATCCTCTCCTGAGGATTTTTCTCTAGAGAGTGGAAGGGAAGGCAGGAGGGAGAGAGAGAGAGAAAAAAAAAACATCAGTGTGAGAGAGGTACATAAATTGGCTGTCTCCAGCATGGCCTCCCTCCCCCACCTCCCCCAAGCCATGGATTAAACCTGAAACCCAGGTATGCATCCTTGATTGGGAATCTAACCATCAATCCTTGGGTGCACAGTTTGATGCTCTGACCACTGACTCATACCAGCCAGGGTGGCAAGTCCTTTTTTCATTTATCACTGAAGCTATTCCTCCTCTTATTTCTCTATATATGTGTCTCCCCCTGAAGTCAGCATCAGTACTTTAACTTCATACAATATTTTGACTCTAAATGTGAATAATAAATATATATTTTTGAAAATCAACTTCATACAATATTTTGACTCTAAATGTGGATAATAAATATATATTTTTGAAAATCAATAAGTTCTGTCTTAAGCAGTATATTTTCCCTGGTATTACAAGTATTTTCATAATAAAAGTGAGTGGGGATGGAAATAATTCCTTTAATGCAGTGGGTTTTGAGACAACAGTTTCTGAAATAAAAAAGATTGATATTTTAGTGCAATAACAATTAATATATAGTGAATTGTAGTATTTCTCAATTTTAAAACAGTATCTACTAAGAAGTTGGACCTTTCACAAAGGAGTAGGTCAAGTAAGAAACTACCCCAACACTTTCTTCGCTGATGTGAATTCATCTGCTTCTTAGAGGAGTATTTCCCCTTGATTTTTATTATGATTGCTTCTAGTCTTTAGCCTCAGGTGAAAATTGGAGTAACACTCATTCTTTAAAAGCCATTGGCTGGCACGTTGCCCTATTGTCTTATTCGTGTGACAGTTACTTCTTAAAAATTACAGATAGGCCTAGCCAGTGGTTTAGTGGTTAGAGCATTGGACTGTGCACCTGAAGGGCTCAGGTTTGATTCCTGGTCAAGAGCACATATCTGGGCCCTACCCTGTTTGGCTCAGCAGATAGAATGTTGGTCTGAGAACTCAAGGGTCCCAGGTTCAATTCTGGTCAAGGGCACTTACCTTGGTTGAGGGTTTCTCCCCGACCCCACTCCCTGGTGTTCCTCTCACATTCATTTTTCTCTCTGTCTTTCCCTCTCTCTTCCATTCTCTCTAAAAATCAATGGAAAAATATCCTCAAATGAGGATTAAAAACCAAACACAAAAAAAGAGCACATATCAATCCCTGGCCCCACCTGGGGCTTGTGTGGGAGGCAACCAATTGCTGTGTCTCTCTCACGTGGATGTTTCTCTCTCTCACTTGCCCTCCTCCTCCCTCCCCTCCACTCTCTCTGAAAAGTAATGGAAAAAATATCCTCAAGTGAGGATTAACAATAAACAAACACAAACTTAAAAAGAAACATAGATGATCAAATTAAGGGAAACTAACACTGAGAAAAAGTGGATTTCTATATGACTTCCTCAGCAAGGTTTACTGGTACATTACATTTTTAATATTGTTCTTTGGGTTATGCAAACTATAAAACACGACCCACCAGTCTGAAACCTTCTGTCTGCCATTTAGCACACCCTTGTGGGAGAGAAATTGTGTTCAGTTAAATCTCTTGGCAACCTGGCTGCGTGCTGTGAAAAACAAGAACCTGAGAGAAATCAATGCTTCCTGAAACACAAAGATGATGATCTGGACATCCCTCCACTGGCGGCAATAGACCCCAGTGCAATGTGCACTGCCTTTCATCAATTCGAACAGAAGGTTTTGGGAACGTAAGTAACTTATGCTTCAAATTTAAAAATTATGAAATAGGTTAAGACTCAATGATAACAATTACTACCACAAAATATTTCCAATATGAAAACTTAGAAGCTTTTGTTCTAATGACAAATAGAAAGAAATATTATTTAATGATATAAAATGTTACACAATAAAAAATTTGAGCAATGATCTGTTGGAATCCATGAGGACAGATACGATCTGCATGAAAAACATTGTCATGTATTAAAATATTATGAAGATATATATTTTGCTATTGCCAGAATTAACTTCATTTTAGTCAATAACCTTATATCACCAATACTTAAATATTTTATATGTGTGTATACACTTTATATAGGTATATAAGTTTAGATTTTTCAATGACATAAAAAATGACCAAGGAAAGGTCAAATTGAGTTTAATTAGTAAGTCAGATGTCTTTAGGTTTTGGAATTCCTAGAGAAAATGTTGATAATTAGTGTTCCTGTAATCCTGTCTGCTATAGAAAAAAGACTGTCTGTCCTTCTTTTTAAAAATTTAGGTTCATAAATGAAATTGCCAGAAGACACCCTTACTTTTATGGCCCAGAGCTCCTGTACTATACTCAAGAATATAAAGAAACTTTGACAGAATGCTGCCAAGGTGCTGGTGCAGATGCCACGCTGGGCCCAAAGGTATGCCCAGCAGAACAGAAGAGCCAGTTCAGACTCAAACCTCAGATTTGGGGCATCTTATATAGGGCACCTAAGTTGCTGATATAAACTTTTTTACCTTCAAAAAAGCCTTCCTTACTCTTACTCATCCCAAAGATTCTTCACCCTTTTTGAAGGCCTCTGACATTCTTATTCCTTTTTGGATCTGATAGAAGGAACCACTGTGTATGTGTCTAAAAGCCCCTCTTATTTTATAGTGAAATACAGAAACTCATTTGTTAAATTGCACAACAAAGAGCCACAGCTTTTGTTTATCATTTTATGAACCTTTCATATTGGGGATGAAATTCAAAGTGGAGAATTTCACTGCTTCTAGAAGCCTGTGGTTAGTCATTCATTCTATAAATATTTATTGTGCACTCATCATGTTTTATAAGGTGTTTATTTTTAAATATATTTTTATGGATTTCAGAGAGGAAGGAAGATGGAGAGATGAGTGAGAATTATTGATCGGCTGCCTTCTACATGCCCCTTCCTGGGGATCAATCTCAAAACCTGGGCATGTGCCCTGGCCAGGAATCGAGCCCTGATGTCTTGGTTCTAGGTGGATGCTCAACCACTAAGCAGCCCTGGCCAGGCTATAGGGAGTTCATTGATGTGAGGGTTGGTGAAGGAGAGATTTCAATGAATTTATGCAAAATAAAAAAATCAGTAACATTTTATTCCCTGGGATATTAGTGTATTTTCCCTTCTGTTCCCCTTTCCCTGGCAATGCCCCCACGCTGGTTGTTCATTATCTAGGGGCTTCCACTATGACCAAACTGATTTTTCCTATAATGACATAGCAAAATAATTATTTTCCAACAGTGAGTACTTGAGATTTTAGGTGTACAGTATGTCTTTAGAATTTAATTTTTCAAAGTCTCATCTGAACTTATGAAGGGGTGTTTCATGTAGAATTTTTTTTCTATTTTATTTTCCCCATCACCATTTATTCTCCTGTACCCTCCTCCACCTCACCCCACTTTTTACTCCTCTTAATCACCATGTCCATGAGTTTTCTCTCTCTTTTTTCTTTTTATTCATGTGAAATTAAATTTTTTTTTCAAAATTATTTCTTTTTCAGTTGGATGCCTTGCAGAAAGAAGTACTACGTTCAGCTTATAGAGGGAAATTCAAGTGCTCCATGCTCCAAAAAAGAGGAGAAAATGCTTTGCAAAAATGGTATTTTAAAAGTAGATTTGTACTTTATAATGATGTAAAGGATGATGGTTTAGTTGACAAAATTGTACATTTTTATGAATTTTTACAAAGTGCTTTTACATACATCTTTTTGGTTGTCTAAAATGTAGAAATTTAACACAAGTGAAAAATCAGAGCATAAATGACAATTTGCATTATTTTAAATCATATTTTCTCAAGGTACTTAAAAATTTAGAGGATATCTTTTTTGTCATTCTAGACCATGTATTTTATGTCCCATTTATTTGTAAAGACTAGGGATCTTATTCTATTGGTCCATGATTTTTATACAGTTGTAGTCAGCATCTTTTATTTTATTTTTATTGCCCCCTGCAGTCATCTGAAACTGCCTGCTTATTTTTTGTTCTGATAATTAAATTCAGCCATTAAGGTCACTTTTCATTTTCTCACAGCTCCTGCTCTGTTCTTAATTTCTTGTTGCCTGGGCCTCTATTTTTATATAACGTAGCTGGTTCTAGGAGTATCCTTCAGCATCTGAGCCAATAAATCCCACCCTTGACCCCAATCCCTCACTTGTTAGTCAAGAATTAATTAGGTAAATTAATTGTGTTTAATCATCACAAACAGAGGATAAAATGAAAAGAAATAGGCATTTATCAAGGTCTCCAGAAACCATCATTTCAACTATGTTTGCCTGTCACCTCTACTATCTGCACAACAAAATCAAGCAAATAATTAAACAAAACCACCCCAATGTGAAACAATGCACATTTAAACAGGCTGTGACTGATTTTGGGGAAGAAGTATTATTTATCAGATTTAGGCAAGTCTGAAACAATTTGTGAAAGCATGTGCATATTAGCCTTTCACTCTGTGATCAGGCGTGAGACTGTGCTGGATTAATTTCTGGATAAAAATATGTTAAACTCTATAATCTTGAAAAGTTATTAAATTTACTTTCTTAACATCCTTTGGAACTCAGGAGGAAGGCTTTTAATTAGATAAAAAAATAGCTGGAGTTTGTGTGATCCTTTCCAGTTTATATAGAGCTTTCCTGTGCATCATCTAATCTAGTTCAAACCACAGTCCTTTGATGCAGCACGCGGTGTGTCTCTCCAGGCTGAAGCTCAGAGAGTCTAAATAACTATCCGAAGATCACACTGCTAATGAGCAGTAAAGTCAGATCTGGAAGTCAGATATGGGCTCCAGATGTCATCTCTTTCAGAATCCTCTATGATTTCTAATTTTATGAATCGCTGACTTCTTTCTACTCATCACACACACTTAGAATGGATAATTGTGCCCTAAGCAAACATTTGGCCCAAAGATAATTTGGTTTAGAACTAGCACTAATATATGAATTAATGAATTTTACAAATTATTTACATATTTTATTTTGTCCTGAATTTACTTGTTGTAAGTAGTATTTTCCTAGTGCTTTCACATAAAATATTGCATGTTAATAAACTGTTATGGGAAATTTTCCTTTTAGGTTCATATCTGAACTGAGCAAGAGATTTCCTAATGCTGATTTTATGATCATTTCCAAATTGGCAACAGATTTTACCAAAGTCCACAAGGAATGCTGCCAAAGTGACATGCTTGAATGTGCAGACGACTGGGTAAGGAATGCTCAGTATTCTCTTCGGTGGCTTTGCTTTGGTAAAATGCTCAGTGGATGCAATGAATCTATTTAATGTAATTGGTGACAGCTGACAGTGAATTGAAATCTCTTCTATGTCTAATATACTCAATTCTTTCCCTGCCTCCTTATGGCATGTTATTTATTTATTTATTTATTTAAACCTGGCTATCCCACTCACAAAATGATCTGATACATACATTCACTAATTTGTACTCCCTTTCAGTCATATTCTATCTGAGAACAAAGGTTCAAACTGAAGTAGGACAGCTGCAAAGGTAGATTTCTAAGAATACTTCTTTGTAAACATGGGTAGAGTTGGAGAAGAGCTGGTACCTGAAGACATTGTTCAAAATTATGTAATTTTTCTCTATATATCCTCCATTAATACACAAATATTTAGTATAATATATCTTCCCCCGAAATGTAAATATATAACCAATTACCAGAATCCTAATCTCTCAGAACACTTTCTGGAAAATTTAAGGCAGATATTTTACATGTGTAAGTAGGGCCTGTGACTATGATCTTGATTAATTTTTCAAAAATCCCTTGTACTTTATTTAGTTATTTGGTTACACAATGCCTGCACTTAATGTTGGGGAATATTTGGAAAAACAATACTAGGTTTTATATATATGTGCTTTATTTTTCAATTACTGTTTATATTTAGTATTATTCTGTATTGGTTTCAGATGTACAGCATAGGTAATTAGTACATCATGTGCTTTATAGTAGAAAGTGGACCCCTGATATTTCCCACACATAGTCATTAGGATACTACTGACTATATTCCCTGTGCTATAATTTACATCTCTGTGATTATTCTGTAACTACATATTTGTACTTCTTAATCTCTTCATCCCTTCCCCCAACCTCCTAATACTAGGCTTCAATTTCAAAACTTAAGTGCCTTGACAGTAGAAATATAAAATTAATAAGTAATTGTTACTGACTCATTTTTTTAATCAATTGGAAATATTTTAGTAGTGCTATCTGAATCTACAGATTTAGGAGCATTGATTAAAAATGTTCTTAGAAAGCAGGTTAGTATGTATATGGTCTTAGAATACAGTGGATGCCCTAACCGGTTTTGCTCAGTGGATAGAGCGTCGACTTGCAGACCGAGGGGTCCCGGGTTCGATTCTGGTCAAGGGCATGTACCTTAGTTGCAGGCACATCCCCAGTGGGGGGTGTGCAGGAGGCAGCTGATCAATGTTTCTCTCTCATCGATGTTTCTAACTCTCTATCTCTCTCCCTTCCTCTCTAAAAAAATCAATAATATATATATATTATTGATTTTTTTTATATATATAAAGAATACAATGGACATGTTCTGCCAACATAATAAATGTCTAGAGAAAACCTATAATGATGTCAGTTCACATTGAATAAATTTCATCAATTAACTTACAGGCAGATCTTACAAAGTACATGTGTGAAAATCCATCAGTCTCTCCTAAATTGAAGGAATGCTGTAATAAGCCTGTGTTGGAAAAATCTCACTGTCTTGCTGAGAAGACAGGTGACAATTTGGATGATAACGTGGTTGCTAACGTGGCTGATAAGCTGGCTGTAGTAAAATCTGGTACTTTTGTTGAAAATAAGGATGTTTGCAAAAACTATGTGGAGGCAAAAGAAGACTTCCTGGGCAAGTAAGTGTATGAAGAATTATCCTTTCAAAGCTTTTATGTAGCCTGAGGCTTTAGAAAACACTTCTAGCCTTTCCTTTGGAGGTGTTACAGTTGTTGCCTGCAATGCTTATTCATCCTTCCCTTTAGGAGCCTTTAAACATTTTTGGAAAAAGTTAATAGTTTTAAAAAATAGTCATAAAATAATACCGGCTCATGGCAAAAGCTCAATCAATAGAGAAGAGAATACAAAGTTATATGTAGACTTTCCTATCATCTCTCCCTCCCCATTCCTTTCTCCCTAGGAATATTTCTGGGAATATCTCTAGAAACATTATGTATGTACATGAATTATATACATAATATTCAAGTATTGATTCAAATAGTATTTCTTGAATGTGCCATGACTTACATGGGTAAATATAAGTCATACATCTTAATATCTCTGTATCTGACAGCAGTATAGACGTATAAAGAGAAGTATGGAGTCTGCTACCAGGTGCCCTATATTTGTTTGTAAAGATCAGAAGTTTCATAGCATGACAAGGCAGCATTCAGTTAAAAGATAAAAGAAATAGCCCTGGCTTACATGCGTGGCTCAGACCTGGTTAGAGTGTCTGCTGGAGAACCAACGTGTCTTGGATATGCATTCTGGTCAAGGGCACGTAGCTGGGTTGCAGGTTCCTTGCCCTGCTTGGGGTGTATGGGGGAGGCTATCAATTGAAGTGGCTCTCTCACATCGATGTTTCTCTCTCTCTAAAATCAAGTGAAAAAGTTATCTCCAGTGAGGATTTAAAAAAAAAGATAAAATAAATAATTATATATAGTTAGTAAGTGCTCATAAACTTTGAATTTCAATTTTTGGATATAATTCTGTGCACTAAATAATGTTTCATAAAATTATGTACCCTTCCAGATTTCACTCATGCAGAGAGGAAAATAAAAATGTAAGAATATCTATCTATCTATCTATCTATCTATCTATCATCTATCTATCTACATCTATCAATCATCTATATCTATGAGAAGCTTTTTGAGATATAGTTCAAATCAAACAATAGATACATAATAACAGGTGTTATTTATCAAACATTTAATATGTGCCAGTGTGTGTTATGCATAAATTATGGCATGTGTTTCTCAAAATCCACCTTATAAGTTAGATTTTATTATTACATCCATTCTAAAGAGAAGGAAACTAAGACTCTGATAGTGTTAATCAGTTGCCTAAGGTACACCTAGCCCTTGGCCACCAACCTTTATTGCATGGATTTAGTCAAATTGAGACCTTTGGAGTATAAGTCATGCTCGTGGTTAGTTAGGTGATTTTCTTGCTTCTTTGTTTAATGAAGTCTATTTTATTTTCATCTTAATTAGGTTTTTGTATGAGTACTCAAGAAAGCATCCTCACTACTCTGTCTCATTGCTACTGAGACTTGCCCAGATGTATGAAGCTACACTGGAGAAGTGCTGTGCCACCGATGATGCTCATGCATGTGTTTCCAAAGTGGTAGGTTTCTCAAAGGAAGAATGAAATGCAGCTCTTCAGTGATTTCAATAAAAAGAGAGAAAAATAATGCCAGAATGCAAAATTTTCTATAATGCAATTGAGCCATTCTCTTGAGATAATTTCAATTTTGTTCTCTTAAACATTTTGGGAAAAATGACTTCAATAGAATGGTAAATAAAACCTAGATAAGTCAAGAGAAAATGATTCGAATGCAGCAAGCTCTAATTTCAAAATCTTGACCATATCTTTCTACTTTCTCCAGGTCCTGAGAATAAAATAAGATAAGGTGAATGTAAATGTTAATGAAAAGAGATTTAATTTAAATATGAAGAGAGTTTACATGATTTCAAGGTTCATGAAGTATCAAGAGTTAAGATCTTAAGGGAGGTTGTGAAATCTATTTATTTAAATAAATTTAAAAATATTTTATAAGGTTTATAAATAGGTATATAAGAAATTATGTAAGGAGAGGAAATCTGTTCTTGAGGATTTTTAGCATATTTTGCTATGCTCATATGGGATTTTAGCAGGCTTAGGGTATTTAGCACCTTTAACAAATGTAGTGGTTTCCAAAGTTTAGATTTAGAGGGAAGTCATTTTTTCCTCTATCAAGAACCTGCTGTATGCTAGGCACCATGCTGAATCCATGACCGAAGGTGAAATCTCTTACTTCAGAGAGCTCAGAATCCAACTGGAGAGTTGGCTTTATAATAAAAATAATGCTTATAATCACAGCTATAATTTCTTGAGCTATGACTGTGCACCAAGCACTGTTGTCAGCTTATCATTTCATTAGCTCAGGTGGTTTTTACGGAGCAATTCTTTGAGTTGAGTACCATTTTCATCCCTATCTTAAAAGTGAGGTTTCTAAAACTTGGATATCAGAAGTAAACTTCCACAACTAGAAAATGAGCAAATACCAGCAGTCACCCTGCAGAGCCTGAATATTTTTACTCACTATGCTATGCAGTTTGGATGTACCTGAGAAGATTTGCATCAAAGATTTATTCATACGACTTTGGGCAGAAAGGAAGAAACCTGCATCTGGTCCTCTGGTGGAATCCTGTAAACACAATTCTTCTATCTTTTAGCTTGATGAATTTCAGCCTCTTGTGAATGAGTCACACGAAATAGTAGAAAAAACCTGTGAAGTTTTAGGAAACCTTGGAGAGTATGGCTTCCAAAATGTGTATGTATTTTTGTTTTTGACTAATTTTTTTCCTATTCAATTTGTAATTTTTAAAGACTTTATGTGTATACTAGAGGCCCGATGCATGAAATTCATGCTAGAATAGGCCTTCCTTCCCCCTGCTGTCGGCACTGGCTTCCCTCTGGCACCTGAGTTCCAGGCTACCCAAGGGCTGCTGGCAGGCACTTGGGACCCATGTTTCCCTCGCAACACCAGCTTCATCCAGAAGGACATCTGGAAGGACGACAGGTCTAATTAATATATTATGCTTTTATTATTATAGATACTCCCTGTCATACAACTTTCAGTCATTAAAATATAGTATATATTTCTAATCCTTTGATAAGAAAGACTGGATAATGGGAGATGAAATAGTTGATGGGTTGAAGAGACCTATATTTGAATGAAGTTTTAAAAATTACTCTCGAGATTGGGAAGGAAAATACAAAATCTTTTCCTTGGGATATAGGAACTGTGGATGCTCTGTGAGCATTAAGGGAATAGTTTATGAACAAATAAAAGACAACAATGCTTTCCAGAATAAGAAATGGTTTGTCTTGAGTAGCAGTGGCTCAGAAAGTACTGTAATATATGAGTTGATAGACTAATATCCTGATCTAATAGAGCCTTACATACAGAGGTAAAGTCAAAGGAGGGACACACCATTAGGTAGATATTTACTGTTCAACTTAGGCATGTCAGCACTCTTGTAACTGTGGGTGCTAGGGATAGCAATAATTAACAAGTCTCTTCCCTTGAGTAGATTACAGCCATATACTGCCTTACAATGGTGGTTGGAATTCCTAATAAAGGATTGTTACTTTGTGCTAGGTTGATGGCATACTTTGTCTCTTTTAATTTAATCTCTGCACCATTCCTATTGAGTCAGGTAAAGATCCTCCCATTGTATAGACCAGAAAACTCATTCATATCTTTCTAATTTAGCACAGTGCTGCTACACAGGGGTGGGCAAGAGTAGGTTTACAGTTGTGAGTAAGCTAAACATAGTTAATAAATCTGTGGTAATAATCCTAACCTGCCTGTGTTTTTCCAGATGAACAACTGTAATTCTACTTCATTCCACCCTGTATATTAAGCTCTAAGTAGGTTTTATTGAAAGAAAGAAGCAATCAATAAATACATGAATTACACTGAATTATAGTAAGCTAAATCACTTTCCTAAGATTATATAGCACACGTGGAATTCAAAATTAGGCTTACCTTGTTGCTTAAGACAAGGTCTCCCAACTTTACCTCATGGTGGAGATAACTTCATGAATGGAAAATTATTGTAATTGATTTTGTCTAAGTTCTCTGCTTCACCTACTATGCTAGATGAAGAACTCATGGTTGAGAACTCATGTACTCTTTTGTTACAGAGTCTTAGTTCATTACACAAAGAAACTACCCCAAGTGTCAACTCCAACTCTTGTGGATTTCTCAAGAAAACTTGCAAGAGCGGGCAGCGAGTGTTGTAAGCTCCCCGAATCACAAAGAACAGCTTGTTCTGATGACTATGTGAGTACTTTAAAATATAATTAGTCAACAGTGATGAATTTTGGCCTTGAAATATTTACAAAATTAACTTTCAGAAGCAAGAGTGAACTAAGTGTGTGTGTGTGTGTGTGTGTGTGTGTGTGTGTGTGTGTTAGGGTCAGCCAGAACTTGATTGTCTACATTATTCTGACTATCAGAATCAGGATTTGGATAAGATTCTAAAGATGATAAATTATTCTGAAAAAAATTCCATGAATTTTTAATGTTTCATCTTGACATGAAAATATATTTACTTTTTGGGGTGACTTTCCCTGAATGTTTCAGTATATGACTGCTTTCTCCCCTATCCAATACATACCTAAGAGTCACCTCAAATTATTTTAATAAATTATTTTCTCAAATGGATTATTCTGCAAATGTAGGCATATCTAAAAGAGAAAAGACTTCTAAATGTCCCTTATTACTTGAAGTAAGTAAATCACTCCCTCAAATCAAACTTGCATTCAGCATTGGTAATTAAAACACAACACTTTTTTTGGTCCATCGGAAAGTAGAGTTCAAGAAAACTTTTCATTATGCTTCTTTTGAATTTCTGCTCTATTCTCTGTTCTTCAGCTGTTCAACGTCCTGAACAGTTTATGTGTGGCACATGAGAAGTCACCAGTGAGCGACAGAGTTACCAAATGCTGTGCAGAGTCATTGGTGAACAGACCATCATGCTTTTATGCTCTGGAGGTCGATGAAACCTATGCTCCCAAAGAATTTAGTGCTGAAACATTCACCTTCCATGCAGATGTATGCACACTTCCCGAGCCTGAGCAACAAGTCAAGAAACAAACGTGAGGAGCATTGCATTCCTGCATATGTTTGTAATCTTGATAGGGAGAACTGTCCATTGAATGGGCGACTTCTTATGAAGTATTGATTAAATTCCTTAGAAAAGTAATTAAATTCCTTAATATGTAAGTATTGGCCTTTTGAATGTGATAAAAGTGTGAAAATTAAAATGGATAGATTTTTGTTTTCTTAGCAAAAAAAAAAAAGAAAGAAAGTACAACAAAACTTTATTATAATTTGGCCTAGCAATTATTCAGAATAATTTTATTTTTAAAAATTTATTTCAGAGAGAGGAAGGGAGAGGGAGATAAAGCATGAATGATAAGAGGGAATCACCGAATGGCTACCTCCTGCATGCTCTCTACTGAGGATTGAGCCCACAACCCAGGCATGTACCCTGATCAGGAATTCTAATACTGAGCTCCTGGTTCATTGGTTGCCACTCAACCACTGCACTACACTGGCCAGGCAAGAATAGTCATGTAAATAAAGACTACAGTAGAATAATATCTTATCCAGGTTCAATTGAAAAAGCTGAACAATTAACTGATTCATTTGTGCAGATAGTAAATAAGTCAATAGAAGTCTTAGAAGAATATATGTCTACACATAAATGATTTTAAGTTGTTTTTCTGTGCTATGGCAACCTGCAGGCAAGGCAAACCTCTGAGATGTAACTTTTGTGAAAGGAATTTGGATGAAAAACATCTAGAAATGAGAGTTCTGAGACTAGACTCTCTGAGGCTGTCACTAGGGGTTAGATAGGCAACATAAAGTTGCTGTCCTGTCTGGTGGGTTCTGATCATGGCCATAGACTTAATTGGAATATTGCAAAACTTACTGTCTGCACACAACTCTCTAGCACTTTTATCTGTGCAGATGTCAATGAAAGAGAACTGCCAGGTCCCATGAGTTTGGATAGTTTATTTCCCATGGCTCCTGCATATTTATTTTGAATGGGCCAATTTCTTCTTTTTTTTTTTTTATTGCTAAAGCATTACAAAGGGTATTACATATGTGTCCTTTTTCCCCCCCCACCCTTGACAAGCCCCTCCCCTCCCTTACCCCCCAGTGTCTTATGTCCATTAGTTATGGTTATATGGATGCATACAAGTCCTTCGGTTGATCTCTTACTCCCCTCCCTCCTGTCCCCCAACCCTCCCTGGCCTTACCACTGAAGTCCGACAATCGGTTTGAGGCAGCTCTGCCACTGTATTTATTATTGTTCAAAAGTTTGTAATGGTCTTAATTATCCATGAAAGAATGAGATCATGTGGTATTTTTCCTTCATTGACTGGCTTGTTTCACTTAGCATAATGCTCTCCAGTTCCATCCATGCTGTTGCAAATGGTAGGAGTTCCTTCTTTTTAACAGCAGCATAGTATTCCATCGTGTAGATGTACCACAGTTTTCTAATCCATTCATCTACTGATGGGCACTTAGGCTGTTTCCAGATCTTAGCTATGGTGAATTGTGCTGCTATGAACATCTGGGTGCATATATCCTTTCTGATTGGTGTTTCTAGTTTCTTGGGATATATTCCTAGAAGTGGGATCACAGGGTCAAATGGGAGTTCCATTTCCAATTTTTTGAGGAACCTCCATACTGCCTTCCATAGTGGCTGCACCAGTCTGCATTCCCACCAGCAGTGCACAAGTGTTCCTTTTTCTCCACATCCTCTCCAGCACTTGTCGTTTGTTGATTTGTTGATGATGGCCATTCTGACAGGTGTGAGATGGTACCTCATTGTTGTTTTGATTTGCATCTCTCGGATGATTAGTGACTTTGAGCATGTTTTCATATGTCTCTTGCCTTTCTGAATGTCCTCTTTTGAAAGGTGTCTATTTAGATCCTTTGCCCATTTTTTGATTGGATTGTTTATCTTCTTTTTGTTAAGTTGTATGAGTTCCCTATAAATTTTGGAGATTAAGCCCTTATCAGATATGATGTTGGCAAATATGTTTTCCCACGAGGTGGGTTTTCTTGTTGTTTTGTTGATGGTTTCTTTTGCTGTGCAGAAGCTTTTTATTTTGATGTAGTCTGAATGGGCCAATTTCTAAGACAAAATATATGGATTCTTGAATTAGAAACTTTAAAATGGAGTCCAAGGTAATTAAGCTGATAAGGATCATTTTTAGTTCTTACAATGCTATAAATTGGATACTTTTTAAATGTAATGACATATAATTTCCAGAGATATATCTGGGAAGAGTTTATTGATTTATTGACAATATTACTATTGAGCAATTTGCATTGATGATTTTATTTGAACCTTCCACCAACCCCAAAAAGGTAAACTTTTTTCTCCTCCTCCTTACGGAAATGAGGATATTGAATTTTGTAGTGGTAAGCCTGAGCCTCAGGATCAGAGACTTGCCTGGCTCCAAGAATTATGATCTCAAACAACAGTTCAATGAAGCCAGCCCATCTGGTGAGGTGCTGTTCACTGGAATAGGAGCTGTTGTATGGAATGGAAATGCTCTGAATAACTTAGGCAGTGGCTTTCCTTCTTCCAATTCCCATTGAAATCCCACCAATGACAGTAAATATTTAGAGTTTTCAGATTGCAGTGAATACACCATATGAGAAATATTAATATGATTGAAAGCATTTATTACATCTTGAAAATTTTTTAATGTTTTAGAAATTCATTGGGAATATTTTTTATATGGAACCCTTTTGACTTTTCAGTCATGTGGCTTTATATTGTTAGTAGAAAGTCAGAGACTGCAGACTGGAGAAGTATGCAGAAGCATCTCCATTTTTCTTGTGAGTAACCTCTTCCGTGTTTTGTTTTGGTTCATTTAAATGCAGTGCACTTGCAGAGCTGTTGAAACACAAGCCCAAAGCAACTGAGGAACAACTGAAAACTGTTATGGGGAACTTCTCAGCTTTCTTCCAGAAGTGCTGCGCAGCTGCTGACAAAGAAGCCTGCTTTGCAGAGGAGGTGCTGGAGTCGTCTTCATTTTAATATACAGTGTCCTTTGTTGTTGGCTTGCTCAGGCTGGGGCTCAGTGGTCTCTGTTTCTGTACCTGGGGCCCAGGAATCTTATTCTACATGCATTGTCTGAAAAAATGACCTAAATTAGCTCTTGTGTTTTTCCCCTCCTGCTGCACTGAAGCATATTGTTAAATGTTTGTGGTGTTTGTTCTGTTTACAAACTTGGGCCATTTATGAATTCAAATAGGAATATTCAGAAGTTCTGAAATCTTTTGGTAGAGACATCATTAAACCAGAACCTTAATTTATTAAGCATTTTCTTCAAAAGTTCTGGTCTGCAATTTGGTTGAACTTAAGTGTTTGATTTCACAGGCAAGTGGGGGAGTTTATCTCTAAATGTCGAGTCATTTACTGTTTTTTTTCCTATGACTTGACAGCAACGTTTTTATGTCTTTGGGCACAATGAGTGTCGGTAATTTTCCTTCTAGAGATTCTAGTACTAAGTTGGTATTAAAGGGTATGAAGCATGGAAAGTTAGTTTGTAATCATCAATGTCTGTATAATGTTCATTTATCCTAATAATGATGCTAATACTTCCCTGAAATATGTCATTTCTTTGTATTCAGGGTCCAAAACTTGTTGCTTCAAGTAAAGCTGCCTTAGCCTAAAATCAGCATAATCACAAGCATTTCAGGTAACTATCCTCGGGATTTTCTTTAAAAAATCAATGATAACAGTTAATATTAAAATAGATAAGAACCATATGGTCTAGTGCCAATCACTATTTTTAGGGCCCTTGTGTAGATGAACTTATTTAATTCTCACAATAGTTTTCTGAATTGAGTTCCATTATTATTCCCATATTTCAGATGCGAAAATGAAAGCACAGATCAACCATAGACTAAGTAGTTTACCCAAGGATCACTGGACTTCTGAGAGGTGGAGCCACAATTTAAAGCTGAAACCAGATGTTGACAGTTAATTGCTTTCTGTTCTGACTTAGTGTGATAGGGTAGATAGACAGAGCCATTGAACTAAGCAATGATTCACAGTGGATTACTTCAGGAATTAGGCTGGACCATATGCATTCTTGCAGGGTAAAAAAGCTGAATGACAATGATTGCACAAGGTTCAACTTAATAGCTCAATACCAAATTCATGTCATTGGAGAATATGAGAACTCTGCCATGAGCTCCTATTTAATAGTAAATAATTTGCTACTAAGTTTCCAGTAGGTCAACATTCCGAGTTTTAAGATCTTAGATCAAAAGGTCCACTTTAAAATTTAGGTGTTTGACAATAAACATATTAACATGTTTTATCCATTTTGGTTGTTATATTTTGGGGAAAATTAAAAAATAGAATAAACTTTCTTTCTTAAAATAAGTTGTCTAATAATTTTGTAGCATGGATTTCTTTAATATTTTTCAAACTGACCGTGATGCTTATTCCACTAACTACGTTTTAACTTACTATTTGCTAAATGATAATCCTATATCATAAAAGCCTAATATGTGAAGTGTCCGACTGTTTGATGAGTTACTATGATGCACACTGACCACCAGGTGGCAGATGCTCTGACCAGTAGGTAGCTTGCTACTGGGGTCTGGCTGATCAGGACTGGGCAAGATGGGCCCTCCAGCAGTCCTTCCCCGGTACCGATTGTACATCAGTGGGGTCCCATGGCCTGGCCTGCACCCTCTCGCAATCTGGAACCCTTCTGGTGATGTCAGAGGGCTAGTCTTGGCCAATCCCTGCTAGCCAGCCTGAGGGACTCCACAGGTTCAGGAGTACCTGCACCAGGCCTCTAGTATCTACATATTGTGCATTCAGGCAAGGAAGAACTTCCTGTCTCTGAAAATTTGGTTGTTTGAAAATGGTTTGTTGTAGTACTAAGTGGTAAGATTTTATTCCTTGAGGTGTAATTTGGGAAAACACCTTGCTTATTTGTAATTATGAAGGTAAGAAATAGATATTTAGTGAATAACTTGGAGGAGTCATGATGGCATCTGTGACCCTGAAGCCTGAGGAGTTGGATGATGTCAGTGACTAAGAGAGGACTTTACAATAACTAGTGGAGTGTCCTCTCCCCTAGCTCAGCAGAAGAATTCAGCTGCCATGGTTTGAAGGCAAGCTTGAATTATTTTCATTGGTGAAAATGGAAATTGCAGAAAGACAATCTCCAGTGGTCGGCAAACTGCGGCTCGCGAGCCACATGCGGCTCTTTGGCCCCTTGAGTGTGGCTCTTTCACAAAATACCGACTTCTACGCATGGGCCATGAAGTTTCAATCACACTGTATTTGCGTGACCGCACGTGGTATTTTGTGGAAGAGCCACACTCAAGGGGCCAAAGAGCCACATGTGGCTTATAAGCCGCAGTTTGCTGACCACTGGAAGCTAATTGACATTCATTTAAATAGATTTGAATGAGGGAAGGTGGGGGGGAGTGAAGGGTTAAGAGATCAAACAAAGGTCTTGTATGCATACATATGAGCATAACCAATGGACACAGATGGGGGGGCGGGGAAGGGGTTGGGGGTGTCCAGGGATAGATCAATGAGAGAAAAAGAGGCTTATATAATAAAGAACTTAAATTAAAAAAATAAAATAAAAAGATTTGAAAATGCACGATATTTTACAAACAGTACTTATAGTTGTATTTTTATTTTTCAGATTTCCCTGAAAAAAAGAGAAATGAAGACCCACATCTTATTCATTTGTTTTTCATTTCATGGTCAATCTAAAAAACATACAATGTAAAAAATATTTTGCCTATGTTATTTGTGATGAAATTAATAAAACAAATTTAAAAATCTAATATCATGGTTGAGGACTGTTATTTTTCAGAGTCGTTGCCATCCTGAAAATTTTGTAGTCTCGCTGTCCCCCCTTCCCCCCCACTTCATTGCACAGCTTCTCATTCCTTTGGGATCATTAATTAAAAGAAACATTAATACTCTTCTGAGTTGTGGATTATAAACATTTAAAGTAGCATTTTAGCATTATTATAATTCTGGAAAAAGAGTAAAGATTGTGGTACAGGTAGGGTATATGAAACATGGTGTGTCTTTACCACTAGAACTTTTAAGCAATGCGAAGTACAAAGAAGATAGAGATGATTGTAAGGATAGTTATTTGCATGGGGAAGAAAACAGTGATCCTGGAAGAAATTTAACAGTCTAGGATGACAATAAGTTAAGAGTATAATAAATTTAACAAGTTTGTAGAATGGAGGAAGTGTAAGAGTTGGAAGATAACATTTTCTTATAAAAATTAGATGTTATACTCAATATTGGGCCTCTTTTCACTGGTTCTAGATGTGGTCACTGATGTCAGATCATTGTCTATGAATTTACATACTGAAAAATAATTTATAGGCTTGTTATTTTTTATTTTTATAGTATTGGTTTTATATTGTACATGGTATTCCGCAACTTGTTTATTTTGTCCTTAATAATTATGCTTCATAGTTTTAAGTATGATGCTTGCAAAAGGTTTTGGTACCAAGTTAACACAAAAAGGCTCCTTTTGCATCTGGAGTTTTACATTCTACACTCTCCCCCATCCATATCCAACCCTGACTTGGCCTCATGTTGATTGTATCAAATATTTTCCCCATTTGTTGCCATCATCACAAAGGGGTAAGAGAGCCTGGGAGGGGTGAAATGGAGGTGGAGTGGCTTGTTCAGGATCTCAGAGGCAGACCTAGATTTTGAGTAAGATGTTTCCATATAACTGGACCCACATGGGATTTGGTCTGCCATACCCTTGCCTGGAATGTCTTGCTGTTCAGACACCAAGTGGGGACTTAAACCTTTTGGAAAAACATTCTACAATATGGGACCCTGGAGCCTAGCTTCCTCCAATTTCTGCAGGGTCAAGCAGATTCCCTAAATTTTCTGAACACTTGAGCCTAAGAGTGGTCCAGGAGCCCAATGCCTGCCCTGGTTCTGAGACAGTGGCTATTCTGTCTGGCTCTCACTGTATGTCTTTTGCTACACAGATTGGGCAACCAGAACATGTAGGCACCCAGATGTGATGGTGTGTGTGAGTGTGCGAACTGTTCTTCTCATTTCTCATCAGGAGGTACATGACATCCACATGATTTATCATCAGGGATTTCATGACGGAGCATGTGGTTAAGTGTACTGATGTCTCTGCTCCAGAAATGGAATTTATTCTGCATTAAAACTTTCTTAAATCCATCATTCAAACAACAAATCAAGATTTGATTGTTAATATTTCCCAAAATAAATGTTAACACTTTTGCTTTTTTTAAGTATCCTGTGAATATAAATATTCATCATTTGTAGAATACATCTGAATTTGCTGGTTGAAAGAGTTACTCTTGGCATCTATTTTTCTTTTGTGCAGATTCATAGTTAAACTGCTTTACTCTATTGCTTTTTCATTTATAGATTTTTCATGTATAAAAGGTAAATTCTATTACGATCAGAGGGCACTCTTTATTAGAGATTTGGCTCTAATGAGTTACAGAACTCTCAGCAAATTATCTTCCCTTTCTAGGCCTCTGAATGAGATGAATGAGATGATCTCTAAGGTATCCTTCAGATTCTGTTATTTGCCATGATGGCAAACTATTATTCTTACACTAGAGGCCTGATGAACGAAATTCGTGCACGGGAGGGGTCCCTCAGCCTGGCCTGCACCATCTCCAACCTGGGACCCCTCTCGCAATCCGGGACTGCTGGCTCCTAACCGCTCACCTCTCTGCCTGTCTAATCACCCCTAACCACCTCTGCCTGATCGCCCCTAACCTCTCTGCCTGCCACCTGATCACCCCTAATTGCTCCCCTCCCAGCTGGATCACCCTTAACTGCTCCCCTGCCTGCCTGATCACCCCTAACTGCCTCTGCCTGCCAGCCTAATCTCCCCTAACTGTCCTCCCCTGCTAGCCTGGTAACCCCTAACTGCCCTCCCCTGCCGGCCTGGTCTCCCCTAAGTGCACTCCCCTGCCAGCCTGATCGCCTGTAACAGCCTATGCCTTGGCCCCCACCACCGTGGCTTTGTCCAGAAGGACGTCTGGATGGATGTTCGAAAGATGGCCAGTCTAATTAGCATATTACCATTTTATTAGTATAGATAACGTATATGCTCCTAAAAAGTTATATTATTTTACTCGCTTTAAATTATATAGTACATATTGAACCTCTATTACCCTGTCTTTTTTTCTAAATATATCTTATTGATTTTTTTTAACAGAGAGGAAGGGAGAGGGATAGAGAGTTAGGAACATCAATGAGAGAGAAACATCGATCAGCTGCCTCCTGCTCACCCCCAACTGGGAATGTGCCTGCAACCAAGGTACATGCCCTTGACTGGAATCAAACCTGGGACCCTTCAGTCCTCAGGCCAATGCTCTATCCACTGAGCCAAACCAGTTAGGGACTCCCCACTTTTTTTTTAGATCATCCACACTTGTAGATATGGCATTAGTTCATTTTTCCATTGATTTTTAGAGAAAGTTGAAGGGAGAGGGATAGAGAGAGAAACATCAATGCAAGAAACATCCCTTCAGTTGCCTTCCTTAGGAGCCCGACCAGGGATCCAACTTGAAACCCAGGTATGTGCCAGGTATGTGCCTGACCTAGAATTGAACCTGCAACAAGACCTTGTTCATGCTCAACCAACCTATCCACTACAGCCCAGCCATTATACAATTTCTGGAATTTTATTTCAATTAATTCTTGCAAAGTCTGTGGGTTAGGTAATATTCACATTTTGCTGATGAGAAAGAAAAAGCTAACCTCTTCATTTTGAGACATTATTCTTCACTCATTGCTGCGTTTTCCTGCCAGCCCTAGAAAGGCTCTTGACAGCAGTTTCACTGGGTATCCAGAGTCGGGTGCATTCCCTTTACCACCACCCTTTCCAAAGCCCCCTCTGCACTGGCACTGAGGCTGCCCTGGAGGGCACTGAGGCTAGGTAACCCGAGACAATGACAGGATTTGGACCCCTGGAGCCACCGTACACCTCTCCTCTCTGCCTTTCTCTGCAGCGCTGGGGATAGGCCAAGGTTTGCGGCATTTCCAGAGCTGCTGTTGCTGCCTGGAGGTTTAGGGCTATGCTGGAAGTCCTCCACAGGCCTCCCTTCGGGGCAAACATGGTGCTGGACTTGGCGATGGAACTGCTATTTTTAGATACTTTTAAACACCCCAGCGCTGAGGTGAGACTTCGCTTCTTGATTCTGACTCTGCTTCTCGACTGTGGGACATGTACAAAAAACCATTAGGCATGCCTCAGCTTTCCCTCCTGCCGGCGGCCTTAAATTCTGCACATACACACCCCCTCCTCCAGCTGGGTGTGGGCATGATGTCTGTGGAAGAGCATCGGTGGCCAGGACATTTCTCTGTGTTATCTTAGGCTTTGGTTGAGTTGGCTGTTCTGCTTGCTTTGCTCCCCTGCTCCTTATCACCGTCAACTTTGGGCCTTGAAAATTCCTTGGCTCTCAGGTTTGAAAGGGCGAGGGCTATGCCCTCCATCTTGCCCTGAATCCTCCATTTTTGGGCAGCAGCCATATGCTCAGCAAGAAGCTTCTTCCCGGAAGCTCAAGCCTCTGCTAGCCACACCTAGGATTTCTTTAAACTAACCAATGATAATCAAGGGAAGTACGCGCCATAGATACGACCATATCCTGTGTAACTAGACACCAACTTGTGCCTGGCCAATCGGCAGGGCCCACAGTCCTCTCTCCTCCCCTTACTATAAAACCCCTCTCCCCACAGGGCTGGCTCTCTCTACCACTTGCCGCTACGTCGGTAAGGAGGGTAGGGGAGCCAATCCCGGGTTTGAATAAAGACTCTTATGCTCTTGCATCAGACACGGCTGGCTCCCTGGTGTGGTCTCATGAGGATCCTGAAATCTGGGCATAACATTTGGGGGCTCGTCTGAGATCCCCAAGACCATCGAGGGACCCCTGATCCAGAGAGTCTGACTGACCGAGGTAGGTGTCTGTGTTGTTGTGTGTTCTGTTCTGTGCGAGCTCGTTTCCGAAATCTGTAGTGCCTGAAGCAGTCTAGGTGGATGCACTGTTGAAGGACCACAGGCCGGGGGAGTCGGAAGACGTTCCCCTCCCCCTCTGGAGGGATGCGGAATCCCCTCACTTCAGGAGGGATTCGGAAACCCCTCACAAGGGCCGTGTATTCCCCTCGAAAATCTGAGACAAGGCGGGTCACTCTCGCCAGTTGGCGCAAGGCCATCGTCTAGCTTTCGGTTTTGCTTCTGCTTGGTCAGAAGGCTGTTTTTGAGTGTCTTTGTTTGTCTGTTTTCTGTCTTATTTTATGGACTTACTGGACAGACATTATGGGACAGACTCAAATTACTCCTTTAAGAATTATGATTGATCATTTCAAAGAGATTAGGGGAGGCTATAGAGCTCCCTCAGGAATTGGGAAATTGTCAGGAATTGGATGGATTGTTTAAACTCTGAATGAATGTCTGGTGAAGTGTGTGAGTGTAGAGGGAGGGGGCCTGCCCTCTCCCCTCCTTTGTGTGGCTCCATGACTTCGGTCAGGCTGGCATCTGAGTGAGAATCTGTGAAAACAGGTCACCCCCGCCCCAAGTAAATGCGTCTGGGATTTCTGTGCACGTGTAAAGAGAAAAGCTGGCTTAAAACTAATGCGCGCATCATCCGATTTTGGATAGAGTTTTGAGCTGGAGTCTCTTTGCAATGTGCAGGATGGAGCCCAAGACTGATTATTTACCCAAAGGAAAAAAGATGCTAGCTAGATTCTAGCAGAAGGATTAGCATTTCCATAATAAAGAACAGTTTTTAAATGCTAACGAAGGGTGTTAAGGCTGGTTTCCCAAGGCAATTTCTAATGGAGGATGGGAATAGTCGCTTCCCACCTATAGCAAAATCTTAAAAGAAAGAATGTGGTCAATTTACATCTGAAAAGACCAGGTAGGCCAGAACCTATTTTGCAAGGCTCAAATGTGGTTTTCCAGAGCCGCTTAAAAGTAAAAAGTAAAGTTTACTCTAATTTGCCTCATGAAAAATCTAGAGGACAGAATTAAATCTGTTGGTTGAGTATTGAGAAATGCTGAATATTTAACTTGCCAGCTAAAAGTTTAAGGTTCAGATTGAATTGGGAAAAATTATGTAATTGTGGTAACTAAATGCCTTTGCTTATTGGTCTGATTGAGAAGGGAGGATTGATTTTGTGACCTCAACTGAAGATTTTTGATGCAAAGACCAGTTTAAATTTAATTGATATTATTTAAAATGATTATAAAAGTATAAACAGCTAGCCGAAACCAGTTTGGCTCAGTGGATAGAGCGTCGGCCTGCGGACTGAAGGGTCCCAGGTTTGATTCTGGTCAAGGGCATGTACGTAGGTTGCAGGCACATCCCGAGTGGGAGATGTGCAGGAGGCAGTTGATTGATGTTTCTCTCTCATCGATGTTTCTAACTCTCTATCTCTCTCCCTTCCTCTCTGTGAAAAATCAATAAAATATATTTTTTAAAAAAGTATAAACAGATAATAATATTTCCGTTTGTCTGCAATACAGCCACCATTTTGAGCTGCATGACTTGGGAGCCACCATGTCAGCCACATGGCTTGCCTCTTCCCTGGGGACTGCCATTGTGAAACAGCAAAGGCCCCTCCCTCTGATTTAGTCAGGGGTGGAGCTTTTAGACGGAGTTTTGCTGCAGAAATGTGGATGGGGCAGGAAGTGTGCTTGCCTCTCGGATTTATTTTTAAACTATAATCTCTTAAATCTAGAAAACCCTGCTTTCCTTAAACTAAGGACAATTAAAGGTTATGTCAAAATTTTTAAAAGGGACTGACTGATAGCAGTAATCCAATTTCTAAAGTACGATTATTTCAGGTAGAAACTGTGGTTTCATACTGATCTTAGAGGGCACATTTTTCCTTTGTCTAGGAGGGACAGCACAGCTGTCCCAGGGTTGGAGGGCTCCAGTTAACTTGTCAACTCAGTGTTCTGGAGACCCAGGACATGCCTAAGTTTAACCTAGGTTACCCAAGGACTCTAGATAATATGTTTACCCAAAACTGTGGTTTGGGTTACATGTTGTCTCTGCTTCTGTAAATTGATCTGTCTCTATTGCTTAAATATGTATCTTTGTTGTTTAAAATTGTTTAGCTAGTGAAATTTCTGTTTATGTCTCTTAAAAATATGAATATATTGCTATTCTGAGGCTGTTGGTTTGATAGGGACTTTGATTTGCTAAAAGGTACTTGTAGCTTTTCTAGTCTGATTTGGACATTTAGGGGTGGGGCTCACAGTTCCTCAGGGCAGAGATTTTTATGGGCCCCCCCTGCCTGTGCTGAATTAAATAATACAGGCCAGTGTCATTTGGCTTTCTGGTTAAAGGAAGGCAACGGGCCCTAGAATCTGTAAAAATGGCTGGGAATGAAGCCGGTTAAATGTATTGAAAGGGTTTGATAGCTGTTTCTGCTAGCAAAGGAGGGGCTGATATCCCCTTCTAGCGCACTCCCTTGAAAGAGGCCTGGTTGCTGCTCTGCCACAAAGGGAATGGTAGAAAGGCAAGAAAGCAGAGTGCTGTAACTAATAAACAGGGTTAACAAAAGGGCACTCTTCCTGGACCTGGAAGCCAACGGGACTTTGAAGTTCTCCAAGAGAGGAGGAATCTGACTCAGAGACTGGCCAAAACCTTGTTGGGTTGGGAGAACCGGAGGCTGCGTATTGAACTTAGAGACTGCAGTTTGCTGGGCAGAGATCCAAGCCCAGTTGTATAGAGGTTGAGCTACCTGTGTGCAGCAAAACAACTTTCTCCCGTGCCAGAATACATTTTAAGGAAATTGGACAGACTGTGTTTGTTGCAAGAAAGAAGAACTGGCCACAGTGCACAGCCCTGACAGTGACCTGCAGAACACTGTATATTGACCTTTGATTCTCTTGCAGGTTTAAATGTATGTTGGCTCTCCTGGAAAGGGACTATGTGGGATGAACTTCAAGAGTAGAGGGTGTCTGGCTTCCAAGAGGGCAGGTGCCCAACTGGGCAGGGAAGAGTGCCCATCAGGTTTTGGTCTCTTTTGAGAGACAGTTGATGGTTGGCAGCCTGTATACTGTCTTGCAGGCCTGCATGCCCATGCCCATGTGTGTTCCTGAGACCGAGCAGGTCAGGATGGCTTCATGATTTCTAACCCTCCATTCCCAGGTCCTTTTTCTAATGGCAGTTAGGTTTCCCAGGTGTGACACTCATTCTGTTTAGGATTCACCCATTAGGACATGACATATTTGCAAGGAAAGGCTTGTGTGAAGGATACCTGCGAGGAGGGGAAAAAGCAGTGAAAGGAACCAATAGCAGATTTGGAACCCCCAGACCAGGAAACTCACTCACTCCCCACATGTCTCCCCACTGTACTCCCAGAATGTCTCCCGTGGGGGCCAGCCTGGGTGTGTGGGATGCTTGGAAGGCAAGCCTCCCGCCTGCTCTGCTGGCTTAGTGGCTCCGGTGGGCACCTCCATTTTTGTAGCAGAGTGATGGTTAATTTGCATATTACCCTTTTATTAGATAGGATATTTGCTATTTCCTCCTGTGACAACTTGATGATTCCCCCTCCTGTGATGTCAGGCTTAGCCATGGGACTCATGATGTCCTTTCCTGTGGGAAGGTTATACCTCCCAGCTCAGTAATGTCAGGTGTTGCCAGGTTACACACATTGGCCACGGGAGTGTAAGTGGAAATTGTGTGCCATTTATGGCCAGGAGCTCTAAGAAGAGACATCCTATGTCCTTCTCTCTCTCTTTTTACTCTGCTACAACAGTGACAAAGTTTCACATAGAGGCTACTTTGTACCCAGATCATGAAGGGAAGGGGATGTGGAGCACACACTAATCACCAGTTCACAATAAAGTAAAAATATTTTTGTTGTTGTAAATGCTGTAAATCTCTGAGAGATTGGGATTTTTATTATTGAAGTATAAGCTAGTAAAAGAAGATTAGTATATAAACTCATCAATAATTGCATAGCAGTTCCTAATTAAAATTTAAAATAATTAAAATTTAATATAAAACTCATAAAGGAAATGTATATACATATGTATATGTGTATATGCTTATATACATTAAGGAAATGAATTATAAAATTAAAAATACAACAAAAGTATAACATTTACATTAAGGAAATTGACCTATATATCTACTCAGAATATTCCTTGCAGTTTGATGTGGGAAACCGTTCATTGTCTTCACTAGCTGATAAGCATAGACAGAGAACCCCCCTGAAGGCTGGGTACCTATGAAACCCTAGCAAAGGTAGGAGCTAGGCACCACCTCTGTTTGCCCAGACAGTGGTAGCTAAAGCAACTTCCCCATCTATTATTATGTAAATCCTTGCTGATGGGCAAGTCTGCCTGTTGCCAGGGGTCGCCTGCCTAAGGGCTATGCTATGGGTATATACCAGATCAATAAAAGCTTGGTGAGGCCTGAACACCAGTGGAAGTCCTTCCCCTTGAGTTGGAGTTGCCCGCCTGGCCCCCCAATATTTCCAATTATCTCTTGTCTCTTCTCTTTCATTTGTATGTGGCTCCTCTTCCAGGTCCTGAACCCTGAACCACACGGAACATGGAGGGAAACACATTCAACAGTTTCTACCTTGAATCCTTGAATGGCCCTTCCCAGTAAAAATGAATATTTTTCAAAAGCAATTCTTCATTACTAAAATATTACATGTATATTCTGTATGGTAATATCCCTTAGGGATTCAATATTTTCAAAGATGAACTGAAGAGTCGGTCTTCTCCTAAAGTAATATGATTTCCTGACTCTGCTATTGTCATTTTAAGGCTGGTTAAAGGAACTGAAAAATATTAAAGCTTGTCAACATTGCATGTTTGGCACAAGCATACTGACTCATTTTTCTCCTTGCTTCCCACAGCAAAGGGGACATGGAAGTCCATTGTCTGTGGCAATGACTTGCCTTCATGACTCCCTCCCAATTAAAAAAAACAACCATATCTTCAGCCACCAGCCCTTTCCGCATGTGCCTCTGTACCTCTGCACTTTACTTCCACACCTCATCTGAGTCTCAGTGTGCTTTTCTCTTTTCTTCTAGTTGTAGAATTTCCAAAAGGCAGTCTTTCTGTAGTTCTGGATGATGTCCATTTTGTCTTTTAGTTGTGTGTTTGAAGTGCTTGTGGGAGGCAGCAATTTCAGGTGTTTACCTATGCCACCATCTTGGTTTCTCTCTGATTTTACTTCTTTATTTGTTTTTTTGTTAATTCTCACCTGAGGATATATTTTTTCCATTGATTCTTATTTTTACTTTTACTTTTTTTATTTTTAATTGTTTTATTGCTTAAAGTATTACAAAGGGTATTACATATGTCTCCTTTTTTCCCCACGCTTGACAATCCCCTGGCCTCCCCTACCCCCCAGTGTCTTATGTCCATTGGTTATGTTTATATGCATGCATACAAGTCCTTTGGTTGAACTCTTACCCCCCCCCCCCACCCTCCCTGGCCTTTCCGCTGCAGTTTGACAGACTGTTCGAGGCTGCTCTGCCTCTGTATCTATCTGTTCATAAGTTTATAATGGTCTTTATTATCCATAAATGAGTAAGATCATGTGGTATTTTCCCTTCATTGACTGGCTTATTTCACTTAGCATAATGCTCTCCAGTTTCATCCATGCTGTTGCAAATGGAAAGAATTCCTTCTTTTTTACAGCAGCATAGTATTCCATCATGTAGATGTACCACAGTGTTCTAATCCATTCATCTACTGATGGGAACTTAGGCTGTTTCCAGATCTTAGCTATGGTGAATTGTGCTGCTATGAACATATGGGTGCATATATCCTTTCTGATTGGTGTTTCTGGTTTCTTGGGATATATTCCTAGAAGTGGGATCACAGGGTCAAATGGGAGTTCCATTTTTAGTTTTTTGAGAAAACCCCATACTGTCTTCCATAGTGGCTGCAACAGTCTGCATTCCCACCAGCAGTGCACAAGTGTTCCTTTTTCTCCACATCCTCTCCAGCACTTGTCGTTTGTTGATTTGTTGATGATGGCCATTCTGACAGGTGTGAGATGGTACCTCATTGTTGTTTTGATTTGCATCTCTCGGATGATTAGTGACTTTGAGCATGTTTTCATATGTCTCTTGGCTTTCTGGATGTCCTCTTTTGAAAGGTGTCTATTTAGATCCTGTGTCCATTTTTTTGATTGGATTGTTTATCTTCCTTTTGTTAAGTTGTATGAGTTCCCTATAAATTTTGGAGATTAGGCCCTTATCAGACATGACATTGGCAAATATGTTTTCCCATGCAGTGGGCTTTCTTGTTGTTTTGTTGATGGTTTCTTTTGCTGTGCAGAAGCTTTTTATTTTGATGAAGTCCCATTTGTTCATTTTCCCTTTAGTTTCAAGTGCCCTAGGAGCTGTATCAGTGAAGAAATTGCTTCAGCATATGTCTGAGATTTTGTTGCCTTTGAATTTTTCTAGAATTTTTATGGTTTCCTGTCGTACATTTAAGTCCTTTATCCATTTTGAGTTTATTTTTGTGTATGGTGTAAGTTGGTGGTCTAGTTTCATTTTTTTTTTGCATGTATCTGTCCAATTTTTTCCAACACAATTTATTGAAGAGACTATCTTGGCTCCATTGAATGTTCTTTCCTCCTTTGTCAAATATTAATTGAGTATATTGGTTTGGGTCAATTTCTGGGTTCTCTATTCTATTCCATTGATCTATATGTCTGTTCTTGAGTCAGTACTAGGCAGTTTTGAGAACAGTGGCTTTGTAATACAGCTTGATATCTGGTATTGAGATCCCCCCTACTTTGTTCTTCCTCAGGATTGCTGCAGCTATTCGGGGTCTTTTTTATTCCAGATGAATTTTTGGAGAGTTTGTTCTAGGTCTGTGAAATATGCTGTTGGTATTTTAATGGGAAGTGTGTTGAATTTATAGATTGCTTTTGGTAGTATGGACATTTTAATGATGTTGATTCTACCAATCCAAGAACATGGTATGTTCTTCCATCTGTTTATGTCTTCCTTTATCTCTTTTTTCAAAGTCCTTTAGTTTTCTGAGTAGAGGTCTTTTACCTCTTTAGTTAAGTTTTTCCTAAGTAACTTAATTTTTTTTGGTGCGATGGTAAATGGGATTTTTTTTAGTATCTCTTTCTGTAAGTTCACTATTGGTGTATAGAAATGCCATAGATTTCTTGGGGTTAATTTTGTATCCCGCTACATTGCCAAATTCTTTTATTAAGTCTAATAGTTTTTTGATGGAGTCTTCAGGGTTTTTTATGTATAATATCATGTCATCTGCAAATGAGGACAGTTTTACTTCCTCTTTTCCAATTTGGATGCCTTTTATTTCTTCTTCTTTTCTAATTGCAATGGCGAATACTTCCAGGACTATGTTGAACAGGATTGGTGAGAGTGGGCATCCCTGTCTTGTTCCTGTTCTTAGGGGAAATGGTGTAAGTTTTTGTCCATTGAGTATGATGTTGGCTGTGGGTTTGTCATATATGGCTTTTATTATGTTGAGGTATGATCCTTCTATTCTCACCTTGCTGAGAGTTTTTATCAGAAATCGGTGTTGAATTTTGTCAAATGTTTTCCTGCATCAATTGGTATGACTATGTGGTTTTTTATTTCAACTTGTTTATGTGGTTTATCACATTTATTAATTTGTGCATATTGTACCATCCTTGCATCCCTGCAATAAATTTTACTTGGTCATGATGTATAATCTTTCTGATTTACTGCTGGATCCGATTTGCTAAGATTTTGTTGAGGATTTTGGCATCTATGTTCATGAGGGATATTGGCTTGTAATTCTCTTTCATTGTGTTGTCTTTATCTGGTTTTGGTATTAGGGTGATGCTGGCTTCATAGAATGAGATTAGAAATGTTCCTTCCTCTTGTATTTTTTGTAGTAGTCTGAGGAGGATAGGTTTTAGTTCTTCCTTGAATGTTTGGTAAAACTCCCCTGTGAAGCCATCTGGTCCTGGGCTTTTGTTTGCTGGAAGCTTTTTGATGATTGCTTTAATTTCTTCCATAGTTATTGGCCTATTGAGATTTTTAGATTCTTCCTGATTGAGTTTTGGAATGTTGTATTTTTCTAGGAATTTGTCCATTTCTTCCAGGTTGTCTTGTTTGTTGGAGTAGAGTTGTCCATAGTATTTTTTAACAATCATTTGTATTTCCGTGGGGTCTGTTGTTATTTCACCTCTGTCATTTCTGATTTTGTTTATTTGGGTCCTCTCTCTTTGCTTCTTGGTGAGCCTGGCTAGAGGTTCATCAATCTTGTTGATCCTTTCAAAGAACCAGCTATTGGTTTCATTGATTTTATGTACTGTTTTTTGGTCTCTATGTCAATTATTTCTGCTATGATCTTTATTATCTCCTTCCTTCTGTTCACTCTGGGCTTTTCTTGTTGCTCTCTTTCCAACTCTTTGAGATGTAGAGTTAGAGGATTTACTACCATTTTTTCTTGTTTTTTTGAGGTAGGCCTGTAGAGCTATAAACTTCCCTCTCAGGACTGCTTTCATTGTGTCCCATAGGTTTTGGATTGTTGTGTTTTCATTGTCATTATTTTCCAGGATATTTTTAATTTCTTCTTTGATCTCATTGGTAACCCAATCAATATTTAATAACATGCTATTCAGCTTCCAAGTGTTTGAGTATTTTAGGTTGTTTTTATTGTAGTTAATTTCTAATATTATGCCATCGTGGTCTGAGAAGATGCTTGATATGATTTCAATCTTCTCGAATTTGGGTAGACTTTGCTTGTGACCCAATATGTGGTCTATTTTTGAATCTGTCCCATGAGTACTTAAGAAGAATGTATATTCTGTGACTTTGGGGTGAAATGTTCTGAAGATGTCATTTAAGTCCATCTGATCCAGTGAGTCATTTAAGATTTCTGTTTCTTTGCTGGTTTTTTGTCTTGAGGATTTATCCAGTGGTGTCAGTGGTGTATTAAAGTTCCCTACTATGATTGTATTGTTGTCAATCTCTCCCTTGATATCTCCCAGGAGTTTTCTTATGTATTTGGATGCTCCTGCATTGGCTGCATATATGTTTATCAGGGTTATATCTTTTTGTTGTATTGATCTCTTTAGTATTATGAAGTGGCCTTCCTTATCTCTGGTTATGGCCTTCACTTTGAAGTCTATTTTGTCCAATATAAGTATTGCTACCCCAGCTTTTCTTTCATTGCCTTTTGGCTGAAAGATATTTTTCCATCCCTTCACTTTCAGTCTGTGTGAGTCCCTTCTAATGAGGTGGGTCTCTTGTAGACAGCAGATGTATGGGTCATGTTTTTTTATCCATTCAGCCACTCAATGTCTTTTGATTGGAGCATTTAGTCCATTTACATTTAAAGTTATTAGTGAAAGGTACTTGTTTGTAGCCATTTCTATTTTTTGTACCTGTTTTCTTTCTTAGCTTTTTATTTATTGTTTTTATACCAGTCCTTTTAGCATTTCTTGCATTGCCGGCTTGGGGGTGATAAACTCCCTTAGCCTTTTTTTGTCTGTGAAGCTTCTTATTTCCCCTTCAATTTTGAATGATAGCCTTGCTAGATAGAGTATTCTTGGATTCAGTCCTTTGCTTTGCATCACTTTGTAAATTTCTGTCCATTCTTTTCTGGCCTGATGTGTTTCTGTTGAGAAATCATTTGATAATCTAATGGGAGATCCCTTGTATGTAACTTTCCGTCTCTCTCTTGCAGCCTGTAAGATTCTCTCTTTGTCCTGAACATTTGCCATGGTAATTATGATGTGTCTTGGTGTGGATCTTTTCGGGTTCACCTTGTTTGGGACTCTCTGTGCGACTTTTTTCTTTCCCACCTCAGGGAAGTTTTCTGATATTATTTCTTCGAGTAGGTTTTCTAACCCTTGTTCCTCTTTCTGTTGTTCTGGCACCCCTATTATTCGTATGTGGTTTTGTTTCATGTTGTCCCATAGCTCCCTTAAGCTCTCCTCCTGTCTTTTAATTTTTTTTTTCCAATTGCAGCTCAATTTGGGTGTGTTTTGCTTCCCTGTCTTCTAATTCACTAATTCAGTCCTCCGCTTCTCCTAGTCTACTGTTGAAACTTTCAATGGTATTTTTTATTGCAGCTATATCATTCTTCATTTCTTCTTGGTTCTTACCTAAGTTATTGATTTTTTCATCCATTTTTTTTGATTCTTACATAAGTTGTTGATTTTTTCATCCGTTTCTTCTTGATTCTTGCATAAGTTGTTGATTTTTCCCTCCATCCCATTTATGCACTCTAGAACCCTTAATCTGAATTCTTTTTCTGTCATGTTGCATACCTCTGTTTCACTTAGCTGCTTTTCTGGTGAGTCCTCCTTTTCTTTCCTTTGGGAGATTCTTTGTCTACCCATGTTTGATCTCACCGACATATCTAGATGTTGAGTCATTCAGTGGCTGCTCCTTGGGTGGCAGTGGCTCCTCCGGCTGTGGTTGCTCCTCGGGCAGTCGTGGTAGCAGCTGCTCCTCAGTTGGCAGCAGCTCCTCTGGTGGGTACTGTTCACAGCTCTGGTGGCTCCTCTCTTCATTGATTTTTAGAGAGAGTGGTTGGGAAGCAGGGACTAGAATAGAAAGGGAAAAAAAAGTGATGTGAGAGAGACACATCATTTGTTGCTTTCTGCATGCTCACTGACTAGGCCCGGGATCAAACCTGCAAACCAGCTAATTGCCCATGACAAAGAATTAATCCCATGACCATTCTATGTGCGGGCCTATACTCTAACCACTGAGAATACCAGCTAGTGCTGATTCTTATTTTTCAAAATTATTTTAGCTATTGTTGAAATTAACATATAAATGTAGAATAAGATTGTCCATTTCTGAAGAACTAATAGCTTGGATTTTGGTATGGATTGTGTTGAATCTGTAGATGAAATTGGGGAGTGTTAGCATTTTTACAAGTCAATTTTCCAAGCCTTGAACCTAGGGTGTTCTTTCCACATATTTAGGTCTTTTATTTCTCTCAGTACAGTCACCTGGTTTTGGAAGAGCTCTCTTTGACAATCTCTTTCCCTGGTCTCTCAGTTGAACTGTCTGCTCCTTTTGGTGGCATATTCAACTGTTAATTTCCAAATTGCCTGCTGTTGTTCTATTGCTTTAGACAATGCTTAGGGTCATAAATAGCTCGATTGTGAAATAGGAAAAATGGCATGAGTTTCTTTGCTTCTGTGTTCAAGTCTAAGTATTTCTGAATGACCATCGCATAAAACTTATTTTTTGTTTGTTTATTGACATCATTCACCAGAGATACAATTCACCTATTTGAAGTGTACAATTCAAAGGCTTTTAGTATATGCATAGAGTTACTCATCCATTTTAGAAGATTTCATTACCCTGAAAAAGACCCTTGTGTCCTTTAGCCATCACCCCTTAATCTCTTCTTTATCCTCAGCCCTAGGCAGCTGTAAATCTACTTTCTGTCTCTATCTATATGCCCATTTATGTCAATTCATATAAATGGAATCATACAATATGTGGTGTTTTCAAACTATATTTCCCAATTAGCATAATGTTTTCAAGATTCACCCATGTTGTGGCATGTATCATTACTTCATTTCTTTTATTATTGAACTAAAGGCCTGGTGCATGAAATCCTGCATGGGTGGGGTCCCTCAGGTGGCCTGCAGGGATCGGCCTGAAACCCACAGTCCAACACCACCTGCAGCTTCTACCTGCTACTGCTGTTCATCCTGGCCCCACTGCACTTGCCACAGGAATGAGCGGGAGAGGTTCATGCCACCGCAGCAGCACTTGCCAGCCTGAGCCCTACAAGGAGTCCCAGATTGGAGAGGGTGCTGGCTGGATTGAGGGATACCCCCCATGCACAAATTTCGTGCACCGGGCCTCTAGTATGCATATAAGTTCTTTGGTTCATCTTTTCCCACACCTCCCCCTGGCTTCCTGCTGGGACTCCGATATTTGTCAGTCTGTTCCAAGCTTCCATGTCTCTGATCTCTTTTATTCATTATTTTGTTAATTAGATTCCACATATAAGTGAGATCGTCTGATACTTATCTTTCTCTGACTGGCTCATTTTCCTTAGCATAATACTATCCAGGTACTTCCATGTCCTTTGCTCATTTTAACATTCGGTTGTCTTTTTATTATTTAGCTATAAAGAGTATTTTATATGCATATTCCAGGTACAAGTCCCTTATAAGATTTGAAAAAATTTTGTTCTATCATTTGGAATGACTTTTCATTTTTTTGATGGCATTCATTAGAGTGCAAAAGTTCAAAATGTTGATGAAGTACAATTTTCTTTTTCTTTTGATGCTTGTACCTTTGGTATCATATCTAAGAAACTGTTTTCTAATCTGAGGTCAGATTGATTTATACCTATATTTTTTGTAAGAGTTGAATAGTTTTTGTTCTTACATTTAATTCTTTAATCCATTTGAGTTAATTTTTGTATATGGTGTAAGGTAAGGGTCCAATCTCATTATTTTGCATGTGGCTATTCACTTGTCCCAGTGCCATTTATTCATAAAACTATTCATTCTCCATTGAACAGTTTTTGCACTCTTGCTTAAAATCAGTTGACCATAGATGTATGGGTTTTTTTTCTGGACTCTTTAATTTATTACACTAATTTATGTGTGTATTCTTGTGTCATTATCCATTATCTTGATTACTGTAGCTTTGTAGTAAGTTTTGAATGATCACCTTAGCTTCAAATTTATATGATTTGACATTTACATATAATTTATATTTGGTTATACTTAAAAGGTAGTTGGTACTAGTATAGCCTTATGAATTAGAGATTTATGGTTAAAGGCAATGAAGCATAATGGTTGAGGAACAGGTGTTTAAAGTCAGAAAGATTTGGATTTGGAATGATTCTACCACTTCATAGATGTGAGAACTTGTATAATCTTTTCAGAGCTTCAGTTTCCCATATTAAAATAACAATAAGAGGAGAACCAAGATGGTGGTGTGAGTACACTGGAACTCACTGCCTCCCCAATCACATCAAAATTACAACTAAAATATGAACAACCATCATTAAGAACCACCTGAAATCTAGTTGAATGGAAATCCTACAACTAGAGAAGCAAAGAAGAAAGTACATTGAGACAGGTAGGAGGGTTAGAGGTGCTGAATGGGCTGGTCCTACATTAATTGAGAGGAATGTCCTGGCTGTGGAGGCCTCCTGTAAGTAATAAGGGGTCCCAGGCTCACATCAGACTCCTCATCCCAGGTTCCAATGCCGGGAACAGAAGTTCCCATAACTTTGGGCTGTAAAAACCAGTTCCTCTTAAAGAGTAGGTGCATGGACTTACACAGACACACTCCTTTTAAGCTCATCGCTGGGGCAGTAGCTTGGAGGGGGATCCAGGGACATACTGGAAGAAACTGGATTGGATGGCACCAGAGCAAGAACTCTGGGCGGCTTTCTCCCAGAGAGGGGCACTTGCAGGAGTCATTGTTCCTATCCTGTGATCTCTCCTGCTACAGAGATTGCAGCCATATCTGTGTTTCCATCAGCCTGCCTTACACTGTTTGCTCCACTCCGGAGATTCTCTGAGACTCCACCCCATTCAATTTGAGGCCCAACCCAAGTTGTTTGCAGTGGCTTTTTTATATGAATGGCCTATCCTGATTCAGGCTTCAGATTTTTCTAAAATCTCTCAAACAAGCAGCAGTTGATGTCAGGAAGACCTGGTACTTGCAGTAGCCTGCCTTGCTTCATAGCTTGTCCTCACCTGGGTGCTTACAAGTACAACATAAATATCAACGATCTACAGATTGCTCTGTAGCTCCTGCTGAGTGGCCCCAGGTAGTGGCTGACTTTGTACCTCCCAGGAGGTCTCAGAGCCAGTGTACCCAGGGGACAGCTTCAGACTATACCATATTACAACCCTACATGTCCACAAGTGACACATTGATGGGGCAGACTCAGTGAACACAAGGCCCCATTGAAGCAAGTCCTGTTCCATAGAGGTGTCTCTTGCATGGCAGCTCTTCCACTGTAGTCTCAGTTGCTCCTCACAATCAACTGGCCTGAAGGTTCACTCCTCCTAGTGACACCAGAAGCAATTAAGCATCAAAAACAAGAATGCACACAGCCCACACAGTGGTGCACCTATAGTGCCCAGTTCAGGTGACTGGGGAGGATGAGCCACTGGGCCCTAAAGGACACTACTACACAAGGTCACTCTACCAATTGTAGGAGACAAAGCAGCCCTATCTAAAACATAGAAACAGGCACAGGGGAGTAGCCAAAATGCTGAGACAAAGAAACATGTCACAAATGAAAGAACAAAAGAAATCTTCAGAAAAAAAGTAACTGAAATGAAAGTCAACTACTGGATACAGAGTTCAGAACAATGGTTATAAGTTTGCTCAAGGACCTCAAGGAGAGCGTCAAGGGACTCAATGAGAATCTCAAGGGACTTAGTGAGACTTTTAAGCATCTTAGTGAGAATTTCAAAGACACAAAAAAGGACCAGTCATAAATTAAGCATACCCTAACTGAAATAAAGAATAATGTACAGGGATTTAACAGGAGAGTAGAGAATTCTGACAAACTAACCAATTTGGAAGATGAGGAAGCAAAAAAAACACAATCAGAAGATCAAAAATAAAAAAATAAAAATATGTAGATAGTGAAAAGGGCCTCTGGGACAACTTCAGGTATACCAGCATTCACAATATGGGGGGTTACAGAAAGAGAAGAGAGAGAATAAGATATTGAAAACCTATTTGAAGGAATAATGACAGAAAATTTCCTCTACCTGGTAAAAGAAATATACTTACAAATCCAGGAAGTGTAGAGAGTCCCAAACAAGAGGAAGCCAAAGAGGCCCACACCAAGACACATCATAATTAAAATGACAAAGGGAAAAGACAAAGAGAGACTCTTAACACATTGTTTGCGGGTAGTTTTTATCGCGTGCTAACAGGTGGCGTGGGCCATTTTTGCTAATTTTTTGCGCAAATGAAACATATAAATACGTTTCCCTCATACAATGTGTTAAAAACAGCAAGAGAAAATCAGTCAGTTATCTACAAGGGAATGCCCAAATGATTGTTGGCTGACTTCTCAACAGAAACTTTGCAGGCAAGAAGGGAGTGGCAAGAAATATTCAAAGTGATGAATAGCAAGGATCTATAACCAATATGGCTCTATCCAGTAAAGCTGTCATTTAGAATTTAAGGTCAAATAAAGAGCTTCTCAGACAAAAAAAAGCTAAAGGAGTTCTCACCACCAAACCAGTATTACATCAAATATTAAAGGGTATTCTTTAAGAAGAGGAAGAAGAAGCAGAAGCAGAAGCAGAAAAAGAAGGTAAAAAATATGAACAATAAAATGGCAGTGACTACATATCTATTGACAATTGTATCTAAAAATAAAAATAAATGAACAAGGACTCTAATGAACAATATAAATGGATGAATAAAGTAGAACCAGAGGCATGGAATCATGGAACAGTATGATGAATCTCAGAGGGAAGGGGATAGGGGAAAGTGGGAAGAAATTAACCAACTCACTTATATGCATATATGCATTATGTATGGACACTGATAATAGGGTGGTGAAGGTCTAGGGGTGGAAATCTGGTGGATGGGGGCATTGGGGAAAAACAGCCTCAACAATAAAGATTAAAAAAACCGTAAAATTAAATTAAAATGTATAAAAATTAAAAATAAATGGTCTGTCTCCAAAGACTTACAGCCTCCTATACATACATTAAGAAATATACTTTCAAACAGTGTCTTGGTTTCCCTTTTCAGAACTTATTATTAAGATGGGCCTCTATCAGAGACAATGGGGTAGGTTTTTGCTTAACATATTTCAGTTCTAGATCATAATTTCATTGTATTTTTAAATTTAACTTAAAAATCCCCGTACATCTGTTATATACAATAATAGCAAGAGTTCAGAGAATGTGGGATAAGCATTTTACAGCATGTAGCAACCAATCTACTAAACTCAGGCAGTAGCACTGCTATTATGTAGAAAAAGGATCTGGGCTCCTTTTCTGTTGTTTTTGGCAAAACATTTGTTAAAAATTTTCTTTTCCAAGTTACTCCTGCAGGGAAACTTTGGTGGCCTCATCCACAAGTAGCTCAAGTGAAAAAAAAAATTTGGTGATTGCGAACAGTCAGTGATGCAACATGAGGTGGCATTCTTGTCACAGTGAGTGCTACAGAGCAATTCATTAGTCAAAAGATGCACCACTTCAAGAGATGTGGTTGGTCTGACTGGGAGTCTGCCTGACAGTCGGAACAGTAACTGGGCACATGGCTGGCCATATGTGGGCTTGAGAAAGTGGATTGGTACAATAGGGCAGGGGCATAAAACATCGTACAGCAACAACCTAAGAAAAATTAGAACTAGTGTCTTGAAAGTATGTAACAGTACATTTATTAATTATCTTCATTATTTATTTTAATCTTTATAACAATCATATTTTCACTGGTGCTCCTACACATGCCTAAAACAATTATTAGATAACTAGAGGCCCTTTGCACAAAAATTCATGCACTTGGCGGTTGTGGGGGAGGGGTTCCTCAGCCTGGCCTGTGCCCTCTCACCGTCTGGGAGCCCTCAGGGGATGTCCAACTGATGGCTTAGGACCCTTTCCCTTAGGCACTTTCTTAGTTTCTATGTGCAAGGTGCTAGTTTAACTTTTGGGAGCGTAGGGTATAAAAATGGACAGCATAATGAAGAAATTTATTGCATAGTGATTTTTAATATTTAATTGTTTACAATTTCAAGGTTAAATTTCATCATTGCTTTGGGGAAAATCTGGTAATAATAGTGATTTTCCTGGGTTATAACTGATAGATGGTTTTCTGCTGTTTTCTAACTGTAGTTTATATTAGTAATTCCCTAATGCATGGACTCTTGCCCACAATAAATCTTTTCGCCTCCCCTCTGCTAATTAACACTGCCTCAGAAGATCCTCTTGATATTTATTACCTTATCTTTGGGTTAAAAAACAAACAAACAAACAACCAAACAACCAGTAGAGGACCCTACTGTCAAGTGTAAAATTAATTCCTTTTACAAGATTTTATGCATAATTGTGAATTAAGGCCTTTGTATAGTCAGGATCCTGGAAAGACTCAGAAGATACCTCCAAGTAGTGAGAAGAGCACTGCTTATGGAGGTGTGGGCAGTGTTTAGAAAAGCGAACTATCCTAGGGCTAGCAAAATGAGGCCATAGTCCTCCTCCTAGGCCTCAAGAAACAAGGGGAGGGAACAGACTGGGGAGCTCAGAGAGGGTAGCTGTAGGGAGAGGACTGCCTGACCAGAGCTGAAGCTTTCTGCAGACAGAGGCAGCTTTTCCATGGTGACCAGCAGGTGGTGAAGGTGGAAATTCCTGTTCTCACCTCATTCTCCTACCAACCCAATCTGCCAGGGGTTCCCATTGACAGACCCCATGGAATTGAGAGGGCAAGGGATTCAGTTGATATAGTTGGCAAAGGTTAGCCTCCTGTGCCATAGATTCAAGGATCACACCTTGGGAAGGGGATAAGAGAAATAAATTAGCCATCACTTTATGGAGTACTGTAAGCACAATGGGTTATAGGAAGGCACAGGGCCAATGGTAGCTCATAGGCAGGCTACCCCAGGTTGCAGGTTATCTGGAAGGCTTCCTAGAAGAGGTGATTTGGGTAGACTCCTTGATCAAGTGTAATTACCTGTATCTCCTTTTTTCATATTTATTTAACTCTTATTGAATCCTTCGAAGATCTATAATAAATTATGTGTCTGTGAGTTTCCTTCTCCTTATTTCTCTTCCAATTTCACCTTTAAACTTCTTAAAATTCAGTAGATACCTATTTACTCTTTTTTTAAGTTGTATATTTTAGAACTAAGATATTATTGACATATAAGGTTACATTTGTTTTAGACGTATGATGTAGTGATTTGCTATTTGTCTGTATTTCAAAATTATCATCACAGTAAGTCCCATTAATAATCATCACTACAAGCATAATTTCAAAATATTTTTCTCTTGTGATGAGAATTTTTTTTTTTTTGTGATGAGAACTTTTAAGAACTGCTCCTTGAGCAACTTTCAAGTATACAATACATTCTTACTACTATAGTCATTATGCTATACATCATATCTCCATGATTTAAAAAAATTTATATATGAAAATTTATAAGATTTAACCCTCTTCACCCATTTTGTACACTTCCTCCACCCCCCTCTGTCAACTACCAATCTGTTCTTTGCATCCATAGGCTCATTTTCATTTCATTTCATTTTTTTAGACTACACATATTGAGATAACATCTACACTAATAAAAGAGAAACATGGTAATTGGCGTACGACCGCTACCCTTCCCATTGGCTAATCAGTGAGTATATGCAAATTAACTGTCAGCCAAGATGGCGGCCGGCAGCCAGGCAGCTGGAAGCGAACATGAGGTTTGCTTGCTTCAGTGACTACGGACTCCAACTTCCCCGCCTCACTTTCCGGCCTCTCAGTTGCAACTCTAAGCAACTATCTACTATGTTGCAAATAAGAAAATAAACAAAAGCCCAGAAACTGGCTTTCAGTCAGCCGGGCTTTAGCAACATTGTATCGATGTTTTCAGCTGCGAGGCCTCAGAGCTAAAGCTGGCCCAGAATAAAAAAAAAAAAAAGAAAACAAGGAGCGGTTGGGAGCTTCAGTCACTCGCTTCCGGAAAACAGCCCTCAGCCCCTCACCCAGACTGGCCAGGCACCCCAGTGGGGACCCCCACCCTGATCCAGGACACCCTTCAGGGCAAACCAGCCAGCCCCCACCCATGCACCAGGCCTCTATCCTATATAGTAAAAGGGTAATATGCCTCCCAGCACCGGGATCAGCGTGACAGGGGGCAGCGCCCAAACCCCCTGATCGCCCTGTGGCTCTGTGTGTTACAGGGGGCGGGGCCACAACCTCCCTATCTGCCCTGCTCTGTGCCTGATAGGGGGGAGCTCCCCAATCCCCTGATTGCCCTGCAGCTCTGTGTGTGACAGGGTGCAGCGCACCAACCCCCCCCACCCATGGGCCCTGCTCTGTGTGTGACAGGGTGCGGCGCCCCAACCCCCCCTCCCCCGCCCCCCACGGGCCCTGCTCTGTGTGTGATAGGGTAGAGCCATAACCTCTCCATCGGCCCTGCCCCGAGTGTGACAGTGGCGGCGCCCCAACCCCCTGATCGGCCCTGCTCTGTGGGTGATAGAGGGTGGCGCCCCAACCCCCCTCCACGGGCCTTGCTCTGTGTATGACAGGGTAGAGCCATAACCTCCCCATTGGCCCTGCCCTGACTGTGACAGGGTGCAGCGCCCCAACCCCCTGATCTGCCCTGCTCTGTGTGTGACAGGGGGCGGTGCCCCAGCTCCCCTATCGGCCCTACTCTGTGAGTGACAGCGGGGAGCTCCTCAACCCCCTGATCAGCCCTGCTCTGTGCGTGACAGGGTACAGAGCCCCAACACCCCTGATGGGCCCTGCTCTGTGCGTGACAGGGGGCAGTGCCCCAACCCCCTGATTGGCCCTGCTCTGTGAGAGACAGGGGACAGCACCCCAACCCCCTGATGGGCCCTGCTCTGTGCGTGACAGGGGGTGGCGCCGCAACCTCCCTATCGACCCTGCCTTGAGTGTGACAGGGGGTGGTGCCCCAATCCCCCAATCGGCCCTACCCTGAGGGTGACTGAGGGTGGCATTGCAACCTCCCGATCTGCCCTGCTCTGTGCATGATGGGGCGGTGCCCCAACTCCCCAATCGGCCCTGCTCTGAGCCTGACCAGGGGCTGCACTTAGGAATTGGGCCTGCCCTCTGCCACCCGGGAGCAGGCCTAAGCCAACAGGTCATTATCTCCTGAGGGGTCCCAGACTTCGAGAGGGCACAGGCTGGGCTGGGGGACCCCCCCCCCCCGCCCCGAGTGCACAAATTTTTGTGCACCGGGCCTCTAGTGGTATTTATATTTGTCGGTCTGACTTATTTAACTTAGCTAATGCCCTCTAAATCCATTCATGTTTTCATAAATGGAAGGACTGTCTTCTTCTTTATGGCTAAATAATATTTTATGGTATAATATATATCACATTTTTTATTCATTCATCCATTGATGAACACTTATGTTGTTTCCATCTCTGGCCATCCTATATAATAAAAACCTAATATGCAAATCGACTGAAAGGAGAAATGACCAGAAGAATGACTGGTTGCTATGACATGCACTGACCACCAGGGGACAGACGCTCAACACAGGAGCTGCCCCTGGTGGTCAGTGCACTCCCCCAGAGGGAGTGCCACTCATCCAGAAGCCAGGCTCATGGCTGGTGTGCGCAGTGGCGGGAGCCTCTCCCGCCTCCGCTGCAGGCGAGTGGTAAGGAGCAAGGGGTCTCAGACTGCGAGAGCTCCAGACTGCAAGAGGGATGTCTGACTGCTGTCAGGGGATTGGGCCAACGCCAGCAGGCAAACATTCCCCTAGGAGAGCTGGACTGTGAGAGGGTGCAGCCAGGCTGAGGGGAACACCCCCCACCCTCCACCCTGCCGAGTGCACAAATTCCGTGCACTGGTCCTCTAGTTTTAAATAATACTACAATGAACATGGAGGTGCAGATGTCTTGTTGAGTTAGTGTTTTCATTCTCATCACATACACTGAAGTGGAATTGCTAGATCATATTGTAGCTCTATTTTTAATTTCTTGGGGCACCTATATATTGTTTTCCAAATTGGCTCTACCAATTTACATTTCTACCAACAGTGCACATAGTTGCCTATTCTCTGCATCCTTGCTAGCCCTCGTTATTTCTTCTCTTTTTGACCATAGGTATTCTAACAGGTGTGAAGTGATATTTCATTGTACTTTTTATTTGCATTTCCCTTTTATTAGTGATGTTGAGCACCTTTTCATGTACCTTTTGGTCATTTGTATGCCTTCTTTGGAATTATTTTTATTCATATCCATTGCCCATATTTAAAATGGATTGTGATTTTGTTTTTATTATTTTTTCTATTGAGTCCTATGACTTCTTCATATATTTTGGATTTTAACTCCTTATCAGATATATGTTTTGCAAATATTTCTACCATTTGGCATGTTGCCTTTTTATTTTTTTCTTTGCTATGCAGAATTTTTTTTAAAATTATGTTTTTATTATTTTTAGAGTGAGTAAGGGAAAGGAAGAGAGAGATGGAAACATAGATGAGAGAGAAGCATCGACCAACTGTCATCTGCATGCCCTCTATTGGGGATTGAGCATGCAACCTGGGCATGTGCCCTGATCAGGAATGGAAGCATGACCTCTTGGTGCATGGGTCGACAGTCAACCACTGAGCCACATTGGCCGGGCGGTGCAGAAGCTTTTTAGTTTAATGTACTCCCACTTGTTTATTTTTGCTTTTCTTACCTTTGGTGTATAATTAAAAAAACAAAACTTGACATGCCATGACCCATGTTAAGGGGCTTACCTCTTAGGTTTCATCTAGTAGGGTTTTTTAAAAAAATGTTTGTAATTATTTTTTAAATATATTTTTATTAATTTCAGAGAGAAGGGAGAGGAAGAGAGAGAGAGATAGAAATATCAATGATGAGAGGGATTCATCAATTGCTGCCTCTTGCACACCCACAATGGGGACCAAGCCTGCAACCCAAGCATGGACCCTGACTAGGAATTGAAACATGACCTCCTGGTTCATGGGTTGACGCTCAACCACTGACCCACTCTGGCCAGACTTCATCTAGTAGTTTTATGGTTTCAGGTCTTACACTCAGGTTTTTGATCCATTTTGAGTTAATTTTTGTGTGCATATAAGATAGTGATCTGATTTCATTTTTTTTGCAAGTGGATGTCCAGGTTTCCTAACACCATTTATTGAAAGGGACTGTCCTTTTCCCATTGTATATTGTTGGCTCCTTTGTCATAAAATAATTGACCATAAATGTGTGGGTTTATTTCTGGGTTCTCTATTCTGCTCCCTTGATCCATGTGTCTGTTGTTATGCCAATACCGTCCTGTTTTATTACTGTAGCTTTATCATACAATTTTGAAATCAGGGAGAGTGATGTCTCCAGTTTTGTTTTTTCCCCTCAGTATTACTTTGGCTACTTGATGTTTTTGTGGTTCCATGCAAGTTTTACAACTTATTTTCTATTTATGTGAAAAATGCTGTTGGAGTTTTGATACAGGTTGCATTGAATGTGCAGACTGCTTTGGGTAGTATGGACATTTTAATAATATTTACACTTCCAATTCATAAACATAAAATATCTTTTAATTTATTTGTATTTTCTTCAATTAATTTCATCATTGGCTTATACTTTTCAATGTACATGTCTTTTACTTGCTTGGTTAAATTTATTTCTAGGTATTTTATTTATTTATTTATTTATTTATTTATTTATATATTTTATTGATTTTTTTACAGCGGGAAGGGAGAGGGATAGAGAGCCAGAAACATCGATGAGAGAGAAACATCGACCAGTTGCCTCCTGCACTTCCCCTACTGGGGATGTGCCCTCAACCAAGGTACATGCCCTTGACCAGAATCGAACCTGGGACCCTTCAGTCCTCAGGCCGACGCTCTATCCACTGAGCCAAACCGGTTAGGGCTATTTTTATTTTTAAAAATATATTTTTATTGATTTCAGAGTGGAATGGAGGAGAGGGAGAGAGAGATGGAAACATCAATGATGAGAGAGAATCATTGATCGGCTGCCTCCTGCATATTCCCTACTGGGGATCAAACCCACAACCCAGGCATATACTCTTGACCAGAATCCATCACGGGACCCTTCAGTCTTCAGGCTGACACTCTATTCACTGAGCCAAACTGGCTAGGGTGGCATTTTATTTTTTTATGTAATTGTAATAGGATTGTTTTCTTAATTTCTCTTTTTGATAGTTCTTTATTGGTGTATAGAAGAACAAGATATTTTTGTATACAAATTCATATACATTGAATTTTATTGAATTTATTTACCTTATTAATTCTTAATTATGCTTTATTAGGTTGCTTAACATGGATATCAGCAAATTCTATTTCACAAATTGCTGGACAAATCTGTGGACTATTTTTGTTCTTCTGTATTTGGAATGACCATTATGATCTTAATTTTCTGACTAATTTTTTTGGTAACATTTTAGTGGTCTGGGAATTGCTTAATCAGGAGCTGAAGTAAAGACTTTCTATGTATGTAATATTTACTTATTATGAGTACTGAAAGAACTGGGGTGAAAAGGAGAACCCTATCTGCATAGGACATATTTATGCATGTAGTTATTATGCATGTAGGTAAATTTTAATACTATCATGAACCATCATGGATATAAATGTTTGGGCACATCTCTAAATCTTGTGTTTGGTTAAGCTACAAAGTGTGGATTACCAAGTCACATGGTATGAACATTTTTATAGTTTTGGATCCATATCACCACATTGCCTTCAGAAAGGTTGTACACTATTATACACCAATGTCACAGGTTTTGTGTTTGCTTTCTGTTTCCTGTTAGTTGGTTGATAGGTCAGCTTAGCTTTATTAATGGCCTTTTACCCTGACAAATAGCAATTGGTTCCAGTTTCCACCTTCTTTATATCTTCCTAGAAGTAACCTTATTGTGCTGGCTTAGAAATGTGAACCTCCTGTAGTACCCTCTCCTCAGATACTGAGTCCCAGCTTCTCCAAGGGTTCACTGTACTATCCTTTTATTAGTTTATGCTTGGAGTTTACTTTTATATGGTCTTATTATCTCACATTGTTTTCTTTGTTTGTAGCCCATTTTCTATTGGCTTCTAGTTTTATAGATTTGTGAGATCTAAATAATCTAGTTTGTTATGCTGGAAACAGAAACCTCCAATACTATTATTTCTTTTCATCTCTGTTGTAACTTTGGTGTGTGTTCTCTTTTCAATTAAAATTTCTTGTGCTTTCTCTCTTTTTTCTTGATCAATTGAGCCAGAGGTTTGAAAATTTTATTAATATTTTTAAAGAACCATATTTTGTGTGTAATGAATTTCTGTTTTATCTTTTCTATTTCACCAACTTCTGCTCTTATCTACATATTTTATTTTTCACATTTATTACTCCTCCTCCTGCCATCTAAATTTCCTTCTAAAGCCCCCAGATAGAATTTAATAGGAATTAGTTGACAGAAAAGAAATGCAATTTTCATAACCCTAGCCCTAGCTTTATAAAAAGCAGAAAAGAAGAATGCATTTGGACATGAGAGACAATCACTTAAGAACCAATTAATATCATAAAAAAATAATATTTTTTGGAATCTGACTTTTATTTTTAGGGAAGAAAAATACAAAATTTACTTATTTTAAAAAAATCTTTCCTCTCCTCCTCTGTCTTCTTTTCTTATGGCTGTAAACACAGGTAAGTAATGGTTAAAATAGAAGAACTGGGAAAGTTTTGCTCTTTAAGCCTTTCTCATTTGCATCCTTGAAACACAGTATTTGCTGTAAGATATAATGAACTGCTCTTTATTACACCATGGTAATGCTAAGAGACAAGTGCTTAAATACGATGTGGGTTTGTATCCTGGCTTACTTTCTAACTTCTTCAAGCATCAATTTTCTTATTTGCTGTGAGGGCTAACATGAAATAATTCTGTAAAAGTCAGTTCTGAGCACATGGTAAGTGCTCAACAAATTCTAGCTTTTTATTTCAATCACACAAATCCTACCTCTATGGAAGATATTTTTTTCTCATATAAAAAACTGCAGAAATATCTATCATCTATCAATTCCCTGAAGTAAAATAACTTAATGTTCAAAAGCTTCTATGGCCATGCAGTGACATTACAGAAAAACAAAAAACAAAAAGCACCACACACACAAATATTTGGATAAATACCAAGAAAGTGGCAGGTGTTTGAAATATCGACTGGCTGACAAAAGCAATTCGAGTTGCTTAATGGTGCACTAAGGCAATGCAAACAAGTCCCTTTATATAACTAATATATTTGCCTTTACGTTCTTTCTTAGGTATAGAAGAAGTGGAGAGAAAAAGGGTATTTTTAAAATCATAACTGTAGGTTATACTCACCTTGAGGGATTTTTGATTCCTAAAAATCAACGAAAAAATGTTTACTGTATTTTCTTTTTGCTTTATGTGAATGTCATTGCTTGTATATTTCTTGCCTTATAAGCTATGTACCACTTGGAATGTTTTAGATGTTTAAACAGTTGTCTGCATGGAGGCACAGCCATTCTCCTGGAGCCTTGGGTCCTGTCAAAACTGGGTAGCTTTCTTTGCACAAGCCTATGTATGAAGTGGCAATCAAAGAGTATGCTATCCAAGTCTGTGTTCATATACACTGTGCTCTTCAAACACTGCGTTTTCTGTAAGATATAATGAATTGCTATTTCACTACAGCATGGTGAATCCTAAGAGGCAGGTGCTTAAATCAGATGTAGGTTTGTATCTTGGCTTATTTCCCAACTATGTCTGTGGCCTTGGGTAAGTTATCTAACTTCTCTCAGTGTCAATTTCCTTATCTTCGGTGAGGGCTAAAATGAAATAATTCTGTGAAAGTCAGCTGTGGGCACATGGTAAGTACTCAACAAATTCTAGCTTTTTATTCTAATAACACAAATCCCACCTCTATGGAAGATATTATTTTTCATAAAACATTGCAGAAATTCCTATCATGTATTAATTCCCTGAAGTCCATAGGTGGAAGAACTTAATGTTCAAAAGCTTCCATGACCATGCAGTGACATTACATGGAAAAAACACAGAAAACAAACAAACAAAAAAAACCACACAATACACACAAATATTTGGATAAACACCAAGAAAGAGACAGGTGTTTGAAATATTGGCTGGATGACAAAGTAATTCGAGTTGCTTAATGGTGCACAAGGGCAATACAAGTCAGTCTTTTAGATGAGTAATATCTTTGCTTTTAAGTTCTTTCTTAGGTATCTAAGAAGTGGAGAAAAATATATTTTTATATCATAAAATATCATAAATGTATGGGTTATACTTACCTTGAGGGATTTTTGATTCCTAAAAATCAAAGAAAATTTTTTACTGTATTTCCTTTTTGTTTTATGTGAATGTCATTGCTTGTATATTTCTTGCCTTATAATTTATGTACCTCTTGAAATGTTTTAGATATTTCAATAATTGTCTGCAAGCAGGCACAACAGTTCTCCTGGACACTTGGCCCCTGTGAAAACTGGGTCACTTTCTTTGAACAAGCCTATACACTAAGTAACAATCAAAGATATGTGTGATTAGTTCAACTCTATTCCAGAAATATGATCTGAGCACCTAAAACAGGCCAAAGAGCTTTGCAAACAGTACCAGCATCCATGAGTCAAAAGGCTACCTGCACATGTATTGCTGGAAAAGATGGAGCACACCAATTTAAGCCTCCATTAAGTGCAGCAAAGGTATGAAGGAATGTATTGCCTGATTTCCAAAACAAATTTGGTTCTTTTTTAAAAATTAAATCTTTATTGTTCAGATTATTACAGTTGTTCCTCTTTTTTTCCCCCATAACTCCCCTCCTCCCGGTTCCCACCCCACCCTCTTCCCCTACCCTCACCCCCACTGTCCTCATCCATAGGTGTACAATTTTTGTCCAGTCTCTTCCCGCATCCCCCACACCCCTTCCCCCCCCCCCCAGAGAATAGTCAGTCCACTCCCTTTCTATGCCCCTGATTCTATTACATTCACCACTTTATTCTGTTCATCAGATTATTTATTCACTTGATTTTTAGATTCACTTGTTGAGATATGTTTATTTGTTGTTCACAATTTGTATCATTACCTTTTTCTTCTTCTTCCTCTTCTTAAAGGAAACCTTTTAGCATTTCATATAATACTGGTTTGGTGGTGATGAACTCCTTTAGTTTTTCCTTATCTGTGAAGCTCTTTATCTGACCTTCAATTCTGAATGATAGCTTTGCTGGATAAAGTAGTCTTAGTTGTAGGTTCTTGGTATTCATCACTTTGAATGTTTCTTGCCACTCCCTTCTGGCCTGCAAAGTTTCTGTTGAGAAATCAGCTGACAGTCATATGGGTACTCCCTTGTAGGTAACTAACTGTTTTTCTCTTGCTGCTTTTAAGATTCTCTCTTTGTCTTTTGCTCTTGGCATTTTAATTATGATGTGTTTTGGTGTGGTCCTCTTTGGATTCCTTTTGTTTGGGGTTCTCTGTGCTTCCTGGACTTGTAAGTCTATTTCTTTCACCAGGTAGGGGAAGTTTTCTGTCATTATTTCTTCAAATAGGTTTTCAATATCTTGCTCTCTCTCTTCTTCTGGCACCCCTATAATTCGGATGTTGGTACGCTTGAAGCTGTCCCAGAGGCTCCTTACACTATCTTCGTATTTTTGGATTCTTTTTTCATTTTTTTTTTCCAGTTGGGTGTTTTTTGCTTCTTCGTATTTCAAATCTCTGACTTGATTCTTGCAACCCTCTAGTCTGCTGTTGGAAGTCTGTATAATATTCTTTATTTCAGTAAGTGTATGCTTAATTTCTAGTTGGTCCTTTTTCATAACCTCGAGGGTCTCACTAGATTTCTTGAGGGTCTCACTAAATTTATTGGCGGTTTCACTAGACTTATTGAGGGTCTCACTAAATTTATCGGCGGTTTCTAGAAAATTCTTGAAAAACCATAAAAGTGTGGTTTTGAACTCAATATCAAGTAGTTTGCTTTCCTCCATTTTCTGTTGTTTGTGATCTGTTTCTTTGTCTCCACATTTTTTATGCTTCCCTGTGTTGGTAGAGTGGCTTTGTGTGCTAGGTGTCCTATAGGGCCCAGTGGCTCAGCCTCCCCAATTACCTGAGGTGGACACTCTTGGTGCACCCCTTTGTGGGCTTTGTGCACAGTCTTGTTGTAGTTAAGCCTTGATTATTGTAGGTATCACTGGGAGGAATTGACCTCCAGGCCAATTGGCTGTGAGAATCAGCTGTGTCTGCAGTGGAAGAACTTCTGTGCTAGAGACACCCTTATGGGAGAAGACTTGCTTCAGTGGGGCTTTGGTGCTCACTGAGTCTGCCCCCTGAGTGTGTCCCTTATGGATCTGAGGAGTTGTAATCTGGATGGTTCCACTCTGACCACTGGGTACACTGGCTCTTGGATCTCTAAGGAGGTGCTAATTTAGCCTCTGTCTGAGGCTACCCAGTGGGAGCTATGGAGAGATTCCTCTTCTTTGTTTGGGGTTTGGAGGTGCCCAGATGAGGACCAGCTGTGAAGCAATGCAAGCTGCTGTGGGGCCTTGGGCCTTTTGGAATTTCTGGGTCTCTCTGACCCAGCTGCAATTTGTTAGGTAATTTTCAGATTGCAAAGGGCCAGGCCTTTCATATGCAAAAGCCTCTGTGCACAGCTTGGGTGGGGCGGAGTCTCAAGGGATCAACAGGGCAGAGCAAGCAGCTATGGCTGCTCTCCAGTCCTACCCTAAGAGGCCCTGGGTCTCAGTGTCCCGGTAATCACTGCAAGCACCTCTGAGAGAAAGCCGCCCTCCAGTTCTGCCTGATGCCAGACAGTCCAGTTTCTCCCCAATGAGTCTGGGTCCCCAGAGACTCACCCGGAACTGGAGTTCAGAGCAGTCGGGAGCTTGAGACTCCCTCCTGATTGAAAAAGACAACCATGACCTCAGCTGCCAGCCCTCTCCATGTGTGCCACGTCCTCATTTGCCAGCCCTTTCGGTGTGCGCCTCCGTACCTCTGCACTTTACTTCTGCACCTCCTCTGAGTCTCAGTGTGCTTTCCTCTTTCCTTCTAGTTGTAGAATTTCCACTCAGCCAGCCTTCCTGTGGTTCTGGATGATGTCCATTTTGTCTTTTAGTTGTATTTTTGAAATGGTTGTGTGAGGCAGCAATTTCCGGTGTTTACCTATGCAGCTATCTTGGTTTCTCCTCCTTAAGGTGTTTTTTGATTTGGTAGATCCCCAGGGGAAAAATCCAAATTTGGTTCTTAATCTTGTTACAGTGGCAATAATATTTGATTGTTTATAATACTCTAAGTGACTCAAGAAAAATTTTGAGGCATTATTTTTATCATTTTTATAAAAGATTAGGTATATGAATACATGAATTTTATAAAATTTATTTGCAAATCCTTAGAGAGGGATTATATGGCCCAACACAGTCTACTAAAATGTAATTAATGTACACCTTTTTGGTTAATTATAGCTAATGTTTCTGAAGAATTTCATGCCTTTCTTTTGAGTATTTTGTGGCATTTTCTTTCTTATCACTTTATTGCTAAATTTACTGTTTTTCTCTTAAACTCAGATTTTTATTCAGATGTGGAATTGCTGCTAATCAGAAACTTTCTAGAATTGTCATTTCAGTTGCCTTGGAATTTCGATTCACAGTCAATACTGTTAAAATGACAGTAATGCACTCTAACTTTGTCTGCCTACCAGCATTGTGCTATGAGACAGCTTGATGATAATCTTTAGGTTTTATAGAGGCTGACTAAACTTCAGACAGGTTAGAAGATGTCCTAAATTGCAGAGCAATTTTGAACAGAACAGAGATTCAAACTCACAAAAAAGAAAAAAGAAAAAAAATAGTCACAGGGGATGCAAAGTACAGCATAGGGAACATAGTCAATGTCATTGTTATGTATGGTGTCAAATGGATATTGGACTTATTGCGATGATCACTTTGTAAAATATATAAATGTCTAATCACTGTTGTACACGGGTAACTAATATTGTATATCAACTATAACTTAAATAAATACAAACTCAGGTTCTCTAATTCCCTGTTTAATCCCCATTGCATACTCAACAGAATTTTTTCACCTTTGAATAGTGTTATAGAGCCTTCCCATATACCCTTGAAAGCAAATAAAAGATTTATTTATTCTAAAGTGTTTGGTCTCCTGTCAAAATATATTCATATAATTTACCTTTTGAAGTATTTTATAGAGCGTATTTGATAGAAACAAGATACTTTGTTGTAAGAAGCCATCTGGAGCTCCTGGTGTACATTGTGTAATGGTAAACATTGGAAATCATTTGTATATTGGCAAGACACCAGATGGAATGAAAAACAAATAAATTGGGAAATTACACTAAGAAAGTTCTTAGAATTTATATTTTTTTTCTATTTTAAAAATAATATTTCTCTACAGAAGTGTTATAACTACATTATAGGATATCTGGAAACTTCAGTGGGAGAAAAAGTCTGTTCAATTCTAGAAATGTAATCTCAACACTATTTTCTTTCTAGTTTACCTTCTCTCCCTCATATATCTACTTATTAAAAGAACATAATTATACTCACAATACACATGCAATTTCCATTTTGATTTTCTATCTACACTAATAAAAGAGAAACATGGTAATTAGCTTACGACCGCTACCCTTTTCATTGGCTAATCAGTGAGTATATGCAAATTAACTGTCAGCCAAGATGGTGGCCGGCAGCCAGGCACTGAAGCGAGCATGAGGCTTGCTTGCTGCGGACTCCAACGTTCCCCACCTAACTTGCCGGCCTCTCAGCTGCAACTCTAAGCAACTATGTACTATGTTGCAAATAAGAAGCTAAACAAAACACCAGAAACCAGCTGGACTGAAATCCAGCCGGACCGAAACATTGTATCGATGTTTTCAGCAGTGAGGCCTCAGAGCTAAAGCTGGCCCAGAATAAAAAAAAAAAAAAGAAAAGAAAAGAAGGAGCGGTTGGAAGCTTTAGTCACTCGCCAGCCGGAAAACAGCCCTCAGCCCCTCACCCAGACTGGCCAGGCACCCCAGTGGGGACCCCCACCCTGATCCAGGACACCCTTCAGGGCAAACCAGGCAGCCCCTACCCACACACCAGGCCTCTATTCTATAAAGTAAAAGGATAATATGCCTCCCGGCACTGGGATCAGCGTGACAGGGGGCAGCGCCCAAACCCCCTGATCGCCCTGCAGCTCTGTGTGTGACAGGGGGTGGGGCCACAACCTCCCTATCCACCCTGCTCTGTTCGTGACAGAGGACGGCACCCCAACTCCCTGATCAGCCCTGCTCTGTGCCTGATAGGGGGGAGCTCCCCAATCCCCTGATCGCCCTGCGGCTCTGTGTGTGACAGGGGGCAGCTCCCCAACCCCCCCTCCCCCCCACGGGCCTTGCTCTGTGTGTGACAGGGTAGAGCCATAACCTCTCCATTGGCCCTGCCCCGAGTGTGACAGTGGTGGCGCCCCAACCCCTGATCGGCCCTGCTCTGTGGGTGATAGAGGGTGGCGCCCCAACCCCCCTCCAAGGGCCTTGCTCTGTGTGTGACAGGGTAGAGCCATAACCTCCCCATTGGCCCTGCCCTGAGTATGACAGGGGGGAGCTCCCCAACTCCCTGATCAGCCCTGCTCTGTGCGTGACAGGGGGTGGCACCACAACCTCCCCATCGACCCTGCCTTGAGTGTGACAGGGGGCGGTGCCCCAACCCCCAATCAGCCCTACCCTGAGCGTGACTGAGGGTGGCATTGCAACCTCCCGATCCACCCTGCTCTGTGCATGACGGGGTGGCGCCCCAACTCCCCAATCGGCCCTGCTCTGAGCCTGACCAGGGGCTGCACCTAGGGATTGGGCCTGCCCTCTGCCACCCAGGAGCAGGCCTAAGCCAGCAGGTCGTTATCTCCCGAGGGGTCCCAGACTGCGAGAGGGCACAGGCTGGGCTGGGGGACCCCCCTCCCCCGCCCCCGAGTGCACAAATTTTTGTGCCCCGGGCCTCTAGTTATAATATAATGAGTATTGTTTTCAAATGAGAGGATTCAAAAGGAAAAGTTAAACTTCCAAATACTTTTGTTTAAATGTTGAAAAAGTGATATTTTCAGTATGAAAGACTTTTAAGTAAAAGTTGTTAAACGAAAGTGAAAATAAGTATAAATATGATTTATTATTAAAAAGAAAATGAAAAGTATTTTCTTTTATGTAACAATGAAAACCATGTGTCTTTTTATTTGGCAATTCTCCAATTTTCTAGGAAGGTTTTTTTTTAAGTGTATTTCCATACTCAGATTTTTCTTCCTTGTTGACCTAATGCACCTAGCTGCTATTTTTCAGGAGTTGGTGGAATTTTGACTTATGAATGGAATGTAAAGGGAAAGGAAATTATGTTGTCTGTAATTTGTTTTAAAGTTGTCCAATAGAAAAAGATGAGTAACAGATGAAACATCACAAAATGTTGATAATTTCTAAACCTGGGTGATGCATACATTTCATTATTCTTCTATTGTGTAAGTTTGCAAACTTTAAGTAAAAAGTAAACACCAAGTAGAGCAGTACAACTTTTGTCTGCCAGGAAAAATTATAGTAGTTTTGAAATCTAGGTTTTGTGGAGAATAAAAATTAGTTCTTCATATTGCTTAATTCCCATTTTAAGAACCAGATTAAAGATGTAAAATAAACTGAGAAAGTAATTTCCTTTGTGTAGTATTGAGAATTTGTGTTTATAAAGCTCAGTTTATTAAGACCACAGATGAATGCTTGCTCAATTATAAATAAACTAGAGGCCCAATGCATGAATATTTGTGCAAGAGTAGGTCTTCCTTTTCCCTGGCTGCCAGCACTGGCTTCCCTCCGGCACCTGGGACCTGGAGTTCCCTCTTCAGGCCCCTGGCAGGCACGAGGGACCCAGGCTGGCTTCCTTTTGGTCCCGACTTTGTCAGGAAGGATGTCCAGAATGAAGTCCAGAAGATGTCCAGTCTAATTAGCATATTACCCTTTTATTATTATAGATGCCATTTATTTAAAAACTAGAGGCTCAGCATGCACAAAATCATGTGCAAGTAGCTCGCTTCTGCTTGCCTCAGCTGGCCGCCCTGGCCATCATCACTAGTAGCTTGCTGCTCTGCCTTCCGCTGTTCATAGCTCTCCACCACTTGTAGCTCTCCACTGTTAGTAGCTTGGGCCACACCCTGCCTGCTGCAAGAGCCACTGCTCGTTTGGTTGTGATGGGTTATGGCATGATAGCCACGGACCTTTTATATGAGACTAGAGGCCTGGTGCACAAAAATTTGTGCACTCGGGGGCGGGGGAGGTCCCTCAGCCCGGCCTGTGCCCTCTCACAGTCTGGGACCCCTCTGGGGAATACCACCTGCTGGCTTAGGCCCACTACCTGGGGGATTGGGCCTAAGATGGCAGTCAGACATCCCTCTGGCAGCAAATGGTAATAATTAAATATAAAACAAAAGGAAAAGAGCTTGATTTGTAATCTCAAAATAACTATGATTAATAAGAATAATAGGGTAATTTTATTTTATAGCTACATTACCACTAATATCTAACAACTATTTACATTATTTATCATAAAGATGCCAAACAAGAAACATCCCACATTTATTATAAATGATAAAATTTTAATACTCTCATGATATTGCCTTTGGTAGTTCACTTATCTTTGTACATGAGATTATTATGATTTGAGAAAGGTATGTACTAGACAGATAAACATAAAGCTTGATTGACATTCAATTGAGCATAGCACATGGATTTTAAGTATTTTTTGTACCTTCCCCTTAAATCCCTCAACCACAGCCCCAAAAATTCTTTCATTCATAACTCAAGGATATTTACCTTTCTGCCTACATGCTACTATTTGAAAGGGTGGCAGTGCAGATATAGATTTGGATGCATAATTGAAGAACAAATTTTCTTACTTTAAAAAAGTATTTTTATTGATTTTTAAAGATAGAAGAAGGCAGAGGGAGAGTGTGTGTATGTGAGAGAGAAACATAGATCAGCTGCCTCCTGCATGCCCCTTCCTGGATATCTAACCCACAACCACGACTTGCGCCTTGACTGGGAATCAAACCAGCAACCTTTTGTTGCACAGTATTAAAAGGAGTTTAGACAGGAAAGGCAGTATCAGGGAAAGGGGGTCCATGAGGGAGGAAGACATACATTCACAGAGGATAGAGGAATGTATTTTTATTTAAAATATTTTAACCCAGCGAATTTTACTCTTCAGACTTCATAGAACCCACAGGGAGAGTCCATTCTTCAAACTCCATGTAAGAAAATGATGTGCATTGGCCCTTTAAGAGGGTGCCTGCATTTCTAGACATCTCTCGCTGACAGACAGCAACCCCGCTGCTTTTCAGAATCAGATGTTATGTGGGTACCCTTCTCAGTTCTGGTGCTCTGGGCTGAGGGGCTCAGCTTGGGGTTTAGACCACTAAGTTCTCAGTGGAAATGCTACACAGCTGAGATATCCCTCTGGATCTGGGTGTCCGGCCAGCCCTCTCGTGCCTCCACATTTCCTCTCAGTGTCTATGTGGTCTCCGCTTCCCTATATTGATTATCAGGGTTCTCTCCAGTGAGCCTCCAGTTGATTATTCAGGATGGACTTTTAAATATTTCAGTCATAGGTAATCTTATTCCACTATAGATTACTTGGTGTTTATAGCTGAGTGACTATATTTTATGTTAGCTTTTCCAATGCCTTGACATTTAAAATTGTTATATTTAGAGTTTAACTTTAATTCAATTTACTCAACTCAATGGCAGGTTGGCCTAATATAGTTATTGGGCATCTACAATGGTCTTTGTGCCTATAACAGGATTAGGTTTGTGACTCGATTGCCAAACTCAAGTTCGGGCTTGTTTGTGTGTTCGGTTTCTAAGTGCTAAAACAGAAACAGACCTCGATTTTAGTCTATAAACCAGATATCTCACTTTTGATAGAAATCTCCCTGGTTAAAAGAGAGGAATCTTTCTATGAAAATGTATCAATACTACATGGTTGAGGTCAAACCTTCTCAAAACTCATTTAATCGATGCTCAGTGTGCAAGCACCTTTCCTCAGTGAGCACCTCTTAACGCTCATTTGGATTTCCCTTTCCCAGTTTTAATGTGGTAGCTTCTCCGGTTTCTGTTAAATTTTCTAAAAAAACAAACTTGCCTTTCTACTTTGCAAGGTATAACGAACCACAATTGTTATTGTTATCTCTGTGATATTATTCTTTCACCTGCCCCCCAAATAAGTCATTGTTGGGGAGCACAAGAGACTTGGTTGTAAAGTTGTAAAGAGGACATTCCGAGAAAAGGGAAGAGTGGAAGGCTGCCTGCCCTGTTTATCAGAATTCCGACTTAGGGGAGACTTAGGGGAGTGCTGAAGGCGGTGACCCTAATTATTCCTTAACCTTTCCCAACAAGTCTGTGCATATGCAGACCCCCGGGTGTTTACTGGAATCCCTATGCTTAATCCCTGGATGCTCTTGCCTAGAGGACGATGTAAACACATGTAATAGAAACACAATGTAATAGAAAGCTACTAGACCCCAACTTAGAAGAACCATGTGTTTTTGTTCTGGTCTATACTCATTCACATTTTAACCTTACACCAGTTTTCTCTTCTTTCTGGACTATTCTCATTGTCTCCCAGTGCTGTTGGAAGAATTATATTTAACATTATACAAGATATTATGTTGCATTATTATATATCATTATTGCAATCATTATTAGGTTCTGAAATGAAAGACTAGTACTTATTCAATTAAACTATGTGGATTACATTTTGAACTAATGATTTATTTTTATTTGTGGATTTAAAGAGCAAGCCTTTAAATACATAAAATTAAATCATATTCAGTTATGCTTTTAGGCAAAAATAATATTGAACAGAATGATATTAAATAAATATCAATTTGGAGTAGAACAGAGAGCTAGGAAATAAACCCTTGCTTATATGGTCAATTAACTTAAGGAAAAGAAGGCAAGAACATCAAATGGACAAAAGACAATCCCTTCACCAAGTAGTACTGAGAAAACTGTACAGATACACACAAAAATTGAAATTGGACCACTCTCTTACACCATGTACAAGAAAAACTCAAAATGGATTAAAGACTTAAATGTAAGACCTCAACCACGTGAGCAGTGGTGGGCGGGAGGGTGGGCAGGGTGGTGAGCGCTGAGCAGAGGTGGGCTACCGCATGCGATTTCATGCACTGGGCCTCTTGTATCATAATGTTGAGTGAAATTTCAAGGACAGTTTAATTTTAAACACAGTTAAGGCAAATTTGCAGTATCAGGAGTTTTGGGTCACATTTCTTTCCAGAGCTCCAGCAACACACATATGGTCAGCCCTGCCCCTGACCTTGATTAATACGTAGGTAACCTGGAGGCATTCTATGAGTCTGAAATAATGTGTTAATTATATGGATAAAGTCTGTGGTGTCCATGATTCTCAGGTATTCAGGAAAGTGGAGTGGTTAAGAGCACTCTTTCTCAAGGCAAACTTCTTGGCTTTGCATCCTGACTCAACTGCTTATTAGCTGTCAACCCATAAATTAGTTAAGCTGCTTAACCTGATACTTCAATCTCTTCATCTGTTAAATGGGCATAATAATAGTACCTGCCTCAGCTGTGAGGATTTAATGCTTGCATATGTGTTAAGTGCTTAGGACATGGACTGGTCCATGCGTCATAAGTTCTATTAAATGTGTTTCTTTTTGGGAGTAAAGACTCATTTCCATCTACTGATGCTACCCAGCCTTATCTCTTGGGAAATTGTCTCTTGAGGATATTGGGATGTGGAGTGAGCCACTCACTAATTCTTTCATTCACTGTACAGATATTTATTGTGCTTTACCATATGCCCATCACCTAGGAAGTCTAGCCAGCCCCATATATAGTTTAATATTGCTTTGTGGGCTTTTATTTTTCATGGTTTTGTCCAGTAACTCATTACTGTGGTATTAGCAAATTTCAGAGTTAAGAAGATAATTCTCTCATATATTTCAATCTTTAAAAGAATAGTTCATATGAAAGGATCTGATGAACAGGTGTGATATATTATTTCTACTTGGCTAGATTCTCTAATTATTTGATTGAAAGCACATATCTCTTTATTTGTCCCAGTTACCAAGAATACCATATTTTGTGTTATTTTGAATCAAATTGAATTAATTCTTTTAAAACATGTACTTAATGTATTACCTATATTTGTAGAATTATATTCTATAATTTCTCTGTTGGCATAGTAGATTTGCTATGGTATATGATGATAAACATAAAATTGCTACAATTTATTTGAAAAACTTCTTAAATTTAGACCAGAAATCAGGTACAATAATGATTTATGAATTTGATGCATATTCAGAATCAATAGAGTATATGAGAAGGTATGCATGATCTCTTAGGTATTAAAATAAGCTGATAAATTCTGGTAATAATTGATAGCTTCAAAAAGATTTGTTATTTGAAGCAGTGAAGGTTGCTATATTGCTAGATTTTTCTTTGACAAAAGATGTCTATTGATTTTTAAGGAATAGAGCCATTTAGATTTATATTCTCTACACTCAATGTAACAGCACAAATGATCCTGCTGAATGGAAATGAAATACAAGCTTCAAAATATGGCCTTTAAAATACCATGCTTCCCTACTCTAAGATGAACATTTGTTTTATCATTGTAACATTTCTGAAATTAGGAAGAATATTGCAATTGTTATGAGTGTTTTTAATGAGGTGTTTCTTTTATCCTTCTTTACTCCCTTCCTAAAAGTTATTATTAAATTACATTTTTATTAAATTATATCTAAAACTTATGGCATATTAAAGTGGAAGGCTAATGTAAATCTAATGGAATAGGAGATCATACATTTTTGTTTCATTTCAATTTCATTAAAGATAAGTAATTACAAAGAAACAAATTAAGCACTATTTCTATGGAGATTTCAAATTAATGAAAATTTTACTAGCATTTTCCATTTCCCAAGATTTTTACAGACTATAGAATTCTAGTAGTGTAATCACATGTCACTATAATCTCTACTCACACATTGGATTTTATGAAAAGGTTAAAAAGCACAAATTGAAAATATTTACTGCTTATCTACACTAATAAAAGAGAAACATGGTAATTAGTGTACAACCGCTACCCTTCCCATTGGCTAATCAGCATATCCTTATGCAAATTAACTGTCAGCCAAGATGGCGACCGGCAGCCATGCACTGAAGTGAACAGGGAGGCTTGCTTGCTCCAGTGATGGCGAACTCCAACGTTCCCCGCCTGTCTTGCCGGCCTCTCAGCTGCAACTCTAAGCAACTATGTTGCAAATATAGAAGCTAAACAAAACTCCAGAAACCGGCTTTCAGTCAGCTGGGCTTCAGCCAGCCGGACCGCAACATTGTATCAAATACAGAAGGTAAAGGCCAGAAACCTGCTTTCAGCAGCGAGGCCTCAGAGCTAAAGCTGGCCCAGAATAGAAAAAAGAAAAAGAAAAAAAGGAGCAGTTTGGAGCTTCAGTCACCCGCCAGCCTGAAAACGGCCCTCAGCCCCTCAGCCAGACTGGCCAGGCACCCCAGTGGGGACCCCCACCCTAATCCAGGACCAAGAAGATGGCCAGATGGAGAGGAACATGGTTTGAATGATTTTGTGGGAAGCTTCAGGAATCCCAAGGGTAGTAGGAGAGTGTAGGTTTAAGATTATGATTCATAATACAAAGAAGTGCGGGACTGGTCCAAAGAGATACTGCTTCAGTACTATGCCTTTTCCATCCTGTCAAAAGGAATGGAAAACAAAGGACAAAAGGGATAAAGACTCAGGTTTAATTCTCAGTTATATTTATACTAGAGGCCTGATGCATAAAATTCATGCAAGGGGCTTGGTCCTCACATCCTCGGCTGCCTCGCGGCCCCATTCCTTGCCCACTGGTCGTTCTGGAAGGTCGTTCCACCATCTGGTCTAATTAGCATATTAGCCCTTTATTATATAGGATTTTAATTAGGTATTTTTTTCTCTTCTAAATAATCAGTGTACTACTATTCTTTTGTAAGAAGCAATTTTCTTAATTAATCTCGCTTTGTAAACTCTCCCATAAAATGGCAAACATTTGAAAATCATTGGAACTCATTTCCTATTTACTTAGAAACTAGATTCTGCAAGCCATATTTATAACTCTTGGTTTAAATGTAAGCATTTATTCTCATATCAGAGTCCTTGGGTAACAATAGAATTTAAAAGCTTGAAGGACAGAGTTCTAGAAATAACTAACATTGATGTGGTTTTAATCTTCTTAGTACAGAATGTGTGTGCAGAATTAATAGAAGAAAAATGTTGGAATTCTTACTTTGGGAATCCACAAAATGCAAATGTTAAAGGGCTGCTTATTAATTAAGATAGATTTTAAGCATTCAGTTAGTGTTAAGAATTAAATATTTTAATTTATCAACCACCTACTAATCTTTACTAAGGATACACACATGGAAAACATCTTATTGGTACTGTAGGGAATGATGCAGTGTTTCGTTTTTTTAAAATTTATTTTATTTGTATTTTGTTTGTACAAATTAATTCTTAAATGGGTCAACAGCCCAACAGAAAAACTGCTAGAAGGCATGAACATGCAATTTGCAGAGAAAAGAAAATACACATGGCTTTTTTAAAAAAATATATTTTATTGATTTTTTACAGAGAGGAAGGGAGAGAGATAGAGAGTTAGAAACATCGATGAGAGAGAAACATCGATCAGCTGCCTCCTGCACACTCCCCAATGGGGATATGCCCGCAACCCAGGTACATGCCCTTGACCGGAATCGAACCTGGGACCTTTCAGTCCGTAGGCCAACGCTCTATCCACTGAGCCAAACTGGTTTCGGCAATACACGTGGCTTTTAAGCACAAGATATAATAGCCAATTTCACTCAATATTGAAGCAAACATAAAACCACTTTTCATTTATCAGATCAGAAAACAAAACAATAGATTTATAGAGGATTCAGGAAAATGGGCATTTTCATACACATTCTGGAAACCACATTTGCAATTTCTATCAAAATATCAAATGCATTTACCATTTTACTTATCAATTTATCTTGCAAAGTTGTACACATATCAAAGAGAGTGAATGAGGTAGATCTTATAGGCTAAAATAGCACCCTCTCCAAGACAAGTGAAAAAGCAAGGTGTAGAAGACAGTGTATATCCTAAGCTCGTGGTGTGTGTGTGTGTGTGTGTGTGTGTGTGTGTGTGTGTGTGAGAAAGGAGATTATACGGAAGATTGTAAATGGGTAAATTATTTCTGAATAATTGTTAATAATTTTACTTTTTAACCATAGTTCTCTCTGGGGTACTCTGTGAGGAAATTTACTCTTCACTGCTTTTTTTTTCTTTTATCATTTTATTTTCAATTACTGTTGATATACGTTATTATTTTAGTTTCAGGTGTACTCCCAAATGATTAGACATTACATAACTTAATAAGTTAGCATCCTGATAAATCTGGCACCCATCTGACACCATGCATAGTTATTAGACTATTATTATGTTTTTATATTTTAGAGCTATGAGATCTTCATGATATATAAGAAAATCAATTATCAGTTTCTAAAATAATGATAAATTTGATTTTTTTATTTTCTATATTTACTATTGTATTATACTATGATATTGCAGTGCAAAGTAGATGGAGAAACAAATATTATTATTATCATTTATTAAAGGAAAAATATGCACAAAGCATATGTGTGCATGACAAAGGCCTAATTTTGTAAATTAGAAATACAAATATACCCAGTTATTATAATTGTACATTTGATGAAGTCTTCTCTGGCAACTCATATTAAAAAAAGGCTAAGGTTAGAAATTGACTTAAAAAAAGAAGTGCTTATTTTTTCTTAGAGGGTGCTGACATAATTTATCCAAAAAGGAATTATTTTCTGTGTTTAGGAAGTTAGAATACTTTTCTTTTCTAATTTAAGTTTTGGGGTCACAAAAATAGTTTTTTCCAATGGAAATAATTCTATAGACAGACATTCTTTTTATTCCTATGCATCTGTAGCCTGAAAGACAAGTCTGGCTCCATTATTCATGTTAAAAGCATATTTGGAATTAGTAGTCTATATAGTTCAGAGCTTAGCTTTTTTCATATGTTTTGTTTCCATGCTAGGTCATTAATTTGGCTAAATTTTTACAAATATTATAAACTAAAATGTTCAAATGGTAAATCACACACAAATAACATGTTAATGAATAATACTCAATGGGGCAAAAGTAGGTTTACAGTTGCTTGTTTGGAAAACAATACCTCATTGTCCTTTTAATTTGCATCTCTCTGATATTTATTGATGAACATTTCTTATATGTCTTTTGGCCATTTGCATGTCCTCTTTGGAGAAGTGTCTATTTAGGTATCCTCTGTCAAGTTCTCAAAATATATTTTTGTTGATTTCAGAGAGGAAGGGAAAGGGAGAGAGAGAAGAAACATCAATGATGGGAGAGAAGCATTGATCATCCTCTGCCCATTTTAAAATTAGATTGCTTGTCTTACTTTTGTTGACTTGTATGAGTACTTTTTATAATTTTGAAACTAACCCCTTATCAGATGTATCATTGGCAAATATGTTCTCCCATGCAGTGGGTTCCCTTTTCATTAAAAAAATATATATTTGCATTGATTTCAGAGAGGAAGAGAGAGGGAGAGAGAGAGACAGAAACATCAATGATGAGAGAGAATCATTGACTGGCTGCCTTCTCCATGCCTCACACGGGGGACTGAGCCCGAAACCTGGGCATGTGCCCTGACTGGGAATTGAACTGTGACCTCCTGGTTCATAGGTCTACACTCAACTACTGAGCCGTGCTGGCTGGGCTCTTTTTCATTTTGATGCTGATTTCTTTTGCTGTGCAGAAGCCTTTTAGTTTTATGCAGTCCCATTTTTTAAAATTCTTTCCTTTGTATTGGTGAAAATTCTTCTATGTGAGATGTCTGATATTTTCCTGCCTATGTTTTCTTCTAGGATTTTGAGATACCATCTCACACCTTCAAGAATGGCTATCATCAATAAATCAACAAACAACAAGTGCTGGGGAGGATGTGGAGAAAAAGTAACACTAGTACACTCTTGGTGGAAATGCAACTGGTGCAGCCACTATGGAAAACAGTGTGGAGTTCCTAAAAAAATTAAAAATGGAGAAGAACAAAGTTGGAGGGATCACAATACCAGATATCAAGCTATATTACCAAGCCACTGTTCTCAAAACTGTCTGGTACTGGCACAAGAACAGACATATAGACCAATGGAACTGAACAGAGAACACAGAAATAGACCCAAGCCATTATGCTCAATTAATATTTGACAAAGAAAGCAAGAGCATACAATGGAATCAAAATAGTCTCTTCAATAAATAGTATTGGGAAAATTGGACAGACACATGCAAAAAAAATGAAACTAGACCACCAACTTACACCATACACAAAAAAAACTCAAAATGGATAAAGGACTTAAATGTAAGATAGGAAACCATAAAAATCTTAGAGGAATTCACAGGCAGCAAAATATCAGACATATGTCATAGCAATATCTTTATCGATACAGCTCCTAGGGCAACGGAAACTAAGGAGAAAATAAACAAATGGGACTACATCAAAATAAAAAGCTTCTGCACAGCAAAAGAAACCATCAACAAAACAACAAGAAAGCCCACTGCACGGGAGAACATATTTGCCAATGTTATCTCTGATAAGGGTTTAATATCCAAAATTTATAGGGAACTCATACAATTTAACAAAAGGAAGATAAACAAGCCAATGAAAAAATGAGCAAAGGAACTAAATAGACACTTTTTGAAAGAGGACATACAGAAGGCCAAGAGACATATAAAAACATGCTCATAGTCACTAATCATCTTAGAGATGCAAATCAAAACAACAATGAGGTACCATCTCACACCTGTCAGAATGGCTGTCATCAACAAATCAACAAAGAACAAGTGCTGGTGAGGATGCAGAGAAAAAGGAACCCTCTTGCACTGCTGGTGGGAATGTAGACTGGTGCAGTCACAGTGGAGAACTGTATGGAGTTTCCTCAAAAAATTAATAATGGAACTCCCATTTGACCAAGTAATCCCAGTTCTAGGAATATATCCCAAGAAATCAGAAACGCCAGTCAGAAAGAGTATATGCATCCCTATGTTCATAGCAGCACAATTTACAATAGCTAAGATTTAGAAACAGCCTAAGTGCCCATCAGCAGATGAGTGGATTAAAAAATTGTGGCATATGTACATTAAGGGAATGCTACACTCCTGTAAAAAAGGAACTCTTACCATTTGCAATAGCATGGATAGACCTGGAGAGTATTATACTAAGCAAAATAAGCCAATCAGAGAAAGATAAATATCACACCATCTCACTCATTGTGGAATATAATGAACAACATAAACTGATGAACAAAAATAGAGCCAGAAACATAGAAGCATCGAACAGACCATCCAACCTATGAGGGAAGGCAAGGGGTGAGGGGGTAAGAGATCAACTTAATGACTTATATGCATGCATATGATCATAACCAATGGACTCAGACAGTAGAGGGGTGAGGGCATGTGCTGGGGGGTGGGAGTGGCTGGGGAAAGGTCAATGGGGGAATAAGGAGACTTATGTAATATTTTAAATAATAAAGAATTTAAATAAAAAAAATTAAAAATGGAACTGCCATTTGACCCATTGATCCCACTTCTAGGAATATATCCTAAGAACCCCGAAACACCAAAAAGAGGGAATATAAGCAGCATTATTACAATAGCTAAGATCTGGAAACAGCCCAAGTGCCCATCAGTAGATGAATAAAAAAAAAATGTGGTACATTTACAGAATGGAATAGTATGCAGGTGTAAAAAAGAAGGATCTCTTAGCATTTGAGACAGCATGGAGGGATGTGTAGGGTATTATGCTAAGTGAAATAAGCCAGTCAGAGAAAAATAAGTGTCACATGATCTCACTTATATGTGGAATATAACGAACAAAATAAATTGATAAACAAAATAGATCCAGAGACCATGGGAGCATGGAACAGAATGAGGAATCTCAGAGGGAAGAAAGAAATGGGAGGGTCACAGCACGTGATTAACCAAGCAAATTCTATACATAATCCATGGACATAGAAAATAGGTAGGACTGGAGTGACAGGGGTGGGCTGGAGGGGGGTCAAAGTGGGGGGAAATTAGACATATGTAATACTTTGAACATTAAAGATAGAAAGAAATACAATAATTAGTAAATAATAATAGGAGAATTAACTCTTATTTACGTACTCACAACTGTAAACCTACTTTTGCCCCACCTAGTAAGCACAGATCATTTAAACTCCGAGGTAAAATTTGATAAGATGTTTTACATAACTTCAATGAATTGACAAGGTCTCGTGGAGAAAACAGTTCCAGATGGCAAACATACGCAAGGGAATTAGTCAAACAATTTCTTGGCAAGAACATTATGAATTTTATAATCAGTTGAGCGCCATTAAAATACAAAGCTGAGTCTAGTTAATAATCTACAATAATTGGTTAAAGAAGTATATTAGTGCCAATTTCCCTCTACTCATCCTACTTTTTCTCTTTTTTCAACCCATAAGTCTTTGGCAGGATGAAGTGGGTAACCTTCATTTGCGTTTTCTTTCTTCTCAGCTCTGTAAGCAGTGTGGTTCTTCCAGATACACGTAAGAATTCTATTTTTCTATCGTTCAAATTTATTTCATTTTCCTAGTAATCAGTAAACACTGCATCTTTAAAGAAGAAAGTTTTCTTTTATCATTAATTTCTAGACTGTGATGAAATTTTGTATTTGTGAACTCTTAGAAAGTTATCTTAATATATTTCTAACTTCCTAAGTTAAAAAAAGGTGAGAATTGTTTAGTAACTGTAATTTTCTTTTGCACATGAGGGAACATAGAGTGACTTCAACTTCACAGAATATAGTCGAAGATAGAATTCATAACTCAAAATTCCCAATGCCCTATTCATTGCACCTTGATGCATTAAAACAACAACATAAAACCTGTGTTGTTAGTCTTATAAATAGAACAGGTGTTTATATTTTTTCATTCATGCTGTCCTCCCAGTTGCTGTTAATAGATACTAAGAGCATTAAAATTTATCCAAGTTTGAATATAAAACTATACATATTTAATAATTTTAATCATTTTTAAATAGTATAATTGGATTGAATATTGCATTTGTTTAAAAGCAGAAGAAATAGTTCATCATCATCCTAAAATTTTCTGAAATGATCAAAGCCAATACTTGGGAGCAAATGAATACATTAGCAAATGGAGAGAAACATAGAAAGTAATATCGTAACCAGTGGTTTTCTTCAGAATTTAAAATTTTTTTTCCCCCCAGACAAGCGTGAGCTTGCTCGTCGGTATATGGATTTGGGAGAAGAATATTTCAGAGACTTGTAAGTTAAAATATTGAAGAGTCAAATTTAATGTTTCTAACAGCATTGGTTATTCTTATATTCCCCTGTCATCAGAATCCAGATTCTAGCACAATACTGCCCAATAGAATTTTCTGCATTCATGAAAATATTCCATTTTAGTGCTGGCCCATATAGTAGCTACTGGCCACATGTGGTTGTTGAGTACCTTGAATTTGGCAAGTGCAACTGAGGATCAAAAGTTTCAATTGTATGCAATTTTAATTAATTTTACTATATAGTCACATATGGGTGATGGCTACTGTATGGGGAAGTGTAGCAACTCTGGAATTCTTATATAAACTTGATTGAGGGGAAAGACTTTCCCAGCACACACTCAAATTCCTTTCCCTAGCACATAGATCTGTGGTTTCTCCAGAACATTTTCATATTTTTCTAATCCAGTAGAAAATGAGAAATTAGTTTATTTTTTAAAGGTCAGTTTTATTCTATAGCCTGATTAAAGGAGATGTTTGTGTGTGGTTTTTGTTTTTTGTTGTAAATAGTCCAAAGACCTATGTAATGCCCCTCATCTTAACAATTATACCTATTTAGAATGCATGTTGCTTGCTTGCTCTGTATGTGTTCATCTACTCACATATGTATGTAAACATGTTTGAAATACATATCCTCTGCTTAGAAAACCACACATTCATGGTTAGGTCTGAGATAATTGCTGATGTGAATAGTCTTTCTGATAATAATGCGATGCACAAAATACTATAGAACATATCCTGAAAACACAATTTGTTCTCTAGCATAGCAACCTTCTTTATATTAAAGTATTATTATACCATGTTTTCCTATGTCCTGTGTTCCAGGGTGTTGGTTACCTTTTCTCAGTTTCTCCGGAAGTACCCATTAGATGATATTAGAAAAATAACAGATAAAATAACTGAATTGGCAAGAGTATGTGCTCAAGACAAGTTAGGTGCAGTTTTTTGCAAGTTACTTGTAAGTACATTGTAATTTTGAATGTTATTTCTTCTTATTTTAAATAATCTTGAGCAATTCAAAGGGAAAACATCTCATTTTGGCTTTCTCAATGATTTTTAAGTGACCATATTTGTAAGCAACTCTCGCAAATGGGTAGAGCCAACATTTCTTCTTTGATAGAGACATTCTAGCTATGCCCACAGTTCTAAATCATTTCTTTATTGAGACTACATACAACGGTCATAGTGGATTTAAGTGGAATTTGTCATTTGTAATAGTGTCGTTTTTAAAATCTGAAGTTTGAATTCTTTTCATAGAGGCTGATAGTAATCGCATGATTTTCAATATTCAGAAAGCACTTGGGTGATTTTCATGCTCATTTTGTTAGCTGGGTAAAATAAGAGTACAGCTCTATATTCCCCATTTTAGGGATATTCATACTTTTTTTTTTTTAAAATATATTTTATTGGTCTTTTTACAGAGAAGAAGGGCGCGTTAGAAACATCGATGAGAGAGATCGATCAGCTGCCTCCTGCACGCCCCACAGTGGGGATGTGCCCGCAACCAAGGTACATGCCCTTGACCGGAATCGCACCTGGGACCCTTCAGTCTGCAGGCTGACGCTCTATCCACTGAGCCAAACCGGTTCGGCGGGATATTCATACTTTTACATACAATAAAATATTGGGGCATTCATCTGTTTTAAAGGTCTTTGAGCTTTTGTTTTTTCTAGATAGGTCTTCAATACAAGTGGAGGTGAATGTTGCTCCCACCATTCAATCTACACATACTTTCCTGGTGGCAAGTCTATTTTTTTATTTTTTACTGAAGCTTTTTCTCCTTCTTTTTTTCTTTATATGCCTCTCTCCCTGAAGTTGGAATCAGCACTTTAACTTCACATAGTATTATGGCTCTAAATATGAATTTTTTAAAAAATGTATTTTGTAAAATGTAATAAATTCTGTCCTGAGCAATATATTTCCCTTGGTATTACAATTATTTTCCTAATAAAATTAATGGGGATTGAAAGAATTCATTTAATGCAATGTGTTTTGAGATAAATGTTTCTAGAATAAAAAGATCCATATTTTAATGCAATAACAATTAATATGTAGTGAATTGTGTGACTTCTGAATTTTTAAATAGTATGCACTAAGAATTTGGACCATTCACAGAAAAAGTAGATCAAATGAGAAACTTTCCTAACACTTTCCTCTCTGAAGTGAATTCACCGGCTACTTACAGGAGTATTTTTTCTTTGAGTTTTGTTATGATTGTTCCTAGTCTTTAGCCTCAGGTGAAAATTGGAGTAGCATTCCTTCGTCAAACCATTGACTGTCCTTTTGTCCTTTTGTTTTATCCACTGTAACTATCAGTGTGACAGTTACTTCTTAAAACATTACACATGGATGGTCAAATCAAGGGAAACTCTCTAAACCTGAGGAAAAAGTAGATTTTTATATGCTTTCCTCACCCAGGGTTACTGTTATCTTACATTTTTAAATACCTTCCTTTGGGTATAGAGGAAATAAAATACGACTAGGAATTGAAGACTTCTGTCTTGCCTTTAGGACACCCCTTTTACAGCTAAATTGTGTGCCATTACATCTCTTCCTGAGCACTATGATGAAATGGCCGACTGCTGTGAAGCAGAAGCACCTTTGAGGTACCAGTGCTTCGTGAAACACAAAGATGATGAGCTAAACATCCCCCCAATGGGGACAATAGATTCTGATGCAACATGCACTGCCTTTAAGGAAAATGAACAGGCGTTGTTAGAAACGTAAGTAATCAGATGTTTATGCTTCAACATTAAAAATTATGAAATAGGTTAAGGCTCATTATAACAATTACTATAAAAATATTTTCAACATTGAGACTTAAAAGCTTTTGTTCTAATGACAAACTGAAAGAAATACTACCTATAACAGTGATGGCGAAGCTATGACATGCATGTCAGAGGTGACACGTGAACTCATTTTTTTGGTTGGTTTTTCTTTGTTAAATGGCATTTAAATATATAAAATAAATATCAAAAATATAAGTCTTTGTTTTACTATGGTTGCAAATATCAAAAAATTTCTATATGTGACACGGCACCAGAGTTAAGTTAGGGTTTTTCAAAATGCTGACACACCGAGCTCAAAAGGTTCGCCATCACTGATCTATAATAATAAGAGCGTAACATGCTAACCTTCTGGACGACTTCCAGATGACCTTCCTTCCGGATGAAGCTGGGGCTGCAAGAGAAACCCGGGTCCTGGGTGCCAGAGGGAAGCCGGTGCCGGCAGCCGGGGGAAGGAAGGCCTACTCTTGCACAACTTTTGTGCATCGGGCCTCTAGTTTAATGCTATAAAATTTTGCACAATAAATATTGATCAGTGATCTGTTGGAATTCATTGAAACAGGATATCACCTGTATGAAAAACATTGACACATATTGAAATATTATGAAGATATATTTGGTTATTGTCAGAATTACCTCATTTTAGTCAAGCTTATATCACCGATATTTTACTATTTTATACGTGTGTATAAATATTTATATATATTTATATATGTATATATAAATGTATATATATATTTAATCTTTTTATTGATTTAAAAAATGACAAAAGCAAAGTCATGTACAAATTGAGTTTAATTGGTAAGTTTGATGTCTCTGGGTTTTGGAATTTCTTGGGAAATTGTTGATAATAATTATTTTTGTAATCCTGTCTGCTACAGAAAAATGACTGCCTTTTCTTCTTTTTAAAAATGTAGGTACATATATGAAGTTGCCAGGAGACATCCTTTCTTTTATGGCCCAGAGCTCCTTTACTCTATTCAAGAATATAAAGGAGATTTGACAGAATGCTGCGAAGCTGCTGACAAAGCCGCCTGCCTGGGTCCAAAGGTATGCCCAGCAGAACAGAAGAGCCAGTTCAGACTCGAACCTCAGATTTGGGGCATCTTATGCAGAGCACCTAAGTCTCTGTTATAAACTTCTTTACCTTCAAAAAGCCTTCCTTACTCTTACCCACCCCAAAGGTTCTTCACCCTCTTTGAAGGCCTGTGACATCCTCATTCCTCCTTCTAAGTTTTACCCCCGTGAATCTCACAGAGAACCACTGTGAATGTGTCTCAGTGACCTTGTGTTTGTAGTGAAATACAGAAACTCGTTTGTAAAAATGCAGAGCAGAGGGCCACAGTTTTTGTTTATCTTTTCGTGAACCTTTCCTATTGGGGAGGAAATTCAAAGGGGAGAATTTCACTGCTTCTAGAAGCCTGGGTTTTTTTCATTCATTCCATAAATATTTATTATGTACTCATCATCTTTTCTAGGGAGTTTATGAATGTGAGAGTTGGTGAAGGAGGGGTTGAAATGAATTTATGCAAAATTAAGAAATCAGTAAAATTATATTGCCTGGGATGTTAGTGTACTCTGTTCTTCTACCTTTAATGTCGGTTCCCTTTTCCCTGGCAATGCCCCCATGCTGGGTGTTCACCACCTAGGGGCATCCACTATGACCAGACTGGTTTTCCCTCTCACTACATAGCAAATTAATTATTTGCCAACGGTGAATACTTGGGAATTTAGGTGTATAGCACGTCTTTAAAATTTAATTTGTCATAGTCTCATCTGAACTTATGAAGTGTTTCATGTAGAATATTTTCCTATTTTATTTTTTCCATCACCATTCTTCCCCCTATACCCTCCTCCACCTCCACCCCACTTTGTACCCCCCATAATCACCGCACTTTGTCCATGTCCATGTGTTTTTTTCTCTCTTCTTTTCCCCTAATGTCGAATTTTAAAAAAAAGTTTTTAAAATTATTTCTTTCTGCAGATCGATGCCTTGCAAGAAAAAATACTGAGTTCAGCTTTCATAGAGAAATTCAAGTGCTCCATGCTCCAAAACAGCGAAGAAAGTGCTACAATAGAATGGTATTTAAAATTAGATTTGTATTTTATAATGATGTAAGGGTGATGGTTCTGTCAACAGAGTTGTACATTTTTATGAGGTTTTACACAGTGCTTTCACATGCATCTTTTGGGTTATCTAAAAGGTAGAAATTTAACAGAAGTGAAAAATCAGAGCACAAGTGACAATTTGTCATTTTTTTAATCATATGTTTTCATGGTAATAAAAAACTTAGAGGATATCTTTTTTTTTTGTCATTCTGAATCAGGTATTTAAACTCACATTTATTTATAAAGACTAGGGATCTTATTCTAATGGTCCATGATTTTTATACAATTGTAGTCAAGGTTTGTTATTTTACTTTATTGCCCCTGAGCCCCTTGTGATTATATAAAACTGTCTGCTTGTTTTTTTATGTTCTGATAATTAAATTGGGCCATCAAAGTTACTTCTCATTTTCTCATAGCTCCAACTCTGTTCATTTCTTGTTTTTTTCCTGGACCACTATTTTTATATAACTTGCCTCGTTCTAGGAATATCCTTCAACATCTGAGTCAAGAAACCCCATCCCCATTCCCAATTTACTTGCTAGTCAACAATTAATCAACATGAACAAAAGATACAATGAAAAAAAATTTTTTGCAAGATGTGCAGAAACCATCATTTGTACTATCTTTGCCTGTCACCTCTATCATCTACACAACAAAATCAAGCAAATAATTAAACAAAACCACCCCAATGTGAAACAATACACATTTAAAAAGGATATGACTTGTTTGGGGGAAGAGTATCTTTTACCAGAGTTAGACAAGTCTGAATGATTTGTGAAAGCTTGTGTATGTTAGCCTTTCATATCTTGTCATTGGCTTAGAGACTTTTCTGGATCAATTTCTGGTAAAAATATGTTAGACTCCTTAATCTTGAAAAGGTATGCAATTTATTTTCTCAGTGTGCTTTGGAACTCAGGAAGAAGACTTTTTACTGGTAACAAAGACAACAGGAGTTTGTGTGGCCCTTTCCAGTTTATAAAGAGCTTTCCTATGCATCGTCTAATCAATTCAAACCACAGTGCTTTGATGCAGCACGCGGTGTGTCTCTCCAGGGCTGAAGCTCAGACAGTTTAGTAACTATCTGAGGATCACACTGGTAAAGAGCAGTAAAGTCAGATCTGGAAGTCAGATATGGGCTCCAAACCTGATGCTTCTCAGATGTCACCTCTTTCAGAATCCCTCTTTGATTTCTGGTTTTATGAATCGCTGGCTTCTCCCTACCTGCCACACATTCTTACAATGGATAAGGAAACATTTTGCCCTAAGATAATTTGGTTCAGAACAAGCACTAAAATAAGAACTAATAATTTTACGAATTATTTCCATATTTCATTTTACCCTGAATTTTCTTACTATAAGTAGTATTTTCCTAGTGCTTTCACATAAAATATTGGAGGTTAACAAATTGTGATGGGGGAATTTTCTTTTTAGGTTTGTAGTTCGCCTGAGCCAGAAATTTCCCTTTGCTGACTTTGGGACAGTTTCCAATTTGGCAACAAATTTTACCAAAGTCCACAAGGAATGCTGCCAAAGTGACATGCTTGAATGTGCAGACGACAGGGTAAGGAATGCTCAGTATTCTCTTCGGTGACTTTGCTTTGGTAACATGCACAGTGGGTGCCATGGATCTATTTAGTGTAATTGGTGACAGCTGACAGTGAATTGAAATTGTCTTCTATGTCTAATATACTCAATTATTTCCCTGCCTTGTGGCATGTTATTTATTTGTATTTTTGTGAAGTTGGCTATCCTACTCACAAAATGATCTGGTACATACATTCACCAATTTGTAATGCCTTTCAGTCATATTCTCCCTGAGAACAAAGGCTGAAGTAGGACAGCTGCAAAGGTAGTTTCCTAAGAAAAATCTTTGGGGGCTTGGGTAGAGTTGGAGAAGAGCTGGTACCTGAAGACATTTTTGGAAATTATGTAATTTTTCTCTGTATATTCTCTATTAATATATAAATATTAAGCACAATATCTCTTTCCCCAAAATATAAATACATGACCAAATATCAGAATCCTAGTCTCTCAGAACACTTTGTGGAAACTTTAAGGCAGATATTTTACATGTGTAAGTAGGGCCTGTGACTATGCTTTTGACTAATTTTCCAAAAATTCCTCGCACTTTATTTGGTTTCAAAATGCCTGCACTAAATGTTGTGAATATTTGGAAAAATATTACTTGAAATATATATTACATTTTACATTTAATTTTACTATTACAGTTTATATTTAATATTACTCTGGCCCAGCCAGTGTGGCTCAGGGGTTGAGTGTCGACCCAGGAACCAAGAGGTCACCGGTTTGATTCCTGGTCAGGCACATGTCCTGGTTGCAGGCTTGATCCCCAGTGGGAGGCGTGCAGGGGGCAGCCAATTCATGTTTCTCTCTCTATCTCTCCTCTCCCTTTAAAAATAAAAAGCAAACATATTTAAAAAATGATATTTTGTATTAGTTTCAGATGTACAGCATCATTATTAGAATGTCATATACAGAGTGCCCCCCGATGTTTCCCACACATAGTCATTAGGATACTATTGACTATATTCCCTATGCTGTTATTTACATCTCTGTGACTATTCTGTAACTACAAATATGTACTTCTTAATCCTCCATCTTTTTTTTTTCATTTGGTTTCAATTTACCTTTCTTTTTTTTTTTAATTAAATCTTTATTGTTCAGATTATTACATTAGTTACTCTTTTTTCCCACCATAACTCCCCTCCACCCAGTTCCCACCCCACCCTCTGCCCTCACTCCCCACCCACTGTCCTCATCCATAGGTGCATGATTATTGTCTAATCTCTTCACTCACCCCCTACACCCCTTTCCCCCGCCCCAAGAATAGTCAGTCCATTCCCATTCTATGTCCCTGATTCTATTACATTCACCAGTTTATTCTGTTCATCAGATTATTTATTCACTTGATTTTTAGATTCACTTGTTGATAGATGTGTATTTGTTGTTCATAATTTGTATCTTTCCCTTTTTCTTCCTCTTCCTCTTCTTAAAGGATACCTTTCAGCATTTCATATAATACTGGTTTGGTGGTGATGAACTCCTTTAGCTTTTTCTTATCTGTGAAGCTCTTTATCTGGCCTCCACTTCTGAATGATAGCTTTGCTGGATAAAGTAGTCTTAGTTGTAGGTTCTTGGTATTCATCACTTTGAATATTTCTTGCCACTCCCTTCTGGCCTGCAAAGTTTCTGTTGAGAAATCAGCTGACAGTCGTATGGGTACTCCCTTGTAGGTAACTGATTTTCTTTCTCTTGCTGCTTTTAGGATTCTCTCTTTGTCTTTTGCTCTTGGCATTTTAATTATGATGTGTCTTGGTGTGGTTCTCTTTGGGTTCCTTTTGTTTGGGGTTCTCTGTGCTTCCTGGACTTGTAAGTCTATTCCTTTCACCAGGTAGGGGAAGTTTTCTGTCATTATTTCTTCAAATAGGTTTTCAATATCTTGCTCTCTCTCTTCTTCTGGCACCCCTATAATTCGGATGTTGGTACACTTGAAGCTGTCCCAGAGGCTCCTTACACTATCTTCATATTTTTGGATTCTTTTTTCATTTTGCTTTTCCAGTTGGGTGTTTTTTGCTTCTTTGTATTTCAAATCTTTGACTTGATTCTTGCGATCCTCTGGTCTGCTGTTGGGAGCCTGTATAATGTTCTTTATTTCAGTCAGTGTATGCTTAATTTCCAGTTGGTCCTTTATCACAACATCGAGGGTCTCATTAGATTTCTTGAGGATCTCACTACATTTATCGGCAGTCTCAGCAGTCTTTTCGAGGGCCTTATTAAATTTATCGGCAGCTTCTAGACAGTTCTTTAAAGACCTTAAAAGTGTGATTTTGAACTCTATATCCAACAGTTTGCTTTCCTCCAATTCTGTCGTTTGTGTCCTGTTTCTTTGTCTCGGCATTTTTTATGCTTCGCTGTGTAGAGTGCCTTTCTGTACTAAGTGTCCCAATTACCTGAGGTAGACACTCTTGGTGCACCCCCTTGTGGGCTTTGTGCACATTCTTGTTGTGGATAAGCCTTGATTGTTGTAGTTATCACTGTGAGGAATTGACCTCCAGGCCAATTGGCTGTGAGAATCAGCTGTGTCTGCAGTGGGAGAACTTCTGTGCTGGAGACACCCCTCTGGGGCTAGACTTGCTTCGATGGGGCTTTGGTGCTCACTGAGTCTGGCCCCTGAGTGTGTTTTTTATGGTTCCATGGAGCTGCAAACTGGATGATCCCACTCTGACCTCTGGGCTTCCTGGCTCCTGGATCTCTAGGGAGGTGCTAATCTAGCCTTTGCCTGAGGCTATCCAGCAAAAGTCTCCCTGCAGGGCTTGGGCAGGGCAGGTCCCACGGGATCAACAGGGCGGGGTTAGCAATTATGGCTGCTCTCATTCTTGCCCTCAGAGGCTCTGCTTCTCAGTGTCCCAGTAATCGTTGCAAGCCCCACGGAGAGAAAGCTGCCCTAGGGTTCTGAGCGATGCCAGACAGTCCCGCTTCTCCCATATGAGTCTGGGTCCCTAGAGACTCACCAGGAACTGGAGCTCAGAGCCTGAGACTCCCTCCCGATTGAAAATGACAACCAAGCCCTCAGCAGCCAGCCCGCTCCGCATGCACTCTGAACCTTAGTATTTTACTTCAGCACTGCGCCTCCTCTGAGCCTCGGTATGCTTTTCTCTTTCCTCCTAGTTGTAGAACTTCCACTCAGCCAGTCTTCCTGTGGTTCTGGATGATGTCCGTTCTGTCTTTTAGTTGTATTTTTGAAGTGGTTGTTCGAGGCAGCAAACTCTGGTGTTTACCTATACCGCCATCTTGGTTTCTCTCCCCTCCATCTTTTTCTCCCAGCCCCTATTGCTGTTCTTCTTCTTTTTTTTAATCCTCACCTGAGGATATTTTTCCATTGATTTTTTAAAAAAATATATTTTTATTGATTTTTTACAGAGAGGAAGGTAGAGGGATAGAAAGTTAGAAACATCAATCAGCTGCCTCCTGCACACCCCCACTGGGGATGTGCCCACAACCAAGGTACATGCCCTTGACCGGAATCAAACCCGGGACCCTTCAGTCTGCAGGCTGATGCTCTATCCACTGAGCCAAACCAGTTAGGGCCCATTGATTTTTTTAGAGAGAGTTGAAAGGGAGGGAAGACACACAGAGAGAAAAACATCAATGTGAGAGACACATTGATTGGTTTCCTCCCGTATGCGCCCCAACCAGGGCCAGGGATGAAGCCTGCGACTGAGGTATGTGTCCCTGACTGGAATTGAACCCGAGTTCCTTGAGTCCGTGGGCTCATGCTCTAGCCACTGAGCCAAACCAGCTAGGGCCCTATTGCTGAGTTTTGACTTAAAACTTAAATGCCTTAACAGTAGAAATATAAAATTAAAAAATTAATAAAGTTTTTAATCAAGTGGAAATATCTTAGTATTACTATCTGAATCTATAGACTTACGTATAGACTGAAAATGTTCACAGAAGGCAGGTTGACATTTATGTGGTCTTAGAATACAGTGGACATGTTCTGCCACCATAATAAAAAGTCTGGAGAAAAAGTATAATGGCGTCAATTTACGTTGACCAATTTTTATCAACTTGCTTGTAGGCGGATCTTGCCAAGTATATGTGTGAAAATCGAGCAGCAATCTCCACCACCTTGACGGATTGCTGTGATAAGCCTGCGTTGGAAAAATTCTACTGTCTTGCAGAGATGGCAGGTGATAATTTGGTTCCTGCTCAGGCCCCACAAACTACTGATTTTGTTGACAATGAGGATGTTTGCACGTACTATAAGGAGGCAAAATTTGATTTCCTGAACAAGTAAGTGCATGAAGAATGATCCTTTCATAGCTTTCAATGGCTCTGAGGATTTAGAAAACAGTTCTGGGCTTTCCTTTGGAGTTGTTACAATTGTTGCCTACAGTGCTACTTTATCCTTCCCTCTCTGAGCTTTTAAATTTTTTTTGGGGGGGGGGGAACAAATTAATTATTTTTTAAGTATAGTCATAAAATTATACCTGCTCATAGCAAAAAATCAATTGAGGAGAGTACAAAGTAATAAGTAGAAGTTTCTGTTATTCCCTCATTCTTTAGTTGTCTGATATATTTCTGGAAATACCTCTAGAAACATTTTGCATATACATAAATTATATACAGAGTATTCACTAATTCATTTAAAGAGAATTTCTTGAACTTACCATGACATACATGGGTGAATATAAGTCATACATCATTATATCTCTATATCTATCACTCTATCTATCTGACAGCAGCATAGAAGTATAAAGAGAAGTATGGAGTCTGCTACCAGGTACTTTATATTTGTTTATAAAGAGCAGAAGTTCAGTAGCATGGCAAGGCAGCATACAATTAAATGATAAAATAAATGATTATTTACAGTCAGTAAGTGGTGAGAAACTTTGAATTTTTATTGTTGGATTATAATAGCATTATGTGCACTAAATAATTGTGTACCCTTCAAGATTTCACTCAAATAAAGAGGAAAATAAAAATTTAAGAATACCTATTTACTATATGTATCTATCACCTATCTATATCTATCTATCTATCTATCTATCTATCTATCTATCTATCTATTGATCTATCAACTATCTACCTATTTATCTATCAGAACTTTTTTTGATGTAGTCCAAATCAAACAAAATATACATAATAACAGGAGTCATTTATTAAACATTTAACATGTGCCAGACTGTGTGTGTGATGCATAAATTATGTCATGTGTTCCTTATAATCCACCTTATGAGATAGATACTACATTTATCTCCATTCTAAAGAGGCGGAGGCAGAGACATGTGGCAGTGCAGGTAATCTGTGACCCGGCTGCACTGAGTGCTCGGTCTCCTTTCATCTAAAACGTAGCCAGCCATGTAGGCGGAAGATGGTGGCCTAATAGGCACACATCTTTGCACCTTCTCCCAGGGCCAGACTGGAAATACAACTAAATTGGCAACCATTCACTGGGAATTACCAACTGAGGTCCAACTGAGGTTCAAGGAAGGATAGAAAACACCTGGTGACTGGCTGGAAGGGTGAGGTCATGAAAGGGGCTGACCCCGCTTCCACAGGCGGCAGGCTGAGAGTGAGGAGGGAGCTCTTGACTACAGGAGGGTTATTGCCCTGAGAAGATTGAGGCCTGAAACCCAGGCTGGCTCCACAGCTCAGAGCACCACAGCCGGCCCGTGTAATGTCTAGCCAAGAAAGGTGACAAGGGCTTCTGGCTGCCAGGGAATCTGGAGCTGGTGGGAGATAAAGCCGATTAAAAACAAACAAACAAACAAACAAACCCAGAGCACACGATTTTTGTTTGCAGCTACTCGTCTAAGGCTTTGGTGAAGGGAGGGCGGTGGGGACTTGAGGTGCCTTAGGAGAGGGCCGGGGTGGGATGCATTGGAGGGAGACTTGGATAGGAGGCAGCCAGGAGACCTGTATTCAGTCTCACCACCCCCCAAACCTAACAGCCATTTTTCCTGAGTTGTGCTGGCCCCTGTCAGAATCCACAGCTCAGGAAAAAGAAAAAACCCACCCTAGGTGCTACAGCCCACCCATCCTCAGGACCCCTGCCTGCCACACCATGCATCTTGAATCTTTGCAGAGGAGAAAGCAGTAGAGGCCAAGCCTACGGGTTTGAACAGTCTCAGCAAGCACCAGCGACTGGATTGAGGGGTTGGGCCAACTGTCCGACTACACCAGGAACCTGACTGGTGCTTCCCCCACATGGAAGAGCTGATAGAAACCCCAGGTTTCCAGCTGATCCCACTGGACTGCATATGAGGATCTCTGGGCCGTCGAGGGTAGGGAAATATTCTGGGACACGCTCAGAAGAGTAGTTCTGAGACAGGGAAACACAGTCATCACTTTCCCTGAAATCTGATCAACACCTCCCCCTCATGGATGACCCAGAGATCCAGACTCCTGAGTCCACCTAAATCCTGTCTAGAACCAGACTCTTGAGTGATTAAGATTGATAGCTGACTGGCAGGTGAACCCAGGTGGAGTTGGAGCCTGGGGAACCTGGGGAAGTTTGCTGACCCATCACTGGACCACGTGCTGCTAACAAACCCACCTTAGAATGCAGCTTGGCCCCTCCCAGGTGCAGCTAAATCCTATGGAGAAAGACACAAACTGTGGATTGCTTGAAGCTTCAAACAGGTTGCTGAGAGCCAAAGGAGGACAGTTTCTGACAGTGGTAAGCACCTAACTCTCTCCCAGGAAGTCCAGAATTGGCAGACAAAACAGGCAGCCTCGGTTATCAGAAGAGCAGGATCCAAAGGGTGTTCCCAGGAGGCACTAAACTCTGCTGAGATGAATGCCACTTTACTTTTTAATCTTTCTTCTTGACTGATTTGTTATTATTTTAGTCTCTCTTTTTTCTTTCATAGATCTAATTTCCCCTTCTCCTTTCTTATGCTATTTTTTATTTGTTCTGCTTTTTCATGTTTCCTCTTCTTATTTTTTGTCTATTTGCTTCTCCTATATTTTCCCTTTCATAATTATTTTCTTCCTCTTTTATAGCATTTTCCTTCCCCTGTTCTTTATTACTAGAGGCCTGGTGCATGACATTTGTGCACTTGGGGAGGGGGGGGGGGCAGTCCCTCAGCCTGGCTTGTGCCCTTTCACAGTCTGGGAGCCCTCAGGGATGTCCAATTGACAGCTTAGGGACTAAGCCACAGTTGGCATTCTTAGTGCTGCCGTAGAGGCAGGCCACTGTGCTCGCCAGCCATCAGCTGGCTTGTGGCTGAATGGTGCTCCTCCTGTGGGAGTGAACCGACCACCAGGGGGCAGCTCCTGCATTGAGTGTCTGCCCCCTGGTGGTCAGTGCACATCATAGCAACTGGTTGTTCTGCCGTTCAGTCAATTTGCATATTACCCTTTTATTATATAGGATTTTATTTCTTTCATATCTGCCCTTTCATACTCCTTTTTCTTCCCATTCCCCCTCCCCTCCAGTATTTTCTTTTCTTTTCTTCTATTATTGTTCTCTTTTCTCCTTCCTGATTCTTCCTTTTTTTGTGGTTGCTTCTGTTGTTGTGGGGGACTTATATATGTTTTTGTTTTGTTCTGCCAGCACCTCCATAACAGCTCACATGAGGTAGTCTGGGGTGAGCCTCATAGCCAGCCTGAAAGGAGATTCCTCCCATGAATGGAACAACATTCAAGACCAATTACAACAGAATAACCCAAATAACTTACATAAAGGACATTCCTAGAGCATCCAGCTTAGGAAATCTAAGAGACTGCACCACTGGGTCCCACAAAACACTTACTATGTAAGGCCATCCCATGTAGACTGGGAGGCATAGAAATTTCAAGAAACTTAGTGGGAACTACAACAGCATGAAATAAGAAATAGAAACCATAACTAATAAATAAGAATCAGTTGGAAATGAAGAATAACATCTCTGACATCAAGAATACACTGGAAGGGATCAAAAGTAGATTAAATGAGAAGATCAAATCAGTGACTTAGAAAACAAGGTAGAAAAAACACACCCAATGAGAGAAGCAAAAAGAAAAAAAAATACTTAAAAAGCAGGATAGTTTAAGGCACAACATGAAACTTAACATCTGCATCAGAGGGTATCCAGAAGGAGAAGAAAATAAGCAAGTAATAGAGAAGTTGCTTAATGAAATAATGACAGAAAATTTCCCTAATCTGGTGAAGGAAAAAGTCACACAAGTTCAGGAAGAATAGAAAATTTCAATCAAGATGAACCCAAAGAGACCCAGTCGAAGACAAATCATAATCAAAATGACAAACATTAAAGACAAAGAATCTTAAAGGCAGCAAGAGAGAGACAGAACGATACCTATAAGGGAGTACCCATTAGAATGTCAGCTGATTTCTCAACAGAAACACTTCAGGCCAGAAGAGATTGGATGAAGTATTCAAAGTAATAGAAAACAGGGACCTGAACCCAAAACTACTGTATTCAGTAAGACTATCATTTAAAATTGAAGGGGAAATAAAGAGCATCCCAGACAAAAAAGACTACAGGAGTACATGACCACCAAACCACCACTCCACCACTGCAATAAATGTTAAAGGAAGTATTTTAAAAGAGAGAGAGAGAGAGAGAGAGAGAGAGAGAGAGAAATATAAAGAAAAATGGCAGTAAATAAGTACCTATCATAATAACCTTAAATGTAAATGGAATAAGTGCTCCAATCAAAAGACATAGAGTAGCTGAATGGATAAGAAAACATGACCCATATATATGCTGCCTACAAGAGACTCACCTCAGAACAAAATATTCACACAGACTGAAAGTGAAGGAATGGAAAACGGTTTTATTTCATGCAAATGAAAATGTAAAGAGGAGGGAACTAAGGTGCTGATAGTAAAAAAATTGCCTAAGGTGGTGTAGTAAAATAAGTGTTAGAGCAAGGATTTGCATAGAGGTAGCTTTAACTCTAAACCTCAAGCCCTTAGCCACTAAGCTTAATTGCATGGGTTTGGTCAAATTGAGACCTTTGGGATATGTGTTTCTCTTGTGATTAGTTAAGTGATTTTTCTTGCTTTTTTGTTCAACTAAATCTATTTTATTTTCATCTTAATTAGGTTTTTGCATACATACTCAAGAAGGTATCCTGATTTCTCTGTCTCATTAGTACTGAGACTTGCCAAGAAATATCAAGCTATACTGGAGGGGTGCTGTGAAACTCATGATAATCATGCATGCTATACCAAAGTGGTAGGTTTCTCAAAGGAAAAATAAAATACAGCTCTTTGACTGGTGATTCCAATAATAAGAAAGACACATAATACCAGAATGAAAACTGCTTATAATACAATTGAGACATTCTCTTGAGATAATTTCAATTTTGTGCTCTTAAGCATCTTAGGGGGAAATGGTCTTGATAGAATGGTTAATAAAACCTAGAATAGTCCAGAGAAAAATGACTTGAAGAGAACAATCTCTAATTTCACAAAATCTTGACATTGCCTTTTTTTTTAAACTTTTGGGAACAAAATAAGATGAAGTAAATGTAAATGTCAATTAAAAGTGATATTACATAGATATGAAGAAAATTAACCTGATTTCAAGATTTATCAAATATCAAGAATTAGCATCTTAAGGAAGGTTGTGAAATCTATTCATTTAAAATACTTTCAAATCTTTTTGAGAAGGTTTAGAAATGGTTTTATAAGAAATTAAGTAAGGAGATGAAATCTATTCTGGAGGATTTTGCCATTGTATTTAACTGTGTTAAAATGGGATTCTAGCAGGTTTAGGATATTTAGCACTTTGAATATATGGAGTGACTTCCAAACTTCTTTCCTTTACCAAGAACCTGCTATATGCCACGCACCATGCTGGATCCCATGATCAAGGTAAAAACTGTTATTTCAGAGACATCAGGATCCAACTAGAGAGAAGGCTTTGTAATAATCATAAAGCTTATAATTATAGCTATAATGTATTGAGCTTTTACTGTGTTCCAAGCGCTGTTGAAATTTCATTAGCTCTGGTGGTTTTCACAGAACATTCCATGAGGTGAGTAACCATCTTCATTCCCATCTTAGAGGTGAGTTTTCTAAAACTTAGTGATCAGAAGTAGTTCTACAACTAGAAAAGGATCCAGCTTACCTGGCTCAAGTACACTCCAGACCCTGACTATTCTTAATCACTTATACTCTGCAGTGTGGATGTACAGGCTTGGCATCAAAGGTTTATTTACATGACTGGGCAGAAGGCAAAAAGGCTTTCATTCAACCTATAGGGGTAAAAAACAGCCTGCATCTGATCCTTGGGTGAAACCCTGTAAGCACAATTCTTTTCTTTTAGTTGTATGAACTTCAGCCTCTTGTGGATGAACCACATGAATATGTAAAAAAAGATTGTGAAACTTTTGAAAACTTTGGAGAGTATGGCTTCCAAGATGCGTACGTATTTTTGTTTTTGACTAATATTTTTCTTGATCAGTTTGTAATTTTTTAAGACTCTCTCTCTCTCTCTCTCTCTATATATATATAGTTTAGAGGCCTGGTGCATGAAATTCATGCGGGGGGCGGGGTGTCCCTCAGCCTAGCCTGCACCCTCTCCAATCCAGGACCGCTCGGGGGATGTCTGACTGCCGGTGTGTGATCGGGCCTAAACCAGCAGTCAGACATCCCTCTTGCAATCTGGAACTACTGGCTCCTAACCACTCACCTGCCTGCCTGCCTCATCACCCCTAACTGCCTCTGTTTGCTGGCCTGATCGCTCCCTAACTGGTCCCCTGGCAGCCTGGCCACCCCCTCACTGCCCCCCTGCCAGCCTGATTGCCCCTAACCTCCTCTGCTTCAGCCTCTGCCACCATGGCTTTGTCTGGAAGGATGTCTGGAAAATGTCTGGTCTAGTTAGCATATTACACTTTTATTAGTATATATATAATCTCACTACCTGTCATACATGAAAATACAGTATATATTTTTAATCCCTCTCCATTAAGAAAAACTGGAAAATGAGAGAAAATAATTGATGGATTGAAGAGACTTATATTTGAGTTCAGTTTAAAAAATTAGCCTCTTGAGACTGGGAAGGAAAATACTAAATCTTTTGATATAGGAACTGAGGATTCCCTTTGAAGGTTAAGAAATAGTTATGAACAAACAAAAGACAGCAATGCTTTCCAGAATAGCAACTAGTTGGACTTGAATGACAGTGGATCAAGAAGTACTGCAATACATAAGTTGAAAAAATAAAATGCTGATTTAGTAGAGCCTTATCTGTGGAAGTAAAGACAAGTAGGGAAACATCATTAGGTAGACATTTACTGTTCAACTTACATATATAGCACTCTTTTAACTGTGGGTGCTAGGGATAATAATAATTAACAGGTCTCTTCCCTTGAGTAGATTACAGTCATATATTGACTTTCAATGGTGGTTGGAATTCTTAGTAAAGAATTGTTACATGCTAGACATCATACCAGATTGATGGCGTGCGTTATGTCTTTTAATTTAATCCCTGCACCATTCCTATTGAGTCAGGTATATTTCATCCCATTTTATAGATTAGAAAACTATCCATATCTTTCTAATTTAGCACGGTGCTGATATACAAGGGAGAGCAATAGTAGGAATACAATTGTGAGTATGCTAAACAGAGTTAATAAAATTAATATAATTATAACCAGCATATCTTTTTCCATATGAACAACTGTAAATCTACTTTAGACCACTCCTGCATCTTAAGCTCTCTGTAAGTTTTATTGAGAGAAAAAATCAATTAATAGATATATTAATGTTACTGAATTATAGTAAGTTAAGTCATTTTCCTAAGACTACACAGAACAGGTGGAATTCAAATTTAGGCTTACCTATTTGTTTAAGACGAGGTCTCCCCAACTTCCTCTCAAATAACCTAAAGATAGAAATAATTTTATGGATGGAAAATTATTATAATTGATTTTGTCTGTTTTCTGCTTCACCTACTATGTTAGAAAAAATAGTTTTATGCCCGGCTGAAAACACTGGACTGTTTTGTTACAGGCTCTTAGTTCGTTACACCAAGAAAGTACCCCAATTGTCAACTCCAACTCTTGTGCATCTCTCAACAAAGCTCGCAAGCATGGGCAGCAAGTGTTGTATACTTCCTGAATCACGAAGAACAGCTTGTGCTGAAGACTATGTGAGTCTTTTGAAATATAATAAGTCAATAATGATGAATTTTGGTCTTGAGATATTTACAAAGTTACCTTTCAGAAGCCAGAGTGAACTAACGTGTATGTGTGTGTGTGTGTGTGTGTGTGTAGGACTTGGTTGCCTACATTATCCTGACCATCAGAATGAGGATTGAGACAAGATCCTGAAGATGATAAATTGTTCTGAAAAAATTCCATAAATTTTAAACGTTTCAATCTGGCATTAAAATTTTTTTACTTTTTGGGAAGACTGCTTTCACCCCATTCCAACACATACCTTAGGAATCACCTCAAATTATTTTAATCAATTATTTCATTGAATGGATTATTCTGCAAATGTAGACATATCTAAAATAGAAAAGACTTTTAAACATCACTTAGGACTTGTAGTAAGCAAATCACTCCCTCATGTCAATCTTGCATTCAGAGTTTCTAGTTAAAACACAACACCTTTTTTGGTCCATGGGAAAGTAGGAGTTCAAGAAAACCTTTATTATGCTTTTAAATTTCTGCTGGACTCCCTGTTCTTTAGCTGTCCGTGGTCCTGAATGTGTTTTGCACGGCACATGAGCAGACACCTGTAAGCAACAAAGTGACCTTATGCTGCACAGAGCCATTCTTGGACAGACGGCCATGCTTTTCCGCTCTGGAAGCTGATGAAACCTATATTCCCAAACAATTTAATGTTGCAACATTCACCCTCCATGCATTTGTATGTGCACGTGCCGAGCCTGAGCAACAAGTCATGAAACAAATGTGAGTTGCATTTCATTACTGCATATGTTTGTAATCTTCATAGGGAGAACTGTCAATGGAATGAGTAACTTTTTCTGAAGTAGTGATTAAATTCCTTAGGAAATAGTATTTAAGTATTTTCCTTGTTAAGGTGATACAATTGTAAAAAAAAATAATAGCTTTTGTTTTCTTAGCAAAACAAGCAAACAGCAACAAAAATACTGTACTATATATTTGCCCAAAAATTATTCAGAATAATCTTGTGGGTAAAGGCTATCTATACTAATGAAAGGGTAATATGATAATTAGACCAGCAAGACTGGACATCTTCTGGACATCCTTCCGGACAAAGCTATGATAGCGGGGGCCGAGGCAGAAGCAGTTAGGGGCAATGAGGCAGGCAAGCAGAGGGGTTATGGGCAATCAGGCAGGCAGACAGAGTGGTTAGGGGTGATTAGGCAGGCAGGCAGGCAGGTGAGTGGTTATGAGCCAGTGGTCCTGAATTGCAAGAGGGATGTCTGACTGGCAGACCCAAGGGGTCCCGGATTGGAGAGGGTGCAGACCGGGCTGAGGGACCCCCTTCCCCCATGCACAAATTTCATGCACTGGGCCTCTAGTAGTAGAATGATATCTTAAGACAGGTACAATAGAAAAAGCTGAATAATTAACTGATTCATTTGTGAGGTAGTAAATAAGTTAGGCAAAGTCTTAGAAGAATTTATTTCTAGGCATAAATGACTTTAAGTTTGTATTATGCTATGGCAAACCTATGTGATGTAACTTTTGAGAAGGGCATTTGGATGAAACACAAGTAGAAGTGTGGATTCTGAGATTTGACTCTGTCACTGTCACAAGCAGTTAGATATGCAATATAAAGTTGCTGTCATGTCTGGTGGGTTCTGATTCTGATCGTGGCCATACACTTAAGAGGAATATTGCAAAACTTACTGTGCTCACAGGACTCTCTAGTACTATTATCTGTGCAGACATCAATGAAAGAGAACCACTGGCTCCCATGAGTTTGGATAGTCTTATTTCCCCTGGCCCAGGCATATTCATTTTGAATAGACCAACTAAAGACCAAAAAATATAGAATCTTGGATTAGAAACTTTAAATAGAGTCTAAGGTAATTAAGCTGCTAAGAATATTTTTTTAGCTTTTACATTGCTATAAATGGAATACTTTTTAAATGCAATGGCATAATGATTTCCAGAGATTTATTCGAGAAGAGTTTATTGATTTTCTGATATTATAGATATTGAACAATTTTCATTGATGATTTTATTTGAACCTTCCACCAACTCCATGAAGGTAGATTTTATTCTCTTCCCGATGGAAATGAGAATATTGAATTTTATCGTGGCAAGCCTGGGCCTCAGGCTCACAGTTGCCTGGCTCCAAGAATTATGATCTCAAACAATAGTACTGCTGCCTTTACCATCTTCATTTTCTTTATGTGAGTAACCTCTTTTCTGTTTTGTTTTGGTTTCATTTTAATGCAGTGCACTTGCCGAACTGTTGAAACACAAGCCCAAAGCCACGGAGGAACAACTGAAAACTGTCATGGAGGAATTCTCAGGTCTTATACAGAAGTGCTGTGCAGCTGCTGACAAAGAAGCCTGCTTTGCAGAGGAGGTACTGGAGTTGTCTTCATTTTAATATACAGTGTCCTTTGTTGTGGCTGTTTAGGCTAAGGCTCAGGGGACTGTGTCTGAAGGGACACTCTGTACATGGGGTCCAGGAATCTTATTCTACATACTAGAGGCTCTGTGCATGAATTTGGGCACCAGTAGGGTCCCTCAGCCTGGCCTGTGGGATCAGGCTGGAACCGGCTCTCTGACATCCCCTGAGGGGTCCGGGATTGCAAGAGGGTGCAGGCCAGGCCGAGGGGCCCCACTGGTGCAGGATGGGGGCCAGGAAGGGACATGGGAGGTTGGCCAGCTCAGTCCCGATCAGCTGGACCTCAGCAGCAAGCTCACCTACTGGTCAGAGCATCTGCCTCCTGGTGGTCAGTGCACATCATAGAGACTGGTTGACTGGCCCACTGTCTGCCCCCTGGTGGTCAGTGCATGTCATAGCGAGCATTTGAGCAGCCTTAGCTTTTATTATATAGGACTAGAGGCCCAGTGCACAAAATTCGTGCACAGGAGTGGGGGTCCCTCAGCCTAGCCTGCACCTTCTCCATTCCAGGACCCCTCGGGGGACCCCCTCGCAAGGATCAGGCCTAAACCAGCAGTTGGACATCCCTCTCATAATCCGGGACCGCTGTCTCCTAACTGCTCACCTGCCTGCCTGCCTGGTCATCCCTAACTGCCCTCCCCTGCTGGCCTGGTCGCCCTAACTGCTCACCCCTACTGGCCTGGTTGCCCCTACCTGCCCTTCCCTGCTGGCCTGGTCGCGCCTTACCATCTCTGCTTTGGCCCCCACTGCCATGCTTTGTCTGGAAGGATGTCTGGAAAGCTGTTCAGTCTAATTAGCATATTACCCTTTTATTAGTATAGACTAGAGGCCTGGTGCACAAAAATTTGTGCACTCGGGGAGGAAGCGGGGGTCTCTCAGCCCGGCCTGTGCCCTCTCCCAGTCTAGGACCCCTCAGGAGATAATGACCTGCTGGCTTAGGCCTGCTCCTGGGTGGCAGAGGGCAGGCCCAATCCCTAGGTGCAGCCCCTGGTCGGGCTCAGAGCAAGGCTGATTGGGGAGTTGGGGCGCTGCCCCTTGTCATGCACAGAGCAGGACAGATTGGGAGGTTGCGATGCCGCCTATAGTCATGCTCAGGGTAGGGCCGATTGGGGGCTTGGGGCACCGCCCCCTGTCACATTCAAGGGAGGGTCGATAGGGAGGTTGTGGTGCCACCCCCTGTCACACACAGAGCAGGGCCGATCAGGGGGTTGGGACGCTGCCCCCTGTCAGGCACAGAGCAGGGCCCATCAGGGGGGTTGGGGCTCCGTACCCTGCAGGGCCAATCAGGGGGTTGGGGTGCTGCCCCCTGTCACTCACAGAGCAGGGCCCATCAGGGGGTTGAGGAGCTCCCCCCTGTCACTCACAGAGTAGGACCGATAGGGGAGTTAGGGCACCACCCCCTGTCACACACACAGCAGGGCGGATCAGGGGGTTGGGGCGCCGCCCTCTATCACCCACAGAGCAGGGCCGATCAGGGGTTTGGGGCGCTGCCACTCTCACACTCAGGGCAGGGCTGATGAGGAGGTTATGGCTCTACCCCATCACACACAGAGCAGAGTAGGGCTGATCAGGGGGTTGGGGCACTGCCACTCTCACACTCGGGGCAGGTTATGGCTCTATCCTGTCACACACAGAGCAGGCAGGGCCTGTGGGGGGTGGGGGGGTTGGGGCACTGCACCCTGTCACACACAGAGCCGCAGGGCAATCAGGGGGTTTGGGCGCTGCCCCCTGTCACGCTGATCCAGTGCCAGGAGGCCTCGTGGCTCCGCTGATCCCGGTGCTGGGAGGCATATTACCCTTTTACTATATAGGATAGAGGCCTGGGGTCCGGCTGGTTTGCCCTGAAGGGTGTCCTGGATCAGGGTGGGGGTCCCCACTGGGGTGCCTGGCCAGCCTGGATGAGGTGATGATGGCTGTTTGCAGCTGGTCACACACCCTTCAGGGTTGGGGTCCCCACTGGGGTGCCTGGCCAGTCTGGGTGAGGAGCTGAGGGCTGCTTTCAGTTTGGCAGTTGACTGAAGCTCCCAACCGCTCCTTTTTTTCTTTTTCTTTTTTTTTATTCTGGGCCAGCTTTAGCTCTGGCTCTAGCTCTGAGGCTTCTGCTGCTGAAAGAAGCTATCTGGTTTGTTTGCGTTCTATAATCGAAACAATATATAACTCCAGCTCTGAGATCCTGGCTGGCTGAGAGCTGGTTTCTGGGGTTTTGTTTAGCTTCTTATTTGCAACATAGTTCATAGTTTCTTAGAGTTGCAGCTCAGAGGCCGGCAAGTCAGGCAGGGAACGTTGGAGTCTGCAGTCACTGGAGCAAGCAAGCCTCATGTTCGCTTCCAGCTGCCTGGCTGCCGGCCACCATCTTGGCTGACAGTTAATTTGCATAAGGATATGCTGATTAGCCAATGGGAAGGGTAGTGGTCATACGCTAATTACCATGTTTCTCTTTTATTAGTGTAGATAGTTGTCTGGAAAAAATGACTTAAATCAACTCTTGCTTTTTTCTCCTGATAAACTGAAGCATATTATTATACGTTTGTAGTATTTGTTCTGTTTCCAAAGTTGAGTCATTCATGAATACAGATAGAAATATTCAGAAGTTCTGAATTCTTTTGGTAGAGTCATCATTAAACCAAAACCTTAATTTATTTAAGCATTTTATTTAAAAGTACTGGTTTGCAATTTGGTTGCATCTGTGTGCTTGATATCACAGGCACAAGGGGGAGTTTATATTTAAATGTCTGAGTCAATTACTATTTTCCCCTATGACTTGACAATAATGCTTTTATTTATTTGGGTGCAAGGGTTGCCATTAAGTTTCCTTCTAGAGAGTCTAGTACTAAGCTGGTATTAAAGGATGTGAAGCATGGAAAATTACTTTGTAATCATTGAATGGTTGTATAAATGTTCATTTATCCTAATAATGATGCTAATACTTCCCCTAATTCTCTAATTTCTGTGTATCCAGGGTCCAAAACTTGTTGCTTCATGCCAAGCAATTTTAGCCTAAAATCAACAAAATCTCAAGCATCTCAGGTAATATCCTCTGGATTTTCTTTAAAAACAAAACAAAACCTGAACTAATTAGAATAGTTAATATTAAAATAGCTAAGAGCCATGTGGACTAGTACCAATCACTTTTTTAAGGTCTTTTTATATATTAACTTATTTGATTCTCACAATAGTTGTCTGAGTGAAGTTCTATTATTATTCCCATATTTCAGATCAAAGCACAGATCAACCATAGACCAAGTAGTTTACCAAGGAACATCCAGATTCTGAGAGTTGGAGCCACAATTCAAAATTGAAACCAGAGCTTGATAGTTAATCACTGTCCTGTTCTGACCTAGTGTGACACAGTAGACAGAGCCATTCAACTAAGCAATGATTCAGAGTGGATTATTTCAGCTATTAGGCTGAGCAATATGAATTTTTGTAGGTTAAAAAAAATTGAATGGCAATGATTTCACAAGGTTCAAAATAATAGCTCAGTACCAAATTCATGTAATTGGAGACTATGAGAAATCTGCTATGTGAGCTCCTACTTAATAGTAAATAATTTGCTACTGAGTTTCCAGTATGTCAATATGCTGAGTGTTAATAGAATTTCTCTTCTTAGGATAAAAAGACCCACTTTAAAATTTAAACATGTTTTATCCATTTTGGTTGTAATATTTTGGAGAAAATTAAAAAGGAAACTTTTTTTCTTAAAACAAGTTGTCTAGTGATTTTTAGCATGAATTCCATTCATATTTTCCAAACTGACCGTGATGCTTATTCCACTTACTGGACTTTAACTTACTCTTTGCCACATGATAATACCTACATATTATGCATTCAGGCAAGGAAGAACTTCCTGTCTCTGCAAATTGGTTGTTTTAAAATGTGGTTTGTTTCAGTCCTAAATGGTAAGATTTTCTTCCTAGAGGTCTAACTTGAAGAAGACACCTTGTTGGTTTGTAATTAATGAAGGTAAGAGATAGGTGTTTAGGAATTGACTCTGAGGAGTGATGTTGGAAGCTTGTGACTTTGAAGCCTGAGGAGTAACATGATATCAGTGATGAAGAGAGGACTTTACAATACCTAGTGGGGTGTCTGCTCCCCTAGCTCAGCAGAGGAATTCAGCTGCCATGGGTCAAGGGCAAGCTTGAATTATTTTTGTTGGTGAAAATTGGAAATTGCAGACAGTCTAAGCTATTTGACATTCATTTAAATACATTTAAAAAACGCATGCCATTTTATAAATGGTACTTATATTTGTCCTTTTATTTTTCAGTTTACCCTGAGAGAAAGAAAGAGAAATGAAGACCCAAAGTTTATGCAACTGTTTTTCCTTTTATTTGATGTAAAACCAACAGCCTCTCTAAAGAACATAAGTTTCTTTAAATATTTTGCCTTCTTTCTCTGTGATGTAACTAAGCAAAAATCTAATATTATGGTTCAGGATATTATTTTCCTTTTTTTCTCATTTCTTTTTATTTATTTGTGTGTTTCTTTTTCGACTGTTATATTTCAAAAAAATGGTTGCCATCCTGAAAATTTTGAAGGTTCTGTGAAAGAACAGAGGTCACTGTTCTCTTTCCCCCACTTCATAGGAGGACTTCCAGTTCCCATTGGGATAATTAAGTAAAAGAAACATTAATACTCGTCTGAGTTGAGGATTATGAACATTGAAAGCAATATTTTAACTTCATTATAATTCTGAAAAAAAGATTAAAGATTGTGGTACAGGTAGTATATGAAACCTGGCATTTCCTTACTACTAGAACTCTCTAAGTAATGTGAGGTACAAAGAAGACAGAGATGATTGTGAAGATAGTTAATTGAATGGAGAAGAAAACACTGATCCTAGAAGAAATGTAACAGTCTAGGATGACAATACATGAAGAGTGTAATAAACCTAACAGGTTTGTAAAAGCATTAGTGGAAGAAGGAACTAGGAGCTCTGGACAAAAGCACAGTAAGGCTTGATTAAGGTATATTGAATTGAGAAAGTATGAGTTGGAGGATAACATTTTCTTGTAAAAATTAGATGTTATACTTGTTAAGTTTGATTAAATAATCGAATCAATGCCCCCTCCCCTAGGAACTGACCTTTGGGCCACTTCACAACGGACGTTCCACTTGCTTAGACCACATTCCACTTGCTAACACCATTATCTCTCCCCTCTGGACTTTCCCAGAATCTGGACCTGCACAGAGAATTCTCCGCCTAGAAAAAGCCTGCCTAGAATCCTCTAAAAATCTTGGACTCCCTGTCTTTGGGCGCTGGTGCCATTTTGGGGCCCAGCCCATCTGGTATCCAGATGAACTAATAAATTTATAATCTCTTACCACTTTGGCCTCGTGTGTTTCTCCTTCGGCGACCCTAAAAATACTCAATATTGGACCTCTTTTCCCTGGTTCCAGAGATAGTCACCGATATCAGACCATTGTCTATGAATTTACATATTTAAAAGCCATTTATAGCCTTGATACTTTGTATAGTTTTCATTTTTATAGTATTGGTTTCATACTGTACATGGTATTCCACAACTCGTTCATTTTGTCCTTAATAATTATGTTATATTGTTTTGTTTTAAGTATGATGCTTGCAAAAGATTTTGGTACCAAGTTAAGACAAAAGAGCTCCTTTTGTTTCTGGAATGTTACAATCCATGCCTTCCCCCATCCACACCCAAGCCCTCTTTGTTCTCATGCTGATTGTGTTAAATACTTTCCCCATTTGTTGCAATCATCACAAAGGGGGAAGAGAGCCTGGGAGGGGAGGAATGGAGATGGAGGGCTTGTTCAGGGCCTCAGAGGCTGACATAGAAGATTTTGAGTAAGGTGTTTCCACATAATTGGACCCACACAGGACTAGGTCTGAGCACTCTTGCCTGGAATATCTTGCTGTCCAGGCACCAAATGAGGATTTAAAACTTTTGAATAAAGGCATTCCAAAGTGTGGGATTCCTGGAGCCCAGCTTCCCCCAATTTATTCATGGTCAAGCAGATTCCCAAAATGACCTGAACACTAAAGCCTAAGAGTGGTCCAGGAGCCCAGTGCCCTCTCTGGTTCTGAGACAGCAGCTTGGAAAGTGTATCATTCTGTCTGGCTGACTCTCACTAGGATGCCTTTTGCTGCACAGTATGAGATTGGACAACCAGATAGTGCAGACACACTGATGTGTTTGTGTGTGTGTGTGTGTTGTGTGGTGTACTGTTCTCATTTTTCATCAGGAGGTACATATAACCACATGATTTATTACCAGGGTTTTTAAGATTGAGCACTTGGTTAAGGTAGTGTTTGCTAGGTTTATCCACCATACAGTTACTACTTTTTACTTTCCATATCTATTTTTGGAAGCAAGTCACTCTATCTAGCTCACACTAAGAGTGAGGGAGGATTAAAGCCCCTGGAAAGATAAGTATTGACATATAAACCCAGAATTCTTTTGTAAAAAAGATTTATCACTTCATTTATTTCCTTGTGGACTTATTAATACCACTATGACCTCATGTATAGTTATTTTAAACTTTGGGTTATAATTCAATGCTACATTGTTGATTTTTGTGATTTAAATTATTCTGGTTTTGGCTTTTGAGGGTTCTTAATTAGGCTCCTTGTGTCCCTTTGATGTGCCCCTGAGCTTTGTTTTTTGAACACATCTTAACTTTCTGGCACTACAAAAATCTCCAGGATCATCTTGCATTTTCCCTCCCTCTGACCTAGACACTGCCATTTCCTCAGGGAGCGCTGGTTCTGTTTACTACAGAGTGGTATTAGGAACAAAGGTCAAAGCATGGAGTGTGCTCACTGCTAATGGGTTATCACTGCTTCTCTAGATGGTCACAGAACAACTAAAAAATGTAGGTTTGTATGTATACTAAGCCATGTATATACACATACCTGTAATTATTTCTGTATCCATCTGTCTGTCTATCCATCCGGCTAAATATGAGCTCACACTGATGTCTCCGACTCTGCTCCAGAACCACAATATATTCTGCATTATTAATACGTTCTTCATAATTTTCTTAATTCTATTATTAAAACAACAAATCAAGACCTGTTTGTTAATATTTCCTCAAATAAATATGAATAATTTTGCTTATGTTCAAGTACTCTGTTGAATATAAATGATATTCATCATTAGTAACATACATTTGAATTTGCTGGTTGAAATACTCTTGGCATCTATTTTTCTTTTGTGCAGATTCATAGTTAAGTTGCTTTACTCTATTGCTTTTTCATTTATAGATTTTTCATGTAAAAAGGTAAATTCTATTATAATGAGAGAGAGGGGACTCTTTATCAGAGATTCAACCCTAATAAGTTATCAAACTGAGTAAATAATTTTTCCTTTCTACACCTCTGACTTCTCCCTCATAGGTGGGCTTGAATGAAAAGAACAAGATGATCTCTAAGGTCTCCTTCAGATACTGTTATTTGACATGATGGCAGATTATTATTCTTATACTAGTGGCCCAGTGCATGAAATTTGTGAACATTAAAAGGGAATTAATTAGAGGAAATATTTTAATATTGCTATTTTCCCTTTCTCTATAATAGAAGTGTCAGAGATGAAAAAAAATTAGTAAAATGTATATGAAAATCTCCCTCCTGTCAGATTCTGGGGCACACCCTGGGGCCCAGAGTCAAGTGCCCCCCCCCCCCATATGTGCCTCGAAATTATGTGAGACCCAGACCCGGCTGGCCTCACCCCCGTCAAGCCCTGCTGGGCAGGAGGCGCAGCCTCAGGTCCCCCAGCCCAGGCGTGAGGTACAAGGGTGCAAGGGTGTGACAACCATTTGCATATTAGCTCTTTATTATATAGGATATTTGCTGTTTCCTCCTGTGAAAGCTTGATGATTCTCCCTCCTGTGATGTCAGGCTTAGTCACGTGGCTAATGGTGTCCTTTCCTGTGGGAAGTTTATACCTCCCAGCTCAGTGATGACAGGTGTTGCCAGGTTACACTCATTGGCCACAGGAGTGTAAGCGGAAGTTGTGTGCCATTTCTGGCCAGGAGCTCTAAGAAGAGACATCCTATGTCCTGCTCTCTCTCTTTTTACTCTGCTACAACAGTGACAAAGTTTCACATAGATGCTACTTTGTACCCAGATCATGAAGGGAAGGGGATGTGGAGCACACACTAATCACTAGTAAGAACATTTTTGTTGTTGTAAATGCTGTAAATCCCTGAGAGACTGAGATTTTTATTATTGTAGCATAAGCAAGCAAAAGAAGATTGGTATGTAAACTCATTAATAATTGCATATTAGTTCCTATCTACACTAATAAAAGAGAAACATGGTAATTAGCGTACGACCGCTACCCTTCCCATTGGCTAGTCAGGGCGATATGCAAATTAACTGCCAGCCAAGATGGCGGTTAATTTGCATATGTAGCGCAATGCTGGGAGGCGAAAGGGGAAGGAGGGAAGAAGCCGCCTGCCCCTCGCTGACTGCATCGGAAACCCAGGTGGCAGCCAAGAGCCAGAGAACCAAGCTGCCTTTGCTCAGAGAAGCCAGGCTGCCTTTGCCGGCTTCTGTGATAGGAGAACCTGGTCGCCTTTGCTGGCCCTGAGCCAGTAATCGGAGAAGCTGGGTGGGGCAGGGAAGAGGTGGATATCTGCCTCTTCCCTGCCTCACCTGGCTTCTCAGATCACTGATCACCAGTGATGGGAGAACACCCAGAGGCAGGGCCAGAGGCCGGCTGCATAGCTGCCTGGGGACACCATCAGGTCCCCGGGGTGAAGCAGCGAGGCCCCAGCAGGATATCCAGAAGGCGACCCAGGCTCAGGAGCTGCGTCGCCGCTGGGGCACGCGATCAGGGCAAAGCAGCCAGGTCCCAGTAGGAGATCCAGAGGGCGACCCAGGCACCGGGGCTGCGTAGCCGCTGAGGCCCGAGATCCGGTGCCTGGGCTGAGGAGACCCAGGGGCCGGGGCTTTGTTGCAGCTGGGCACCGAGATCCGGTCCCCGGGGGGATGCAGCCAGGCCCCAGCAGGAGATCCAGAAGGCGATTCAGGCGCCAGGGCTTCATAGCCGCTGGGGCACGCGATCTGGTGACTGGGCTGAGGAGACCCAGGGGCCCTGGCTGCGTCGTGGCTGGGGCACACGATCAGCTCCCTGGGGGCGATGCAGCCAGGCCCCAGAAGGAGACTCAGGCGCTAGGGCTGCATGGCCACTGGGGCACGCGATCTGGTGCCTGGCCTGAGGAGACCCAGAAGGAGAACCAGGGGCCTCCCAAGAGGAGAGTCTCCGTGGTCAGATGGCGAGGTGTCGGGACAGGAATAAAGACCCGAGGTGACTCAGATGCCTGGCCACAGGGTTAGACCAGCCAGCAGGGCTTTTCAGTTGGGACTGGGATGGGGGTAGGGTGAGGGAGGCAAGCCGGACATAGAGAACTACAACTCCCAGGAGGCTTAGCGGGGCCTGGGTGCCTGGCTGTGAAATTGGATGGGCTGTGTCCTTTTGCAAGCCACTTTAAACTAGAGGCTTGCAAGGTTGGAAGTTCTGCCCCAGGAGCCAGGGAGAAATGGAGCTGGAGCAGAGAGTGGGGTCCATGGCAGCCGTGGGCTTTGAGAAGTTCTCAGGTCACATCCTGGAGGGCGAGCTTGAGACCAAAGTGGAATTCGTGTCTGGGGGTCTGGGCAGCTCCAGCCTCTAGGAGCGAGATGAAGAGGAGGAGGCAGCCCAAGGCCAGCGGGCGGCGGCAGTGCCAACAGGAACTCAATCGCAGGAAGTACCAGGCGCTGGGTGGGCACTGCAGGGAGATCAAGCAGGTGAATGAGCAGGTCCTGAACAGGCTCCATCAGGTACAGAGGATAACACGGAGACTCCAGCAGGAGCGGAGGTTCCTCAAGAAGGTGCTGGACTCCTACGGTGATGACTACCGGGCCAGCCAGTTCACCATCTTACTAGAGGACGAGTGCAGCCAGGGCACAGATGCCCCCACCCCAGGCAACGCTGAGAATGAGCCTCCAGAGAAAGAGGGGCTGTCCCCGCCCAGGAGGACACCAGCGCCCACAGAAGCCAGCAGCCCGGCCCCTGGCGAGGGGCCCAGCGGGTGGAAGAGGCAGCGAGTGCAGCGAGCGCCACAGGAAGGGCACCAGGCGGGAGTCCCACTGACTCCGGAGCTGGCCCCCCGTGCAGATAAAGGTGCAGGAAGACTTTGGCTTCAAAGCGGTTGAGGCTCTGGACTCAAGTTGGGTTTCTCGGGGGCCAGACAAGCTGCTGCCCTACCCCACCCTAGCCAGCTCCCCCTTTGACTGACCCCCCAATAAATGGACCCCATGCTCTCCTCGGCAAAAAAAAAGCTTATAGAGGCATGCTTATAGGATCAAATAGTATAAATATAGATGTAACAGGACAATAAAAAGAGAACCTGGCTATGATGATTACCTGAAAGCTGCCTCTGTGTCATTCCTTCTTCGCCGAATCCGTCCACACCTTTGGGAACCCCTGGACCTGCTGGGCAGGACCCCAACATTCCTCTTCTTATAAGGACTTCAGTGAAATGGGCTAAGAGTCCCACTGGAACTGCCTCAATTTAATGTAATCCCCTCTTTAAAGATCTTATCTCCATATACAGGTACATTCTGAGGTTCTGGGGATTAGGATTTTAACATACATTTTGTTGATTACCCAAATCAGCCCTTAACAACCAACATGTTCCAGAAAGTATATTCCTATAGGGTTATTTACCAAACATTCAGAAGTATTTTTAAAAGAGCTAAGCCCCTCGCCCACTGCGCAGGCCCCTCCCGGCGAAGAGCAAAGGCCTGGGTTCCGGGCACCGGAGGAAAACTGGTGCCAGCAGCCAGGGGAAAGGGCCCCAGATTGCGAGAGGGCACAGGCCGGGCTGAGGGACCCACCCGAGTGCACAAATTTTTGTGCACCGGGCCTCTAGTATTTAATATAAAACTCATAAAGGCAGTGCATATGCATATGTATCTGTGTATATGCTTATAGTATACATTAAGGAAATGAATTATAAAATTAAAAATACAACAAAAGTATAACATTTACATTAAGGAAATTGACCTATATATCTACTCAGAATATTTCTTGCAGTTTCTACCTTAAATCCTTGAATGGCTCTTCTCAGTAAAAATGAATATTTTTAAAAAGCAATTCTTCATTACTAAAATATTACATGTATACTCTGTATGGTAATATCCCTTAGAGATTCAATATTTTCAAAGATGAACTGAAGAGTCAGGCTTCTCCTAAAGTAATATGATTTCCTGACTCTCTGTTATTGTCATTTGAAGGCTGGTTAAAGGAACTGAAAAATATTAAAGCTTGCCAACACTGCATGTTTGGCACAAGCATATTGACTCATTTTTCTCCTTGCTTCCCACAGCAAAGGGGACCTGAAAGTCCATTGTCTGTGGCAATGACTTGCCTTCATGACTTGTATCTTCAATATCATCAAGGTAACCTTTGCAGCAGTTTCACTACTTTATGTACTTTTCCTTCATTTGCTCACTAGCTCTTTAATTTTTGAAATCAATATGTCTTTAATATTTTCTGAAGGGAAGCTACATGAGGTTTAGAGATTTGCAGTGTTTTACATTCACATCTGACTTATCACATTCTTTCAAAATCAGCATGTGGGGAGGGCTGTCTCTGAAGCAGGCCCACACCTTTCTTTCTTCTCAGGTGTGCATCCCTAGACTTGCATCTAAGGGATGAACCTGCAACTAGGAGACTAACAGGCAGTGAGTGGCAGCTTGTTCAGGGCTTACCCTTTCAACCTGTTTCCAAGACCCCCTTTTCTCTGACTTTCAGTGAACTAATAGCAGCCCCAGTATGGATCACTTCTTTCCTATAACATTCCTAGAGAGCCAACGCAGAGCACAGCCTAGGTCAGTGATGGTGAACCTATGACACGCGTGTCAGAGGTGACACGCGAACTCATTTTTTTGGTTGATTTTTATTTGTTAAATGGCATTTAAATATATAAAATAAATATCAAAAATATAAATCTTTGTTTTACTATGGTTGCAAATATCAAAAAATTTCTATATGTGACACGGCACCAGTTAAGTTAGGGTTTTTCAAAATGCTGACACGCTGAGCTCAAAAGGTTTGCCATCACTGGCCTAGGTTTTCTCCCGTTGCTTCTTCTATCCTAGACTTTTCAGGGATAGTCTAAAAACAGCCCCACATTGGCTCACTTCTTTCACTGCTACTTTTACTTCTCAGTGAGTCCATGCATCCCAGTATGGCTCACGCCGTTCCTATCAAGTTTCTAGACAGTCAGAGCAGAGCACTGCCTTGGCTCTTTCCTGTTGCTTTTTCTACCCTAAGCCCTTCTTTTGTTTCACTGTCCCCAGCATTAATAAATATACTCTCAAAATCACCTGGACTCATATTGTGAAATCTTTCCTGCACAAAGTCAAGAACCCACACAGTATAGGACATCCGAGGCAAACCTGCTCCGGGCCTGGGCTCTTTTCACACTTGGGTTGCGGGAAATGAGTTAAGTCGGCTCGCGTGAATTGCGCGTACTCCGCGGGAGCCGTCTTAAACTCGGTTCATATAGATTTGCGGTGGAGTGCGGGAAACGTGTAAACTCGGGCCGATTGTAACTGCGTGTTACCAAATATTTCATTTCAATCGAACCCATACTTCAAAAGATATAGGCATTTTAACGCGCCATCTTATATTTTGGCGGGAAATTCACCCGCAACCCAAGTGTTCAGTGACACTCTATTTCAGTTGTATGTGTATGCCATGTTCTACTTATCAGTTGATGGACATTTGGCTTGTGTTTATTTTCAGCTATTATGAATAATTGTACTAAGAGCTTGTCACTCTTCAAAAGCAGGATAGACAGCTAACCAAAATTTAGGTTGTTTGTTGCCACATATGCACCATGAAAGTATGACATTAATTGTACATATGAAGGTTTATTTGTGGACTCTCAATACTGTTCCATTGATATATGATTATTCTATGCCAATACCACACCATCTTGATGACCGTAGTATTGTAGACATTTTTGAGATCAGAAAGTTTGAATCCTCCAAATAGATTCCATTTATTTATTTACTGATTTGTTTGTTTTCTTTTGGTAATCCTCACCTGAGAATATTTTTTCCATTGATTTTTAGAGAGAGTGGAAGGAAGGGAGGGAAGGGAGAGAGAAAAAAACACTGATGTAAGAGAGACACATCGATTTATTGCCTTCTGCAAGTGCCCTGACCAGGGCCATGGATCAAACCTATGTTATGGGTTAGCTTAGCGAGATAGACCACCGACTCAGAATTTAAATTTTAAGTGCCTTTATTAAGCTGGCCAGCTGACTGCCAGGCGTGCTCTTCCCATAAGAGCCCCACGGCTTGCAGTGCTGACTGAGAGTACAGCAAGACCTTTTATCTGCAACACTACAAAGTATTTTTTTTTAAAGAAAAACAAACTGCAAAGCGGTTCATTAGCTGTTCCTGGTACTGGCAGGGTAAAAAGTTTACATACAATTTACGAGCAGGGTCACACCTGGCTGGGTTCAATCATGACACATTGCTTTTCTAGCGAGATAATTAGCAATTTTGTTCTCCCATGGTCCCTGCCCCTCAGCCTACTTAGTAATTCTTTTTGTCAGGCCCCCTGCCCCTAGCACATCTACAACCCAGCTAAATGACCTTGATGGGAACGGAACCTGCAACCCTTTGTTGCCTAGGCCAACACCCTAACTACTGAGCACACCAGCCATGGCTGATTCTTATTTTTCAAGATTATTTTAGGTATTGTTGGTTTTCTAAATTTACATATAAAATTAGAATAAGATTGTCCATTTCTGAAAAACTGATAGCTGGGATTTTGCTAGGGATTGTGTTGAATCTGTAGATTAATTTGTGGAGTATTGCCATTAAATCTTGCAAACCATGAACATAGGGTGTCTTTCCACATATTTAGATCTTTAATTTCTGTCAGTACAGTCACCTGGTTTTGGCAGAGCTCTCTTTGACAATCTCTTTCCCTCTTCTCTCTGTTAAACCGCCTGCCCCTTTTGGTAGCACACCCACCTGTTAGGTTCCTTAAATTGCCTGCTATTGCTCTATTGTTTTTGACAATGGCTAGGGACAAAAATAGTAGCTCCATTGTAAAACAGAAAAAAATGGCATGTGTTTCTCTGCTTCTGTGTTCAAGGCTAAGTATTCCTGAATGACCATGACATACAACTTGTGGGTTTTTTTGGTTTATTGACATCACTTACCTGAGATACAATTCACCTACTTAAAGTGTACAATTCAAAGGCTTTTAGTATATTCACAGAATTATGCATTTGTCACCAAAATTAATTTTTGAAGATTTTCATTACCCTGAAAAAAGCCCTCGTGTCCCTTAGCCATCACCTCTCAATCTCATCTTCCCCAATCCTAGGCAGCTGTAAATCTACATTCTGTCACTATCTATTTGCCCATTCATGACAATGCATATAAATGGACTCAAACAATATGTGGTTCTTTGAAACTATATTTCCCATTCAGTATAATGTTTTCAATGTTAATTCATGTTGTGGCATATATCATTACTTCATTTCTTTTTATTACTGAATAATATTTCACTGTATGAATATATCACATTTAGTTTATCCCTTTATCAGTTGATATGCTTTGTGTTGTTTCCACATTTTGGCCATCATAAACAATGTTGCTGTGAACATTTGTGTACATGTTTTTGTGTGACTATGTTTTCATTTCCCTTGGATATATACCTAGGAATGGAACTGCTGGATCATGTGGTAAATATGTTTAACCATTTGAGGAACTGCCAGACTGTTTTCTAAAAGTGACTCCTCCATTTTACTGTCCTATGAACAATGTATGATGGTTCTATTTTCTCCACATTCTCACTAACATTTTTTATTGTTTGTCTTCTTTATTATAGTCATCTTAGAGGGTATGAAATGATATCTCATAGTAGTTTTGACTTGCATTTCTCATTTTAATATGGGAAACTGAATCTCAGAAAAGATTATACAAGTTCACATATCTATGGAGTGGTATAATCATTCCAAATCCAAGTATCTCTGACTCTAAACATCTGTTCCTCAACCATTATGCTTCATTGCCTCTAACCATAAATCTCTAATTCATAAGGATACGCTAGTACCAACTACCTCTTAAGTACAACCAAATATAAATTATGTATAAATGTCAAAACTGATATAAATTTGAAAGTAAAGTGATCGTTCAAAACTTACTGCAAACCTACAATGGGTAGTGGCATAAGGACAGACACAGAAATATAATAGAATTAAGAGTCCAGAAATAAACCCATACATCTAGGGCAGTGGTCGGCAAACTGCAGCTCACGAGTCACATGCGGCTCTTTGGCCCCTTGAGTGTGGCTCTTCCACAAAATACCACGTGCGGGCATGCATGTACAGTGCAATTGAAACTTCGTGGCCCATGTGCAGAAGTCGGTATTTTGTGGCTGCGCAGAGCTCCCCCTGTGGGAGCGCATTGACCACCAGGGGGCAGCTCCTGCATTGAGTGTCTGCCCCCTGGTGGTCAGTGTGTGTCATAGTGACCAGTCATTCTACTGTTAGGGTCAATTTGCATATTACCCTTTTATTATATAGGATATAGGATAGAGGCCTGGTGCATGGATGGGGGCTAGCTGGTTTGCCCTGAAGGGTGCCCCGGATCAGGGTGGGGGTCCCTACTGGGGTGCCTGGCCAGCCTGAGTGAGGGGCTGAGGGCCATTTTCAAGCTGGCCACACCCCCTTTAGGGTAGAGGGCCCTGCTGGGGTGCATGGCCAGCCTGGGTGAAGGGCTGATGGCTATTTGCAGGCTGGTCAAGCCCCCCAGTGGGGACCCTCATCCCACAGGGGTGTGGCCAGCCTGGGTGAGGTGCTTAGGGCCGTTTTCAGGCTGGCCAAGTTCCCAGCCTCTTCTTTTTTTTCTTTTTCTTTTTCCAGGGCGGCCTGGAAGCAGGTATCTGGGGTTTATTTATCTTCTATAATTGAAACTTTGTAGCCTTGAGCAGAGCCCAGACCCAGCCAGGGCAGGCGGGAAGCTTGGCTTCCTTCATCGCTGGGGACAACCCAAGCCTACTGCTCGCTCCAGCTCCGTGGCCATCTTAGTTGGGTTAATTTGCATACTGGCTCCTGATGGGCTCATGCGTGTGGCTTGTGGATGTAGCAGAGTGATGGTTAATTTGAATCTTTCTCTTTTATTAGTGTAGATATATATATACTCAGTATAATACTCAGTAAAGATAGGTTTTATTTTCATGTACAGAATGCCAATTTACATCACATGCTCATCAAATCTGTGCAGTGGCATTTTTAGATGTGCAGTGAGAGTATATTATACTTTGATTCAAAAAATAGCAATACAGTTTCAGGTAGTAGGAGCTTATTTTTGTAACAAATATGAGAGGAAAAAATGAAGCCAGAAAAGGAGGAAAGTAAAACAAAACTGTCTGTGGAAAAGTGTGGGGAGGAGGAGGCAGAAAGAATCTATGTCTGGTCCTTCTCCAGGGTTTTAAGGAAATTTCTTTCTTCAATAATTCTTTTAAAGTAGTTTAAATAGCTGGTCTGTCTGCAAAAGCTTACAGCCTTCTTTGCAGACATCAAGGAATGCACTTTCAAACAACCTCTGGAATCCCTCTCAGAAGTTGTTATTGAGATGGGCTTCTATGAGAGACAGCAGGGTAGGTTTGTACTTAACCTATTTCAGTCCTAGATCACAATTTTGCTTTATTCTTAAATTTAAGTTTAAAATGCCTGTACATCTGTTAAAAGCAATAATAACAAGAGTTCAGAGGATGTAGCTTAAGCCTTTTCTAGTATGTAGCAACCAATCTGCTAAACTCAAGCAGTAGCACTGAGTTTATATTGAAAAAGGGTCTGGGCTCCCTTTCTGTTGTATTTGGCAAAACGTTTGTTAACAATTTTCTCTTTCAAGTTACTCCTGGGGGGGGCGGGGGGAGGGGAACTTCAGTGGTGTCATCCCAAAGTAGCTCAAGTGAAAAGAAAACAGTTGGTGATTGTGAATAATCAGCGACACAACACCAGGTGGCACTCTTGTCCCAGTGAGTGCTAGAGCAATTCATTAATCAAAGGAGGCACCACTTCAAGAGATGTGATTGGCCTGAACACCATTGGAGTCTGCCTGACAATTGGAACAGTAACTAGGCACAGAGCCAGCCATATGTGGGCTTGAGAAAGTGGACAGGTATAATAAGGCAGGCGGGCAAAACGTCATAGAGCTACAACCTAAGAAAAATAAGAACTAGTGTCTTAAAGTATTTAATAATACACTTGTTAGTTACCCTCATTATTTATTTTAATCTCTATTACAATCATCTTTTCACTGGTGCTCCCTACACATGCCCAAGACAATTATTAGATAACTAGAGGCCCGGTGCACAAAAATTTGTGCACTCGCGGGGGGGAGGGGAGGGGGTCCCTCAGCCCAGCCTGTGCCCTCTCACAGTCTGGGATCCGTCGGGAGATAACGACCTGCTGGCTTAGGCCTGCTCCTGGGTGGCAGAGGGCAGGCCCAATCCTTAGGTGCAGCCCCTGGTCGGGCTCAGAGCAGGGCTGATTGGGGAGTTGGGGCACCACCCCCTGTCATGCACAGAGCAGGGAGGATTGGGAGGTTTCGATGCCACCCTCAGTCACACTCAAGGTAGGGTCTATTGGGGGGTTGGGGCACCGCCCCCTGTCACACTCAAGGCAGGGTCGATGGAGAGGTTGCGGTGCCACCCCCTGTCACGCACAGAGCAGGGCCAATCAGGGGGATTGGGGCTCCATACCCTGTCACGCACAGAGCAGGGCCAATCAGGGGGATTGGGGCTCCATACCCTGTCACACACAGAGCAGGGCCCATCAGGGGGTTGGGGAGCTCCCCCAGTCACTCACAGAGTAGGGTCGATAGGGGAGTTAGGGCACCGCCCCCTGTCACACACAGAGCAGGGTGGATCAGGGGGTTGGGGCGCCACCACTGTCACACTCAGGGCAGGGCTGATGGGGAGGTTATGGCTCTACCCTGTCACACACAGAGCAGGGCCGATCAGGGGGTTGGGACGCCACCCCCTGTCACATACAGAGCCGCAGGGCAATCAGGGGGTTTGGGCGCTGCCCCCTGTCACGCTGATCTGGTGGCAGGAGGCCTCACAGCTCTGCTGATCCCGGTGCTGGGAGGCATATTACCCTTTTACTATATAGGATAGAGGCCTGGGGGCAGGCTGGTTTGCCCTGAAGGGTGTCCTGGATCAGGGTGGGGGCCCCCACTGGGGTGCCTGGCCAGCCTGGATGAGGGGATGATGGCTGTTTGCAGCTGGTCACACACCCTTCAGGGTAGGGGTCCCCACTGGGGTGCCTGGCCAGTCTGGGTGAGGAGCTGAGGGCTGCTTTCAGTTTGGCAGTTGACTGAAGCTCCCAACCGCTCCTTTTTTTCTTTTTTTATTTATTTTTTTATTCTGGGCCAGCTTTGGCTCTGGCTCTAGCTCTGAGGCTTCCGCTGCTGAAAGCTGGTATCTGGTTTGTTTGCGTTCTATAATTGAAACAATGTATAACTCCAGCTCTGAGATCCTAGTGGCTGAAATCTGGTTTCTGGGGTTTTGTTTAGCTTCTATATTTGTTACAAAGTTTCAAACTGCCAGCTCAGAGGCCGGCAAGGCAGGCGGGGAACGTTGGAGTCCTCCTTCACTGAAGCAAGCAAGCCTCATGTTCTCTTCCAGCTGCCTGGCTGCCGGCCGCCATCTTGGTTGTCAGTTAATTTGCATATACTCACTGATTAGCCAATGAAAAAGGTAGCGGTCGTACGCTAATTACGATGTTTCTCTTTTATTAGTGTAGATGACATTTCTAGGTAGAAATAATGGCTCCCCATGATCTTCAAGATAAAATCCAGCTCCATCTACTACCAATCTTCCCTCTTTCTTCATTACTGAAGTGTCTGAAGTTCCTGAAATGCATCATGCTCTCTTGCATCTGCTTTATTGTGTATGATAGCATTCTACCTAGGAGTTTGTTTGTCCTTTCTCTTTGTGGATGATTTCTGCTTTTCTATTCTGAGTCCACACAGACATCACTTTCTCTTACAAGCCTTCTTTGACCACCTCCACTGGGTAGGAATGTGAGGATTGAAGTACTGGTATATGTAAAGTGCTGACTGTGAGATAACAAATGAAGTCTACTATTGTCATACAAGTTCAATTATTTTAGTCTATTTACATACCAATTATTTTTATTTATTTATTCATGGGTGTTTACTATTTCTTGAATCATCTTCTTCCGGTCTGTTAGGTAATGACCAGATGCTCCTTAATAGTTCCCTTCATGAAGTGTAAGATGTCATTTTCTGTCAAATGAAAAATTTGTTCCTTATTCAAGATCTTATGCATAATAATGTTACATTTACACTGTGAGACAGAATGCAGTTATAAAAAAATAGGATGTCTTACTCTTTGAGACAACATGGAAGGACCTGGAGAGTATCATGCTAAGCGAAATAAGCCAGTCAGAGAAAGACAAGTATCACATGATCTCACTTCTATATGGAATCAAATGAACAAAATTAACTGATGAACAAAATATATCCAGAGACATAGAAGCATGGGACATACAGGAAAATCTCCTAAGGAAGGCAGTGGTGGGTGGGTGGATGGGGAGAGATTAATTAAAGAATTTATATGCATATGTGCATCACACATGGACATAGACAATAGTGTGGTGAAGGCCTGTCTGTGTGTGCGGGGTGGAGGGGATCAATGTGGAATAAAAATGGGACATCTCTAATACTTTAAACAATAAAGATAATTTAAAAAAATGATCTTATGCATAATTGTGAATTAAGACCATTGACTAGTTTGTGTCCTGGGAAGAATCAGAAAACATCTCCAAGTAGGCAACTTGAGAAGAGGACTGCTTATGGAGGTGTGGGCAGTGGTTAGAAAAGCAAACTATCCTAGGGCTTGCAAAATGAGGAGGTAGTCTTCCTCCTGGGCCTCAAGAAGTAGTGGGAGGGAACAGATTGGGGAACTTGGAGAAGGTAGCTGTAGGGAGAGGACTGCCTGACCAGAGCTGAATTTCTGCAGACAGAGGCAGTCTTTCCATGGTGACCAGCAGGTGGTGAAGCTGGGAAATTCCTGTTCTCACCTCATTCTCCTACCAACCCAATCTGCCACCAAGGGTTCCCTTTGACAAGACACTATGGAATCTAGAGGGCAAGGGATTCTGTTGATATAGTTAATATATCAGCCTCCTGTGCTATAGATTCAAGGCTCACCTTAGAAAGGGGATAAGAGAAATAAATTAGCCATCACTTTATGGAGTACTGTAAGCACAATGGGTTATAGGAAGGAACAGGGGCAATGGTAGCTCATAGGCAGGCTACCCCAGCTTACAGATTGTCTGGAAGGCTTCCTAGAAGAGGTGATTTGGGTAGACTCCTTTAATTATTTGTATCTCCTTTTTCATATTTATTTAACTCTTCAAAGATCTATAGAAGATTATGTGTCTGTGGGTTTTCTTGATCTTCTCTTCCAATTTCTACCTTCTTAACTCCCATTTTAATTTGGTAGATGTGTATTTATTCTTTTGTTAAGTCAAATTTTTAAAAATATATTTTTATTGATTTTTTACAGAGAGGAAGGGAGAGGGATAGAGAGTTAGAAACATCGATCAGCTGCCTCCTGCACACCCCCTACTGGGGATGTGCCCGCAACCAAGGTACATGCCCTTGACTGGAATCAAACCTGGGACCCTTGAGTCCGCAGGCCAGCGCTCTATCCACTGAGCCAAACCAGTTAGGGCCAAATTTTTAATAAGATATGGTTGTTTTAGGTGTATGACATAGTGATTTTATATTTGTATATATTATAAAATAATCACCACAATAATTCCAGTTAACATCCATCATTACATACATAGTTCCAATATTTTTTTTTACTGTGATGAGAACTTTTAAAATCTACTCTTTTAGAAAATTTTAATTATACAATACTTTGTTACTAGTATGGTCATTATGCTATATATTGTATCTCCATGACATTTTGTATGTGGAAGTTTGTAATTTTTAACCCTCTTCACTCATTATGTACACTTCTCCCACCTCCTCTGGCAACCACCAATCTGTTTTTTGCATTCATGAGCTGGTTCTTATTGTATTTTTTTAGATTCCACATATAAGTGAGATTTTTATGATACTTGTATTCCTTTGACCTATTTTTAATTAGCACAATTGCCCTCAAAGTCCATTCATGTTGTCATAATTGGCAAAATTGCCTTCCTTTTTATGGCTGAATAATATTCCATGGTATTATATACACCGCATCCTTTATCCACTCATCCATTGATGGACACTTAGGTTGCTTTTATATCTGTGTTATTTTAAATAATGCTACAATGAACATAGGGGTGTAGACATCTTTTAGAGTTAGCGTTTTCATTATCATCACATAAATACACAGAAGTAGAATTGCTAAATCATATTGCAGTTCTATTTTTAATTTCTCGAGGCACCTCTATGCTGTCTTCCATAGTGGGTGCACCAATTAACATTTCTAACAGTGCACAGAGTTGCCTTTTCTCCAATCTTACCGGCACTTGTTATTTCTTGTCTTTTTGATCATAGGCATTCGAACAGGTGTGAAGTGATCTTTCATAGTGGTTTTGATTTGTATTTGTTTTCATTTATTTATTTATTTGCTATTGAGTCATATGAATTCTACATTTTGAATATTAACCCCTTGTCAAATATGTGGTTTGGAAATATTTTATCCATTTGGTAGGTTGCCTTTCTTTTTTTCCTTTGTTGTGCAGACGATTTTTAGTTTGTTGTACTCCCACTTGCTTATTTTTGCTTTTGTTACCTTTGCTTTTGGTGTAGAATTTAAAAATGTAGAATGACAAGATCCATGTCAAAGAGCTTATCTTTTATGTTTTCATCTAGTGGTTTTATGGTTTCAGGTATTACATTCAAGTCTTTGACCCATTTTGAGTTAATTTTTGTGAGTTATAAGATAGTGGTCTGATTTCATTTTTTGCATGTGGCTGTCCAGGTATCCAAAAACCATTTTTTTAAATTTTTTATTTTTTAAAAATATTTATTGTTGAAAGTATTACATATGTCTCCTTTTCCCCCCATTGACTTCTTTTAGCCTGCCCCCACCCTCCAGCCCACCAGTGTCCACCACTCTATTGTCTGTGTCCAAGGGTTACACATATATGCATACAAATTCTTTGGTTGATCTCTTTCCAACCACCCACCCTCCCCTGCCTTCCTTCTGAGATACAACAGTCTGTTCTATGCCTCTGGATTTATTTTGATCATCATTTTGTTTTGTTCATTAGATTCCACATATGAATGAGATCATGTGATACTTGTCTTTCCCTGACTGGCTTATTTTGTTTAGCATAATACTCTTCAGGTCCCTCCATGCTGTTTCAAAGGGTAAGAGATCCTTCTTTATTACTGCTGAATAGTATTCCTTGGTGTAAATGCACTATAGCTTTTTTATCCACTCATTTTACTGATGGGTGCTTGCACTGTTTCCAGATCTTAACCATTGTAAATTGCTCTGCTATGAACATAGGGGTGCATATATTCTTTATGATTGGTATTTTGGGTTTCTTCAGATATATTCCTAGAAGTGGGATCACTGGGTCAAATGGAAGTTCCATATTTAATTTTTTGAGGAAACTCCAGGCTATTTTCCATAATGGCTGCATTCCCACCAGAAGTATACTAGGGTTTCCTTTTTTCCATGTCCTCACTAGAACTTGTCATTTGTTAATTTGTTGATGGCAGCAATTCTGACAGCTGTGAGGTGATACCTCATTGTTGTTTTGATTTGCATCTCTCTGATGATCAGTGACTTTGAGCATTTTTTTCATGTGTCCTATGGCCATTTGTATATCCACTTTGGAGAAGTGTCTATTTAGATCCTTTGTCCATTTTTAAATTGTATTATTTGTCTTCCTTTTGTTAAATGTATGAGTTCCTTATATATTTTAGATATTAACCCTTTATCAGATGTATCATTGCCAAATATGTTTTTCCATACAGTGGGCTCCCTTTTCATTTTATTTATGGTTTCTTTTGCTGTGCAGAAACTTTTTTTTTTTTTGATGTGGCCTTATTTGTTTATTTTCTCCTTAGTTTCCCTTGCCCTAGGAGATTTATCTGCAAACATATTGCTATAGAGATGCCTGAGATTTTGCTGCCTATGTTTTTTCTAGGATTTTTATGGTTTCATGACTTACTTGTAAGTCTTTTACCCATTTTGAGTTCATTCTTGTGTTTGGTGTAAATTGGTGGTCTAGTTTCATTTTTTTTGATATGCATCTGTCCAATTTCCCCAGCACCATTTATTGAAGAGACTGTCTTGACTCCATTGTATGCTCTTGCCTTCTTTGTCAAATATTAATGGAGCATAATGGCTTGTTCTGTTCCATTGGTCTATATGCCTGTTGTGCCAGTACCAACCAGGCTGTTTTGAGTACAGTGGCATTATAGTATAACTTGATATCTGGTATTGTTATCCCTTCAACTTTGCTCTTCTTTCTCAAGATTGCTGGAGCTATCTGGGATCTTTTTTGGTTCTGTTTAAATTTTTGGAGTATTTGTTATACATCTGTATAATATGTCATTGGTATTTTAATGGGGATTACATTGAATCTACGGATTGCTTTGGGTAGTATGGACATTATAATGATGTCAATTCTACCAGTCCATGAACACGGTATATTCTCCCACTTGTTTATATCTTCCTCTATCTCTTTTTTCAATGTCTTATAGTTTTCTGAATACAAGTCTTTTACCTCCTTGGTTAAGCTTATCCCTAAGTATCTTAATTTTTTGTTGCAATGGTAAATGTGATTGCCTGCTTAGTTTCTCTTTCTGAGAATTCATTCTTGGTATATAAAAATACCATTGATTTCTGGGTGTTGATTTTGTTTCCTGCTACATTACCAAATTCATTTATTAAATATAGTAGGTTTTTTTTTTTGGTGGAGTCTTTAGGGTTTTTCTATGTACAATATTATGTCATCTGTGAATAATGACAGTTTTACTTCCTCCTTTCCAATTTGGATGCCTTTTATTTCTTCTTCTTGTCTGATCACCGTGGCTAGGATTTCCAGTACTATGTTGAATAAGAGCAGTGAAAGCAGACATTCCTGTCTTGTTCCTGTTCTTAGAATAAGTGGTTTTAGTTTTCTCCCATTGAGTATAATGTTGGTTGTAGGTTTGTCATATATGGCCTTTATTATTTTGAGGTATGATCCCTCTATTCCCACTTTGCTGAGAGTTTTTTTTTCAAAAATGGGTGTTGGATTTTGTCAAATACTTTTTCTGCACCAATTGAAATGATCATGTGATTTCTGTCTCCCAATTTGTTTATGTGATTTAACCCATAATCTGCAAATATTGTACCACCCTTACATCCTTGGTCATGCTGTATGATCTAGTGTAAACTGCCCTCCCTCTGCCAGAGTTAGTGGCTGTATACAAAATTTTGTGCATTGTCCCTTTTAAAGGGTGCCTGCAATTCTAGCCTTCTCTCCCTAGCAGACAGCAACTCTACTGTTTTTACAGCCACATGTTGTGTAGGCACCTTTTTTCAGTTCTGATTCTCTGGGCTTAGAAGTTCAGCTATGGGTTTAGACCACAAAGTTATCAGTGTGAACCCCCCCCCCCTCCCCTGCCCCCCCGCACCAGCTGAGATATCCTTCCAGAACTTCAGCTGTTGTCTGAGGGACCCTGGCCAGCTCTTTTGCAACTCAGCCTTCCTACCAGTTTCTATGTGGTCTCTACTTTCCTTCCTTGGCTATCAAGGTTCTCTCTAGCTAGACTTCAGTTGATTATTCAGGATGGTTTTTCTGTATTTAAGTTGTAATTCCAGTTTGGTTCTGGGAGAGTGTCAGTGTAGCTTTCACTTACTTTGCCATCATTTTGGAATCTCTCTCCCAGCACCATTTCTTGAAGAGACTGTCTTTCTCCCATTGTGTATTTTTGACTCCTTTGTCGTAAAATAATTGGTAATAAATGTTTGGGTTTCTTCCTGGGTTCTCTATTCTGTTCTATTGATTTATGTGTCTGTTCTTATGCTATTACCATAGTGTCGATTACTATAGCTTTATTATATAGTTTGAAATAAAGAAGAGTGATGTCTCCATCTTGATTTTTCTTTCTCAAAATTACTTTGGCTATTTGTTGTTTTTATGGTTTCATGGAAGTTATGCAACTTTTTTTCTACTTTTGTGAAAAACACCATTTGAACAATGATAGGAACTGCATTGAATGTACAGATTGCTTTGGTAATTATGGACATTTGAACAATATTTACTTGTCCAATTCATAAACAGGATATCTTTGAATTTATTTGTATTTTTTCATTTCATTTCATCATTGGCTTATAGTTTTCAGTGTACATGTCTTTTATCTCCTTGGTTACATTTATTCTAAAGTATTTTATTATTTTTTTTAATGTAATTGTAATTGAATTGTTCTCTTAATTTTTCGTTTCTGATAGTTCATTCTTAGTATACAGAAATGCAACATACTTTTGTATACAAATTCATGTACATTGAATTTTATTGAATTTCTCACTGTATTAATTCTTAATTATGCTTTATTAGGTTGCTTAATATGGAGATCAGCAACTTTTATTTTACAAATTACTGGACCAATCTCTGGACTATTTTTGTTCTTCTGCATTTGGGATCATCATAACATTTTTAATTTTCTGACTAATTTTTTTGGTTACTTTTTAGTGGTTTTGGAATTGCTTAATAAGGAGCTGAAGTAAAGACATTATATATATGTAATATTTACTTAATGTAAGTACCGAAAGAACTAGGGTGAAAAGGAGAACCTATGTGCATAACACATGTTTATGCATGTAGTTATTATGCATGTAGTTAAATCTTAATACTGTCATGAGCCACCATGAAATAAATGTTTGGCTGCATCTCCAAATCCTATTTTTGAATAAGCTACAAAGTGTGGATTACTATGTTAAATGGTATGAACATTTTTAAGGTTTTGGATCCATATCGTCACATTGCCTTCAGAAAGACTGTACACTATTATACGCCAATGTCACATGCTTTCACTATCACTCTGAATGATGTATTTTTTACATATTCTGGTTTTTGCTTTCTGCTTCCTGTTAGCTGGATGTCATGTCAACTTAGTTTTATCAATGGCTTTTTCCATGGCAACAGCAATTGGTTCCAGTTTTCACCTTCTTTTTATCTTCCCAGAACTAGCTGTATTGCACTGCCTTAGAAATATGAGCATGTGCAGTACCCTCCCCTAAGATGTCTGAGTCCCAGCTTCCCCCAAGATACATTGTACTATCCTTCTATTAGTGTATGTATGAAGTTTACTATGATATGTTCTTATTATCTCACATTTTTTCTTTGTTTCTAGTCCATTTTCCATTGGCATTAGAGCTTTGTAGATTTTTAAGATCTAAATCATCTAGTCTGTCATGCTGGAAATAGAAACCCCCAATACTATTATTTCTTTTCATCTCTGTTGTAACTTTGGTTATGTGTTCTTTTTTCAAATAAAATTTCTTTTTCTTTCCCTTTTTTTCTTGGTCAATTGTGCCAGAGGTTTGAAAAATTTTTTAAAATTTATAAAGAACCATATTTCGTGTGTAATGAATTTCTGTTTTATCTTTTCTATTCCACCAACTTCTGCTCTTACCTACATATTTTCTTTTTCATATTTATAAGTCCTCTCCCTGTCTTCTAAATGTCCTTCTAAAGCCCCCTGATGGATTTTAACAGGAATTAATTGACAGAGAGAAAATGCAATTTTCATAGTTCTAGTCCCAGTTTATAAAAAGCAGAAAAGAATAATGCATTTGGACACGAGAGACAATTGTTTAAGAACCAACTAATATGGCCCCCAAACCAATATAGTTTTGAAATTTAACTTTTATTTTCCAAATATACAACAATTATTTATTTTTTATCTTTCCTCTCCTCCTCTGTCTTCTATATGTAATCATTGTATTACCTGGCTGTAGGCACAGGTAATGTAGTGGTTACATACAGAAGAATTGGAAAGGTTATGACATCCAAGTCTTTCTCAGTATACATTGCATATTTGAAACACTGCATTTACTGCAAGATATAATGAACTGCTCTTTAACTACAGCATGGTGAATGCTGAGACAGGGGCTTAAATCAGATGTGGGTTTGTACCCTGGCTTACTCTCCAATGAAGTCTATGGCCTAGGGTAAGTTATCTAACTTCTCCAAATGTCAATTTCCTTATTTGCTGTGAGGGCTAAAATGAAATTATTATGTAAAAGTCAGTTCTGGACACATGATAAGTGCTCAATGAATCCTAGCTTCTTATTATAATCACACAGATCCAACCTCTATGGAAGATATTTTTTTCTCATATAAAACATTGTAGAAACATCTATCATTTATTAATTTCCTGAAGTTCAAAGGTAGAAGAACTTAATGTTCAAAAGCTTCCATGACCATGCAGTTACATTACATGGGAAATAAAACACAAATATTTGGATAAACAGTAAGAAAGTGACAGGTGTTTGCAATATTGGCTGGCTGATAAAATAATCCGAGTTGCTTAATGGTGCACAAGGGCAATGCAACACAGTCTCTTTAGATGTGTAATGTCTTCACCTTTAAGTTCTTTTTTAGGTACCTAAGAATTGGGGAAATAAGATTTTTATATCTTAAGTGTATGGATTATACTCACCCGGAGGGATTTTTGATTTCTAAAAATCAAAGAAAAAATGTTTACAATATTTCTTATTTTTAAATGTGAATTTCATTGCTTGTATATTTCTTGCCTTACTAGTAGCCCGGTGCACGAAATTCATGCACATTAAAAGGGAATTAATTGCCCTAACCGGTTTGGCTCAGTGGATAGAGTATTGGCCTGTGGACTCAAGGGTCCCGGGTTCGATTCCGGTCAAGGGCATGTATCTTGGTTGTGGGCACATCCCCAGTGGGGAGTGTGCAGGAGGCAGCTGATTGATGTTTCTCTCTCATCGATGTTTCTAGTTCTCTATCCCTCTCCCTTCCTCTCTGTAAAAAATCAATAAAATATATTTTAAAAAGGGAATTAATTAGCAGAGATATTTTAATATTGCTATTTGCCCTTTCTCTATAATAGAAGTGTGAGAGATGAAAGGAAATTAGTAAAATGTATATGAAAATAATATATAAGTTTATTAATAAATAAACAGTAACAAAAGGATATAACAACAACAGAGGCATGATATAAAAACAACAGTAATGCAAACAATGACTGATAAAGTGATTAAACTATTCTAATATCTCCCTGTACACCACATTAAGAGTGAAAACACTTTCAGAGTGCTTGACTAATTTCCCTTGTGATGAAGTACTTAGAACTTTAACTGTAACATCACATGCTCTTCAAACTCAAGAGAAAGCAACATATAACTGACCATGTGCAAAAACGGTTTCAGATAGGAATATGCTTACTTTGTCTAGAGTTTGTCCTTGTGATTTATTAATAGTCATCACAAATGCTGACATCACGGGAAACCGTCGTCGAATCAATTTAAATGGGAGGCCAGTGTCAGATGGGGACAAATTAATTCTTGGAATCAGAACAGCCTCTCCCTCTGTAGATCCTGTTAATACTTCAGCTTCGATAATGTTAGGTCGTAATCTTTTGATAATAAATCTGGTATCATTACAAAGACCCCATTTTCTATTGAGATTTCTCAATAGCATGATGATTGCACACACTTTCAATTTTAATTTATAACACAGCATTCCCGAAAGAGTAATACTATTAAGAAATTTGATGGGAAAATTTTCCTTTTTAGCATCATCTGTGGAATCAATGGAATCATTACTCAAATATGTGTGAAAATCTCCAACGAGTATATCCAAATTTTCTTCGTTTAATTTTTGAACATGCTCATTTTTTGGACAAAGAATTGAATGTTTAGATATATTTTTAATATTATCTATAGCAGTGGTTCTAAACCTTGGCTGCACATTAGAATCACCTGGGAATCTTTTTAAAATCTTGATTCCTGGGCCTCATCCTCTGGAAATTGTTTCTTTGTTATGTGGTGGGGCCACAACATTAGTAACAAAGAAACAGAATTAAAACTTTATTGTGGGGAGCCACTACAGCTACAGTAGTTTGGACAAGTTCAAGCCTTGGACTGATGAGAGAGCACAGTCCTCTCATTGCTACATGCAAGTCCCAGCTTGGAGTGCAGGGCCCTCCCAGCACAATTATAGCCAACAGCTGTAGTTGTAAACATGAACCTATGGTCTGAATACGTGGCCCCATGGGCCTGAGTGATGTAGGCTTGATAGAGTTCAGGTGCATGTAGTTGAGTAGGATTGAAACCCAGGATAATGTTGTAAACATCTTGGTCACGCCCTTACTTTGCCTCATAGCATCTGCTATAAAATAAAGGCATGGCTGTGGGCGTGGTCGCTGTCTCTCAGAGAAGCAGCATCCCACCGAGACCTGGCTTTCATTCTCTTGTCTGTCTTTTCTAAGCCTTTCAGCCGCCCCCACTCAGGTTCACTCCTGGCTGTGCTGGCACGGCACACTTTAGAAAGATCTGCCTCCAAGCTCCCAGAGCGGGTTCCTGCCTCAAACCCTGCCCTTAGAGGAAACAGCTCGAGGGAGGGTACAGCCGTTGCCAAGACAACCCCTGTAGGACTAACTTTCTTCCGCTTGGTCGCGGTGGTTGTGGTCATGATGAACACCACCCATGGTTTTTATATAAGTAGATAATTTATGTACCACTTGAAATGGTTTACACATTTAAATAATTGTCTGCAAAAGCCACAGCAATTCTCCTGGAACTTTTGCCCCTGTCAAAACGGGTAGCTTTCTTTGCCAAAGCCTATACAGTAAGTGCAATCAAAGACCTGTATGATTGGTTCAGTTCCATTACACAAATATGATCTGAGCACCTAAAACAGGCCAAAGAGCTTTGAAAACAGGACTGGCATTTATGAGCCAAAAGGCTACCTGCACATGTATTGCTGGAAATAGATAGAGCACACCAATTAAAACCATTAAGGTATCATTTTAGTAAAAGAATAACAGGAGTCTCCCTAATTTCCAAGACAATACTGGTTCTTCATCTGGTGACAGTGGCAACAACATTTGATTTTTAAAATAATACTCTAAGTGACTCAAGAAAATCTCTGAGGTATTATTTTTATCATTTTTTTATAAAAGATTAATATGAATACATGGATTTTATAAAATTAATTTGTTAATCCTTAGGGGGGATTATCTAGGCCAACATAGTTTACTAATAGGTAATTAATGTATATATTTTGGGTTTATTAAAGCTAATGTTTCTGAAGAATTCCATGCCTTTCTTTTGAATACTTTGTGGTATTTTCTTTCTTCTTACCACTTCATCACTAACCTTACTGTTTTTTTCTGAAACTCTGATTTCCATTAAGCTTGTGGAATTACTGCCAATCAGAAACTTTCTAGAATTATCATTCCATTTGCCTTTGAATTTTGATTCACAGTCATTGTGTTAAAATGACAGCAATGCAATCTAACTTTGTCTGCCTACAAGTGCTGCAATATGAAAGAGGCTGATGATAATCTTCAGATTTTACAAAGGCTGACTGAGCCTCAGGTAAGATAGAAAATGTCTTAAATTTCAGAGAAATTTCAAGCAGAATAAAGATGAAAACTCACAAAAAATAAAATAAAAAAATATTTGTGGATTTGAAGGGTACAGTATAGAGAACATAGTCAATATCATATCTATGTGTGGTGTCAGATGGATAGTAGACTTAGTGTGATGATCACTTTGTAAGGTATGTAATTGTCTAATCACTCTGTTGTGCTTCTAAAACTAATATTATGTTGTATGTCAACTATAATTTAAAATAAATTTTAAAAAGCCTCAGGTTCCCTAACTCCCTGTTTAATACCGTTTGCATACTTGACAAAATTTTTTCATTATTTGAATACTGTTATAGATCTTCCCACATATACCCAAAAGCAAAATAAGAGATTTATGCATTTTAGCCCAGCCAGAAGGCTCAGTTGTTGAACACCAACCCAGGAATCAGGAGGTTTCAGTTTGATTCCTGGTCAGGGCACATGCCCAGGTTATGGCCTGATCCCCAGTTGGGGTGTGCAGGAGGCATCCGATTCTCTCTCATCATTGATGTTTCTATCTTTCTCTACCTCTCCCTTCCTCTCTGAAATCAATAAAAATATATTCTAAATGTATTCTAAAATTTTGGTCTCCCTGTTAAAATATATTCACATAATTTATCTTTTGAAATATTTCATGGAGTGTGTTTGATAGTAACAAGGTTCCTTTAACCTTATTGTAAGAAGCCATCTGCAACTCTTGTTGTTCACTGTGTAATGGTAAACATTGGAAATCTTTTGTAATTTGGAGAAACACCAGATGAAATAAAAGCAAACAGATTAGCAAATTATATTAAGAAAGTCCTTAGAATTTATATTTCTTCTATTTTTAAAATAACATTTATCTGTAGAAGTGCTATAGCTACTTCCTAGGATATCTGGAAACTTCAGTTGGACAAAAATTCTGGTTCAATTTTAGAAATGTGATCTCATCACTATTTTGCTTTCTAATTTACACTTTTGTCTATATGTCTATTAAAAACATAATTATACTTACAGTACACACTTAATTGCCATTTTGAATTTCTTTTAGTTAATAATATAATGAGAATTATATTTTCAAATGAAAAAATTCAAAAGGAAAAACTAAACTTCCAAATACTTTTGTTTAAATGTGAGTCAATTATAAGTTGATTACTTAAAGGTTAATATTTTTTTTATTGTTTAAAGTATTACATATGTCTGCTTTTTCCCAAGTTGAACTCCTCCTCCCCCGCTACTCCCACTCCCAGGACAAGCCTCCACTGCCACAGTGTCCATGTCCGTTGGTCATGCCAATATGCATGCATACAAGTCCTTTGGTTGATCTCCCACCCTCACCTCCCCTGCCTTCCCCCTGAGGCTGGACAGTCTGTTCAGTGTTTCTTGTCTCTGGTTTTATTTTTGTTCATCAGTTTATGTTGTTCATTATGTTCAGTATGAGTGAGTTCATGTGATATTTATCTTTCTCCGACTGGCTTATTTTGCTTAGCACAGTGGTCAGCAAACTGCGGCCCCTTGAGTGTGGCTCTTCCACAAAATACCACATGCGGGCATGCACGTACAGTGGGATTGAAACTTTGTGGCCACACTCAAGGGGCCAAAGAGCCGCAAGTGGCTCATGAGCCACAGTTTGCTGACCACTGGCTTAGCGTAATGCTCTCCAGGTCCATCCATGCTGTTGCAAATGGTAAAAGTTCCTTCTTTTTTATAACAGTGTACTATTCCATTGTGTAGATGTACCACAGGTTTTTAATCCACTCATTTGCTGATGGGCACTTAGGCTGTTTCCAAATCTTAGCTATTATAAATTGTGCTGCTATGAACATAATATTTTCTATTCTCAACAAACCAGCCCTGCAAAAAATGCTAAAGGGATTGTTGTAAGAGTAAGAAATAGAGAGAAAGAGAAGTACAGAGGTATAAAGAATAGGAATGGCAAAAAATAATTACCTCCCAATAATAACCTTAAATGTAAATGGTTTAAAAGCTCCAATGAAAAGACATAGGATAGCTGAATGGATAAGAAAACATGACCGATATATATACTGCCTAAAAGAAACCTACCTCAGAACAAAAGACTCACACAGAATGAAAGTGAAGTGATGGAAAACATTTTCCAGGAAAATGGAAATAAAAAAAAGCTGGGGTAGCAATATTCATATCTAATAAAATAGACTTCAAAGTGAAGGCCATAAAAAGAGTCAATGAAGGCCACAGCATAACAGAGGATGTAACTTTGCACATGTATCCTTTAAAGTAGCATCCAAAGTCTCTCTAGAGCAGTAGTTTTCAACCTTCTGGCCCTTTAAATATAGTTCCTCATGTTGTGACCCAACCATAAAATTATTTTCGTTGCTACTTCATAACTGTAATGTTGCTACTGTTATGAATAGTAATGTAAATATCTGCTATGCAGGATGGTCTTAGGTGACCCCTGTGAAAGGGTCGTTCACCCACAGGTTGAGAACCGCTGCTCTAGAGTCTACAAGTTCAAGAAGATTGAAATCACATCAAGCATCTTCTTGGATCACAATGGCATGAAATTAGAAATCAACTACAGTAAAAACATTCCAACACATTAAAACACAGAGAGGCTAAATAGCATGTTATGAAATAATGAACGGGTTACCAATGAGATCAAGAAAGAAATAAAAAACAAATCCTGAAAACAAATGAAAATGAACAAAAACAGCACAAAATCTATGGGACACAGTGAAAGCAGTCCTCTGAGGGAAGTTCTTAGCACTACAGGCATACCTCAAAAAATAAATAAATAAATAAAAACTTCTAATAACTACCTAACCCTACAACTTAAAGAATTAGCAAGATAACAACAAGAAAAGCCCAGAGTAAGTATAAGGAAAGAAATAATAAAAATCAGAGCAGAAATAAAAGACATAGAGACTAAAAAAACCAAAACCAAAACAATGCAAAAGATCAATGAAACCAAAAGCTGGTTCTTTGAAAAAATAAACAACTTGATGAACCATTAGCCAGATTCATTAAGAAACAAAGAGAGAGGATCCAAATAAACAAAATCAGAAAGTAACAACTGACCCCATAGAAGTACCAAGGATCGTAACAAAATACTATGAACAGCTATATGCTAACAAGCTGGAAAACATGGGAAAAATGGACATATTCCTAAAAAAATCAATCTTTCAAAACTGAATCAGGAAGAATCAGAAAATCTAAATAGGGTGATAACTATTGATGAAATTGAAGCAGTACTCAAAACACTTCCAACAAACAAAGGCCCTGGTCCAAATTGCTTCACAGGGGAATTTTACCAAATATTCAAAGGAAAACTAACACTTTCAAGCTCTTTTTACAAGGCTAGCATTAGCCTTTTCCCAAAACCAGATAATGACACTACAAAGAAAGAGAACTACAGGCCAATATCCCTGATGAACATAGATGCTAAATTCCTCAACAAGATATTAGCAAATAGGATCCAGCTATACATTAAAAAGATCATTACACTATGAGCAAGTGGGATTTGTTCCAGGGATGCAAGGCTAGCACAATATTCACAAATCGATAAATGTGATACATCACATAAACCTATTGAAAGACAAAAATCACATGATAATTTCAATTGATGCAGAAAAATTTATTTGACAAAATCCAACACCCATTTTTGATAAAAACTCTCAGCAAAATGGGAATAGAAGGATCATACCTCAAAATAATAAAGGCCTTATATGACAAACCTATAGCCAATATCATACTCAATGGGCAAAAACTAAAACAATTTTCTCTAAGAATAGGAATAAGAAGGGATGTCTGCTTTCACCACTCATATTCAACATTGTACTTGTAGTCCTAACCACAGTGATCAGACAAGAAGAAATAAATGGCATCCAAATTGGAAAGGAGGATGTAAAACTGTCATTATTCATAGATGGCATGATATTGTACATAGAAAACCCTAAAGACCACCACAAAACTACATGAATTTTGAATGTAGCAAGATACAAAATTAACATCCAAAAATCAATGGCATTTTTATACACCAAGAATGAACTCTCTGAAAGAGAAACTAAAAAAAAAAAATACCATTTACCATTGCAACAAAAATTTTAAGATACTTAGGTATAAACTTAACCAAAGAGGTAAAAGACTTGTATCAGATAATTACAGGATATTTAAAAAGGAAATAGAGGAAGATATAAACAAGTGGAAGAATATACTGTGTTCATGGATTGGCACAATCGACATTGTTAACATGTCCATACTACCCAAAGCCATCTGTAGATTCAATGCAATCCCTATTAAAATACCAAAGGCATATTATACAGATCTAGAACAAACACTCCAAAAATTTATATGGAACCAAAAAAGACCCCAAGTAGCTGCAGCAATTCTGAAAAAGAACAAAGTTGGAGAGATCACAATACCAGATATCAAGTTATACTAAAAAGCCACTGTATTCAAAGCAGCTTGGTCCTGGCACAAGAACAGGCATATAGATCAATGGAATAGGTCAGAGACCCCAGAAATTGATGCAAGCTTTTATGCTCAATTAATATTTGACAAAGGAGGCAAGAGCATACAATGGAGTCAAGACAGTCCCCTCAATAAATGGTGCTGGGAAAATTGGACAGACACATACAAAACAGAACTTAATACCTTCTCCCAAATATCCAATCTCACAAACTCAATTAAATGGCTCTATCATCCATTCAGTTGCATTGGCCAAAACTCTAGTTGTTATCTTTCATTCCAATCTTTGCCTTATATGCCACATCAAATTCTTTGATCATTTTGATTCTAATTCCAAAATATATGTTAAGTTGACAGTGTCTTACCCCATCTGCCATTGCTCTGGACTCTATGCTAAACAATTGCAGTCGCCCTCTAACCTCCCTTTTTCCTTTATTAACCCCCTACTACATATCATCCATGTTGCAACCAGAATAATGTTCATAAAACATGTAGCATAAGATTTTTATTATTTGCTTTTAAATATGAGGAAACTGGGAATTAAAATGGTTGAGGAACTTGTCTAAGGTCACACAGCCAGTAAATAGTGAAAGTAAAATTTGAACCTTGGTGATTTCCCAGACTCTAGAGCATTCGCCTTCCCTTCTCCCCATGTGCTGATTCTCTTTCATTTTTGTGTCCATGGTACCTATCTCTGTCAAGACAGCACGTGGTACACAATAAGGATTTAATAATATTTGATGAGTTAATTAATGACTAACACCTGGCACATAGTGGTTACTCAATATATAGTTTTTATATGAGTGTCTTAAAATATAAGCTTCCCAGATTTTGGAGGAACAATTTTATTATATATCTTATTCACACAGAACCTCATAATTTGCTATTGTATATACTATCATGTAGTATTTGTTTTGCAGGAGTAATATTAGGTTTGCCACATTTTCTTTTTTTAAATAGTTTTTAAATCATGTTTTTTTAAAAAAATAGGTTTTTATTGATTTTAGAGAAAGAGGAAGGGGGAGGGAGAGGTAGAAACATTGATGCTTCAACATCGATTGGCTGCCTCCTGCAATGATCCCCAGATGGGGCCTGCAACCTGGGCATGTGCCCTGACCAGGAATTGAACCCGTGACCTCTTGGTGCCTGGGGCACACTAAGAGGTCTGGTACATTTTCTACTCAATACCCTGCACTGACTTTCTATTTCCCTCAAGGTAAAAGTAAAAAAATATTAATGGCCTGTAGGATGCTATATAATCGGATATCCTTATCTCTCTCACTTCCTCTCCTTCTACTCTTTCTTTCTCTTGGTTATTCTGTTTCAGACATAATGACTTTCTTACTGTTCTTCAAACACAGCTATTTACAACCCTTTTTATCTCATGACAACAGAAACTAATTACTAAAATTCTGCAGCAGACCAAAAATATATTGCATGCTGATCTGAAAATACAATAGGTATAATTTTGATTGACATTCACTTGAGCATAACACATGGATTTTTAAGTATTATTTGTATCTTCCCCTCAAATCCCTCAACCAGAGCCCCAAAAATTCTTTCATTCATAAATCAGAGATATTTTCCTTTCTGCCTATATGCTATTTGAAGGGGTGGCAGTAGTAGGCATAGATTTGGGTACATAATTGAAGAACAAATTTTCTTAATTTAAAAAATATATATATTTTTATTGATTTTTAGAGAGAGAAGAAAGGAGAGAGAGAGAGTGAGAGAGAGAGAGAGAGAGAGAGAGAGAGGGAGAAACATCAATCAGCTGCCTCTTGTATGCTCCCCACTGGGGATCAAGCCCACAACCTGGGCATTTGCCCTGAATGGGAATCAAAGCAGTAACGTTTGGTGCACAGGACAAAGCTCAACCATTTGAACCCCTCTGACCAGGGATAATTTTCTTACCTTTAACAGTCAAAATACTCATGACCAGAGAAGAGGAAAGAGAAGGAATGACACACACTGCCCGCTCACATCAATCAGCCAAAACAATGGCCTCCATCACATATTCCAAGTACCAGGACGCTGCTCGGAACCTGTCTGAATTCCAAATTGTTCTGATTGTTGTCACATGTCTAGGCCAGTCTCAGCCCGTTCTCTGTCATTTGTCAGTTTGGATTGACACCCTCTGTAATGTCAGGCTCTACTCAACTCCCCATCATATAATATTCTTCCTGACAGTGGCCCAGGACACTTGCAATGCACACATCCCCAGAGGGTGAAAACTTTAACCATTTTAAGGACTGATAGTGATTTGAAGCCAAATCTTTTCCTTGATCCAAGGGGGACAGGATGGAATCAGTTTGAAATTGCCTACCTTGCTGGTAGTGCAGAAGAACAGAATGAATCTTTTACTTAGAATTTTATGTGCTTGGATATATTAGGTAATGACTTTTAGAAAAATATAATTGCAAAGTTCCAGCCTTCCTAAGCGTTGACATTTTTAAGAAATTCAAATATATGCACAGAGAGGATTTTTCCTAGATTTTTATAAAAATGAACTGCACTGGCCATAAAAGTTAATGTTTTAATTTTCTTCAAAGTCTCTAAATTGGAAATAAAACATTATTTTAAAATGTGTTTATATACATACATACACATAGAATTATGTATATGCATGTTATATATAAGGGACATAACACATAGACATATATTCCATATATACAGAGGAGGTTAAACTATATATATTTAAAAATGAATAAATTAAATCGAGCATGTGCTGAATGTGTGAAGCACCTCAAGCCTTCAGGGAACATAACCTAAAAATCACTGTTCTGGGTACTGGATGCTACAAGGATGAATAGAGATGATACCTGTCTGAGGAACCACATAATCTTAAAGAGGCTGTTCAATAAAATGTACATCAATATAACTTGTTGCTTTGTTTCCAACTAGAATGACAATAACTGTTTTTGCAAAAGGTAAATATTCTATTTTGTTTTTACTCAGTTTTTTGAAATATTTCTACCAGCCATCAGTGCTTATAGATTGAAAAAATATTATGTGCAATGATTGAGATTTAATGTTGAGTTTAAAAACTTCAAAGATACACATCATTTCGGAAGGATACTCTTGAAGTTTCTCATTCTCCCCAGCCTCTTAAACCAGTGTGACTCAAGGCAGGTCAGTGTATGGACCAAGCCCAAGAGCAGCTTTTTGCTAAAAGAGAAGACATTTTCTCCTGTCAACTATATGAAAAAGCATCTAAAATACATGATTTCAGACACTATTTAACATCCCTAGGATTAATAGGATGATGTAATAAAATCTGCCAGTTCTAAGATTCACAAAAGACTACTTCATATCTTAAATATTTGATCAATTTTAATTATTTAAAAAATATTTGTTCAATTCTAGTCGCAATTATTTTTAATAGATTGTAAATTAATATGATTCAAATTTTTACAGAGGCATAAGTGAGTATTTAATAAAAACTATTTATTCTATAACTGTTCCATAGTTAACCAGCTCCTCTCCCAGGAGCCAACAAGTGTTACCATTTTCTAGCATATCCTTCCAGATTGTCTGATTCAATCCAGATTATTTTATGGTAAATTAGTCAACACTTATAAGTACTGATGCACCCTTTTAAAAAACTTAAGTGGTAGCATATTATACACTCTGTTCTTCTTTTCCTTTACTATACACTTTCATTTTTTTCCTGAAGTATATACCTTAGAGAACATTTCATATGTGTTTATAAGGGCTTCTTTCTTTCCTTGTACAGGACATGATATTCCATTGAATTGATGCACTAATGCATTTCAGTGTTGAAGATCATGTTAAAGTCAGCATTAAATCATTCTTATGTGAAATGTTGCTAAAAGAATATAATTCATTAATTGTTCTATTACCTTCTTGGTGATTGTAGACTCATAAAAGATTGAGTCCCATTCCACTAGAGTAGCAATAGGATCACACATATGTTACTTTGGCTCACATTCATCCAATGGCTTCAGAATGGCAAACGATATAGGTTATTTTACATTTACACTCTTTTCTGCAAGTATTTTAAAATCCCATTGAATATCAAACTTAAAGTAATTAAAGGTCAGAGAGGAAATTCTCTCCATGCAAGTGAGAAAAAGGAGATTTATATTTCAAAAAAGTTAGTAACTCTTGTAGCTTGCCTGGAATTAAATGCCTGCTAAAGAACAAAATTTCATGGAGTCAATTTGAAGATCTAATTGGCTTGACTGAGTGATTCACGAATCAGGCAGCATCCCATCTAGTAAGCAGAGAAGTGCTCTGAGAAGCTGCAATATGTGAGAGGCTTTTATAGGCAGAAACTGGGCTTGACAAGAAAATTATCAGCAAAACAAAAGAAAGGATTGTTTCAGAAGTTACTTCCCTTAGGGTAAAGTGGGGGTCTTGTCAGGCATTTTGCCTCAGCTTCCTTTTGGGGGATGGAAAGGGCTCATTTGACCATTGGTACTGACCAGCCAATTCCAGAATGACGGATTAAAATTCATTACTGAAGAAGGTTGAAACAACTCTTAGGTTGGATGCCATGAACATTAATTAGCACAGGTGATTCCATGTTGGGTCTCTGGTTTTCTCTTCCTTAACACACAAATGGTCTGTTTGAAATAAAGGAGACATGGCACTTTGTTCAGAGCGATGCAAAATTATTGGGAATAAGAGTGGGAAAAAGAGAAGGAATGGATGCCTGTTCCAGTGTTTTTGTTTGTTTGTTTGTTTTTTTGATTTTTTTTATTTTCTTTTGGGGGAATGACCTCTATCTTGGTAATATGTGAGCACTAGCCCCATGGCTAGTATTTCATAGCCTGAGTCCATAGGCTTTTTGAAGGGGTAGTAAAATTTTGTGGTAGGACACATAGTAGGCAAACATGGGTGAGTGATTTCTCTGGAATAAAACACATTATAAACATTCTAGATTACTTTTCCATGTGACTTACCGATTAAATATTGCCAAAGGGGCTGTTACCCCTTAGTGGTTTGTGCTTCTCTGTTTAAGTCCTTTTTTAAAAAAAATTAAATTCTTTATTGTTGAAAGTATTACATGTCTCCTTTTTCCCCCATTGACCTCTCCCCGGCCGTCCCTGCCCCCCAGAACATGTCACCGCACCTCTACTGTCTGTGTCCATTGGTTATGCTTATATGAATGCATACAAGTCCTTAGGTTGGTCTCTTTTCCTCTCTCCCTTCCCTCCAAGGCTCAATGGTCTATTTGAGTCCTTTTGAGAACATCATGTTGTTATCTCAAGGCAGTCCAGGAAGGACAGTATAATGATCCAAACGATGGTCACAGTTCAAGACTATTTCCTTTCTGATTTGGAGCTAAGGTAAATATGAAAGATTAGTATTTAGCTTTCCAAATCTGCCACGTATGTGAGTGTTTAAATTTTACTACTGTATAGTGCTCTGTAGTCTTTTCTTCAGTATTTCTACATTTAATTTCCCTATTCCACAAGGTTCATGTACTATTCACATGGGAGAAAGTGCTAAATTCCACCATCTGTAACTAAAATAAAGCTCTGTGAGGAGCATATTTGGCTACACTCAGATATAACAGCAGATAAATTCACCAAATAAGGTTGTCCTACCACCAAGTTCAAATGAGAAAACTATATTAGACATTAGCAAGACACGGTGTTGAAGATCATATAAAAAAGTCCCTGTCACTATGCAGCTGTGTGCATTTCTTCTATGCGAGGGCCTCCTCATATTGCCTCATGGATACCTTCTGAGGGAGGCTTCTGTCTAAGGGCTCCAGATGGAAGCAGCAGAACTGCTTTTTGCTTCCTTCTCCACATTTCAAATCTTATTTTCCTTGTTGGCATAATAGGTCTCAGAGTGACATTGGCCATGTATTCATCCTATTCTCTTTTCTCTTGCTCCTATATTCTTCCTCGGGAAAAGGTCTCAATTTTATTCTGAGGTAGAATGGAATGTCCCTTAATTGCATTCTCTCTATCTAAAGCTTATCAAAGCAAAACAAACAAACAAACAAACAAACAAACAAATACAATGTAGGCTGAGACCATTCATGTTTAGATATGTGTATGAACAATATTAAAGCGTAAAAATATTTCAGAATCATTGTTACTTGAAAATCCTATAATGATAGATGAATATTAATAGTTCATTTTCTTTGCATTCCTGCTATAACAGTTTTAATCCTCCCCAGGGCATTGAATAGAGAGCCCATATACAAAGAAGTAAAAAACATTCAAAAATATTATTCTTGTTAAATATGTTTACATTTTCATGTCTATGTCTATTGATCCTGCCTCTGCCTTCTCACCTTCAGTAAATTGGCTTTATTTCTAACCATTTGCTACAGAAATAATTGTATTCTCTCATTCCAAGGTTCTCTTCTCCCTGTCCCTAGGAGACACCTGTGGGTCACTATTGGCATCCAGATTGTTATGAATATTACTTCTTTTACCTTCAATTTACGCCTCTCCCCCCTAGCACATGTCACCACACCTCTACTGTCTGTGTCCATTGATTATGCTGATATGAATGCATACATGCCAACTCTAAGTTCACCATTTCCTTTTGTTTATACCTTATATCCATTAGGCATGTTTGTATCCCCAACCTTTTAACCCCAAGCCTATTTCTTACCTTCTGTATATGTCCTTGCCCTAATTGAAACCTAGATCTCCAGTTCATTGGCAAGTGCTTATTGGACACCAATTTTGTGTAATCGTCCCTTTTGGCATTTTGTAGTTCACCAATCTGTTGACTTTTGAGTGCCTTAAAAGATCCTGCATTTCTTAAAATCCTAAATTGGTCAAATGATACCGATTCTAAAAGACTCATTTCTAGATTCAAGAGGTGCTGCTTTCCTTTATGTACCTGTACATTATTAGTTTGGATTTTATTTTAAAGGGAAAAAGTCTCTATAAATGTTTAAGCAGAATAGTGATTGCACATGACATTGTGGAACCGTATTTGTAGGAGTAATGTGCAAGATTACTTGTGGTTTGAAGTGTGTATACACATTAATACATTTACAACAAAACAGAAATGAGAGAGAATAAATAGACTGAAAGAAGGAAATGATTTCTGACGGATTCAATAGACGGCAAAGAAGCCTTTGGTTAGGAGATTTAAAAAAAAGTGTTGTCAGCAATTAAGAAAATATGGATCTAAGTAATATACTTTCATGGAGATAAACATAACAGGGGCAAATAAATGTCATTGACTGAGTCCTTTCATGAAATATATAGGAAATGTTTTCCTATGAGGTTGAATACTTAAGTTGCAGTGTCAGAGCAGTGGTTGAGACAGAAGTTATTTGGAGTAAATTGAACAGGGAAATGAGTTATCAGGTAAATGTGCTTGTAGGGCACACTTTTCCTGTGATGGAATCTCACAACAAGATCAGCTGAAAATTCCAGTTAAGAACTGAGCTCTATATGTTGGTTCATCTGCCTTGCAGGATTGGGGAGGCCTCAGGACTTTCCAGTTTTGCATTCTGTTACCCTTAGTCCTCTACTCTCAGGAAGCCTTTTCCACAGCTGAGTGAGGCTTGCAGAAGAACTCCAGGCTTCCAGACACGCACCTGATTGGCTGTGACTATACTTCTTTATTTTTTTAATTGGGGGCATTATGAAATTATAAGTGTTTCCAGATTTTAAAACAAACAATTTCTCTAGTTGTCTTGATAAAAGAGGATCTTTCTCAAGTTATCTTTGCTCTGATGGAATGCCCATCAGCTTGAAAGATTAGAATATCAACTGTCCACCAAGACCAGGCAGGTGTGACACAAATGTTCAAAATAGGCTCAGTGTAAAACTATTGGGAATGACTTCCTCTAGTAAACTGGACAGGGTGCTCCACCCAGTAACATGCAAATTAAAATGCTTTCCAAACACTCTTTACTGCAGATAAAAACATGAACACATATGTGTTTTGAACAATGTGTTTTAATAAGGTTTATGCTAAACTGAGGTGTAGCGAGAAGGACCTCCCACCGAATTTCTGCTCTTGTCATGTTATGGGCTAGTCACTTTCTTGCCCTATATCAAATGCATGTACAGGTTGGACCTTCTATTTTATATCATATCTTTTCTCGTGACTGAGTTAAAATTTAGGAAATGAAAAGGCACTAAGAGTAGTTCCCTGAATTGTTCTATGATTGACCACATCATTATCTTGGGGTTTGGAATAAGTCAATGTTTGCATTGTTAGTATTAGAATTTATTCTAACCTCCACCCACTTCTAAACAAGTCTGAAGCTATACAAAAATTGCCACAAAAAGCGGAAACCTCATGGCTCCTAGCTGAGAGCTCTGCTGTCCTGCGCCAGCCAGTTAAAGGCAGCTGCTTCTGACAAAACAAAACAAAACAAACAAATAAAAAGCTCATCTCAATAAAACCTCAATAAAAAGAACAAATGAATAGTGTCAGAATTTATTTTCTCTCTAGTATTTTTAATGCAAAGGAGTAATTATTGGCCAATAATAGAATAAGTATTCTGAACATTATTGTCAATGCTTATGGGAAATTCATTTTATTTATTTAATTAGATGATTTAAACTTTGTTATAGCTAAATATGGAATTAGATAATATACTGTTATGGCTTTAATTTATCAAAGGGTCATATTTTTCCCTATAAAATGTGTCTGATGTTTTTGTAAAATGTAATAGAAAAAGAGAATCATACTATCAGAAATTTACTTATGAACTCCTCTGTATTTCAATAAAGAATATTATAAAGTAAAAGATAAATTTTATAATATTTACATTTTAATAAGATAGTTTAAGATTAATTTCAAATAGGTGTAATTCCAGAGCCCATAGGATCACATAGCCTTGAAGAATAAAACAGAAAGGCATTGACATCTTTTCATACACAGTGTGGGTGAAAGAAAATATAGGAAATACACACGGTTTTATTCAGCCCAAGCAATGTTAGATTTAGTTTGCAGGAGCTCCAGTGGCACAACCGGTTAGCGCGCGGTACGTATAAGATTTAGTTTGTACTATCTCATTTGATTCCTTACCAATGAAAATTTCTATTTATAGGTAGAGGACAACGTTCATTAAAAAGCTTGTGGGTATATCCAAGGGTTTATTTAACTTAAAGAGATACATTATCTCTAAGTTTTCCAAACAAAAATGGCCAGTTCAAAGTTCTATGTCCAGTGGCAAGCAAACTGAAGCAATCAGTGCAAGCCTGGTGATGCGTTGTTAAAATTTCAAAGGTTAGCATGCGTGGGCTTTAGAATTTGTTTAGAGGAACATGGTAACCTTGACTCTCAGTAAAGTACAAATTTATTCATCTGAGCCCCATCATCCACATATAAATCATTAATTTTTATCCTCTAGGTTCAGGTAATCATATTCCACTATAGATTACTTGGTGTTTATAGCCAAGTTACTATATTCTAAATTTGCTTTTCCCCAAGCCTTCCCATTTTAAATTTAGAGTTTAATTTTAATTCAATTTACTCAACTCAGTGGTAGGTGGCCTCACACAGTTATTAGGCATCTACAATGGTCTTTGTGCCTATAACAGGATTAAGCTTGTGACTTGATTGCCAAACTCAGGCTTTTTTTCTGTGTGTGCAGTTTCTAAGTGCTAAAACATAAACATACCTGATTTTACTCTATAAACTAGATAACTCACTTTTAACAAAAATCTCACTGGTTAACAAAGATGAATCTTTCCTTGAAAACATATCAATGCTGTATGGTTGAGGTTAAATGTTCTCAAAACTCATTTACTCAGTGAGCATCTCTTAAAGTTCCTTTGGGTATCCTTTTCCCAGTTTTTTAAAATATATTTTTACTGATTTCAGAGAGGAAGAGGGAGAGAAAGATAGAAACATCAGTGATGGAAGACAATCATTGATTGGCTGCCTCTTGCACACCCCTTCCAAGGGATCAAGCCTGAGACTCATGCATGTGTTCTGACTGGGAATTGAACCCGGGACCTTTCAGTGCAAAGGCCAATGCTCTATCTACTGAATCAAAGTGGCTAGGGCCTTTTCCCAGTTTTAATGTGATTGCTTCTCAATTGTCTTTTAATGTTTCTAAAATATCAAACTTGCCTTTCTACTTTTCAAGGCATAACCAAAACACAATTGTTATCTCCTGATTTTATTCTTTCACCTGCCACAAAAATAAGTCATATTTTTTTCTGATATATTTGTGTTAGTAGTAGGTAAATCTTTCTCTTCTTTCATAGATTCTCTATTGAGGTATTTTAAATGAAGAGTAGGATAATGGAAAGCTACTAGATCTCCAACTTAGAAGAAACAAGGATTTTGTCTTGGCTCTACCACTCATTCACATTTTAACCTTAGTCAAGTTTATTCTTCTCTTTTGATTATTCTCATAGTCTCCCAGTGCTGTTGGAAGAATTATATTTAACATTATACAAGATATTATGTTGCATTGTTATAAATCTTTATTGTAATCATTATTTGGTCTTGGAATAAAAGACTAGGGCCTATTCAATTAAATTATATGGATTACATTTTGAACTACAAATAAATACTCATGGTTCAACAAATTATTTCTTTTTATTTGAGGGTTTAAATGGCAAGCTTTAAAATATACAAAATTAAATCATCTTCAGTTATGCTTTTAGCTAAAGATAATATTGAACAGAACGAAATTAAATAAAATCCATTTGGAACATAGTACAGAGCCCAGAAATAAACCCTTGCTTATATGGCCAATTAATCTAAGAAAAAGGAAGTAAAAATATCAAACTGAGAAAAGATGGTCCCTTCACCAAGTAGCTCTGGGAAAACTGGATAGACATATGCAAAAATTGAATCAGCCTCCCCTCTGATTGGTCTCTCCTACCCCAATAGAGGGTGAGGCTGGCTAGGGAAGGTGGGGTGGCTGGCCAACCTCCTGTGACCCTTCCCCTGGCCAGCCCCACCCCTGATGGACACCCCCAACCCCGATCAGGGGCAGAGCCATTGTCCAACTGCCTGTGGCCCCTCCCCTCAGTCATCTGTGCCTCTTATTGTACCTCTATGCCAATCAGGGGTGGGGCTGGCTGGCCAACATCCCACAGCCCCACTCCTGGCCTCTAACCCCTGATCGCCCCACCCCCACCCCATTTGGGGTGGGGCCCGCCGGCCTACTGCCCACAGCCCCTCCCTATGGCCGGCCCTGCCCCAAATCATCCCCCCCAATTGGGGGAGGAGCCCACTGGCCAATTGCTCACAGCCCCTCCCCCCAGCCGGCCTGGACCCAATCAGGCCCAATTGGGGCTGGGCAGGCTGGTCCCCACCCATGCACGAATTTATGCACTAGGCCTCTAGTAGTTAATAATAATGTGATAACTTTGCCTTGTGACAGATGGTTACTAGACTTAGTATGGTGATCACATAGCAAGATATGTAAATGTCAAATCACTATGTTCTATTCCTGAAAATATTAGAAGCCAACTATACCTTAATAAAAAAATAAATTTATTTCATAAAATTTAGGTAGTGATTTGCCATATATATAGGGATCAAATCATTTGGTTCTGCAAGCAGTAAATTGATTAATAAAATACTAGGGATAGCCGTAGCTAGTTTGGCTTAGTGATTAGAATGTATGCACTCGAACTGAAGGGTCTCGGGTTTGATTTCTCCCTCGGACAATCGGTGCATGCAGGAGCAGTCAATGTGTCTCTCTCATATTGATGTTTCTCCCTCCTGTCTCTCCCCCTCCTTTCCACTCTCTCTAAAGTCAATGGAAAAAATATCTTCTGGTGAGGATTAGCAACAAAAAATATACTGGGGCCCTAGCTGGTTTGGCTCAGTGGATAGACCGTCAGTCTGCTGCGACTGAAGGATCCTGGGTTCAATTCCAATCAAAGACATGTGCCCGGGTTGTGGGCTCAATCCCCTGTAGGGGACATGCAGGATGCGGTTGACCAATGATTCTTTCTTATCATTGATGTTTCTTTCTCTCTCCCTCTTCCTTCCTCTCTGAAATCAATAACAAATAAAATAAAATAAAAAATTCTGTAAGCCCTCCTTTCTTCCCTTATCTCCCCTTCCTCCCCCCCCACCCCATCACCCTAGAGTCCATGTCTGGCTCCTAGCTACCCAAGGAGCTACTTTGGAAAAAAAAATACTGGGGATAATATTGCTCTCTATTAAATGTATTTGTTTTGTAGTAGTAAGAAGAAAAAACAGAAGAAAATGGCTTAGTTTTCTAAAAATAATTTTACATGTTTTCTATGATTAATTCATCAAACATTATTGTTTGATGAATTAATATCTACTCACTCTTTTTACAAATAGTTATTGAATGCCCAGTATTCTACCTACTGGGGATAGAGTAAGAATCTAGACAGAGGGCCTCAGTTCTCCAGGAGCCCACAGTCAAGAGTGAGAGTTGTTTTTTTTTTTTAATTTTTTTTATTGCTTAAAGTATTACAAAGGGTATTATTACACATGTGTCCCTTTTTTTCCCGCCCTTGACAATCACCTGGCCTCCCCTCCCCCCAGTGTCTTATGTCCATTGGTTATGCTTATATGCATGCATACAAGTCCTTCAGTTGATCTCTTACCCCCCTCCCTCCTGCCCCCCAACCCTCCATGGCCTTCCCGCTGCAGTTTGACAATCTGTTTGAGGCAGTTATGCCTCTGTATCTGTTATTGTTCAAAGGTTTATAATGGTCTCTATTATCTATGAATGTGTGAGATCATGTGGTATTTTTCCTTCATTGACTGACTTATTTCACTTAGCATAATGCTCTCCAGTTCCATCCATGCCATTGCAAATGGTAAGAGTTCCTTCTTTTTTACAGCAGCATAGTATTCCATCGTGCAGATGTACCACAGTTTTCTAATCCATTCATCTACTGATGGGCACTTAGGCTGTTTCCAGATCTTAGCTATGGTGAATTGTGCTGCTATGAACATACGGGTGCATATATCCTTTCTGATTGGTGTTTCTGGTTTCTTGGGATATATTCCTAGAAGTGGGATCACAGGGTCAAATGGGAGTTCCATTTTTAGTTTTTTGAGGAAACTCCATACTGTCTTCCATAGTGGCTGCAACAGTCTGCATTCCCACCAGCAGTGCACGACTGTTCCTTTTTCTCCACATCCTCTCCAGCACTTGTCATTTGTTGATTTGTTGATGATAGCCAGTCTGACAGGTGTAAGACGGTACCTCATTGTTGTTTTGATTTGCATCTCTCGGATGATTAGTGACTTTGAGCATGTTTTCATATGTCTCTTGGCTTTCTGAATGTCCTCTTTTGGAAGGTGTCTATTTAGGTCCTTTGCCCATTTTTTGATTGGATTGTTTATCTTCCTTTTGTTAAGTTGTATGAGTTCCCTATAAATTTTGGAGATTAGGCCCTTATCAGATATGACACTGGCAAATATGTTTTCCCATGCAGTGGGTTTTCTCATTGTTTTGTTGATGGTTTCTTTTGCTGTGCAGAAGCTTTTTATTTTGATGTAGTCCCATTTGTTCAATTTCTCTTTAGTTTCAAGTGCCCTAGGAGCTGTATCAGTGAAGAAATTGCTTCGGCATATGTCTGAGATTTTGTTGCCTTTGAATTTTTCTAGAATTTTTATGGTTTCCTGTAGTACATTTAAGTCCTTTATCCATTTTGAGTTTATTTTTGTGTATGGTGTAAGTTGGTGGTCTAGTTTCATTTTCTTGCATATATCTGTCCAATTTTCCCAATACCACTTATTGAAGAGACTATCCTGGCTCCATTGAATGTTCTTTCCTCCTTTGTCAAAAATTAATTGAGCATATTGGTTCAGGCTAATTTCTGGACTCTCTATTCTATTCCACTGATCTATATGTCTGTTCTTGTGCCAGTACCAGGCAGTTTTGAGAACAGTGGCTTTGTAATACATCTTGATATCTGGTATTGAGATCCCACCTACTTTATTCTTTCTCAGGATTGCTGCAGCTATTCGGGGTCTTTTATTATTCCAGATGAATTTTTGGAGAGTTCGTTCTAGATCTGTGAAGTATGCCGTTGGAATTTTAATAGAAAGTGCGTTGAATTTATAGATTGCTTTGGGTAGTATGGACATTTTAATGATGTTGATTCTACCAATCCATGAACACAGTATGTTCTTCCATCTGTTTATGTCTTCCTCTATCTCTTTTTTACAACATCCTGTAGTTTTCTGAGTAGAAGTCTTTTACCTCTTTAGTTAAGTTTATTCCTAGATATCTTAATTTTTTTGGTGCGATGGTAAATGGGATTGTTTTTATAATCTCTCTTTCTGAAAGTTCACTATTGGTGTACAGAAATGCCTCAGATTTCTTGGGGTCAATTTTGAATCCTGCTACATTGCCAAATTCATGTATTAAGTCTAGTAGCTTTTTGATGGAGTCTGTAGGGTTTTTTATGTATAATATCATGTCGTCTGCAAATGAGGACAGTTTTACTTCCTCTTTTCCAATTTGGATGCCTTTTATTTCTTCTTCTTGCCTAATTGCAATGGCTAATATTTCCAGTACTATGTTGAACAGGAGTGGTGAGAGTGGGCATCCCTGTCTTGTTCCTGTTCTTAGGGGAAATGGTGTTAGTTTCTGTCCATTGAGTATGATGTTGGCTGTGGGCTTATCATATATGGCTTTTATTATGTTGAGGTATAATCCTTCTACTCCCACCTTGCTGAGAGTTTTTATCAAAAATGGGTGTTGGATTTTGTCAGATGCTTTTTCTGCATCAATTGATATGACCATGTGGTTTTTTTCTTTCAATTTGTTTATGTGATGTATCACGTTTATTGATTTGCGGATATTGTACCATCCTTCCATCCCTGGAATAAATCCTACTTGGTCATGGTGTATGATCTTTCTGATGTACTGCTGGATCTGATTTGCTAAGATTTTGTTGAGGATTTTGGCATCTATGTTCATGAGGGATATTGGCCTGTAATTCTCTTTCATTGTGTTGTCTTTATCTGGTTTTGGTATTAGGGTGATGCTGGCTTTATAGAATGAGCTTGGAAGTGTTCCTTCCTCTTGAATTTTTTGTAGTAGTCTGAGGAGGATAGGTTTTAGTTCTTCCTTGAATGTTTGGTAAAACTCCGCTGTGAAGCCGTCTGGTCCTGGGCTTTTGTTTGCTGGAAGCTTTTTGATGACTGCTTCAATTTCTTCCATAGTTATTGGCCTATTGAGATTTTTAGATTCTTCCTGGTTGAGTTTTGGAATGTTGTATTTTTCTAGGAATTTGTCCATTTCCTCCAGGTTGTCTAGGTTGTTGGAGTAGAGCTGTCCATAGTATTTTTTAACAATCATTTGTATTTCTGGGGGGTCTGTTGTTATTTCGCCTCTATCGTTTCTGATTTTGTTTATTTGGGTCCTCTCTCTTTGCTTCTTCGTGAGCCTGGCTAGAGGTTTGTCAATCTTGTTTATCCTTTCAAAGAACCAGCTCTTGGTTTTGTTGATTTTCTGTATTGTTTTTTTGGTCTCTATGTCATTTATTTCTGCTCTAATATTTATTATCTCCTTCCTTCTGCTCACTCTGGGGTTTTCTTGTTGCTCTCTTTCTAATTCTTTGAGTTGTAGAGTTAGATGATTTACTTCCATTTTTTCTTGTTTTTTGAGGTAGGCCTGTAGAGCTATAAACTTCCCTCTCAGGACTGCTTTCATTGTGTCCCATAGGTTTTGGATTGTTGTGTTTTCATTGTCATTATTTTCCAGGATATTTTTAATTTCTTCTTTGATCTCATTGGTAACCCAATCAATATTTAATAACATGCTATTCAGCTTCCAAGTGTTTGAGTATTTTGGGTTGTTTTTATTGTAGTTTATTTCTAACATTATGCCATTGTGATCTGAGAAGAAGCTTTTTATGATTTCAATCTTCTTGAATTTGGGGAGACTTTGCTTGTGACCCAATATGTGGTCTATTTTTGAATCTGTCCCATGAGTACTTGAGTAGAATGTATATTCTGTGGCTTTGGGGTGAAGTGTTCTGAAGATGTCTATTAAGTCCATCTGATCTAGTGAGTCATTTAGGATTACTGTTTCTTTGCTGATTGTTTGTCTAGAGGACTTATCCAGTGATGTCAGTGGTGTATTAAAGTCCCCTACTATGATTGTATTGTTGTTGATCTCTTCTTTGATATCTTCCAGGAGTTTTTTTTATGTATTTGGGTGCTCCTGCATTGGGTGCATATATGTTTACCAGGGTTATATCTTCTTGTTGTATTGATCCCTTCAGTATTATGAAGTGGCCTTCCTTATCTCTTGTTATGACCTTTTTTTGTCTATGAAGCTTCTTATTTCCCCTTCAATTTTGAATGATAGCCTTGCTGGATAGAGTATTCTTGGATTCAGTCCTTTGCTTTGCATCACTTTGTAAATTTCCATCCATTCTTTTCTGGCCTGATGTGTTTCTGTTGAGAAATCATTTGATAATCTAATGGGAGATCCCTTGTATGTAACTTTCCATCTCTCTCTTGCAGCCTTTAAGATTCTCTCTTTGTCCTGAACATTTGCCATGGTAATTATGATGTGTCTTGGTGTGGGTCTTTTCAGGTTCACCTTGTTTGGGACTCTCTGTGCTTGTGTGACTTTTTTCTTTCCCACCTCAGGGAAGTTTTCTGATATTATTTCTTCGAGTAGGTTTTCTAACCCTTGTTCCTCTTTCTGTTGTTCTGGCACCCTTATTATTCGTATGTTGTTTCGTTTCATGTTGTCCCAAAGCTCCCTTAGGCTCTCTTCCTGTCTTTTAATTTTTTTCTCCAATTGCAGTAAAGTTTGGGTGTGTTTTAATTCTTTGTCTTCTAAGTCACTAATTCGGTCCTCCACTTCTCCTAGTCTACTGTTGATGCTTTCAATGGTGTTTTTTATTGCAGCTATATCGCTCTTCATTTCTTCTTGGGTCTTGCATAAGTTATTGATTTTTTCATCTGTTTCTTCTTGCTTCTTGCATAAGTAGTTGATTTTTTCTTCCATCCGGTTTATGCACGCTAGGACCCTTATTTTGAATTCTTTTTCTGTCATGTTGCATGCCTCTGTCTCACTTAGCTGCTTTTCTGGCGAGTTCTCCTTTTCTTTCCTTTGGGGGTTTCTTTGCCTACCCATGTTTGATCTCACTGACATATCTAGATGTTGAGTCATTCAGTGGCTGCTCTCTGGGTGGCAGTGGCTCCTTGGGCTGTGGTTGCTCCTTGGGCGGTTGTGGTAGCAGCTGCTCCTTAGTTGGCAGCAGCTCCTCTGGTGAGTGCTGTTCACTGCTGTGGTGGCTCCTCTGGCTGGTGGGGGGAGGCTTCATGTGCAGCTGCTCTTCCTCAGACAGAGGGTGTGGTGATCAGGATGCTGCTGTTGCTTGGATCTGCTGTGTTGATTTAAAGGCACAAAATACAACACAACAAGGCACAACATACCAGACACTGAACACAAATATATTCATGATATTAATAACCCCAAATAAAGGTGACCACCCAAATTAAGAGAATTAGGGGATAAGGAGGAAAGAAGAGAAAAAGATAGAAGATAAAAAGGAAAAGAAAAGAAAAATAAGAAAGTAAAAAAAAGAAGTGTAAAAATGAGGGGGAAAAAAGAGTGAAAAGAGAGAATGAAGTAGAAGAGGGGAAGAGACTATTTGTATGAGGAGAAAACTCCGATAGAACTGCCGCTAATCTCAACAAATTCCAGAATAGATCCCTGGAGATGAATGCAAACTACAAACAACCAATGATATCAAGAGAGACAAGGGAAAACAGAAGCACAAAAATAACTCACAGCCAGCCCTAAAAAAGAAAAAAACACAAGCAAAAAAAACCCCCCAAAAAACAGACAAACAAAAAAAACCAATATATTCAACAATCAAGCAAACAGCAAGAAAACAATAGAAAGATAAGAGAGAAAAATGTTTGGATAGTGAAGAAGGATAAGGTAAAGGTGTATAAGGATTTAGAGCAGTGGATTAGAAATAGGTTATATAAGTAGGGCGTAATTAGACAGGGGGTAAAAAGACAGAATAGGGAAAATCTAAAGCAGGAATAGGGTAAGAGAAACAGGACACCAAATGGGGAAAAGTGAGGAAGAAGGTTTTAGCATAGAGGTAGGATTGAGGTAGGGAAAATTGATGCTAAAGGAATGATGAAAATAGAATGGAGAACACTACTCCCAAAATAAAAAAAAGAGAAAATAAAATGGCCCTTTAAAAAATGGTAAAATGGTAGCAGTAATAATACTGGTTAAAAATAAAAATGTAGTAATTAAAAGGGTAAAATCAGGTGATGGAAAAAGAAGAAAAAAATTGGTTTCTTATTAAAAAGGCGAAAAAAGAAAAAAAAATTTGCAGTAGTGAAGGTCTTTCGGTTCTTCTACTCTTCAGCCTGGCTCACCTTAGTCCTGCCAGGTATTCAGGAGAGTGTTGAATTTCCCTGCAATACACTGTTCCACCGTGTTGTAAATCACAGTCCTGATTTTAAAGCAGGCCGTATTTGTGATCCAGACTGTCTTAATTTGTGTTCACCTAAGAGTCAGTTTGTGGCTCAGCCTCTGGGTAGCAGTGTTTTGGGGTTGGCCTCTGAGGCTATATGGCTTCTCTACCTAGCAGCAAGGGTTTATTTTTTCTATTGCACTTAAAACTGATTGGGGAGGTCAACTGCCCAGAGCTGGTTCTTAAATAATCGTTACCCTGCTCTGTGTTGTTGGTGGGACTGAAAGTCCCTCTATAGGCCAGACCCTGGTAACTCCCAGGGACTGATTAGATTATTTTAATCCTTTATCTCGTACAGGGTGGAATCTAGGTGTGGCTGTGCTCCTTGCCTGGGAGGTAGGGGAAGGAATTCCACCCTCCGGAGAGAATGGTTGCCCCAGTCCTGGGCCCAGGGGTGTCTCAGCACTCAATTCGTTGTCACCTCTCCCGGCCCCCCCCCCCCCCTCCTCAGCCTCTCTCCAGATTCCACTCGTCCGTGCCTTCTCCCTCTCTTCAGCACAGATGAGTGTCTGTATCCGAACTGTTCTATGAGCAGGGTTCAGTGAAAACAAAGAAACAAACAAACTGCTGGCCGGCCGTGGAAACACTCCTCTCTTACCAGCACTGCATGTTCTGGCTGCCCCCTTTAGGCTCAGTCCTCCATAATCACAGAATCCAAATCTCAAATCTCCCGGCACCAGGAATCCCGCGGAACTCTTTTCCCCAGTCAGGGGCTGTGTCTGTCCCAAGAGACGCGGCTGTCTGCCACGCGGTCTCCCTCCGACCCTCTGGGCTCAGAGGTCTGGCAAAGTTTCCTGCGCAGATTAAGTGAGAGTTGTTTTGTAATTAAGAGTGAGGAGCCAGGTGGCCTTCAAAAGGCAGAATAAACTGAGGAACAAAAGAGATCCAGAGACATGGAAGCATGGAACAGACTGAGGAATCTCAGAGGGAACGAGGGATATGGCAGGAAGAGAATAACCAAAGAATTTATGTGCATATATGCATAACCCACGGACACAGACAGTGGTGCGGTGAGGCCTGGGGAGAGGGTGAAGGCCTGGGGAGAGGGCAGGGATTAGGGTAGAGGAGGTCAATAGGGAAAAAGGCGGGGGGGGGGGGGGAATCTGTAATACTTTCAACAATAAAGATAAATTTTAAAAAAGGCAGGATAAAAATTCAGATGAAATTCAGACTGTAATAAGGAGGTAGGAGAAGAGATATGACTTCCTCATGGAACTCCATTTTCAATTATAACAGCAAATATCATTAAAATGCTGAGTGGAATTTCAAGATGATATTTCTTTTCAAGGACAATTTACTTTTAAGCAAAGTTAAGTCAAATTTGCAACAGGAGTTTTGAGTCACACTTCCTCCTAGCACTCCAACAACCCATCTATGGTCAGCCCTGCCCCTGACCTTGGTTAATGTGTAGGGAATCTGGAGTTCTATGAATCTGAAATAATCTGTGGGCCCCATGATTCTTAGGTATGCAGCTCTGTGGAGTGGTTAAGAGCATCCTTAAATAAATTAATCTACTTAGCCTGATACTTCAAGTTCCTCATCTGTTAAATGGGCATTATAATGGTATCTGGCTCAGCTGTGAGGATTAAATGCTTGCATATGTGTCAAGTGCTTACAACAGGGACTGGTCCATCCATCATAAGTTCTATTTAAGTGTTTCTTTTTGAGAGTAAAGACTCATTTCCACTTACTGATGCTATCCAGCCTAATCTCTTGGGGACTTGTCTCTTGAAGATATAGGGATGTGGAGTGAGTCACTCACTTATTCTTTCATTCACTGTACAAATATTTATTGTGCATTTACTATATGTCAGTCAATAACCTACAGAGTCTAGCCAACCCTGCAAATACTTTTTGTTTGTGGGCTTTATTCTTCATGGCTTTGTCCAGTAACTCCTTACTGTGGTATTAGCAAATTCAGAGTTAAGAAGACAATTTTAAGTCTTTACTGTATATTCTCTCATATATTTCAATCTTTATCTATCTATTTATTTATTTAAATCCTCACCCGAAGATATTTTCCAAATGATTTTTAGAGAGAGTGGAAGAGGGAGAGAAAGATAGAGAGAAATATTGATGTGAGAGAAAAACATTGGTTGCCTCCTTGCACACACCCTGACCAGGGCCTGGACTGGGAAGGAGCCCACAGCCAAGGTATGTGCCCTTGACCTGAATCAAACTCAGGACCCTTTGGCCTGCAGGCGGAAGCTCTATCCACTGAGCCAAACCAGCTAGAACTATTTCAATAGTTAATATGAAAGTGTCTGATGAACAAGTGTGATACATTGTTTCTATTGGCTAGATTCTTAATTATTTGCTTGAAAGTACATATCTCTTTGTTGATTTGTTCCAGAACCCAGAATACCATGTTTTGTATTATTTTGAATTAAACTGAATTAAATTCTCTTAAAACATGTCCTTAATTTATTAGCTATATTTGTAGAATTATCCTAAATAATAAAAGCCTAATATGCAAATTTTTCAAATGGGAGTTTGACAGCTCACTATAGCGTGCGCTGACCATCAAGAGGAGACGTGGAACATGGCAGGCATCAACGATGCGGTGCTGGCAGTGGGTGGCCGTGGAGGTGCTGCTGGCCCCAATGGGCCCCAATGAGAGCAGGACCATGGTGAGATGGTGGAGCAGGTGAGCAGGCAGGTGCGAGTGGGGGACCAATCACCCAGCAGATTGCCCTGTAGACAACGACCAGTGGTGGCAGCGGGGATTGGGGCTGCCACCTGGCTCCCAGGCACTGAGGGAGTCAGGGCGGGGGTTGGCCCTGACCGATTGCCCTGCTGGCAAGATGGTGGAGTAGGTGAGGGGGTGGTGCCAGTCCACAGCAGGGTGCCAGGCAGGGCTGTGGGGCTGATAGGCTGGGATCGGGAGCTGGGGCCCAATCCCCACAGGCCACCCATACACAAATTCATGCACTGGGCCTCTAGTATTCTATAATTTCTCTGTTGGCTTGCTATGGTATCTACTCTAATAATGGAGGAATATGCAAATTGGCCCAGACGCCCTCACACAACGACCAAACAGCAGGCTGTGTGGGGAGACCAGGCCAGCAAGGGGGACAGTTAAGGGCAACCAGGCTGGCAGGGTGGACAGTTAGGGGCAATCAGGCTGGCAGGCAGAGGTGGTTAGGGGTAATCAGGCTGGCAGGGAGGGCAGTTAGGGATAACCAGGCTGGCAGGGGCGGCAGTTATGGGCCATCAGGCTGACAGGCAGAGGTGGTTAGGGGTGATCAGGCAGGCAGGCAGATGAGCGGTTAGGAGCCAGTCATCCAGGATTGTGAGAGGGATGTCCAAGCAGTCCCGAATTGGAGATGGTGCAGGCTGGGCTGAGGGGACCCCTCCCGTGTACAAATTTTGTGCAGTGGGCCTCTAGTGTACTGACAAACATTAAATTTGCTACAATTTACTTGAAAAACTCCTTAAATTTAGACCAGAACATCAAACATTACAATGATCTATGAATTTGATGCATATTCAGAATCAATAGGGTGTATGAGAAGGTATGTATGATCTCTTGGGTAACAAGATAAGCTGATCTATTCTGATAGCAATTGATAGCTTCAAATAGATTTTTTATTTGAAGCAGTGTAGCTTCCAGTGTTGCTAGATTTTTCTCTGACAAAAGGTGTCTATTGATTTTCAAGGAACAGGACCATTAAGATTTATGTTCCCTACATTCAATGTAACAGCACAAATGATCCTGCTGAATGGAAATGAAATACAAGCTTCAAAATATGGCCTTTAAAATACCATGCTTCCCTACTCTAAGATGAACATTTGTTTTATCACTGGAGCATTCCCAAAATTAGGAAGCGCTTTGCAATTGATATGTGTTTTTTAATGGTGTCTTTCTTTTTTCCTTCTTTTCTCCCTTCCCAAAGTTATAATTAAATTATTATTCAATAATTAAATTACTATATATAAAAATGAAAGCATATTAAAATGGAAGGATAATGTAAATCAAATGGAATGTGAGATTATAAATTTTTGTTTCATTTAAATTTTATGAAAGACAAGGAATAAAAAAGAAACAAATCAAGCAGCTATGCCTATGGAGTTTTCAAATTAATGAAATTTCATTACCATTTTTAATTTCCCAAGATTTTTGCAGATGACAGAATTATAGTAGTATAATTACATGTCACTATAATCTCTACTCACACATTGGATTTTCTGAGAACATATTAAAAAATACATGTTGAAAATATTTACTGTTTACTTATTCAACAATGGTGCATTGGAAAAGGAGATTTTACTTACACCTTTAGCATAATTCCTGGCATTCCATGGACATTCAGTAAACATTTGTGGGAGGATTGAATAAAACAATGATTGCTTCAAAGAGCATAATATATGTCAAGATGATCTTAATATTTCTTTACATTTGCTAGCATATACAAGTAATTAAATTCTATGAATAAAGCAGTGAAATAAAAAAAGAGACATGGTTTAATCAGAAATAGTTTTCATTGTTTAAAGACAATCACTAGTAAAGTTATTGATAAAATGGTGATGGAAAAAATAAAATAAAAACAAAATAGAAATAAAATAAATGAAAGTTATTTATAAATTTCATATGTATTCATTAAATATGAGCACATATATAATATGTGGCTAGAAATTGAACAAATGTCATGTGAGATACTGAAATGAAATCAAAATGAGTGAACTTTGAAAATAGCACTTAGACCTTGTTTCTTCTGAAAACATTTAAATATGCATTATTCTCATAAAATTGCATAATCTTATCTAATTAAGAGGGAATATGCTAATTGACCCTCACGCTGTCACAAAGATGATGGTGTCCACAGCCAATAAGGAGGGGATATGCTAATTGACTGCTCTGCCCTCAAAGATGGCGGTGCCCACAGCCACAAGATGGAGGCACTCAGTCCTCTCAGCCCCACTGTGGCGGCAGGCACATGGTGCCTTCCTCTGGAGTCCCCCAGTCCTCTCAGCCCCCAGCCGCCCAGGGCCTGCCCAAGGTGCAAGCAAGCCTTAAATGGCAGCTGACCAGCTGCTCAGGGCTGGCCTGAGGCACAGGCAAGCCTCAGATGGTAGCTGCCCAGCTGCCCAGGGCCACCTGAGGTTCAGGTAACCAGGGCCGGCCAAGGCTTGTGCTGCCGGCAGTGGCAGCAGCAGAGGTGTGATGGCATGTTGCCTTCCTCTGATTGCCAGGATGCCTCCCACTCCTGAGGGCTCCAGGACTGTGAGAGGGGGCAGGCCGGGCTGTGGGACACCCCCTCCAGTGCATGAATTTTCATGCACCGGGCCTCTAGTTTATAAATAATAGAGAAAATGAGTCTAAATAATTTATTTAAATTATTATTTTTTTTTCATTTTCAAATGTGCTATTTTGGGTCCTGATATATATTAAGCATTTATGAAACCTCTGGGTTTGCCAAAAATTTGGTGGAACGTAGATACATTTTCAAAGCAAAATTAGTTTTAATATACTTACATGTAGGTGTGTGTGTATCTGTATGTTTTGTAAATAAAGCAGTTATGTAAGAATTTAACTGTCCTTAAATTTTGTAAATCAAATTCAGTTCAATTTTGAACCTGCTGAAGAGAAGGAATTTTCATCTTCACCAATTTGGGATCTCCTTGCTCTCTCTGAGTTGGCTAAGACATGACATGGGTTGCCAACACGTGGGGTGAAGGGTCCATTGGCCTCTTAGTTTACACAGTTATCTGCCAAGATGTGAGTTACTGCCCAGCTGGCCCTCCATTCTTTCTTCATGCAGCTTGCCTATGGGGTGCCTCTCCATCTTATTGGCAACCCTTTAGTCTGTTCAATATACCAATCTTGGGGATATTGGAATCGTTTGATTGCTTCTCCTTACCTCTGTAAACCTGTCGAGGTTGGAGCTGCTTAAGACATGCCACACAGTCATTTCTTTCCTGGGATCTTGCCCCCTCCCACAGCCCTCTCTTAAGACAATTTTTTTCTTTACCTTTTCTATGCTATTCAAGAGAAAGAGAGTCTGTCAGACAAGCCTTTCTCTCTGACCTCCAGGAACCATATCTTATTACTCCCCTCCATGTCCATCTCCTCTCAGTCTCAGGGATTACTTCTAGTCTCTTCTCATGTCCTCTGCTCTTCCCCAAGTATTTCTCCCAAAAATTTTGTCTGCCTTAGGAATACTGTCAGCTCCCCTAAGAGCTTACGTTTTAGAAGCCAACATCAAAAGGAGCCCTTTGCTCATGCTTTTCCTCATTTTGCATTTCTCCTCCAAAGCAGTTAGCACAGAACAGCCTAATTACTTGATGCAACATTTTCTGAAGAAAGAAAGATAATTTACTAGATCAAGAAATGTTATCCCACTACAAAGATACTGGTATTTTAGTTTGTGGGGACAGGTCATCTTCAGTTCATGAATATTTGGTAAATATCCAGAGACTGTACTGTCAATTCCAAAAAAATTTGGGAATCCTCATATAAAGAAGGAGGTCCTAAGGCATTCTTTATTGTTGAATTAAGATGGAAGGTAAGGATCTTTAGAGAAATTGTCTTTCCTGTGATGTTTTGGAAAGTGATAAAATGGGACCATTTAACTGTGAGCCTTAATTTATTTTTTAAAATTTAAATAGTGCTTAACACCAGAGGAAACTTATGAATAATACATGGTGACTATTATTTCTTGCACTAGGAGCTATAAAACTGAGACAGAGATGGAATTTAACCCAAGGTCAGAGCACGTTAACGGCAGAATTTAGAACTGACTCCACCTCCTGTTTTAATAGTTATATCAGAATTCTGCTAGGTGCTCGCTACTATTCTAGGTGCTTAATGTGCAGGTATAAAATAAAATTAAAACTTCTAGAGTTTTTTTTACATTTTTCCCCAGATTAATTTTGGCGTCTTTTCACTGTATCATTAAAAGACTTTGAAACAGGGGAAATGTAAAGGTTCTTCACACAGAGTGTACAGGGTAGCCTTGCAAATACTTTCTAGAGTTACCAGTGCACGTATCATGAAGAACTAGAGATAAGTAAGTGGGCATGTGTATTCTCTCTTTACCTAAAATATGTTCTGTTTTTAAAATTTCTTGGATGCTTCATTTTCATTTGTTTCCTTGTTATTGTATTTTTAAAAAATTTATATTTATTTTTGAAAGTATTACAGATGCTTCTGTTTTTTCCCCCCATGACTCCCGACACCCTTCACGGGCCTCTCCCAGGACTTCACCATACTATTGTCCATGGGTTATGCATATTTGTATATGAGTTCTCTGGTTAATCTCTCCTCACCCACTCCCACCCCCACCTTCCACCATAATTGCCATATATACATTTACTTGTGTTCTTACAACATATAATAACAATAATAATAGATATAATAACCAACATTTATTTGATACTTGCTATGTGCCTGGTACTATCCAGTCATATGTATGAAATCACTGACTCCTTTAAAACGAACTCATGTTCCCAATTTATAATTGAGGAAATTGAGCCATAGAGAAGTTAACTAACTTGTTCAATGGCAAAATCTGGCAAGTGGCAGGAGGTAAACCTGCATGGAAGGAGGATCACATGCAGGCAGACTGTGAGCTTAGTGGCTTCTCTATCTGAATAGGAAAGTGGGCCTTATTTGTTGAATTTCTGCCCATGAGGTCTCCCAGACTGATAACGCAATTGCTGGATTCAGCATTTCTCGTTCTCCCCACATCTAGGGAGGTCATTTTGTGTGTGGACTTTCTGTAATTCATTTGCCCAAAGTATACTTTTCCATGGACATAGTTCACTCTTTGTTGATTAGAGTTGTAAAGTATTTGCTGTCTTCCTGGGTTTTGCAAAGTATCTGTGGTAAAGGATTAAAGTGTAAAACATTGAGTCAGTGGCCTTTCATGTAGTGGATGGTCTGATATTATAGTTTAAACATTTTGAGTGAATTCATTCTTTAATATGTTGAAGGATGTCTGCAAGATGCTTTTTTGTATGGAGAAAGAATTAACTATGGTTACATTTGGTTATAAAGTTTAAGAGGTTGGCTATCACTACATATTAAAATTTAGAAGTACTATGAATCCATAAAAGTGCATATTGCTTGCACCTGTATTTAGCAAGTCATGGCCTAATGTCTTATATTGTAGATTTTTTTGGCCTGTTTTGGCTTTTTAATTTGTAAAATCATTGGGAGAAATTACTGTGCATATTCACAATTTTGTGCATTTGATAAAGGTCCAATAAATTTTAAATTGTTCCTGATACAATGTATATTCTCAAGAAAGATTTTGAATTGACTATTTGTCCAAATTAAACACAACTATAAATCTAGCTCATTCTTTGACAAGATTATTTAAATCTTAGGATCAAGATATGTAGGTGTGGTCAACAGGATAGGTATTGAGTGACAAATTCAGAGAGTGTGATGTGACTAAGCAATTATTGCTCATGGGGATAACCAAGTGACATCACACAGAAATATCCACTTGCAAGTCAGTGGGACCACAGATAAGTAAAAATAGAAATTTATTACCTTTCTTATCAAGGTAAACTTGATTTTCATGTGTCACATACATGTATAACTTATCAACAGTAATTACATAGTGAGTTCTGTCCATATACTTGCCCTATATTTAGCTCTACTAAGTACTGATGGTAATACAGAAAGAAAATAACTGGAAACTTAAGGCCTCTGCTGTGTTTAAGACACATATACAGTTAGCAGCCCTAACTGCCACTAACCAGCAACATAACTTTGTATTACTTCTTTTATAGACTTCTACAACACAGACACTCCTGGTTGTCCTCTTGCTTCACAGCTCCTCCTTGCCAATAGGTTTCTGTGTCTCTTCCTCCACCCTCAAGACCCTCCCTACATGTTGCAGTTCTGTCCTTGGCACCCATTTCCTCTCTGTCTACAATCTCTTCCTGGGTGATCAGATGATCTCATTTAAATCCAGGGCTTTAAACACACCAATGTTTACATCTACGTGATCTAGTTTTTCAATTTTTTTTATCCATAGCTAGAACCACAACCCTGAGTTCTAGATTCATGTATTGAGCAGCATGACATTTCTACCAGATGTCTGACATACTTCCAACATAACAAGGCCAAACAGAACTACTAATTATCTTCCTTAAATATGGCATATCATCCCTCACTTTCCTCTCCTGTACCCCTACCCATAAATGGCTCCAGCATAGTCCAAAACCCAAGAGTCACTATTGCATCCTTTTTCTTCCTCATACATCACATTTAATTTATCAGTAAGAGCTGATAGCACTACTCCCAAAGTATATTCAGAATCTGACCATTGGTCACCATTTCCTTTGCAATAATCTTAGTTTAAACTACCATCATCTCTTGCCTGGGCTGCTGCCACTGCCACAGTTTACTGGATTTCCTACCTCCACTCTTGCCCACTGTGGTCTGTGGCATCAGGCAGTGATCTTTCTAAAGTTTGAATCAGATCTTGTCATGCTGCTACTTAAGAATAAATTTCAGTCTCCTTCCTGAGGTCCTGAGAGCTCAGTTTCTGGCTCCCTCTGGATCTCATCTTTTTCTACTCTCCCCTATTCACTGCACTATTGCCACCCTGGCCTTCTTCTCATCCCTTCCTAGAGCCCCTTGACTTATTTTTACTTCAATTGCCCTTTGCCCTCTGCCCCAATCTCACCATGCCTGTCTTCTTGTCATCATTCAGATCTCAATTGAAATGCCACTTTCTTTGACACCCTTTTAGAAAGCTATAGCCCTTCACTAGTCGAATTCTCTCACAGTATATGATTTTATTATCTTCAACTTATCAGTACATGAAATTAGGTATTTATTTACATTAATTTATTTATTTGTTGTCTTTTCCACTGGAATATCAGCTTCATGAGGCCAAGGGTTAGGTATATTTTGCTCAATGCTGAATCTCTGGTACCTACAGAATAGAGGCTGGCACATAGTAGGTTATCAAAAAAAATATGTGCTTATGGGCTGGCTAATTGGCCTTTATATTCTTGTCTCTAAACAAAGGGCATGGAACCAATTATCTCTAATAACTTTTCCAGTCCTAAAATTTAGTTCTAGTTTATTAACATTGAATTGATCTGAATAATGAGGATAGCAGAATGTCCATGTCATACTGATATTCTAAGATACTGATTAAGTCGCACCTGTGACCACCCTGCCCAACAGAGATCTCTCTAGCCCTTCCTATGTGGACAACTTTAGAGTCTCTACAGGACAGTCTGCAGTTAGCCATCTGCTATTTTGCCTTTTTGGTTAAGTGCTCTTGCATCTGTGCCTATTGGTGCAATTTCATTTGAACATTTTTGAGGTAAGAGCCTGTGCTGGTCCCAGCCTGCTTTTTCTCATGGTAATAATGATAATGCCAGCTAAATTTCATTAAGTGTCAGTATATGCCATCACTGTTCATACTTGACATGCATGAACTAATTTAATCCTCAGAGTGACCCCATGAAATATTATTTCTAATATGGAGGGGAGAAAACCAAGAGACAAAGAATTGAAGTAACTTGTCCAATTCTATATAGCTGGTAGTGGGGCTGGTGTTTAAACGTGGGAAGTCTGTTCCTGAATCAGTGCTCTTAATGGATGATAATGCCTCATATGGTATCTACTATGGACACTATAAACATGAAAGACACTAGATATTCATTCAAATGATGGAATGAATGAATAAAAAAGAAAAATATGCAGCAGGAGTTCTAAGGAGTGGCTGCATATCTCATCCAGAAAATTATTACGGAAAGGGTGCTCAGAACCATGAGTACCTTGTTTTTTCTGGTTACTACCTTCACAAGGTTTGCATTTGTATGTATCATTATAGTCCACTCTGCCTCTGCTTAACACAGCAGTTTTGTATCTGAGTGCCCATCTGTCTTCAAACAAATTCCATGGATATCTCTTCTAATCTACTTAGCTCAAAAGGGCAATTATCAGTACAACTAAACTGAAAACAAACTAAACCACATCTTCCGAGGAACAGCAGGTCTTTGTGTGCCTTAGAAGGACTTTGCTTTTAGAGTTATGAAAGAGTATGCTTGCTACATGTCTTCTAGATGTGGCAAAGTAACCATTGAAAAGAATACTTTGAAGTTAAGATACTTTAAAACTTTGACTCTTTTAAACAGTAGAATAAAATAATGTAAATGAGTGGATTCCAATTTCACTTACTGTCAGATTATGTGAAATTTGAAATATTCATGGATGTTTTAGTGTCTTATTCCTAACTTGGCTGCCAGTGTTATTTTCCTCTTCAGCTTGCACTGCCACCTCTCCTGCTGCTGTAGCCTCTGGATTGGTACAGGAAAGGGAAAAAGCAAGATCCCTCTGACACTTGGAGATATTATTTCAGGAGAACAAAGAATACATAAGACAAAGAGGGTTCATCCTTATGTCATATTCTGCAGCTCAAATACAAGGAAAAATATTTATACTGTCAATGCTAATATCTTTTTTTAAAAAATATAAGAAGTAAATTGCTGCCTGAGTTCATAATTGTTGCTTTATTGCTTGCTATTGACCTTGGGCAAATGATCATTTCAGTTACTTTACCTTAACTTCAATTGTAAAATAGAATTAATAACAGTGCTGCCCTAGTAAGGTTGTTTTGAGGAGTAAATGAGCTAATGCGGAGCACTGCTGAGAACAGGGATTGACACATTGTAGGTACTTTATAAATGTTTATTAAATAACTTTATAAATGTTTGTCACTTTTCTCCTGACACACTTAGTAGAGTTGATATCGTCCTAACCTAATGTAAAGGCACTTGAGTGAGTTTTATAGCCTCGTCATGAATAAATGCAAAATTTCTATTGTTATTACTTTTGCAATATTAACAATAAGCTCAGGGACTTTCATTATGCTTTTGTGGCTATCAAGGAGTTGATGAACACCAGGCTGGAAACTGTTTATCTGTTTGTCATTCACTCATTCATTCAACTTACATTTATGGAGCATCTACTATATGACAGGAATGTGTATGATTCCTTACAATAATCTTAAATTTTCTAGAGATGGTACTTTATAACCCTAAAATCCAAGAGATCTGATGAAGAACTAAAACAAAGCAACAGAGATATTGGAAGAGGATGAGGAGAATGTAAGCCTGGGGAAGAGAAGGTTCTGAGGTGTGCTCCGAAGAAGAGGAGGGTTTATATAGGTAGAAAGCAGTAGGGAGTCTTCATGGTGGGAGACAACCTAATAAAGAGAGACTTCTTTCTGGAAATGAACTTGGCATGTTGGGAAACATGGATCTGGCCTTACAGCACTGTGCACAGTCTTCTCACCTATAGTAATGCTTTATATTTTGGAAGTTTTCAAAAGTGTCACAATGAATATTACCCACTTAATGGAGGGAACTTTTATGTGAATAAGAAAGAAGGTTCTGCTATCAAGACCATTCCTGCCTTTATTTGTACATTCACTTACTCATCAATTCAAGAAATACTATTGGACATGTATTATGTACCAGTCATACCAGTCATGTGTTATCCACTGGGAATATTACAGTGTTGGAGAAAAATAGAATCTCTGCTTTCATGAATGATATAAACTAGTAGAATTAGATTATTGAACATGTTGGATACCAGTATAAAAAGTTTGGAATTCATTTCAAATGCAACGGGGCCTTGACTTACAAGTGTCCCGACTAACGAGTTTTCCCGAGATACGAGCCATCTCTCGGCCAATTTTTTGCTTTGAGTTGACAGAGTAATTTGAGTTAATAAGCTCCTTAACGAGCTCCGTCATGGAACAAATTAAACTTGTAAGTCAAGGCCCCACTGTACAATGGGAAACAGTAAAATATTATAAGGAGAGGAAAATTCTAGGATTAATTACAGAGTTGAGGTCTGAACATTAATTGTTTATTATAATAACTCAGGCATGATTTGGTGAGAACCCAAACCAGAGTGATGTCAGTGTCCACTCTGCCTCTGCTTAACTCAGCAGTTTTGTATCTGAGCACCCATCTGTCTCAGATACAAAATGTGACATTGTAAAGGAAGCATCAAAACTAGGGACAAATTGGATACATGAGGTTAAGGAGTAAGAGGTATTAAAATTACTGTAACACTATGAAAATGAATGACATGGTTAATTATGGTATCATAAGCCAAATGGGTAAATTTGGAAAAAAAAAATTAGATGTGAGTCATGGTGTGAAGATGACAAATTGATTTTGAACATACTGACATAATGAGCTTATGGCAAGTGAATTTTAAAGGGAGAAATGGATCTTAAAATTTTTTGACAATGGCTACAATAATAAATACATTTTACATGGTTTCTCCCAGAAGATGATCATTTTGCAAAGTTTTTTCTAATACATATATATGTAGCAAAAATTTTAAAAGATAATACTCATAATATTTTTTTATTTTTTCCCTTTATTGAATAAGATATTACAAATGTGTCCTTATCCCCCCAATGTCCCCTCATCCCCCCAAATCCTGCCCTCACCCTCACCCGCTGTTGTCCACATCCATCACTTATGCTTATATGCATGCATACAAGTCCTTTGGTTGATCTTTCCCCCTCCCCCCACCCTCCCCTGCCTTCCCTCTGAGTTTTGAGCATCTGATCGATGCTTCTCTGTCTCTACATCTGTTTTTGTTCATTGGTTTACGTTGTTCATTATAATCCACAAATGAATGAGAGCATGTGATCTTTATCTTTCTCTGACTGCGTTATTTCACTTAGCATAAAGCTCTGTTTTTTAAAGAGAGAGGAAGGGAGAGGGGAAGAGAGAGAGAGAGAGAGAGAGAGAGAGAGAGAGAGAAACCTCAATGTGAGAGTGAGACTTTGATCAATGCCCTCCTGTATGCCCCTTCCAGGGCTTGTGCTCTTAACCAGGAATTGAACCAGCAACCTTTTGGTGCAATGGGACAACACCCATCCAACTGAGCCACACTGGCCAGGGTGATACTTACACTATAATATATAATGTGCTCTGATCAATTCTATTCATTTTATTTTGCTAAAAAAAGTACTTGTCATGAGACACTAAATTTATTTCATGACACTGATGAAAAACTGATAAAAATACTTGAAAATCGGGATCTTACTGTTGCAGGTGTGTTTTAGAGATTTTGGGAAATGAGGAGCTTGTTTTAGAAACTTTTAGAAATAAGGGGCTTGAGATGTCTGGAAATAAGAAGAGTCAAAGCTAATATAGATTTTGGATTATGTCATATGACATTAGGAAATAAGTTTGAATTCACAGGCTATAGAAACTCTTGCTAGATAATCACAGCTACAGAGAGATTCCAACACATGACTAAGTTAGTTAGACACACTCCAGGGTGTGGACACCATTAGAAATAGCATGCAATCTAATCATTACTTTTTTCCTATAAAAACATGTTCTAGTTTGAAAAGAAGGGTATCTGTGTTGATGTCTAATATCACCAGGTTTTTCCTATTGAGTAAAGTAATGCTATCCACACTCTCTCCTCCCCATCTCTGAAGACACATTTCATATTTGATACTTCCCAGAAATATGCTCATAGTTTTAAAGTATACTCAGAATGAACCAAAGAATAGCCTCTGAATGGACTGATTTAGGCTATTGTAGTTGTCAGTTTGATTTGGCTGAAGAAGGAGAAATTGTACCTATGTGGTTAGTGGCCATGAGCAACCTTCTCTACAGGTGAACTTGTTTCACTTGTGTGGTTGAGTCATTGGAAAAATTTTCATATTTTATCTCCTTAAACACTCCCTTTGCTTACCCACTTAACCTGAATATAAAATAATATAAATGGGAATTAGTATTGGCTTGGGACTTGAATTGGGATGGGGAGAGCAAAGAAGTGCCAGCCGTATGGCACATGCTAAGAGTTGAGCAGCATTCTGGGCAATGGATGTGACTGTTGGGATATATATCATTGGGCAACTTAAATAAACCGCTAATGCCTAAGGCCTAGAATGCTTTCAGTCTCTTCAGTTGGTCAGGATTGAAGGAAGTCAGCTTCTGTTAGTCCTTTTACCTCCACTTTATTCTTCTAACTAAACTAATTCCAGAATGCATTTTAATGAGAAAAGAAAAAATATGGAAGGACACACAATATCAAGTTGCTCATGGCTGTAGTTGCCTTTTGATCAGTCAAATTAAGCTGGCAGTCAATTAAAGTTTAGAATGGTTCCTATATTCAAGGCATTCAATGGATCTAGTGTAAGAATAATTTATGCCGTCAAGAATATTATTATATTGGGGATGTGGGACATAAATTGTAACATTTCAGTGTAAACATTTATTTAACAACCTCAATGATCCAAAAAAAGAAAAGAGAAAATGTTTCTTAACAATCAAATAGAGATTACAAGGTTCAAGCACCAAAGTTCAGGCCCTAATGGATATTTACAAGGGTCTTTAACCTCTGCCCCAGCAACCTACTTGGTGAGATTTGAAGAACCTTAGAACCAACACCTCAGATGTTTCTCTTCATTTTGTTATATCTGAGATCCCACCCATTAGGAATTCACTGACAGAAGGACAGTCCCTTCTAAAATGCCCCTATTTCTAGGAAGGTTAGGTGTTGTTTCTGTAGGAAGTAGAGTAACACTTGTCTTTGCCTACAACTTAAGAAATAACAGTTCTGGCACAGGGTGTGCAGACAGGAGGCACATAGAAAAAGCAGGGCCCTCGTGGTGGGCTTGGGATAGTGAGAGAAGAATAGTGCTAGAGTGAGTCTGAGACATGTGTTGGAGGTGTGCAGAAGGCAGTGGGATGAGAGGGATTACAACCAGCCCCAGTGAAAGGCTGGAGAGGAAGGTGAGTGCTACAGTTTTCTGACTTTTTAGTTCAGCCCATGGCAATGTCTCTGCTCAGTGCATGCCCGCACTTTTTAAATAAATATTTAATATTTTTCCAGTTTCCTCAAATATTCAACTCCAAGCTCTTCACTCTTAGTATTCCCTCATATACTTTACTGAGAACATCGACGCCACCATTTGTGGAACCCTTCATATTCCTTCTAACTGCACACAAGTAACAGTTTTCATTGATTCTAAACTCCCTTTAGCTGGAATCCAAATTTCATCCAAATTTCATGGAAGAGATAATATTCCATTCTTTGGCTTTACCTCTGACCTCTAGATTGTATATCTATAACTATCTATATGACATTTCTTCTTAGATGTTTCAAAGGTATCAATGATGCTTACAAGCAAACATGTCTAAACCATACTAATAATCTTCCTACAAAGCTCTGTTTTTTGTCATATCACAACCATTGATTTGTACAAGGCAGAACGCTAGAAATCATCATCACATCTCTATCTTAGCACCCATTTTTTAGTCCATCAAGTACTATTAATTTTATTTCCTGGGGGGTTCCAGCCCCCCACCCCTGGCCCATCTCTTCTCTCTGGTTACCACGGGCTCCATCATGTACTATGAAAGGGCCTCATTTGGGTGGATGTGGAAACTACCTCTCCTGTCCTGGCTCCTCCAAACAGTTGCCTCTTGGTCTCTTCTCAGGCCTAGGGGTGCATACATCAGTGACATGGCCTGCCCATGGAAAGGTGTACTTTTATGTAAGGGGCCTTCTCAGGCCCTAGGAGAGATTCAGGGCTATTTGAACAGGGACTTCCAGGGTCATGGTGCCTGAATAATGGTCTAGAAAAGGAGGAAGACAAGTTTTGGTGGGCACAGACCCTTGGTTTTGTAGACTTCTTGCCCTCTGGGTAGAGCACGGCTGGAAGATACCAGAAAGGGCCTTCTAAAGCATGATGTCAGAGAAGAAGCTCTCTTGTTTGGGTCTATGTGTAGTACCATTCCTAGTATCTCTCCAATCTGTCCATTTCTCTCCATTTCTATACCATCGATGTAGCTCAAGATTTCACCATCCCTTGCTAGGACTATTGCATTAGTCCTCTGACTAATCTTCCTATGTATACTCTTGCCTTCTAAAATCTCTTCACCACACTGGAGCCAGATAACTTTCTGAACCCCAAATCAGTTCAGAAAGTTATCTGAGCTAATAAAAGTCATTGAACTTCTCATTGTTTTTAGAAGATAGACCAAAATATTTAATATAGCTAAGATGACATGCAAAGCCATTTATTCTCATGTTTCATGTCCTGCTCTGCTTCCCTTCATTTCTTTGTCTAGTATTTTTTAATGCTCTTTCTTACTTTAAGCATTTGTACATGTTGTCCCCATGTGACTGGAAGCCTATTCTATTCCCTCATTACTCATGCCCATTTAAAAAATTCTCAGTTTAAAAGTCATGTACCCAGGAAGCCCTCTCAGACTACTAGGACCATGGTATTATAAAGAAATGCAGCCTAAATTAGGAATATTGTCTCATCACTTATTACTCGGGTGGTCTACCAGCTTGGTCAATCATCTTAGATAAGCCCTATGGAAATTTTGTAGTTTTTTACAAGGGCAACTATCTTTCTTGGGGGCTTCTAATATTAAAATGACAATCCCCATTCTTAGCTTTGCCTGAAAATATAAATAACTGAAAATTCTGCTTTTCTTTTCTGCCTTCCAGCTTGTCTTTATTTCTTACTCCTACAGGAAGTTCCATTGTCTTTTAAATGAGGCCTCTTTCTGTTTTTGGTCTTTTATCAAATATTTAGAAATTACACATGTTCATATGTGTACTTCCCTCAGTCCTCTACCTATTCATACCACTTACCCAGGCAGCGCTCCTTCACAAGCAAAAATGAATACAAAGAATGCAAATTTGAAGTTTTACCGTCTTTTGAATTGCATAGGTAGCTAGAGTTTAGAGTCCACACATATTATTTATGCATTAGATTGCCCTTGGATTTATAGCTTCTCCACTGTTACTTCTTTACCACTCCAGGAAACCTTGCACTTTACATGCACGGTAATTTATGTTGTTGCATTATAATTATCATTCTATATGTCCATTTCCCCTAATAGATTGTTGGCTCACTGAAGTCAGAGACTGTGTCTCATTAAACTTTTGTACTCCTCATAGCCTAGCAAATGGTTAGCATTTAGTGGGAACTCAATAAACTTTGAGCATGAATGAAAACTACGTGGTGCTACTTAAAATAAATAGAAAACACCGTTTTCTGGATTGTGCCCTGTCAGCAAGAACACTGGTGTTCTTAAATAAATAGTGAGTTTGTTGATGCCAAGACAATGTTTGCTTTTGGATATCATCATTCTTGATGTGTATTTTTGGCCATTTTCCCACGTAACAACCGAGAGACATTTGGACTCGTCAATAACCATTATTTACTTTTAAGTCATTAAATAGTGAAGGGAAATTTATATAATTTTAATAAATGAATAGCTGTCTAATGTAAATATTAAAATTGAAGTGAAATAACAATTGTGCATATTTAATCTACTAATTTAAATTATTGGTGTTAAATACGCTGAATATCTCACAATTGTGAAGCATTTGGAAAGAGAGTGCCATTGTTAACATCATGTCATTGAAATTACTTTTTTATGTTGTTTGAATTCATTTTAAAAAATGTATATATTTTATTGATTTTTTACAGAGAGGAAGGGAGAGGGATAGAGAGTTAGAAACATCGATCAGCTGCCTCCTGCACACCCCCTACAAGGTACATATCCTTGACCAGAATCGAACCTGGGACCCTTGAGTCCGCAGACCGAAGCTCTATCGACTGAGCCAAACCAGTGGGCTGAATTCATTTTTTTAGCAACACATTATTAAATGAGCTATTTTTGCCAACAAAACCTTCAAAGCTATAAATATTACTCAAATAGAATTTTGTTCTTTTCAATCTATCTACACTAATAAAAGAGAAACATGGTAATTAGTGTACGACCGCTACCCTTCCCATTGGCTAATCAGCATATGCTTATGCAAATTAACTGTCAGCCAAGATGGCGGCCGGCAGCCATGCACTGAAGCGAACAGGGAGGCTTGCTTGCTCCAGTGACTGTGGACTCCAACATTCCCCTCCTTGCCAGCCTCTCAGCTGCAACTCTAAGCAACTATGTTGCAAATATAGAAGCCAAACAAAACCCCAGAAACCGGCTTTCAGTCAGCCGGGCTTCAGCCAGCTGGACTGCAACATTGTATCAAATACAGACGGTAAAGGCCAGAAACCTGCTTTCAGCAGCAAGGCCTCAGAGCTAAAGCTGGCCCAGAATAGAAAAAAGAAAAAAGAAAAAAAGGAGCGGTTGGGAGCTTCAGTCACCCGCCAGCCTGAAAACGGCCCTCAGCCCGTCACCCAGGCTGGGCAGGCACCCCAGTGGGGACCCCCACCCTGATCCAGGACACCCTTCAAGGCAAACCAGCAGGCCCCCACCCATGCACCAGGCCTCTATTCTATATAGTAAAAGGGTAATATGCCTCCCAGCACTGGGATCAGCGGAGCAGCGAGGCTCCCGGCACTGGGATCAGCATGACAGGGGGCAGCGCACAAACTCCCTGATCGCCCTGTGGCTCTGTGTGTGACAGGGGGTGGGGCCACAACCTCCCTATCCACCCTGCTCTGTTTGTGACAGGGGAAGGCACCCCAACCCCCCTGATCAGCCCTGCTCTGTGCCTGATAGGGGGGAGCTCCCCAACCCCCTGATCGCCCTGAGGCTCTGTGTTTGACAGGGTGCGGAGCACCAACCCCCTGATCGGCCCTGCTCTGTGGGTGATAGAGGGTGGTGCCCCAACCCCCCTCCACGGGCCTTGCTCTGTGTGTGACAGGGTAGAGCCATAACCTCCCCATTGGCCCTGCCCTGAGTGTGACAGGGTGCAGGGCCCCAACCCTCTGACCCGCCCTGCTCTGTGTGTGACAGGGGGTGGTGCCCCAACTCCCCTATCGGCCCTACTCTGTGAGTGACAGGGGGAGCTCCTCAACCCCCTAATGGGCCCTGCTCTGTGCATGACAGGGGGGAGCTCCCCAACCTCCCTGATGTGCCCTGCTCTGTGATTGACAGGGGGGAGCTCCCCAACCTCCCTGATGTGCCCTGCTCTGTGATTGACAGGGGGGAGCTCCCCAACCCCCCTGATGGGCCCTGCTCTGTGCATGACAGGGGGTGGCGTCGCAACCTCTCCATCAACCCTGCCTTGAGTGTGACAGGGGGCGGTGCCCCAATCCCCCAATTGGCTCTACCCTGAGCGTGACTGAGGGTGGCATCGCAACCTCCCGATCCGCCCTGCTCTGTGCATGACAGGGGGTGGCGCCCCAACTCCCCAATCTGCCCTGCTCTGAACCTGACCAGGGGCTGCACCTAGGGATTGGGCGTGCCCTCTGCCACCTGGGAGCAGGCCTAAGCCAGCAGGTCATTATCTCCCGAGGGGTCCCAGACTGCGAGAGGGCACAGGCCAGGCTGGGGGACCCCGCTTCCCCCCCGAGTGCATAAATTTTTGTGCACCGGACCTCTAGTATATATATAAAAGGCTAATATGCAAAGTGTCTCCGCGGGAGTTCAACTTGGAGACCAGGAGTTCTATTGCTCACTATGACGTGTGCTGACCACCAGAGGCGTAGAGTGAAAGACGGCCCCTGCTGGCAGCCAGTAGGCCCTGATCAGCCCAGATTGGCCTTGATCGCTGGCCAGGCCTAGGGACCCTATCCATGCATGAATTTCATGCACTGGACCTCTAGTGTCTATATAATGAAAAACTAATTTAAAAAACCTCAATGCTCATGTATGAAATACTAATATTTAAAAATTATTTTGAAAACATTTTACATTATATAGTTCATCATAATTTTACTAGAGATGAATTTTAAAAACAGAAAACACAAGTTAATTATTTATTTGATATATTTCTTGAAGTTACAATTTTTTGGGGGGTGAAATAATTCATTTCTTGATGTTAGCCCCTACATAGGTGCTTGAAAAACTGACAAGAATTTTAAGAACTACATTCCAAGGCTCAGCTGGGTGCAGGACAGAGAATTTCCAGCTGACAACTGGCACTGGAAGATTACAAAATATCAGGTAAATTCTAATTTAGAAGACATCAGGAGAAAAAAAATACTATCTTCTAATGAAAACTTTCTAAACTTATTCCACTGAAGTTCAACAGGAATATTTAGCCACACAACTTTTATTGTTTTAAAATATATTTTTATTGATTTCAGAGAGGAAGGGAGAGGGAGAGAGAGATAGAAATATCAATTACGAGAGAGAATCATTTATTGGCTGCCTCCTGCATGTCTCCCAGACCGGGAATCAAACCGTGACCATAGGTCAATGCTCAACCACTGAGCCACACCGGCAGGCAACTTTTGTTGTTTGACAAGAGGTTTTTAAAAGTTGAATTTTGTAACTTTAAATTAAACTCATTTTAGGTAATAAATCTCTTTAATAACATTTGGAAAAAAATATAGAATAAGAATAGACTAAGAACTATTAAACTCTCAGTAGTATATTTATCTCTATTTGATCTGTAGCTATTATTATGGAAAGGACTTACTGGCATTAATTTCAATATATATGTTTATAGAAGATGCTGTTTTTTGTTAACTTATATGAAAAATGGGTAAGCATGGATTCTGGGCATTAGTCATATTTTTTTATTGGAAAAACAATGAAAGGATGTGGGAAAGTGTCATTTTATTTATGTAGTTTATACAAGTTTAAGTTACCTTTTTTATTAAAAAAAAATGCTAACCTGAACTAGGTAGAGAATAATGCCTAAGGATCCATTGGACAGCTCAGCAATGAACACATTCTCAAATTTGGTTACCAATTCCCTAACTTGATACAAGTTTCTCCTTGCTATTCAAAAGTAGATCATGCCTATGAAATCTTTTGTAAGCCAAATGCTGTAAAGCAAAGAAGCAGTTACCATAATTTATATGGAAGAAATTTTTGGGTGATCCCAGACCCAAAATTCAACACATGCAGTCTTTACTTCGCTCACCAGGATTGAAATGCTTAATTACACTCAGTTTTACGCCAAACAAAACATCCCTGCCAGCTCTCTTAGGCTTTTCTGATACCTTAGGACACATCTTGCTAACAGATGCACAGAATAAATCTAGATAAAGCACAGATGCTCACAGACACAGTTCAAAGCTGTGGAGCTTGATGCTGAGATGATGAGTATAGTTCCTGGGGAAGGAGCTGAAGGGCCCCTCTCTTTGCTGGGGGTGTGTGTTACCTGTATAAGGGCTCCTTCAAAACAAATGCTGACCGCTGTTCTCAGTTTTAATCATTTTTGTCATAAAAGCAAAAATCCTATAAAGATTTCATTTTTGTTATAAAAATCAGATACTGCCCTGCTCGGGTTGCTCAGTTGGTTAGAGCATCTTCCCATATAGGTTGTGGGTTCAATTCCTGATTAAGGCACATACCTAAGTTGTGGGTTCCATCCCTGATCAGGCGCATATGGGAGGCAACTGATTGTTTTCTCTCTCTCTTCTTCCCTCCCTCTCTTTCTAAAATCGGGTGAGAATTAAAAAAAAAATAATGGGGAAAAAACAAACAAACCCAAACCAGGTACTAATGTAGTTTTTTGTTTTTGTTTTGTTTTTTTGTAAAAGCCAAGTGGGGAAATGCAAACTATTGAAAAGCAGGGGTTACCTGTATAGTCATTCTATCAGTCAGGTCCTCTTCTCATTCTAAAAGACTAATATGGGAAATATGGAATCATAGGATGTTCAAGGTAGAAAGTCCTTACAAATAATTTAATTCAGTCCTAGCCGCTTAGCTCAGTGGATAGAGCGTCGGTCTGCAGACTGAAGGGTCCCAGGTTTGATTCAAGTCAAGGGCACATGCCCGGGTTGCAGGATCGATCCCCAGTAGGGGGCGTGCAGGAGGTAGCCGATCAATGACTCTCTTTCATCATTGATGTTTATATCTCTCTCTCCCCTTCCCTTCCTCTCTGAAATAAATAAAAATATATTAAAAAATAACTTAATCCAGCATGACTCACATGGCGTGGAGGTATATACAGATCTGCATGTTTGAGTTTGGAGCTAGAAATTGACATGGAGTTGCATTAAACTGCAGAGTAAGGAGCTGAGAGAAATTTGGAGTAAATGGGTAGTGTATTTGAGAGGAGTTCAATGTCAATCCCAGAGGCCCAGTGAACACAAGGAAAGGCAGAAAATGGGACCCTCCTGCCAGGGGAGGTTTGGAATCTTCAGCAAATTCTATATTTCTTCCTAATGCAAGAAATATTGGGAGGGGGGATGATTTATGGAGGAAGATGAGAGAAAAATTGATATTTAGATTACATTATAATTTTTAATTTGCATTAAAAATGCCTATGCACATTCCATAGATTTTGAACAATTCATTTTTAAACTTTTTTTAAAATGAGAAATGTATTTTCACAAGTAAGTAAATTGAATCTCTTACCATGTTCAATTGGTTAGTCTGATGCTTAATAGTCTCATTTTTCTACCTTCTGTATTTTTTTTAAAACAGCCCAGGCCCTTCATGGATAGGTAAGGTCTGCATATGTCCATAGTACAGTAGGGAGAATGTTAAGGAAAGATTTTCCTGTTTTTATTATTCTCTCCAAATGAAATCAAATTTCCCCTATTTTCTAAAGACTTTTGGTTAAGTGGTTGTCTGTTAAAATACCGTAGCTATAACTAGATATTGTTGTCACATATTTATGCATATGTTTCACTTCATTTCGAAGAGGAGGCAACTCAGAAGTAGCAGTCTATCATAGAAGGGGACCCCATAAAGGCTGGACCAAGAAGATGGCCAGATGGAGAGGAACCTGGTTTGAATGACTTGGTGAGAAGCTTCAGGAATCCCCAGGGTAGTAAAAGAATGCAGGTTTAAGGTTATGATTCAGAATACAAAGAAGTGGGGGATTGGTCCAAAGAGATATTTCACCTGCTTCAACACTATGCCATTTCCATCCTGTCAAAATGAATGGAAAAACAAAGGGCAAAGGGTTAAAAACTCAGGTTTAATTCCCAATTATATTTATATTTCAATTAGGTATTTTTTCTCTTCTAAATGATCAGTGCACTACTATTCTTTCCATAAGAAGCAATTTTCTTAACTACTCTCCAGTAAAATGGAAAACATTTAAAAATCACTGGAGCTCGTTTCTTACTTAAAAACTAGATTCTGTAAGCCATGTTTATAACTCTTGGTTTAAATGTATGCATTTATTATCATGCCAGAGTCCTTTGATAACATAAAAATTTAAAAGCTTGAAGAACAGAGTATCTAGAAATAACTAACATTTATGTGGTTTATTCTTCTCAGTATACAATACATTTGCATAGTAGAAAAAATGTTGGAATTCTTTAGGAATCCACAAAATGCAAATGCTAAAGCATTGCTTATCAATCGAGATAGATTTTAAGTATGAAGATAGTATTAAGAATAAAATATTTTAACTTTATAACCATTTATTAATCTTTAATAAGGATATGCACAAAGAATACACCTTATTGGTACTGTAGGGAAAGATTCAAGAGTTTTCTTTTTTATATTTGAGAACTATGGGATCTTCACGGAATATAGGAAAATGCTTGATCAGCTTCTAAAATCATGATGAATGACTTTTTTTGGTTTTCCCTCTTTACTATTGTATTACAATATGATATTTCAGTGCAAAGTAGATGGAGAAACAAATATTATTCTTTTTATTTATTAAATGAAAAATATGCACAAAGTATAGGTGTGCATGATGAAGGCTAATTTTGAGAATTAGTAATAAAATTATATTGAATTATAAGAATTTCCTGTTTGATCAAGTCTTTCCTGGAAACTCATTAAAAAAAGGCTAGGGCTAGACACCAACTTCAAATAAAAGGTACCTACTCTTTCTCAGAAGCTAAAGAAAGGATGGCATAATTTATCCAAAAGGGAATCATTTTCTCTATTTAGAAAATTAGAATGGTTTTCTGTTTTCTATTCTAATTTAAGATTTCAGGTTTTAAAAAAAGTTTTCTTCAATGGAAATAATTCCATAAGCATACATTCTTTTATTTCTATTCATCTGTGACCTAAAGGACAAGTCTGGTTCCAATATTCATTATAAAATCATACTTGAATTAGTAATATATATGGTTCAGAGCTTAGCTCTTTTAGTATGTCTTGTTCCCATACTGAGTCATTGGTTTAACTAAATTTTTGCAAATATTAAAAACTATAATGTTCAAATGGTAAATCACAGACAAAGAACATGGTAATGAATGTTAGGAACAGATTGTTTAAACTCTTAGATAAAATTTGATAAGATGTTTTACATAACTTGAATGAACTGACAAGGTCTCGTGGAGAAAACAGGTGCAGATGGCAAACATACGCAAGGGAATTAGTCAAACAATTTTTTGGCAAGAACATTATGAATTTTGTAATCAGTTGAGAGCCAATGAAATACAAAGATGAGTCTAGTTAATAATCTACAATGATTGGTTAAAGAAGTATATTAGAGCTAATTTCTCCCCATTCATCCTACCTTCCCTTCAAACCCATAAGCCTTTGGCAAGATGAAGTGGGTAACCTTTATTTGTGTTCTCTTTCTTTTCAGCTCTGCTTACTCCAGGGGTGTGTTTCGTCGAGATGCACGTAAGAATTCTATTTTTCTATTGTTCAAATTTATTTCATTTTACCAGTAAAAGAAAGTTTCAGTAAACCCTGCATCTTTAAAGAAGTAAGTTTTCCTTTAGCATTAATTTCTAGACTGTGACGATATTTTGTATTTGTGAACCTTTAGGAAGTTATAACTCTAACATCCTAAGTGAAAAAGAAGGTGGGGCTTGTTTAGTGACTATCATTTCCCTTTGCATATGATGGGACATAGAGTGACTTAAACTTCACAGAATTAGTTGAAGATAGAATTCATAACTCGAAATTGCCAAAGCCCTATCCACTGCACCTTGATGCATTAAAACAACACAACTGTGTTGTTAGTCTTATAAATAAAATTTGTATTAATATTTTTCCTTCGTACTGTCCTCTCAGTAGCATTATATCTTATCCAAGTTTGAATATAAAGCTATAAATATTTAATGATTTTTCAAGTAGTATCGTTGGTGATTGACCATCTCTTGTTTAAAAGCAGAAGAAACAGTTCACTGTCATCCTGATATTTTTGAGCAAATGAATACTAAGTCAAATGGAGAGAAACATAAAAAGTAATATCATAACCAGTTGCTTTCTTCAGTATTTAAACAAATCTTTTTCCCCCACAGACAAGAGTGAGATCGCTCATCGGTTTAAGGATTTAGGAGAAGAATATTTCAGAGGCCTGTAAGTTAAAATATTGAAGAGTCAAATGTAATGTTTCTAACAGCATTGGTTATTATTCTGAAGTTCTTACATTCCCCTGTCATCAGAGTCCAGACTCTAGAACAGTATTTTCCAGTAGAATTTTCTGCATTCATGAAAATATTCCATATCAGTGTTAACCAATGTGCTAGCCACTGGCCACACATGGTTGTTGAGTACTTTGAACTTGGCAAATGCAACTGAGAATCAAAAGTTTAAATTGTATTTAATTTTAAGTAATTTAACTACATAGTCACACGTGGCTGGTGGCTACTGTATGGGGAAGTGTAGTAGCTCTGGAACTCTTACATAAGGGGAAAGACTTTAAAATATGGTTCCTTTCCCAGCACATTCTCAGATTCCTTTATCTAGCAAATAGATCTGTCATTTCTATTGAGCATTTTAATCTGTTTTTAATTTAGTAAAGAATGAGAAAATAGTTTATTTTTTAAAGGTCAATTTCATTCTATAGCCTGATTAAAGGAGATGTATGTATGATTTTTGTTTTTTTGTTTTAAATAGTACAAGGGCCTATGTAATGCCCCTCATCTTAACAATTATATCTATTTAGAATGTATGTTGCTTGCTTCCTTAGTATGTGTTCATCTACTCACATATGTATTTGATTATGGTGGAAACACATATCCTCTTTGCTTAAAAAGCCACACATACCTGTTTAGGCATCAGATGATTGCTGATGTGAATAGTCTTTCAGGATAATAGTAAGATGCAAAAAATATTATAGGACCTATACTGATAACACAATTTGTTCTCTAGCATAGCAACCTATTTTGTATTCGTTTTATTATACCAATCTGTTTATGTCCTGTGTTTCAGGGTGCTGGTTACTTTTTCCCAGTTTCTTCAGCAATGCCCATTTGATGACCAAGTGAAGTTAGCAAAAGAAGTAACTGAATTCGCAAAAACATGTGCTGCTGACGAGTCAGCTGAAAATTGTGACAAGTCACTTGTAAGTACATTGTGATTTTGAATGTTATTTCTTCTTATTTTAAGTAACCCTGAGCACTACAAAGGGCAAACACCCCATTTTGGTTTTCTCTGTCATCACTAAATGACCATATTTGTAAGCAACACTCACAAATTGGCAGTGTTTCTATCGTTTCTTCTATGATAGAGGCATTCCAGCTATGCCTACAGTTCTAAAGCTTTTCTTTATTGAGACCACACACAATAGCCATAGTGTATTTAAATACACCTTCTTCTCTAATGTGCCCTTCTATTGTATCCACTGTAACTAACAGTGTGGTAGTTACTTCTTAAAAAATTGCACATAGATTATCAAGTCAGGGGAAACTCTCTAAACCTGAGAAAAAAGTGGGTTGCTATATCATTTCCTCGCCAAGATTTACCAGTATGTAACATTTTTAATACTGTTCTTTGGGTGTAAAAAAAAAAAATAAAACACTGCCTAGCAATTTGAAGCCTCTGTCTTCCATTTAGCACACCCTTTTCGGAGATAAACTGTGTGCGGTCCCATCTCTTCGTGACACCTATGGTGACATGGCTGACTGCTGTACAAAAAAGGAACCCGAGAGACACGAATGCTTCCTGAAACACAAAGATGATAACCCAAACCTGCCTGCATTGGTGAGACCAGAGCCTGAGGCATTGTGCACTGCCTTTAAAGAAAGTGACCAGAAGTTGTTGGGAACGTAAGTGCATCAGATTTTTTTAATCCTCACCAGAGGATATATTTTTATTGATTACATATAGAGAGAGAAAGGGAGAGAGAAAGAGAGAGACATTGATTGGTTGCCCGCAGAACCCACGCCCCCCTCCCCAACTTTGGTGTAGGAGAGGATACTCCAACCAACTGAGCCACCCACCCAGGGCAGGAATCAGATATCTGTACTTCAACATTAAAAATTATAAAATAGGTCAAGACTCATTATAACAACTACCATAAAAATATTTTCAACATTAAGACTTAGAAGCTTTTGTTCTGATGACAAATTCAAAGAAATACTATTTAATGCTATAAAATTTTACACAATAAAAAATTTGATCAGTCATCTGTTGGAATTCATTGAAATAAGATATGATCTGTATGGAAAATATTAACAGTTCCTCCCTTTTCCCTGGCAATACCCGCATGCTAGTTGTTCACTACTTAGGGACGTCCACATTAAAATATTATGAATTAACTTCATTTGGTTATTGCCAGAATTAACTTTGGTTATTGTCAGAATTAACTTCATTTTAATGTATATATGTACATATAAGTTTAACTTTTTTATTGACTTAAAAAATGACAAAGGCAAGGTCATCATGTGCAAATTGCTTTAATTGGTAAGTTAGATGTCTTTGAGTTTTGGAGTTTCTAGGGAAATTGTTGATAATAATTGTCCCTGTAATCTTGTCTGCTACAGAAAAAATGACTGCCTGCTCTTCTTTTTAAAATTTTAGATACTTATATGAAGTTGCCAGGAGACATCCTTTCTTTTATGGCCCAGAGCTTCTGTACTTTGCTCAACAATATAAAGGAGTTTTGACAGAATGCTGCGAAGCTGCTGACAAAGCCGCCTGCCTGGGTCCAAAGGTATGCCCAGCAGAACAGAAGAGCCAGTTCAGACTCAAACCTCAGATTTGGGGCATCTTATGCAGAGCACCTAAGTCTCTGATATAAACTTCTTTACCTTCAAAAAAGCCTTCAATACTCTTACCCACCCCAAAGATTCTTCACCCTCTTTGAAGGCCTGTGACATCCTCATTCCTCCTTCTAAGTTTTACCCCCGTGAATCTCATAGAGAACCATTGTGTATGTGTCTAAATACCCTCTTCTTTTTATAGTGAAACTAGAGGCCCAGTGCACAAAATTCCTGCACTCAGGGGGGGGTGGGTCCTTGAGACTGGCCTGTGCCCTCTCACAGTACAGGAGCCTTTGGGGGATGTCCAACTTCCAGCTTAGGCCCACTTCCCAGAGGGAGTGGGCCTAAGCTGTCAGTCAAACATCCTTAGCGCTGCCACAGAGGCAGGAGAGGCTCCCGCCACCACCACTGCGCTCACCAGCTGTGAGCCCAGCTTCTGGCTGAGCAGTGCTTCCCCTGTGGGAGCGCACTGATCACCATGGGACAGCTCTTGAATTGAGCATCTGCCCCCTGGTGGTCAGTGTGGGTGATAGCGACTGGCCGTTCTGCTGTTCAGTCAATTTGCATATTAGCCTTCTATTATATAGGATAAAGAAACTAATTTGTAAAATTGTACAGCAAAGAGCCACAGTTTTTGTTTATCTTTTTTTTATATTTTATTGATTTTTTTACAGAGAGGAAGGGAGAGGGATAGAGAGTTAGAAACATCGATAAGAGAGAAACATTGATCAGCTGCTTCTTGCACACCCCGCGCTGGGGATGTGCCCACAACCAAGGTACATGCCCTTGACCGGGATCAAACCTGGGACCTTTCAGTCCGCAGGCCAATGCTCTATTCACTGAGCCAAACCAGTTAGGGCAGTTTTTGTTTATCTTTTCATGAATCTTTCCTATGGTGGAGGAATTCAAAATGGAGAATTTCACTGCTTCTAGAAGCCTGGGTTTTTTCATTCATTCCATAAATATTTATTATGTACTCATCATCTTTTCTAGGGAGTTTATTAATGTGAGAGTTGGTGAAGGAGGGATTGAAATGAATTTATGCAAAATTAAGAAATCAGTAAAATTATATTCCCTGGAATGTTAGTGTACTCTGTTCTTCTACCTTTCCTGTCGGTTCCCTTTTCCCTGGCAATGCCCCCACGCTGGGTGTTCACTACCTAGGGGCATCCACTATGACCAGACCGATTTTCCCTCTCACTACATAGCAAATTAATTATTTGCCAACGGTGAATACTTGGGGATTTAGGTGTATAATATGTCTTTAAAATTTAATTTATCATAGTCTTATCTGAACTTACGAAGGGGTGTTTCATATAGAGCTTTAAAATATATTTTCAAAATTATTTATTTTTGCAGCTGGATGCCTTGAAGGAAAAAGTACTGGTTTCAGGTGCCAGACAGAGACTGAAGTGTTCCAGTCTCCAGAAATTCGGAGAAAGAGCTTTCAAAGCATGGTATTTAAAATTTAGTCTTTGTGTGTTATAATGATGTAATCGTGATGGTTCAGTTGATGAAATTGTACTTTCATATGAGTTATTTTCCTTAATCTTCACATGAGGATATATTTTTATTGATTTTTTAGCAAGAGATGGAGAGAAAGAGAGAGGGAGAGAGAGGGAGAGAGAGAGGGAGAGAGGGAGGGAGGGAGAGAGAGAGAGAGAGAGAGAGAGAGTGAGAGACATCGATGTGAGAGAGAAACATGGATCAGTGCTTTCCCAGTCAGGGCAGAAACCAACCTGCTACCTAGGTGTGTGACCTGATCAGGAATCAAGCTGAAACCCTTTGGGGCATGGGATGATGCTCCAACTAACTGAGCCATCCAGCCAGGGAACATTAATATGAGTTTTTACACAGTGCTTTCATGTATATCCTTCTTGTTATCTAAAAGGCAGAAATTTAACAGAAGTGAAAAATCAGAACATAATTGACAATTCATCATTATTTTTATTATGTTTTCAAAGTAGTAAAAAAATTAGAGGATATATTTTTTTGGTAATTCTATGACAGTTATTTAATCTCCCATTTGTTTATAAAGACTAGAGATCTTATTCTTTTTAAAAAATAATTTTTATTTTTCAATTATAGTTCACATACAATATTATATTGGTTTCATATGTACCCCAGTGATTAGACATTATAACTTACTAAGTGATCATCCCCATAAACCTTGTACCCATCTTTAGTTATTAGAATATTGTTGACTATATTCCCTAGGCCAGTGGTCGGCAAACTGCAGCTCGCGAGCCACATGTGTCTCTTTGGCCCCTTGAGTGTGGCTCAGTGCGATTGAAACTTTGTGGCCCATGTGCAGAAGTCGGTATTTTGTGGAAGAGCCACACTCAGGGGGGCAAAGAGCCACATGTGGCTCTTGAGCCGTAGTTTGCCGACCACTGACCTAGGCTGTGCTTTATGTCCCCATGATTATTCTGTTACTACCATTTTTTAATCCCTTCACCTTTTTAATAGGGATTTTATTCTAATGGTCCATGATTTTTATACTGTTGTAGTCAGGGTCTGTTATTTAATTTTGTCTCCCCCAGCCCCCTGCAATTATCTGAAACAATCTGCTTGTTTTTAAAGTTGTGATAATTAAATTCAGCTATCAAGATCACTTCTCATTTTCTCATAGTTCCAGCTCTGTTCTTAATTTATTGTTTTTGCCTGGACTTCTGTTTTTATATTACTTAGCTGGTTCTAGGAATATCCTTCAACAGCTGAGCCAAGAGCCCACTTCCTACCCTCATTCCAATTTCTCATTTGCTAGTCAACAGTTAATGAACATGAACAGAAGATAGCATAACAGACATTTCGCAAGATTACTAGAAACCATCATTTGTACTATCTTTGCCTGTCATGTCTATCATCTACACATTAAAATCTAACGAATAATTAAATAAAATCATCCAATGTGAAACAATGCACAATTCAACAGGCTGTGACTGGTTTTGGCGAAGAAGTATCTTTTATCAGATTTAGGCAAGTCTGAAATGATTTGTGAAAGCTCCTTTCACATCTTGTCATCAGGCTTAGAGACCGTGCTGGATCAATTTCTTGGTAAAAATATGTTAGACTCTATAATCTTGAAAATATATGAAATTTATTTTCTCAGTGTGCTTTGGAACTCAGGAAGAAGATAACGAGTTTGTGTGGCCTTTTCCAGTTTATAAAGTGCTTTCCTATGCATCATCTAATTTAATTCTCACCACAATCCTTTGATGCAGCATGCTGTGTGTCTCTCCAGGGCGAAAAGTCAGAGATTCTAAGTAACTATCCTAGGATCACACTGATAATAAACAATAAAGTCAGACCTGCAAGTCAGATATGGGCTCCAAACTGGGTGCTTCTCAGATGTCACCCCTTTCAGCATGCCTCTTTGATTTCTGATTTTATGAATTGCTGACTTTTTTTCTACCCCCGCCCCCCACACACTTAGAATAGAGAATTCTGTCCTAAAGAAACATTTTGCCTTAAGATAACAATTTCATTTAGAAATAGCACTAAAATAAGAATGAATGAATTTTACAAATTATTTCTATATTCCATTTTGTCCTGAATTTTCTTGTTAAAAGTAGTATTTTTCTAGTGCTTTCACATAAAATATTGGATGTTAATAAATTGTGATGGGTGAATTTTCTTTTTAGGTCCATTGCTCGCCTGAGTCAGAAATTTCCCGCTGCTGAGTTTATAGAGGTTTCCAAGCTGGTGACAGATCTTACCAAAGTCCACAAGGAATGCTGCTCAGGTGACATGCTTGAATGTGCAGATGACAGGGTAAGGAATCCTCAGTATTCTCTTTGGTGACTTTGCTTTGATAACATGCACAGTGGGTACAATGAAGTTGCTTAGTGTAATTGGTGACAGCTGACAGTGGATTGAAATTGTCTTCTATGTCTAATATGCTCAATTCTTTCCCTGCCTTGTGGCATGCTATTTATTTATTTATGTATTTATTTATTTATTTTTGTAAACCTGGCTATCCCACTCACAAAATGATCTGATAAACACATCCACTAATTTCTAATTCCTTTCAGTCGTATTCTGAGAACAAAAGCTTAAACTGAAGTAGGACAGCAGCAAAGGTAGTTTACTAAGAAAAATTTTGGGGACTTGGGTAGAATTGGAGAAGTGCTGGTACCTGAAGAGACCTTTGCATATCATGTAACTTTTCTCTACATATCCTCTCTTAATATACAAATATTTAGCACAATATCTATGTCCCCAAAATGTAAATACATGACCAAATATCAGAATCCTAATCTTTCAGAACACTTTCTGGAAAATTTAAGGCAGATTGGCTATGCTTTTGACTAATATTCCAAAAATCCTTCACACTTTATTTAGTTATTTGCTTTCAAAATGCCTGCATTTAATGTTTGGGAATATTTGGAAAAACAATACTGGGATATATATATAATTTATTATTCACATTTAGAATTATTATGTATTAGTTTCAGATGTATAGCACAGTGGTTAGAAAATCATATGCTTTATAGTACAGACGAGCCCCCCTCCCCCCCCGATGTTTCCCACACATAGTCATTAGGGTACTATTGACCATATTCCCTGTGCTGTAATGTACATCTCTGTGACTATTCTATAACGATAAATTTGTATTTATTAATCCCCACATCTTTTTCATCTAGCCCTCTACTATTGTTTTTTTTTTAAACATATTTTATTGATTTTTTACAGAGAGGAAGGGAGAGGGATAGAGAGTTAGAAACATCGATGAGAGAGAAACATCGATCAGCTGCCTCCTGCACAGCCCCTATTGGGGATGTGCCTGCAACCAAGGTACATGCCCTTGACCTGAATCGAACCTGGGACCCTTCAGTCTGCAGGCCAACACTCCATCCACTGAGCCAAACCGGCCAGGGCATCTACTATTGGGTTTTAATTTTGAAACTTAAGTGTCTTAACAATAGAAATATAAATTTAATAAATAACTGTTACTGACTAGGTCTTAAGCAAGTGGAAATATTTTAGTAGTTCTGAGTCTCCAGATTTCTGAGCATAGACTGAAAATGTTCATAGAAGGCAGGTTGGTATGTACATGGTCTTAGAATACAGTGGACATGTTCTGCCAACATAATAAAAGTCTGGAGAAAAAGTATAGGGATGTCAGTTTACTTTGAACAATTTTCATCAACTTGCTTTCAGGCGGATCTTGCCAAGTATATGTGTGATAATCAAGATTCAATCTCCAGCAAATTGAAGGAATGTTGTGCTAAACCTCTTTTGGAGAAATCCCAGTGCCTTACTGAGGTGGAAAATGATGATTTGCCTAGTGACTTGCCCTCAGTAAATGCTGATTATGTTGATGATAAGGATGTTTGCAAAAACTATAAGGAGGCAAAAGATGTCTTCCTGGGCACGTAAGTGGATAAAGAATGATCCTTTCATAAATTTCAATGGCTCTGTGGATTTAGAAAACAGTTCTAGGCTTTCCTTTGGAGTTGTTACAATTGTTGCCTGCAGTGCTACTTTATCCTTCCCTTTCTGAGCCTTTAAAATTTTTTTTGAAAAAATCAATTAGTTTTTAAAATAGTCATAAAATAGTATCTTCTCATAGCAAAATTTCCATCAATAGAGGAGTACAAAGTAGTTAAGTAGAATTTTCTATCATTCCTCTCCCTTATTATTTGCTCCTTAGGAATATTTCTGGAAATACCTCTAGAAACATTTTGTATATATATAAATTATATACATATTATTAGCTTATTTATTTAAAGAGTATTTCTTGAACTTACCATGACATACACGGATGAATATAAGCCATGCATCTTTATATCTCTGTGTTTATCTGACAGCAGAATAGATGTATAAAGAGAAGTATGGAGTCTGCTACCAGGTACTTTAATTTGTTTGTAAAGACCAGATGTTCGGTAGCATGACAAGGCAGCATACAATTAAATGATAAAATAAATGATTATATGTAATCAGTAAGTGGTGATAAACTTTTGAATTTTATTATTGGATTATAATAGTATTCTGTGCACTAAATAATATTTTACAAAATTATGTATCCTTCAAGATTTCACTCATACAGAGAGGAAACTAAAAACTTAAGAATATCTATCTATCTATCTATCTATCTATCTATCTATCTATCTAACTATCTATCATCTATCTATCTATCCCTTTCTGAGATGTAGGGATACAAATCAAACAAAATAAACATAATAACAGGTGTCATTGATCAAACATTTTATATATGCCAGTGTGTGCTATGCACGCATTATGACATGTATTTCTCACAATTCACCTTCTAAAAAAGGAGGGAACTAAGGTTCTGATAGTTTTAATCAGTTGCCTAAGGTGATATAGTAAAGTAAGTATTAGTGCAAGAATTTGAATGAAGGTAGCTTTACTCTGAACCCTAGCCCTTAGCCACCAAGGTTTACTGCATGTGTTTGGTCAAATCGAACCTTTGGGTATGAGTCATGCTTGTGGTTAGTTAGGTGATTTTTCTTGCTTCTTTGTTCAACTAAGTCTATTTTATTTTCATCTTGATTAGGTTTTTGTATGAGTACTCAAGAAGGCATCCTGACTACGCTGTCTCATTGCTCCTGAGACTTGCCAAGGGATATGAAGCTACACTGGAGAAGTGCTGTGCCTCCGATGATGCTCATGCATGTGTTTCCAAAGTGGTAGGTTTCTCAAAGTTCTTTGACTGGTGATTCCAATAATAAGAGAGAAAAATAATGCCAGAAAGCAATATGTTATATAATGCAATTGAGATATTCTCTTGAGATAATTTCAATTTTGTGCTCTTAAACATTTTAGGGAAAATGGCCTCAATAGACTAGTTAATAAAAACTAGAGTAGTCTATTAAAAAAAAGGCTCAGGAAAGAGCAAGCTCTAATTTCAAAAATATTGACCACATCTTTCCTCTTTTTCACAGTCCTGAGAACAAAATAAGATAAAGTAAATGTAAATTTAAAGTGATATAACTCAGATATGAAGAAAATTAACCTGATTTCAAGATTTATCTAGTATCAAAAATTAGTATCGTAAGGAAGGTTGTGAAATCTATTCATTTAGAATATTTTAAAATCTTTTTGAGAAGGTTTAGGAATGGTTTTATAAGAAATTTAGTAAGTTGAGAAAATCAGTTCTGGAGGATTTTTAATACATTTTGCTATGCTAAAATGGGATTTTTTTTTTTTTTTTTTTTTTTTTTTTTTTTTTTTTTTAGCAGGTTTAGGATATTTAACACTTTCAACATTTGGAGTGGTTTCCAATTTTTTTTTTTTTATCAAGAACCTGCTATATGCCAGGCACCATGCTGGATCCTATGCCCAAAATATAATAATCTCTTATTTCAGAGAGCTTAGGATCCAACTGGAGAGATGGATAAAAAATAATAGTGCTTATAGCCATAGCTGTAATTTATTGAGCTTTTACTGTGTTCCAAGAACTATTGTAAGTTCATTAGCTCAGGTGGTTTTCACAGAGCATTCTCTGGGATGGTACCATCTTCATCCCCATTTTAGAGGTGAGGTTTCTAAAACTTGGTGATCAGAAGTAAAGTTCCACAACCAGGAAAGGAGTCGGATGACCTCGCTTAAAAACCAGCAGTCACACTCCAGAGCTTGAATATTCTTAATCACTTATACTGTGCAGTGTGGATGTATTGTAACAGGTTTGGCATCAAAGGTTTTTTTACATGACTTTGGGCAGAAGGGTTGAAGAAGGCTCTCATTCTGCCTATAGGGGCAAAAAACATCCTGCATCTGGTCCCTGGGTGGAAGCCTGTAAACACAATTCTTTTATTTTTCAGTTTGATGAACTTAAGCCTCTTGTGGACGAGCCACAGGCATTAGTCACGAAAAATTGTGAAACCTTTGACAAACTTGGAGAGTATGGCTTCCAAAATGCGTACGTATTTTTGTTTTTGACTAATGTCATTCTTGATCAATTTGTAGGTTTTTTAAATTTTATTTTTATTTATTTTATAAAAATTTATCTTTACTGTTGAGTCTTACAGTTGTCCCCTCTTTCTCCCCCATTTTACCCATTCTACCCACTCCCCTCTCCCAAGGCCTTCACCACACTATTTTCTATGTTTAAGAGTTATGCATATATGAGTATATGTTTGGTTAATCACTTCCTGCCCCCGCCCCCTTCCCTGCCCTCTGAGATTCGTCAGTCTATTCCATGTTTCCATGTCTCTGGATCTTTTTTAGTTATCAGCTTATTTTGTTTACTAGATTCTATATATAAGTGAGATCAATTATACACACACACACACTAGGGGCCCAATGTATGAAATTCATGCAAGAGGCTCGGCCCCCGCATGCCACAGTGGCCACCTCAGCCTTCACAGCCTCAGCTTCATCCAGAAGGATGTCCAGTCTAATGAGCATATTATGATATACTAGAGGCCCGGAGCACAAAAATTTGTGCACGGGGGGGGGGGGGGGGGGGGGTCCCTTAGCCCGGCCTGTGCCCTCTCACAGTCTGGGACCCCTCAGGAGATAACAACCTGCTGGCTTAGGCCTGCTTCCGGGTGGCAGAGGGCAGGCCCAATCCCTAGGTGCAGCCCCTGGTCGGGCTCAGAGCAGGGCCGATTGGGGAGTTGGGGCGCCACCCCGTCATGCACAGAGCAGGGCGGATTGGGAGGTTGAGATGCCACTCTCAGTCACGCTCAGGGTAGGGCCGATTGGGGGGTTGGGGCACCGCCCCCTGTCACACTCAAGACAGGGTCGATGGGGAGGTTGCGGTGCCTCCCCGTCACGCACAGAGCAGGGCCCATCAGGGGGTTGGGGAGCTCCCCCCGGTCATGCACAGAGTAGGGCCAATAGGGGAGTTAGGGCACCGCCCCCTGTCACACACAGAGCAGGGCGGATCAGGGGGTTGGGGCGCTGCCCCCTGTCACCCTGATCCGGTGCCAAGAGCCTCACGGCTCTGCTGATCCCGGTGCTGGGAGGCATATTACCCTTTTACTATATAGAATAGAGGCCTGGGGTCCGGCTGGTTTGCCCTGAAGGGTGTCCTGGATCAGAGTGGGGGTCCCCACTGGGGTGCCTGGCCAGCCTGGATGAGGGGATGATGGCTGTTTGCAGCTGGTCACACACCCTTCAGGGTGGGGGTCCCCACGGGGGTGCCTGGCCAGTCTGGGTGAGGGGCTGAGGGCTGTTTTCAGGCTGGTAGGTGACTGAAGCTCCCAATCGCTCCTTTTTTTTCTCTTTTTTTAATTTTATTCTGGGCCAGCTTTAGCTCTGGCTCTAGCTCTGAGGCTTCGTATCTGGTTTGTTTGCCGTTCTATAATTGAAACAATGTATAACTCCAGCTCTGAGATCCCAGCAGGGGTTTTGTTTAGCTTCTATTATTTGTTAGAATGTTTCAAACTGCCAGCTCAGAGGCCGGCAAGTCAGGCGGGGAACGTTGGAGTCCTCCTTCACTGAAGCAAGCAAGCCTCATGTTCGCTTCCAGCTGCCTGGCTGCCGGCCGCCATCTTGGCTGACAGTTAATTTGCATAAGGATATGCTGATTAGCCAATGGGAAGGGTAGCGGTCATACGCTAATTACCATGTTTCTCTTTTATTAGTGTATATATATATATATATATATATCCTTAATTAGAACTTTTGATTATCACCTATCATAGAACTTTTAATCATGAAAATATAGTATATATTTCTAATCCCTCTCCATCAAGAAAGACTGGAGAATGAGAAATAAAATAGTTGATGGGTTAAAGAGACCTATATTTGAGTTCAGTTTTAAAAATTAGCCTCTTGAGACTGGGCAGGAAAATACTAAATATTTTGCTATCGGAACTGAAGATGCCCTCTTAAGGTTAAGTAATAGTTATGGACAAGAGAGAGAGAGAGAGAGAGAGAGAGAGAGAGAGAGAGAGAGAGAGAGAGAGACAGCAGTGCTTCCCAGAATAGCAAATAGTTGGACTTGAATAACAGTGACTCAAGAAATAATGTAATATATGAGTTGATGAATAATATCCTGATCTAATGGAGCCTTACCTGTGAAGGTAAAGACAATAGGGACACATCATTAGGTAGATATTTACTGATCAATGTCAACACTCTTCTAACTGTGGGTGCTAGAGATAGCAATAATTAACAAGTCTCTTCCCTTGAGTAGATTACAGCCATACATTGCCTTTCAATGGTGGTTGGAATTCTTAATAAAGGATTGTTACATGCTAAATCTCATGCCAGGTTGATGGCATATCTTTTCTCTTAATCCCTGAACCATTCCTATTGAGTCAGGTACATATTCTCTCATTTTATAGATGAAAAAACTCATCCATATCTTTCTAATTTAGCACAGTGCTACTAAACAGAGGTGGGCAAGATTAGCATTACAGTTGTAGATAAGCTAAACACAGAGTTAATAAAGCTGTAGTAATAATCCTAACCTGCATATCTTTTTCCATATGAACAACTGTAAACCTACTTCAGCCCACCCCTGCATATTAAACTCTCACTAGGTTTTATTGAAAGAAAGAAGCAATTAATAAATGCATCAATGTCACTGAATTATAGTAAGCTAAGTCACTTTCCTAAAATTCTACAGCACAGCTGAGATTCAAAGTTAGGCTTATCTAGTTGCTTAGGAAAACGTCTTCCCCCATTCTACCCCACCAACCAAAAGATGGAGAAAATTTTATGAATGGAAAATAATTGTAATTGATTTTGTATAATGGTTCTTTGCTTCACCTACTATGTTAGAAAAAAATAGTTTCTTGCCTGGTTGAAAATACAAAGAATCTTTTGTTACAGGCTCTTAGTTCGTTACACGAAGAAACTACCCCAAGTGTCAACTCCAACTCTTGTGGATGTCTCAAGAAAACTAGGCAGAGTGGGCAGTTACTGCTGTAAGCTTCCAGAAGTAAAAAGAATGGGTTGTGCTGAAGACTATGTAAGTCCTTTAAAATATAATAAGTCAATAATGATGAATTTTGCCTTTAGATATTTATAAAGTTATCTTTCAGATGCAGGAGTGAACTAATGTGTGTGTATGTGTGTGTGTGTGTGTGTGTGTGTGTGTATGTGTAGGACTTGGTTGCCTACATTATCCTGACCATCAGAATGAGGATTGAGACAAGACCCTGAAGATGATAAATTATTCTGAAAAAAATCCATGAATATTTAATGCTTCATCCTGGCATTTAAGAAATTTTACTTTTGGTCGGGTTGGGGGGTCTTCCCTTTAATGTATCAGTATAAGGCTGCTTTCTCCCATTCCTACACATGTCTTAGGTATCACCTTCAAATTATTTTAATGAATTATTTTCTCAAATGTAGACATGGATTATTCTGCAAATGCAGACACCTAAAAGACAAATGACTTTTTTAAAAAAAATTTATCTTTATGTCTGAAATTATTACAGATGTTTCCCTGTTTCCTCCCATTGACCCCCCTCCTTCCCACTTCTGCCCCCGCCCCAGGCCTTCACCTCACTATTCTCTGTGTCCATCCATTATGCATATATATATGCATACAAGTTCTTTAGTTAATCTCTTCCTGCCCCCCCTCCCCCCCAATCTTGCCTCTGAGATTCATCAATCTGTTCCATGGAAGATCTATTTTGATCATCAGTTTATTTTATTCATTAGATTCCACATATAAGTGAGATCAATCTTGTATTCAGTGTTACTAGTTAAAATACAACACTTCTTTTGGTCCATTGAAAAGTAGGAGTTCATGGAAAACTTTTCATTATGTTTCTTTTGAATTTCTGCTCTACTCCCTGCTCTTCAGCTGTCCGTGGTCTTGAACTGGTTGTGCGTGTCCCACGAGAAGGCACCAGTGAGCGACAGAGTTACCAAATGCTGCTCAGAGTCATTGGTGAACAGACGGCCATGCTTTTCTGCTCTGGAGGCTGATGAAACCTATGCTCCCAAAGAATTTAACGCTGATACATTCACCTTCCATGCAGATGTATGCGCACTTCCTGTGCCTGAGCAACAAGTCAAGAAACAAACGTGAGGAGAATTTCATTCCTGCATATGTTTGTAATCTTGATAGGGAAAACTGTCAATTGAATGGGCAAAATTTTCTTAAGTAGTGATTAAATTCCTTAGAAAAAAGGACTTAAATATTGGCGTTTTTTAAGGTGATAAAAGTGTCAAAATTAAAATGGATAGGTTTTTGTTCTCTTACCAAAACAAACAATAACAACAAAACCAAATTATAATTTTCTATAGAAATCATTCCGAATAATCATGTGGATAAAGGCTCCATAAGTAATAAGAATAATATCTTAGGACAGACCCAGTAGAAAAAGCTTAACAATTAACTGATTCATTTGTGAAGATAGCAAATTAGTTAGTAGAAGTCTTAGAAGAATTATTTCTAGGCATATGTGATTATTTTAAATTTGTTCTATGGCAACCCACAGGCAAGGCAAACCTCCAAGATGTAACTTTTGAGAATGAAATTTGGATGAATAACATCTAGAAATGCGAGTTCCGAAGCATGACTCTCTGCTGCTGTCACTAGGGGTTAGATAGGCAACGTAAAATTGCTGTCATTTCTGGTGGGTTCTGATCATGGCCATAGGCTTAAGAGGAATATTGCAAAACTTGTGCTCACACAACTCTCTAGCACTATTATCTGTGCAGACGTCAATGAAAGAGAACCACCAGCTTACATGAGTTTGGATAGTCTTGTTTTCCATGGCCTCTGCATATTCATTTTGAATGGGCCAATTAAAGACCAAAATATAGACTCTCGGATTAAAAATTTTTTAAAAAATTTAAATTGATTTCAGAGAGGAAAGGAGAGGGAGACAGAAACAACAATGATGAGAGAGTCATTGATCGGCTGCCCCTGCACACCCAACATGGGAATCAAACCCGAAATCAGGCATGGGCCCTGACCAGGAATCAAACTGTGACTTCCTGGTTCATAGGTTGATGCTCAACCACTGAGCCACGCTGGCTGGGTTTTGATTAAAAACTTTTAAATGGAGTCCAAGATAATTAAGCTTTTAAAGGTCATTTTTCAATGATTTTTTTATAGCTCTTAAATTGCTATAAACTTCAACATGGCACACATTTAAAAATCTGAATACTTTCTAAATGCAATAACATAATCATTTCTAGAGATTTAACTGAAAAGAGATTTATTGATACTACAGATGTTAAATAAATTGCATTGATGATTTTATTTGAACCTTCCACCAACCCCATGAAAGTAGATTTTATTCTCCTCCGTATGGAAATGAGAATATTGAATTTTATAGTCGTAAGCCTGGGCCTCAAGCTCAGAGTTGCCTGGCTCTAAGACTTAAGATCTCAAACAACAGTACTACTGTCTTTAGCATCTTCATTTTTCTCTATGTGAGTAACCATTTCCCTGCTTTGTTTTCATTTCATTTAAATGCAGTGCCCTTGTGGAGCTGTTGAAACACAAGCCCAAAGCCACTGAGGAACAACTGAAAACTGTTATGGGGGATTTCACAACTTTCTTCCAGAAGTGCTGCGCAGCTGCTGACAAAGAAGCCTGCTTTGCAGAGGAGGTGCTGGAGTCTTCATTTTAATATGCATAGTGCCCTTTGCTGCTGCTGGCTCAGGCTAGGGCTCAGGGGCCTCTGTATCTGAAGGACACTTGTACATGGGGCCCAGGAATTTTATTCTGCATACAGTGGTCTGAAAAAAATGACTTAAATTAATTCTTTTTTAAAATCCCCTGCTAAACTGAAGCATATTATTAGATATTTGTAGTATTTGTTCTGTTTCCAAAGTTGGGTCACTTATGAATTCAAACAGAAATATTGAGAAGCTCTGAAACCTTTTTGGTAAAGACATCATTAAACCAAAACCTTAATTTATTTAAGTATTTTCTTTCCAAGTATTGGTTTGCAACTTGGTTGAATCTGAGTGCTTGATTTCACAGGCGGGTGGGAAGTTTATATTTAAATGTCTGGGTCATTTACTATTTTTTCTGTACAACTTGAGAGTAATGTTTTTATTGCTTTGGGTGCAATGGGTGTTCATAAGTTTCCTTCCAGAGATTCTAGTACTAAACTGGTATTGAAGGATGTGAAACATGGAAAGTTATTATGTAATCATCAATGGCTGTATAAATGTTCATTTATCCTAATAGTGATGCTAATACTTCTCCCAAATCTCTCATTTCTTTGTATTCAGGGTCCAAAACTTGTTGCTTCAAGTCAAGCTGCTTTAGCCTAAAAACAACACACTCACAAGCATCTCAGGTAATATTCTCTGGATTTTCTTTAAAAAATTAATTATAATAGTTAATATTAAAATAGCTAAGAGCCATATGGACTAGTGACAATCACTGTTTTAAGGTCTTTGTATATATTAGCTTATTTAATTCTCACAATAGTTTTCTGAATTGAGTTCCATTATATTTCCCATATTACAGATGGAAAAATGAAAGCACAGATCAAAGCATAGACTAAGTAGTTTACTCAAGGATCACCCAGCTTCTGAGGTGGAACTACAATTAAAAATTGAAACCAGAACTTGATAGTTAATCACTGTCCTGTTCTGACCTAGTGTGACACAGTAGACAGCCATTCAACTAAGCAATGATTCAGAGCAGATTACTTCAGGTATTAGGCAAGATGATATGCATTTTTGAAGGTTAGAAAAAGTTGAATGATGATGATTTCACAAGGTTCAACTTAATAGCTCAATAACAAATTCATGTCATTGGAGAGTATGAGAAATCTGCTATGTGAATTCCTCCTTAATAGTAAGTAATCTGCTACTAGGTTTCCATTGTGTCAACGTGTTGAGTTTTAATAGACTTTCTCTTCTTAGGATAAAGAGGCCCACTTTAAAATTTAGATGTTTGACCATAAACATGTTTTATCCATTTTGGTTGTAATATTTTGAGGGAAATTAAAATATATAAAATTTCTTTTTTCATGAAAAATCAGTTGTGCAACATTTTTCTGAGCATTAATTCCTTCTATATTTTCTAAACCGACCATGATGCTTATTCCACTAACTGGACATTAACTTACTCTTTGCCACATGATAATACCTACATATTGTGCATTCAGACAAGGAAGAACTTCCTGTCTCTGCAAATTGGTTGTTTTAAAATGTGGTTTGTTTCAGTCCTAAATGGCAATTAACTTGGAGAAGACACCTTGTATGTTTGTAATTAGTATAGGTAAGAAACAGCTCTTACGTAAATGACTCTGAGGAGTGATTATGAAAGCTTGTGACTTTGAATAAGTATGAAGTCATCAGTAATGAAGAGAGGCCTTTACAATACCTAGTGGGGTGTCTGCTCCCCTAGCTCAGTAGAAGAATTCAGCTGCAAGGGGTTGAGGGCAAGCTTGACTTATTTTCATTGGTGAAAATTGGAAATTGCAGAAAGACAGGCTAAGCTATTTGACATTTATTTAAATTGATTTGAAAAACACATGCCATTTTACACACAGTATTTATCTTTGTCTTTTTATTTTTCAGCTTACCCTGAGAGAAAGAAAGAGAAATGAAGACCCAAAGCTTTTTCATCTGTTTTTCCTTTCCTTTGGTATAAAACCACAGCCTCTCTAAAGTACATACATTTCTTTAAATATTTTGACTCCTTTCTCTGTGATGCAATTAATAAAAATATTTAAAAAAATTAATATAATGGCTCAGGACTGTTATTTTTTTTTCCAATCTTTAATTTCAGGACTGTTATTTTTCGAAGAATAGTTGCCATCTTGAAAATTTTGTAGGTTCTGTGAAAGTCTCTGTTTCCCCCCACTTCATAGGAGGACTTCTCATTCCTAATGAGTTAATTAGTTAAAAGAAACATTAATACACTTCTGAATTGTGGATTATGAACATTGAAAGTAATATTTCAGCATTATTGTACCAGTAGGGTATATGAAACATGCCATTCCTTTGCTATTAGAACACTCTAAGAAATGTGAGACAATAAAGCTCGAGATCATTGTAAAGATAGTTAATTTATTTGGGAAATAAACCCTGGCCCTAGAAGAAATGTAACAGTCTAGGATGACAGTACATGAAGAGTGTAAGAAACTTAACAAGTTTGTAGAAGCATTAGTGGAAGAGGGAATTGGGAGATCTGGACAAAAGTACAGCATATATATATTTTTAAAAGCAAATATATATCCTATCTAATAAAAGAGTAATATGCAAATTGACCATCACTCCAACACACAAGATGACTGCCCCCATGTGGACACAAGATGGACTGCAGGGGAAGACAGTTGTGGGCAATCAGGCCAGCAGGGGAGGGCAGTTGGGAGGGACCAGGCCTGCAGGGGAAGACAGTTGGTGGGGGGGGGGACCCAGGCCTGCAGAGGAGGACAATTGGGGGGGGACCAGGCCTTCAGGGGAGGGCAGTGAGGGGCAGTTGGGTTGGCAGGGGAGGGCAGTTGGGAGCGACCATGCCTGCAGGGGAGGGCAGTTAGGGGCAATTGGGCCATCAGGGGAGCAGTCAGGCGTCAATCAGGCTGGCAGCGGAGTGGTTAGGGGGTGATCAGGCTAGCAAGCAGAAGTGGTTAGGGGAAATTAGGCAGGCAGGCAGGCAGGCAAGCAATTGGAAGTCAGCAGTCCTGGATTGTGAGAGGGATGTCCGACTGTCCATTTAGACCCGATCCCACCGGGCAGTCAGACATCCCTTGAGGGGTCCCAGATTGGAGAGGGTGCAGGCTGCACTGAGGGACACACACACACACACACACACACACACACACGTGCACGAATTTTGTGCACTGAGCCTCTAGTATATATATATATCAAGATGTCATATTCAATATTGGGCCTCTTTTCCTGGGTCCCAGAAATAGTCAAGAATATCAGACCATTGTCTACAAATTTATGTACTTAAAAGTCCTTTATAGCCTTGTTACTTTGTATAGTTTTTATTTTTATATAATTGATTGCATACTGTATATGCTATTCCACAGCTTGTTTATTTTGTCCTTAATAATAATGCTTTATAGTTTCATTTTAAGTATGATTCTTGCAAATGATTTTGGTACCAAGTTAAAATGAAAAGCTCCTTTTGTATATGGACTATTACAATCCACGCCCTCCCCATCCACACCCAACCCCACTTTGGCCTCAAGCTGATTGTGTCAAATACTTTCCCCATTTGTTGCCATCTTCACAAAGGGGAAAGAGGGCCTGGGAGAGGAGGAATGGAGATGGAGGGCTTGTTCAGGGCCTCAGAGGCTGACATAGAAGATTTTGAGTAAGGTGTTTCCACATAATTGGACCCACTAGATCTGAGCACCCTTGCCTGGATTTTTTGCAGTCCAATCACCAAATGGGAACTTAACACTCTTGGAAAAAACATTCCAAAATGTGGGACTCCTGGAGCCCAGCTTCCCCCAATTATTCATGGTCAGGTAAATTCCCAAAATGTCCTGAACACTGGAGCCTAAGAGTGGTCCAGGAGACCAGTGCCCTCCCTGGTTCTGAGACAGCAGCTTGGAAAGCGCATTGTTCTGTCTGTCTGGCTCTCACTGTATGTCTTTTGCTGCACAATGTGGGAGATTGGGCAACTAGAAACATGAAGATACACTAATGTGACTCTCTCTCTCTTTCTCTCTCTCTCTCTCTCTCTCTCTCTCTCTCGTGTGTGTGTGTGTGTGTGTGTGTGTGTGTATGAACTGATGAACTGTTCTCATTTCTCACCAGGAGGTACATAATATCCACATGATTTATCACCAGAGATTTTAAGATTGAGCACTTGGTTAAAGTAGAGATTGCCAGGTTTCTTCACTGTACAGTTACTACTTTTCCCTTTTCATATCTATTTTTGGAAGCAAGTCACTAAATTTAGTCACAGTCAAAGAGTGGGAGAGAAGATAAAGGTCTTGGAAGGATGAATATCAACATATATATTCAAAATTATTTTGTAAAAAAGATTTGTCACTTCTTATATTTATTTACTCACTTATTTATACTACCATGAACTCATGTGTATTTACTTTATACTTTAGGTTATAATACAATACTACATTATTGATTTTTGAGACCTAAATTATTCCAGCTTTGGCTTTTGGGGTTCTCAGATAGGTTCCTTGTGTCTCTTTGATGCGCCCCTGAACTTTGTATTTTGAACACATCTTAACTTTCTGGCACTTCTTTCTGGCAATGCCATTTCTTCAGGGAGCTTTGGTTCTGTTTACTACAGAGTAGTATTAGGAGCAAAGTTCTGAGCACTGGGTGTACTCATTGTTAATGGGGTATCACTGCTTCTAGGCTGTTTCAGGGAACAGCTGAAAAATGTAGGTGTGTACACTAACCCATGCAAGTACACACATGTATAATTTTTTAATGTATACATCTATCTGTCTATCAATCTGGCTAAATATGAACTCATACTGATGTCTTTGACTCTGCTCTAGAACCACAGAGTTTATGAGCCTTCCCTTCTTGCTTATTTGTAATTTCTCTCCAACAGTGAAAAACTTGGTTCTCACTATCTACCATCCACTTACTTATTGTTCATCCCCAAGATACACGTGAAGGAGTTTCAGAATTGTTGACTCATACCTCCATAAGAAACAAATTTATAACTAGAGTACAGTATTTATGTACACTTCCTTTTATATTTAGCATTATAGTTTCCAGTCAAAACCTCATTTTTCAAAGTTTTGCAGCCTGCTTTTTCCTCTTCTTCAGTGATTTAGACTGGTGAGTTTTGGGTGAATCACTCACATTGGACACAAGGTGAGCTTGGGGTCTGGGCTGTTTGAGATGATCTAAGTGTGTAGGCAGCTCTTTCCTATCTCTGTACCACAAAGGTGGCAGGTATCTTTACCCAGTGTCCTCCCTGGGTGTACACTGCTTACTGGCAACCAGGGAGGATACTGCAAGTCCTTCACAAACTTCACATCAAGTGTCATGCAGTTTTCATGGGTGGGCATGTCTATCACTTTTGAGGGCTTTGAAGGTCATTGCTCTGCAATGTCCCTGGGCCCTTCCAGTTGAAGTCCTCTCTTGCCTCTGTCAGTGTGGTTGTTTTATGCTCCCCTGAGTTGGTCTTGAGCTCTTCCAAACATGCCTCATAGGAATGGGTCACTCTTCTTGCTTCACTGCAGGCCCCTCACCTATTCTCTCTGTATGTGGAAGTCTGGGGTGCAGTTAACATGGACAGAGATCACATTCTAAAAATGAAGTCATTATGGTCTAAGAGTTCAGGAAGAAAAAAGTGTTGGAAGATGTATTTGTGCTAAGAAAGGCATAATAGTAAATTTAAGGTGACCTTGTATTTGTGGTTATCATCAATGAAACACAGTGATAATTAAGGGAGTCATTGGGAGCTAGAATTCATGGTGATATGATGGAGGATGCATCATTATGAATAATGATAAGACAAATATTAAATATATAATAAAAGAGAATGATCCAGGCAAGAATATTTATTTGTTTTAATACAAACAATCTTCAAGGAATCACAGCACTGCTAAGTGTGTAGGCAGCTCTTTTTCTTGAGATAGCATATTCAAAATTAGCCAGGAGTGAGATGCACTTGACAATAAAGAAGGTAGTACCAACAAGAGATAGTACCTGCACCTGAATGGAAAGATATGGTGCCTGGACATTAGGAAGAATCATCATGTGCACATACTGGACAATAAACAAGTATGTAATTGTTGCTTTTCTACTCATTATCCAAAATCTTAATTGCCAAATTAATATAATTCACATTGGCCCATGCTGGTGTTGAATAAATCCAGAGGACATCATTAACGTAGAAAGGGACTGTAGAAGCCAAGGCTAGATGAGAAAAGTTAAGAAATAAGGAGGGGGAGAGACCAAGAAAGGAGGTTGGTCAGGGCTCAACATGAGAAGAAAAGTCAGGTGGTGTTGATACAAGATGAAAGGCTCTTTCATGTTTGATTTCAAGTTCCTTGCTACAAACTAGTGTTGGGGTTCTTTGAAAAAGTGATTGAGAGGTAACCAATGTAGGGTTGAGTTCAAAGAAGGAGTATGTATAGGAGAGAATATAAAGCATAGGTAAAGATAGACTTTAGCAGTACCAGGAAGTAAGAGCCAGAGTTATCAAGGATAAAGGCAAGCAGTCCTCCATGACTCTTGAATTCTTAGAAATCTGGGGAGGATGGTGGTGATAATTCTGGTTGCTCTCCATACATGGGATCAGCATGGAGGAAAAGGGACTAAATCTAAAGGGACAAGAAGACCCTATTGGGCTGGAGGACTCTGGGTACTTTCATCCTGCTAGAATGTGATTTATATCTAATTGATGGAGTTTGTTTTAAGCTCTACAACTTGTGACAAGACTCATCAGCTCCCCCCCCCCCTGCCCCACCACCAGGCACTGTCCTCTTCTCAGATCTGTCCCAAGGCCTCTAGACCCTGAATGTCAGGGAAAATTATGAATGCAGAGGGGAAAAAAGATTTCAGTAATGCTCTGTGGTAAGTAGGGTATTTGTATAATATGAATTAGTGGGCAATTAGTGATCCTGACCACAACAATCTGATTCAGGGCTATTCATTTTCTACTATAAAGGTTCTGCTTTGTGCCAGACATTGTGCTAGGTACCATGGGACTCACAAAGATGAATCCTTTAATCCAACAAGTCACCGATCTTGGAAGAATTGCATAAGCTTACAAATGACTGCTATAAGGCCAGATGAGAAGTACCATGGTAAAACAACCAACTCTTCAAGCCAACAAACAAATAACAAAATAGATCCCAGGAAGAATACGTAGTCCAGTATTGTTTGAAGAGAAGTCATTTTCTAGCAAACACATGCATAGCTTACCTGCTGCGAAGAAGAGTACATATAATATTTATCATGAATATAATGCTAACCATGAAAGCAAGTGTTATCTTTTTAAATTGTCTCCTAGGTAGCAGATACTTTAAAGGCATTACTCCATCTATACATAAAAAAAAAATTCAGGCGAAATATCGTTTTCATTATATATATGAGAAAACTAAGAATCAGAGAGATTAAATTATTTGCCTAATGTTATATGGCTAATAATTGACAAAGCTAGGATTAGAATCTGCCTGATACCAAAGTCCAGTTTACTGTGCTTTGCTGCTTCTGAGCAGTTTCACATATTGATGAAAAAGTAAACAGAATCAGAATTCAGGAAATGGAAAAGCATTTGATGTGTATTATGTACTTAGACCAAACTTTGAGCAATGACATATAGATCAAAGTATGTTTGCAGTTCGTAGAAAAAACTCTGGTTCGAAGCTCTTCTTTATTGCTGTCTCTTAAAATTTGGTGTTCCTTCAGGTGCCTATGTTCTCTACAATCTCTCTTTCTTCTTAATCACATGGCTGCAATAACCTTCTACAAGATGACTATCCCTGAATCTCTGTTTCCAGCCTCAGTCTTGTGTGAGAGGGTAAGAATCGCTACTCAACTGCTGGTCAACTTCTCAACTTCAAGGTCTTAAAGATGCTTCAACACACAAACCAGGGTGTTTTGCTTAATAATTACTCTAAGTCAATAGACACAAACCAGCTCTGTTTGAGTAAACTGGCCACTCTGTCTTGAGCTCAATACATATATCCAAAACAGCACGTATTCATTAAGTTCTTCTGGTTTTATCTCATTCATACCACTTAACTTCATCCATAGCTCTCATTTCCCATTAGCACAAGTCTCATCCAGGCCACTTACTGGATCATTATTTCAAAAACTTCCAAACTTATATCCTTATCACAATCTTGTACCCCTCTATACCAAGAGAGATGGCCACAAAGCACACACGTGATTTTTTATTGGCTTTCTTTTGTATTATCTTAGGATGAGGTGTAAATTTGATTTAAAAGGTCTTTGAGCTGTGACCCCTGCCAGCTTTGCAGAAAATGTCCTTCATGGAATAAATTTTCTCATCTTTAAACTTTGTACTTTATTGAAAATACATATCTTCCAGTTCTTCATATACACCATGCTTGCCCTCACCAGGGGATGTTTCCACGATTTTCTACATTTGCCTGGACATGTTTCCCTCCCTCTTTATTTGGCTCACCTCCAGTTTTTCTTCAGATGTCCAGTACAATGTTACGTATTCCAGGAAGACTTACCTGACACCCTCTAAAGATGTCAGGTGTTTCTTTTTTCACTCTTCTTATCATTGCATCCATCACACTGTTCTGTGATTGCTGACATAACTGTCTGTTTCTCCCATGAGATGCTCAATGTAGCAAGAGTGGGATGGTGCCTGCTTCTTGTTACTGATTATTCTAATCCAATTTCAGTGCTGGGTATGCAGACTTCATGTTCTTCTTAAGTGAATAAATAAAACTCCCATCTACAATGCGCTACTCTGCACGAGGCCCTCTTCTGAGCCTCTTATGCTCATTAATTTACTTAATCCCCAGTCATTCATGAAAGAGGTTCATCACCATCCTTATTTTATGGATGATAAAAAAAGCCCAGAGGCCGAAACTGGTTTGGCTCAGTGGATAGAGCATCGGCCTGTGGACTGAAAGGTCCTGGGTTCGATTCCGGTCAAGGGCATGTACCTGGGTTGCGGGCACATCCCCAGTAGGAGGTGTGCAGGAGGCAGCTGATCGATGTTTCTCTCTCACCGATGTTTCTAACTATCTCTCTCTCCCTTTCTCTCTGTAAAAAATCAATAAAAATATATTTTTAAAAAAGCCCAGAGAAATTTAAATAACTCATCCAAAGTCATGCAGCAATAAGTGATGGGGCAAAAATTCAGACCTGGTCCTGAACCCACATGTTTAACCATGAAACTGCACTGCCATTCTGATCATATGGTGAAAAATGGCAGAAGTCGGCTTGGTGAGGGGGAACATGGAAGGAGATTAAAGGAAGACACAAAACCAGCACAGTATCAGAGGAAAGATCCCAAACAAAACAAAACAAAGCAAAACAAAATCCCGGACTGACAGTGAAGCTGTTACTCCTAGTTTAGTCTTATCAGGGTCCTGATGAATGAGACTGGTGACTGTCACAGCACACCTCTAGCTTAATGTGCACATATTATTTATAACTATGTGTCTATTTATATCTATATCTATAATATTGAAATAATCAAAATTTTATAAAGTCTTATTATTTGCCAGGTTTTTTAGATATGTCCCCTCAAATCTTTTGATGAATGATGAGACTGGATTATCCAACCTTGAGCATATTTCCATATCATCAAATATTATTTCACAAAATTATTTTAGGCTGCATATTATTCCACCTTATGAATGTATCCTACTTATTTCCTACCAGAGCTCATTTGATTTTTAAATATTAACTGTAGAATAGCGAATCATCTGTGAAGCTTTAGAAAAAACTATTGTGTGGGTCCCAACTCCAAAAGATTCTGATTTAATTTGTCTCGGGTACAGTCTAGGCACTGATAATTTTAGAAGTTACTCTAGTGATTTTAATGTGCAGCCCTCATAGACAAGGAAGATATGAGATGAACTCTTAGAATCAGGTGGCATTTGTAAGTGCACTTTATTGAGTACTAACATAATTATCTTGAGTTGCTAAGTGAACCCACTTCAAAGTTTGAGACACATACAAAATTATTTTGTAACAAATAAAATGATGATAGGACTTGGTTTGCGAGGGTTTGCTCTCTAAGCTTTCTATGTCAAGCCATACACAGTATGCCAAATACTTTAAAAATGGACCTTATTGGCATATGAATCAGGTGAAATGGAATTTTGAGCTAAACAGCAACATAATAATTAATCAATGGTTCTTCAGAGAAAGCCTGAGTTGGTCATTGTGTCCAGAGCATGGCATGTGATAGGCATTCAATTAATATTTTTTAATGAATTGATGGATTTAGTTGAATTTCATACAAAGTTTGGTTTCTTTATAGTTTCATTCATTTTTTAATTTGAAAGGAATTAATTATTGTACAATTTAGGGAAAAATAATCTCTTTGAATATTATGTAGTTTGAAAAGAATATTTATTATATTTTCAACATGGGATGAATTTTCAAGTTGCTTTTTTCTTTTTCCACCCAAGAGAGGCCTGTGTCCTTGAACATTAAATACAAATAATCCCTGTGCTGTTAATTATTGGCAAGTGGTCCATTTCAACCTAAGGAAATAAAGTAACAGATACACCAATAAAAGATTACTAGTTAACAGGCATTGCTTGAGAAGGGTATAAAAGAATTTCAACATGACTTTCAGTATTCTTGCCTGACCTTTGCCAACAACAACGAAATAACTAATAACCATGAAGTGGGTGGTATCAATTCTTTTAATTTTCCTACTAAATTCTACTGAATCCAGAACAACGCATAACAATGCATATGGAATAGGTAAGATATTTTGTTTTACTTTTATGCCTTTTCTCTATATTAAAATTCTTAAATTTGAATTTATTCATTTGTCTTAATTTATTCATCACCCTTACTGTTCTACACAGGAGAAATATTTAATTGGTGAATATTATTAAAAGCATGATAAATTTGTAACTTTACAAGAGGTTTACAAAATTATGGCAGTGCTTAATATCTGTGAATGCTTTGTATTCTTCATGTTGAATTCATTTTTGTACAGTATTTATTCAATTGATATGCCTATTTACTTTGATATATTATATATATATATATATATATATATATATATATATATATATATATATATATATATCAGACCATAATCCTGGTTCCATTACATGCAAAACCCCCTCAGACTGGTAAAATAAGTAATATAAGTAACACCTTTATTCTTTATTTTAGAGAAAAATGGGTTATTTAACTGAAGAAGAAACAATGTGACTGGGATACAAATGGGCAAGCAAACTATGGTGTAAATATGTTCAAAAGGATGGTGAAAATTAATAATTATAATCACTTTATTTCCAAGCCTGTTAGAGCATCACAGTACAGGGGAGAAACAAACAATTAGAAGATATAAAATATGGATTTTTAGTGTCAAGTCTACTATAAATTATTCTTAACTTTGTTTCTTAGTTTTCTTAAGTACAAAATTAAGATGTTTGGATAGATGATCCTTAATGTCTTCTTATTTCTAAAATTGTTTACCTTTAACTTAAATACAAACATTTACATGTGATAATGATTACTTTTCTGGTTGCAAATGAAAACACCATTTTTCATGAAGTTTATTTTGCTTTCCAGCTTCCATACTGGATTCTTCCCAATGCTCTGCAGAGGCGAATTTAGCTGATCTGTAAGTTTTGCTTGTGTAGATCCACTTTAAATGTGCAAAACAATGATAATTTTAGTTAAGTAATTAAATAAAATTGGGCAGTCCTATGATTTTTTTTAAATATAAAAGCATAGCCCAGCCTGGTGTAGCTCAGCGGTTGAGCATCGACCCAGGAACCAAGAGGTCACCAGTTCGATTCCTGGTCAGGGCATATGCCCAGGTTGCGGGCTCGATCCCCAATGGGGGTGTGCAGGAGGCAGCCAATCAATGATTCTCTCTAATCATTGATGTTTCTATCTCTCTCTTCCTCTCTGAAATATATATATATATATATATATATATATATTAAAAGCATATTGGTCAATGTCAAGAAAAGTTATTTATATTTAATATCAGGTTGATACTGAAGAGGTTGAGGGTTGGCCTACATCTTAGATGTTAACTTCTAGATTTCTTGTAATCTCATGGGACAAATCAAATCAGATTTTAGAAACTGACGATTAGTATCTGATCAGCGGCAACCAAAAAGAATTCAGGAATTTTTCTCATCAATACCAATAAAATGATATTGCAATATTCTCTATTCTGAATACTATTTAAATCCTAGTAATAAAAAAGAAGAGATAAAATATTAGATTTTCTGTTATTTTAAAAAGGGTGTGATGTTCTTTTGAATGCTATCTTTGTGTACCACACTTCTGAAGTATCTAATAAGGATTTTAAAGAAATGTGTTACTACTACTGTTTGCACACAGAGACCTGCTAATGCAACACTTTGGGTCAACCCATGAGCACCCCAGTCTTGCATCAGACCTTGATCATGCTGGGAGTCGACAGGCAGACATCTGATGACCAATTCTTTGCTTAACTTTAAAAGAAACTATGAAGAATATAGATACCCCTGATTACAGTTGCATTGCAAAAAGGAGGAACTACTCTTATAGAAAACTCACTTATTTTGATGTTAACAGATATGTGTATATTTATGGGGAATGAGGACAAGAAGAATGATTATATTTTTCCTGGATGGCTAGAACTTAATTTCACATGAAAGTTTAACAAAGGTTACCCCCTAAATAGGTCATAACATAAGAGAAACAAAAACAAGTAAAAACTAAACTTGAGAGAAAAAGCTTGATATAATGTGCTTCTTAAGCATTCATGTATATTTTTGTTTCAGAGCTACCATATTTTTTGCCCAGTTTGTTCAAGAAGCCACTTATCAGGAAGTAAACAAAATGGTAAAAGATGTATTGCCTGTAATTGGGAAACCCACTGGCAATGAACAACCTGCAGGGTGTCTAGAAAACCAGGTGAGTGAATAATAATAATAATAATAATAATAATAATAATAGCAACAGCAGCAGCAATAATAATAATAATAATGATAATAATTTGACCAAATTAAATTTGACCCAAATTTAACATGCAGAAGAGAAGATACAGGGATAGCATAAGAAACACATTTAAATATTTGAAGAATTATTATGTGAAAGAGGCATTAGATTAATTCTGAATTGCTAAAGGGGGTAGAAGAGAAAACAATGGGTGACTATTGTAAAGAGATAATATAAGCCTGGTTAGGAGCTAATGTTCTTAAATAATAGTATGTGGGTGACCATAGGCATATTTCTTAACTCCTTTAACCTTTAGTTTTCTTATCTATAAAAATAAAGAATAATAATAGCTTCCATTTCAGGATTATCATGGAAATTGATATAATATTAGTAATAGAATTAATTTTTATTAAGCACAGAGTTACATACATATTGATAATCAAAATATTTTATGACATAGAACATAGCACCGATGAATCAGAATGGCTGTCCAGTGAGCCAAGAGACCCTGGCTGGAGCTTATTGGCAGAATATCAGCTTTGCTTGCAAATATAAATTGATTAAATCTTTATGATAATCCAAAGGATAGATGCTAGTCTTCCAGTTGAGGAAGCCGGTGATAGAGCGGTGCAGTAACTTGCTTAAGGGAGCCCAGATCCAACCAGGATTTCAACTAGGCCGTGTGGCTGCAGCACTGATACCCCTGGAAGCTTCACTACACTGTACCCTGCACTGTAGTGAATGCGAGATGCACAGCTCATAGGGTTACCTAGCAAACAGCAGTAACAAAACTTGAAGCCCACTTACATTTGAATTTCAGGTAAATAATGAATACTCTTTCTAGTATAAGGATATTCTAACGTGGGAGATCAATAAATAATAGTTATTGTTACTTTATTTCAATATAGAAAAAAACTTGATAGTGATTAGAGCAACCCTAATTATGGAGCAAAATGCCCAGAGAATCCTTTGTCATGGTGGGTTGGTGAAGTGACCAGAAGACAATGTGCTTGGAATATTTAGAAGAGATGCCCTTTTAAAGATATAAAGCACTTTTTAATATGAACTTGATGATTTAATAAAGACCCCTGTTTTGCATCTCTATTTCTGGCTTGTCCTGATAATCTTTTAAGGATGTGTATAAATTCAGCATCATACATTTCATATTGCAACTATCTCAGAGGAGAGATTCAGCGTAATTTCACAGATTGGTGATTTATCTTTATAAAGTTAAAGGCATGATTTTTATGTAGGTTAGGTACTGGAAGACATACTTAAGATATCCCAAATTCTCTAAATGTTAGCAGCTCTGAAAACTAAATTAAAAGTTCCCTGAAATGAATGAAACACAGGATTCCTCAGTGTCATTCTTCAGAATATTGGTGGCATCATCTGACCCTGGTAAAGTTAAGGCAACACAAAAGTATTTTAAATACTTAAAATGTATATTTTAAAATATTTTGGGTAAATCTGTAATTATGCCCCATGAAAATGTTCAAAGTTATTTTTGTTCCATTTCAGACTTTTTTTTGGCCTAAAAATAATATCCAGTGTGGTGATTGCAGGGGAGAAAGGAGTGGTTAGAGGTGGAAGAGGGGATAAATGGTGATAGAAAAAATAAACACAAAAAAACTACATATGTTGGAATTTGTATGGGGAATTATTTCCTTAATCTATAGTCCTGATTTTGGATATTGGAAAAATTTTAATGTGTTTTCCAGATTTTAAAAGTAAAGTCAGTTGTCTTTTATTAAAAAGAAATCTTTCTTCTAGCTCTCTGCCTTTCTGGAAGAAATTTGCCATGAGAAGGAAATTTCTGAAAAGTATGGGCTTTCAGACTGCTGCAGCCAACGTGAAGAAGAAAGACATAACTGTTTTCTCGCACATAAAAAGGCCTCTCCAGCATCCATCCCTCCTTTCCAGCTTCCAGAACCTGTCACGGGTTGTAAAGAATATAAAGAAAACAGGGAGGCCTTCATGAACCGGTAAGGATCCAATGCAGAGGTAGATGAAAACCGCAGAAAGGGAGCAGTCCCAAGCAGAATCTAATATTTCTACAAATTACAGTTGCACTCTAAAACACGGAGAAGTAGAAGTACTGGGTCCTGCACTGGGAAGTTAGGTGAGCAGCTTTCAGTGCTCCTTTCTTTCCACAGCATACCAGAGGGATGCAGCAGGGACCACCCAGCAGACCCTCCAGTGCTCCTGTGGCCTCTTGGGATACATCTTGGCTTTTCCCTTCTACTCCTCCATTTTAGTTTGCCCAAGGATGTATTAGTACCTCACAAAAGGATTTCCTCCGAGTCAAATATTTGGTGTTTTGAACAAATTTCCTTTAAATAAAAAAATGTGATCCAGGAATATATAAGATACACAAATATGGCTAACATTTGTTGTGGACAAATGTTACCAGAACATGTGTTTTTGCCGCATATGATCAGATTTATGCTCACAGCAGCCAGTGATGTCTCTTTGTCCTTTTCTCTCTTCATTTTCCTTCCTCTTTCCATTTTGCAGATGAGGAGATTGAAACGTAGAAGATTAAAGAAATTGGGTGAGGGCACATTGCTAGTATATCCCCAAGCTGGGGTTTGAACCCAGGTTCTCTGTTAGGAAAGCCTGTATCTAACCCTTAATCACTGGTATCTCCTATGTTGCTACCTAAACCAGAAAACTAGGGGGACTGCCCTTAGAATAAATCTGCTCTGGAGACTGACAAGATAGATAATTCAATTCTGCACTGATGAGCAAAAACAAATCTACCATTCTGTTTTACTTGGTGGTTGTCTGGCCTTGCTGCCCCTTGAGTAGACTTGCTGAAAAGGACACTTTAATAAGAAGTATAGTCAGCATCTATGCCCATTTTGTTCTCATATTAGAATATTGTATCTGTTGTCCAATTTTCCCCCCGGGGATTTTTAGTGAGAAAAATTTTTCATAGCACATGGACAAAAAGTATGATGTTTTCTGTATTTTTAAACATATTCCAGAGTCCACTTCCAAGCAGTAGTGGCCTTATTTTATGTGCTTGTAAATCTTACAGTTCTATTTCTTTTCACAGGTACATCTATGAGATAGCAAGGAGGCATCCCTTCCTGTATGCACCTATACTTCTTTCTTTGGCTGCTCATTATGACAAAATCATTCCACTTTGTTGCAAAGCTGAAAATGCAATAGAATGCTTCCAAACAAAGGTATTATATTTGTGTGAATATCTGAACCAATACTTTCATCTGGCTATGACTCATTAAAACCAAAGTTAAAAATGGAAATATGCTCTGTATAGAATGTCATTTCCAGAATAGAACATATTTTAGCAGTCTGATACTCTTTGGGGTATAAAACCTGAATTTGCTTTGTTTTTATTCATTCACGTACTCTTTCATTCAGCCAAAATTATTTTATTATTAAAGAAGTAAGTCTGGCCAAAACCGGTTTGGCTCAGTGGATAGAACGTCGGCCTGCGGACTGAGAGGTCCCGGGTTCGATTCCGGTCAAGGGCATGTATCTGAGTTGCGGGCATATCCCCGGTGGGGGATGTGCAGGAGGCGGCTGATCGATGTTTCTCTCTCATTGATGTTTCTGACTCTCTGTCTCTCTGCCTTCCTCTCTGTGGAAAATCAATAAAATATACTTAAAAAAAAAAAAGAAGTAAGTCTGGTGGGAATAAAGAAAGACAAATGTAGAGATGATAAATGAAAGAGAGGTAAAAGAAAAAAGTAAAAGAGGATAGAGTAGGAGTAGAGGAACAGAAGAAGAGACAAAATAGTGAAAAGAAAACTATGATAAATGCTTTACACTCATTATTTCTTTTAATCCTTAGAACAAATTTGAGGTCTAAGCGCAGTTGACCCAGTTGACCCTTGAACAATGTAAGGGTTAGGCGTTCCTTATGTAAAATGGCATAGATCAATGCATACCATCAGCACTCCACATTCATGGACTCCTAACCACAGATAACAAATAGTGCAGGTATTTATTGACAAAATCCACATTTAAGTGGACCTGCACAGTTCAAACTCATGTTGTTATTGTTATTTATCAATCAAGACAACTTAGGTTGAGAGAAGCAAATAGCTTTCTTCGGTTTAGAGAGCTAGAATAATACCCACAATTAATTACTTGCCACCAGAAGCCCTACAACAAAATTTGCAAAGAATGAAGACTATTTCCAGAATGTCAGGCTGTGATACAATCTTATTTTTTTGTGACTGAGCAGACATTTAATAAATTATCAGGTTTCAATCTGTCTTACAGTTGTTTATCCATTACCCCAAACATGAAAGTCGTAAGATTTTTTTTAAGGTATTTTTTAAAAAAATCTATGTGGCATAGATGCACATAAACCAACTTAAAATAATGAATAAATGAATACAGTTCTATAAAAATGTATTGTATTTATAATTTTTAGTGAAAATTTTATTTTATAGAATTTCACAGTTTACCTATATCTGTTGTTTTGGAAATTATTAGAGGCTATAATAGAAAATACATGCTTTCTTGATGCTTTGTTTCTTTGAATTTTAGGCAGCATCAATTACAAAAGAATTAAGAGAAAGCAGCTTGTTAAATCAACATGTATGTGCGGTAATGAGAAATTTTGGACCCCGAACCTTCGGAGCCATGTAAGTTAAAGTTCTGTCTAGAGAACAAGGTGAGGTCTGCAGAACTACCATTTTGTAATTTAAGTTCATTTTCTCTTTGTCACTGTTGTAGTGAGCAGTTTCCTTTGATGAGAGCTCATGTGATTAAGAAGCACGAAATCTTAGGATTGGAAGGAAGCTAATAGATCAATTTTCTGTTTCACATTTATTAATCTAGATGAGAAAATACTTAAAGAGGAATTCTAAGACTTATACTACTGATCTATTCTAGATATTCTTACATTCCTGGGCTGTAATAAAATTATACCTCATAGGCTGTTTTTCTAGATTCTCTTCAAAATAGATTAGTCTCCACTGATGTGTCATTTAATATTGTTGGCTTAAGTACAAGTTTTTTATATTAATTTTGCTTCCTAGTCTGCTTTAAATTCCATTATGTCAATTGCTGCTTCCCATGAAAACATTCACTTGAGTCAATAATATTAGAATCTAGTCACAGGAGAAAAACAAATTGTCATGTGTGAAGAACTAGGATGTATTCTAGCTGATGAAAGCAATGTTACTCACTGAAGTTTGTGTTCTTGTCTTAGCTGCTAAAAAGCTCAAAGGTAAATTTGGAATTTTTTAATTGGCCATATTAACTCTTACACTTAGCATATTTGCCTTCTCACTTTTTAAATTGTCTTTATCTGTCTATCAGTCTATTATATCTATCTATCTTTATCTATCTACTAGAGGTTTGGTGCACGAATTCGTGCACCTCCACCTGGCCTGCGGGATTGGGTTGAAACTGGCTCTCTGACATCCCCCAAGGGTTCCCAGAGTGTGATAGGGCATAGGCCAGGTCGAGGGACCCCACCAGTGCACGATGAGGGCCGGGGAGAGACGTGGAAGTTGGCCAGCCAGGGAGGGACTGTGACAGGGCTCCAGGGTTGTGTCCGGCCCCTCTCACTCAGTCCTGATTGGCCAGACACCAGCAGCAAGCTAACCTACTGGTCGGAGCTTCTGCCCCTGGTAGTCAGTGCACGTCATAGCGGCTGGTCAACTGTCTGCTCCCTGGTGGTCAGTGTATGTCATAGCGAGTGGTTGAGTGGCCTTAGCATATCATTAGCATATGATGCTTTAATTGGTTGAATGGGCGACCAGACGACCGGCCACTTAGAATATTAAGCTTTTATTATATAGGATATTCTATTTTCTATCTATCTATCTATCTATCATCTATCATCTAACATCTATCTAATCTTTTCACCCACCCATCCTACTTCTATTTCATTTCTTTTATCTTTGTTGCTACAATGAAGAGGAATATAATATAAATCCAGTTAAATCATCTAGTCCAACCTCTTCATTTTACACATGAGTAACTTGAAGTCCACAGGAATTAAAGCACTTTATCCAAGAGCATACTGCTGGACATCAGAAGCCAGTTTTCTATGTCCTGTCATGATTTATTTTATTTAATTATACCTATTTGTCTACTATGTCAGTGACCTTTAATTTTCTATATTCTGACAATGAGACCTTGAAGTCAGATATAAAGATCAGAACTACCAATGGTTTAGAGCTTGCTATCAAATATGGCAGCCACTGGCATCCTATAGCTATTGAGCATTTGAAAGGTCACTAGTGAAAATCAGAAACTGAGCTCTAAGTGTAAAATATACACCAGATTCCAAAGGCTTGGTATGAAGAAGAGGATGTACAATGTATCGTTAGTAGGTTTTAATGTTCATTACACATTAAGATAATGTATATTTTAAAACCTTTACATTCAATATTATTTTGTATTAGTTTCAGGTGTACAGCATACTGGTTAGACAATCATATATTTTACAAAGTGATTCCCTGGATATTTCCAGTACCCAACTGGCACAATAGATAGTTAATACAATATTATTGCCTATAATCTTTATGCTGTACTTCATGTCCATGTAGCTATGTTCTAACTATTAATTTGTACTTCTTAATCCCTTCATCTTTTTTACCCCATCCCCCAACACCTCCTCCCCTCTGGCAACCATCAACTTGTTCTCTGTATTAAAATAATATTTTTGATGTGTGGTGTTAAAATATATTACTAAAGTGAATTTAACCTGTTTTATTTTACTTTTCAATGCAACTGCTAAAAGTTTTTAAATTACACACTGGTTAAAATATTCTTCAAATTTTATGAAATATTTCTAGTATAGGAAACATCTGAGCTGCTAATCAAAAAGTATTAATTATATGCATTCACAGTATATATTTTTTTTTGCTTATTACCTTGTAAATTATACATTTGAGAATATTGCACACAATAGAAACCTGGATTAAAGTGTTTAGTCATGGAGTTAGGTCCAAGATTGACTGAAATTTTTTCTTGGGAGAGGTCTAATTTACATTTTACCCTCTCACTCTATTAGAAATTTAAAGATTGATTCATTAACTGGTTTACTTAAATTTATCTTAGTAATAACTATAAATTAGATATTTTTATAATGACTTTATTATTTGATACTCATAAGTGATTAAACTTAAATGTTGTGAATTTATGAAGAAAAATCATCTTCATTAGTAGTAGCATCACCAGCTGCTCTAGGGATTAGGGGTTTCACCTAGATATCTCTTAAATTTAATGAAATGCAGGAGGAAAAATATTTTTATGTCTCACCTCCCTTTTGGGCCACACTACATGTCTTGGCATGATGACACATCTGAATGCCTATTCTTCTCCATTTTCTTGTTCCATTTTATTTATTTACACATACAGACCCCTCCCTGTATTCTCAGAATTATTATTTCTTTCCTCCCAAGTAAAAAATGATTGTCATACTCATGGCATTTTCCATTTCTTACTTGTTTATCCTTTTTTAATTTTTTCATCCCACTCACTACACTGTTCCTAAGTGCTCAGCATCAAGGATGAACAGCAAAAAGATAGGTTTCATCCCAATTCCCAGGAAGCGTTTTAGGTAAAGACAAGTCACTTCTAAACCCTTTGTGGGACCAGGTCATAATTACAGAGCCACTCCCTTGAGAAACTGCTGCAACCAACAAGACTTGTCACACTTTTCTGTCCCTCTTGAAATAACAAGGACATTTCAGTTCTTTGTCTTTGGAAATGAAATTATATTTCCACTTGACAAATGTTACTTAATCTTGATAAATAACCAAGATTTACTTCAAATTCTTTCTCTCTCTCTCTTTAGAACCATTACAAAATTGAGTCAAAAGTTCCCCCAAACTAATTTTACTGAAATGCAGAAGCTGGTCCTAGATGTGGCTCACACGCACGGGGAGTGCTGCAGGGGCAGCGTGCTGGAGTGTCTGCAGGATGCGGTGAGGAGTCTTGCTTCCTAGAAAAAAAAAAGACATATTTCCACTCCCTTTTCTTTCTTTCGCTCTCATTCTAAACGGGAGAAGGCGGTCTGACTTGAGCTGGTCACAGGCGATGGTAGCTAGACTCAGTGAAGTTACACTTGGTGCTAGTGAAGCAAAGGTCTTTTGTTGATCCTGCCTTTCACTTAAGGGATGTTCTCCTCTTGTGAGTTCACCACCCATTCATTCTTACTCCTGAAGGAGATGGAACCATCTCAGAAGGCCTCCACATCAGATTTGGGGAAGGTGGGGAGGGGGGGGCAGACCCTTTACTTTTAATGTATTTGTTTTTCATCCATTTGTTTTTTTCATTTGACAAAGACATATTAAATAATTCTTATGCAATAGCCACTGTAAAGGACATTTGTCATCAATGTACATGCTGACCTCAAGGCATTTATAGGCTGATAGGAGAGCTAAGACAGATGACCTCCTTGGGGTGGGCATTGTCTTTTGTTTATTGTTATCTCCATAGGCTGCCAGCACAATGCCTGGCACCTGGGAGACACTCTATTATATATTAACTAGAGGCCCGGTGCACAAAAATTCGTGCACTGGGTGGGGAGGGGATCCCTCAGCCCAGTCTACATCCTCTCGCAGTCCAGGACCCCCCAGGGGATATGCGACTGGGGAGTGGGCCTAAGCCATTAGTCAGACATCCTTACGCTGCTGCAGAGGTGGGAGAGGCTCTCGCCACCACCATTGTGCTGACCAGCCATGAGTCGGCTTCTGGCTGAGCAGCCCTCCCCCTGTGGAAGCACACTGACCACCAGGGGGCAGCTCCTGTGTTGAGCATCTGCCCCCTGGTGGTCAGTGCGCATCATGGCGACCAGTTGTTCCACCGTTAGAGTCAATTTGCATATTTCCCTTTTATTATATAGGATATAGTTAGCATATGAGTACAACAATGTAAAACAGAAACTATTCTATAAGGTAAAGCTATAGCCATTCCAAAGAGAGGTGCAAATGAAGGGTTCTAGGAAAATTAAAAACCAAGACCAAACCACCCCAACAACAGAATCCGTGGAGAATGCCATATCAGTCACAATTTGAGCAGTGTGGCATTGGTCTATTTTGGCCAACCCTAGGCTTCCTAGATATTGTATGAGAGGCCTGTCTATTCCCAAATCACTCCCTCTCTTGTCCCTATGATTTACCTTCTTCTCCAAGGGGGCTTAAACATGGTTTCCAGAAGGTGGAAAGTGAGGGTAAAATGTTCATTTCACTGGCGATTTGGCTGAGCTAGTCTTGGAAGTCAGCAAGGAGTCACAACTTCAGGGAGAGTGACCGTCTTTGAGCACAGGCAGAAACCCTGGTGTAAGGAGTGGGGGAAGATGAACTGAGAGGGGGCTGCCACCAAGACAGATTTTCTTATTTTATTGACTTTTCCTTTTAGAAGTATTTACATGCAAAAATGAGAACAATTTTGTCTTTCTTTGAGGTCAGTTTTAATTGACAATTTTATTACTTTGTATAGTCATTTAAAAATTAATTTTTAAATTTTTTGGAACTCATAACCACTTTCTTTTTAAGTGGAAACATTAAGTTCAATATGGAATGTAATTTGGATTTTACTGACTAAATAATGGGTTCTAATCGTCCTTCTGAGAATTCTCAGAATGTTCAGTCCTGTCAGGTGAATGTGTACATTCTATTGCTTTCTGGCCACTTAGGTGAACTATTTCATTATTGATATACTGCCCTCTGGAGGTCGTTATGGGTCACTGCAGATTGTTTTGTTAAAGATAGAGCAGAATGTTTGCTCTCCATGTTATATCAACAGCAAATGTATTTAGCAGCAAATTTCACCATTAATAGAAAGATATACATAAATGTGCACGTCATTTGGTTTGAGGAGTACATTTATATTTTGTTTTTAAAAGATTCACATTAAAATAAATGAGTAGGTTTTAGGGGACCACTATCAGAAAAATTGAATAAACGGGTAGAAAGGAGTGAGGAAAGGCAACATTGGGAGAAAGCACTAAAATAGAAAACAAGGTAAAATGTCTTCTTCTTTCCTTACTTTTATTATCCTTTCTTTCCTCTTTTCCTTCCTTCCTTCCTTCCTTCCTTCCTTCCTTCCTTCCTTCCTTCCTTCCTTCCTCCCTCCCTCCCTCCCTCCCTCCCTCCCTCCTTTGCTCCCTCCCTCCCTGAAACTGGCCCTGAGGTTATGCATTAAACCTTAAAATGTATACTTTATTTTTCCTATCACAGGAAAAAATTATGTTCTACATATGTTCTCAACAAGATACTCTGTCAAGCAAAATAGCAGAATGCTGCAAATTGCCCACACTTGAACTTGGTCAATGCATAATTCATGCAGAAAATGATGACAAACCTGAAGGTTTATCTCCAACTCTAAATAGGTTTTTAGGAGAGAGAGATTTCAACCAATTTTCTTCAAGGGAAAAAGACCTCTTTATGGCAAGGTAAACACACTCTATCAATGTACATTCACACAAGTAAAGATTATGTAGCTGACAGCTTTGTGTTGTTGAAATGGGGAGTGAAGGCCATGAATTTTTAGCTTGGTATGTGAGAATAATGCTAGAATGTCCTTAGCCAAAATATATATCTGAGCAGATAACTAAGGGATAAGGAATGAAATCTATCTTATATTGATGGGACTTTCGCCATTACTATTATTAAATGCTTGCTTTTTAGGCTGTATTTTATTTTGTATGAATTTCTCTGGAATCTGAAGCATTGTCATCCCTGTATGGATTACTCATAGGAAGATCACCTTTGAATTTCCACATAAGATGTGAATATTTTTTTTTAAAAAAAGGGCTCATGATTCAGAATGTGCTTTTTCACTGTGCATATTTTACGCCCCCCGCCAATGTAATGCAATAGTTAATGCTAGATAAAAGGACTTTTATTGGGACAGTTTATTTGCTATTTATTGAATTCATGTTTTATTTTTGTAAGAAAATAGAAAGGTTTTTAGAGACATTTGCAGTCTAGTAATTTGTTATAATTGATGGGGCATATTCTCATTCTGTTTGCCTTAAGGGAACAAGCAGTCTATGCATTTTCCTTTATTGTACAGTGTATATCTATGGACACTATTAGAGGAGGAATTGGTGCAGCTCTTAGGACATTATACATAATGATCTCCAAAGTTCTTTCTAAATTTAAGAGTCTGCTTCTAATGTAGTAATGAAAATAATGGCCCAATTGTTTCTCTTTAATATTCCCCGAGGATATTACTCTATTTTTACATTAAAATTAGACATTCACACATTGTTTGCACAGCTAAATAAAATTATGCAAAATAAGAACAAAACCGAGATTTAAGAAGCCATATTGACAATTTATTGGTAGCAGAACTAACATAACCCATTTCTATAATCTGGGAATGCAATTAGTAAACTCAAGAGTTATCTTTAAATTTACACATCCATACATGTCCACAGTTTGTTGTTTATATAATTGAAGCAGTTCTTCAATTGGAAAGGTTCTTTGCAGTAGAAATTTTCTCAGCCAAGAATGATCTTCCCCCAGATACTTGTGTGGCTCCCTTCACCCAGGTTTCTGGTCTGAAAGAGCTACCAGAGGGAGTTTTTTTAACCACACACTTTAACTTAGGTATTACCTCTTTTTCTCTCTTCTAACTCCCTTTATTTCTCTTCATTGATTTATCACCACTGGAAATTAGATGACACATTTCTTGTTTATTTTTTTTTCTGCCCCTTATAATGTATGCTTTTGAGAGGTCAGGTATTTTATCTTATACATTATTGAAAATTTGCTACTTAAAGAAATGCTTGCATAGAGTCAGCACTGGAAAAATATTTGTTGAATAAATGAATGTAAAGTCCACAATTAAAAAGCCAAAATTAAGGTTGCAAAAGAAGATAAAACACAGCATTTTACAACAAATGGGGGTATTATAATTTGTACTAATAGTTTTGTCATGCAGATAGTTTAAATTATATATGATCTCCAGGTTTATTCATTTGAATTTTAATTTCTGCTTGCCATATAACAAAGGAAGAATTTATCTCTTAATTCTAATAACATGTTTTTTTCACACATATTTCAGATTTACTTATGAATATTCAAGAAGACATACTAAGTTTGCTGTCCCAGTAATTCTAAGAGTTGCTAAAGGATATCAGGAGTTGTTGGAGAAGTGTTCCCAGTCCCAAAACCCTCTTGAATGCCAGGATAAAGGGGTAAATTGCTCTGGCTTTGTAGGGAGAATATGAAATACTGGATTGATATCATCCATTAAAAATGCTGTTAGTTTGAAATTATTTAGTTATTAACTAATGGTTAGCTAGTTATATCTATTAATTAGTCATCTAGATATTAAGTAGTTATTAACTAGTTATCAACAACTAGTGGCTTACTTTGGAAATAAAAATTTTACCCATAAGTTCTTTGATGCACAGAATAAAAATAATATTCATTTTTAACAGCTCCAGAAAGGCAAGAATTGGTATAGAAACAACTGCAATCCTTTATCCAAAGATTGAATTCTGTCATCAAATAACTTGGTGATTCACAAAGTTTTAAACTTACTCTTCTCAAAGTCCATTTTCTTTAATTCTCACAATTCAAACTTTGCCATCTTTAATATTTTTAAAAAATCCCTCTAAAATTGCTTTCTCTAAGATTGGTATCGTCATAGAATAAAATATTATTGGTCAATTTTTACCTACAAAGTTGTGTGTCCAGGAAGAGAAAAAAAATGTATGAAATAATGTTTGTATTTTCAGGAAGAAGAATTAGAGAAATATATCCAGGAGAACCAAGCATTGGCAAAGCGAAGCTGTGGCCTCTTCCAGAAACTAGGAGAATATTACTTACAAAATGCGTATGTTTTTTTTTAAAGCAGTATTTTTGGTGATTTAAAATTACTAACTGGTGAGGGAAATATACATCTACATTAGTCTCTCATCTGACTCTAATTTCAGCTCCTATTTCAGATTGGGAGTCAGTATAATGTGAGCACCCAATTTCCCTTGGGAGAAGGCAGCCTTCCCCATTCCCTAGCTCAGGAAGCAACATGCATGGCCTGTGAAGTCTGATCTGTGGCACTCACTTTGGTTTCCCCCAAATCAAGCTGTAAAGCTATTTATTCTGTCAAAGTCTGTCTTGGTAAAAGCACCAAAAAATCAAAGTTAAAATCAATGAAACTTCTGAGGCTGGGAATAGGAGTCAACCTTCTGCCCAGGGGTTGCTTGCCCATTGTGATAGTTGGTATAACAGGAGTATAAGGGGTGGTTGTTAGAATAATCAAATCTCAAAAGTTAGTCCAAATACCATGTGGATGATAAAATGAGCTGAGTTCATGTCTTCTGACACCAAAAGAGGGTCTTGGAGAAGAAGTAAGTCCAAAGACTCGTGAATGACTCAGCAGGATTTGGTGACAAATGTCTTTCAGGTTTCTTGTTGCTTATACAAAGAAAGCTCCTCAGCTGACCCCTCCTGAGCTGATGACCTACACCAGAAAAATGGCAAGTGCAGCAGCCACCTGTTGCAGGCTCAGTGAGGAGAAACAACTGGCCTGTGGTGAGGGAGCGGTGAGTGTTTTGTCTAGTCTCATCTAGTGTCTGCCCTGTTTGATTGAAAGGGCCTCAAAATTCCCATGCAGGGGAAATGGTAGAAACCAATGCGGAGGGGACTTTAGTAGACTTACTCATTTAGTCGAAAGGGGTGTGAGAACTCAGCTCTGATCAGTTAGCATGTGGCTAGGCTTCCTGTTCTAGAATGGTGGGTGGAAATGCAACCAGTTTATTCAACAATGTCTGAGCAAGCTTTTCATAAAGGGAGGAGAGAATGGCCAACACATCATTCACTCCATGACTTCCTTGTTTTGTTCACTAAATATTTACTTTAATGTTGAAAAGAAAGAAAAAAAAAGCTTCATTTTTGATGGATTAAAATTAGTCATGTTATTTTTAGCCATACTTATACTTTTATCCTTTGTAGTATAATCGTATTGTGATTTTAGGAATAAGTTGTTCCCTTTTGGGTGTAGGGTACAGAACAGGGTAAGTCCCATGTTCTCAGTAGTAAAATGACTGATGTCACCAGTGTCCTACATATGATTACAGGTTTTTTTAAAAAAACTTTTTCTTTAAAGTCACAATTATGACCAAAATTGTTTACAAATTTTTCCCCTTTTCTCTTTTTAATGATGGGGAGTGATTTGCCAATTAGCCTTCATATCTTGGGACTTTTCACCAGAGACTAGAAGGAAAAGGAGAATTTCTTGTGATTAAGCATTATCTTAGTTTTTTATTGAATTCCACTAGGGACCTAGTGCACGAATTCGTGTACCTTGAAAAGAGCTGTGGGCTTCGAGGCTGCAGTAGGCACAGGGGCAGGTCTTGGCCCGTCCTCCGCACCCCCACCTGGCCCCTCCCACCACAGCCCCTGGTCCCCTCTCTGCTGGCAGCCCCACTCCCACCACTGCTCCCACCACTGCTGCCACTGCTGATGGTGCTAACCCCGCTCGCACCCACTGAAGGCGTGGAGCGATTGGGGCTGGTGCCAGCAGTAGATATGAGTGGGGCTGGTGCTGTCAGTGGATGTAAACAGTGGCTGCTGCCCTGATCACCCCTCAGGAGCAGGGGGAGGTGTAGAAGCCCTCAGGGACGATTAGGGCCAACAGCCGCCGCTCATACCCACTGATGGAACTGAGTGATCAGGAGCAGCGCCAGCTGTGGGTGCGAGTGGGGTTGGCACTGGTAGTGGGTGTGAGCGGCAGCTCTGACGTCAGCAGCAGGTGCAAGCACTGGGTGAGACTGCAGTACATGAGAGCAGAGAATTTTCAGTAACCACCAGAGGCTCGCCCCAATAACAGCAACTGATGCCCCACCTTGGTCTGGCATTTCTGCTCACCTGCTCCACCATCCTGCCGCAGCTAAAGCCCACCATGTTCTGCACACACCCCTTGGTTGTCAGTGTACATCATAGTGACTGGTTGTTTGGTTGTTTGGTTCTGGTTGTTCTGCCGTTCAGTCTATTTGCATATTAGCCTTTTATTATATAGGATATGTTGGGTGGATGCAGGAATGTAGGATAGTGCAATGATTTAAGAGTGTGTTCTGGGGGGCTCCTAACTACAGTCCTTTCCCACTTTCAACACTTGTTAGTCATTTCACACAGGGGAAGCTAGTTACCTCGCTATGCTTGAGCTTTTTCATCTGTCATTGGAGAATAAAAATTGTGCCATTCTCATAAGATAGCTGTCACGAGGTAATGTGCCTAACCCACTTATATTAGGACTAGTCTAAGACATTGTACACAAAAAGTATGTTGGCCCTTAATACAAGTTATTAGTAAGTACTTCAAAATAGCTCCAATGTATGGAAGGTAGGAGGATTCCACATTAGGAAAGCCTTACACACACACGCACACACACACACACACACACATGCAGTGACTAAGTTTGAGCTATTCTTATCTTCAGAAGGTGATTCTTTGGTCCCAAAAGTAAAATAGAGAACTCAACCACATAACAAGGAAAATGTAAGCCATGTATTGATTTCTTAGGTCAGGGAAGATACTTTTTCCCCTTTGGAAGCATCTTTCAAAAAACTAAAATAGAGTTGAAGAGACTATCTTCAACATCACCTTTAGAACGTCTGTCACTAAATGCTGAGGCATTTAAATGGGTAAAAAAGAATCTACAATGTAGCACTACATGATCCTACACAGACAGCACATTTTCTTATAATATTAATTAAACTATAATACATTACAAATTATTGCAATGATTTTCTGGAAACCTGAATCAATTTTATGGCTAATGCTCAATCCCCTTGCTTTCTCTTTTCCCATTCTCCTAACTAGGCGGACGTTATTATTGGCCAATTATGCATCAGGCATGGAGAGACGCCTATAAACGCTGCTGTTGGCCAGTGCTGCACTTCTTCGTATGCCAACAGGAGGCCATGTTTCAGCAGCTTGGTGGTGGATGAAACATATGTCCCTCCACCGTTCTCTGATGACAAGTTCATCTTCCATAAGGATCTGTGCCAAGCTCAGGGTGTAGCACTGCAAACAATGAAGCAACAGTAAGAAATCGTTATTTGCTAACATGGAGAAGGCTGACAACACCAAGTAGCAGTTGATATCTCTATGCTACACACCCAACACTCTTGGGCTCCTCAGGAGAACAACATTACTCCAAAGCACTGAAAGTGGCTTTCAAAACAGTCTTCTCTCAGTGACTTCACAGCCTCACTGGGATGTAGAGCTGGAAAAACTCAGTAAGGCAGACAACCCTGTTTGTCAAAGCAGTCTCTACTGGCACTATTGTGGTAATGTTGTTTTGGGACTGAGGAAAAGGGGCAATTTATTTTGTGGAATTAGGATATATCTTCACAATAAGTCTGGGTACTTTCATTCCAAAACACCACTGAATCTTTTTTCACATAATTTACTCTTTGAAAAGAATAACTATATTTAATTCAGCCATGAAGTGTGGGTGTTTAGAAATGGAGTGCACATTTCAATTAATTGTGGGAGGCATTCTGTAATGGCAATGCAAGTCAATGAAACACATGGTCTCCAAATCCCCATGCATTTTAATACTCGCCTGTTTTGTAAATGGTCTTCCTTCATTTTGGAAAACCTGGTCTTCCCTTTTTTCTCTGTTAAAATCTGGGGCATGTTGCAAGGTATAGTAAGAATGCTATCTCTTCTGGCAAGCCTTTCCTCTTGCTCAATTCAACATTAATTCCAACATTAAAGCACTGCTCAATGAGTAGAGCGGGCAGTTAGTATTGCTAGTGCACAGGTAAGGGTGTCATAATTATGAATGGCAGGAGTTGGGAAATCTGGGCCTTTGAGAAGAGAGAATCAGAAACAATATTCTGGATAATTAAGAAATAAACTGTATTTCACTACATGTAAGTTTGGTGGAACTATTAAATAATGTTTCCTCTATCATCTGCACAAATGCAGACCAGTGGAACACTTGGCATGTTTCTAGATGTCTTTCTAATGAAAGTATTAGACAAGTGAGTTAAGTCTGGTTACGGGCTGATGGAAAGAGGGTTTATGGTGAGGGTTGCCAAGACTCTGAATATTCTCTACAAGGAAGGCTTTGAAAAATATCATTGCATAACAGACTTCTCTCGTATTTTGTTTTGTTTTAAATCATAGGTTTCTCATTAACCTTGTGAAGCAAAAGCCACAAATATCAGAGGAACAACTTGAAGCTGTCATTGCAGATTTCTCTGGCCTACTGGAAAAGTGCTGCCAAGGTCAAGAACAGGAAGTCTGCTTTGCAGAAGAGGTATGTGCAGCTCATTTTCACACTCAGAACACTTGGTACAGGATTTTCTGCAATGAATTGTGAAAAGAACACCCCACTGATCTATAACTTTAAAATAATGCCAGAGAGATGTAAATTTCATCTAGAAATAGACTGAAGAATTATGTGACATTTAAAAAATAATCACAGTTTTCCGGAAGTAGTATGACTTTAAATATATTAAGAAAATCACTAATTTTGATTTATTTCCTAGTAGATAAAATAATAAATTGAATATATAATTGATTGATGATAATTTAAATAGTTTCTGACCTAAAATTTATCTGTTCAGCTAAATAAATTAAATGGATTATTAGCAAATGAAATGTGCAAACAGGATCCTGAGGGAATATTTACAGAAAATATATTTGAACTCCTTAGGAAGCATAGCTTTGAACATCAACAGAGTAGTAGTTAGGAATTATCTTAATCTAATCATTTAGCAATTTTAGCTGTATTTGTAACTGGCTACATTTTGTAAGTCTTTAGTTTATATTATTAAACATTTAAATATAGCATCACTACATTTAAAAAATATATTGTATAATTTAGCCTTTTTGCCAATTTTGTCTATTTCCTAGTGTAAAAGTTTATATTTTTTAATATAAATTCCAAAGATATATAATACTTAGAAATCTTGAGCTTTTCAATAGATAATATAATTAAATGTGCTTGAGTGTGTACAGAGATTAGTGTAGGAAAAACAAAATCTACTATTGATCTGAATGGATTTTTCTCTCTCTTTGGCTGCCATTGTCCTAGCTTGTTGGCATCAGAAATGTATATCTTTATATTTAACTTGGTTCATCTATAAACTTGTGAGATCACCCTTGGATAGTGGGGAATTAACTGTATGACTAGAACAGTAACTAATTTCTTTATCTAATGCAATGGTTCTCAACCTTCCTAATGCCGTGACCCTTTAATACAGTTCCTCATGTTGTGGTGACCCCCAATTTCATTGTTACAAATTGAACATAATTAAGGCATAGTGATTAATCACAAAAACAATATGTAATTATATATATGTTTTTCCGATGGTCTTAGGCGACCCCTGTGAAAGGGTCGTTCGACCCCCAAGAGGGTCGCGACCCACAGGTTGAGAACCGCTGATCTAATGATTCTTATTTGTTCTTAATTTGCAGGGTCCAAAACTGATTTCAAAAACTCGTGCTGCTTTGGGAGTTTAAATTATCTCAGGTAACAAAACGTTCAGACAAAGCTAAATACTGTTGATATTCCCCAAATATCACTCGATAGTGAAATACAGCCTAACAACTACCATTAAATGCTCTTCCTACCAAAGAAATGCAATTCAATAAAAAAAAATCTTTATTTTAAAGATACTGAAACAAAATTATGCCTAAAATGTTAATTAGCGACTCAACTAACTCAAAATTTGTTGAGGTTGATTCAGAGGCCTCAGGGACTGCCATCAGAACTTCCTATTTATCTAATATTTCTCTGATATCAAATAATAGAACCAGTTACCTTCTGCACTTACTCGTTTAATTAATACTTAATATATTTTTGTTCACATTACAGGGTGAAGAGAAGACAAAATATGTCTTTATGGTTTGGTGTGAACTTTTTAATTCTAAATGACTTTAGTACTTTTTATGAATTAATAAAATAATGAAGACTTTTATGTGAGATTTCCTTATCATCAAAATGAAGTATCTTCAAATGTCTCCTTTTTCCTACTTGCTTATTTATGAAAACCTAAAGATGATTTCTTTAAATAGTACTTTACATTTTTCTTTCATTTCTGTTGCAACATCTCTGGACTTCATTTGATTTTGTTGTAATTCTGAAAGGTATTAATTTAGAGATCACAACAAGATAAAGTAGAATTCAATTTGAAAGCATTAAATAAAAAAAATACAATTTTTTTGTTAAGAAGGAAGTTCAGTGATAATAAAAATATTGGAAAAATTTATGAGCCAAACTATGTTTCAGGGAAATATATAAAGAAAATAAAAAAGGAAACACAAGGACAAATTGACATCAATGCAATAGTAAATTGGAGATTTTAAATAGTTTTTACTTCTTTGAAAAAACAAATCAGGCAAACAAATAAAGATTCAAGGTAACATCTAATCAAGGTTACCAATTACCTTCATGCTGTAAAATCCAGTAGTTACTGCTCAGTCTCTAGCTTACTTGAGTTCTGTCAGTACAACCTGACAGAATTAATCATTCCCTTTCCCTTGAAACAGTTTTCTATTTGGCTTTGCATTTCCCTCCAATCTTATGGCTGCCCCTCCTGAGTCTTCTTCACTGCAATTTCTGCAACTCTTTGACCTCTAAGTATTGGAGTGTCTCAGAGCAGCCTTTCCTGAATCTAAACTCACTCTCTGGATGATCTCATCTAGACAGTGCAGTAACACCAACACATTAATATGTGTTTACAACACACATTTATATCTCCAGCCTGGATTTTTTTCTTAATTTCCAGGTTCATGTGCCAGCTTCCTTCCGCACAGCTCCATGGTGACCGTGCAGAAAGAACACAAACTTAACACATTCCAAACTGAACTCTTCTCTATCCCAAACTTGTGTTTCCCTCAATCTTGTCAATTCTTCTACTTTTCCAAGCCACAAGCCTTAGAGTCATCTCTGGTTCCCTTCCATATTGCCCCTACCTTTAATCTATGAGCAAAGTTTGTTGGCTCTACCTTCAAAATAGATCTAGAATTTGATTCTTTCTCAATACCTATAATACAAGCCACACATGGATTATTGCAATAGTTTCTTAATTGGTCTCCTCTCAAGTATCCTTGCCCCCCCTCCACTCCCCTGCCCCAGCTCTAGTTTCAATATATTAATTGAAATGATTCTTTACATCATTATGCCTGGATACAAAAATTCATGAGAAGATTGAGACTCAGAGGAACAACAGTGGAGGAATTAGGAAAGTTCATCAAGAGTACATATGTTTTATTACAGACCAAGGATAAGATCATCCACATCCTCAAATTCCCAATTACTACCTGTGGAAGCGGAAGTTGGGCTAGTATAAAGGGATGATAAAAAAAATTGATTCACTTGACAGGTGGTGTTGGAGGAGAGATTTTTGGATACCCTGGTCCACCAAAAAGATAAACAAGTGGGTTTTAGAGCAAATTAAACCAGAAACATCCCTGGAGGCAAAAAATGACAAAACTAAAGCTGTCTCACTTTGAGCACATCATGAGAAAACAGGGTTCTTGGGAAAGTAATGTTGGAAAAATAGAAGGCATCAGGAAAAGAGAAAGACCTAATATGAGATGGATGATTCCATAAAAGAAGCCATAAGCATGAATCGGCAGGAGCTGATCAGGGCTGTTGAGGACAGAACATTGTGGAATCACCCATTCATAGGGTCGCCAGGACTTGGACCTGATTCAATAGCATGTAACACATGCATTATGCCAGTTTTTTAAATTAAAAATCACTAATGTCTTCCCATCTCACTCAGAGAAAAATGTAAAGTCTGTGCACTGTCCCTACATGGTGGTCCCTTTCTGCCCTCTTTTTTTTTGCCTTTCCCATTGGGTCCCTTTGCTCAGGCCAGTGGCCTCCTTGCTGTTTTTCAAGTCACCAATTAATTTCCTGCTCAGAGTGTTGCTTTTGTGATTCTTCTTGCTTGGAAAACTGCCCTCAGATATTTGTGGGGCTCACTCCATCACCTCCTCACACTTTCTACTCATTATCATCTACTGTATGTTAATGTCTTCCTTTAGTGTCCTATTTTAAGTTATACCATTATCACTATCACCCACATCACTTATCAGCATCAGATATGCACTAGATTTTACTTGTTTTGTTTTCCGTCTACCTCCACTAGTGGAAGCCCCAGGAGGACAGGAATTTCAGTCTGTTTTGTTCACTTCTGTTATCCTCAGCATAGAGCGCAGTGCCTGGAACATAATAGGCATTCTATAAATATTTATTGAATATATGGATGAATGGCTGTATATTCTTATAAGGTGGTGAACTAGAGAGGTTTCTAGCTTCATCCTCTAAAAGGCACACTAAGGAGAGGAAGAAGCATGGTTCTAAAAATTAACATAAAAAACATGAGAGGGGACCCTTTTCCCCCCTCCCCACGTGGGAGTCCATTCTGTGGGACTCTTTCCCTCTCCCCACGTGGGAGTCTGTACTTGTTCCCCAATAAATCTCCACCTTTGCTATACTACTCTCTGTCTGTGGATTCATTCTTTGACTCTGGCGGACAAAGAATCCAGGTCTCAGTCCAAAAATTCCATTTCAAAATGATGCATCAGCCAGGAATTTCTCCGTAATTCAAACCTCTTCACGTTAAACGATGGGAAGTGTGTTCTCTACACTACCTAAAGATAGTCCACTAAAATGTATTCTCAAGAATGAGTTTGACCCACAAACCTTAAAGAAAAAGCGCCTGATTTTTTTCTGCACTGAGGTTTGGCCCCAATGCCAGCTAGCTAACTGGGAGAGTTTGCCCTCAGAGAGAAGCCTCAAGTATAACATCATCCTACAATTAGATCTTTTCTGTAGGAAGGAAGAAAAACGGTCAGAAGTTCCATATGTCTGAACTTCCTTTGCCCTAAGAGACAAGCCAGACTTACACAAGTCTTGATCCCTCCCTCCCGGCAATAGAAGCCCAAAACCTGCCGGAGGAAAAGGCTCCAATGCCACCAAAGCCCTCTTGCCCTCCATCTGAACCCCCAGGTGAAGTGTTTTCCCACCCTCATCCTGGCGTCCAGGAAAAATACCTCTGCCAGCGGAAAGGCGGACGTCCAGGGCCCTCCCTCCATGGGGGTGCCAGATGGTCTCTTCCCCCTGATAGAGCAGGTGGGCGAATTTGGGAGCATCAGAGTTCAGGTCCCTTTCAGCCTTAAAGACCTGGGGAAATTCTCAGATAATCCTGATAATTATATTGAGTCCTTTCAGAAAATAAGTCAAGTATTTGATCTATTTTACCAGGACTTAATGCTCCTTCTAAAGCAAACCTGGTCCTACACAGAGAAAGAGAAAGTTTTAGCAGAAGCTCGAGACTTTGGCAACAGTTATTACATCTCCTGTGTACGAGACATTACAAACCCCAATGAGAAAGAAAGATACTTGACAGGGTCTGAGGCAGTTCCTAGTACAGACCCAGGGTGGGACCCTGATGTCGAGATGTGGAAAATAAGACACTGTCAGGCTTGCATAATAGAAGGCCTCAAAAGAAGCAAGTCTAAGCTTATTAATTACTCCAAACTAACTACCATCAGCCAGGAGGCTAATGAGAATCTCTCCTCATTTTTAGAGAGACTTAGAGAGGCATTGGTGAAGCACACCAATATCACCCCAGGTTCAGTAGAGGTACAGTTGATTTTAAAGGATAAATTCATTATTCAATCAGCCTCAGGCATCAGAAGGAAATTGCAGAAATTGGCCATTGGCCCTGAGAGCACTTTAGATGATCTCTTGAAAGTCACTACCTCTGTGTTGTATAATAGAGACCAGGAGGAAGAAGATAGAAAAGTCAGGAGAAGCCAGGCCAAGATGGCTCGTTATGCCAAGCTTAGGGAGATCAGACGCCCCCAGTCAGAGCCAGGAGGCAAATGGTCAGTCCTGTTCACTTGTCATAAGTTCCACCAACTTGGACTTATGCACTGGAATTGCCTCAAGAGGCATAGTAGACCCCCGAAGCCCTGTCCTGTCTGTCAAGGAAACCAATGGAAGCTGGACTGTCCCTGGAGACGGAGGTCTCTTGGGTCAGGGCTGGTTCCCAGCTGGCCCAACAGGACTGACAGGGCCCAGGGTCTCCCAACCCAGCCCCTCACAAGATTTTCATTATTTACATCTAGGAGCCCAGGGTAAGTCTGACAGTGGGGGGCAAGGAAATTAAGTTCCTCCTCGACACGGGAGCCACTTTCTCTGTACTTCTCTCTAAGCCTGGTCAGTTAATCATCAGAGGCGATAACCATTTTAGGTGTGTCCGGAAGGCCAATAAAGAGATATTTTTCTCAACCTTAGGGTATAACTGGGGTGAGCTGTTCTTCTCCCATGCCTTCCTAATCATATCAGAGAGCCCTACAGCTCTTTTCGGAAGAGACAGCCTCGCCCCAGAAGTCTGGGCACCAATTAAAGATATAATGCCATCCCTATTAGCTAGCCCCCCTTCTCAGACCTTGGTTTATACTGTTTTTTATTACTCATCTTTAACCATTCTTGTTTAACCTTTGGGATGTTTCATATCCTCCCATTTAGAAGCCCTAAAGATAACTGGTCCTCCGCATGGAACAGCAAATGGAGGCCGCTACATCCATCTTCCATGGATCCTTAGACCACCCACTTCTGATGGGACCCTGACTGCTGCTCCGAACTACAACACCTTTGCCAGCAGGAAGTGGGAAGCAGTCAGAAAGATGTGGCATCCCCTGTCCCCAGTGGCAGTTGGGGTTTCCTAATAGGAGGGGGGAGTGAAACAGGAATTTTAGGGGAATATAATGTTGTAATGTACCCCGTGAATCACAGAAGGACACCTCAAGAAGTCGAATTAAGCCAAAACCGGTTTGGCTCAGTGGATAGAGCGTCGGCCTGCGGACTGAAAGGTCCCAGGTTCGATTCCGGTCAAGGGCATGTACCTGGGTTGCGGGCACATCCCCAGTAGGAGATGTGCAGGAGGCAGCTGATCGGTGTTTCTCTCTCATCGATGTTTCTAACTCTCTATCTTTCTCCCTTCCTCTCTGTAAAAAATCAATAAAATATATTTTTTTAAAAAAGAAGTCGAATTAAAGAGTCACATTTATTGCAATCCAGGACTACGAGGGGGCATTTCGCTCTCCCAAATCTCGCAGTGTCCTCCCCAGCCCCAACATCAGATTTATATAGGCAAAGATCACAAAGGTATTGATTACATCCCAGGGTTTGGAATGAGGACCTGGTTTGCACAAAGCAGTTACAGAAGCGAGATTGAGCTGATTAGTTATCTACAAAGATTAATTATAGTTTTGGGTCTTGGGACCATGAGTTGACAGGGACACATTATCTGGAGCCACTGAGGCAATTTAGGATAATTGTGCTGTCCTAGTTCCCAGGTACAGAAGAATGTGCTTGGATAACCAGTAAGATCACAATCAATGGGATAGCATACATAAGTTTAGAAAATCAAAATAACTTTTCTATTTTTAAACAAAGCAAATAAGTACAGAAGCCAAACAGCAGGGTTAAAGTTAAACTATAGTTTCTACCTGAGATGATTGTTACCATTCTTCAATAGGAAGGCTTAGGGAATTTATAGAATTGGGGTCCAGGGAACAAAACGGGGCTACAGTTTGGGAGAAGGTACGTCTCCATAACACAAGGAAGCCAGGTGCAGGGAGCAGCAACAGTGTCATTTTACATAAGACAAGGAGCTGGGAGTAGCCAAAAAGGTCTATATTTACAAAATAAAGAAGGAAGAGAGCTAGAAAGAAAAGAAGAACAATGAGGGAGGAGGGCATCACATGCCCCATGTGGTGTTTGACCTTTGAGTTCAGGAGTTGCTATAGTGACCAAATCAAAAAGGGGGATAGTGGCCAATCAGAGGGGATATCTGGACACAGGGACTTGAAGCCTTTATAAACTGTGGAAGAAGGGAAGGGTGGGACCCTTTCCCCCTCCCCACATGGGAGTCCATTCTGTGGGACTCTTTTACTCTCCCCACATGGGAGTCTACTTGTTCTTCAATAAATTTCCACCTTTGCTATAACACACACACACACACACACACACACACACACACACCAGATCTTTCCCTTGTGGAGGAGAAATGTGTTTTCTCATGTTTTATTTTTATTTATTTAGTGTGTGTGTGTGTGTGTGTGTGTGTGTGTGTGTGAGAGAGAGAGAGAGAGAGAGAGAGAGAGAGAGAGAGATGGGGTTTGGAGAGTGGTGATAGGGTAGCTGGCTTTAAAGAGGATGAATAGTTGTGTGTGTGGGGCGGGGGGGGGGGGGGTGGTTAGAATGTAACTTGTGCTCTTGTCTGTACACTAAATTGCAAAGAAGACCATCACTTGAAGTATTGCTACTGTGAAATAAACAGAAGCAGTGACCATATTGCCTGGTGTCAACAGGATTAGATTCTTTTTTCTGAAGTGAGCTTTGGTAGTTTGTGTGTTTCAAGGCATTTGCCCATTTTATCTAAACTGTCAAATTTACTGGCAAAATATTTTTCAAAATATTTCCTTGTTACCATTTTAACATCTATGGTGATGTCATCTTTCTCATTCCAGATATTGATAAATTAAAAACTCCTGTGGGGTAGACAAACTGTTGAAAATAAGTGAGCACAGAACAGCCACTCTTAAGAATTAGCTCCCCCATCATCTGTGGGCATAGACAATAGAGTGGTGAAGGCTTGGGAGGGGCTGGTGTGGGGTGGAGTGGGGCAATGGGAAAAACAAACAAACAAACAAAGGGGACATGTGTAATACTTTCAACAATAAAGATAACTATAAAAATGCTTTAGAAAAGTACACATTGGTAGATACAAAATAATCATGAGGATATAAACTATAGCATAAGAAATACGGTCAATAATATTGTAATAACTATCTATGTTGCCAGGTGGGTACTGTAAAAATAGCAGGAGGAACACTATGAAAAGTATATGATTGTCTAACTGCTAAGCTGTACACCTGAAACCAATACAAAATAAAATTTAAAGAGAAAAGAAAAAGAATGAGCTCTTCCAAACTTTTCCCTGCCCCCTCTGGCCCAATCATATAAGGAATTATGGATTACCATGTAAGGGATTTGTCTCCCTCGAAGAGAGTTAAATGAGATTTTAGAGAATTGCTTGATAGCATGGAATTAAATTAGTAATAAATGATAGTGGGGTCTCTGGAAACCCCTAAATGTTCATTAACTAAATCTATCATTTCTAAAGCACTCATGAACTAAAGAAGCAAAAAGGGCATTTAAAAATATTTTGAAATGAGTGAAAATGAAAACACCACATACCAGAATTTTGGGATGCATCTAAAACAGTACTTAAAATTTACAGCACTAAGTGCACTCTGTTTTATAATTTATAGCCCTCTGTTATCCTCAGGTGACATATTACAAAGGAAAGAAGATCTCAAACTAATGAACTTGAGAAGGCTAACCCCCTATTTTGTAAAACTACTTTGTGAAATTCTCTATTTAGATAGTCCCTCATTCTGTAAAGTCAACTCTGCTATTTTTTAGACAGCCCCTTATTCTGAGAAAATAACTTTGCTTTCTAGCCTGCTTGAATAATAAGGAAGATAAACTCAACTGTCTGACCTTGTAGGCCAGAGACTAGATACTCCCATGCTTATGCCAGATGTATTTTTTAATTGGATAGAACTGTGTTGTTTTCAAGGCCACAAGCTTCCAGCGAGATAACTACTAAGCACACATAGGGCTGGCTCTTTAATAAAAAGAAAACTCCTGCTTGTTGATTTGCTCAGAATTTGAAAGACATTTTTCTCTGAGCCCACTAGTATAATAATAATAATAAAGTGGAACTCCATCTCTCTAAGCATTGCTTGGTTTTTCTCCGGTCTTGTGTAACAAACTCAGCTTCCACCTTAAGAAACAAACAAACAAAAAACAAAAACAAAAAGAAAAAGAAAAAAAAACTAAAACAAAGTAAGCATAAGAAAGAAAATAATATAGAAGGCAGAAACTAATAAACTAGAAAACAGAAAAGCAATAGATAAAAATCAATGAAACCAAATGCTTGTTCTCTGAGATCAATAATAATGATAAACCTCTAGTCAGATTTATCATGGTTAAAAAAAGAGAAAAGCCCTAGCCAGTTTGGCTCAGTGGATAGAGTGTTGGCCTGAGGACTGGAGGCTCCTAGGTTTGATTCTGGCCAAGGGCACATCCCTGGGTTATGGGCTTGATCCCCAGTGTGGGGCATGCAGGAGGCAGCCGATTGATGATGTGCACTGACCACCAGGGGGCACGCATGGAATATGGCGGGCATTGGCAGCAGGTGGGAGGGCACAGAACATGGCAGACATGGGCCATGGCAGGATGGTGGAGCAAGTGAGTGGGGGCACCAGACTAAGGTGGGGCACTGGTTGCTGTCATTGGAGCAGGCCTCTGGTGGTTACTGAAATTCTTTGCTCCTGCATGCTGTGGTCTCACCGGGGATTGCACCTGCTGCCAGCACCAGACCCACTCACACCCACTGCTGGCACTGGCCCCAATCACTCTCCACTGTCAGCGGGTATGAGCAGTGCTGGTGCCGTCAGCACATGGGAGCAGCAGTGGTGGTAATGGGCTGCTGGCAGACAGAGGACCAAGGGCCACAGTGGGAGGGGCCAGGTGGAGACACAGAGAATGTGCTGAGACCCACCCCTGTGCCCACAGCAGCCTCGCGTCCCACAGTTCCTTTCAAGGTGCACAAATTCATGCACTGAGCCCCTAGTAATAATAAAAATAAGGAAATATTTTGAAAAATATTTTTCTAATAAATTTGATAACTTAGATGAAATGGATAAATTACCAAAACTCACTCCAGAAAAAAATAGATAATCTGATTAATTCTGTATCTATTAAAGAAATGAAAATTTCGTTAAGGTCATTAAACAAAGAAACCTGCCGGCTTAAGTGGTAAATTCTACTAAACATTTGGAGAAGAAATAATAGTAATTATACAAAAACTGTTCCAAAAAAATTGAAGAGAAAGAAATATTTTTCAATTCATGAAGGCTGATACCCTTTTTTTTTTTTTTTTTTTTTGAGGATACAACCAGAAGTTAGCCACCTACCTACAACCTAGAAGAGAGCTCTCCCTAGAATTTGACCATGTTGGAGGGGTGATCTCAGATTTTCAGCTTCCAGAACTGTAAGAAATACATTTCTGTGGTTTAAAAGCCACCAAGTTTATGGCATTTTGTTAGAGAAGTCTGAACTGATTAATACTCTATCCCTTCTCTCCTAGTCTCCCTTTCCCCTATAGATAATAGCTTTTCTTACTTAGTTCTATTTTATCCATCTGTTCTTTATTTTTTATATCTAAGCAAATATGTATATAAGTGTGTTGCTATTACACCATTCTATCTTTATTATACAAGGGTTACATATTACAAATATTGTTCTAGACCTTGCTTTTTTCACTTAAAAAATGTAATCCTGGCAATCACTCAATATTATGCATAATTTTTTCCTTAAAATTTTAAAAACAGCTTCATAGAATTTCTTTTTGTGTATATCTATATTTTCTTAACCACCCTTCTATTGATGGACATTTGGATTATTTCCATTATTCTACTTCCGCAAACAATGTCACAATGTACTAGTATAACCTAGTACTTTAGTCATCCTATATAATAAGGAGGTAATATGACAATTAACCCTCACAGGCTCACAAGATGGCTGCCTACGACCAGGCCAGCAGATATTGCATTACCATTTTGCATTCAAATCAAAATGGATGAGAGGATCTATTTCCCAACAGTTTATCCTCAAAAGATGTCATCAAACTTTTAGATTTTTGCCAATCAGATCGGTGAGAAATGTTACTAGGGTGTTTAGATTTGTATTTCTCTTATAAGTTTCTTTCTAAGATGATTAAGGCCCATTAGTTTTTTTCTCTTTGTGTACTATCTGCTTATATCATTCTGCTACTTTTCTATCAGATTGTTGTCTTTTTCTTTTCACTTTCAATTCCCAGGAGCTCTTTGTATATTACGATATAGACTGAAGATATTTTTTCTCAGTTTTTCCTCCAGGTTTTTGACTTTGCCTATGTATTTTTCCATGTAATGTCCTAGAGAAAATTTTTATCTAGTTGAATTTATTACTCTTTCTGGGTTTTGCACCATAGTTAAAAAAACTATCCCCCAATTACTTGTGTTTCTTCTAGTACTTTTATTTTTTTTTCCTTTTTACATTTGGATCTCTAATCTATTTGGAATCATTTTAGTGTATGAGTAGGCATTTGCATATAATTTTAGACTTTTAGTTTGTTGTATTGGTCTCTCTCTTGGTTGCCAATGCCACACTATTTTAATTATTATAATACTAGAAGCCTGGTGCATGAAATTTGTGCATGGGTAAGGTTCTCTAGACCTAGATGATAATCAGGGATGATCTGGGCCTTCTTGCCCCTGGCTGCCGGCTGCTGGCCAGGGCCTTCCTTCCTTCCTTGGTTCTGCGCTGCCCCTTAATAGTCAGCACATGTCATAGCTAGTTGTCAAACTCGCAGTCGGACAAACTCCAGAGGGGACAATTTGAATATCAACCTTTTATTATATAGGATTTTAGAATTTTTTGTACAACCCAGTAGTGCTGTTTTGCACAACACCTCATCCCAGTAACTTTTTTTTCCTTAGGGTTTTCATGATTATTTGAAAAATACTAGTAAAAAAGTAACCTGTTTACTTTCTATACTGACATAAGACTAGGTTTTTGTCTGTAGATTGGGTATGACCACCAAAATACAAAATCTTAGTATATACAAATTAACAGGGGAATGAGAGAAAATAAACACCTTTGCCAGTGGACAAATGCTCCAGCTTCCCACTCCTATGGTAGGACGATTCTAGGAAATCTTCCACTTCTTAGACAGTCCCCAGTAAGATTGCACCCAGTTTCTTATACTGTTACTATTCTTATTAACACCTGCTTTGTTAGCATTTTTTTAATCATGTAATTTAAAATAGCTCCATATTTAGGATCATGTTCTTAATATAGATTCAAAAATTTGAGTGATTGGTTCAAATAACAAATTTTTTAAAGACTATTGATCCTTATTATAAACTTGTTTTCCAAAAGCTTTGAATGTATGGGTACCTGTTTTGCTATATGTTTACCAGAATATTTTAATTGCTTTTTTAATTCTAGCAGGTATAAAAATTATTATTGTTAAATTTAACTTCCTTTGATTACCAGCAAAATTTAACATTTTCTTAGTTGTGTTTTCTCTCTGGAGAATTATTTATTTTAGTCCCTTTTCTCCTAGAATTTGCAATATTTCAAATTTTTTTTCGGTTATCTATTTGATTTGGTATTGTGCATACTTACCTTATGAACTTTTTTCTAACTCAATAGATTTCTTTCCCAGTAAAACACAGATAATTTTTTCCTAGTTAATAATTAGCAAACATTCTGCAATGTGATCAAGTAACAATCAAATATGACGTATGTGAGAAATAGGTTAAACAGGTTACTTTTTTACTAGTAGTGTCAAAGGCTAACATAAAAACTTGATTTTCCTCTATCACATTACTTTCCTTTGTGAATATTATTCCTAAAGAAATGAAACAGTTAAAACTTACGGGTTTTGTTATTTTCTTGTTCTTTTTGACTGAATGCCTAAGCTTGCCCACAAAGCCTCAAGACGTTGGTAAGAAATTTACTTGTATATAAGCCAAGGAATGACTAAGTTGGGGTAATTTCTAATTTTTTTAAATCTGTATTCTTTCAACTTAATTTTTATTTATTTGTTTATTTTCTCTCATTCCCCTGTTAATTTGTATATACTGATTGGAAATCCTGAACTATTCCAGATTTTGTATTTTGGTGGTCATACCCAATCTACAGACAGAAACCTAGTCTTATGTCAGTATAGAAAGTATTGCTGGGAGATATAATTTAGATTTGAAAATACTCATATTTCTCACAAATGTGTATAGTGTATAGTAACAGTGAACACTAGATTTGAGTTGGGATTTTTCTGGACTCTTCAGTTGTTCAACATATCTCCAGCCGGGTAGAAAAACCTTTGGGTATGCTGAACCCTGCTTCTTCCAACTATATATTTTCTAAATCTCCCCAAACCTGTACATCCCCCTGCTCACAAGCCTGGCCAAGGAAGTACCCTTTTGGAGGAAAGGGTGACTTTTATATTTCTTCTACCTAAAGGGGAAAATTTTGAACTTCATCTGATCAGAGGAGGTGTCTTATTGTAATTCCTCTGGCCTGAAAGGAGTAGCTTTTTGTAATTTGCACAAAGGGGCAGTAGGTGTTTTGATTGCCATATAATGCACATGACGGCCTGAAGAGGAGGACTGTGTCTTAGTTTGATAGCCCACAGTGCCTGCTAGTGAAACCCAGTCACAGGGCTTGAACAAGAGCGATCGTTCTCGAGTTTTCCTTCTCATTTGCCCCTTGTAACAACTTGTTCAAAAGTTCCACTGATTTCTGTCTCTGATATCTTTTGCACCTATGTTTTCCTTTGTATTTCCATTATCCTACTAAAATCCATGTCCTGTTGATTTCTCAGTAGAAGACTTTTTTGTTGTTGCTGTTGTTTTTTGTTTTGTTTTGGTTTTTGGTTAGTTTTTTTTTTGCATTTTTCTATCCACTCATTCACTCTTCTGTCCATCTATTTGACATAGTTCTTGTCACTTTCACTGTGCATGGTGTCAGGTGGGTACTGGAAATATTGGGGGGAGTGCTTTATAAAGTATATGATTATCTAACCAGTATGCCGTATATACATTTTAAATTGGATTATACATAGTCATGTTCATGAGTCACTTGTACTGTAAGAGTAGTTAGGAACCTGATGTCCAAGGGTGGGTCATCATTGATTGCCTCATAATGTATAACTCAATATTTTGTAAAAGTAAGAACTCAGTAAAAGTAGTCATTGTGAACAAATATAAATGTGCTTGGATTATGCTAATTGGGAGGGAATCAATGATCTAAGACTAGTCTAGAGATCACCTAAATAAGTATGTGTGGCCAGCACTGTAAACCCTACTGACCATCAGCATTTCATGGCAGCTCTTGTTTGGCTCTATTGTAATATTACATCACCTATCAGTTTACCTTCACATTACTTTTATAGTCTTACATGATAAATACTTAACATGAAAGTGGTGCTTGTATTTGGCATTTGTGACTGGGAAGCCATCAATGGCAAATGTAAAGTCTGGTCAGTTTGAGATTAATTCAAGTCAATTCAATTTAATGACTGTATCTTTAACACACAATCACTTGTGAATAAGATCCCATATTTGGTTCATATGACTTTTTCCTTCTTGTTAAATATACCAAAATATTTTCTATCATTAGTTCTCTATTTTGTACTTTGTGAATTTAAATGACCTATATAGTTATTGGTAAACTGTTAAAAATATCAGGATATTTAATAATTTTAATATCTTTGCTTTTCAGATGATTTTAATATTACCCAGAAATTTATAGAGGACAATGTTGGATATATGTGAGTTTCTCTAAAGTCTTTTTGATGATGATGGTATTTATCATAATCTAATCTGATATACTGCAAAACTGTTAATGCTTCTTAAAAGTAATTTAATTAAATAGAAACCATATAAAAAGTAAATATAGTACTAATCATAAAATTCAGATGAGGTAATTGAATTGTCAAGAAGTTGGACAATTTGTAACCTCACACTTTGATAATTTCCTGAGGTTGTCAACAAGTGGATGTTCCCATGATTTTGTTGGACATACATGGAAATTCTGCAGGTAATCATTGTGCACTCTGTGTGGACTGTTGCAGCACCATCATTACATTTGCTCAATATGTTCAGGAGGCATCCTTTGAGGAAGTAGAAATGTTGGCAAAAACCATGACGGAATACAGAGATCAATGCTTGGCCAACTCAAAACTCCCTCAGTGTTCAAAATTACCTGTAAGTAACTTCTTTCCATTTCATAAATAAATAAGATTACTTGTCAACACAGAGAATTTTTGGCTTGAAAATTTTAAAAGAAAGATACTATGTGCCCTCATTTTACTTTGCCTGGTACTTAGGCTAAGGTAGTTTCCTAGGAGAGATGCAATTCTATATTATGATGCACAGGAGGACTTGACCATGAGCTTGCAGTTCATGCTGTATATATAAAGTTGCAGGGCAGCCAGAAGCCTGGCAAAGCTCACAGAAGTATGGAGGTACCCTCCTTAGCTGCCTCTCTCAATATGGACTCTACTAACACACCCTCTTTTCCTGGCTTTTCCCGCATAGAATCACCATCTGTATATCTAAAAAAGTATTATTAAACACCTCTACTAAATACTTTATCAATACCTCACCACCTTGGGAGAGGAGGAAAAAGGCTGTTATGCAAGGGATATATAAGCAGCAAAGGAAAAATAAGAGGTTAGAGAGCCTCAGGATAGGATAGGAAAAGTATCCTGAAAGTTTGCCAAAGAGATGGTTGTCAAGGGTGTGGGTCAAGATCCTTAGCTGCTGATGTTGGGAAAATTGCAATATTTTCCTTAAAGGGTGATGCTCACTAATCATTGCATCATCTCAAAATGTTGAGAAACTATACACTGAATGGAAAGTGTCTTTTTCTTCTCTGTTGTCCAGAATGATGCTTTACAAGAAGCAATATGTGCTATGGAGGGAGTACCACAAAAGCACAACTTTTCACACTGCTGCAATAAGGGTGGCTTTGAAAGAAGACTCTGTTTCTTCTTTAATAAGAAAGCTGATGTAGGATTTCTACCTCCTCTCCCTACTCTGGATCCTGAAGTGAAATGCCAGGCTTATGAAAATAACAGTAAATCTTTTCTAAGCAAGTAAGTTTAATTTTAATAGAAAAATGATCTAATTGAAGAAATATTCTTAGGTTAAAGAACATAATATTCTATTTCAAAGGAATATAGTGGTGCTCGTTGAGTGATTAATTCATTCAGTGTTTATTGTGTGTCAGATTCTGTGTTCAGTGTTAAGAATATAAACATAAGCTATGAAACCTGCTTTCAAGATCCTTTCATTAATGATGTGTATTTTCTAATGTGATAGACCCTAGAACAGAAGTATGTGCATGGTGAAAAATTGCTAGTGGAGGAAATAATATTGCCATCCAAGGGAAGGTACAGCTTCTACTGAGAATAAAGATGAAATCAATAATTGTTTAGCAAAAATCTGTTTTCAGTAGTGCAGTAATTACAGAAATAGAGACTTTTTCTGTGTACTCATTGAAGCCTAAATCACAAGTCTGGTTGAACATAAGTGAATATGATCCCTGAATCTCAGATGGAGTGTGTCTAGGTAGCTGTTCTTTAAACATGGAAGGAAGAGATGCTGACCATCTGGCAGCATAGGGAGGAAGGGCAAAAGCTATATCTGTGTTCAGGATTATCACTGCAATCATCAATCTCATTTTAGAGTTGTCAGTTCAATGATAAGACCGTAAAATACTTTTATTTGAGACTGGATAACACTGCCTTATATTGAAGACTCATCTAATGAGAAATCTTTCTTTCTTGTACTTTCATTTTTCACAACTTGATCTTCTTGTCTTTTCCTATCTTTCCTTTCCCTTCTATTCTTCCCTCTCTATTGTTTACCATTCTTTCATTTCTTTCCTTTTCTTTTTTTCTTTTATAGCTACATCTATGAACTTTCCAGAAGGAATCCCTTTGTTTTCACTCCTACACTTCTAACAGTCATGGGTCGTATTGAGGAGATGACTAAAACATGTTGTGAAGAACAAGACAAAGCTAACTGCTTTCGAATAAAGGCAGGTATTCCATTTATTTCATAGATAAGGATAAGGAGTCACCCAACACAGATCTTTACTGAAAATTAAATTATAGCAAAAGAGTTGTTTACCATTTATAACCATTCTCTTCCTATTTTCACCAGTTTTCAACCCATTGACCACTTGCTCTGATCTAAAAGTTCTCATTTCCTGAGACCCTTGAAAGACAGTCACCCATTTCCAGGGTCTCTCTTCTGGCTTTGTCTTACTTGTAAATTGCAAGAAAGCCCTAGTGAATAACTATTCAGGGTAAAGTTTGACATTTTATCTCCATCGTTGGCAAGCTTTCTCTTAGCTAACCCTAAAATGGGTTCATCCCAGTAAAGGTGAAGAAGCTCATAGCACACAGCATGACTCACCTTCCCACCAAGTACAATTTAGTTATCAGAAAGACTGGCCTCACCTTTCTAATGTGTCACAAATGAACATTTCTTCTGATATGTAAATTTACTACAATAAAAAAATCTCATAGATTTTTAAAAAAATTTCTGAGCAAGCTTTGGAATAATTTGGTTGACACATAGTTACGAGATAAGAGAATAGTGGGATTTCGCTCTTGCTTCAATGGAACGTTCTCTTTCTTCTTCAGGCAGTACCTGTCATACAATACTTAAAAGCATTCTCTTCTTTTCAAAAAAATGTGTGTGGGGCATTTTTGAGATTTGGACCGACAGTCTTAAAATCTATGTGAGTGTTATTATATGTATCTTGTCTCTACTTGTACTTTTTTTGTCTGTGTTCCATTTTTGTTAAATCGTTGATGACTTTTTATTTATGCTCTCCCTAGTTCTTTAGTCTATGTGGATAATTCAGAACCAGGACATTATGTTGGGATGAACAAAGACTTGGGAGGTGTGGAGAGCCCAGAAAGAGAGAGGATTAGTTCTGAGATATTTTATGGTTAGTTGAGAATCTGAATTGGTCTGAGAGCTCCCAATTAGAAACTAAATCCTCCAAATGCTTTAATTTACACATAACTACCCATCTTTGACCTTAATGACTAGAAGACTACTTTATATAGATACATTTTATCTCAATTGCTTGCCCTAACCAATTAGTAATGGTGCTAGTGCAATGTTTTGAGAAAAATTCTGAAATTTCAAGTAGATCAGCAGGAGAGAGGTCTGTGATGGATTACCTATGCTGACCATGGGCTCACAACTGGAAGTGGTGGTTCTAACAAGATGAGCGTTGCTGCAACAATTATGGGACAGAGCACAACTCTCAGGTCATTTTATCCCCAGTCCTGATATAGGACTCAACTATAAGCCTAGGATTTTCAAAGTTATCATGCAGGTCATGCAATGTATAAACAGCTATTTGGTAAAGGCTTCTGTGAAAAAACAAGGCTACCAATACTTTTTTTGTACTGTATCATCAAATAACTCCCTCTTCTCTTACTTGCTGTTCAAGATGTTTTAGTGATTTATTAATTCTCTTTCCAGATACATTGCTATACTTAGTCAAAAATTCCCCAAGACTGAATTTGAGGAACTTATCCCCATTCTAGAAGATGTTTCTTCCAACTATGATGAATGTTGTGAAGGGGATGCTGTGCAGTGCATCCGTGGCAGGGTAACTATTCTCTAAAGCCAAGTAAAGATAGTGATTTTACAGTTATTTTTTATCCTGAAGTTGCACTAATGCGTGGCTACTTTATCATAATGAAATGAGAATGTTAATAGATTGTTAGATAAATACATAAAATAAACATAATAAAAAAGTAAAATGTTAAAAAATATTGCCCTAACTGGTTTGGCTCAGTGGCTAGAGCATCAGCCTGTGGACTGAAGGGTCCCAGGTTCAATTCTGGTCAGGAGCATGTACCTTGGTTGTGGGCACATCCCCAGTAGGGGGCATACAGGAGGCAGCTGATCAATGTTTCTCTCTCATCAATGTTTCTAACTCTCTATCCCTTTCCCTTCTTCTCTGTAAAAAATCAATAAAATGTATTTTTTTAAAAAATATGCCCACAAAACATTTTTTAAATACATGGGATTGTTCAGCAGATTATTCAGCAGATTCTATTTTATTTGGCTAAATGTGTTTTACATAAAACTTCATAAATATAGAACTTGTGAACATTCATTAACACCAGATTGAAGTATTCTTTAATATTGCACATTCTACCCTGACTAGATGATGCTGTTGGTTGGAGCATAGTCCTGTACACTAAAAGGTCGTGGGTTCAATTCCTGGTCAGGGCACATACCTAGGTTGTGGTTAGATCTGATCAATGTTTCTCACAGCAATGTTTCTCTCTCTCCTTAGCTACTTATTGTTATATTGTTTGTTTATGGGAATGTGGATTTTATAATAGTAAGTATAATGTACTGAATTAAGATATAATTGAAGATTTTTCTCTGAAGTTTGGAGCTGAGACAAAGGGATCTTAATATCTTCTTTGATGCCTTTATAGAGAAATAAGAGAACTTGAATTGTAGTTCATTCAAAATAGAAATGCATTTCAGATAATAAGTTATGTGTTGCCTAGAATGATAATGGCCTTAGGTGAGAGGTGCATATATCTGCAAAGACTGGCTCTCTGGTTCTATGTAGTTTATGGAAAACATGATTCCATCCCCCATTCCACTTCTCATCTCAACCCAGAGCTTCATCCCATTCTTCACCCTCAGTGAGCATGAAAGTCACAGAAAAAGATTCTAGGCAGGAGGAAGAGCTTGAGCAAAGTCCGAGAGATCTGGGATGGCCTTATGTGTTCATGGCACTCAATGGAGTTCATGTGAAGCTGCAACAGAGAGTAGAAACAATGTGTAGCCTCATTCTGGAAAGTCTGGAGAAGGAACTAGGGGCCAGATTAGCCTGTAAAAAATTGTCCAACTAATGCATAAATAAGATAACTTCATCGCTGTCTTATTTTCACAACTTTATGTGAAGATCAGAATTGGGATGAGGGACAGGGAGAGGGACTAGAGTAGGTTTTTTTATTTTGTAGATTATTTGATAATTTGAACAGCTTCAAATTAATAATACCCATCGGAAAATGACAACAATGAGTAGAATAGTTTCTTACGTTTCAGAAGTCTGCATCTGGTAGTTACTATAGTGGTTCATTTGTTTATCATTCTTTTTTTTACTTACCAAATGTTTATTGAGTTTCTACTCTGTGCTTGGCAATGTAGTTTCAGGACACAAGGAAGAAATCTAGGATTATAGATATTAAAGTAACATATCTTTGGTAGTTCTTATTGAAGCACAGGTAAACTCTTATGGGAAAGAAGCTACATATAGAATGTAAAATAACAATATATTGGAGAAGTAGGGATAAAGTATTTAAATGATTACTATTTAATAATAAATGTGAATTTATATAATAGAGTTTACTTTTCATAGTTATATCATCTAAAATCTTGAGTAAAAAAGCTTGTTTTAATTTGATACTTCGTGTGTATTAAATTAATACAAAATTTAAATAAATTATATCCATCAAAACGAAGCAATTTCAGATGCTATGCTCATGATTGGCTTTGCATTTCATTATGAAGGAAAACCCAGACCCAACACAGTTGGATAAATAAAGTCATTTCTCATTCTTACAGAGCAAGGTTATGAGTCATATTTGTTCAAAACAAGATTCTATCTCTAGCAAAATTAAAGAGTGCTGTGAAAAGAAAATACCAGAGCGTGGAGAGTGCATAATTCAGAGTAAAGATGACAAGCCAAAGGATTTATCTCTAAAAGAAGATAAATTTACTGAAAATAAAAACGTGTGTGAAGAACGAAATGCTGACGAAGATACCTTCATGGCTAAGTAACATAACTCTATATTGAAATTGATAAGGCAAACAGAAACTTATGATTTGACCTATTTTGGGTAATTTGGGTTGAAAGAATGGGCACCATTTAAATCATTGGGTAGTATATAATTTTAAAAAATCATGGTTACAGATTATGGTATTTTCATAATTTTAAGAAAATGCGACTATGTTTTTATAGTGATGGCTAACATTTATCGAGTACTTGATATGTGCCAGACAATGTGCTAAGTACTTTATATAGATTATCTATTTCAATTCTTATAAAGTCATGTAAAATAAATGATTCCCCCCATTTTTTTCAGATGAACAAACTGAGGTACAAAGAAGCTCAGTAACTTACCCAAAGTTCATAGCTAAAAAAAAATGACAGAGTAAGGATTTGACTCCAGGAGGTTGTAGGCTTAACTGTCATGGGATGCCACCCCAGCTGTTCAAGGCAAAACTAGTGGACTTGGAACCAAAGGGACAAGATATGAATCCTGATTGAGTCACTGGGACGAATTAACCTTTCTGTGCTTTAATTCACCATATATAAAATTTATGGAATAGTCATTCATTCATTGAAAGTTTATTGATAATGAAATGTAATTCAGGAGCTTTACTAGGTATACTATAGGGTTTCTATATCTCCAGTAAGCTTTCATCAATAGGGAGCAAAATGTGAGAAGAGACAGACATACAAATGAGTGCAAGAAATGTTCTTTTATTTCTTGCACCATATGCTAAATAATGTGAGGGCAGAGAAGAAGGAAGTGGTCAATGGTATTTGGGGCTTCTGGAAAAGCTTGATCAGAAGGAAGTTCTTGAGGAAACTTTGGTAATCCAGCGGGTAGAGCGTGGATTGAAGTATAAAACCACTCGGTGCATATGTGGCTATGAATAGGGTATCTGCAGAGAGAGACAGAGTAGTAAGAAGTGAAAGGGTTCAGGTCATGCAGGCATGCCAAGTAACGAGATGCCGCTGAAGGATTTTCATTAAAGAATAAGGAAGGACAATATCACTTTTGTGCTTTAAAAACTTCATCTGGAATGAACCCAAGTTTAGGGCTTAGGTGGTTGGGTAAGTAGTTTTCAGATTCAATGAGATGGAAAGTATGGGTGAAGAAGCAGTTTTTGTGGGTATGATAGTATTTTTGAATCTATGCACATTGACTGTGAGGTGCCTGTAGAAAAATTCACTGGAACTGTCAAGAGAAAATTTTGCATGACAACCTGGAGCTCTGGAAGGAGGCCTGGACTGAAAATACAGGCTATTGAATATTTACCAAATTTTAAGTGCTTCTCACCTATTGTCATATATATTTCAAAACAACCCTCTGAGGTTAAAATACTTTTATTATTCTCATTTTACAAGCAAAGAAACTGAAGCACAGACATTAAGTAACTTGCTTTAAAGTCACATAGCTAATATACAGGAGAGCCAGGATTCAGATGCAAGCAGTCTGACTCCAGACTCCTGTTGTTATAACCACTGTGATCTATTGCTTCTCACAAGTCATGGTGCTAAGTCAAATTAAAGTAAACCAAATGATAGATGTAATGCATTTCACTTGAGCCTGGCACAAGTGTTTACTAAATGCAAACAATTGTTATCATTATCCTGATTGTCTTAATCATCATCATCACTATTACTACACAGATAGTATTTGAAGTATAGGAAAAAATGATAGAGCAACAATGAGCATGTTAAGTCAGAAATAGATATTTAAGGTGCAGTCTTTCTGGGTGTGACTGTTTGACGCAAGACTTCAATGCCAAGCTAGGGTAAGATTCTAAGGGGGTTTTTTTTGCAACATTTTGGTGGTGTTTTTAGATGTAATTTTATTCTTGTGGAAAGGTCCATGACTTATGTCAGATATTAAAGGGAGCCCTTAGTTCTCTGAAGGATAAACACCTCTGCTTTAGGGGATGGGGATATATCCTACAAATGGGACTGAGAAGGCAGATAGAGAGGGAGAGAAGATGTCAGAAAAACCAAGATGAATCAAGACAGTCAAAGGCTGCAAAACAAAAGGGTTAAAAAATTGTTCCCTGGACTTCAAAAATTCTTGTGAGGTACTGCTCATACAAAACATGGAAGACCATTATTAATATTATTATTATTTAAATCATCACCTGAGGATATTTTTTTATTGAGTTTTAGAGAGAGTAAAAGAGAGAGGGAAAGACAGAGAGAAATATTGATGTGAGAGAAACACATCAATTGGTTGCCTCTTGCACACACCCTGACCAGGGCCCAAGGAGGAGCTGGCAACCTAGGTACATGTCCTTGACCAGAATCAAACCTGGACTCTTCGGTCCACAGGCTGATTCTTTATCCACTGAGCCAAACAGGTTAGGGCTGGAAGACCATTTTTAATATATTTTGAGTAGTTAATGTTTTCTTAAGAAAAAGATTGTAAATAGTACAGATGAAGTACTTAGAAAAGAGTTCTCTCTCTCTCTCTCTCTCTCTTTTTTTTTTTACAATTTTTAGGGTGTTTTTATTTCCAAAAGAGCATCTTCGTGATCTCTTCTTGTTTTTCTTCTGCTCTTTTTTTTATTGCTTAAAGTATTACAAAGAGTATTACATATGTCTAAGAGTTCTCTCTTGAGAAGAGTTTAAGAAGAGAGTATTATAGTTTTTAAAAAAAGAATGAAGTAGGCATCACATGGAAATTAGGTTCAAATTCTATACTTCCATTAATAGCAAGGTGCTTAACTGGTCAGGGACTTAGTTTCCTCAGCTATAAAATAGTACTTATCTTGAAGACTAAGTATATCTATAAATATATTTAGTTGATAATCTGAATGCATTTTCCAGCAGAATTAAACTCGATCTGTATTTTCTCAAGTATTGGTGGTATGATATACTATTTCTGATGCTTTTTTCATTGTTTAAAATTTATTATCTAAAGTTTTACATATGTCTCCTTTTTCCCCAGTTGACCTCCCACCCCCAGTCATTCCCACTCTGGGCAAGCCCCCATAGCCCTAGTGTCTGTGTCCATTGGTTATGCTAATATGCATGCATACAAGTCCTTTGGTTGCTCTCTAACCTCTCCCTTCCCCTACTATTTGTCTCTGGATCTATTCTTCTTCATCAAATTATGTTGATCATTATATCCAATGCATGAGTGAGATCATGTGATATTTATCTTTCTCTGACTGGCTTATTTCGCTTAGCATAATACTCTCCTGTTCCATCCATGTTGTTGCAAATGGCAAAAGTTCCTTCTTTTCTATAGCAGCATAGTATTCCATTGTGAAGATGCACCACAGTTTTTTAATCCACTCATCTGCTGGTGAGCATTTAGGTTGTTTCCAAATCTTAGCTATCGTAAATTGTGCTGCTATGAACATAAGGGATGCATATATCCTTTCTGATTGGTGTTTCTGGTTTCTTGAGATATAGTCCTAGAAGTGGGATTTCTGGGTCAAATGGGAGTTCCATTTTTAGTTTTTTGAGGAAACTCCATATGTCTTCCACAATGGCTGCACCAGTCTGCATTCCCACCAGCAGTACATGAGGGTTCCTCTCTCTCCACATCCTCGCCAGCACTTGTTGTTTGTTGATTTGTTGATGAAAGCCATTCTGACAGGTGTGAGGTGGTACCTCATTGTTGTTTTGATTTGCATCTCTCAGATGATTAGTGACTTTGAGCATGTTTTCATATGTCTCTTGGCCTTCTGTATGTCCTCTTTCGAAAAGTGTCTATTTAGATCTTTTGCCTATTGTTTGATTGGATTGTTTATCTTCCTTTAGTTAAGTTGTATGAGTTCTCTGTAAATTTTGGAGATTAAACCTTTATCGGAAATAGCATTGGCAAATATGTTCTCCCATGCAGTGGGCTTTTCTGTTCTTTTGTTGATGGTTTCCTTTGTTGTGCAGAAGCTTTTTATTTTGATGTAGTCCCATTTGTTTATTTTCTCCTTAGTCTCCCTTTCCCTAGGAACTATGTCTGTAAAGATATTGCTATGACATATGTCTGCTATTTTGCTGCCTATTGAGTCTTATAAGATTTTTATGGTTTCTTGTCTTATATTCAAGTCTTTTAGTCATTTTGAGTTTGTTTTTGTGGATGATGTAAGTTGGTGATCTAGTTTCATTTTTTTTTGCATGTATCTGACTAAATTTCCCAGCACAGTTAATTGACATCTTCAGAACATTTCACCCCAAAGCCATAGAATATACATTCTTCTCAACTGCATATTCTCAAGGATCATTTTCAAAGATAGACCACATATTGGGACATAGGCAAAGTCTCTTCAAATTCAAGAAGATAGAAATCATATCAAGCATCTTCTCAGATCACAATGGCATAAAACTAGAAATCAACTAAAATAAAAACAATAAAATATCCAACGTCTGGAGGCTAAATAGCATGCTGTTAAACAATGACTAGGTTACCAAAGAGATCAAAGAAGCAATAAAAAGCATCATGGCAACAAATGACAATGAAAACACAGTAATCCAAAATCTATGGGACACAGTAAAAGCAGTCTTGAGAGGGAAGTTCATGGCTCTACAGGCCTATCTCAAAAAAACACAAAACTATGGTAATAAATTATCTAACCTTACAACTCAAAGAGTTAGAAAGAGAGCAGCAAGAAAAGCTCAGCATAAGCTGAGGGAAGGAAATAATAAAGATCAGAGTGGAGATAAACGACGTGAGACCAAAAATACAATACATAGATCAACAAAATCAGGAGCTGGTTCTTTGAAAGGATAAACAAGATTGATGAACCTCTAGCCAGGCTCATCAAGAAGCAAAGAGAGAGGACCTAAATAAACAAAATCAGAAATGAAAGGGTGAAGTAACAACAATCTCACAGAAATACAAACGATTATGAAAAAATGCTATGAACAATTCTATCCCAACAAAATGGACAACCTAGATGAAATGGACATATTCTTAGAAAAATACAAGCTCCCAAAACTCAATCAAAAAGAATAAAAAAACCTGAATAGGCCAATAACTACTGAAGAAATTGACACAGCGATAAAAAATCTTCCAGCAAACAAAAGCCCTGGTCCAGATGGCTTTACAGAAGAGTTCTACCAAGCATTCAAAGCAGAACTAAAACCTATCCTCCTCAGACTATTCCAAAAAAATTCAAGAGGAAGGCACACTTCCAAGCTCTTTCTATGAAGCCAGCATTACACTAATCCCAAAACCAGATAAAGACTCCTTAAAAGAAGAGAACTACAGACCAATATCCTTGATGAACATAGATGCTAAAATCCTCAACAAAATTGTAGCAAATCAGATCCAGCATTACATTAGAAAGATCATACACCATGACCAAGTGGAATTTATTCCGGGGATGCAAGGATGGTAAAATATCCACAAATCAATAAATGTGATACATCACATAAACAACCTGAGAGACAAAAATCACATAATCATATCAATCGATGCAGAAAAAGCATTTGACAAAATCCAACAACCTTTCTTGATAAAAACTCTCAGCAAACTGGGAATAAAGGGATCATACCTCAACATAATAAAAGCCCTATATGACATACCTACAGCCAACATCATACTCAATGGGCAAAAAGTAAACTCATTTCCCCTAAGAATAGGAACAAGACAGGGATTCCCACTTTCACCACTCCTATTCTACATAGTACTGGAAGTGCTAGTCATAGTGATCAGACAAGAAGAAGGAATAAAAGGCATCCAAATTGGAAAAGAAAAAGTAAAACTGTCCTTATTCGCAGATGACATGTTACTGTTCATAGAAAACCCCAAAGACTCCATCAAAAAACTACTAGACCTAATAAATGAATTTGGCAATGTAGCAGGATGCAAAATCAACACCCAGAAATCTATGGCCTCTATACACCAATAATGAACTCACAGAAAGAGAAATGAAAAAAACCCCATTTACCATTGCAACATAAAAATTAATGTACCTAGAAATAAACTTAACTAAGGACGTAAAAGACCTGTACTCGGAAAACTATAGGACATTGAAAAAAAAAGATAGAGGAAGACATAAACAAATGGAAGAACATACCATGTTCATGGATTGATAGAATCAACATCATTAAAATGTCTAAACTACCCAAAGCAATCTACAGATTCAATGCAATCCCTATTAATTACCAATGACATATTTCAAAGATCTAGAACAAGCTCTCCAAAAATTCATCTGGAATTTAAAAAAGACCTCTAATAGCCACAGCAATCCTGAGAAAGAAAAACAAAGTTGGAGGGATCACAATACCGTATATCAAGTTATATTACCAAGCCACGGTTCTCAAAACTGCCTGATACTGGCACAAGAACAGACATATAGACCAATGGAACAGAACAGAGAACCCAAAAATCGACCCAAGCCATTATCCTCAATTAATATCTGATGCTTTATTAATTAATCTTAATAATTAATTCTAAATAACTCTAACAATTCCATCATCTAAGTAAAAGCATTGTTAGTTTAAATCATTATTTATAGAGAATTTAGGTAAAATAATCACCTGTAGTTACATTGCCCTCTTAAATCACTCCCTGACCAAACCATAGGAGGCACGGCATTTGAGAGCAGACTTAATATTCAATATGACTCAACTAAAAGATAGCAGGATTTGGTGTTTTTCTCATTCTCTAAGTTCTAATATACAAGATACTTTACCCGTCACAGGTTTCTTTATGAATACTCAAGGAGACATCAAGAACTGTCTACACCGGAGCTTTTAAGAATTGCTAGAGTGTACGATGACCTCCTGAGAGAGTGTTGCAACACAGAAAACCCTCCAGACTGTTACAGTACCATGGTAGGTTCCATTCCGTGGGCCCTGAGGAATAAACAAAACCCATAAATCAAAACAACACACACATAAAAATTTATATCAAAGTTTTAATTTAGTCTAGGGTAGTGGTTCTCAACCTGTGGGTTGCGACCCCTTTGGGGGTAGAACGACCCTGCACAGGGGTCGCCTAAGACCATCGGAAAACACATATATAATTACATATTGTTTTTGTGATTAATCACTATGCTTTAATTATGTTCAATTTGTAACAATGAAATTGGGGATCACCACAACATGAGGAACTGTATTAAAGGGTCGCGGCATTAGGAAGGTTGAGAATCACTGGTCTAGGGCAGTGATGGCGAACCTTTTGAGCTTGGCGTGTCAGCATTTTGAAAAACCCTAACTTAACTCTGGTGCCGTGTCACATATAGAAATTTTTTGATATTTGCAACCATAGTAAAACAAAGACTTATATTTTTGATATTTATTTTATATATTTAAATGCCATTTAACAAAGAAAAATTAACCAAAAAAATGAGTTCGCGTGTCACCTCTGACACGCGTATCATAGGTTCACCATCGCTGGTAGGGCGTAGAAAATGTGACTGACCAATCTGAGTCTACTTTGAATTCAGTGCAAGGTGACCACTAGGAAGACCAAAATCATCGGGTTATGTATAATGTGTTGAACTATTAATCCTGTGTGTTGATAAACAAACGTCCCATTAAACATTTTTCATTTGTATTTTTATTTATGTACTCTGTATCTTATTGTATCATATTGAATAGTTTTATGATTGTAAAAGTAATAAATGATTATTAAAGAGAATTCAAAAAGTACCAAAAATTATGAAGAAAAATATAAAAACTTTCTGATTCTGTCACCAAGAAATAGCTATAATTAACATTTTCTTTCATCTTTTGAATTAAATATTCTTCCACAGGGTGGGGCAAAAGTATAGTTTATAGTTGTGCATATGAAAAACAATACAATAATTAATAAATAATAAGACAAGAATAATCTGTGTTTTGTGCACTCTAACCTACTTTTACCCACCCTGTATATTAATGTGTTTCAAAATAACATTAGAATAATATTTCTGATGGAATTTTTGGATGTGTTTTTCACTTAGTGTCATAGAAAACTTTATGTCATTAAATGAAATTCAAAATGTACTTTAAACAGAGGTATATCATCATAATAATTTACTTAACTGCTTTTCTACTATGTTGGGCATTTTGGATGTTTAGTTATTAGGTTTTTTTAAATCTTATAAGCAATATCTCTGTAATCATTTTTATTAATATTTATTATTAATTATTTTCTTAAAATAGATTACCAGAAGAGAAATTATTAGGTTAAATATGTAGACATAAAACATTTAATACAAATGATTTAGTTACTCTAGAAAGTTTTTACCAACATATAGTCCTACAAGAATACTTAAAAATGCTCATTTTACTCTCACCTTCACCAATGTTGCACATGAAAATGAACTTTACTAGATTTATATATAAAAAATAGTGAATATATTTTAAGCAAACCTTTGATTTTTTAAATGAAATTAAGCTTTTCCTGTATAATTTTAGCTATAGTAATTATAAGTTTTCTATAAACAATTTGTTCATGTTTGTTACCCATTTTCCTATTGAAATTCATGTTTTTACTATCAATTCATATGTACTCTTTGTATTATAAAAATTATTTGAAATTTATGATTTATTTCTCATTCATTTGATATATGCTGCTTTTGGTTTATTTAAAAAATTTATTCCACTTGCCATAAAAGCCAGTTTATACTCATTTATATTTGAGCAATGAAGTAAGAAGAGGAGGTTTTTTTCTGATTCTTAAATGAATCATACTGCTATAATTTTTTATTTTATTTTACATGGAGACACAATTTGTCCCACAGCATCTACTCACTGGTGTGTAGTTTTCTCTCTGGTGTTGACTCAGCAAGTGTCTAATTTTGTGTCTCATGAGAGAGGGAGTTTATAAAGTATTTGAACTATTGGAGGTTCTAATTTCCAACATTAACTGATGAAAAAGAAGGCATAAAATAAAGGTAAATGGGATTCATTTACCTTTATTTATACAAATATTCTTTAGCAGTACTTATCATCTGGGTCATTCTGGGCAAGTCACTATTTCACAAGTCTAGTTTCTATTACGTAAAAACAGATTAACAGCTGTTCTGTCTTTTTCAAAGTGAGAATCAAATATAATCCTTCTCACCATGAGATATGAATTATGCTTTGTAAACTGGAAAGCTAAAAAAGTACAAAATGATGAAAAATTTGGACTTTCATATTTAAGCAAAATAAAATGTATCTATAATGATTGAATGAGATCCAAATTTTTACACACACATATAAAGAAAACTACCCTTGATTTAGTGAATAATGTAAGCTAATAATAGTTGGAAAATAGTATGTAAGTTTAAAAAGCTATTTGACAACTCGATGTGAAGTTTATGATTAAATTTTAGATAAAATATTCATAAACATAATCGTTCTCATTTTCAGGAAAACAAATTCAATGAGACAACTGAGAAAAGCCTCAAAATAGTACAACGGGAATGTGAACATTTCCAGAATTTGGGGAAAGATGACTTGAAATACCAGTAAGTTGTTTGCACAAGTCGGTTAACACTTGTGATCAGGGTAAAATAAAGAGAGCCACCAAGTGTCAAAATTTTAGTTCAGTTGTTCAGTTATGGTGAATTCATAAACTCTGGGAAAGAATAAAACCACAAAGTCAGGAAGTACATTGAGCTATCATGGTAAGCTCTTATCAGGAAGGAGGCTAGAAATTAAAGAAATACAGGATTCTGGAGAAACTGATTCTATAATGTTTTAGTTTTTGTTTGGGCTTGTCTTTCCTACTCTCAACCCAGAATTTCTGGATTCTTCCCTGTTTGGGGTGAGGGTGAGGTGAAGTCAACTTTAAGTGGTTACAATTTCCCAAGGAAAGGATGGTTTGCCGGGATTTAAGCCCATCTTACTAAGTTTGTAGAAATAATTATGATTTGCTTAAAGTTTTAATATTTATTTTCTAGTGCTCTGGTGAAAATTCATGGATAATATGCAGTTTATTCTGGGTTTTCTTAATTAATTACCATAGTAATCTAGTGTGTGTTGAAAACAAACATCTTCAAATCAAAACACTGTTTAAAAAATATGGGTTTTTTTTGGTTTGTGTTTGTTTATTTAAAGTATTACATGTCTCCTTTTTTCCCGATTAACCACCCCCCCGCCACACCCACCTCTGAGGGAAAGCCCCCACTGCCCCAGTGTCTGTGTCCATTGGTCATGCTAATATGCATGTATACTTTGGAAACAGCCTAAGTGCCCATCAGCAGATGAGTGGATTAAAAACTGTGGTATATCTACACAATGGAATACTACACTGCTGCAAAAAAGAAGGAACTTTTACCATTGGCAACAGCATGGATGGAACTGGAGAGCATTATGATAAGTGAAACAAGCCAGTCAGAGAAACATAAATATCACATGCTCTCACTCATATGTGGGATGTAATGATAAACATAAATTGATGAACAAAAATAGACCCAGAGACAAGGTGGCACTCAGCAGACCGTCCAACCAAAATATATTTTAACTATTTCTGCAATCTGGCTGTTCACTGGGAAGTCACTCAGCCCATTAGAGATCTTAGTTTCTTTCATTTCAGTTTATCCTTTTCCACGTGTACATATTAAATTCTCCCTTTACAATATTTATTACCAATGCAAGGGATTTCAAGCAGGATTTTACATACTAACCAAGGTATTTGCTGCCAAGGAGCTCCTCATCTCACAGGTAGAACAGGAAGGGCAAACCTGAGAGTTTCTGAGATGACCGTGAAATTAGAAGGAAGCCAAAATACAGAGGTCCAGAAGGCAGGGTGCAGGAAAACAGGGTGAAGAGACAGTTCTCTACCTTTTTATGAGAGGGCTGAGGTTCACATTGTCCTTACATTGATTGATTGTAGCCTAAAGTGTTGGGGTTTCAAGTAGTAAGACAAGAGAAAACGGATATCTGCTTTGTTCGGAACCAAACAGTCAAATGTTCTTTCAGTTACTTCATCAAATTCACAAAGATAGCCCCTCAGCTCTCCACTGACGAACTGACCTTTCTTGGCGAGGAAATGGTGACAGCTTTACTCACCTGCTGCACTCTGAGTGAAGAGTTTGCCTGCGTTGATAATTTGGTGAGCATGGCCCATGTATCTGACTATTCCTACCAAAACCAATACCTATAGACATAATGTCCTAAAAATGTAAACACACTTTGAGTGATGATGAAGCCAGTGTTTATTAACATATAGCTAATTTTCAAAATTTAAATGTATCTACAGAAATGAATTATTTTGTTTTGTCAATGTCTGTTTTCAAATTGATGACCATTTTGGTCCAGGCGCCGCTGAAAACGCACAACAATGGAACCACAAGCATCAAGAATCATTGCGTTTGGTATTTTGTACACCCTCAATTTGCCAACTGTTGCCATTTTTGTACCATAAACTTTACCTTTTATGTGTCCCCATAAAAATGTCTCTTTTTCAAAGCTTAGTCTGGCTTCACCCATTATTCCCAATCAGTTAAACCTGAAAAGGAGTGAAAATTAAGTGAGTTATCAGTTGTTATAATGTGTCTACATTTTTATACACACTTTGAATAATTATAAAGGCAGTATTTGCACTTCAACTGCATTTTCAAACTTCTAGTAGCATTTTAGGATTAATTTCCTTTGTTCAAAGCTTGGTCTGGCTGAAAAGAAACAAACAGGTATTGAACCATCAGCTATTAAAGTGCGTATACATGTTTTTGGGACACCCTGTATATGTCCTCATTGCTTTATAGCACTTATGTGCTTTCCTCTCTTCATTGTTTTCAACATTGTTAAGGAAGGAATGTCAAGTTTTCTTTTTGACTCACTGAATCAAAATCATAAGAAGAAAAAGAGAATGTCTTAAATATTTTCTTGGAATTCTCCAAATCATCTTTCTTACCTCATATTTATATAGAAGTAATTTGTTAGGAAAAATGTTTTAGGAATCACAATAATGTTTCAGAATACAGGAAACCTTATAATTTTAAGTAATGTTACAAATTCCCCCACCAGGTCAGTCAGGGAATTGCTGTTTCCCTGCCCCTTCCAAAGCCCCACTGCATGTTGGGTGTATTTTAGGGCTGGTGTGAACAGTACCCTGGGACACAATCCAGGAGAGATATAATTCTAAGGGCCATAGTGTGTGGCTGCCACTTTCAGTTAGCTGTTTGCAGCTAACAATCACAAATTTGCATATGTGATAACAAGTAATCAGTCTCTAGGCATTTAAATTGCTATGGCTTGAAATGTTGTTATATGTAATGCCCCTTAGGACCCCAGCTCCTACTTTTCTTTGTACATAATGTCATGTTATGAGTGCATGGGTTTTTTTGATTAAGTTAAGAGTGAACTTATAACAGTCTAATGATTCACGTAACCATGTTTCAAATTTTAAAGTCCTATCTGAGTTCCAACTTTCATTGGTACAGGTGGATTTAGTTATTGGAGAAATATGTGGAGTAAATGGGAATCGAACCATCAACCCCGCCGTGGACCACTGTTGTAAAACCAACTTTGCCTTCAGAAGGCACTGCTTTGAGGCCCTGGAAGCCGATAAAACATATGTGCCTCCATCTGCCTCTCAAGGTTTATTCACATTTCACACAGACTTGTGTCATGCACATAATGAGGAGCTCCAGAGAAAGAAAGACAGGTACTACCATTCTCTTCCACTCATCTTCTTCTGCAGCCGGAAGACATACCATGTGTTAATGAGAAGGTTTATTGTAATGGATATGCAATTTTGGTATTACAGTCCTTTTCCTTCCATCAAATTGCCCTGTCTCTCTAACTCAGAAAAACACCAGAGCATATTGATTGCATTGTTTAACGTTGAAACCTAGCTAGCCTTTTCCTTTGCTGTGGACATGGAATGTCCAGCAGACTGTGCATTGGGAAAGTGAATTAGGATACCCAGCAGAAAGGCTTATTCTATATAATAAAAGGCTAATATGCAAATTGGCCGAACGTCAGAACAACCGGTCCCTATGATGCACACTGACCACCAGGGGGCAAATGCTCAACGCAGGAGCTTCCCCCTGGTGGTCAGTGCGCTCACACAGGGGGAGCACTGCTCAGCCAGAAGCTGGGCTCATGGCTGGCAAGCGCAGCGGTGGTGGTGGGAGCCTCTCCCGCCTCTGCAACAGTGCTAAGGACCCCTTGGGAGATGTCCAACTGCTGGCCATGCTGAGAGACCCCTGCTTCCCCAGTGCACAGATGTCATGCACCAGGCCTCTAGTAGGATTATAACTAATCAAATTTTCTTGAGAGAATGCCCTGAGAACTCACTTAGTGTTTGAAAAAAGGAGAGGCCTGAAAGTGATAAGAATCTTACTTTATTTTCTTAGGCAATACTATAAATGCCAAGAAATAAGACCTAGTTTTTAGATTTAGGCAATGTCTATATCAAGTGGAGTGAAAATAAATTTTCTAGGAAGATCAAATGTAGTCACATATTCTATAATACTGTGATAATGAAGACATAATATATGTTCACATTTTTTACACTATCTTGTCTATAACCCTATAAAGTTACATAACCCTATAAAGATTGTTACCATGGAAATCCATCCCATAAGTTTAACAGAAAAATTTTAGGAGAACCTTTCAAAAGTGGGAATATTTTAACTTTTTATACTCACTCAAATTGAGACGCCTCCCTTCCCAAGATATATGATACCATAACAAGCATTTTGGAGAAGAGGAACTTAAGAAATAAATTTTTAATTAATTCTATTTGACATCTTTGGGTCACAGGTTTCTTGTGAATTTAGTGAAGCTAAAGCCTGAACTTACAGATGAGGAGCTACGGTCATCGCTTACAGGGTTCACTAACCTAGTGGACAAGTGCTGCAAAGCAGAGGGGCCCGAAGCCTGCTTCAATGAAGAGGTAGTTACATTTATTTTCCACTGAAATTCTACGGTGTTCCTACTCAAATAAAATGCAACGGAACTCCCCATAGGATTCTGACTCATCCCACAATGTCTCAGAAGCTGATATTTGAGGGCATAGCTGCTACACAGCTACTATGCAGCCTGCAGGGTTTTGGCAGTGTCTCTTTGGTGACAACACAGTGTAAGAAAAGATGTCAGGAAAACCTGGGTTCAGATGCCACCAGTCTTAAACTGAACTTCAGTTCATCACCTGTAATAAGGATGGTTGGCAATCATTGTCCCTGAATTATGCCATTGGCCCTTTTCTGTGTTGAATCACCCCTTATCTTAATAAAAAAAATAGTCAAACTGACTTGGGAAGGAAATTAATCAGCTTCACAGGCAAATGAGAAGGGCATTAGTATGTGAAGTCTTTCAGAGCAAGGCTGTCTCACCTTCCTGACCTTGTCCCAATATCCCTAGGTGGAGAATAGACGTGTGTGAAGTGAGGAAGTGGGAGGTCAGGGTAGCGGGGAAGAGGCAAGAGAGGACATGTGTCCTGCTTCTTCTCACTCCAGTGACCAGAGTCTGATGGACTCACTGTGGTGTCCAGGCACCCAAGTATCTGTGAATGCAGCCCCGGTGATGGCTCCTTGGAAGGACCTCTTCACCGTCTCCAACATTGTTTCTCACCGTTTCTTTCCTAGAGACACCCACTGTACTCCAGACTGCCTCAGAATTCACATGCACACACAGACTTTGTGCACAGTCGGTACTTGTGCACACACACAGGCACACACACTCACCCACAGCTTTCATTCCGGTTGAGAGCCCTCTGTGTTTTCATTGAGGGCTTAGTCTGTGAAAAATTTATTTTGGAACAAATATTAGTTTTTAAAAAATTATGCTTAACATAATTAGAGGCATGAATCAATATCTAGCATCTAACTGAGTGTGTATCTGAGGCCACGTAAAGGGAGGGATAAATTCACTGGAAGTTCATAAAAGGTTTGGGGTGTCTGGACTCAAATTCATGTGAAGAGTGTTCACTGTCTCCTTGTACAATATATGAATAGTTTAATTTTTATTTCCTATATTCAAGGCAGCATATGTCTCTAAATTTAAATAATGTCTTGGCCTAACCGGTTTGGCTCAGTGGATAGAGCGTTGGCCTGTGGACTCAAGGGTCCCAGGTTCAATTCCGGTCAAGGCATGTACCTTGGTTGTGGGCACATCCCCAGTAGGGAGTGTGCAGGAGGCAGCTGATCAATGTTTCTAACTCTCTATCCCTCTCCCTTCCTCTCTGTAAAAAATCAATAAGATATATTTAAAAATAATAATAATGTCTTAAATTTTAATTAATTAACTAATTAATTAATTAATTTATTTATTTCTGTTTCCCCCTCTTAGGGTCCAAAATTGGCAGCCAAAAACCAGGCTTCTTGAGAAACATAAGAAGGTACAAAGGTAACATTTCCATCAAATGCCAAATTATTTGCAGATTCTCTGGTTGTCCTGGATTCCCCCCTCTTGAGCTGCCATGTCTATTTCTGGTTTATCCCTGCCTTGTACTAACAGACCCCGATATTGGTCCTGGGATGTTTCTCTGGGCGTCTACCACTCCTAATGGGCTGGCATTGCTGTCTTGGAGCCGGCACTTCTTATGGTCCAAACAGTTTTCTAAATAACCCCAAGGCACCCATTCCTCAGCTCTCTGGACCAGAAAGGGGAGGCCATCGGATGTCTGGATGTTGACAGAGAGAGGAGGAGTTGGGATGGCAGACAGGCCTCAGCCAACCTGTTCCAAGAGTCTTACTGCAGCATTTACATAAACAAAAAGCAATGCTTGTGATTTCAAAAATGTATATATAGGTGTGCTTTCTTCTGCACTTTAGGTAAGATTCATATACAAATTTTAGGAACAAAATGTTGCATAGATATAGCAATGATGTTCAATGCCCAGGAAGAGAGACCTGGTCACCATAGGGAGTAGGTTTGTATCTACAAGAGGCAGAACAGAGTTACCATTAGCTATTTTTTATATATATGACTTTCCATCACCCAAGCTATAATATTTCATATTCTTTTGCTGCATAAGATACTATTTTTTCTTCCCAGGTTGTGGAGAAAAGAGAGGAAGACCAATTTACCCACTTCCAGCTGTCTCGGAATTTCATTTTCTGAGAAGAATACAGTAAAAAGAACGTTTTCCTAAAATGTTATTTTAACACAAAATATAGAGCTATTTCTCAAAGACTGTTGTCATGTGTCAAACTGATAAAATTATACAATCAAGATTCATTTATTCCATCAATATCTCTGGCTCACTGGCTAAGTCTATTCCATAAAAGGCAGGATTCAAAATAGCAAAGGTGTGGGCATAATCCTCACAGACCCTCTTCTTGCTGCTATTGGCAAGGAAAAGGGGAGTTGAGGGCACCCAGCATTGCTGCTGCTGCTGCTACTACTATCACCTGCTGGCACTTAATGTTTTCCATGTACCAAACACTGTCCCTAGGTACCTTTCATGCATTATAGCATTTAATCCTAACAACTCTATGAAGTATACATCATTTATATTCTTATTTTACAAATAGGGAATCTGTGGCTTGGAGAGATAACTAATTTGTTCAGTGTCATATGACGTGTAATCCTCTAATTCCGGAAGGATATTCTTAGCCATGTACACACAACCTCTCAGGTATGGCCATATTGTATGCCTTATAAAATCTGTTATTTAGAGAGAAGGAAGACTGACAGTGGCTCTTCTCTCCCTCCATTCCAAGCCACAATTGCTGTGATGTTGGAGCTGTGTGTGGCAGTGATGTCTAAGCAGAGGGAGTGGTAGGAATTGGGAAGTCAGTTTTCTAAACACTCTCATTTACTAATGAGAATAGCAAGGAAGAAAGTTTTACTTAAATAATCTACACGAATAATAGAAAAATATGTAAATTGACCATACTTCCACACACCACAGCCAATTTAGGAGGGAATATGTAAATTAGCGGAACAAAGATGGTGGTGGTCACGGAGCCAGCCGGAGCTGGCGGGAGGCTTAGGTCACCCTCAGCGACAGAGGAAGCCAAGTTTCCTACCCGCCAAAACCCACATCAAGGAGTAATGGGTGACAGCCACGGAGCAGGCCTGAACAGGCAGGAGGCTTTGGTCGCCCAGGCCGGCTGCCAAGGGAGGGTCCTGCAAATGGCCCTCAGCCCCTCACCCAGGCTGGCCAGGGCCCCCAGCAGGGAACCACACCCTAAAGGGGGTGTGGCCAGCCTGAAAACAGCCATCACTCCTCACCCAAGTTGGCCAGGAACCCCAGCGGGGACCCCCACCTCAATGTGGGCATGGCTGGCCTGAAAAACATCACAGGCCCCTTGCCCAGGCTTCCCTGTCCCCCAAGGGAATCCCCATCCTGATCCAGGACACCCTTCAGGACAAACCAGCCTGTCACCACCAGTGCACCAGGCCTCTATCTATACTAATAAAAGGGTATTATGCTAATTACACTGGGAGAACCTCCAGGAGACCTTCCGGACATTCTTCTGGACAAAGCTATGGCAGTGGGGCTGAGGTAGAAGTGGTTAGGGGCCAAGAGGGGAGGGCAGTTGTGGGTGATAAGGCTGTTGGGGGGGCTTTTGGGAGTGATCAGGCTGGCGGGGTGGCAGTTGGGGGTGATTAGGCCAGTGGGGAGGGCAGTTGGGGGCAAGCAGGCTGGCAGGGGGGGGGCAGTTGAGAGTGAGCAGGCCAGCAGGGGAGGAAGTTGGGGGTGAGCAGGCTGGCAGGCAGAGTGGTTAAGGGCAATCAGGCAGGCAGGCAGGTGAGTAGTTAAGAGCCAGCAATCCCGGATTACGAGAGGGATGTCCAACTGCTGGTTTAGGCTCAATCCCTGTGGGCCTCAACCGGCAGTTGGACATCCCCCGAGGGGTCCCAGATTGGAGAGGGTGCAGGCTGGGCTGAGGGACACCCCCCCTCCCATGCACAAATTTTGTGCAACAGGCCACTAGTAGATTATAAATTCAGTCAACAGTAGTGAAAAAGAGCACAATTAGCTAATTCTATCTTGTATCTAATAGTGGATCCTATTCTGTGTTCAATACTATGCTAAGAGCAGTAGCTATGACACCTGAGCCCCAGAAACCTGTTACCATCACAAGGCTCTTTATCACAGAGGAAACTGCCATACAGCTCTCTGCTGATGGGCCAGAGAATAAACTAATATTAACCAATGTGATGTGAGGAGGGGGAGGAATGGTTTATTCAAAACACATATTTTGCATGAAGAGAGGACTCAGAACCCCTTATTCTGTATTGCTCAGACAAAACCCACATCAAGGAGTAAAACATACCTAGACTTGCTGCAGGAAGAATGCTCTGGTACTAGAGATGCTTGTAAGTGTGATAAGCCTCCTGGTACACTAATGAGTGTCAAGATAATGAGTGCATGAGCCATCACCACCCAGGTTTTTGGTGGGACCTAGGGATCCAGTCGTGGTTTTTCTGAAGATCCTTTGAACTCTGTTTATATTAGTTGGACAAAGATTAAGTTTGCTGTGCACATAACATTTGTTAGAAATTATCAGTATGTTCTGTACCTGTCTACCTTCCATTTCTTGTATTAAAGGTCAGTTTGAAGATCTAACGCTCTTAGGGAGCAAATTATTTGCTGTCTTTTGAGCCCTGTCACAAAACTCATTCCTTACCCTTCCTTAAATAATCCCCACTACTTGCCTTTCCTCTGGTCTGAAATTCCACCATCAGGCTTAACATCTTTTTATGTTTTCAAAAGTCCTACTCTGAGAGGATGGTTCTCCTGGGAAGTTAATTTCATTCAATTTTTTTTTAAAGACGAATTAATTTTGCCCACATACAACAAGTTCCAACTCCAATCAGTTACTAGTGGCTGTCCTGTGGCATTGTGCTGTGAATGATTTTAAGGCTGAGTGTAGGTTCAGAGAGAAAGAATGCAATCATCAATTAGTAATGCCATCCCTAGAGTAATAGAGCCATTTCTGATAGTTCCCAGAGGTTTAGAGTAAGATCTCAAGGGAAGGGCTCTAAGGATGCACAACAAAAGAATTGTTGAGCATTGGGACTCTTTAGAGAACCCTGAAAATGATGATGGAAACCTGCCAGACACTTCCATTCGCTGACCCTGGCTTTCTATCACACATGGCCATCAGTATTCTTTACATTAGCCAATGTGTCCCAATTTTAAATAATGACAGTTTAGCTTTGCTTTTCAAACAAATATCTCTCTTAGTTGTGATATATTTTGCCTAGAAGACCAGAAATGAGAATATGTGTGTAGTAGAATCAAGCAACGGACTGCCAGCCTTCGAGATGGCCTGGTCCAAACCCTCCCTCTGTAGATGAGGAAACTGAGGACAGGAATTATTAATCAGCGATCTCTCATTTCCAAAAATTGTGGGCTTTACATTTATTTTAGAATTTTTATTTAATCAGTGTTTCCTTCCCTAGACCCAAGAATTAAATGATAGGCAAGCAGACAGCAGCTGAGGAATGTTGGGACCTCAGCTTTTGATACTAGCTGTTGGCTGGTATAGGCTCTGAAGATAGGCAAGCTTTAATCTCTACCTGTGAATGCATGAGCAAATAATATGACCCCGAGTCTTAATTCCTTATTCAAGAAAGAGTATTGCTATTATATGGTAATATAAAGTGCCAGACTCACAGTAAGCACACAGTCAGTTCAGACCCATTCCCTGGTGCTTTCTCCAAAGGCTTGTGCTCCCTACTTTTCTCAGGGGCTTGAAAAGGTGTCTAGCACTGGAACTGGGGCCTTAACCATTTATTTGAATTGGGGGTAGTTCATATTTATCTTCTCCCCTCATTTTAGAACTTTGACCTTGTCAGCAGACACTTCCAGGAAAAGAGATGTTTACCCAAAGTGTTATTGATTACTTCATTGCAAGGCCTACATGGTGTAATCTTAAAAAAACAAGTACATTGACATAACTCATTTTAAAAAATCCAGTATTCGTTAATGAATGGCTTTCCATCAATAACATTTCTTCATTGCTATGAATTCTTTGACTCGATCAGTGTCATAGTGGCCTGGAAAAATATTCACCAGAAAAAGTTTAATTATTAATATTAACTAATTAAAAAGACTATAAGAGGACTCTTCAGTTCCCTCAAATGATAGAGTACCTTCCATAAAAGTTTGTCTGAAAAAATGAAGACTGTTAGATTCATATATTTTCTTGCTTTCTTCAACTACATTAAAGGTCAAACTCTTCAGAGAAGTTTACTAGATGCAGGTAGGGAATCCTATTTCCAATCTATACATTCCATGTGCCCGGAGTACTAGTAAGAGGTAATGACTACTAAAATGCATATGGAATGACTTCTCTTTCTCAGTGCTCATTACTATCATTGGGTCATTGAAAATTGCTGGAAATTAACTTATGAAATGAATGAATGAAGAGAGCTAATATATTGAATCAATCCACAGGAAGACCTCATTCATTTTAGTCTTATTTTCACTTTGGTGAGAGAATGATACATTTTAAACTTGCATTTAAAATTTGATAAATGGCTTTAGATAAATCAAAAGTATTCATAATAGCAGGAATAATATTAGAACTACATTATTTAGTAACTATTGTGAGCCAGGCACTATGCTTGATGCTTCACACATATGACTTCATTTAATGTGAACAACTATCTAGTGCAATAGAACTTGTTTGCATTTTATAGAGAAACACAAATTCTGAGAGCTTATTTTCCCAAAATCACATTAAGCATCAGAGCTCAAAGTTGAACTCAGAATAGCTATCTCTAAAGCCTTCCTCTGTGTTAGTATAGCAAGTAATAGTGGTTTCTTTACTTACTAGATAGCTGCTAAGCATTATAGAAGCTATTAGTATAAGAAGGAGTAAGATGAAGATGACGAGCAAATCCAATACATGTGAGATATTACTTTTGCCAAATTAAGCAAACTAATTTTCTTAAAATTTCTTCAGTGTGGTATTGAACTCTTCTAATGTAAAGTTAAATAACCAAATCATCAAGTTCAATTATTTCAGAAGTTTCAACATAAGTACATGTAACTCATTTGTAGGCCAATGATAGATTTCAACTGCAGAATATATTGAATAGAAATGTCATTCACAGAATACAGTTTAAAAACAAGCAAAGATACATTCTAATACTTTTTAAAATTCATTATGATAATAAAAATACATCTGAAAATTTATGAGTGAATAAATATAGATTTCAGAACTATAAAGGGGGATTTCAATTTGAAAAATTTCCTGTTATACATATAAAGCCTCTTTTTCTCCCCCTGTCCCTCCTCCTCAGCCATGCAGCACTCTAATAGCCAGAATTATCTGGAGGAGAACTTAAGAGACATGTGAGTTTTATTATCAATATACTTTTATCTGAAACTTAAAATCACATTAATTATTTAGGGGGAGGGGAGTGGGACAACGAGATAACAAGAATGATGGTGGGAAAGGGTTCAATTCTATCTTTAACACTCACAGTGTCATGTTTCAGCATTAGCATTATGGTTGCTCAGTTTCTTCAGAAATCCACTTATGAAGAAGTACAAACCATAGTTGAAGAGTTACTAGATTTTGCAGAGAAATGCAAGAGCCTCAAGCTACATGAGTCACCTTTAGAATGCTCTTACCAGTTGGTATGTGAATCATCTTGTGACTTCTACCTTTCTCTTGCTCTCTCTCTCTCTCTCTTTCTCTCTCTCTCAATCAAATTGCAACCAAAATATGTTGTTTAAAGGAGGGCTCACTGAAAAAATTGGTTGAGGATTGTAAGGCAGCAATATGTACATATTCATACTTAAGATATAATCTTTATAGTTTTATAAACTTACTAGAGACCCAGTGCATGAATTCATACACAGGTGGGGTCCAGCCAGCCAGACCCCAATCAGCAGATTGGTATCGGGCCTGTTGAGAGGAGGAGACAGCAGGAGGTAAGCTGGCTGGCCCAATCTGATTAGGGCCGGATCAGGGCTGGGCCAGCTGAGGAGAGGGGCCACAGGCAATTGGCTGGTGGACTTGGGCCCCAATTGGGGTGGGGGAGCTGATTGGGAGTGAGGCTGGCCATAGGGAGGGGCTGTGGGGGGTGAGCCAGCAAACCCCATACCTATTGGTGTGTGGGAAGCCGATCAGGGTGGAGCTGGCTGGGGAGAGGGGCTGTGGGCCAATCAGGGTGGAGGGGCTGATCAGGGTTCAGCGGCCTAGGGGAGAGGCCATGGGTGGTAGGCCGGCTGGCCCTGCCCCTGATCAGAGTTGGGGGGGGCAATTGGGGGTGGAGCTGGCTAGGAGGAGGGACCGAAGGTAAATCAGGGTAGTGGGGACCCATCGGGGGCAGGGCCAGCTGGGGGGAGGGGGTGCAGGTGGTTGGCTGGCCAGCCCTGCCCCTGATCGGGGTGGGCAGTGATCAGGGGTGGAGCTGGCTGGGGATGCGGCTTCAGGGAGGTTGGCCTACTGGCCCCACCCCGTATCGGGCTGGTTTGTTGGCTACAGTGAACATCATAGCGACTGGTCATTACCATGCTATGGTTGCTGCCTTGTTATATATATATATAGACTAGAGGCCCAGTGCATAAAATTTGTGCACTTGGGGGTTGTCCCTCAGCCCAGCCTGCACCCTCTCCAATCTGGGACCCCTCGGGGGGTGTCCAACTGACCGGCAGTCAGACATCCCTCTCACAATCCGGGAACACTAGCTCCTAACCGTTCGCCTGCCTGCCTGCCTGCTTGATTGCCTTTAACCCCTTCTGTCTGCCAGCCTGATCGCCCTCTAACTGCTCCCCTGTGAGCCTGATGGACACCTAACTGTTCCCTTGCCAGCCCGGTCGCCCCTAACTGCCCTCCCCTGCCAGCCCGATCACTCCCAACTGCCCTCCCCTGCTGGCCTGTTTGCCCACAACTACCCTCCCCTGCCAGCTATCTTGTGGTGGCCATCTTGTGACAATGTCAGGGCAGCCATCTTGTGACAACATGAGGGTGGCCATCTTGTGATGACATGGGGGTGGCCATATTGTGATGATGTAGAGTCAGCCGTCTTGTAATGACGTGGGGTTGGCCGTCTTGTGATGACATGAGGGTGGCCATCTTGTGATGATGCAAGGGTCAGACACCACCTAGGCTTTCATTAGTATAGACTAGGGGCACGGTGTACGAAATGCATGTCCCTCAGCCCGGCCTGCACCCTCTCCAATCTGGGACCCCTCGGGGAATGTCCGACTGCTAGTTTAGGCCCAATCCCTGAGCAGTCAGACATCCCTTTCATAATCCAGGACTGCTGGCTCCCAACTGCTCACCTGCCTGCCTGCCTGATTTCCCTAACCGCTTCTGTCTACCAGCCTGATCGCTCCCTAACCGCTCTCCTGCTGGCCTAATTGATGCCTTACTGCCCCCCTTCCAGCCTGATCGCCCCCAACTGCCCTCCCCTGCCATGACCTGCCTCCTGTGCCAGGACCCACCTCTTCCACATGAGCTTGCAGAGACGCTGGAACCTGCCTCGTCCACGTCACACAGAGCCGTGGAACCCCCAGTCCTCATTGTGATGAGTGGCCATCTGGCCCTGCCTCTGTTGTGCACGTAGCCATCTTTTTGGCGGCCATCTTGTGGTGGCCATCTTGTGATGATGTCACGTGTGAGGGTGCAAGGACCACCTAGGCTTTTATTAGTACAGATAGTTTATCAGGTCATCTCTAGGACTCTTGGAACCAAACATTCAAGGGAATGAATTATAGCCTAAACTGTCAATTTGTTCAGTTGGTTGCTTTGCCTCTATCACTAAACTACTATAGTCTAACACAGGGGTGGGCAAACTTTTTGACTCGAGGGCCACAATGGGTTCTTAAACTAGACCGGAGGGCCGGAACAAAAGCATGGATGGAGTGTTTGTGTGAACTAATATAAATTCAAAGTAAACATCATTATATAAAAGGGTATGGTCTTTTTTTTTTTTTAGTTTTATTCATTTCAAATGGGCCGAATCCGGCCCGTAGGCCATAGTTTGCCCACGGCTGGACATCTTTGTATAAAGGTTCCTGAGAAAACAAAGTACTAATTTTAAAATGTTTCTTAGAGAATATGTAAAAGAAGAAAGAAGTGAATATTATTATGGGCTCTTTTCCAAGTTAGTAAATAATCTTGAAATCTTAGGAATTACTATTGTTTTTTATAAACTATGTCTATCTTGTGATTAGCAAATTCTTGATAAACACTAACATATGCTTTCTATCATCTATCTATCTGTCATCTCCTACCTACCTATCTGCTTGATCAATTATTCTCATGACAATTTAAAATACAAATGAGTAGTTTTCTTCTTTCTATTTTTATTCCTTCCTCTAAAACCTACCTTTTATTAGACTGTATATATATTTAGAAAAATCATTAGTCTTATTAGAAACAGATTTTAAATGAAGTACTTATGTCAGTGGCCAGACTCACTTATTTTATAGTGATTTCTTCTTATTTACATTTCAAAAGCTGAAGATTTTACTCCTTTATCCCCCAAATCTTAAAACATGTCATTTGAAGTTTACACTATTCTACACATTTACTGCCACCCAAAGGTATTTGAAAACTAACATTTCCACTTGAATATTTGACACTAAATACACATTGCTTCAGAGTTCAATTCTTAATATAACTTGCCATGGAAATAAAACTAGGAAGACAGGAAAGCAAACTACTATCTATTTATTGGTAGATAATTCTCACTTAAAATATCTTGATTTCTTTAGGCCCTGGACATTCTGGATTATGTTTATTTTAATATCTATGAACTGCATGAAAATGAAGCAATTACATAGGAACGGAGAGAATAATAAATTCTATTTGGTCAATGTCCAACATGTGAGAATTTAGACTTAGAAACCTAAAAGACTTACGTACAAAAGAACTATGTCCAGGGACTATTGAATACAAAGTGTAACATTCTGCACTCAGTTGCCTATAAAAAAAAAATAATTTCTGCCTTGGCTGGTTTGGCTTGCAGTGGATAGAGCTCGGCCTGGGGACTGAAGGGTCCCAGGTTTGATTCCAGTCAAGGGCACATGCCCAGGTTGTGGGCTCGATCCCCAGTGAGGGCATGCAGGAGGCGGCCAATCAATGATTCTCTCTCATCATCTCTCTCCCCCTTCCTCTCTGCAAGCAATAAAAATATATTTTTAAAAATAATAGTTTCTTACTCTTCCTGTGGTTAGGAATGTAGAACCCACATGAGTCTTCTTTAAATTATTATTTCCTCCTACAGATGACCACCTTCTTAGAGCATATATGTAATAACCAAGGAATGGCTGACAAACATGTATTTTCTGACTGTTGCAATGTAAATAACACAGCAAGACACAAGTGTTTCCTATTAAATAAAAAAGATGATGAGAATTACAGGGAAATATTGCAAATTCCAAATCTTGAGCAGATCTGTGAGGTGAACAAAGGGAATCAAGTGTTAGTGAAGAAGAGGTAAGTCATTTCTCCTTGCCATTATCTTTGAAGCAGAGTATTTTCCAGTTTTGAAGACAGGTCTTTTTTACATAACAGCCTTTGAGAACACAATGCTCTATGACATGGAATTAAAGTGAAAATTTGAGCTACAATATGTTTTTTCTCCCTCTGAATGACAATTATGGTCTCAGTGAACTCAATAGGATATGGAAATGTCTGAGCCATGAAACATTAAAAGTGACTAGAACCTATAATGGACCCATCTCCTTAAAGGTTACATTAGTCAAACCAGAAGCAAATGATGTTGAAATGTATAGTCAAGCAGGTAAAGCATAGTAAACAGAAAGTACTAGAAACAGAGAGCAGGTAAGAGCTCAGGCAAGGGGCTGGCATTTGGGATGTTCATCAGGGGATATCAGGGATGGTATCCGATAGGCATGGACACAGGGTCTATCATTGGGACACTAGGAATAAGTAACAATTGTAGATGTCAGAAATGAGTTTTCTACACAAGAACTCTGGTTCTATAATTCCCACCTGGAGTGGACAGCATATGGCAAATGGGTAGGCAAGCTCATATTTTGGTTTTCTAGTTAACATAGGAGGAGTCTATATGTTGAGAGTAGTGTGTTAGCAAGTGGCTGGGGTTTAGAGTCAGGAAATCAATACCTAGAGAGGTAGAAATGACAAGATAAATGCAAGGCTTCAGTTCTAAAGGAATCCAGTTCTGGCCATCTTATCAGTACAGGCTCAGACACCAGGAATAAGGCAAAGATCTGATTGCTGGATCTAGAGTGCAAATCATGAAAGAAGTTTGATTTCAGGTTTTAGTCATGAAACTCTAGGCCAGTGATGAATGGGCAGTCAGGGTGACAATGCTGAATAATGCTAATTCTTTTAATTCACCCATAAAAGAGCAGAATTGCTCCAGCAATTACTGAGCCTTCAAGAAAGAATTAAGTGTCCTCAGCCACGTAGGGAGAAAGGATGATGGAACAGAAATTGGATAGGGTCCCAACTTGTCTGACATTAAGGGCAACTAAATGGGAACGGAAAAATGGCTACCCATTTAATGTAGCTAAGAATTATAGAATCAGATTTGGGTTGAACTTTCAGAGATTAAAAATTCCAACCAATACTCAGGCAGCGAATTTAATCTCTTCTTGAATATTTATAATAAAGTCAGTAATTAAGGGGTTATTTTATTTGCTAATTTTCTACTACTTGCCTCATAATTATAAGCCAAGAACTTGATTAATTCTCAACCAAGGAAACAGTAATTTACATCAAAGCTGTAGAAAAAGTCAGCTACTTTGGACTGAAAAGGTAGCACAACTTTCTTAGTCTAGAAAGAACTTCTAAATTTAATTCCTCTGTACTCATGTACAATTCTGCATTTATAATTCAGTTTAGACTATTGAATTTTCTAATTTCTATGCTTATGTAAGAGTGAAAAGTTTTGATTACTGATTCCCTTTCCCCATCACCCCATAGGTACACTTGGTTACCTCATGGGCACTCGAAATGTCTGACTAACTTCACAGTAATCTATCCATTGTGAACATTTGATGCATTTAAGTATAGTGCTAGTTCATATTTTTCACACCATGATATTCTAGATGTTACAGGTTAACAAAACTAAGTGAACCCTAAATTTTTTTAAATATATTTTTATTGATTTTAGAGAGGATGGGAGAGAAAGAGAGGGAGATAGAATCATCAATGATGAGAGAGAATCATTGATCAGCTGCCTCCTGCACACCCCCACTGGGGATTGTGCCCTTGATCAGAATTGAATCCAAGACCTTTCGGTCCACAAGCCGACACTCTATTGACTGAGCCAAAACTGGCTAGGGCAACCCTAAATTTTTTAAGAAACAGCATCTGCACATGTTCTTGAACTCCAAAGAACACAACTTCTGGTTTGTCAAATTACAGGTATATTTATGAAACTTCTAGAAAGCATCCATTCTTGTATGGACCCACTATTCTGACCATGTCTGCTTGTTATGAAACAGCTGTTCAGTCATGTTGCCAAGAAGAAAATAAAACTGAATGCTTCCAGATAAAGGTAAGATACTCATATGTCAACTGTTATTCAGGGCCTTGCTATGGAAAGTGTGGGCTGTGGACCAACAGCATATGCATCACCTGGAAGCTTGTTAGAAATGCAGAATCTGCAGCTCTTCTCCAGACCTACTAGATAAGACTTCATTTTAACAAGGTGATGTGTATAGTCATATAAATTTGAGGAACATGATCTAGCATAAATATTACTCCATAATAAATATTTTAATATCTCAGTTACTGTTGCTACGTAACAGAACACCCCAAATTTTAGTGACTCAAAACAATCATTTTATTCTCTTGATTTCTGACCGGCAGAGATTCAGGAAGGACTCATCTGGGCACTTCTGTCTCATGGCCTTTCATGTGGGTATAGTCAGACAATGCTTGAGTCTGGAATTCTGAAGGGCTGAAACACAGGTGGGGGAGGGCAGGGGCGGGGGTGCTTCAACATCTCTTTCTTCTCATACAATCTCAGGGCCTCTCCAAGAATTCTCTCTGCTGTTGACAAAAGAATGCAAAAACCTGTAGAGAATTTTTAAAAGAATTTATTTGAGCCAAACTGATGACACTGTCAGGAACCAAAATCTTAAATGCTTGGGAAAATGGCACTTTGGCAGTTTCAAACATTGGATAGTTAACAAGATTATAAAGCATTTCAAAGATGTTAACATAGATGTACAGAAACAATGGACAGGACTTGATTAGGGCAAAGATAAGCATTTTGCTAAAATGACAGCCCACTATAATGGGCCCAGTTAGGAAGCTGTGATCAGATCACCCTGTGAGGTTATTTTTGGTGAGATTTATTATAGCGTCTCTTCATTGCCCACAATGCCTTAATTTGTTTGGGCTTCCTTACAGCATGGCAGCCTTGGGCAATTCCACTGCTTGCCCATGGCCAAAGTCATTAAGAATGAGTATTCTAGTGGGTAAAGCAGAAATGATATGCCCTTTCAAGACCCAGACTCAGATGTTACTTCTGCCATACTCTGTGGTTGAAACACCATGAAAACTCATCAGTTTGAAGGGGACAGTATGTAATAATCTTGTAACTTTTGATGGGAGAACTGTCACTGTCTCACTGTAAGACGAGCATAGGATAGAAAACATTGCTGTAGTCATCTTTGGAATGTACAGTCAGCCACACTTAATTTTAACCATGTGGCATTTTGTCCTTCATTAAATTATGTATAAATAGTTGTAAATGTGATTAATATCATGACAAAATATGTTTTGTGTGTGCAAATTAAAGGTTCTAAATATCAATGTACAATAACCATTTTTTCTAGAGGAGGCACCAGATGGACTTTCCAAAGGTTGTGATGAAATGAGTAGTAGTTTGATAATCACGTTGATGAATTCCTCAAGGCTAAATGCAGTGCCGCTTCTTCCTTGCTGTTTTCTTTTTTAATCTTTTCAGTGAGATGTTATCTCATATTCCTCTAAACTTCTATTTCTCTATTCCTTTACACTGTTTCTCCTATTGAGCTCTTCATTGTCTACCATGTACAAGAAATTAAATTATATATCTAAAGAGTTTCTGGCATATGCTAATATGCAATAATTATAGCTATTATCATTAAACTAGAAGCCCAATGCATGAAATTTGTGCACTTGGGGGGTCCTTCAGCCCGGCCTGCACCCTTGCAGTCCAGGAGCCCTCAGGGGATGTCCAACTGATGGCTTAGGCCCGCTGTGGGGAACTGGACTAACCTGGCAGTTGGACATCCTTAGTGCTGCCGTGGAGGAGGGAGAGGCTCCCGCCACTGTCCCTGTGCTTATCAGCCATGAACCTGTTTCTTCCCCCTGGTGCTTAGTGTGCGTCATAGTGACTGGTCATTCCACCATTCAACCAATTTGCATATTAGCCTTTTATTATGTAGGATATATAAAATATATATATATTACCTTCCTCTTCATTCTTTCTCTTAGTGAATACCAATTCTTTCAGAAGCCAATTCTGTATTCCTAGCAGGACAGTCTTTTTTTTATTGCTTTTGGTTTCATATTAATAAAAAACAAAAAGTAAATGATACACAAACTTATGTTTCATTACCTGGTATTTCTGAAGATTGAGAATTTTCATGAAAATGCATTCTCAAGGTAACTTGGTGCTTACTATTTTAAGTTACAAAGTTTTCTTAACCTTAACCCTTGCAATGAAAATTTTTCTTTCATGTATAACATGCCTCTATAATGTTAGGTATAAGCAAATTTTTTTAAGTTGGTTAAGAGTTCTTTTCTCCTCTACCTCGTTTTGTGATATTTAGAGTTGCTACTTCCAAGATGTCTATTCCTAGTAGTTCTGGCTCCCAACCTCAGAAAAAATTACATAACCAATTGTGCAAAAGTTGTATCTGTGATCAGACACAACCTTATGAACTAAGTATTCAGAAACTCTCTTATAAATAAACTAGAGGCCCCAGTGCACGAATTCGTGCACGGGTGGAGTCCCTCGGCCTAGCTGGTGATGGGGGGCCAACCGTGGCCTTCTTGCCCAGTCTCTAAGGGGGCCGATCGGGGCCAGCCAGCCAGGGGGAGGGACCATGGGAGGTTGATTGCCACAGGAGGTTGGCTGTAGGAGAGCACTGACCACCAGGGGGCAGCTCCTGTGTTGAGCGTCTGCCCCCTGGTGGTCAGTGTGCATCATAGTGACTGGTCAACTGGTCATAATGGTCACTTAAGCTTATATATATATATATATATATATATATATATATATATGTGTGTGTGTGTGTGTGTGTGTGTTTGTACTTAATTTCAGATGTGTAGTATTAAAGATAAAATTATATTTATAATTAATTATAAAAATATAATTATAATTATTGTGTCAGTTTTGTGGTTTGAATATTTCCTTTGTATATATTTTCTAATTTGTTCTTAAAAATAGTACTGTAAGGTGCAGTTACCCAAAGTAAAAGTATTATGTGGTCAATATAATGTTTTCAATGAAAATATAGACCTCTTCTAAAATTTTAAACTATTACATTCCCACCACTCAGAGATATCAATTTTGGTATTTTTTTTCTTTAAAGATTTTATTTTGTATATTGTGCAATCACACTAAATATAGAGTTTTGATAGAGATTTAAACATCTTACTTTTTTTTAAAAAATATATTTTATTGATTTTTTACAGAGAGGAAGGGAGAGAGATAGAGAGTTAGAAACATAGATGAGAGAGAAACATCGATCAGCTGCCTCCTGCACATCTCCTACTGGGGATGTGCCCACAACCCAGGTACATGCCCTTGACCGGAATCGAACCTGGGACCTTTCAGTCCGCAGGCCGACGCTCTATCCACTGAGCCAAACCGGTTTCGGCAAAACATCTTACTTTTTATTAGCAATATACATCTTTTAAAAAATAATGTGCTATTATTAAGTTAACCCCCTTTCTGCTGTAGAAACATTTTGTCTCCAAATTTTTGCTATCATAAAATACATTTTTGAACAATTTTGTTTTTATTTATTTAGAAAAGTATATTTGCAATAGTTTCAAAAGTAAAAATCCTGAGTTAAAGAATGAACATATTTGGGGAGACTTCATTAATATATATTGTAAAACTAAAACATATATTATAGATAACACTTGGAGACATGTCCAAAATGACAGAGTTAGTTACTTGAATAAAACCAAAATACAACTGTAACACATATCAAATATACTCTAGTGACTTTCCTTTGCTCAGTTTCTTGTTCTCATTTATATTCCAAATGTTAGATCACTGGAACAAGTGATCTCTGCTGAAAAGAGTTGCTATTTTATAAAACAACAACAACAACAACAACAAAAGCCCCCAAAATTATGCTGTTTCATTTGGCCTCTTTTAAATATGACACTAAAATTTTTCTAATTTTGAAGAGATACACAATTTTTACTTTTCTCTTTTCTTTACTAATGACGAAAGTAACTACCATATTTCCTTGATGATTTGTTTTTCTAATTACAGCTACAACCCATCAGAAAATACATTAGAGAAATATCTTTGAGGCATCACCATTTATGTGAAATTGGGACTAAATTCAACCACAAAGTAGCCAAAGCAGTGTAAGTTACCTTTTCAGATTTGTGGACTTTGTTGTTGCTGGATCACCCTGTTGATTAAACTAATTTTAAAAATCATTTATTTTTCATTTAATAATGTCTCTCAGTACAGACCTGGTTCTTTTCTATACACATACGCTACTTGCCTTGCCTGTGCAATAGGGCACACAGGGCTGGGCATGAAATTGCACAGTTGTCATTTCTGCCCATTATCTCCTGCTTCAGTTTTCTCCATTTGCTCACCCTTAGTCTCTTCCTCAGTGCACAACTGATTCCATACATACAGAAGCAGGTACTTAATTATTCTGCATGGTAAAGGCTGGAGGACAAAAGCTATTTTTTCTGGGAAGATAGGAAAACATTGGCTTCAATGTTACACAGAACAGAGGAAATCAGTGGTGTTTCTTGGGGTGGGAATGGAGGAGGATGAGGCGGGAGAAGAATTTGATGTTATCCAATATGCCTCTTTTCTGGCCTAGATTGTGTTTCTGTCCAAGTTGACCCCTAAAGACATTCATCTGCCTTATATTACCTTCTTCTCCAATTTAGGACAACATTGGGCTGCCCAGAAGCTCAGTTCTCCTTCCAAGGCAGGCCCATTTTCCCTATTTCCAGATAAATTTTAGGGATATTGCTCAGTTGGCAACAGAGAGAGGCAAGGGAGACCCAAGCCTCCTGTAATTGTCTTTGTGATGAAGACTTTTACTTGCAAAATCAGGTCAGATAAATATCCAAATAACTTCTCTAAGCAGCTCAACTCTTTAAGCAATAATTTAAATTATTAAAATAACTATATTATCCATGATTATCAGTTGAATCATATTTGTTTTGTGACTTAGATATTGTATGACTCTGGGTGCCATCATTGAAGAAACAGAAAGCATTTAAAATATTCTCTTCACCCTACATTTACAATGTGTTTCTATCCTTTTGTTACTCAATGAATTAGAACTAACTTTAGAAATAATCAAATTCACAATGTTGTTTAAAATGTACCTTTTTTTTTTTTTCAGGGAATTGGTTCTGTTGACTAAAAAACAACCTAAAGCTAACTTTTCTGAAATTGCCAAACTGGCTGCTGATATTAAAAATCTTCATCAGACCTGTTGTGAAGGAAATGCAGTAGCATGTGTATTTGGCAGGGTAGGATCCTCTGTCTTCTCAAAACTCACTCTGGCCTTTAAAATACTTACAATTCTTAACATAGGGGAAGAAGATTGGGGGAGGATGAAGAGGTTAAAGGGGGTCAACTATATGGTGGTAGACTTTGGGTGATGAGCATACAATGCAATGATGTACCATAGAATTGTGCACTTGAAATTTGTATAGTGTTATTAACCAATATCACCCCAATTAGTTAATTTAAAAACCTTGTATTGCTTAAATAAAGGTGATAGTGGTATATAATGAATCTGTAAAAGTAATTATCCTTTATCAGATTTTGGCTTTTAGTTATGCCAACTTCTAGATAATGAATTAGAATTTTTTTTCCTTTTGAATTTTTTGACATAAATTAAATAGTATTGAGACTTACCTTTCTGTGAAGGTTTGAAAGAACTTGTCTGTGAAATGAGCAGGGATGAAGATAGAAACCGGTGTGACAGTTTTCTCTTACCTCTAAGATTCTTTACATATAAAGATGAACAATTCTAGAATGCTTTTCCTCTTCTTTTGTTTCCAACTAACTTCTATATGTCCTTTAAGATTCAAATTATTCAAGATCTTCACACTACAAATTGCTTTTTTCTTCCAAAGTATCATATATATACACCTTTTTTTTACAATTTCTGTTATAATGCATTATTATTGTTTAATTGTTTGACCCTCCAACTAGATTGTGAGTTGCTCAAGTGTAGAGACTAGCTTATTCATGCACACACACCATTATTTGTGTGTACATATGTATGGATAGGTAAATGTATGTAAGTATACATAATAGTAATATTATTGTAATACTAGAGACCCGGTGCATGAAAATCATGCACTCTGGGGAGGGGGATGGGCCCTCAGCCTAGCTTGTGCCCTCTCACAGTCTGGGAGCCCTTGGGGAATGTCCAACTGACGACTTAGGCCCACTCCTCATGGGGAGTGGGCCTAAGTCGTCAGTCGGACATCCTTAGTGTTGCCGTGGAGGTGGGAGAGGCTCCTGCCACCACCACTGCACTCACCAGCCATGAGCCCAGCTGTGGGAGCACACTGACCACTAGGTGGCAGCTCCTGCATTGAGCGTCTGCCCCCTGGTGGTCAGAGCGCATCATAACGACCAGTCTTTCTGCCATTCGGTCAATTTGCATATTAGCCTTTTATTATATAGAATATATAGTAAATGACAGAGACAAATGTCTCCTAAATTGAGAGCTTACAACAATAGCAACAATAGCAAGACAATAAAACTCTTCATTTGTATTTTGTTGACCTAAACATGGAAACAATACTATGGCTTATTTAAAAGAGATTGTGACACTTGAGTAAGATCAAATAGAGAAGCTTTTCTAATTAGAATGAGTCACTACAAATGACTTTTTTGGTCTTTCAGTTTGCCAAGGGTAAAGCAATATAAGGTGGGAAGTTTTTATCTTGTGTTCTATTAATAATAATAAATAGATTGATTAATTAATTAATTAATAAGTTAGAATGAAGTCATCAAAAACAACTGCTCCCTTTTCTGTTTTAGAGCCAGCTTATGAACTATACCTGCTCTAAACAGGCTCTCCTATCCAGCAAGATCACTCCATGCTGTGCACTGCCAGTGCCATTCAGAGGGGAATGCATTATCAACTCTGAAAATGACAATAAACCTCATCTCTCATCCCTGCCACTCAGCAGGTTTACGGAAGATGGATCTGTATGCAAACAATTCACTGAGAAGCAGGATGATTTTCTACAAGAGTAATACATATTTTTTTTATAAAATATTAATGATGGAATATTATATTTATAGATTATTTAAAATAGTATATAAAGTTGTAAACTTAAATGATGACAGTGGTTAGCCAATGATGTGAATGAGCAACTAAATGGGAACTGTGACCAGCAGGAGGTGCTTTGTGGAGTCCAAAGTTGGCAGCTACTACAGAACTCCAGCCACATGTTACCATATTGGAATGCAGGCTTTGGGGGGTTAGGTCTACTGCATTTTGAGAGATTCTTGGAGTTTCTTAATTTTTAAATGTTGACAACTAATACAGGAACTTTTTAAAAAATGCAGTGGAGGTCAAATGTTTGCTCTAATGGACTTAGAGTCCTCTAAGTAAGAGCTTCAGAATTATATACCTGGTCTTCTATTTTATTTTAATTATTATTTTTTAAATATATTTCTTATTGATTTCAGAGAGGAAGGGAGAGGGAGAGAGATAGAAACATCAATGATGAGAGAGAATCATGGATTGGCTACCTCCTACTGGGGATTGAGCCCACAACATGAGCATGTGCCTTTGATTGGATTTGAATCAGGGACCCTTTAGTCCTCTGGCCAATGCTATATCCACTGAGACAAACTGACTAGGGCAGCTATTCTATTTTAATTAATACTTACACCCAAAACCATAGTGTGGCATTTAAAGATTAGAGATATGGATGGAGTATTAATATCTCTGGTATCCATTCAGAAGCGCATATTAATTTGTGCATAAGACAAACTGACTTCAATATTATTGTATGGTTAAAATATTTTCAAGATCACTTTGTGAAATATTATTTGGATTTGTAGAAAGTCCATAGCTATATTTTGAAATTTATATTGGATATTGGCTTAAAAAGTAAGTGTCTCTTCCTGAACCTACTTATTCCTAAACTTGCATCTGGTACTGAAGAATTGATAGGCCTAGCTTTTTAGTGGTTTTCACATTAGACTATGAGTTGGGAGACTTGATTTCCAGTCCAGCTTTGCCATTTGGCATGTAGGTCAAGCCACGAAATTTCTCCAGGCTCTTGTGTTCCGACAGTAAACTGAGGTGGCTGGATAAGATGACTTCTAAGATACCTCCTGCATATATATTCCTTTGAATATATTCTAGACTCCAAATTTCCTTCCTTGTAACCCAGAAGAATGGGTAGATTATGCATGAACTACTCATGCTTGAAAGTTTATATGGAAAAGAAGGAAAGATGGTAATTTAATACCTAGCCAGCCAGCACTTCTCTTAAAAGAATTGTAATACTTATAAAATCTAGCCTCAACAATCATTGAGAAAAATGTGTTCTTACCCAAGTACTTAAATTATTTTCTAATGAAAGTAACTAGAGATCCTGAGCCAAGAACTATCAGCTAATTAGAGTATTTTAAGTTCAAGTTCTGGATCTGCCACTCATTAGCGCATGACTTATTTTAAAAAGTATTTATTTATTATTGTCTTTATTGATTTTAGAGAGAAAGGAAGGGAGATGGATATAGAGATAGAAACATTGATGAGAGAGAAACACCTATTGGCTGTCTCCTGCACACCCCCTACTGGAAATTGAGCCTGCAACCCGGGCATGTGCCCTGACTGGGAATTGAACCAGTGACCTCTTGGTTCATGGGTTGACAGTCAACTACTGAGCCACCCCGGCTTGGCTCCTGTGTGACTTAAAAAACATCATATATTTTATTGATTTGGTTTCCTTACCTCAAAATGTAGTCAATAAAATTACCTGCCAGCCTCCTAAGGTTTCTAAATGTCTTAAGGTCAGTTAAATATTGAATAAATTTCAGAATTATAAATGGCATTAGAGAGAAAACTCATAGCCTTTGAATTTTACTGTTTACTTTCAAATATGTTTCATATGGATACAGGTTTCTTTATGAATATTCAAGAAGACATCCAGAGTTGGCAGTTCCAGTGATTTTAAGAGTGGATTCAGTGTATCAAAAGTTATTGGAAAAATGCTGTAAATTAGAAAATCCTCTGGAATGCTATAGCCATGGGGTAAATGCCTTTTTATTGTTCAACCTGTTACTCATAAGTGATTACAAGCACAGGAAAAAATACAGTTCTGTTAGTAGTGCCATACTTTCGTAAGATGATTATACATGTTCTGGCTAATTTCACTACACGTGGACTATCACTGTCATCTAAACCAAAGGCCACATCATCATACCACAGTGATTCTCTGTGCAAGTCACTGTCTTATAGATTCTGTACGTCCTGGAAGATTTGCTACGCAATCTCCCCTTTAAAGTGAATGTCTGGCACAGTAGCAGATAGCATGACAGCACAGCCTGTTGGGAAGGTCGACTATTTCTACCAAGCAGGCCTGGAAACTGTTCCTATTTCTGGCCAGAAATCATAGTGTTCATAGGCAGCAGCTCCTGTTATGCATTTGACATGAAAAATACAGGTGGCCTTACAAATCTGATTGTTCGATTGTTTTTGGGGGGGTTATCAGGAAACAGGAAACAGGCTTTTGTTCTAACCAATGGCTTACATATTTATAGAGTGTGGGGTGGGGGTGAGAGTGGAGGTTGAAGGGAATCTCTTGACCTGTCTGGGCATGAGCAGGTACACTTAGCATCCTCCTGTTCGCAGAGAGAAGGATAAATGAAAGTGATTTAGTCTCCTATAGGTTAGCACCCTCTGGTGGCATCACCAGCAGACCTCCACAATAATCATTATGGTAATAACACCTAAAGAAACATGGATGTTTAGAGTTAACACAGCAAATTTATGCCCAGTGTTCTATTTGGTCCTCATAAACGCTTGGTATCAGGTAATGCCAGAATTGCTAACAACATTTTATAGATGGGAGCATTGAATTTCATAAGGTTCAAATGACTTGCCCAATGCCATACAGGCAGTAAGGACAGGGCTGAGGCTTACATCCAGGCAAACAGTTTACATGTCTGGCAACATTTTCCCTACAACAAACACCGCCTATCAGGATCCGGGGGACTTGGTTTGGTGCTCCTACCAAAGTGTTCAGCCTGCAAGGTCACGTGTATCTTCCCACCGGAATTAATTTGTGTGGTCAAAAACTGAATTTACAGTAATCGCTGAGAATTCCCTTTGATTGATTTAATGTGGATTTCTGCAGTATTTTACTATATTCAAGGCTGCATGTTTTTATTACACCACCACTTCTTAATACATGTCCATATTTCTTTATATCTTTTTCTCTATATTTGCTGTTTATGTAAAAAGACAGTATTATTAAAAATAACCAGTAAACACACACACACACACACACTGACCAATTAAACTTAGATCTATAAACTACCATTAATAATCTCTTTTTGGCTTGATGAATGATTTGCCATATACTTGTAAAATATACTATTTAATCACAATGAGTTTTTATCATGGAAAACTGAATATTAATTTCACTGTCCCACTTTTTTCACACAAAATACACGGCCATTCCTGTTTTAGCAAAACTTGTTTTTCAAGATTTGTTAACTCAGTAAATAAATAAAGCCCTAGGTTTAGGAAAACAGCTAGATTAAATTCTTACAGAAGATAGTTTTGCAATCTTACCTGAGATATATTGTTACAATGATAGATAAACACTGATTATCTTTATTTTTCAGAAAGAAATGTTCCAATGAGTGGTTCATGAAAGCCACGAGCACGTTAAAAATCATTGTGATTTACGTGAGAACTTAGGAGATAGTAACTTCCATGACAGGTATGCTTGTAAGATATTGTCCAGATTTATACTTGTTTAGTGAGCTTTTGCTAACTCCTGATGCTGAGAGTTTCAAAGAGTCTATAGCCAACCTTAAAATCTCAGAGGCCAAGGAAAACATCAGTTCAGAATTAACCTAGCTATCTTTGTCTTGATAAGATAGATGCCATATAACGTTTCCTCTGTTTTCCAGGCCAGATTCCAGATTTCAGTCAATGTCCAGAGGTTAAGGAGCCAAGCAGGCCCTGGCTGCCTTTCTGCAATCTCACAGGGGCTCCCTCCCACACACCTGGACATTTAGCTTAGGGCTTTGCATGCAATTTTGAGTTAAAGCTACAACAGAGATCTAATGTAGGGTCCCTGTGTCCATTTCAGGTCAGGTCCATATGGCAAATTTAGTATTGTCACCACTGACAGTACAGATGAATGGATACCTTAGTTAACTGCCAGAGGGAACACACATAACTTCTTATGTGCAGAGAGACTGATAAATCCCATTGTATTTCAAAGATTAATACATCAAAAAGCAAAAGCCAATTTTTAGGAGTCTTTAGAATCACACTGCAATAGTTTATTTAGAAAAGGATTATTGAGGCAAAGTTCAGTTCAACATAGTGTCCCATAGTATTATTGATCTTAAATTAAATGTCCAGAATAATGGATCCAGGAAAAATTGTTCTTGTTTCAGAGAGAATATGTGGCTTATTACTTTTCTTTTATGTTGTGTTCAACTGCTAATGTCTACTTTTAAGGATTAGATCTCTGGTTCTCAAACTTTAGAATTACCTAGAGGACTTGTTAAATACAGCCCCACCCCAAGAGTTTCTGATTCCTAAGTCTGGGATGGGACCTGGAAGTTTGGGCTTCTACCAAGTTCCCAGGAGTGCTGATACAGCTGATCCAGGAGTCACAATTTGAGAACCACTGGATTAGGTTGACTGTTTTATTGGATGTTATAGCTAAATCCGTCCCCCAACTCCATTATAATATAAATGCAAGAATTGTCTCTGATTTTTTTTCTCAAATCCAAGTCTGTAGAGTCTTTCTCTTTAAAATCTCTCTTTATATCTCTCAATTCTCCTAGTTCAGGCTACCACCATCTCTCACCTAAATGACTGGAATGACCTTCAGATTTTTTCTACACTCACATTGCCATGTGCCTACCTCCAATCCATTCTTTATACAATAACCATGATTATATTAAAAACATTGTAAATCTAATTCTGTTACTAACCTATCTTTCCTCTCCTTTCTATAGCTACCCCCCAATCAAGGGGGGGGCGGAATCAGATTCAATGACTTCCAAAAGGTCCTCCTTCCACTTTCATTCCCCTCAACCCAGCTCATTTTTAGTTATTGTCAGATCTCAGCTCACATGTCATTTCCTCCAGGAGGCCTGTCCCATTTCCCTGTGCACTTACATTCTATGCGCACCTCCAGCACTCTGTACTCCTCTCCCTCCGCCAAGTGTATTTGTCTCTCTCCAGACTAGAGTTTAGTGATTGTTTCCTGATAATTGTTGTAGTACCTATTCTTTCACATTGTAGACAACCAATAACAGCTTGAATGGTCTATGCATATACTTATTTTAGAATCTGCTCACGTCTGATTTTGCAGCAATCCAAATTAGCTATCATAGTTATCCTTGGTAAGTAAAAAAGTGTGGAGCAAAAATTTTGTAGGTTATTTTTCCCTGAAGACAATAATTACTGAAGTCTCCAGAGTCTGACAAGACCAAGTTATTCAAATTATATTCCTAAAGATACAGTTTCAACAGAAACAAGTTGAAAACTGTTATGGATATTCACGTCTCCACATTGTACATGAAAGAGATTGATATTTTTCCAAATGTTACCTATTGAGAGAAAAAAAATCTATAAAACTAAATCTTCCCAGTAAACAGAAACAGAAACGTAGGATTTTACTGAATATCGGTGTAATTAGGGGCATAGTACTAATCTTCCACATAAATAAGGTCACATGAAAGCAAGAGAGAAAACTCCCAAAGTGGCAGTGCTTCTTTGAAGAACCCTTCTCTAGGCAACATGGTTAACATTACAGTGTGTGAGGTTGGAAGAGAATGCCAGGTATATTGAATAAGCCACTGGGCTATTGGAACAAGGACTGAAAGGAGAGAATTAAACCCAGTTTAATGCCATGTTCAACCTCAATCAGAGACAATATCAGATATTGAGGAAAACTCCGTAGAATTCGTCATTTTAGGAGCACAGTCATTGTAAGAGGAACTTATTCTTTCAGGCTCCTGGTCCATTATACTAAGAAAGCCCCACAACTATCTGCTCAAGAGTTGGTTATGTTCACAAAGAACATGGCAGCTGCCGCCACCAAATGTTGCCCTCTGAGTGATGAACAGCAGTTTGTCTGCATGGAGGACGCGGTAAGCACATCCGTGACTTCAGGATTACCTGTTCTTGAAGTTCTAATCTCTAACCCTCAGCAAGCAATCTCATGTCAGGATACATCTATGACCTGTCCATAGAGCCTAATAATTCTGTCCCTTATATTTATCAGTTGATTAAAGGATATAATAAAAGACAGAGATGAGCAGCCAGATATATAGAGATTCATAGGGTGAACTCAACTTGAGGATGACAGGATGAGGGAAGCCAAGTCTCAGAACTAGGCTGCACCTGACTCTTCCTTTCCCCCAAACAGTGAAATCAAGGCACTAGAGTGTGAGAATACTTAAATATAACCTTGTTTTCTGTGGGTAAGAAAATAACAACCGCAAACCTAATCGCTCTTATTTTACTTCTTTTCTGGGAAAGGCTAAGCTAATTCTTGGAGCTTTATGCAGAAGACATGAGACACAGCCTATCAATGCTGGTGTGGGTCACTGTTGTGATGATTCCTATGCCTTCAGAAAGCTATGCTTTGATGATCTGCACATTGATGGAACCTATATTTCTCCACTTTTATCCTGTGACCAAATAATCAGCCTTAAAGATGACTTGTGCAAAGCTCAAGAGGAGGAAATACAAATTGAAAAGCAAAAGTAAGAATTTTTGTTGAATTTGTTCATTACTGCCAACAAAGGAGCAGGTATAGAGAACCATAAAGCAGGTGCAGATATTAAGTGCTACATAATGAATGGAGCTGCTAAATATTATGTTAGGAGATCAGGTAGAATTGAGAATATTATGCAATTCTGCAATTGTGGCTATCATGGGTGCTGCCCAAACTTGATCAGAAAATGAGATTGAAGTCTATTAATCAGAAAATATTGACATAGAAGTACATAAAAATAGGGTTCCATGAGCAAATAAATTTGATCCTTGCTCTTCTCAGAAATGTATACTTTCCATTAACAATGGAAGTTGGAGAAGTCCTGCACTAATCTATTCAGCTTGTTCTAACTTATCATCATCTGGGCCATAGAATCTACTAAGATTCTGTAGGACCAAATTAAAAGGATACAGAAATGGACTTTACTTCTTGATAAGCAGAGTTGGAAAGGGCATGGATACAGAGAAATATAGACAATTGGGACCATTTTTTAGATCAGTCTCATGTGAATTATTAATGTAGTTGTTGAAATTACAGACAATGATGAATGTCAAGATATGATGGAAAGTGAGGCAATTTATTGGGTCTGAGGCCATCAAAAATTAGGTGGCATGACTAAGCTTCTTATGTGTGACAGGAATAGATAGGGATGGGGGATATTATAAATTGATGACATATACTTAGAAGAAACTATGGCTTTTGAAAGACATTGTAGGAAGGATGTGTTGGAAGTAGTAAAAGAAAACTAGGTGGTAAGTAAGTGGAGTTCAAGCAAAAACAGCCTTCTTTTTAGAGGCTTAGGAAAGCTGTTTCTTCTGGGGAGCCATGTTTTCCCATAGAGCAAGAAAGAGAAGTTAAGAAAAAAGGCTGTGGATATAGAGAGGCTTTTAAATGAGAAAGCCTAAAGTTACCAAGGAGACAGAGGATGAGTTAGAGAGGGCCCTAAGAGTAGGAGGTGGGTCAGAGTAGGGATGTAGAAGCATCAGCATGATGACAGATAATCTGGGAGACTTACTTAGACTTCTGACTGTGACTGAGGTGGCTGAGGCATGACCAGCTTAGCCTTAGAAATAGCACAAGCAGCACACACAAACCTAGGGCAGCTGCTCTTGCCCCTGGCTACTGAAAGCATAGGTGATTAAGAGCTCACAAGTGACTGATGTTTCCCCAAGTTCTCCCTATCCCATACACATGGATTGATGGAATGGAACACTTATGATCAGGTCTTAGAAAAGGGGCTATTTGCTGCTGCAGACAAAGAAACATCTTAGTGGCATCAGTCATCCATCTCTTTACCCCACCCCACACTTAAGCCTAGAGCCAAGATACCCCATGGTCCAGGCATTCTCCCTTAGAATGAATTCTGCTGCATATGGATGTGATATTGAAAGCCCATTTGGCATCAACAAAAGTGACTGTTCTAGGAAAAGCCAAAGCATGAAATTCTGGTTTCTCTGAGTCAAAAGGATGCATTGAAAGTCCTCCAAACCCTGACAGTGGGCAGTTCCCATACAGTGCCCACCATACTTCCTGCCCTTCTCACATGCCCCTGGTCCTCCTTGCTCTCTCTCCCCCAAGAGCATTCTAAGTGGTAGTTTATTTATAATCAATTTGTTTATTCTAAGTCTTGCTTGTACAATATCTAAATATTATTAGTCCAACAATATCCACTTGCCAAGTGAGGCTATGTTGCCTTGGGAATGAGCACCTTCTCGTGATCAGCAAGCACAAGGTTGCCATGTGTTCTGTTTTATCACAGTACCTGCAGTTCAGTAGCCAGCTGACCTTTGAAGTCCTTTCTTCATTTCCCAAGGTGACCTGATCACAAACTACACTTTCAAACTTTCCAACAAGCACCCAAAGTACATTGTGACACTCAGTTAACCATTCTTTCTTTAGCCCAAGCTTGATGTGGAAATATGAGGAGAAAGAAGTCTGCTTTAGTTCTAGAGTACAGGCTTTGCTTTCTCTTGAGGCAGTTCTCTGGGCATAGAAAGGCACCACTTTATGTATGTCATCTCACTAAATTCTTACCACAAAATGTATGAACTATGTAATGTTGTGACTTCATTATAATTATGAGGAAACTAAAGCTCTAAAAGTAAGACCTGATAGGAGGTCCTGCGAAGGTAGCTAGGTTGCTGAGCTGGAATTTGCACCCAAGCAGGCTGGGTCAAAGAATATGTGCTTAACTGCAAACATCTAGCTGTGAGTGTGCCCTAACCAAAGGGTTATAATACTGGTTATTATGTGTAAAACATGGAACTCTTCATATAAGGGCTAGGTAAGAAGTGTGAAGTATTAGGAAACATCCTTAGTCCAGGGAATTCATTGTGTTCTCTGTACAATGAACATAGAGACAGTTATTATGGGCATTTCTGAACCATCCTGGGTAGATCCACATTGGGAGTCAAAGCCCAGGCTGGAAAAAACCCTCCCACTTCCCAGCATAGTGTCAAGGGCTCTCTCCATGGTTTCATTCTTATATAATTCTGGCTGGTCATCAAAGCATAAATACACACACACACACACACACACACACACACTGCAACAAATGAACGAACAAACAAAAAACAAGGGAACGGGCTCATGGAGGGAAAAGAAAATATTCATCAGGATAATAAAGGGAAAGTAGAAGTTGAAATCTAGGACTAAGATTGAGAAAATAAAACATTTTTAGGAAAATGTCAAGGTGAAAAAGAATTTCAAGTCCAATTATGAAATGTTTGGCTTGTGACTTTATTGAGTTGAAATGTGAAGATTTAAGACAGTGTATAAAGACAGTATATCAAATGGTGCATAAATTTGATGAAAATAAATGATTAATACACTAGAAATGAAAAACTGAAAAGAAGTTGATGGCATTGAAAATTAAAAATAAAATATCCTATATAATAAAATCCTAAATGACCGGTTGCTATGACGCACACTGACCACCAGGGGGCAGACCGCAATGCAGGAGCTGCCCCCTGGTGGTCAGTGCGCTCCCACAGGGGGAGCACTGCTCAGTCAGAAGCTGGGCTCATGGCTGGCGAGGTGGCAGGAGCCTCTCCTGCCTTTGAGGCAATGCTAAGGAGCAGTGAGCCAAGCAGTAAGAAGCAACAAGCAGGCGGGTGGTAAGGAGTGAGGGCTCCCAGACTGAGAGGGCGCAGGCTGGGCTGAGCGATTTTCGAGTACCGGGCCTCTAGTAATATATAAAAAGGTAAATTAAACATTTTTAAACTAAAAGAATAAAAAGGATTAAAGGAAATATTTTTAAATAAAAGCAGTTGGATTGAGAGAAATCGATCATAGTGGGGAAGGGTTGAAAAGGGCAGGAGAGGTAAGTCAACTGCAAGTTTATGACAAGTATGTGACATAGTTGTTTGTGGGGTCTAGCTTCCATGTGGCACAGAGTCCCAGCTATAGAAATGGCAGCCTTATATCTGTAATGCTGAAGAGAGCTAGCGTGACATCCTGATACCCCTGCTCTGAGTCTCGTTCCCAGTCCTCTGCCTTCTTCTTCTTTTTAGAAAACAATAAGGCATTTTAATTATTTAGTGCCCATAGAAAATTGGAGTTCTTGAATGTTTGGCTTGTGACTTTATTTTATTTTATTTTTCCCATAGTACATAGATTCCTTTATTAGTCTATAAAATTATACTTATGATAATTCTTTAGTTTAAAAGCATGTATCATTTCTTTCTTTCAGATGTATGGTATAATGGTTAGATAATAATTTAATTTACAAAGTGTTCCCCCCAATATTTCCAGTACCCACCTGGCACCATACATAGTTATTATAATATTATTGACTATATTCCCTATGCTGTACTTTATATCCCCTTGGCTAGTTTGCAGCCAACAATTTGTACTTCTTAATCCCTTCACCTCTTTCACTTAGTCTCCCAAATCCCTCCCCTCTGGCAACCACAAGTCTGCTCTCTGTGTCTATGAGTGTTCCAATTTTATTTGTTTGTTTTGTTCTTTAGATTCCACATAGAAATAAAATCATATGGTATTTGCCTTTCTCTGTCTTATTTCACTTAACATAATACCCTCCAGGTCAATCCATGCTGTCACAAGTGGTAAGATTTCATTCTTTTTTATGACTAATATTCCCTTGTATATATGTATCACTGTTTTTTATCGAGTCTAATGATGGGCATGTGGGTTTCTTCCTAGCTTGACTGTTGTAAATAATGCTGCAATGAACATATATTTTTTCAAATTAGTGGCTTGGATTTCTTTGGAAATATACCCAGAAATGGAATTGCTGGGTCATAAGGCAGTTCCATTTTTTATTTTTTTTTTGAGGAAAAACTCCATACTATTTTCCACAGTGGCTGCACCAATTTGAATTCCCACCAAAAGAGTATCAGGGTTCCCTTTTCTCTACATTCTCACCAATACTTGTTTGTTGATTTACTGATGATAGTCATTCTGACCAGTGTGAGGTGATATCCCATTGTGATTTTAATTTGCATGTCTCTGATGATTAGTGATGTTGAGCATCTTTTCATATATCTATTGGTCGTCTGTATGTCCTTTTTAGGAAAATGTCAAGTCCACTTTTTAATTGTATTGTTTGTTATTTTGGTGTTGAGTTGTCTGAGTTTTCTAAATTTTGGATTATTAACACCCTTATTGGATGTGTCATTAGAAAATGTTTTCTTCCAATTAGTAGATTATCTTTTCTTTTTTTTATGCTTTCCTTTGTTGTGCAAAAACTTTTCAGTTCATAATCGTCTTATTTATTTATTTACTTACTTTGTTTATTTCCCCTTGCCTGAGGAGATGTCAGAAATAATATCGCTAAGAGAGATGTCAGAGATTTTACTGCCTATGTTTTTTTCTAAGACTTTTATGGTTTCGAGTCTTACATTTAAACCTTTACTCTATTTTGAGTTTATTCGTGTAGAAATCAGGGATGCTTTCATTTTTTACAACTCATTTCTGATTCAGGCTCCTCAGCAACCTTGTGAAGCAGAGACCATATGCAACAGAGATGCAGTTCCAACCAATTATTGTGGATTTTACTCAGCTGGTGAAGATGTGCTGCCAAGCAGAAAAACGTGAAACATGTTTCCAAGAAGAGGTATTCCTGTTTCTTTGTCTATTCTCTTAGCACTCTTAGGACTTATTAAAGTTAAAAAAAATCCCTCTTTTCTCCATTCCAATCTGTAGTGGATTAGGAAAAAAATCACAGTCTAGATCAGCAATTTTCAATCTTTTTCATCTCATGGCACATATAAAGTATTACTAAAATTCTGCAGCATATCAAAAAATATACTTTTTGCATATGTGACCAAAAACAGGTATAATTTTGATTAATTTACAAGAAAATAATAGTAATTACTTACCCTTTTTTGCTCTAAGGTGACTTTTTAAAAAAAGCAGTTGCCTATACTTGTATATAAGAATTTCTGGTCCAAAGAATTAACCACTCAGACACAACCTTATTATGCAACATGACCAATAAGATGCAACTCTATTATATGACCTATCTATTTATGGTTCAAGACAGGACATTCATGCCTGACCAGAGTGGCTCAGTGATTGAGCATTGACCTATGAGCCGGGAGGTCACAGTTTAATGCCTGGGTTGTGGGCTCAGTCCCCAGTATGGGGCATGCAATGATTCTCTCTCATCATTTATGTTTCTATCTCTCTACCTCTCCCTTCCTCTCTGAAATCAATAAAAATATATTTTAAAAAAGAGAGACAGGGTATTCACATCAGCAGCCATTGTTGTTTTGGCTATTATCATTTTTTAATTTGATAATCTGAAGCGGTTCTCAACCTGTGGGTTGCGACCCCTTTGGCGGTCTAACGACCCTTTCACAGGAGTCTCCTAAGACCATCCTGCATATCAGATATTTACATTACAATTCATAACAGTAGCAACATTACAGTTATGAAGTAGCAAGGAAAATAATTTTATGGTTGGGTCACAACATGAGGAACTGTATTTAAAGGGCCAGAAGGTTGAGAACCACTGAAAGGGAAAAGAGGTCAGTGCCCCTGACTAACTAGTCAGGTATTGCATGTTTTAAAAATTCCACGGCACACAGGTTGAAAATGGCTGATCTAGATTGACTGGTGTAATTGGGTTTAGGATATCTTAGGATATGTTAATATTTATATTTATTTGAGAAAACTAGGAGTGTTAAACATGATTAGAGATGAATACATGGGTCATGCCAACAGATGTACTGGGGTTGTTTAGGATTGGAAGTGAGCAGAAGAAGGTGAATTGAAGACTTTGGTAATTGTAGAGAAATGGAGTCCTTGGAAATATAGAGAAATTTTAAAGAAATAACAGTTTAAAGATCTGTCTGAGAAAACTGTAGTTTTGTTCTAGAAATTTTCAAGGGCACAATCAGGAAGAGTCACCAAATGTAATTTGGGGTTTAACTAGGAAACATAAAGATCTTATTTTCTCAGTAGGCAGATCACTAGATTAAGGATTGGAGAAAAGAGAAAGAACAAATGCCAGAACAGAGTATCTCTCTGCACACACACTGAACTGCCTACCAGGAGACTGTTTTCAGTAATTAATGTAATTGCATATAGTTAACAAGTAAATGACTTTTCTTAAGATGATAAAGTTGTGTGACTTAAATTTCATGGTGGCACAGAATATTCATGTAAATTAATAGAGAGGAGTTGGAACGGATTGCTCTTCCAGGGACATGACTTGAGGAGCAGAAACTCAGATACAGTAGCTAATAGTATCTAAGCAGAAAAATTCAAGGATAAAGCTTAAAAAATCATAATAAAGCAGCCTTTACAGTCAAAACTAAAACCAGCTGAGGCTGGTTAGGACTGGGGCTAAGTTTAGCAATGGCCCATGAAAATATTTTTATAGGTAGCAATTTTCATGAATGCCTAGTTACCTTCAGTAGCTCTTTTCTACCTATTCAACTATATTATGTGTGTTATATTAAAAGTCATATATCTATAGTCAAGTAAAGAGTAGGCAAATTACAGCTCTCAGGCTAAATTGGCTCCACTTCCTGTTTATGTAAATACAGTTGTACTGGGACATGGCATGCCCATTTATTTACATAATGTCTACCACTGCTTTCTGTCTACAATAATAGAATTGAGTAGTTGCAGAATTAAGTTGTACCAGAAACTGTGTAGTAACTGCAAAACACTCCATATTTACTATCTGGCTGTTTACAGAAAAAAATTTGCTGACCCCAGACTAGCCGATACACAAAATGAAAATAATCACCTATACTAGAACTTATTTAGTTATTTTAAAGCCTCTTTACTTTTTTTGTGAAGTATTCAGAAAACATGTCTCTACCTGAGTAACCACAAATAAACACTTTTGCAGAAGGGCATGTGCCTGGGCATTCCCAAGAAAGTTTTCTTGCTCTTTAGTATGAATTGTGCTTGCTCCATCTATTTCATCATTAGCATGACAGCAAGATTTTTGTGTGCTTTCCCCCACACTTTTTTGCCTAATAGTAATTTTCAACCAAATAGTTGAAGAGCCCAAATATTTTTCCTTTCCCTCCCCTTCATCTTCTATTTTCTTTTAGTGTTTCTTCCCAAACTAAAGGAGATAATAGAAATTATCTAAAAAAATATTATGTTAATTAAAATTTGTTAGAATTACTTCTAAAATGTTTATTATAGGTAACTATGCATCATCTCTAAAGTTTGGTCAAGTTTACTTTTGTATGTATTTTTTTTTCTTTAAAAAATTTTTTTTATTGATTTCTGAAGATCAGGGAGAGGGTGAAAGATAGAAACATCAATTATGAAAGAGAATCATTGATAGGCTGCATCCTGCATGCCCTCGACTGGGGACCAAGCCCACAACCCTGGCATGTGCCCTGAACGGGAATCAAACTGTGACCTCTAAGTTCATAGGTCAATGCTCAACCATTGAACCACACTGGCTCGGCTGTATGCATTTTTTGAAATGGTCACAAGGAAGATCAGGTTTCTGGGCCCTCATATTTTTAAATACTATTTTATCCATATATTTGCACAGTATTTTTGATGCTATGTCAGTTGGGATTCTTTGGTTGTAAATAATAGGATTAAATTGTAGCTAACCTAAGTAAAAATTAATTTATTGAAAGGATAGTGGTGGCTTCAGGAATCTTTAGGAAATTTAAAAAATAGGCTAGGCAACAGACAAGAGCCAAAGGAGCTCAGAATCAATGACTCTCTGGTCTTCTAGTGCTGGTACACCTCTTCACTATTCTGAGCTCCTATTCTGAGCTCCTATTTCTACACTTTGGTATATCAGTTAATATCATACCAAAGGCTTTCCTTTGCTTTCCCAGAACTTCATCAATGTCTCTTACATTGATGTGGGATAGGGCTTTATTCTTTAAAAAATTTTTGTACACTTTTACTGTTATTGAATTGTAATTTTGGAAAAGATGAGAGACAACGCATTTTAAAAGTATATTGGCAAATTATGTCCAAAGAGTTTCCAGATTGGAAAAAGGATTTAAAAGTATGTCCCAAAGGATATGGAGAAATAAACTGGTAATGTCTGTCCCAAAGTCTTAGGAAGGGTGACATGCTAGCTGTCTCCCAACGTGTCCAGCATTATGGGAAATCAAAGAATGGCTGATTTGGTCTCAGGGTAAGATGTTTCCTCTTTCTCTTCTCTGTTATCTACATTCCATCAGAGAAGTCCACATTTTGTATTTCAAAATCTTGCTTAGGCCTTATCTCAAAATGTGGAATTATCATCACTTCTTATCTCATTTTGGGCATTCTTCATTATTATAGTAATCTTTTCCAGCACCTCCTTTCTTCCTTATCTTTACCAAAAAATTCTTCCCTCCTTCCCCAGCATTTGTTATCATAACAAATAAGAAACTATGGAATAAGTAAGGCCAGGAAAGACTGATATGTAGAAATATGAGTTCCCCCAACATTGTTAGTTTCAGAGAAAATGAACAAGATTAAATATGAGAATCTTGAGGTTGCTTATAGCAAAGTTCTTATGAAGATTGATATAAAAGTCATGGCTTACCAAAGAAATGACCATACTTAAACTCCAGAGGTATTTTTAAAAACAAGCCTAAATAGATTCCAATGTCTAGATAATTCAGATGTGGTGCTGTTTGAAGGCAGGAAGGAGGGCTTAATTAATAGACTTCTAATATTTTCCACAGGATCCTAGGGGCTCTTAGGAGTGTAAGCCATTTATTCCGTGTGTGTGTGTGTGTGTGTGTGTGTGTGTGTGTGTGTATCTTAGCAGTGGAGTTCTGGGGGTCCTATCCCACTTTGCTAAAAATCTCACTTTTTTTTTAATTTATTTTTTTACAGAGAGGAAGGGTGAGGGATAGAGAGTTAGAAACATCGATGAGAGAGAAACATCGATCAGCTGCCTCCTGCACACCCCCTATTGGGGATGTGCCTGCAACCAAGGTACATGCCCTTGACCAAAATTGAACCTGGGACCCCTCAGTCCACAGGCCGATGCTCTATCCACTGAGCCAAACTGGTCAGGGCTAAAAATCTCACTTTTATTTACCACAAGTAATTTTTGTTTAAAAACATCTAGAAGGTAAAAATTCTGGAAAACTGCTGAAATTTATGTAGCAGTCTATAGCAGTATATAGGAAGAGGGTAGAGATATTCTGATCTATATTAGTGGTTTGTTCCTCTTGAGTTCCTGTACTTGGCTATGTGATGATTTAGCTCAAAATTAGCCTAGAGCAGTTTTAAAATTCAGTGAGAAGCTGATGTTGATTGTCCATTTTTGCCTTGCAGCAAAAGCATCCCATATTTTTTTTGTGAGGAGGCAGCAAATTTTTATTTATTACAGGTCTGGGGTCCAGAAAGTGGGAGAAACATTGCAGTTAATTAAATCCTTAAGCTAAGGGACTGGGCCTGTGGGAAATTCTAAGACAGCGAGAAGCAGGCACTCAGAGCCCATCTCAGGAGTGAAATAGGGAAGCCTTAAAGATGTTCGATATGGGGGACAGAGCTGTTTAAATGTTTTTGTTTGTTTTCCCTCTCTCACAGATGTGCTTATTTCCTTTTTTCCTTAGGAGTCCAAACTGATAAAAAAGTGCCAGTCTCTCTTGGGAGGCTAACTGATTCCAGAAATGTCAATGTAGGATGATTGCTGAGATCTGCATTTTGTTCTTCATGAATAATGAAATCCGTGTCTAATATTCAAACCAGCAATTATTCTTCAGCTACTCACAACATCGCTCAAGAACTCTAGCCAGTCTACACTGAATTCTCCTTTCCTACTCAGCAGAAAAATCTGCTTATTGTACAACCCACTTTCATTCTCCATTCCCCCCATAATTTTTCTGCTTCTTAGAATCAGCAACAGAAATAGGAAGTCAAGGCATCTGTGAAGAGCCTCAGGTAGATGGAATGGGCTGCTGCATCCACTGGAAACTGGCTGCTGGGTGTTTAGAGTAAAAAATATCCCAAATGCAACCGGAGCTTCTGTCTATACCACTTCTAAAAGTGATCATCGAAGAACTGAATGAAGTGTGCTTTGTAATAAAGTTACTTTCATAATTATTTTGTCTCCCATCTTTACGCTATATACATGATGCTGGCATTGGAACCAATCGGTCCTACTATATTTAAATTAAATTGAGCTTTCAGTGACAATTTATAATAGTCTTTTCCCCAGAAATCCTGGCATAAGTGACATAAAGAACTTATCATGGACTTTTTAACTTTTCCAGATCTCTTTTTGTAAGAAAAAAAAATAAGTTGAAATATTTTAGTGCTTACTAAATAAGTGAATTATTTCTACTCGAGAAAGAACGTAGTTTCCATTCTAGTGCTCTTTATTTGATTCTAAATAGTTTTCTCACTCTAGTGATTTCAACATACTTATATACACTAGCAAGTTAAACCCAATAAACATTTGTTAAGTAACTCTGATGTTCAATATGCTGTGTTAGGTGCTGCAGAGAATAACATGAATATGATAAGGCCAGATCACTAATGAATTCATACAAGATATAAACACATAAGGAATTACAATAAAGGGCACGTTTCGAATTTCTGGTATCAGAAATCAGAGCACAGCTAATTGATGATATGATGCACAGTATTGATGTACACATTGTCACGGAGACCAGGAAGGGTCATGGTCAAGGACTAGAAATGGGCATAGTTTCAACAGAGAGAGATGTGGTAGAGTGTGAGGTGTTTCAAGCAATGATTTGACTAGTTTTAAGACAAGAATGAAGTAGTGGGCATAAGATTTAGTGGAAGATAGGGCTGCAATGATGGGAGGGGGCATATCATAGTTTAATTATAACAGCTGATATTTATCACACACTTCTGTGCAAAGTGCCAACCACCCATGTATTTTGATCATATTATTATATGTATCATTCCTATAACTCGTACAACCATCTCATGAAGTAGATACTATCATTCCCATTTTACAAATGAGGACACATAAAGGATGTCAGATTGAGGGAGTGAGATTTAGGGTGAAGCCACAGCCTGAGGTGGTTTAAAAGTGTGGATTCTGAAGCCATAGATTTGATGTCTACCTAGCTTCCTAACCCCTTCTTGGCTTCTTTTCTTCATCTATAAAATTGGGTTGAAGGAGTAATTTCCTCATGAGACTTAATGAACATTAAATGAGTATATATATATATATATATATATATATATGATTTAAAATAGTGCTTCACAAATAGTAAGTGCTATTAGTTTGAACAATATGAATTGCTGCTTTTGTAGGTCAAATATTGATAAAATGGCTCAATCTAATAGGTTCTAGCTATTATTATTAATTTATAAGACAAATGCATGCCATTAAAGGCTTTTTTTCCTCCTATTCCTTTTTTTCTTTCATGTGTAGATATACCAACATAATAGTACACTTGCCAGCTTTTCCACCTCATCAACTGCCTTGCGAATGGACTTTGGCCCCTTCAGTTTCTGAAACCAATCTGATTAGCGCTAAACAAGATGTCACAGTAACACGGAATAGTAGCACTGAAATATCTGAATACTTCACACAGCCAAGAGATAATAAACTATACAATCATATCAGGGGAAATCATATAGAAAAGGCTCTGTTTGTACTTCTTCAGCAGCTGGATCATATTTGTGAAAAAGGAGGCATACATACAGGGGGTTTTATAAAAATATTTCAAATAATTTATTTACCTCTTCACTAATTCACTCAGGCCTTTATTCAGTTGATTTTTATTGAGCACATTCTATATACATGACATATTATTAAGTACAGCAAGGTATCCAAAGACAGGTCCTCTATCATTAATAAGTATAATATCTGGAATTAAATCTGAACTATTGTATAACTGGTGGTGAAATAAGACCATTAAGACAAGGATAAATGGTTTTGTGACAAAAATTTATATTCTTTTATTTTGCAAAGATGACTCTAAAGTGAACAGATTTTTGGCCTTAGAAATTGTATTAGTTATCTATTGTGACATAACAAATCAGTATAAAATTTAGCAGCATACTACAACACACATTTCTTATCTCACACAGTTTCTGAGGATCAGGAATCCAGGGCAGGTTTAGCAGAGTTTTCTGGGCCAGGGTCTCTCAGGAGGTTATAGCTATTAGGGATGTAATCATCTGAAGGCTTGACTAAGGCTATCTCATGGCCCACGCATATGGCTATGGATGAAAGGCCTCAATTCATTGTTGGCTTTTGGCAAAAGGTCTCTGTTCTCCTCATGTAAGCCTTTGCCCACGGCTGCTCTGAACACGGCAGTTGGCTTCCCCCAGAGCCAGTGGTCCATGAGAGTGAGCAAGGAAGATGCCACAGTGACTTGATGACCTAGTCTCCAAAGTTACATGCTGTCACTTCCGCTTTCCTCTATTCATTGGAATTGAGTCACTAAGTCCAATCCATTTGTAAGGTGAGGAAGATTAGGCTATACTCCTGGAAGAGGGAGTACAAAGACACTATGGATATATTTTCCAACTACCACAGAAGTGATATTAATGCCTCACTTAAATAATTTCGTTGAACTTTTTTGCATGTAGTAGAACTCTGTTTGCATGTACTTGCTATTTTTCGTTGGTAACTTTTGAATCACAGCTTTTGCATTTCTGATTTAAAAAGTAACACATGTTCATTATAAAATATTTAATAAGCAGAGAAAAATTTTAAAACGTGAATCATCGATAATTCTATAATCCAGACATAACCACATTGAACATGTCTTCAGTTTGTGAGCTGTATGTACAAATACCAGTGTTCACACACATATAAACACATATTTTATGGGTAGGAAATGTTTTAGAATATTTGTGTGCATAGTCTTATTTAGGTACATAAGGAGAATTTACTCCTATAATTAAAATTCATTTGGGAACAATTCTAATAGCTGCATAACATTCTATGAATAAGTATTTCTTTCCTTCTTTCATCTTTCTTCTATATTTGACATTTAGGCTATTTGTTATTTTTTTTTTGACAACAATAAATAGGAATATAGTAAGTATATTTGCATAATGTCTTTGTATGACTGATTATTTCAATATAAGATTCTAAAAATAGAATTATAATATGAAATTATAGCTTAATTGCTTTCTAGTTATATACATTTGTATTGCTACAGTAGTTTGAGAGTCCATCTCATTGTAATTTGTTGAGTATCTAATATTGTCCCTTCTTAATCTTTACTGATTTAATAGGCCAAAAAGTATATTTTACTTTTCTTTACTTTGTGTTTTGTTGACATGCCAGTTATTTTTGCCTCTCTGTTCCAAATTCATTCTTTGCTGTCAGCTTTGTGAAATGGATACGGACCCTTTAAATATGTTTTCTTCGCAGCTTGGATGCCATGCTTTGCCAGCAGAGGGCACTGGAGAAGCACCACAGGAGGAAGTCTGTCTTTCCTGATACCTAGTGGCTGGCTGGGTGGCCGACTTTTTTCTCCACTGCTCTGCCCAGTGCTGGTTGCTGGTGGCTTGCAGCTTTCTGTAGCATTTATTTCCCCCACTGCTTTCCCAGTTTTTGATTGGGTTTGTGGTGGCATAACCCGGAGTCCCAGGGCAGGCCTGTGCCCTATTCACATCATTGCTCTCTGCACCTTCTCCTCAACATGGTGCATGTTCCCTGAGAGGGCCCTGTGGGCTGGCCATCTGGTGAGCCACTTGCCTGGCCTTTATCCCATGCAGCCTTAAAGGAGCCACAAAACCAAATCATACACAGAGTTGTCCTAGGTTTCTTCAAAGGAGGCCCTTGCAGCTCCTAGTCCTAGCAGCGTCCCTGACTCTCTGTGCTAACCCCGCAGCCTCGGCTTCCTGTTCCTCTAAACCAGCGGTTCTCAACCTGTGGGTCGGGACCCTTTGGGGATCGAACGACCCTTTCACAGGGGTCGCCTAAGACCATCGGAAAAACACATATTGTTTTTGTGATTAATCACTATGCTTTAATTATGTTCAATTTGTAACAATGAAATTGGGGGTCACCACAACATGAGGAACTGTATTAAAGGGCCGCGGCATTAGGAAGGTTGAGAACCACTGCAACCGTTTCCTGGGGACCTCCAGACACAGACCCTATGTGATCTGAGCCTTGCCCCTGCAGCAAAGTCCCAGGTCTCTCTGCACACCTGCCCACCTGCCCCAGCTGGTCCACCTCCCAGAGGTTGTTTTCCTGCTTGCCCTGTGGCTGTGGCCCTGCGTGGTGGGGGCACCCAGCCAACTTCTCCTCCATCCAGTGGGCTGCAACCACACCTTCTCCAGTGAATTCTGAATCCCTCGTTTCCTTTTTGGAGCACTCTTCCTCAGCCATAGGCAACCCTTTAGCATCCTCTTTCCATCTTTTAGTTATTCTCCTATCACAGCTTAATAATTCTTTATCCTAAACACCCCTGTTTAAATGACTGTGTGGTTTCTGTCTGCTGATTGGACACAGACTAATGGATTACGTTAAGATACAACTTTTTCATATACTTAGTAGCCATTTGCATTTCCTCTTCTGTGATTTCACTTTACATCTCATCTGCCTTTTATTTTTTCTATCTGACACTTTGGGTACTTTTCTTATGGATTCTGTAGACTTTCAATCTATTAAAGGTAAATCTTTTGTCATATTTATGACAGGTACTTGATGGTACTTTAAGTTTATTTATTTAAAAAATATTTTTATTGATTTCAGAGAGGAAGGGAGAGGTAGAGAGAGACAGAAACATCAATGATGAGAGAATCATTGATCGGCTGCCTCCTGCACGTCCCCTACTGGAGATCAAGCTCACAACCCAAACAATTTAATACAATGGATATGAGAAGTGCAAATGGAAGTAATTTCCAGAATGGAAAAAAAAGCTGCATAGAACTCCATTTTAATATAAAGTTCATAAATAAAAACACAGATGAGACTGTGCCATTTTCAGTGTTTTGTGTTTTTTTCCAAATTGGTTTAGCAACTTGTAAATACCTTGAGCACTGTTTTATAGAATGAGATGCCTTAGAGAAAAAGAGCAGAACTCCAGATTCCTTTCCTAGATTCAGCTATTAGAGCTTTGCATATCCCTTTGTATCTCTATTTCATTCAGTAACAGTGGTTACTGTGGGCCAAGTCTTGGCCAAGCTGATTAACCATGTGAAGTCTCTGTGGTTTATATATTTGGAAAAATAAAGAAAACTAGTTCAATTGACCTAAAAACATCCTTAAGAAAGTCATCAGTAAAACAGCAAAAAAGGGGGCTCAGGTTGAGAAAATTAGTCTTAAGAGTCCACAATCCTTTCCTTCCCAAAGGATTTATAGCTCTGATGCTTCAGGTTGCCAAAAGTCACCTACCCACATAAAGACAGCCCTAGATTTTATGAAAATATTAGAGTTTTCAAGGAGCTATAAGACTATCACCATCAGATTTCTTGGTGGGGGTAAGTATATGCTTCTATTTCATTTCATGAGCTGGCAGCTTTGACTTCTGAATCATTTCTGAGAGTTGGTTGTTGATATTCCAGTTCTCTTGACAGTTCAAGCTAAATGGCATTTAAACTACGTGAAGTTGAAGACGCCATTTAAATTCCAGTTCATTGTTTCTCTCTTAAAGCTATTTGGAATACACAGTATCCAAGCTTATTTCAGCTACTGAAACTAAATTCAAGCTCATTTCAGTCCCACTGTGAACATCATCACCTCTGAGAGAGACAAGCTTTTTCAACATTCAATTTTCTACAGATTTGAGTTCATATATATTTGCATGACTGCAAGTATAGGGTGGACACACTCATTAAATAGTAACATCTCTCTGGTTTTGTTGAAGTGTTTTAGCAATAGCGGCCACTAAACTGTCGTCTCTGTTTTTACTACCTGTTTACTTCGAAGACATTTCAGAATAATAGCCTTTTCTGTACTGAATCTGAAAATGAAAAGGAGAAAAAACAGTATTAAAATTTGGACACATTTAGCACATTGAACTTATTAAAGGAACAAGCACCCCAGCATGCATGCTCTTGACTTACTTTGTTATTATTCTTTGAATCTCTCTTTTCTCTTCTTCATTTAATCTCTGAAGGATGGATTCCAGGAGAGAAAAATGAAAGTTAATGTATTGAGCCACCTGAAAATAAAACACACAAAAAGGAAAGCAGAATATGTATGTGAGAGGGGCCCAGTCAGGAGGAGGCAAAGACAAACTCAGGGTGGTGGTACTCATACATCACTGCTAATTTCTTCTGTATCTTTATCCATGAGGAAAATGCGGGCATTCTTTTTGGAGGGTCCCTGCAGGAGCCTGTGCAGTAGTGGAATGTCTGTCTTCTTTAGCCGTCTCCTTTCTGCAAATGAAAACAAGAACCAACTGTAGTCAAGAGTCCATACTAGGGAAAAAGAAGGTAATTTGGCTATTCATTTTCTTTCTTTAGCTCGCTTTGAAAGAAGACCTAAAAAAATCCATGTATAATAGGAGGCACTCACTCAAAAGAGTTACATTGAAATTAAAACCTTGAAATAAACTAAAAGTGGACATCTTTCTCCTGTTATTCCTCAAAGTTTGACTCAGAGAATTCAATCTTGCCTTTGGTTAGGATGTTCAGAAAAATCTCCAGATTCATTTATGATTTTTGTCAAGCAACACACTGCAAAAATTCTTTATAATCTTTCATTCATTCATTCACTCATTCATTTATTCAACAAATGTTTATTGATTCTTCCCTATTTTGTTGAACAAAAAACCATCTTTCTAGTTATTCAGATCCAGTACTTTGTAATTATCTTCAATTCTTCTTTTCTCTCTTACTCCACATGCAATCCTTGGCTCTTCTTTAAAAATATATTCAGAATATTTTTAAATTGAGGTATTTTTATTATTTCATTCATCTGTGGGCTTTATCCATTCAGGCATGATAATGAGATAAGCCATCAGTCGTACATCCCCCAAGGGCTCTCGGACTGTGAGAGGGCTGAGGGATCCCCCCCCCAAGTGCATGAATTTTGTGCACCAGGCCTCTAGTAGTTAATAATATGGTATTGTGCACTTGGAAGTTGCTGAGAGTAGATATGAAGTATTCTTAACACACACAAAACATAGTTTATATGAAGTGATGGATGTGTTAATTATCTTGATATTGGTGATCATTCCATAATGTATATAAGTATCAAATAATTATGTTGTACACTTCAAATATTTACAATTATAGTCATCAATTATTCTCCATTATTCTTCAACAAAGTCAAAACACACAAATACACACACATACACACATTAATGTAATTGAAACTATGGGGAGAAGTATAAGACAGAAAGTCAAAGTCACCTGGAATCCCAGAACTGTGAGATAATTAGCATTACAATTTGAATGACCATCCCTTCATATATCTCTTTATGCTCACAAATATACAACACATAAAGATGGTAATATTCTTGCAATTTTTATTGTAGACATCTTTTTCAAAAAATCATGGTATTTATAATTCCATACATTTCTCCCTGATTATATGATCATATATACCACATACTTAAATAGGAATTACAAAACTGGGGTTGTAGGTATAAATTTTTAAGGCATTTTTCATTTTTCATTTAATGTATATTATAGAATTTCCTCCATTCAGATTGTATAAATCTAACTCATTTTATTTAATGTCCAAATAATAATAATCACTTATTTAATCATTACTATGATAAGTCATTTTGTTTTTAGCTTTTTGTTATTATAAACAGCGTTGCACATAAAAATTAATGTTTTTATTTTTGTGAAATAAATTCTCACCAGTGGGATTGCTGGGAGAAGTAATACATATGTATACTGTAAATTTTAATAAATACTGCTATGATGAGCTCTGAAAAAGCACAGTCATATTTTTACCAGAATTGCATGAAAGTATCCTTTACTTTGATCTACACTAGCCAGAGATAGAATCATTTAAAAACATTTTGCCAATCTGATAAGTGTGAGATAATATTGCATTGTGGATTGAACTTGCATTTCCTTGACTACTGAATTTCCTTGAATACTTATATTTCCTTGAGTTTAAGACTTTTCCTAAAAACCTTTACTGGTCATTTTAATTTTTTATTCTTTGAATTGCTTTATCACACTTCTTTCTATTTTTATTGAATTGGTTACAAGAACTCTTTGATATTTTAGGTACTAATCTTTTTTTCTGATATTCTTCATAAGTTACTGCTTATATTTTTTACATGTTTCTACCTTTTTAAACCTTCCAATGTTTTTCTTAAACTAGAATACAAATATATATATATATCCTTAGAATTTTTAAAAATTTATATATATTTCTTATATTTAAGCTTTTAATTTTTTAATATGTTTGAGAGCCAGCTTTAATTTTCTTATAGTTATTCTGACATCAAAATGTGTTATTTTATTTATTTTTGGCTTAGACATTCTGACACCTAAATTATAACCTGGGGTACAACATTTCAATTTTTTCAATTTTGAGGTTTTCAAAAATTTGAGTATCACCTTGGGTTTTCTCTAATTTCTCACTCGCTGCTCCTAGCATCCCATGCATAGCACCTTCCCAATGCCCTGGTTCTAACATTTTACCCCCTACCGCCAAGTTCCGAATATGTTTCTCTACTGAGGAAGAGTAACACTCCTGCAATGTGTCAGGCATTCTGCTAAGAAAGAGATCAAAGCAAGATCAGAGAAAAATGATCTGTAATGATGACTCCAGTAAGAGCTCCAGTGAGAAGGAAAAACCAAAAAGAAACAAGTATAGAGAGAAATGATGACTTAAATGCTTAATAGTTCCTGATACAGTTCCTGGGAAACTTTATGGACCCTCAAGGGCTCTGATCACCATTCAGATAACTGAATGTTTGACAACAAGCAAACTTTTTGTATTATAAACTCTTCCAGGATACCTTATCTTTGGTTCCTCTAAAACACCCTCCCCTCCTTTCTTTCTTTTCTCCCATTCTTCCACAATGGAGTAAACTGCTCTCCTGCCTTCCCTATGGGCAGAAAACTGTATCACACAGCAGACATGTAAAAAGGGTGATCAAGCTTTTTTTACCTCCTGTTGCAAAAATAATGTAAAGTGCAAAATCCTGGGCACTGTTTTCAATCTGTCAGTGGAAAAAAAAATAGACATGAATTATTTGTTGCCATATGATGTTTTCTAAGCCAATCAGACCCAAATAATGTACCCATGTCCTCACTTTCATTTTTCATTTTTAAGCATAAAACCTTCTCTGTTCCCTGGGAATAATGTAATTTCTCAGGGCACAATTAATAAAAGGTGTCACACATAGGAAAGAATTCTTCAGAACTGAACACTGATTTTAGATTTTATAGGTCTTTTTCAGACAAAAGCATTAATGTGTTTATAGTTAAATTATACACAAGATATTTATACCACAGTTCAGTGATAAAAATTACCTTAAATTTTTTAAGAAGTTGCTTTATTACCTCTTCAGTGTTCATGTTACTGTTTATTCTGACCTTAGTTTCTGATTCAAAGGCTGGAGTGAAAATTGACGTCTAAAAAAAAAGAAAAAAAAAGATTGTCATATAAGTCTTTAAAATTACATCAAAGTAATAGTAGTCAATATTTTGAAACTGTCCTTCTTTGGGCAAGGGAAAAAAATCCAAGGTCACCATTATAAAAAGCTTGTTTTCTTGTTTTTGCTTTCTTTGTTGTTGTTGAATATTATCTCTTTTTAAGCAACCTTATATTGTTTCTAGAGTAACTTAGGTAAAACATTATTTGAGCATGTTCAACATATTTTCACTAGATAATTGCACCATTCTTTAGTATAATTTAAGATTTCAAAATAAGTTAACTATTATAAAAACAAATAAAAATTAACATGAATAGACTTTTTTAAACACATGCTGCATCTTCCTTCTCATTAGAAATAATTGTTCTAAATTGTTTTCAGTTTGAACCTTATAAAATCACTTCTTTTTGGTTGGTCAGAAATGATCCAATGTTGGCAATTTCATATGGTTCAGCCTATATCTCAACTAAGGTTTGGAGTAAAAGTGCTACCAATTGAAAATCTAGAACAATATTTCCGATAAATTGCTCTATTCAAGAGTCTGCCTTCTAGATGATACTTGGTAAAAGGTTTCTGTGGTCAGAGAATTCTGAGACATTCCTCTTATGGGTTAGTAATACACCATAAAAAATGTTATAATGTTATATAATAAAAGAGTAATATGCAAATTTACTGAACGGTGGAACGACCAGTTGCTATGATGCACACTGACCACCAGAGGGCAGACACTTAATGCAGGAACTTCCCCCAGACCACAGGCACCAGGCCTGCCAGCCAACCTCTTGGTCCCTTCCCCTGGCCAGCAGGCTCCGATCGCTGGATGGGGAACAGGGAACCAGGGGTGGGTGGCGGCAGACACAGGGGGTGCCAGGCCAAGGCCTCCTCCCCGTTGGTCGCCCCCCACACACAGGGTGACCAGCATCGAGGGATGGAGCCAGCAAGCAGGTGGGAACGGCCAACCCTTGGTCCCTCCCCTCCACCAGCAGGCTCTGAGAGCCCGGTGGCAAATGGGCAACCAGAGGGTAGGTGGTGGTGGGGGTGGGGCCAGCTGCCGACAGCCAGGGAAGATGACCCTGATCGCAGGCCAGGCCTAGGGACCGTACCCATGCATGAATTTCGTGTGCTGGGCCTCTAGTAAACATATAACCATGAATTTTTCACTCTCAGTTTAATCATTATTCTTATAAATAATATCCTTTTTAAGTATATGTATTAATAGCCAATGGCATATACTTTGGAAAATGCTGACCAGTATTTGTTTAGCTAGAATTTCCCTAACTTATACATATTTCATGGTTACATATGTACACAGGGATTAAGATGTGTTGGTACTTAGGCGAGGGCTGATTTATCTATTTAGGTAAGTCAATATATAAGCAAATTAGTGTTTATGAGGCAAAATATATAATTCATGAAAGTAATGATATAATTCCAAAGAATGACATAGAATTCTCAAGTAAATGTTTTTCTTTATTTTATTTTTCCAATCAAACAACTATTAATTTAGCATAGTTGTAACTATGTGCCAAGATCTATTCTAAGCCCTTTATACAAATTTAATTCTTATGACAACTATAGATAGACAAAATTAACTTTATTATGATATAAATATGTGTTCAAAATTTAAAAAAGAATAGTGAGTGGAGAAAACGACCCAAACAGGACTTCAGAATAAGAATAATATCAATGGATTACAGTAGAAAGAGGAGCAAGACAAAGATTTTCCTCTAAGGAGAAGTATGTAGAGAAACCAAAAGTCACTAGGGAGACAAAAAAAAAAAAAAAAAAGACATAAGAATTTGAAGACTCCAGAAACTATATCTACAGAAAACCTTAAGCAGAGCCTAACTTCAATTATCATACATCTTCACAAGAAAAGCCCACTTACCTTAGTTTCTTTTACCTGGTACATGTTTGGCTTTTAAAAAAAGTTAAAAGTCAAGACAAAACCACAGTCTTTAGAGACAAAGGAAGATCATAATCAAGCTTAGCTATAATACAGATTTTGGAATTATCAGACAGTGAATTTTAAATAACTACAATTAATATGTTAAGAGTTCTGATGACCAAAGCAGACAACATGCAAGATCAAGTGGGTAATGGAATAAAAAAGTGAAAACTCTAAGAAAGAATCTAAACAAAATGTTAGAAATAAAAAACACTGTATTATGAATGCAGACTGTCTTTGATGAATTCATTAGTAGACTCAATACAGCTGAGGAAAGAATCAATAAACTTAAAGCTAGGTCAAAAGAAACTTCCCAAACTGAATTGCAAAGAGAAAAAAATAAAAATAAAACAACAGTAGTAACAAAAACAACCATAAAACAATAGTGAGTAGAGACTCACAAGGTAGGTAGTTGGTAGGTAGTATATGTATAACTTATGACCTCAAAGGAAATATGACTCCATGTGTTTCACAGCAGTAAAAACAAAAAAAGGTTCTCACTCATTAAGTAGCAGAATGTAAGAAAAATGCGATCAAGTGTATATTTTAAAATAAAAAGGAACATTAAGTAAAGGTTTATTTCCATATATCTCATTTATGTGTACAATCTCAAAGTGTTCTAAGACAGTAGAAATGGGGTGTGTTCAGCAGACATGGACATGAATGGATTTTGGGTTGGTTTAATGGAATATTAGATAGATCAGTCCTATACTGAGAGATTCAGTAAATAAACATCAAAGTATATATATATGGAGGACGTCTGGGATAAATTTTTGTTAAGTATGGAGAAAAGTCAATGTTTGTGGACATTGTAAGATATGAATGAGTCACAAATATCACAATGTAAGCATTTAATATGGTTGTTATCCACAGCCTAACAATACTGGAATTACTAAGAGGTTTCATGGTATAAAAACACATTTAAAGACTATAGCAGCCCTGGCTGGTTTTGCTCAGTGGATAGAGCGTCAGCCTGTGGACTGAAGGGTCCCAGGTTCGATTCCGATTCTGGTCAAGGGCACATGCCTGGGTTGCAGGCTCGATCCCCACTAGGGGGAGACGGCCGATCCATGATTCTCTCTCATCAATGATGTTTCTATCTCTCTCCCTCTCCCTTCCTTTCTGAAATCAATAAAAATGTATTGATAAAGTCTAATTTGAACAAAGCATTCAGAAGAGAGGTTTGTTCCCCCCAGTCTCCAAAGGCACAATACTGATACCCTCACAAGGATGGAAGAATAAGGACTAAGGTAGAAAGCCCTACAGGAAAAAGTTTAAGGTAAATGAGTTAATCCTATCTAATAAAAGGGAATATGCTAATTGACCCTCACACCATCGCAAAGATGGTGGCACCCACAGCCAATAAGGAGGAAATATACTAATTGACTGCCCCACCCTCAAAGATGGCAGTGCTCACAGCCAAAGGGAATATGCTAATTGACTGCCCCGCCCTCAAAGATGGCGGCGCCCACAACCAATAAGGAGGGAATATGCTAATTGACTACCCCACCATCAAAGGTGGTAGTGCCCACAGCCAATAAGGAGGGAATATGCTAATTGATTGCCACGCCCTCAAAGATGGCAGTGCCCACAACCACAAGATGGTGGTGCCCAGTCCCCTTAGCCCTGCTGGGGAGGCAGGTAATTGGCAAGGCTGGGCTCCTGCCTCCAGAGTCCCCGAATCCCCTCAGCCCCCCAGCTGCTCAGGGCAGGCCTGAAGCACAGGCAAGCCTCGGATGGTGACTGCCCAGCTTCCCAGGCTGGCCCAAGGCACAGGCAAGCCTCGGATGGTGGCTTCCCAGAAGCTCAGGGCTGGCTCAAGGCACAGGCAAGCCTCAGATGGCATCTGTCCAGCTGCCCAGGGCCGCCCGAGGCTCAGGTAATCAGGGCCGGCCGAGGCTTGCACTGCCGGCTGTGGCAGCAGCAGAGGTGTGATGGGGGCGTCACCTTCCCCTGATTGCCGGGTCGCCTCCCGCCCCAAGGGCTCCCAGACTGTGAGAGGGAGCAGGCTGTGCTGAGGGACCCCCCCCTCCAGTGCATGAATTTTCATGCCCTGGGCCTCTAGTATTTTATATTAAAGAGCTTAGAGTGGTGCCTGACACAGAGTAAGTGCTTTTGAAGTATTTATTCAATGAATGGATGAATGATTGCTAAAATACATGACATGAAAAATATTTGTTTTAGAAAACTAATACATTTTCTACCCTGAGTTACTGATAAGTGAGATGTCTTACAAATAGCATGAAAAAGCACATGCAAATTTAACACACATCAAATGAAAACTCAGAATACAAATTATATCGAAACTACAGCTATACTTATATAGAAAATGACGTGTATTTCTATAGGCCTGGAAGGGAACATGAAAAATGGGTCCAAGTTCAAAGTAACTATTAAAAGCAGTGTGACCTAAGACAAGTTGCTTAACCTCTGTGAACCTCAATTAACTTGTATGTAAAGTAGGGAAAATAATGGTGCCTATTTCATAGCATTTTTGCAATTTATTAATGAGATAATTCATCAAAAATCAATTTAAATAGTTAACCTAATACATAACACACAGAGTTCCTAATAAATATCTCTATATGTAAAGAGTCAGGGGCCATCGCAACGGAACAGATGACCGAACGGAAGACCGACAGGCTGCGTGAGGCTACCAGGCTGGCAGGGGGTTAGTGAGGGACGACCAACAACTGAGCAGCAGGCTGCATAGGGCGACCAGGCCATCGGGGGGGTTAGTTAGGGATGACCAAATGACTGAGCATCAGGCTGCATGGGGCGACCAGGCCAGCAGGGGAGTTAGTGAGGGGCGACCAAATGACCGAACAGCAGGCTGTGTGGACGACTAGTCCGACAGGAGGGCAGTCAGGGGCGACCAGGCCAGCAGGGGGCGCAGTTGGTGACAACCAGGCCAGCAGGGGGGGCAGTCAGGGGCGACCAGGCTGGCAGAGGGAGACAGTGAGGGGCGATAAGGCCAGGGGGGGGGGGGCAGTTGGGGGCAACCAGGCTGGGAGAGGGGGGCAGTAAGGGGTGACCAGGCTGGAAGAGGAGGGCTGTTGGAGGCGAACAGGCGGGCAGGGGGGACAGTAAGGGGTGACTAGGCCAGCAGAGGGGGGCATTTGGGCAACCAGGCTGGCAGGGGGGCAGTTGGGGGTGACTAGGCTGGCAGGCAGAGGCGGTTAGGGGTGATCAGGCTGGCAGGGGGGGCCAGTAGGGGCAATCAGGCAGGCATGCAGGAGAGCAGTTAGGAGCCAGTGGTCTTGAATTGTGAGAGTGATGTCCAACTGCCGGTTTAGGCTGAGGATCGGGCCTAAACTGGCAGTTGGACATCCCCTGAGGGTTTCCGGATTGGAGAGGGGGCAGGCTGGGCTGAGGGAACCTCCCCCCCACCCACCCGTGCACTAATTTCGTGCACCGGGCCTCTAGTCTATAATAATAAAAGCATAACATGCAAATCGACCGATCAGCCTTACAACAGAACAACCATCTGGATGACCTCCCGGACGAAGCTGGGGCTGCAAAGGCCGAGGCAGCTGGGGCTGTAAGGGCCGAGGCAGCCAGGGCTACGAGGGCCTCCTCTTGCACGAATTTCATGCATCAGGCCTCTAGTTAGATATACTACTACTATTGCTATTACTATTTTAATTGTAAGATGAATTGCATGTTATTATTAGCATAGTAGACAACACTATTTTAAATGACACCAGTAGAATTGTAACTCACTTCATGGTTATAAAAGTGTCCGTTAATAGAGGCTCTATGTTTCTGTTTGTCCTTTCTGTCCATCATTGGAGGCTTCATCCTTTTTCTCACCAGGGTTGCTTCACTCATGGTTCTATAGAGCAATGGAGATTCTGGCTCTGCATCTGCATGAGGCTTCAGAGTGCTGCTGTGATAAGATAAATAATCTGGGAGAATAAAGATGATAGGCACATATCATTTAGCCGCCCACCTCTTTGCATCTTGGGTGGATTTGTGTATATATTTAGTAATGCGTGACTAAGCAATGGACTCTAATGCTTTTAAACAGTGAGGGAATAATAATGCTCTTGTGTAAGAATAAGGTCTGCTGGCAGCACTTGTGTTCTATTTTACCTTGAGATTTTAAATAATTTTCTATTGTAATTAGAGCATCATGAAATAGGCATGAGATATTTCATCTTTCTCTCAAATACAAAGAGATTTTTATTATATTTTTGGCGTCAAGATATTGACAGTCCCCTGGGTTTAGATGATTATTTTTTTCCAAGGGGCTAACTGGAAAGATCCTTATCTAAAAGATGTCAAGAGGCCATAAGACAAGGATCAGGGAATCCTGGAAGGACATCATGTTTGTTATAGAATATGATTTGTTACATGAAAGCAGAGGAAGCTGAATTAAGAATGGTTTGAAAAAATAAATAAACACTGGAAGTTGTTGGTAGACTCAGGAAGATAATGTCAACAGGAACCCTTGTTCAGTCTGAAGACAGCTTGGTAATATCACCACCAGAAACATGAACCCGCCCCCAGCCTCAGTCACCCTCCTTCTCGGATCTCTATATATTATACCAAAACCAACATCTCTGTAAAATATAAGATATCATACCTGACACTCAGTAGTCTCAGTAAGTGATAGCCGTTGATGTAATTACTATCACATAAATTATTATTGCCATTACTACTGATGCTATTTTTATAGGTGCTGGCATTTTCCATTGGTTTGGAAAACTGATATGAACTCACTCGATGTTCAAGTAGATTTCTCTCTTTTTAAAACAAATGCTTGAAACAACTCTATCAAATATAAATAGTGACCTCAGTATATCTGCCTCTTTCTGAGAAGAAATGTTATGTAAATATCTACTAACTAAAATGGTCAACTTCTAAAATGATGTGAAGTTCAGTCTGAGATGCATGGCCTAACATAAAAAGCTACTGAATATAATAAATAATCCTAATCCTTGGGAAAACATTGAACCATTTTATGAGGACAAACTTAATTCAAGCCTTTAGCTCTCCCTAATTTAATAAATCTAAGTGACTTGATGTAATTTTTAAAAACCATCATATTTTTCTAGAACTAAGTAACGTTCTTAAACATCATATCAGAACTGTAGTGATTTAAGTTGGTGTATTCCTAAAGGCCTTTTTTTAAAAACATAAAATAAGAGTTTATTATGTAGTAGTGTGTAAAATGTTAGACTTCAGAGAAGCATTTATGATTAATGTTGTAAAGTCTCCTCATTAATAACAGTTTGACACTGACCTTCCTGGGAATTCATTGCTTCAGACACTGGAATCTCAGTCCTCTCCAGTTCACTAATATGATAAAGATCATCAAATTCTCCCCAGCGTGTCATTCCCCTGAAAAATAATAAATCTTATAAGTGACATCAATTCCATTCATATTGAGGTCCATGAGGGTTTTCAGACTTACAGCATTTATATTAGTACTGTGGGCCTCTATAGGTAAATATATCACCCTGATTTATAACAATTTTACACTATTAAAATGATATTTATACCAGAGTGGACAGCATGTGTTTTAAATACTTCCTTTACTTATTTTGAACATATCTTGACACAATAGTTCAATACTCTGAAACACAGGTTACATAGATTCTGTAAAACGGATGTGCAAATGGAAGTGGTAGAAACCAACATAACCTGCTGTTATACAGAGATCTTATAATGCTCTCAAGAAAGTTTAGATACAAAAAGTGTTCATTCTGTCAACCTGCATTGAGTTCCTGTTTTGTTTTTTCCAAAGCATTGTTAGGTAAAGTAGCTCCAAAATAACAAGGTGCCTATCGTTAAGGTCTTGACTACAATGAAGAATGCAATTCACATAGGAGGAAAGTATATGGAAACTTCTTTTCTAGAAAATTACGATTTATATGGGATGCTAACAATTGCCAAAGCATCCTAATGCCCAGAATAAATAAAACTAGGCAACTGCTTATTTTTTTCCAGGTGGGTCAACAATCATCTTTAGTTTGTTTATCTGGCCTCAGAAAAGTTACTTATCTTTTCTGTGTCTTTTTTATAAAATGGAGAGGATATCAGTATGAGCTGGATAAGATGGTTGAGCAGATTGAGTTAATTTGGGTAAAATTCTTAAAACAGTGCCCAAGCACTCAGTATGTGTTAAATGATCATACTTGTCCTCATATTCACTCAGTAAGCACTCAGTATGTGTTAAATGATCATAATTGTCCTCATCTTCACTGTCATCCTCATCATAATCACCATTATCTGTATCTACTTCATGATGGTCCAGGAACCATTAGAGATCTAGGCTATCCCCAGATCTCTCTAGGACTAGGTTAATGGATACTATTAGTGATAGGGCCAGTCTTCTTCCTACTAAAATCTCTTTCATAGTGTCTGTTTTCCTTATGACCAAAAAATATTCACCCATAGGGTATTTATGGGATTAACTCTGGCTGCAACAAAAAATGCTTATTAATAATGGTCAGTATCCACAAATTGATAAATGTGAATCTCCACATAAAATGAAGGATAAAAATCACATATTCAATAGGTGCAGAAAAAGCATTTGATAAAACCCAGCGCCCATTTATTATAAAAACACTCAGCAAAGTGAGAATAGAGGGATCAGACCTCAACATAATAAAGGCCATATATGACAGCCAACATCATACTCAATGAGCAAAAACTACAAGTGTTTCCCTTAACATCAAGAACAAGAGAGGGGTATCTACTGTCACCACTTTTATTCAACATAGTATTGGAGTCCTAGCCATGGCAATAGGGCAAGAAGAAGAAAGAAAAGGCATCCAAATTGGAAAGGAAGAAGTAAAATTGTCATTATTTGAAGATGACATGATACTATATAGAGAGAATCCTAAAGATTCCATCAAAAACTACAAGAACTGATAAATTAATCCAACGAAGTAGCAGGATACAAAATAAACATCTAAGAATCAGTTGAATTTTTATATACTAATAATGAACTAGCAGAAAGGGAAACTAAGAAAACAATCCTATTTGCAATTGTATAAAAATACCTTGGAATAAATTTAACCAAGGATGTGAAAGACCTGTACTTGGAAAATTATAAGACACAGAAGAAAGAAATTGAAGAAGATACAAAGAAGTGGATGCATATACTGTGTTCATGGATACAAAGAATCAACATCATTAAAATGTCCATACTGCCTAAAGCAATCTACAGATTCAATGCAATTCGTATCAAGATAACAATGGTGTATGTCACAGAACTAGAACGAATATTCCAAATATTTGCATGGAACCTCAAAAGATCCCAAATAGCAATTTTGAGAAAAAGAACAAAGTTGGGAGAATCAAACTACCTCATATGAAACTATATAACAAAGCCATAGCAATCAAAAGAGCATGGTACCAGCAGAAAAACAGACATATAGATCCATGGGACAGAATAGATAGTCTAGAAATAACCCACACCTTTATGAGCAATTATTATTTGGCAAAGAAGTTGAGAACATACAATGGGATAAAGACAGACTATTCAATAATGGTGTTAGAAAAATTGAACATATACACTCGGAAATATAAAACGAGATCACCTTCTTACACAATATACAAGAATTAACTCAAAATGGATTAAAGACTTAAATGCAACATTTGTAACCATTAAAGTACTAGAAGCAAACATAGGCAGTCAAATCTCTGACATCTCTCTTAGCAATATTTTTTCTGATATGTCTCCTCAGGCAAAGAAAAAAAATAAACAAATGGGACTGCATCAAACTAAAAAGTTTTTGTACAGAAAGGAAACCCTCAACAAAATGAAGACAACCCATTGAATGAGAGAACATATTCACCAATGATACATCTGAAAAGGGGTTAATATCCAAAATTTATAAGGAATTTATAAAACTCAACACCAAAAAACAAGCAATCCAATTAAAAAATGGGCAAAGGACCTGAATAGATTCTTTTCCAAAGAGTATATACAGATGGCCAATAGACATATGACAAGATTCTCAATGTCACTAATTATCAAAGAAATGCAAACCAAGACCACAATGAGATATCATCTCTCACCTGCCAGAATGGCTATCACCAATAAATCAACAAACAACAAGTACTAGCGAGGATGCAGAGAAAAGGGAACCCTCATGCATTGTTGGTGAGAATACAGATTGGTCAGCCACTATGGAAAACAGTATGGAGTCCCCCCCCCCCCCCCCCCCAAAAAAAAAGGAGCTGCTTTATGACCCAGTGATTCCACTTCTGGGAATATATCCGAAGAAACCCAAAACACTGATTTGAAAGAATATATGTACCCCTATGTTGATTGCAGTGTTATTTACTATAGCCAGGATTTGGAAACGGCCCAAGTGCCCATCAGTAAATGAGCGGATAAAAAAGCTGTGATACATTTACACACTAGAATACTACTTGGCTGTAAAAAAGAAGAAAATTTTACCTTTTGCGACAACATGGATGGACTTGGAGAGTGTTATGCTAAGTGAAATAAGCCAGTTGGAGAAAGACAAATACCATATGATTTTACTTATATATGGATCTAATGAACAAAATAAAGAAACAAACAATAGAAACAGACTCATAGATACAGAAAACAGCATGGTGATTAGCAGAGGGAAAGGGGAATGAGGGTAAAGGTGGACAAATGGTGACAGAGGAGATCGGACTTTAGGTGGTAAACACAAAATACAATATACAGATGATGTATTATAGTAGTATAAACCTGAAACCTGTATGATTTTATTAACTAATATCACTCCAATAAATTCAATAAAAATTTTTAAAAGAATACTACTGTTAGTGAATATGAATAAATGTGATTCTTTTTTCCTTGATCTTTGAATTATTTTGAAGTCTTTTTACAATTTTTATATCATTTCAGCCTCATAATAGCCTAGGGAGGAAATAAGGGGATCCTGATATATTTGTTGACAAATTTTCCAGTGAACTCTACTATCTAACATATAGTCAGTCAAAACAAATGGTGTAATGTCCAAAAACCGTAAGTAATAACTTTAACTCAAAGGAGAAGTATTCAGGTCCTGACTCAGAATCTATTCTTATGATAGATAAAATTATTCATTTTTCACAATAGAAGATTAATAGACAAAGGAGAAAGATATAATTATCATAAAAAAGGGGTAGCAATTGAAAAAAACAGACTACCGAAGAAAAACAGAAACTAAAAAGGCAACGCAACCTGATGCTATTTCTTATGGGGGAGATGAAAAGCGCAAGAATGCAAGACCAGTAATGTACTATACATTCTTGGGAGCCCTGGCAGACCTGACGCGATTCTCAGTTTCTTATAGCTTAGTGGTGTCACACTACTACAGGGAGACAAACATGGCTCAATATAAGCAGTGTTTAACTCCCTTTCCTTCCTACCATCTTAGGAGACTACACCAATTTTAGCTCTGGTTTGTATAATTTGAAGTACAACATATACAACTGTGCACGTGAACAAGTTGGAGGGCAGTTACCCAGAGTTTTCCAAAGAAAACTGACTACAACTTTATGTAATATCAAATAGTTTAACTTGCCCAAGCAGGAGACTGTTTGCATTGCTCTGACCAAGCTTCAGGATGTATACCATTAGCAAATTTAAACTGTGGGTAGGTAGGCTAGTAAGTTGCAAAAGAAAAAGGAGGTGGAAATTTGATAGGCAAATAGAAGATGTCATATTTGTACCCATATTGTAAGAAACGCCCCCCTCATTATTGATATTATTGAAATGTACACCTGTCCAGTTTCTGCTCTTTATTTCATTCCACTATGACTTGTCCAAAATGTGCCAAAGCTGACTTTGGAAAGATATGAAAAGCAGAAAGAAAAACTGATACAAACAAGCATAACAAGGCTGTCTTTTTTTAAATTTCCAAAAGAAAATACTTGGACCAGATATAAGAGATCAGAGTTCTGTCTATAGAATTCATTCCATAAAGGATTACAAGTGGTCACAGCTCAAACAAACTTATTTTAAGCTTCTACCACTCCCATTAAGCTGACTCAGTGTGACTCATTTCTAATGTAATTAAAACAAACCAGCATAACAAACTGGTGATTCTCTCAAAGGGTGAACTGAAAGGCAAGGTGGCAGTGCTTCCTGCAGCTGAGAACACAACTTCTGCTTTTTTCACTCCACATCCATACACGGGAGCTACCAAATCTGTGATCCGGTGACTGCAGAGGTGTAAGCTCTGCCCAGAGAGACCCAGTATGGGGAAGGGAACGTGAGAGCAGTTCCACAGAGTGAGGGAACAGTCCATTTCCTTTCACAACTTCATCTGAGCTCAGTATTTAAATGAATGAGCGTGTCCAGGATTGGAGTGAAACAAAGGGAGAACCTTAGGTGGCTCTGCAGCCCACTAGGAAACCCCAGGCCAGGGGGCAGACCTTCCGAATTATGCTGCACCTTCCTGCTGAGTGTTCGGCTGGTTCCCAAGAGGGATTCTTGGCTAATTAACTGCAACTGATTCTATTCCTGCTCTGTGTGGGCGAAAGAGAGGAGTGGGGTTTTTTTCCTGACAATTCTCACCCACCAGAAATATCTGATACATTGCAAGTGTGCACTCAGACATTCTCCCATAGCTCTCATTACTGTAGTAAAAATCAAGCAGTTTTCTAGGGAATTCTTTCTCAATCTTAAATTAAAGCGATAATTCCTGTTTGATTCATAGGAATGCTCTGATAAACACTGGAAGGTGAAAATGGAGTCCATGAAAATGCAGCCTGAGGGCGGTCATTCATAACCTGCCACAGTAAGTGGAGAGGCATCATTATTGCCTTCTCTATCTAGACTCTTAAAACTTAGCCCAAAATTCAGGATTTATAGGAACAAGTTCCTTGTACTTTAAATTGAGATATTAAAAAAATATCTTGGGATATTCAAAATGACGGCTTAATGTGACAATACAATGCCTTACTGCATCCCCTTACATCTTCCCATAATCTCCCATACTTATCAAGTTTTCATGAATGAAATCATCCAACGGAGCTGGGTGCTCAGAGAACTTGGCAATGAGTTCTAAGGTAATTTGAAGAATGGTAGCTAATTTTACCAAATTCATATCTTGTACAGTTTTCTAAATGCAGGGCCCAAGGGTAACTTCACCTTTTCAATGCTGCTCCTACTCATTTAGAATCATCAGCCCCATCAATCACATAGTACCTGAAGGTGAGGGATGTAGGGCTTCATCAGGCTGCCTACGTTTGTGGTCTCCCTTCCACTCTTCCATAAGTCCTGGACCCTTTGCCCATTGGCAATCCTTAGCTTGGGTGGAAGACTAGTCAGAAGTAGTATATGACAGAGGCAGAGCTGCCTCAAACTGATTGTCAAACTGCAGTGGGAAGGCCAGAGAGAGTTGGGGGGCAGGAGGGAGGGGAGTAAGAGATCAACCGAAGGACTTGTATGCATGCATATAAGCATAACTAATGGACATAAGACACTGGGGGGTAAGGGAGGGTAGGGGTTTGTCAAGGGCAGGGGGGAAAAAAGGACACTTATGTAATACCCTTTGTAATACTTTAAGCGAAAAATAAAAAAATAAAAATAAATAAAAAAAAAAGAAGTAGTATATGTACAGAAAGTTCTCACAACAGGGGTAATTTAACCACTAGGCTTCCGAGGGCTTCATTTGATACTATAATTGAGTCCCTTCTTTGTGTCAAGCACACTGCTGCATAATGGGATAGCAGAGATGAATAAGATATGCTCCTTATGCTTGAGGAACCCAAAGCAAGAGGGGGAGATAGGTGCATAACAATGTAAGCAGTGGCATGCTCTGAAATGGTAGAGAAAAGTTGTCAGTGCATCTAGTACAGACTGAGGTGTCAGAAAAGGCTTTCTAGGGAACGTGTTATCTGACCTGAATCTACAAGGATCAGTAGAAGAGTCTGAAAATAGGTGTGGAAAAGCAAGTAGACTTCCACGCAGAGAATTAGTGAAGTAGGAAACTGTATGCTATGTTAAGGGAATAAAAAATGTTCAGACTTGCTGGAGCATCATGTTAGAGAAAAATCGGCAAGGCGCAAATCATAGTGGGGCTTCAGTGTTTTCTTCAAAGGAAAAGCGGAGCTTCCCTCATGGTGTAAGCTGTTTTTTTCTTGGTTGTGGTCAAAGACCAGGTTGGGGAAATGGTCCTGGCAGCTCTCTCTCCATTCTCTCCTCTGCTCTGCTAGAACTCTGCCCATCTACCTATAGATGTGAGGATGAGTGAGGTGAAGGATTAGTATCTTCACGCACACACAAAAGGGAGATGAGTTGCAACTTCAAGGATTAAAGAAGAAAGGAGGTTGGATGATAGAAGATCTATTTTTAGTTTGTTTTTTTTTTGAGGACGCTCCACGAAGTTTCCATAATGGCTGCACAAGGGCTCCCTTTTCTCCACATCCTCACCATTGCTGGTTAAAAGTCACTTGTTGACTTTTTGATAACAGTGTGAAGTAGTTCCTCACTGATGATTAGTGCTGTTGAATATCTTTTCATATGTCTCTTGGCCATTTGTCTGTTTTCTTTGGAGAAATGTCTTTTTATGTCCTCTGCCCATATTTTGATTGACTTGTTCATTCTTTTGTTATTGAGTTGGATGAGTTTTTTATATGTTTTGGATAGCAATTCCTGCCAGATATATTATTTGCAAGTATATTCTCCCGTTCTTTTAGTTGTCTTTTCATTTTATTGATGGTTTCCTTCACCGTGCAGAAGCATTTTAGTTTGGTGGAGTCTCATTTGTTTATTTTTGCTTTTGTTTCCCTTTTTCAAGGGTTATATCCAAAATGATATTACTCAGAATTATATCAAATAGTGTACTACCTATGTTCTCTTTTAAGAGTTTTATGGTTACCATACAACCCAGCAATTCCACTTCTGGGTATTTATTTTAAAAAAACAAAGACACTAATTTGGAAAGATATTTGCACACCTATGTTTGCTGCAGCATTATTTTCAGCAGCCAAGACATGGAAGTAACTAGGTACTCATCAATAGATATTTGAATAAAGGACACACACACACACACACACACACACACACACTGCAACATTACTCAGTAATAAAAAAAGGGAATGAAATCCTGTATTTTGAGACAACATGGATGAACCTCGAGGGTATTATGCTGAGTGAAATAAATCAGACAGGTAAAGGCAAATGTTGCATGATTTCACTTACATGTGGAATTTATAAAAGCAAAACAAATGAACCAACAAAAGAAAAACAGACTCAGAAACAAAGAACAAATTAATGATTGTCAGAGGGGAGGAAGGTAGAGGAATGGGTAAAAAGATAAAGGGAAGTATAGTCAATAATAGTGTTATAAGTTTGCACAGTGACAGATGGTTACTAGACTAGCGTGGTGTTTACACAGTAAGATGCATAAATGTTGAATCACTATGTTGTACATTTAAAACTAATATAATATTGTATACCAATTATGCTTTAATAAAAATTAAAATAAAAAAGGAATGTAGGAAGGGCCAGTGGGAGGAAGAATACAGAAAAACATATACATATGATTCCTTCTGAGAATATTTATTTGCTTTTCTAAAAATATGAAAGGTAATGAAAAAACCAGCCCAACTTATTTATTCAAGGTATGGTTTCATAAACCCACCCAGAGAACTGTTTTGTGCATTTACTGAGCTTCAAATACACTTGCTGTGCCTTGTTGAACAGGATCAGGACAATCAGGTGGAGCATAATTAAATCTCCTTTCCAGAAAGCAGAAAGAACCCTTTGTTTCAAGAGAAATTTAAATTTGTATCTTTGTGTGTGTGTGTGTGTGTGTGTGTGTGTGAGAGAGAGAGAGAGAGAGAGAGAGAGAGAGAGACAGAGAGAGAGAGAGAAAGAGAGAGACAGAGAGACAGAGAGAGAGACAGAGAGAAATAGAGAGAACAGGCCAGGGCGAATGAAATCTTGCCTATACATATCTATGCATTTTATTTTTTTTCCAATGAAGGCATGCAGCCTTCAAGGAAAGAAGCAATACAGCAGAGAGATCAAGAGCACGGGCTCTCCAGCCTGTAGACGTGAGGTTCAGTCCAGTTCCGCTATATGTTTTGGATAGTAATTCCAAACTATTAACATAGTGATTAGAGATATTGCATAATTACTGAACTCAGAGCTCTGGTTTCTGAACACCTACTTCATAGAGTTGCTAAGGGATTCAGTGAGACTGTATGTAAGCATTTAGAAGAGCTCCCTTCTGTAAGAGTGCATACAATAAAGGTAAACATGAAGATTATTTAAAGAATTAAAAACATAAATGATAGCTTACATTTTGGAAAAGACATCTGGTGATTTCTCAGTAAAAGAAGGGATTTGCTTCTCATCTTGTATTTTCAGCTGTATAGGCCGTTTTACTCCCCAGAAAATGTCCAACATTCCTTCTACTATTAGTTTACCATCTTCAGTCTAGGGAAGAAACCAATCATCTCAAACATTGTTTTGTATTATTTATAGACAGTAAATGTTTCAACTGAAGATGTAGAAATTAAGAATGTAAAACATCTTAATAAATAAATTTCTAACTGGGATTGTTTGGCTTTTCAATTTATCTTCAAAATAATTCTATTTTAGCATTGGAAGATTTTTTTTAAGTTGGAAATATTTAACAAAGGAAGGAAAAATTCTTTTATTTTTGAAAACAGCTATAACCAGTGAAGTAAGTCACAATGATGATGACATGCCCATCAGAGGGCACAGTATAGTAAAACGCTTTCTGAATTCTATGATTCTGTAAAGTTTGCTCCCTCACGTCATTCAGAGCCTATGGTTAAATTCTTCTCCTCCCCACTAAATAAGTAAATATCTTTACTTCTTCTGTTTCAAGGGACCTGGGGTATATGGCATACTGTTCTTAATTTGTTTGCTCCCCTTCTTAGTGCTATGTGTTTTAACCAAGGTCACCTCTCCGGGAAAGGTTGTTTTCCCAGGTGGGGATTTTTTCCCTGGAGTTAGGGATTAACAGACTAAGGAAGGGAATCAAGTAAAACCCCTTAACTAAGTGCCAGGCAGGTAGTTAATCACTTTAACTATGAACAATCACGATTAAGCTACATAATCTTTACTTAGGATAATCTCCTTCAATTACTTCCTTCTAGCTTAACAGAACATTAGAGTAGTGACCTTGGAATGCAGATAACAAATGACCTAACCTTTCGAATAGAATGGATAGGATTAAAATCAACTGGTATAAATACAGATGTAACAGGAGAATAAAGACAGAACCTGGCTGGAAGGAAGGAGATTTAAAGTCAGTGTGTATAGTAACCTTTAAGTTGCACCCCTGAAAATGTTTTCTAGCTTCAGGACTTTCCTGAATTGTTTCTTTAACATTAGAAAATGTATTATTATGACCCGGTTTACATGCACTTTAATGTTCATGCATTTTAACAACCAAATCAGACTATGTTACAGATATGCCATATAGTTATGATTTATTGAGTAACTCTCCATTGATAGAGACTTAAGATACCTTCAAATTTTTTCCATTACAAATGATATCACTGTGAACAGCTTTCTGTATACATCCTGGTGCATTTGTAAGAATGTATTAGGATAGATTTCTAGTAGAATTGCTGAAAGCAAATATGTCATTAAAGTTATTTTAAATGCTTTCCTTTTCCCCCCAAATGCTGAGTAAGTTACTGATGTCCCAGGACTGGGATTTTTGTGATATACTTAAAAAAATTATGATCAACTTAAAGATGAACCTGTTTCTCAGACCATTTGTGCTACTGGCTTATGAACTCCAACTCATCCCAGCTCCTCTGGACCTTTATGGAATTTTTTTCCTGTGAATCAACTGTATTTCATTTTTTCATGGACTTACCTGTACATATGAAATATGCAGATTTTCCTGATTTGCATAAAAAATGTTATAGTTCTTCAATAAAGAATTAAGTTGTTCCCTAAAAAAAAAAAAATACATTCAGTTACAATCAGTCTTAGGCTTTCTAATGGTGAAAAATAATAATGGTACTTCCAGGTCATAAAGGTATGAGATGGAAAGAAATGGTTCAATGGAATCTTTACTCATCTGTCATTTTAAATTAATGTAGGTCATTGAAAACGGAAGGCTTCTTAGGACACAAATAAACATTAAAGGTGCTAATTCATAAATAACCAAAGAAAGGAAATGACTCTGGCCAAAAGTGGTGAGGAGAGTGTTCTACAGCAGAAGGCAGCCATGAAATAGAGATTTGGTTTCACATTCCTTTTTTGTTTTGCAACATTTAACCACCTAGAATATGCCTGACACTGTGCTTCTCTCTGGGGATAGAGCAATGGTTCAGGAAGGGCCTCTGCTCCTGAGTTTCTGCCTCTTTGTGGCAGGTGGGCGGTGCCAGGGGGAACACTGTATCCTGCCACACCTCCATCCTTTACTCTGTGCTGCCCACCGCTCAAGACGCTTATCTCACCTACTCCACTGGTCCAAGCTATCGTCTCTCATCTGGATTATTGCAACCGTCTCTTAAAAGCCTCCCTTGTGTCTGTTGTCTATTTTCAACAGCAGGAGGTACTTTAATGCATTCTTGATCATATCTCTATTTTGTTCAAAAACTTCTCATTATTAGGAAAAATGCCAATAGCCTTCCAATGACTGCCAAGGCCAGATGGGATCTGGTCTGCTGTTACACATTCAGTCTCATTTCTTACCTCTCTCTCCTTCACTCACTACACCCCAGTCACTGACCGCCTTGATGTGCCTTGAACCCTCCAGGCACATTCTCACCTCAGGGCCGTTGTACTTGCTGATCCCTCGGCCAGAACACTCTTCCTACCAGCCCCCCCCCCCCCCCGCACCCCCACCCCCGGCACCATCACAATGTTAGCATGCTCATTTAAAAAAATAATTTACTCAAAAGTCATCCTCTCAAGAAGTCCTTCTTGATCATCTAATCTAGAAATTTGCCGTCTCAAACATGCATATCCTGCTTTCCTCCTTGCTTCTGTCCCTTAGTCACCATCGAAACTTGTATACATTTAACTTATATTCTTATAATTATATAACTTATATTTAACTTATATTCTTATATATTATAATACATACCCATATATTATAAGAATATATATTTGTATAATATTGTCCTATATTCTGTCTCCCCTACTAGACTATATAGATCCCTGAGAATGGGCAAGCCTGTACGTTTTGTTCACACAGGCCCGGAAGAGGGCCAGGCGCATAGTAAGAACTTAGCAAATGCTGGTTGAATGAAGTGATCGGAGAAATTTTTATTCCTAAGAAAACAAGACATTCCAAAGAAAGGAGAAAAGGGTTTTAAAAATATAAGCAGCTTTTTAGGGGAGAAATCTCATGATATTACATTTCCAAATATACCAATAATTCATATCCCTTTGATCCTCAACATATCTCTCTCCCATAAGAATTTTGGCTCCATAAGGGCAGAAATTTTGGTCTTATTTATTGCTGTTTGCTCAGTGTTTACAACAGAGACTTGCTCATAGTAGGTTCTTATTCAATAAATACTGAGTATTGAACAACAGAATTCATGTATATTAATTTTTACATGTTTGAGATCACGTAAACATTCTTTTTCCATTTGACTTTTCTCTGTCATTTTTCATGTGCCCATTTCCAAGAATCAATACACCCTGCACAATCACCACATAAAACATTTCTACAGAATATGCACCCCTATGTTCACAGCAGTGTTATTTACAATAGCTAAGATTTGGAAACAGCCCTAGTACCCATCAGTAGATGAATGGATAAGAAAGTGTGGGACGTTTACACTATGGAATACTATGCAGCTGTAAAAAAGAGGGATCTCTTATCCTTTGAGACAGAATGGATGGACCTGGAACAATCCAAGGAAGATAAATATCACATGATCTCACTTATTTGTGGAATCTAATGAACTAAATGAATTGACCAACAAAATAAGACCTGAAGCATGGAGGCATGGAACAGACTGACATACTCAATGTGGGGTTGGGGGAATGAGAAGAGATAAACTAAAGAACTTATATGCATAGCCCAAGGACAAGGGCAATAGGGTAATGAAGACCTGGGGGATGGATAGGGGCTGGGAGAAAGGGGTAAGGGGGGGGGTGGAAATGGGAGATATCTGTAATACTATCAACAATAAAAAATATATTTAAAAAGAAAATTTCCATTTCAATATTGAAAAAAGAAAAATTTCTCCAGAATTCCTGTATGCTATATCATTCCATTTCCCAACTGGGTTACTTTAGAATTTTAGTGTTTGTAAATATTTCTGTTCTAAGTAGCACTGAGCACACTGATTTTGCTCCCTTAGAGTCATTGCTGTGAGATATTTCCTAAAAATTGCAGTCCTGGTGAAGATCACAAACACTTTTCCAGCTCCCATTACTGAGTGTCAGGACAGCAAACAGACATTTCTGGTTCATGCTGGATGCAACTCCTGATATGCTGAGCTGTGAGAGTTGTTATTAAAGCAATGAATTTTTACGTAACCTTATTCCCTCAGCTTCTATTTCTGTTAAAATCGCACAATAAGGTAAAGTACAAGTATCCTCCAAAGTATTTACCTCAGGATTATGTATAATTAGAAAGGTTATTCTCTGGGAACAAGCTATTTGGGAAGTGTTTCTGTACCCAAACAAAATCTGACTGAATCTTCCTCCACAGAAATAACTCAGGGGATTGGCAAACAAATGACCCAGGGAACTGGCAAACAGTAGTCTTGGGCCATCTGTTTTTTTGTAAATAAAGTTTTATTGGAATACAGCCACACTAATTAGTTGGCTTGTCTGTGGCTGCTTTCCTGCAACAACTGCAGCGTTGAGTCCTTGTGGCAGAAACCAGATGGCCCACAAAGCCTGAAATATGTACCACTATGATATGGTATTATTTGGCTCTATCGAGAGAAAGCCGGCCAACCTATCAGCCGTGTGTAACACAGGGTAACTGAATACCGCAGGAGTCTTCCATACTTCTTTTCACCACAGGCAGGATCTTGCTGACTATTAATGGCACTTTGAAGGATACTGGAGTGTGGGAGAAGAGTTGAGCTCAGTAACATAATGTTAAGATAAAATTAGGTAAGTTTATGGTGCAATAAAGCAAGGACTTAGCACAGAAAATTCAGAAGTTAGGTGAACAACTGTAACAATGGTGAGTGCATTCCAAATACAGTATTAAAAAATCATCTCATTTTAACTGTATGTACCTGACCAGAGGAACGTCTGAAGATGATTTGTTTGTACAGTTGATGAAACAACAGGGCACAAAGAGCTGAATTGCTACTGATCCTCTGCTGACTGATTCAAATTATGTGCTCTATCAGAAGACCTGTAGTAATGGTCATTCACTCATTCACTGTATGAGTACAATCATGAGGCCGCAGTCATATTCTGAGGGTGGGTGAGAGTTTAGAGGAACAGAAGATCTTCAACAAACATGGGAGGGTGAGCATTGTACCAGGAAAGTGTGATGAGCTTACCAGGCAAAGTAAACATTAACAAGGCCATGAAGCTCTTTCTGTAGTCATTGTGCAGAAAGCTCAAAGAGTTGGGATTCTAAGAGTATAAGAAGAAAAATGGGGAGTGGTGAGCCATGAGCTGAAGAAGCAGACAGGAACCTTGTGAACCATTTTAAGAGGCTTAGAATTCACCCTGCAGGCAATGGGCAGCTACTGAAGGGCCTTGGCAAGAAAGAGACATGATGATGCTAAGGGCCACTAGGGAACTCATGGGAAACAGATTTCAGGACAGGACAAGATGCAGCAAGAGGAGTAGGACCATTGCAATAGTACTAGGGCAGAGGTACAGGAGCAAGGCTATGTTCCATGGAAAGGTGATCAGATGCCCCACATATATGGGAGGATCTAAAGTATTAAAGGGACCTAGAATAAGTATAGGGATTATGCAGTTTAGGAAATCCAAAGGTAATCACCAAGAGTTACCTAGGCAGTCCCTAGTCAGGAAAAGAGACACTGATTTAAGATACACTGTAACTTGTCAATGGTAATTGTAGTAGATTTGAGGGTACACTTAAATGTTATATATGGACCCCCCGAAAAGAGCACCCTTTCCTCTCAGCCCCCAAAGAATTCATCCAGCCCAAGCCAGAATGCTTAGTCACTGTCCAGGCCCAAACAAAGTGGTAAAATGGGTGATAAGCAATGGATTCCATATCCCATCTTCTCAGTTTATAAATCTCTGGTGTATAGCAGTCGTAAGGAAACTCAGGAAGTCGATGCAAGGTTCAAACAGCCTGTCTATGTTATGAGTGATAGATAAGAAATTGGTTTTCTAAGATCTGGATGTTCTTTTAGAAAAACATCACACAGTATATCATCTGGATTGTATTTTTTACAAAACTAAGGGATGGCAAACTTCCATGTAGGCTGGACATCTAACTAAATGAACACAGAATCATAAGCTTCCACAGGACAGGAGCAGGCACCGCGCACTGGCAGTGCAGAGAGGGGATCCTGATAGAAGCGGATGGACACCCAGAATTATTCATTACAGCTCCCGGAAGAGTGCTAGCCAGGGAGAGACTTATCATGGAGTGACAGGTGTAGAGGAAGGATGCAGGGGAGAGCCCAGGGTTCCTGTTCCTTTAAGGCGCCCAGCTCAATTTTAATGAGTCATGATGGATCAACTGTAAAACTTAGGTGTACTTTGCACTTTGTGGCGTGGATTGCAGCTGCTCAGCAGATGGGAATTACCCACAATCTGACGTTTGCCATGAACAACAGACTTAGTAAGAAATGAGTTCCTCAATCTTATCACGCTATTTAGCTGCCCGGAAGAAACCATTTTATAAAACTGTAATGCGCATGGACATTGGATGGCGCGACGTGCAGAAGTGAGTTATGCCCTGCATAGATAGAGTGGATGCCAAATACCAGTTGGAATAAGAGTTCTTTCTCTTGTTTCACTAGTGATTCATGGAATAATTAAGTGGATATCGGATCCCTTTCCTAGAAACAAACAAAAAAAAAACCCCTGCCCCATTCTTTACTAAGTGACCCTTACAGCTTAGATTCACGGAAGGCAAGCCGAACTAATGTATGTTGTATTTCAACACAAACTTCAGAGTCTGCCACGTGACACAAAATAAACTTCAGAGAAAAATACGGCCCACGCAGCCACCAAAGACACATTTGGCCATGGCTGTGCTTTCTGAGTTTGTGTTACTTCTGCCTCTCGGAGTCTTGCTAAGAATATTCAGGCTTCAAGTCGGGCAGCCACTGAACTGCAAGGAGGCAGCAGCGCTAGGAAAAGTTCCACTGTGTGTGTTGCCTTCACAGCAGGAACCTCAAACATGTAAGAGTCTCTTCAAAGATATGAAAAACCGAGGCAGAATAAAAACACTAAATTGCTCTCCTACACAGGTTATTTTCCTCCTAAAAAGTCCCCCTCCTCTTATTGATTTTGTTCATAATGTTAACTTTTAGCAATGACATGAACAAGTTCATGTTAGGTTCAAAAAAACAATTTAAACTTACTGTATGTTTTTATAAGACAACTAGAGGCCCAGTGCACAAAAATTTGTGCACTCGGGGGGGGGGAGGGGGGCCCCCCTCAGTCCGGCCTGTGCCCTCTCCCAGTCTGGGACCCCTCAGGGGATGACCACCTGCTGGCTTAGGTCTGCTCCCTGGGGGATTGGGCCTAAGATGGCAATCAGACATCCCTCTGGCAGCCCGGCAGCCCTTGGGGGATGTCCACTTGCCAGCAGGGAGCAGGCCTAAACTGCAGTCGGACATCCTTAGCACTGCTGAGGAGGCAGGAGAGGCTCCCACCACCACCACTGTACTGGCAGTCATCAGCCTGGCTTGCGGCTGAGCAGAGCTCCTCCCATGTGAGAGTGCCCTGACCACCAGAGGGCAGCTCCTGCATTGAGTGTCTACCCCCTGGTGGTCAGTGTGTGTCATAGAGACCAGTCATTCCCAGTCCTTCTGCTGTTAGGGTCAGTTTGCATATTACCCTTTTACTATATAGGATAGAGGCCTGTGCACGGGTGGGGGCCGGCTGGTTTGCCCTGAAGGGTGTCCCGGATCAGGGTGGGGGTCCCGCTTGGGTGCCTGGCCAGCCTGGATGAGGGGATGATGGCTGTTTGAAGCTGGTCACACCCCCTTCAGGGTGGGGGTCCCCACTGGGGTGCCTGGCCAGTCTGGGTGAGGGGCTGAGGACCGTTTTCAGGCTGGCAGGTGACTGAAACTCCCAACCTCTCCTTTTTTTCTTTCTTTTTTTTATTCTGGGATTTATTTACCTTCTATGGCTGTCACTGGAGCTGAGAGCCGGCTTTAGCTCTGAGGCTCAGCTCCAGCTCTGAGACCTCGGTTTGTTTGGCTTCTATAATTGAAACACTGTTGCAACTCCAGCTCTGAGGCCCAGCTGGCTGAAAGCAGGTTTCTGGAGTTTGTTTAGCTTCTATAATTGCAACATAGTTGCTTAGAGTGCAGCTCAGAGGCCAGCAGCGGCAGGCGGGGAACCTTGGCTTCCTCCATCACTAGAGCAAGCAAGCCTCCTGTTCGCTTCAGCTGCCTGGCTGCCGGCCGCCATCTTAGTTGGCAGTTAATTTGCATATCACCCTGATTAGCCAATGGGAAGCGTGTCAGAGGTACGGTTAATTACCATGCTTGTCTATTATTAGATAGGACTAGGAGTGAAACATGGAAAAGTAACAAATTGATTACTTGCTGGAATTAAGGTCAGATTTTTTATTTTATGTGCTGTAGTTCTGTATACCTCCCAAACTCTATATAGTAAGGGCATAATTCATTAATAATATTTTCATAAATTTACTTCCATAAAGACATAATGCAAATGCCTCCATGTTTGGGGAAAAACGGCACTAGAAAAGAGAACAGAGAATAAGTACAGGCTTATCATTAAGCTGTTTGCCAAGACAAATCGTCATTCCATTTTTTTTTTCCTTTATTGAATAAGATATTACAAATGTGTCCTTATTCCATATTGCTGACATCTGCAAGCAGGAGCAGAATTCTCTTAACCCACTTTCCCCCTCATTACTGTCCACTCGAATCCTGGAATTAACACTGCAAACGTCCGCAGCCCCTCTTCCAGAAGGGGCCCCAGCCCCAGGTCTAATTTGCCTTTGGCCTCATCTCCTGGTTCAAATGATGAGGGAAGAAAACCTTTCAACTTTTGCATGAAGACCTTCCCAGTTAGCAAAGTAGGTCATTCCCATTTCCATTGCAAATGAGGACCGAGTTCTACTGAGTGAAAACTGAGAAGTTGGAAAGAGGGGGACTATCTTGACTGAAGTAAAAATGCAAAGCCTACATTAACAGGGAGCTCCAAGTTGCCTAACTCACCCTGCCTTCCTCTGAAGGGGCTGTCCTTTGGAAAAGGAAGGGATCCTAACATTTCCAGCAGCTTTGCCAAGGTAGCCTTACTCATTGCTGCTGTTTGGGGTGAGGGCACCTGTGATTTGTTTGCTTTGTTCTTCCAAGCAGTGCTATCCTGAGGCCCTAACTCCCTCTTCAGTGCTGACAGCTGATCATTTTAAAACTGGGAGAGGGGGAGAGAGAAGAATCTGAGAGTTTCATGAAATCCAAATCTAATCAATAAGATAATATGACAAGACCTATCTCGCTTCCATCACATGACCACCTTCTAGCTGCTTTTAGCCATTTTGTAACATTCATATTTTTCTGGGCTATTCATCTTTTCAATATGGCCCTGCAGCCATTAGTGGATAGAAATGTCAGCTTTTCTCAGTTCCTCAACTCCTAGAACTCTGGTAAGAGCAAAAAGATTAAAGATTAAGGAGTAATTTCACAGTATTAAGAAGAAACTTGAGCCAGGCCAGCGAGGCTCAGTGGTTGAGTGTCAACCTATGAACCAGGAAGTCACAGTTGATTCCCAGTCAGGGCACATGCCAGGTTGTGGGCTGGATCCCCAGTAGGGGGTGTGCAGGAGGCAGCCAATCAATGATTCTCTCTCGTCAGTGATGTTTCTATCTCTCTCTCCTCTCTCTCATTCTCCCTGCCTCTCTGAAAGAAAAAATTATATATATATATATATTTATATACACATACATATACATATCTACACTAATAAAAGAGAAACATGGTAATTAGCGTACGACCGCTACCCTTTTCATTGGCTAATCAGTGAGTATATGCAAATTAACTGTCAGCCAAGATGGCGGCCGGCAGCCAGGCAGCTGGAAGCGAACATGAGGCTTGCTTGCTGCAGTGAAGGAGGACTCCAAAGTTCCCCGCCTGCGCTGCCGGCCTCTGAGTTGCAACTCTAAGCAACTATGTACTATGTTGCAAATAAGAAGATAAACAAAACCCGAGAAACTGGCTTTCATTCAGCCGGGCTTTGGCAACATTGTATCGATGTTTTCAGCAGCAAGGCCTCAGAGCTAAAGCTGGCCCAGAATAAAAAAAAAAAGAAAACAAGGAGCGGTTTGAAGCTTCAGTCACTCGCTTCCGGGAAACAGCCCTCAGCCCCTCACCCAGACTGGCCAGGCACCCCAGTGGGGACCCCCACCCTGATCCAGGACACCTTTCAGGGCAAACCAGCCAGCCCCCACCCGGGCACCAGGCCTCTATTCTATATAGTAAAAGGGTAATATGCCTCCCGGCACCGGGATCAGCGGAGCAGCGAGGCTCCCAGCACTGGGATCAGCGTGACAGGGGGCAGTGCCCAAGCCACCTGATCGCCCTGCAGCTCTGTATGTGACAGGGGGCGGGGCCACAATCTCACTCTCCGCCCTGCTCTGTTTGTGACAGGGGAAGGCGCCCAAACCCCCTGATCAGCCCTGCTCTGTGCCTGATAGGGGAGAGCTCCCCAATCCCCTGATTGCCCTGCGGCTCTGTGTTTGACAGGGTGCAGCGCACCAACCCCCTGATTGGCCCTGCTCTGTGTGTGACAGGGTAGAGCCATAACACTCTAGAATGTTTTCCAACAACCTCAGATGGGGGAAGACACTTATCTATTCCTTTTCCCTTTAGGATATAGCATCTAAAGATTTTTAAAAAAAATTTATGAGTTATTATTCTAGTTGGTGGCTACAATGAGCTGCTTCCATATCAGACCTTGGTTTCTGTTATCACATGCAATTAGTGCCCAAGAAAATATATTGTGAAAGCTCCAAAACAAACTGTGTATCTCTGTATGTGCACACAGCATGAAACACAGTGGTACATGTGCTTTTGTTAATCAATGGTTCTCAAACTGGAGCTAGCATCAGAATCACCTGAAGGGCTTGTTGAAACAGATTGTGAGTGGCATCCCCCTAGTTTCTGAGTAAGTCTGGGATGGGTCCTGAGCATTTGCATTTCTCACATGTTCCTGGGTGATTCTGATGCTGCTAGGCTAGGGATCATACTTTGAAATCTACTCTTAGGGTGCTAAGAATCAATGTGATATTATTCTTTTAGGGGAAAGGAAATCTTTCTGTTGCCAGATTGCGGGTTGAACTAGGTGGCCATTCCAATTAACTCTAAAATAGCTATATGCAACTGGCCCACTAACACTTCTGCTCCTCCCCCCTCTATTGCTGAAGTAAAGTGTAAGAGAACACCATTCCTTCACACATTCCTGGGAAGAGGTTTGCTCTAGTTTTCTATTGCTGCTGCTACAGGTTGCCTCAACCTCAGTGGCTTTAAACAATGCAAATATGTATATTAGTGTATAGTTCTTTAGGTCAAAATGCAGGTCTCACAGGCTGTATTCAAGCACTCAGCAGGGCTGTGTTTCTTCTGAAGGTTCTGGGGGAGAATAGTTTCCTGGTTTCCTGGCTGTCTCCCGTTTCCAGGGCCTGCCCACATTCCTTGGCTGCTGGCTCCCCTTTCCATGTTCAAAGCCAGCAATGGCCACTGACTCATTCTCATCACAGGAAAACTCTTACACTGACTCTTCTCAAATAGCTTCCCTCCCATGTTAAAGGACCCTTATGATTACACTGGTCCCACCTGGATAATTTCTCTATTTTCCTCTCAGCTGATTAGCAACCTTAATACCATCTGTAGTCTTGATTCCCTTTTGTCTTTTAATTTAAAATAGTCATAGCCTCAGAGGATCAGAATGTAAACATCTTTGAGAGGCCATTATTCTCCTTATCACGGGATTTGAGAGCAGCTCCTATCCAAATAGTGTCAGAACACCTAGGAGACATCTTATTAGAAATCAGAATCTGTATTTTAAGGAAGATCCCCAGGAAATTTGTATGTGCATGAAAGTAGAGAGGAGCCCTGATGCAGATGAATCAATATTTAAGGGTAACACATGTGAAGTCTAAATACCAAGTTCCCAATTCAGTTTTTGAGGTAGGTTAACTAACCTCCCTCCCCCCCCTACACACACACACACACACACACTCATTCATAATCATTCAAAACTTACTGAAGAATTACTATGTGACAGACTATGTAATAGATGCTGGGGGCACTGCAATCAATGAGGGCCCTGCCATATAGCAGGAATACAGAAGAAAAAAGAAGAGTAAATAAAGAGATATGCTAATTTCACAAAGGGCTACATCCTATGAGAATAATGACACAAGACCATGTGATGCAGTGCACCGAGAGGACATTTCAGAGAGGCCATCAGGAGGCCCGAAATATTAAACCAGAACCTCAGTGACGGAAAGGAGAGTGTTCCAGGCAAGAGGCACAGGGCCCCATCCCGTATGTGGGGCTGAGCTTGGCATGGTTGACGGCGAGAAACGGGGAAGAGTGGTCCAAGATGAGGTCCTAGGTCCTCCAGGCCAGTCGTGTTGGGCCTTAGAGACTCCTCACGGTAAGGATTCTGCAATAGAAAGCTTTAAGGCTTCAAGAGAGATGCTGTGACGTACATTGTAAAGAAACTTCTGGCTGCTGGAGGAGGATGGACTGTGGGGACAGGAGGTGGATGCAGGGAGCCCAATTACGAGGCTGTTGCAGTTGTTCAGGAAAGAGATAATGGTGGCTTGGACTGGATGGTGAGAAGCAGTTGGATTTTGGAGGTAGATCTGATTGGATTTTCTGTGGGGCTGAGTACAGAGATGAAGGAATGGAGCGATGAGATTGGGATCTAACTTCTGTTGGGATCTTGCTTCTCATTTTATCCAAGAGCTAAACTTTCATTTCTGGTGTTTCTAATACATACCTTATAGATTAAAAAAAAAAAAAAAAAAAACTACTTGGAAAGTAAACACAGTTTGCCACGCAACACCAGTCATTATTGCAACAGATGGAGGCTGGCTGTGAAATAACACCCTTTGTGAATGAACAGCGGGGGGGGGGGGGGGGGGGGGCGGGGGGGTTGTGCTTGTTCAGGATGGCTGCCTGGACTTCACAGTCTGCTGCCCCTTGCTCCGTTGGGATGGGGAAACGATATCTATATTCTGTTAATGAAGTCTTTCGCTTATTTTCCTGATATGCCTTACAGCCTCGGGGACTAGGGGATTGTTACAAGAGAGTCTGAAACACAACAGGTGGTCACGGATCCTCAGGGCCGTCCTTGTGCCTGTGAGCTAACATCAGGAGCTTTCCTTACCTCCCTCTTCTGTAATGGGGCCTTGACTTTGACCATGGATTTCCTTACATTTGAAAAATATAGATTAAGCAACTTCCTTGTTTCTCTTGTGGGCACCCTCCAACTATTCTCCACACTCTATATACAGAGTATATAGAACATATCTCATCATGTATTTTGTTTAACATTCTTAACTCTTTCCCATTGCTCTTGGGATAAAACCCCCTAATACTTATCAAAATAGGTAAAGTCCTGCTTGGTTTCTCCTTCTCTTTAGCCTCCTTTCAGAAGATGTTTTCCCTGTGACCTGGACCTCAGCCACGCCGGGTACCTTTCCCTTGCTGGAATGGTGCTCCCTCTGGCCATAAAGATTTTGGGCCGACTCCCAGTGTCAGGAATGCTCCCCCCGCAGTCTCTTAAACTTGTTAGTTACTTCTTCCTTCAGATCTCTGGCACCTGCCCCTACATAACATAGGTCCTTATTCTCTCCTAAATCTGGGCTCCTTTCCTTTAGAACACTTACCCTCAGTTTGTTATCAGCCCTGAAGACCTGTGGTTCTCAAAGTATGATTCCCAGACCAGCATCGCTACCACCTGGGAACTTGTCAGACATGCAAATGATCACTCCAACCTAGACCTACTGAATCAGAAACTCTAGGAATTTGGTCCAGCAATCTTTAGTTTAATAAGCTCTCCGAGTGATTCTGATGAAGGCTCAAGTTGGAGATCTGTAGCTTGAGATTTCCCTTGTCCATTTTTACTCAAAATTCCATACCCCAGTTTCTAGTACATCTGGCTTACTGTAGGGTCTCCGTAATTATTTCTTTTGGGAATAAAATAAATTAAACCCTGACCTATTTTTAAAGGGGAAAAACATCTTTCACCAGTGTAGCTAACATATCCAGAAATTAAACTCTGTAAATTAATATGTTTTTATTTTATTAGACCTTTGTACTGAAATATTTTCAGTGTATCTTAGACAGATAGTTGATCTAATTGTTTATTAATGGATTGAGGTAATGAAATAAGTAAATGTAGAGTAAATCAATTATATTGGGAATAACAATCATATCGATATGCTTAATGACTGTGGACAATATATATTAATTGAAAAATATCTGATAAAGCAAGCTTAAATATGACATTTTCCACACATCTGGGGGGACTTCATTGGCCTTTTCGTGACATCGTAACAGATGTGGTACCCAATTTCTCCTAAAAATTTTTGTGTTGTTTTTGCTAGATCATCAAACATATTTTAAAATAAATTTTTAAAATCAGTGTCCACATAGAAAAATTTTCTCATTCTTAACATGATGGTCCTAAACATGCCTCAAACGTTTTGCCCCGGGCTTATTTTAGAATCCTGACTCGGACAAAAATGTGTCTGAGAGGGCTGGCTCCCTCATCCTTTATTAGAGACACGAGCCCCACGGACTTCAGGAAAGGGGTGCTCTCTCTTCATAAACCTACCTGCAGGGCATGAGGGGGCACGCAGTGTTCGCACAAGTTCCTTTGCTCAAGACAAGGCCCTGGCCGTGAACTTGGGCAAATATTGCCCTCTGGCTTTCCCAGTCGGGTAGGAGCAGCTTCTGAACACTGGTTCTTTGTGCTGACTTTGTGCTCAGAGGTGCAGGTGGCTGGTTCCTTTGTTTCAGCAAAGGGCGCTGGCCAACACACTTGGAAAATGAAACTATTTGGAATAATGCACTTTCTGCTAAAATGTACTACATCGTGCGAATTACAGTTATTTACTCAGGACAGGCATGCACACGTGCCTTGCGGGCTGTAGTTGGAAGAGTTGTAGCCTGCAAGGGTTTGTCTTAGGTTCCTAAACAGGAGAAAAAGTCTAAGGTTCCCAGAGTGAAATCTGACCTGCATTCTAAAACTGAATTTGCCCTCTATTCAGGCACGGGGGTTGGCATTTACTCACCTCTAAAGTGCCCTGAATTCAGCCTAGGACTTGAAATAAAAGCACTTCAAGAGCAACCACATGGAACCATTATTTTTTAAAACTCAGCTCACTTAGAATATTTACCATGTGAGGCAACATAAAGGATGACCCCAGGCAATGAAACAGCACCTGGAACCTTAGTCATGTGAGCGTGAAGCTAACTTTTGCCAACACCTTTCACCCAGGGAAGTTTCTAAACTCAGAGAATTCTCATCCAGGAGTAAGATGTACATTTGATATTGACTACTGTGCTACTAATATTAAAACCTCTTATTTTATTGATGACATGTAGTTCTTATGAAATTTGCTAAATATACCAAATTTCCATCAAGCAGATTCTGTTTTCCTATTAATTTCCATTATTTTTATGTATTTCTGTGAAAAGAAAAATCCCTTACTAAGTTGGTAATTCTGTCTTGTTTGCTAGAACAATGACTGGTGCAAAGTGGGAGCTGAATCACTACTTGTTAAGTGAATACATGAATGGAAATGTTTGCCAGGTTTGTGATGTGTTGGATATCATAGGTGGTCAGGGATATTATTATCATTTCTGGTCACTATTTTGTAAAGATTTCCCCAGGCTCCAGGAATTCTGTTCATTTCAGGTGGTCCTCAGTCCTCAGACTTCAATCCTTTCCTACTGTGAGTGGTGGTTCTTAGACTTCACTATGCATCAGAATCACCTAAATAGTTCTGGGGTGGAACCAGGACCTGCATTTTCAACAAGCATCTGATTGGGAGGCAGGTGGCTCATGGACCACATTTTGAGAAATGCTACCTTTATGTCAAGTGTTTGCATTTACTTTATCATCTGGAATTCCAATTAATACATGGATCGTAGGGCCTGAAAGGGGTTCTGGGTTAAAGAAGATAAACTATAAATCCTCAATTCAGGCAGTGAAAAATATGACATAAAATAAGGGTCACTAGAATCACAGATCTTTCTTTGGAAATATCCTCCTCTAAAATATATAGTTTCATTGTGACATAGTTTACTGCAGGCCAATGGGAAGGCATATAGATTCTCAAATTTTGTTAGTTTTCTTTCTTCTCTTATATTCCTGATAATTAGAAAGTATTTATAAAAATATTTGCAGAGGTAAATATTATTATAGAGTGCTGACGTTAAGGTTATTTTGTAGGAAAGTGGTTAATACATTCTGGCTGAGAGCTGTGGCTATGCTATCAAACTAATCATGTAGTGCTTTCATGATTTTGGCTAACCCCAAGTATCATCTGTTGTCAATGTTTTTCTAATTGACTCCACTTTTAAGTAAGTTTTTATTTGTCATGAGCAATAATGTTTGTGAAATCAAATTTTTTATGTGCTAATTATATTTTTCTGATATTTCCCATAAATGTTCAAATAAAAGTTAATTATCTATGTTTCACCTATAATCATCCAGGTACCCCACCTGGGAAACAGGATGCAAAAGATGCTTAGGGCTTACCTTCACAGGGTTTACATTCTACCTCAGGAAATCATTTGTTATGAAACAATAAAGACAAGTCAGGAGATGCAAGCTGCTGGTGAGAGAAGTCACCAAAGATTTTTAGAAAGCTAATTTTTGTAGCATTAACATTAGATATATTTGTACTCTTTGATCCAGTAATTCCACTTCTGTGAAATAGCTCATGTGTATTCAAAAAATTGGAGCCATCTTGAAGGTCAAAATTAAAGGAATGATTACATTATGATACTTCTATATCATTGAATACTATGTCATTAAAAACATTTTTTTTAAATTTATTTTATTGATTTTTTACAGAGAGGAAGGGAGAGAGAGATAGAGAGTTAGAAACATCGATGAGAGAAAAACATCGACCAGCTGCCTCCTGCACATCTCCCACTGGGGATGTGCCCGTAACCCAGGTACATGCCCTTGACCGGAATCGAACCTGGGACCTCTCAGTCCGCAGGCCGACACTCTATCCACTGAGCCAAACCGGTTTCGGCTATTTTTAGAAATATTTTTAAATAATAAATAAAAATATTTCTAATATACGCCAGATGTGTAAAACAGATACAGTATGACTTCAACTATGGCAAATAGAGTTATTAGAAGATGTGGAATATGACAAATTAAACAGTATATATTTTTCCTTGGTTTTGAGGTTATGAATAATCTTTATTTTTTCAATCTATATGTTTCTATATTTTCTGTTATACTAGTGGCCCAATGCACAAAATTCGTGCAAGGGGCTCAGCCCCCACTGCCGCAGCGGCTGCCTCTGCCTTGCTCCCGCCGCCTCAGCTTTGTCTGGAAGGTCATCTGGAAGGATGTCTGGTCTAATTAGCATATTACACTTTTATTCTTATTATAGATTAATATAAATATATAAATTATAATAATTTATCAAAAATAATACTTCATAATTAGGAAATACATATTTTAAAAGAAAAATTAACACAAGCTAATTAAAATCTTACTGCAGTTCAGAGAAGATTTCATGGAGGAAATGGGGAAAGTGAAAAGCTGAGACTGGAAAACAATAAAAGAATCCAAAAGAAACAGAGGTTGACTTGGTACCTATCAGTGTATGGAATGGGTGTCTGTCAGCTAAAATTTGTGATTTTCATTCTGTGACTACAGAGATGAACAAAGTAGGGGATGTGGTGATCCAGGATAAAAATTACCATTGGCTGGTCATGGCTACAGTGAGATAGACATAACTCTTATTAGAACTGAACTAGGAGCTCTAGAAAGGTGGAAGAAAACTTTATTATTTAGAGAAAGGGCCAGGAGAATAAAGAACCCAGAGAATAAAGAGAAATGCATGCATACAAATGGTGGGGATTAGACAGAATAGGAATACCCCTAAGAGCAGACAGGAGTCAGGGGGGGGCACAGGAGCTTCTCTAAGACATTTGTCTTAAAGTTTTGTCAGGGAAGAGAGGTTGATGCTACAGTGTGCAAACAAGAGACAGTGTATTGAAGTTACCTGATACCTGATGCGCTTTAATCTGATCACAAGGGCAAGTCTAAAGGTTTGAGTGAGAAAGAACCTTGCTTCCTTTGGTAATTCAGGCGGTAAAGCTGCTGTATCACAGCTGAAGTCAACTAAGGGACAATGGTTGTAACCTCAGAGGTTGTAATCTGAGAGGTGGGCCCCCAGGGTAGTTTAGCAATATACTGGTGGGGCAGATGGGAGTCATGATTTCATGAGCTGAACTGCGTCATGCAGAGCTGAATAACAGGAAAATGCGTACATGGGTTTGTACATTCTTCTCTTATATTCTGTACTTTTCCTTCTCTGAACCTCCCTCCCGGTGTGGTAAATTTGTTTTCGTGGTTGGTTAAACTTATGCTGCACAGAAAGCATACAGGCAAAAAGAAACACTGGGGGAGACCTAGGGCTGTTGTCTTTGGAAACACCACTCTTGTTTCTGTAATTTCCTTTGGGAGGAGGCAAATGTACAGGGGGCCTTCTTGGGGCTGTCCTGGGCTCTCATACTGTTCGTTGCCTCCTGTCATTCTCTGGGGAGCCTCTTAATTTTTATTCACAACCTCCCACCTTCTCCTTCATCCATCTACCTGGGACCTAATTTGCCCCTGCTAATCTTGCAGATCACTCAATCCTTTTCTTATCTTTTTCTCTTCCCAATCTGTCATCTTTTAGGTCCTCTCAACAATGCTCATTTTGTTACCAGGACCATCTCTTACCAGCCTCTAGGACAGCTGTGGGCAAACTATGGCCCGAGGGCCGGATCCGGCCCGTTTGAAATGAATAAAACTAAAAAAAAAAAAAAAAAGACCGTACCCTTTTATGTAATGATGTTTACTTTGAATTTATATTAGTTCACACAAACACTCCATCCATGCTTTTGTTCCGGCCCTCCAGTCCAGTTTAAGAACCCATTGTGGCCCTCGAGTCAAAAAGTTTGCCCACCCCTGGTCTAGGACCTTTGGTTATGTTCTCTGACCTTCATTGTCAGTGTTTCAGTTAAATTTCCCAACTCCTCAATTTCCCTCTTTTCCTTGTATGTCCATCAATGCTTCAGTTATTTTGACATCTCAAGTGGTGTCATTCATAGTACGTATATTATGAATGACACATATGTAATGGGTAATATAGTAAATATATACTGCTCTTCCTCTCTGTTCAGTCTCCACAGCCATTCTTCTTACTTTCACCCAATATATTTCTTCCTTGCCTTCTTGTTTCCTATTTTTCTTACTTCATTTCACTCTTTTCAACCTTGGATCTGGAATTTTCTGTTTATACTTATTTCCTTGCTGATCTTACTCATTCGCAAATGTAACACGTCTAGGGCTGAACTCCTGATCTACCACAAACTTGCTCATTTATAGTCTTTATAAAATCAGAAAAATTTAACTCCATTTTTCTCAACCAAAACCTTGGAATAATCCTTGTTTATTCTCTTTCTCTCACATCCCACATCTAAACCTTCAGGAAATCCTATTGTCACTTCTTTCAAAATATCACCAGAATCTGACCTTTTTTTTTTCTACCTCCACCTCCATTGGTCCAAGGCACTATCATCTCTACCCTGGAATATTATCAGCTCCTCGATAGTTTCTCCGCTTCTACTCTTGTCTCTTCTTCATTCTTCTCTTAACCTAACAGCCAGACTGATCCAGTCACCCATGTACTCAATATCCTTCAATAGCTTCTCATCGTGTAAGTGGGAAAGACGAAGTCTGAAACTGGCTTATGAGACCCTCCTTGTCTAGCCCATTATGTCTCTAACTTCAGCTTCTACTGTCCTTCCTACTTCACTTCTCCCCACTGGCTTCCGCCGCCCCTACAGGCACGTGCCTGCCTTAGGTCTGTGAACTTGCTGTCCCCTTTGCCTGGATGCTCCCAGCCCGATACCTACACAGCTGGCTTGTGCACCTTCATCAGGTTTTATTCTAATGTTACTTCCTCACTGAGGACTTCCCTGGCTTCTTCCATGAAATCTCACCTGCCTGCTCTCCACTCCCAGCACTCAGTACTTGCTTTCCTGCTTTATTTTTATTCTTCATACCTTTCAGCATCTAATAATATATATCATTACTCATTTATCTTAACATATTGACTGTACAGCAGTCCACCCTTATCCATGGGGGATACATTCTGAGACCCCCAGTGGATGCCTGAAACTGTGGATAGTACCAAACCCTGTACATACTATGTTTTTCCTATACATACATACCTATAATAAAGTTTAATTTATAAAATAGGCAATTTCATGAATAGAAGATTAGTTCTTACCATAGATCTTTGCAACCTTAGCATAAAAAATTTTTCTTTCCTTATTAAGTTAAGAATATTTACCTTTACTTTAAAGGAAGCACTGAAGGCTTCTCTTTGGCATATCTGAATTGCCAGCATCACTAATCCAGTATTTTGGGGCCATTGTAAAATAAGGCCGCTTGAACACAAGCACTGTGGCACCCTGACAGTGGATCTGATAACTGAGGCAGCTGCTAAGTAACCTATGGGCAGGGAGCCTGTATGGCCTAGATATGCTTACTTAGGATAATTCATGTCTCAGGTACGACAGAGTGGGATGGTGAGATTTCATCACACTACTCAGATTGGTGAACAATTTAAAACTTATGAATGGCTATTTCTGGAAGTTTCCATTTAACATTTTCAGATTGCAGGTAACTGAAACTGTGGAAAATGAAACTGCATAAGGGAGACTACTGTAATCCTCTTTAGGAGGCAAACCCATCAGGGTAAAGGCTTTGTTTGGTTCATTGCCAAGTGCTCAGGATCAAGAAGAGTACTGGTCCACAGGGAGTTAAGTATTTAAGAAATGAACCCACTATCTTGTACTTTATGTCTTCTTCCTACTTCTTGTACCTCATGCTATCTTCCACGTGGCTTTAATTCCATTTTTGATCATATTTGTTCCCTATGATTTCCTATTTCCCATTCCTGCATCATTTACATTCACTTCCCTCCCTCATTTATTTGGCTTTGTTTCTCTTTGTTGTAAGACATGCTCTAGCTCAGTGAAGTTCAATTCTTATATTTTCTCTAATAATTTTTAAACCTCTATTATTCCCAAGGCAACATAAGATGCTATTTACTATGTGTAAGAAAATAGCTGTGGATGTTGGCCATATATTGCATAATCTGATGGGGAACAGTAAAAATGAAGTGTGTCCTGAGGACAAGGGAGAGAGGAGAGGACAGCAGACCGTGTTGGGCTCCTGAATCGCACCAATGACTAAAATAAAAACTCAGCCTTTAGTGAAATTAGACCACCATTTATGAAATATGAGTGATTGTTCCATGAAAGGCTATGGTTTAGCAGTCTGTAGGGACATCTTTCTTCAACTTATTTAATGTCTCAACTGGAGATTCACATTGTTGATCTTGTGCATGATATATCATGCTTAGAATGACATAGTGCCAGGGTATAATCTACAAATGACTGGCAACTAGAATAACATGTAAGACAGAAATACAGTTACCCAGTAAGGAATGTCCTCTCATTGACGAAGATCCAAGAAGAGTACTGGTCGGGCATCAGAGTCATCTTTCCTCCCTTTTTGAGGTCATCTATGGATACCCTAAAACATTAGAATAATATTAATGGCATGCACCTGTGATGCGTTCATAAATCAGTTTCTGACTTAAATTGAATTTTCTTGTTGTGTCCCTAGTGTGTAAAAGTATTTGGGGGGAGGGGCTGTTTAAGTAGTGTTTCATGTATGGGCATGAGGGTTGGGTTGGGGAGAAAAGGAAAGAGAAGATATTTTTTTTATCATGTGTCTTACACTCTGTAGGTGAGCCAGTTTATAGACCTTCTCTCAAAATCCTGTGACCATGTATCCCAGCAAGGTATGCAGGCTATTACCTCCACTCCAAACCCTCAGTAAGTCATGGAGCAGATCATTTGAAGCACAGCCTGCATATCTTCAAGGCCTCTAGTTTGTTTCCTTTTCACCAACATTTTTGCAGTTTGGAAAAGGTTATATAGATTAATTTTTTTATTTTCTATAAATCAGTCCATGCTAAGATTCTTTTCAAGGATTTTTTTCTATGTTGAAGGGAATTAATATTGAGGATAAATAAGATGTTCTGCAAAGCCTTCAATTGTAAGAAAATAAGCTTAGAGTTCAGAGTTTAACTACAACTCACGTTGAGTGAGTTTCTAAATGGTCTCCTCCAAAGCTCTTTTCATGATTGCTCATAATTTGTTTTGGGAACAAGTAATAATACGTTGTCTTCTCTGCCCACTCCCACAGGCCCCAACCCTCTTAAGTTTTAAGATCGTTGGGTGTTTTTCTCTGTTCTAATTACTCAATCTGTGCTTTTGAGAAAAACCTATTTTGTCTCTTTTGATATGATCTTTCATTTTATACTGAAAATTGTTTTCTTCATATAATTTAGGGGACATAGTAGTAAAGGAAGAAGAACAAACAATTTAATTTTGACAATCTCTAATGAAAGATGGTAAAGAGGATATATGAAGAAATATCAGATAAACCACAAACATATTAACTTGACAAATAGGCTTCCCTTTGGTAATCAATTTGAGAAACTGGCAACTGTGGGATAGAGAGACAGAGAGAGGGAAAGGCAAACAGGGCAGAGCAATAGTTGTAAGAAAGTTATAATACAAAATCCAATGTTGGCCCATGATAAATGCTAATGATTTGCAAATTTATAAGTGGAATCCTGGATCGAAGTTATGATGATAATAACTTTATGGTTGCTGGCTGTCTTAGCTACACTCTTTGTAAGGAATGTACTCAGTATATCCAAATCTGGCATTACTACTATTATAAAGAATGTTACTTCTGAATTTTTAGTATTTGATTTGGAATACAATCTAAAGATTTTTTTTTCATTTTTCAATTTATCCACAGTTCTAATACTACCAGATTTTAGTGATTTAAAAGTTATCCTCCTGTTCCATCCCTCTATAAATGCACAGGTGTGCTTGGAGTGTTTGAAGCTGCTACAGAGCTTACATTTTATTGATAAATATAAAAAGAAAAAATGAGAAGCCATATGAAAAATTCTGCCCAGCTAAAATAATGTTTCTGAAGACTTTCTGGTTATATTTTATAGTAAAATCTCCAGAAATTTATGAAAAAAATGTAGAAGACTTGCGGTTATTATATTTTAAAATAAAATTTCCAGAGACTTGTGGGAAAAAATCAGTCAGTTTTAAACTTCTGCTTACTTAGCAGCCCCGTGTTGTTTTCTTTAAGAAGATGTTAAATCCCAAAGGCTTCTAGAGTCTCAAATGAGGCATTTTGCGAAATTTTTGTGGCAACATGGGAATACAAGATTGCTGTAATAGAGAAGAGATCCTGGAGGTGTGAAGAAAATAGAAAACTGTACTAGGTAAACTAAAAAACTTCAGAATAAGTGGCCCAACGCAAGGAAGGATGGACCAATTTGGTAAGTTTTTGGAGTATTTCTAGAAAGGATTTTCTCCTGTAAGATTCTGTGCAAGGAAACATATTCCTCCTATTACAGAAATTAAATCCAAGCTGGCTGAACCCTGCCAATGCCTGCAGACACAATTTTAAGTTTTCAGGCAGCTCAAGTCAAGCTCAGACTCGCAGGGTCGATTGTGATGTAACATCACTGAAGTCTCCTTCAGGCTCTGGAAACTGTGGTCAGACGTGAATAATATCCTCCTTTAGGTTGTCATATAAGTGGTATTAAGGTATAACCAGAGATTTTAAGTATAATAATTTCTAGTCATTCCATCTTGCAGAAATTGAATATTTAACTACCATTGCTTCAAGCCTACAGAATTACAAGGGATATAGCCAGAATAAAAAGGAAGGCTGGAGAGAAAAGATAATTTTTTTTATTTAAAAAAAAAGAGGGAGAGGGATTTCCTTATTTTTCTTCTGAATCAGATTATTTTGGTTGGGATAGGGTGTGTGGAAGACATTTCATGTTTTTCTTCCTCCAGGAGACTAGCTGTCCAAAACAAAACAACAAAAACAAAACAAAACAACAAAACAGCCATTCTCACACCATTTCTGATGCATATTTTTCCTTATAGCACATTGTTAGTTTGAAATTCTGTCACCTACTTGAATGCTATGAGCACATTTCATCAGGCATATTGTAATAGTCTCTAAGCTGAATAGTTGATGAGTTTCTCATTATGCTTTTACCCTTCTGATCTCACTTCATCTTCTTGTTCACAAATTTTCCTGGGATCTCATTCTTAGCAAAACAAATATAGCCCTAGTCCCTTAACCTGACATTCAGGCTTTCGGCAATTCCACTCAAACCTACTTTTCAAACTTAAAATTGAAGCTTTTCTTTAACACCAGGCCTTCAAGTCTAATGAAATCTCAAAACACAGAGTGTTCTACCAGTTGCTTTGTACAAGAGGGCCCTTGTCACTCCAGATTTCTGCTTCCTTCTAGTCCTTGGTCAAGTTTGACCTTATCAAATCTCCCACAGCCTGTTATCTACACTGTTGTGATGCCATTTTCTGCATTCGACCTTGTATTGTTATTATTGATTTATGTCTTGCCTACTCATATCCTCTTGCTCAAAGAATGTGTTCCTCTAGATGGGAATGCCATCCTCTCTGATAGCACATCATTTAGAAGAACTCTCCATAGCATGGCGAGGACTCAAGCCCCAGGGTCAGAAGCTCAGCAAACAGGGCAAATTAACTCTGTAGGTCAAACACTACATGAGCATTTTAGGCTCCCTTGCGACAGAGACACAGCACACGCCATGAGCCCAATACTAGTAAATCCCAGTTTCTCGTTCATAGAATTTAGCCTGGGTTGTTTGGTTACACAGCCCTTGCTCTTATTTCTAAAACCTGAGTTTTACCTCTAGATTTGTGATTCTAATCACCAATAAAGAAAAGTTATTGGTACACCCTTGTAAGATTTCCCCCGTGGTTACCTTAGGTCCAAACACTACCATTCCCCTCCTGAATCCAGACTTGTTATCATCTATTCCTTTCATTTATCTCTCCTTGCACCTCTCCTCCTACATTCCAATAGTTCATTTTCTCTGCCTCGTAGCAGCATTTGACAAGGTTGATTGTTCTCTTCTTTTGAAACACTTTTATCTTTAAGGTATTTTGAAGTAATCACAACAACCATGCCTTATTTCCTTGCTGTCTCATTGGCTTCACTATTTTAGCCTCCTCTGCTGACTTCTCTAAGAATCACAAAATGCTGGCTTTTTATGTCCTTGGCCATCCCCTCTATCTACATTTTCTTCCAGATAATTGAATTAATCTCCAGCACAGCCTCTCTGTTGAGCTCAACTATGTACTTATTCTCTCTGGATGTCTAACAGCCATCTCAGTATCAACCTGGCCAAAACAGAACCACTGACTTTCTCCCATGCTTCAGAATTCCCACCTCCACAGTTCTTCTCTATCTGCCCAATTAAGCACAAAAACTTAACAGTAAGTCTTATTTTTAATTCTTCCATCGTAACCAGATTCCAATCCAGAAGTAAGTTCTATTGATTGTATCTCCATATGTAACCTGAACTCAAAAGCTCCTATTTCCAAAGCTACTGCCTTGAGCCAAGCCACCATCATCTTTCTCCTAGATTATCTCATCAGTCTCCTGACTGGTCTCCCTGCGTCCACATGGTGATCAACATTCCATTCTTCACACAGCATAACGGCAATTTCAAAGATCAAGTCAGATTTTGTCATCCTATGACTAAAACCTTGCAAAGACTTGCAAGAATGAACTAGAATAAAATATAACCTTCCTGTGATTAATCATGAGGTCCTGCCAATCTCTTCAGTATTCACTTCCTTTATTATTTTCCTTATTGAATCTATGTCACTTACATTGGCCTTCTTTCTGGTTTTCAATTACCCCTAAGTTCATTCCTGCCTCAAGGACTTATCCTTGCTGTGTATCCTTGGTTACACAGCCCTTGCTCTTATTTCTAAAACCTGAGTTTTACCTGAGTTTGAAGCATCCCCCATCATGCAGATCCAGCCCGTCTCTTCTCTCAGAGGCTTTCTATCAGCAAGTCTCCATCACTCTTCCATTATTTTCATCTAGTTACATATAAATATCTGAAAGGATCTTATTTATTTATGTCGTCCATCTTCTCTAACTACAACACTAGTTTCTTATAATAGGGGCTTTTGAAAATTTGCCTGTGTACATCCAGCTATTCGAATTTGCATGGAACACGGAAGGAATTCAATTAATACCTGTTGAGTGACTGACTGAATGTAAAGTTGCAGATATGGCCCAAAGGATTAAGAATTATTTATAAACTTTTTCTAGACCTCAGTTAAAATGACACTTTAGCTGAGACTAGAAGTTGGAGATATTTTGAACTGAAGAACCACGATGGAAGCCCCTTAGAGTCACAAAGTGCGAACTGACAGTGATGGGCTGAAGAATCATCACAGCAGCTTCCTATTTGTATTCATCACATAGCTAGGGCATCATTAACGGTGGCAAACAACAGCCTTGTAAACGGGAGATCGATGCTGAACCAAAGCAGAAGATTGCAGATGGGATTAAAGAATTTCAAAAGTTCTGACCTTATTCTCTGACCTTAGGAAGAAAGACAATTGAATGGAATTTAGGGAATAAAATAAAAACAGCATAAGTTTTTGTTCCTAGGTGGTATATGCTAATTAAATAGGAATACTATTGGCCATGTTTGAATCTAAAAATTGACTAAGCAAAATATCCAAACAGTCTAAATACCAGAAAGGTAAAAATGTGACTTGGTAAAAGTCTCTCTTTATTATTCATTGCTGAAGTGATAAATAGATCTGCGAATTCAGATAGTTTTCCCTCTCCATTCCCATTAACCATGATTCACAGCAAATTAAAATCTGGTTGGGCCCTTGTGCATATCTTTTAAATGATGAAGACTTGGTAGATTTTTGAGCTAGTTTCCTCAAAAGGCTTAAGAGGATGATCACAGAGGTTATGATTAGCAGAGATGGAGAGGATTTATGAAAACAGAAAAAAAAATTATATAGAAGCCTAGAATTCTTACTTTGGACATTCACCATTATTTTGATAAACTATAATTTGAGGAGGAAAGCAATTGTTATAAATCTATGCACTTTACTTGGGGCCAGAGCTTATTCACTTAGATTGTGTATGAAATGAGATTACTCATTTAATAAGTGTGGTTATTTATTTTTTCATTTTGTCCAGACAGAGTGGAGCTCAAAAGATAGCAATTAGCAATTAGATATGTCAGCAATTAAGTTCTGGAGAAATAAACAGTTCTGAGAGTACTAGGCAGGTCTAAGGTCCCAAAGGCCTAGGGTGCTTCACAGAGAAGGAAGGAGACTAACCAGGTAGAATGGGTCTGAACAGGCAGAATGGGAGCACTGAGTGTGTGGGCAGCAGAGACTGGAGAACATGAGAGAGCATCAATGGTTTTTCTCCCTCTGCTCTGCATCCTGCCTAGATGTGGGCTTGCCCTCACTGACCAGTTACCAGAAGGAAGCCAGAAAATGGAAGGGGGATCCAAGCTGAAATGAATTCAAATGGACCACTCATTTAAATTATCTTCCTGTGCCCAAGCATGGATTAATTAAATGGTTACTTGTATAGGCAACAAATATTCCACAAGTTCCTTCTTTGGACCCACATCCGTACTAACCACAGGAAGTGTAGCCTATATCTCTATCTGTAGTCCCTTATGCCTGAGGCCAGTGGGTATACAGTGTCAAGATGGTCATAATTTTACAATGAACTAGAACAAAAAATATAGGTGCTAACTTCCCTAGGATCCTCAGCCAAAGAAAATTTTTCCTGCCATTTCACAGGAAAATATCTGCAGCTTTCTAATTACCTACCTCTTTCTCTTTCTGAGCAATATATTTTATTTTACTTAATTTGACTATTTGTTCCTTTTGAACAGGATTATTGCTTATTTCAGTTTTGTATTACCCAGAGTGAGTATATATGTATTTACAAGTATATAGATAAAAAATATGCAAAATAATTAATATATTCAATATATGGGGAAGCATATTCAAATAACATTAAAATTGAGAGCTTTGAAGTTGAATGATAGTTATTTTATTTTATATTTTATACCAATTTTTAAGATCATATACAAGGAAAATATATAACATACACCATAAAAGTTATAAAAAAACATAAAGGAACACATTGAAATAGCAAGTGTATATTTCAATTATTAAATAAGACTATATACATGAAGTTCTTTTTTAAATTATTGTTTTGGCTTGAGGAGGCAATAGAAAGTTACAAATATGTATTCAGTTCCAAAATAAAGCTATAAAGAAAATAAATTTTTCTCTCAGCTCTGACCTGGATTCGTGTCAAGATGGTCATAATTTTACAATGTTGAGAAGAAAAGATCTACATACAATTATCTTAAAAAAAAAACCCAAAACTACAATTCTATCCATTATCCAAAAGAGTCAAGAAAAGTATGGATTCTGAGAAACATTTGTCTCCATAGTTTTTCTAAAGAATGCACTTCATTTGCAGAGATGATAAAAAGTTCAGAGTTGGGTTACTTAAACTATCATTTCATTAAGTGATATTGATTGCAGCTAGAAAAATGTTTGTTTTGAGATGAAAATAAACAAAAAAGTACTTGGATTTAAGACAGCACTAAACAGGATGTGGATCAAACAACCAGACGTCTATGTGACCATGTCATTGCTCTCAGTTCCAGTAGAATCCAATTTGAAATGCCAAGCCTTTAAGAGTCTATTTCATATTTACACAGTGCTAAGACCACGTGCTTTGTTCTCCCCAGAGTGTGCTGGGGAAGTGAGGGAAGCAAGAGCAGTAGAAGAAGCAGGCTAGCTGTAAGCCATGTCAGGACTCAAAGAATCTCACCAGCGCACAGTCTGGAAGGGAGCTGCTCAGTCTGCCAACACATCTGGAATTGCTGCTGTGGCCCAGCTCAAGGATTTCCTACTTCATCTAAGTTTCCAAAAGGACATTCTAAGGTGGCTTCACAGGCATCACGACTCATCTTTTCTGTCCATATGTTGGCTACAAAAGAATTGGGAGACTCTCTTCTCTTGAGCTCCATTTACTAGGCCTGGGATGATGATGATGAAAAGTTGTCTTTAATCATTTCAGCTACTAAAAAGTACCTCATCACTTAAAAGGAAGACACCTGAAATATTGGTTTTGTACTTGAGATGCTGTTATGAAGGGATGAAATCACTATATAGTATTTGACAGCTCTGACAGATGTAAGTTTAATTTTGTAATAGGGCCTAATCCTCTCTAGCCCTGGACGTGGTTGCAAAGAGAATATTTAGAAGATGTTTTTTCTCAGAGGCTGTATTTTCAATTGACCCATACTTGAATATGTTTTAAAAATCTAAACTTTTCTATGAAGCCCATGTATTTCTTTTTTTCCTCCATGTATATATAAGAACCTTAAAATCCCTACCTGCTTGTAATGTAAGTTGACTGTTAGCATTAGATTTCTATTTCAAATGAAAGTGTACTATGCTTCTTATTTTAGAGTTAAAACAAATATCAGACGTAAATCTTTGAATTACATGTTAAAAAGACATGTTACATACATGTTATACTATTTTGAATATATTTGAAAATTTAATTTTTTCTTTATTACTGTTGGTTGTCTCTCTCTCTCTTTCTCTCTCTCTCTCTCTTCCTATCCCGAAAACATTTAATAGTCTATCTTAAAATGTTATATGCATTAGAAGTAGTAGAAAAACACATGTATACTAAAACAAACTTTAACAAGGAAGATTTACCTACAATTATGTGGTTAAATAAGTTAATTTCAAGTAAATTAATCTCCAATATAGTTAAGTAGATTAATCTCAATTGATGGTACTGTACATTGTTGAGACATATGCCTAATAAGAAATAAAATCAAATAACTTGGTTTAAGAAGTTCTAACCGTTAGGTTTGATCAAATAATTGAATCGATACCCCACCCCTGGAAACTGACCTTCAGGCCACTTCACAACAGACATTCCATTTCGCTTAGACCACATTCCATTTGCTAAGACCACATTCCATTTGCAAAGACCATTATCTCTCCCCTCTGGACCTTTCCAGGATATGGACCGGAACAGGGAATTCTCCACCCAGAAAAAGCCCACCTAGAGTCCCTTAAAAACTTCTGACTCCCAATTTTGGGTGCTGGCACCATTTTGGGGGCTCAGCCCACCTGGTATCCAGATGACCTAATAAATTTATAAGCCCTTACCACTTTGGCCTTATGCGTTCCTCCTTCGGCGACGCCAGCACTAACAATATCTATTCAGCGTAAAAGCATATTCTTGCTTTGAAAAATGTTTAGTAAATACCAGTACTGAAATTTATTCTAAATGGACTTAGTACTCTTATAAGTTTTTAACTAAACCACACTAAGTTCAACCAGACTCTAGAGGACAATAATGTAGTCAAGTTCAGTTTGGTTGGTTTTATAATTCTATTCACAATTCTCCAGTCCATATTCAATTGTAATTACATTGGAGAATTTTAACTCTACAATTTGAAAAAAGAATCATGTCCGTTGATAGATGAATGGATAAAAAGTAGATTTGTAGTGGTGAGTACAGAAAACAGAGTTTATTCACTATTGTAATAATCATAACAGTAATGTCTTTGTCCATAGGAACAACAGTAAACCTACTTTTGCCCACTCCTGTATATACAATGAAATATTAAGCAGCAATAAACAAGAATGGAATGGCCTGGCTGGTGTGGCTCAGTGGTTGAGTATCAACATATACACCAGGAGGTCACAATTCGATTCCTGGTCAGGGCATATGCCTGGGTTGTGGGCTCAATCCCCAGTAAGGGGTGTGCAGGAGGCAGCCAATCAATGATTCTCTCTCATCATTGATGTTTCTATCTCTCTTGCTCCCTTCCTCTCTGAAATCAATAAAAAAATTTTAAACAAAAGAATGGAATCTTACCATTTATGACACATTAATGGATTTAGAGGGTATTATGCTACGTGAACTGTGAGGCAGAGGAAGATAAATATATAGAGTTTCACACATATGTGGAATGTAAAGCAAAACAAAACAAAAGCAGATTCATAAAAACAGAGACCAAAGTGATAGTTACCAGAGGAAGTGGTTGGGGGAATGGGTGAAAAAGGTGAAGGGGAATGTAGTTAATATTATTGCATAAATTTACATAGTGACAGATGATTACTAAGATAGTAGGGTGGTCACATTGTAAGGTCTAAAAATGTCAAATCACTATTGTATACCTGAAACTAATAAGACTAATATAAGATTGCATAACAACTATTCTTTAAAAAAAATAAATTTACAAAGTCAGGTAATATTAGCATTCACCAAAATAAAAATGATGACTAGGATTGACTACAAATCACTTAAATGTTTTATATTGGTAAAATAAAAAGATAACATTTCATCAATGGAAATACTTTGCTAGTCATAGCTACTAAGTCTGTCTTCCTCAAAGTTATCAACACTAATAAAAGTCACAGCAATGTTGCCCTGGCTGGTGCAGCTCAGTTGGTTGGAGCATATTGTCCCTTACACTGAAAGGTGGCTGGTTCGGGTTCGATCCCCAGTCAAGGGACATACAGAGGCAACCAATCAATGTCTGCCCCTCTCCCTCTCAAAAATTTAAAATTTTTTTAAAAACCTCTATAAAAAAAACACTAACAGCAATATTAACAAAAGTTCCCTTTAAATAAAATTTCATAAAATAAGGTGCCTTGCCTATAATTTAAGAGGCAACGACCAACAAAAAACAGGCATCATTCTTTTATATATATATTGGCCATCAACACAAATGAAAGTCTACATCACTTCAATACAAACAATACAGTATGTACTACAATGTAAGGTCGTGAAATCTTATGGTCTAATTTTCTCCAAGTAATTCAAGGGGCAATCTCTTTTACTAAACTCAGACAACATCATGGGTTCCACAAGATGGGACTGTGTAAAATTCTCCTATTAAAATTACACTTTAGTTTTAGAAATAACAGATGAATATACATGTGACTTTTCCAAAGTAAAATTGACTGAGTAGCAAATAAGTTTGAATTTGCCACCATCTACTCTATTTGAAAAATGGCAGGAAGCCAGATAACGCCCTTGCTACTAAGAAAGGCAATGCTTTTCCCACCTGCCATCTGCTCACAGGTCCTGGATCCACAATGTCTGGTCTCTCCTGCTCAGCTCCTGCTTCCTGATCTGGCCCTTTTGGCTAATAGGAGGCCGCATTTATGGAATACTTGCTCAGTGTTTAGTGCTCATCGAAGCCCTATTGGCAGCTCCTGTTAGGATGCTCACTTCTAGAGATGACAAACTGAGGCTTAGATAAGTTAACTTGCTATGGAACAAAATACTAAGTGGCAAAGCCAGGACTTGAACCTATGGCTCTCCTGCCTCAGAATGTTATCCTAACTCATGGACTCCCATGTAATTAATTACGATTATTCTTTCATTGTTTGGTACAGTCTTAAATTATATCAGAAATCCTTTGCAATTTTTTTTTGGGGGGGGTTACATTTTTGTAGCTTTGTGGAAACAAATAAAAGCTTAGCCGACTGAACCCTTCCTTTCCTTCCTTTCCTTCCTTTCCTTCCTTTCCTTCCTTTCCTTCCTTTCCTTCCTTTCCTTCCTTTCCTTCCTTTCCTCTTCTTTCTTTCTTTCTTTCTTTCTTTCTTTCTTTCTTTCTTTCTTTCTTTCTTTCTTTCTTTCTTTCTTTCTTTCTTTCTTTCTTTCTTTCTTTCTTTCTTTCATTTTTGTTAATCTTCACCTGAGGATATTTTTCCATTGATTTTTAGAGGGAATGGAAGAGGGGGAGACAAAGAGAGAGAAAAAAACATCCATGTGAGAGACACATCAATTAATTGCCTCCTCCACACATTCTGACCAGATCTCACCTATGTGCCCTTTGACAGGAATTGAACCTGGGACCTTTCAGTCTGTAAGTTGACGCTCTATCCACTGAGCCAAACAGGCTAGGTTTGAACCCTCTATTTAAGATACCTTCCATGCTAGCTGATTCAATACAACACTGTAACCACAAGAGCACTCAGGCACAGGAGGATGTCATGCCGGGAGTCCAGTATCTCTGGAGAGTAAGCACAATTCCAGGTCCAGTGCTCACTGAGCTATTTCCCTGAAGCTAAGGGAGGAGGGGCTCAGTGGCCACACTAACCTCCATACCTCCTTCTCCTTCCCTCCTTTTCCCTCTCTTCACAGTGGCCACAGTAACCTCCATTCCTCCCCCCTCTCCTTCCCTCCTTTTCCCTCTCTTCACAAGCATAACTTGGTCAGGAAAGAGCATTCTGAAAAAAAATCAAGAGGAAAAGTAATGTCCGTTTTCACCTGTTATTCACACTGAGAGCAGAAGGAACCTTTTTACCTTAATTGTTGGGCTGAACTTGCCTCCGACAGTTTGTTCCCCTGCTGGGTCACAAACTCTGATTGCCGGAAAGTCAGCGCTCACTCACCTGTCCTGGAGGTCCAGGTCCGTGCCAAGAGTGGGAGGAGGGGTGCCCAAGGCTCACCTGCACACCGCTGGGCTCTGCTCCCGGGAGTCCTACACACACACACACACACACACACACACACACACACTCACTCACACAAGGTCATCAAGCCCAAGAATCTGTTAGTTAATTATTACTTCCTTTCACCACCGCAGGGAAATGTTAGAAACCTGAGCCACTCCCTGTGCCTCAGTGCATGTTGGGAGTGTTTACTTTCTTTCTTAGGATCAGCTGATAGACACACACACTCCTTTGCTCCTTGTCACACATTTTGAGGAGAAGTGAACTGACACCCTGATTAACACTTTAACCACTGAGTTGGACTGATTCTACTCTCTATTTTCTAGTCTATCCAGATTATAGAGAAATAGTCCATGTAAGAAATGACACCAACTAAGACTTAATGTCAGTATTTTCTTTTCTTTTTAGAGAGAAGAAAAAGGAAGAAGAGAGAGAGAGAGAGAGAGAGAGAGAGAGAGAGTCTTCCCTACATGCTCTCACCGGAAATCAAACCCACAATCTTGGTATGTGCCCTGACTGGGAATCAAACCCTCAAACCTTTTGGTGTACTGGACATGAGCCACCCAGCCAGGGCCATCTGTGTCTTTGTTTTTAATGTTCTCTTTCAATTAGAAATTTCAATATTTCTCTCTATATATCTCTCTCTTTCTTTCTTCTTTTTTTCCACCTCCTTTACCCACCAGCACCTTTTCACCCAAAGCAGTGCTTCCCACACCCAAGGGTGCACCAATATAACTTGCTAAACTCCAATAGGACGATAGCACTTGTGAGACTGATCTAGTAGGTCTGGGGTGGACTGTAGGCACCTGTATTTCTTTGTAAGTGCCTCAGAAGAATCAGGTAGTCATCAAACTTTGAAAACTACTGTAAGAAAGTATAAAAGAGAAAATTAATAATAACTTAATCCCTACCTACTGTATTGGATTTGGGGATTTTGCTTTTCCTCAGTACCTCCAATTTCAAGAAGGCCACCAAAGTCTAGTTAACTAGACTGATTGTGGTGATCATTTCAAAACATACACAAATATTAAATCATTATGTTGTACACCTGAAGTTAATATAATGTTATATGTCAACTATACCTCAATTTTAAAAAGAAGCTACCTCTTTGAAAACTACCCAGATGCCAAAGCTTTAAAAAAATTAAATAAGATCAGTCCACAGAAAGGGGTGAGCACCAAAACTTAGAGACCCTTAGATGGCAGATGCTGTGGGAATACTAAGTGCTTTTACCACACAAGTATTTTTTGATATCATCGATGCTTTACCTGTTTCCTATGTAAAGCAACTTTAATATTTTAAAAAGTTGTTTTTCAAGTATAAGCCTTAGAGCTTTCCGAAGGAATTAAATATTATTCCGGCAATGAGTTTAGTAAGCAGAGTTGATATTTCATGTCCTGAATGTTCAAGTGTTGAATTCACAGATTGATCATCACTTAAGATTTTCAGGTCACGTGTTTGATTGATCACAGTATTTCAAAAAATTAGCTAGTTTAGCCAGTTAACTTATGGTACACAGAGGTCAGAAGCAACCAGATTTATCATTCTTTAGACGATTTTATTAGAATGAGGCAAATGGATTTTTTGGGCCACAATCAAAACTTGTACCACCTCACTTATGAGGACAGTGTGACTTGGTATTACTTGTGGGTATTCGTATGTTGCCATGTTGGCACCACAAACCCTGCTGTTATGATTTGACCTTTTAATGATGACTAACAGGACCTGCAGTGTCAATAGCTCGCAGGTCCAGGACATCTTTGTTTAATCCATGCTCCACCCCCAAAGTCCCCACTCTGTGGGCATCATTCCTTTGGTATCAGTATCAAGGCAAATGTTTTTACATTTTTTATGTACAAGCATCCTGGAAACCTTTATTCTGATTACTAATTTGCAACTGGTTTCCTTCCGTTAAAGGCTCAGTGACTCCTTTTGTTTTTGAGTACTTACCCTTTTGTATATGTAATGTTTGTTTTGTAATATAAAAATACATAATCACACATATGTGATGTGAAAATTTTGGAAAACACAGAAATGTAGAAAAAGATCACTTAAAATTCCATCTCTTAAATGTAGTTACTATAAACAATTTGGTGAATGTCTTTATTGACATAGTTCCTCTACGGGTATTTACCAAAATGTTACTACATTTGGCTTATTGTTTTATAACCAGTTTTTTATCACATAAAACATCTTATGAACAATTTGCCATATGTCAGCCAGTGTTTTTTTTCCCCTCTGCAATGTGATTTTAGTTAGTTACACTATATTATACCATATGGATATACATTATTTAATCAGTTCCCAATTGTGGAAATTTATGTGACTATAAACAACACTGTAGTAAATGTTTATATACAACTTCACACAACCGTGATAATGTCCATTAGCTACATTTCAAAAAATAAAGTTGCCAGGTAAAAGGGAATGACCTTTTAAAAGGATTTCTCTTTTTAAAAAAAGTATCAATTTTATAGTCTTAAGGTGACTCCTGAATTATTATTATTTGTTTAAATGTTTATCAATTTGAAAGCTTAAAAAAATCGTATTCTGTTTTAAATATGTATATTATTGAATACCTGTAAGATTGAACTCTTTCGATAGAGGAAGACATAAACAGATGGAAGAACATACCATGTTCTTGGATTGGTAGAATCAACATCATTAAAATGTCCATACTACCCAAAGCAATCTATACATTCAACGCACTTCCCATTAAAATACCAATGGCCTTCTTCAAAGATCTAGAACGAACTCTCCAAAAATTCATCTGGAATAAAAAAAGACCCCGAATAGCTGCAACGATCCTGAGAAAGAACAAAGTAGGTGGGATCTCAATGCCAGATATCAAGCTGTATTACAAAGCCACTGTTCTCAAAACTGCCTGGTACTGGCACAAGAACAGACATATAGATCAGTGGAATAGAATAGAGAGTCCAGAAATTAGCCCGAACCAATATGCTCAATTAATTTTTGACAAAGGAGGCATGAACATACAATGGAGCCAAGATAGTCTCTTCAATAAATGGTGTTGGGAAAATTGGACAGACATATGCAAGAAAATGAAACTAGACCACCAACTTACACCATACACAAGAATAAACTCAAAATGGATAAAGGACTTAAATGTACGACAGGAAACCATAAAAATTCTAGAAGAATACAAAGGCAACAAAATCTCAGACATATGCCAAAACAATTTCTTCACTGATACAGCTCCTAGGGCAGTTGAAACTAAAGAGAAACTGAACAAATGGGACTACATCAAAATAAAAAGCTTCTGCACAGCAAAAGAAACCATCAACAAAACAACAAGAAAACCCACCTCGTGGGAAAACATATTTGCCAACGTCATATCGGATAAGGGCTTAATCTCCAAAATTTATAGGGAACTCATACAACTTAACAAAAAGAAGATAAACAATCCAATCAAAAAATGGTCAAAGGATCTAAATAGACACCTTTCAAAAGAGGACATTCAGAAAGCCAAGAGACATATGAAAACATGCTCAAAGTCACTAATCATCCGAGAGATGCAAATCAAAACAACAATGAGGTACCATCTCACACCTGTCAGAATGGCCATCATCAACAAATCAACAAACGACAAGTGCTGGAGAGGATGTGGAGAAAAAGGAACACTTGTGCACTGCTGGTGGGAATGCAGACTGGTGCAGCCACTATGGAAGGCAGTATGGAGGTTCCTCAAAAAATTGGAAATGGAACTCCCATTTGACCCTGTGATCCCACTTCTAGGAATATATCCCAAGAAACCAGAAACACCAATCAGAAAGGATATATGCACCCAGATGTTCATAGCAGCACAATTCACCATAGCTAAGATCTGGAAACAGCCTAAGTTCCCATCAGTAGATGAATGGATTAGAAAACTGTGGTACATCTACACGATGGAATTCTATGCTGCTGTTAAAAAGAAGGAACTCTTACCATTTGCAACAGCATGGATGGAACTGGAGAGCATTATGCTAAGTGAAACAAGCCAGTCAATGAAGGAAAAATACCACATGATCTCATTCTTTCATGGATAATTAAGACCATTACAAACTTTTGAACAATAATAAATACAGTGGCAGAGCTGCCTCAAACCGATTGTCGGACTTCAGTGGTAAGGCCAGGGAGGGTTGGGGGACAGGAGGGAGGGGAGTAAGAGATCAACCAAAGGACTTGTATGCATCCATATAACCATAACTAATGGACATAAGACACTGGGGGGTAAGGGAGGGCAGGGGCTTGTCAAGGGTGGGGGGGAAAAAAGGACACATATGTAATACCCTTTGTAATGCTTTAAGCAAAAAAAAAAAAAAAAAAAAAAAAAGATTGAACTCTTTCTTTAGACTTATCCTGTATTTTTGGTTTCTTGTTTATTGTATTCTTTGTCCATCTTTTCTTACTGATTTATAAGATCTCTTTATATATTAAACACATCAACTCTTCATCATATATGCTGTGATTATATTTTTCGGTATTGCCTGCTAGTTTTTTTGGTATATCTTTTGACATACAAATTTTTAAAATTTAAATAATTAATCCATTACTATTTTTCTTTATTGCTTACATCTTAGTGTTCAAAAAGCTTTCCCATTCTTAATGTGTGTATATATATATATATATATACACACACACATATATATATATATATATATACACATATATATACACATTTTCTTTTTCCTTCTGATTTATTTAACTATTATTCATTTATTAAATTCAACATTTCAACCTATCTGGACTTGATGTTGTTAAAAACTGGAATATTTAAATCTAACTTAATTTTTCTAAATAATTAGTCTATTAACCAAGTAGCATTTTAAAAATAATAATTATAGATCATAAACTCCATAAGGCAAATACTGGTGCTCTTGTCTATTTTATCCCCACAGCTCAGTACAGTGACTGGCAGGCCCATGGTTGCTCGGACCAAATGTTGAATAGTCACTCTTGATTCCTTTCACTCCCTCCCTCCATTCCCCGCAAGTTCTGATGTTTTGTCTTAGTCTCTGCATCTCCACTACCACCTAGATTAGGAAGCATCACTTCTTGCTCAGATATTTCAGATGGCCTCCTAATTGTTCTCTGCCTCCACTCTTGTCCCACTACAGTCCATTCTTCACCTATAGCCAGTGTAATCTCCACAAAAAAAAGCAGTTCATAGTACCATCTCTGATTTCCTTTGCTGAAAACCTGACTGCTGGTTGGCCACACTCTCACCCCTACTGCATCGGGATAAAAATCTGAATCTGAGCTCCTTGCCATGGCCTTCAAGTCCATGTGCCCTTGTCCTTGCCTACCTCTTTGACCTTCCTGCCTGACTCTATACTTGCTGCCCTGCATTGAATATTATTCCTGGAACAGACCAAGCTGGTTGCTGCTTCACTTGGTGTTGCCTCTGCTAAGAAAGTTCTGCTCTTGTCACACCTGATTTCTTTACATTTTTCTCTTTTCTTGTGGGTTTTTTTTCAGATATTTTCTCCTCAGAGAGGCCTTCTATGACTGATCCAAATAAGGTCTCCAATCTTTATCACAGTCTCCTATTTTATTGTACTAATGACAATTATCACTATCTAAATTTACTTTACTGTTTTGTTTATTGTTGAATGTATATTTGTTGTTTTGGACCATCTATTTATTCGGATGATCCTCTCATTAAAACATAACAGAAGAAGGACCTTCAATTCTCTGGTCTCTTCTGTCCTCAGGGCCTAGAACAATGGTAGGCCATGTAAGAAGCTCAAGAAACATAGATTCATGAACAAATAATGGTGACTTAATAAATGTGTGTTGAGTAAGTAAATACAAATTACACTTTTTTCCTGATTTGAAAGAAACTTTTATTAAGTACTTTGTGCAAACTTTCCTTGAATTTTCCAGCCTTGTAATGCCATACATAGCTGCTCACTATAGAATAATGAGGATTTAGTTTATATTTAGTATTTTCAAGTCACAATTGTCATTAGCAATTTCTCTTAGGCCAGCAGTAAATATGACTTTATGTCTGAGGGAGAAAAGCTCCTAAAAATAGATATTTCTTTTAGGGCATGGAAGTGAGTACTAGATTGACTGCCAGTAACGACTCTGATTTGCTGATGCCTCCCTATATCTCTTGGGAGGACTTTCCTACACTGGTTTGGGCTTGGCCATGTGACTTGCTTTGGTCAATGGGTCAATATCAAATGATATAAGCAGAGGCTTGAAAATCAGTTGTGCACTGGGACTTACCACGCACTGTACACAAGCCTGAGCTAGCCAGTGGGATGATGGATGATGAGACCTTGGCCCAGTTGTCCCATTACACCAGCTAACACCTAACAGCAGAGCCACTAAGCTAACTGCAGTGACTGAAGACCCATAAATAAGTCCAGCTGAGAACAGCAGAACTGCCCAGCTGAGCCCTGCCCAAAGCGCCATCAATGGTTGTGTTAAGCCACTAAATTTTGGTGTTTATGTTTCAGAATATAGGCTAACTAATACAACAGGAGGGTTTTTTTTTTCCACTCACACACAGATGTGTGTGTGTGCACACACAAAGGTGCATACACACCAATATATTGTTAATTGGGAAAAAGAAAAATACTTGTATCACAATGTGCTCCTACCACAATTCTGCTGTAGGGATGCAATGACCCATGGAAATGAAAGAGAAAAGCAGTGGGGGGAAAATATGTGAGTTATCCTGAGATTGGGTAATTTCCACAGACCATTACATCATTCCTGAAAAATATGTAGAGATGATTGTAACTTGAAGAAAATAAGTGGGAAAAAGAAGTTGCCTGATTCTAACGTTATGTGACCCAGTTGCCATGGACCACTCATATTGAGACAGGACAAGTGGAATAGGGAAACTGGGACAAACAGCTGAACAAACCGACAGAGCAGTTTACAGCAGACACAGAAGGTCACCTCCTTGGAGATAACATCTAGGCCTCAGTTATATTTCAGTTCCAGACCCAGAGAAACAGCAAAACCAAGTGGGCAACACCAGGACCAGCTGCAATGACTAATCACCCTCTGCCCTGACACTGACCAATCCTTGGAGACCATGACCCTGAAGGAGCACACCTAGGAAACTGATGAATATTCTGCTGAAACTCTCCCCTGAGACCTCCCCCAAGATTCCCACTTGCAAAAGAGAGATAAAGCTTCAAGACAAAGGGCCCAATGCATACTCCCCTCTGGGGAGCAGCCCACCATTTTCTTCCCCCTCCTCTCCCCCCACCCCTTCCCCCCACATATCCTAAACTCTAAAGGGTTCCAGGAGGCTTGCAACCAGGGGAGCAATGGGCAGCGGCAGCTCCTCCCAGGCGAACCTCTGAATCTGTTTCCAAGGACCCCTTTTCTCTGACCTCCCAGAGAGCTAAGGCAGCCCAGCCATGGCTCTCCTGTTGCTTCTTTTATGCTACGCCCTTCCTTGTTTTACTGTCCCCAGCTTTAGTAAATGTTCCCTCACAATCACTTGGACTCATGCTGTGAAATTTTTCCTGCACCAAGTCAAGAACCCACACACTACCGGCCTGTTCCAGGCAGAACTGCCAAAGGCCAGTTTCAGTTTCTGGTAATGATATCAGTTTGTTTCATGGGCTTATTCCTCATTTCATATCCAAGGATATTCTTGGAACCTAGGCTATTCTCTAAGTGAACTGAAAAAGAAAGTAGAGTAGCTCCTAACACTGAGGGGATTCCCAATAAAAATCCTAACTGGAGATGGCCTTAATAAGGAAGCCAGACATTCACAACATGATAAATTACTTTTCCAATATGCAAAGTTCAAAATAAATATAGTTTACAAAAAATATAGTTTTGTCAGAGAGATCTTAATAAATTACAGCAATTATAACATTAATTCTCTGGGGAAAAGTCCCAAAATTTATCTTGAGCTTGTGAAATAAACTGTCATTTCCTGTTTAAATTAAGGAACATGTAATTGCTTTCCTTAAAAAACAAAGACTTTAGAACTTAGTTTATTTTTTTTTAATTCTTTTTTGAGAAAAATAAGATAAGGGATGAGAAATTTCTTTCTAAAATTCCCCCAAAACTTTAACTGAAGTGATGCTGTTACTGATGTACAGGTCATTAAAAAAACTTTTGCATAGTTTTTTAAAAGCCTCACCCTCTGTGGTTATTGTATATTCTGCATTTATATGGACTTTTGAATCAGGCTATGATTTACCCCAATGATGGAGAAAAATGCCACACAGCTGCTTTTATAACTTGAATAATGAAAAATAGTTATATTAATTGAGAAGTGACAAAAATAATTTCCATTTCTAATCTTCAGTATGGGCTGTTTTTCAATAGTGTAATGGCCAGTGGAAATAAGTCAGCTTAGTCCCTGGAAATTTACTGGAATGTGACTGAAATCGGGGTGGGGACATCGCTCATTCCATTGATCACAGGGTTGATTCTGCTCATCTGGCAGGCTGTGCTAATGTTCCTCTTCCCTCACCAGCTCCATGTCCATCCTGCCCAGAGCTGCTTGCTCCCCTAGGTCAAAGAGGACCACCTTCCCAGACAGGGGAGGATTTTTCTTCGGTCAGGGATATAGGAGTAGCTGCTGGGCTCCCCTCCCCTGCTAAAACCAAACAAGCTCTCAAGGTCCATTTGTAGGAGAACACAGGATAGTCAAGATAGTCAACTTCCAAGACTCCATCACATTAAAATGAGGTGCCGCATGTGGCAATCTGCCTTTCTTTAAAAAAAAAAATTACTGTGTGCCAGGCAGGTACAGAGATGGTCATACAAAGACCAATAAGAAAACCTCTGCCCTTCAGGAGCTAACAGTCTTCAACATGAAGATGAATTCCATTCGTCTTCTCTGCCACAGGAAAGAAGAGATTTAAAACCACATACACTTTCAAAATTCAGTGACAAAGAAACACAGGATATAATGATGTTTTGATAGATTTTTAAGAGGTAAGAAGATATAAGGGTTTTTAAACAGATATACCCTTTATGAGTGCGGAATCATTTTTAAATAAATGAAATGTCCAGTAATCATTCTCCCACCCTAAATGTTACTGCTTTTTAAAAACTGGTAATTATGTACAAAACATAAAGAAATTCAATAGGCCTGGCTGGTGTGCTCAATGGTTGAATGTTCGATTCCCAGTCAGGGCACATGTTTGGGTTGTAGGATTGGTCCCCAGGAGGGGCATGCAGGAGGCAGCCGATCAATGAGTCTTTCTCATCCATGATGTTTTTATCTCTCTCTCCCTCCCCTGTTCCTCTCTGAAATCAATTAAAAAATAATTTTTAAAAAGAAATTCAATGGAATGTGACAGTGATTGCTGTTTTTTAAAATATGACAATCAATTTGATTTGTATTCCATTCTGTTTTTCTGTTCCCTTTTCCCCAACATGCACACTTCTTAATATCATAGAAGACATCTCTTCAAGTTTTGGGGGGAAAATGAATAAGATAACAGTATAACAATAACAACAATAATAATGTATTGTATGAAAATTTAATTCTACATGACAATAGCTTGTAAGCAATTAAAGTCAATGCACTTTAACAATATCAGCAGTTGAATGTTATGGAATGTCAAATTGTCACCTGGATATTCTTTGGGGATGTATTGTAATGGTGATCATATTTTTAAACAAAAAATTGCAATATTTGGTCTGATTCCTGGACAGAATACATGAAATTAGAATTTACTAAGAAATCATGGACATATGACTATTAAACAAATAACACAATCCTCATTAATGCAGACCTTATATGATAAGTTCTATACTTGTCCCCTATGTTTGCTCTATTACTAAAGGATCACATGATTGACAGCTCCCATCATTTCACATTTATTCCAACCATTCTGTTACTTGTAGCACACATTTGGCTCAGTAGTCATGCTTGGGGGTAAGAAAATGGTTTTTTATCTTTTCATTTAAAAGGTCTCATATTTAATGGCAGACTTTTAAAATGTTATAAATTGTCAACTATTGTTTTTCTTAGAAGGCTCCACAATTGCTTTCCATCTCCCCCTTAATAACTACAACTATGTATGGGTCATACATTCTAAGCATAGGTGCTAGTATAACTTCAGAAAACAGAATATAGCTGAGCTTATGTTGCTTACAACCACAGCATGTAACTCCTGGAGCAAACCCTGTTTGCATCAAAGGATCCTTCGAGGGGTCAATTTTTGTGATGTCTCATAGATCACAGTATATTGGCAGAACTAGGTTTGCACTTGAGTAATGCAATTATATGTCTTCAGGGTTGTATACTCATTAGTTAGAATAAAATGCTGATCTGGAATAAATGTTAGACTATCTGAACCATTCTCATTAAGCTATGTATTTTTTCTAATTTCTATAGATAGTCTTTGCTTTTGACATCTAATATTCTGCACTTTTGCTGCTTTTATTTTCTTGTTGGTCCAACAATCCCAAGAATCTAGAGTTTTTAGCAAATTTCTTCTGCTCTATGGCCTAGTTTTTCTGTTTAAATAAATTCAATTGAGGCATAATTTACATAATACAATGTACAGTTTTGAGCTTTGACGAAAGCGTACATCCTGTAACTACCACTGCGATCAAGGTGGAGAATATTCCCATCACCCGCATTGTTCCTCAGGTCCCCATGTACGTAGTCCCTCATCCCTACCCACAGGAAACTACTTATCTGTTTCTTATCACAGCAGACTATTTTGTTTGTCTTGAAACTGCAGCTGTATAGTAACCACAGTGATCTTACTTAGTTCATACATTTACTTAAAATCGCTGGGGGTTCTGATGGAGATTTATCCTTTTCTTTAGCAAGTGTTTATTGATCCTTTATCATGTATCAGCCATTTTCCACCAATCCTCTTGTCTTTGCTTGTGATGACAATAAAAATGGAGATAATTTTATAACTGTATTTCATAGGTAAACTTTATATTGCTTGCCAATATGCAATATGGAAGTTAAGGAAAAGAAATATTATGAATTTCCTGGTTGGACAATTCATTTTGTATTGAGTGTTGACTTTTATTGAGTATAACTGATATACAATGAGTGGCCAGGTTATTATGACCGGCCAAATTATTATGACCACCCCATCAGTACTTCTTTGGGCCACCTTTTGCCTTCAATACTGTGGCGATTCTTCTTGGCATTGGCTCCACAGGATGTTGAAAGGTGATGCGAGGAATCTAACACCATGCCTGATGATAGCACTGTCCAGTTCTGTGAGATTTGATGGTTGTGGAACCAGCTGCTGATGACTCTTTTAACTTTCTCCCACAAATGCTCAATTGGATTGAGATTTGGTTATTGTAGGGGCCACCTAAGCAAGATAAAGTCTCCCTCATGTTCTTAAAACCACTCCTGCACAATACAAGCACCGTGGCATGGCACATTGTCTTGTTGGAAGAAGCCATCTCAATTGGAATACACCATCAACATGATAAGATGAACTTGACCAGTAATAATACTTAGGTATGTTGTGCTATTCAGACGTTTATAATGATCTGGCCCTCTAGTCAATTCAGCGTGAAATTATAACTAATTTGCCTACAGACATCAGGTGGTCATAATAATCTGGCCACTCAGTGTATAATAAACTGTAGACATTTAAAGCATACAATTTAACAAGCTTTGACATGTGTACACACCATGAAATCATTATCACACTCAAGATAATGAACACATCTATCACCGTTGGAAGTATCCTCATGATCCTGCCCCCCCATTCTGTCCATATAAGAATTCTAATGGTTCCACATCTTCACCATCACTTGGTATGGTTTGCTTTTTAATTTTAGTCATTCTATTAGGTATTAGTGGTATCTCATTGTGGTTTTAATCTGCATTAGCTTAATGACTAATGATGTTGCGTATGCTTTATGTGCTTTTTGAGTATATTTCTGTGATTATTTAGAAGAAATTTTCCAATACTTTAAGACTTCTCTGATGAGACCAGTGGTGATATTGACAAATGTGATATTTTAACATAAGCTAACGAAACGTCGCAAATGGAAAGATTTAATTCTTTTTTATGGCCAAGAAATATTCCATTATATATATGAGCATTGCATCTTTATCCAATCATCTATTTATGGGCACTTGGTTTGCTTCCATATCTTAGCTATTGTGAATAATGCTGCAATGAACGTAAGTTTGCAAATGGATTTCTTTGGCTATATACCCAGAAGTGGAATTACTGGGTCATGTGGCAGCTCTATTTTTTATTCTTGAGGAATCTCCATATTGTTTTGCATAATGGCTACACCAACCTGCATTCCTATCAACAGTGTATGAGGGTTCTCTTTTCTCCACATCCTGGCCAGCATTTGTTGTTTGTTGACTTGTTGATGATAGCAATTCTCATTGTGGTTTTAATTGCACTGATGAAGACATTTCTTGTATCACATAATGTCAGATCAACCTCTAACATTTTAGTAATGCCACCCTTTACCACTGAACACTGGCAGACAAATGCAGTCCCTTCAATGCCCAGCAGACCTGCAGTTTAGGGAGAAATGGGGTGTGTGTTTTCTTTTGGCCTTGAACTATGTAGAGGCTTGTCAGTGAGAAAAGGAATGTCAGAAAGGGATGGTTGAATGGAAGGAGTGAAAGAGTAGAAAAAGTCGATGCTCTTAATATGTTTTTCTCCAGACATGTCCTGAAATGTGACATTCCATTCCCGTAATCTGTCATTTTCTACCCAACAGCCAACGGTTCCAACCTCCCAACATGTTCCTGCAAGCAAAGGTCTGAACAGGGAAGCTACTGCAGAAAAATCTCTTTCAGTGGTATCAGCGAAATCTAATTGCAATGTAGATTTCAGTAGTCTTGTCTATTTGTGCCTTTTAAAAGGTCCCCAGAAAGAGAGGCCTGTAGCTCATGAACTGTAGCACCAATAGCCTCACTCTAATCCTGTCTCTACATCTGATTTCTCTTAGTTTCCCCACCTGTAGAACAAGGATAGTAATGAAAACAGTAATATCTACTTTATAGGGTTGTTGTGAGGATTAAATGAGTAAGCACAGTGAATGTGCCAAACCTTTAGAATGGTTCCTGGCACAGAGAGAGCATGTGTGAGTGTTAGCTGTTATTTTAATGCCTGAAACAGTTACTGGTTGTTTCTTTCCCCTTTCCAACATATACACATGCACACCCATACACATATATAAATATACACAAACACACAAACTTTTTATGATATTGATATTAAAATGCATATAATCTTCTTAGGGTGTTGTATACAATTAAAAGGGCTTTGATTTAAAGTGTTTTCAAATACTGTAGCTATTAAGGGCAATAGAAAAAAGGAAGAATGTTTTAATTTCTATAGCATTTTTCTAGGGACTAGTCTTTCATAAGAGTTAGCGCATGAGGTAGAAAAGAGTGTGGTGGGGTATTTGGGGGGCTTTTCTCCCTCTTCTCAGCTTTATGACCATCAATCCACATCCGTCTTAGCAGCTGCTCCATCCCCTGACACTTACTCCAGAAAAATTAAGGCCTGGGGAGAACCCATTGCACCATATTGCACACAGTTGAGCTTCCTGCATCCAGACCAAGGTCTCATGACCACCTTCACTTAAGAAGATTCAACCTTTCCAGGTTGAAACTCAAGATGTGATGTGTTTCCAGGCTTTGAGTGCACAAGAAGGCCTTAGCTAACACAGTAGCATGTCGCCTCTAAACTCCCCATCAGCTGTCATCAGAACACTGGGTTGGCTTTGTTAACCTTAGGCTCCTATTTAGTACAGGTCCCTGGAACCTGAGCCTTAAAGATTCACATTTCCAGTACAGTTTTGTAGCCTGATGGTTCCCTTGTTCCTATCAGCACAGCCTCTCACCTTGAGTCTGGTTTCTTGGCCAGTCCTTTAAGATTGGGGAGCTTGAGGCTGCAGGCACCCTGCTCAGTGATGTGGAAGCTGCAGTTCTGGAGCACACGTTGCCAGCTTCTCCTTTCTACACATCGCTGCTAGACTTACCCATGGCTCTGTACACTGCAGACTTCAACACATTTGCTTTGCTACCCCTGAGAGTTGCTGTGTTCCTATCTTTCTTTGCTCTGATTATTTGTCTTAGCCCAGAAACCACTGTAAAAGGAGATGTGGACACTCTCATGGGGGTGAAATGTGGCTCAACATGGCATAAGTGTGACCCCATAGCTCACTGGCCCCTGCTCTCTAACTGCAGCACCGGAACTCAGTCCCGCAGGCTCTTTCCTTAGGAATTTCAACCCAGTCCTTTCATGGTCTTCTCCCTGACTCCTGTTTGCAATCAGGTGAGGCCACACCCCTTCCAGTGCTGCCGGTTTCTTCACAGAGGCTGACGTTCAAGCCTGCGGGTTTCACCCTGAGGCTCCAGTAGTCATCTGAAACCTATGCCTGACAGCAACTCCTGGGCAGCACCACCCCTAACTGCCATTTCCTTCTCAGTAAGGGTAAATCTGTCATTGCAACTGTTCAGGCCAAGAAACATAGAGACAGCCTCAACTTCTCTCTCTTTCTCACCTCATCCAACCCATGGAAAAATCCTATTTGTTGTATCTTCAGAATATATCTAGGCTGGGCCAATGATTAACTCCCACGTTACCATCTGGTCAGAGGCAACATTGGCTCGCTCACGGGTTTTGGAAAACTCAATAATTGGTTTCTTGCTTCCATGCTGTTCTTCCCACACAGCCTATTTTCAAAGTGGTCCTTCCAGAGCATTTTTTTTTTTAGATTGACTTTCAGATCATGTCATTTGTGATGCTTTAAAAACTTTGTTTCACTCAGACCAAAAGCCGAAGTCCTGACAATGTTCCTCAAGGCTTTGCTCAATCTGGCTCCTTGTTCTACCACTGACCACATTTGACTGGCCTCCTGGTAATCAGAGTGTGTTTGTTTGCAGTTGCTATTCCCTCTGCCTGACATACATTTTCCTTAGGTGACACATGCCTATGGCTTATCTTGAGTTTATGCTGAATTGTCACCTCTGACCGTTCCATTTAAAATTGCAACCCCACCCCCACCCCAGGGCCACCATTCCTGCTTGATTTTCTCCACAGCGTGTATTCACTTTTAGATTTTCCATTGGTGTATTGTTCACCTCCTTTCACTTGAATATAAACTCCATGAGAACAGGGGTTCTCATCTCTTTTGCTCATTGCTGTAATCTCAGTGGTTTCAGTTGTGCCTGGAATGTAGCCGACACTAAAAATATATGTGTTGGTTGGTTTACAAATGAATGAATCTGCCAATAACTACATTTACTTCAGACTGCATTATTAAGTGAAAGACATGGTGCTACATTTTATTTCAATGAGTCCTTATAGTATCGGGCCCTCGATTACAGAAGGGAGTGGTTTTGTTGATGATAAAATATTTTGCCAAACACACAATGAAGCCCTTCTTGATGCCTCAAGACATAAACTTGAGTTCCATTCCCATCCATTCCAATGAACACATGAGGCTGATACCATACTTTTGGGGAAAACTTTTAGCTTGACAGACAGTGTGCTCTGATAGAAAGATAATTTTAAAAGGACTTTTCCCCCTGGATCTTAACAAAGCTGAGCCCCTTTTTCACATTGTTCAGTTGCATGGAATCATAAACAAAATGGCGATAATATCTTTCCTTTTTCTGCTTCAAAGTGGTATTGTGAGAATGAGTAAGCACCTATGTTTATAGAAGTGTTTTTGCTAATTATCTAAGGGTGTGTGAGACTTTCCAAGGCGGTCTTTAGCAAGAAGACCTGTTTTATGCATGAATAAGCCCAGCCTTGCAGCCACTGCCCACCCGGAAGCCACCGGGAATGCAGCAGTGGCGAGTTCTCTGGGTGCAGCTGGCCCGGGCATCTCATGCAGAGAGAGCACTGGCTTTAAACTTTATTCTGCATCAGAACCACCCCAGCGCTTCTTAGAACACAGACTCCTGGGCTCCGGTGCCAGAGCTTCTGTCAGCAAGTCCTCGGTGAAATCTGAGCACTTGCATTTTGAACATGTTGCAGCTTAAGGATCAGACTTGGGAATAGTATATAGACTGCTGTTTGCTGCTGTTCTTTGCTGGATGCAAATCCCTCCTCCATTTTGTCGGCTGGACCCGGTGTCCAGGTTGGGGCTCTCCAGCTGTCACATCTCAGGCCCCCGCCAGTGGCTGAGTGAGAGAAGGACCAGAAGTGATAGATGGAAGTAAGCTCATCTCCCTGTCCCCCCAGCTGAGCTTCGATTCTGCAACTATGAGGATTGACATTTCTATCTCTCACAAGTGGTGATGACTTGTACCAAAGGATTGATTTGGTTAACTCACTGATTTCTCAAATGAACAAAGACAGAAAACTGAGGGTGGGAGTAGATTAAGTCAGTGGTCCTGAAACTTCAATATACACATAGGACACTTAGTAAAATGCAGCTTCTTACTACCACCACCATGACCTTGCAGGAATGCTGACATATTAAGTAGATCTAAGGTAGTTCAAGAAATAACATTCAATATAATAAAAGCCTAGGTGGCGTCACACGCAACATCATCACAAGATGGCAGACACAGATGGCCGGCAGGGGAGGGCAGTTGTGGGCAATCAGGCTGGCAGGGGAGGGCATTTAGGGGCAACCAGCCCAGCAGGGGAGGGCAGTTGGGGGCGATTGGGCCAGCAGGGGAGCAGTTAGGCATCAATAAGCTTGCAGGGGAGTGGTTAGGGGGCGATCAGGCTGGCAGGCAGGCGAGCAGTTAGGAGTCAGCAGTCCCGGATTGTGAGAGGGATGTCCTACTGTCGGACATCCCCTAAGTGGTCCCAGATTGGAGAGGGTGCAGGCTGGGCTGAGGGACACCCCGCCCCATGTATGAATTTCATGCACCAGGCCTCTAGTTTTAAATAAAAACCCAGATGATTTGACAATGGGTAATCAGGGAACCCATTTGAGAAATATTTGATTTAATAAGTTGCCCACATTCACCCAGATAATAGCATACGTGAACTAGAACCATATCTAATTCACTGAAGTATGTTCTTGAGTGCCTACTATGTGCAAACAATGTTCTAGACTCAGAACAAGGCAATGGTTCAAAAGATAGACTGAATCACTTATGCCCTTTCAGCTATAAATGAGCCATATCTTTTTAAATGAGTCTGATACAAAATTCCTGAGGTAAACTATGCTTTATTTGTGCTTCCATTTCAGCCACTGTTATTTATGAAAATGACAATTATGAACATCGTTTACAAAGCATCAATTTAAAACTATAATAGCAAATAGAGAATGTTTTCTCTAAGGCAATCCATTAAAACACCACATAATTCCATATCATACAACACAAGTTAACCTAATTCAATTCAATATAATACAATACAATACAATACAATACAATACAATACAATACATTTAGCACAATACAGCAAGAAAAGAACGTAATGCAATACAAAGCAATATCTCACTGCAGCCGCAGTGCAGTAGTTGGCTCCAATCTCATATCAGGTCTTTGGCTGTGGCGCCCTCTGGTGGCAGAATTGAAAAGTTTTCTTGTGGCGGTTACAACTGCCACTTTGAATTGAAGGAACAAAAAAGATCAGGTTCAGCTGTTTTATTATACGGCAGAGGTAATCGATTTAGAGATCTGAGCTTCTACCTGAGCTGGTAATAAAGTAACTGATCGTGCTGTCCACACTACTGATTATTTTCAACATATTCTTTTGATTTGTGATAAGTAAATAAGTTGCCCAAGTTCATCCAGACAGTAGAATATATGGAACACAACTGAGTCTAATTCATTGAAGAATAGTAATCAGCCTAATTCTCCAGCCAGCAGATAGGAGACTGGAGTGGCAAATACAGGAGTGTTAGAAACCCTATGACAAATTAACATATTATAAATATGAAAATAGAAAATATAACAGAATATAATAGAAATAGAAAAATCTGTATCTTCTAATAAAGAGTTATCTTCTCTCTGGTTGGAGAGCAGCTGCTTCTACGCTGTTTGGAGATAGCAAGGAGAATGTTAATGATTAAAAAATTCCTTATTTTTCAAAATGTACATGTACAATTATTCATTCAATTCATACTTATTCAGCACCTACTTGCTTTCCTTTGTTCAAATGAAACACACATATACACACAGAGCCAGTTCATTGCATGGTAGGACCCTTTTCCTCCCTCACACATTTACTGAGGGTGATGAGAGCTTTTTGGTCCCAGGCACTGTGGTAAGCACCAGTGGAGCTCACAGTCATGAGCTGACTCCTTCATCTCTTTTGTGGAAAGTGTGTTCTCTGATGGAGCAAGATGATATATGTGATCCAATACTAGTGGATCAAACTTGGGTGATCCAGTTAGGTGCCTCTTGGCACTCTCATGCCCAATTTTGATGGTAAATAGACAAGCATAGCAATCTTGGCCTGAGAATGTCTCAGTGATCAGGGATTTAGGCTCTTTGAGGGCAAGTTCCTGGATCATGTCACCTGGAAGCCTTTAAGACAAGGAGAGGTGCCCGCTGAAGAGAAAGAAAATCTGCAGTGGATTATGGAGGAGGGAGTCAGTATCAGTTGCAATTCCAGGGCCACTTGCAATGAGAGGGGCCATACTTCTTCCCACTCACTTCTTCTCCCATGTTTCTCCCAGGAAAAGACTCCTAGAATCCTGGAAGAGCTGCCGATCCCTATCTGTATGTGAGGAAGTGGGTGCCAGCAGTGCTGGGGTAGACCACGGGAGACATAAGTCAGTAAACGTAAGTTATGGCCCCAGATTCTCCCTCATTGCCCAGTTATTGGAGTGTTTTGAGCAGATGGCCTTCAGTTCTGACACTTCAGCAGTTGTCTCAGCTGCATAGTCACCTTACCCAAGGCCATACCCTTCTGTGTCCTGCCCACATCATTCACTGGCAAGGTGGGGGTACAAAGACCCATTTGACTCAACACAGGACAACTCTGATGGGCCATTGCAGCTCAGTAGTAGACACATAAGTGATGACTTCTTGAAAGATCTAAGACATTTCAGTGCAAGTTTATTTAAAATTTCTGCTATTGTTTGAAATTAGGATGCTATTAAATTTTAATTACTATATATAACTTGATGACAAACATGTACCTTAAATATGTAACTTTTCTCTTTTTAAAGAATATTTACATAGAATAAAGTCTCATGATCAGTATTACCAACTCAAGGCACATGTATAATTTTGTGCCTCATATGGCCTAATTATTTTTCAAAGGGTCATGCAGGTTTGCTGTGGGATACATCAAAATATGTTTCCATATAGTCCATGCTTGATAAACACCTTCAGCTCAGATATTTCTAAATTTTCTAAATTCTACCTAATTTTTCTTGGTATAAAGATAATTTGCTCAGCTAATTTTGAAACTTTCCCTTAAAGAAATAGACAAAGTCTAAAAAATTTATCTACATATGAATGAAAGAGATAATAAATGTCATCAACTTGCTCTAATGAAAGTTGCTATTAACTTGATAAAACAATTTTCTACTCAAATTATAACTTTACAACTCTTTTTTAAAGCTCTTTGGACATTTTTTAGTTTACTGGGAAGATTTACTTTGATGGTTACTAAAACACTTGTATTATTTTGGGGAAGACATAAGCTGCCCCTCATATTCAGAAGTTGGCCTGGCACTCCCAGCGAGATCTTCGAGTTCTCCTGTTGAAATAAACAATTTCACAAAACAGGAACATCAGACAAGCCACTGGCTGATGAACCAAGACACAGAGGAGACCACTTCATAACCACATCGGAACACAAAGTCAGGAACATGGTTCAAGCCACAAAAATGATCAAACCTCTCTCATCCTGGCTGATCAGAATGGCTGCTGCCTTTTTACCAGTCATGGTTTTAGCATCGCTCTAGTCTTCTCCTGGTCTAGATAAGCTTTATTAAGATACCCAACCATGGAATTGTCCCACTTCCTGATGACATGCAATCTAGAGCAAAACCCTTCTCCCTAATCCCTCCTGAAATCACCCAATACAAGTCCAGATTCTACAATAACTTCTTCCTGATGCAGTTTTAGTGAGATGCTCCTCCCCTCACTCAGCTTTCTCTCCCACATGATGAGCAACACCGGCTACTTGTTCAGCTACTGTATTGCCCTGGGTGAGGGCATGACAACTTCTTCATCCTATTAGTAACACCAGTTTAACTTGGCTAGAACGTTGGAGGCAAGGCTGACATACCCTAATCGAGTCTTCCAGGTTAACTTCTCTAACTTGCACAATATTTTCTCTCCTGAGTTCCTCAATTTTCAGTGCACGTTTGTTTTTTCAAACTAGAAACAGGCCAACAAAAATATTTATTAAATGCGTGGTGATATATATGTACATATATGTGCATATGCCTGCATGGGTGCCTATGGAGAGGTGACGATCCAGTTCAGGGGTCCTCAAACTACGGCCCGAGGGCCACATGCGGCCCCCCGAAAACATTTATCCGGCCCGCCGGGTGTTTTTGCCGCCGCTGTGTGCATAGGAATTTGTTCATAGTTTTTTTTAAAACTATAGTCTGGCCCTCCAATGGTAGTAGGGACAGTGAACTGGGTCCCTGTTTAAAAAGTTTGAGGACCCCTGATCCAGTTTGTGTTTGGCCGGTGCACCCTTTGCCATTTGCTTGTGCGGCATTTTGAAACTTTGAGGCCTTTTCCAAACTGGATCATTGCTGATCCAACTACCTGTGGGTAAGTGGACAGACAAAAGAGAGACTAGCGAGAAAAGTGGGGAGGGATAAATGGGACATAGTTTGGAGAGGAATCTCGCATGAGGGCAAGGCTATGGCATGTGGTTCAATGTGGGGAGCCAATATTTTGTAACTGGCAATACGTGAGGTCAATGGAGAGACTGAGTCATGCTTTGTATATGTAATTCTCTGAATTCCTGAGGAAAACTTCATGGGGGAGATGGTTTTGAATGAAAAGAGAAGCAATCAGTCTGGTCATGTTTTATTTCTCAACATCATTTCCTGTTCTGAGACTAAAAGGTACACTATGTCTGACAATGTTTCCTTCGAGTTCTCAGAAAATGAAGCTTTTCCTCGAGTTTGACATAAACTGTGTCACACAGTTACACAAGTTGGTGAATAGTAAGATGACTGATGCAGCGTGAATGCCTTTATCCCTCTGAACCTGCCATCATGAATCGTAAGTTACAAAATCCAGATCAGCTGCATAACAAGGATCTTTGGTCTGGCGACAATTCTCCATCTTTTATCTTTAGGAAGATTTCCGCAATGAAGTCTTTATTACTTTATGTAAAAAGTAAATCCCTCATTTAGAGTTACCTCATGTACTGAAGTTTTCAGTATTGGAATCCGGGTATCAATTAAGAGCTTTCCGTTGGAGAAAAGCCGAATCAATGTAAATTTATTGGTTCCTGTAACAGAAAACTGAAGGAAGATCTAGATCAGACATGTTTGGGTCGAAATCTTGGCTCTATGTCTTCATTCTGGTTTTCTCCTCAGTCAGGATGTGACCATCTGGTCAAAAGATGTCTGTCAGCAGCAGCTGGGGCCACATGCTTCCTTGTCCATTTCCAGGGCTGAAAGTGACACTTTTCACAACATCAAACGATATTTCCAGTTCTTTATGCTGCTTGAGCCCGGGGGTGTGAAGTATGGTGATTGATCCTCACCTGGAGCTGGAGGACCGTAAGTCCACTTCAACATGGTGGCCCCTGCATGGTTACTACCTTGTCACTACAAGTATTTCCTTAAAGGAAAATCACAGATGTTTCAGATGAAGGAACAGAGGGAATAGAGGGAATAGATACTGTCCAGGATTTTCCATTTTTAAACCTTATCCGTATAGGAAGTGATACCCCATCTTACCTGTAAGTGGCAGTATTGGGCTAAAAACATGGGCTCTGGGCTGAGCAGCCACTCAATTCTGAGGTCCACCAATTCTAACAACATGGTTATAGGCAAGTTTCTTATCCTCTCCATGCCTCACCATCTTCATTTGTAAAATGAAATTAGTAGAATCTTCCTTGTACAGCTTCTATGAGGAGTCGGTGGGATAATACACATACAGCACTTAGCGCAGTGCGTGTCAATTTCTAAGTACCTATACTTGGAACTATTTATTTGCATGTGAAGTAGCCATTTGATGGACTCTCTAAGGGCATCGTTTTTATGTGCTTGAGCATCGGCCTGCTGCCCAGAGTGTTTTGGAGGTTTTTCTTCCAATCCTTGGGTCATTTTTGTCAGTTAACTACTTTATTTTAGGCTGACTCAGTTCTTTGGGCCAGATTTAGAAAGTGGTCTGATACTAAAGAAGTGATGTGTTGTGGTACATTGTAATATAAATGTTCAAAAAGAACCGCCCCCACCCCCAAGGTTCCCAATGGGGAGGTCCCTTAGCAGTGTAAATATCAACCCTAAATGGGTTGAAGACAGAGTTCCAGTACCATCTTATTGGGTCTCTATTGTTTCTTGTTAAGAAAATCACCACATAAGGCCTGCTAAACCTATACAGAGCAATTATGTCTTGATATTCCTGCTAACTTCCTTTAGCTCAAGTAATTAGAAAGCTGAATATACTCGTTTGGCAATAATAAAGTGATTTTCTTTTGGCCTGCAACTCTTTTATTTCATTTTAATTGAAGTAGGGGAGAGATGAGAACAGTGATGAGTAGGGAGAAAGGAGATGAAATCACCCTAGTTATTTGTTTTAAACTCACCCAAATGATGGCAAAAATCAGAGCTTTGTGAATTAGGGGTGATTGCACCAAATAACTTCCCTTTTCAAAATGATTTATCGTCTGCATGTATGGAAGTGATGAACCTGGTGAATTTGAAATGGTTTACTTTTACATGGGAGCAATAAGATAGAGGGAAAGAACATCAACTTTGGAGAGAGAAAGACCTGTCCTCAATCCTGACACCACTGTTTATCAGATGTGTAACCCTGGGAAATGCCTTCACATCTCTGAGCCTTAGTTCCAAAATCTGTGAAAGAGGCAATATTACCTTCTTTGTAGAGTTTATGGGATGGTTAGAAAGGATAAATATAATTGTTCAGTGTACGATAGATATAAAAAGCACAGAAATTATTTCTATTTATAAAGATTCATTAAACATGTACAGTTGTAAGGAAGGATAGATATAGAAGCAAAGCATGCCTGTGCTCAGAATTCCATGACTGCTTATTAAATGTCCTACATCTGATCAAAGAGCATTCTTCTGTCCCAGGATCTTAAGGCTTTGCATCTAAAACTGAGAAATTCACATATTTCCTAGTGTCCTTGAGGAGAGCCAATAAACTGGAATTGCCACCATCAGCCCACCAAATCATGGTTCTCAAGCTTGGATATTGAAACCCCTTGAGAACGGCAGAGAATCTCAGCTGCAGTCCAGAACAATGAAATCACAAGTTCTGGGTGTGGGACCCAGCCATCAGTATTGGTTAAAGCTTTACTGAAAATTCAAAGTGCAGCCAAGGTGCTTCTCAAACTATGATTTGCATATGAATCACCTGTTGCTCTTGTTAACTTGTGGGTTCTGATCCTGCAGATCTGGGAAGGGGCCTGATCTCCTACGTAGCCTTCAAGCTCTTAGGCAATACCAAGGCTACTGATTCCTGGACTTCACTTTGTGTAGTCAGGCTCTGAGATATTTCCTCCTTTCTCCCCACCACCGCCCAGTTCTGGGACAAAGCCTTTTTGTAAAAGATATTTTCTCTTTCTCAGGAATTGCTTCACCCACTCTTCACTTCAGTTTAATTGAGATATGGTAGTATATAAATTTAAGCTGGACAGCATAATGACTGGACAATCATATATTACAAAATGATTACCACAGTAATGGTAGTTAACATCCATCACCTCATATAGTTATACATTTTCTCTCTCCTAGCAACTTTCAAATATACCATACATCAATGTTAACTATCGTCACCATGTTGATCATTATATCCCCAGAACACATTCCTCTTATAACTGGAAGTTAATAATTTTTGACCACCTTCATCTAATTCCCTTACTCCCTACCCCACCCCTCACCTCTGATAGCCACAAATCTGTCCTATTTTTTTTTTAGTTTGGGGTTTGTTTGTTTTTTAATATTATACATATAAGTGATATCACACAATATTTGTCTTTCTTTGCCTGACTTGTTTCACTTAGCATAATACCCTCAAAGTCCATCCATGTTGTCCCAAATGTCAGGATTTCCTTTCTTTACATAGCTGAATAATATTCCATTGTGTGTGTGTGTATGTGTGTGTGTGTGTGTGTGTGTGTGTGTATTACATTTTCTTTGCCCATTCATCTGTTGGTGGACACTTAGGTTGTTTCATGTTTTGGTTATTAAAAATAATGTTGCTATGAACATGGGGCTGCATGTCTTTACAAGTTAGTGTTTTAATTTCCTTTGAGTAAATACCCAGAAGTGGAATTGCTAAATAAAATGGTAGTTCCATTTTTAATTTTTTGAGAACCTCTATGGTGTTTTCTTTAGTGGCCACACCAATTTACATTCCCATCAATAGTATACCAGGGTTCCCTTTTCCCTACATTTCACCAGCATTTGTTACCTCTTGTCTTTTTGATGATAGCCATTCTCCAGGCATGAGCTCATATCTCACTGTGGTTTTGTCTTGCATTTCTCCCAGGAATTGTTTTTTTCTCCTGAGATCATCTCTATCCATGACAGTAGAGTATTATTTTTTTTTTTCTCCAGGAGTGTTTCAACTTTCTCTATTCTTCTTAAAGTAATTTTGATTTGTGAGAAACATATACCTCTGTTTTTAACACAAGATAACCCACAACTTTATCAACAAAAAAAAGTTGTTAAATTATTTGATAAATGTGAAAACCTACAGAAATGTATTGGACTAATCTGGAAAGTTGTTAAAGAAGATAATTTTTGCACAACTAAAAATCAAGAAGAATACTTATTCTGGCAACATTTGTTTAAATTAAAAACTATCAAGAATTGTTGAAACTTCTGACATTTGGATTTGAATCCCTAAAGCTACTTTAGACCAAACTGTCTTGTTCAGGGTCATTTAACTAAATTCCACTGGTCAGATACTACCTATAGCTGACCCTGACTTAGGGCATAGGAAGCAAAAACTCCTAAACAAATCTGATACTTACCCAGGATATGCTGAAGGTATATTTACTTTACGGTTGTTCTCAGACATCATTTGAAGGAGAGTCAGGATATTTAATATTTATTTTTCTTATTTTCTTAGTTTTTTACTTCTTTCGTCTAACATAGAGGACCCAGCTAATGGCATTTGAATGAGATATATCTATGTTTGAAATCTCAGCCTTTCCTATTTGCTATCTTTGGGCCTGGGACTATGTACTTTGTTCATTTGCATAAATACTTGTTTATTATGATCTCACATAACAAAATCACAAAATAGTTGGTTTTAAGAGTGGCTCAGCAGCTTGACTATGTTGTCATGTTATCAAGGCTCTTCTGATATTATCACATTGACAATGTCTTTCTCAGGATACTTTGCAAGTATCACACCTGCACAGGACAATGTTCTTAGAAGAAAGAGAGCATATCTATCATATGTTTCTCTCTTACTAGGAAAGAAAGTCTGTTCTGGGATCCTCCCTAGTAGACTGCCCTGTTATCCAAATAGCTACAAATAGGTCACAGATCACCCCAAAAGGAGAATGAGATTATCATGATGGATTTAGATTCATGGAGGGTAGAATTCATATTGTCACATTGTGGATAGCACATAGTCAAATCAGGATCCATTAGCAAGGAAAAGGAGGATAGGCTATTGGATTGACAATTATTTATCTCTATCACAACACTGATAAATGTTTTCCTTCATTGTTCAAACTACCACTGAATTAGGCAATTGCACATTGGCCCACAGGGAGCATCAACAGGCTTATTAGCCCCAAACTGATGTATTGTTTTACATGAGAAAGTTCTTAGTTTGCATCATGGGAATTTTATTTCTAGGAACAAGAGTGATTCTTATTTTGTTACCATCAAAAACTTGAAAAGCATCCAGCTACCCATTGGGAACAGTATGACCTTTGTTGCTCTGTTCAAAATCTAAGACTAAGCAGGTGAAACTATTTACTTATAAACAAATACTCTAAGGTAACATTACAGAAAGCCTCTCTCAGAGGAAAGAGGACAAATTTTGCTATCCTTGTTATCAATATATTATAAATATTTGTTGCTTCCACTGATACCATATTACTGGTTCTTCACTGGAAGTGTCTGTGTCTTATTTATTTTTATGTTCCAAGAAGCTAACACATTTCTTGGCTCATAGTAGAAGTTCAATAAATGTGTTGAAAATATGAAAACACATGATTTCATGCGAAGTTACTTGTCAAAGTTTTAAGACAAGGTTCTTGTCTTGGCATTAATAAACACATCTACTAGTAATTCTTTTTATTACTATACTTCAGGCAGTTTGGCAATGGCCTTTTAGCTGTTGCGAATGCACCAAGTGGTATTGGCCGTGTCAACTCATGAACTGACATTACTTGGCAGAGATAGAGTAGATGTGGGGTGAAGATGTTTTCATAGCACAAATCCCTCTATCCTTCCCAAGCTTGTTGGGGCATCTCAGTCCCAGAGTCCATAGCTGAGAGATTCCAGTAGTGTGGGAGCCAATTCATCACATTCTAAGCCCCACTGATGCCTCTGTGTGAATCAGAGCAAGGCATGAGGGTGTAGGATTCACTCTAACTTGTTTGGCTGGTTTTCATGAGGTGGCTGATTAACTTTGGTAGTCAACTCATTTCTCTGTTAGAGAAAGATAGAACCAATGTGCAATATTAAAAATTTCTTGAAAATGAAATACTTAGATATCAGAGGAAATTATCAAGAATGGCTGTCAATAGGGAACTTTTGAATGTGATTTTTCTGGAAGGTGTCCTATCAGTCACCCAATGCAACACTGTACATTCTATAGGGCAATTAAGAAACTTATGCCAGAAACCTTTCTTCTCTCCTGAAACTTGAACACTATAGGCCAGAGGGGCATGTGCCTCCATTAGCACCTCTACTGGTCATACTGACCTAGTACTCTCTTGGTAAGAGGCAGTTCAATGATGACTGGCCATCTGGAAGGCCCTGGCTAGGCCGGTTGATTTGTACATTTCCAGTCCCCTTTCATCCTGGGTAGGTCTTGCAGTCTTTTCTGAATGGAAGACTACAGCATGAACGTCTTCACCTAGGGCTCCTTATGGCTAGAAGTTGCCTGGGGCTGAAACTGACATGTTGGGAGAAACACTGAGTCAGAATATGGCAGGAAAAGTCTCTGATTCTGGAGCCACATTTTCCGGCTTCAAATCATCACTCTGCCCTCTCTGTGACCTCAGGTGAATTGCTGCACTTCTCCTGGTCTCATTGCTCACCTTTCTCAGCTCCAAATAGGGTTGTAACACAGATTAAATGGCAACACTGTCTGCCTCAGAGAAAGCATTTTGTAAGTAAGTAGATGATCATCATTTGTGTTGATCCAATTCAGACACTTTAGCAATTCTATAGGGGGCCTGTACAGCAGTAGCATTAACTTAGAACTTTGCTTGGCTATACAAGACATGTACCAAATTAATCTCTATAGTGACTTAGTTGTGAACATCATTTTACATTCGTATTTTGTTCAAAATTTTCTTAAGTACCTTTTAAAAAATAATTTCTTTACTTTCAGGTAGAAATTTAAGATTTTCAAGGGCTGGAACTTTCTACTAATTTCTCCACATACCGAATACAGAAGTGCTACATGTATGTCAAATAAAAAGTAGACTGTTTTTAAAATTAAAAAGAAATCTATTGAGAGGCAAGCTCTTCACAATGCCAAAACAGATAACCAACCAATATAGTCACGAGGCTCCTAGTTTCAGAAGAGTTAAATTCTTGGGTTGATTTCATTGTTCTCAGTATAATAATCTGACTACTTTATCACATAATCTCTCCACCTAACATCCATATGACTTTAGGACACCTGGAACTCATCACTGACTTTCAACTTAAGGAGGATTGCATGCTAAGATTACTAATGGCTTAACTGAAGACAGAGGTTGCAGTATTGAGACATAATTCCTATTTAGAGATTAACATCATATGAAGTTAGGATCTGTTTTTTTACTACTCACCTGAGGACATGTTTAGAGACAGGAAGGGAGAGAGAGAGAGAAATATCAATCAGTTGCCTCCCATACACACTCTAACTGGAGACCTAACCCACAACCAAGGAATGTGCCCTGACCATATCCAGGAATTGAACCAAACCAGCAACCTTTTGGTGGACAAGATAATGCTCTAACCAACTGAGCCACAGTGGCCAGGCAGTTAGGATCTTTTTTAATCAAAGAAATATCTAGTTGGCATTATTCAAGTAACACAGAGTTTCTGATTACAGGAAACCATGCAATGTAGGTGAAATGTTGATAAAACATGGCATTGTGGGATGGGGGCAGCTGGAAAGAGGTCAATGGGGCAAAGGCAAGACTTTAGGTTACTGTGAACATCATATTTGAGAATATATATAAAATTTTTAGCCCAGGCACTATATAGTTAGGGTTCATGAACCTCAGCTATGACCATGTTTTCCTATCATTTGAAGATACTTCCTACCCTGATCCTGTATTGGTAAGTAACAGAATGACAAAAAGAAGGCTCTTCCTTATTAGCATCAAGTCCTACTTTATTCAGGGGAATTCTAATTTGCATTTCATGAAATGGTTTTAATACTTGTGAGACCAGAAGGTCCTGGAATTGGATACCCACCTTATTTTTTTCAGAACCTCTGAGTCAGGTTCAGACGAGCTGCCACCTTCCTCTAGTATTTTCATCTACTGAGGCAATCTTCCTCACTGCTTTCCCAGTTAGGCCAAGGAGCTATTGAGAAAACTGTCAACACTGAAGAGCAGGTTCCTGGAGGAGGAAGTGACGTGTCTGAGGCCAAGTTTTTGAGGAACTACTGGGCCTGTCTTAATAACAGCCAATTTTAATAAGCATCTACGATGTGCTGCCACTGAGTTAAACACTTTACATGCATTATGTTGCTTACTACTCATAACAACGTTTTGGAATGAGACTGTCATTATCTTATTTTTATATGATGCAATGAAAATAAAGAGAGGTATCTTATTTGTCCAAATCCCCCTAATTCTTAAGACTAGAGTGTGCTCTGAACACTATACAATCCTGAATACAAGGACATTGTGTCTGAAAATTGTTGCCTCTTTAAGGTCTGTAGGGTAGATATAATTTTGAAAGGAAAAAGATAAACTTCTTTTGAAATTTTCCTTTATCTTTATTTCTCCTGGATCTTTTTTTTTTTTTACAGTTAACTAACAGCTTTATTTTCTAATATAGAAGAAATTGGAAACATCAAAGGAAAAAAGACTAAATAGAAGACACATTTCTTTTGATCACTTAGAGACTTAAATCTCACTTCGACTGCTTTCTAGACTTAACTCTCTGGGGTTAGAATTAATTACCTCATCCTCTGGACTCCCAGAACACTTTTTAAAAATAAATTCACAACATGAACAGGTTGATATAAAAAATATTTAACAACTGGTACAGATGCTGGCCAAGTGGAGAAGTAAGGCCTGGAGTACATCATTAACCCTTTAATTGCTGGAGCCAGGGTATCTCAACACCCTGGCAGCTGGGGTGACTGGGAAGCAGTTAGAAAACAATGGCAGTGGGTATTTGCCAAGCATTATGGAAGTATATATTATTCCAAGGCCTATTTCTTTTTTAAAAAATTTAGATATCATTGACATATAACATGGTATCAGTTTCAGGTGTATCCCATAATTATTTGATATTTGTATAGGCAGTGAAGTGATCACCACAATAAAGCTAGTTAACATCCATCAACATACAGAGTTACAGAATTATTTTTTTGTCATGAAAACTTATAAGATCTACTCTCTTAACAGCTTTAAAATATACAATACAGTATTAATTATAGTCCCCATATTGTACATTACAACCCCATGACTTATCTATTTTTTACAGCTGAGAGGTTTTACTTTTTAATCCCTCTCTCCCATGTCACCCACCCCATGCCTCTGGTAACCACCAATCTCTTCTCTACATCCATAAGCTTGTTATTTTTTGTTTTGTGTTTTTTAATTGTCTCTTGGGTGTGTTTTTTTTAATTTTAACATAAGTTAGATCATATGGTATTCATCTTTCTCTGTCTGACTTATTTCACTTAGCATAATGCCCTAAAGGTCCATCTGCCATTGCAAATGGCAAGACTTTCTTCTTCTTATGGCTGAGTTTATTTCAGTGTGAATATGTCTGACCTTTTCTTTATCCATTCACGCAAAGAACATGGGGTACATCTGTCATTTCAAGTTAGTGTTTTTATTTTCTTCAGATAAATACCCAGAAATGGAATTTCTGGATCATATGATAGTCCTATTTTTAATTTTTTGAGGAACCTCCTTACTGTTTTTCATAGTGGCTGCACAATTAATATGCCCACCAATAGTGCAAAAGGGTTCCCTTTTCTCCACATTCTTGCCAACACTTGTTACCTTTTGTCTTTTTGATAATAGGAATGCTAACAGGTGTGAGGTGGTATTTCATTATTCCATGGCCTCCAGCAAAGATTGGGGAAGAAAAATGTGTCTAAATAATTGATAAATTTTATCAGCATTTTAAAAGTTGAAACATGTTTTCTGAACCTGAACAGTTAAACCAGATCAACCAAACAGAGGAGGAAAAAGATGGGGGGGGGGGGGTGGAATATGTATATATATCAGCTAAAAACCCTATCAATGTCCTATTCTTAAACATTAGTCATGGCTCTGTAATCAGAACAACTAACTGTATGTTTTAAACATAAATGTTCCCTGTAGGAAAAATTACAGCTTTGTGGTGATATCCAGAAAATAAGAAACAAATAAGCTTCCATATTGTCCATGATCTATTCCTCTCTTGAGAGGAAGCCATGTATAAAGCCTTTTAAAGAGGTAGAAGAAAAAAAAAAAACAGGAAGTAGAAAATGACTTTGACAGTTTCTTCCTCAGCATGCCCAGTGTTTTGATCTAAAGCATGATCAAATGTATTGGGTGCATTTAATTAATTAATTCAACAAATTTTTGTTAGGCACCTACTACATAGGTGTTTGGATATGGGAAAATGGAAGTTCCTATGCTTTTGGTACTTATATCTAGTCATCAACACAAGCAAAACATAGAAGCACATGAATATATTTAGATAAATATATATGTCAGGTGGTTATCAGGACTCTGAAACAACATAGCATACGGGTGGATAGTGATCAATAAGGGAATGATATTTTATTTTTATTTTTTTTGCTTTTATTTTTATTTTTTCCCCTTATTGGTTAAGATATTACAAATTGGATAACACCACATTTGAACTGAGACTTGAAGGAAGTGAGGGAGCGAGCCAGGCATATATTGGGTAAAGAACATTCCAACAGAGAACAGCACGTTCAAAGTTCCTTCAGTCGTTCTGTTTAGTAATGAGCTTGTAATACAAGGAGTTGGGCTCTCATTACCACTTAAGTATCTGGTGACAGTGCTGTGGGACTGGCCAGGGATAGGTAGAAAGCAAACCAAGGTAGATAGCAGGTACAAACCTGGGTGGAATCAAAAAAGAAAAGGAAGAGTTTTTAAATTTCTGAGTGTAAATCCAAGCATGGTCATTTGCAAACATCATGCTACTTTTTCCACTCACTGAATTGCCAGGAGCTCTCTGTGTTGCCCCAGATTTCAGACTTGAACATGTTCTCTGGGCTCTGTTTCAAAGCCTCCTTTTTGTCACTGGCTGCAGCCTCTGAATAGATCCTTATTCTCCACATTATTTTTTTTTCAGTTGATTGAACTGTGGTGCAAAGAGTCTCTCTCTCCACATGAACTACCTCTGCTTCTCCAAGGCTTTCCGCACAAGGAAGCATTTACGGGTAATGAGGATTTGATGAATGTAAAGGTCTTGACTCAATGATTACTATTTGGAAAGTTTGGGTTGCCAACAATGCTCCCTTCCCTTTCCCCAAAGAGCTCAATGTGTATTGCTAAAGAAGGTGGGAAACCTGTTCTTACTTGTGAAAAAAATCCACAAGGTACAGCTCCACAGTGCCAAGAAATGTTGGTGTTGACTGAGGTCAAGTTAATACTTTCTACAAATGAGAATCTTAATAAATATCTGTTGAGTTGAACTGGAAACAGCTCACTTAGGAAATTTAAGATATTCACTGCTCTATGAGTTGAAATCGTCCTTGGCAAATAACAGTGAACATTTTCTTTAGGGAAGATTTTCTAAATTATATTTTCTTTAATCATATAATGTCTTCATTCCTCTCCTGATAGCTCAGTGTAGATATAACCTTAATCATTGCTTAAGGAAAGCTCTACTGCAGTAACTCACTGTTTTAGAATTTAATGGAACCCCAAAGAGCTCTATGTTTATCTTACATTCTGGAATTTGAGGCCCAGAGAAGTTATATAGGACTAGAAACAAGGTTCCTGATTCTCAGTTTGGGATTTTTTTCATTACAACATTCTGCCCTTCATGGTTTTCTGTTATTGCTTCATACCCCGGAAGCATCTTCCCTTTTCTCAGGCAGCAAATATAGAAATAAAATACACTGCCAGGACACCTGGAATTCTAGAGGCAACAGGTAGATTCTTACTAGACGCAATAGTCATAAGTTGGCCCAAGGCTGAGGCTGGTTGGAGAAAGATATAGTGGTGTTCTGAACAAATAGTTATTTAAGACAAACAGAAGATGACTGCTTTCCTTTCTCACTATAGTTACTCGTCAAGTCATTTTTAATTGAATTTGTTTTGTCATCAGATAGAATTCTAGCAGCTTTTTCAGCTTAAGAACAACCTAATCAGAGTTCTCCAACAGCTGGGCTATAGCCATGTGGAATCATAAATAAAATCAGCTAATAATTTAAGCATAGTAACTAATTTCTTTCTTGCTAGTCCCAGACAATGATTTTAGGTAGATTTATTATTCTCTTATTTGCCTTGGCTAATGGGATAACAAAGATTCTATTAAGTCAGCCAATTGTTTATCTACAGACAAAAGGACACATCTTAGGTAAACAGAAACCTCTCTTCTCAAGAAAAAAGGAAAAGCTTTGACTCATCACTTTGAGTGGAGTCTTATAAAGAATAACTTTTAATATATGTGACTCATAAAAAACAAATATACATTAAGCACAAAAATGAAAAACACTCTAGTCTTGGTGTCTTAGCCACAAATATATGAAAAGTATATTCACTATTTTATATGCAATGTTCAATGGATGGTTATTGAAATCTCTACCTCTTCTCTTTTAAAATAAAAAGAAGTTTTGATGCCTCAAATGGAAGAGACTTATGGCAACTGGGAGAAATTGGACAGTGTGGCAATAGTTACAGAGTGAGTATGTTTTGATTTCATTTTTTTCTTGATCAAGTATAAGATGTTAATGCCTTTGCAAACACAGTTATTCCTGCACCTGGATTCCACAGTGGAAAATAAGGCTCACTATAATAAAAGCAAACAAAGTATTTGCATAATAGTTATACTCACCAAAATCAATAGATAGCTCCATTGAACTCCGCCTGCACACGATTTGCATAGAGCTCATTTGTCAGTACACTCATTTTTCTCTTTCATTTCATGTTGAATATTGAATCTGGAAGAACTGTTCTATTTCCCTGGAGGTTGTTATATCTTGATCTCTTCCCCTGCTCTCCTTCTCTTCCTCCTCCTTCCCCCCACCCCCTTACATTTTAGTCATCCTGATGAAAGATAAGGGGGGAAAATGGGCAAAACATTCTCATCAACACATTCTTCTAAAAAGACTACTGTGCGTCAGCCCCCCAAATACCAGTAATCTCTCCTCACCTGGAGCTTACATGGGATTGGGAGAGCGCAAAATAATAGACAATAAATAAATGAATACAATAATTACTTCACCCTGAGAAGGTTGGTTTAGTTGGGAAGCTCAGAAGAGGCCTCAGATAGTAATGATATTTGAGCTGTGACTTGAAGCAATGCACAGCTCTGGGGACAGAGCTTTTCAGGCAGAGAATAAGACCCTAAGACAGCTGAACCTGGCATATTTGAGGTTCAAAAAAAAGGCATGGGCAGCTGGTGGAGAGTGAGTGCCACCTAAATGGTCGAGATGGGCCAGAGTGTGACAACCCCGAGGAGCTACCATAAGCAATCAGTACTTTATTCTAGTTACAGTGGGAAGTCATTGGAAAATTTTAAGCAGAGCAGTGACATAATTTGATTTATTTTTTAAATGATCACTCTGGCTGTTGTAGTCAGGTGAGAGATAATGATGTTTGGACCAAGTTAGTATCAGTGAAGATGGAGAAATGCTGACAGGTTTGAGATGCAATTTGAATATGAAAGCAAGAGGACTTATTGATGGATTAAATGGTATGGCAGAGAAAGAGAGATAAAACATACATTCTTAACTTTTAATTGAGCAACTAGGTGGATAATAGTACCATTTACTAACTGAGGAGCAGCTGGTTTGTGGAGTATTGAGAGCTCTCTTTCGGCCATAACATCCTGGGGAAATCTCTAAGACTTCTAAGATGAGCATTGTTGCAATGGTATCTTTTTATATAGACTGTATCATATACTTCTAACATTTTCATTTCCATGACTGATGGATAGATTACATGGGCAGATGGGGAGAGCTGGACAAGAAGGGGACATGAGTAAAGAGACAGGGGGCACAGAGCATGGAGGAGAGGGTGTTCACTGTGTGGTTGTCGTTGCTGACTGCCATGCCAGGCAATCCAGCCTTCGCTCTGCCTTGTGCCACCCCCTAGAAGTTCACTCCCTTTTCCTCCCCAATGCCTTCTCTAGACCATCCTTCTGGGGGCTGAGATGAAGCACTTCCAAGGAAAAGGAAAATAGCAATTGACTTCTACCCTCTTTGTTTTGTAATCCTCATTTGTCCTTGAAATGCTACACTTTTCTTGATTTATTGTCATTCCAGTTGTCACATGAAAGCTTCCTAATCTCTGAACTTCTGGGTTCACTGAGTTCTAGGAACCAGGAAAAGAATATACTTATTCCTATTGAATAATAATTCAGCATTTACCTCTTTGATATTTATATTTCAATAAATATAAGCAATTTGAATGATTCATTTAAAGGAATGTTTTTTAAAACTATAAAGTTACATTGAGGATAGATCTTATCAATGATTCATGGTCTTTCACACAGTTGCCAAATGAATTTTAAGTTTCAGAGAAATGTTATTTAAAGTTACTAGCTAATATTTATGTCAAACATTGTTACATTTTTAAAATTTTTATTTTGAAACAAATTAATAAGAAATTGCAAAGATGGTACAGAGAGGCCCACTGTACCCTTCACCTGGTGGCAGCTACTATTTTTTAAACATCCTAATATATTTGCTTTTAATTAATTTAAAGAGCAAACATTCTTTTACATGTAATTGGATATTTGGTTAAAAAGTCTATATTTGCATTTTTGCTGCATATATATTCAGAGCAGAATTACTGAGTCACAAGGTATTTGTATGTTATTTATGGGGATTTAAAATTAATACATGTTTATTATCTAATATTTAAAAATATAATCGCAAAAAGGAAAAGATATTTAAACTACCTATAATCCAAGCACCGAGATTTAGTGATGTAAAACTTTATGTATAAAGTCTTCCTGTGTGAATGAGGAAAAAGTGTTCCAGGAAGAGAGAAGGACAAACCTATATAGAAGCCCAGTGCAATAGACTTCATGTCACTTTTAAGAACTGAAGGCAGTTCAATATGATTGGATAGCAGACAGTATGGGAGAAGACTATGGAGAACTCACTAGGAGCTTGTTAATGGAGGACCTTATAACTCCCCACTTAAATTTAGTCTTTATCTTAAGAGCAATGGAAAAAGCCATCACAGATGTTTCAGGTGAGAAATAACATGATCAGTTTTGTGTTTTAGAAGATCATTTCTGCCTGCAGTGTGGAGAAAGGAGCAGAGCGGAACAAGACTTGAGGCAAGAAACAAGATCTCCTAGTAATTCAGGTTAGAGATCGTGGGTATGTGGACTAGTGAAATGTCAGTGGAGAAGACATTTGGTTATTAATAGGATCTGAAACATTAAGAGAGAGGGACAAGTCAAGGAGAGCTTCCAGTTGCTTGGACAACTAAATAGCTGGTGGTTCCATTCACAAACAAGAGAAGGGAAGATCTGGGTCAAGAAGGAGATGATGAATTAGTTTTGGATTTACTTGTTTAGGATGAACCGTAAGCTATCCAAATGGGTGTGTACAGGTTACAGTAGATACATAGTTCTTTGATTCAAGGGAGAGGTCTATCTTGAAAATACGGTTTGGGAGTTATTGGCAAATAGATGGCTACTCAGGTAAAAGGAATTCTAATGAAAAAAGAAAAAGACTGAAGAGAAAAACAGCTATTTTAAACCATGGGGGAAAAAAGAGACTACAAAATAATCCAAAGCAGTGTAGCCACAGAAAAAATAATGGAACCAGAATTGTGTAATGCCAAGCAAAGAAAGGTTTTCAGGAATAGGAGAGCAGGATCAAGTGCTTCTGAGTGAGCATATGAAATGAAAGTACTAAATTTGTCCACATGCCCCTCCTACATATTTTAATGAATATGAATATTCATAGACTAGAGGCCCGGTGCATGAAATTCATGCAGGGGGGTGTGTGTGTCCCTCAGCCCAGCCTGCACCCTCTCCAATATGGAACCCCTCAAGGGATGTCCAACTGCCCATTTAGGCCCAATGCCTGTGGATCCAGAACTGCTGGCTCCCAACTGCTTACCTGCCTGCCAACCTGATCACCCTCTAACCACTCCCCTGCCAACCTGATTGACGTCTACTGCTCCACTGCCAGCCCGATTGCCCCTAACTGCCCTTCCCTGCTGGGCTGGTCCTCCCCCAACTGCCCTCCCTTGCAGGCCTGGGTCCCCCCCCCCCCACAACCGTCCTCCCCTGCAGATCTGGTTCCCCCCAACTTCCCTCCTCTGCTGGCCTGGTCACCCCTAACTGCCCTCCCCTGCAGGCCTGGTCCCTCCCAACTGCCCTCCCTTGCTGGCCTGATCACCCACAACTGCCCTCCCCTGCCAGCCATCTTGTGTCTACATGGAAGAGGCCATCTTTGACCACATGGGGGTGGCCATCTTGTGTGTTGGAAAGATGGTCAATTTACATATTACTCTTTTATTAGATAGGATTGCTGGAAGTATAAATTTCTTCAATGCTGAGAGCAGTTACACTTACCACTTCATAGGTGGTGAGAATCTCAAATGATATTTTATTAGATAAAGGAGGTCAACAAGGTTTAGGCACAGACTGTTTTCATGAATAAATGTTAGGAACGGAAGGGTCATGGAAGGATGTCAGAGATAGGCTTGCTGAACTCAAAGCAAAGAGCAAGGGGCTAGAGAGGTGTGGATGTTCCTAACCTCTGAATGCCTCTTGAAGACAATTTAAAGGACTTTCAGGAAGCAAAGGATGGATGGGCTTCTGAGCTTATCTCCTGGGAGTGATCCCCAGCAGGATGTAAAGAGGAAAGCTGCTGCCAACACTTTATTTGAATGAAATGAGGAGGTGGGAGAATAACATTATGGATAAAGCAGAGATGACCTTCAAGATATCTCCTGACAGTTTAGACTGGTTGATTTGTGTGCTCTTATCATCAATAATCCAGTGTTTTCCAGTGGTAAATAGTATGGATGGGAGTCTAGACCAGTAATGGTGAACCTTTTGAGCTGGACCTGTCAGCATTTTGAAAAATCCTAACTTAACTCTGGTGCCATGTCACATATAGAAATTTTTTGATATTTGCAACCATAGTAAAACAAAGATTTATATTTTTGATATTTATTTTACATATTTAGATGCCATTTAACAAAGAAAAATCAACCAAAAAAATGAGTTCGCGTGTCACCTCTGACACGCGTGTCATAGGTTCGCCATCACTGGTCTAGACTGTTTCTGTGTATTACAATTTTATTTAAATAGCAATGTTTTTTATTTGATTCAAAACAGGGTGTTAATTGCCTAAAATTAGAACATTCTCTTGCCTCTTTTGATATCTCCTAGGTAGGGAGGTAGAATCCTTCAATTCCTACACAGGATATTATTATTATTTTTTAATTATGAGAAACTGAAAAAGAAAATATAAAATAAGAGTTTCTCAAGCTCTGGCCTGGGGTAGGCCTGCTGGGTCCTGCTATCAAAAGCATGTTTATTATTTTCTTTTTAACTATACTTGATTTTGTTTTGCTGAATCCTGTAAACAAGTATTGTGCAAATCCTCAAGCTAAGCCATCATATGGAGGGACACAGATGAAAGACATGGCCTTCTTTCTCAGGAGCAGACAGTTCCATTGCAGCAGGGTCAAGGGCCATCAAATTTATCTCCATATCCTCAGCACCTAATACATAGAAAATGTTCAAAAGGTTTAATAAAAATATGAGAGTTGCACTGATACCAGGCACACAGGCAATCTACACTAATAAAAGAGAAACATGCAAATTGGTGTGACTCTGCTACCCTTCCCATTGGCTAATCAGCATATCTTTATGCAAATTAACTGTCAGCCAAGATGGCCGGCAGCCATGCACTGAAGCGAACAGGGAGGCTTGCTTGCTCCAGTGATGGCGGACTCCAACATTCCCCTCCTGAGTCAGCCTCACAGCTGCAACTCTAAGCAACTATGTAGCAAACATAGAAGCTAAACAAAACCCCAGAAACCGGCTTTCAGTCAGCTGGGCTTCAGCCAGCCAAACTGAAACATTGTATCAATGTTTTCAGCAGCGAGGCCTCAGAGCTAAAGCTGGCCCAGAATAAAAAAAAAAGAAAGAAAAAAAGGAGTGGTTGGGAGCTTTAGTCACCCACCAGCCAGAAAACGGCCCTCAGCCCCTCAGCCAGACTGTCCAGGCACCCCAGTGGGGACCCCCACCCTGAAGGGTGTGTGACCAGCTACAAACAGCCATCATCCCCTCATTCAGGCTGGCCAGGCACCCCAGTGGGGACCCCTACCCTGATCCAGGACACCCTTCAGGGCAAACCAGCCGGCCCCCACCCGAGCACCAGGGCTATATCCTATATAGTAAAAGGGTAATATGCCTCCCGGCACCGGGATCAGCGGAGCAACGAGGCCTCCCAGCACCAGGATCAGCGTGACAGGGGGCAGCGCCCCAACCCCCTGATCGGCCCTGCTCTGTGCGTGACAGGGGGTGGCTCCGCAACTTCCCCATCGACCCTGCCTTGAGTGTGACAGGGGGCGGTGCCCCAACCCCCCAATCGGCCCTACCCTGAGCGTGACTGAGGGTGGCATCGCAACCTCCCGATCCGCCCTGATCTGTGCATGACGGGGCGGTGCCCCAACTCCCCAATAGGCCCTGCTCTGAGCCTGACCAGGGCCTGCACCTAGGGATTGGGTGTGCCCTCTGCCACCTGGGAGCAGGCCTAAGCCAGCAGGTCGTTATCTCCTGAGGGGTCCCAGACTGTGAGAGGGCACAGGCTGGGCTGGGGGATCCCCCCCTCCCCCCGAGTGCACAAATTTTTGTGCATCGGGCCTCTAGTCTGTATATATAAAAGGCTAATATGCAAAGTGTCCCCTCAGGAGTTCCACCGGAAGATCAAGAGTTCTATTGCTTGCTATGACATGCGCTGACCACCAGGGAGTGGCGTGGAACAAAGGAAGGCCCTGGCCAACAGCAGGAAGGCCCCGATGGGCTCTGATTGCCAGCCAGGCCTAGCGACCCTACCTGTGCACTAATTTTGTGCACTGGGCCTCTAGTATTTTTATAAAGATACTGTGATTCATGTTCTAGCAAACAATATTGCTGACAGTACTTAGGGGAAAGCTCATATCTGAACACAGCATGAAATCTACTTGATGATAAGTAAACAAAAGTATAAATTAACAGGCAGTGAAACTCAAAGATAATATATCATCTTAGACAAATTCTTGTTTAAAACTGTTTTGAAGCAGACTACCATATATTGCACAAGCTGTAAGGCCTCAATCAATACCATTTTAATAAGCAAAATACATTTTCATTCACAACCTGGGGCTTACTTAGTTTGTTACTTCCATTTGGTGGGCACTGTCATATTTACATTAAATTTCAAAAGCTTCAATGCTGCAGACCTCTCTGTGCAATGTTTGATTTCATGTCTCCAGTATTGAGTTTTTCTATGGGAAATTAAAGACACTTTCGCAATATAAGCATTTTGTGTTTATTTAATACTGAAATTCAAGAGTGTCAGTGGGTGACTTCACTGAACAATCAACAGAAACCAAACACGCAAAACCAACTGTGTGACCAGCTGCAAACAGCCATCATCCCCTCATTCAGGCTGGCCAGTAATGTGATGTAACAATATAACTGCGTGTGATGGCCCTTTAAAGCTGTGTTTATGAGCTGCTATACCCTAGTTTTCATAATAGACCAACTCTCCAAAATTATAGACTTCTGTAGAAGATGAAGAATCAAAGTGATTTTAGACAATTCAATTAGGATTAAAATGTCATTGAGGTAATTTTAGAGAATCCAATTAAGAATAAAATCTCCCTTTACAAAAAATATTCTTAGGCAAGAAGGATAATTTAACAAGTATTTCTATTAATGATTTGTGAATTAGAGCCATATTAAGGCAATCTTCTATAGAAAAAGAGGGGTAAATGAGAGCCACTCCACACCTGTCTGTGCCAGCCCTGCCTCTGTTGCCAACATCATAGGCTTTGAAAGTCTCTGCTTCTGTTTCCTCATCTGTTATAGGAGGAAGTTAGTCTAGGTCAGTTGTCTACAATAATACAGATCTAAACTCCTTCTTATAATAAATACTTTCTACTATTCCTTACAAAGCAAAAATAAAACACAGAAGCACTATAATCTCTTTACACACATAATTTAGTGGATCTCAGTATAACATCCTTTCTATAATATAGGGAAGAAATAGAGGGAAAGCTACTTATAATTAAATAATATGTGTTATATATACATTTCCAAGCATAGGCACACTAGAAGACAAAGTGAAGCAGAAAGATACATGTACCTACTTACATTTGAGCAAAGTGGATAATTCAGAAGCCACTCCATTCAAGCAATGGAAGGCCCACAGAAATGAAAGCCCAGGAGTTTGAGTGTGAATACTAGAATAAAAACAATTTTAGGATAAGCAATAATAGACCAAGCTTATTTGTAGGTGATCAAAATAAGAAACTATGATACTTCTTTGACTACTTTATTTGCTGTTTCTTTGTGAAATGTTTATTTAATCTCAATGGTTTCATGGCTTATTTTGAAAAGAGAAAAGTCTTGGCAGACTGAGTAAATTGGTTAATTCAAATACCATGGGGAGGTAAGAGAAATAGAAAGCGCAAGGGGATATCTGTTTTTTATAGTGCAGTCAGAAGACCTCTCTGAAGAGGCATGTTTGCACAGAGAACAGAAGGAAGCAAGGGAGATCATGCAAAGCACAGGAAGACTCTGATGGGGTGTGCTTAGAAAGTGAAGCAGTTGTAAGAAGGTCAGTTCAAAAAGGACACACAGATCAAAGTGTAGGAGTGGCAGAAAACGAGGTCAGAGAAGTGCCATAGGAGACCATGTAGGGACTTGAGAGAGACTCTGAGGACTTACAACTTTTGTCTTAGTGAGATGGGAAGCTACTGGAGATAGTGAGCTGAACAGTAACATGATAAGACTTGTATCTTTTTTTTTAAATACTTTTTTATTGATTTTTTAGAGAGAGAGGAAGGGACAAGGAGAGAGAAACATTAATGTGAGAGTAGAATATTGAGCAGCTGCCTCCTGCATGCCCCAACTGGGGATTGAGCCTGAAACCTGGGCATGTGTCCCAACCTGGAATCGAACCAGCAACACTTCAGGTGCACAGGACCACACCCAACTAACTGAGCCACACTGGCCAGAGTGATACTTGTATCTCAATAAAAGCCTTTTTTCTTTCATTCATTCAGAATGAATATGTTCCAATTAAACAGAATTGTAAGAGAGGAAGTAAGTAGACCAATTAGACCAATTAAGAAGTCATAAAAATTCTTCAGGTGAGAGATAATGGTGGCCTGGGCTTAGCAGGATAGGAACTGGGAAGTGGCTGAATTTTAGATATATGTATGCTACATAGAGAGTAGATAGAAGTTGCTGATTATTGGATGTAGGATTAGGAGAAAGGGAATAGTCATTATTAAAATCAAGACTTTGCTTGAGCAATCTGAAGAATGGGCTAGATATTTACTTTCTGAAATGGGAAGCGGTAAGGAGAAACTGCTGTGATTAAGAGTGAAAACAGGAGGTTAAATTTGACATTCTACACTGAGATGCTTTTCAGGCTTGGAAATGGTGATTGTAAGAAGCAATGAGATTAGGAGTATGGAGTTTAGAAACAGGTCTAAGCTGAAGCTACACATTTTCTACTTATCAGTGAAATAGAAATATTTAAAGCAATGAGATTGCATGGGATTATTAAGGGAATGAATGCAGAGAGAAAACAGAGATCAGAGGACAAATGCTAAAGTTAATGAAGTTGATCTATTTGTGGAGATTGAGAAGGATAGCAGAGAAGTAGAAAGCGAATCAAGATAGAATGGTATCCTGGAATTCAATTGAAGAAATATGCTTGCAAGTCAGCTGTATTCATGGTTTGTTGTTGATTAAGATGAGGACTGATATAGACAATTGAAATTAGCAACAGGTCTTTGGTGACTTTGAAAAAAAAATTTATATGAAATAGTGAGGATGGAAGCCTTAATTCAGTGATTTCAAATGAGAAACAAAAGTTAAGACAGCTAGTGTAAGTCCTCTCAAAAAATTGTACTGTAAGTGGTAGTAAAGAGTAGAGTAGTAGCCAGAGAGGCCAAGAGATATTTTTAAATTATAATATTTTTAAGATGCAAGATTACAGAATGTTATATGTAGATGGGGATAATATCCTAGAATAGTGCTGTTCAATAGAACTCTCAATAGATAGAAATGTTTTCTTATTTATATTTGATCTGTTCTATCCTACACTTTAACATTTCAAGTGCTCAATAGTCACATGTGGCATTGAGCACTTGAAATGTAGCTAGAGTGTCTGAGGAAATGAATTTAAAATTTTACTTGATTATGGTTAATGTAAAGAGTTGCATGAGCTGGTGGTTACTGGATTGGACAGCACAGCTCTAGAGAGAGGAAAGTTGGTGAAACAGAACAGAGAAGGTCACTTGCTGGAGTGATGACCTTGAGTAGCTGAAAGAAAAAGGGATCTCATACAAAGGAGTAGGGATTGGCCTTGAAAGGGACATGGGCAGTTGATTCATTGTAACAGAAGGGATGGCATGTAGATTCAGATACAGGCATGTTGGTGAATGTGGTGGTGGAGGTTTATGGAATTTCTCTTTTGATTGCTTCTATGTGTTCAGTGAGATAAAATATGTGTCCAGGAAAATTGCACATGGCAGGGCTAACAATGCACTCTTTCACTTGTGCCTGGAGGTAAACAATAGCCAACTCCCAGGCCTGTTCTTGCATTACTTTCTTAGTTTCCTAATGCCCCACTGACCTACTAACATTCCTGAGGTTCTGAGCAGTATCATAGGATCACCTAAATAATAGTTACCCGGGAGATTAAGTCCCAAAGGCGGAAACACATTTCTGCTTCACTGAGTTGTGTTGTGATCTCATTGTAATCCTACTTAGAATGAAGACAAAGATCATTTTGGGAAAGAAAAACCTCCTAATTTATGTGGCTCACAACATAAGCCTTACAACTAAGGGAAAACGTTTTGGATTTTGTGAATAGACCCAAACAACAGGAGTTCTGGTGGTCCAGACAGAGAGGTGTGGATTCTGATCTCTCTCTCTCTCTCTCTCTCTCTCTCTCTCTCTCTCTCTTGCCTTAAAGAGCCTAATTTCACACCTCCCTCTGGAGTGCTGAGACACAAGTTTTAATCTGCCTGGTCAGCTTTCTCTGCAGCATGCCTTTAGGCACTTCAGAATCAACTTGTCTGAACCAAACTCATCAGTAACAGGATGAGCTTTTAAAATTCTTTCTTTCCTTCTGGAATTGAGTTCACACAGGCTGAGATGACAGAGACAGACCACAGACCACGAGATTGTTAATCTGAGGGTATGAAAGATTTGATTATCTTTCAGGTAGCACTCTTCTCCAGGACAGTTCTCTCTCTTCACTCCTCTGTGATTCAGCAGGGAGAGATTTGAAGATAAAGGTCTAGTAGTGAGGTCAGGAGGAAAGGAACCCCTAGGATTTCTCAGAAAAGATGTAAAAGGACAAAGGGGCTTTGGAAGAAGAGAAAACAGTAGTAGGAGAGGGTATGAGGTTCCTCAATCAACTTTAAGGGGATGACCAACTGGGTGAACCATAGGCCAACAACTGTGACATTGCAGCAGTCAGAGAAATGTGTGCCCATAGCCATGGAACAGGGTGCAGAAACTTTTTTAGACTCCCAGGTTATTTTCTCCTCATAGTTTCTTTGAAACTTGTTCAGCTATTTGTCAGAGTTTTATTGAGGCCATGTGGGATTAACTCTGTGCTGATCCGTCTTGTCCTGGATATGGACACAGTTTTGAGGCTTCACATATATTCAGTTTACCAACTCTATAAATATATGTTAATCAAGTTTCAGAGCAGGACTCCAAGAGGCACAGAGAAAACAGTTCCATCTATCAAGGAGCTTACACTATGGCTGAGGAGATAGGCAGGTCAATCGGTGAGGATGGTGCCAGGCCTTACTCAGGCTCTGGGTTAGGTCTGGGAATGAAAGAAAGGAGAACTCATGACCTTATCTTTAAGGAATGTACCTAGTTCAAAAGGTAATCACATAGATAAAGAGTGTTTCCTGTTACGTACAACTCCTCATAGGGTTGAAGTAGGGGAGTGCTAGATTTGGAGGAAGATTTGAAAAGGAATCCTGGAAGTAATAGTTGAAAAGCTGCTTTGAAAGAAGTAGTTATTATGATTATTTGCTATTTCATTATCTTTTTGAAAAAAATATATTCTCACAGCTTTCATTGTATAGTGCTTTGAACCCATCACATGCATAATAAATTGGGGAGAAAACTTTTGAGGAAAAGACTGAGGTACAGTTTCAATGGTTAAGGCTCCCAGATGAGACATCTACACCCAGAGTGTAAACATATATTTCTTTCAAGTATGATGTCTTTGGGCAATTAATAGAATAAAAATTTAACTTAAACCATTTTATGATAGCATAAAATAATGAGACATGAGTAGGAAAAATGAAGGATCATAATCTCATCTTTCTTGATTTTTCAATGAATTCTTTAAAAATTGCAACATGAGGTAGACGCATTGTTTGATGGTTTAGGAACCTAACTCACCACAACAACATTTGCCAAGACACTTAATCTGTTTGGTTTTAAGAAAAACCTTTTTATTTTATTTTTTTCATTGTTAGTGCAAAGAATAAACTTACGGTTGTTTATTAAAGAGGTTCTAAAGTGTTGAAATGTCAATAGCAAGAAACTCACTTCCCAACTTGCACTTGGCTCTTGAGAGGCATCAAATTGCTCCTGAATTAATAGCTGAGAGCTGTTGTTATTTCCTGGTGGAGATTTCACAGTGAGGGCAGGAGAAGGCTGAATAACTACGTGCTGTTCATCATGTGCCTTCAGAAATATGTTCTTGAAGGTCTGACCTTAACATTAAACATATAGGAACAAATGTCACTGAATTAAGTAGAGAGGAATCTGTATGAGAGCATAAGGCTGTGGAGTTACCTGTGGTTCCAAGCATCTGCTGGATTTGAGCTTTATCTACAACTTTTGCACTAACTCAGGAAATGCTGCTCATGGGATGAGGCTGCTTGTCAGGCTTATGACTCAAGAAACTGAAATATTAGCCAAATGAAATGTTGCACAACCTAGACTGCTCTCCCCTAGCACATACAATTTTCAGCATGATCATGTGTAGCCTCAGATCTGCCAGCCTTGAGACCACTAAGCGGAGCAGAAATGAAGCATGCAGGGGAACAGTCTGATGTTGGCTGCAAAGGGCAACAGGATGCCTGCAGAATCGAGGTCATGTTGTTTTCTTTCTTCTATATGGCAGGTCCATGACAAAGTTATGCAAATAGGACTTGAAAAAATAATTTCTCAAGGGCACTTTCTTTGTGCCGAATAGACTCTGGATAATATTAGCTTACTTTAGAGTCTAGCTCTCCCAATTTTCCTACAAGCTAGAGCCAGAAAATGTTTATTTCATAGAAAGGCCCAGGCCCTACAAAGCAGGGCTTGGAGTGAGAGAGTCCCCAGGGTTGGGTGAGAGCAGGAGAAAGTTTCACTGACATCTATTCCTTTCTCTCCCACACCTATTCCTTTCTCTGCCATGGCCTCCCACCAGAGTGGCTATGGTTCACATAAGAAATAGTAATTATCATCTAAACCTAGGGACAGAAGTGTCTGGCACTGGAGGGTGAAACCCCATCATTTTATTCAAGCTCCCACTCAAAAACTCTCTCTTCTTGACTAATAGGACCTGAACATTGACTCCCTAAAGTAAAAATGCAGTGACCACTAATACATCATGAGGAAGTGTTATTAAAATAAAATAAATATCCAGAAAAAAGTAAGTATTTTGCAATAGGAGAATTGCAGTCCCTCAGTCCTATTGTTCATAAAAAATGTTTCCAGGTATCAGTTACAATCCCTGAGTTCTACCTGCCATACTCTATGAACACACTGCCCCCAAGGACTTTGCCCTTTGCCTAACTGTCCTACCTTTGCCTGGTAGCTCCATTTTCTCCCTGAGCTTTCAGATATCTGGTTTTATCCATCCAGGTAGCTCTCATGCCAGAGGATGTTTGTCCTAGGAGTTTGTCCTCACTGGATTGATTGGGAAATGGGATTCTTTTGACATTAGCCAAGGGTCTAGAAACAGAGTGTTAAAAGATCAAGAATTCACTCCTTCTGGAATAGATATCCCATCCCAAATGTCCTGGACGGGCAGAGTATTCTGTATTCCTAAATTCCTGTGTGTATCCTCCAGGGAGGAGTTCTCAGTGATCAGCTCTGGGGCCACTTTATTGTCCCCACCCCATTTCTACCAGAAACACTTTTCCAAACAACCAAAGAAAGTTGGCATGCCCTGGGATAAGATGTGTTACATTATCCTAAGTGAAGATGGAAAGAGATGCCATTTTACAAATGGAAGGGACCTAAAAAATAACCTACCCCAATTCTCAATTTTCTGATAAGCAAAGAAAGGTTCAGAGAAGTCACTCATTTAAAATTGCTTGTTGGTGGTAAATTTGCAAGTCTCTGATTTCCACTTCTGGGCACTGTTAATTATCATGATGCCTATTATATTAACACTAGAGACCAGGTGCATGAAATTTGTGCACTCGGGGGTTCCCTCAGCCAGGCCTGTGCCCTCTTGCAGTCTGGGATCCCTTGGGGGATGTTTCAACTAATGTCTGTCAGTCGAAAATCCTTAGTGCTGCCACGGAGACGGAGAGGCTCTGCCATTGCCGCTGAGCTCGCCAGCCGTGAGCCTGGCTCAGGGCTTCTGGCTGAGCAGTGCTCCCCCTGTGGGAGCACACTGACCACCAAGGAACAGCTCCTGCATTGAGCGTGTTCCACCTGGTGGTCAGTGCATGTCATAGCGACTGGTGGTTCTGCCGTTTGGTCCATTTGCACATTAGCCTTTTATTATATAGGATTATTACAAGGGCCACACAAAAAGTGCATTTGATCCAACAAATGGTTATTGAGTCCCTACCATGTGCTGTTGTAGCTTATTACATGATAATCACAGACTGAGGTGCTGAGTGCACCCATAAAGACCCTGCTCCCCCAGAGCTCACATTCACTGGAAAAAAGATGACAAGCAAAACACTATTTTTATTATGGTTATGACTTTTAGGTGTCATACTGCACAATGAGATAATTTTCACTGAAAATGTCTGGCTGAAAAGTTGTTCTATAAACAATTGAACATGTTTGTCTTTAGTGACATTCCCAATTGAAAACATTCTGGCCACAAGAGTGCACAGCTCAGGGTAGCTCTCCCGTTCTCTAGTTCCAAGGTGTAGCTAAATAATTATGACAGGAGGTAGGGGAACTGTTTAGAAGGCATACGAGAAGGGCAGTAATTGGAACAACTACAGAAATCCAAAACAGAAATTGACCATAAATTGATTGGGAAAATGTGTTTTACAGTAATTACTTTTTTTTTCATGCTAAGAGGTTATATTAAGTCAGAATTTCCTCTGAATATATCTGCATAAAATTTCACTTTTGACAAACATTAATTATCTCATGAAATATAAGTATAAAGGAGAGGCTGGGAAGCTGGGAAGAAACTTTAGCAATGAGGTCACTGCAAGGTGAGCTTTCATTAGAGGCCTCTCCCTGACCTGGGTAAGACAGCCCAGCCCACAAACCTTCCATCTCCTTTGTTTTGAATCCAACTTTTTTTTTAAACCAACTTTCCATTGACTGGATTACAGATTAGAACACTGGCACTCTAGATTTTTATAAAGAAAATGTTACCTACACCACGATGTATGAGTCAAATTATCTAGCTTCTTCTAAGAAGGAATTGTGCTTACAAAAGTGAATTAATAACTTAGTAATTTCTCAAAGAGAAGTCATTCGTGTATTCAGTATATGCCATGCTAGTTATTCTTTTCTCAAGAGGCAAGACCCAGCCCTTGACCTGGACCTTTACAGTCCAGATGGGGAGACACCATGAGATGGACAACTCTTGGACAACTATTCTAAATTTAATAGGAGTTCAGACTGAGAGTCAGATCATGGATGTCTGGGATTTGTGTGAAGTCAGTCAGAATGCTATTCATGTGAAGTAGAATTTTCTCATTAAAACAATCATAGACTGACACCAGTATTGTCATTACTAGAGATAAAGGGGATAGGGAGAGGTAAGAAAGAGTAAAGGGGGGATAAATGATGATGGAAAGAGACATGACTTTGGGTGGTGAACACACAACACAATATGCAGATGATGTATTATAGGATTGTACACCTTAAATCTATATTATTTTATTAACCAATGTAATACAGTAAATTTAATTAAAAGAAGAAATCATTGCCCAAAAAACACCACCACCAATCTAGATTGAGCACTACTATGTGACTGGTACTAGTCTAGACAATTAGGACTCCCCTGTAAACTAAACACTGATTACATTTAGTGGAGGCTTGTTTAGTTACTTTGATAGACCCCACAAAGGCTTATATCCCATGATGCTTCATGGCACTCAAGAATGGCCAGGTGCCTGCAGCAAAGGGGGTGAGTCCCTATAACTGTGTGGAAGACACACTCTGAGGAAGTAAGGACAGGAAAGCACATATGATTTCCTCTCGCAATTTAAAATCTGGCCTTAAGCATTTCTGTTGTCAAAGTAATAATCTACAGACCTAGGATACTTTTTTTAAAAATGAAAACTGCTCCTTAAAGAATAGATTACCCAGTTGTTAAATATTAACTGGCCATAAAGGTCCACATCTTTATGGCCAATTTATTTCTTGGCTCTCTGTTCTGTTCCATTGATCTATATGCCTGTTTGTATGCCAGTGCCGTGCTGTTTTGATTATTATAGTCATATAGTATAGTTTGATATCGGTTAGCATGATTCCTCCAACTTTATTCTTCTTTCTTAAGACTGCTGTGGCTATTTGGGATCTTTTGTGATTCCATATAAATTTTTGAAATATTTGTTCTAGTTCTGTGAAATATGCCATTAATATCTTGATAGGAATTGCATTGAATGTATAGACTGCTTTGGGTAGTATGAAGATTTTAATGATGTTAATTCTTTCTATCCATAAAGTGGTATATGCTTTCACTTATTTGTATCTTCTTCAATTTCTTTTTTCAGTGTCTAATAATTTTCAGAGTACAGGTCATTTACATCTTGGTTAAATTTATTCTGAGGTATTTATTTTTAATGAAGTAAGCCAGTCAGAGAAAAACAAGCACTATATGGTTTCACTTATATATGAAATCTAATGAGCAAAATAAACTAACAAACAAAACAGAAACAGACTCATAGAGACATAGAACAGACTGACAGCTGTCAGAGGGGAGGGAAGTTGGGGGCTGGGTGAAAAAGGTGAAGGGATTAAGGAAAAAAAAATAAAGCCTCATAGTTACAGGCAACAGTATGGTGATTACCAGAGAGAAAGGGGGGTGGAGGGAGGTAGAAGAGGGTAAGTGGGGGATAAATGGTGATGGAAGGAAATGACTTGGGGGGTGAATACACAATGCAAGATGATTTATTACAGAATTGTACACCTGAAGCCTACATAATTTTATTAACCGATGTCACCCCAATAAATTCAAGAAAATATTTTTAAAAGAAAGAATAGATCACCCTAGCATGGCTGTGTGAGTGGCTCTGAAGGAGGGAGTGAAGTGTGGCCCGTCTGCTGGACCGGGGCCTGGGGAGCTGCGCCTGCCTTCTCAGCTCTGCACCTGAGCAACTTTGTAAAAGACAACTATGTTCTTGGAACTTCAATTTATAATTATCTAAATGCAAACAATTTGCAAAGTCTAAATTGTTATATTGATGGGAGTGATTATGCATATTGATGTCTAGATTATTGCATTTTGAGACTATAGTAGAGTGAAGGCTACAAATAGAGTGAAAATTCAAACATGTATTGAGAATCTGCTTTGGGTTAGGCAATGTGCTGGTTTCTTTTTGTGTGTGCGTGTGTGGTTCTAGTTATGTCCTTTTCATACCAGTCTTGTAAAGAGAAATTATTAGTTTATTTTATAGGTAAAATAACTGGGATTCAGAGAGTTACCTAGAGTCCCAGAGGCAATAAACAAAGGGGATGGGATTCTAATTCTGGAATTACTTGACTTCATACTTGTGCTTTAACTGGGCTAAGCGGCCGCTCATACACAATGAATAATACTATTGGAGAATATCTTAGGTAAGTGCTTTACTGACATGCAATTTCCCTGAACAATAAAATGAGAGTGCTTTATGGTCAGATGAACCTTTTTGAAACTACAAAAAATACATAAGGATCACTTATTTTTTTAAAAATTCTTATGATGTGACATTTACCACTATCCTTTCTGAAAATGGGAAACTACAACTGAAAAGTCCAAAGTAGGATTAAGGATTTAGTTTGGAACATGGCATTTATTTAGATTATAGTTTAATAATAACTGGTGGATTATTCATTTCAGAAGATTAATTGGATCTCTGACAAACTTTCATAAGAACAATGATCATATAATGGTGTTTATTGGTGGTTCAATGCTGGCTAAGGGACTGCTGATCTCACTCTTCCTAGCTCCTTTCTAAGTCAGAAGTGCTATTATTTCCAGTTTTTCAGAGGAGAAGGAGATAAAGACACACAGAGGGGAGGTTCCACTCCAAGAAGGGCTGCCTTACCGTCAAGATGATGCTCTGCTGTCTCTCCTCCTGATTCTAAGACAGCAATGAAGGGATGCTGATGCAAAACACAAAATAACAAGAAATTAGGCAAGCTTTCTAAGGATCAGGCCCACTCTCATGAAGATCTGACCTTTCTGATTTCTACATTGCTTAAGTTATTAAAAAAATGTGCAGCTTCATGTTTACTATGACACCAGCAATAAATGTAAGAATATTACTGTTTTCTTGCCAGGATGCTGAGTCAGGTTTACGTAATTGTAAAAAGGAAAATGAGCACATCATCTGGTTTGCAGAACAACTGCCCAGATGATCACAAGTTCTTGAATTTCAGTTGTGATCCGTGTTTTGGGCAATTGGCTTTCCTTTGTCTGGGATGATAGAACAGAGTTGTAAAAAAATGGAAAGCTTAAAGGTATTTTTTTGGAAAAGAACTTTCATTTCTCTTTCTTTTCTCTTTTCTCTCTTTTTTTGAAGGGGATAGTATGTGAGGTTACACATTATCAGATAATTCCTTGGACTAAAGTTTTCAGTTTCCATTTAATTTTATTTATTTTTGGTAAGAATAAGTGCTCCCAATTATTTAGCACTAATCACATGGTAGGTACTTTCTGAAGGCTTTGTGGCTATTAACTTAATTATTTACTAACTTAATTCCTAACCATGTTTTGAGGTAAGTACAACTGGTATTATATTTTAGACTGTGAGAGAAGACGTGGAGAAAATGAGACCTGTCCCAAGCCTACACTGATGGTACTCTTCGGAAATGAGTCTTCAGCCCCATGTTACCTGATGTTATATGTCTGTTTTTAAGCACTATCCTGTAAGTTTTAAGCAGCATCTTTATTAAGCCATTGAAACGAGTTTCTGTAGAGACCAAAACCAATAATAATAATGACAACACTTTCATAACACCTGTGTTAGCACACTAACTCCTCAGAACAATACTGTCAGGTAGGTGGTGTTTTCATGTGAATTTTATGGGTTAGCCACTAAATGCTATTAATTTAATTAGCATAACTAAATATAAGTGCAATTATTTTAAAGAATTTCTCTTTAAAAATGTATGAGCATATGCATTTCAGGCTTTGATTCATTTTCAGTTGGTCTGCCAATGAAGATGAGCACTTTTTGTTTTGGATGCGTTATGTTTAAAATTTCTATTGTTTCTCACGTGAGATATCAGGTTGACAGTTGGATGCTCAAGTCTGGATAACTAGATATTCAAGCCTGGAGACACTTGGTGTCAAAAAGAATGAATTAATTAATATCAAAGGCTGATAGCTCAGAGTCAGGGAGCATTAAAAGGCAGACAGAATGGATTTTGCTAGTAGTTCTAGCTCTGTCTTTCACACAGTGGGACCTGGACCGAGGTTTTTCATCTCATTGAGCCTCAGTTGCTTCCATTAGGAAATGGGCATTTATTCAACAGACATGTATTGAATGCCTGCACTGCTCCAGGTACTGTTCTAGGTGCTGGACACAGCCAGGAACAAAACATACAGAAATGCTCACTCTTGTTGAGTTTATATTCTAGTATGAAGGGACAATGTGCAGAGTCAGGTAATAAACCAATGAAAAAGTGATCATATATATATAATCATGCCAAATGCTTGTAAGTATCAAAGAGAACAAGGAAGCAGGGAAGGTGTGAGAGAGTGTTGACTGGAATAGAGATGGGGAGCTGAGGATGGTGGAGAGTTAAATTGTAAAAATTGTAAATGGGATAGTCTAGGAAATCCCCATTGAGAATCAAAGATTCTAAGCAGGGAAGAGGGAAGGGGTCATGCAGAAGATATCTGTGAGAAGACTTTTCCAGCAGAAAGAGGAGCTGGTGCAAAGCCTTTGAAGGCAGGAAGCTGACTGATAGGATCAAAGGGTGTGTGTGTGTGTCTAATTAAGTTAATAACAATGTACCTACCTATATAGTTTAAGTTTAAAAAATTTGGCTCTCAAAAGAAATTTCAATCGTTGTACTGTTGATATTTGGCTCTGTTGACTAATGAGTTTGCCAACCACTGCCTAGGTTCTTTCTTTATAAGTACATCTTTCTTAGTCTGCACATTAATCCACAAATTGGAAATACTCTTCCCAAACACATGAAAAGGAGTGGCCCAAATGTATCTGCTGTGATACCTGCCATGTGATCTGTGAGGATTATCATGTGAGTGTTTTCTCCAAATGCCAAGAACCATTCATATTAGGAAGAAACTGTATTACTTATTTGTTCGCACTGAAAAGTGGAATGATCAGAGGCTGGAGATATGTATTTGTCGCCACCAGTGTCTTCAGCCATACTTGCATCAAAGTTTAGGAATGATGTGAATAAGTAAATACAGAATCAGAATTTTTTAATCTCTTCCAGCCGAACTTCATCATTTCTTAGTTGAGGATAAGTAAGGCTAAATGACTTTGTTCCAATAGCATAACCATTGACAGGAAAGAATTTGGGAGGTACAGCCAGGGGAACCAGATCTCTGTTTCTTGGTGATGATACCCATACACACCTGTGAGCAGGTGAGCCTAGACTACCAAGGAAGGCACCAGATATCATCTACAGATTTTTTGAAAACTAGACTGTTTCTCAGAAATGGCCATCAGGACTTGTCTGTGGATATAAATGCAAAGATTGAACAAAGATATCTTGAATAATTCTAGTAATTCATGGATTCAGTTTGCATAGGACAATGGACTCTTCAAGGCCACAGTCACTAAGTGGAGTTCCATTGGCAAGAATAAGATTTCATCGCTTGTTTTGAGCTGTGCTTACTGTGCGGGAGGGAAAAAGAGAGTCTTGGGATCTGTACTGTATTGTGACAATTTAATTTCTCCTGCTTAAACATTTAATCTTCTAGAATGTAAAATCCTCTTGGAGCTGAGACTATGTCTACTCTTGCCAAAATTGTAACTCTTATCATCTAGTTTATAGTTAGTACTCAATAACCATTTACGGCATGAATAAATTCTACCTCATTCCACAAACTTGCTAACTCATAATCCCATCATAGGCTGAAGAGATGCCCACATAGGCTACTTCCAATGTCACCAATTTGGACCAAGAGAGAGATATATACCTAATTGCCCAGGAAAATGTAGAGCCACATGCTTTAAGGTTCAGTATCTAAAATTAGGAGGGAATGATGATCCTGCTGGACTGTGTAATGCATGAAAGCAGGAACTATATTTTTCTCAATCACCATTGTATCTCATGTCTTTAAAGTAACTTTCCTACATTAGTTGTTAATAATTAGTTTTTAAAAAATTAATTGATGAAAAAAGATATTTGAGGCATAGCAATGATAAAAATGAACTGAATCCAGGATTAAGAGGTAAACAGAGTTATGAGGGTCTTGGAATGAGCTTCACTGGCCGAATTTCTCTTCATCACCTATTTGTGGGTAATGAATACCATCCTAGGAATGGGCACACAGGAGACACACAAGAAGTATTATTTTGAGGTATATTATTCTTAAGGAAATCAAAAGCTGTCCCAATAGAGCCTCAACTGATAGAAAATTGGCTGAGTCAATAGGACAATTAATGTAAAAAATTGTGTTCAGAATTTGATTTTCTAAAATATTTTTATTTAGCGTTATCTTAAATTTCTTTGTCAAATGTTTTTAAATGGTTGTGTGAAATACCAGTCAACAAAATCTTAAAATGTTCAAATATCAAACCTTTGTTGAATAAATTATAATGTTTCAAATAGTGGTTAAGCGGAGGCTATTCTGTTTACTAGTAGGTCTTAATTCTCACTGTAGAGAGTAAGTAGTCTTTTTTTTTTTTTAATATGTTTTATTGATTTTTTACAGAGAGGAAGGGAGAGAGATAGAGAGTTAGAAACATCGATGAGAGAGAGAAACATCGATCAGCTGCCTCCTGCACATCTCCTACTGGGGATGTGCCCGCAACCCAGGTACATGCCCTTGACCGGAATCGAACCTGGGACCTTTCAGTCCGCAGGCTGACGCTCTATCCACTGAGCCAAACCGGTTTCGGCAAGAGTAAGTAGTCTTATAATATACTTATGAAATTGTCTTTTGATCTTCATTTTTATCTGTATGAATATAAACAAAATGAGACATGGTAGTTGCCTCACTGATATATAACAGAGTCCCTCAATGTTGAAAAGCAGTGGCATTAGTGATGGTTTTCATCCCCAAGAACTGGACATGGTTACATTGTTATATGAATAGTTTTCTTAGAGCTGTGATGGATAATAGCCCAATAAAATGGAAAAAATAATATAGTTTTTAACTTTCTGTCTTTATCCATAAATCAGGCTGTATGAGCTATTCAACTATATAAAGATAAAACAAAATGTTATGATTTTTAGTCTCTTATGGGTATTCTTAATTATTATCTGGAACAAAAGAAAGATCAGTGAAGACCCTTTAAGTGGTCCAAAATTGGTCCAAAACTCCAAGCTGAGCTATATTCAATTTGGATGTGAGTAGCAGAAGGAAGCATGATTTATCCCTTTTAAAAAAAGAAGTGAAGAGCTGCCTTTTGTCACACAATTATCTTTTAATACAACACTATAAGCATGCCCATAATATTAAATCACAAAAAGAGCTCTGAAAGGAAAATGGAATATGTAATATTGCCTTCTGTTTGTTTCTGAAGGGATGAGCTATTGTTCCAGAGATTTTACAGTTCTATAATAAAAGAGTAGCTAAAAAAGATTTGCTTATTTGACATTTCCATTTCTTATTTTAGTGCATATTATTAGGTTATTCACTTTATTTTATTTTTTCTTTTAAATAGCAAATGACTCCATTTTTTAAATTAATTAATTAATTTATTTGTTTGTTTGTTTATATTTAACTCTATTTTGTATTAGTTTCAAATGTACAGCATAGTGGACAGACAATGATATACTTTATACAGTAATCCCTCTTGCCCCCAGTATTTTAAGTACCCACCTGGCACCATACATAGTTATTAAAATATCATTGTCCATACTCGCCAAGCATGATTTATTCTGAGTGACTTTGCTTTTGGAAATTTACCAACTTGTAATGTGAAGAAAATTAAATGGAGATAACAATTATGCAAAAATAATTGGCATCATGCCTGGTACAAATAGGCACTTGGAAATGTTACTTCCTGACACTCCTCTCTAATCCTTTCGCTTCACCACTTAAAAGCCCTTAAAAGCCTCGAATCATGAATGCTCAGCTACATTATGTCTGGGCATCATGACCCATGACGTTCCACTCCCAGGAAAGAATGCCTTCTGATGTTGACCCTAAGTATCTCCTTTCCCCTCTCCCCTTTCTCCTTTCTTTATTACTTCAAATTAGGACATTCAGGTAGTTGAAAGTACATTAATAATGCCTAGGTCACTAGCCACATAAGAGATGTTAATTAACAGTTAATTTTTTATTAAGAATGAAGAGGAAAAAAAAACACACACACAAAAAAAACCCTGAGATGTTTTAGGCCAGTGCTAATCTGACATTAGCAGTGCTCTGATCCTCATTTTCCCCCTACCACATAAGATGCCACGGAGGATGGCTCTTTCTTTTTGCACATGCCAGGACTGAAGCCCTTGCTTCTCTAATCAGTATGGTTGTTCTATGAATGGGGGCATGTAAGGCCTCTTGCTCCTCTAAAGTGATTCTTGAGAAACAGTCTTCATGAAGCACCACGCCCAAAAGTAGCGGTGGTGGTGTTCCGGTTGTGATTGGAAGCCTCAGGTTGACCTTGACCAGTTGAGAAAAACAAACAACCTAATGACCTACTTCTGCCTCCTGTTAAGACCTTGCCTAAGTTTTGGGGAAGCTCTCTTTACCATAGGAGGCTCTGTTGCAAACTTAGGTTCTAGTCAGTTTTATTGACCTCTCTTGGCTTGATATCTCTCTGTCCTTACTTGTGACTCTAGGTTTTGGTTTGGGGTTTAGATTTGTTTATCCTCTAGGAACTAAATTGGCCCCTCCTTGTGTTTCTGAACTTAGTGCTGTTACATCTGGGTTCAGATATTTATTTACTTGCTTTAGTTCCTGATTTCATGTCTGATCTTTGCTTTTGGAGGGGAATGTTTGTCCCTCAAATTATGTCCCTTAAACCAGCCTCCTTCATATTTTTCTTCAAATGACATTACTTGCTGAAATCTTCTTCAGTATTCAAAAGCTAGTTAAATTGCATTCTCTTCCAAGAAGCCTTTCCCAATCCTCCCAGTTAGAATAAATGTCTTTCCTCTTGGCCCTAGTGTTTTCTGTACATCTCTCCAGTTTTGCCTTACATGCGCAACTGTCTTGAGAACAAGGATCATCTATTAAGCCTCTGCCTCTGCAAGGTAGTACCTTGATTTACTAAATTGAAGTGCTGGCCATTCCACTATTGTAAGGCCTTGTAGTTGTCACAGTTCAAGTGCTGATCATAGATGTCATCTAAACTGGAGCTATAGGACCTATGGCATACAAGAACAGGCCTGTTTACTATCAGGCTTTGTATGATCAAGTCCCACACTTGACCGTTATTCCAAAGAGGTAAAACAACAACAACAACAACAACAACAAAACTACTGTATGAGGTCAGATGCAAAAGACAGGACACAAGTTGGAACACATTTCTGAGAAGACCTGAAATACAGCTGTATGTAATCGTGGATAGGATGCCCATGGATTTGTTTTCCAATTTCTATAAAACAAAGGTGAAGGGGGCACCAGCTGAAGTTGAGAAGGGCAAAATGTAGAGAAATCTAAAGGAACGACTACTTTTTACAGTGAGTAACCTGCATAATAAAGCCATGCGTCTAGCCTACCACTCCATGAGAGGTTTGTACAAATTTACAACGCTCCTCTAGTATCCTTCCGTAAACCAGATGTGGTGTAGTAGAAAGCGAGCTTAGTTTGACTTGGAATCAGGCAGTTTGATTTAGGATCTGACATTCCCCTACCAGATATGTGAGCATGGTAAAATCACTTAAATACTCTGATCCTCATTTTCCCTTACCACCTGCAAAATGGGAATATAGTAGATCCTGCTGGTGCTTATACCTATCCTGTTTTCCAGGCCAGTGCACCCAACCTCCAGCTGCTAGGAATGCTGGCTGATAATGGTTCATAGGTGTCTCCTTACAAGGAGAAAGGCCTTTGTCTGACACTTACACCCCCTTCCTCTGATAGTTCACTCTGTGGTGGTTGACATGAGTGATGAGAAATAATAATGCCTGCCTCAGAGAGTTGTTAGGATGAAATAAGATAGCATATATGAAAATGCCTAGGATGCTCATTGCTAATCTTTAAGGATAGAATCATGTCAGAGTATAGTCATTACTTTTGCATTTTCTAGGTCAGAATTCTGGGTGGAAAAGTTGGCACATCAAAATGACAGCTTTTATGTTCTCATACATGGAAAATCTTTCTGAATCCTCAGAGGAAATGCTGCATTATGGTAGTGCCAATGACATGTAAGAAAAGAGAATGTTTTCCTGCAATGTTTCTTCCTTAACAACTTCCTGGAAAATTACAAATATTCATACTTTTAGATAAGTAGAATATTTGATTTGGCTCATGGCTACTCTCAACCAATGAAAGCTGATTTGAGATTTGGTTTTTAGATTTTAAAAATAAGCAATTCTTATAGCAAATAATAGTGGTAATAATTGTACTATTTATTGAATGGCTATTGTGTATTAATTACTCTACATGCCCTCATCATATTAGTTAATCTTTCAAGGTAGTTATAATTACCTCAAATTTACACACAAGAAATTGGGGACTTTATCATTTAATGACTTGCTGAAATGTCACATTAATGACAAGTGTATCAGACTCAGGTTTGGAAGCCAAGTTTCTTTAACCATATGGTCTATGCTTTGTAGAGCTAAGTTAGGGCTGCGTGAAGATAAGTTCATGATCACATTTTTATTTTACAAATTAGACCCAGGCTTAAACACTAGAACATGGAAGAAGTGTGAGTATCATGGCATGAACAGCTCTTAGCTCAGATGTTTACAAAGAACCACCAAAAGGTTTGCTAAAGGAGGACTCTCATTTATTTACTGGTGAATCATAACTTAGATATTGATGGCACAATTATTTCATAAAATATGGTAATGTGGGATAACATTAGGGGTTGCAATACTTACACATTTCTCAGCTGGAGGAATAAAAGCATCCCAACCCCGGGTGCAGAATTGCTCAATTTTTCATGGTCATTGTGTACACATGGTTCAAACATAGAAGGAAAATGTGGGTAATGATAGGTTTGGCCAACTCAGTGACTACAAAAGATAAACACAAGCTACCAATAGTGAGATCAGATTAACCTGAGTTCAGGAAGCTAGGTAAGAATGTTATTGCTAAACAGAAATATTTCAAGTCTCCCATGAAATACTTTTGGCATTGCCTCCAAATATTTTCAAAAAATGCTCTACAAAATTGGTTACTGCTTGAGGAATGTTGTTCATTTTCTCCTTCAAATATGATGCTTAAACAATATAATGTGAATTTACTCTGAAAAGATACTTTAAATGCACCAATGAATGACCCATGGAAATTCTCCCTGAAGTCACATTAATTGTATTCTTAACAATTGCCCAAAATTCATGATGCTAATAATGATTACTTATTAATTTGTATCTGATCTGAGGATTCATTCAGCTTACCTTTACTAGATGGATTGTAATCTTTCTTTTGTCATTCTTTTTTATGTTTATTTTTTCTTAAGGCTAGTCAAATTTTCTCAAGTCATGGGAAGAAATGATAATATGACACAACAGTAAACTGAAGACTAGATAATCTAACAGGGTAATTAAAATAAGTAACAAGTTTAGAATGAATATAGAGATTACTGAAAACTTTCCCAATAATGTTTGGTTACCCATTAGAGCAGTATATTTAAGCTTGATTTTATAATAGCTCATGTATCTCGAAGATGTTATTTTTAAGACAAGAACTCACATATCAGAAATTTGAATTCTTTCCTGAAATATGCAAAAGTTTACATTTTCAAAAGCAAACCATATCATGGCCTTGTTATAGTGATTCTTTGAGAAAACTCAACTTTGTGTGGTGATTGGATTGAGGAACTTTCAAGGATATGACATTTACTCTTTCAGACAGTTCCCTCAGATGAGACCAACACTTTTGTGGTTCCACGTGTAAATTCATCACTAGGACAACTTCAGAAAGAAATGATAATGATGACCAACTCCTAGTTTACTAGATGGAGAGTCTTACGCTCAAGGAGATTGAGTAATTTTCTCAAGAAACTCAGGATGTGCCAGAAACCAGTTCCCTGACATCCTGGCCAGTTTAAACTACCTGAAAAGTTCTTTAAGAAAAGGAGAAATTGACCAAACTCATTTAGTGGGTTTAAAGAACAGCCTTTAATGTTGTAGGTCAGACTACATTATCTGAGGTTAATCTGGTCCGGGGAGCATGTAATTATATCATTTTAATAGTTGAGAGCTCTATAAATGTTTCATTGTGAAAAAATAACCCAAATCTCTCAATGAAAAGGAAATAAAGAGAAATGTATTTGTTTAGATCAGTTCATAATATACAGACCTAAATCCAACTTAGGTTACTACATAAGGATTCTTTAGGGAGGTCTTCAAATAAATTTAATATTTAGAGCCTTTGTCCCACTTTGTAAGTAGAAATCCCTTATTCATAAAAAATACACACAGATATTTCTAATTCCTTGAATTGTAGAATTCCTTCATTTTAGGCTCTGAAAATAAAAATATAGTCTATAATGTAGAAAGTAAACTTTGTGACTTCTAAGACAAATCCTAGATATGCCCTTGAGTAGCCCAGTAATTCCTAATTCTTATGCACACTGGGATTACATATGATAAGTTTACCCATTCTGCTGGCATTATCAGCAAATGCAGAAAAAATAATTGTCAACATTAACAATGCCTTATAAGTGATCTCCTTATTCCAGAATACAAAAGCCATAGAACTTTAAAATATTCTGGAAGCAAAAAGGTTTAGATAAATCTGTCTCAATTATTATAATGCTGAGGAACTTGGACAAACAGGGCACACACAATTATCTTCATAATTTCTTGATTATGCAGGTGTTGTCTACTGTGCAATTTCTTTATTATGATGCTTCATGGGCTAATGCTCTTTTATCAGATGGGCATCATGAGTGAATGAAAGAGATTTGTAGATTCTTAGTCCTAGAAGAGATTTGTAGCTCATGGTATGTGAATAAGAGGGCAGGCTCTAGAATTCGATATCAGACTTTGAAACTTGCTCAGTTGCTTAGACCTATGGGACCTTGGACTATGCCTCAGTGTTCTCATCTGAGGGCAAATTGAGGATAATAATACTACCAACTTCTGAAGGCCATTTTGAAGAATAAATGACTTACTACATGGAATGCATTAAGGAAACCTCCTAGCTTGTAAAAAATATACTGTTAAATATTCTCTGGTATAACTGCCCAAGATTCTCATTTAATAGATGAGGGAAGGGAAATCCATCAGGATCAAATGTTTTTCTTTTTAATTTCATAGAATAGAAGTTTATCTGCCAAAGATTTAAATTCATATAATGAATCGCAATGGATTCTGCACTTAGTAATGTCATCTGGTGCTGACAGCTGTTTTGGACTTTGGAAATCACCTTTTCATAAAAAAGTGAGTTCAGTATGACTCATATGATCCAGCATAAGATTATTTAAAGTCTGGTGCTGTAAGTTATTGGAATATGTAATCATCTATTTGATGTCCCTTTAGAAGAACTGGGAATGCCCAATGACAAAAATAATTTCTTCCCACCCACTGTCAGACATCTACAATTCCCTTTACTTAAAGGATTTGTTCCCTGTTCAAACACACATCTTTTATTTTTACTAGGGAGGACACTTAAAGTTTTATCAATCATTCATGTCAAATTGTGGAAGACAAATAAAAAATGATGCTTTGAAAAAGGAGAAAAAAAGAAATAAAATGAGTATCCTGGGTGTAAGAAGTAGAGCGTAGAATTGGAGTGGTTTCGGAACTTTGATAGCAGACTTCTGTACAATTTTGAACAGAATTAACTCTCTATATGAATATTCATAAAGAAACATCAGTCCTGGAATTAGTGATTCTTAGTCTGTTTGCAATGCACTAAGCCATGTGTTGGGCACAGAGAGACCAATCAGATAAGAGAAAGAAACACACACACACACACACACACACACACACACACACACACGAATTACAACAAATTGTTTAACACAGCAGAGCTGATGGGTTGAGTAGGGTCAGTAGGAAATCACAGCACCTCTCAGTCTTACAAGTAAAGTACCTCCGGTGGCATAGGAGAGTACATATGGAGCCTGGGGATTTGGGACCAGCAGTAGAAGCCCAATGGCCCACATAAGTGTGAAATTCTCTGGAAAGCTTTTGTTTTAACTGAAAAATACAAGCAACATTTTTTTACTTAATTTTTCCTTCATTAGTTCAATGCATCATAAAAGTAATATTTCAATTTTCTTTATTCCCATTAAAACTGATGTCCCAGGGAGATACCCATCTCAATCCCATGGTTTCTTGTACAATCTGACATTATGCTGTATTACTCTGAAGACCAAGGTACTCCAACCTGGTGCTTGGAGGTATGGAAGCATGCAACCTAATACCTGTGTTCATGTCTTTATTTGTTCAATCCCCAAGTTACCTGTATATGTTGTTAAAGGTTATAACTCATGGATTGAAAGGCAGCAAACATTAGAGTGAGCTATTCTTTCTCCTCCAAACACTAATTACAACCTGGTGATATACCAATACTATTTGGATCAATCACTAGAGGAAAGAGAGGACCAGGGAAAAATTAAATCCATGTAGGAGCTGCATAGTGATCAAAACCCTTTAGAGGTGTTTAGAGTTCTGTCAAGCCTGACTTGCCTATTTTAAACCCAGTATTTATAGGTTTACTCCTTCTGTACTAAGCAGCATAAACAATGAGATGTTAGTATATGATTGGGCAATAACTAAAGCTAAACTGAAGCACAGTATGAGCATTCTCTACTCTTCCCACTCTCTTCCCCACTTTGGATATTGGTCAGAGTTTGTTATAATGATAACATTGTTTGCCTTTATTTGTGCAATAAAGGAAATCTATAATAATAAAAGCATAATATGCTAATTATGATGGACAGCTGAACATCCTTCCAGACGACCTTCTGGACAAAGCTGGGGCTGTGAGGGCTGAACCCCTTGCACAAATTTTGTGCATTAGGCCTCTAGTATATTATAATTTGTTATAACTTCCAGGCTGAACTAATATATTATACTTCAAGGTATTTTTTGAGGCTGTGTTTAAAATAATATTGATATCACAAATATCTTCAACTCAGTATTTAGACATGTCTTATTAAAAATTTTAGTGGGTAGCATTAATAAATGTTAACAAAAATTCACTTGTACCTAACACCATACCTGGCATTTATTGCCATTTAATAAATATTAATTCAACTAGAGGCCCGTTGAGATTCATGCAATAGGCCTTCCCTTCCCCTGGCTGCCGGCACTGGTTTTCCTCAGGCACCTGGGACCCAGGCCTCCACTTCGGCCAGAGCCTTCAGTCTTCACTCTGCCGCTTCATGTGTATGTATGCAAATTAACCGCCACCTTTGTTGGGTTAATTTGCATACTCTCCTGATTGGCTGATGAGTGTAGTGGAGGGATGGTCAGTTTACATGTTTGTCTATTATTGGGTAAGACTGATAAAAGAAAGAGACACATTAGTGAGTAAAAGTAATCACAGAATCCCTTTTAAGAACATAGTGAAATATAAAGAAAACACTGCCATAATTATACCCTAGGTAAGTTCTTGATATTTTCTATTACTTGTGTATTCTGGCAAATTAATATATAAGATCAAATCATTAACATTTCAAATAAATGGTGTTGTCACTTTACCTAGAAAAACATTTTTAAATTTTAAATGAGCCAAATGAATCATTTTTATCATTCTGTAATTTTAGCCACCTCTCACTACACAACATTTTGTATATGTGTGTGTTTCTATGTACAGCTTTTTAGGTTCTCTGAAGTCCAGCTCAGGTTGACTAATGCTGATGAGACTTAGGATATCCCCTTCAGCTAGAGTGACAAGAAAGAACTCCTGAGTTTTTACTTACTGGTTATTGAATTACGACACATGCTTAAGTAAGAGGCTAGAACTCAAGAAAGAGCCACTTGAATTATTCAAAGTAAATCTTGTCCTCCTTCTGTTTTAGGAGGGGGGGGGGAAAGACCTGCTTCATCCCCATTCTTCTTATTATTTATAGATGGAAATTAGTTGAAATTTGTTAGTGTTGGCTATCTTTATTTTTTGCTTATTAAATATCTATAAGTCTTCTAGCTAATTGTTGATTATCCATGTGGTACGTAACTGTGAATTGTCATTTTTGAGTTCAGCTCCTTACATCTGAGTTCGTGTGCTAAATAACTTATGCCCTGATGATTATCGGTTAACGAGAAAAGAAAAAAAAAACAGAGTTGGTCAACAATTGCAAAGAAATTATGAGAAATGGGATAAAACTGGGGGAATTGGATCACTTCTCCAGCCTTGCTCCATCTGCTTCAGTATTGGGAAGTAAAGTTAACTTCCCATTCTGTCTGGTCCACGCTTGCCTAATGAAAATGAAATTCCTGTCATGATTGTCTTTGAAAATACAGAACAAACAAGAGTTAATTTATCTTCTACTCCAATAGAAATCATTAGCACTTTTAATAGAAATGTATAATTTATAAATTATTAGCACGTTTTAAAAGACTGTCTTAACATCTATAAGCCTAACATGTAAAACTGAAACCAGAACACTTTAGGGAAGCACCACTGTGGTTCCTGCCTTCCTATGCTTATGGGAAGTTCAAAAATACTCATTTTCCTGAGTTTTGTCAGTTTAGGTTTAGATTCAACATGCCATCTGTATGGAGGCAGATGTGGTTAGTGGGGTAGTAGAACAGAATTTGTCCCATGCAAAGCTTTCATTAGGTCACATTAAAGGGGGCTTTTATTTCCCATGACAGTATATTTTCCTTGACACGTAGATCCTCACCTGTTACCAAAAATGCAAATAATTATCATATGCAAAAAATTTTAACCAAAATTTTAAGATAAACCTCATGTAGTTTCCTGTATATTTTTTTGTGTGGCTCCTAATAGCAAAGTTAATGAGAGATGTTTATACAATAGATGATCTAGCTACAGGAAAACAATACCTTATTATTTTTATTCTTTGACACATCGGCCATGGGAAATTTATTGAGGAAAGGGACTTTAGGAGGAGATTTCCAAAATCTTCTGGAAATTCCACATATGGTCAAGAGACTCAGACCCATGACTCCTGGAGAGTGTCAGCAATGACATTGCGTAGGAATTGTTATTGCATCATGGTTCAGGAATCTATCACAGAGGAGTCCACAGAGGAAGCGGGCTTTTATGGTCACTGTTACCACTTGGTTGCTGGGCCATGAGGACACATGGAAGACTTCCTCTATTCAGGAGATGTATTATTTGCTTACCATGGACCAGGATCTTGGGGTTCAGTTCAGACCCTGTTTCATGGAAATTACTGTCAGGAGGGGAGAAAAATAAAATCACTAATAATACAGTATATTAGGCTACAGCAGTGGGACTTAACATCTATTTCCTGAACAAGCAACATCATTTTCACCTATGAACTTCTAGAAATGCAAATTCCTGCCCCATCCCTTCTGAAACAGAAACTCTGCAGGTAGATTCTTATAATTTGTGTTTCAACAAGCCTTCTAGGTGATTCTGATATATCCACTAGGCTCAAAGTAGGCTCACAGAATAAGGGGAGAACAGATTGGGAGACCTGAACCCAGATGGTGGCAGGTTGAAGGCAGAGGATATTGTTGCCTGGACTTTGTAAAGATAAGCAGTTTGTTAAGAAAAACAAAAAACAAAAGAAAGGAATAGGGAGCAGTGGAAGCAGAGTGTTCCAGAGAGTACAGTAAGCTCAAAGAACCAAGAATGGAAAGACTGAAGCTGAGGGTGGAAAAGGAGACAGACAGATCCAGAGAGGAGTCTGTAGAGATCAGAAGGGGCCCAGTGAAGCAGGACTTCTATAATGACGAGGGGCCTAAACTGTGTCTTGAAGACCATGGTGTCCTGTAGACATTGAAATTAAATTGCATGGTTAGATTAGCATTTTAAAAAGTTCACTTGGCCTAAATGAGTGGATGGTGGAGGAATGAAGCTTGAAGCTGAACCAGTTACTAGATTTCTACGATGATCCAGACCAGAGAAAGGAGAGCTTAGCCTAGTGGGGTGGGGCTAGGAATTGGGGAATGGTCCCAAATAGGGGAGATGTTACAAAAAGTTACTTGGTAAAACCACATCCTATATAATAAAAGCCTAATATGCAAATTGAACAAATGGTGGAACAACTGGTGGAATGACCAGTTGCTATGATGTGTACTGACCACCAGGAGGCAGACACTCATCACAGGAGTTGTCCCCAGCCTGCACAGACCCAGGCCAGCCAAGATGGGTGCCAGTGGTGCCAGTGGGGGCCCACCCCACCAGATGCCCCAGAGAGGGAGGCGACCGGCAGGAGAGGCAGGGCAATTGGGGGCAGGGCCGGCCAGTGAGTGGGCAGTGCCAAGCTGGCCAAGGTGGGTCCCAGCAGGCCCCATCCCCCAATCACCCCACAGATCAGCCCTGATCGCTGGCCAGGCCTAGGGACTCTACCCGTTGCATGAATTTCATGCACCACGCCTCTAGTATTATAATATGTCACAAATGCTAAAGCTTATTATTTGTAGGTGTGATAAGAAAAGCTGACAAGAGAGTGGAAAGAGAAATAAACAGAACTAAAAATTGTATGCACAGTATGACCCAATTTTTGAAATATATGTTCATAAATACATGTACAATATTGGAAGATATTTAGAAATGTCTTTATCTCTGGGTGATGAGATCACAGATAATTTTTGTTTTCTTATTTCCCAAATTTTCTACACTAAAACTGAATCATATTTATAATCAGGAACTATAACTTTTAGGGAAGAAAGGAAGGAAAGAAGAAAAGGGGGAGGGAAGGAAAGGAAGAAAAGTGGGAGGAGAGGAGAAAGAGTCCTATTTGAAAACTGAATGGGATAATGTATGGGAAGTCAGAATGGTTCTAGAAATAGAGGTAAATTAGAGTACCTACAGGAGCCTTTTAAACTTAACCCACCTTAAAAAAATTACCTACTCAGCAGGCCTGACAGACTATGAGATAGAGCTCAGATATATTGTGAGGAAGCAAGGGGTGGCAGGGGGAGATGGGGAGAATTGGACATGAGTGGGAGCCAGTTAGGGGAGTAAGGAGGTTGTGTCCTCCTGGACTGTCCATTCCACTGGTTTAGCCAGATCTACAAAAGTCACAAGAAGGCGATGTGCACGCAGGGAAGTTGTAGCCTTTGAGTCTGACTTCTTGGATAGAGGCTACGCTGCTAAAGCTATGCCAAGGATGGGCTGCCCAGATCCTGACCCACCCCAGGTCCTGCCTCATGGATCCAGAGCTCTTGGTGCTCTATAGTTGTTGAAATAAGTTGATCATTTGTGTTGCAAAAGAGGGGTGCTAAAGACCATTCTTTCATTGCCTTGGCAGCTACTTTTTTTTTCTGGACCCATTTCTTTGCTATAGGAAATGACAGTTCTAAAATAATGATGATGATGATGATGATGATGATGATGATGATGATGATGAGAATCTATGGGCAATTGGGTTATGCTTATCAGGGATCTGGGACGGTCACTACTGATGACAGAAAGGTTTGGGATCATGTCATTCATGAAGTAACAAGTGGCTAGAATTTCAGGAAACCATAATAACAATAATGAATACTGTCACTTGTCACTATGATAAGCACTTTACAACATTATTATTTAATCTCACAACAACCCTATCAGATTGTTGTTGTTTTTAATATACCTTTTACAGAGGAGAGAGACTGAGGCCTCAGACACCATTGATCCTACTGAGTGTCGGGGCCTTGCTTTAAAACAAGATCATTTTTATTAAAAAGTCAGTACTGAGAGTTCTGAATATGAATGTTGATGGTTGCACCACAATGAGAATGCAGTTAATGTCACTGAATGAACCGCACACTTAAGAATGGTTATGGTGGATTGCTTTCCAGACGACAGAGTGGAAGGCCAGTGAGTTGGTCATAACGGCAGAAGAAGAAATGAATGAAGACTATCCAGCAGAAATCCATGAGTATTTATCAACATTTGAGAATTCCATTGGTGCTGTGGATGACATGCTGAAGACCATGATGTCTGTTTCTGGAAATGAGTTGTTACAGACGTTGGACCCAGTTGAACAAGCAAAAGTGGATTTAGTTTCTGATTACATATTAAATTCAGTGTTTTGGGTTTACCTGGCAACTCAGGGAGTTCATCTGAAGGAACACCCAGTAAAGCAGGAATTGGAAAGAATCAGAGTATACATGCACAGAGTCAAGGAAATAACTGAGAAGAAGAAGGCTGCCAAGCTAGACCAAGGTGCAGCTTCAAGATTCGTGAAAAATGCCCTCTGGGAACCAAAACCTAAAAATGCATCTAAAGTTGCCAGTAAAGGAAAAAGTAAAAAATAAACTTTTGGCTTTGATGTACACATGTTCAAAAAGTACATCATTTTTATTGTTTAACACAAAACAGATGGTAATTATGTGACAATGCAAGATTTAAATGTATTTCTTATTGAATTCATATATAAAATTTACATTTGAATTTGTAATGCTAAATACATTTTACCCCAGAAAGATGAAGTTGTCTTTAGTAATTTTCCTATAGCATACTGTGAGGTTTTTAACACTGCGGTATATTTTACATTTATAGTTTACCATCTCTCTTGACAGGACTCTGGTTTCCTTATATAGGTCAACCTTTCAAGTACTATTTTATAAACCATTGAAATGTAAGTTCAATGTTCTTTGTAAACATTTGTCTATTTTAAATGAATAATGACTTTATGAGATATGCTTTTTGAAGTCTGAAGTTATAAATACATGTGTTATCACTATAAACAAGAAAAATTGAAATGACTTAAATGTGTTTTTTTATGTGTTATTTCATCATGTTTTCATGATTTTTGGGAATTGCTTATTTTGATATTTAAAGTGTGAATTTAAGACTTCAAGGTTATACTTTAACTTTTGGCACTCTGCCTATATGTCCCATCTGAAGTAAAATATATTCTCATTAATAGTGGATGGGAAATGAAGTTGTAATTGATGGCTGAATTTTGGCATAATGGCTACATACTACCAATAAAGGATGTCAATGTGTAAAAAAAAAAAAAAAGAATGGTTATGATACTAAATTTTATATCATATTTTTACCACATTTTTTAAAAAGGCTAATTAATTATTGCACAATGTACTATGTACGATGTGCAATGTACCATCATACATCATATTGATATATTCCAAAGATATTTTGATGTGATCATTTTAATAATCCTTGGCATTAAGAAAATGCCTGCTTTTTGAAGAGAAAAACAGGTGTCCTACAATCCTCCCTCATTTCTTTCTTTCTCATCTACTTTCTCATCCTTCCTTTTCCTTCCTTTCACTTCTCCCCATTCTAAACAAATTATTAGAGGGACAGACTGCCCCCTCTCCTCAACACACACACACACACACACACACACACACACACCGCACAGGAAATGAGCAAGTGAACTGACACAGTTCCTAAGGAATGAAAAAAGCCAAGGGACAGACCCCGTGAAGCCTAAAACCCAGGCTGCACTTCCTGAAACTCTCCCAGCCCCACCTTTTAGGCAAGTTTGCAGACAGGAGTGTGGTGATGCTACCCTCTGACCACAAGGTGGGGTTTTGTATTGGGACACACTGGATATCACAAGGCTTTCTCTTATCAGCCTTTTCCACTTAGAAACCTTTCTACACCTAGATGATTAAGGGCGACCCACAGAGCTCACTACACATTCCCTTCCCAAGCTGCAAGACCCCGAAAGCATCCAGGATGGAATCTATGCAGAGCTTAAGACCCGCATCTAGAACACTTATCACAGAAAAGATAAAATATCTTAATTTCTCAAAATTTCTTTTTCTTTCACCATGATATATTTATGAAGGGAGGTAGTGCTTTCCTATGCTGTAGGGTTCCTCCACAAAGCCCTGCAAAGATCAAGGTGAGCATGAGCCCCTCTCTCTCTTCCTTTCTCTCTTTTTCTCTCTCTGTTTCTTTTAAGAATATCAGTATATTGAAGAAAGGAGGTGAGAAGAAAGAAAAAGGAGGAGGAGGAAGAAGAGAAACTATCAAAATAGGAGTATAAGACTTAAAAATAAATCAACTGCCTATATTTAGTAAATTATACTTATAAGATTGTACAAATGCATTGCAATGTATTGCAATAAATTCTTGTTACTAAAAATAGTTCTCACTACATATAAGCCAAAACATTATGCTGTATACCTGAGACTTATACAGTGATGTATGTCAATTATATATCAACTAGGGGCCAGCGCGCAATTGAAATCACGGGAGGAGGCAGCCCGCCTGCCACCTCCCCCTGCTGCGAGGAGGCGCCCGGCTGGGCGTTGGGCCTGAGAGATGCTCCATGCACCTCATGCTGACTGGTCGTTTGGTCATGATGCTTCTTAACCTTTTATTATTATGATAACACCGGAGAAAAGATTTTATGAAGTAGAATAAAAGAAAGACACTTCATAGTGCACTCAGGCTCAGTGTCCAAGCTAGGATAAAAAGTTTCAGGCTGAATATTTAGTATCTCTGCTTTCAATCCTACCACTAGCTCTCTGACTGAGAATGTGACCTTATTCAGTGATCACATCAAAGACCAGCTTCATGAGTTTTTGTGAATAGAAAAGCAGAGATCTAATATATAGCATGATGACTATAGTTGATCATACCATATTTGAATACTGGAAATTTGCTAAGAGATTTCAGGTTCTCTCATCACACCAAAAATGGTAACTATGGGAGAAAACTATATGTTAAAGGGCTTAACTATAATAATCATTTCACTTACATGTATATGAAATTATCATGCTACTTTAAGCACATACAATTATTATTTTTAAAAAGAACCTAATACAGTGACTGGAATACAAGAAATATTAACCTATTATATACCCCTCACCCTCTACCCTCCCTTCCTGCCTCTGTCTTCTTTGCACCACCAGCAATAACCACTGCTTCAGGCAACTGTGCGGTCTGATTGAGAAGCTCCACTCAGGACTTGGAAGTGCTTAATTAAGCAACAATTGTCCCATACCCAAGAAACGTTTCAATGTTAGTTTAGACACTTCGTCAAGTGTCTAGCTCTAGCCCATTACTCTCTGTTCTCCTTTCCTATTCATTCTACGGACCCCCTCCCACCCAGGTACGTGGCCTCCTACTGTTCCTCAAATAACAACCCAGTTCCCAATTCAAACTATTACCTCAGGCTGTCCCTTTGCTTGAAATATTCACCCACATTACCACTTAGTTAATTCCTATAATCCTTAATTCTTTGCTCAATTTTGACCTTTCAAGGATGCTTCCCTGGACTCCCTAATGCTATAATCTGCTCATCTCCTCACGCTCCGGACACCCTGATTCCCCTGCCTTGCTTTACTTTTTAAAAACATAACATTTATCAACCTAAAACATTCCTATGTGTAGGCATTTCTATTCATATTATTCATTAACATTTCCTAAGCAACTAGAAAAGTGCTTGCGATATAGAAAGTGCTCTGTAAATATCTGTTGAATGGATGGATAACATATTTTCAAGAAATATGATGTTGAATTTGATGTTTTTCTCTTAAGCAAACCACAGGAGGCTTTCTTTCTTTGAAAAAATGTTTCCAACTCCCACCACATGACCTGTTTCACAATAAAGGGTCAACAGTTGAAACTTACCTAAAAGTCATGAGGAAACCAAGTAAGAGGAAACTGTCAAGAGAGCAAAGAGCACAGGAAGCATTTCCTCTCTTTTTGGGGCTTGGAGGATAGGAGTCTGATGGTACCTCTCACCATCCCCACGACCTTCAATTCTAGGCTCTTTCTGCAGTAAGCCCTTAATTTAAAGTTAAGGACCTTCTCCCAGTTGATGAGAATCTTGCAAATGAGACTTTTTGTTTGTTTGGGCAAGTGCAAGTTCTCTTGAAGTTTAGCTGCATCTCAAGTGTTCTTTCCTGGCACAAATGGTCAAATTTCCCAGAGAAAGTTCTCCATCTATTCCATATATGCTATGGTTCTTACAATAATACACCAGACAGAAGGGACTGTGGAAACAAATTCCCTCATTTTACCAATGAGAAAACTGAGGCCTTGACAGGAGGAAGGGTTAGTTCTTCTACTGGATTATATGTTATCCTCTCCCCTAGTGTCTCAAGATCTTCTTCTCCAGCCTTCTAATCCTTCTCAGGCAGGAGAGGTAGGGAGAACGCAGGGAAATGTGCTAAACACCAAGTCTGTGAGAATTACAGACACACGAGAAAAACTTGGAGGAGACCCAGAGTCTCTGGACTCAGCTTAGGTTCAAATCCTAACTCTGTCTCCTACTTGCTGGGTGACCCTTTGCACGTTACTTAACCTGAGTCTATTTCCTCATTCGTTAAATGGGAATAAAGAATACACAAATATAGGGTTATTGTGAATATTACAAAAATAAAACATATGATGTACATAGTAATAAAATCCTGTTAGTACAATTATTCTTGAGTGAGGCCACTCTGCCTTATTGCTAAAGTCTAAGTAAGTCAAGCTCAGAAAAAAAAGTGTCATTTTCATTCTCCCCATTAACCTTGGCTCTTTAATATCTGTATCAATTCTCCTTGGATCTCCTTAGTGTATGCTTTCAAGGTCTTGCTTTTCTGGCTGGGCGTGTAATTTCCTATCCACTCTCCCCTCTTGCCCATTTTGCTTTTATTTCTCACTGTGTAGAAGATGGTGCCAGTGGTGTTTTCCAGGTCCATCCCCTTCAGTTGGAGAAAAGAACGTTCATACAAAGCTCACCCAACAGGTTCGGAGTCGACAGTTTTCCTTTGTTTCAAAACCCCACTAGATTCTGCAAGTGGTGATTTCCTCCTTCCTGGTTTAGGGACCACAAGAAGAGATTTAATTTAGATGAGTAACCTGATGCAGTCCAGAAAGAAAGCACTTGAGATGTGGAAAGTAATAAATTATACTAGTTGGAAATATAAACTACCAAGACACATAAGGGACTCAAATCTGAAAATCAGATAATAAAGGGCCCCAGATTACATACAAATGGATTAAGAAGCTTTATAGCTTTATTTTGCCTACATTTGGGGAATTCTGAGAGACTGCCCACATCTCTAAACCCATAGACAGTCTGAATTATTTTCTAATTTTATTTTCTTTTTATACTTGATCTTAGTCAAAAGGTGGAGAAGCGATATCTAATTTTGTTTTCTTTTTATGTGAAAACATCACAGTTTTTTCTCCAATTATATATCTATTTGGTGACTTCAAGGGAATTATGAAAGGACTAAAATTTCACCCTCCACCCTCAGCTACCTTTACTCCCTGGCACTGCCTTTTAGCCAATTAGCTAAAGAGATTGCCTCAGTTGAAAGTAGTACTCAGTTTTCTTTTGGGATGGTTTTGGGTGTTACTCTTGTGTATGACAAGAAAACTAAAGGTCAATGATATCTTGAATTCATGGAAAATGAAGAGTCTCTTCCTCCTAGTCATCCTTTCCCTTATCCATCTCTACCTTCTCTTTTGAGGACTTCAAGAATTTTTTCTGAAGTCTCTGTCCTGGACACATCCAGGGACAGTAAGCAGCAGAGAGAGCATTGTTTCTCTTTCACTCGGGATTCACTAGTTATTTTCAAGTACCATGTCTCCAATTTACTCTTTGTTGATCTTACTCCTTAAGAGTTTTTAATGGAGGTCAGTAAACTTCCTGAAACATGATGTAGAACTTTGTACATTTTGGCGTAAGTGGACTTAGGGGTCAGAAGAGGACACACACCTTTCATTATATTTTCAAATGATTAAGTAGTTAACTTAAAATGTAAAAGTTAAGAACCATTGAGTTGATACTGCAAAGAAAAGCTGCTATGTTTGTTTTAGCCTTAGCACCTAGGTTAATTAGACTAAATCTGTGGACACCCATTCATGTTCACTCATTGGCTTCTGAAAATACCATCTTCTGGATGCTCCACAGTCCTTGAAACACAGGCGAGGGGAAGAAGGAAGGAGCAGAGCCCTTCTCTATCAGCAGGTGCCAGTCACTGGTAGTGGTGCATGCAGCTCTCCACACCTTACCTGCCTGCACTATGGTACCTCCTATGCCATTCCCAGGGCAGCCTAGAAGAGATTGTACCATTAATTCACCCAGGGAAGAAATTGCTGCCTGGCTGCACTCGTTAATATTTTATCCACGCACCACTAAGTGAGAGCATGATGTAAAACTGTAGTTTCCATACTAAACTCTTCTGGGTCCATGTCAATAAAGCAATTATCTTTGTGGGAGAACAAAAATAGACAACAATAAGCATTTTCTCTTCCTTTTGTTGACATTGCTCTTGTGAAAGGTTCTGAGAGGTGGGGGATTTGTATTTTCATGCAAGAAGTGTTTGTAGAGTGCAAGCTCTGGGCCAGGACCTGGCACATAGTATAAATAGGTTAGACATGGTCTCTGACCTCATGGGATTTCCAGTCAAGTGGGTGAGACATATGTCAACAAACAAGCACCCAAGTGGGTTGAGTGCTCTTCTCTTTAACGGAATCCACCAACGTGGAGTTTGTATTATGGTTAAAATGTGTCTTAAATACGTCAACAATCCCTAATGCCAAAGTGAAGAAGTTAAAATGAAGGTGATATTTTAAAACAAAACCTTTAAAACAACCAAACTTTTAAGAAGGAGAGTTATGAGAGACACAATATAGGAATTACAACATAAGATGTTTTTTCACTTAAGCTACTTTATCTGAATTGCGAAGTTTAATCTCAGCTCAGCTTTTTACGTTATTACATGTCTATAAAAACAAAATATCAAAATAATAAAATAACTTTTTAAAAAAGAAAAAAATATGCTTATAAAATTATACCACCTTGAATCAGCGTATTTAAAATACTTTATTTTTTTCTCCCATCACTTGACTCAATTGCTTGCATGGATCTTGTTTATTTCAAGATAGAATTAAAGCCACATATAAGTCCAGTTATTTCTAAAATAGCAACTTCCCCTTCTGCCAAGTGATTTCATTTCCTATGATCTTTACTTCACACAAAAGAAATCCTAGTGACAAGTAATATATAATTTTTGTCATTTCGAAGACATCTTTTATTGTAAACATTGGCATATACAATCTCGAAATGGTTTTAGTATAAACCTAACAAAGAAAATAGGTGTATAAAACTTTGTTTTATAAGTTTAACGAAGAAAAAAATAATTACAAATAAATATTTGCATTTGATTTTTTTGAAGACAGCTTGATCTTAAATATTCCAAGTCTATAATAAACACCTGTTTACACAACCAGTCTCTTTCTCCAATTCCATCCTTCAAACTCCATCTCAAAATCTCCATTGATTTTGGAGATAGGATTGGAAATGTTACTCATTTCTCTGTGTTATCTGCACAGTACTTTTTTTTTTAACACACGAATGTGAATTGAATTATTATTCACAAAACCAGAAAAATCTACAACTGAAATAAAAGCAGTTAGATGTAAACTTTAGGGGATATGTTGTGCCAATACACATTTACTTCATGATTGGTCAGCTTTTAAAAAGAAATATGGTTCTCCTATTCCAGGCAAAGTTCAATGTGACTTTAATGACAAGTGACATTTATTGTATACCTTCTATGTGCCAGGTCCCACTCCTGGCATTTTCTATACACGCCCTCATTTAACTCTGACTATGATCCTATGGAACTGGTCTTATTCCCATTTTACAGATAAAGAAACTAAGACTCGATGAGATTTAAAAAATTCCATGATAATTTGTCTAATAAGTGATGAAGTTAGGCTTGAAGGCAGGTTTGTCTTCCCCCAACACCTACACTGGACATGGGTCAAAACCAAAGCATTTAGCTGTTTGATTCTCCAACTTGTCAAGATGTTGGAAAATGAGTTTTCTTTAAAGAGTATGACACCTATAGCAGCATGGTTCAAGTTTGCTTGGTATTTTTACAAATTATTAACTCAAGAAATTTGAATTTAAAGATGGAACTGAAATGTCCTAGAGCAGATTAAGTTTTTATAGACATACACTCAGCAAAAAGTAACAACATGTTTTAGCCCTAACCGGTTTGGCTCAGTGGATAGAGCGTCGGTCTAAGGACTGAAGGGTCCCAGGTTCGATTCTGGTCAAGGGCATGTACCTTGGTTGCGGGCACATCCCCAGTGGGGGGTGTGCAGGAGGCAGCTGATCGATGTTTCTCTCTCATCGATGTTTCTAACTCTCTATCCCTCTCCCTTACTCTCTGTAAAAAAACAATAAAATATTTTTTTTAAAAAAAGAACATGTTTTAAATCTTTCAGTTCACTCTGAGTTTTGTTGACTAAAATTTTAGGGGAAAGGTATTTTATATTTATGATATTAGCAGTAACAACATTATAAGGCAAACTCATTGATATATATAGCATTTGTCTATGGTTCTCTTAACCTCAGGGATGCCTGAGCTGAGACTATTTTCCTCAAAAGGAGAAAAAAATTCCAGGTTTAAGTTGAGACTTAACTACTGGATTAAGAAATGTGGTTCAGATTTAAGCAGCATCATTATAATACCAAGATAGAATCAGCTTGTTCAAAGTCTCTTGATTAATAATCATGGGACAAGACTTAGGCCTAAGTTCATCTCACTTAAAAGCCATTCTGCTTTGTTATGTGAATACAACTTTGTTTGGATTTACAAAAACGCCCTAATTCTAAAACACATATATGAAGGAGGGTGGGTTCCCTAGGTGGTTCAAAATACCAAAAAGACATTCAGTTTTCTTGTGGGGAGTTTGATGGAAAAGGAAGAGTTACTTATAGATGTGGAAAAAGTAAATGTCCATCTTTGTCTTGACTTTTTCTTGAGCTCTTTCCTTTCTTGGATGATAGCTTTGATCCCATGACTATGGTGAAAATCTCTGAATGTTCATCTGTTAAGTGCTTCTCATGTTTCAGGAACTGGTAAGAACTTAAACAGCTTACTGGTTGATAGTCCCATAAAGTTTACATTCATCCCTAGTGGGTAATAAAATATCATTTGTATTTATGTGCAGCTTTGTTAAACTTTTCACTCCATTCTGCCCTATTTAAAAGCAGCATTTTTTTCAAATAGGATAATAAGCCCTTTTCTCTCTTTAACCACATTTAGTCATTCTACTTACTGTGCAGTGTCTCAAAGGGTTACCATTACAGAAGTGGTTATTTTGTTTTTGTTCACTATTCCCTCTGATGAAGAGAGTCTGAGGACAGAATGCATCAAGGCTACATTGTGAGAAATGAACAACAGCAAAGAGGTTGGTTTGCCTTATTAGTTAATGCTCCATTGTTTTAAAAAAGTGAGCATCTGGTTTAAGTGGAACTCATTAGCTCAACCTCTAAGGTTGGTATCATGATGCAAGTGATACCCTGAGAGGAGAAAAGGAGGAGATGAGGAGATGGAATTGGAATGGCAAGGAGGTGCCTATGTCAGCAGGACTCAGAAAAAAATACAAAGGCAACCCTGAGAGGTTGAGAAGTTTGCAAATTGTCAGAACTCTGAGCATCTGTGTGGTGCCACTAGATTGTGTCCTGATGATGAGGGACTGAACCAGTCACGTCAGGTTTGTCCATAGGAGAATATGTCCTTGGTGAACAAATCGATATTACCGAAGCAAAGAAGTGGTCAATTTTCTTTAAGATCCAGGTCTTGCCTACATATCTGGCTTCAACTTTTTCTTCTCCTCATTCCATACACTGTTTTTCATACAATGCTCAACAATGTCAAGGACCCAAAAGGACCATGTTCTCTTAATTCTCATTAACTTTTACTTGCTTTTTTAGGTCATAGCTTTGAGGTTGTTTCTTTATAAATTCCTCAAAACTGTAGCTGCTTGTGTCACTAATTGGTCATATCTGGCACCAGACTGCAAAATCTTTGAAATCAGAGATTATATCTTATTTATATAGTAATCACATCTCCTACAATAATATTTGGCATTGACATATAATCAACATATATTAAATAAATAAAAGAACAATCAAGTTCCTGAAATAGTAGAATTAAAAACAAGAGGAACCCTAGCTGATTTGGCTCAGTGGATAGAGCGTCGGCCTGCAGACTATAGGGTACAAGGTTTGATTCCAGTCAAGGGCACATGCTTAGGTTGTAGGCTCGATCCCCAGTAGGGGGCGTGCAGGAGGCAGCCCATCAATGATTCTCTCATCATTGATGTTTCTATCACTCTCTCCCTTTGTCTTATCCAGCTCTAGATTCCCACATTACTGAGAAGTTACAGATGAAAAGCCACAACTTTCATTCTGTTAAATATACATTAGAAAACCAAATCTTTGGAAAAGTTGTACTTTGTTTCTTGAGAGCAGAAACTTTCCAAAACTCTTAGAAAACAACTGCTCATAAAATGTGTCCCCAATAAAAGTGGTCAACTGGAGTATCTCCTCTCTCATCACAGCACATATACTTTACATAAAGAAACCAATGTGCCATAAAAGAATAATCACAAATGGGCTTACTCTAACAGCTGGCAGATGGTACTATGATAAAGTTATTTATTAAGTATGAAGGAATACAACTGACAATTGATCAAACTGAGACGCTTCACTGTTTAAAAATATTTTAAAGCAAACATGCTTTTGAATGAAATTAAATTATTGTAAAGATCCGATAAAAGTTCAATCGTGCAGAAAATTAGATAAGAAATCAATGACAGAAGTCTGGTGACTCAGGTATGTTCACCAAGAGTGACCGGAAAGCTCCAGGTTGTGGAATTTCCTCTGACCTAATACAGGAATGAGCGTGCACAGCTCTCGCTGTTGAGAGAATATAAAAAGCCAGGGGTACTCTTCATCCAGCACAAGTCCCTGAGGACAACAGAGCTCACCAGCATCTAGGAGAAGAGCCCATAAGAAACCACCTTGCCATAAACATGACTTCCAAGCTGGCCGTCGCTCTCCTGGCAGCGTTCGTGCTTTCTGCAGCTCTGTGCGAAGGTAAGCACATCTTTCAGATCCAGTTTTCCTGGGTTTAAATGTGATTCTTAGATGGTAAGATTATCCCTTATTGCTTTGATTAAAAACAAACACATATTTTTTTTTCAGGAATAGAAAATAATTTTTGCAGTCATTTAAAGGCAATTCATTAAATTGAAGTTTTAATTTTTTTAGGCTGTATCTATATAATGATTAGAAAAGTATAATGTTTGATTAATACAGACATTCTGTTCTTACCATTTATACTCTGTAGTATGCATATATTTAATATAAATGTATAAGTTAGAGTGTATCTTATTGGGAGCCACTGTTACCTATAATATAAATTAATATTGAGCAAGATAACTCAGGTAATTTTACACCATGTACTATTTTACTGAAAATCCTCAGATAGTTATCAATTCCCATTTGATTTAAGGACACCCTGACAGAATATAGGTCTTCTCGGGATTCATTTTATGAAACAAATACAGTTTAGAATGTTTATGATATATAGTTTCTTTATTTTTTCTCTCAAACATTGAGGATTGTGTTGAGATATAAGACACTTCTGTGCAACTCATTTATATATTTCTATTAATTCTTTCTGAAGGCAATTTCCCTATTAGTGAATCTTAGTTTGCATACTACAAATAGCACTGTGGTATCACAGAAGATTATGGAATATCTAGTAGAAAAAAAAAGTACCATAAAGATGTCAACATTGCACAAAGACAACTCCAGTCTTTATGTAGAAAGATATCCAATGTTATGAGGAATGACTATTTTTAAAACTGAAGAAAAACTGATGTCAGAGGCAAGGAGAATATCCAGCCTTCAATTTCTGGAATGAGTTTGCAAAAGATGCGATGTTTGTAAAACACACAGTCACCAAGTTATCACATTGGGATTAAAGAGGGAGTAGCTAGCAGAGCCCTCCCTGTTGTTGAAATCAATCTGATTGTTTTATTGTTTCCCACAGCTTCAGTTCTGCCGATAATAGAATCAGAACTTCGATGCCAGTGCATTGGTATGCACTCTATACCTTTCCACCCCAAGTTTATCAGGGAACTGAGAGTGATTGAGAGTGGACCACACTGTGCAAATTCAGAAATCATGTAAGTACTTTCAAAAGTGATTAGATATCTTACTTTAGCTAACCTAGAACTGAGGAAGGTGGAAGCGTCCAACAAAGTTCTAGGCACTAGAAATACAGTAGTGGGTTAAACAGAAGGACATATTCTGGGTATGAATGTCATTTAAGTATGATAGCTTCCATGATTCATAGCTCTAAATTGCTTTTGACTTAGATTTCATGCCCGTACTTAAGGGACAATGACTTGAATGGCAAAGGGGTGTCTGGAACTGCTAAATGTTGATTTTAATCATCTCTCTCTCATCTCAGTGTAAAGTTAAAGAATGAAACGCTGCTCTGCCTGGACCCCGAGGAACACTGGGTGCAGAAGGTTGTGCAGATATTTTTAGAGGAGTAAGTTGTTGTTGTTTTTAATTTAGATTCTTCATCTATCCTGAGATATACAGTCCAAAAGTCAGCTTATAAATTTCCTGCTGCTGCCAAAAATATTTTTAGGTAGCTGCCTCTTTAATTCAAAATAAATAGCAGCAATAGAGAGTTTATGGTAAGTCATGACTGGGAAGACCACACATCTCAGTTTGTCCAGGGAAGTCTGGGTTTATGTCTGGTCCCTGTGCCATTATTATGATTCTGTTTCAGTCTCAGGAGTGTCCTGCTTTGGAGGATGACTTATCTGGTCTTTCTTCTTATAGTTGACAGTATAGAACATTTCTAACATATGACTATTTAAGATTATATTAGTTTCTGTATTAAATATAAGGACCATACTTTACTCCTGTTAGAACATTGTTCATCTTTCAATTTTATTTATTTATTTTCAGAGCTGAGAATAAAGAGCCATAAAGAAAAGAACAAAAAAGAACAGCACTTTCCCAGGTTTCCAAGAATTCCTCAGTAAAGATGCCAATGAAACTTCACACAAATCTACTCTAGTGCTTCACATACTGTGGGGGTCTGGTATAGAGTTGTCAGGTGAAATATAGGATGCCCGATTAGATTTGAATATTTGGTAAAACAATGGAGAGCTTCTTTCAATGTCCCATGCTATATCTAGAACACACTTATTTAAAAAAAAAAAAAAACCACAAAAACAAAAAACTCATTGCTTACTATAAATTCAAACTTAGCTGGAAATCCTGTATTTATTTTATCTTTTGAGAGAGGGGTTAAATACTGCAACCTTAGTCTGCCAGCCAAGATCCATGAGTCCCTTTTAACTGCGCCTTCTTTCTTCTTTATTCCTAACCTGGAGAAAAAGGACCAGTCACCATTTCACCTCACTGAGATGTGAGGACATGTGCAAGCAATTCAGTGTTTTCCATGGTCACATAAATTATTTTCAAGTGTAACTTATTCACTTATTTAATATTTATGTATTTATTTAAACATCAAATAGAGTAAGATTTGTGCATGAATTTGGAAAATGGGAAAGGAGCATTGTTGATAGGAGAGTATAATGATTTATTTTAGATATTAAATAATATACTAGAGAATTATCTTGATCAAAGTTGATTTATTTTGATTGAGGTTGCTTGATTTAGCAAAATTAAAAACAAACAGAATATCCAGTTAAGCTACAAATCCTACTTTAATACTTCTCATATTGTCCTGTCACTGTTGGCCTTGTGCTATTCTGTGTTGAATCACCAGAATCCTGAGTTAGAACTCTCTTCCTCAAAACAGCAAAAATTCTTGCTGGTTAATACTTACTTATTATGTACAAATAGAGTCTCATAATTTAATTTAAATAATTATGTTTTTAACTTTAAGATACTTTTATGTCTATTGATTTGATGGTATGGAAATATAAATGCGACTCTCAACATAATAAAATTCATTGTCAAAATCATCAAGTGTTTGTATTTCTTTGGTCTTTTCAAGATCTATTGTTTTATCTTTGGTTGTATGAAAAAATATTATTTAGAAGATATAAGTGCTTCCCCTTAACATTTTGTATACTATGGTGGAAAATACAAACTTTTATCTGTAGAAAAACATAGGGTGGTGAAGTTTCTTTCCAGAGAAGGCTACAAACAGTAGCCTCTGAGAAATGACGAGGATTTTCTCAGCCCTCCAGTGAATTCCATCTTGCTGATAAGGCTGACTTCAGATTTTCAATGAAACAGCCCAGGTGTCTGTAAAAGGGGGAAGAGGGGACACATGTTAAGGTGCTTCTCAGTTAATTAAGAAGTAAAACTTGCCGAAACTGGTTTGGCTCAGTGGATAGAGCATCGGCCTGCAGACTGAAAGGTCCCAGGTTCGATTCCGGTCAAGGGCATGTACCTGGGTTGCGGGCACATCCCCAGTAGGAGATGTGTAAGAGGCAGCTGATCGATGTTTCTAACTCTATATCTCTCTCCCTTCCTCTCTGTATAAAATCAATAAAATATATTTTTTAAAAAAGAACTAAAACTGACACATACAAGGCAAAAAAAAAGTTCAAAATATGAATAAAGACCATACATATTTGAAAAAAAAAAAAGTGAAAAAAACCCTCTTCAAAGTAAAAATACAATAATTTAAGTAGAAAACTAAGCGGATGAGTTTTATAACAGATTAGACACAGCTATAAAGAAAATTGGAAATCTAGGAAATAAACCCAAATAACTATCTGGAATTTATATGAGCGATAAAGAGGAAGTAAATTGAAAGAAGAAATGAAAACACATGGAAAATGCAGTGTCTAATTGGATTTTTACAAGCAGAAGAGGTCAGAGACAACATTTAAACTGACAATAGCTGAAAACTTTCCAGAAATGGTGAAAATAACAACGGACAGTTTGAAGAAATCCAATGAGCCAATGCTTAAATTTACTTTCCTAGTCAAAAAACAAGGATTTTAGAAATGTGATTCATACTTATCCACCTCCAAGATCATTTACTGTTGCTGTTGGGCATTTTAAATGCACTCTTTTAAAAAAAATCTTTATTATTGAAAGTATTACATATGTTCCCATTTTTCCCCCATTGACCACCTCCAGCTTGCCCCTGCAGGCCCCAGGCCTTCACCACCCTATTGTCTGTGTCCATGGTTGATTATCTCCCATGATTGTCTTTGGTTATTACTTCCCATCCATCCACCCTCCCTCACCTTCCCTCTGAGATGTACTCTTTTTTAATCTCCACAAAGGGAAGTGAGGAAGAGGGTCCTCTCTCATTTTCTCATTTGTTACTTCATATTGCAAGCTACTTTTCCCCTGTCATTAGCTCCTTGCAATCACTCTGTGTATCTGCAGCTACCATTCTAACTATGGGTCAACATTAGCTGTGGTGTGGAACAGAGCCCATTCTCTCTTCTAATTTCCAGTGCACATCAACACAGAAGTGTGCAACATAATAGAATTAGTAAAAAAAAAAAAAAAAAAGTAAGTCATATACAAGCAGTAACCAACTGGAAATTCAACCCTAATATTTACTATTCTTAGAAGCAGTGTTCCTACTAGTGATTTCTCCCTGCTTATGTTCTTTTCAGGTCATATTGTGGAGTTTCTTCTTCTTCCTCAGAGTTCTGCCTAAATTTAATTTCCATATTTTCCAAGCATAAAAAGATATTTTTCTCAAATGAACTTTAATTATAAGTTTCCATGTCTACTTCTGCCTCCCTTTGCAGTGTCTCATCTTGTGGGTCTCATACATAGTGAAAAAAACCAATAACAAACAAGTAATTTTAATAAAATATTGGTAGGAGAGACACATGATTCTTCAGAGGAGATATCAAGGAGTTATCAAGCCTAACTTGCCTAGATTTCCCTTAGAAAACCTAAGCTAGAGTGTAAAGGATGAGTAGGAGTTGGCCACACAAAGGGAAGAAGAATGTGTGGGAAAGAGTGGTCTAGACTGCAGTGAAGTAATTTGTAAACAAGAGCGTGACATGATTTGAGAAGTGAAAAAATTCAGTGTGACTAGAATTTGGCATTGGAACAGAATAAGTACTAACAGATGAAGTTATGCTAAATGGACTATGGAATGCTCTAAAGGGCTTAAAGTTGAAAATGAAAACTTTTAGTGAATTTCAAATATCCCCACTTAAATGGTGAACATTATAGGCTATTCTTCTTCCTGGATATCCTTACAGAAGAAAGTGGAAAGCCGTAGAAGCAACTCAAAAGTCTGATCTTGGGGCTCTTGAATGACATTTGGAGATTGAATTATCAAAGAACTTCCAATTTTATAGCAAACTTCTTAATGTGTTAAATACAACTTAATATGATCAGTGTCCAACCCTAAAAGCAAAGTGAAGACATCTGCACCAACTTGGTGAATCTTAACAATGAAGACTTTTAAAAATTTACTTTTTAATTTAATCTTTATCACTTTTAAGTTGTACCAAATGATTTCCTCCACTCCCTTATCTATATTGTTACTCTGGATAAGAGAGCAAATATTCCATCCAAAAGGGAATTAAGTATATCAATTGGAGGTTAGGCAATATGCATACAAGCCAACATGGAAAAATGAAGAGTAAGAGAGAAAATGTGGGAGATAAGAAAAAGCCATCACTTTGTTGAATTGAAAATGTTTACTTCGTTTTGCCTAAATGATATTAGTAAAATTAGTTAGTATACAGACACAGGTTTAGACACAAACTTAAACATGTAACCTATTATCTCATTCCTTTAATCCATTTGTGTGGATTACAAATTATGAATCTCATTTTACCAAGGAGTAACATGAATGTAAAGACACACACACACACACACACACACACACACAATAACATAAAAAAGGTATAAAGAGATAATAAAAAAGTGTTCACCTTAAAAATACAGCAATTATAAAATTCTATAATACAGCCCATTAGTAGATGAGTGGATAAAAAAGCTGTGGTACAATTTACACAATGGAATACTACGCTGCTGTAAAAAAGAAAGATCTCTTACCCCTTGCAACAGCATGGATGGACCTGGAGACCATTATGCTAAGTGAAATAATTCAGTCCGAGAAAGACAAATACCACATGATCTCACTTATATGTAGGATCTAATGAACAAAATAAACTGATGGACAAAATAGGTCCAGAGGCAGATACATGGAATAGACTGACAGATCTTAGAGGGGAGAGGGGTTGGAGAACAGGAAGAAACAAACCAAAGAATTTATATGCATATGTGTGTAGCCCATGAACACAAACAATAGTGTGGTGCAAGCCTGCGGTGCAGTGGGGTCTGACTGGAGGAGAGAAGCGAGAGGGAGGAATAGGGGACATCTGTAATAGTATCAACAATAAAAAATAAACTTAAAAAGGAAAAGACATCTATGATACATATATTTCATATACAATCAGGTTATTTTCATAATTGCCTTTTTTGTTTACTAGCAATGCATCAAGAAATAGATTCATAGGTTGAAATCACCTAAGAAAAGTTGTCTATTCTCAAGATTTTGGTAAAGAAGTATGTAATTATTTTTTATTGTAATACATCTATTTTGTTGAGCAGGCTATATTTGAAAAGGTTAGAATAAGGATAAAAATCTAGTTTGATTTTTGCTTGTGGTAGTGATATAGCAAGTAAAAATTGCTTAAATCTGTATTAACCCTGCAATAACAACAACAAAAAAAACTTAAGAAATCAGTAATTTCTCTATTACTCACTTAAAAAGATAGCCAGACCACAATTGCCTCAAGGTTGATAAACATCAGCTAAATTTGCAGAGAACACAAACTACAAATATGGAATTTTTAAATATGACAGAGTAAATACCAGGCCAACTCCTTCCCACAAGATTTATAGATGGGGCAATCAGGAATCCATCAAAAGATTGCTTAAGCATCAAAGAATCCAACTCTAAATGAGTGGAGAAAAAGGTCTTTCCATGCTCCTTACGTTACCATAGATGCAAATCAAGTTGGATAAATATTATCTATCTATCTATCTATCTATCTATCTATCTATCTATCATCTATCATCTCTATATAGATAGACTTACAGATAGGCATAGCATGTTGGAAAATAAGATAGGAAATATTCAGATATTTCCACCCAAAGTTTGCTTTAGACATACCTAGTGGAATGTTCTAAACCTTTGTATAAGATCATGGTGCTAGAGCTGAAGATAAACTTTTAATGTACCTATCAATTCTATTTCATAGAGCATGATTTAGCTTATCCTACATAATAAAAGTGTAATATGCAAATTGACTGAATGGCCAAACGTGGGACGACCATCCGGAACCATGCTATAAACCTACTGGTGCCAGGCCAGCCAAGGTGGGTGTAATGCGATTGGTTGGGGTCCTGGCCATCACCCCATGATCACCCTGCAGAGGGTGGCCCAGGCCACTGGCTGGCGGGGTGATCAATCGAGGGGCTCCATGATCTCCCCAAAGAGGGATGCCCAGACCACCAACTGGTGGGCTGCGGTGGGTGGGAAGGGCCTCCCTCTGCGAGGGAAGCCAGGGTCCTGGGTGCCGGAGGGAAGCCAGTGCCAGCAGCCGGGGGAAGAAAGGCCTACTCTTGCACAAATTTTGTACATTAGGCCTCTAGTGTTTTAATAGTTATAGTGATTCTTTCTACTGTCTGCATCCTAAATTAATCTTTTGTTATTCAACCCATGCTACTTAAAATGCCTTCGTATATATAAATGTGTGTGTGTGAGTGTGTGTATACATATATATGCATATTGATTTTTAGAGAGAGGTGAGGTAGAAACATTGATGAGAGAAACATCAGTCGTCTGCCTCCTGCATGCCCCTTACTGGGATTAAGCCTGAAACTTGGGCATGTGCCCTGACTGGGAATGGAAACTGCAACCTCTTAGTATATGGGATGATGCTAAATCCACTGAGCCATACTAGTTGGGCTCAAAGTTTCTTATGTGAAATTTTGTTATTATTAATTTCATTTACCGGTATGTATATGGATACTACAAAGTTTGAATGAGACCTCTGTACTAACATGAAAAGAACTGATTTTTTCTTATAATTCCCTTTTCTAGATCTAAATGGTTTCTTGAAGGAATCTTTTCACTCTCTAGTTTACTAAAATTCTGTTTCATTTCCTTTATTTCTACTTAGAATTTAAATTAAACCTTCCACATGTAATGTTACATAGATTTTATATGTGCTGTATATTTTTTATTGTTCTCTTCTTCAATTATTTAAAATTTTTGAATTTTATAGTGAACAAATGAGCTCTGATATTAAAATATAGTATGCTCTGTGTGGAATTTATTGGGAATATAATAAATGCCATTTTTATAATTTGCTTTACATGTAATACAGAATGTTAACTTTTATAGGTTTAATTTTTGAAATTTTGACTCTTGAAAATATATGGCATAAGGGTTGGCAGTTCTGATCCTACTACACATGTAACTGAACAATTTAACTAAATAATTAAGTAAATTGTTGGCTGATGGTGGGATCCAGGTCCCTTACTGTTACAGTATGAGTTTTTAGACAAGCAAGGAGAGGAGTCTAAAACGATTTATATAGTAATGATTAGAGTTGAAGAAATTAGTATGAACTTATGTTTAGTTTAATATAGATACAGATGGATACATATAAAAATACTTATGGATGTATATAAATGAGTTAGTAAACATGTATGTATTTCCTTCCTTTGTCAGCTGAGAGGGCCTAAAAGCAATGACACTCTGGTAGCAACAAGCACACCTAGCACCCAGATCTTGGTTTCTAAAACCATTTCATAGTAAAATGAACCAGGGTTCTTTGGAGAAATGTCTGATCATAGGATGGGTGCAGGAAATATGAGTCTTCAGCATTTTCCAGTGTCAGAAGATAAGTTCCTCCCTCTGAATAAATGTATGAGGGTATGTCAAAGTGGAACAGGAGCCAAATAAAACCTGGAACAATAGCCCAAAATGAAACAACTTGAGAACAAAATAAATAAAGTACTACTTATAACCCGATATATAAAGCAAATATGTATGAGTCCAATACTGAAATAAATACATGTTGGGGTAAATAAATACATGGAGAAGAATAGACAAATCTCCCATGAGGAAGATTTCCAAATAATTTACTCCTTCCCCCAAGGATTTGGAGCATAACCAAGGACTTGTGAAATGTGGACTTTCCAAAAAACACAATATGGAATGGGGAAGAGGAAGAGTCACTTTACAGTAGAGAGACCTAAACAACACTAGGTTCCCTTAGGTCAACATCAACAATGGTAAATCATACTAATAGGATGTAATGACGTAATGAAAATTACATCACTTTTCCTCTGTGGTCTTCCTCCTGAAACCCCAGGATCTCAGTCTAATCTTGAGGAAAGTATCAAACAAATTCTAGTAGAGAGACATTCTACAAAGAAACCCGACTAGCACTCCTCAAAACTGTCAAAGTCATCTTAAAAACAAGAAAATTATGAGAAACTGTTACATCTAGGAGGAGCCTAAGAAGACCTAGAACCTAAATGTAATATATTCTGGATTGATCAAAAATAGAAAAAAGAGAGCATTAGGTAAAATATGAAAATTTGCATAAAGTATGGGCTTTGATTAATATTAATTGTCTTAGTTTGGGATGTTATAAAGAAGTCCCATAAACTATGTGGCCTGTAAACAACAGCCATTTGTTTCTTATAGCTCTGGAGGTTGGAAATCCATGCCAGCATGGTGGGATCCTAGTGAGGATCCTCCTCCCAGCTGCAATCCACCAACTTCTGATTCTAATTTCATATGACAGAAAACAGAAAGCCAGAGCAAGCTCTCATGTTTCTTCTCATGAGGGCACTCAACCCATTCCAAGAGGGCTCCACACTCATGACCTAATTTTCTTTCCAAAGGCCTCATCTCTTTATACCATTATATTGGAGGTTAGAATTTCAACATATGAATTTGGGGGGAGAACACAAACTTTCAGTCCATGATAATAATGTATCAATATTAATGCATTAATTGTAATAAATGTACCCTACTAATGTAAGATCTTTGTTTGTTTGTTTTTCAAATATTTTATTGATTTTTTACAGAGAGGCAGGGAGAGGGATAGAGAGTTAGAAACATCAATGAGAGAGAAACATCGATCAGCTGCCTCCTGCACACCTCCTACTGGGGATGTGCCCACAACCAAGGTACATGCCCTTGACCGGAATCGAACCTGGGACCTTTCAGTCTGCAGGCCGACACTCTATCCACTGAGCCAAACCAGTTACAGCTAAGATCTTCATAATAGTGGAAACTAGGTGTGGGATATATGGAAACTCTGTGATATCATGATTTTTCTATAAATCTAAAGCTTTTCTTTAAAAGTAAACTATCAAGAGCCAGGCTCATAGACAGAGAACAGGCAGATAGTTCATGGGGGGTGGGGTGAGGGATTTGGGGGATTGAGCAAAAAAATAAAAAAAATAAAAGTCATGGACATGGACAACAGTGTGATGATTGTGAAGGTGATGGGTGGAGGTGGAAGAGGGCATTGAGGGGATAATTGGTGATGGAAAAAATAAATAAAAATAAAAAAAAAATAAAAATAAGTCTATTTGAAAAAAAAGTAGAAGGATGGAAACCGAAGTAAACAAACAAACAAACCTACAGCGTGTAGTAACTCATAGTTTTCTGCCAGTAACAATGAATCTGGTATTTGGGCTATGAAGCCGGTGTGTGGAAAGCATATCCCTTAGGCAGTGATGGAGCTAAGCTTATCATTAACCGCATCTGTACAACTTGGTCTTTACTTCCTTGAGGTCAGCTACTAGAGTGTGCTGGGCTTTGAGACCATGCCAAATCTCTAGATGCATTTCTCAAAATATGTCAAAGATCTACCATAATGATGATAATCATATTCAGTGACCAAACAGGTTAGAAAAATGTATGTAGCAGTTAAGAATCATCAGCAGGAGGTCATAGGGGCTGTTGAACTGGAGAACACATGGTCTGCTTGAAGTCATAATAATTCAAATTATCTTAAAACACAGAACTTGCCAAACCAAATATTTTTGACTATCATCAGTTTGGATCACAGAGTTGACTCATAAAAGTGAATCCCTCAAAGAAAAATGTTTTTTTTTATCTAATAGTGAAATCTGGCACTGCGGGTATTACTTTTTTAATGAATTCCATGGTTCCATTCAGGCCTACTTGCTTTAGATTAAGATTAGATAATCAGTGTTGGACTACATACGTTAAACACAATATGTTTTAGCATTTTTGTATCTAGATTGCTAGATAGAGTTGAGAAATACCAATAAAATACTATTCAATAAATATGATTTAAAAGTCAAATTATTCTTCAATTGTATGTTAATGCACAATTAAAAAGAAATGTAACAAAAGAGGTACAGAGACTGAAAGAAATCAAGAGAATAAAATGTTAATGACTGCCCCCTTTTCACTCTGTCTTCCCTAAGCAACCTATAGGTGGCTCAGCAGATATGCTAAGCCTGCTTCACTTTCCCCAATATCTTAAGCTAATACTGGCAGGATGAATAAATCTATATCTATACTAATATAAGAATAATATGCTAATTAGACCAGACAGCCAAACGACCTACAAGACAACCTTCCAAATGACTAGTGTGCAGGGGGCGGGGCCAGTGAGCCTGAGCTGCCAGGCCAGCCATGACGGTCCCAGCTACCCGCCTTCCACAGAGGCAGCGCGAGAGAGGCCTCAGCATAGGCCAGTCCAGCGCCGCAGCCCCTTCCACAGAGACAGTGGGAGAGGGGGCTGTGCAGTCCTGGTTCTAGTGCTGCCCCTTCCATAGAGGCAGCCACAGAGGCAGCGGTGTGGGCCTGGCATCGGAGCCACGCTTCCAAAGAAGCTGAGGGACCGGGGCGGCGGGGTCCCAGAGCCTCCGCAGAGGTTGGACAGGGTGCGACCTGTTGTACCTCAACCTCTCCCACCCCTCCCCCAGCCAGCCTGGCCCCAGAATGCTTCCACCCACCAGTGGGCAGGGGGTGGAGCCAGCGCTAAGAAGCAGTGAGCTTGGCTGAACCACTGAGCCCTGGCTGCGGACCTCTGGTGGTCCGTGAGGTCTGAAAGGTTGGCGACCACTGGGTTAGAGCATTCTCCTGGACACCAGAAAAGTTGTGGATTTGATCCCGGTTAGGGGACATTCATAGGTTGTGAGTTTGTTGAGTTTGTTGCCTAGTTGGAGCATGTATAGGAGGCACTAGTTTCTCTATTACATCAATGAATCTCTTTCTCTCTCTCTCTCTCTCTCTCTCTCTAATCAATAAAAACATATCCTCGGATGAGGATTTAAAAAAAGGTGAAGGGATTGAGAAGTAGAGATTGTTAGTTACAAAACAGTCATGAGGAAGTAAAGTACAGCGTAGGGAATATAGTCAGTAATCTGTACTAATAAAAGTGTAATATGATAATTAGACTAGATGGCCAAACAACCTCTGGACGTCATTCCGGATGTCCTTCTGGACAAAGCCGCAGTGGCGGAGGCCAAGGAAGAGGCAGTTAGGGGCAATCAGGCAGGCAGTGGAGCAGTTAGGGTTGATCAGACTGGCAGGCAGAGGCAGTTAGGAGCCAGTGGTACTGGATTGTGAGAGGGATGTCTGACTGCCAATTTAGGCCCAGATTGGAGAGGGTGCAGGCTGGGCTGAGGAACACCCCCCCCTCCCGGTGCATGAATTTTGTGCATGTTCTGTGTAGTTATGCCATCATCTACCTCAGTCCTCTCCAAGGCTTATGGTTCTAAGCTTTAATCTCAAGCACTGATTGGACCAACTAGACCAGTCTAGTTCCTGGCAATTTCACTCTTTGAGGCTAAAGACAATTCTTTATCTTACTTGTCCCCATCCCCTAACAGAAATGCTATGACATTTGGACATATTCTCAACTTCCAGTACAAACTGATCCATCACTTGGAATTCCATGTCCACTTCAATGGACTTTCCTACACTACCGACTACCTGAGGTTCCACCATCCTTCTGACAAAATATCATAAACCATGAAGGTGCCTTAACTGGGATTTGTTGCTGAAGTTTATTTAGTTGTCTTCATCCCTGTCTGAGCTCAAGTGCATTCTCAGCCACCATCTGTTTTCCACCCACTCAACTTTCTACTCTTCTCCCTTGTCCAGTGTTGACAAGCCCTAACATGATATGAGTTGTGATGATGGAGAAAAAAAAAGCACCCAACAGAAGATAGGGAGAGAGATATCTGGAGGTGAAGAAATTTAAGGCCTATACATGAGACTAAAATATGGAGACAAAGTTCCCCATAATAGGACTTTATTTTGACTGACCTACAACTCACTAATACTTGGCCAGCATTCAGTACAAGCAAAGCTAATACTTTAGCTTTATATAAAACTTTTGTCTTGAGCCATATAATATTTTCTTGCCTTGTACTCTGTTTTGGCAACCTCAGCTTCTGACCATTTTTTCCCTCCTAACTACATTCCCTGATTTTTTCTTTAGATGTAATAATTGAGATTAGATTTCCAGTATTGACCCCTCATTGATTGTAATATGTACCTGTTCTTGCACTGTATCTAGCTTAATCCTAACATAAACTTGAGATATTTTATTTATCCTGCAAACCAGCCTGTGACAGAGATATTCTAGAAATATTATATGTAGAGTAGACAGAGATGAGAAATAGGCAGTGGGATTGAATAAGCTATACTGAGTTCCCAACTTAAGGAGCACAAGTCTGAATTCAAGCCTGCCCTATGTTTCTTTACCCTTTTAGGAAATACTATTTAATAAAAGGCTAATATGCAAATGATCTAACAGCCAAACAACCGTCGCAGTGATGCTCACTGACCACCAGAGGCAGACACTCAATACAGGAGCTTCCCTCTGGTGGTCAGTGTGCTCCCACAGGGGGAATGCCGCTCAGTCAGAAGTCCTGAGCCAGGCACACTGCTGGCAAGTGCAGCAGCAGTGGCAGGAGCCTCTCCCACCTCTGCAGCAGCACTAAGGTCCAACTGCTGGCTTAGGCCCGCTCCTCACAGGGAGAGGGCCTAAGCCAGCAGTTGAACATCCCCCAAGGGCTCCTGAACTGTGAGAGGGTGCAGGCCAGGTAGAGGGACCCCCTCGAGTGCATGAATTTCATGCACCAGGCCTCTAGTTTTTATATAATTCTAAAAACCATCTATCTGTCTATCATCTATCATCTATCTATATCTCCTCTCCTCTCCTCTCCTCTCCTCTCCTCTCCTCTCCTCTCCTCTCCTCTCCTCTCCTCTCCTCTCCTCTCCTCTCCTCTTCTGAATTTCCCCTGCCAGTAATCATTGAATATGAGCTGTTATGATATGCAGGATAGTATAGGAAAAAATTTTTCCATAAAAAGTATTTTAATAGCCCTGGCTAGGTTGGTTGCTCAGTTGGTTGGAACATCATCTCATACACCAAAAGGTTGAGGGTTTGATTCCCTGTCAGAGCACATACTTAGGCTGCAGTTTTGATCCCCAGCCAGGGTGTTTATGAGAGGCAATTGATCTACGTTTCTCACCTCTCTCTCTCTCTCTCTTTCTCTCTCTCTCTTTTCCTTCCTCTCTCTTTAATATCAATAAAAACATATCCTCTGATGAGGATTTTTTTTAAAAAAAAATGTATTTTAATCTATAAAAATATTTTAAAAATTTAAAATTTTGGGTTTGGCTTACAATGTACTATTTCCTGACTCCATGGTGCAAAGTCATCATGAGACCTTTAAAATTTTCCAAGATTCTGCAATGCTGACCAGTTATTATTTTTGCTATAATTTCTCTAGAAATGTAAGGAGATCATAGCCACTGAGGGAATATACTGCTAATAGCAATTGTAAACTTATTTCTAAATTCTAAATTTCTGTGACAATGGTGAGTAAATATGTTAAATATTTTATGCAACCACTATATTAGTGTAAAGAGTTAGTAACAAAGACACTGTTAATAAAATGTTTTCTTATTTTCAATATAGATAACCATTTACTCTTTTGAAGAGTACTAATAGTCATGTTTCCCTTTACATAGAAAAAGAACTATTTGCATTTATAGTTGTTTAACCATGCAGAGATAAAGTATTGCCACTAAAAGCTGCAGATAGATAATACTAAAAACTATAATTAAAACCCCACAGAAAGTCTTCATGGAACCTCTTTTCAGAAGGGTCCATGGGCCATACAAAAGTAAATAAAAAGATTGTTTTGAATGTAAGAAAGATAGCCCTTACCCTACAAATCCTATCTAATAAAGAGGAATATGCAAATTGACCATCACTCCAAACACAAACTGGCCACCCCCATGTGGTGAGAGATGGCCGCCACAAGATGGCCAGCAGGGGTGGGAAGTTGTGGGCGATCAGGACAGCAGGGGAGGGGAGTTGGGAGGCCCCAGGCCAACAGGGGAGGGCAGTTAGGGGGGACCCAAGCCTACAAGGGAGGGAAGTTGGGGGCAACCAGGCCAACAGGGTAGGGCAGTTGAAGGGGACAAGGCCTGCAGGAGAGAGGAGTTAGGGGTGACCAGGCCAGCAGGGGAGCAGTTAGGCATTGATCAGGCTGGCAGGGGAGTGGTTAGGGGGTGATCAGGCTGGGAGGCAGAAGTGGTTAGAAACAATCAGGCAGGCAGGCAGGCGAATGGTTGGGTGCCAGCAGTCCTGGATTGTGAGGGGTGTCCCAGATTGGAGAGGATGCAGGCTGGGCCGAGGGACACCGCCCCCCCCCTCCCATGCATGAATTTCATGCATCGGGCCTCTAGTTTTAATATAAAAGGCTTACAATTTGAATATTTGACAATAGAATGTATACATTACACACATACACACACACACACACACACACACACATTTGATACCTATGCCTGTTATTTAATTGGTACTTTTATATTCTGTCGTTTTAGTGCAATGCTTTGGGGCAGGTAATTTTATCTCATTTTGCAACTGATACGTTTAAGAAACTTGCACAAGGTTACCACAAGCCAAGGTTTGGACTTCTTTTCATCCTAAAACCATTTTTTTTTTACATTTCATTATATCACAAGATCTTGTTAGGCTCATTCAAATTAATTTCATAAGAATTCATTATCAAACATCTAGTAATCTCTGTGTTGGAAACTTCAGGGAATATATATGAGTGAGTAAACTACAGTTCTTTCCCTTTAGAAGTATTAGGTAGAAAATAAAGAAGTCACAGGTGCTATTATTTGACATAGGAACAGTCATGTGTGCTATGTCCCCTATGCATTGGCAAATACTGTGCAATTCTGAGTCCTATTGACAAATCCATTTCTGAGTAAGAATTTAATACTATAGCCATTACCTTTATAACCTAGACATCAGTTGGAACCTTCTCGTCCTTGGGGAGTTGGTTAAACTTCACTTAAGCAACATGTCGAAGGCTTTGTGGGAGTCCAGAATCTGCCCTTCAAATCCTGTGAGATTTTAGAACTACTCAACTTCTGTGATCATCACAGTGCAAATCCCAAATCTTAACCAGATTACATCCCCAAACACGAACTAACTCCAGACTATGTGTGCATTTAGAAATTTGTCGTAACACTACTTGGGGAGGAAAGAGGCCCATTGAAGATCATATGATCTTTTATGCTCACTGGGTAATCTCCTCTGCTCGTTCTCTGTTATCTTAAGTTTTTCCACCTTTTAATACAAAATAACTCCACTCACATTTTGCACCCTTTGAAAAACTCCCCTTTCCTCCTATTTGAATATTACAATATTTTTGTCAAAAATTACAATTTTATTTTTTATAAGGAGTTCTGGTAAATAAAGTATTTTGTTTTCATTATATATTTCTTCTTCCACCCTCCCTCCTGTCTCTCTGCTCTCTGAGGACATTGCATTTTTATCAACTGAAATAATTAATATTTAAATTTAAATATAGCATAACCATACTCAATAAATCATATTTACTATCTATGGAGAATTATTGAAATTAATTACAATGGATTTTTGTTAGGAATTGGTGTAACTACTAAAAGTGCTAAGATAGTAGACAAGACAAGATCATATTTTACCATTATTTTTATTGTGGTGAAGGTTCTGATGGTTATTATCTATTGATTCTCTGCCTCACTAGATTACTTAAAAATGTTGACCTCTTTTATTAGAGCTTTAAATGTTATTTTTAAAGAGAATTTTGAGTCTCTTATTCTGCAATTGTTAAGTATTTATGTCCCTTTTCTAAAAAAAAAAGACTAAAATCTGCCAAACACGAGGACTATAAAATATATAAAATAAACAAAGCACATATTTTCATCCTTTTTGGATTTTTGCCAAGCATTGCATCATAATAATGCAGACTTGGAAAGATCGTTTATAATCATCTAGTCACTTTTTCTTAGGAATACAATCTAAAAAAATGAAACTATCACTGTTACAAATTTTTTGTCTCTTGCTTGGGAAAAGTGACATGGGTCAGCCTGGTAAAATCATTCTTCCTGTGTGGTTGTAAAAATCCTCTCCAAACACGTAGCCTGCACTCATTCCAGTAAAAAGGGCATTGTGGGTAAATGTATATCAGGAAAAGAGCAGAACTTAGTCTGTAATAATTTGATTATTAATATCGGTTATTGCCTTGGGTCTTGAAAACAAGTTATGCAACCATAAAGAACATCTACATTTTCTTTCTTTTTTCATTTGTATTCTTTTTTGTCTAGCTCTGGCTCAGATGTAGACTTTGCATTTGTGGATAGAATTAGTGATCACTTGGATGCTAAGAAAAAGCAGAACTGTCAGATTTCAGAAACCTATTTCTGACAGCCTTTCAATTCTGGATACAAATTCTAATGCTAGGATAATATTTATGCTTCCAAGCAAACGTTTTATGGATATGTGATTTACTTTAATAAAATGAATTTGGGTCCTTTTGGAAACAAAAACTGGGTGCATTTACTGGACCCATGACTAAATTCTATACTCTGGGATAGCAAAAATCTTATGTGCCTTAGGAGAAAAGAGAAGAGAAACTACTATCCTTGAGAAGCCAACAGAATTGGGAACCACCTAGATGAAAAGCTTATCTTGGCAAGCCTCAGGGCAAAAGAGTAGGAAAAATACAGCATTTCTGCCACTCTGTATGTGGTGGTTATGAAGTAAGTACAGGGACTTTTCCTAGCAGATCATTTCCAAAGAACACATTCAGTATATCGTATTTGTTAAAATTTTAGTCACTGTTCCAAAATTAGAGTACTACTTTAGTAAAGAGTAATCTTATTCATCAAGGACTGCAAAGAATTAGATGAAGAATGGAAGATAACTATCATTCTATTCATCTCAGAAAGACACAGAACTAGCAACATTTTTTATTCAAAGGGTTAATGGAACTTAATAATAGGGTTAGTAGCCAAAGAATCAATAGCAATCACTCTTTGTAGTATAATCATTAAAAAACAAAGCAATTAGAGATCCATCTATGCTGCACCAACACAACTGCGCAGATGTACAATGAGTACCCCCATCAGAAAAGGTGAAAGAAAAAGACAGAATCGCAAGAATCGGTAAGAATGAGTAGCAACGGGACTTCTAAAACTCTGTTGATGGGAGTACAAATGGTACAGTTTGGAAAACTGACAGCATCTATTAAATCTTGACTTACACATTACTTATGACCCAGTAAATCCTTTCTTTGGTAAACCCAGTAGAAACAAGCACATATATTCCTAAAAAGAAATGTAATAGAATGCTCATAGCAATACTATTGGTAGTGGTGCTAAATTGGAAATTACTGAAAATTCTATCAACAATAGAATATATACATTGGTTATGATATATTCTATAGGGTTGCAGTATTGAGACTAAACTATAAAATATACAAAAAAAATATAGATGAATTTCCTGAGCAATGTGTTATTGAGTTTAAAAAGCCAGGTACAAAAACCTACATACTATATAATCCCACTTATATGAAGAAGAAAAACAGGCTAAAAGCAATGTGTGCTTTTAGAAGTCAGAATTATGGTGAGCCTTGGGACATAGAATGTGATTAGAAAGAAACATGAAAAAGGATTCTGGGGTACTGGCCGAGTTCTCTTTCTTGATCTGGGAGCTCGTTTAGTTTGATAAAATGGTTAAAAACATGTGCATTTTTCAGTATGTAGGCTACACTTCAATAAAAATCTTTTAAAATAATGAGTAAACATTCTGTGAAGAAGTGTAGAAGAGTAGAATTGTGGATGAAAAGGAAAAAAAGAGTTCATCACAGAATATGAATCTAGGATATAGGATTGAGGGCAACAGTGTGTGGAAGAATAGATCAGGATGATGAACTACAGGGCACAGTCATAATTTTATGTAATAAAAGCCTAATATGCTAAGTGTCCAGTCGTCCAGTTGTCCGTTCAACCAATCAAAGTGTAATATGCTAATTATACATTAAGGCCCGCTCAACTGCTTGCTATGACGTGAACTGACTACCAGGGGGCAGGCGCTCTGACTGGTAGGTTAGCTTGCTGCTGGGGTCTGGCCTATCGGGACTGTGTGAGATGGGCCAGACATGCCCTGGAGCCCTCCTGCAGCCCCTCCCCGGCTGGTCAACCTCCCGCATCCTTCCACGGCCCTGGTGGTGCACCACTGGGTTCCCTTGGCCTGGCCTGCACCCTCTCAGAATCCACGACCGCTCGGGGATGTCGGAGAGCCAGTTTCAGCTTGATCCCACAGGCCAGGTGCAGCTGAAGATGTACTTATAACCTACTAGAGGCCCAGTGCATGGGTTTGGGCACCAGTGGGGTCCCTCTGTGTGGCCTGCAGGGATCAGGCCATAGCAGGTGGCCAGGGAGGAACCCATGCCCAGGCCTGGTGCTGCACCATGCCACTCCTGCTCATCTCGGCCTGCTGTGCCTGCCGCGGGCTCGTGCCCAGTCAGTACCGATCGAGAGAGTCTGATGCCCTTCAGTCAGCTGAGCAGTGATCCCGCTGTGGTAGTGCACTGACCACCAGGGGGCGGCTCCTGTGTTGAGCGTCTGTCCCCTGGTCTTCAGTGCGCGTCATAGCAACCAGTCCACCAGCTGAACAGTTGCTTAGACTTTTTTATATAGAGATATATGAGTTAGTAATTACTCTCTGAAAAGCAGATGTCAAGATAGGATTAGGGATGCAAGACATTTATTAGAGTAAATGCATGTTAGAAAAAATAAGAAGGGGCTGGGAGAGTCATCAGACTGTGATGCAGGTCTGATCCCAGGTGAAGGAGGGAGTAAAAGTAGGTTGGATGGAGGCATCTTGGACTGCAGTATTGTTCAGAGAAAAGTTCTGAAGGTCATCATGGAATTCTAGAGCCAAAATCACCAGTTAGAGAAAATCTGCATCTTTCAGGAAGGGGTCTACCATGCTTTCCTGTCAGCTAGAAGCAACACGTGGGAAGCCTAGTCTTGGGGCAAAAGCAGTGGTAGATTTCAGAGCATAACAGCTGAAGCCAACAGTCAATTAGGCTCTTGGCAGTTGCAGATCTGAGAGGTACAGTTTCATGACCACCACAAGGAGGAAGACAAAGCTTGTGATAGCGTTCTGCTGGTAATAACTTTCTAAAATAAAAGCCCTGATTTGCAACATTTGCCAATTCCTGAGGTGTGAATACCTTCACCACAGGGCTTTGCAAGCTATCAATGTCTTTACAACTGGCTGGTAAAGTTTCTGAGTGTCTGGTAATCTGATCTCAAGATCCAGTATCAGCCAGCACACCACCGCTTATAGTTTCTCACCACAAAAGCAAAGCTGAAGTTTACAGGAGCAAAAACCTCAGGCAATTTTCAAAATAGAGAGGCTTGTGTTTTATTTTTTTTCTAGAGTAAGATGATTGGCTAAAAGCTATCAAAGAGGATGCTCGCCTGAGTAGGCTGACAGAATTACTAGGGAAGACGGTTGTACATCTTGTGAGTTTTCTGGGAAACCTTACAATTTGTAGCACGTACATGAGATGTGTATCTCCAAGTCCTTAGGTTGACATTTTCATCTTAGTGAAGCCAGGTGAGCACTGTGCACTCATTATGATTTTTTTCTGTCTTTTTTTTTGACACAGTTTAATCACCTGGACATTGGTTCAGTATAATAGCTCTGTAATAATTTTTAAATACTCAGATATTAGAGAGGTGAGGAGGGTCAGAATAATGAGAGCAATCACAAATAGCAAATATTGGTATAAGTGTAATAAAATATAATGTCTTATGCATTTATTCATCCAACCTTAGTTAACCAAGTATTCTTTTTTTTATCTGATTAATTGACCACTCCACGCAAGGGTTGACCCAGATACAACAATATGTGTGCCCATTATTGTACAGACTCCACTTGGCTAGCCAACATATGCTGGCCAATTGGGCCTCTAAAATTTGAGTTGCTTAATTTTTTTATTTGGGACACAGTGAAAGAACAACTACAACTCACACATTCTAATTCATAGTATGTGAATTAACCAACAAAAAGATCATCTTTTAACCTAGTAGAATCCAATATGTCAGACCCATCTAGCCCATTTTGGGTCCTTCTACCCATCACAACATCCCTCAATCCTTCTACCCTGCTCTATTTTGTGTTTTGATGTGGCACTTATTACCTTTACCATACTAATAATTTACATATTTATCATGTTTATTATTAGTTATTATTCCTCACTAGAAAATATTCATCTATTTTGTTCACTTTTGTGACCCTGGTATCTACAACAGTACAATTGTGCTTAGAAATAGGCAATGATTAATAAGTATTTTGAAAAAGGGGGGAAAATAAACTTCTGGCTTTGCAAGATGGCAGACAAAACACATCACATGCCCTTTCCTTCAAATGCTTAGAAATGTGGATAAATAAATAGAAAACCTTCCTATGACTGTGCACACAAAGTAAAGGGAATCCCCGTAAATCTCACATAAGGAATGAATCAGCAGTGGTTGTGGGTGGGGGAATAAAATTTATCTTTATGAAATCATCTGAGACTAAGTTGCATTAACCATGACAGAGAACTCTTATAACCCTATGTATAAATTACAGGCTGATCCTATCATGATGCTGCTTCTCTCCCATGCTCTCCTTCTCATCTTTTAACTCTTCCTCCTCCTATTCCTTTTCTTTATTGACTGAGTTCCCATCATAGAGGAGATATTTATGATCCAGTGTCTAAGAGTGAGAGGGGAAGAGAGCAAGAGTGAGAGTGAGAAAAAGAGAGAGAGAGAATACTTAGAAGATGGTAGGTAGATGTGTGTGTATTTCCTAGAAGAAAGACATTTACCTTAATCTGCCCTCTTCTAAAAAAAAAAAAAAGAAGGATCTGTCAATAGATGGTCAGAAACAATAGTGAGCACGTGACATTTTGTTGATAAGAATGTAGGTTTCTATTAAGCCCACCACTTCACATCTCCAAGTGTTAAATACTGAGCACTGTGCTAGGAATTAGAATACAAATGTGTATGATCATTTAGAGGAGACAAATAAAAATAAAACAGCATGATGGAAGCACAGAGAAAGGAGCTCTCCCACCTTTGACTCAGGGGTTTTCACTGGTCCCACACATCACTTAGTGGACAAGATTAAGGTGTCATGAGTGGCCCCACATGAAATAGTTGTAAAACACTGACTTCCTTAAAATTTCCCCCCAATAACTGGCCTATTTACTGCCAATTTGCCACAGTCTTTCTCCTTTTTGGAAATAAATATAATAACTAATACAATTTTAACAATCTATCTTTATTTATAAACACTAGAGGCCCAGTACATGAAATTTGTGCATGGTGGGGGGGGGGGGGGGGCGGTCCCTCAGTCCAGCCTGCACACTCACCAATCTGGGACCCCTCAGGGGATGTCTGACTGCCGGTTTAGGCCCGATCCTGGCAGTTGGACATCCCTTTCACAATCCGGGACCACTGGCTCCTAACTGCTCACCTGCCAGCCTGATCACCCCTAACTGTCTCTATGTGCTGATCTGATTGCCCCTAATTGCCCCCCTTGTTGGCTTCATCGCCCCCAACTTCCCTCCCCCCTGCTGGCCTGGTCTCCCTAACTGCTCCCTCCCCTGCCAACCTAGTCACCCCTCTCTCCCCCCTCACCCCCCGCTTCGATATGTTTATGGAATTTTTCTTTTAAAAGGAAAGAAAAGGGGATTTAAATGTTTCCTTCATGAAAAATCCCTTTGAGCTTTTATTTGCCAAACTTCCTTCTTCCTTATTATGAGGATTAGTAATCTCAAACCATATTTACTTCTGTGGTTTAATTCTGAAAAAGGAAAACTGGCTGGTTTAGATAAAGTCCTCTATTAACCTAGATTCTAAGCTAGCATTTTTCAAATGGAAAATATTTTTTGGCAGAACTGCAGGAAAAAGTCAAAACATCTTGACATTGATACAACTTCTGGTGACATACACAAAGGCCACCAAGCCTGTGATCTTTTTATAGCTTTGGCAACATGGGCCTTGCACTGCTGAGGTCTCACCCATCACTTAGGGTGGCCCTTGGGAGCACAGTGGGAACATTCCGAGAACATGCACCGTGCTGTTCCGGGATTAGCACTTACTTAACGCACTGCTTTTACTTGTTTTCAAACTTTTACTTTGAGAGGCTATCTCAATGAAAATGTATGATTTTGCAAATATAATAAAGCTATGCATGGCTTTTTTATTTTACATAAAATCTCTAGAAGTTGGATGCAGTTGATGTGGTTAACTACTATAGTAAATCATTATAAAATATGATTCAAAACACAGCAGTGCTTGACAATTTGTTTTAAATCACTAAAGAAACATGAAAAGCATGTTATTTTTGTTCTTTAGATATACTTCATTTTATGTAATAATACATATTGAGCCAAAATAAATAAAATCTTTTAAGCTTAAGGGTGGGGGAAGGTCATAAATGATGACATTTAATTTTTTTTCTATTTTAGATTTATAAAATTTTATTATATTTATCAAGTACTTTTAAAATTAATCTTAATTTTCTTTTTCTTTTTGCTTCCCACTTTCAAATTATTTTATTCAAATTATGTTTTCGAGATGAGAAGGCTCTAAGTTATTTTTGAAAATGTTCATGCCACTGGTGAGTCTCACTTGCTGGAAGGAAAATTTCAGATGGGTTTGGTGTCATCTGAGTCTCAGAAACAACAAAGGGTAAAGCAAAGTGGAGGAAATGCCCCACATTCTATGGGTGACTGAGCGAATGAAGCAACTAAGGTTACTGTAGCATTGCCTGCAGGAGCCTTGCGTCTGTAAATCTTCTGAAATTTTAATTGGAGCAACAAATGAAGTCTGAACAATATTCATGACTTCAAAAGAGTATTGTCTTCCTTCTCCATATTCAAGAACTGAAATTTTGAAGTGAAGATGACACTTGGTCCACCATTTGTGACAAATCCTAGGAGTTGCCATATTGGCATTTTATTTGAATAAGGATATGTAAAAACAGACAGATCCACATATAGTATCTTGTATACAGAAAAACAAAACAAACAAAACAAAAAACACCATCGTTTTAAAGCAGCAATTTTCAACCTTTTAAAACTTATGGCTCATAGTAACTAATTACTGAAAGTCTGTGGCACGCCAAAAAATGTTATATTTTTTGCTGATCTGACAAAAATAGGTAAAATCTTGATTGATTTATAAAAAAGGTAATTATTTACCTATTTGCTTCAAAGTGATTTTTTTTAAAAAAAACCAGGTGCCTCTACTTGTATATAAGGATTTCTAGTACCAAGAATTAAGCAATCAGATGCAACCTTAATATGACCAATAAGATGCAACTCTAGTATATGACCTAAAACAGGGCACCGAACCTGATGAAAGATCAAGGGTGTTTTAAAGGTTATTGGCTAAGAATGAAGCCCCTCAGTGTCTGCCATCACAAGAGAAGGACAACTTAAAAGAAGGAAAGGAAGTAGAATAGAGAGGAAAGAGGCAAGAATGGAAAGAATTGAGGTAGTGAAAAAAGGTGAGAAAGAGGTAGGAAGAGGAGGAGGATAAAAGGAAAGATAGGTGGTCTTGGGCCTCAGACTTTCCCTGGGTTTCCAGGGCAAACATAAATTTAAATAAATAGTTGATTGGTTTTGTTACTGGATTGGGTTTTAGGGTCCTGTGAGGGGCTGACTCAGCACCACCCTCTGAAAGTTTGATCCTATCCTTCCACAGTGCATTGTCTTTCTCAGTATTAAAGGTCATCATTTGTACAAATGTCCCTAGTTTGAATAACTTTCATCATTGTCAGAATTGCTCTCTACTCATAAATCTAATTTCTAACTCTTGGAATTAAGCTGTCTGAATCTGGCTGGGTTCCTGTGATGCCAGGACTAGTCCTACAGCTTTCTCCATTCCCCAGTTGTTTAATTGATGAGGAAAACAGGAAGGAGTAAGGTTCTCTGTATGTGGAAGTGTGGACATACTCTTTCCATTCTGAGTTTAAAGGATCACTGCAGGCAGAGCCTTCCAGAGCCTTCTCCAGGAGATTGCAGGACTTTTTTTTTTTTTTAAGGACTCTTTTTGGGCCTCCCCAGGGAAGTGACATCACTAGTCTCAGGGAAATAATAGGACTGAGTATTGTTTCCCAGTGATTTTTGCAATCGTCTTTACTGCTGCCTTTAGGTAACTGGTAGGCATTATCTGCTTTTATAGATGAGGAAAATGAGACACACAAGAGGTCCATTTATTCATAAATATTTACTGAGCTTCTACCATGTGCCAAGCACAGTAGTCAAGTTAACTGTGGTACCTTGGGTAATACTTACAAGACAGACAGGCAAACTTTAACAGAGACAGCTCCTAACTGCTGAATACAAAGAGGCAAAATCATATATAATAAAGAGGTAATACTCAAATTGACCATCACACCCTCACACAAGATGGCTGCCCCCATGTGGTCAAAGATGGCCGCCCTTATGTGATCAAAAATGACCGCCACAAGATGGCCAGCAGAAGAGGGCAGTTGTGGGCAACCAGACCAGCAGGGGAGGGCAGTTGGAGGCCACCAGGTCTGCAGGGGAGGAAGGGCAGTTGAGGGGGACCAGGCCTATAGGGGAAGGCAGTTAAGGGTGACCAAGCTGGCAGGGGAGGGCAGTTGGGGGCGACCTGGCTTGTGGGGGAGGGCAGTTGGGGGTGACCGGGCCAGCAGGGGAGGGCAGTTGGGGGCCATTGGGCTGGCAGGGGAGCAGTTAGGCATCAATCAAGCTGGCAGGGGAGTGGTTAGGGGGTGATCAGGCTGGCAGAGAGAAGCGGTTAGGGGCAATCAGGCAGGCAGGCAGGCAAGCGGTTGGGAGCCAGCAGTCCCGGATTGTGAGAGGGATGTCCGACAGTGATTGGGCCTAAACAGGCAGTCGGACATCCCCCAAGGGGTTCCAGATCAGAGATAATGCAGGCTGGGCTGAGGGACACACACCCCCAATGAATGAAATTCATGTACCGGGCCTCTAGTATGGGCATACAAAAGAACCACCATAAAAACTCATGTGTGATACACAGCCCCTGAGTATACATAACCCCCTTTTACTATTACACAATATTTTTTTAAACAGTAAAATTATCTCAAAACTTGATTGTTCATCAGGATAATAAAATGTCAGGTTTGGTTTAGACAAAATACTGTTAGAAGTCTTTTATTCATGAATATGATGTTCAAGGTACTTAAGAAATTCCTAAGCCTACAGTATAGAAATGGACACACAACCCTGGAGTCAGCAGCAAAGCCTTTTTTGTGCTGCTGGTCCTGTTAGTAAAAGACAATACTCAGAAAAAAAGTCTTGCAGTGCTGGGAGAAGAACTTGGAAGTTTATTTGATAAATATATTAAATATCTAAACCTCGATGGAGTAATGTCCTTATCTGTGGTTTATGTTTGAGCTCTGTAGTCAGCTGCCCAGCTAGTTTAATTTGCTCAAGATGAGGAAAGACGTGCATTTTGTGGATCCCAGGAAGACTGATTGATGTCTTCATCACACCCCAGAGCAGCTATTTTTAAAATTCAGTATCAGCTTTGAGACATTATTCAGTTGCTTGGTATGGTTATTGTAGATCTCACAGCCTGTCAGGAAACATTGTAGTACTGGGTAAGAGTAACATACTAGAATATTAGATTTCAGTCAAAACTCTTATTATAGCCAAAAAAATACCAGGGGAAAAAACCCACACCCTAATTTCTGTAACATACAATTATTGACATATACACACAAATAACTTAAAGAAAAATAGTCAGAAGCAAAATTAACGCTCAGCGCGCACCTGCACACACACACACACACACACACACACAGAATTCAGCCCCTGGAATTAGACTCTGTGTTTAAATCCTGTCCCAACCCTACAAAAGGTGACCTTGAATAACTAAGGTAAGCTCTGTCTTACTCATCTTATTCCAGGCAGAAAAAAGAGGAAGAGCTAAGGTCATGAAACCCTTAGCGACATGACTTATCCAAGGATTACACACAAAGGTAAAATGTAGAGCTGGAATTTGAAACCAAATGATTTGACCATCTGTTCATAACTCATTGGACTCTAGTACATTGACTTTCTTATTTTTTTTCCAGATTTATTAAGATGTAACTTACAGTCCTGCTAGCATGGTTCAGTGATTGAGTGTCGACCTATGAAACAGGAAGTCATAGTTAGATTCCCAGAGTACATGCCTGAGTTGTAGCCTCAATCCCCAGTAGGGGGTGTGCAGGAGGCAGCCAATGAATGATTCTCTCTCATCATTTATGTTTCTATCTCTCTCCCTCTCCCTTCCTTTCTGAAATCAATAAAAAAAATATATTTTTAAAAGATATAACTTACATAAAACATTGTATGAGTGTAAGGTGTAAAATAGAGTTGATTTGACACAGTTCTGTATTGCAAAATGATCACCACCATAGCAGTAGCTAACACCTGCATCATGTCACATAATGACTAGTTATTTATTTATTTATTTATTTATTTATTTATTTTTGGTGAGAAAATTTAAGATCTACTCTCTTTGCAATTTTGAAGAACATAATTCAGTATCCTGGTAATTTCACATTAAATTTTACAAAGAACTTCTTTCTATGAAATTAAAATCCTGAGTTGTCATATTCTCCCTGTTAATAAACTTCACATGAGTGCATATGGTGTGAAATAAAATTATACTACAAGAAAATTTGGCTTGATAAAATACTTAAGAGGCCACAGTGTAAAATTTATTTCATTTGAAATTTCTACTTCTCTTTGACATATGTGAATCCAAAAATTTAAACATCAGGCCAAAACATTTTGACAACTTCCCCTTTTCAAAGATAAAGTATGGTATAAGAAAACATTGCCTCCTTTAACCAAACAAAATTCAGAACCTCTGTGGCCAGAGATTATAACTCATATTGATTTGGATAACTCATTCCTTTTCTAAAAACTTCACTCTTCTTGACAAGTCTATATGTAAGTAATTAACTCATAATATCGGAAACATTTGTACATGCTTAATTGTTATAAGTTAATTCTGTGACACCCAAATAATGTTTCATTCACAGAATTTCCATCCGGCCATTAGAGGTCAAATTACCCATTTTCTTTACATCTGGAACATTAATATTCACACATCATTTTCTCTGTCCTGTATCCATTTTTGTTCTTATTCCATTCAAACAGTATATTCTCATTAAATTATGACTAAAAATGTGGAGAAAGAACTTGTGTACAGAAACCATATGTTTGCCAATTTATATTCAGACCATTTATATTTTTTCAACCTAATCCAAGATAATTTGTCAAGATAACTGTTAGAGCAAATCAAAATTTACCTTCAATAAGTATAAACAATGGAACAGCTAAATAGAACTCCCCTGTGAGATAGTTATACCAAATCCATGTTTTTTTCCTAGATGTTATACATTTAATTTAAATAACGTATACTTTCTTTTTTATAAATTCCAACATGGCACAATTCCTTTTATGTAGATTTTAGTGCTTAAGCTGGTAGTAGCATGTTGGAATATAAGGGATGGTCATACCACAGAAGAAACAGAGTCAATCTTCTGACTTTGGATCTTACAAAATTTTGTCAGAATAACAGCAGCATTTTGAAGTGTTAAACAGTAGACTTGTAGCAGTAGGAAAAAAAGACTCCATTTACTTTACTCTTTTTGAATACCTATTATGGGCCAACTCTGCACAATAGTATGCACTTTCTCATGTAATATTCTTAATGTTATTGCATTATTTCAAGATCATTTTACCAATCCAGAAAAGTCTAATCCCATGTATAGTGGCTTTAGAATTATTAACCTGCACCTCCATGATAACCAACCTTACCAACTACACTCTACTGTATTGTTTCTATTGCCTTCAAAATTCTTACAGACTCCAATCATTTCCAAAGTTTTCTAGGTCAGCAACTTTCCCCCCTAAATTCCTTCAGTTACATTATTTCATATTTTTGTTAACAATTAAATTGTTTTGTCACATTCTATGTTCCCATCCTGGATCTCCCAATCTGCAAATTTTTTAAAAACTGCATACCATAAGGTTCACTCTTTGCACTAGGAAGTTCTATTGGGTTTGGCAAATGCATAATTTAATGTATATACTATTAAAATATATACAAAAGTTACAACAACCTAAACATCCCCTGTATTTTACCTATTCTCCCCCCACCATCAAAAAATAAAACCTCTTGGCAACCACTGATCATTTTACTATCTCTATAGTTTTGCCTTTTCCAGAATGTCACAAAAATAAAAAATACAGTATATAGCCTTTTGAGAATAGCTTCTTTCACTTAGAAATATGCTTGTAAAATTCTTCCATGTCTTTGCATGACTTAATAGCTCATTCCTTTTTATTGCTGAACTAGAAGCCCAGCACATAAAATTTGTGCGTGGGTATGGTCCCAAGGCCTGGCCTGAACCATCTTCCCCAGCTGCCAGCAGCTGGCCCCGCCCCCACACCCGCCGCCACCCACCCCAGGTTCCCTGTTCACCATCAGGCAATTGGAACCTGCTAGCTGGAGAAAGGGACCAAGAGGTGGTCAGTGCACCTCATAGTGAACTTGTTCAGCAGTCATTATTCTGGTCATTCTGCCGTTGGGGTCAATTTTTATATTACCCTTTTATTATATAGGATAGTACTCTGTTGTATCATTTGACCAGTTTTTTTATACATTCATCTATTATAGGCATCTTGGTTGCTTCCAGTTTGGGCAGTTATAAATACAGCTACTACAAGCATTCTTGTGAAGGTTTTTCTGTAGACAGTTTTCAAATGTGTTGGGTAAATACCTTAAAATATGATTGCTACATAATATGGTAGGACTTATTTTAGCTTTGTAAAGTACCATCAAACTATAACTCAAAGTGCCTATACCATTTTGCATTCCTATCAGCAATGAACAAGAGTTCCTGTTATTCCATATCATTGCTAGCATTTAGTGTTGTCAGGGTTTTTGGTTTTAGTCATTCTAATAGGTTTATAGTGGCATCTTGTTGTTTTAATTTGAAATTCCTTAATGACAAATTATATTAAGCATCTTTTCATCTGATTATTTGCCATCTGATTATCTTATACAGTAGAGTGTCTGTTCAGATTTTTTTTTTTGCCCATTTTTTATTCAGTTACTTGTTTTCTTATTGATGAGTTTTAAGAGTTCTTTGTATATTTTGGATACAAGTCTTTTATAAGATATGCAATCTTCAACTACTATTTAATTCAAATACAGAAATAATATAACAAGCAACTACAATTTAAAAATTCACAGAGCAATTTACTTAGAACACAGAGATGACATATAATATTTTTTTTTTCATGAAGAGCTTATTATAAACAGGACATATAGAAATAAGAGATAAAATAAAAATAGCTCACCAAAGGAAAATATACAACCACCACATAAATTACAATGTAGCCAACAAAAGATGCTGGAGTTCACAGGAAAACAAGAGAGCTGAAGGGAGCTTGATAATGTAGCATCCTGGAAAGAGAGCTGCTGAGACAGTAAAATAAGAAATAATTATTTTGAAGGTGGTAGAGTTGGGAAGGAGTAATGGTCAAATGATCCTACTTCATAGCTGACAGAGGGGAAAGTAGAAGCCTTTTTGTTGTGCTCAAAAAAAATGGGACTTCACAATTTCAATGGTTTTCTGCTTTTCCAAGTGAATGACAAGTAAATGTGTCATTTGGAAAATATAAGCATAAATTAATCACAAAATACTTATGCAATAGAATTTAACTTAGTATAATGATACTGCAAATGCAGAAGAATGGTAGAGACACAGAGTAGTATTGTTGAAGTTTCAAAGCTTCCAAACCCAAGCAGCCTAGGCATCCTCACAGCGTAGGCACTCACTGCTATTTTTTTTAGTGGCAATGTTGTTGCAATTTCAGTCGCTGACTGGAAAGTACCTCTTTTCTGATGATTGAACATCTTTTTGTGTGTCTATTGGCCATCTGGATGTCCTCTTTGGATAAGTGTCTAATCAGGTCCTTTGCTCATTTTTAATTGGATTGTTTGTTTTTTTGGTGTTGTGTTTTATAAGTTCTTTATAAATTTTGTATATTAACCCCTTATTAGGTTTATCTGTGGCAAATCTAAGAAATGCAAACTAAAACCACAATGAAATGTCACCTGAGACCTGTCAGAATGGCTATCATCAAAAATCAACAAACAAGTGTTGGCGAGGATATGAAATAAAGGGAACCCTCATGCACAGTCGGTGGGAATGCAGACTGGTGCAGCCACTGTGGAAAGCAGTATGGAGTTTCCTCAAAAAATTAAAAATGGAACTGCCTTAAGATCCAGCAATTCCACTTCTGGGAATATACCAGAAGAAACCAGAAACACTAATTCAAAAGAATATATGAACCCCTATGTTCATTGCAGTGTTATTTACAATTGCAGAGATTTGGAAGAAGCTCAAATGCCCATTGGTAGATGTGTGGATTAAAACAAAACAAAACTGTGGTACAGTTACACAATGGAATACTACGTGTCCATAAAAAAAGAAGGACATCTTCCCTTTGCAACAGCCTGGATGGACCTGGAGAGTATTATGCTGAAAGAAATAAGCCAGTCAGAGAACAAGAAATTATTTCACTTATATTTGGAATCAAGTGAACAAAATAAACTAACAAAAAAAATAGAAACAGAATCATAGACACAGAGAACAGATTGACAGCTGTCAGAGGGGAGAAGTGTTGGAGGGCTGGGTGAAATGTGAAGAAAGTGGAAAAAAAACCTCATAGAGACAGGCAACAGTATGGTGTTTACCAGTGGAAAAGGGAGGTGGGGTGAGGTAGGAGAGGGTAAAAGGGGGATAAATGTTGATGGAAGAAGGAAGACATGACTTGGTGTAGTGAATATACAATACAATATACAGAAGGTGTACTATAGAATGGTACCCCTGAAACCCATATAATTTTATTAACCAATGTCACCCAATAAATTCAATTAAAAAGTAAAAATAAAAAAGAAAGTAGCTCTTATGAATGAAATTCTTTTGTAGAAATAATTGCCCTTCATTCTTCATTAGATACTTTATTTAAAATGCCAAAATAATGGCTCTATCACCCAGCCCAGCATATAAGTTTACAGTAAGATATGTATGACACAGGTCAGACCTTTTATCTGAGTAAAAAATATTTTGATTATGGGGAAGTCCTAAAAAAAAAAAGGAGAGATTTGGGGAAGGTAGCTGGGGAAGGGGGAAGACAAAGTCTCCTTCCTCACATCTTGATCATGGACCAAACTTGCCTACTAATCTCTGACCATTACTCTTGGTTTCACTACTCTTGGTAGGGCCCCCAGGGTTCTACCTTAAGAACATATGGCCAGTGATCTCTTGATCTATCTAGTGTCAGAAGCAAAAGCATCAGCATTTTGAAAAGCAAACATACTTGACCCATTTGTTTTCCTGGGTGGAACAAAGAGCTAAGCAGATAGAATATACATGGGTGTAGTTTTGCATTATATTTTATATTGACTTACAGGAAATAGGTTCCTGGCTTAAGTAATGATGCCTCCCTTTATGGTAATTCACAAACTAGGAGTTCTGAAAAATATTATTATTGGAAGAAGCCATTTCATTTTCTCTCTATGATTACTTGATAGTGGCAAATGAGAATCCTAAAAGTTCATTTGTGTTGTTTTATACTATCCCACTTCTTTCATATATTCCGTTGCCATTAAGATACAGAATTTTGTCTTTATAGGAACATAGAAGGAAGAGGAGATCTTTTGTGGGCATGCCTAGAAATTTTTATGTCCTGCTCATACAGCCATATTTTTAAAGAGAACATCAAACCATATACATATTTTTGAGGTTAAGACCATTTTGTTACACAATTAAGATGCCAAAATGACTATGAGGACCTGAGGAAAACCATGAGGAGTGAGCCAGATAGTAGGAAAAGACCTTTGGGCCCCAGGATACCAGTCTTGCTATAGAAACTCCCATTTCTGTGTGTTTCTTTATTTACTTTCCACTTTATAGTTTTCTGTTGTTTAAAAAAAATCATGATTGCTTTCTAAAACAAAGATAATAAGATATGTATTTTTTCACAATTTCAGGGCCATTCCTTTGGGAATTCTTCTGGAGGGACTGTCATAAATTTGATACACATAAGGGTCAGTTCTGCACTTACCATATCCTCAGAGAATTTGTCAAGGTCTTCATTTGAATTCCCAGCCCTCAATACATTTAACCTAACAGTAGGTATGGCTATGGTCTGAAAGTGTCTTTTGCATTTTGGGGGAATGCACTGTTAGAATGGGGGTTGTGGAGGTGGTTTGGCACCTGAAATATAGCGATGTTTACCATCACTGCAAAGAATAACTCCTTGGATCACATTTCTGCTATTGAATTCTTAAAAGTCCCTGAGGTAATTCCCAACCTTACAAGAAAGATAGGCAAGGCTTCAGTAGGAATGAAAGGACATAAAGCACCAAGGTAGTACAGAGATACCGTAACAAATAGAGTGAGGGCATAACTCATTTTTTTTTCAACCAAAAATAAATAGGTTCCAAAGTTCAAGAATGAAATAAAGCCTTAATGAAAGGGTATATTGAGTCCCCAGCTACAAAGATGAATAGGAATACTGGAAATATCAGGGGGATCACTTTGTAAAGTATATGATTGTCTAACCACTATGCTGTACACCTCAAACCAAATCAAAATAATATTGAAAGTAAACTGTAATTAAAAAAAAACTTAGCCCTGACCAGTTTGGTTCAGTGGATAGAGCGTCGGCCTGTGGACTCAAGGGTCCCAGGTTCGATTCCAGTCAAGAGCATGTACCTTGATTGTGGGCATATCTCCAGTAGGGAGTGTGCAGGAGGCAGCTGATCAATGTTTCTCTCTTGTCGATGTTTCTAACTCTCTATCCCTCTCCCTTCCTCTCTGTAAAAAAATCAATAAAATATATTTTTTAAAAAACTTAAAAGGAAAGGATTGTATATGAAAGCCAAGTAGTAAATAACTAAGGTAGCCAGTTTAATAATATTATTCAGGGAATATCAATAAATGATATGAAATCATAACCATGATCCTTTCACCAGTTTTCCCTTTTATCATTTATAAATCTGGGATTCACTGAGAATAGTCTAAAAATGAATTCATTTCATAAACACATGAAGATATATTATCTATCAGGCACTGTGCTTGGTGGTGCTGCTAGGGATGCAAGAATGAATGACTGACATATGCTTTTTCCTGTAAGTTGTGCATTCTCTAATGGGAAAGACATGCATAAACAGCCAGATGATGTTAAGGCCTATCACAGAGCTGAAAATCAAGTCTTGTGAGAGAACAGAAGAGAGACATTTCCTGAGAGCCTGGGATGGCATCACGGAGGAGTTGATATTTAGATTGAATCTTATGGGTTAAGCAAGAGTTTGTGATGTAGGTTCATGGACCATGGAAGAGATCCACAGAGAAATGAGGAAACACGCTGCATTCTAGGAACCATAAAAAATCTTTGAAATGGAAAAAAATATGGCTAGAGTACAATGGGCTGAGCAGGGACAGTGGCAGGGAGAAACACAAAAGAAGATCCAGAGGATGAAGGACTTTGTATACTAAGATGTATTTTTCAACCTTTTTTACCCTTTCAAGTAATAGATGATAAGCATATGTATGAGACACACTCTTGAATATAAGGAAGGTTGTCCATAAGCTTTAGTACTTTAGCTATAAATTCTCCTATTTGCCTTTCAATTAAGGTGACATATTAAAATGGAAATGAGTTAATTTTTAAATGAAACTATTACTGGGAGGCCTATTTTTAATTCAAAAAGAAAATGTTTAAAAATTTAAAAAGTAGAATTATTATTGGTAACAAATTACTTTGTCATATCTTGCCACAAATTACAATTCACAGAATGCCCTAATGGTGTGGTAGAAAACTGTTTAATCTTACGGGTTTCAATGAAGACTAAACAGAATAACACAATCATAATCACATTTTAAAAAATTTAACTGGTGAAAGTGGTCAGCTATACTTAAAAGAGGACAGGTTGATTATGATAGGACTTTAAAAAAACATACCTTGGCCCCTATTTCTTCTGAGAAGTCAATAAAAAATAAATGAGGAGAACTGAAAAAAGGCATTTTGAGTTGGGGCTTTCTGATAATGTTAGCTATATAATTTTTAAAAATTTTTTCTATATGCCAAAACCAGTTTGGCTCGGTGGATAGAGCGTCAGCCTGCAGACTGAGGGGTCCCGGGTTCGATTCCGGTCAAGGGCATATACTTTGGTTGCGGGCACATCCCCAGTGGGGGGTGTGCAGGAGGCAGCTGGTCAATGTTTCTCTCATCGATGTTTCTGACTCTCTATCCCTCTCCCTTCCTCTCTGTAAAAAATCAATAAAAATATATTTTAAAAAAATTTTTTTATGAATTATTTTTTTACTGAGATATAATTGACATAACATTATACTAGTTTCAGGAGTACAATATAATGATTTGATACTTGTAGATATTACAAAATGATCACCACAATAAGTCTAGTTAACACCCATCATCACATATAGTTATACATTTTTCTTGTGAAATTTCAAGATTCACTCTCCTAGCTACTTTCAAAATGCAATTATTTATGTATTATGACCTATATTATTCCTTTTATAACTGGCATTTTATACCTGTTGAACACCTTCACACATTTTGCACTCCTACCTCAGACAAGCACCAATCTGTTCACTATAATGATTATTGATGTCAAGCATCTTTTCATGTTTCTATTCATCATCTGTACCTCTTTTTTTAGATTTTCTGTCCATTTTAATCAGATTATTGCCATATAAATTTTAATAAGGCAGGAAACCATATTGTCATAAACTTTTTGGTAAGTTAAAGAGAAGTTAATAGAGACAATAACTGTTGAGAAACTTAGTTGTGAAAGAAGGAGGCAGATTGGATGGTGGCTTTTTGTAAAAATGGAAAACTGAATAAGTTTGTGGGAGAAAAAAAAGAAAGAATAATAAATAGGAGAAATAAGATAATGGATGAATTAAAGTCCCAGAAAAGTTAATAATCACCAGCATGACTGGTACCTCTGATGCCAAAACCCTGCTCTGAGAAGAAATAAAATAAGAGTAGGGGCTGGTATAGATAGATATAGAGATGAGGGGAGGACAATTACCTTTATGTTTTTTTGAAGTAGAAAGGAAGATAATTTGCTAAAAATTAGAGGAAGAGGTTACAGTAGGTGGAGTGCTTAACAGTTGCTCTTCTCTTTGGCTCACTGTCCTTCTGACAGCCATATACTCTGAAGAACCATCGCATCCTCCATTCTCAGTCCATGCTCTTTCCAAAAAGTTGAATCAACTTTAGGCATGTGACTCAGGTGTAGTCAATAAGAATATCACATCCCCTTGCATAAAATAATTGACTCAAGAATAGATCTGAATTTTAATGGAAGACAGTGATAATTTTGCTGGGCAATTCACTAGGTGAACTTACGAGTATAGAGGGACTGAGGTCACCAGCAACCATCCTGTATCTACATGGAACCTGAGAATGGAGCCAGTGCCGAGAAAGTGGTGACAAGAAACCAGGGTGTGGTGACAACTGCTGGGCCCTGAAACTAACTGTAAACTGCAATATTCAATTAAAATCCAAATAATTCGCTTTTCTTGGGAATCTAGTTAAGGTTGAGTTTTCTAACATTGAAAACATAAAAATTACAACTGGCAGAGTAAGAAAGACTCAAAGCAGTGATTACAAGAGCTGTCTAGTGGGGAAAAAAAGGAATTCCCAAATTCGGATGAAACACCGATTCACTAGTTTTGATATCATCTCTAAATATTTCCTATATTCAGAAGAAAAAAAGAGATTGCTCAGATATAGTTCTCATGAATGCTTGAATTTCTAAAGCTCCTTGTAAGAAATAGTGCAACGCTACAATAATATCAGATTTTCTAACCTTCACTTAATGCTTATAAAATGAAGATGTTTCATTGTTTATTTAAGCATTATTAAAAATAAATAAACATCATGGAAAGCCTTGTTTTTAAATATGAGGTCAGTGAGCCCACAGACTTTGCATTGGCAAAGCTACTTTGGCTCCACTACAAAGTGTGATGCTACAGGCTTACCCTGACCCAAATATAAACTCACACATTGGTTTTTTTTCCCTCTCCTTTCTATAAATATGCTTTGAGTGCTTAGTTAGACAAGGGCTAATCCAGTGGTTCTCAACCTTCTGGCCCTTTAAATACAGTTCCTCATGTTGTGACCAAACCATAAAATTATTTTCATTGCTACTTCATAACTGTAATGTTGCTACTGTTATGAATCATAATGCACATATCTTATATGCAGGATGGTCTTAGGCGACCCCTGTGAAAGAGTCATTCGACCACCAGAGGGGTCGCGACCCACAGGTTGAGAACCGCTGGGCTAGTCATTTGATCAAGAACTATAGATAAAATGGAAAGCAAGGAGACACAGTCCTTTGCCCTTATGGGACTTGCAGTCTAACGAGAAAGTCAGACAATAAGCTGGTAATCACATATACACATAATATTGCACTGCACAGGTATTACAGGGAGAGTACACATCCTATTATTGCACACAAGAACAAAGGTTTATAATACTTAGTCTTATGCACAACCCACTCTGATATTTGTCTATTGCATTCTATTCTATTTCCTTTTTTAAAAAAATGGTGGTCAGAACTTCCTAAATTTATTTCATAACCTCCTACTGTGGGTGGATTTAGCTTAGTCAGAAAAGTCAGAGAAGCCTCTCCTAAAAAAATGATGATTGAGCTGAGGTCAAAACATGAATAAGAGTTAATTAGGTGAAATGAAGGAGGGGAAAGTCATCAGAGGATACAGCAAGTGCAAAACTTGAAGACAAGAGGAAATAGCTGTGTACCAGGGACTGAAGGAAGGCTAGTGTTTGCCTGCAGTGCAGAGAGGAAGGGAGGTATGTGGTGCCTGATGAGATAGAGAGTCAGATGACCAACATCAGGCAGGATCTCACAGGCTGTGTCAAGGACTGTTGCCTTTGAGAACAATGAGAGGGAATTGAAGATTTAATCTTTGAAAATATTATGTGAGCTAACTGTGCAAAGATGGACATGGGATAGATGTAGGTAGAACTTAACAGTAAAGGAAAACCAAGGCTTAGATTTGAGTTGATGGCAGTAGATATGGAGAAAAGTGTCTTCTCAGCATTAAAAATTAATGATGACATAATACAAAAAAATGGCTTTTAATACTGATTCCCAAACACACGTCAGTGTCTACATAATGAATTACTTAGGGAAGCTGATTGACATGATAGAGTCCTGGGCACTACTCACAAAGATTTTGATATGATGAGTCTGTGGTTGAGTTGTGATATGTATATGCTAGTGGCCTGGTGCACAAAATTTGTGCGGGGGGGTGGGGCGGGGAGGGGCGTGTTCCTCAGCCCAGCCTGCACCCTCTCCAATCAGACACCCCTCTTGAAATCTGGGACTGCTGGCTCCTAACTGCTCACCTGTATGCCTGCCTGATCGCCCCTAACTGCCTCTGCCTGCCTGCCTGATCACCCCTAACTGCCCTCCCCTGCTGGCCTGATAACCCCTAACTTCCTCTGCCTTGGCCCCCACTACCATGGCTTTGTCTGGAAGGAAGTTGGACTTCCAGAAGATGGCCATTTAACCCGGTCTAATTAGCATATTACCCTTTTATTAGTATAGAAAGGTTATATAGGATAGGATTGCTTAAACGGGGGGGAAAAGCCTTTTACAGCAGGAGGAGATGCTCTTGGCAGACAAAAATACATAATCCCTATATCTGGACTGATAGCCAGCCATAGGCACTATACTGCCAAACTGGGCATTAAAAAATTGAACCTCTTTCTTATATCTTACACCAAACATCTATTGCCCTTAAAACCCCTCCTCAGCCCCCACCTTAGGTTCTACCTTCACAGTTCACCCAGATTAGATTCTGATTGGTCAGTTTCTATGCCAGTCAGTGTCAAAACCTCCACCTCCTAGGCAGCCATTGGCTCCTCACAGTTCATCTAGCTTAGGTTCTGATTGGTCAGTTTCTATGCCAGTCAGTGTCTCCGGGCCTATCTCCAGGCCTGATCAGAGAGGCAGGGCTAATCAGCAACCCCTACAGAGGCCTGGAGATAAAGAGAGGCATGGATGCGGCCAGTCCTGGAAAGAGAGTGGCAAGAGCTGATCAACAGCTGCCACAGAGGCTACAGATAAGACCCTGCTTCTCTCTGCAGCCTCTTTCCTGGCCTGATCCACAGCCCCCTTAGCAGTCAGTGCTGGGTCGCCATGCCCACAGCATTTTGGACATTACAGACCCTGGGTTTTTATATATTAGGATATTTTAAAGTCCCATGGGGATTCTAGTGTGCAACTAGGCTAGGGAACTATTAAGAGATGCTTCTCTTTATTCTATACTTGTTATGGAATATGGAATTTATGGAATTAGCATGGAAGAGACAGTTGGACACTATGAGGTTTCAGGAAAAGCCTTTATTCAAAGCGGCGCTGCTGGTTCAGGGGACTCTAAGATCCAGATCCTGAACAACTTAGACAGTGGGATTTTCTCCTTATATGTTTCTGAGTTTCTTTGTTTCCTAACTACCAAGCTTCTGTGGTGGACTCTCACTGTCGGCCCCCTGCTCCCCCCCCGCCCCCCCCCCCCCCCCGCCCGAGACAGTTAGATGGTTAACTTAGATTGTATCTAATGTCCATCCTGGATGGCGCCAGTGACCTCCCTCTAGTTAAGCTGTTACATCCTTGGTTTATGGCCCTTGTAGATTGGACGTATTTACCTAAATAGCTCTTCCATGACCAGATAATTGGAAGGGGCAGTGACTTCAGAATGTCATTAGGGACATTGATTAACTTATAGTCCAGCTGCTAGTCTCCTATATTCTTTCAAAAATGGAGTTAATTATGGACTAGCAAGAGGGTTCAGTAGAAAGCAGGTTACTGGAACAAATTCAGATTGCTAGCCCCCAAAAATTTCTTATGCTCTCCATCATTACCAGCTCCAAGGCTCCTGCTACAGATGAAGGTATCTTGCACCTGAACTCTTGTATAGCCTTCACACTGGTCTCTTTGCATATTTCTTTGCCTTCCTATGCTCTGTTTGTTCACATAGAGCATGTTAAACTTTTCAAAAGTAAGAGAGATCATTCCACCAAATGATTTTATAATTCACCAAGAGGAAACCCAAAGTTCTCATTAGACTCTATAAGGAACAAAAACTCCACTCTTACCACTTCTGATTGCTTCTACCTAATCATGCTCTGTCAGACTGGTTTTTAAATACAGCAAGCAAACTCCTACCTTGGGATCTTTCTAGCTATTGTTCTCTCTGCTTAGAATACTTATTTCTCCCCAGAGACTGCAAAGCTTTTTCTTTCCTTCTTTCAGATTTTTGTCAAAATATATTGTGCTACAGTATTTCTTGAATCACTCTATATAATATATACAAACACAGCATACATAGATACACACACATATCTTTTTTGTTGTTTGTCAATTGTAACCCCTATAGAATAATTGTTCCTTGAAATATAAATTTTGTTTGGTTTATTGCTATGTTTTCAGTGCTGGGGGCATTGCTCAGTACTTAGTAGAAGCTCAAAAAATATTTGATGAATGAGTAAATGAGAAAAAGAGAAAAGATGGTGAAGCAGATATGGAGAAATGAATGGGGGGAGCAGCAGGAGCATGGAAAGTGTACCATGGCTTATCTGACACATCTGACTTTTGGAAAAAGTCAAATCCCATCCTTCTTTGCAGACAAAGTTGGGAATATGCAAAGTGGACCTTGGGAGATTCAAGGAAGACTATCTGGCAGTGGTTACTTATAGTCACTCTGTTGGCAAGCAGGCTGGTTTTATACTCTAGTTCCACCACATTCTTTTGTGGCATTAGCCAAGCTACTCAACCTCTCCCTATATGTATCCAAAATGGGTTAAAAGAGTTTGTTTTGGGGAGTATTAAAGGAAGACAATTTATAAAATATGTTTTGTTGTTTGTTATTATACAGTAGGGTGGGGCTGGCTAATAGTGGAAGGATGAAAGAAAGAGAAGAGACTCAGAAGAGCCAAAACACTGGGCTTTCTCTGGTCCAGCAACTATTTAGATAAAGAAGGCTTTTTCACCTGTTACAATGAATGCTGAGAGTAAGAGGTAAATGGAGTGCCAACAGCCACAATCTTTCTAGTGTTGACCTAGTTAGACCTTTAGATTTCATGAGTAAAGGTAAAGCATAACCTGATTACATGCCAGATGAAAAGAGGAAGGCAGCTAAGAAAAACAAAAAACCTGATTCAGCGGAGGATTTAGTGCGTCATGTTACACCACATCCTGTTTTGTTTGTAGGCTTTAACCAGTATCATGTTTTCTAGCAACGTAAGGATAGTTAAGACTAACTTTACTCAATCTCAGCAATCACAGTCTGAGGGAACTAACTCCTGCGTTAGTCAACCTAACCATCAAATGATGAAAAAGGTACGGTGAGAAATTTCTTTATAATCTTGGCATTTGGAGAAATGATAGATATAGCCTTATGTAGATATAGAGTTATATTTTCATATTCAATCACAATAATAAAGAGAAGAAAAACTCTTATGAAATGTTTTTATATTTTACTCTGTTATTTCTATTTTCTCCCCATTTCCCCCAAACACATACTTTAACAGGTCGGTAAATCTCCTAAATAATAACTCACATCAAGTCATACTATTTAGGATTTCTATGATTCATAAACTTGCCTGAATAGACTTAGAGTTAATTCACAATTTCAGCATTTACCAAACATTAAATACTGATCACAGGTATTAACGTGACTAAGGCAACCAGGTTGGTAAAAGCTCTCTCAGAAATGCCTGATTTCAGAAACGGAAATGCGCAATTGGGTATTAATATTGCTTTTAGTGGGGATCTTCAATTTGGCCCTCCAATATCTCAAACTGCTAAATCAACACACTACTCATCCTTACCTGTCACTAAGTATCAGGGCTTTTCCATAAGCCCTGATTCAGATGAGTAGACCAGGAACAAATGAATCTTTAAGTCAGATGTTGAAGCAGAAAAGTCTCATTTTGAACACAACATAAATGTTTCAATGTACAATTCGAGGCTTAATTCATACCTGCTGTGGGCCTCTGGGGAAAGATATCTGTTCTGTAGATGAGTGGAAGGAAGGTCTTGAAAAGGCTACCTCTAAGCATGAGCATCCATACAGAAAGAAGGTTAATGTGCTCCCTGTTGTGTGGGCAACTGCAGTTTAAACAGAGGAACTACCAGCCAACCAATAGGGCTATATGAGGATGAGATCTCTGGCCCAGGCTTACAGCTAAAAGAATCAATTCCCCTGGCAGCTTTTTCTGCGATAAGAAGAGAACAAAGAACGAAGTAAAGGAGGCTACCCTGATGATAAATGAGGAGAAGTCTCTGGTGCTCTTCAGCTCCTCACACAAGGCAGAGTGTTAGCCTCATCATTGAGGCATGGAAGGGTGATTGAAGGGCAAGACAACAGGTAAGCGTAAAGCATTTTACCATAGTAGATTATCTCTAGGCAATGCCATTTCACATCCTGATAAATCAAATATAACTGGGGCAACTTCTCTACAACCTGGAAACTAACACATGTGAAAATGGTGTAGGGGTGGGGGGATATAAAGTTGTGAGTCATTTCAGGGAATAACAGACTTTGTAACTTAACATCTCACATGCCCGCTTAGCTTATTATAGCCTCACGCTTATGTTTTGGGGTTTTGACATTGTGTATTTCAGACTCTGAAGATGTCTTAAGCATAGAGGAGGAGAGAGGAGTGACCCATTTCTCCATTTCAGATATCACTATCTCTAGATAGAATTTGTGGGGGTATCCTTCTCGTGGCTCCCAAACTCTAAACTAAGGAATTTTATGGACTAAGATAACTGTGTCCATATTGACCCCTCCTATATCTGCCAGTCTTCACAATACCACCTAAAGATGATGGGGCAGCCGTTAAACTACCTTTCTTCCTGCATCAGAGCCCTTAGATCAGTGGTTCTCAACCTTCTGGCCCTTTAAATACAGTTCCTCATGTTGTGACCCAACCATAAAATTATTTTCGTTGCTACTTCATAACTGTAATGTTGCTACTGTTATGAATTGTAATGTAAATATCTGATATGCAGGATGGTCTTAGGTGACCCCTGTAAAAGGGTCGTTCGACCGAAAAATGGGTCATGACCCACAGGTTGAGAACCGCTGCCTTAGATGAATATATAATACTAGAGGCCCAGTGCACGAAATCCCTGTGGGATTGGACCTAAACTGTCAGTCAGACATCCCTTTCGCAATCCAGGACCACTGGCTCCTAACTTCTCACCTGCCTGCCTGCCTGCCTGATTGCTCCTAACCACTCACCTGCCTGCCTGATCACCCCTAACCACCCCTGCCTGACTGATTGCTCCTAACTGCCTCTGCCTCGGCCCCAATGCCACAACTTCATCAGGAAGGTCATCCAGAAGGATGTCCAGAATGACGTCCAGAAGGGCGTTCGCCTGTTTCATCTAATTAGCATATTACGCTTTTATTATTATAGATTAGAAAGAGAGGGAAGCTTAGGTTTTGTGGGAACTGTCCAAGGTGACAAAGGAAGAGGATCCCTAGGAAATAATAAGTCGGTACCTATAGTCACCAAATGTTTAAAACAAATCGCAAAGAGGTGATTTTTTTTCTATAGAAAGAAGTCCAAGATTTATTTTTGTTTGCTTGTTTCTAGGCAGATTTCTCTGGATTTTGAGCTACAGTTTAGGACCAACGATTGGATAGGTTTTAATGGTTATGACAGAATCTCTTATATATAAAAAATGGTGGTTGCAGTTACAGGACTACACCTTTCTGGTAGGAGGTTGTCATTCCCAGAGATTGTAGCAGAAATAATCAGTTGAAAGAGAAGGAGATTGATAAAAATCTGTTTACAAAATCCTCCTCTAGGGGTTGTTCTATGATCAAAGATTATCAATACCTCTAAGACTGTGGTTTTACTATTAAAGACTATAGAATGTAAATTTGGCATATAGAGACGAGAGGAAGGGGAAGGGAAAGGAAATGAATGAAAAAGGAGGGGTAGGTATGTCACTTAATATCCACCAAACGTAGGGGAAACTAGAACTTCTTATATGCTGATGCTGAAAAAGCTATTTCTGAGAAGAGTTGAGAGGGGAGTAACAGAGCAGATTCTGGCAGATTGAATTCACTTAGAACAAATGCTAGCTGCAGAGAAATGCTTCTGTGGAGGCTGAGATGAACTGAGAATGCTTAGTGACCAGCCTATCACCCTAACTTTCAGTGCAGTAATTACAATTTGGAAGATGCAAGAGAGGGAAATGCTATTAGAGGCTTAAAATAGAGACAAAAGGAGAAAGCAAAGGCATTCTTGGGACCTCAGCCCATACCTCGGTTATAGGAACTGATGTCATGACAGCATGTTGAAGTCATGCCTCGCACATTAAAAGCTTTGGGGGTTGTGGGTAACCAGGATTTCTTCCTAACATATCCTTAGTCCTTGAAAGATGAAGATCCCAGTGATATACTTGCATCTCTGCTACCACCGTGAGGCAACTTAGTTACCCACCAGAGAGAACCATTGTTTGAAACTAAAAAAACAAACCAAAAACCCTCACAGAACCAGTCAGAAGTAGATATGGTACAGAGCTTTTGTCTCTTAATGAGACAAACTAAATTCTGAAGTACTCAAGTCAATTCTCTAACTGATATTCTTTTATCAGTTAGAGAATAAACTGAGGGTAGAAGGAAGGATAATTTTAAAGACCTTTTCTGATGATTATCTGCTCCTCCTGCTGCTTAATTATTATGAGAGAACAGCCTTACCCCTCATATAAAATCAGTTACCAATAATATCTATGGAGTAAATGCATTAATAAATTAATTAGGAAAAATAAGCCATTGTGGTTTGAATCCTGGAACTTTTCAACCTAGAGCAGTGATGAAGAGGTTGAAATTCTCTGACAAAAATTTGCAATATTAAAGAAACAGATGGGCATGGATGCTGTATTGCATAGGAATCCAACATGAATTGTAATAGTAGTGACATTGATGGAATGATTCTTATCATCTCTAAGACCCTGGCACATTATCACAAAAGTAGTCTAATAAAATTAAATAAACTTGACTACTAGAAACTAGAAGTGGGGAGAAAAGAAAATAATGAATGATTACTTTTTGTTTGAGTATCTTTTAGTAGACACTATGAATTGAGTACAAATAGCTTTTGACTAAGAAAAGCTTCATTGCCTGTGGATAGCAGAATATGTTGACAGGGAATACATGGCTAAGGTTACTGTACTTTTGAAAAATAAAATGAATTTTTGTTATTTTCAAGGCAAACAAGACATCAAAATGTTAAATGGCTCATGGGGTAGCAGAATAAATCTTAGATAATTAATTTACTAGCAATTATACATCTGTATAAATGATCTGGGTATAGACTCGTTGGCTAACAGTTGGCCAGAGAGTTTTTATAGAATCCTAGATCCTCAAAATTGAAAAAGAATTCTGGATTTAAAAAAATGTGAATGTCTGTTGAGTATGATACTCTTGATTTTCTATTTGAATGTGATCTAAAAGATGGCTCCCAGGGCAGTCAAGATGAATTTTTTGTATTGCTACAAAATGAGTGTTTACTATTGAGATGCTATTACTAGGTAACAACAGATACTTGGTAATAGTAGTAGAAGTGCTCATGCATTTAAGGAGCTGCCTCAGGAGATGTTATCAGAAGCATGTACTGAAGAAATGGTTTGTGTTGAGACCCATCTCAAGGAGGTAGGGTCACTTAAGCAATGGGCAGTGGCGGTGACGGTAGCGGTGACGGTGGATATATCTTGTTTCAGCTGCAAATTGTGGTGACTATGACCATTGGGGGAAGCTTGTGTTGGCTATATTGTTCTTAATGATGGCTCCCTGGTTTGAACTGCCTGGTATCTTTTAAATACATTTCTTTTCTACTTGAATTGTTATTTGTAACTAATGAAATAATTATTTTTAGCAAGATGTTAGGATCACATGAGAACCTGTGTGAAATCTTTTTGAATATATCTCTGGAAAGGATAATTTTTGTGAAAAAATATATATATAATGTATGCAAACTGCTCCTGAAGAGGGAATGAACAGTAGCAAGAAGTGTGAGCTGCCATCACCCCTGGCCTCTTCCCACCAAGTATGGCATATAGACTCTCTTTGGGAAGCAATGTGGCAGAGTGAAAAGATGATGGGCCTTGGAATCAGAAACTCTCCTACTGATAAGACATGTAGCAAGCTGATTAAACTTTCTAAAATTTTTTTCTTATTTGTATGCAAAGAATAATAGCATTTGTTCTGCAGAGATGTTACAAGGAAGATAGAAAATCAATAAGTACTCAGATCCTGGAGCAGATGAGAAGATATTGCTAATACAGCAAGAAGAAAAGGACATGTACATGAGGAGTACTCTGAGACTGGAGACCACTAAATATTGAAGTCCTCAAAGAACTATTCTAGGCCACGATTTCTTCCTAGATCTTCACTAGGTGGATTCCATAATAAGCAGTTCTCTGTGCCAATGTCTCTCATAATAATTCTAGCGCAAAACACTTCCGAGTTCATATACAACTTCCTTGACATTTCCACTTGACTATTTCACAGGCTTTTAAACTTTATACTATGTCTAAACAAAACATTTTAATTTAAACTTTATAGTATATCTACACAAAATATTTTAATGCCCCAACCATCTAAACATGTTCCTTTCCCATTCTTTTTTTTTTTTAAATATATTTTATTGATTTTTTTTTTACAGAGAGGAAGGGAGAGGGATAGAGAGTTAGAAACATCGATGAGAGAGAAACATCGATCAGCTGCCTCCTGCACATCTCCTACTGGGGATGTGCCCACAACCCAGGTACATGCCCTTGACCGGAATCGAACCTGGGACCTTTCAGTCCGCAGGCCGACGCTCTATCCACTGAGCCAAACCGGTTTCGGCCCTTTCCCATTCTTTTACATCTCAATAAATGGCATCAAAATACACTCTATCATTTCCATCAAACAACTAGGAGTAATTATTAAATTTTCCATTGCTGGCATCCAATCCATCAACATGTCCTAAAGGTTGCATCTAAAAATCTTCCAATATCACTATATCTCCATTAGGTATCATCCTAGTCCACCCATCATATCTCTCATCTATACCAGGGCTTGAGAAACCTTTTCTGTAAAGAATAAGATAGTAAATATTGTTGCTTTGCAGATTATATGGTCCCTGTCATAATTATTCAACACTGCCATTGTAGCATGAGAGCAGCCACAATCATTTTTAGTATGTTTCAATAAAACTTTATTTATAAAACATGTGGCAGGCCCAAAGATGATAGTTTGCCTACCTTTCCTAAACTGCTAGAATTGCCTTCTAACTTGTGTTTCTGTTTCCAAATTGTACACTATTACAGTTTCATGCAAAAGTTTTTGAAACTTAAGTCAGATGATATCTTATTGCAACATAAAATCTTTGAAAGGCTTGTCATTCAAATAAAATAAAATATAAACTGTACCTTGGCTTAGAAAATTTTTTATGACCTGGCTCTTGTTTATTTATCCACTCTCATTCATACCAATCTCCCAGTTCCTAACTACAGACTATCCCCCACTTTAATGGTTTGACCTATGATTTTTTAAGTTTACTATGGTGTAAAAGTAATAAAACTGTAATTCAGTAAAAACTGTACTTCAAATCTTGAAGTTGATCTTTTTCCAGGCTAGTGATATGTGCTGCCATACTCTCTCATAATACTGGGCAGCAGCAGCTGCAAACCGCAGCTCCCAGTCTGGCACCTGGTTATGAGGGTAAACAACGGATTCTTTACACTGCACTGTGTTGCCAGGTTTTTTGGATACTGTGTGGTTTTTTTTTTGTTTCCGTGTTCCATCATCTGTACAAAATGCCCATCTCCTGATTTGGGTGAAAAGAAAAGGAAGGGAATTACGGTAATTGCCCAACTCTCATTTAAAGTAAGGGTTCTGAGCACATTTAAGGTAGGCTAAGTTAATCTATGGTATTCGGTAGGTTAGGTGTATTAAATGGATTTTTGTTTTACAATATTTTCAACTTACATTAGATTTATCAGGATGTAGTCCTATCATATGTCAAGGAACATTCATAAGGCATTGCCAGTCTGTCTTCCTTCCTTCCTTCCTTCCTTCCTTCCTTCCTTCCTTCCTTCCTTCCTTCCTTTATATTTTTATTGATTTCAGAAAGGAAGAAAGGAGAGAGAGATAGAAACATCAATGATGAGAGAGAATCATTGATTGGCTGCCTCCTGCATGCCCCATACTGAGGATCAAGCCCACAACCTTGGCATGTGCCCTTGACCAGAATCAAACCTGGGACCCTTCAGTCCACAGGCTGATGCTCTATCCACTGAGACAAACTAGCTAGGGTTCGGCAGTCTTCTTTTAGTTCATCAAAACACAGCAAGCTCTTTCTGGCTTCAGCCCTTACTGTTTTTTCTGCTTGGGGACTTCATTTTCAGGTTCTTTGCAGACCTGTGTCATTTTTATGCTTCTGTTATTTTTTTTAAAGTGTCACCTCTTCAATAACCATCATACTACTGTAAGCATTCCCAGTCCATGTGACTTTTCATCAAATTATGAAATTATTCTCTTTCATAGCATCTATTGCAATCTCTTTATCTTGTTTCTTTCTCTATTGTATTTTTACCTCTTCCACTAGATTATAAATCCATCACCCTGTTTATCTCTGTATCTTGAGCTCTTAGCACAATGGAAGTAGACAAAGCCAAGCAACAAATATAGAAAAGTCTGAAGATAGGGAGACTTAAATTGAAGAAATTACTACCAAAGAGAGAGAGAGAGTGAGCACTTGAAGAGACCAGACCAGAAAAAGTGCAAAACTATTGCTGAAGGAAACAGGAGAAAGAGCTGATAGAGAAAAAATAAAAGCTTTTAATTCAGTGGTTCTCAATCTTCTGGCCCTTTAAATACAGTTCCTCATGTTGTGACACAACCATAAAATTATTTTCGTTGCTACTTCATAACTGTAATGTTGCTACTGTTATGAATCATAAGGTAAATATCTGATATGCAGGATGGTCTTAGGTGACCTCTGTGAAAGGGTCATTCAACCGCCAAAGGGGTCGCGACCCACAGGTTGAGAACCGCTGCTTTACATGGTGTTGACTCAGCAGAAAAAATTTGGAGAATATAAGATGCTGTAATCTAAATCACCATATGATTTTTAAAAATCTGCTTAGCACATGTGGTAGCCACTATTGTACTATTGTTGTTGTTATAGATTTTTGAAAAAAAAATTTCATTATTATGAAGCTTTATAAAGTTGTATACTGAATCCTTGATGCGAGAAAGTGGTCAGAAAGGCCATTCTAAGCCCTAGTCAGCTAGTTGTTGTTTTTTAAAAATAATTTAATGGTTTATAAGAGTGCTTCTTAAAAATAGTATGCACGAGAATCCTGTGAAAAGCTCATTAAAACAGATTCCTAGCAACCCCCATTCCCAGTTCTGAATTAATAGTTTTAGAAAAGAGCCCAACATTGTTTTTTCATTAGTATGTACTTCATATGCCATAAAATTCAACCTTTTGAGGCAGCCAATTCAGTGGTTTTTTCATACATCCCCAAAGTTGTGCAACCATCACCACTAATTCAAGAACATTTTCATCATCCCCCAAAAGGAACTCATACTCATTATGAATCCCTCCTCATTCTTCCCTTGCCTAGCTCATAGACACCACTCTTCTTTTTGTTCCTATGGATTTGCCTATCATGGACATTTCCTGGAATCATACAATATGTATCTTTTTGTGTCTGGTTTCTTTCACTTAGCATAATGCAAGACATACCCATCTACACTAATAAAAGAGAAACATAGTAATTAGTTTACGACCGCTACCCTTCCCATTGGCTAATAAGCATATCCTTATGCAAATTAACTGTCAGCCAAGATGGCAGCCGGCAGCCATGCACTGAAGCGAGCAGGGAGGCTTGCTTGCTCCGGTGACGACGAACTCCAACGTTCCCAGCCTGCCACTGCCGCTGCCAGCCTCTCAGCTGCAACTCTAAGCAACTATGTACTATGTTGCAAATAAGAAGCTAAACAAAACCACAGAAACCGGCTTTCATTCAGCCAGGCTTCAGCCAGCTGGACCGCAACATTGTATCGATGTTTTCAGCAGCGAGGCCTCAGAGCTAAAGCTGGCCAAGAATAAAAAAAAAAAAAAGAAAACAAGGAGCGGTTGGGAGCTTCAGTCACCCGCTTCCGGAAAACAGCCCTCAGCCCCTCAGCCAGCCTGGCCAGGAACCCCAGTGGGGACCCCCACCCTGATCCAGGACACCCTTCAGGGCAAACCAGCCAGCCCCTACCCATGCACCAGGCCTCTATCCTATATAGTAAAAGGGTAATATGCCTTCCAGCACCGGGATCAGTGGAGCAGCGAGGCTCCTGGCACCGGGATCAGCATGACAGGGGGCAGCGACCAAACCCCCTGATCAGCCCTGCTCTGTGCCTGATAGGGGGGAGCTCCCCAATGCCCTGATTGCCCTGCGGCTCTGTGTGTGACAGAGGGCGGGGCCACAACCTCCCTATCCTCCCTGCTCTGTTCGTGACAGGGGAAGGCGCCCCAACCCCCTGATCAGCCCTGCTCTGTGTGTGACAGGGGATAGCTCCCCAACTCCCTGATCACCCTGCGGCTCTGTGTGTGAAAGGGGTCGGGGCCCCAACCCCCCAATCGGCCCTACCCTGAGCGTGACTGAGGGTGGCATCGTAACCTCCCGATCCGCCCTGCTCTGTGCATGTCTGGGGGCGATGCCCCAACTCCCCAATCGGCCCTGCGCTGAGCCCGACCAGGGGCTGCACCTAGGGATTGGGCCTGCCCTCTGCCACCCGGGAGCAGGCCTAAGCCAGCAGGTCATTACCTCCTGAGGGGTCCCAGACTGCGAGAGGGCACAGGCCGGGCTGGGGGACCCCCCTCTCCCCCCCACCCCGAGTGCACAAATTTTTGTGCACCGGGCCTCTAGTTGAATATAAAACCAGAGAGATTTTATTAGACCTCATTACATTTAAGTCAAAGTTGAAGGATTATTTGAGTCAATCATTGTAATCTTGGGACAAGCTTTTGCAATGGTATAATATTTGAAAATATTAATTAGTGTGTTTGCCTTCAATCTCCTCACAGCAGAATCAACAGATTCTACCCAACGTGGACACTCCCAGGGAGCCACATAAGACCTAACCTAAAATATGCAAATCATCCATCCCCATTCAAATGAATACTATATATCACATTTGTTGAAAAATTATGTACTTTCTTCTGGTCTTAGCATCATTCAGCATATCACTCATTGAATATCAAGAAGTAATCATGGCTACCTATTCATCTAAATTTTTGCTCATCCTCTTTCTAAAATTTGCCATGTAGACAACCCATTTTTCAATGTCCCTTCTACATATAATATCCTCAAAACAGAAAGTGAAATCCTCTTACAGGGTCACTGATAGCCTACAAAGGGAAGCCTGAATATGTACCATAGTGGAGGTTAGTACTAGCTAACTGGAATTTTGCCTTATCCCAAGGCAGAAGAATGCTGACGCTGCTGCCAGCGCATATACACTCACCTGTAGGTTTGTAATGCCCCTAACAATGATGCCACTGGCTCTGTTCCTTGTTTTTGTTTGTGTGTTTGTTTTTTGAGATTTAGCTAAGAGTTATGGCTGCCTACAAATATCTTATTTGGGGCAGAGATTCTAGATGATCCATTTACTATGTAGCTAAAGGAAGGGAGAAATTTCAAAAGCTAAAAATAAAAGGAAGTATCCAAACTGGTCATTGCTGAGCCCATACAATGCACTAGTCATTTAATATAAATCCATGTGCAACAAGACAGTCTTTAGTAAAAGCCAATATTTGTACCCTGGACAGTTAAAGAATTTGAGAACTCCTGGGTAAGCATAAAATAGCTGACTATGTCAAACTTCACCCTTAGTCATGAGATGGTGTGGTGTAACATCAATGCACAATATATGGGAATAAGGAATGAAATGAGCTTAGTTGTCTATATAATGAAAATTTTTTTGCCAGTGACAGCACTAAAGTTAACAAGTGTTGTTGTTTTCTATGGTTTTTTTTATTTCAGAGAGGAAGGGAGAGGGAGAGAGAGATAGAAACATCAATGATGAGAGAGAATCATTGATTGGCTGCCTCCTGCATGCCCCAGGATGGAGCCTGCAAACCCAGGCATGTGCCCTTGACCGGAATCAAACCCGGGACCCTTCAGTCCACAGGCCAACACTCTATCCACTGAGCCAAACCAGCGAGGGCTAAAGTTAACAAGTTTTAATGCAAGGATAAGAGACATTTCTCTAGAAGCAGAGGCAGAGATAGGAGAGACAAAAAAGCTAAAATGGACCCAAAAAATAAAATAAATAAATAAATAAAAATAAAATGGACAAAAAGAGAAATAGTTGATGTTTATGTACACCCTCAAATGAGTGAATGATATTAACTTTCTGAACCCATTAAGTTACTCTGTAAGACACCCTGACACATCTTATTTACTAGTAACTTTACGAACACACAACAATATTCTCAGTAATATTTTACACAATTTAGCTTTTTTACACTTTATAAAATGTTTTCTAGGTCTTCCTTTCCTGGCTATGATGGAGCAACTGTCATTAAACTTACCTTATTCCAAAAACAATTAAAAACTAAACAAAATATATTAGGTAGTGGCTTTCAGGCATTGCCCAATAGACAACAAAAAACCGTAATCATCGAGAGAAGGAAAACATATGATGTGAGCCCTTCAATAATTCTGACATTCTGCTGTTGGGGATCTGTAACCGGCAAAGAGGAGGCACCCAAACAGAGCTCAAGCAGAATGGACTCCCGAAGGAGCTGCGATGGCGGGATGGCGTACTGGGGGAAAAAAGCACCCCATAGGGATTCATGCAGTTTCCTGGCCAAAGGCTGGGCTATTCGAGTGCAGGGTGAGATTCTGTGAAGCTTAGAAAATAAGGCCTGTAAGTGGCTGAGAGATGGATAGTGATACCAAAGGTCATATAGTGCTGGGAATGTTGCAGCTCAGGCATAAGAAGAGAAAAGAGACCTAGCTGAATAGCTCCAGTATTCAGGTAAAATGTAAAAACCTATAATGTATGCTCTCTATGTAAAGAACATACCCTAGGATTAAATGCAAAACCAAATAGAAAAAATAACTCATCCCATAAAGACCAAAAAAATCTGCCAGTAATATGATACTTTCAAGAACAAAAGTCACTGCCCTTTAAACGAAACCGTTAGTCCAACTCCTGACAAGATTGCATATACAATGTTATGCATATAACTAAATATCACTAGGCATATAAAAAAGTAGGAAAATGCAACTCAAAAAGAAGAAAAAAAAGAGATCATTCAAATTAAACCCAGGTGAATCAGATGTTGGAATTGGCAGACAAGTATCTTAGAGCACCTATTATCAATATTTTCAAGAATTTAAAAGATAATGTAATTATAATGAGTGCATAGATGAGGCATATTTAATAAGAAAATTGAAATTTTAGAACTGAAAATTGCAACATTCAAAATGAAAAAATGCAGTACATGTACTAGTAAAAGGTAGATCATATGTACAAAACATTAAAAATATAATTAGAAAGCAAAAAAAGCTAGAGTAGCCTTATTCATGTTAGACAAAATGGACTTCAGGAAAAGAGGTTTCTACACAGAAATATCAGAGGTAAAGATGGACATTCTATAATGATAAAGGATCTATTCATCAAGAAAACATAACATTTCTAAATATGCCTGTGCCTAACAACACAGCTTTAAATTATAGGAAACAAGACTGATCATGGACATATCTTCCTTCACAGAGATTTTAATACCACTTATTTAGTAATAGATAAATGCAAAAAAATTATCACTTAATACACAGATGTTTTGAACAGCACTATCAACCAACTTCACCTACATAAATGGAAACATGACATTTATATACATCCTCACCATTTCAACCTTACATTATGCTGGAAGCTTTAACCAGTGAAGTAAGACAAGGAAAAGAAATAAAGATTGAAAAGATTTTTCAGATTAAATAATATTTTATGTATAAAACTGTAAAACAATCAACAAAATGAACCTATGGAATGAGAGAAAATATTTGCAAACCAAATATCAGATAAGGAGTTAATAATATTCAAAGTGTATGAGGAATTCATACAAATCAGCAGCAAGTAAACAAATTGTCTGATTTAAAAATGAAATGAAGACATGAATAAACTTCACCCCCCCAACATAAAAAACACATGCAAATGGTCAACATATTAATAAAAAGATGCTCAATCAACATCACTAATCATCAGGGGAATGTGAGTTAAAACCACAATAAGATATCACTTCATACCTGTTAGAATGATTGTTAAAAAGACAAGAGTTAACAACTGTTGGCAAGGATGTGGCGATAAGAGAACCCTTATGTACTGTTGGTGGAAATGTAAATTGGTACCACCATTAAGGAAAACAGGATTGAATTTCCTAAAAAATATTCTATTATCTGAATGTGTCACAGTTTATTTATTCATTCACCTATTGAAGGACGTCTTGGTTGCTTCCAAGTTTTTGGCAATTATAAATAAATCTGCTATAAACAGTTTTGTGTAGACATAATTTCAACTCCTTTAGATAGGTACCAAAGAGCATGGACTATATGCTGAGTAGTTTTGTAAGAAACTGAAAAACTGTCTTCTCAAAGGCGTACCATTTTGCATTTCCAACAGCAATGTATGAACATTCTTGTTGTTCCATATCCTCGCCAGCATTTGGTCTTGTCAGTGTTGTGGATTTTGGTCATTCTAATAGATGTGCAGTGATATCTCATTGTTTTAATTTGCATTTCCCTGATGACTTATGATGTGGAGAATCTTCTCATGTGCTTATATGCCATCTGTATATCTCCTTTGGTGAGGCTCTGTCTTTGTCTTATTTTTTAATCAGGTCATTTATGTTCTTATGTTGAGGTTTTTTGGTTTATTTTGGAATAACAGTATTATATAAGATATGTCTTTTGCAAATATTTTATCCCAATGTAGGCTTGACATTTTATCCTCTTGGCAGTCTTTTGCAGAACATAAATTTTAATGTTCATATAGTCCCAGCTTGTAAGTTCTTTCCTTCATGGATTTTACTGCCTTAACTTGCTATGATTTTATTTTCAAGTCATCATGGAAAGCTACTTGAATATACTTCATATACAGCTTTCACAACTTTCCTTTATTACAAAGAATTAACTTGTGCAAAATCTCATTGTAAAAGAACCAGCTTTGGTCTATCTCTAATACATTAATTAGTCACTGCTTTTCTATGACATAATCTCTTGTCATAACATTCACTAGTCTGGTTCGCAAGTTTAAATTAGGGGAAAATAAAAGCTGTCCCCAAGGGACATTCTGTTCCAAAGAAAATGACTTCCAGTGTGATATACTAGTGCTGAATTTTTGGAAACCAAAAGTATTCAAAGCAAAACGTTGTGTAAAGTGGTTTGGTCAATTTAGTGTCCTGGGGAAACCATGCTTTAAAATTCCAACTGATTAGCAAGGTAGTCATAGTCCAGCATCAACCAGAATTTCTAGGATTTTATGACTTTTAGTTTGGCATTGTAACACCTCTAATGACAGTGGGGCCAATGTAATAATACCCAGTTCTTGCGAAAATTTTGAAAAATGCATAGAAGTTATTAAGTGGAAATTAATAGTCAGATCTATGAAAAAAATTAATGACAAGAGATCAACTATAAAATATATTTTATTCCTATTTTTCTCTTTTGATTTTTGTCTTGTTAATGTTGTTGTTTGTCTTGGTCCATTCAGGCTGATATAACAAAATACCATAGACCAGGTGGCTTATAAACAAGAAAAATTTATTTCTCACAGTTCTGGACATTGGGAAGTCAAAGATCAAGGTGTTGGCAGATTAAGTGTCTAATGAAAGCCTGATTCCTGGTTCATAGATGATGCGTTCTTGCCATGTCCCCACATGGTGAAAGGGGCAAGGGAGCTACATGGGCCTCTTTCATAAGATACTAATCCCATTCATACAGCACACCTCCTAATACAATCACATGAGAGGTTAGGAATTCAATATGATTTTTGGGTTGCACAAATATTCATAGCATTGTTGTTGTTATTGTTGGTAGTGGTGGTGGTTGGGTGTGTGTGTTTGTGTGTACTAATTGTTCACCTAGTGACAAGGGAAATAAAAAGGGTTTTGCTTATCTAGAAAGTATATGTCACACATAGAAATACATCATAATTACTCCTATGAAAACAGCAACCAATGAGGTTCTAATATATGTTAAATGAGAATAAAGCTGTGAGTTCATGCAGAAGTGGATATTATTCTTTTAAAAAATGGTATAAAAGTTTAATGGTGTCAAAAGCAGTATAGTAAATGACCATTATTAAACATAGTATTAAAAGTATAATTTCCATAAAGGACCTCTGCAGTATCATACCAAAGATTTCTCAAAAATGCTATTTAAGAATAGTTACAGAGATATTAATTACAGAGCAGGAAATATAGTCAATAATACTGTAATAACTAAGGAGGGAGTATTTGAAATATCAGGGGGATCACTCTGTAAAGTAAATGATTGTATAACCACTATGCTGTACATCTGAAATTAGTACAGAATAATATTGAATGTAAACTGTAGTTCAAAAATAAGAATAGCCCAAATATTTATTTTGCTTAGCCCAGACAAAATTTCTGAAGAAAGCAATGAATGCTTCCTATTTCTGAGAAATCCAAGGCTTTCTGAAACATTTAAAACTTTAATCCTCATCTTTTTTTTTTTTCTATGTGTCATCTCTTGTCAACAAAACGCTTCTGTAAGCTTGCTCAGTTGAATAAGATATACCTAGCTATCTCCTGGTTACTTGAAGCCTACCTCAGTTTGAACTCAATCAAGATTCACCCATTTACTTCCTTTTCAAAAAGATTTATTCTGAAATTGGCAGGGAAAAAAGATAATGGACAATAGGAGGGAATACGTTCCTGACATTTCACAGTAAATCTGGGCAATTTTGAAGCAAAATTATTACCTAATAATGTTGCCTCTTCATTAGAATGCAAGCCCAATGTGAAAGGAAACAGACTGCATTGATATCAGAAAATAAACCCAAAAGTAAACAAATGGCTTTTTCCATTTCTTGTGCAAGCAAGTAATTCTATCCTCCACTTAAACTCTTATGGATAAACTCTTATACTGATATTCTGATAATGACATATCTACATCTTTAATTACTGCAATCATATAGCATTTTTTAAAGGTACTATAAAAAGTAATAGACATAAAGGAAAGTAGAAACTTAGAAAAATATTTCAAAAGGCTGAGATCATGTAGTGAACACACAAGTAAAGACCTCTCTGATTGGTTAGAAGAGACAAATTTAGAATAACATTTCCACACTGATAACATTCAGCACAGTATAACTTAATCAGAATTTTCCCTGATCATTTATTTTCACTAATCTCTAAGTCCCAGAAAATATGTAATTTGGTTGATACTTTAGTTGTGTAATTTTTAATGTTAAATATTCTACTGGTTTCTGAATATTTTTTAATAGTTTCAGATTTAAGGACTGAAAATATAATTTGAACTGGCCCTAAGAATAACCAGGAAACAATTTCCAACATAGGAGAAAACCAATGGACAGAATATAGTCCCATTCTTTCCCCCTTAACTTTAAGATTCACTTGTAATTTAAAGAACACTACAAGATAAAATGATATCATTATCTGTCATCAACTGTTCATAGATTGCTTGCTACTGAACTTGAAACTGAGTTTGTTGGGCAAACTCATCGGAGTTTATGTGAGAAATATGTGATACCACCGCTGACTCTAAAGAGTTTATAGTTAGCTTGAGGGAAACAAAAGCAAAATTAAGTAACAATTAAACTCTGCTTCATTAGATAGTTATTGCAAGTACATTCATCTTCAAAGATCATAGGTAGAAGCAGTATATTTCAACTGGCTTTGTCAGATAAACCTTTGCAGAGAAGACAGGACTTTGCATTAACCTGGAAGAGAGGGATTTAAAAAGTAAGTAACAGTTGCAGGCTGGTTAACCTGAAAGGCTCTTGGACTTTTGACATCACTTTGGCCTCAAAGGCCAGGAGTAGAGAGACTGAGGATTTCAACAGCTTAAAATATGACAGTTGGGCAATACAAGTAAAGTGGTTAACCAGATGTGTAGAACCGTGGAATGTTTGCCAGTGACTGTGAAGAAAGTGGTTTGTAATCTGGAAACCATTAAAAATTTATTGTGGCAGATTCTCTTGTGGCTTGACTTCCAATCCTGGATTTTTCTACTTCTTAACTCTTTCTCCGGCCTTCCTTTCCCTAGATGCAAAATGAGGATGGGAGAATTTTTCTTATCTTCCAAAAAGAATCAATATGAGACTTAAAAGCAAAAGAGCATGAAATGTTTTGGAAGCTGCAAACCATTAAGAATGTTTTAATTCATATTACATTACTCTGTAGTGTTATGACTAAAATTTCATTGCTTTTGACAAACAGTAATTCATTCCAGCTTCCCCAGATATCAGTGTCATTTTATGGATTGTTTTATTATAGCTTGGTACAAAAATATCACTGTGCCATGCTTTATTACCTGGACACAGTGCAGATAAGGCGACTGGCTTCCCTTTAAATAGCTCTGCCTCCTAATGGTACTTGGTGCTGTCATTCTCAACTGCAGGGACTCTTAGATTATTCACAATCCTATCTGTCTTTGCACAGGACCCACATCAGAGATGCCTAGACAAGAGCCAGACATGGGCCATGGGCCAGAATGATTCCCATGAGAACCCAGGTTAAGTTACAGAGAGCTTCCTGATTAGGTTGGGCAATCCAACATCCCACTTCTAGTGGGGATTTTCTATTACCTGCTTGCCAGCTGTAAAAAAAAAAAATGCTTTCTTTATATTCTGCAAACAATGCATGTTAAGTTTGTGCAGAGTGGCAATGAGGTGAAGCATGGTGTCAAGAGGAACCGGAAATAACATCTCATGACCCTTCTGTGATCTTAACATTTAGTGCCAAAACTAATTCATATGTTCACTTATATTTAAAATAGGTTATTTGGAACTCACCTAAACACACACTCATACACATAAAAATTCAATAATCTATGTCACCAAACTTTTTTTTTGCCTCACAAAGTCTTAGTATAGTGTGGTTCATTTCCTATGGTTATGTTGAATTTAATCATCCATGGTTCTTAGTCACATTTTTGAAGTCTTGTCTTATCCACAATAGTGAGGTTTAACTGTTGTCTGTAGATACATCCTAATCTCTAAAAAGTCAACGTAATAAACCTGTAGGCTGTTTTTCCAGATTACCACTCCCCAGAAGGATGAAGGATTGCATTAGCTGAGTCAGATGTGATGCCTATCGTATCGGAAGCTACTCAGGAGAGAGATCTTCCGTTTAGCTTCCCATAAAGTGAGACCAAACCTCTCAGCCTTCCTTGACTAGAGAATGTCTTAAGTTTCCTTCCAGACTTAATGCTCTAAAGATCTATGACACCTCCTCCTTGACCAGCAATGGAGGTGGTGTCTTGCCAAGGAAGATGAGTAGAAGAGTTTAATACAATTCCCCAGGGTCACCAGGGACAAGGAAAAGAATTTTGTTCCATGACTGGTTTCCGATTGCCATTATATTCACTGGTTGCCTTTGCTGAACTACTGTGAGGACAAGGGTCTTGGGAACAATCCAAGAGAGCATATCTAGTATGACTTTCATGAAAGAAAGCCAGCGTGCTGTTCTAATATCATAGCTTTGCATGCCATGGACTAAGAACTGTAAAAGACTTGGCCTTTAAACCTCCAGTGTTCGCCGAAACCGGTTTGGCTCAGTGGATGGAGCGTCGGCCTGAGGACTGAAGGGTCCCAGGTTCGATTCAGGTCAAGGGCATGTACCTTGGTTGCGGGCACATCCCCAGTGGGGGGTGTGCAGGAGGCAGTTGATCGATGTTTCTCTCTCATCGATGTTTCTAACTCTCTATCTCTCTCCCTTCCTCTCTGTAAAAAATCAATAAAAAATATATTTAAAAAAAATAAAAAACAATAAACCTCCAGTGTTCTATCTACTTCCACAGATAACAGAGACAGTAAGGCGAGGCAGAGAAATCTGCATGTTAGTTACCCCTCAAATTTAGGGACCCACTCTAGACCAGAGCAGGCCTGCTGAAACGGCCATGGTCACTCTACTGATCATTAAGTCAGATGGTTCCAGAAGTTTGTGTGTGTGAGTCACCCTTCCCTTATATGAACTTGTTTGAGCGAAGCCAGAGTGGGTGCTGTCTTGCTGCCAAATTGATTCAAATCTCTAGACCAAACTTCATGATGATCCCCTCAAACCCAGCAGCCTCCCACAGCTTCTCCAAACTTGGTCAGTGGCCTGGGTCTTCAGCTCCTGGGTCAATGTACACACCTGGCTGAGGAGCCACAGCTATAGCAGGCTGGGTCTCCCTGGCCATGCTGTCATCTGCAGGCACCTCACCCTACCCTGGTTGAAGAACATACCTCTTTCAATTCAACAGTGTACTACTGACGGAACTGCAGAAAGCAAGGTATCAACTGGCAGGGCAATATGCTTGCTATAAACTACAAGTATAAGATTTCCAGTAAGCAGACTTGATTTGCCAGCCTATTCCTGCCACTGAGTAAAAGTGGAAGTACAGACACTTTCACCATATTATCTTGCCTTCTAAAGCTGGCTGAAGTCCAAAGAAAATAAACTGATTTGAGAAACCTAGAATGGTCCGCCTGCAAGGAGGAGAGGTAGGGCTTTCAGTGTCGCGCAGTTCTGATCACGGCTTACATTTCTTGATAATACATTAGAGTTAAGGATGATGATAATTTTTTTCTAAAGTCAAACCTCCTGCTACTTTGGTTCCAGTCCTCCTCTATAGTTGGGAATGAGGTGCACCTCCTAGGGGGCTCTGCTCCCCAGAAGCTGGTCTTGGCCAGCCCTGGCTGACCCCAAAGATGAAATCTCCGCTGGGTTGCTCCTCTCCTGCAGCTCCATTCACGCGGGGCCAAGTTACCGCATGCTCCACGCATGGGGTGCAAGCAACTCCTCCCAGTTACCCTCCTGCCCAACTCTCACTGCCCATTTCCTCCCCTAAACCTCCTACACCCCCCCCCCCCCGCCCACCCCTACCCACTCCCCCCCCCCCCCCCCCCCCTCAGCCCAGGGAATTTCCCCAAGCATCCCAAAGCTTGAGTTTCCTGCCTGGAGGAAGGGGCGAATGCCAATATAAGGGATGCGCTGGGCTTGGGACCCACAGTGCGCTGGAGTTTCAAATCCCGGCATCTCCTCCTTCCAGAATCTGTGCCTCTCGCCGCTGCCTCCACGCCGCTATGAATCTCCTGCTGCGCCGCGCCTCCAGCCTCCCGGGCCCGTCTGGATCGCTGTGCGCGCTGCTGGCGCTGCTGATGCTGCTGACGCTGCCAGGGCCCCTGGCCAGCGGTGAGTGCTCGCAGCCAGGGACGCGCCGGGCAGAGCGAGGAGCCCCAGCCTCTGCAGCGGCGGCTTCAGCAGGGGGGGCGCGGGGAAGTGTCCCGGGCCACGCTGGCCGGAGTTGTTTTTCCTGCAACCTTTTTCATAACGGTGTCTCTCTTTCAGCCCCAGCTGGTCCCTCCGGGGCCATAGTGACCGAGCTGCGCTGTGTGTGTTTAAACCCCACGCACAGGATTCGTCCCCAAATGATCCGTCACCTGGAGATGGTCCCCGCAGGCCCAGGGTGCCCCAATGTGGAAATTATGTAAGTCCTACTGCACTGCGGTGTCCCCGGTGTCCACTGTAACCTTGGCCTGGGTCTTCAGCTCCTGTGGCTCATGGACGCATCCTTTCCCCCCGCCCCTCCTTTTTTTTTTTTTCCTGCAGAGCCACCATGAAGAAGGGGAACAAAGTCTGTCTGGACCCAGAAGCCCACGTGGTCAAGAAAATCATCCTGAAGTTTTTGAACAGGTAGCTGTGGCTTTGATCTTGGTGGTTTTTAATCTTCTCTCGGAGTGTAGCCTTTTCAAGGTCCTTATTCTATGCATAGGCTTGGCTACCACATCCCAGACCTCTTTAAAAGGTTGTTCAGGAGAAAGGGGAAAGTTGTTCCAGAACATCCAGGGAAAATCTTTATCACCCGTCTTCCATGTAATCGCCCAGGTGGTCGCCCAGAACGCTTGACTATGATGTATATATTTTGTTAGCTTAGTCCTTGAGTCCCACCTTTTGCTCTTTATTGATCTTAAGCTCTGCGTTTTGAAAACTAGTTGGAGTATACAGGAGTGTGGAAATTTGGTTAAATTGATACTTATTTTTTTTTTCCTCAACAGTGGAAAGCAGAAAAATTAAGAGGAAGAATCGTGCTTTGGAAAAACTGCCTGGTTCTTCAGCGGAACAGTTTTCTGAGGATCTCTGGATCCACCGAAGCCAAAAAGCAAGGGCTAATTTTCTCCAGTGAATCGGGTTTCCTCATGAATCTCCCACTTTGAGAGATGGATGGGATGAGGGACCTATGTTTATCCTTGCAGCTTTCTGCTCATCTTATGAAGTATTTTACATAGTATTTACTGCTATTTATTTGCTGCTATTTTATTTCTTATGCTATTGAAATATTTGTCAATTGACTAAATAGTGAATCCAGAATCACTGGTTGTTACTCTTTCAAGGTGACTGGTTTATTTCTAGAACATGTTCCTGAGAACATTATTGAAAAGGCTGTAGATTTAATAGGTGAATGATCTTTCTTTAGAATGCTATATATGAAGATAATCTGTAATCCCCAGTCTTCTCGTGAAATTGTAACTACTTAGTACCATTTTTTGAAATGAGAGAATTTTCTTACTCTTTATCCTGGGATCCTATTTCAATTATATTGCATTAGAAAGCTGGGCACATCATACAGCTATCAGTGTAGAATATATTTCCTTATTTAGAATTTCTAAGTTTTTAAATTCTATAAGGATTAATATGTTATTTTCCTATAACTTTAGACATTTGATGTCTTCTTAGTATGGCATAATGTCATGACTTACTCATTAATCTTTGACTTTTATATTGTATTTATTAACTATTTTATTATGAGTACTATAATTTTAATCACTAAATATTTGCTTTGGATGAAGAAACTAGGAAATAGGTAAATTCCTTATTGCTAGTTTCTTTATAAATACATTGTTTTAGTATTCTTAAGAATAAGGCAAACTTAATAGTCTGTACTCTGAAATTTTTGAAAATATATCTGAGCTAGTTGAATATAAACTCATCATTTAGTTTTCAAAAAATACACAGCACTGCTAAGATTTGTAATGCTTATGTTGTATCTTTTAAGGGTTTGACAATTTTGTTATAAAGAATTATAGATGCATCACATTTACTATGTTAAAATTGTACTTTTTAATTGTGTGTCTCATTGGTTTATAGAACCTTTTTATTCTTTGGAAAAAAATAAAAGATTTAAAAACTTTACTCATGTTGTTTCTTCTTTCTTATACTGTTAAAAAAAATTGTGTTTTTCTGTAATTCTACCTTATTTTGAAAATTATGCTGCTCTCTGGCTATCAGAAAGAACCCTTATTTCCCAATGCATTGCATTTGTTCAGCCTTTCCAGTTACCCCTTCATAGTACCATAGCCTGTTGGTTCCTTAGAAAACACAAGTTTCCCTACCTTAAATCCTCAACTGGCTTCCTATTTCCTAGGCATGAAATAGAAGTTTAGAAGGATGGCAAATTATGTTCAGTCTCATCCAACTCCTGGTTACTCCTTCAGCTTCACTTTTCCTTCCCATCTTTGCAGTCAAGTGTTTAGTTTTTGCCTGGATCCGTGCGTTTGCATTTGCTAGGGCTCCAACTAGAAGTAGCTTTCATCTTCTGCCTCTAGGAGGAAGCTTACCCATCCTTCTGCACTCAGCTCAAGCAATACCTCCACGAAGTTTTCCTTGACACTCCCAGCAGAATTCATGGTTTCTATTTTGATGTTTCCATAGCATCTTCTAGATATTTGAATTTATTTGAATAGTGAATATTGCATTGTTTTCCCTTGTTTAGAAGTTTCCTTACCCTACTCTACTAAGGGCTCTCCCGGAACATCAACCATATTTCATTTCCCTCTGCATCTCGCATACCTGACACAGATTGGTTTAGTGAATTAATAAATTATCCAGAACCTCGGGTTGCCACTGTCCTAAAATCAATAACTTGGATTATGCTAAATGTTAAATAAATTTAATTCCTTTACCCTCTTTTCTCCTTCTAGTCTATAAGCAATCCAACAAGACCTTGACACATGCAGCCCCTCAACATATAGTACCTACCTCTCCTTTTCACCTGGCTAAGTCCATCCCTTCCTCTGAGGGCAGTTCACCTGTCATTTAGGGCTTCTCTGACCCTTCCTTCACCACATTAATGCTCTTTTTATATTCTCTCATAAAACTTTGTTCTTTTCCTTTATAAAATTCTGTCACCAACATGACTATAGAGTCTACAGAGACTATATATATGTGATTATTCATTTAGTGTCTATTCCAACTTCACTATATGCTCCATCAGGTCACAGACAATGTTTATCATGTTTATCTCAGTTCCTAGAGCAATGGCTAGCTCATAGTAGGTGCTCAAACAGAAGTACTAATAAGTCCCACTGTCTTTCTAGTATTAAAATAGCAATTTTATGTAAATAGCTCATTCTCAGGAAAATCACAAAAACAACCAAAAAAGGACTAATCCAATTAGTATGGCGATATCCACCCCCTCTCAATTAAATTAATATAGTATACTAGAAGCCTGGTGCACGAAATTCATGCACTGGGGTGGGGGGTCCCTCAGCCTGGCTGGTGCCCTCTCGCAGCCTGGGAGCCCCACCATCAATTGCCCCAAAGAGGTAGGCCCTGCCCACTCAGCTGGGGCTCTGCAATGGATCGCCCCCACAGAGGAAGGCCCCACCCACCATAGCGCTGCCATGGGCCTCCCTCTTTGGGGCAATTGTGGAGCCCCCTGATTGATCGCCCTGCTGGTAGGTGGCCTGGGCCTCCCTCAGTGGGGTGATCATGGGGCAATGGCTGGGCCCCTGATCAATTGCATCGCACCCACCTTGGCTGGCCTGGCGCCAGTGGGTGTCATAACATGGTCGTCCGGATGGTTGTTCCGCTATTCAGCTGTTCATCTGATTTGCATATTATGCTTTTATTATTATAGATATGCTTATATTGGCATGTTTTTGTATATATTAGTATATGCTAATATGTCACTAGCATATTAAACTATATGTAACCTGTTATTCTACATCTTTTTATCTTCTTATACATAAAATATCAATTAGATTAATATATTTTCTTTTATTATTTACTAGAGGCCCAGTGCACAAAAACTTGTGCACTCGGAGGGGAAGGGGGGGTCCCTCAGCCCGGCCTGTGCCCTCTTGCAGTCTGGGACCCCTCGGGAGATAACGACCTGCTGGCTTAGGCCTGCTCCTGGGTGGCAGAGGGCAGGCCCAATCCCTAGGTGCAGCCCCTGGTCGGGCTCAGAGCAGGGCTGATTGGGGAGTTGGGGCGCCGCCCCCTGTCATGCACAGAGCAGGGCGGATTGGGAGGTTGTGATGCCACCCTCAGTCACGCTCAGGGTAGGGCTGATTGGGGGGTTGGGGCACCGCCCCCTATCACACTCAAGTCAGGGCCAATGGGGACGTTGCGGCACCACCCCCTGTGATGCACAGAGCAGGGCCAATCAGGGGGTTGGGGAGCTGCCCCCTGTCACGCACAGAGCAGGGCCCATCAGGGGGTTGGGGAGCTCCCCTGTCATGCACAGAGTAGGGCCGATAGGGGAGTTAGGGCACCGCCCCCTGTCACACACAGAGCAGGGCGGATCAGGGGGTTGGGGCGCCACCACTGTCACACTGAGGGCAGGGCCGGTTATGGCTCTATCCCGTCACAGACAGAGCAGGGCCCGTGGAGGGGTGTGGGGGTTGGGGCACCACCCCCTGTCACACACAGAGCAGGGCCGATCAGGGGGTTGGGAGGCCGCACCCTGTCACACTGATCCCGGTGCTGGGAGGCCTCGCTGCTCCGCTGATCCCGGTGCTGGGAGGCATATTACCCTTTTACTATATAGGATAGAGGCCTGGGGGCCGGCTGGTTTGCCCTGAAGGGTGTCCTGGATCAGGGTGGGGGTCCCCACTGGGGTGCCTGGCCAGCCTGGATGAGGGGATGATGGCTGTTTGCAGCTGGTCACACACCCTTCAGGGTGGGGGTCCCCACTGGGGTGCCTGGCCAGTCTGGGTGAGGGGCTGAGGGCTGCTTTCAGGCTGGCAGGCAGTTTTGACTGAAGCTCCCAACCACTCCTTTTTTTCTTTTTCTTTTTTCTTCTGGGCCAGCTTTAGCTCTGGCTCTAGCTCTGAGGCTTCCGCTGCTGGTTTGTTTGCCGTTCTATAATCGAAACAATCTATAACTTCAGCTCTGAGATCCCAGCCAGCTATATTTGTTACAAAGTTTCAAACTGCCAGCTCAGAGGCCGGCAAGTCAGGCGGGGAATGTTGGAGTCTGCAGTCACAGGAGCAAGCAAGCCTCATGTTCGCTTCCAGCTGCCTGGCTGCCAGCCGCCATCTTGGCTGACAGTTAATTTGCATAAGGATATGCTGATTAGCCAATAGGAAGGGTAGCGGTTGTACGCTAATTACCATTTTTCTCTTTTATTAGTGTAGATTAGCATATATATGTATATGTAATATACACAGAGAGAAAGAAACAGAGATAGATACAAAGATATGAAAAAACCTAAAGTGAATTCAAAGAGATGGGTTTACTGACAACTTTTTCAGCAATATATAAAGCATAAAATACCTCAAATTTTAAATATATATCTTAAACTTCTAAGGTCTCTCTTTGCTATCTGAAATAGTACCTTTTTTTCATTTGAAACTATGAATTATACACTATCATGGAGAAACACCAAAAAAAAACCTAAATTACCATAAATATTTAAACTATAAATTTCAATGTTTTAAACAATGCCTGATTTTGCATATCAACCACAACATACTCATCAAATAAGTGCCTGATCATAATGAAAGCATATTAAACTCCCTTTGGTTAAGGTGGGTGAAATATGTATTTTGCAAATTAATAAACATCACTGGTTTACTTTTCTTTATTATTATTCAAGGTCCTTATTTTTCCTAAAAGTCAGATTTATAAGTTTAGTTTGTTTATAAACCATACTAGAGGCCCGGTGCATGAAATTTGGGCATGGGTGAGGTCCCTAGGCCTGGCTGAGCATCTGGTATGGAAGGGCAGGTCCCAGCTGACCTTTGGGCCCTGGGCAGCACCTGGGTTCCTGGGGTCCCCATGTGCCCCCCTTTGCCTGAGTCACCAGGCCCCTGCCACTAGTTGCCATCTGTGGGGCAATCGGGCCGTGCTTGCACCCACCTTGGTCTGGCGCCACCCACTCACCTGCTGCACCATCCTGCCGCAGTCCCACTCTTGTTGGGGCCCATCAGGGCCGTCAGTGCCTCCACTGCTCCCGCTGCCAGCGCCGTTGTTACCGATGCCCACTATGTTCCATGCTGCCCCCTGGTGGTCAGCATACATCACAAAAAGCAGTCAAACTCCTGGTCGAGGGGACAATTTGCATATTAGGCTTTTATTATATAAGATAATAAAACCTATTTGTAATACCCTTGTAATTCTATTTGTCATGCTCATGCTATAATTGGTCATTCCATAAAGAAAACAAATTACAGCCTTGCTGGTGTGCTCAGTGGTTGAGCCTCAATCTATGAGACCTATGAATCAGGAGGGTAAGGGTTCAATTCCTGGTTGGGCACATGCCTGGATTGTGGGCTCAATCCCCAGTGTGAGGCATACAGGAGGCAGACAATCCATGATTCTCTTTCACCATTGATGTTTCTAATTCTCTCTCCCTTTCCCTTCCTCCTGAAATCAATAAAAATATATTTTAAAAATAAGAAAATAAGTTATAATATATTGCTGAAGTGTAATCTATACAAAAACCTTAAGGACAGTTAATACCAATTTTTTATCCTATCACTAAAAAACTCAAGGACTAATGTATCTGGGAAAAATTAATCTAATGTTTGACATCTAGGAATATGCCTTAATATTTTCCTTATACAAAATACAATTTTCACTCTGTTATCCACATAAAATACTCCCTAGTATATTAACTCACTGGAAATTGAGTGTCAACTAAAATCTACTCTATGTTACTGCTCCAGTCTAGACAATTTCAATGTGTAATTAATGCCTTTCATTCTACCAGATTTTCCTGCTTGCCTCTGGGTGTGACCCATTTGCATTATCCTTCAATTACTGAAGGTATGACAAGACCTATGATAAATATGACTGGTGGCTTTGTTTTTCTATGATAGTTTTAATTCTTGTATAAGGAAAAGAATTGCTGTGGGTAAATCATATTGTACATAACTTGAAAAGTCCTTCCTGGATGTTACAATTGAGAAATTTACCAGACAGAAGGAGCACCTGGGGATTTCAATTTGCCTCCCTGACTAAATCACGGAAAACAAGGGAAGTGCACATGATGCTGATTTTGGCTGATGGTCATGGGTGACTTTTAGTCAGCAAAAGTAATATTCTATTCCTCAGAAGGATTGTTCATACTTCAAATATGTAGAGTAAAATAATATCACAGAAAGACCTAGCATTTAGGTATAAAATTTTGTTTCTGCAAAGTGTAGAGTCCTGTTTCTTAAATATTGAGAATTTGCAAAATCACTCCCAACACTGGAAAATCTATGTTCTTAATGGATGTGTTTCCACTGCCACATAAGTGTGTATGATGGTCACAGTGGGGAATTGTAACCCACTCCACCATTCTTTTGACATTGCTTCTATAAATGCTGACTGACTAATAAGTAGCTTGTAGATAAACCACATGTTTGTATAATAATCCTAGGAACTAACTTCAGAAAATGTAGACTCAAACCTTCAGTCATTCCCAGTTTGGGGGGATTTGCTGACCTTCAACCAGAGAACCAGGATGACTTGGAACCAGGATGATGAAGACCGGGAGGATGCACATCAGACCATCACTTGACCAGTTTCAAGGTCTTTTTCAGAATGAGCTGTGCTAGTTTTCACATGAACTCTTCAACCCTTCCCTTTGACCTTTGTGTTTTGCTTTACCTTTCCCTCCATATAAAAACCTCTGCCTAAACTGAAAAGTAGAGATGGGCTTTGGACAAGAGTTCCCCATCTTCTGGAGATGTGGGCACTAAAATAAACCTCTTTCCTCTTCTCACCAGCCCCTGACTCTTGAGTTTGACCTTCGTGGCAGCTAACAGCTGAACCTGGGTTTTGGTTACATGATGATTGTTTTTGACCCACCTCTAGAGTTGGATCAAAAGAAAAATAGTTGATTCATTTTCAGCAAGAGAGGCCAGTGATATTTCCTCATATTTTGTGGTGCAGTACAAAGAGCAATTGTGTTTCAAAAATAGTTTTGAGTATTTTCAGTGATGCAACTTTGGCAATTTATTTGACATCCTCATACCTCAGTTTTCTCATCTATAAAATCAGGACAATTATATCTGTCTCTCAGGCACAAAGGAGATGCTTAATAAATATTAATTTCTTTCTCAAGTCTCATAATTCAAACTCCCTTTGACAAATGAAAAGACTGAGAACTCAATAGTTTATTTTTTTTTCCAGATTTATCCATAGTCTTTTCACCTATGCATAAATGATTAATTTTTAGTGCTTCTAAGAATTTTTTCTACCATTCCTTTTTAGGAACCTTCTGGAATCAATGCATTCATAATCTACATATTTTTATCAATTGTGGTAACATTATTAAAATGTATGATGTATTTTCTTTCGTATAAACATCCATCCATTCAATATCAAGATATTTGATATCATTTATTTAAAAAATAAATTTGGTTGATTTCAGAGAGGAAGGGAGAGGGAGGAAGAGATAGAAACATCAATGATGAGAGAAAATCCCACTGGAGATCAACTCAGCAACCCGGGCATGTGCCCTGACTGGGAATCGAACTGAGACCTCCTGGTTCACAGATCAACATTCAACCACTGAGCAACACCAGCCAGGCTGATGTCATCTATATATATAAAAGGCTAAGTGACCAACCATTCACCCGTCCAACCGTCCGACTGATCGACCGGCTGGTACATATGATGTGCATTGGCAATTTCAAAATAAACGTTGACTTGCACGTGCACAATACATATAAAGCTCTTGCTGGTGCCAATTGCATGTGAATGTATTTGAAGACCAACCTTTGGCACAATATATCTCTGAAGCCGAAAGAAAGTGACGTTGTCGACAGAATATCATGTTGTTATTGCTTATTTATTAATCAATTTATATCTTATTTTCATATACATTTTACTAATTTTCTTTTATCTCTGACACTTTTATTATAGAGAAGGTGAATAGCAATATTAAAATATTTTGTATTTTAATTTTATAATACTATCTATACTAATAAAAGGGTAATATGCTAATTAGACTGGACATCCTTCCAGACAAAGCCACGGTGGTGGTGGCTGAGGCAGAGGTGGTTAGGGGTGGTCAGGCAGTCAGGCAGGCAAGTGGTTAGAAGCCAGTGGTCCCAGATTGAGAGAGAAATGTCCTGGATTGGAGAGGGTGCAGGCCGGGCTGAGGGACACCACCCCCTCCCCGTGCACAAATTTCATGCACCTGGCCTCTAGTATTATATATACTATTTTGACATGTAATTTTTTGCAATAATGTAATTACTGCAGAAATCTTTCTTCTAATTAATTTCCTTTCAATGTGCACAAATCCGTGCACCAGGCCGCTAGTTTATTGATAAGCCTATTACATACAAGACCTTGTGCAAGATCCTTATGATATAGAGATTACAAAGATAAGATGCTTTCAGCCTAAGTTAAGGTCTTTTGGCAACAAATATACTCAAAAGGTTTTTTATTTACAAAGATTTTTTTTGAAAGCTAAATTTAGAGACTGATTTGTAAGAGAAAGAGAGTCTTACATGGGCATTCCTAGTATCAAACTCTGAGAGGAGATTTGTGTGAAAGAAGTTTATTTAGAGTACTCACTTTGCACCTTTCAGGAAGTACAGAAGCAGCGTTGGGCAGAGGAAAAGTTGCTGTTATGGCAAAAGAGTCAGATGGTTCTATGAGAAGCTCTGGAGTTAGGATGGCCTTTCAGAGTTATTCTGAGTTGTGGCAAGGGAGGCTTTTCTGTATCCTCCCATTGACCAGCCATTAGATGTGGGCTAAGCTTGGAGAGTGGGCATAGCTTTGGGTGAGACAGTTCCTTTAGGCCACAAGCTATGCTCAGAGAGGGCCTCAGTTTCTAGCTTTCTGTGCCTATCATTCCAGCAGCTAAAGAAAGTCATGGTGAATCATGGTTTCAGGGGCAAGGGAGGAGAAGGAAGAAGAAGAGAGGGAAGGAGAGGAGAGGGAAGAAAAGAGAAGAGAAAGGAAGTAGAAGAAAGGAGAGGGAAGGGCTCCTGTCTTTCTATTGCTCTCTCTCTCTCTCTCTCTCCCTCTTGTCTTTCTCTTTTTTAAATATGTTTTTATCAAGGGAGAAGGATAGAGAGATAGAAACATCTATGAGAGAGAAACATCATCCATTGGCTGCCTCCTACACTCCCCCTACTGGGGATTGAGCCTGCAACCCAGGAATGTGCCCTGACTGGGAATCAAACCAGTGATCTCTTGGTTCATGGGTCAATATTCAACCACTGAGCCACACCAGCAGGGCTTCTCTGTTTTTTCTTTTCTTACCTATTCTCCTTTCATCTCCCTTCCTTTCCTTCTTTCCCCTTCCCTCACTTTTTCATTCCTTCCTCTCATTCATTCTTTATTTATTCCTGAGAAATAAAATAATGCTACTTAAAAGAGGAGGAGGAGCAGGAGGACCAATGTGACTCAGCAGAAATCCTAGCCAGCAGCCAGCACCAACTACCTCCCATGTACATTAGGTCATTTTGGACTTTTCAGTCATTTCAGTTGCACCCTGACTACACCCACCTACGTGAGCTCAGGTAGGATGACAGCAGAAGGACCTCACATTAACATACCGAATTATCAGAAATAATAAACTGTTATAAGCCACTATGTTTGGGATTGGCTTGTTATATAGCAAAAAGGATCCAAAGAGGAGCATCACATATCTAATGTTCAACAAGTGATATTAATCAGCATAAAATAAAAATTCTCAGGCTGCAAAACATTGAAGTGATCCTTTATAGTAAACTAGAGGTCCAGTGCACAAAATTTGTGCTTGGGTATAGTCCCTAGGCCTGGCCTGTGATCCGGGCCATCTTCCCTGGCTGCTGGCAGCCAGTCCTGTCCCCCACCACCACCCACCCCCAGCTCCCTGTTCGCCATCGGGTGATCAGAGCCTGCTGGCAGGGGGAAGGACCAAGAGGTCAGCTGTTCCCACCCGCTCACCGGTCCTGCCCCCACCACAGGTTTCCCTCTGTGTGTGGGACCACTGGCAGGGCAGGGGCCTTGACCTAGCACCGCCATGTCCCCCGCCACCCACCCCCGGTTCACCATTCACCATTAGGCAATGGGAGCCTGCCAGCCGGGGAAAGGGACCGAGAGGTGGTCAGTGCACCTCATAGTGACTGGTCGAGCAGTCGTTCTGGTTGTTCCGCCATTAGGGTCAATTTGCATATTACCCTTTTATTTTATAGGATAGCATCAAAGAGGATATGCCTTCTCAACTCCTTCACCCTTTCTACTCACCCTTCCCTTCCATGCTTCACCCCCATGCAGTATATTGCACAATTGAATGAGTCCCCGTTAATTGAAGCCTGGACCATTCTTGTCAACTCAGTTATACAAAAACAACATTTGATTTCAGCACTTATAGGGAATCTTTTGTTGTCTAGAACTTCAACCTATTGATGAAAGTGTTTTAATCAATGGACCCAAGTTTTTATTATCCCTGGGATCATTTGCACCAATTGCTTTTATGACTAATTTGCAGGAGATAGCTTATTTTCCTCATACTTGGGAGGTGTCAGTTTAAAATATTCTATGTCAGTCTGAGTTAATATATGTTTTAGTTTTATGGAAATTGGTCCTCCAATGTCTCTGGATATTTTCTGCTAAAATAGCTAACAGATAAATTATGTCTTAAGTTTTACAAAACATGCTAGTTTCCTGGATGACTCTGCTATTTATACAATGTCTTAAAAGGAAAAGAGATAAAGTAACTTACCACAAAAAAAAAAAAAAATCCAGAAAACCCACCAGGGTGACAATGTAAGATTCATAAAAAAGCTGTCAAGTTATTTTTTAAGCCCTAGAACTTCTGACACTAATTTTCTAGCATTCATTTAAGTTATAATTTTAAAAGATAATTTCTTTGGATTGAATAATGATTTTAAAAATTTGTTATCCACTTCTGTACTGCCAGTTCATCAGTGTCTGTACTGTGTTTCTATTCAAGGATACCAAAGAAAATTATGTGAAGACAATGAGAGCTGTTAGCAGTAGTGGTAGTAGTGATAGATTAGTACCTATATCCCACTACTTTGCACAAATATTTGAGGTCTCACTTTTTATACAGAAATAGTTAAATGACTAAGTCACACAAAAGAATTTTGTCATGTCTGGAACATATTAAATAATCAAAATTTATTAAATAAATGAAAGCTAGCAAAAAAATCATTTACCTCAAATGCTGACTAATAAGCTTGTAAAATTTGAGTGACTCAAGAAATTTGTTAATGCTCACTCATGAATCTTGCTGACAATGTGACCTTTGTGACAAAATACAATTGTTGATTAAGACAATGAGTTGATGATCCTGTGCTACACGTGTTCCTCCTTCCCGGTACCTACTAACTCAAACAGCATCATTGGTTCAAAAGACTTTGCATGGCTTTCCTCCAAAAGGATTAGGAACTTCTGAGTAATATTACTCAATAAAACAGGAAAGAAATTTGGATTGTGTTTGAGTCCAGTGAAGCCAATAAATATTGTACATCAGGAGGGCTGTGATGAACAGAAAAAGAAAGATGCTATGAATAATGTTAAAAATTATATCTTGCTCTGGAAATGGTTTTGACCTTATGTTTGAAACAAAACATTTGATTTGCAAATTAACAATATATCAATCTTAATGATGGTGAAAGGCTCTAAAGCAGCCGTGGGCAAACTACGGCCCTCGGGCCGGATCCGGCCCGTTTGAAATGAATAAAACTGAAAAAAAAAAGACCGTACCCTTTTATGTAATGATGTTTACTTTGAATTTATATTAGTTCACACAAACACTCCATCCATGCTTTTGTTCCAGCCCTCCGGTTCAGTTTAAGAACCCATTGTGGCCCTCGAGTCAAAAAGTTTGCCCACCCCTGCTCTAAAGTCATCACTCAGGAAGACCTACAAAGAAGTTTCCTTTCCTTTCTCGGTTTTCTGTTGAGATTCTCTCCATAATTCACTCCACATCTCAACTCTTAGGATAATCTCCAGCTTAAGCTTTTCTTTAAGCTTGCTTCTTAAACTATGAATTTCTGGTTTGGGAGAGGAGGAAAATCATTTTAATTTAATATGTTCTACTGCTAGATTGTAAGTTATAAGAGGATAACAAAAGGGATGGGGAAAAATAAGGAATATATTGAAAAACAGGAACTAAAATATTAAGGAGGGATAGCTGATAACTGATAAACAATAGGAAAAATTGTTTTAAAAGATTTTTTAAACTTGGAAAAATTAATTACTGTAATCATTCTTTTGATACAAAGTAATTTTGTCCATTTACTATTTTGATAGCTTCTTCTAGAATTTTAGAAGTATGAAAATTAAGCAAAAAGAAAATCAGAAGTTTAAATATTGTGTAAGATGTGAATATAGTTGTCAAAGGAAGATAACTTGTGGCCAGGGCCTTATCCTTTATACCCTGCCTTCCAAATCTTTTAAAATCACGGGTACTTTGGGCCATGTGGAATTTGGTTTGAGAATTGTAGCTGATTAGAAAACAAAGAGAAACTTTCCACCATGTGATACTTATTCATTGATTTATTCATTAGCACTGTTTAGAACCTCTGTACATTGCATTACCCTACATGCTATAGGATACCTGAGACATTCAAAGAAACCTTGGACATGCCTCTGCCTTTAAAAGTGTACAGTCCCCACTCGAGGAAGCAAATCTTATAGATGGAACAGAGATCCAGACAAAACATATACAAGCCCCCTTGTGTGTGTAGGTCCACCTCTGTATCTCTGTGGGGCTTTCTCTATATCAAGTGGAGTTTGAGATCAAGACCCTTAATTAGGGTCTGAAAATTAAGGAATAAAGATCTTATTGCAATTTGTATGGGGTAAAACTGGGAACACACTTAAAGTCTCCAATAAGACATGGGTTGGACAATGTTTGCCAGTGCCATTGAATCTCACGCAGTCATTAAAAAGAATGGGGCAAAACTATATTGTGGTAGCATGAGAGGATGCTGGAGACGTTTTTGAAGGACAAAAGCTGTATAATGATCCCATTTATATAAAAACATCTATGTCTACCTCTATGTATATATGTGTATCTCTCTGTATTCTGTGTGTCTCTGTGTATATGTACATGTGTATATATAAATGCAGACAGAATAAAACACTAAAGCCAAATTATTACTGATGGTTAGCACAGAGTGGGAATGTGGAATAATAATAAAGAGAAACTTGCATGTTTTATTCCACATACACCTGCAGTGTATGAATCCTTTAAAATAAATTATATTATATATTTCTGTGTTAAACTAAAAAAAAAAAAAGGAAGCCCGGCCAGCGTGGCTCAGCGGTTGAGAGTTGACCTATGAGCCAGGAGATCATCCTTCGATTCCCAGTCAGGGCACGTGCCTGGTTGCAGGCTCGATCCCAAGTGCGGGGAATGCAAGAGGCAGCTAATCCATGATTCTCTCTCATCATGGATGTTTCTATTTCTCTCTCCCTCTCCCTTCCTCTCTGAAAGCAATAAATATGTATTTCTTTTAAAAAAGAAAAGAAAAGGAAAAATAACAATGCTGGGTCTTGCTTTTCAAGGTATATTTAAACAGTAGAAACAAGTAGTTTATTTTATAACACAAGGGAGGATAAGTTTGCTTCTACTTTCTGAATAAAATTACAGAAAAGTAATACATTTCAAAGACAGAAAAAAACCCCACATACACTAACATGCAAAGTGAGGCTTTGGTGGTGAGCAGTTCATTTCATCCACACACACTGCAAGGGAATCCCAGCGTTTATCAACAACCAAGATAGGAACACCTGCTTTCCCAGGCAACTAGAAAGGGAAGATAATTCTCTTGGCAAAGAGTCACATATTTCTATTTGGCCTCACATAAATTACATTTTAGGAAAGGCAGGGCATATTTCATAGTTACACAAAGAAGAGATATGTAATATTTCAGTTTAGTTCTTACCTAAGTGCAGTGTTAAATATGTGTAAGGGAGATCAGTATTGAGAAAGCTGGAGAGGGAGTGTGAAGTAATGTGCAGAATGAAATTTAGCAGGAACTTCAACTTGCCTGGCGTTTATCTGGGTTGGGCATAACTACCCTTATACAAATATTACCACATGCGTTCATTTCCCCCATCCCCATCCTTCTGTCCTTACTGGCCATGAGGGAGTGTATATAAAAGACACCAGGAGAGCGTGAAAGCCACTAAGCCGCAGACTCCTTGGGAACAGTCCACCTCACGCTGAGGTCTCCAAGTTCTGGGAACAACTCAAGGTTCATAGGTCTGTTCTCTCTGCCATGAACCTCAGACCCAGGGCCACCTCCGCTCCTGTCTTACAGGTGTTGCTGCAGCTGTCACTGCTCCTGACTGTGATGGTTTCTTCCACCATTGGAGAAAGAAAGAGAAACTCAGAGGAACCTGAAGGTGGAGTCCCTGCTTCCCCTCCTCTGTGGCTGCTTCTGCTGTTGCTGGGGGTGGGGGGGGGGGGGGGGTGGGGGGGCGGGGTGTCAGCTGTCCTGGTGCTCCTGAGGCTGGGGAAAGCCATTATACTAACAACTCTAAATGGAGGAGCTAAGCTTAATGGGTGCCTACCATATGCCTGGCATTCAGCTCTGGTTCTTTACTAGAGGTTTCAGATCATATTCACAGTGGCCTTGAGAGCTGTGAGCCAGCTGCAATTCACAAAGAAGGGGACTGAGGAATCAAGTTGATAGATATTAAAGGTACTTATGACCACTTCTCAGTTTCTATCCTAGCTAAAAGTGTGGAAGGTGAGCGCCATGCTGAACTTCGCTGCATGTGTATAACGACCACCTCTGGCATTCATCCCAGAAACTTCCAAAATTTGAAGTTGTTCAGGGCAGGACCCCATTGCCCCAATGTCGAAGTGATGTAAGTCCATGCTTTTGTATTATTAACTCATTAGGGAAGCCCTCTGCCTCAGTCCTCATCACTGCTATTTTGTTCAGCCCCAGCAATCCCTCTGATAGGACAGGACACACATAAAATTATATATTCTCTTGCAGAGCCACGCTGAAGAATGGGAAGGAAATCTGCCTGGATCCAAATGCTCCCGTGATCAAGAAGATAGTCCAGAAGATTTTAGAAGGTGGTGAGTCAGCTGCTTAATCTGTTCACTTTCTGTCAAATCTTCTTATCTCCCAAGAGGCATAGGGATCTGTAGCCTTACCTTTCTGCAATTTTTCTTTATCCAGGATACCTATTCATGCTGTATTAAATTTGGATGTTTTCCATTCTGTCTTAAAAAGTCGCATTTTATTCTGAGAAGGCTGGTTAATAAATAGATGACAGAGTGAGAAGATAAAAGTAAGCAAGCTTAGTTTCAAAATATAATATATAGTTTACTCCCTAACTCTTGGCTAAATGTGGTACTGTGCTTTGCATTTCTTTATTTGAAATTTTCTTTCCAAATACATTTGTGTTAACTTATCTTGCGCTGTTTTGCTGTTAGACTAGATATGCCCATGGTGATTAATAGATTCCATAGTGGCCAATGATATTAGGAATCACACAGAGCCCAGCAGAGAGCACTTGCTCAATGAATGTTTGCTAATATATGTAGCGATTTCATAGTGTTCCATTGCCTTAGTCCTAGGATATCTTGTTGAAGAGAATTCCCTGAGTTTTCTAAAGTTTATTTTAGCTTTCAAACCTTAAAATTTAAAAAGTTGTAAAATGTAAGTCTTGTAGACAGTGATTATTTATTTTAAAGTGAATATATTTAATACTAGTAAGCAAAAATAATATGCTAAAAAGCATTAACAAGCTCTATTAAAACCTCCAGTATTAATAAAAATAATAACACAGATTCTACTTGGTATTAAATATTTTACCTTGGCATGTTTGCACATATTCACATTTAGTTAATATTTGCAAAGTTATAATTTTAGTATTAATGTCAATCTTGCAAATAAGTACAATAATTAAAACTTTGCCAGACTGGAAATTATTTTATAATCAACAGAACTTTAATTTATTTCTTAATCCCTTAAATTTATAACAACACTAGTCTTACAGTACTATTAGCATAAAATCAAAATTTGTTATTACCTTGTTGTCATATATTATTAATTTAAACAGAATTGGTGAGGGGAAACCTTAATTATCTTTTTATTTTTTTTTTACCAGCCAAAGTCACTAGTTGGTAATTTGTTCTATTTTTAATGTATTAGAATGATAGCTAAACTCTATGAATAACTCTTAATATGCAGATCTATTCAGTGTTTTACAGGCATGAAATAAATAATTCTTACAAGATATAAATGACCTAATGGAAAGCATGTCCTCTAGAGAAAGAATAACTGGGTAACTCAGCTTTACCACTTGCTAGCTGTTTAACTTTGGACAAGTTGCTTAACTTCTCTGTTCCTAATTTTCTTCACCTCTAAAATGAGATAGTAATATTTGCTTATTTCATAGAGTTGATGTGAAAATTAAAAGAGTGAATAAATTCAAAGAATGAAAATAAAGCATGTTACACAATAACCCATATGTAAATGTTAGTGATGATTTGTTCTTATTACCATTAGCACCCCCAGTATTTCAGAGAAGAAAAGTGAAGTTCAAAGAGATTAGGAAGTTTGTCACAAGATCAGATAACTAAGTAGATGACAGAGTGAGGATTTGAAAATATACTCTTAACCACCATACCACACCACTTTCCTTGATTCTTCTCTTTCTAATGAAGAGGTTACATTATATATCACAGAGTTATTGGCACACAAAATAGGACTTGATACCTAAATAGCATGCTGTACATACTACAATAAGTATAGGAGAATAAGTAAGATCACCTTCCCCAAGTTGTGCATGGAATTAGTTTGCAAATTTGGCATTATTTAGGTTTCCTCTTATACTCTCCTCACCATTGTAAGTTCAATGCCTTAAAATGGTTTGTGTATAAAATAAATGCATTTAATAGTTTACTCAAAATATACCAAAATAAACATGTAATAAAGAAGTAAATGAGGACAGTAGTCATTGTCAGTTTTTTGCTTATAATTCAAAATAGCTCAGCATCTCATTAATTTTGGAGTCATTTCCTAGTGAACTCCAACAGGACCAGCTCTTGAGGCTGGGGTAGGCCATTATACTAACAACTCTAAATGGAGGAGCTAAGCTTAATGGGTACCTACCATATGCCTGGCATTCAGCTCTGGTTCTTTACTAGAGGTTTCAGATCATATTCACAGTGGCCTTGAGAGCTGTGAGCCAGCTACAATTCACAAAGAAGGGGACTGAGGAATCAAGTTGACAGATATCAAAGCTGCTCATGACCACTTCTCAGTTTCTATCCCAGCTGCAAGTGTGGGAAATGAGCGCTATGCTGAACTTCGCTGCATGTGTACAACGACCACCTCTGGCATTCATCCCAGAAACTTCCAAAATTTGAAGTTGTTCAGGGCAGGACCCCATTGCTCCAATGTCGAAGTGATGTAAGTCCATGCTTTTGTATTATTAACTCATTAGGGAAGCCCTCTGCCTCAGTCCTCATCACTGCTATTTTGTTCAGCCCCAGCAATCCCTCTGATAGGACAGGACAGGACACACATAAAATTATATATTCTCTTGCAGAGCCACGCTGAAGAATGGGAAGGAAATTTGCCTGGATCCAAATGCTCCCGTGATCAAGAAGATAGTCCAGAAGATTTTAGAAAGTGATGAGTCAGCTGCTTAATCTGTTCACTTTCTGTCAAATCTTTTTATCTCCCAAGAGGCGTAGGGATCTGCAGCCTTACCTTTCTGCGGTTTTTCTTTATTCAGGATACCTATTCATGCTGTAATAAATTTGGATGTTTTCCATTCTGTCTTAAGAAGTTGCATCTTATTCTGAGAAGGCTGGTTAATAGATGACAGAGAAGATAAAAGTAAACAAGCCTAGTTTCAAAATATAACATATAGTTTACTCCCTAACTCTTGGCTAAATGTGGTACTGTGCTCAGCAGATCTATTCAGTGTTTTACAGGCATGAAATAAATAATTCTTAGAAGATGTAAACAACCTAATTAAAAGCATATCCTCTAGAGAGAGAATAACTGGGTAACTCAGCTTTACCACTTGCTAGCTGTTTAACTTTGGGCAAGTTGCTTAACTTCTCTGTTCCTAATTTTCTTCATCTCTAAGATGAGATAGTAATATTTGCTTATTTCAAAGAGTTGATGTAAAAATTAAAAGAGTAAATAAATTCAAAGAGTGAAAATAAAGCATGTCACACAATAACCCATATGTAAATGTTAGTGATTATTTGTTATCATTACCATTAGCACCCCCAGTATTTCAGAGAAGAAAAGTGAAGTTCAAAGAGATTAGGAAGTTTGCCACAAGATCAGATAACTAAGTAGGTGACAGAGTGAGGATTTGAAAATATACTCTTAACCACCATACCACACCACTTTCCTTGATTCTTCTCTTTCTAATGAAGAGGTTACATTATATATCACAGAGTTATTGGCACACAAAATAGGACCTGATACATAAATAGCATGCTGCATATACTACAATAAGTATAGGAGAATAAGAAGATCACCTCCCCCAAGTTGTGCATGGAATTTTGGGAACATTCATGTATTAAGCATTTAGTTTACAAATTTGACATTATTTAGGTTTCCTCTTATACTCTCCTCACCATTATAAGTTCAATGCCTTAGAATGGTTTGTGTATAAAATAAATGCATTTAATAGTTTACTCAAAATATACCAAAATAAACATGTAATAAAGAAGTAAATGACGATAGTAGTCATTGTCAGGTTTTTTTTGTTTATAATTCAAAATAGCTCAGCATCTCATTAATTTTGGAATCATTTCCTAGTGAACGCCAACAGGACCAGCTCCTGAGACATGCCACAGTTTTTATACTATGCTAATAACTCCTGAGATGTAGGTGTCTTTTATTTTTTTGTGTACACATATAGAATTATTCTAGTTAGATGCAGAAGGACTGGTTTAATGGTCACTTACTACTCTCTGGATTCCTTTACACTTCAAATATTGAAATCTTTTTTTTTTTCTTTTTAAAAGTCTTCATTGTTGAAATCTGAGGGGCAAGTTTGTATAAATTCATCATGTTGCCATCCATCTCCAGAACCACCTCTCCTATTCATTTCCTCTGCCACTGACCCGACTTGGGATTTCAAGTTTCAGACCCATAAACATAGTCTGTGTCTGCCATTGTGGTTGGATGCAGGATATTAAAAAACGTGTAATTCACAGAGAATTCCCCTTGAAGAGATCACTGTCTGGTGGGAGAGGCAGACAAGTTGACAAACAATCACAACCACATGAGGCTCTTACTAATGAGGAGGTGTGCCCCTGTTGCATGAAGAAACAGATACATGATCAAGTCAAAACCTCAATGTCACTAGTTTCAACGTTTATTACCTTTACTAAATGTGGTAATTTTATACTGAGCCCCTGTAGTGTGAGAGTGACAAACATTATGATCTCTCATAGAGCTTCTCATTTAGGAAAAGAAATCATTTTAAACACACAGGCACATGCATATCTCTGTATAACATGTGTGCGTGTTTGTATGATCTCTGAGAAATAGGAAAAACAGAGGGTGCGGCAAGATAGAACCACAGGGAACACAATCAACCACAGCTGTCAGGGAAGGCCCTCTGAGGAAGTGCTATTTAAGCTGACACAGAAATATGAATAGGACTTAGCCAGCTGAAAGAGCAGGTGGTGGGGAGTAAGAGAAAGGACATTGTAGGCCCAGGAATTAAATTGCATATCCCTGCAGAAGTCCGGTCCTGCTGAGCATGAAGCCGTCAGCTAGCTCCATGCTGTGGCTCCCGATGCCCTGCAGGACTGTGAATCAGTGCGACAGAAAGCCTCCGCCTGTGTGGTGAGGGGGGACTTTGCTCTGATCAAACGCCAAAGGCATTCTTTTTCAGGGAAGGGAAGATGGTCTCTATTAATCTCCCGACCTTTCCTATGCAGGATTCTGGTGCATGTCCTCCATCCTGTCCTCCATGTCTTGCCACACAACTCTCAGATGCTCAGTGTCCTGAGAGCATCGCTGATCCTGCCAACAGCACAGCCCATCTCACCCTGACATCCGGGTCACAGCAGGCACTGGGAGATGTGGCCTGGAAATTCTCCTTGACCTCTCTTCTTGGCTAAGCAGAATGGAGAAACACGCAGGCACCATGTTTTACAGAAAGTGCGCATTCAGATATTACTTTCACAATTTTTCTCAGAGTAAGAGGATCGCTTAGGATGTAGGCCTTGCTTCCTAGCGTAAACTGGATGATGGGTTGGTAGAGCTGGTGGGTCTCAGGTGACATTCAGGCCTGAGTCATTGCCCAGAGACCGAATTCAACCTTTGAGTAGCAGAAAACAATGACAGACTACACACCTTGAACACACTCAACTCAACTTAGTGGTAATCAACAAGAAAGGCAGGAGCGAAGAGCAGTTCTTGATAGGCAGCTGGACGTTGGGAGGGGAGAGAAACTCCCTCAGTCCGGAGGGTACATGCTGCATAAATTGCAACCTGGTGACTGCAGGGAACTGTACTGTTACACATAACAAAGAACATGTATTGTATAAGGTTCAAGCACTGTTTCTAATTCCACAAATGTGCATGTATATGAAACCGGTTTGGGGTGTGGATCCTGCTTCAGCTTGCAGCTGAGAGACAGCTGACCTGGGCTTTTTTTACTTCTTCTTCTTCTCCCTCCTCCCTGCCTGTCCCCCTCCCCCAATCTTGGCTGGCCAGAGCCCAACTCTTCTGGCTTCTGCACCACAGCTCCTCACCCTCCACCCCAGGCTTCCGGACTGGAGAGGCAGTGGGGATAAAACGGGGCTGGAGACTCTGGGAACCACTGATCTGCAGAGCGACGGCCCGGATTGCCCTGGTACTCTGCTCTCCTCTTGGCACCTCGGCGATATGAGCCTGAGAGCGGGCTTCCAGGCCTCCTGCCCCCGGCCCAGCTCCGGGCTGCTGCTCCTGGGGCTGTTGCTCCTGCCGGCTGTGGTCGCCCAAGTCAGCGGTGAGAACAGAAGCCAGGAGGGAAGGGCTGGGAAGGGCCGGAGAGAGGCGGGGGAACCCCGGGGCTGGGCCAGGTCTGTAAACACAGCGATATCCTCCATGCTTTACTGATCAAAGTTAGGTGTGTGTGGGCACTGGGCCAAGCGCTGTCCCGTGCGCTTCACATCTAGGCACTACTACTTCTTACTGCGGGAGGTATGGTTTGTGGGTGGGGAAATGAAGGCTGAACGCAGAAAGATCCCTAAGGAGTCATTCTAGGGCGTCACCACTCCCTCCCTCCCTCATGACCCCCTGCCCCCCAACTCCTGTTTTCCCCAGCAGACCCTGAAGAAGGAGATGGGGACCTGCAATGCATGTGTGTGAAGACCAGCTCCCGAGTCCATCCCAAGCACATCGCCAGCTTGGAGGTGATCCGGGCTGGACTCCACTGCCCCACCTCTCAAATGATGTGAGTCCTCTCACTTGCTTGTGCCCACCCTCTGCCTCCTCCACCTTTGCCTATGCCCCCCCCCCCCCCCCGACCCCGATCCACCTGTGTTCAAACCCAGAGACCAAGGGGCTCACCTCTTCTCTTTTCCCTGGCAGAGCCACATTGAAGAATGGAAAGAAAATTTGCCTGGACCCTAATGCCCCCATTTATAAGAAAATAATCAAGAAACTCATGAAAAGTAAACCACCAACTGACTAAATCTGCACATTTACTGTATGATGTTTTGCTTTGCTTTTTCATTTTCAATATAACTATGGAAAATCTATGTTTTATCATCCTTCAAATTCTAAACAAATAAAATCAATCAAGTTGTGCTATTTCTTAATGGAGCAACGCATCATAATCCTATATAATAAAGAGGTAATATGCAAATTGGCCCTCACAAGATGGCTGCCTACGACCAGGCGGGCAGGGGGTGTTAGTGAGGGATAACCAAGCGACTGAACAAGCAGGCTGCATGGGGCAACCAGGCCGGCTGGGGGGCATAAGAGGTGACCAGGCCAGTGGGGGGTGGGGGTGCAATTGAGGGTGACCAGGCTGGCAGGGAGGGCAGTTAGGAGTGACCAGGCTGGCAGGAGGGGGGGCAGTTAGGGGCGACCAGGCAGGCAGGCAGGTGAGCAATTAGGAGGCAGCAGTCCAGGATTGTGAGAGGGATGTCTGAGAGGGTGCAGGCTGGGCTGAGGGGACACCCTCCCCCACCCCCCCGTGCACGAATTTTGTGTACTGGACCTCTAGTTGTATATAAGATAAAATCTCCAAAACTTTAAGCAAAAATATATTTTGAAGAAAGGCTTGTTTTAAAAACACTGGTTTTGTTTGGTGCTATATGTTGGCTGAGATATATTTGCATATTTACATGATTGCATTACTTAATAGCTACTTATTTTAGTATTAATACTATAATTAGTTTTGTCAATAAATATTAATAGCACTCAAGCCTTACTGGGATGCTTTGTAAAAAATATTAAATAAATCAGACTCTGCTTTTATCCCCTTAAGATTTATACTCTACCTCAGTATTAGAAATTAATAAAAATAAAACCAGAACTTCTACTACTTAACTAATTATATCTATATTTTCCAGAGAATTATATTAAAATATTTAACTCTTTATTGGTCCTTTGATAATGCTGACATTTCACAAAAATGAAATGTTAAGAACAGTTCTCATACCCACATTACTGCCTGTAATGAATCCTGCATTTGGCGAACCTACAGAATTGGTTCCTGTTACATTCCATTTGTATACCATGAGTGTTGCTCTGAGCATGCGAATGTCTTGCATAGATATTTTCCCTTAGTATTCTCAGGTTCAGTGAAACCTTATTTTCAGTTTACCACATTGGAAATATTATGATGATATGTTAAAGAGCTATGGGAACCTGGAGAGATGCAAGGTTGTATTTTCATTCATGCTTTAGGAAGACACTACTATACTTTGTGGAGAGAGGAAGGTGTTGAAAGATTGATATGTTAGTTTCCTATTGCTACTATAATTAATTACCACAAACTCAATGTCTTAAGCAACACAGATTTATTATCTTACAGTTCTAGAAGTCACAAGTCCAGATTGGGTTTTGTGAGATAAACTCAGTGTCCTCAGAGTTGCATTCCTTCTGGAAGCTCTAGGGGAAAATCCATTTCCTCATCTTTCTCAGCTTCTAGGGGGGGCCTGCAGTCCTCGGTTTGTGGCCCCTTCCTCCATCTTCAGACTATATCACTTCAACCTCGAATTCTGTTGTCACTTTGACCGTCTACTTCTCATACGCTTCCTGCCTTTTAAAAGCACCCTGGTGATTAATCCAGGATGATATTCCTATTTCATGATCCTTAACACATCTGAGAAGTCTTTTTTTCCCCATATAAGGTAATATTTCCACAGCTTCCAGGGATTACAGTACAGAAATATCAGGAGGAGGGGTCATTATTCAGCCTACCATAATGGGCAGGAAGGCAGAATTTAGTTGAGGCAGGAGAAAACTGCAGACCTTCACTCCTGAGCTAATGTCATCTCAACCTCGTGTGGTAGAGGAAGGAATCCAACTGTTAAGAAAAACAGTTCGATTTCCTTGGAGGGCAGAGGGTGGAGGCGCAGGAGAGGCTTTAACAAACTACTTAAATAAACACTATAAAGACCTATGAACTACCACAGTCTCTATCTTCCAGATTTCCACACCCACTTTGCCTGTTAGGTAATATTATTCAAATTATGGGGATAAGATCACCTCAGAAAGATTAAGGCCATGGTTTGTTAGAGGCTGCACAGATCAGTCTGACTACCAACTCCCTGCTCTTGCTTCCACACTATGCTGCCATTCACACAGGCCTGTCGCGTGTTACCTAATTATTCAGAGAGGAACTGTTCCTTAAACCAGCTCCGGAAGATGGAGTAGGAATTTGCCAGAGAGGCAAAAGGAAGAATGGGACTGCCACAAGATGACAGTAAGTAGAAGGACACAAGATCAGTGAGTCCTCAGCACGTTGTTGTTTCGCAGAGCTGGAGTGTCTGCGGGGAGAGTGAATGATGGTCTCCCAACTAGTTTTCATCCATTTGTGTTCTTCACCTTCAGCCCAACTTACGCATAGTCAACGGAATTATCTTCTCAAAACCAGACACTTCCCTGCATGGCACCCAAGTCTGTGCCCCACTCACTTCCGCTCTGTGTCCTAGTTTCCTCATCTGTAAAATGGGAAAATTATGAGTGTCTCTTCATAGATTATAGTAAGGACCAAATAGATGATGTATGCAGAACACATGACCTAGTTCCTCATACATAATCTGTGCTTAAAAATTAGCAACTCTTTTTTTTTTAAGTATATTTTTATTGATTTCAGAGAGGAAGGGAGAGGGAGAGGGAATCATTGATCAGGCTGCCTCCTGCATGCCCCCTACCGGGGATTGAGCCTGCAACTCTGGGCATGTGCCCTGACTGGGAACCGGTAATCTCTTGGTGCATGGGTCAATGCTTAACCATTGAGCCACACCGGCCAGGCCACAATTGGTAACTCTTAATTATTATGATTGCTCTCAATATTTCTCTCACTGCACCATTTCAGTCATTTTGGAGTGCTGAATAAGTCATTCTTGGTGATAAGTAGCAAAAATGTTTGCAATGGCAATAAAATTTCCTCAAACCAAATGAATTTTGAGAGAGAAAGCATTGAGAGGTACAATATATTTTGCTTAGTTTCCTTTTACTGCACACTTAGTTGAAATCAATAATGAGCAGGTGTGACTCAAAGGGCCAAAGGATCAAAACAAATTTTTCAGTGTCAACTAATGCTGGTGGTTTGTAAATACTCCTTTCCTTCAGAATTACCTTGACTAAAGAACACTTTTAAGCTGCCGCCTTTATCAGCAATGGTATCCAGAGAGCTCTTTCCTGCTGAGAAATGGCCAAGTCATGTGCAGTTTACTGTAGCTGCCTGCTGTTTTAAACATTTATGGGGTGATAAAGGTTGAATATACTTAAATATTTTATTTTATTTTATTTATTTTTACTGGCTTGACGCACTTCAGTCACTAGTAAATGTTCACAAACTAGGCACTTACTGCACAGTCAAGAACCCTATCAAAAACCAAAACCACCAGAGATTATTTTGCTCTTGGAAGTTGTTCCACATTTTCTACTTTTTGGTTCCTCCCCCAACCACCCCTTCTAAGGTCTTTGTGATAAAAAAAAAAAAAAAAAAGTTTCCTCTTTGATGCATAGAGCATTGAGGTTTAGTTGGTTTTAAAGATATATACATTTTTTCTCTCATTATAAAAGACAATGCATGCATGCTTATTATAGATAACAGAAAATGCAGAGGAAATAGGGAGAAAACTTTAAAAAACTAATTTCACTACTCAAAATGTTCTTTTTGTAAAAAAAAAAAAAAATAGTCATTTAATATTGTTGCAGAATGGGAGAGAATTTCCCACACTCTATGCTTCTTTAGTTCTTATGACTGGACTAGTTATAAAATAAGAAAATTGACAAAAGACTAGATCAACAGAAGAAAAAAGAATTTAATATGTGCACAGGAGATTCACAACTTGATGCTGACATCATAAAATGAGGCTCAAAGAAATGATTGAACTAGGACCTATCTATACTTTTTAGACAAAGAAACAAGAAATTTTTGAGAAAATCAACAAGACAAAGTGCTCATTAGAAAGGAATCTAAGCAAGTTTGTGGATTCATCGATGAGAAACCTGCACAAAAGTTGAGCATTATAAGGTTTGTTTAAACACGTTTTTTCAACCCTGGATTTTATACCTTTTGTGATAAGGTTGCCTCTCAGTCCTTCAGGAGCAGGGAGAACACCTGTATAGAGATTTATTTCCTATTTTTGAGCAGTCAGGAGAGTCAGGAAGTTCTTCCTGCCCCTCAGGTGATTTTAGTTCAAATTAATCAATATGCCATTGTGGGCTATCTCGGGGCAGCCTGCCCTGGGCCTTGACAATATGATTATCAGGCAAACTGCTAATTTTCAATAAAATACCATTGTGAATAGTCATAAAGGAAACACTTGTAATGACCTCATTGTATTGCCATTAGTTAGAAAGCATTTCTTGTCCCAGTTTGGGATAATGGAATAAGTTTTTCCCTGGCCAGAGAAAGAATGTGGAACCCATGTATACATTTATAAGTACTGTGTATATATATAGTCACTTTGTGTTTATGTATGTATATATGTATGTATATCTGTATTTACATACACACACCCCAAAACAAGTTCACAATACAATACTTATTCTTGCTTTGTATAATGTGTTCTGACATTTTATTTTCTATATTCTCCTGTTCTACTTTATCCTCTTGAAAAAAACATGTGGCCACAGGCCTATAAAGTGGTTTCAGAACCCACTAAGGATTATAACTCATAGTTTGAAAACATTGCTCTAGTTCTTTGACTAAAGAGTCACGTTTTAACATGCTATGTTGGTTCCACACTCTAATTAGTGCTTCCCAAGATATGTAGGGCAGCACGTGCAGGAGGCTGAGGACCAGCAGGATAGTTAAGTCTCTTTGCCTGGAATCCACCTTCAATCTCAACCCTCTGGCCTGACCTAGGGTTCAAGTTCTGAGGATGCCATGAGGAGCAGCTCTTAAGGCAGCGGTTCTCAACCTGTGGGTCGCGACCCCTTTGGCGGTCGAACAACACTTTCACAGGGCTCGCCTAAGACCATCCTGCATATCAGATATTTACATTATGATTCATAACAGTAGCAACATTACAGTTATGAAGTAGCAACAAAAATAATTTTATGGTTGGGTCACAACATGAGGAACTGTATTTAAAGGGCCAGAAGGTTGAGAACCACTGTCTTAAGGGGAAGATGTATCAGCAAGTAGGACATTGTCTAGGTTGTTGAGATCTGCATCCTTTTCATGGGTGGGGAACCTTTTTGCTGACAAGGGCCATTTGGATATTTATAACATCATTCACAGGCCATACAAAGTTATCAACTTAAAAATTAGCCTGCTATGTTTGGTCAAACACTTAATTAACTCACCCCTAATGCCTTGGCAGGGCCAGACCAAATGATTTCACTGGCCTTATACTGCCTGCAGGCCAGACAATCCCCACCCAACTGTTGGGGGCTCTTATTTATAACTCACTGCCCACTCTGCTTCAGCCATTGTACATCCCAGTTTGGGATCTCATGCACACTGATTTGAGGGTTGAAAATACATTGCTTTCTAGAAGCATTTGGAAACAGCAAACATACTCAATAAATTTAAGTCATGTTTTTATATTTATTCTTCACCTATAGCTCTTTTCCTTATCCGTGTAATTTCTGGTTTTAGCCCAATGGAATTCAATAAGATTGTCTTGGGTCACATCTCAATTTTGACTCTGTGTGACCCTGAGTCTCCTAGGTTTCCTCATCTGCCAAACAAAGGCAGTACTGTCCACCTCACAGGGCTCTGGAAAGGAATACACAATATGGGTCTGACTCAGAATTAAAACCCAATAAGTACAAGTTACTTTTCTTCCATTTCTTGGGAGTTTTATCCCCAGAACACATATTTACAAACAGCGGTGACCACAATCCTTCAGCTAATAAGCAATCCATTAAGAACACAGACGACAAGACAGACCTTCCCCCTCCCTTCTACGCCTGCTCCTCATGGAACACAACCCAAAGCTTGTGCTGATAACTAGTTAAGAACCAAAAAAGTTTAACAGGATAGAAACAAGCTGTATTTTCCCTTCATAGTAACAGCTAAAAGAAAGTCAAATAACAAAACCACAATGCTTATCAGCCAGCATATCTATAAGATACACAGTACCGCTGGCAATTTGGAGCGTGGCTTAATTGTCTATCTACTAAGAAAACAAGGAAAAGAAATAAATTGTGGATGTTAACATTGCCAAATATTTATTTCATTACTGAAGCAGGCACAGCATGGGGATCATGCTATTATCAGCTGCCTTGTGGTGACAGGTAGTAAAAGTTCAAACCAGAGCGGTCATCAAGCAGATAACTAGTGATCAGCTTGAAAGGATCACCTCTCACTTACCAGCTGTGTTTAGAGATTAAGTCTTCTGTTTTGCAGTAATTTTAGAGATAATGGTAGGATCTATTGGAAAATAAGTAATAAAGCAATATACATATTGCCACCGAATATGATTAAACTGATGTGTAATTGTTTGTTTCCCGCTTTTAGATCAGGGAGTAGAGGTCATACTTATTAACCTCTCTTTATCCCTATTTCCAGAAAAAATTACTCACAAAGTAGGTGCTAAGTAAATGTCAAATATTAACTACATGGGAGGAAATAATGCAGTTAGCAGAGTGCTAGATATGGCATCTAGCCAACAGAAAGTTGGTTAAAGACTGTATTCCCAACTCCTGACCTTGTTAGGCTCAGAGACTGTGCCAAATTATTCATAGATATTATAACACACTCATGCCAGTTGACCCATCAGTGACTTATATGATTTTTAGTTAGAGTCACACCTGTAATTATTAGGGGATCTGCTAAGAATTCTCCTTACCTGTCCATGCACTCCTCCACTCACACTCATATGCCATATGTGCTCATTAAATGTATTTGATTGTAGATATTCACATTCGGTGTATAACAAACACATATATAAAATATACACAACCAAGCCATTCACCACTTCTACCATACCTAATTGGATATCATGTATCTTTAATGTCCTCAACTATTTTAGAAATGTCAATCAATGGACGAGCTCAGTTATACAGTTACAGAAACACCTCTTTGAAATAATTATCATTTCAAATTCCCTGCCTCCAAGATTACCTGAATATATGGACAGAGCCTAGAAAGGAAAAATAAAAATAAATGTTTTTCTGGCCAAAAATTGGGGAATAATGAACATTGAAAAATACTGTTTACATTAGCTCAATATCAAGTTTTTATGGTTATTCATAATTTTCCTTGTTGAAATCTATTTCTTTATGCCATGTATGCTATTTTCTTTGGCAGTTTATGTTTCAACTTCCTAAATTTTGTTTCCATAATATCGTAATGTCATAATGATGTCTTCTTCTCCAAAATGAATTTCTTATGTGATTATTTCTAAGAAATTTCCTTCATTTCCTTTTTCTTTTGTAATTTTGGCAATCCTGAACTTATTTTTGTACACAATATGGTCACGATGTTATTTGTTTAGTGAGTACCACTTCCAGAAAGTTTAGGAAACAATTTTTTTTTAAATGGAGATGAAAAATCATTTATAAAAATATTTTTAAAACCAATAAACATTTTAAAAAATTGAACAGAGCTAATATACCAAATGGTTCCCTGGGTTAAGTGAATGACTTTAAATATTTGTAGGCTGATCATATCATTAGATTATCATACCAAGAACAGAAAAATAAATAATCTAGCATTACATAAAAAAGTAGACAGACTAAAGGAAGAATTTTATGGCAGAAATTGGACTTTATCCAAGTTACATCTTTTACTACACCTATCACTTTGCCTTACACACACAAATAAAAATTTAAAAGGTATAGGATGAATAGTTATTATTCCTGTACTTCCTGCCCAGACCTTGTACCTTTCATTAGCTGTACCAGTCTTCCATGAGGTAGATGGTCCATAAAGGCCAAACATTCTCTAGCTCCATTTGTGGCAGTCAACCAGAGCCTTCCTTTTGTGATTCCTGACGCTGCTCAAACTCTGTTCTAGACCTCAGCATCTCTCTCATGCCTCTGGCTTTGAATATATCTGCAGCTCTCTTGTGTTCTTTGGACATGCTGACAGACACCGGCCTCAGAACCTCCTAGGAACTTTGGTTCAGGCTCATTTCTCTTGCTTCATCAGGTAGACTACTCTTCTCCAGCTCTTACACACAATTCAAACTCTGGCTCATCTGTGTCTGCCGAGAGGTTTTATTCATGCTGAGCGGTCAAAACAGGCAAAAGAAAGTAAGGGCATTTTAGGTTGTTGCAATCCTCCAAGGGTGTCCTGACCTCAGGACACATTGTTTGCAGAAAACAGTGTGACTGGAAACCATTTGTTCATGCACTTTTTCATCAAACATTTGCTGAATGCTTAGTATGAGCCAGATACACATTGGCAATGGGTAATGCAAAGAGAAATGAGATCTGTTATCTCCCTTGCAGAGTGCACGATCTAGCATGGGAGTGTGTAAACCAGTGCTCCCCGACAATGTGATCTGTATCCAAGGGCCAAGGAAACTGCTGGGATGGAGTTATGGGCTTTCTGATGGAGCTGACGTTTGAAAAGGCTCCTGAGTGAGTGACAAGCAGGAGCCTCTGGTGACTGGGCCATTCCTACCCATCTGCTCTATCTCTGCACTCCCTGCCTTGGTGTGAAACTTCAGGTTTAAAAATAATAAACTATTTATTTTTGTTCTTGGGTAATACCATACTGCTTCCAGCTTTCATGCCTTTGCTTATTTGGTCCTCTTTTCTGGAATGTGTCCCTGACTCACTTCCCTTAGGTAACACCCTCCTCTAGAAAGTTTTCTCTGATAGCTGCTACCCTTCTTAGAAAACGCATCAGATGCATCGCCCCCCCTTCCTGGCTGCCTATAAGGTTCTGAACATTCCTGAGTATCATCAACCTCCAGACAACCCTGTATCTTTCTGTCCTACTCCCATAGACTGTGAATTGGGTAGTGGCAAGGTTTGTCTTTTCCCTCTTTGTAGCCTAGTTGAAAATCTTAGTTTTAACTTATAAGTGGCAATAATTGTTGAAGGGATGAATGGATAGATGGATTAAAAATAGAGTAAATAGAGCAGTTTGTGTTGGAAAGTTATTTCTAGTAGAAGTCTGAAAGATGAATGGTGTTAAGCAAAACTATTTAAACTAGACAGAAATCTAGTTTAAACGATCTTTAAAAAACAAAGGAAAGAAAATCTATTGGTCTATATAATTGAAAAGTCCATAAATAAGTCAGAGCCCCCTGGCATGCACTTTCCTCTGGGTGTCATTACTTGAGGAATGGCTAACTCTAGGCCCCATTTTACCAGTTTACCAAAATCCAGGAATAACTGTCGACCTCTTTTTCATTGTTTTAAGAAAAAAACCCTAGGGCAGGGGTGGGCAACCCCTGGCACGCATGCCAAACATGGCACGCCAGTAACTTTTGCTGGCACCCGAAACCCTCTCTTATAATCTTCCATTTACAATTTTTTTCTTAATATCGACTTTTTTATTTTTCAGATAAATTCAGTGTAGGTGCACCTTAGATAAATAAATAACTTTACATAACAAGTTATCTTAAAGACCATAGACATGAATTGACAAGAGAGGGGAAGAGCAATTTCTATGCCTCTGCCTTAACTCTACCTGCCTTCCTAGATCCGACCAGTGTTTTGGTTTCATCCACATACGCTTGTGAATCTTTGTTCTCAGTGATGAATTTTGTTAAGTCTCATAATAGGAGTAGCCTGACGGATGAAAGTAGTAGCTCATGCATATCTCTGAAGGTCACGAAATATAAACCTGATGTAAAATCTCTGTCATCAGTGATGCAGCAGCAAAAGTCCCACTGATAATATCAAACGGAGGCATAAAGTTTTCTGTCGGACTATCAGTGTACATGTATATATTAAAAAAATAAATGTATTTTTCATAATCATATACTGTATTTTTGCTGCTCAAATGAATTTTATTATTTCTTCAAGGTTCTTCACATATGCACCTTAAGAGATATCAAGTAGGCGTAACATGTTCTCAAAAAATTAGGGTTGGCACGCAGAGGAATTTTGAGTAAAAGATTTTGCTGGTTTTGGCACGCACTCACAAAAAGGTTGCCCACCCCTGCCCTAAGGACTGTTTCTCATTTGACCAGGTTTAAGTCACTTGCCCATCTCTGAATCAATCAGCAGGGTTGTGGGGTGGGCCCCTATGGGAAGTAACTGGGGAATGAACCCCATGCACTTATAGGTAAATCTAGGGTGTGTTATTAAAGAAAGAGAAAGTAGGGGCAGTTATGCTATCTCTGGGGAGATTTGAATAGAAACGTTGACTCTGTTCCCAGTGCACACTCATGCCCTTGGCCTATAGGGGTAGATTGAGTCAAGAATTTAATGTCAAGTTCAGAAATCTTCACTCTTCTTCCCACGTAGCCAGTGTCATTGGGTAATTTTAGGGAAATAGATCTGGAAGTTGTGTGCGAATAAGCTCTAGGGGTAGAGCAGAGCTCCACTGCCCATTCCCACCTGCCAGTCATCATGGCTCATTCTCAGGATGCAGCAGTGTCTTGGCCTAAGTGCCCTCAAAAAAGCAGAGCTAGTCATCAGCCTGCCATGCAGGAAAATTTATTTGGGGAAATGTCCCCAATATGGGGACTGGAAAACTGGGAAAGTGTGAAGTAGAAAAGAGGGTGTGGGCAACTGGGGTTTAGTCCTACTGGAGACACTCTGGGAAATCAGGTTGAATATCCGCCTAAAACACAAAAGGAGGGGAAATGTTTACTGATTACCTCCTGTTCCTTGTTGGGCAAGAGATTTTTCCATGGTAGTGACAGAGAAACTTTAGGACAGAAAGATACCTGGTACAGTTGAGGTGAGGAGCTTTAAGTTTACATATGCATGAAGTTGGTGGCTGCAGCAATGACAGGGCAAAACAGTGGATCTAGAAGATGTAATCATCCTGGATTGTACTAAATATAAACTCTGATTCATAATGATTACAGGGCAAAAAAGAATTTAATCCCCAAAGTTCCCACTTTAAAGATTCTTCCATTTCTTTAAGAGCCATTGCACGGATTCAAAGATTGTGCATAAATACTTGGCGATCAACTCCACAAAAGTCATTGTCTTACAGAAGCACTTGTTCAAGCAAGAGAGTAAGCACTAGATTACCCATCCCTGTGCTTATAAATATTTATACATTTTGGTTGATGGAGATCTTATGGATTCAAATGACATGTTAAGAAGAAAATAACAACAACTGAGAAGAAAATTTTTCTATTTCATTTTTGAAAACAAGTAACTTTGATGAAGCCATTCCCAGGAATCAAATCTACACAAATGATGAACAGGCTTAATTTGATTTTCTGGAAGCTTCCGTTCATAAATTGGAATTTTGAACTCCCTGTGTACTCCTCATTTGCTTCAGTTGAGGGTTGGGTCTGGATACCATTACAGCAAACACTTTGTGTTTTTCTTCAGTTACAAGAAATAGATGAGAGATTTAGACATCATGATTAATGCTGAAGACAAACTATGTAAGCTTATGAAACATGATGAAGTGTCCAAAAGGGGGAAGCAGATAGTTTGGATTGTTTGAGCAAATGTGAACTCAACAAAAATTCAATTCCCTTTCTAGGAAGCTATGATGTAAAGCATGCATGTCCACTGATTTTATTTTGGTGGTATTCTACATTGATTGAGAAAGGGAAATGTTTTTCAAAGTGAACTTTTCATTTCAAAATAATTTTAAATTTACAAAAGTCGAAAAAATAGTACTTTCAATGTAACCTTCTCCGAGTTGCCCATTGCGAACATTTTACATTACCACGGTACATTTACCAAAGCTAAGAAACCAACAATCACACATTACTATGGACAAAACTCCAAACTTTATTTGGATTTTACTGGTTTTTTTTTCCACTTACTGTCCTCTTTCTGATTCAGAATGTGGTTATCATGTCTCCATACTTCCTTCTAAACTGTGATAGCATCTTAGTCTTTTCCTATTATTCATGACCTTGACAGTTTTGAAGAATATAGTCATCTATTTAATATTTCTCAACTTAGTTTTGAAGAATGTTGTTCTCATGTTAGACTGGGTTTATGAACTTTTAGAAAAAATACCAAAGAGGTGATGTACCCTTCTCATTATCATATCATACCAGTAGGTACTTGATTTCCATCTGACATCACATTGATGATATTAACCTTCATCATGTAGTTAATGGATGGACATTTGCCAGATTTCTCCATAGATTACTCCATGGTAAGATAACTATTACTATGATCAGAATAACATTTTTTTAAATTATTCCTCTCTGGAAGTTCTTACCCATATATCACAGAGCATTTTCATCATAGCATAATGGTTAAATGCCATCTCTCTGGGTTTGAGAACCAGGCTCAGTATTCTGTGACCTTAGGAAAGTTACTTAACTTCTCTGAGCCTCAGTTCTTTATCTGTAACCTTAAAGCCCCATCAAGAAAACAATAATATCTACTTCCCAGGGAGGTTTGGAATATTGAATGAATCAATATTTGTAAAACCGTTAGACCACCACCTGGAATTTAGCACAAAATATTTGTGCTGTACCTTGGGATGAGTGTAGACGTTAAGTAACTTGCCCATGGTCTGTGGTAATAAATAAAGGAAGTGGCCTCTTTCATATTCATGCAGAGTCTTGTAAGCTCTTGTAATTTGTCAGCTAATATGTTGGTTGAAAAAAATTTTTTTCAGTGACCTGTTAAAATTTGTTCCATAAACAGAAGTTAAGAGAGATTAGAGGGGAAAAAATCTCTTCACGTCTTTCTGACTTCTACAAACTTTATAAAACGAGTCAGTATAAAACTTGCAACTAGAAAACAAGCCAAAAAAACCTACCCCACATCTTTTAAATTTTAAAGAGTAGCTTTTGTATTTTGGGGCCAGTTTCCCATCAAATTCCAGAAAATGATCCATAACAAGAGGAATAACCACACAAATTCTTGATTACTCATGAGCTATCATATATATTTTTTTAATATATTTTATTGATTTTTTACAGAGAGGAAGGGAGAGGGATAGAGAACTAGAAACATTGATGAGAGAGAAACATCGATAAGCTGCCTCCTGCACTCCCCCCCATCCCCCGCCCCCCGCCACTGAGGATGTGCCTGCAACTAAGGTACATGCCCTTGACTGGAATCGAACCTGGGACCTTTCAGTCTGCAGGCTGATGCTCTATCCATTTAGCCAAACCGGCCAGGGCGAGCTATCACATATTTTATAAGCTTTAGATTGTTTCTCCTTTCCTATTGCTTAACACAAATTTTTATGTCTCTTTCATTTCCCTGGTTTTTCTCTCAGGACCATATTGATAAACACTAGAGTTTTTGTTTTTTTTTAAATAGTCATGCATTTTGTAAATCACTTACAATAAATAAGATGGAGAGTCTTTTTTTAAAATATGTTTTATTGATTTCAGAGAGGAAAGGAGGGGACAAGAGAGATTGAAACATCAATGATGAGAGAGAATCATTGATTGGCTGCCTTCTGCACGCCCCACACTGGGGATGGAGCTTGTAACCCGGACACGTGCCCTTGACCAGAATCGAACCCGGGACTCTTCAGTCCACAGGCTCAAGCTCAATCCACTGAGCCAAACCAGCCAGGGCAGATGAAGAGTCTTCAATGCAAACTGCATTTTTACAGATGAAATTATTGAAAGTGGGACTACAATAGAAATCAATGATAGAGCAGTAAAAAAAAAAATCCAGATAAATACATCTCTTAGTAGAATTCAGATGTGCCCTGCTTTTAGAATGCCTGATATAGAAAAGTTTAAATGTGAAAAGAAAAGTTGAGGAGTGAACCTTACATCACGATTTTTTTTTTTCTTTCTAGGATTCACACAAGTTGAGTTTCTGTTTCGGCAAACTGGGAAAAAAAGAGCTATTTCCAGTTTATTTATTTAACAAACGTTTATAAAGCACTTAATCCATGCTGGCTCCCACAAATTACTCATTTCCCTTAACTACATTAGGGAAGGCAAAGAAATACTTACCTTGTAAGTGACAGGTGGCAACTAAATGCAGGTGGCTTCACTGCATACCCAGTGTCTGGCTATGGGGTACAGACTCATATCCACGGAGCGGGGCTGCCTGGACTCCTGTCCCTGGACATGCATTGCTGGGCCAGTGGCCATTCCTTTCTCCTCCCCCTCCTCCCATTACTCCATGTCTCCAAGAGGTCTCAATCCAACCTGGAGAATTACATTTACATCCTCTATACCTCATGTTGAATCAACGTTTTACTATTTGAGAAAATAGTAAACCCATCAGGTTAAAAGGCTGAAATTCCTGGTCAGAAAACAGATGTGTCAATGTTTGTTTCTAGAGAAAGGGGGACCAACACTGAGTTCTTGTAGTAAATGAAACCCTGCTTCATCCCCGTGCAACGGGGGTAAGGGTGCAGCAGGTCCCTCATCCTAGTGTTCAGGTGCTATTTTGTCCAAGGATAGACCAGAGAAGGGGATGCGGTGAGCCTGCCCGACTAGCCCCTGGAAGCTTCAGAGTGACCATCAGTCTTGTATGTCATAGTTCAGATTGGAACCCCTCATGTGGGAAAGGAGATCTCCCAGGAATTTTGGAAGCTGCAACATTAAAGAGGGAATAAGGAGGTTCAGTAGGATACAGAAGAGGTCATTTGTCATTTGTCATTGAAATTAACACGAGTAAATTTTGACACGAATCCGTCTTCTAACCAAATAGAAAATAAAACCAAGATATGCTAAGTGTGCTTTGAGACTATAAAACAAGGGGACAGGTAGAACATTCCTCTCTGGATCCGAGATGACTGGGGTATTTTTAACAGAGAGCACTATATATAAACCTGAAAGCTAGAGAGACATGGGGTGCATATAAATATAGTACATATGGATAGCTAAGTAAAATTTACCTTCACACTCCTCCTTGATTCCCCCAGGTCTGTTAAATAAAGAGACAGCTCTTTCCCTCTAAAGATGTGTCACCTAATACTCTGGTTTCTCTTCAGATCGCATAAATCTTTCGCCTTTTAAAGATGTGTCACCTTTCCTGGAGGATCTCATGGATCCTCCCCCAGCCCTTCTCCACCCTGTGCACTAGGGTCATTGGGCGCCCATGACCGCCCCCCCTCTCAGACAGCAGCTCCTGCATGGCAGCGACTCATCCCGGCTTTGGGAATTTGGGCAGAAAGAGTGCATGCAGTCCGCTTAGTCAGTGAGAGATCGAACCCTCAGGTCCTCCACCCCGACACCCCTCAGGGGCCCGGCCACACCCTCGGTCCCGTCCAGGGAACCACGTGTAAGACCGGGAATTTCCTGCCCCAGGCAATTTCCTCCCCGACCATGGATAAAAGGGGTTCGCCCGTCTCGGGGAGCCACAGATCTCGCTCCACCAGCTCTCCTGCCAGCTCTCACACTCCAGGCACCGCAGCACCGATCCTCCGAGCTCAGCCCCATGGCCCGCACCGCCACCGCCTCTGCTGCATCCCGCGCTCCCCGGTTCCTCCGGGCCGCGCTCCTGCTCCTGCTCCTGGTCGCCGCCTGCCGGCAAGCTGCAGGTGAGACTCGAGCCCCTGGAGTCCAAGGGGGAAAAAGGGGATGAAGGGTGGGCGCCCATTGGGGGCATCCCGCTAACGGAGCTTGTTCTCCCTGCAGCGGCGCCTATGGTCCTCGCAGAGGAGACCGTGGTCAATGAACTGCGCTGCCAGTGCATGCAGACCATGAACGGAATTCACCCCAGGATCATCCAGAGTGTGAAGGTGACGTCCCCAGGTCCCCACTGCGACCGAACAGAAGTCATGTAAGTGCCACCATGCTCTGCTGCTGCCACCATCCTGCTCACCTCCACCGCCCAGATGCCCCCACCCTGACCCTCACCCGCCCTCCATCTCACTTGTGTTCTCCCTTCTGTCTGCAGAGCCATTCTCAAGAATGGACAGAAAGTTTGTCTCAACCCCGCATCCCCCCAGGTTAAGAAAATATTGGACAAGCTGTTAAACAAGTGAGTTATGTGACTAGAGTCCTTTGTGACAGATATTGGCCTCTGCCTCCTGAAAACTATATCAGGGAAGTCCAGGGGGTAGCAGGAGTGAAAAGTCATTAGTTCACAATTAGATTTGCCATTTAGATAATGAAGGCGCTCTGGTCCAGGAGGACATTTCCAGTGCTTGCCATCCCCATTTCCCTCTCCACCCCCATTCAGATGAGGTGGGAAAGCAGCTTTCATTAGTATTCTTATTGGTGTTGGACAGTTATGCTAAAAAGCTTCCCACCTGTTAATGCCCTTCCCGCACCCAATTCTTTCTGAGCGTCAAGCCTGAAAATCAGAATCCTCGTTTCTCTTCATCACAGAACCCAAATCTTAGTTAGTGGTGATGAACAGAGACTTTGCAGTGACAACTGCATTGAGTACAAATCTGGGTTTGACCACCTATTAGCCATATACCTCAAGGAAAATACTTTAGCTTCTCTAGACTCAGTAAAACAATAGTAGCTACTACTTGGGGTTGCTGTGAGGCTCAAGTGAGGCCCAGTGTGGCAGATGATCCCATGTCACTCCCGTTGGCACTCACCTACGCAAGAGGTTCTGGCTGTTTGAAGTCAACAATTCACCTTATTGAGGAATAAGTCCTTACTTGGGAATGCAGAGGTGGTGGTAAGGACCCCAGACACCACCACGCCTGCATTTCTAAATAAGAGCATCCAAGCGCCTAGAGCTCTCAGCCACACAGCCTAGAAGCAGGCACTTCCTGCAGGTCAGGAAAACTAGATTCAGAAGACTTTGGAATCTAGAGGGCAAGAGGAGAGTGCTGTGCCGCTGGCTTTCCTGAGCAGCTACTAAGGACACCCTTTTTTTCATGATAGGGGCAGCTCCAACTGACCAGACGAAGCAGGAAGTAGATTGATGGCTCTACCTGAAGCAGGCCCTGCCCTACAGAAATTGAAGAGGAAGAAGAGGAATCATCAGCCCCCAAAGTCACCTTGATTGGACTTATTATGTTTGAGCATCTCTTAGGAGACTTCTTCTACTTATTTATTTATTTATCGGTTGTTTTCAAATATTCTATGTTAATATTTTACATGTGAAATCATTAAGGATGTCATTGCCTCTACTTGGGCATTGTACTGTTATTTTTATTGTTTATATTATGGCAAACCCAACTTCATACGATTCTGATTCTTATTCAGTTTGAAGGTAAAATGTTTGCAAATATTCTCTAGTCATTAAAATAATATTTCTGAGGAGCCCACAGCAATGTCAGATGCTATGATAGAGGATGGAGGATCCAAGCAATAATTAGTAAGGGTAGGGGAATGTATGTGTGCATCTATTTTTGTAAGTATTTAAAAGAATGTCAGTTGTTATTTATTGGAACAATTTCACAATATGTGGTCAACATTTCTAATGTTGAAGCTTAAAAACTAAATATCCCTTGGACATTTCATGTCTTTCCTGTAAGGCATAATGCCTTGGTTAGTGTCAATTATGCAATATTTGTGTCTTAAGACAAAAAGATTTAAGTATTTATTGATGGTTCTGCAAAAAAAAAAAAGAACATAAAATAAAATATTTCAAAATAAATGGTTCTTGTTTTATTTTCTGGAAAAAAAGCTTTACTGGATAATCTGATAATTTACATCAATGTTTCTCAACGCCCCACCCTCCCTTGGGTATTCAATTGGCTACACATATAAATCAAACTATAGGTTATGCTAACTTCATCTAGTGATAGCTGTTGTGCCCAGATTTCAAGATTCCCAAGAAACCACATCAGGGAGCCAGCCAATCCGATGCAAAAGCATAAGAATCTTTATTCGAGCTAGCTCGGCTCCCCCACCTTGCCGACACAGCAGCAGGAAGCAGAGAGAGAGCAGTCTGCTCGAACCAGGGGTTTTATAGAGGGTTGGAGTAGGAGCGGGAGAGGGGGCTGTGCCCCCCGCCGATTGGCCAGGTGCAAGCTGGTGACCCATTACACAGGATGTGGTCATATCTATGGCGCACACTTCCCTTGATTGTCATTGGTTAGTTTAAAATCCCGGGTGTGGCCAGCAGAGGCCTGGGCTTCCGGGAAGAAGGCCGCACGTGGCCCCAACATGGAGGATACAGGCAAGATGGAGGGCATAGCCCTCGCCCTTTCAATAGCTGTCACTCCCCTTGGCTCTCACCTACCCAAGAATGTGGTTTCCCAACTGTGGACCAACCTTTCCCCTCTTAGTGCAAGAGTCATATGTTTTTATTGGTTTTAGAAAGAAAGGAAGCCAGGGAGAGGGGAGGGGGGGATGACTGACCAGGGATGGGGGGGGGACTGATCAGGGATGAGGGGGTGGGGCGGGGACTGACCAGGGACCAGGGGCCCTGGACTGTTCTCCCAATCTGGGTATGTGCCTGCACATGGGTTGGGGATCTAACCAGCAACCCTTCAGTGCACAGGAGGACATTCAGCCCACTGATTCACATGGAGCAGGGCTACTGCTATGTTGTTCCTTTTTTAATAAGGAGCTCCTTGCTACCTAGCTACTCAAGTTTACCTCCTCCTTAAAAAGATTTACATTTTTATAGTTATCTTAACAAGAACTCCTGTTGCAATGTTTTTGCTGAATGAGTTTTCAAACGATTATTGACAGTTTAATGAAGCATGGCTGTGAAATGGTGGTAAAGCGGATTTTTTTTAAAAAAACTGAAATAATTTGATTCATCAGTAGAAGCAGAAAAAGTGAATGGCTGAATACTTCACATAGGAAAAGATCTAATTGATAGTTGGGTTACAATTTTTTTTAAATTTGTTTTATTGATTTTTAGAGAGAGAGGAAGGGAGAGGGATAGAGAGAGAAACATCCCTGACTAGAAATCAAACTCTTGGTTCCAGGGTCAGTGTTCAGCTGCTGAGTTACACCGGCCAGGTAGGTTCAATTACTTTTTTTGAAGAGTTAATACATTTTATATATTTTAAATCTTTATTGTTGAAAGTATTATATATGTCCCCCTTTTTTCCCTATTGACCCCTTCTAGCCTGCCCCCACTCCTTACCTCAGGCCTTCACTAACCTACTGTCTGTGTCCACAGGATAAACATATTTGCATACAAGTTCTTTGATAGATCTCATACCTCCCACCCACTTACCCCACACATTCCCTCTAAGATTCCACAGTCTGTTCCATGTTTCTATGTCTCTGGGTCTATTTTGTTTAACAGTTTATTTTGTTCATTAGACTCCACATATGAGTGAGATCATGTGATACTTGTCTTTCTCTGACTGGCTCATTTTGCTTAGCATAACACTCTCCAGGTCATTTATAAGGAACTACCAGTGAGCTTAATGTTTGTTCCAATCCTTTATACCAATTTATCAAGTAGCATGGTTTTAAGATTTGAGTGCTTTAGTTCCTACTTTTCCTCGTGCAATTTCTATGGAACCTGATAGATTGCTTGACTTGAGAAAGTCCACTGGAATTTCGTGTTCAGTACTGCCCCAGGTTGACAGCAGCACTCAGGTTTTCAAGACAAACAAAATTGTAAGTCAAGGGAGGAAAGATCCCTATAATCTAAAAGAAACTACACTCCAAACCTTAAAAGCAGGAATATTTGTGGATGTGTGGGGCATGGGCTTGTCTCTGATTCAGGACTTGTTCAGTAAATCCTGAGACCTGTGGTAAAGCCTTTAGCAGAAGCAAGAAACAGCCTGAATACTTGAGATCAAGTTCTGGCTTGCCCCAAGTAGGTGGGTAAATATGGGCTTTTATTCTAAGTAGCAATGAAGCAGAATTTTTGGACTGGAACCCAGATTCTTTATCCGCTGGAGTCAAAGAATGAATCCATGGACAGAAGGTGGTACAGCAAAGGTGGAAATTTATTAAAGAACAAGTACAGACTCCCACGTGGGGAGGGGGAAAGGGCCCTACTGAGTTCCCTTTCCCCACGGCTTATAAGGCTGCAGATCTTGGTGCCTTGATATCCCCTCTGATTGGTCACTATTCCCTTAGACTTGTTACTATAGTAACTCCTGGGCTCAAAGGTTGAACCTCACAGGGGACATGAGAGGTTCTCCCCCCTCCTTCCTTATTGTTTCCCTATTCCCTTTGGGCTTTCTTCTCCTTCTGGATGAAGGGCTTCCTTCTCCTTATTTTGTAAATATAGACCTTTTGCTGTTCCCAACTCCCTCATTCTATGGAAATGTACCTGTTGCAGCTTTTCAGCTTCCCTATTCTATGAAAATATACCTTCTGCTGCTCTGCAGCCCTGTGTTTCTTCCATGGTCCCCTTAATTTCTAAAATTTCCTAAAACCTGTCCTTTTCACCCCTAAACAATCTCTGTGAGTTTTCTTTGCACTTAAAAGAGTTAAAAATAATAATCTCTTTATAATACTAATGTTTTTAAGTTAGTTATGAATGAGATGAAAAGGAAGAAAATTTGTGAACTGTACAGAAGTAAATAAATGGGAACCTTTCTAGAAGCTCCATAAATGCCATTCATTCCCTCGCCCCAAGTCAAAGGACATTGGAAAATATTTACAGGTAGGACCCCAAGGGCTCAATAAAGCCCTCAATCAATTCTTGTACCCAAACATTGTCTTGTTCCGTCTGGGCTGTCCACTTAACTCTTGTCAATATGTAACATGGAGCATAAAACAGAGAAAGATGGTGGTTAAAGACATAGGTTTCAAAGAACCAAATAAACTTTAGATTAAATTCCAGCTCTATTACTTGTTGACTGTGTGATCTTGGGAAAGTTTCTTGACTTCATTTACCCTCTATAGAATGAAGATAATAGCAGAATACACTTTCTGAAGTGGTTGCAAGGATGGCTCCAGAAATCTGCCATTGATCCTCAGGCCAACTCCATGAACATTGTCTCAGCGTTAGTCCCAGATCTCATGGGATATGTAGTGTCGTTTTCACACCAAATTTCCCTGAGACTTTTCAAGTACAAAGCAGTTTTTCATTGAGAGTACTGTGACAGGAAATGGGACAAAAGGGTGTATGAGATGGTGGTCATGGGTGAAATAAGTAAATAATCCTACGTGGCACATCCCAACCTTGGAGGTCATCAGCAGGAAAGAAAGAGCAAAGGCAACAATAACTGAGGTTTCCTGAGCAGTGTAACCAAAGGAACTAGAGCCAGAAAGAAGGAAATATGGCTGTCCCTAGTCTGACCTTGAGAGTTCTTCTTTGTGAATTCTACCAAATGTCCTTTCAGGACTCCCAGAAGTAACTGGAGAGACACTGGGGGAGGCAGAGATGGCAGACTTGCAGTTGCATAATGGAGGCCATCCAGAGTGACAGATGACACTGTCTCTCTTTTTTCTGACTAGCCACACAAATAATAGCAGAAAAGGCTAGTCCTGTCTTTACCATTAATGCCCCACTCCATATCCCTTTTGTGCATACCAATTAGTTGCAATAGGCAGCATACCTTCCTGATGACAGCTTCTCAACTCAGTCTCCTCTATCCTTCTGATTCTTTTCTTGAGGGCTCTCTTCATTTGAGCATGAGAAGGGGGAAATGTCAGGGAGAGTTTTCTCAGCTCACAGGCAAGATGGCCAGTGATTTTAAGCCTTCAAAGGCAACCCTTACTGAGGGCAGGAGCTAGTGGATGAATACTAGTATTCTATGTTTCAGTCCCCCTTGGTTGAACAGTTTTAGAAATTACACTATATATCTATTTCGATGTCAGTGTCTATATCTAAATCTATAGCTATCTATAGCTATATCTACATCTATACCTATATTATATATCTATATCAAATATCTATACCACCTATGTCTATATCTGTATCTATATCTATATCTATATATCTAATATCATCTATATCTATATCATCTATATCTACATGTACATCTATACCTGTATCATATATCTATATCTAGATGTATATCAAATTTTTATATCATTTATTGATACACTTTCTACTTCTTTATTATGTTTACATTATCTTTTAAACCCTTGAACATATTTATAATAGCTATTTTAAAATTCTTGTCTACTAATTCTATCATTCTGTCATTTCTGAGTCTATTTCTATTGACTAATTTTTCTCCTCTAGTTATGGATCAGACTTTTCTACTTCTTGGCATGTGAAGTAATTTTTTATTGGTGTAGGAAATTTTGAATTTTGTGTTGATGAGTGTCTAGATTTTTTTTTTTCTTCCTTTAGAGTCTTGATTTCTATTCTGGCAGGCAATTAAATTACTAGAGCATCAACTTGATATTTCTGAGGCTGTTTTTAAGCTTTGTCAGGGTGGTCTAGAGAGAATTCTTTGACCTAGAGCTGAACTGCTAAGTCAAGTTATTTCTGTGTTTCAACCAAATACCCTGAGTGTTCACAAGGTCTCTCCACTCTAACAATCTCCCTATCCCATGTGAGGCCTGAGAATTGCTCAGATTCACTCTATCCATGTGTGACTTTGTATTGATCAAAGAGATCCAAGGAAACTTGACTCACCTTCTGGAGCTCTACCTTTCTGCCGCTCTACTCCATAACGTCTCTAGTCACCTGGAGTATCCATACCACTTTTACCACATCGTTTTTTAAAAAATATATATTTTACTGATTTTTTACAGAGAGGAAGGGAGAGGGATAGAGAGTTAGAAACATCGATGAGAGAGAAACATCAATCAGCTACCTCCTGCAAACCCCCTATTGGGGATGTGCCTGAAACCAAGGTACATGCCCTTGACCAAAATCGAACCTGGGACCCTTCAGTCCACAGGCTGATGCTCTATCCACTGAGCCAAACCGGTTAGGACACTTTTATCAAATCTTATAGGCCAAAGCAAGTTATAAGGTTAGCCCAGAGTCAAGGGATTTGGGAAATAGATTCCATACCTTGAAGTGAGAAGCTGTTAAGTATTTGTGATATTTTTAATCTGTCTGGGATATTCAATTTCCTTATCCATAAGATAAACATTCCTTGTAAAGTTTCCAGATATCATACAAAAAGTTCATAGAGGTGTGTTGACACAAAACAGAACTCAATAAATGATCATTACTATTATCACATTACATTGTATTTTTATTAGTGTAGATAAATATTTTGAAGAATGAAACATAAGGTTACAATGAAAAATAAAATATTTTTAGTCATTTGCATGTTTGTATAGGTCTCAGGTTTGTGTGAAAATTCAACTAATAAAATAAAATGTCTATAAAACCTTAGAAATTGACAATCTGAGCATGTTAAATAATCTAGATCTAATTGCAAATTAATTCTTCTCCAGATCTAGCATAGATTTTAGCAGGTCTAGAATCAGAGACCCACATTTGATAAGGAAGATCTGATCATTTATCACCATCTGTTTAACAAACTTCGTAACAACTCTCATGATGTCCTAAGCCTGTCTTTACAGTTTTAAAATACAACAGTATTTTGAATCTTTCAACATTTGGTTATCACAGCTTTGTATACTTCCTTATTATCATCACTAGAGGCCCGGTACATGAAATTCATGCGCTGGAGCTGGGGGGGGGGGGGGCGGGGGGGGGGGTCTCTCAGCCCAGCCTGTGCCCTCTCACAGTCCAGGACCCCTCACTCCTTACCACTCAGCTCACTGCTTCTTAGCACTGCTGCGGAGACAGAAGAGGCTCCCGCCACTGCTGCTACATTCGCCAGCCATGAGCCCGGCTATTGGCAGAGCAGTGCTCCCCCTGTGGGAGCACACTGACCACCAGGGGGCAGCTCTTGTGTTGAGCATCTGCCCCCTGTTGGTCAGAGCGCATCATAGTGACTGGTTGTTCTGGTTGTTCTGCCTTAACTGTAGCTTAGGCTTTTATTATATAGATAATATCTACATATGTAGATAACACAGCATTTTATGACCTCTACTTGGTACAGAAGAAAAATGAGACTCAGAGAAATTAAGGTTATGTCTGAATAGTGTTTCTAACTTATTTTTAGCTTGTTGGTTTGAATAAAGGCCAAGACCTGATCAGTCAATGGAATGTTGTCAAGTTATTAAAATTTATCTCATTTTGAGATTGCAATAACTTTCCCCATCCGGGACTTGCCAATACCCTTGCCTTGGTCTGTCTGGGCTGCTATAACAAAATACCATGGTCTGGGTGGCTTATAAAAAACATAAAATAATTTCTCCTAGTTCTAGAGGCTAAAAGTTTGAAATAATGGTGACAGGATCACAGACTAGTCCTTGGGTCATCACATGACAGAAGGGTCTAGAGAGCTCTGTGGGATCTCTCTTTTATTTAAATTTATACTAGAGGCACGGTGCACAAAAATCTGTGCACTTGGGAGGGTCCTTCAGCCCGGCCTGTGCCCTCTCGCAGTTTGGGACCCCTCAGGGGATGACCACCTGCTGGCTTAGGCCTGCTCCCCGAGGGGTTGGGCCTAAGCTGGCAGTTAGACATCCCTCTGGAAGCTTGGGAGCCCTCGGGGATGTCCACTTGCCAGCAGGGTGCAGGCCTAGCTGCAGTCGGACATCCTTAGTGTTGCTGAGGAGGTGGGAGAGGTTCACACCACCACCGCTGTACTGGCAGTCATCAGCCTGGCTTGTGGCTGAGCAGAGCTCCCCTTGTGGGAGAGCACTGACCACCAGGGGGCAGCTCCTGCATTGAGCATCTGCCCCCTGGTGGTCAGTGTGACATAGTGACCAGTGATTCCCAGTCGCTCTGCTGCTAGGGTCAATTTGCATATTACCCTTTTATTATATAGGATAGAGGCCTGGTGCATGGGTGGGGGCTGGCTGGTTTGCCCTGAAGGGTGTCCTGGATCAGGGTGGGGGTCCCGCTGGGGTGCCTGGCCAGCCTGGGTGAGGGGCTGAGGGCTGTTTTCCGGCTGTTCACACCCCCTTCAGTGAGGGGGGTCCTGCTGCGGTGCCTGGCCAGCCTGGGTGAGTGGCTGATGGCTGTTTGCAGGCTGGCCACAGCCCCTTCAGGGTGTGGGTCCCCCCTGGGGTGCCTGGCCAGCCTTGATGAGGGGCTGATGTCTGTTTGAAGCCTGGCCATAACCCCCAGCCACCCAAGCTCCCAGTGGAGGCTGGCTGGAAGCAGGTCTCTGGGATTTATTTAGCTTCTATAATTGAAACTTTGTTGCCTTTTGCAGAGGGTACAGCCAGCCAGGGCCGGCGGGAAGCTTGGCTTCCTCCATCGCCAGGGCAACCAAGCCTCCAGCTTGCTCCAGCTCTGTGGCTGCCGGCCGCCATCTTGGTTGGGTTAATTTGCAGACAGTCGCTCTGATTGGCTGGTGGACGTGGCTTGGGTGTAGGGAAGGTATGGTCAATTAGCATCTTTGTCTTTTACTAGTGTAGATTTATTGTTGAACATATTACAAATGTCCCCTTTTACCCCCTCCATTCCACATTCCCCAGGAGTCTCTTTTGTAAAGGGAACTAATCCCATGTATGTGGCCTCCGTCCTCAAGACCTAATCATCTCCCAAAGGCTCCACTCCCCCTCACACCATCACTTTGGGGGTTAGGATTCCAAAATGTGAATTTTGGAGAGACATAAACATTCAGACCATAGCAACTCTTCACAGAGCTGTGACTCTGTGCATTTTTCTGCCTGGAAGGTTTGTTATTATGATGAATTTTTTTTCTTCATCTTTAATAATTCCAATGTTATCTCCTCTGATGTTTTACCTCCCCCCTCTTCTAGACAAGTCTTCCCTCTTCTTCCTCAGAGTGCCTCAGGTACATATCTAGTGTAACACAGATCATCTTTTAGTTTAATTTGCTTACATGTCTGTCTTTCCAAACAGTCAGTGAAGTTCTCAAGAGCAGAAACTCAATTTTTATTTTCAAATACCTAGTGTCCAGCAATAGCTCTGGAAGGTAACAGATGCTCAATAAGAATTGGCAAAATTATCTTATTATTTAGGCTAGATTTACCTTTTTACTATATCAGCCCTTCAGTAATTATTGATTCTTCAGTTAAATGCTGTTATGGGTTGAAGTATGTCCCCCTCCTAATGTCATCAAGTTAAGTCCTAACCCCAGTACCTCATTTGGAGACAGGTTCTTTCAGAAGTAACCAAATGAAAATAAGGTCATTTGGTTGGGCCCTAATCCAACATGACTGGTGTTCTTATACAAAGGGAAAATTGGGAGACAGATATATACACAGGGAGACCACCATGGGAAGATGAAGATAACCATCTATCAGCCAAGGAGAGAGGCTTCAAGCAAATCCCTTACTCACAGCCGTAAGAATCAACCTTGCCAATACCTTGATTTTGGACTTTTACCCTTCAGAATTGTGAGGCAAAACTTTCTCTTTTGAAGCCACCCAGTCTGTGGTACTTTGCTATGGCAGCCCTAGGAATCTAATATAAATACTTTAGTGTTTGATTTGTTAATGCAAAAAAAATGTGGTCAGTATGGAATAATTAAGGTCACCTATAAATCTTAAGGGGAAAAATATTGAAGCTCATAGTTCCCGATTAGATTATTTAGTTTCAAACTCGTTGAAACTGCTGCCTTCAAATCAAAAGTAAACTGTTCTTAGGAGAACAAGGGTTATTATAGTTTGAACTTCAGTTTCTTTGTAAGTTATCTATACTGTAAGTATAGTTAGAACTTGGCCGATTCTATTATAACCTTGAGTTGGATTATGCAAATAAGCATAAAAGACATAAGCAAATACTTGCTGAACAAAAAAAAAGCATATTGATTTCCTACTTTGTACAAATATCACCTTTGAAAAGAGATGTAGACAGTTTTGTGATTCCATTCTGTAAATCACCATTAACTGCAACTGGAACTGAACCTTCATAATAACAGTTTCACCACCCTCAGGAAATAATAGGTTCACTTTTCTATTCAACAAATCCACCTTATCCTGTCCCAAACCCCAAATTAAACAAAACCTGAAAAACAAAGCCAGCTTCCTTTTTGGCTTGTAATGATGAACATGCTCTTTTCACTCTTCAATGGGCAGAAAGAATGCAAGAACAACAAAAGGTTCTCGGAGTACATAAAAGAGGGTTGCAGTGTTGATTTCACCATTCAGACAGGGATCAAGGTCAAGCACAGGCATGGCTGCTGAGAGCTCATGGGCAGTCATACTTCTGGCTGTTCTTGTCCTGGCTATCTTTGGTAAGCCAACCATGCCTTTTCCTTCTAGACACTAGAAAATTTCAAAAAAAAAAGGATTCCCAATCTAATGAGATTGTATTTAGCATTAGGCAAAATGTAGAAACTGCAATTAATATTTAAGCAAACATATATTTAGATTACAGTGTCAACAATTATTAAATTAATTTTTAAAAATCTGTTTAACTTCCTAGAAATATCTGACTGTAATGGTCTATAATTTTCTTGTTGGAGATTACAGCAAGAACATTACTGCAAAGAGGTTTAGAGTGTTTATTTTAATGATGGTAGGCAGGTATAAATCATTGTCTTCAACTGATAGAATTTACACAAAATCTGTATATTTACATCTTTTCATAAAAGAAAATTGACTTTACCATTAAATAAACTCTTACTGACCATATATACTTTTAAGCAATGAATTATTGATCTCGTGTTTGAGATCAGTTTCTCAAACGTAGTAAATGCTCAATAAATGCTCACTGGTCAACAGAAGAGCAGATGATTAGATTTGTGTGATTGTCTCTCTAAATATTCCTATCAGTATTTATTCTGTGTTGAATGTCCTGCTGCACTGATTTCAAATTTCAAGTAAAGAATTAAGCATCGTGGTTGTTTTTGTTCTTACTCAGGGTTTTGCTATTCTTTTCTCATACAGCTGATCCCTGTGAGAGCCAAGAGTTGCGATGTCAGTGTATTCAGATACATTCTGACTTTATTTCTCCCAAATTTATTACAAATGTTCAGTTGATACCTGAAGGTGCCTACTGCAGCAGAAAAGAAATTATGTAAGTAGTGAAGATATGGGGGAGAATGAAAGATCTAGCATTGAAATTTTCTTTCTTCCTTGTGATGAGAATTCTTAAGGTCTACTCTCTTAACTTTCATATATATATATGAAAGAGGTTAAATGAGGTCAAATCTCACATCTTCTTTATATATTCATCCATCAATGGACTTAGGTTGTTTCCATATTTTGGCTATTGTAAATAAAGCTATTATGAACATGGTAGAGCAGATATCCTTTTGAGTTAGTATATTTGTTTTCTTTAGATATATTACCAGAAGTGGAATTGCTAGATTATATGTAGTTTTATTTTAATATTGTGAAGAACTGCCATACTTTTTTCCCACAGTGGCTATACCAACAGAACACAAGGGTTCCCTTTTCTCCACATCTTCACCACATTTGTTATCTCTCATCATTTGGATGATAACCATTCTAACAGGAGTGAAAGGCTAGCTCATTGTGGTTTTGATTTGCATTTCCCTAATGACAAGTGATGTTGGGCAGCTTTTCTTGTCTGTTGACCATGCACATATTTTCTTTGGGAAAAAAATATCTGTTTGGGTCATTTGTAGTCCTGTGTTTTCAAAGTTGACATTTGCTTACAAATATACTAAATTGAGAGTACAGATGACCAGGCTCTGAGCATTATCTCTGCATAGTGTGGGAAGATTATTGTTCAGTGTTTATGCTCTCATTTCTAAAACCATCATGTACCCTCTCCAAAAATAAAGGGCTCTCAAATGGGACATGATTAGGGTATGACTTCTTCTGAGTGGACTTTGAAGTCAATGAACATGTACAATAAGCAGAGATACATTGTCCTCTGTAAGGTACATAGATAATTCTTAATTGTCTGAAAATCTCTCTATTATACACTGACACACACAATAAGATCAATATGGTCTAATGGCTCTGGAGGTTGACTTGACAATCCTTCTGAAGCCTAAAAATATAGAGCTTAGAGGCTGTGGGAAACACTTCTGCATTTTATTGAAACTTTTTTTTATTGTGAACTATATCATGCATACTGTTTGAGTTGTTCATTGCTAGTAACACATTACCATGACTTAGTGACTTAAAATAAATCTGTTTATTATCTCACTGCTCTGTAGGTCAACAGTCCAGGTGGCTGGACTGTTAGCTAACACCTCTATCACATCACATAATTATTGTTTTGTTTGTTTGTTTGTTTTGTGGTAAGAACTCTTAGGATTTCATAAGGGGCTAAAGTCAAGGTGTCAGCTGGGCTAAAGTCCCATCTGGAGGCTCTGGGGAGGAATCCACTTCTAAGATTATTTATGTCGTTGATTAAATTCAGTTCTTTGCAGTTATAGGACTAAGTATCCATATTCTTGGCTCAGGGTTGCTCTCAGTTCCTAGAAGTTGCTTTCGAATTTGTCTCTTGAATTTATCTCATGCCTCACATCTCTCTCTCTACCTCTTCTGCTACAAGCAGAAACAACTCCCTGCTTTCAGGGACCATGCATTAGGCTCACCTGAATAATTATGCTTTGTTTTAATTTATTCAACTGATTAGTAACCTTAACTACATCTGCAAAATCCCTTTTGCCATGTAATGTGATATAGTCATGGATTTGATATCTAATCATGTTCACATTCCTGGAGATTAAGGTAAGAAACTTGGTGGGCCTTCTTAAGATTCTACTTTAAGCACACATGCAAAAGAGTATATGAATAGATATCTGTACAGTTTAAAGAGCAATAATAAACACCCGCTCGCTTGTTACAGGGGCCAAAATATAGAACATAATTAGTACATCAGAAAGCTCCACATGTGACACTGCTGTTATGGGTTGAATTGTGTCTCCCATACATTTTTATGTTGAAGTCCCAACCTTCAATACCTAGAATGAGACTGTTTGGAGGTAAGTTCTTTAAATAGGTAATTAAGATTAAATGAGGTCATAAGAGTGGGGCCTAATTCAATATGACTGGTGTCCTTTTCAGGAGAGGGAGAGCCCAGCTGGCATGGCTCAGTGGTTGAGCACAGACCTATGAACCAGGAGGTTTGGTTCCCTGTTGGGGCACATGGCTGGATTGCAGGCTCGATCCCTGGTATTGCGTGCAGAAGGCAGCTGATCGGTGATTCTCTCTCATCAGTGATGTCTCTATCTCTCTATTCCTCTTCCTTCCTCTCTGAAATCAATTAAAACATACTTTTTTTAAAACGAAGAGGGAGAGACACCAGGAATGTGTACGCACAGAGAAAAGGCCCATGAGGACACAGTTAAGGGACAGCCATCTGAAAGTTAAAGTGAGATGTCTCAAAAAAAAATAAAATAAAATAACACACAAACCTGTCAATATCTTGATCTTAGACTTCTACTAGACTCCATAACTATGAGACAACAAATTTTTGTTTTTTAATACATCCAGTCAGTGTTATATTGTTATGCATAGCAAACTAATACAATTCTTAAATCATATACTCACCCCACTCCAAGGAGTAACTATCACTTTAAACTGTGATAGTTCTTGCTTTTTAAAAATTGTTTTAACACCAGTGTATAATACTTTAAAAGATTATTATTTATTTTGTCTGTGTTATGGACTGAATGTGTTCCCACACCTCATGTTCATATGATGAAATTCTAATCCCTAATGTGATGATATTAGGGGCCTTTGGGGGATGATTAGGTCTTGAAGGTGGAGTTCTCAGGAATGGGACTCAAGCCCTTGTAAAAGAGACCCCAGAGAGCTCGCTGACCATTCCACGATGGGAGGATACAGCAAGAGGGTAGTAACCTGTGAAACAGGAAGTAGATCCTCACGAAACACCTAAAGTGCCTGCACTTTGGTTGTGAACTTCCCAGCCTCCAGAATTGTGAGAAATAAATGTTTGTTGTTTAAGTCAATACTTTTGTTACAGCAGCTGAAATGGACTAAGCCTGCTTTTGAGCTCCAGGTCACTGGAATCACACTAAATGTATTGTTTTGTGACTTGCTTCTTATTATTCAACATTATATTCTTCAATACACACATTTTGATGTGTTTAGCTGTAGTTAATTCAATGTAAGTGATATTTAGTATTCTGTTGTAGGAATATTAAATCAACAAATACAAAATTATTTTATCCAATCCACTATTGATGCACATTTAGGTTCTTTCTAGATTTTTACCCTTATCACCATTCTGTATATGTCTCCTGGTTCATGTATATGATAGTATCTCTAGGAATTATTTGCTGGGCTTAGGATGTGCACATCTTCAATCTTGCTAGGTAATCCCATTCTATTACAAAGTAATTGCACCAACTGACACTCTTTTCTACATTTAATAATCTGTTTCTTCACATACTGGCCAATAATTGGTCTTGTCAACCTAACTGGTATGCATTGGTATCTTTTATTTTTTAATTTTCATTTCTTTATTATTAATGAAGTTGAATTTTTTCATAGATTTGTGAGCATTTTGTTCCCTCTTTTGTGAAATTACTATTAATTTATTTGCTTCTTTTCCTTGGGTACTATCCTTTCCCCAATGCCTAATGTTTGTTTTGTTTTGTTAGCATAGTGTGGATATTAACTACTTGTCAGATTTATGGATAGGAAAGCTCATTTTCCAATTTGGGGCTCATATTTTTATTTTTAGTATGGTACCTTTTTATTAACATAAGTTTGCATTTTTAATATATGTAAATTTAGCAATATGCTCTTTTCTGGTTGGCAGTTTTAGTGTCTTGTTCAAAAACTTTCACAGAGTTTATAAAAATATACTTCTCTTTTGTCTTCTAAAAAGTTTACAAGTTTTTCTTTTGTATTTAAAAATTTAACCCATCCAAAATTTATTTTTGTATATAATATGAGAGAATTGTTTAATTTAATTTTATTATTTTATATAGTTCACCAATGGTTCCAGCACTATTTATTGAAATATTATCATTTCCCTACTGATCTACCATGTTACTTCTACTATAAATTGAGTTCTCTCAATGTGTAGGGGTGGTTCTGACCTCTTTATTCTGTCCCATTAATCAATTTGTCTATACTTGTATACTATCTTTATTATTATTTTATAATAATTTTTAACATTAGGGAAGAAAAATTTTCCCATTTTCAGAGTGGCTTTTAAAAAACATATATTTTTTTATTGATTTCAGAGAGGAAAGGAGAGGGAGAGAGACATAGAAACATTAATGGTGAGAGAGAATCATTGATTGGCTGCCTTCTGCACGCCCCCACTGGGAATCAAGCCTGCAACCCAGGCATGTGCCCTTGACTGGAATCTAACCTGGAACCCTTTAGTCCGCAGGTCAACATTTTATCCACTGAGCCAAATCAACTATGGCAAGAGTGGCTTTTCTTTTCTTGGACTTTTGCTCTTCCAGATAAATCTTAGAAGCACTTGCAAATCTGCACTGATTATATTATAAATATTATATTATAAATTATATTATATTATAAATTATATTATATTATAAATCTTGCAAATATGCACTGATTATATTATAACTAGAGGCCCGGTGCACACAAATTTATATATTATAAATTATATTATATTATAAATCTTGCAAATCTGCACTGATTATATTATAACTAGAGGCCCCGGTGCACTCGGAGGGGAGGGGGAGGCCTCTCAGCCCGTCCTGTGCCCTCTCGCAGTCTGGGACCCCTCAGGAGATAACGACCTGCTGGCTTAGGCCTGCTCCCAGGTGGCAGAGGGCAGGCCCAATCCCTAGGTGCAGCCCCTGGTCGGGCTCAGAGCAGGGCCAATTAGGGAGTTGGGGGCGCCGCCCTCTGTCACACTCGAAGCAGGGTTGATGGGGAGGTTGCGGTGCCACCCCCTGTCACGCACAGAGCAGGGCCAATCAGGGGGTTTGGGCTCCATACCCTGTCACGCACAGAGCAGGGCCCATCAGGGGATTGGGGAGCTCCCCCCTGTCACACACAGAGCAGGGCCCATCAGGAGGGTTGGGGAGCTCCCCCCTGTCACCCACAGAGCAGGGCCCATCAGGGGGTTAGGGAGCTCCCCCCATCACGCACAGAGTAGGGCCGATAGGGGAGTTAGGGCACTGCCCCCTGTCACCCACAGAGCAGGGCCGATCAGGGTGTTGGGGTGCCGCCACTGTCACACTCAGGGCGGGGCCAATGGGGAGGTTTTGGCTCTATCCCGTCACACACAGAGCAGGGCCCGTGGGCGGGGGGAGGGGGGGTGTTGGGGCGCCGCACCCTGTCACACACAGAGTCGCAGGGCTGATCAGGGGTTTGGGGTGCCACACCCTGTCACACACAGAGCCGCAGGGCTGATCAGGGGTTTGGGACGCCTTCCCCTGTCATGAACAGAGCAGGGAGGATAGGGAGGTTGTGGCCCCGCCCCCTGTCACACACAGAGCCGCAGGGCGATCAGGGGGTTTGAGTGCTGCCCCCTGTCACACTGATCCTGGTGCCGGGAGGCCTAGCGGCTCCACTGATCCCAGTGCTGGGAGGCATATCACCCTTTTACTATATAGGATAGAAGCCTGGTGCATGAGTGGGGGCCGGCTGGTTTGTCCTGAAGGGTGTCCTGGATCAGGGTGGGGGTCCCCACTGGGGTGCCTGGCCAGCCTGGATGAGGGGATGATGGCTGTTTGCAGCTGGTCACACACCCTTCAAGGTGGGGGTCCCCACTGGGGTGCTTGGCCAGTCTGGGTGAGGGGCTGAGGGCTGCTTTCAGGCTGGTGGGTGACTGAAGCTCCCAACCGCTCCTTTTTTTCTTTTTTCTTTTATTCTGGGTCAAGGCCTCTACTGCTGAAAGCAGGTATCTGGTTTGTTTCAGTTCTATAATGGAAACACTGTTTCAACTCCAGCTCTGAGATCCCGGCTGGCTGAAAGCTGGTTTCTGGGGTTTTGTTTAGCTTCTATACTTGTTACAATGTTTCAAACTGCCAGCTCAGAGGTTGGCAAGGCAGGCGGGGAACGTTGGAGTCCTCCTTCACTGAAGCAAGCAAGCCTCATGTTCGCTTCCAGCTGCCTGGCTGCCGGCCGCCATCTTGGCTGGCAGTTAATTTGCATATTGCCCTGACTAGCCAATGGGAAGGGTAGCGGTCATATGCTAATTACCATGTTTCTCTTTTATTAGATAAGATTTTTGAGTGAATTTTCTTTGGAATTATAGATTAATTTGTGAATTATTGACATCTTTATGATTTTGAGTTTTTAAGAACATAGAATAGCTTCAAATTTATTGAGGCTTTCTGTAATGTCTTCAAAGTTTTATATTTTTCTCTACAAAAACCTTTTATACTTTTTTTAGTATTAAAACTTATTTCTAGTCACTTCATATTATTTGATAATATTGTAAACTACAAAATTTTACATTCCAGCTATTCTGTGTTGAGAAATAAAACTTTTTATTGCTTTTGTACCCATCAACTCTTTACTTAGGTATTCAAATCTCCTGGGAATAATGGCAGTTTAGTTTCCCTCTTTTGAAAACTTTATACTTTTTATTCATTTTTCTAACTTGACTGAGATGGCTGGGGTGGTAGTAGGCACCCTTATTTTGTTTCTGCATTCAAAGGGAATACTTCCAAGTTTTCATCATTATTCATGATGTTTTGTGGTTATCCTTGTACAGGTTATTTGATAAGGATTTATTATTATTCTATTGTCATTATATTTTCTCACAGTTGAATATTAAATTGTGTTATTTACTTAAACTTTGAAATGTACGCCCCGGCTCAGAGTGGAGAAAGATGATCTGTTTGTTCCTCCTGTAATGAATGTCAAAGGAGTGGAGCTTTGTGGTTCTGTAAAGTGCAGAATAAAACAATACATTCTGAACCCCTACAGAATTAATTTAAATAAGCAACTTATGGTCTCCCTGTCTCTCTCAGTAATAAAAGAGGCTTACCAAGAGCCTAAAAACTAACAAAATTAGCATAGATATAATTATAAAATACATAGTAAGTGGTTGATAAGTGGCAGCCTGGAAGATATTATACTTATGTAGATTTTTCAGAGACTAGCACTGTACCTTGTACATGTTAAAACCAATAAATGTTTGCTGATTGATTGATATATAAAAAGTCTCTTAGAAAAAAATGTTATTCTTTTGTTGATTAAAAGTAATTTAGTTGTACATACTGATGTGACTAAACATCATTTTCTAATAATATGATTAACATATTTTGAGAAAACCATGTGTTCATTTTAAACATATGCATTAACTGCTATAGAAATTCTAGTGAATAAATTTAAAGCATTATTAAGTACAGTTTTTATTTAACCAAAACACTCTTTTCTTTTCAGAGTCACATTGAAAGATGGGAAATTAATTTGTTTGGATCCTGAGGCTGAATGGGTGATGACTATTATAAAAAAGATTTTGGACAGGTACAATTAATACCAGAGATTTTCACATTCACATTCATGCTCTCTATTTTCTTAATACACAGACTCTTCTATAAAATAGAATAAAATTACAATAAGATTACAATAGGTCTATACCAGAGAATCCATAAGTGTGGTCCCCAGACCAGCAAAATTAGCATCATCTGACAATGTTAGTTATGACAATTCCCAGGTCACACCTCCAACCCACTGAATCAGAAACTGAGGATTGGCGCAATGGTTTGCTTTAACAAAATCTCTAGGTGATTCTGATGCATGCTCAAGTTAAGAATCACTGGTTCACACCTTTTATTTAACATGATATCCAAATTGACATGTGTTATAAATAACCTCCTTGAATATGAAAGTGATTTAAAATGATTAGAAGATGTTTTAGGTAGACCAACTTTGCAGGCGATAGACCCATTTGATAAAAGAAACTTTAAGAAAAAAAATTCCCTCCTTTGAAAAATGATGTATTTCTGACAATAGTTCTGAAAACTAAACTCCAAATGGAATTGCAAATTGGTGGATGGAGCAGGTATAAATGAGGACTAACAGGTGATAATAGGAGAATATTTGAATTAACTTATAAACAATATATTTTTTTAGATTTTTGAAGTCATAGCAGACAGAGGTAAGAAGAAAGAGGTGACCATTCATAATGAAAAAACTAAATTTTGTGTTTTCTTTAATTGAAAAGAAAAGGAAAACAAGTTAAGGTTATACGAAGCTTAGAGTCATCTGAGGGTCACTTCGGCAGTTGAGTGATTCAATGTATGGGAAGGACCTTGGGTTTTTTAATTCTATAGCTATCCTATAAATCCACCAGCTACAAGTTATGTGATTCTGGATAAGTGACAACATTCGGGTTTTTATACTTACACTTGTTCTTACTTTGATCTATCATTAGGGAACTTGAGATAATACATGTTAAGTATTTAATTATAGCTATTATTAATTTTCAGTTTACCAAAACATGGACTTATTTAGTTATTTTTTAGTTATTTTTAAAATGTTGTTTTTTCTTACAAGGGACTACATAGGAGTAATCTTGTGTATCTGAATAGTTACATGTCACTCTCTTTGTTTTGTAGTGCCCCAAACTGACGGTTACACAAGGAACACTACATCCAATGGACATCAAGAGCCCTTGGTTTCATCCTTCAGAATTGTCTCTGAAAGTGGCACCAATTTATGCTAATTTAGGACCATAATGAATTGCTTCCTCTATTTATGTTGCAGACCTAAAAGGTTGTTTTCAGTCAAGTGACTGGCTATATGTGAGGAGAAAAGGTGTTGAAATTTCCATTATGTAGAAAGGATAGTCCCCAAAACTCATTTCATAGGTAAGAGGTTTTCCTATTAAGCTCAATATATTTTAACAGATTTCACCTCCTTCATGCTGTCCACTAATACCCTGTGGTCCATTTAACTTCCCAGCTAACTCTAACATTGGACCACTGATTTTCTCTCCAACCATCCTTTGATATTATTCTTAACTAGGGGCCCAGTGCACTAATTCATGCACCTTGAAAGAAACTATGGGCCACGAGGCTGCAGTGGGCACAGAGGCAGGTCTCAGCCCATCCTCTGCGCCCTTGCCTGGTCCCTCCTGCCACAGCCCCTCCCTCCCAATCCCTTGTCTGCTGGCAGCCCCACTCCTCCTGCTGCTGCTCCCACAGATGATGGCGCCAGCACCACTTGCACCCACTGGTGGCACAGAGAGATTGGGGCCAGCTCCAGCAGCGGGTGTGAGCAGTGGCTGCTTGCCCAGATCACCCCTCAGGAGCATGGGAAGGTGGAGAAGCCCAGAGGGGCGATCAGGGCAGGCAGCCACCACTAGCACCCGCTGATGGCACCAAGTAATCAGGGCTAGCACCAGGCACTGGCAGCATGTGCAAATGGGACCTGTGCCGGCAGCAGGTGTGAGCTCTGGGTGGGACCATGGCACATAGGAACAAAGAGTTTTCAGTAACCACCAGAGGCTCACCCTAATGACAGCAACCAGTGCCCCGCCTTGGTCTGGCACCCCCACTAACCTGCTCCACCATCCACCGTAGCCAGTGCTCACCATGTTCTATGCTCTGCAACCTGCTGCCGATGCCCGCCATGTTCCGTGCATGCCCCCTGGTGGTCAGCGCACGTCATAGCGATCAGTTGTTTGATTGTTCCGCCATTCGATCTATTTGCATATTAGCCTTTTATTATATAGGATAACATCAGTATATTGTTTTGTATTAACTTATCAACACTCTGGTCTCAACACTCAACCTTTTGAGTTCCAAAGGCCTAAACCTCCACAACCTTGTACTCAGAACAAATTAAGATTATTTATTTACAGTGTTCAACAATAAAATATGTCATTCATTATAAGATCTGAAAACAGAATTCATTAAACAGAAGCAAATGGGATGTCATACAGTTGTATAACAAAATTGTCTTAAACTTTAAGAATTCACTTTTAAATTAAGCAAAACTAGTAGATAACATCAGCCAAGAGTAGAAGTGACCCATCCTAGGAAATTGTAAAGTCATCATGTAAGGAGAAGAGGAGGAGGAAACTCATGACCATCAAGACCCAGGGAAGATCACATGGATGCTGCCTCAGAAAGAACAGATGGAAAACAGAGCTAAAGTAATATTCTAGTCATTGAACTTCTTCTTGGAATTTCTGCATATGTAACACTATATTTAGTGACTAAGCATCGTTTTTATTTTACTGTTTCTAAAGAAAAATGTGTTAACAGCTGAGTGATATTCTCATGTTGTCAATGAATTGGAATGCTGCTTCAGAAAGTGCCTTAGTCAGTTGGGGCTACTCTAATCAATCACCACGGACTGGGTGGCTCAAACAACAAACACTTATTTCTCACAGTCTGGAGGCTGGAAATCCAAGGTCAGGGTGCCAGTTTGTCAGGCTGTTGGTGAAGGCTTTCTTCCTGCTTTACCAATGGCCTTCTTGCTGCCTTCTTGTGGCGGCTTTTTCTTTTAACAGAACTGGCATTATTTATGAGAGTTCCACTCTCATGACCTAATTAGTTTTCAAGGGCCCCACCTTCAAATACCATCACATTGAGATTAGGGCTTCAACATATGAACTCTGGAGAGATGCAAATATTCAGTATGTAGCAGAAAGGGATTCAGTCCAGAGGCACTGGAGCCCTCAGGAATTTTCTTATGACGTATTGTGTCTTTTCCTCTCCCCACTGGCTTAACATTTCTTTTTTTCTCTCTCTGCTCTTCCGGTCTCTATGGCAAGTCATTCACAAAAAGTATCTTGCTTTCCCTAAGATTCAATTTCCAATTGTTAGGATAGACCACATTATTGACCACATTATTGACCACAATGATTCAAGTGTCCACATAGTCCAATCAACTGTGGCCAAGGGACCATGGTTACATGGTGAGCATTTTTACTGTTACATCTGCAACACTCTCAACAAGAGAACTATTTTAGAACCACAAGTAGAAGATTCAGAGTATTTTGAAAATAAAATTCCAAATTTCAAGAGAAAACGATCCAGTTGGCACAGTTGAGTTATGCACCCACTTATGGTCTAGACTCCTGTGGACAGGAGAGGGGAACACACCACAGAGGCATGGCCAGCCAGAGTGAGGCAGGTGATTTCCAGAGAAGCTGGCAGACAACTCAGGGGTTGCCCCACAACTTTCAGAGCACTCTTCTCAAAATGAATATGGTGTTTCTGGTTCCAGAAGGTGGTTTATTTATTTAATTAAAAAATTTTGGACAAAATAACCTAAAAATCCTTATGCAAAAATCACCTAGAAATACTAAATGAGATATGAAATGTCTTTTCAAGTGAATAGCTTAATTCTCCAGAGAGTAGGAAAAAAACTCAGGATATTCCCTTAGGCCTCTCAAAAACGGAAGCAGAAAGTAGGAGAGGACATTTCATAGGTAAGTGATTTAGGTTGAGCAGGGTGAGGAACAAAGATAGTTTTATCAATAACCTAGATGTTGACATTTAATTTCACATCAGGGAAGATGTCGTGATTGTGCATCTTGGTAAGACAGAGAGTTGTAACAAAGATCCTTGTTTAAAATCAGAACTTCAATAAAAATAAAGCTACTAAAAAGCATAGGTTTGTGATAAAGAAGCATGTGTGCCTCAACATAAACAATGATGGGGGTGGGGGGGCAATTTTCCCCCCGAAAAATCTTTACTAAGAGTCTATCTTCAAGCAGTTTTGGAATTCCATTATGACATTATAACATCTCTATGGTCTGGGAACTCCAGCTAGCAGAGAAGGGGATCCACATTAATATCTGACAGAAATGAAAGTAAAATTGCCCAGCAGGATGGGCCCCACAGGAGTCTCAAAGATAAAGCCATGCTGAAGATGAGCCCACACTCCAAATTTACAAAACTCTGGAGGAGCCATCCACCCTAAACAAGAGTTAAGACTCACAATAAACAGCATCCCTAAATTGAAAGTGTTAAAATCAACAAGGAGACCATTATAAATATGTTTCAAATCATTTGACATCAAAGAAGAAATTAGATCCTAAGGAAAGGACAAGATACTATGAAACCAAGAAGATTGGTGGGAGGGCAGACAAATAAATAATAGGGAAAAGAACAGCAAGTTAAAAAACACACAAAGGAAAGTTTAGAGATAAAAATGTGATTATATAAAGTAAAATCTCATGGTATGACTTAAACAGAAGATTAGATTCACCTAGAGAAACAATTCTGTTAAACACATCTAGGATGCAGCAGAGATATAAATATAGAAGATATAAAAAGGAGGTTGAGAGACTTTGAGAAAACTATGAGCCTATCCAACTTATTTTTTTAATAGTTTTAAAAAAATAGCTTTGTTGTTGAAAGTATTACAGATATCCCTTTTTTTCCCGCAATGACCCTTTCCATCTCGCACCCACCCCTCCTAGGCCTTCAACACACTATTTCTGTGTCCATGGGCTATGCATATATGCATATAAACCTTCCATCCTGTTAATAATTATTCCCTATTTTTACTGATTTTAGAGAGAGCGGAAAGGACCAGGAGAGAAAAAAACATGGGCTGGATGCCCCCTACTGGGGATCTAGCTTGCAACCAGGCATATGCCCTTGCGCAGGAATTCAATTGGTGAGTCTTGGTGCATGGGAGGATGTTCAACCAACTGAGCCACACTGGCCAGGGAAAGAATATCCCACTTATTTCTGAAAGGAGTGTAGACAGTGAGGAGAGAGAAAATGGGTGAGAAGTAAGTAATATTTGAAAGGATAATGATTGAGATGAAACTTCCATATTCAGGAAGCCTAGTAGTGTCTTAGAGAAAAATAAAATTCACACCCAACTGCATTGTAGTGAATGTGAAAGAGACAAAATACAAAGAAAAGACCTTGGAATGATAAGGACGACCTACCATGTGACAAGTGCTCCAAAAGGAGGACTCAAGGGAAGGTCAAATCTGGGACGGGTTCCCGGAAATACATGGTTTTGCTAAAATGGAATTGCTTTCAGTGAATTATTCACAGAAGAAAATCAAATTGCTGTGGCTTTTTATATACATTTGTAATAATCAAGGCCACCAAATTTGGCTTGTGTTAATTTTGCTTAAATATGAGACAGTTTCTAAAGGATATCATGAACTACTAAGAAGAAACCAAGGTTAGTGATTCATTTAATTATTTGACTGGTGTCACAAGGAACATTTGTTTCCTTATGTTGTTTAAACATTATATATCTAATGACTCACATGTTTTACATTTTTTCACTGTAATTTTTTTCTTAAAGACTCAAAGAGTTTTTCAAAGTGTAGCCTGCTGGTATATTCAGAAAAGTATTCCTTCATTACTGCTGTCCCACACATCCATCTTAATACGTTAATGGGGGGAGAAATAAAAATTAATAGTTAACAGGATTTGGAGCATGCAGACCATACTAGTTCTACCATTTATAAGATATGAGATTTGAGGCAAGTGAAACTGTTCTTAATTTCAATTTCTTCTTCAGTATGTCAACATTAATATATACTTAGAGGGTGATTGCAAGGACTGAAGAAGAAAATCTCTCTCACCTGTTTACGTTCTAGAAGTCATATCCAATTACTTAGCATCTTTCTGAAGGTACGATTGTATTTCTTGGCTTAAAGCTTTTATTTGTACTGTTTCCTCTCCTTTTGGACCTCTTCCCCTTGGCCTGCTTTCTTACACTTCACCTAACCTAACATTTAAAGGAACTAAGATCTGAAGAATGATTTTAATTTGTATATCACCTCCTCCAGGAAACCCTCCCATACTCCTCAAGTCTGGGATATTTTCTTCTCGTCTATATCCGCTGTCAAAATTACAACTGCTTCACATTTTACCTTTTGGCAAGATTTCTAAAACCAGCTAGTGACAAAGCCAAGGCATGACTCCAGGATTCATGATTTTTATCTCCAGTCACCTCCATTACCTCTGCCCCAGCCAACTTCACCCTGGTTACACCCAGATTCTGTGGGTTGCTGAGACATAGCTTCTCCAGAAAGAGACCCTCTGTGTATTTCTAGGTGAGGTGCATTTCTTTCCCATGACATGGAAATTCATCAGGCGAAGACTTCCTGACTGCTACTCCTTCCCAGCTCTCTCAGCCTCCCTTCCCAGTTATCGGGTGTTATAATCTTGGTCTAGACTGATACCTGTCTGATACCTGTCTTTTGTATTTTCTTCTTTCGCCAACAAAAATATGATATCATTTTAATTTAGTCAAATCTCCTTCCAGAATTCACCATTCACATGGAGAGTTTTCTCTTCCCTTGCAACTAAATAATTGTCATTGCTAAAAGAAATTGTCCCCTCACCTCTCATACATGTTTATCCATGACTATACCCAACCTCAGGGGCCAGGGAGTTCAAAGAGAAGGATATGCATTCATTATCTTCCCCAAATCCTCTGTTCTTCTGTTTTTAGGTTTTATTACATGACAGTTCATCCATCTGCCCAAGCCAGGAACTTAGGGGTCATTATAGACTGACCCTCTCCCTCAGCCCCTCAACCAGCCAGGCTTGAGCCCTGCCATTTCTAAACCCTTTTCAACCCTCATTTAATCCTCTGCTCTCTTCCCTCTGCCACCAACTTACTTCTGCCCTTATCAAACCTTTCCCTGTATCCCTGAAATGGCCTCCTCGCTAGTTTCCATGGGTCCAGTATGTCCCTATTTCAGTCTGTCTTAGTCACTGCAAAGTGATTGTTTAAAATGCAAATCTCACCAGGTCAGATGGATCCCTCATTGATAAGCCAGGCCAATCAATAATTAAGGAAGAACATGAATTAGATCCTGTATGAAAAGTCTTCATTATTCTTAAGAACTACCTCAGAACACATTGGGTATGGTATACTCAGCTGTCACCCAGTTCTCTTGGAGCCAATTATGATTCTCCTGGGGCCTTCTGGTCAAAAGATAGCCATACTTCTACTGTCACATCATTTTATTCAATTTGCTATTTCTTTTTTTTCCAGAGAAATATGATTTCATTACTATTGTTATTAATACATGTATCTTTTTAATTGAGGTATAATATACATACAGCATTCTGCATAGGTCATACATGTAAAGTTCAATTAATTTAAAAAAAATTAAATTTATTGTGGTGACATTGATTAATAAAATAATACAGGTTTCAAGTGTGAAATTCTATGCTACAACAACTGTATATTGCATTGCATGAACAGCACCCAAAATAAATTTCTTAACCATTGGCCAAAATTTACATCAGAAAATAGTTACATGTGTTATGTATATTTTTTTTTTTAAAAAAACCATGTACATGATAAAAATTCAAATAGTGTAAGGGGTTAGATAGTGGTATATTTTTTTGAAAAAATAAAAATAAAATTTCCTCTCACCCCAAATTCTGAACTTCCTAGTTTACCCTCCTAGTAATTATTTTTACCTAATAATTCAGTATATTTCCAGAATTGTTCTTTGCATGCACTAGCATATTTGTGACATAATGGGAGCATTGCTTCACTCAATACATTTTTCTTCCTTCCTTCTTTCTTTTCTTCTTTCCTTTCTTTCTTCCTTTCCTTCTTTCTTTCCTTACTTACTCACTCGGGGTGGGGAATGGGAATAGAATATTTTATAAAATATGTACCCTTGTTTTTACCAGTCCATTCTGATGGGCATTTAAGTGTTTCCAGACTTTTTTTAGTGAATATTTGTGTATTCATTTTTGTGTACAAGCTATACAAGTATATCTGTAGGGTAAAATCACAGATTAGAAATTTCTGAGTAAAGGGGTATACACATTTTACATTTTGACAATCATTGCGAAAACACTTCCAAAGAATTTGCTCTAATTTAAACTCACTCTATTGAATTATGAAAATGCCTATTTCTCAGCATCTTAGTAATAATGCTGTATGTCATTTTTTTATCTTTACCAGCCTGATAAATGAAAACTAATATTTTATTGTTTGAGTTTGTATTTTTCTAATGAGTGATTCTGGGATTCTTTCCTTTTTTGGCAGCCATTTATATTTTACTTTCTGGGAAATTTTTCTATATATTGTTGATATTATCATTTATTTATAATATTTATACATAAAACAAATATTTTTCTAAAATATAAATTGCAAAATATTTATTTTGTACTTTCCATTTGTATTTGTATTTTTTCAGTTTTGTTTCCCATGAAAAATATTATTTTTCAGTATAGTTAATTCATTATGTTATATATTAATAGGATCTATTTGTGTTTTGCTTCCATAGTACTTTCCCATTCCAAAACATTTTTTTTTTCAAATTAAGATGTTTCAGCCATCAGCTTCAGCTTTTCCTCAGATGGATAACAATTTGTTCCAACTCCATTTATTTGCTTATCCCTTTCCCCCATGGTTTTTAAATGCCTTCTTTAGCATATATGTATTCTCTTGTGAATGTAGTTACTTATGTTGTTCACTTAAAACTTATAGAATGTTATAAATCAATGCTATCTTATCTAAATAAAAAAAGAGAACTGTAAGAGAAACTATTCCATGGCAAGAAAGATGTGTAAGCTGGATATGCTTGACTTAAATATTTAACCAGTATCTTATTTTGAGAAAGTTACAAAAGCATGCAGATTCCTTGTCATTAAAGGTACCAGCTAAAAAAAAAGAGGTAAAGTCCTAATCAGTTTGGCTCAGTGGATAGAGCGTCGGCCTGCGGACTGAAGGGTCCCAGGTTTGATTCTGGTCAAGGTCATGTACCTTGGTTGTGGGCACATCCCCAGTAGGAGGTGTGCAGGAGGCAGCTGATGAATGTTTCTCTCTCATCGATGTTTCTGAATATCCCTCTCCCTTCCTCTCTGTGAAAAATCAATAAAATATATTTTTTTTTAAAAAGAGGTAAAAACTATGAGTAACGTCACTTTATAGTGCCACCATTACATTACATATTCAATACCTACACACAATTGCGCGCGCGCACACACACACACACACACACACACACACACCTCTTTACACACTCTCAGTTTCTGCATGGATGTGGCTGTAACCTTACTGGCAGCAAATAAAGTTTACTGAAATTGATGTTGAGTGCCTGTATTGAAGTTGATTCTTTCTTCGAGTCTATTTGTGTTCTAAATCCCTGCTGGGGTCCAACCCCAGCAGGTCCAGGGGTCCCCAAAGGTGTGGACGGAGTCAGCGAAGAAGGAATGGCACGGGGTCAGCGTTCAGTTGATCAGCATAGCGAGGTTCTCCCTCCAGGATCTCCAGCCAAGTTCTGTGTACAGGTTCTCTTGCTAGGTTCTCTAGCCAGTCTCTGTCCAGGTTCTCTTGCTATGTTCTGTCTAGGTTCTCCAGCCAAGTTCTGTAGCCAGGTTCTGTCCAGGATCTTTTGCTATGTTCTCTCCCTAGGTTCTGTCTCTAGGTTCTTCTGTCTCTGGGTTCTGTAGCCTGTTGTCTTGTTACATCTGTATTTATACCAGTTGATTCCAATCCTATCAATCTCTATTTCAAAGGTTAGGGCATTTCTTATCTCCATTCCAGGGAGTAAAGATTATGTAGCTTAAGTGTGATTGTTTGTAGTTAAAGTGATTAACTACCCACCTGGCACTTAGTTAAGGGGTTTTATCCCCTCCCTAACTTCAGGGGAAAATCCCTACCTGGGGAAACAACCTTTCTCGGAGAGGTGACCTTGGTTAAAACACATAGCGCCAAGAAGGTGAGCAAACATATTAAGAACAGTATGCCATATATGCCAGGTCCCTTGAAACAGCAAGGATGGACCGGCTCCCGGCAAATCCCTACCAGTCCAAGGCCACCTTAAATCTTAAAGTTTGAGGTTTAATATTACCTGGACTTAACCATTTCACTTGAAATATGTTTGAGGGCTGATTTACACTTGGTTCTTCTTTATTGTGAATGTGCAATCTCTTGGATTAGTAGCTTATTGAAAGTGGTCTTCTGTTAGACTGGCCATTATATGTGGGTGATCAAAAATAAAGTTCAGATTTGGGGGAATTAGCAAATCTCTTTCAGGACAAAGGGTTCTTTCATGCTCCACTTATTTTCTGAGTTCCTGATTTTCTTCAAATCTTTAATAATTCTTTATTTCTCTTGGCTTTGCAACTTTTCAAATATTTTAAAAAATATTTTTATCAAGGCTTTTTGTGACTCCAAATAACCTAGCCTGCCATTATTAGAAACCAGAAGTCTCAATCACATCCGAACTTGAGAAAAGTTTACCCATGTTTTCAAAGCTCGGCCATTGCTTCCACAGTGTTCTTATTCTTTGTTTCGTGCATATATGTTATTTTTTTCCTTCCTCAAAACCCCATATCACCTCTCTAACCTTCTCTGAACTATTAGTCATGAGTGCACTCAGGGATTTATTATGTTAGATTCTAAATGGCAGGTGTTATGTCTTATCCCCTAAAACAACTAGTTTAAGCTTTGCACAAAGCAGGCACTTAAGATTTATTTAGTTGAAAAAGATTTCAAAGTATTGCTTGAGAAACCAACCCTGAAACAATCACTTTGGTTATTTCCCACATTTCTCAGTTGCAACAAAAAAATTGTCTTGAGCAATAAAAAAAGTTCCCAAGCCTTTCCCTCACATTCCACTTAGCCAGAGTTTACATCAAGTAATGTGGCAGCCCCTCGTTTATTCTTCTAGAGAGATCAGCTGCTGGAACATTCAATCACCATTAGTTCAACTTGTGATGGTAAACATGTTTCATCAAGCTACTTCACAGAACTCACAAAGTAGTCCCAGTTCACAGGGGAAGAAAGAATTTGGCTCCCAAGGAGCCTAATTTTTTACAGATGTGGTCAAGCAAGACTGAATGCCAAACTGCATAACAATATATGAAATGATGTGGAACAGGGAGGAAATCATTTGCATAAAACCAGAAACTCATGATGCCTTAATTGCCAGTAATCTCCATGCATAAAAGTTAGATGAAGAAGCATGATAAACTATGGGCTGCCTTAAGAGTATAGAATGACATTTGCAGCTAGTGAATCTGGAACAGTGCCGGAAATGGTCTAACATCTTTGCAAGAGATGGCCCTAAGGAAGGATGTTTATAAACCTCTCTAACATAAAGAGATTTATAGTCACCAATTAGAAAGAGAGAGAAAATGCTGTTAAGAAGCAAAAGCAAGACTTAGTGCACACCAAATACTAATTTTAGCATAAGGCTGATTCTGCTTGTAATGGTTTTTTTAAATATATATTTTTATTGATTATAGAGAGAGAGGAAGGGAGAGGGATAGAGAGATAGAAACATCAATGAGAGAGACACATCCTGCACACCACTCACTGGGGCTCAAGCCCACAACACAGGCATGTGCCCTGACCAGGAATTGACCTCTTGGTTCATGGGTCATTGCAAGCCTGGTTGCTTGCAATTATTTTTAAAATATTATTTAAGAGTTCTTTAAAGGACCTTTGATTTAATCCATTATAATGTGCTAGACAGACATTATAATTTGTAGTGATACAATATGGGGTAACTTATTTTATAAAGCCTCTCTTTTCAAATCAAGATGAGATGAGAGATGATAATGATAATCACTCCATCGAGTTGTATAGATTAAATGAAGTAATCCATGTCAAGGTCCAGGTCAAAGCTTATATATATATATATATACTAGAAGCCGGTTGCACGAAAATTCACGCAATAGGTCTTCCTTCCCCTGGCTGCTGGCACTGGTTTTCCTCCAGCACCCGGGACCCAGGCCTTTGGTCTGGCCGCAACCAGGCTTGGCTTCTACACTGCAGCTGCCCTGGAGAAGCCAAGCCTCTTCAGTCTTCAGCCTTCAGTCTTCAGTCTTCAGTCTTCAGTCTTCAGTCTTCACTCTGGCCAGAGCCTTCAGTCTTCGCTCCATGCCTGTGTATGCAAATTAACCGCCATCTTTGTTGGGTTAATTTGTATAGTCACTTTGATTAGCTGGTGGGCATAGTGGAGTGACACCAATTTGCATGTTTCATATATATATATATATCTGCCAGAATGGCTACCATCAATAAATCAACAAATAACAATATATATTTGAAGATAAATTAAAAGAAGGTAGGTGGATAAAAAAAACCACTTAGTTTATGCTAAGCCTACAAAGGACATTTTAAGGTTAGAGCAAGGGATCTGGAAACAGATAACCTGATGTCCAATCCCAGGAAAATTGCTTCTTCATCTTACTGAGACTCTTTCTCTGTGAGTTAGAAATAATAACAGTATCTATTTCATAGAGTTATGAGGAATTTATTTAGATAACATGCAAAGTGCTCAGCAGAGAGCCTGGAACCTAGGGGTTACTCACAGAAGGATAGATTTTATTATTAAAAAACTAGAGGCCCGGTGCACAAAAATTTGTGCACTTGGGGGGGAAGGAGGGGTCCCTCAGCCCGGCCTGTGCCCTCTTGCAGTCTGGGACCCCTCGGGAGATAACGACCTGCTGGCTTAGGCCTGCTCCCAGGTGGCAGAGGGCAGGCCCAATCCCTAGGTGCAGCCCCTGGTCGGGCTCAGAGCAGGGCTGATTGGGGAGTTGTGATGCCACCCTCAGTCACGTTCAGGGTAGGGCTGATTGGGGGGTTGGGGCACCGCCCCCTATCACACTCAAGGCAGGGTCAATGGGGAGGTTGCAGCACCAACCCCTGTGATGCACAGAGCAGGGCCAATCAGGGGGTTGGGGCGCTGCCCCCTGTCACTCACAGAGCAGGGCCAATCAGGGGGTTGGGGCGCTGCCCCCTGTCACTCACAGAGCAGGGCCAATCAGGGGGTTGGGGCACTGCCCCCCCCCGTCACGCACAGAGCAGGGCCCATCAGGGGGTTGGGGAGCTCCCCTCTCTCATTCACATAGCAGGGCCCATCAGGGGGTTGGGGAGCTCCCCCGTCACGCACAGAGTAGGGCCGATAAGGGAGTTAGGGCATCGCCCCCTGTCACACTCAGGGCAGGGCCGATGGGGAGGTTATGGCTCTACCCCGTCACAGACAGAGCAGGGCCCATGGAGGGGGGGTGGGGTTGGGACGCCACACCCTGTCACACACAGAGCTGCAGGGCGATCAGGGGGTTTGGGCGCTGCACCCTGTCATGCTGATCTGGTGCCAGGAGGCCTCGCTGCTCCGCTGATCCCGGTGCTGGGAGGCATTTTACCCTTTTACTATATAGGATAGAGGCCTGGGGGCCGGCTGGTTTGCCCTGAAGGGTGTCCTGGATCAGGGTGGGGGTCCCCACTGGGGTGCCTGGCCAGCCTGGGTGAGGGGATGATGACCGTTTGCAGCTGGTCACACACCCTTCAGGGTGGGGGTCCCCACTGGGGTGCCTGGCCAGTCTGGGTGAGGGGCTGAGGGCTGCTTTCAGGCTGGTGGTTTTGACTGAAGCTCCCAACCGCTCCTTTTTTTCTTTTTTTTTTTTTCTTCTGGGCCAGCTTTAGCTCTGGCTCTAGCTCTGAGGCTTCCGCTGCTGGTTTGTTTGCCGTTCTATAATCGAAACAATGTATAACTTCAGCTCTGAGATCCCGGGCCTATATTTGTTAGAATGTTTCAAACTGCCAGCTCAGAGGCCGGCAAGTCAGGCGGGGAACGTTGGAGTCTGCAGTCACTGCAGCAAGCAAGCCTCATGTTCGCTTCCAGCTGCCTGGCTGCCAGCCGCCATCTTGGCTGACAGTTAATTTGCATAAGGATATGCTGATTAGCCAATGGGAAGGGTAGCGGTCGTACGCCAATTACCATTTTTCTCTTTTATTAGTGTAGATATGCATGCAAGGAGCTTGCAATCTCATAACTCTTCGCATGGTCCAACTATCATATGATGTCAAGCCTTGTGTGTTCCCAGGCACAATAACAGATTATACATTTTTGAGATTTTCAGAAGGAGACATTTCCAAAGCAAAGCTGGAAGAAGTAACTAGATGAGATCCAGATCAATCACAGAAAAATTGTGTCTAGTCCTGGTTCTTTCTTAAGAGTCAGGCTGGTATGAATCTACAGAGATGACTTCTTTCTCTTTAAGTCATATATGAAGAAGGTTCTCGTCACACCACAGCCCTCAGTGGCAGCCCCATCTCAAACCCTGAAAGAAGTTGAAAATGAATACAGACCAATTCAGCACACAACCAAACAGCATCACTTGGGAAACTTTCTTTGGTGGCCTCACAGGTCACACTTATTCTTAATACACACTTAGCTCACCTAGAAAAAAAGTTTGAAGGGTTTTAAGGGTGAACTGGTGTCATCTAGATAGAAGAGATGAGTGTTGAGGTTATTTGTGAGTAACTTCTCTTGCCAATGACTATCAAGGAATTGTCAGAAGAAAAGAGGCTACAACTGTGCTTGGGGAAATGTTTGACCCAGCTGGGTCTACCCTTTACTGCTGCAGTGAAAAGTCTCCCCTTCCTCTCATTCCCTTATGCCCCTCAAATATCATGCACTGACATAAAAAGACAGCTTAGCAAGGGGTAACATAAATCACAAATACCAGTAAAATCTGGCCTCTTTCAAGTTTTTATCATTAAAATCATCCAAATTAAGAATATTTCCAGAATATACATTTATTAAGTACCAGAAAAGAGCCAGCTTTTACTAAAAGCATCTTTGCAAAGTCTATTATGGTTAAAGCATTACAATGTGTTTTATCAGCCATTCAGTACATTGACAAAGAAAGTCTTTACTCTGAAAATTCAAGATGTGTATAGCATTGCATAATGTTTTCTCACTTTTAGAACTTATGACATTTGTGCTGCATAATTATCTTTTAAGAGGTCCTATCTAACATGGTAACATGATGATAAACACAAAATTTTTTGGAATAATTCAAAGCATAAATATTAAGTTGCTGTCTGAGGCTCTTCTGCCTGAGCCACTGTGATTTTCATATATGTTTAGGAACATGTATTGGGGCCAAAGCAGAGAAATCCTTACACCTCACTTAATTCAAACCATGGCTAATTTATTCATATTAGTCAGTTCAGTTTCAATGAAGTTAGAAGTTAGTCTTTGGGTAGAAGAGGTTTTTATTTCCTTCTCAAAGAAGCCTGGTTTGATAAAGGAATCAGATTATTTTATTTTACTTTGCTAAACTAAACATTGCCCACTTGGCATAACACTTATCTTTGGGCAAAAGAAGCACCTTAGCATTTAGAAGAAAAAAAGAAGAAGGAAATTAGGTAGGGACAGAGTAGGATATAGACCAATGATTTTCAAAGTGTGACATGGGGACCCTTAGGAAAGAGACCCTGAGACCCTTCCAGGGTGTCTGTGAGGTTAAAACATTTCACAACACTAAGATGTTATTTGCCTTTCCCCTCCCCCACACCTGACTCTCATGAGTGTATAATGGAGTTTTCCATGGACTATAGGATGTGTGATGATTTCATTGTTCTGAAGGCTAATGGAATGTGAGTTGGTATTTTAAATTTTGTTTTAATTTCCAATACAGTAAGTATTAGTTATAATTCATATTTTTAAGAAAACTTTTGGGGGTCCTTAATAAATTTTAAGTGTCTCAAGAACAAAACATTACTGGTCTAGAAAGGTGGTCGGCAAACTGCAGCTCGCTAGCCACATGCGGCTCTTTGGCCCCTTGAGTGTGGCTCTTCCACAAAATACCGACTTCTGCACATGGGCCACAAAGTTTCAAGTGCACTGCACGTGCGCGCCCACACATGGTATTTTGTGGAAGAGCCACACTCAAGGGGCCAAAGAGCCGCATGTGGCTCTCGAGCCGCAGTTTACCGACCACTGGTCTAGAACAATGCTGTTCTATAGAATTAATTGTAGTAATGGAGATAGTCTACAAATCTGCACTGTCTCATACAGAAGCCATTAGACACATGTGACTACTGAGCACCTAAAATGTGGCTAGTTGTTAATGCAACTGAGGAATTACGTTTTTAGTTTTTATTTAATTTAAATGCAAAGAGCCACTGTGGGTGATGGCTACCATATTGGGCAGTGTAGACCCAGACTCTCAGTGCCCTGATTTAATGCTTTTCCTGATCTTTTTTGCACAATTTTTTTTTACAGTTACAAATATTTTTTTTCTGCTAACTATTAAACTTTTGGCTTGTGTGGCATGTAAGAGTTTTGTTAACAACAAACATGCAGTATGACAATACTTATGCGTAGCTCTGAAATATGGATACATTCCAGATCAAATTTTTGATTCAAAAAATAATAATTTTTAAAATCTTGTAGTTGCCTCTTTGGGAATTACTATTATATAGAATTCAAAAACAATGTTTCTTTATGCTGCACCTTGAATTAAATACACAGGCTTTAGACTACAGTTTTTCACTTATAAACAGTGTTTTAGTCAGGGTTTCTCTTGCAGTCACATAAAGACAAGGAGGTAAGTGTTGCACTTGCATAAGAAGGGAGGTGGGTGTTTAGGCCTGTCACTAAAATAGGCCTGCTATGGTGTGGTCATAATTCACTAGGATCTGAATCTCACTTAGCAGAAATCCTGGATTTCTCAATTAGAACTTCCTGGATGTTAGCACTGACTCTTGCTAATTGTACTATTAAGAGATAAAGGTGCACAGACGAGGATTTCTATTTGAGAACATAAGCTTTGAATTGTGCAACCCTGTGTGAGCTAGTGAAGCGAGATAACTATATTATTAAGTGGTTTCCCTATATGTTGTTGAGAAAATTAAATGATATGATGCGTCTAAAACACTTTTAGTATAAAGCGTACCAATTGTAAAAATTTGATATGTGGCAATGATTTCCCAAATTATTACTGTTACCTTTATTTACTTAACAAATTTTTTAAATGTATCTTTATTGTTGAAAGTATTAGAGATGTCCCCTTTTTGCTTTTCCTCATTCACTCTTTCCTTCCCACTCCTGCCCCCTCCCCAGGCCTTCACTGCACTATTGTCTGTGTCCATGGGTTATGCATGTATGCTGTAAGTTCTTTGGTTAATCTCTTCCCCTCCCCTTCCCTCTGAGAATCCTCAGTCTGTTGCATGCTTCCATGTCTCTGGATCTATTTTGTTTGTCCATTTATTTTGTTCATTAGATTCCGCATCTAAGTGAGATCATGTGATATGTGTCTTTCTCTGACTGGCTTATTTTGCTTAGCATAATATTCTCTAGTTCCCTCAATATTGCCACAAAGTGTAAGAGATCCTTCTTTTTTACAGCTACATAGTATTTCATGGTGTAAGTGTACCACAGCTATTTTATCCACTCGTCTATTGGTGGCACTTGGGCTGTACAAAGAGGATATACAAATGGCCAAGAGACATAGGAAAAATGCTCAGTGTCACTAACCATCAGAGGGATGCAAATCAAAACGACAATGGGGTACCACCTCACACCTGCCAGACTGGCTACCATCAATACATCAACAAATAACAAGTGCTGGTGAGCACGTGGAGAAAAGGAAACCCGAGTACACGGCTGGTGGGAATGCAGACTGGTGCAGCCACTATGGAAAATAGTGTGGAGTTTTCTCAAAAAATTAACAATGGAACTACCATTTGACCCAGTGATCTCACTTCTAGGAATATATCCTAAGAAGCCTGAAACACCAATCACAAAGAATATATGTACTCCTATGTTCATAGCAGCATTATTTAGAATAGCTAAGATCTGGAAACAAATCTTTATTGAATGTCAATTCAGTGCCAGACAGTGTGTTAATGCTGGTGAATGAGTAGACGTGGTCCCTGCACTCATGGAGTTTACAATCTAGTGAGTGAGAGACAAATAACCACATAAGTTAAAAAGAGTTCTAGATGATGCTGGCATTTCTAAGAGAAAAAAGCTGGGTCATAAATCAGGATGTTCAAGATAAAACTGTTTAGAGCCAGAGGTTTGGAAAGTCTCTCTGAGGAAGGAACATTTAACCTGAGACCTAAATACCAGTAGCATTTATTACTGGTTGAAAAATATTGCAGGGTGTATTTGTTGGAGATAATTGTTAGCAAATGGACTCTAATACTCAATGACTAACCAATATGGAAGTTTATTTCTCTTTCACTTAACAAACCAGGGTCAGTAGTCCACCTGATTCCTGCAAACCAAAATCCCAAGAGAAGCATGGGCATAGAAGAGTCCAGGCTTGAAAATATACACTTTTAATTGACTGAGTTTCTAACACTTTCTGAGCCTTGTCTTCTCTATATGTTATTGAGAGGATTAAATGAGATAATCATTTACACTCATATTCATATGGTTTTCTAATACGGCTACACCTCAAAGAAAGTGAAGCTAGGAAATGTAGTTTCTCACTAGACAGCTATATTCTGAGTGAAAGGGAAAACTAACTATGGTTTCCCCTAGGTATGTAACACACAGGCAGAGGAAACCAAAACATAAAACCCTAACATGGGAAAGAACTTGGAATGCTAAAGGAACTTAATGGAGACTAGGCTGGCTTGGGGAAAGTGGTATAATATAGGCCTCAATGGCAGGATCCCCTTCTCCAATCCATTTACAATCCACTAGGAGATATAGAGAAGTAAACATAATTAATGTTAGTAAAGCTGCAAACAAACACCACGTTTTGGTAGCAGAGAATCAGAATTGATTATTTTTTTTCCCCTGGTGAGTTTGTGGAGAATGGGACATTTTGGATCTTGGTGACTGAGAACATGGGTGTGAGGTGATGGATGGGGGCATGGGAGGAAGATTAAGAGCATTTGGACAGAGTAAAGTGCAAAGCAAAGGCAAGGAACCAGGAAATATGCAGAGTGTGTCCTGCAAGATAAGAGCTGTGACTTAAAACATTATCAGAAGGAGAGTTTTCCTCTGGTACTCTTAAATATCCCATAAAGAGAAATTCTACACAGTTGGTCATACAATTAGAAAGTAATCATAACAAAAAGATCATGGATCAAGATGTCATACCAATTCCTTGAGTTATGTTCAAAAACAGCTTAAAAAATGGTGCCCTCTATCTGTATAAAGAGCCAACTTTATTCATCTTCTCCACTAAGAATCAACTCCTATGTATCAATGCCTTGTTGAACAAGTTAATTGTTCAGTTTGGTCAAAAACAGAAAATATTGTTGCACTCTGAAACATGCAGCCATACAGAAATAATTTTTATTTACTATGAAATTCAATTTAGTTCAATAACACTTTGAACTTCTAAACACAGGTTCAATACTTACACTTACTTACTCATATACTAATTCATTCAGCAATAGTCATTAATATTTTCTAGAGTTAAGAGGAATTAATTTAGATAACACATCCAACTTGCTCAGAAAGAGCCTGGCACCTAGTGATCGCTCACAAAAGGATAGATTTTATTACCAAAAAGTGTTCATGAAGGAGCTTGCAATCTCATAACTCTTTGGGGTACTATTGATATAGTGCAAAGAGCACAGACTTTGGAATCAGATAAACTTGAAATGAATTCTTGTTCTGTCTTTTAAAACAGTGTGAATGTGGGCATTTTCTAAAATTGGGCCCACTTTGTTTCTGCCTGAGATAATTAGAATACTTCCCACCTCAAATAATTGCTGTGAAGATCACATGAAATAATAGGTAGCCAGACTAATGCGCAGTAAGCATGGAGTAGCAGTTGCAACCCCCATCATTTTGGGTGTCCCTTTCACATCTCCTCTGAGAGATAAAGTCACATACCTTGACCTCACTGGGTATGTCTAGTCTCAAAGACAATCTTGGTGAAAAGCCAGGTGAGAGATAAAGCATTGTTTTGGAACATGAATTATGGATTTCAGAAAAGGGCAAAAGTAGAACCAAATGAATCCAACTCCTTTACTTGCTAGACCTCTTGTTATCTGATTCCCACTAACACCTAACAGAAACCAGCCACAGAATTCCAATGGGCAGGTAAGCAACTGTGAAATGTTTTCAACTGGATAAAGCATGGAAAATAAGGAAAGAAGGACGAACCAAGAGACAGGTGGTATGTTTGTGTGTGTGTGTGTGTGTGTGTAAGATAAGGGGGTAATTTTAATGAATCTGGGGCAGAAGACAGCACATACATTAATTTAGAGGGAGCTGTGTTCTTTTCTACATGAAAACACACAGAATTAGAATGCCTAAATAAATAAGCTTTCTTTAGACCTGGGAGGTGTTATGGTACCAAAGTTAAGAAAGGTGGTTTAGGAATAATGGTTGTTGGTGCAAACTTTGGTTCCACCACTTGTGAGAAGTACAGCCTTCTGAAAGTTATTGGAAGTTTCTGAGCTGCAGTTTCCTTAGTAGTTCCTAAATCATTGCATTAATGCAGTAATAACTATTATAATCCACACAAGGCAGTGAAATAGTCTTGACACATAATACATATTAAAAAATGTTAGCTTTTGTCATTGTGATTTAAGATTTTAGCTGAGTCAGCACAGCTCAAAATTCAGAAAGCAAAGGTAATATCTATCCTTTCTAGGTGATGCTGATGACAAGTAGAATGAAGTAGCCATTTACCTTGCAGCCTGAACAACTTTCATGTATTAGATTTACTCAGTCTAGAATACTCTCCTGAAAAAAGACTCCCCTACTAGATCCATCTTCTTTTCCCATTTTTTAAAACTGTATTTTTTCTAATCTTCTGACATATGGCACTTCTTTGTTTCTTGAGAAACTGCTTTTACTAAAAGTTTTTATCAAGTGGCTTCTCCAGTACTTTCAGGCTTGGCTATAGCTCATAGATCTTTAATCTAGTCATTACCGCCCCTCCCTGTGGTTTGGATCTTACTGTCTTCCCTTCTTACTCAATGCAGACATTATAATCTTGCTAATACCCCTGGGGGGCAACAAAGCCCTTCTCCCTTCCAGCTTTCTGAGAGCATTTTCTCTACCTGGGAAGTGCCCTCTTGTCCTCCACCCAGCATTATCAAGCATCCATTTTGTGCTTAGGGTTGTGCTGGGTACTCTGAGTCTACAGATGCAAAACATGTGTCCTGCCTTCCAACAGTTTGGAATCTAATAAAAGAGACAAATCTCCTATGCATGAAATGAGTGGAGAACAGAGTCAAGACAACTATGGAAATAAGAAGGATAATATGGTAAACGCTGGCTATGGGCCCACCAGACGAGTGAGACTCTATATACAGTATGCTGTTTTCTTGAAAACAGCAATCACTACAGCTGGGAAAGGAAGGGGAGGCAGTGAAGAACTGTTGGTTAGAGGGTTGGCTGACAGCACCACAGCTGGGGGATTTGTACTGTTTAATCTACTGCAGCCTTTTCTTGCCACACACTGCACTTTCCTCTTTAGGGAAATTATAAACAGCACTTTGCTGCCCACATAGTTTACACAGAATGATTACATTCATTCAAAGAGCAGCTGTACTATAGAGTACAAGTGTACATTAATAACTAACATTTTATAGAATATTGCATTGTAAAAGAACTGTTTCTTATGTACCTTACTTAATGCTCATACCTAACCAACCTTTGAGTGAGTTACTATTATTTCCATTTTCCAGTGATTAAATAACATTAATAGAAGTTAAGCAAGCCAAGACCGGTTTGGCTCAGTGGATAGAGCGTCGACCTGCGGACTGAAGGGTCCCAGGTTCGATTCCGGTCAAGGGCATGTGCCTGGGTTGCTGGCACATCCCCAGTGGGAGATGTGCAGGAGGCAGCTGATCGATGTTTCTCTCTCATCGATGTTTCTGGCTCTCTATCTCTCTCCCTTCCTCTCTGTAAAAATCAATAAAATATATTTTAAAAAAATAAGAAGTTAAGCAAATTTCTTAAGGCCATTAATGTAGACTATAACTATTGCTGGTGGATTATTTCCATGTTCTGTTCCCAAATCTTGTGCTTCACATTTAGGATTAGAAAGAGTGTAGGAGTGTGTGTGAGAGTGTGTGTATGTGTGTATTGGGGGGTCAGAACAGGAGTTATTCTATGAAGTAATCCATCATTTAGAACATTATTTCAAGAGAAAAACATTTAAAAAATAATAAAGCACCTTGGATTAAATTTTATTTTCAGAATATAACCCATTTATAAGTTGGAAACTGATCACACAAAATATAAATCTGGATCTGCAGCCTAATCTTTTATTATCTGATTTCTCTGTGAAGCAAAAATATATAAACTTACTTTTCAGTATTTTTTCATATACTGGTTTATGAGATCCTTGGAGATTGATTAATATAGGTATATTTTTCTCTTTCACATTAGAATGACAATGACCATGCTAGAAATGAAAGAATTTTCTCTATTATTAGTATTATGCTTCTTTGGTAAGCTATATAATGAATTAGTTTCCCAGGCTTTTTCTGCTACAAAACTTCATTACAAAATGGTATTTATAATATATTTTACTTAGTCTGTTTGGTTTGACATGAAAACAAATTCCATACTTTATTCCACTTTATAGTTAGTTTTTTTCTTATCTAAGGTCAAGTTTTTGGTCATAAACAAGCCATATTTTTTTAAGTGAGTTCTTAAGTCTTCCAAGCTCTGGTTGTCTGACTCTGTAATATCTCATTGTCACTCTGTTTAGTTCCTAACAACATGCGCAGGACACTTAATTTGCTAAGAAATTTTATTAATGATCAGAGATAAATGTTAACAAGTGTCTGAAAAGACTATTTTCTTTTCCCTGATCCCAAAAATCTGTCAACTTGTGGTTGACAGAATGAGTCTGCAATTTTCTTCTTTTGGAAATGAATAATTTAAGAGATGCACTGTCAGCAATTAGTATGTTTATAAGGCTTTGTTCTTTGTTAGAGTTAGCCCAAATTTTAGAACATTTTCATTTGACCAATATTTATTTATTTTTTAAATATGTTTTTATTTACTTCAGAGAGAGGAAGAGAAAGGGAGAGATAGATAGAAACATCGAGGTTGCCTCCTGCAAATACCCTACTGGGGATGGAGCCCACAGCCTGGGCATGCGCCCTGACCTGCATGGGAGGATCCTCAACCAACAGCCAGACCAGCCAGGCAATTTGGCCAATATTTTAGAATGATTTTAACTGTTATATGCTAGACTATCAGAACTATTTTTCTATCATTTAAAAAAAACTTATAAATATAAATATTAATGCACACATGTATTAAAATAAAAATTTTTTAATGAAAAAATTTTAAAGTGCATATACATACACTTAAAAGATGACATGGTTGTAAGCTGAACAGTGACTTACTTCTATTCCCACCTATGCTTCAAATGAACTTGACTTGGATGGATTGATTTGTAATTTTTCCCATAGCCAGCACTTGCTATTGTAATGTAATTTTCCTCATAGTTGGCACTTGTTATTGAGAAACAAAAGACAAAATAACTTATCCAAATATGTAAAGTCATTGTCAAGGCTGGGATTAGACCCCAGGTTTTCTTATTCCTTTCTCCTAGTATTAAACTTGATCCGCAGGATTCTATTCCCTCTGATCCTTATTTCTACAAGGTAGTCCCAATATCTCATCTAAACAGGAAGCTGTCATGGACAATGCAGTTGGTCTTTGATGGTCTTCTGTAGGTTCCCATGATCATCTTTGCAACTCACTGAGCTTTTTCCAGACCTTTCATTAAAAAATTGAGATTTGTTTGCAGCTAATTAACTTGTGTTAACCTATCTTTTGTTTGCAGTATGAATTTAGCACCCAGTGTGCAACTGAAAATTGGAGCTTTACTTCACAATGACTTTGTGAAGTGTTGAGTTATGGCATTGAGAATAATCACAGTCCCACTTATCCTCAGGATCTTGGCTTCTACTCAGGCCATGTCTGTGAGACATTTTTGTGGGTTGGGAGATTTGCCCTTTCCCTCCTGCCTCAACAATTCCAAGTAAAAGTCTAACCACAGAGCCCAGCACCAGGGAAGTCAGGGGACTTAGGAGGACATGCAGCTGCCCTCAAATGCAAGGTCACTCTTCTCCCTTCCCCTCACCCAAAAAACCTTCAGCCACCAAAGAAGCTATGAAATAATAGAACTAACTTGAACCAGGAGGTAGAATCCACATTTAACTAGTATTGTGAGGCAGAGAGAATGTGAAAGCCTGGAGGATAGAGACCAGGAAAATCCAAGAAGAGCCAGACTTTCTGGGATAAGTGGCAGCACAGACAGAACTCTGGATCCAGAAAGCACGAAAGAATCCAAAGCCTACTTTTAAAGGGTAAAATGACCTACATTTGGAAATTAACTTGTCCTCTAAATTACTGAAAATTCAGAATATTTGGGAGGTAAAAGCCACTAGAGAAGAGTAAATAAGGGGTCAACAGGCAGAAAAAAATGGACAGGAAGTCTCATGGAAAGTTCTAAATAAATTTTCATTCAAAAGAGTCAGCAGTTTTAAAACAAAATCATGTCTTTGGCATAGGAATCAAATTCATAGGAATACATACTAAAAGATAATATTATATAATAAAGAGGTAATGTGCAAATTGACCATCACACTCTCACACAAGATGGCCACCCCCATGTGGACACAATATGGCCAGCAGTGGAGGGAAGTTGTGGGTGATCAGGCTAACAGGGGAGGGCAGTTAAGGGCAACCAGGTTGGCAGGGGAGGGAGGGCAGTTGGGGGTGACCAGGTTGCCAGGGGAGGACAGTTGGGGGCAATCAGGCTGGCAGGGGAATGGTTAGGGGGTGATCAGGCTGGCAGTCAGAAGCAGTTAGGGGCAATCAGGCAAGCAGGCGAGTGGTTGGGAGCCAGCAGTCCCAGATTGTGAGAGAGATGTCTGATTTCCAGTAAACTGGCAGTAAGACATCCCCCAAGGGGTCCAGATTGGAGAGGGTGCAGGTTGGGCTGAGGGACAACCCCCACCTCAGTGCACAAATTTCGTGCACCAGGCCTCTAGTCTTAAATAATTGCATAAAATTCTTAAACACAAAATATCACTCTGATATTTTATGGTAAAAAATGAGAGCAATATATATTCTTAAAACCAATTAAATAATGAAATAAATAATAATATACCATAGAAAATGAAGTCATAATATTCAAACAACTCAAAATACTTTAAATTGTCTATTATAATAATCAAATAAAAATATTAAAACTTTGCACCAGCATAATATTTGACATAACCACAAAATTTTAAAACATGAACAATGATTATCTCTTAGCAATAAAATTATTTCTCATTATTTTCCAAACTTGCCAAAGAACATAGGAAGCAATCTAACAATGAGTGAAAACTTGAGATCAGCATTTGGCTGTCTGGCTTCTCATTTTTTTCTATCTTTACTTAAAATTCTTGGGGGCCTCAGTTTTGTCACCTATCTAAGAGCTGTTTTAAAGATTAAAGGAAATAACGTAAAGTACATGGAACAATCCTGGCACATAGTTAAAATTTGATAAATTTTAGCTATTCGTTACCTTTAAAAATGTGTCTGGGCATACATGTGCATGAATGCATACACATATATACACACACATACATTTAGGTTTTTAAGCAATGAACATAAACACAGCTGCTCATTTATTAAGACCATTGAGTACTGTAAAAAAAAAAAACCAATTTAATCACATTTAGTTTTCACTGAAAAAACATAGGGAGGAAACTGATGAAGAGTAGGCTGTTCAGGGCCATAAGTGTACTCCCTGTGCAAGCAAAGCATCTTCAACCTGTAGCTTCATTCATCACTGTTCCTCTTGGATCACATTTGTCCACTTCTCTCCTGATTGATCAGTACTTGGAATTAATTGAGGTTATTAATAATGTTTTATAAATGTGACATGACACACCTGGGAATACAGATTTTTCAACAAAGCATTAAATATGGGAAGCACAATGCTCAAATGCTTTTTCTGCACTCACTAAGGGTTATAAAAATGATATTTTCTACAGGCTAGCTGTAGAAAAAAATAAATAGTAGCAAAATGCATTGAATTGACTTTTCCAGTGCCCTACAAATTATAGTAGGTCTCTATCTCAGGGTCTTTATTTGCTCCAAAAGAGAGCAAAGTAGATTGGAAGAACCAATGCCCCAGAGAAAACAACTGTTAAAGAATTAATGTTGCAGTTTAATCTCCATTCTCCATAGTAATCTCTATCTATGGAGTTGTGTGTGTCAACAGAAAAGAATAGGTCGAATCTAAGCTCTGGATTTACTAGAACTGAAATTGGGCAAACTATTGGATTCCTTCTACTTCCCATTTTTAAATCAAGATTGATAATAGACATTTCAGAGAGATATTGGAAGGATTAATGAAATCTTACTTGGGGTAAATTATGTGGTACACAGTAGTAATTCATTAAATGGTAGTTACTGTTGGACAAGAACCAGGGAACAAAGGGACATGTACTAGTAGAGTTTCCATAGTGATAACAAGAACTAATACTTGTAGATATTTAATATGTGTCAAGCACTATTTTGAGCATTTTACCTATGGTAATGCAGGTAATCATCACAATAGCTTTGAGTTGGATAATATTATTAATTTATCCAATATTAACTTCCACAATATTAAATTTCTCTATTTCATAAATAAGGCTATTAAGTATGACAAACATTTTGGAGTAGAGTTACTTGCAACACAATATCTGTATTATAAAATGTCTGTCTCTCTCACTCTAGTGAACTCTTAAATGACAAAAACCATAATTTATATCTCCACGTTTTTCTGACTTCCAGAAAATATACAATAAACATAAACTAAAGAGAACCCATCTGCCTCTGTGATTGGAAATCAGTACTATGCTCAGTACAGAAGTTCATTTTATTTCATTATTTTTAAATGTTTTTCAATTACAGTCTACATTCAATATTAGTTTCAGAGGTAAAATCATTTCATTTAAGATTTCAGTGGTGCACTGGTGCACAGAGTGGCTCAGTGGTTGAGCATTTATCTATGAACCAGGAGGTCACAGTTCAATTCCTGTTCAGGGCACATGCCAGGGTTGCAGGCTTAATTCCCAGTGTGGCACCAGAAGGAGGCAGCCAATCAATGATTCTCTCTCATCATTGATATTTCTATCTCTCTCCATGTCTCTGCCTCTCTGAAATCAATAAAAATATATATTTTTTAAAAAGATTTCAGTGGTTACAGGGGACTAGATTAATTTTATCTTCTTCATTTACAATACATATTTTCATACTTGGAGATCAGAATTAATAATAATTATCAAGATCATTCATCACTTTGTATTCATCAGCACCAATTTTATACTGGTATTATGGATTGTATGGCTATTTTTGTTTCTCTGCTGCCAATTCCGTGTTTCATCATTTTCTGCTGTTTCCATGAACCTGTCAAATCAACCACAGCATTGTCCACTTCTTTCATCTGGTTTTGCTTAAGACCTGTGTCCACATAATTAACCCCCAAAAATGTGTAAAAATTTGAACCAGCTATTCGACAATAGAAATAATCATAACCAGAGACTAGGTCATAATCTGAGGCCACAAATGTGGCTGACGTCAGATACCTTGTGATTTGCATATTAGTAATCTGTTAAGCAATGCAATAAAATGCATATGAACAAAAAGTCCTTTTTAAAAATTCTATTCAGCATTACGACATCAAAGAAAGCAAATGCCAAAGAATTATTAAAATCATTGTAATAAATCTGAATTCCGAAGATATCTTTCAGAACAGCATTTATTGAAAACAGTGAATTGACTTGAGCATTTCAGGGAAGAGTGAAAAAATAAATGATTTTTACACAATATGCTTGTTTTCTAATTATATGAATATTTTTTAAAAAATAAGCGTTTCACATAACTTTAAACCATTCATATGTAAGTGGTTTGTGGCTGTGCGTATCTAAACTTCTGAGTCAACATTTTACTGGCTATGGAAATGCTATGGTTGTTGAGGAATGTGTTTGATGTTCCAGCTGGGACACAGAGAAGTTAGAAAAGCTCAAGATCTATTTCAGACTTCTATTTTTCAGTAATACCAAATGACCCTCATTTAAAGGTGCCAACTACCTATGCTAATGGTTACAATAACCATCTCCATTGAAATTAGCATGCAACATTTTTTAGAGAGTACTAGAGAAGAAGTTTATTCGAAAACATAAAACACTTCCTCCATTTGTTACCTCAGATGTGCACACACCTATAAACAGGCAGAAAATGGTAAGATCTGGGGTCTGTGGAGCAGCTCAGAGTATGGGTGATATTTGAAGAAATGTATACCATCTATTAGCATTGGCTACATTTTCAATTAAGACATTAACTGACACAATTTATGGTCAGTCCATAATCACAGGTGTGCAAGAAATATTTCTCTTTTTCTGCAGTCCAGCTCTATTCTATTCTTAATCCTATTCTACCTGGGTGGTGGGCATCTCACTCAGTAGTTGCTTCTTTCCTTTCAGAAAGGTTTTCCTAATTTAGGAGGTAGACACAGAACTGAGATCATAGGTGTACCCCTCTGGACATCATTGTCAATTGTCTGCTTGGCAGTAATGTCTGTCCACAGTTTCCATCTGCCTGAATTCCTTAGGTATATGGCTCTCTCCACAGCTCCTGGCAAAAGATCCAGAAGAGATGAGGCATTATGTCTCTTCTGTGCTATTGCTAGGGGATATATCTATGCTCTGTGAGGTGATTTGAAGCCTCATTTGCGCAGACTTCTCTCTTTTTTGTAACTTATTTTTATTGTTGAGAGTATTATTGACTTCTTTAGTAATCTGCTTTTTATCAGATCCTGCAAATTCTTTTGGAGTTTTAACATTTCTCCAGCACTCTTCTGGGAGAGAGAGCACAAGGTTCCTCTCTTTCTGGAGCCCACCAGTATCTATATTGTCATGATCCACTCCCATCCTTTCAATCCACTGTATCACCGCACCAGCAAAAAACCTTTTCTTGTCTCTAGAACTGGATTTCTCAACCTAAGTACTATTCACTTTTGGGCCAGATAATTCTTTGTTGCAGGAAGCTGCCTTGTGCAGGATATTTAGCAGCTTCCCTGGCCTCTACCCAATAGATACCAACCATACTCTCTTTCCCAAGTCATGAGAATTAAAAATGTCCCTGGACTTTGCCAAAAGCCCCTGGAAGGGGCTGGGGGTGGGCATAGAGAGACAAAATCACCCCAGTTGAGAAACACCAGAAGAAGCCCCTTTTCAAATCTCACTTCATTCAAATATTTTGTCTAAGTTCTACATCTTCAAAATGCCCTATCACTTCAGTACTAGAAGCAGGGGAATAATGTATAAAAGGAGAAAAAGAGGGTATGTTTAAAAAATCCTTTCATGTAAAACACCTCTTCTTGACTGTGCAATAATTCCTTCCTGTTAAGTAAATGAGTAACAGAGCTTGTATGAAGTCTTTGAAAGAGTTATCATATTGTACTGATTACCTTTTTACAAGTGAGTGTAGAGCTAATAAGGCATCTTCAGTATTTACCAATAAATAATCATAAAATCTATCTTCCTTTTTCATTATTCAATTGATTAGTTTTAAAATTGTTATTGTAAAATATTTCAGACATTCAAAGTGGTGTAAAAATAATCTAAGAAAGAGTATATCCACCATACCTTTTAGGGAACTAAAATGGTACCACTGCAAGAAGCCCCCCGTGGACTCTCTCTAATTGCATTTCCAGGAGTGGCCCCTATTTTGGTTTTGATGATAAATTATGCACAATCACATGGAAGTTCTCCCTGTTGGGCAACCCTGTAGCCAATATAGCTACTCCAATATTCAATACTTTGGATCTGGCTCTTGGTAGTAGAATTTTTCAAAATAGAAAATATTCAGAGAGAATTAGGATAAGGAACTTTGGCTCATTTAAAGGGGAGAATCTGCCAATGTTCTAGTAAAACAGAATAATAACTCAAAATAGCCACTCAAATAACTAGATGTTTATCTGAGATACAAGTCAATCCCAGTCTCATCCTCCCAATCTTGTTTACATCCTCTTTCCCCCATTATTTCAGCTACCAAAAGGAGGAAGAAACATCTTAAGTAGAGAGTTGAGGGTCACATACCCTTCATTTTTCTCCCTACTTATCTTCCTTCCCTTTGCTTTCCCACAATATCACTTACTTTGTTTTCTATAATAAAATACAAAAACTTCTTAATATTATGGCTTTAACCCAAGCTCTTGTTTGAGAGGACAAATGTGGTATCATAGGAATAAGTCACTCTGTATTAGTACTCAGTCCCATACATGTTTGTGTAAGGTCAGAAACACTGTGAAAGATTAACTATATGTGTTTATCCACTGTCAGTAAAGAGATAATTTCTGAGGAATGAAAATAGATGGCCTTGACCATAGTGTAGCCTATGTTGTTTTGGGAATGAAGAGATAAAACAGCAACCACCCTAACTAATGTTTTGAGGGAGTGTTTAAAGAGAAAGGGTGGTCCACTGTGAAATGAGGATGTGTTGCCAGCTTGTACTCCAAGTAGGAATTGACACTCCCTGCTAGCATTTCTTTTATTGTCACACTAGTGGCCTGGTGCACAAAATTCGGGGGGGGGGGGGGGCGTGCGGTCGCCCAGCCTGGCCTGTGCCCTGTCACAATGCAGGAGCCCTATGACCCATCACCCCAAAGAGGTAGGCCCCACCCACCCATCCAGGGACTCCTTGATGAATTGCCCCAAAGAGGTAGGCCAGAGCCAGGGGAGGCCTATGGATGCCAGGTTGGGCCGCAGCAGAGGCCTTCAGACCCCCAGCACAGGCGCACAGAGGCCCCTGCCACGGCCCTGCCCCCAGGCTGGGCTGTGGCGGAGGCCTTTGGACCTCCACGCACCTGCAGACCCCCGGCCAGGGCCGCAGTAGAGAGGCCTCTCTGCTATGGCTCTGCCCTCATCCCCGATGCTGCAAGTCCCTGCCCACCCCCGCCTGCTGCCCACACAAAACCTGCTGATCAGTTGTTACTGTGATGGCATCCTGACCAATTTGCATATTACCCTATTATTAGTATAGATGGTGGTGAAAATTCTCACCATGGCAAAGCCCTCCTCCTACCCATCCTGCTCAAAATATAGAGAGTTTAGGTTAGAGAAACAGAGTTGCAAAATCACACAACTCTTTTCCAAGATAATAAATAGTACATAATATTTTGCAGATCATATTGAAGAAGCCAAACTTTCTAAAGGTATGAAATAATAATGCAACTCAATAATTGAAGTTTGATTATTAATAAAATGTTTAACTATGGAATAAGAATTATCAGGGATGAATAATGTAGACCAGGAAATAGAAGAAAGCAAAAAATAGACATGCCTGCAAAGGCAGGGTAGGACAAAAGCAGCGTGGAACATTCAGAAAAGGATCAGAACCAGCATCGATGTTCCCTTCCTTAGACAGCCTGATGAACAGTTTTCCTGGACAGGAAGAGAAACTATATAAGAACTCATTGTTTACTTGAGAGTTTGTTCAATATTAATAAGTATGAGAAGAGTAAGTATAATCCATTATTTCTTCCTTCCTCTTTCATCTAAAGATGGAGCCAGCATGTTCCAGGGTCTTTGTTATGTTAGTTGGAGTAGGAAATGGTCGAAGGTTTGGAAGGAGCTAAAACTAAAACCTAGATTCATTTTCTTTTAAAAAATAGATTTTTATTGATTTCAGAAAGGAAGGGAGAGGGAGAGAGAGATAGAAACATCAATAATGAGAATCATTGATTGGCTGCCTCTTACACACACCCCACTGGGGGTCAATTCCACATGTGCCGGATGGGGAATCTAACTGTGACCACTGAGCCACACCCACCGGGCTAGATACATTTTCATGTAATTTCCTTCTGTGACAATGTAGACAGATTTTGGTAATTACTTTCTAGCTGAAATGCACCAGCTCAGACATGACACTCAAAGGTTGGAGCACCACCCAGGATGTGGTATATGTATTCAAACAGTGGTCAGTGTATGGTGCTGGAATACATACATGGATCAGGGATATACCAGGTAGACATAATATTCAGCTTTCTAACCACTATGTCCAGCAACCCATGTGCAGATTTTATGCTTCTGAAACTCACAATGCTACGCTCTGACAAATCAAAATTTTGGTTCCAAGGAGAAGAACATTGATACCAGAAGGAAGTTGTAGTTTTAGTTTTCTGAACCTAAAACTACAATTTCCTTCTGGTCACTTTGGACTCCTCATGCTCATAAACCAGCAGATAAAGAAAAGAGTTACTCTCCTGGTTGATATAATGACCCTGATTATAATGAGGAGTTAGGATTGCTGATACACATGGGGACTTGTGATGTTTCTATGCCTTGGAAAAGGGGCAATTTCAAAAACTGTGGCCAAATAAGGGCAAGACAACAAAAGTTAAAACCCCTCAGGGATATAAAGTACTATGTTATTCCACCAGATAAACAAATAAAATCAGCTCAATTTCTAACCAAGGAAAACAAAAATCTAGAACAATGTGGACGAGATGACGAATATCAATGATGGCCTGGAGCTAGCTGAAATAGTGTGTGTGGGGCGGGGGGGAGTGTAGCTTATCCCACAAAGACCAGTGATTAAAGAACTCTAAGGGGTGTGAGGGATAGCCTCTGATGTTCATTTATTGTTCTCCACATCATATACCCCAGGCTTTCCTCTGATTTCAATCACAACTGTGTAGAGGAGTTCTGTACAGTCTCAGATTTACCTTGCACTGGTAGCTGCCTAGCTCAAGAGCAGGTATCTTTTGCATTCTACTTTCAGAGCTCTCCTGGAGGTAATGGGAGACTGCTTGACTAGCGTGCAAGGAGAGCTACAAGTAGAGGGTGGAAGTTTATGCCTGGGGGACCAACCATTGGGTGAGGAGAATTACTGGTTACATATTCCACACTATGGCTTTAAGGCAAACAATTCTAGGTGGCATTCTGTGTGCTTCCCAGATGTTTGGGGAAATAGAAACCCTGTTGCCCACAGCAGCGACTCCATGAGGCACACTTACCTACACTGGCCTTCCACCCTTCTCTGTTCCACTTCACTTCCTCACACTGGTGTCCAGGGTCCCTTTGCAAATGAACTACAAGCAAGTAAGGTCTTGTCTCAGCTCCTGATTTTACAAGAATAAAAATTATGGCAATTCTTTTTTTAAAAAGGGGGGGGGGGGTTGGCAAAAATATTTTGTCTACAGAGATACATTTCTCTCTAGGTGTTCCATAGATTATAAAACTACTTAGCTTTCCATTATCTAGTTACCCATTTTAAACTTCCTTGGTTTGCATTTCTTTGGTCTTATGTTGTCTTCTCTTTTATGAAATATCCAGTTATCCCTAAATACCTATCTTAATTAAGTCTCAGGATGGTGATAGTACCGTCCCCATTGCTCTCCCCCCTCGCTTTCTTTAGTTTTACATAATAGTAAACAAAGTTAAGACATCACCATAATTCTGGGATATGTTTAACACTTGCCCTGAGGTTAGAGTTCTTATATATTTTTCCCAATTGGCTGATTTCCTCAGAGTTCCTATGCTTAGTTGTGTTTAGAGGTATTTGGTCATGAATTTAAACATCTAAAAATGGTCTTTCTTTAAAAAACATTGGACTGTGAATCAGATACCCTTGACTCCTTTTCATAATTCAACTCATTATGTTGAGAAACCTCCTACCCTTCCCGGAAGTTTCTCCATCTCTCATGGAGCCACCCAGCACTTGTCTGTGTCCCAGACTAAGAAAAACAGCGTTAATAGGACTGGGAGGCTCTTCAATACTTAAGTCATGAATGGGTCCAATTCTGCTGCACTTTCTGATGTCTACAATCTAAGACAGTTTTATTAGTCATCCTGTTTAGATGTAGTAGGAAATATTCTCTGACTACAAAAGAAGAAAGACTGATCCTTCTTGTTTTTATATAATAACTTAATTCTGATACAGAGAGACTAAACTATTTCTGAGTGAGGGAAACAAAATCATTTTAAATACTGAATGGCCTATTAGTTCTTTACTTCCCCTATTGAACTTTATCCTGACCTAGTCAATACCACTTTGCCTTCTAATTTTACAAGGTTGTATTATTCCTCCAGATAAAATAAAGCACAGGTCCACGGGATGCTTCTAGGAAGCTAAGGATGGCATTTAAGAGCACACTGTTGTAACATGTAAATAAACCTCCCCTATACTTAAAGTTCTCAGAGAGATATGGGAGCAAAGGGCTGCATCTGGGCACAAAGCTCATGCTTTGCAATTTTACTTTGAAGAGAGAGAGAGAGAGAGAGAGAGAGAGAGAGAGAGAGAGAGAATGCACATGTGCATGTGTGCCTGCACTCATGTTTGTGAATAGTTAAAAAAGAGGTAGTCTGCAATAAAATATAACCCCCACATATTATCCTATTGGAGAAAGCTTTTGGTGCTCTGAATTCTCTTTCAAGTTCTTTGGTAAAAGCTTTGGCTCACTCATTTATCTTATGATCAAACACTACAATCAGATCAATTCCTTATTGATCTGTAGCACTGAGGTGAGGGTGGAGCTGGGACAAGGTGCCGGAAGCCGGTCCATCCTTGCTGCTTGACACAGTCGCTGCAGGAAAGAAACATCTGCACAGCATATGTTTCAATGGACCTGGCATATATAGCATACTGTTCTTAATATGTTTGCTCCCTTTAGCGCCATGTGTTTTAACCAAGGTCACCTCTCCGAGAAAGGTTGTTTCCCCAGGTGGGGATCTTTCCCTGAGGTTAGGGAGGGGATACAACCCCTTAATTAAGTGCCAGGCAGGTAGTTAAGCTACATAATCTTTACTCCCTGGAATGGAGATAAGAAACGCCCTAACCCTTGTAATAGAAATTGACAGGATTAAAATCGGCTGGTATAAATACGGATGTAACAAGACAATAAACATCAGATCCTCATCAGTTCCTAACCAGAACTCCGACCAGAACTTTGGCTGGAGATCCTGGCTAGAGGTCCTGACTAGGCTGCTGATCAACTGAAGGCTGTCTTCGTGTCATTCCTTCTTCGCCGACTCCGTCCACACCTTTGGGGACCCCTGGACCCGCTGGGATTGGACCCCAGCAACAAGGGAGTGGAGGATAAGGTAGTTTTTCTTTGGAAGGAGAGGTGGAGGCACTGGAAGGCAAGTTCTGGTCTATCAGAGAGCATGACAGAGTGACAAAGCTCAGAGTGCCAGAGTGTAGGGGAAAAGATGGATGGAGGGCAAAAAGGTTTAGGAGGGAAGGAAAGAAGGTGACAAAAGGGAAAAGTGCTTAACATGTGTTGACTTTGCAAGTTTGCCTAGTGAATTCTTGTAAGAATATGTCCATGAAAATGACAAAGCTCCCTATCAATTCATCCTAGCTTTCCCAGTCACATCTGGTTTACAAATGAAAAAAAGAAAAAGGATAAAAAGAGCTGTAAAGAAAGAGAAGTCTGTATATTGTCTCTCTCTCTCTCTCTCTCACACACACACACACACACACACACACACACACAAGTGTTTGGACACACACACACACACCCCTTTCTTAATTACCAATACATTAAAAACATTAGGATTTATATTCTCAATACTTATCTCTCATAATTATTATGCAGAGCATCAAGAATGCACAGAAGAAAATGGTGGTTCCATAAAGGAGAAATGAGACAGCTAATACAGGGTGATCTGCAGGACAGAATTAATTATGAGGAGGCTTTTGGAATAAAGGTAGAAGGCAGTATAAAATATGCCCTAAACTGAAAAGTACCTGCATTTCAAGTTCAAATGGTAGGTTTATCACCAAATATTACTCCACAATATCTTTTGAATTCAAGCCGACCAGTCCAGCTCCATTGTCTTTATCCATGTATCCATGTATCACCTGGGTTATTATCACAAGCCAACTTAAGTCATCCTCAACTCTCTCTTTTCTCACACACTCTACATCTAGCTCACCAGGTAAACTTGTTGGCTATACTCTCAAATTTTAACCCCTCCCACTGGTAGCCTTCTGATCTGGGCCACCATCGTCAGCCACCTGAATGACTAAAATAGCTTCCTCACTTGTAACCTTATGTTCATCTATGTCTATTCTTGACAACACTTTCCAGAGCAGTCTTTCAAAATATAAGCCAGACCAGGACTCTCCTGTGCTCAAAATCCACCATTGGTTCCTCTCTCACTCAGAGTTAATATCCAAGTCTTTAGAAATTAGTCATTGCATTTGGCGGCAGTTTCTACTGTTTCCCCCCTTGCTCATCCAACCCCACTGAGCTCCTTACTCATCCTCAAACATACAGCAACCAGGCCTCCATTTAAGGAATGATTATTCAGCCTGGCATTCTCTTCCACCAGGTTCTATTTGACTACATCCCTCACTTCCTTGAGAACATTGCTCACATCTCTCCTACTCCATGATGACTACTCCTCCAGTTGCCTCCTTTGTCCTTTTGACATATCCCTCTGTTTTTTAGCACTTTCATACTTTTCGGCATAAGAAGCTACACCAGGCTCACCCCATACTTTGTCTTCAGTAGCTCTCAAGCCTTCATTAAAGTGATGGCCCCTGTATTATTCAGTGTGTGGTTATTGTTCACCATAAGGGGTGACATAAGAGAGAAGAGATGCCAACATTCAATCCTCCACTGACACCTGCTTGAGGCAACAGCTACCTGTCGCAAAGGATCATAATCCAGAATTCCACACACCGACAGTGCCTACGTGAACTCCTTTACATCTTGGATTCCATTTGTTTTCATAAATGTTTTATTACATGAATTAAAATATAAACACATTAGTGTCTTCTTAATATTGTATGGTCTTCTGACATTCTTGATTGTATCCTTTCATATTTGAGGCTCCAGATGTGACTATCATGTCCAGCACTTAGTAGCTAAATAATAAATACTTGATCAGGAAAAAGAAGGAAGGGGCATCTTATCAATTCTACCAACAGCTCAGATAGAAATTATTGAATGATTTGTGCATAAAGCCTACAGCCTGTGCCTGGCAAATAGCAGGTATATTGCAAGAGTAACCAAAGTAAAAGCTGAAGAGATTTTTGCAGTCTGCTGGTTCTGAGATATAATATTTTGTTTTTTGCATTTTCCACATTCACATTGATACCATAATAAACTGGTAAAAAATTATGAGAAAGCACATTTGACGTTTTCTTGTTTAATCTTAAAAGTTGCACAGTTTTAAGAAAACTGTTTTCAAATGTAATGCTTATTTGAGTTTTTCTGATTGAGTCAGTGCAAAGTGATTGTCAATAAATCACACGTAAGTACTAAATTAAAACCACAAAACAAATTGATCAATTCTGAGCAGAAAGTGTAAAATCTGAGAATTATGCTTCCAGTGTTTACATTAAATTTATGACTACCATCAATAATTTACTATCTAGGTTAGTTTTGGAAAATAGCTACATGTCTAACTGTAAGCATGAACCAAAGTTTAGGGTTGTAATTAACTCTGGAAGCAGAGGGATGGAAGAGTGGAAGAGCCCATAGATCTGATATTAGAGATCAAGTTCTAGTTTTGATGTTCACAGTGTACATTCAAGCATGTTTGGTTTTTCATACTGCTCATTATGCAACCTAGAATTTAATAGACTGATCTTACATTTTATCTCTTTGGTAAATGCTTCTTTCACATGTAGTAATTATTACATAATAAAATAGTATATAGCCAACATTATGGAAAGCACTAATCCACTATATCAAACTCTCAGTTTCCTAATGTGTTAAATTGAAATAATAATACTTATTGATGTTAAAATTAGATTAAATTATATATAAAAGTATGCAACAGAGTGCTTGGTATGTGTGTGCATGTATATACACACATCATTAACTTTGTATGTATGTGTATAAGCAACTGTTTATGCTGATCTTTGTTCCAATTTTTAGTCATTGAAAGTGTAATTTAGTTTTTGGTATTTTTTATGAAACAGCTGTGTCTTAATAATGGATTTATCTTGCAAAATAAGCACTGTACAGCTTTCTCTAAAATACAGAGAGGATATCAAACATATGCCTTATATCTAGTGCTACAAATGCTATTTAAGGTTTTGGTCTTGCTGGCTGACTGCAAAAGCCCTTGCCATAAATCAACCAACAATTTTAACAATTCATGCCAAACATGAAGTTAGAAATTTGGAGTATAAGGCGAGTCACTTGATTATGAGTTATGATTTATCCACACTCCATTTGAACTGCTAATTTTATCTTTTTACTTTCAAGACAGGTGCAAGAAAGGCTTCTGTAGATTATGAAATTTAACAATTCCATCTTATTTCTGCTTCTTTTTTTGAGGTAAAATCAAATATGTGGTAGAGGGTACAGAATCAAATCAAGTCTCATTTACTTTCAAAAGTATATAAAGTCACTCAAAAGTATAATTTTCTATATTTTTTACTAAAAGTATATACTCAGATCACTCTTCCAAGCAATGTTTGTCTGTTCACATTTCTCACCACTTCTCATAAACAGGGACAATATCGCATCATTTAGAGCTGGGTTTTGAGACTTAGGTCAAAATCAGTTGAGAAATATCAGCAGGGATATGTTTGGATCTTTCCATTGGAGATTAAATTAATTTTTTTCATTATCCCATGGTATTGTGAGTGAAAGCAGTGGTGGTAATAAAAGGTACTATTATGTCCTTACCATGTTCCAGACAAAATGTTCAACACTTTAGATGCTATCTCATTTAATTCTCACAAAAACGTCTATGAAATAAGCATTATTATCTTGAAGACACTTATCCAAGTTACTATTAGAATCCAAGTTAAGTTAAACTAGAATGCCAAAACTTCTGACTCCAGTGCTAAGGCTCTTAGCTACATATGGTAGTTCTTATGTTCTCAGTTCCCCTGTATTACTTATTTTACCATTTATTTAAACACTAGTGGCCTGGTGCACGAATTCATGGACATTGAAAGGAAATTAATTAGAAGAAATATTTTAATATCACTATTCGCCCTTTCTCTGTAATAGGAGTGTCATAGATGAAAGAAAATTAGTAAAATGTATATGAAAATAATGTATAAATTGATTTATAAATAAACAATAACATGATATAATAAAGACATGATATAAAAAGAATAAAAACATGATGTAAAACAACAAAAACATGATATAAAAACAACATTGATAAAAACAATGACTGATAAATTCATTAAACTTATTCTAATACTGAGGCCAGTGTCAGACAGGGACAAATCAATTTTTGGAATCAGAACAACCTCTCCTCCGCAGATACTGTTAATACTTCAGCTTTGATTATGTTAGGTCACAATCTTTTGATAATAAATCTAGTACCATTACAAAGACCACATTTACTATTAAGATTTCTCAGTAGCATGATGATTGCACCTACTTTCAATTCTAATTTATGATACAGGATTCCCAAAGAAGTAATACTTTTAAGAAATTCGATGGGAAAATTTTCCTTTTCGGCATCATCCGTTGTATCTAGTATTATTGTCAACTAGAGGCCCTGTGTATGAAATTCGTGCACTGGAGGGGTGTCCCTCAGCCCAGCCTGCACCTTCTCCAATCTGTTCACCTGCCTGCCGCCTGATTACCCCCTAACCACTCCCCTGCCAGCCTGATTGATGCCTAACTGACCTCCCCTACAGGCCTGGTCCCCTCCAACTGCCCGCCCCTGAAGGCCTGGTTGCCCAGAACTGCCCTCCCCTGCCAGCCATCTTGTGGCTGTGAGCGCCACTATCTTTGAGGACTGGGGAGTCAATTAGCATATTCTCTCCTTATTGACTGTGGGTGCCACCATCTTTGAGGATGGGACAGTCAATTAGCATATTCCCTCCTTATTAGCGCCACTATCTTTTGAGACGAAGTGTCAATTAGCATATCTCCTCTTTATTAGATAGGATTACACTGTTATCTCTGATTCTTTTTTTTTTTATTTATTATTTTTTTTTAATTAAATTTTTATTGTTCATATTACATTTGTTCCTCTCCCCCCCCCCATAACTCCCCTCCTTCCAGTTCCCGCCCCACCCTCCGCCCTCACTCCCCACCCACTGTCCTCATCCATAGGTGCACGATTTTTGTCCAGTCTCTTCCCGAATCTCCCATTCCCCTTACCCCCCCAAAAATAGTCAGTCCATTCCCTTTCTATGTCCCTGATTCATTATAATCACCAGTTCATTCTGTACATCAGATTATTTATTCATTTGATTCTTAGATTCACTTGTTGATAGATGCATGTTTGTTGTTCACAATTTGTATCTTTACCTTTTTCTTCTTCCTCTTCTTAAAGGATACCTTTCAGTATTTCGTATAATACTGGTTTAGTGGTGATGAACTCCTTTAGCTTTTCCTTGTCTGTGAAGCTCTTTATCTGACCTTCAGTTCTGAATGATAGCTTTGCTGGATAAAGTAATCTTGGTTGTAGGTTCTTGGTATTCAGCACTTTGAATATTTCTTGCCATTCCCTTCTGGCCTGCAAAGTTTCTGTTGAGAAATCAGCTGACAGTCGTATGGGTATTCCCTTGTAGGTAATTGAGTCTCTTTCTCTTGCTGCTTTTAAGATTCTCTCTTTGTCTTTTGCTCTTGGCATTTTAATGATGATGTGTCTTGGTGTGGTCCTCTTTGGATTCCTTTTGTTTGGGGTTCTCTGCGCTTCTTGGACCTGTAAGTCCATTTCTTTCACCAGGTGGGGGAAGTTTTCTGCCATTATTTCTTGAAATAGGTTTTCAATATCTTGCTGTCTTTCATCTTCTGGCACCCCTATTATTCTGATGTTGGTACGCTTGAAACTGTCCCAGAGGCTCCTTATACTATCTTCACACTTTCGGATTCTTTTTTCATTTTGCTTTTCCAGTTGGGTGTTTTTTGTCAAATCTTTGGTTTGATTCTTGTGCTCCTCTGGTCTGCTATTGGGTATAATATTCTTTATTTCAGTCCGTGTATGCTTACTTTCTAATTTCTTTATCGTAGCATCGAGGGTCTCATTAGTTTTCGTGAGGCTCTGCACAAATTTATGGCAAGCCCTCAAAATTGCGATTCTTAGCTCCATATCCTCCATTTCTGTCATGTTTTTTTGTCTCCGCATCTTTTATGCTTTCTTGGTGCACCCCCTTGTGGTCTTTGTGCGCAGTCTTGTTCTAGCCAAGCCTTAATTGTTGTAGTTAACACTAGAGGGATTTGACCACCAGGCCGACTGGCTGCAGGAAACAGCTGTGTGGAAAACGTCTGCCTTCTGGGGAGGCGCTAATCCAGCCTTTGCCTGAGGCGATCGGCAAATGGCTGTGCGCAGGGTTTGGGCAGGGCGGGATCCACAGGGCGGGCGGAGGGAGCAGTTATGGCCGCTCTCAGTCCCGTTCCCAGAGGCTCTGCTTCTCAGAACCCCGGCAGCCGCTGCAAACCTCGGAGAGAAAGCTGTCCTCAAGTTCCAACTGATGCCGGATAATCCCGCTTCTCCCGTTTGAGTCTGGGTCCCTAGAGACTCGCCCGGATCTGGAGCCCAGAGTCTGAGACTCACTCCCGACCGAAAACGACAACCGCGCCCTCAGCCACCAGCCCGCTTTGCGGGCGCACCTCGGTACCTTTGTATTTTCCACACTGCGCCGCCTCTGAGCCTCGGTTTGCTGTTCTCTTTCCTTCTAGTTGTAGAGTCTCTCTTCAGCCAGCTTTCCTGTGGTTCTGGGTGATGTCCGTTCCGTCTTTTAGTTGTATTTTTGAAATGGTTGTTTGTGGCAGCGGTCTCCGGTGTTTACCTACGCCGCCATCTTGGTCTCTCTCCTATCTCTGATTCTTAATGCAATATCTGTTCCCCAGACTTTTCACCATGTGGGAAAAGAATAGGATACATCATTGGATCTAATGTAGAAAACAGGATGCTTATTTGTTTCATTTTAGTGGCATTCAGATTATTGGGATCTGGTTTACAATGAATGAGAAAGTCCCTTTCCAAAGGAGGTCCTTCATCTTTGTTTCTGAATATGATGGCAACACGGGGATAATTATATCTCTCCAGATCACTATTACAATCATATTTAATTGTCATTGTTACTTCCATGCAATGACACCACTTTCTTTCAGCTTCAGAATGTCAACAAAAATAACTAAATTCATGATCGACAATGACAGATCGAAACACACACCTGCAGTTGGTGCCAGCGAGAGCTTTATATGTATTGCACATGTGCTAGTCAACTTTTATAGATATAGAACAAACTTGCTTAATTAGACCTGCTTTCTGATTTAGCTAAACTTTTTTCAGCCCAGTGAAGCACCCCAACTTCTCTTTCAGGTAATTGCCATCAACACGAAGCACATTATTATTGTAGATCACGCAGGGAGAACAAAGGGTAAGATATTTAACTGCAGCAGTGTTTGACTATTCTGAGCAGTGAGAAAACCTGAAGTCATTTCCAAGGTCCATCATATCTTACTTCTTTTCAGTCGGGATAAGTTTCTAAGCTTTCTAAATCTCCATTTTCCGGCTAATGAAGAGAAAATAGGATTCCACCGAGGCTCCTATCTACCTACTCCAGGACTTCTGTGAGGATGAAATGAGATGAGGCACAGGAAAATGCTTCACAGACATTTGGTCACAGTGTAAAGTGTTTCCACCTGAGGCTAGTGGTCGCTAGGGAGAGGAAGCCAGGTATTGCTGCTTAATGTCATTACCCAGATGGTTGGACAGTTAGCATATTAGCCTTTTATATAGATAGATTGCCTATCAGTTACAGTCAGTTGCTAAGCATTGCCTTTAGCCTTGCACTACCTAGCCTGGAAAGAATTGTTCACTGTCTGGAAATAAATTGTTGAGGCTCCATCTTAAGATTTCAAGGATTCTGAGATAAGAGGAAGAGGTAATGAATTAGTCATGAACTTCTAAAACCTTTAATCTGAGGCTTTTCTGACAGGATCTTACATCATTTATAATCTATTGTTTTTCTCTGTTTTGAGTAGGAGAGGATAAAGGGGAAATAAATGGTTCTCGAACCATTTTTACAAGTACTCAAATAAAGCCAAAAAATAAATAATTGCTAAATAGCCCATTTATAAAAGAGGGAAAAGGTAAAGATTTGAGGTTTTTCTCAAACTTGCTAGGCCATGTACTACTTGAAGTGTTCAGCGTCAATAGGATGATTTATTCACCACTCTATTGAAACTAGCCTTGAAGAAAAATGTCTAGACACATTTAACAGCCTTCTTGCCCATTTCAAATAAATGAGGCTTGCTTTTCTCTCTTTTTCTAGCCAAATAGCTCATTATTAAGTGGAACACCTACACTTTGAATTTTTATCAACATGGGTTTTTGCTGCAACGTCTTCTTGCTGTTTGATTCATTTTCCATGAGTGCGGAGTCAGAGAGTACATGGATTTGGGGCCACCTTGTGACGGATTTAGAAAATTCTTGGAGACAGAACCCTAGGATCAGAGATTTGGGTTTCCATTCCTAAGTCATTACTTTTCAACAAATATATTTTGCAAAAGTGTGGCATATGGTAATGGCTGATTTTTACTAATGAAAGGACAGTTAACAGTATCACAAGACAGTCAGTTACACATATTGACTTGTTTTTTGTGCCACCCACTGTCTTAAACCATCTACAACATTATATCATTTAACACTCACAATGAGCCTATGAAGTACATGCCATTGTATGTCCATTTTACATATGAGGCAACTGTCGTTTAGAGAGAATTAGAATTTGTCCAAGTTCATGCTGAGAGCAAGTGAGATCTTTGAAAGCTTCAAAATATTCTGATCAAAAATGTGAAAATGTTGTTAAATAAGAAAGTGCAAAATTACATGAGAATATTAAGAACCAAATCAACAAAATTTCCTTTTAGTAACATTTTTAAACTTCAAATTGTATCTTATTAGCATGTGCTGGATTAGAGGCTCTTTTTATACAAGCTGAAAATAAATGCAGAAAACTTGGAAGAAATCCATAAGAACAGATAACATTATGAAAAAATGTCATAGTGTAGAAATTGCAAAGCTTAAATATATTGCATTCTTCATACTCACACCCCTTTGACTTATTCCTGAGCTTTGACTATGTTGTGTTAAAAGAGGATTTGTGTGTGGGTGTGTGTGTGTATAAAAACAAAGGAGCAGATTTTTCTAGCTAAAATTAATACTAAATACTCTTGGATTCGATTTTCAGTGAACTGAAGTTGTCATTAAATCATGTGTCTCATATTATTCCTCCAGGGATCCAGACGACGTCTTCAAAGTGCAGTTGTTACGTTCCCATGTGTTGTCACTGTATTTTCTTTCTTAAACAATGGCAGTAGTATGGTGTTCCACTGTCCCCACGTGCCTTCAGCTAAGACCCTGCTGGAGCTGCCTTGGCCAAGGCCACAGCCTTCCTGGGGCAGCCTGCATCCAGTGGCTCAGTGAGAGTATAAAGGTGGGCTGTTCAGCTCTAGGCTGGACAACATTATTTGCTCTAGGGCTTTCCTGCTGGGTTGTCTGAGTCTATGGTAGGGCTTGCATAAGCAATTCGGCTGTTCACCTGTGCCCAATCCTGCTTCCTCCCCCGCTTTTTTTTCATAGGATTTGATCCTTAGTAAATGTCCTAAACGCCAAAATCATCCCAGAACCTCCTGCCTGTCTGGTTTGGGGTTTTATTGTGGCAAAAAACACATGACTTAAAATTTACCACCTCAACCATGTTTAGGAATACAGTACAGTAGTATTAACTATAGGCATGTTGTTGAACAACAGATCTCTAGAACTTTTTTGATCAGAATCTGCTTCTTGAGAAGCCAGTTTGCGGCAATACTTTCTTCACTGACCCAAATCCTTTTCAGATGTTTTGAAGTGCTGCTCTCCTTTCTCAGTAATACCCTCACCAGGCTTACAATATGAAATGGTGATGATGATAGGTGACACAAAACACATCATACAGAGTATTTGCAAAGATCACAACCCCCACCACCACCCCTTTTTCATGGGATGTGTGAATGTTTACCATTTAACTTGGAAATTTTGGATTTTCTTTTTTTTTAGCTCTTAAGGAAAATAGATAGGAATTAAAAGGCTTTCTCCTAAGAAGTTTCAAGCAGACAACTAACGGTATATTTTATTAGAGACCAAAAGCAATATGGCTGGTCTCCAACAACGTTTTTGACTTAGAGTTTGCCAGAGTTCTGAACATCATGTTTGAAGTTTTAAAGTCAATTGCACTTACTCAAAACTGATGTTCTATCAAAGCATCTCCGTCTATAACGTGGGGAGATTAGGCTGTTACAGTGGTTTTTCAGTCCTATTTTGGCAACTTAAAGATGGCTGAGAATTTTTTACTACTCCTGCCATTGAAAAGTAGAATTTAGTTCCCCTCCTCTTAAATCTGAGTTGATATTAATGGCTGGTTTTTCCTAATGAAAGGATAGTTACCAAACAGGATGTGGCACCAATGATGTGGTCTGACTCAGGATAAATCAGCTAGACTTGCAGCTTCACCTTGATCTCTGGGACCAGCATACTGGGAGCCTCTGAGAAGACCAGTGTTTTCCTTGCAACCCTAATCCCAGAGGCTTTAAGATCCCCAAAAGCAATTAATAACAAACAATAAGTTAAGACAGAATAAAGGAACTTTTGCTGTGCTTTTCTTTGAGAAAGTAATACTCTTTTGGGTTTACTGTTTTGACCCATATCTTCAGTTATTAAAAAGCAAAATTGCTATTGCTGCTCTTTTTTCTACCATTGAAGAGGCAAATGCATGAAGGAAGCCTTTTAAATAGCTTCAAAAAAAAAAAAAGGTTAGTGCAATTCTATCACATAATTAAGCTGATTTTTCTGAGTTTTTATTGTTAGTTTCATGATAAATGAAGATTTTTAAAAATATGTTTTTATTGATTTTTAGAGAGAGGGAGGAAGGGAGAGGGATAGAGAGATAGAAACATCCATGAGAAACATCATCCATCAGCTGCCTCCTGCACGCCCCCTACTGGGGATCGAGCCCACAACCCAGGTATGTACCTGATCAGGAGTAGAACCCATGACCTCTTTGTTCCTGGGTCGAAGCTGAACTGTTGAGCCACACCATCCAGGCAGATAAATTAAGATTTTTAATTGCTAAAATTCAATTTGTCTCCTCCCTGGCCAGGTGGCTCAGTTGGTTGGTGCATCATTTCTACAGCAAAAGGTTGTAGTTTGATCCCAGGTCAGGGTGTGTTGGGGAGGTAACCAATCTCTCTCTCTTTCTAAAAAAAAAAATAAAAATAAAAATAAATCAATAAAAATATATCATTGCGTAAGGATTTAAAAAACAAAAAAACCTCCTCCAAACTATCTGTACAGGCTTCTGTACCCATTTTTACTTTAAGTCTGAGCAGAGGTCTCTTCATGAATGAGCTTCACACTAAGAAAAAAAAAAGAAATGATTTGTTTATCTGGTTTAGATATGCCTTTGTCATTGAAATCATTGTCTGTTGAATTCAGTCTGGTGAACTGAAATGATCCCCACTTGTTTTTTCACAATTTCTTGGAAGCACTGGGCACCTCACTTACAGGGCCAAAGGCCACTGAAATAAGCTGTGACTGTGAAAGGAATTCCAGGTCACCTGGGTCAGATTGCTAGGGTTAGCCAACATGCACCTAGAGTTGCTTCAATCACTCTAATTCCCAATTCAAATTTAGTTCTTATTTCAGAAACCTTCTCTTGCTTCTCTGATTACCTCTGCAGAATGAAGATGAGCCAGCTCCCCAGGCTGTTTTGGAACTTAATTATATAAAATAAACGAAACCATTGCTATGGAATTCAGAAGTTAGGGGACACAATAGCTAAAACTAAAGAGATATCTGTAGCATGTGAAGTTTCATAAACGCAGGGATTATTTTTTTTTAATTTATTTTTTTGCAATTTTATTCACTACTGAACACCCAGCACCTAATATTCTACATTTGCAGAAGCCAAATAAGTAAGCACTTTAAAAAGCACACACATGATTTCTCAGTATTTACAGTGTGGTCTATTAAAAAATCATTTTTGATTCTTTGATAAATTTGGGATGGAAAGGAGTAGACTATGTCCTCCTGCCCTGGCATTAGAGCACTGCACGAACACTTGGCACAATGGGAGCAGTGAAACAGTAGGGAAAGGACTAGTTCACCAAAAGGCACAACTCTTCCAGATCCTCTTTAAACTCTAAGAGGATGACTTGAGAACCATGGACAATATCTTAATTAGTTTATCATTTGTTTGTTTGTTTGTTTGTGTTAATCCTCACCTGAGGACATTATTTCCATTGATTTTTAGGAAGAGTAGAAGGGGGGGGGGGAGACAACGGAAGAGAAAGAGAGAGAGAGAGAGAAGCATCCATGTGAGAGAGACACATCAATTGGTTGCCTCTTGCAGGAGCCCCAACCAGGGCTGTGGACCAGACCTGCAACTCAAGTATGTGCCCTTGACCAGGAATTGACCTGAAACTCTTAGGTGCAAAGGACCCATGCTCTGACCACTTAGCAAAATGGCCAGGGCACAATGTCTCAATTTTAAGAAACAGTTGTTGCAAATAAAAGACATGATTTTTGGCCAACCCTGATCAATGTCTTTTATTTTAAAACTAGAGGCCCGGTGCATGAAATTCGTGCGGGGGTGGGGGGGTGGGGTGTTCCCCCTCAGCCTAGCCTGCACCCTCTCCAATCTGGGACATCCCTCTCACAATCCTGGACAACTGGCTCCTAATCACTCACCAGCCTGCCAGCCTAATCGCCCCCAACTGCCCCCCCTGCTGGCCTGGTTGCCCCATGCAGCCGGCTTGTTCAGTCATTTGGTCGTCCCTCACTAACCCCCCTGCCAGCCTGGTCTCCCCATGCAGCCTGCTTGTTCAGTTGTTTGGTCATCCCTCACTAACCCCCCTGATGGCCTGGTCATAGGCAACCATCTTGTGAGGGTGTGATGGTCAATTTGCATATTAGTTCTTTATTATATAGGATGATTCTCACTGATTATTGGAATAACATTCCATATGAAAACTAATATTTGTAATTTTTTTTATTGATTTGAGAGAGACGAAGAGAGAGGGAGAGAGGAATAGAAACATCAATGATGAGAGAGAATTACTGATTCCTCCTGCATGCCCCCTACTGGGGATAGAGCCTGCAACACAGGCATGTGCTCTGGCCAGGAATCAAACTGTGATCTCCTGGTTCATAGGTCAACACTCAACCACTGAGCCACACCGGCCAGGCAAAGACTAATATTTGTAATTTTATAATTAATATCATTCCTCCAGATGGCACTTTTTCTTCTATTTAATTTTGCAGAAACTTCTGTGACATCACAAGGCTCTTTACAGGAGGTGAGCTATGACCTCAAAAAAAATTTACAATCAGAAATAATGAATAGAAACATATAAGTATTCCAGAGAAATCTTATCAAAAATGAATGTTAATAAAAAGAAAAGAAGCAAGTACAGAAACTGTGTGCTAAAAACACAATATTATTTGTCATAGAGCAGGATGTCAGGAGGGTCTAGGGTCCATTATAGGATCCTCAAAACAGACAGAAAATCATAGCTGTCTGTGCCTTCATCAACAGAATGCTGACTAAAAATATGTTGGTTATGTGGCTAACTGTGAGTAGAAAATATTTCTCAACTGTGGCTTCTAGTGGAATATAATATAAATGGATATAAGTATATATAGTTATAGATAGATTTATGAAGTTCAGCTAATATTCAGATATAAATATACATGTTATAGAACAAGATTTGATTTTTAGCAACCAAATGTCTACATCAATTCAAATATTACACTTTCCTCAGAGGGATAGAGATAGAGCCTACATGATTAAAAATCTTATTCTAACTAGGGTTGACTTATGCATTAGGCACAGTAAGCACAGTAATTTTAGAATAGGTTATTTTAGAAGCACATGAAAATGTTTTAATTTCTTTTAAAATAAAAATATAAAGCTTGCAGAAACCGATTTGGCTCAGTGGATAGAGCGTCGGCCTGCAGACTGAAAGGTCCCAGGTTTGATTCCAGTCAAGGGCATGTACCTGGGTTGTGGGCACATCCCCGGTGGGGGATGTGCAGGAGGTGGCTGATCGATGTTTCTCTCTCATCGATGTTTCTGACTCTCTATCTCTCTCCCTTCCTCTCTGTAAAAAGTCAATAAAATATATTTAAAAATATATATATAAAGCTTTAGAGTGAAAGAATGTGTTATTTTTGCATACAGAAAAAGATAATATTGGACAAAAAAAAATACTAAATTTTGTCTCAAACAGAAAAAAATATGATGAAGCCCACAAAAGTAAAAAGGTCTAGGGCCCATGAAAGTCAGTGTGTATCCTTGTCAACATTAAATGAATTCAAACAGATTTCTTTTATTTGAATACAAAGAATTTTGGATAGTCTTTCTTTCTGAGGATCATAATTAGAGAAAATGAAAATCTGTCAGTTGGAAGGATGGGCCTCCCTTCATGGGTACTACGGAAAGCAAAAAATTGTCAAGAGAGTAATGGTGCAATAGTCAGCCTGCAAGTCATATTTACTTTGGATCCTTTCTTTCCAGTTTCTTACCTGTAGGCACTGGACTGCTTAGCTGCCTCTGAGGACTTTGGTTGGCTGGAGTGCACTTGAGGCTTTTTATATTATTGCAACACTACATGTTTGCAGGCCCTCATCCTTACACTATTTTACTGGCAATTACACAAAATCCAATATGCTACACTGCACTTTGAAACTAACCCTGAGAGAAACAAACACCTGTAGGTCTCTTAGCAAATGTCCAGCATGCTTAAAATTTAACCTAATTTAGTATAATTACTATTGTGTTCAATGTACATGTCTTGTTTTGATCAGGCTGCTATGACAAAAATATCAGAGACTGCGTGGCTTATTTCTCACAGACCCGGAGGCTGAAAGTCCAAGTCCAAGGTGCCAGCAGATAGAGAGGACCCGCTTCCTGGTTACAGATGACCTTCTCACTGTGTCCTTACATGGCAGAGGGGGTGAAAGAGCTGTCTGGGGTCTTTTATAAGAATACTAATCCCATTCATGATAGCTCTACACTTCTGACTTAATCTTCCCCCAAGGGCCCCATCTTCAAATGCCATCACATTGGGGATTAGGTTTTAACATATGAATTTGGGGAGGACACAGCATGTAGTCCATAACAGTACATCTCTCTCAAATTGTCATATGAATTTATAGCCCTAATTTTATAATATTTTTATCTTTAAATACCTTTGAACTTATTTAAAAGCTGTAAAAAGAGTAAAAAGAATTCTAGAATACTCTTCACCCAGATTTCCAGTATTTTCCAAGAACAAGGTAATTCTGTTATACAACCACATTTACAATGATCAAGACTAGAAAAATAATGGTGACACAATATTATTTTTAATCTACAAACCTTATTCAATTTATGAAAATTGTTCCAATGATATTTTTCTACATAGATGGATAGTTGGATAGATAGGTAGATGATAGATGGGAGAGAGAGAGAAAGAGAAATTCCAGGATGCAAATCTAGGATTACGCATTTTATTTAGTTGTCAGGGATCTTTAGTCTTCTTTATTCTGGCACAGAATTTCTCCAATGTCTGATGTTCCTTCATGATTGGGTTCATTTGGGGCAGCAATTATCTCGAGGTGAAGTTGTGTACTTCTCATTGCATCATATAAGACTATATCCCTAGTTCCATATGCAGAAATAATAGTTAAAAGGGTTTTGTGCCTCAGCAAATAAAACATGAAAGCATCAATTTATGCCTTAGGGAAAAAAGCATTGCTCAATGAAACTCCCTTGCTCTGTTCCCACTGCTTTTCACTTTGTTCTGTAAGAATAGTTTCCGTATCTGGGTAAAATGAGCACTGTTCAAGAGCCCGTGCAGTAGCTATAATTGATAAATACTTTATTTTGATCTATCACATTTCCTCTTTTCCAGAGCTCAATGCAGCAGTAGACAGCTGCTCATGGAAGTGTGTGTATGTGTATATGTGTGTGTTTGGGGAGGGAGGGGTGAAATCTATATTAAAGAGCCCACTAGTGAAGCAAGGCAAATGATATTAAGTATTTGGTTCTTCATGTTGTTAACTTTGTAATTTTTTCTGAACTTAAATCATTTGTTCATTAATTTAATAATGTCATTTAATAAAATCCATGTTCCTAATTATTTGCTCAATACTTTTCAGCATGTGCCGGCATTGTGGTGGGTGCTGTGAATAAGACATAATTCCTTCTTTATAGATCTTGAAATCTAGAGCATAGACAGGCAAGTAAAATGCAATGAATAGAGTGTCAGAATATAGGTAAGTACAGAGGCCATGGGAAAATATGGACAATACCATTCAACCACCTTAGGGAGGTTGATTTATGAACTGAGCACTAGGTTTGAGCATAGTGTCTTAAGGCAAAGGTGGCATGGAGAGAAGTGGTGCTCTTAGGCGAGCACTTATATCCACGCGCTCCTCCACAAACACTGGGCCTGCTCCCGCAGACAGCTCTAGTAAGGGAGGCTACTGCATGGAATTTCAGGCCACTTTTGGACTCTTCTTGGAAAAAAATGACTCAAAGATTTGAATATTTGAATACTCAGAGAAGCTATTGATATTACTTCCAGGTCCACTGGCAAATATTGTATTGCCCATTTTTTATCATTATGGTCACTATTATTATTATAGTTTATTTTCCATGGGCTCAGGAGGAACAAAAAGATAGTTAATGACTGGGTATTTGCCACCATGTTCTGTTCACTCAATCAAATTCTCAACACATACCAACAATCAGTATATCAAGCGGTCTGAGTCAGGGAAGCACAGCCTAGGGCTGGACAGGGACTGCACAGAGCTGGGTAGCCAGCCATGGATCCAACCTCACCATGGCAGCCTCTGTCAGAGAAATCAAATTCAAAGGCCCTGCTTTCCTACAGCACATATTTCCCTTCTAGCCACCCTAGCAATTATAGTTGAACCAATGGACAGCCAGAGAACATAGTTTAATTACTCGCCTACCTCGGCTTCTATCTCATGTTTACTACCCATACTTACTGCACATCTGATCTGGGTGCCATAATCTATCTACAATGCCTGCTTTGTGGAAACTTCTAGAACAGGTTAAGTTAAAGAGGCTTCTGTAGGAACCATAACTCTCTTATTTATTTATTTATTTATTTATTTATTTATTTACGTATCTATTTATTATTTATTTATTTTATTGTTTAAAGTATTACATATGACCCCTTTTTCCCCAATTGAGCCCCCCGCCGCCACTCCCACACCTGAGGGCAAGCCCCCACCACCCCAGTGTCTGTGTCCATTGATTATGCTAATATGCATGCATACAAGTCTTTTGGTTAATCTCTAACCCTCCCCTCCCATGCCATTTGTCTCTGAATCTATTTTTTTAAAAATATATTTTATTGATTTTTTACAGAGAGGAAGGGAGAGGGATAGAGAGCTAGAAACATCGATGAGAGAGAAACATCGATTGGCTGCCTCCTGCACACCCCCTACTGGGGATGTGCCCACAACCAAGGTACATGCCCTTGTTGGGAATCGAACCCGGGACCTTTCAGTCCACAGGCCGATGCTCTATCCACTAAGCCAAACCAGTTAGGGCTGAATCTATTTTTGTTCATCAGTTTATGTTGATCATTATATGAGTGAGATAATGTGATATTTGTCTTTCTCTGACTGCCTTGTTTCGCTTAGCATAATGCTCTCCAGGTCCATCCATGCTGTTGCAAATGGTAAAAGTTCCTTCTTTTTTGTAGCAGCATAGTATTCCATTGTGTAGATATACCAGTTTTTTAATCTACTCATCTGCTGATGGGCACTTAGGCTCTTTCCAAATCTTAGCTATGGTAAATGGTGCTGCTATGAACATAGGGATGCATATATCCTTCCTGATTGGTGTTTCTGGTTTCTTGAGATATATTCCTAGAAGTGGGATTACTGGGTCAAATGGGAGTTCCATTTTTAGTTTTTTGAGGAAACTCCATACTGTTTTCCACAGTGGCTGCACCAGTCTGCATTCCCAGCAGAAGTTCACAAGGGTTCCTTTTTCTCCATATCTTTGCCAGCACTTGTCATTTGTTGATTTGTTGATGATAGCCATTCTGACAAGTGTGAAATGGTATCTCATTGTCATTTTGATTTGCATCTCTCAGATGATTAGTGACTTTGAGCATGTTTTCATATGTCTCTTGGCCTTCTGTATGTCCTCTTCCGAAAAATGTCTATTTAGGTCCTTTGTCCATTTTTTTATTGGATTGTTTATCTTCCTTTTGTTAAGTTGTATGAGTTCTCTGTAAATTTTGGAGATCAAACCCTTATTTGAAATAGCATTGGCAAATATGTTCTCCCTTGCCATGGGCTTTCTTATTGTTTTGTTGATGGTTTCTTTTGTTGTACAGAAGCTTTTTATTTTGATGTAGTCCCATTTGTTTATTTTCTCTTTAGCCTCCCTTGCCCTAGGAGCTGTGTTGGTAAAGATATTGCTATGACGTATGTCTGATATTTCAGGTCTGCCTATGGAGTCTTCTAAGAGTCTTATTGTTTCCCATCTTACATTTAAGTCCTTTAGCCATTTTGAAGGGTTTTTTTGTGTGTGTATGGTGTAAGTTGGTGATCTAGTTTCCTTTTTTTTTGTTTATATCTGACCAAATTTCCCAGCACCATTTATTGAAGAGACTGTCTTGATGCCATTGTGTGCTCCTGCCTCCTTTGTCAAACATTAATTGAGCATAATGGCTTGCACCGACTTCTGGGTCCTCTATTCTGTTCCATTGTTCTATATGTCTGTCCTTGTGCCAGTACCAGATAGTTTTGAGAACCATGGCTTGGTAATATAGCTTGATATCTGGTATTGTGATACTTCCTATTTTGTTCTTCTTTCTCAGGATTGCTGTGGCTATTCAGGATTTTTTTTATTCCAGATGAATTTTTGGAGAGTTTGTTCTAGGTCTTTGAAATATGCATTTGGTACAACTCTCTCTTTCTTTATGGAACCATTTTTCCTTCCCATACACCATTGATTATATCTTTTCAATACCTTTGAAATCTGTTTCTGTTCTTCCTTCCATCCTTCTTTCCTCCTTTCCCCACTGCCTTCCTCCATCCTTCTCTTCTTAATATTTGCCATAGTTCTGCATTACAAATAGGATTCATTTTAAATATAGAAAAGTAGAAAAAATAAAAGAAAAATGATCTGTCATGTCACTATCCAGAGATTTTGGCTGTTCAGGTTTTAATATATTTTATTTTAATCTTGTGGGTTGTGTGTATGCTACAATTTCACCTTCTATTTTGTTTCTAACATTTCTTAACATCAGCCAGTACTTCTGCTTCATAATTGTCTGGGCAGCATTTCTGTTTCTCCTTCTACTTGCTTCTGTGAAGTATTCCAACATGTAACCGTGCCTAGTCTTTTCACAAACTACTTAGTGAATTTATTCTCTCTTCCTAGCCCCACTGCACTAGACTGAGCCCCTTTCCCTGAGCCACATCACCACAGAAATCTCCTCAATGGTCTAATCCAGCGGTTCTCAACCTGTGGGTTGCAACCCCTTTGGGGGCCGAATGACCCTTTCACCGGGGTCGCCTAAGACCATCGGAAAACACATATATAATTGCATGTCGTTTTTGTGATTAATCACTATGCTTTAATTATGTTCAATTTGTAACAATGAAAATACATCCTGCATATCAGATATTTACATTACAATTCATAACAGTAGAAAAATTACAGTTATGAAGTAGCAACGAAAATAATTTTATGGTTGGGGGTCACCACAACATGAGGAACTGTATTAAAGGGTCGCGGCATTAGGGAGGTTGAGAACCACTCGTCTAATCTCAAGCTCTCCCGCTCCATCATTTACTCACTTCTGCCCAATGAACTTTCTAAAATATAAAACTGGCCATGTATTCTCCTGGCTTTAATCTTCACTGTCTATCCCTGTGTTATGAGCTTTAGCATACAGTTTACATTTTTTCCGAGATAGAGTTTTTCTCTGCTTGGCCCCTTCTGACCCCTCCAGCTCTTTCTCTCCTGCTGCCCCTCAGCTTCAGCCTCTTAGATTCTTGTACCTCTGAGTCTTTGCTCATACAATTCCCTCTGCCTGGAATACCTTTCCTGTTTCTTTACAGGGAAAAACCTATACATCCTTTAAAATTCAATCCAGGGAGCACTGCTGCTTGGGCACTTCCTGGAAGTTCATTCTTGCAACTTTCATCTCATCATATAGATTAAGATCTGAAGGTCTGTCCTCTCCTGCCTTGTGAGCCTTCCTATGGCCCAGTATACCCTTTTCTAAGTATCTTTGGTGTTGTTGTTTTTCTCCTTAACCACGGGAGCTGAATTTGAATCCCAAGCACCTCACAGAGAGTGAACATTCAAGGAAAATCCACAGAAAAGAGGAAGACTTTCATGGTTATTATGGCTCAGCAGCTAGAAGTTGCTGTGTCACAGGCCAGCTTCCTTCAATTAATCCATTCTGATGTCAGCCTGCCCGATGCATGACTCATTAATTCCTGGACAATGTCATTTGTTGACATGGCTATAAAATCTTATCCACTTTCGGAATTTCCCAAGGATTTCAGAATCTCCCTTTAAAATCCCTTTCTCCAAGCCGTTCTATAAAAAAATGACTCAAGAGAAAAATAACAATAAGACATATTACACTAAGAATAAATCATCTATTAAAAAATCTGCCACATTTACTTTGCTCTTAGGGACTACAACAGAAGAAACCAAAAAAGAGTCAGTGTACAACTTTGATGACTTAAAATTTAACATGCAAATTTAATGTAGCAGATTCATGAGTGCTTTGGGTATGGAACCAGAAAGAAAGATATGCCTATGACTAGAGCAAAATGCATGCCACTTTAGTTCCAAGAAAAGAAAAACCTCTTTGAACTTACCCTAATGGGAACTTTTCATAAAAGCATTCCAGTGACCTAGATCTGATTCACTATTTTGACGGTACGGCAGAATCCTCTTGTATCTGTAACTGCTACCAACTGGCTTTGGGAGGGGCACTAGGGAAGTTTATCTATAATAATTTATAATAATAAAAGCATAATATGCTAATTAGACCGGATATCCTTCTGGATGAAGCTGGGGCTGCAAGGGAAGCCTGGGTCCCGGGTGCCAGAGGGAAGCTGGTGCCAGCAGTGGGGGGGGGGGGGGGGGGGGGGCGGGGGGGGGGGTTGGAGAGAAGGCCTACTCTTGCATGAATTTCGTGCATCAGGCCTCTATTATTTTTATAAAAGTTGCCGATGTCAGATATTTTAACCAAATTGGTAGTACTGCTTATTTTCTTTACTTTCACTTCCCTCTTTACACTTCTCCTTGTATTGGATGATGTTGGATGTAGATATGTGTGTGTTTTTAATGGAATTTATTAAAATGACATTGGTTAAGAAAATTATATAGGTTTCAGGGGTACAATTCTGTGTTTTTGAGATCTTGCTAAGGGGGAGTTGAGGTGAAATATCTAAGTTTACTTTAGGTTTAGAAATATATGTTTTACCAGTTCACTGTCATGTTAGCAGTGGTTCTGTTTTTACTAGCCATCCGGATGTGAGAATAGCTCTAGGAATATCCCTTTGCTTACTGTGCCTACACACCCAGGTTTCTGATGAGGAGATCAGAATGCATCTTAAGTTACACAATAACAAAATAATGCAGATATGGGAGAAAGAGGTTAAACTACACAGAGCCAGTAGTGAATCTGGGGAAAATTCTTCCAATCATCAAAATGAAAAGTGACAAGCAGAGAATTCAGTTCATGCTAACCCTAGACCAGTGGTCGGCAAGCTCATTAGTCAACAGAGCCAAACATCAACAGTACAACGATTGAAATTTCTTTTGAGAGCCAAATTTTTTAAACTTAAACGATATAGGTAGGAACATTGTTATTAACTTAATTAGGGTACTCCTAAGGCTTAGGAAGAGCCACACTCAAGGGGCCAAAGAGCCGCATGTGGCTCGCAAGCTGCAGTTTGCCAACCAGTCCTAGACAAAACAAACTCTCCTATTTCAGGGATATACTTAGTAATGCAGGGTATACAATTATACACCTTTCACACTTTTTTTTCTATTTGACTAGAATCATGTTACATAGACTCTGTCATGATTCCTGTTTGTAGAATATGACAAATAGTAAATGCATCCATATGTGAGTGGCATCCTTTATACATCCAGCTATCTACACTAATAAAAGAGAAACATGGTAATTAGCGTACGACCGCTACCCTTCCCATTGGCTAATCAGCATATCCTTATGCAAATTAACTGTCAGCCAAGATGGTGGCTGACAGCCAGGCAGCTGGAAGCGAACATGAGGCTTGCTTGCTCCAGTGACTGCAGACTCCAACATTCCCCGCCTGACTTGCAGGCCTCTGAGCTACAACTCTGAGAAACTATGTTGCAAATATAGAAACTCCAGAAACCAGCTTTCAGCCAGCTGGGATCTCAGAGCTAGAGTTATACATTGTTTCAATTATAGCAGCAGAAGCCTCAGAGCTAGAGCCAGAGCTAAAGCTGGCCCAAAATAAAAAAAACAAAAAAGAAAGAAAACAAGGAGCAGTTGAGAGCTTCAGTCAATTGCCAGCCTGAAAGCAGCCCTCAGCCCCTCACCCAGACTGGCCAGGCACCCCAGTGGGGATGCCCACCCTGATCCAGGACACCCTTCAGGGCAAACCAGCCTGCCCCCAGGCCTCTATCCTATATAGTAAAAGGGTAATATGCCTCCCAGCACCGGGATCAGCGGAGCCACGAGGCCTCCTGGCACCGGATCAGCGTGACAGGGTGCAGCACCCAAACCCCCTGATTGCCCTGCGGCTCTGTGTGTGACAGCGTGCGGCACCCCAAACCCCCACAGGCCCTGCTCTGTGTGTGACAGGGTAGAGCCATAACCTCCTCATCGGCCCTGCCCTGAGTGTGACAGTGGCAGCGCCCCAACCTCCCTGATCGGCCCTGCTGTGTGTGTGACAGAGGGCAGTGCCCTAACTCCCCTATTGGCCCTACTCTGTGAGTGACAGCGGGGAGCTCCTCAACCCCCTGATGGGCCCTGCTCTGTGCATCACAGGGGGTGGCACCGCAACCTCCCCATCGACCCTGCCTTGAGTGTGATAGGGGGTGGTGCCCCAACCCCCCAATCAGTGCTACCCTGAGCGTGACTGAGGGTGGCATCGCAACCTCCCAATCTGCCCTGCTCTGTGCATGACAGGGGGCAGCGCCCCAACTCCCCAATCAGCCCTGCTCTGAGCCCGACCAGGGGCTGCACCTAGGGATTGGGCCTGCTCTCTGTCACCCGGGAGCAGGCCTAAGCCAGCAGGTCATTATCTCCCGAGCGGTCCCAGACTGCGAGAGGGCACAGGCTGGGCTGAGGGGCCCCTCCTCCCCCAGCCCAGTGCACAAATTTTTGTGCACTGGGCCTCTAGTCTATAATAAAAACAAATCTTATTCAACCATCCTAACAGAAAAATGAACCATTTTTTTTTGTATAGAAGATTATCTTTTTAAAATTATTTTTAAATGAAGAGGAGATCAAGAGCATGTAACCAAAATGTAGAGTAAAAATATTTTAGAGGTGTTGCAGGCAGATACTTAATACACAAATACCATATTTTCCCATTTTTTATTTGTGGTATTTTTCAACTTTATGTATTTGCTATTGCATGATTTCTATTTTTATTCAATCTAAATGTTCATTTCTTAAAATTGCTTTTAGAGAGCAGAAGGGAGAGAGAAAGAAACATGGATGTGAGAGAGAACCATGGATGGGTTCCTCCCCCCCCTCCCCCCCAATCCTCCCCGCTCCAGTTTGCCCTGATTTGGGATCAAACTCTCACAACCTAGTCACATGCCCTGACTGGGAAATGGATCTGACACCCTTTGATACATGGTACAGTGATTCAACCAACTGAGCCACACTCACCAGGGCTAAATGTTCATTTTTTTTCACTTAACTTTATGTTGTAATTTGTATTCTTCCTTTTAGAGCAGGTCCCTAATGTGCAAGCTTCAGGCACTACAAAACCTGGATCAGTTTATGATTTTTAACTTGCAAGTGCATATTGCTCTGTGCTTTCTTTAATAGGGTGGCCTGTTCCCTCATGTGGAGTCACATGGCTTCACTCAGAATTCAAGAGCAGTGCCTACATCTCTAAGTAAATAAATAAATAGGCAATAAATAAATAAATAAATAAAATAAAACAAGCCCAAATTTGTGCATTTGCTGTGCGTGGTATAAACATTTCCACTATGGTCAAATTTATGATACCAAGAATTAATAACTGGCTAACATGATTCCTGACAATTTTCCACTGGTGTGAGCTGGCTTGAGCACAGCAATGACCATAATAAGCAATGCGCGGGAACACTCACTTACCAAGGACGAGCTCCTATAGGATCCTTGGGATGATAACGCTCCAATTACAGAGAAGAGTTTTTCTGTTAATGAAACTGTGACTATGTTTTACTCTAGGGAGTCAGTGTGCACATCCTGTTCATCAAGAGGAGTGTTTTGAGTGCAGGGCGCAGGGGGAGGGGGGGGTAAAAAGAGTGGTTTCACACCTCAGATGCCAGGCATCTCTGTTCCCAGGTTTATATTTACATTAATTTATATTCCTTAAATGAACCCTAGTCACTCTCAGAAGAGAGGCCCTGGCAGAGGAAGGAATAGAAAGAATGCAAGTGAAACATCCTTGTGTTCGCACCCTGCCCTGAGGCCTCTCTCATTCCGGCCCAGTTTGTAGGGCCTTGGCCTTCCTTTCTGTGAAATAAACATTGGTTGGCCTCAGGTTACAGGAAAATTGGTAGAGCTAGACTCTAAAATGAGCCAATATTATCCACAGTCTGGGCAAAAAAAAAAAAAAACAAGGAACATTTGGCACAAAGAAGTTGTCTTCGAGAAATTATTATCTATTTGCATAAATTTGTCACAGGTCAGCCATTTCAATAAAAGGAAAAGAGCATGACCTTGAGTCTGCAAGCATCCTGTTGCCCTTTCCAGCTAGGTCAGACTGTTTCCCTTTTTGCTTCATTTCTGCTCCTCTTAGTGGACTCAAGGCTGGCAGACCTGAGGCTGCTGGCTGAGTCCCATTGATTTTTTTCCCCAATACTGTGTGCTGTAAGTAATGCATATTATGCAACACAATTTCATTTTGCTGATATTTTGGTTTGTTGAGCCATGAGCCCCACAAGTAGTTCAAACCACAAAGCAGCATTTCCTGTGTCAGTCATAAAGAAGCTGTGGCCAAAAGTTAATTACCAAAGATGACAAGATCGTGTGACTCCACATTTTTACTCTAAGATCAGATTCCCCTCTACTTTATACAATGATATTGTTGCTGTGAATTTAATATGAGGCTCAGCCATCTGCATACAAATCCCAAAACACATAGTGATCAGTTCAGACTTCTGACCTAACTATGGAAGTCTCCTGACAGGAAATGTGTTAATTCATGAGCAATTTGGTGTCTCTTTAGTAAAAAGTGCAAGTTGGGAAATAAACTTCCTGCTGTTGACATTTCTACACCTTGGAGTACTTCAGTAAACTGAAGTAACTGACCAGTAGTTTTTACATTAATAGTGGAAGAGATTGCTTAAAACCAGACCAAATTCACTGTCTTTGAACAAGTGAGTAGAGTCAGATTTTTAAATCACTAAAAAATAGGTCTGTCTCCCATTGAACAACTTTTCAAGGATACTTTGAGGAACCACTAAAAGCAAGATAATAATTCTTTGATTTTTTTTCTAACAATGCCATTATGGTATTATGTTACCAAAAATTTATTATTGGGGAACTTCCAGTCAAGATGGCAGTGTAGGTAAATGAGGTACTTGCACACACTCCCACAACCACATCAAAAGTACAACGAAACTACAGAAGAACCACCATTCAGAACCACTTGAAATCTAACTGAATGGAAGTCCTACAACTAGGAACTTTAAAAAGAAGTCACAATGAGACTGGTAAGAGGGGCAGAGATGCAGAATGAGCTAGTCCCACACCTATGTGTGGTGGTTTAAAATTGGGAGGGATATCTTGGCTACGGAGGTCCTCCTGAGGAGTTAGGGATCCCAGCCCCACATCAGCTGCTTCCCCCCACCCTCCTCCACTCACCCCAGAGTTCCACTGCTAGGAAGACAAGTCCCCATAATTTCTGGATGTAAAAACAAGCAGGGGTTATGGCTGAGTGAGACAGCGGGCTGCTGTAGTCCCAGGCAGTTCTTCTTAAAGGTCCGGTACACTGACTGACTTCAACTCCCTCCCTCTAAGCTCCAGTGCTGCGGCAGAAGCTTGAAAGAAACCAGGGGCATACAGGGAGGAACTAATTGTTTGGCATCAGGGTGAGAGATGGGTAGACAGTTTTCTGATAAACAAAAGTGCTGGCAGAGGCCATTGTTCCTTTTCTGAGAGTCCTTTCTTCACACAGAACTGACAGGTGGGCACTATATCTGAGTCTCCACCAGGCTGGTTGAATCAGACAATTAGCAGAGATGTTTTGGTGAAAATAAGCAAAAAGTGTTAAAATTGAAATGAGCCCTGGCCAGTTTGGCTCAATGGATAGAGCGTCGGTCTGTGGACTGAGGGGTTCCGGATTCAGTTCCGGCCAGGGGCACGTGCCCAGGTTGCACGATCGATCCCCAGTGGGGGGTGTGCAGGAGGCAACCAATCAGTGGTTCTCTCTCATCATTGATGTTTCTCTCTCTCTCTCTCCCTCTCCCTTTCTCTCTGAAATCAATAAAAATATATTTTAAAAAAATTGAAATGAAAGTATTTCAATTGACTTTTTAAAAAGTTTATACACTAGAAAGTGGGATACATTTGTAAGGTATATGGTTTTACTTTCTCCTTTGTTTCCCTTTGGATTACTGCTGCACACAAAAAACATTCCTCATTGGATATAATTAGTAAGTATGACCCAACTGGTCAAAGGACCAAAACAAATTTTATTTTATGCAAATCTTAATTATAGGTGAACTCTGCTAAGAACATTGAGAAGCTATCATTCTTATCAACAAGAGCATCAGAAGCTAGCATTCCTATTGGGAAAGGTACAGGTTGTACAACAATGTATTGTTACTCTCTGTCTTTGCAAACTTTCAGAGAGTGAGGAAATTAAAATGGCATTACTTCAACTTTTTTTTTTTTCCTGACTGGAAATTCTCAGCAGCTAGTGTTTACAAACTAGGAACTTATTATCTAGTCACAACCTCAATCAATGAAACAAAATCAATGAAGGGATATTTTGCTTGTGGAAGTTCCTTTTCTACATATTGTGCATCGATAATTTAGTTTTATACAGTTACTCATGAATATAAGAAATAAAAGTTTCACAAAATAATACTTAAGCTAATTGTATGTGATGTATTATCATATACTAGAAGCCTGGTGCATGAATTTGTGCACATTGAAAGGAAATTAATTAGAAGAAATATTTTAGAGGCCAGGGAGGGACTGCGGGAAGGCTCCAGGGTGTGTCCAGCCCATCTCGCCCAGTCCCAATCAGCCAGATCCCAACAGCAAGCTAACCTACCAGTCGGATCATCTGCCCCTTGGTAGTTCGTGTGCATCATAGCAACTGGTTGAGTGGTCGTAACCGATTGGCAGACAGTTAGCATATTAGGCTTTATATATATATAGATTCTCTTTTTATTCTACCTATTGTATTTAATTCCATTATATTTAAAAAAAAAACTAAAACCCACAAAATTGATTTTAGGACCTACTAATGCAGGGGTGGGCAAACTTTTTGACTCGAGGGCCACAATGCGTTCTTAAACTGGACCGGAGGGCCGGAACAAAGGCATGGATGGAGTGTTTGTGTGAACTAATATAAATTCAAAGTAAACATCATTACATAAAAGGGTATGGTCTTTTTTTTTTTTAGTTTTATTCATTTCAAACAGGCCGGATCTGGCCAGCGGGCCATAGTTTGCCCATGGCTGTACTAACACATCATGAGTTGTTCAAAACACTGCTGTAGTTTCTTTCTTTTTTTAAATATATTTTATTGATTTTTCACAGAGAGGAAGAGAGAGGAATAGAGAGTTAGAAACATCGGTGAGAGAGAAACATCGACCAGCTGCCTCCTACGCACCCCCTACTGGGGATGTGCCCACAACCAAGGTACATGCCCTTGACCAGAATTGAACCTGGGACCCTTGAGTCCATAGGCCGACGCTCTATCCACTGAGCCAAACTGGTCAGAGCTGTTGTAGTTTCTTGATGACAGAGCCATGCTTTGATGGCTGATGTCCTTGTTAGTGCTATCCAAGATGCTTAGAAAGTCTATAGAGATAGAGCAGCCAGGCCCTTTACGCCCCCTGCCTATCACCTACCTTCAGTCTGATTATCAGATCCTGACCTAGTGTTGGATGTCTCTGGGCACTCCATAGGGTGAAGTGTTTGGAGTTCAAGTGGCACAGTACGTAGGATAGTCTCTGTCAACACTCTGGGGCTAGTAGTTGTCATTGCCCCCACATTTCTGTTTGGTACCTAGCACAAACTAGATTAAATATTTTTTAAAGTGCATCATTTTCTAGGAGGGTTTAAAAAATAAAATGCACTCATTAGAAATCAGATTCCTCAATCTCTTCTTTCCTTGTCGAGAGAAAGACTGGCTTGGAGCCAATGAGCTTCTGAGTCAGTTTTGAGTTTGAATTTTAACTGCACTTTTGAGGTCCTCTACCAGACTCTCTGCTTCTATAAAGTGAGAATAATGATACCAACCTCATAGTATTGGTATCATTACCAGTTATTAAAATTACATTATGAAATACTCAGGCATTGCACCTGACGCAGAATTGGGACCTAGGAAATATTACTTTCCTTCCCTTCCTTTGGTGTTTCATCCCCAGAACACACATCATTATCAAACAGCAATGGCCACAATCCCTGAGCTAACACACAACCCGCTAAACACACCACAGACAAGATTATTTCTTCAGCAGAACCACAGCCCAGCGCTGTAGTCAGTAAAGAACAATTTAGCAAAATGAATGTAAACCACGTTTCCCAAAAGAATCAAATTTAAAAGCCAGAAAGGCTTGTCAACCACAGTGTTTATAAGACGATAAAGTGTACAGAGTATCTGGAAATTGAGAGGCCGTCTTAACTTCTTTTTTTGTGTAAAAAAAATAAGAATAAATAAACATAGTATATAACCATGTCAATTATTTATTTCTTCACCGAGTCAGACATAACAAAGGGATTGTACCCATGTCCAGTTTTGTGTGGTTGGCAGCAAAACTTGAAAGCAAAGGAATCAGCAAGCATAAACAGAGTTAGGACTAAATCTTAGTCATCAACAGTGTTCGCTAATTTGTTTTCTGTTCCACAATTCCAAAATACCATATACCAACGGCCATCAAATCTCACTCTAAAATCTATTAGAATTATTTGCTTGTGTCCCTGATCTGTTCCTCTAGAGGAGCAAACTTTACCTCCCCCACCCCCACCCAGTATATCTACATTCTAGGAAAATGCCAAACATAGCAGATGCTAAATTTTTTCAAATATTTTTAAAAAATATGTCTGTATTGTTTAAAGTAATACAGATGTCCCCTTTATTTTTTTCCCCATTGACACCCACCCCCCTTGACCTCCCACCCACCCTCCTAAGCCTTTACCACACTATTGTCTGTGTCCATACATATAAATCCCCAGGTTAATCTCTCCCCACCCACACTCACCCCCGTCTCCCCTCTGAAATTAATCAATCTGTTCCATGCTTCTATGTCTCTGGATCTATTTTGTTCATCAGTTTATTTTGTTCATTAGATTCCACATATGAGTGAGATCATATGATACTGGCTTGTTTCACTTAGCATAATACTCTTAATACTCTCCAGGTCCTTTTTTTTTTTTTTTTTCAAATCTTAACCATAAGGAGGGTAATGTGGTTAATACAAAATTTTGGTAAGGATTTTTTTTTAATGCTGGGATACCAAGCATTGATATGAGAAATAATGCCACTGATAACCAGATTACTGCCCTGATCTTGTTTTCCAAGCTCATAAAGTACTTTACAGATATGATCATTTCCTGCCATGTCATTACCATGAGCAGTGTTTCCAGTTAGAAGTATGTTTGAGAACTTTCAGGATCATGCAAAGGGTTCCGCTCATCTTTCTAGCCACACCTTCCAATCACAATCATACAATCTCGTAAAAAGTGCACACTAAATAATATTAAGTAAATGTAACTAATTAAATGTAGAGTGTATCGTATGTGATACATAATCAAGCTATCCTCTTTCCCTTTTCCTCCATATTTTCCACTCATCTGTCCTAACTGTTCTTTAACCTCCTCCACTTCAGAATCTTCAAGAGACACACTATCACAGTCACTCACAAGCAGAACCTTACCCTTGACAGCATTATCTGAATTCAGAGTGATGCCTCAAGATTACAGATACTGAAAGGCCCTTCTGAGACCACACCCTTTTATCTTTCTAACTTTTCTACTCTCAAATTTACACTGAACATACTAACTATCCATAGATACTTGAAAGTCCCTCAAAGATTCCCACCATCACCATTTTTTCCAGCTTATCATCCTTATCCTGCTTCATTCACCTTCCAGATCAGCCTGAACTCTGGTTAGTCAAGTCTGCAAATGGCTCTCAACATAGTTTATCTCAGACTAACCTCTCATTTTTGCTTACTCCCATTCTCTTTCTCTGTGCTTATCCCTAAGTTACAAAATATTGCTGAAGAAATTAAATCATGGTATCAGTGTAATTTGATTGGTATCAGTGTAATTTGATACTTTCTAGTCCTAGTTGAGCTTTTCCTGATGTTTTACAACCTTTTTGTTCATTAAAGTCAACTTCTTTTGAACTTTCAAAAACTGTAGTCCAAAACCCCTGGCACTTCTCACACCAGCCCTGTCATTAGCCCTGACCACTCAGCAAATGACCAATACTCCTACTTTACTATGATGATCCCTAAACTTACCTCCTTCATCCTCAAAATCTTTCTGGATCATCATTTTCTCCTTTTACTTTCTTGATAGTAAAGAATATTAACCCACTTGTACTCCATCTGCTAAATATAAGCAGTCAATAAAACTGATTACCTCAACTATTGAAGTACAAATTTATGTATGACTTATTCCCTTTACTTATAAAAGCTATTCTTAATTTTAGTTATTTCATGATTATATTATTTTCATATAGTGTTTACTTTCAAGTACATTTTACAAATGTGAACTGATTTAGTTTTCATAATGATCCTATGAGGACAGTTTTTAAGACTTTAGAAGGAGTAAAAATGTCTCAGTTGGCTGCAAGCTGATGGGATGTAGATAGACTAAAGAAGAAGAAAGGAGAAAGAGGAAGAAGGAGGAGGAGAAGGAGGAGAAAGAGGAGGGGGAGGAGGAGGAGGAGATACAATGAGAAAAGCTGTAATGAGAAATTGTATGGTCCAGGAAAAACAGAACGAATAAGCTGTTTTCTGACTTTCTATTTCTCAGATCCAGCCCCAAGTAATAACTTGCTATTTTCTGCCTTGGCCATGTATTAAATTCCTTCTCAGCCCTCTGTATGTATCAAATAAATACTAAATACCACCCCCAAACACACACACACACATTGCTTTCATTCTGTTTATGTTGGTTTGATACGGTTTTAACTACTTGTGACCAAACAATCATATTTTCTTTGTGATATATTTTATTATTTTTATTTTTAAGTGTTGTTTTTGTGCTTTTTAAAAATATGTTTTTAATGATTTCAGAGAAAGGAAGGGAGAGGGTGAGAGAGATAGAAACATCAATGATGAGAGAAAATTATTGATCAGCTGCCTCCTGCATGCCCCCTACTGGGAATCAAGCCCGCAACCCAATCAAGTCTGTGTGCCCTGATCAGAATTCAACCATGGCCTCTTGGCTCATGGGTCAATGTTCAACCACTGAGTCACACCAGCCAGGCTGTGTCTCTGTTTTTAAAAAATGCATGTACAGCCCTGGCTCAGTGGATAGAGTGTTGGCCTGTGGACTGAAAGATCCCAGGTTCGATTCTGGTCAGGGGTATGTACCTTGGCTGTGGGCACATCCCCAGTAGGGGGTGTTGCAGGAGGCAGGTGATCGATGTTTCTCTCTCATCGATGTTTCTAACTCTCTATCCTTCTCCCTTCCTCTCTGTAAAAAAATCAATAAAATATTTTTTTTAAAAAAAGATGAAAATGCATGTACAAATGGACACAGTCAAGAAGAATAAAAACAAAAATAAAAGTATTTCTGGTGTATAAATATATGTGGATGTATAGTATAAAACATTAGAAAATGTACTATGAACAACATTCAAAGATCAAGTTATTTATTCTTTATTCATAATTCTTCTAGCTTATATTCATATTGTGACATTGTGTTCATATGACATTTTTATTAGTGGTTTATACACTCATTTACTGACTTCCTCAATTTGCTTCCGTAAAACCAAAATCATCATGATGCTTTTGTTCTCCAAAAACATCTTCTTATAACAAACACTATTTCTATGAAAAGGTTTCCCTTTATTCTGTGTTTAGTTCACTTTTGTAAATTTGTCATACCACTGTTTCTTGCTGCTAGAGTATATAATCATGGTAGTATTTATTTAATCAGGGCTGCTTCCATAAATATTTAGAAAACTATTTTAATAAGATAGAGATGAAAACCTAATTTAGAGCAACTTTCAGAAATCCTTTAAAAATTGTCCAAAGCCAATATTTTCTAATGATGCTTAGTGTAACTTGAAATGATTTTAAATAATTGAAAATTGCTCAAATCATCAGAATCCTTATAACAGAAGTTAGTTAACAGAAGTTAGCTAACATGTATAGGGAGTATATAGGATGGATATTAAAGAATGTCAAGAGTTGGAGTTTATTCAATTTTTCATGTCTTATGAAATCTGTCATAGCATTTTGTACATAGTTGGTGCTTAGTGAAGGTCCATTGAATTGAATGTCCACTATCTCCTCATTTTTGCCATATACCAAGTCTGCTATTTGCTCTGAGCCTCCCACACACCACTTAGTAAGTGGTAAATTTCTGTACATAAAGTCACAGAAACACCTTGAGATGGATTTAACAGCATTCCAGTTCTGGAGGTAACATCTGAACTGGTTTCTGATTCAGAACAGACAGGGTCCACACAGCCTTCAGTGACTGGGTCCTACCTCCTGTTCTCTCCCCTCTCTGCCTCACAGGTGCAGCTTCAGATACATGACTGGCAGCTGCTCCTGGTAGACACTATGCTCATTCTATCCTCTGTGCTTTTGCTCATTTGGTCATCTCCTTCTGAAATGTTCCCCCCACATGTCAATCTCTCCATTCACCTGGGAAGATCTCATCTATCCTTTAGGACTCAACTCAGGAGAAAGCTCCACAGAAAATTCTCTAAAGTTCTTTTCTTAGAGTTTGACCCACACCATTGAGAAACAAGGTTAGGTGTCCCACCTCTGTGCTCTTTCAGATCCTGGTTATATCCATCATGGGATTTATCAGGCTACTTTACAACTTTCTGTTTACATGTCTGCCTTTCCCATTAGACTGTTTGGTGGTAGTTGAATGCATCTTAGAGCTTTTTGTGTTCCTAAAACCAAACTAGATCCCAAATTCATAAATGCTAATTTGTAAATGAATAGATAGAGAAAAGAAGTGAAGGAAGGATTGAAATAGTGAAGAAAGATAATTTTAGCAGCAATATGAAAAATGAAATATGTTTTTCAGGGCTCTTTAACAGTGAGTAATGGAAACATGCCTCAAACTGGATTAATAAGAAAAGATAACCCATTGCCAAATAACAAGGAAAGTTAATGGATTAGGTAGGACAAAGCTATATTCAAACAATGTCCCCAATAATCCTAAGTTTGTACGGGCCAGGTCTGTGCCTTTTTCTATGACAACACAGTTCTCAGGCAGGCCCTCCTTAATCAATGGCAAGACTCAGTTTCTATCTCACCTCTTTAGCCATCCCATCAAGAAGCAAGAGCCTGTTGATTCCCATCATTCCTACACGATTGGCATTGTCTCTAAATCCACCAATCTTAACTTATTGACTTCACTTTGAACCCATATTGGCCTGGGCAAGAGTATAGGCAGGAAAGAGGGACCAATGCTCCCTTAGGGTCACAGACTCGCCCTCCTGAGTTCAGAATCGAAGTCCTCTTACCTTAATCACATGGATTGATAGGAGCAGGGGTGAGCATTTCCAAAGGAAAACCAGGGTTCTGTTTTAAGAAGAAGGTGGAAGGGTGGTGTCAGGCAGGTAGAAATAGAAGATGTAGTGGAGATTGGAAGAGGAAGTTAACAATGATAATTAACTGAATGCTGTTAGAGAGATGGAATGATCTTGAGATCTAGTGACATGTTAAGGCATCTTCATTTTCTCCCTCCAAAGCAGAACCATTATACAGCAAAGATTGCTGTTAGAAATGGGGAGGGAGAGGTGGTATTTAGGTCAATAAAGTTCTCAAGGCAAGTCAGGATAAAGCAGAGCCATATATACCTATTCATTTTTTAAAATATAGTTTTATTGCTTTCAGAGAGAAAGGGAGAGGGAGAGAGAAATAGAGACATCAATGATGAGAGAGAATCATTGATCAGCTGCCTCCTATATGCCCCACACGGGGGATTGAGCCTGCAACCTGGGCATATGCCCTGACTGTGAATCAAACCCTGACCTCCTGGTTCATAGGTTGATGCTCAACCACTGAGCCATGCTGGCTCAATGTGCAGCATTCTTGCTGGCTCAACATACAACAGTAACCCTAGGTTTTGAGGGCATATGACATTGTGGTAGTCAAATCTGAAAGGTACAATAAAAATTATAGGGTAGAATGAAATTTAATAACTTGAGCTCCTATTTTAGAAGTAACTTTGTTGGGTTAGTGATTGCATGAAGTTAGAGCTTCTGCATATAAAAGTGGCATTCAGCACATGTTTAAAAAATGAAAAATTTGTTTATCAGAGTAAGCTTCATGGCATCTTAAAATTTCTTTAGTATGGGGTTTTCATAAATTAAATCATGGAAATGAGATGTCATGAAAGGAGAAAAAAAATTTTACTTCCTTTCTGAAAGCAAATGATTTTGATTAAACAAGTTCTGTGAGTCACATTGTAAGTAAGTCTGTCGGTAATGATTTTTGGCATGCCTCATCCTCTTGGCTGCTACTGTAGATAAATTGAAATTGTACTCTTTCTGAGAATTTGTTTACATCAATACTTTGGGTTGGGTCTGGTAATAATTACAGATAATACTTTCTATTGTCTGGGAAGCCAGCTGTTAATGCCTGCAGCAAATATTTTCCCAGAAGTAGATTGGTGAGTATTTTCTTTTTATTTTATATGGGAAATGATTGAAACTAAATTTTTTTTTCTTTTTTTAATTTTTTTAAATTTTTTTTTATTGCTTAAAGCATTACAAATGGTATTACATATGTGTCCTTTTTTTTCCCCACCCTTGACAATACCCCGGCTTCCCCTACCCCCCAGTGTCTTATGTCCATTGGTTATGCTCATATGCATGCATACAAGTCCTTCAGTTGATCTCTTACCCCCCTCCCTCCTGGCCCCCAACCCTCCCCGGCCTTCCCGCTGCAGTTTGACAATCTGTGTGAGGCAGCTCTGCCTCTGTAACTATTATTGTTCAAAAGTTTATAATGGTCTCTATTATCCATGAATGAGTGAGATCATGTGGTATTTTTCCTTCGTTGACTGGCTTATTTCACTTAGCATAATGCTCTCCAGCTCCATCCATGCCGTTGCAAATTGTAAGAGTTCCTTCTTTCTTACAGCAGTATAGTATTCCATCGTGTAGATGTACCACAGTTTTCTAATCCATTCATCTACTGATGGGCATTTAGGCTTGAAACTAAAATTTTAAACAAGCCTTGAATTTCAAAAGTCTACTCTAAGATTCCCAAAGAATACAGGTGCATGGCTTTTCAAAAAGCCTTAATGCTGAAAATTTTTAAAAATAAATGAAAGATGTTTATTTGATTTTATTTTTTCTGTTTGCATAAAGATTCACCATAGAGTGCTTCTGTTTAGGTAAGTGTCTTAATCAGTTCAGGCTGCTATAGCAAAACACCATATGCTGGGTGAAAACAAACATTAATTTCTCACAGTTCTGGAGGCTGGAAGTCCAAGATCAAAGTGTCTGCAGACTTAGTAGCTGGTAAGAACCTTCCTAATTTGCAGGTAGTTGTCTTCTTGCTGTGTCCTAGAGAGAGAGAGAGAGAGAGAGAGAGAGAGAGAGAGAGAAGTCCTCTGGTTGTCTCTTCTTATTAATGCAATAATGCTGTCCTCATGACTTAATATAAACCGAGTTACCTCCCCAAATCTCCATCACCTAATACTATCACGGTGTAGGGCTTCAACATACGAATTTTGAAAGACATAAATATTTAGTCCAGAACAGTAAAGTTGAAAAACACTACGTCTATTGTGTTTACTTAACAACTATTATACAGCACTAATATTTGCTAATGTTTTACAAATGTTAGCACTAGTGTTGGCTCTCTTTTACAGAAGGAAAACAAGAACACAGCGAAAGTAAAATAAATTGTCCACAGTCAGATAGTTAGATGGCATGTACATGTGTACCTGGGATTAGCCTGGACAGCTTTACCCAACTCTCTGTTCCCAAGGCAGACAACTTTCTGCACATGCAGCTCTCTCACGGCACTGGCAGAATGTCGCCCATCCCAGAGGCCTGCATCCTCCCTGGAGAAGCAACTTAAACCATCTACAATTTAATCCAAAAGGAGATATTGATGGTGAAAAGTGAATCACAGTCATCCCTCCATATTTGTGAAGGACTGGTTCAAGGACAGGCCCTTCCCACCCTGCTCAAGTACCTTTTATAAAATGACATAGCATTTGCATATAACCTGTGTACTAGTATGTCATCCCATATTCTTTATATCATCTCTAGACTACATATAATACCTAATACAATGTAAACACTGTGTAAATAGTTGTTGTACTGTATTGTTTAGGGAATAACAAGAAAAATTCCTGACATGTCAGTACAGACACAACCATGGTAGCTATACATTACATGTCAACAAAGACAGCAACATTAAAAATATATATTTTTTCTATCTGAGGTTTGTTGAATCGAAGATGTGGAATCAACAATATGGAGGGCCAACTGTATCCAATGAGATGGCTTCATATACACAGATTTTGAAATGCTTTATTGTCATTCTTAGAAATATAAATTAGTACATTGATAGGTACCCTGACTGGGTAGCTCAGTTGGTTAGCGTGTCATCCCAAAATACAGTACCAAGGTTTCAGGTTTGATCTCTAGTCAGGGCACATGTAAGAAACAATCAGGGCATATGCAAGAATTAACCAATGAATGCATAAATAAGTGAGACAACAAATTGATGATGTCCCTCTCTCCCTTCCTCTCTCTTTGAAATGAATGATGGCTAATTCTCAAGAAAGAACCCCAGGAGACAGGCAAATTCAGATGACATAGAGTGGAATATACTACTAATTTAATATTTATATATTTTGAAGAACACATCTGTTTGCTGCTAGAGGAGTAATGGGAAAAGTCTCTTTCTGGTGTCGATGGTGCTTTCTGCCCATGGACAGCACTAAAAAAGTGAACTTCCCAAGCCCACCAAGGCCCTCATAGCTTTTCAATTACTGCCAGGAATGAAAACAGCCTTCTGTACAACAAAAGTGTTGCTCCTGGATTAGGATATTTGGGAAAGTCCGAGAATTTCAAAGAGGGAAGATGAGGGATTACAACATTGTTATCTCCAAATAAACTCTGAATTAACCTCTTCAATGGTTTGCCCCCTCATTCTACTCCCCTGTGCCATGAAGAAAAACATGACACTAAGTGTGATTTTATTTGAGCTCAAAGACTCGAGGAATAAAACAAACATTCTTATGTTCAATCTGAGATGACAGATGTATTTTTAAAGAGTACATTTCTTACAGAGATGAATAAAAATTGAAAACCCAAATTCATCGTTGGTGGGAATGCATATTGGTATAACCACTATAAAAAAATAGTGTGGGGGTTCTTAAAAAAATATAAAAAATGGAATTGCCTTATGACCAAGCAAATTGCTTCTGAGAATATATCTGAAGAAACCTGAAACACGAATTCGAAAGAATATATGCACTTCTATGTTCACTGCAGAGTTACATACAATAGCCAAGATCTGGAAGCAACCCAAGTGCCCGTCAATGGACCAGTGGATAAAAAAGGTGTGGTGGTACATATATAAAACGAAATACTATTTGGCCATAAAAATAATTAAATCTTACCTTTTGTGATAGTATGAGTGGATCTAGAGGGTATTACGCTAAGTCAGAGACTGACAAATACCATATGATTTTATTTGTTTATATGTGGAATCTAAAGAACAAACTAAAGGAACAAACAAAATAGAAACAGATTCATAGAGAACAGACTGACAATTGTCAGAAGGGCAGGGGTTAGAGGGCTAGGTGAAAAAGGTTAAGGGATTGAGAAGTACAAATTGGTAGTTACAGAATAGTTACAGAGATATAAGTTACAGCATAGGGAATAGAGTCAATAATACTCAATAACTATGTATGGAGCCAGGTGGGCACTTGAAACAGGGGGTGGGGAAGACACTCTGTAAATTACACAATTATCTGACCACTATGCTGTATATCTGAAGCTAATACAAAAATATTGAATGTAAACTGTAATTGAAAATTTTTAAAGTATATAAAGAAAACATAACTATGCTGAGTGAAGAAACTCAGACAAAAATGTAAATTTCATTAATCATCTATAAAGACCTCTAAATGATGCAAAATGATATATAATGATCAAAAGATCAGCTATTGCCTCAACATAAGGCGATTGGACAGGAAGTGGGAGAAGACTGTAAAAGGCTAATAGGACACTTTCAAGAATGATGGATATATTCATTATTTTGATTGCGGTGATTGACGGTGTAATGGATGCATATGTCCACATTCAGAATAGTATTCACTCAAAATATGTGCAACTCATTGTTTAACAGTTATATTTACAACACAGAGGTATATAGCTAAAAATTCGTGTAAGAAAACAAACTTCAAAATGTTTCATTTTCAGAGAATCATTAGACCATGTGGGCATCGGTCAAATATTTTAATAAACATAAAATAACATTTTACATTAAAGAAAAAGAAAAGAGGATAGATAGGTCAGAGAGGCTGCCCTACCCCTCTTCTCTTCAATCCCAGCCACTGAAGTTTCTTTGAGAGCAGTCATTGTCTCCCCTAAAGAAGTGGCTCAGCATCTAAGTGGGTCTAAAGGTCTGACGCTCTCGCCCAGGGCACTGGGGTGACTGGGGTCACTGGGCGCCCACCGTCACCCCTCACATGCAGCAGCTCCTGCCTGACAGTGACTCACCCCCGCGTTGGGGATGGGGCGGAAAGAGAACCTCGCAGAGTCCCCGAGTCACCTCCGGACGTCAGGCCAACCCTCACCTCCTGGGCGGGGCCGCGCCTTCCAGAGACCTACGTGCGAACCCGGAATTTCCCAGGCCCTGGGTTGCTAGCTTTCCTCCCCGAGCATGGATAAAAGGGGTTCGCCCGTCTCGGGGAGCCACAGATCTCGCTCCACCAGCTCTCCTGACAACTCTCACACTCCAGGCACCGCAGCACCGATCCTCCGAGCTCAGCCCCATGGCCCGCACCGCCACCGCCTCTGCTGCACCCCGAGCTCCCGGGTTCCTCCGGGCCGCGCTCCTGCTCCTGCTCCTGGTCGCCGCCTGCCGGCAAGCTGCAGGTGAGACTCGAGCCCCTGGAGTCCAAGGGGGAAAAAGGGGATGAAGGGTGGGCGCCCATTGGGGGCACCCCGCTAACCGAGCCTGTTCTCCCTGCAGCGGCGCCTATGGTCCTCGCAGAGGAGACCGTGGTCACTGAACTGCGCTGCCAGTGCTTGGAGACCATGAAGGGAATTCACCCCAGGATCATCCAGAGTGTGAAGGTGACGTCCCCAGGTCCCCACTGCGACCGAACAGAAGTCATGTAAGTGCCACCATGCTCTGCTGCTGCCACCATCCTGCTCACCTCCACCGCCCAGCTGCCCCCACCCTGACCCTCGCCCGCCCTCCTGTCTCACTTGTGTTCTCCCTTCTGTCTGCAGAGCCACTCTCAAGAATGGACAGAAAGTTTGTCTCGACCCCGCATCCCCCCTGGTTAAGAAAATATTGGACAAGATGTTAAACAAGTGAGTTATGTGACTAGAGTCATTTGTGACAGATATTGGCCTCTGCCTCCTGAAAACTATATCAGGGAAGCCCAGGGGGTAGCTGAAGGAGTGAAAAGTCATTATTTCACAGTTAGATTTGCCACCACTGTCATGAATGTGCTCTGGTGGCACAGGCCATTTCCAGTGCCCTCCATCCCTATCCCCCCTCCCTCACCCCATTCAAATGCGTATGGGTGAATGTGTAGTCCTATAAGGCTAAATAGATTCAGCCAATGATGCTAAACGGCCTCTTACCCATTAAGGACCATAACATGTTTAAATTTTGCTTTATTCTTCTTGATCTTTTGGGTCCCTGCTGAATGCCCAGGGCGATCATGCCTAACTTAAAGCCTACCCCTGCCTGTTTCTTCCCCTCCATTTCTCTAACTCTACCCTCCACACCCACCTGAGAAACCTAGTTTTACATAAAATTCGTCTGTTTTTCACACTGAAAAGTGGAACCCCCGGTTTGAGACAACATGGGCCTGGGCAGTTAAGTGGTGAAGAGCAGGGACTTGGCAGCAAGACCTCCCTAAGGTCAAGTCTAAAATCTCTGGGAAAGTTTTTTAATCCCTTTGAGCCTCGGGGAAAATGTACTGTATGAGGATTAAGTGGAGTCATGCATGTACATTTTTAGCCCAGTATGACATAATAAAGTTGAGTCCACAGTCCCACTTCCTCAATAAAGGAGCAAGCTGTCTGCTGTGCAGGGTAGAAGACACAGTGGGGCCTTCTGGGTGCAGGGTCTGGCCAGGGTCTGCAGGCAGCCATTCCTCCAGCTCCAGGGGCCCTGGAAGAGAAGAGCAGCTTTCTGTAACACCTGTAACAATAACCCTTTTCTCACCTTAGGGGCAACACCAACTGAGAGAGAAGCTCATGGTGGCAGTTCCTGAAAGGAGGTCCCTGCTCTTACAGGACTGAAATGAAGATGGGAACACCTGGGTTCCATAGACAACTAGAAAGGGATTATTGTGTTTGTTGTTTTTTAAACCAGAGATCTATTTATTTATATATGTATTTATTTTAAAAGCTTGTATTTTAACATTTTAATGTTAGTATTTAAAGGTGTGGAACATGTGAATGTGTTTAATCAAACATAACTCAGTTCTGATTGTTATTTAATTTGAAGATGAGGGGTTTTAAGTGTCTCATGAAACTAATATTTATTGGGAGACCATTAAGTGGAGGGGGGTGTATGAGAGGGGGGAATCTAAGCAATTTGACAATGAGATAGATCAATATTAGGGTCAGGGAAAGTGTGTGCACATGTGTTTTTGTACTTGTTTAAAAGAATGTCACTTGTTATTTATTGAAACTATTTTATTACGCAATCAACATTTTGATGTTGAAGATTCCTTTGGACATTTTATGTCTTGCTTGTAAGGCACAATGCCTTGTTTAATGTTATGCAATATCTCTCTTTGTCTTATTGTAAGGCATAATGCCTTGGTTAATGTTATTATGCAATGTCTCTCTTTGTCTTAGAACAGAGAAGTTAAAACCACTGTTACATTTTTACAAATGGCTTAAAAATAAAAGTTTTACAAAATATAACATGTTTAAGTTTTGTTTTATTCTTCTTGACCTTTGTTTCCCCGCCGGATGCCCAAGGTGTTGTACAGTTGGATTGTGGATCATGGCTAATTTTAAGCCTATTCCTGTCTGTCCCTTCCCTTACATTTCTCGAACTTATGAAGGAATATTTGACACACTACCTTCCCCACCTACCTTGAGAAGCCTAGTTTTACATAAATTCAGCTGTTTTTCACACTGATCAGTTCATTATTTAAAATTAGTGCTTTACAAACTTCTGAATGTTTATATAAATATCTTAACAAGGGCTCCTATTAAATGCTTTTGGTAAGTGGTTTTTCACACAAGTATGCAATTTTTCCTTTTTAATGAGGCTGGGCGCAAAAGGTGAAGAAGTAGATTCCTCCTAGACACTCAAACAATTTGTGTTATTTACAATATTAATAACCATTCTTATCTATGGAGGTAAAACACACTCTAAAGTAAAATACATGACAAAAATAACACAAAGGGCAGATAGGGAGATGAATGGATTTATAATATATTTCTTCAATTGTTAGAGAAAATTGAAATGTGGCAAGATATATTGGCATTTTTAGGGCAACTTCTCAAAAAGAAATGCAAAACTTTGGATGTAAAAATCTAAAAAGGAGATACAATGGAAAATAAGAAAATACCTGAATATTATAAAAGGTGTCAAAAACGAAGAAATAAAGGAGCAAAACAACAGGTGGTGCAAGAGAGAAGGGACAAATCTTTGAGGAGAAGCCTCGTACATAATGTAAGTAGTGTCTCTCCTTGTGAAAGAGGGACTTACTAGTAATTCTCCCTGTGTGTGGGGGCCAGGCTTTGTGATTTGCTTCCAAAGAAGAGATTAGAGAAAAAGGAAAAACAATAACGTTACAGTGGAGAATTTGGCAGATACCACCTGAGCCATGTGATCGAGATTATTATCACCAGTTGTGTTATGGGAATCTATGTACTCCCCCACATGATGTGAAGAGGGAGGCTCTTCATCTCCATGATATTCTTCCCCAAACCTATAACCTCAGTATGATAATCAGAAAATCATCATAAAAACCCAAACTGAAGACCATTCTACAAAATCCCTAATAAGTATTCTTTGAAACTGTCAGTCATGAAAAACAAGACAATACTGAGACTCTGTCACAGATCCGAGGGGACAAAGGAGACATGGTGACTAAATCCAATATGGTATGCTGGATTGGATCCCGGAATAGGAAAAGGACATCAATGGAAATTTTGTGAAATCTTAGTAAGAGACTAGAGTTTAGTTAATAACAATGTACCAATGTTAACCACCCACCTTTGATAAATAAATTATAATTATACATTTTTTTCATAAACTGAAGTTATTCAAATTTAAAGTTTGTTTTTAAAAAGACAGGACAGATAGAATAGCAAGACAGTAGACTGAAATCCAACTATGGTAAAAATTAAAATAATTTAAACGGAACAAACATTCCAATTAAAATTGAAATTTGTTTTACATTTTAAATACAGACTACAAAAACATGACAAAAAATGTATGCTGCATAAAAAGGCACCCTTTAAATATTAGATCCCAGACAACTTGAAATTAAAAGAATCGAGTGTTATATCATGTTAAAACTGACAGAAACCTAGTATAGATTTACTAATGTATTAATTACTTGTTAATTGTTAATCTATTATTGAAATAAATTATTAACATTTTGGCTAATTTATATATGAAAGCCTGATTAATATATTAGGACAAAGAAAGAAGTAGACTTAGAGATAAAGAAAGATGATTCAAAATAAAAAGGGGGCAATTTTATAAGAAACAAATAATTCTAAAAGTTTATGAACCGAATACCATTTATTAAAATATATGAAGTAGGCCAGCATTGCTCAGTGGTTGAGGGTCAACATGTGAACCAGGAGGTCAGGTTCGATGCCCAGGTTGAGGGCTAGATGCCCACTGTGGGAGATGGATGGTTCTCTCTCATCATTGATGTTTCTATCTCCCTCTTAGAGGATTAGATGAATATATTTAAAATATATTATATTATAAATCCCTCTACCTTCTTCTCTAAAATCAATAAAAATATATTTTAAAAATTTTAAAAAAATATTTATGAAGCAAATGGAGAGAAACTAAAAGGAGCAATAGATGAAACCTTGACCACAGTTAAAGATTCTAGCAAACCTCTTTAAATACTTAATAGGCGAAACAATAAAGAATAAATAACAGTATAGAAGTGTTAAGCAACATGATCAACCAACTTGGCCTGAGCAATGTATAAAGACACTTCACCTAATAATTGCATAAATCACCTCCCCCCCAAAAAAACACAGGGAACATTTTAGAAAAGAGACTATATGGATCATAAAAAGTGTATCGACAAATTTCAAAATGTTGAAATATTTAAGCATATTTCATAGCATGTGATATGTTTGCTGTTGTTTATCACTCATCTCTCAACTTCCGAAATTTTGCTTTCGTTATACAGGAAGCATCAAAATAGGGTCATCAAGCTGTCTTCATACTGTGATAAAGAATATTTCCATGAAGACATTTCCTATATCTATTTTTTGATATTCTTTTGTAATGTTGGCATTCCTTTTTTCTTTAGTTTATATTATACGTAATGCAATTACTCATTACTACTTCCACAAAAGTTTTAAACAAATCTTAAGTAAATGGAAAGAGAAAATTTATATTGAAATCCATTATTTTAAAAGCCTCAGAATAATGCCCAAATTTGATATACTGGATGGTGCTCAGAGATCATGGACATGAATTTGAGCAAGTATGGATGGCTGGAATCATCAGGATGCCTTTACTGTAGAAACAGAAGGAGAGACTAGCTGTGATCCCTTTGACTTTTTGGTGGGTTTGGACAAAACTAGAAACTGTGGACCCCCTGAGCCCAAGGCAACCTTCCCTCCCTCCAGCAGCTCCAAAATAACCAGCTCCTAGTTCCTGGATTAATCAACGCCCTCTAAGCACAAGAGGTGGCACGATCTCTCTGGAAGTTCCAGAATTTCACAGAAAAGGAAACTGTATAGGATTAGGACACTTTGTCCTAGATTAAACACTGAGTTAAACTTTTGACACTGGCCATCCCCTCACCGCTGAAATAACACAAAGTGTAACTTATTTGTGCTTGTACAATACCAGATGAACAATTGTATGTATAATCTTCTGTATAATCTGAGATGGCAGCTCTATTTTAAGAGTGCCTTTATGCAAAGGGAAATAAAATCGTCAAGCCAGAAGATATTTAGGCGTACGTAACATGGAAAATTCAGTTGTTTCCCCTCCACACGTTCTTTTGAAATGTTGCTATTAGATTAACGTTCCCCATGGGTGCCTGTCTCCGATAATAAGTGACATCGCTCTTACTAAGCGACTCGCTCCCGCTTTGGGGATTTGAGCGGAAAGAGAACCTCGCTGAGTCCGCCAAGTCCCTGGGGAGGCCAGGCGGGGCCGCACCCCCAGGTCCTCCTCCCTCAACCAACCCCTCCTTCCCGCCCCCTGCGACCCGGAACGACCTGCAAAGTCCGGGAATTTCCCAAGCCCTGGGTTGCTGGCTTTACGCCTCGAGCATGGATAAAAGGGGTTCGCCCATCTCGGGGAGCCACAGATCTCGCTCTACCAGCTCTCCTGACAACTCTCACACTCCAGGCACCGCAGCACCGATCCTCCGAGCTCAGCCCCATGGCCCGCACCGCCACCGCCGCTGCTGCACCCCGCGCTCCCCGGTTCCTCCGGGCCGCGCTCCTGCTCCTGCTCCTGGTCGCCGCCTGCCGGCAAGCTGCAGGTGAGACTCGAGCCCCTGGAGCCCAAGGGGGAAAAAGGGGATGAAGGGTGGGCGCCCATTGGGGGCACCCCGCTAACCGAGCCTGTTCTCCCTGCAGCGGCGCCTATGGTCCTCGCAGAGGAGCCCGTGGTCAATGAACTGCGCTGCCAGTGCATGCAGACCATGAAGGGAATTCACCCCAAGAACATCCAGAGTGTGAAGGTGACGTCCCCAGGAACTCACTGCGACCGAACAGAAGTCATGTAAGTGCCACCATGCTCTGCTGCTGCCACCATCCTGCTCACCTCCACCGCCCAGATGCCCCCACCCTGACCCTCGCCCGCCCTCCTGTCTCACTTGTGTTCTCCCTTCTGTCTGCAGAGCCATTCTCAAGAATGGACAGAAAGTTTGTCTCAACCCCGAATCTCCCATGGTTAAGAAATTCGTGAACAAGCTGTTAAACAAGTGAGTTATGTGACTAGAGTCATTTGTGACAGATATTGGCCTCTGCCTCCTGAAAACTATATCAGGGAAGCCCAGGGGGTAGCTGAAGGAATGAAAAGACATTATTTCACAGTTAGATTTGCCACCACTGTCATGAATGTGCTCTGGTGGCACAGGCCATTTCCAGTGCCCTCCACTACCATGCCCCTCTCCATTCCCTTTCAAATGAGTGTGGGTGAATATGTCTTCCTAAAAGATTAGGTGGATTTGGTCAATGATCTCAAATGCTTCCTACCCATTAAGGAACAACACTGTTAATGTAGGTCGCTTTAGAACGGAAAAGTGGAACCCCCTGATTTGGGGCAACATGGGCTTCTAAATCTTAGTGGTGATGACAAGTGACTTTGCAGTGATCCTCTGCTGCAAATGTAAGTGTAGGCTACTTTTGCTATTCCTGTAGGCAGGGAGAAAGTATTTAATCTCTCAGAGTCTCCGTTATATGGGGGAAATGATAACATCTACTTCATGGGGTTTGCTATGAGGCTGAAGTGATGTTATGCATGTACTTTTTTAGTGTAACCTTGTTTTCTGGCTCCTTGAGGCTAATAATACAATTATGACCACAGGTCCCTTATTCCTAATTAAACAGCATCCAGTAGCCTGGCATTTTCTACCACACAGGGTAGCAGGGGTACAGCTAGTAACCATTTGGTACAGGGCTAAGCAGTTAAGTTTCTGAGTCCTAATAAGCAACCATTTTTCTCATCACAGGAGCAGCACCAACTGATCTAAGGAGAAGGAGGAAGCTTCCAGGTTTATTGTTGCATCCTGAGTGGAATCGGAGTGAAAGAAGAGAAACAAAGAGCTCCTGGGGCTACCTGTGTTTAAATTGTTTGACTGTTTTTTATGAGAGTTCTTCTATTTATTTACATATGAATATATTTATTTTTCAAAGTTTTATCTAATATTTAAAGACAGGAAAGTGTTTGGTAATGTGCTGTACTGTTATTTTAAATTGTCATTTTTATGTCAAATCAAAAAGCTAGTTCAGCCTGTTATTTAATTGATGATGATGCATTTTAAATGTTCTTCACTCAGCTAATATTTTTAGTCGGCTGGGTGGGTGGGAGACCACACGTTTCCACCCACTATGATGAAGGCTGAAGATAAATAGTGGGGGTTTCAAGCAAATAGGTCACAGTGAAAGCAGGGAAATGTTCTGTGTATATCCGTTTTTGTACTGTTGAGAAGAATGTCAGTTGTTATTTATTGAAAGCGTTTCACAGTATGAGGTCAACATTTCTGATATTTAAGGAACTAATGTTCTAAATATCCCTTGGACATTTTATGTCTGCCCAGTAAGGCATAATGCCTTGTTCAGTACCAGTTATGCATTGTTTCTCTATATCTTGGAATAGAGAAGTTAAATATTTATAGATGTATTTTTACAAAGAAGATGAAAATAAAGCTTTTTACAGAAACTTCTTGCTTTGGTTTGTTTGAATATCTTGACGTCTTGTTCCTCCTGAATACCCACGTGCTGTAGATTTATAATAGACTGTAGCTCACACCCACGACACGGCTGACATTGGTTGGCACGTCTCTCTCTTATTTCACTCCTGTTCATGAAAGCGTATTTGATACATTTTGAAAGTCCTGCAGGCCCTCAGCTTAAGAATCCCTGATTTACATAAAAGGTTCATTTTATTTTAGTATAAACAATCTATTACTTAATCCTAGCAGCTAGGACCTAGCTGTTTAAAGTATTTCAAATGTTTATACATATTTTAAAAGAGCTCTCATTGAAATGAATATGTTAAGTTGTTTTTCAAACAATTATACATCCGTTTCCCTCTCAATGAAGCTGGAAGCTAAGTGGACAAGTGGATTTGCAGTAGGCAGGTAGATAGGTCTGAGTAGAGCAGGAAAGATGGGCCAGGTGCAGTGGGTCACCAGCATGAGATCCCCGGGTGCCCAGCAACTGGCAAAGTGTAAGCCCTTAAGCATGAATCCCTGGGCCTGGGAAATTCTGGACTCGCTCCAGGCCCAGAAAAACAGCAAAACCAGGCTGAGCAAGCCTTGGTGACCTCAGGACCAGCTGCAATGACCAATGCCCCCAGCACCACCACCACCTCAGCACTGACCAGCCAGTGGAGACCATGACCCTGTGGAGACACACCAGGAAAGCTGATGAATATTCTACTGAGATCCTCCCCTGAGACCTTAGATAAAGGCCCTCAGGATGCAGGACCAGAGTGGCTCTCTCTGTGGTGCACACCTTGCCTTTCTCCTCTCCCCACTCCCTCTTTCCCCAGGACTGATCTCTCTCTCTCTCTCTCTCTCTCTCTCTCTCTCTCCCCCCCCCCCCACCCTTTCACACCCCCTCCCCATAAGCTCTAAAGGCCCTTCTTTTGTTGTAACTTGTTTCCCAAGCCCATTTCTTCTGTGGCCCACTTTCTTGACCTCTGTGACTTTTTAAGTAAACTTGAGTCTTGGCTCTGAATTCTTCTCTTAGCCAGAACTCAACAACTGTGGTTGCTGAACTGAGTTAACACCTGGTGCTATTTTTCCACCGCTAACAGATTCTCCCTCAGAACTCAAATAATTTGTGCAATGCAGGGGGAAAAGTAGATTAAAGCAAGTGGTGGAGTACTTCCTCTAGGTAAATGGGCTAATAGAGAAGGGCCTCATTTCCTAGCCTTCATGGAAAGATAACAGTCACAAGTATAACGCTGTTCCGGTGACTCACAGACATAGTAATGGTTTAAATGTTTCTAAACCTGTAAATTTGAATTTACATTGCCCCAGGATGGCAGGAACACATCTAGCTTTCACAGCAGACACAAAGGCTGGCATCTAATGATAGGGCAAAGGAAAGATCAGAGTCACCTGGAAAAGGAGGGCAGTTTGTGCATAAGTGGGAGGGCTAGCTAGGGTGTGTGCTTGTCTCTGACTCAGCACCTTTCCTGTATTTCTTGATAACCTTTAGTAGGAGGAAGATGGTGGGTGCATGACCAAGCTTGTCCTGAACACCTGGGTGGGTACAGCTACTCTGAGCCTCCATGTTCTTCCCTGAAAATTCATTATAATAGTTTCCTCATAAATGCAATGGTATTTTCTCAGATTTATGAGATAAGATGGAAAAGCAATTTGTAAATTGGATGGAGGTGAACAAATGCACACCATTCTGGAAGCTCCATAAATGCCACCACTGTGGGAAATAAAACTTCCTTGGATTCCTCAGTGTTCTTGTGAAAAGTCCTAGCTTCTTCACATACCCCAAGTACTAAATCTGTAGCTATTTGTCCAGTTAATTGCTCTGATCCTAACAGATCATAAAACTTCTGTAATCTCTCCCACAAGGACCCATTGGTTACCTCTAGGACTGTTAATGGTAAATGGGCACCAGATGTTAGACCTCTGTCCTTGACTTTGGGCTAAGAAAGAATTCAGAGGCAAGACTCAAATACAAGAAAAAGTTTATGTAGAAAGTCACAGAGGCAGAAGTGAGCCATGGAATAAGTGAGCCAGTTGTGCTGTGTGGGCTGAAGAAACAATTACAGAAGCAAAAAAAGGGCCCTTGGAGCTTAGGAGGAAAAAAAGACAAAGAAAACAAGCCTGGGAGAAGGAGGGGGAAAGGCACAGGTGTGTGTGTGTGTGTGTGTGTGTGAGAGAGAGAGAGAGAGAGAGAGAGAGAGAGAGAGAAAGCTCAAGGGGGGTGGGGGGGGGGGGGCTGTGTCCTTGGTCTTGAGGGTTTTAAAGGTGAAGATTTGATTGGAAGTCTCAGGGGAGAATCTCAATAGAATATTCATCAGCTTTCCTGGTGTTTCCCCTCAGGGTTGTGGTCTTCACTGATTTGTTGGCACCAGGACAGGGGGTCATTAGTCATCACAGCTGGTCCTGATGTCAGCCATGGCCTTGCCCCACCTGGCCTTCCTGCTTTTCTGGGCCTGGAGCTGAAACACAACTGAGGCCTAGATGTTATCTCTAGTTTGACCAAAACTCTGTCTCTGTGGTCAACAGACCTAAGGCTTTGTTCTTAAAATTATTTGATGTGGGCCAGAACCTCATTGACCTGAGAGTTTAATGCTTAAGGAAGTGGTGATGCAAGGGCTTGTATCGGAATCCTATGAGGCTTTTCTTCAGCCTCCTTGTTCCTCCTCTAAGGGTGTCTACAGCATGATTAGTGACATGTTAGGGGAGGAAAGGTCAGGGGGTTCTAAACCACATGGCTATATGCTAAGGGAGGAAAGGTCACCCTGGGGGGGGGGGGGTGAGGACCCACTCCAGTTTGCCAGTTTCTAGATCCACCCTGGTGACCTTGAGTACCTGGCCTATCTGTCCTACTCTGCCTATCTGTCCACTACAGTACTATGTCTCAGGTTAAGCCCCAAGGTGCTGGGGAGACTGGAATGTGTGGACCCTGTGAAAAAAGATTCACAGGGCTCCTACAGGCCAACTTGGCTCAAATTTACAAGCAGAGTTTAGCAGCCATTTCTAAACAGGGGCCTCTCATGCAAACCAGCACTTTAGGGAGAACCCTTCACGGAGCTGCCTGCCTATGTTATGTCCCTGCCATCTGAGCCAGCCCTTATAAAGTAACTTTTAGAATTGTATTTCAACCAATAGGATGGAGGCATTCCTTGTTCAATCAGAGCTGTGCAGCTCCAGCCCCATCAGCATCTTCACCAATCAATTGGAGCAGCTCCATTATGACCAATCAGGACTGTGCTTTTTGGGCCAATCAAACAGTGAGGATTTGGAGACTTTATTTGCAATCAGGTCCAAGGGTGAATACTTCTGTCTTGATTAGTTAGGACCCCTCTAGCTCCAGAAACACACTTTTCCTTTCCATAGAAAACAGAAGATTGCTTTTCCCTTGCCAGAGAGGAGCAGTCCAGCACCAAACTGGAGCAGGTGGATCAGAGCAAAGCTCTATAGCTGAACAGGAGTCCCAATCCCAGGGCCATCACAGCCCAGGGCCTCCTCACAATCATTCTGTGCTGCTTCATAATTAAGCTGTGACATTATTGAGCTGTTCCACAGCTGAGCTATTCTCACAGCCCTGTTGTATCATACATAACTGAACTGTTTGCACTGAATAAATTTTCCTTCTTCACCACACCTCAAATTGGGGGTTCCTGTTGGTGTTTAATTGGTGCCAAGGACCTTGGTCTTATGTTGACAAATGCTATCTCTCAAAGTATTTACATGTCAAAAAAGATAAAGCACAGAATTTAGAAACATCTATAGGTCATAAAAGTGAGACTGGGGGCTCTGTGGCTCTTGGAGAGATTAATTTACTCCAAAGGGTTGGAGTTAGAATTTAGGCCTGTTGTGTTTCCGAGGAGACCCTTTCTGGAGAGGAATAAAGGGCAAAGGTCTCCTTCCTTCCCCTTTATAAGCAGAGATCACCCCCACTGATTTCCCGCCCACCCCCCATTTGGCTACTGGAGTAGGACAGTTGATGTATCTTTTACTGCATCACCCCAGGGGTAAGGCCTGAGGCAAACAGGAAGTGACACACATTCACTGTGAAATGTGTCTTTGGTCCAGAACACTTCTTGTGTGGATTCATGATAAAATTTTAAAATACAAATATTAGAAACTTAACATAACTTGGTGAATGCAGAAAAGGATGAAGGAGATGGAATTATTCATAGAGTGATTAAGAACATAAGCTATGAGGAATTAGACTGATTGGGGAGTTGTTTTCAGTTCCAACACCTTCTAACTGTGTTAATTTGAGGTTATGTTTTTGATTAATTTAAACTTTTCTCCTTTTGTTATTATCATAATTAGCTAGTTTATTAATATTAATAACTGGAAGAGAGCAAAGAGGCCAGACATTGTAAACATGGTCATCTGGGCAGCTTCACCAGGAAGCTACAGCTTCCCTCTCCTCAGGGAACCACCAGTTCATTCCCTGCAGATCACTGGGGAAGGGATTGAACAACGGGGGAGATGGGTGCATGCTCAGTGAAGTCAGGGTGACTAAGGAAAGTGCTTGCTTGTCAGTCTAGTCTCGGAAACAATGGATTGGCTAGGGGGTGGACCCGATCAGATGTGAGATTTTATAAAGTTAATTGGCTAATTTGAAAAAGCTCCTAATTAAAATCCCTAAAGAGTTTCTTCTTGCTCACTCCCTTCCCTTCTGTCTTGTTCTCTTGCTCTCTCTGGCTCCGTGGCTGGCACTCTCTCCATAGCCATGTAGGCTTAAGCATCAGCATGGTCCATGGCCATTCGAATCCCACACACAATGGACTGCAGCTGGGAACAAGCTAAGCTATCCAGGTGGTGGACTGGACTGTATTTTAATATGGAACCAAAATTCTGGGAAGTGGCCTTAATTTTGGCCCCGCTGAAGACAAAATTGGACATCTTTCATGGCAAGGTGGACAGAGATGAGGCCTTGGAGGGGAACCCCTTAATTTTACATCATCAATAAAGCTTTCCATGAATCCTCATTCTCCCATGGGGGCATCAGGCAATTCTTTTCTCAAAGCACCCTAAGAACTCCACTTCCACTGATAACACTTTCATAACAGAGGTGGGTAATAGAATCTCCTTTTTGTACTTTTTCCTAGAATTGTGAGTTATAATTTGAATAAAGAGCTAGAGACAGTTCCTGAGAGATAATGGTTTGCCCCCTATGAGTAAAATTGTAAACAATTAATTCTTTAGCTTTGTTGGTTTATTTGAATGTGAATAAATGAGATGATATATAAATGACTTAATTATCTTACTGTAGAATATATTTGTGAGTTTAACCTAGGATGTTTTATAGATGGCTGCTATTCCATTTTATGACAACACTAACATTTGCTTATCTGCTCCACTATTAGGTTGAAATTAGGAGGGCTTACAGTTTTGCTATTATGAAAAAATACAGCTCCCAACATTTTTGCACTGGTATCCTGCTACACATGTCAGAGATAATCTAGGATAAAAAATATAGGAGGGGAATAAATGGCTCTCAGGGTATGCACATCTTTAACTTCACCAAAGAATACTATTGTCCAAGTGGTTGTACTGATTTATTCCTCCCAAAAGCAATTCATGCAAGTTCCTCTTCCTCCACCTATTGGCCAACACTGGAATTGTAGACTTAAAATTATTGCCAAATTCTATATAATGCTATCTTATTATGGTTTTAATTCAGATTTCCCTTTTTGCTTGCTTAGGAGCCATTTGTATTTTATTCTTTGTGAAATTTTATTTATTCTTCCCATATGTTCTGTTATTTGCCATTTCATAAAAGCTTTTTTCAAGACAAACATTTTGTCTATTAATCATTTGTCACTTATATATGTGGCAAAATGTTGCATCTGTGGTGTTTTTTAAAATAAAGTTTTATAACTTTTTGATGGCTAGTCTCTTCTAAAGTAATAAAAGTATTTTCTATAGTGTCTCCTAAAAATTGAATAGTTTGGTCTTTTAATATTTAGAACTCAGAATTGATTTTTGTCCTCTAAAATATGAGGTAGAAATAAATTTTTTCACACATGGATAACCAATTGTCCCAGCACCATTTATGAAACTTCATCGTTTTTCAATTCCTGCCATAAATTAAGATAACAAGTATGTATGATTTTGGGACTCTGTTTTCTTCTTCATTGGTCAGTACATTGGGACCTACAGTGTCATGCCTTCCTAATTACTATAGCATTATTAAAATTCTTGATAAGTGAAAAGGCAAGTGTCCTGACATTGTTGTCTTAGCTCTTCTTCGTTCTTTCATATATACCTTAGAATCAGCTTGTAAATATGAGAATTTTGAGTAAAAGTGCCTTGAATTTATAGATCAGTTTTGGTAGGAGTAGTTGATGCATCTCTACAATAGTAAATCTTAAATTTTGTGAACTGAATATAGTTAATAAACTAAGGTATTTAAATAATATTAAATTTTTTTCTTGTAGCTTATTTTAAAAAAAACTTATTTCTAAAGTCTTTTGTAGCTGGATGCCATTATAAATGGCATTTAAAAAACTGCATTTTATGTTTTTTATTTATTATTATGTATCCATCAGCCCTTTAATTATTAATTATGTAAATTATTTTGCATTTTCTACATAGACAATTATGTCATCTGCTACTAAGGGCAATTTTGCTTTTCTATTCATTATGCATTTTAATATATTTTCTAGCCTTCTTCACTGGATAAAATCTTCAGTATAAGCTTGAATGGAAGTGATAATAGCAGATACTCTTGTTTTGGATTGCATATACAACTTGTAGCCATTTTAAGCACTTACATGGTTAGTGGTAAATAAAGCAGGTAAATACTACATTACATAAAAGGTACATTTGTAATTCATTCAAGTCTTCAGCAAAGTCTTTTTTTAAATATCAATCTACTTTGGAAGCAAAATTTTGCCTCAAGATACCTTGGCATCTACTGTACCTGTCTTTCGTATGTTTGATAATGATTATCATTCATAAATCCTCAGGGGCAAAGCAAATTAATTTTCCATCTTTCAATGTGGCTCTGAAAGGAGACCATTTGATTAGTAAAAATGGGAGTGCTGCCTTTCCCAAAAAATGGTTTATTTAAAATCCCAAAGTGATTTCATATTATTTACTAGGTTTTAAAAACAGCTACAAAATATATGTATTTCTAAGCAAATTTGTATGAGATATTTATTACACTAGCCATATATTTAGGATACAATATTCTGTTTATACTACCACAATTTTCTATCATTGTCTATGAATAATGTCAGTTAAAATGAAAGATAGGACCTTTTCAGCGATAAACCAGTCAGAAAGCATTAATTACTATGTATATAATATGTACACAATACATGCAATTCTATGTACAAGGTTCTGTAGGTTTGGTAACCTACATCTTATCTCCCAAGCAGCCATCATAGAATCTTTGTCATATATTGTTTAGCAATATCCCTGGGCATATTTTTAATCTACTTTTGTTTGTTTGATTTGCTTTTAGAATCTTATAAAAAGCTCATTTATAATTGGGTGGGGAGAGAATATGTTGTCCAAATCTCAAGGACAATGTTCCGTGTTCTTGTTTAAGTTCTCAATTAAATTAATTCTGAACTTTTCAACTGCTGTTCCCAGGCCACAGGGCCCTACCTTCATCTCCAGGACTCCTCAGAAGTTCATTAGGTCCAAGCATGCCCTCTCACCATAGTTTGAACTCAAAGTGGAAATTGCAGGATTAAAAAAAAAAAAAAGTGTAATTCAATGTGCACTTGTGATTTAAAAGGAAACGGAAGAAATTGTTGATAGCAGGTGACTTTCTCAACCTCATAAACCCATAAACCATCTGCAATAAATGTTATACTTAGTGATTAAATGTTTAAGAGGTTTGGTGAGAACAAAACAAGAGTATCTGCTATCACTTCCATTCAAGCTTGCACTGAAAATTTTAACCAGCACAGTAAATTTAGAAGAAGACATTACATTTTATAATGAATGGAAAACAAAACTGCTATTAGTAGCAAATGACATAATTGTCTATGTAGAAAATGCAAAATAATTTACAAATGTGTAATTAGAAGGCTGATAGGTACAAAATAATATACAAAATTGTAATGTGTAGTTTTAAAGACATCATATATATTATCATAAAAGACACCCTTTATAATAGCATTCATATAAAAAAATCTTTAGAAATAAGTTTAACAAACAGGTATGAGAAGAAAAAATTTAAGTGTTATTTAAAGACCTCAGTTTATGAACTATAAGAGTATTGTCAATGGTCTGTTGTTGGGAGGTTGTATATGACTAACAGTTTAAATTCAAGTCCTGGTGAAGACATGCTCAATAATGGATACCATTATTAGCTATGCAATCTTGAGAGAATTACTTAACAGCTTATAATTTAGGTTATCTCACTTTGGCCCTATGAGACTCTGCTCTAGTCATAATAGATCACTTCTTGGTTCTCTGAAAATACCATTTTCTGTTTCAGCTCAGTCTTATGGAACACCTTTCATCTCCTCCCCACTTCCTAGCTCATTCATCTGGTTAATTTTTATTTATTCTTCAGCGTTTAGTTCATTAATCACCCCCTCGGGGAGGCTTTTCCTGAGCTCTGTAAGTATTAATTATCCAATTAAGTGTCCCAATAAGAATCATTTCATTTTCACCCTGGTTTTGCTAATGAAAGGAAATGAAGCAAAGAGAGAGCAACTGACTTGCCCAAGGTTAAAAAACCTCTTTAAGGCAGATCCAAGGCATGATGCCAAGATTGTTATCTCCATTTTCTCCCAATACTTCCCCTTCAGCCAGCAGGGCCAGCTCCACCCTGGTTGCACCCAGCCTCGGTGGAATGTTCAGACATAAAACCTCCAGAAAGGGACCCTCTGTTTATTTCTGGGTGAGGTGCATTTCTTCGCCATGACACGGTAACTCACCAGGCTAACACATCCTGACTGCCACTCCTTGCCAGCTCTACCAGCCTCCCTTCACTGAGTATCAGGTTCTATGATCTTCACCTGGATTTAAGCCTGTCTCTGCATTTTCTCCTTTGTTGCTGATGTTAACATGTAACTACTGAAATTTCATTAGCTCTCCCCAGACTTCAATGGGGACCCATTGTTTCTCTGTTTTTGTTTTGTTTTGTTTTTCCGTTTTACTTTATAAACAATTCAGTCAGTTGCCTAAGCCAGGGGACTTGGCTTCATCATAGATTGACCCTCTCCTTCTGCTTTGCATCCAACTGGGCTCTAGGTCCTGCCATTTCCACACCCTTAACAATTCTCACATGTAACACCTTCTCTCCCTTCCCTGTGGAATTGCCTTAATTATGCTTTTTATCAGCTTTTGTTGTGGAGCGCGAGTGGCAGAATGACCAGAATTCCAGACTGATTAAAATTTAGAGAGCCTTTATTGACTGGCCAGTGTCCGCTCCACCACTCGGGAGGCCCAAGAGAGAAGTGGCCACGACCATCTGCAGAGTCCAATATTTAAAGGGGACAACTGCATCCGTGCTCAGGTTCCCATAGCAAGCAAAGCCAAGTTACAAAAGCTCATTGCAAAGTTTTAGCCAAGCTATTCATCCTCCTCCTGTTATTCACTTCTGGGTAACTTAAAGGTCAGGACTATTCTTCATTTTGATCTGTCTGTTCTTGTAGGCCGTTGCTCAGGTATGTTGATCTGTCTGTTCTTTGTAGGCCGTTGCTCAGGTGTGTTGATCTGTCTGTTCTTTGTAGGCCGTTGCTCAGGTGTGTTGATCTGTCTGTTCTTTGTAGGCCGTTGCTCAGGTATGTGAGCTCAGTTCCTAGAAACTTTGCACAGGCTGTCAAGCTGCTGAGGTGGCTAGGTAATTAAGCAGGCCTAAAACATTTTCTACTCTGTAACACTTTCACTAGCCCATTGGCATAACTTTCTACCAGTCCCCCAGACTCCAGGCTGTCCCCTCCTGTCAGCCTTATTTACTGCCAAGTGATTGTTCTACAGAGTAGATCTCATCAGGTCATTCTTCTCCTTCAAGGGCTGTCTACCACATAGCCAGTGTCACTGGTTTAGGTGGTGTATTAGTTTGCTTGGGCTGCCGTAACAAAGTACCACAAACTGAGAGGCTTAACAGAAATTTATTTTCTCATAGTTCTGGAGGCTAGAAGAAGTCTAAAGTCGAAGTGTCCTCAGGGCTGGTTTCTTCAAAGACTTTTCTCCTTGGCTTACAGATGGTCGTCTTCTCCATGTATGTTCACAGGGTCTTCCCTCTGTGTGTGTCTGTTCCTAATCTCCTTTTCTACAAAAACACCAATGATAGTGGACTAAGGCCCACCCTAGCACCTCATTTTAACTTAATTCCCTTTTAAAACAGAGTATCTCCAAATAAGGTCACATGGTGAAGTACTGAGGTTTAGAACTCCAACATATGAACTGGAGGACAAATTCAGACCATAAAAAGTGGCTTACACAATTGGGATATTTATAAATTTCTTATTATTTATTCTCCTGGTATGCCTCAAAACATACAAAATACTATTAGTTGGCCCAAGAACTATGCCAGTCTTCCTTGAGCCTTTCAAAGTTTAATAGTCCTTTGACAAAGATCCAAACTCCTAACTACCTTTATGGTCATTGCATAAGCACTCTACTCAACATACTGCTAATCATTCAGAAGCTAAAACTTACACCATCAAGTAGGTAAACCAGTTATACTTTTTTATTGAAGGAAAAGTATGTGCACAGTATAAAAATTCAAATGGTAAAAACGGTTATACAGTAAAAAACAAACAACCCTCAATCCTCTCCCTTCTACTCCAGATCCTCCTTTTTCCTTCCCAGAACCTGTGAGGATTACTAATTTTCTGCATGTGTGTATCATTCTTGGAATAAAATAGTCTATAAATGAATCAGCATGTTTTTATATGTGTGTGCATGTTGTAGACTGTTGTAGTCTTTTTTATGGTATGCATGGAGAAATACCATGCATATTGTTCTGCACCTTCCGTGCTTTGTGTAAAAATATGTTTTGGTGAATATTCAATTTCAGTGAGTATTTTCATGTATTTCCCTAGAGGTAGAGAGATGTGGGGCACAGTATTTTATTGCTGGAATGTATCATTCGTTATTTAAGAAGTTTCATATAAATATAATTAGGGTGCTTTTAATATTTTGTTTCTTTTACTCTAATCTCTATATCTCATTTCTTTTCCTTGTATAATTCCATTGTCTAGTACTTCCCCAAACCTGTTATATAATAATAGTGGTTCTGGACATCCTGTCTCAGTTTTAGCTTTTAAGCCCTTCCTTCTATTTTTCTACCATTAGACACCATGCTGACTTTGGGCTCCTGCTAAACATGTAGGTTTGTTAGTGTTGTTATTTTTTTTTAAGATTTTATATATATATGTTTTATTGATTTTTTACGGAGAGGAAGGGAGAGGGATAGAGAGTTAGAAACATCGATGAGAGAGAAACATTGATCAGCTGCCTCCTGCACACCCCCTACTGAGGATGTGCCCACAACCAAGGTACATGCCCTTGACCGGAATCGGACATGGGACCCTTCAGTCCACAGGTCGACGCTCTATCCACTGAGCCAAACCGGTTAGGGCAGTGTTGTTATTTTTAATAATTTACAAATATCTGTTGGAAGAATACTTTTCCACCACTCATCTTTCTTTTAAAATTGAACTGGTGAAATTAAATAACATTTCTAGTCTTTACTTGTCCTTTTTATGATTCTGATCAGAGGAGAAATAACTTACCTTACTTGGAAAGAATGAATCAGGCATGCTCAATTTAGTACTTCCCTTTTCCCCTTTGGCACCAGGCTCTCCATATGTGCGAGGCTCCTCTGGTTCAACATTTACCGTGACTTGATGGCTGTCTGCTTATTTGTGGTATTCAGTTGGCAGTCTATTTGACTCACATCTTAAGCTATATCTTCCAATGTTTATTTTTAGCAATATTACATTCTGGGTTTAATTTCATTTGCCACTCATCTGACCATTTTTTTTTCTGTATTTGTTTTAGTGCTGAGATATTTTCTTGAGTTCTTTCAACACCCCAACAGTAAGTGTGCAGTCATATTTTATTAAGAGTTTTTAAATCTAGAATGGATGTTTAATGCATTTAATCCATTACCAGTTTATTAATATAGACACATAGTATATGCTGAATGAATAGTTATTAAATTTAAAAAATCTCTGTATTTGTAAATTTATAAGTAAATGCAAAACTGCCTTTACTGTTATGTGTTTCCAGGTATGATTCTCAAATTTATTCCTTTTTATACCATATCAGTTAAAAACTTCAGTAAAGCATATTATGGGGATGTTATTTATTCTTCTTCTAGTTTTAGAGGCTAAGGAAAGATTTTATTTCCACTCAAATATAGTACCAGAAAGGTGTCTTATAAAACCAATCAATATAATAATCTGTGCACATAAATGTTATAGTTACCAAACTATTCCTTCATAATAGCCCCAATGAAGGAAATAAAGCAACCATAGCCAGCCACTCCCTACATTGTTATTTGATAAAGTAGTAGAATTAAACCAAGAATATCATCTTTGGTTTGGGTTAGAAATGAAATTGCCCTTTGAAGTTCTTTCCTGGGACTGAAGTAATTATTTCTTTTAAGTTAATTCTTTAGGCTGAGGTTTCTTCAAATACAACATCATGAAGGTGATACATCTTAAAGTGGGATAAAAAAAAGTTCTGCTTTGAAAGGGTTTTACATATACGGAAGTTCCTGGAAATAGAGTGTGTAGATTAAAGCTATGGCTGTGATAGCCAGATGGACTTATCTGTGAACCCTAACTTTGGCACATACTAACTGTGTGACTTTGGAAAAGTTATTTAACTTCTTAGAGCCTCAGATTCTGTATCTGTAAAATGAGAGTAATCCCCCTTCATCCCTATAAAACTGTTGTAAAGATTAAATAAAGAAAAGGTAATAATGTAACACAATACCTATCCCAGGAATATAATAATGTTTTCCATAAATATTAATAAATACTATCTATTTTTAATATTGTTAATATGTATATTAACTTTCTCCCCTTTATCCCCTCTATCAGTTAAAATATACATTTGTGCCAAATGGATTTTAATAAATGTACAGGTATCTTCCACAAACAAGGCTCAAAACTATTTACTCTTTATTAGCCATTTCATTGTCCTCTCTACTTAAACATGAATATGTTTTTGTTATGTGGCAAGGTACAACTGAGTTAAATGTATTTAATTTCTTTTTCCTTGGAAATATATCATAAGCCTAATATGTAAATAATGCAAAACTGTTCTTTTTGTCTGAGATTTTTTTCCTGGTCATAGATTACAATTTCTCCTCTAACAATTTAAGTGGAGATTATTTAGAATAAGAAGAAAGGATCCTGCCATCCACTGTCCACCTCTTTCTAGTTGTAATGACTCAATTAGATTTTCCTGCCTAAGAGTTACTGCCACCAAAGAAATACAAACAATTTAATGTGGCTATTAAATATTAATAAACTTTTAGTATAACTTTCTTAGGTGAGTACTATTAAAAACACTTCAAAGAAGCATAATTAATGTAATTATGAATATTCCACATTATGAACAAATATTAATTTGTACTTTATTTTAGATACCAAATAGTGGTTCCCTCTAGTGGCCATGTTATATATGACTACAATCAAGTAAAATTAATGTGTAAATAAAAGCTCTGGGGGCAGTACACCGAAATATTGACAGCATTCTTATTTGCGGACTGTGTATCTTATGACAGTGGCTTTTATAATTCCTCTCTTTCTTTTCTTTCATTCAGCTTTTCTACAACTTTCAAATTTTCTATAATGAACATGTATAACTTTTGTAACCAAAAGTATGTCCTTATTTAAAAAATATTCCAAGGTACCCTGGATGGATAGTTCAGCAGTTGATTAGAGCATCATCTGGATACAGCAAGGCTGCGGGTTCAATCCCCAGTCAGAACACATACAAGAATCAACCAATGAATGCATAGATCAGTGGAAAAACAAGTGCCCCCGCCCCCCTCATTTCTCTCTCTCTCTCTCTCTCTCTCTCTCTCTCTCTCTCATCAATAAAAATATTCCAAGATTATGTTCAAATGACTCACAACATTTAGATGAAAGTCAAGATTGGGTTCACTATTTCAATAAACTAATGAAAGGAGCTTCATCCCCTCCACAAGTAACACTTTTATTTTCTGTTATTAGGGCCAAACAGTTTTATCAAATTTGTTACTAAATTCTTACAAACCTGTTAATGAAAATTTTCACATGTATTATTCTTTTCTGTGCATGTATATCCAGAGATGACATGATATTCAAATCATTGCAAAGCTTTGGGGTTTATGAAACATGGGTTCCCTCTAGTGGCCAAATTAATTATGGGAAATAAAAGTGATGTAAACACGTACTCTTAGAAAAGAGGCTTCTGCCCAGAGTGGCTCAGTGAGCATCCATCTATGAACCAGGAGGTCACAGTTCAATTACTGGTCAGGGCACATGCCCGGGTTGCGCCCGGGTTGTGGGCTTGATCCCCAGTGTGGGGTGTGCAAGAGGCAACCGATCAATGATACTCTCTCATCATTGATGTTTCTAGCTCTCCCTCTTCCTTCCTCTCTGAACTCAATAAAAGTTATTTTTTAAAAAAAGAAAAGAGGCTTCTTAGTGAGTGAGGGATGTGGATTACATCTGAAGAAAATCAACAATGCTTAACTCTTTTGTTTTATCTATTTTAATTGAGGTATAATTTATATACAATAAAATGTCCTCATTTTAAGTGTGTGATTAGATGGGTTTTGACAAATGTATAAATTATGTAGCACACCATAATAAAAATCTAGAACATCTTATCACTCCAAAAGTTCTTTTGTACCCTTTTTTAGTCAGCCCCAGATGAACTATACAATATAAAGTAGAAATGGTGAGAAAATACCATTGTTTTTAATCTTAGGGGTCTTTACCATGAAGTATGATTTTATTTGTGAGTATTAATAGATGTCATTTTATCAGCTTGATGAATATTTCTAGTTTTGTGAAAGTGATTATTTCTTTATTATGGACAAATGTTGAATTCTGTCAAATACTTTTTCTACATCTACTGAGGTCAACATTGTTTTTTCTTCTTTAATTTGTTGCTATCGAGAATTACATTAATTTTTGAAGGTTGAACCACTTATGTTCCCACTTGTTAATGATATATTACCCTTATAATATATTGCTTTATATTATTTATTATTGTTTTGAAGATTTCTGTTATTATGTTGAGGAATATTGGTCTGTAGTTGTCTTTTCTTGTGATATTTTGATATCAGGGCAATGGTGGCCTCATAAAGTGAGTTGGGAAGTGTTCCTTTCTCTTCTATTTTCTGAGAAATTTGCATAGGATCCTTATTATTCTTCTCTTAAATGTTTGAGAAAAATCACCGGTGAAGCCCCCTATGCCTGGAAATCCTTTGTCAGAGGTTATTAATTACTAATTCATTTTTTAAAATTTATATAGTTATGATATTTCAAATTTCTTCTTGGGTTAGTTTTTGATGATTTCTATTTTAAATTTTTATTTATGTTGTCAAATATATTGCATTATCATCTTATTAACATGTAAGTTTTTTATATTATCACTTTATCAACATTATAATGCCTTTAGCATCCATAGTGATATTCCCTCTTTCATTCCTTATAATCTGGGTCTTTATGATGGAGTTGATTTTGTCCTACTTACAATCTAATAAACTAGCCTTCCACAGTTTCATAAAGACTTACAGAAGACAAGAGACTCCTGGACAGAGACAAAGAAATTCGTTACAGTAAAAGTAGCTGCAAAAAATGACCAATTGAGAAAGAATATGAAGAGAATAATTCCATTTACAATAGCATCAAAAAGTATAAAATACTTAGAAAGAAATCTAACCAAGGAGGATTTATACACTGAAAACTACAAAATATCGCTGAAGAAAGTTAAAGAAGACACAAATAAATGGAAAGACATCCTGTGTTCATGGGTTGGGAGACTTAATATTGATAAGATGTTAATGTGACCCAAAGCAATCTACAGATTTCATGAAATCCCTATCAAAATCGAAATGGCATTTTTTTGCAAACATAGAAAAATCCATTCTAAAATTCATATAGAATTTCAAGGGACCCTGAGTAGCCAAAACCATCTTGAAAAAGTACAAAGTTGGAGGTCTCACACTTTCTGATTTCAAAACTTATTCCAAAGCCACAGTTATCAAAAGAGTATGGTTCTGGCATAAGGCAGACATATAGAACAATGAAATGGAAAAGAGAGCTCAGAAATGAGCCCTCACACACATGGTCAAATGATATGACCAAAAAAACAGAAGAAGTAGTTGCCAGAGGATCAGCATCATATTAGCATGACAGTTTCTTGAACCCCATGTATCACAGAGTGGTGTGGAGGGCCAGGTAAAGTCCGCATGTATCGTGGGTTGGGCCACAGAAGAGGAACTCTGAGTTTAAGGAATCCATCACTTTTATGGCAAGCAGCAAGGAAGCATTCATTCCCTTTGTTCAGAGGGAGTCATTACCTCATCTCTCATACAGAATCTCAAGAGACCCTGTCATCTCTCAAGCTTACAGCTTCATGAAGACTCCTGAGAAATGGCTCAGGTCAAAAGGGGTTAAGATAGTGCTAGGAGATGATGTCTTTGGTAAAGGTATTACATGTCTGCACATTAGCAACATTAAAAACCTCTCCAAATTAAAAAAAAAATCATTGAGCATCCTTATAACCAGTGTTTTGAACTCTCTATCTGATAGAGTGTCCAGAAATCCCTTGTCTGAAGCTCTGTACCTCGCTTGGAAGTAAAGGCTGCTTCTTTGTGTCATCCAGACAAGAGTAGGATGTTTCATTCTTATTGATATGACTTTAAACAGCAAATTTTCTGACAGTCTATGATTTTAGAGAAGAAGGGTCTAAGTCAGCGGTTCTCAACCTGTGGGTCGCGACCCCTTTGGCGGTCGAACGACCCTTTTTCACAGGGGTCGCCTAAGACCATCCTGCATATCAGATATTTACATTATGATTCATAACAGTAGCAACATTACAGCCATGAAGTAGCAACGAAAATAATTTTATGGTTGGGTCACAACATGAGGAACTGTATTTAAAGGGCCAGAAGGTTGAGAACCACTGGTCTAAGTAGAAAGCAGCCGTCAAAAGGATTGTGATGACCCTTCATACCTACAGTCAGACCTTGGGATAAATATTGTTTCCTTTAACTTTGCAGCTGGTTTTATCTGTGTCTGTTGTTATAAAACAAGACAACATACCCAAAATGGCTTATGCTAAGCCTCATGTCACCAAATGAAGACTTACTTACATTTCTGCTCTACCAGAATCAGACTCTTAAACCAGTCAATCAGGAATTGCTCAATCATCACTAGTTAGGTAATCTGCCCCACCATCCCCTTAGTAACTGCAATAACCATCCTGCTCTTTTTTTAAAAATAATTTTTTTAAAATTGATTTCAGACAGGCAGAGGAAGAGAGAGGTAGAAACATCAATGATGAGAGAGAAACATCAATCCGCTTGCCTCTTGCATGCCCCCTATTGGGGACTGAGCCCATAACCCAGGCATATGCCCTGACCAGATATCGAACCCTGACCTCCTGGGTTCATGAGTAGATGCTCAACCACTGAGTCCAGCAGCTGGGCCCAACCTGCTTTTTGCCTGTATAATTTCCTAGTTCCTTCTCCCTTCTATATAAAAGACTTTTATTTTGTACAGCTCCTTTTTATCTGCTAGATTGAATGTTGCCTGATTCAAACCAACTTTTGCTCAACTACACACTTAACATTTTAAAAAATATGGCTCAGTTTATCTTTTAACATATCCCAGTGGCATGAATGGCCAGTCTTGATTTTCCAAAGGGAGCTGATAGTTTGCTTTCTCAGTGCAAATGCACTACACACAACAGCGCGTTCCTAGGCTGTGTTAACCTGATCATAGACTGGAAAACCATACACATTGTTCAGTTTTTTTTTGTTTTGTTTTTCTCCCCAAAGTGTAAATGATAAGGTGGAGCCACAGAAACCCTAAAATCAAGGCCGTGTTCCGTCAGGTCCCCCCTTCTCTCCACACACTCACACCTTTGTTTCTGCCTCCAGCTCCCAAGGTGTCCAAAGGTCGCACTACGGGAGTCAGAAACAAAAGAACCAGTGAGCCCCTCCCTGCTTTTAACCAAGTTCCTCGTGGCCTCTGCGAGGCTGTGGGTTGGAGCCCCCGCTTAGAGAAAGGGGGGTGCTGCGGAGCGGATTCGTGTCCCCCCCGCGGGAAGATCTGCGGCTTGCGGAGTAGGAGAGAAGCCACCTCGCCAAACCACAGGGCCACCCACCAGGCTTCCAGATGCAACGCCCCCAGACCACGTCCAGCTCCAGCCTGGGGGCGCGACCCTGCCCCCTGACGCTGGGGAAATCCCCCAGCCCCGCCCCCCGATCCCGGCCGGAGCCTGGCTCCTGGCCCCGCCCCTGCACTGCTCCCCGGAACCCGGTGGTGGTGGGAGCTGCTCCCCCGCCGGGCCCGGTGGGGGCGGACCCCGTCCAGCAGCTGCGGGACCGGAGCGGCGGGGGTGAACTCCGTCCGGAAGACGGGGGTTCGCGGTCATGGCTCAGTCCGCCCGCGCCCTCTCGCTGCTCCGCGGTCTCCTGGGCCGAATGGGGGCGCCGGGAGCGGCCGGGCGCTCGTTCCGGGCCTTTCGGAGCAGTGGCGCGAGGTACGAGCACGGCCGGACGCGTGGTGTCCCCGGTGCTGCGCGGCCGGCGGGAGGGGCCGCTCGGTGCGGGCACTGGTGGCGGGCGGAGCTGCCGTGCTTCGGGCTCGGGGCTTCGGGTGGCAGCGCGGCGCAGTTTACGGAATCCATCACTTTGATGGCAAACAGTAGGTTTACGGAATCCATCACTTTGATGGCAAACAGTAGGTTTACGGAATCCATCCCTTCAGGGCGGGGCGAGGCCTTTCTCGGCTCCGAACGTGGCCTAGGGACCGCGGGGCCTGTCCGGTGGGCCCGGAGTCGGGCGGCTTGGACGCGTTTGGCTCTGGGCTCCGGCACCAGATTGTCCCTTCTTCGAAGCTGGTGCCGGCGAGTTATCTGTGCAGGCATTGAGTCCCTCGGGAAAGCTGCCGTGAGAACGCGTGGTCTGCTCGTTCCAAACATTTCTTTTTGTTTGGGTGATTGCAACCTGTCAACCCAGGAGTGGGCGCTGTCCCACGTGGGTTGTCAGGAGTGTTTGGATTTCTGAATTCCTTCGTTGGCAACACGGAGTTAGGTCGTTTCCAGCCCTAACATTCTTAATGACTTTCAAAATCAGACATTCATCTTGAATTCTCAGTCTTTGTCTGTATGACACTTCCCACGCCGCGACTGAAGTGATGAGTGCTATATTCGCTGCATCTCTTCGGACCTTGCGCTGACTCGTTTGGAAGCACAACAGCGGGGGTTTCACTCAGCGCCAGGGGCCCGGCAGCACGACCCTTCCTTCCCTCAGTCCCTGTGGTGGTTGCAAACGCGGACCTCAGGTTAAAATTCTATTCTCCTGACCCCAAGCCACTGAGTTCAGAAGAGATTCCGTTTCCACACTTACAGGGCTTCCAGTGATGCGCCGCTGTCACTGCCGGTTTCCTGGCCAGAGATGGTGTCTTTTTGTATCTGCATTGTTCAGCATAATACCTGGGAGACAGCAATGATCAGTAATGTGGAAATATAGCTGCTGCTTATTTAGTTTAAGTCCCCATTGCATGCATTTGGACGTAAGTCTTGAGTAGCTGAAATGAAAATGATTTCCTGTAGGGTTTGCTTGGGAAGGCAGTTCTTAGTGACAAGGTCTTCCACAAGAATATGTGAGAAAATAACGGATTCAGAGGTCTGGTTGTGTAAGCTCTTGTAGTGTCTGGAAGAATTTGCCAGTTGTTTGGAATTACTAACTTTATTACCTAGGAAAAGGAGATTCTGGAGAATTCTACTTGCATTACAGTATTGAAGGAATTATCTACTATAGTTATTTTATCTACTTATTTAGATTTCAAAAAAATTTTAGTGTTTCAGGGCTTCTTTCCGGGATGAGGATAACTTTTTTCAAATTGTACAAGTTGATTAATTTCTCTTAGCCAGCTTGATGTAAACAACCCCATTCACCATATCCTCTCCATGTGTATTTAATGGGAGTCACAACAGTTACAACCCAAGTATTTGGTTGTAGCCACTAGGTTTGTACAGATGCCCCCCCCCCCCACACACACACACATGGATAATTTAGATATTTAAAATTTTTTATTTAATAGTTTCTTTATAATTGAAAACTAAAGGCTCGGTGCACGAGATTTGTGCACTGGGAGGGGGGAGGGTCCCTCAGTCTGGCCTTCGTCCTCTCACAGTCTGGGAGCCCTGGGGGGGGGGGGGGGGGCGGTATGTCCGACTGGCGGCTTAGGCCCGCTCCTGCAAGCCGTCAGTCAGACATCCTTAGCAGTGCCGCAGAGGAAGGAGAGGCTCCTGCCAGCCATCACCGCTGCGCTCCCCAGCCCTGAGCCCAGTTTTTGATGGCACTCCCCCTGTGGGAGCGCACTGACCAACAGGGGGCAGCTCATGCATTGAGTGTCTTCCCCCTGGTGGTCAGTGCACACCATAGTGACTGGTTGTTCTGCCATTTGGTCGATTTGCATATTAGCCTTTTATAATATAGGATAGGATAACCTAGTCCAATAATTTTAGAAAGCTTTTCTTAATACAGATGAGAACAGTTATTTCAGCCCAGCTGCCTTCAGTCCCATTTGATGCAGATTATAACTGTATAAAAATAAACAATACTTTTGATAGTTTTTATTTTTTTAAGGCAGCGCTAATTAAGTTCGGACAGGGTGGTGTCTTTGATATTCTCCTGTTGGCACTGAATACCACATATAAAGGTGAGGATGGCTGTAAGGTTGAGAAACACCTGTGGACTGGTGGGTCTCTGGTGGGGAGGAATTCGGACAGTGTGTTGATGCTTATTGGTGTCTCTTTTCTCTTCTAGGGCCAGCAGAGAGAAGAGATTCCATCTTCCAGAGGTCGCCACTGTCTGCCTCCCCACTTGTCCCCATCCTCAGTCATCTTTTTTTAAATGTACAGTGACACATTAGTTGTCTAGTTCTTCATAGTGAATGTGGTCTAAATCTGACATCATTCCCATTGACTTAAAATTTGAACTTTAGTGTTATTCTTATTGAAAATTGTCTTTGAGTGTGATAAACTCTGCACTGAAAGATATTGACTGTTTGCAATGAACAGATTTTGGTATCAATTTCTGAGTTATATAGAGCCTTAAATGAAGGATGAAAATGTATTTTTTATTATTTTTTATATTTTTGAATAATTAGATACCTGCAATAATGTATATGTAAATACGGTTTTGGAGGGTTTTGTTTTTTTTTTTGACAAGTGAAATTTCAAGTGATATGTTTGACAGAATTTGAAAGTTACAAAATCTTGAAGTATCATTTAACATTTTTCTCTTAATGGTTTTTCCTTTAAGATTTGCAGAGTCGTCTCCCCCCCCCCCCCCCCCCCCATTTATTTGTGAGAAATTACATCTTATTAATTGGAAGAAAATATATTTAATGTCAAAGAAATAAATTAACTCTTCTATTTGTTGCAGCTTATTGTTTCTAAAATGAATTCCCTAAACAGCCCAAAAGTTAAAAAAAAAAATTATTGGTGATTAGAGTTTTCCTACTTTGTCTTGCTGTGTGAGGAGTATACAAATTAAAAATGTCTTTGGGTTGTGAACATCACATAAGTCTGTCTCAGTGCTTTTCAGTATATGGAGCTGGGCAGGAACCGATCCCATTTGAGAGGGAGGTCACACCCAGACCTTTCAAATTAAAGTCTTGCTCAAAGCAGATTTGCAGGTATCCTGCAACAGGGACTCCCACAAGCCCTGCTGCAGATAATCCTACGTGAACTAAGTTCAGTAACTAAATGGATAGCCCAAGTTTTTGTTTCATGTTTATCCTGTTGTTCTATGATTCCTAAAATCATTAATTTGGCAGATTTTTTTTCTTCCCCCTGCTATGATTCCTTTTAACATTTATAAAAATGTGTGTATTGGCCTATAGCTCTTTATAGAAGCCTCACCTTTCTTTATGTCTCATTGCCAATGGCTTTATAATTTTTGCAGCTAGGCTAACATTAAAAAAAAAACCCAAAACCCTACTTTTTGGACTTAGAAAAAGATACTGGTTTATGTTATTTAAATATTAATGTCTTATAAAGTAGGTAGTTGAATTTAATAATTAAAAATCAAATTTTATCATGAAGGCTGTTCATTTTTCTTCAGATTCTTCCCTCTGGACTTATTCAATATTTATATTTTTATAGAAGAATTACTTAATTAAAGATCTTTTTATCCTCATGTTAGGCAGAAAGGACCCAGACTTTAAGACCATTACTTAAGTTGATTTTCCACAGACTGACTTCAGCCAAGATAGAGTTAGTTCCCATGACTAGCAAAGACAGTTTCTTAAAATCATATTTTGTTTTGTTGGCAAATATGATAGTGTGGTTTTCCCATCTGAATGCTTTACCTAGTCTAATCAAAGTGAGATATGATAGCTATATGGCTACAGTTTCGATTTCTCAGCACTTCTTATACCATTTTCAATTTAGAACTTAAATTTTCAACATTTAACATCTTATATCTTAGTTTTATGTCTGTCCCAGTTTGGAGATAATATGTTCTAATGTAATGAGTCCAAAATTAAGTTTTCTGATTAAAATGAATTAAATGCAAAACATAGACTAATATTAATCTCAGAATTTGTTACTCATGGGTTTAATTTCTATTATATTGTTAGTTATAATTTAAAATCTCCAAATTGTGCCCTACAATACAAAGCAATTAAACTACCTTAGGACCTGAAGAGAAATTTGACTTGTTAATAATTATATTAGGCTTTTTCATAAAACAGTTCTCATAAAACAATTCCTTCTTCAAAAGCTGGTTTAAAATGAGATTGAAAACTATCTGCTGAAGCAAGATGCTCAGTATTCCAATTGAAGACACTGTTAATCTTGGGTAGATTTTGGCATGGTGAAGGAATTTTTTATATACAAGAAAAGTCATGATTTTTATTGTTTTCTATTTTGCTATAGTTAATTGACACTTCATTTAGTCCTAATAACCAGAGATTAGAATAGTTACAGTTTATTTTCTGGGAAGTATCTACACTAATAAAAAAGAAAGATCCAAATTGACCATACCTTCATGGTGCCCACCAGCCAATTAAAAGTATTATGCAAATTAACCCAACAAAGATGGCAGGTTAATTTGCATATGCAGGCACCGAGTGGCCAGGGGTGGGGCGCGATGCTTGTGTCGTCGCCATGGCGAAATGGCGAAGAAGCAGGCGTTCTGCACTGCCCCAGCCGCTCCAGGCCTCTGGGCAGCATGGGAAGGTGGAAAGGCGGCTCCACCTGGAGCGATGGCGGTGCTGGCAGCCAGGGGAAGGAAGGCCCATTCTTGCACGAATCTTTGAGCATTGGGCCTCTAGTAGGTAAATAAACAAGCTCATAGAAACAATACTAAATGCTGATGGCTTTCTGGTCCCATATTATATTGCTCCTGATTATCTGAATATGTCTCCATCTGTTACTTAACAAAGACTAGGAGAGAGAGAGCCATTTTTGCAAATCAGCCAGTCATCTCTTAGCCAAATCTCTTTATGTAAGGTCAACAGAGAACATTCCCATTAGACAGTTGAGGAAATTGCATGCCTTTGAGTGCAGTTAAGTCACTTGTTCAAGCTCGTAACTGCTCATTAGGGCTGACACACAGGACTTCTGGCTTAGGGTGAGTAATTAGTACTGCACTGGGCTGTCCTATACTCCTCTCCCCTATCCCCATGATTTATTGCTTCCTAAGGAGTCCACATTTAGTGCTAGCCCAGCAATGTGGGGAGAAAAAGGACTGAGAGAGCCCTTGTTCTGCTTTCTTTGTGGGTAACTTGCAATAGTTCTGCCTTTTCAGGAAATGTCACCTGAGCAAGTAATGATAGGGCAGTGATGGCGAACCTATGACACGCGTATCAGAGGTGACACGCGAACTCATTTTTTTGGTTGATTATTCTTTGTTAAATGACATTTAAATATATAAAATAAATATCAAAAATATAAGTCTTTTTTTTACTATGATTGCAAATATCAAAAAATTTCTATATGTGACACAGCACCAGAGTTAAGTTAGGGTTTTTCAGAATGCTGACACGCCAAGCTCAAAAGGTTCGCCATGACTGTGATAGGGTAAATTGTGTGAAAGATACCTCAAAGGTCAACTTAACTTGATGTCTATTTAATGGAAATATATCTCAAAGGTCAGCTTCACTTTTGATGTCTATTTAATGGCAATGTGACTATGACTTATGACCAAACCTGCTCATTTTTTTTTTAATACTAAAAAGAGATATCCAAGTAATGAAAATGACATTATTTAGAACTAGAGGCCCGGTGCATGGATTTGTGCACGGGGTGGGGGGGGGGGGTCCCCGGGGGGGGGGGGTCCCCCGGCCTGGCCTGTGGGAATTGGGCAAAACCGGCTCTCCAAAATCCCCCAAAGGGTCCTGGATTACAAGAGGACACAGGCCAGGCTAAGGGACCCCACCAGTGCACAAATTTGTGTACTGGGCCTCTACTATGCATATAAGATCTTTGGTTAATCTCTTCCCACCCCCACCCCCTCCCTCCTTCCCTCTGAGTTTCACCAGTCTCTTCCATGTTTCCATGCCTGTGTATTGAGCATCTGCCCCCTGGTGGTCAGTGCACATCATAGCTACCAGTCGAACGGTTGAACAGTTGAATGGTTGCTTAGGCTTTTATCTATATAGATATTTATTTGACTAACAAATATATTAGTGGACCTATAAAAAGTTCTATTCAAAACTATTTTCTAAATTAACATTTTAAAAGTAATTTATATTCTTATACATTAAATCAATTTAAAATTTTAATCTTAATTTTATATTCATATTAATTTTTTGTTAAGAACTTTTCATTAAAAGTAACCATAAAATAAATCCAAAGGAAGCTATGTACTGGTCATATTTGATACACTGATATAAGATTGGTGTTCATAATATATAAATAAGGACTACAAATTAGAATAATAATCTATTAGAAAAATGCTCAAAAGAGATGAAAAGTCACTCCATAGAAGAGGAGCTCTGCATGGCCAATAAGCCTTTAAATTGTCCAACCACTAGTAATTAAGGAAATGCATGTTAAAACCACAATAAAATGGCATTTAACTAATTGGTTAAGTTAAAAACTTTGACAATATCAAGGAAGTAGAGCAATAAAAACTTATTATACACCACTGATGGACTTGTGAACTACTTTGGAAAACAGGTTAGCATACATTGAACACATATGTATCCTATAATCCAGCAATTCCATTCCTGGGTATATGCCTTAGAGAAATATTATATATGTAGTATATAATGTATGCTACATCTTTAATGTTTAAAATACAAACAGTAGATTGAATTATAAAGGAAAATAATGGAATTATTAATCAAAATTTCAGGATAGTGTTTAATTATTGGAGAACATAAGGTTATTTGGTAGGGGAGAGTTACACAGATGATTTCAGTGATTATAATCTTTTTATTAAACTAAGAGGTAAGGTTAATTGTATTATTTTCCCTTTTCATATGTTTTATAAATATTTTGCATCTACTCATTTTTAATATAATTCAGGAAGACCTATTTTGATGACATTGAAAAATATTTTAAAATAAATAGATAGGTAGGTCCAGAATACTACCTATCTCACCATTTTAGTTTGCATATTTCTTTTAAATCTTTAGCCAGATGCATGCATATTTTAAGAGTCATGATTATCTATGTACCTACAATTTTTCATTTCATACCTTCACTTTTTTTTTTTTTTTTAAATATATTTCTTTATTGATTTCAGAGAGGAAGGAAGAGGGAGCGAGACATAGAAGCATCAATGATGAGAGAGAATCATTGATCGGCTGCCTCCTGCACTCCCCACACTGGGGATCGAGCCCGCAACCCAGGCATGTGCCCTTGGCCAGAATCGAACCTGGGACCCTTCAGTCCGCAGGCCGACGCTCTATCCACTGAGCCAAACTGGCTAGGGCCATACCTTCACTTTATACAATGGATATTTTCCCATTTTACTCTTTTTTATAATTATTTTCAGTGGCTACATAATTTTTAAAAATTATAATACAATAAACATTTTAACTCTGATAACTTCACAAATATTTAATAAACACATACGATGTGCACATACTCTGCTAAGTGTTAAGGATATCATAGTAAACATTAACTTGCTGCCCTACCCAGCAATTTTAATAAGGAATTACAATACTACCAAAGAGGAGGAGCTGGGTGCCGTGGGAGCTCATAGAGGTAGTTCCCCAGGGTAAAGGGTCAGAGAACATTTCCCAGAGTACCTAAGCTGAGACTTGAGAAATATATGTGGAGGCGAAGGAGGAACAGATATGGTAGGGAGGTTAGAAAAGTAAGGAAGAGAAGGAAAAGTGTTTTCAGGTCAAGGGAACAGGGTATGTGAAGATCCAGAAATAAGAACCTGGCACAGCAGATACATTGAAATACAGCTGTGAGTAGTGTGGGACTTGGTGAGCTCTGTGTTCTTTAGCAGTGATGCTAAAGAAAGCTCATGCATGGGCTTGAAGGTACAGGAAATTTAGATTTTAGTTAAAACTTCCTTTTCTCAGTTTTTCAGGTTAAAAATTTTGGCGTGTAATCTGATTTTTTTCTCACACGTAACATTAAATCTCAGTGGCTCTATCCTCAAATTCAGAATCATACTGCTTAGCACCCCCATTGCTACCACCCTTGCCCAAGCCACTGTTATCTTTTGCCTGAGATGCCACCCTAGTGCCCCCACTCCCCTTGCTCCCAGAGACTGTCCTCCACCTTTTAACCAGTTATGATTGAATAATAAAAATTGGGTCATGGCACTCCTTGGAATCTCCAAATGGCTTCCTACCTCACTCACAGTAAAAACCAACATCCTTTCAAAGGCCTGAATGGTCTTATGTAATCAGACATCCCTCCTTCTTGACTTCATGCTCTGTCGTGGTCCACGTATTCTTTCCATGGCAGCCACTGACCTTATTATTCATTGAACATGTCAGGCACGCTCTTGCCTAAAGTTCTTTGTACTTGCTGTACAGTTTCCTTGGCTTGGAATTCTGTTCTCCACACAACATTCCCTCATTTTCTTCATTTATGCTCAAATGTCACCTGGATAATCAGAGAAGTGACACTATCTCACCTATATAAAATGATAACCCTGTCCTCTCGATAGGTCCTTTCCCTTCATTTTCCACACATGATATATTCAATATTTGCTTTTTTCTTTTTAAAATTGCTGTTCTTTTTCAACTACAATATGGTTTCCATGAAATCGGAAAATTTATTTTGCCCACTATTACTTACGTTCCTGGTGCATAGAATAGTGCCTTCTATATAGAAGGTCCTTAATACATGTTTGTTAATTTAATAAACAGTGGGCATGTAGTGAGGAGTTTTACCAGGAAATCGACATGATTACATTTGGAAAATCAATGGCTGCAGTATAGAGAATGGATTGGCAGAGATCATTACTTTAACCAGGCAGTTAAATTCTTGCTGATATCAACAATGTGCATGTTGAAAAATTCATTTGTTTATGCACTAAGGATTATGTGAGTTAGATAATGTGTGTGTTTACCAGTTCTTTCAGTACATGGACTGATACAGGCATCCTCCCATTGGGTCTCTACTAATTCCAGGTTACTTGATATATTCTTACTAGAGGCCCAGTGCATGAAATTCATGCATGGGTAGGGTCCCTAGGCCTGGCAACAATCAGGGCCGATTTATGGGGCGACTGGTGGGGCAATTGGGGGGCCCCCACTGGCACCTGCCTTGGCTGGCCTGGGGCCTGCGGGCTGGGGCAGCTCCTGCGTTGAGCATCTGCTCCCCGGTGGTCAGTGCCTGTCATGGCGACTGGTCGTTCCATCAGTTGTTCTGCCGTTTGGTGTATTGCATATTAGGCTTTTATTATATAGGACTAGAGGCCTGGTGCACAAAAATTTGTGCACTGGCGGGGGGGGGTGTCCCTCAGCCCCACTTGTGCCCTCTCACAGTCTGGGACCCCTCGGGAGATAATGACCTGCTGGCTTAGGCCCGCTCCCGGGTGGCAGAGGGCAGGCCCAATCCCTAGGTGCAGCCCCTGGTTGGGCTCAGAGCAGGGCCGATTGGGGAGTTGGGGCACCACCCCCTGTCATGCACAGAGCAGGGCAGATCGGGAGGTTGCGATGCCACCCTCAGTCACGCTCAGGGTAGGGCCGATTGGGGGGTTGGGGTGCCGCCCCCTGTCACACTCAAGGCAGGGTCGATGGGGAGGTTGCGGTGCCACCCCCTGTCATGCACAGAGCAGGGCTGATCAGGAGGTTGGGGCTCCGTACCCTGTCACGCACAGAGCAGGGCCGATCAGGGGGTTGGGGAGCTCCCCCGTGTCATGCACAGAACAGGGCTGATCAGGGGGTTGGGGAGCTCCCCCCTGTCATTCACAGAGTAGGGCCGATAGGGGAGTTGGGGCACCGCCCCCTGTCACACTCAGGACAGGGCCGATGGGGAGGTTGCAGCTCCACCCTGTCACACACAGAGCAGGGCCGATCAGGGGGTTGGGGAGCTCCCCCCATCAGGCACAGAGCAGGGCCGATCAGGGGGTTGGGGCGCCTTCCCCTGTCCCAAACAGACCAGGGCGGATAGGGAGGTTGTGGCCCTGCCCCCTATCACACACAGAGCCGCAGGGCGATCAGGGGGTTTGGGCGCTGCCCCCTGTCACGCTGCTCCAGGGGCCAGGAGGCCTCGCTGCTCTGCTGATCCTGGTGCTGGGAGGTCTCGAGGCTCCGCTTGACACAGGGGCAGTGAGACCTCGCTGCTCCGCTGATCCCGGTGCTGGGAGGCCTCGCTGCTCCGCTGATCCCGGTGCTGGTAGGCTCTGCTGATCCCAGTGCCAGGAGGCCTCGCGGCTCCGCTGATCCTGGTGCTGGGAGGTCTCACGGCTCCGCTTGACACAGGGGCAGTGAGACCTCGCTGCTCCGCTGATCCCGGGACGTGAGGCCTCACGGTTCCGCTGATCCCGGGTTTGGGAGGCCTCGCGGCTCTGCTGATCCCAGTGCTGGGAGGCATATTATCCTTTTACTATATAGGATAGAGGCCTGGCGCACGGGTGGGGGCCGGCTGGTTTGCCCTGAAGGGTGTCCTGGATCAGGGTGGGGGTCCCACTTGGATGCCTGGCCAGTCTTGATGAGGAGATGATGGCTGTTTGCAGCTGGTCACACCCCCTTCAGGGTGGGGGTCCCCACTGGGGTGCCTGGCCAGTCTGGGTGAGGGGCTGAGGGCCGTTTTCAGGCTGGCGGGTGACTGAAGCTCCCAACCTCTCCTTTTTTTCTTTTTTTTTTTTTATTCTGGGATTTATTTACCTTCTATGGCTGTCTCTGGAACTGAGAGCCGGCTTTAGCCCTGAGGCTCGGCTCCAGCTCTTAGACCTCAGCTGCTGAAAGCAGGTGCCTGGCTTTGTTTGGCTTCTATAATTGAAACACTGTTGCAACTCCAGTTCGGCAGCTGGCTGAAAGCATGGGGATTGTTTAGCTTCTATAATTGCAACATAGTTGCTTAGAGTGCAAGCTCAGAGCCCAGCAGCCGCAGGCGGGGAACCTTGGCTTCCTCCTTCACTGGAGCAAGCAAGCCTCCTGTTCGCTTCAGCTGCCTGGCTGCCGGCCGCCATCTTGGTTGGCGGTTAATTTGCATATCGCCCAGATTAGCCAATGGGAAGCATGTCGGAGGTATGGTTAATTACCATGTTTGTCTATTATTAGATAGGATAGTGTGTCTCCCACAAAGCCAGGCTTATTGAGGCTCTTCAGTGACTGAGGAAATCAAGAGGATGGTTCAACTGCTACTGAAAATGCTCAAAGTCTGTAGTCATAATTGGGTGGCAGTCTTGTGGATATTTACCCATAAACAAAAGCTAATTCAGGCTGTATCATCTATATATATATAAGCCTAAGTGACCATTAGGACCAGTCAACCAACCGGTCGACTGGTTGCTATGACATGCACTGACCACAGGGGGAAGACAATGCAGGAGCTACCCCCTGGTGGTCAATGTGCTCCCACAGCCAACCTCCCGTGGCTGGCCAACCTCCTACGGTCTCTCCCCTGGGGCAGTGGCCCCAATTGGCCCCAGTCGGGATTGGGCAAGATGGCCCCAACTGTCATTGATCGCGGGCCAGGCCAAGGGACCCCACCCTTTCACAAATTCATGCACTGGGCCTCTAATGTTAGCTATAATTAGCGAACTAACTTAGCATCTCAGTGCAATAAAGTAAAGTAGGCATTGTCACTCTCTCAGATCCCAACATACAGACTGCAGTGAAGTTTAATCTGTATATTGTCTCTTCGGAAGCCAGGAATCAATTTATGCCAATGTTGACTCTGACATTCTCTTTGTAGTTTCTTGACTGTAATTATCCTGAATTATTTTCAGTGATTGCCTGTTTCACAGTAGCCTATGAACAGATTATTCTGTTGAACAGAGAATCAACTATAAGACATATCAGCAGCAGCACTGCTATTCATATGCTATAAAATGCAACATGGAGTTTAGGTGGTTTTGTGTTTTAAAATATAAATGTATGTTCTTTACTATAAGAGTGAATTAAAGTTTATTAGCATATAAAACTGCTTCAGTAACCCAGTATTTTACCCTAACTGAATATTGCTGACACAATTTAATTTATGGAAAGTATTTATTGTTTAATTATCTTTTATAAATGAGCCATTCTGGAATTAGTTGCTGTATCTGCAACCTTAGTATTTACTAATATAGAGGTCCTTGTTCTCTTAGTATTAAAAGGCGACTAAATTAATTAATAAAAAATGAGCTCTAGAAATTCATAGTAAATAGTGAAAAAAGTTTGTTACTTAATCTTGAAAAATAAAATTTAAACTCAAAAGTAAGTGTATTTTGTCTTAACTTGATTTAGTCTATCATTATAATTATGTACTAATTATTAGAATGTACAAAGACACAAACTATAAAAACTCAAGAAAAAATGAATACCCTGAATAGCACTATATATTAAAAAGGTAAACTTATAGTTTTAAACCTCCCCATAAAGAAAGCTCAAAGATCAGATATTTTCACAGATGAATTCTACCAAATATTTAAGGAATAAATAATACCAATTTTGCAGAAACTCTTAAAGAGGATGGAGTACATCCTAACTTATTCTATGAGGGCATCATCACCCTAGTACAAAAACCATATAAAAACATTACAAGAAATGAAAACTACTGACAAATACCTCTCATGCACATAGATGCAAAACAAGTAACAAAATTTTAGATGAGATCCACAATATCTGGAAAGGATAGTTGCATTATGACCAAGTGAGGTTTATCCCAGGAATGCTATGTTGGTTTGACATTTAAAAATCAATCAATGTAATTCACCATATTAACACACTAAAACCAAAAGTCCATGGGATTATATATGATAATCTCAATAAATTCAGAAAAAAAATTAGAAAATATTCTGATATAAGCTCTCATCTAACTATGAATAGAGCTAAATCATAGAACTAAATGTATAACCTGAACCCATAAAACTTATAGAAGGGAACACTGGAGAAAACCTTTGTGACCCTGAGTGCGGCAGAGATTCATTATACTAATACCAAAGGTATGATCCATAAAAATAAAATTGATTGAAATACATAAAAATTTAGAACTGATATTCCAAAGACACAGTTAAAAGAATGAAAAGGTAAAGCACAGACTAGGAGAGGATATTTTAAATCACAAACCTGATATAGGACTTGAATCTAGGATATTATGAATAACCCTCTCAACTTCAATAATAAGGAAATAATCTATTAAACAATGGGCAAAACATTAAATTACACAGTTCAACAAAGAGGATAGGCAGATGGTAAATAAGCACATGAAAAGATGCTTAACATCATTATTCACTATAGGGATGCAAATTAAAAGCACAAGGAGATACCAACATACAGTATAGGCACTAGTATGTCTACAATGTAAAAGACTGGCAATACCAAGTGATGGCAAGTATGTTGAGCAACTGTAACTCTCATATACTGCTCGTTGAAATGTAAAATGCTACAACCACTTTGAAAGCAGGTTGACAGTTTCTTAAAAATTTAAACATATACCTACCATATGTTTCAGCCATTCTGCTCAAATTTTGTGCAAGAGAAATGAAAGCATATATGTATACAATGACTTAAAGATGAATGTTCCAGACAGCTTTATTTATCATACCACAAACTAGAAACAACCCAAATACCCATCAACAATTGAATGGATAAACAATTTTCTGTATATCCATACAATGGAAAACTACTCAGCAATAAAAAGAAATGAACTATCGATACATGCAACAACATTAATGAATCTTAATTATGGTGAGTGAAAGTAGATAGATAAAAAGGAGAGTGTAGTGCATAATTTCATTTTTATAAAATTCATGATGATACAAACTAATATGGAGTGACAGAAAGCAAATTAGTGGTTGCTTGGTGATGGGGGGGAGGGGCGTGCAGGCGGTGGAGGTACATGGCAGGGACATGTAGAATGGTGAGATTACAAATGGAGTACCAGAAAATTTTGGGGGGTGATGGCTATGTTCATTTTCTTAATTGTGGTAATGGTTTCCCAGGTACATACATATATTAAAACATCAAGTTGTGTACTTTAAATGTGTGCAGTTTATTGTATGTCAATTATCCTATATAATCAAAGGCTAATATGCAAATTGTCCCTTCAGCCGGGGGTTCAACCAGGGGACAGGGCCAGCCAGCCAACTGACTGTGGCCCCACTTCCTGGCTGGCCTAGTCCTATTGGCCCCGATGGGGCAGGCCGGCCAGACCCCACCCATGCATGAATTCGTGCACCGGGCCTCTAGTACTTCAATAAAGCTGTTATAAATTTAGGACAGTGGAGCAAATGTGTCACACTGAATTTTCCATGAACTTCCATGTCTTGAAAGCTATTAAATTTTTAGTGAAAAGTCAACAAAGTTAGAATCAAAAGTAGTTTACTTATAATTATAAGGTCTAGTTTTAATTGTATTGTCTAACCAGTTTATTCTCTCAGTCAATTATTTACCCAGGGTTATGATTATTATTAAAATGTACTTTTGTTTTGAACTGCAGAAGTGGCTTTCAAACACTGTCATGCACAAGAACACTTGTGGGAATTTGCTCGACATGCGGATTCCTAGGCTTCACCCTCTAGGGACTGAATTGTGGATGTGGTCTTGGGTCTGGGCATCTGCAAGTTTAGCAGGCTTCCCAGGCAATTTTAATGTATCTATCCATAGGCCACATTTTGGATTCACTTCTTCCCAGAACAATGTTTACACCAAAATTGTATGAACTTGGATGAGCACCAAGGACCTCTGGGGCCAGACGGAAATGGAGTATTCTTGATCTGGTTCTACCTGTATTTACACCACCTATTAGAGAAGGCAGCTGGCTTATTTGGAAGAGGCAGCAAGTTTGCACTTGTGTGTTGGCTGATATTCATTGTGCCCACATTTGTTAGAAAATAAAAAGTGTACAGATATTAGAAAGAATTAAGATTTTTCTTTCCTCCTTTTCTTCTTCTGCTTCCTCCTCTTCCTCTTCTTCACAATATTCATTGGCCTGCATTTGGCATTTTGTGTAATAATCATGGCAGCATGAAGAAGGAATCATCTTATACTTTACTAGAGGCCTGATGCATAAAATTCGTGCAAGAGTAGGCCTTCCTTCCCCCGGCTGCTGGCGCCAGCTTCCCTCTGGAACCCAGGACCCAGGCTTCCCTTGTAGCTCTGGCTTCATCCAGAAGGTTGTCCGGAAGGACGTCCGGCTAATTAGCATATTATGCTTTTATTATTATAGATCAGGTACCTTTAAGAAATAAGCACACAGTAAGAGTAACACGATTTATCACTCTTAAGTTTGGCATCATGGTGAGCTGGCAAGCCTTCCCATAATGCATTTCTTTGTGCCATTCCAGAGATAGATTTATGTTACCTATCAAAGCATAGCATTTCTTACCTTTTAAGCACTTATATAAACTGGCAGGAAGTAATGTTCTGTGCATTTTTTTTTTATTAGAAATGATGCCATGGTGTGGGGAACAATTGGCCATTGTTACTGACCTGGTCCCAACAGTAATCACTGACAAGCATGACAAGACTGGCAGCTGTTGTCATGGAGTTGTCCTAAGGCTGTGGAATAAAGTTAAAAGAGTTGTGCAGTACAGAGCTCATGACTTCAGGTCCTGTATAGGGTACAGTAACTAACAGTGAACACACTAGCCTTAGGGTTGCAATACTTTGGGGTCACATACTACATGGCACAAGCCTTTGAAGATGGGTGTCAGTTTTTAACTAGACTGTGCTGATCTGCTGCTTCTAAAAAATAGCAGAGCTTTCAACAGGGCCAGTATTATAGTCCAGGTCTGGAGTATGTGGTTTGATCATTTTAAAAATCCACATGGTAGTTATAACGAAATGTATAGTATAGATATAATGCAGGTGTAAAACTAAAAAGCAGAGCTAGAATATTTCACAAAATTATAAATATATTTATGAACCTGAATGGGTGTCATATATACTTGGAAAATCAAATTTTGGATGCTCACTTGGAGAACCACAAATTTTGGTCGTTCTTGTATCTTAAACATATGTTGTTGAATACGCCTTACTGTCATCTTCAGTACTACATTTAATCTTTTATTCCCCATAGACACGATGCCATTATTATCTCAGGAACTGAAATGGCCAAACAAATCCAGAAAGAAATACAAGAGGGTGTGGAGTCCTGGATTTCCCTTGGGAACAGAAGACCTCACCTCAGTATCATTTTAGTGGGAGATAACCCAGCAAGCCACACCTACGTCAGGAAGAAGATCCGAGCCGCCTCTGCTGTAGGTAGGGATGCTTTAGTTGTGCTTGTCACTAAAGAATGTTTCTGGTTTTACTGCAAAGTGTAATAATGAATGATCATTGTCAAATAAGTGTTATTTGAATAACATTTATTATTATGATAGATATTTTTAGTTACCAATGTTTATGTTCATTTCTTACCCCTTGTCTTTAAATTTCTTATTGAATCAATTCAATGTGATTTCAGCTGCTATGGTGAGATGTGAGAGGAAGACTTTACACTTAAAAGGACCATTTTTAATACATTTGCTTTAATGAGATAATAAATCTGGCCAGTTCACGCTGTCAAGCTTGACCTGTCAGTGGTGGTGGCGCTATTGATGTTTTTACTGTATTCAAATTCACTAATAGTAGCTTATCACAGATAAGGGCAATTTGCCACATAGGATCCTGGGCCAAAGAATGCATGTAAATCCTGTTTGAGAAATCTCTTCTGATGATGCTTAGAACACCATTTTTGTAGAAGGGCCTTTCCTTCCTGTGGGACAAGAGCAGAGAAAACCAGTTACACAAAGCATGTCAAACTCGCGGACTGCATGTGGCCCAGCCAATATAATGGTATCTAAGAAACATTTTAATAAACATTTCATAACTTAATTTTTACAATATCCTGTTATACATAATTATTAATAATGAACTACAACGTTTGCTAATGACTGATTACTGTAATCATGTTGCATTCATTTCCCTTACACGCCTTACTTACGTGCAAGCGCACCATTTCTCTCCGCTAACATTAGCAGCGAATATTTTAGCAGCCCATTGCCACTCGTTAGCCTTGGACTGACTTGTTTGGTGTGTGCAACAGGAAATATTTCACTTTCGGAGAACAAGAGAAATAGGTTTATTTGCATTATGCTTATTAATTTGTGCAGTTATTCAATGTCTGGTAAGTTAATGTTCAAGAAAAAATATTAATTTTGATTAAAATGTTCTATTATTTTATATTAATGATTACTTGTTTATTTCAGCCCTTTGTATTCAGCATTTCTCTATCAAAATATACCTACATTTCAATGAAAATTGAAGCTTTTGTTTTTTTGTGGCCCACATAAACTTAAACCTTGTTTATTTGGTCCATGTTAGCCTTTGAGTTTGACATGCTTGAGTTACACACTGTGTAAGACACCACTAATGAAAAGCACACATCATTGTTAGCTAGGTGACTGTCTGTGCTTGCTTTCTTCTAGGTATCTATAGTGAGATCATTCTAAAGCCTAAGGATGTTTCTCAAGAAGAGCTTTTGGATATAACTGATCAATTGAACATGGACCCAAGAGTCAGTGGCATATTAGTTCAGTTGCCACTGCCAGGTATTTAATGCTTTTCTATATGTCTGCTTTGGTTAGGATAAAAGGCACCTTTCAGCATTATGTCATGATACTGCAAGTAATTTATATAATTTGTTCAGAAGGGATCAAGCTATTATACTATCATGTAATAGTGACAATTTCTGAATGGCTTATGCTTACAGTGACTGAAAATTGTGAAAGAACAACTTAGACATTGACAATACATGCAGTCCTTGCTTTGCACAGTATTGCAAGACCATAAAATGACTGTGTAAGCTGAAACCAGGCAAAGTGATCAAGGGCAAAAATGTCAATTGTTCCATGACTCTAAAATGTTTTCTCAAACCATTATAAATTTACTTACTGGGGTTTATAAATGTATAGGGAAATGAAAAATAGTAAAACTAATATTTATTTAGTACACTGTAGTTTAAAACATTAAAACATTGAGAATGAAAGTATTTCATTTCTTTACAAAAAACTTGTCAAGAATTTGAACAGAACTTACCGTCTTCTCATTGTATGACTTACAATATGGAACAAGCATCTTTTCTAAGTCTTGGTGACTTGAACTTTCATATTTTTTTTAAGTTTGGATCAGCTTTCATTTTTTTCTTTGTACTTTTAAAGTTGTAAATATTTCTGAGTTTCTTCAAAGGGAAGTTTTATGCCAGTGTCACTTCCTCTGGGACATTGTCATTCTTTTTGTTATAACTTTCCTCATTGATGTTGGTAAGTTCACCTTCTCTGAATTTCTGTCACTGCCTAGCTAAGTTGCTCCGAAGGGCACAGTGTCAACATTCCAGTCACCTATTTCTTGTACAGCCATTTATATTCAATTAGCACCCTGTTGAAGCAACTTGAGCTTGTTTTTTAGGTTATAGGTCTTACGTTCACTTCATGAGGGCCTAGATTTTTCATGTCTTTGCTTGGCTGTCACCATTTTCAGATCTATTCAATCCACTTTCAGTTCTAGCAACATCACATTTTGACTCTGCTGTACTTTTCCTCTTCATAGGCTAATTCCCTCTGTTGATTACTCACTTTGGGGAAATGTCATGTGAATTGTGACATTACACTTGGAGACAAGGAGGCAACATGCTTTGCTGTCTATGTTTGAACTGAATACAAATGTGCAGTGGGAAATCACCGATGGACTTTGAAAGAAGTGATATGTTGGTCACTGCTCCTGATGCTACATCTATTTAAATAGGGATTTACAGACCAAAGAGCCAGCAACTCTGACATAATATAGTTAATATACCATGGTCACTGACGTGAATTGTGTTATTGGAGGGCTGGTGTTATTTAATTAGTTGTGGCTCTAAAATTTGTGCATTTTCAATGAGCAAAGCAAGGACTGCTGATATAGTATAGGTTACATTAGTTTTGTGCAGTTTCGTACCTTCTATAAGTTTGGACTTGCAGAAAATAAAGATGCATGATGCTTTGCTTCGCATCTTTATATGGTATTAATATTTTAATTTCTCCAACAATATAACCTAACATCTTAGTATGTTATAACTTATGTGCTGCTCAAATTATACCAAAAATTTATATGTCTAATTCCAACACAGCTGCATTTTAAAAAATAATAAAGTTGGAAAGGATCTTGGAAGTTATCAAGTCATCAAGGTTTCCCTCTGAGAAAGTGCTTCTGATAGGTAATACTATGGATTCATCATGTTAAAGTTAGTATAGTAATTCATTACTTACTTTTAGAACTGGAAAGAAATTCAACATGTACAACACCTTCATTTCATATTATAGGAAACTGAGGTCTAGATATTATCAGGGGTTTGCAAGCATAATAAGTCTGTCCAAAAATATTGGCAATGGGTTTAAACTCAATTGTTTGGCTCATGCAAAAAAAAAAAGTAAAACCTTTTTTGTAGTGTATTTGCCAAGCAATCTATTTATAGTTTGCAGTTTATGAAATTTCTCTCATTTGCATTTGTACTTCATCCAAATCCTATATAATAAAACCCTAATATGCAAATCGACCGAATGGCTGAATTACTGGTTGCTATGATGCACACTGACCACCAGGGGGCAGACATTCGATGCAGGAACTGACCCCTGGTGGTCAGTGTGCTCCCACAGGGGGAGTGCTGCTCAGCCAGAAGCTGGGCTCATGGCTGGCGAGCAAAGCAGTGGCAGGTGGGTGGACTGAGAGAAAGATGTCTGCCTGCCGGCTTAGGCCCAATTCCCAGGGGGATTGGGTCTAAGCCCGCAGGCAGACATCCCCCGAGGTGTCCCAGACTGTGAGAGGGCACAGGCCGGACTGAGGGCTATCTCCCCCCTCCCCCCCCAACCAGTGCATGAATCTTGTGCACTGGGCCTCTAGTAGTTATATAAAATGTTACAAATTTCCAAATAACAACATTCAATTTAGTCTGTCTTAAAAATTAAATTTATATCTGTAGAAATGTTACCCCTTTTTGGGCAATATCACTCATTTGGTGAATTTGTTAGCAATACCACTAGATGGCACTGGTGATCTATCTGTATAGAAATACATTGTTTGAGTCCTGTTTATTTTGGAGGGTGAGAAGCATGGAGCCAAAGGTGGTAACTAACATCCGGATGCTCTCAGAAAGAGCAATTTTCAATTAGCTGAAACGCCAGTAATATACAAAATAGTAGTGGCTAACATTTATCAGATTAAGCAGTTAAATCTCAGTCACTTTACATTTATTAACTTATTGAAATCCTCACAATAATCTTGTGGGATTGGAGCTTTTATTATGCACAATTTACTGATGCCCAGAGAGGTTAAACTTTCCTTAAGGTTACAGAGCTGGTAAGTAATTGCACTGAGATGTGAATCCTCGTAGACTGGTCACTCATGGCATTACTTCCAGCGGTTCTCAACCTGTGGGTTGTGACCCCTGAAAATACATCCTGCATTTCAGATATTTACATTACGATTCATAACAGTAACAAAATTACAGTCATGAAGTAGCAACGAAAATAATTTTATGGTTGAGGGTCACCACAACATGAGGAACTGTATTAAAGGGTCGAGGCATTAGGAAGGTTGAGAACCTTATGTTATCTGGTGAATAATCTGTGCTTACTATGTTACAGGCACTCTTTTATGCAGCTTATTTTATTTAATCTTTAAAACAGCCTTATGCCATAGGAGTTATCATCTTCATTTCACAGATGAGGAAACACAGAGGTTAAATGAATTGTCCAATATTACTTGATAGTCAAAGGTAGAGCCAGGACCCAAATTCAGGCAGTCTGATTCCAGAGCCTGCCTTTTTAACCTTTATTAACCTACATAATGCTGACTCTGAACATTACAAGCATGTGTTCCAAACATTCACATTCAGGTTCCTAGTGCATGTAACTACCATCTCCTCTAGAATTACCTCCGTGATCTTCCATCTGTTCTTGCTCTCCAGCCCTGTAACCTGTATTGTTATGGTTTTGTCCTGCTCAGTAATGATATTCCTATCGTTATTCATAATTTGTTTTTGGTAAGGGTAAAAAATGATAATAGCAAGAGTAAAAACTATAAATATAATTATAAAGACTATAAATAATAAATAGACTATTCATCCTGAAGTGACCTATGTCTTATTTTAGTACTCGTATATTGAGTGGTATGCTGTTGCCAGCAGAAGATACCATTCAGCTTTGGATATTTGCAGTCTGAGTTTATAATCTGACCTTCTGATTTACTGATTGTTATTTAACTGATGACTCACTTTTTTTCTCTTTGTAAAAAGAGGATTGAAACTATATAACTCATTTGGGTCATATACTTTGTTGGTTAATACAGAAAGTTGATTAAAAAGGAAAATAATAAAAACAATGCATATTTAGCTTAAACATTGTATTATAACATAAAACATTTAAATAACTCATTTACTCATCAATTTTTTGGTGTGGGTCCAAGACTCTTTGGAACCTACTGATTAGAATTTTGTATCATCTTATAAAATTAATAATACCTATGATTTATTGGCTATAATTTTCAGTTGGAGGTGAAGGTGAGAGAAATATTGTCTAGATTTAGAAAATATCTCCCTAATTTCATAGTTGTCTTGGTTTTATCTAAATTATTGCTAATTCTTTTTACTTCTTGAGTCTTTCCAGAACATTCAGCTTAATTTTCATAAATATAACTGTTTTCACTGTCCATTATTATTTGGTTATATCATTTTAAAATTAAATTACATAATTTACTGCAAAATAATTGGCAAAACCAGATTGAGGTAAATGCACAATTATTTCTTGATTATCATGAAATTCAACTGGTAGGAGCAGGAATAGTTTATTAACTACGCTCTGATATCTTTTTGGCAAGTCCTGGACATCCGCCTGCATGTTTTACAGAAGCAGTGGAATACATTAGTCATTTTGGTAGGGGGCTATGTGGAAGTGGGTTGAGATAGCCTCTCCTGTACAAGTCTGATAGGATTGTTATAATGAACCAATGAGTAAATGAACAAATGAAACAATTCTATTCAATTACACCTCCAATATTCTATCATTTGGTTAATAATCTGAATTCAAATTATTTCATGACTTAGAAATCTGAGATTAATTTTTACAATTGTGGAAATATCTTAAGTAAAAGAAATTTCAAGTTAGAATTATAATTCTGATGTTGGAGGACAAGTTTGCATAAGGATTAAACAATGTACAAGCAGTTTCCATGGACTCATTTGGATAGAAAGCAAAGAAATGAGGTAGATTTATAGCTAATAAGTAAACAAAGGAAATAGAATGGAATTGTTAAAAACATTTAATTATTCTAAAGGGGGGAAGAAAAAAAGGAAATGACAATAATGAAAACATATAACAGTTGATAGATTTGGTTAAATAAAATAAAATGTTGTAAATAACTCAATTAAATATCAGATTGAATAAAAAGCAAGACCCAACAATATGCTGCCTATAACACACACACTTCAAGTATAAAGACACAGAGAGGTTAAAAGCAAAATGATGGAAAATACATATTATGCTAACACTAATCAAAAGAACGTGAAGTGATTATGTTAATATTGGATAAAGTATATTCAGAGTGATGAATATTACCAGGGAGAAATAAGGTCACTTCAGAGTAATAACGGAATTGTTTATTAAAAAGAAATGGCAATTTAAATTATTTATATATCCAAGAAGAAAGCTTCAAAATAAATTCAACAAAAATTAATAGAATTAAAAGGAAGACTAATTAAAAATTATAATAATAGATTTCAGTACTTCTCTCTCAATAATTGAAAGAACAAGTGTACAAAAAATCAGTAAAGATAGAGATTTGAAGTACAGTTTCATCCAGTTTGACCTAATTGACATTTATAGGACAGTCTTCTAATAAAGAACAAAATACACACTTTTTCTAAGTTCACATAGAACCTTTATCAAGATATAGCATTTTCTAGGTCATAAAGCTTTACATTGTTTAAAAGTTTCATGGTACCTAAAGTATGTTTTCTCACCACAATGGAATTAAATTAAAAATATACAATACACTTTTAAATAACCCACATGTTAATATACTATAGTCATGGATTGGAAGACTAAATATTGTTAAGGGGTCAGTTATCCTCAAATTGATTTGTAGATTCAAGAGAGCCCTAATTAAAATTCTAATATGCTATTTTTGTAGAGATTGACAAATTATAAAATTTATATGGAAATGTAAAGTACTTAGAATAGTCAAAATAACTTTAAAAATGAGTGACATAGTTGGAATATTAATACTGCCTGATTTTAAGACTGATTTTAAGGCTGCGTAATCAAGGCCATGTGGTATTCCAACCAAGTTAGAAAAACAGATCAATGGAACAAAATTGAAAGCCCAGAAATAGAACCACACTTATATCGACAACTGATTTTTGACAAAAGTAGAAAGATAAATAATATGCTTTCAACATGTGGTGCTGGAACAATTGGATTTTATGTGGATATGAAAGGAGAACTTGATAAATTAGACTTCACTGAAATAGAAAACTATGCTTTTCAAAAGATACTATTAAAAGAATGAAAAGATAAGACACAGACTGGAGGAGTATATTTGCAAAGCATATTTTGATAACATGTACATACAGAATATACAAAGAGCTCTCAAAAATCAATAATTTAGTGAAAATAAAAACAACCCAATTAAACAAAGACCACTCCTAGCCAGATTAACATAAATCCTCTATTCCTAACAACAAAGAAAAGTTGATAAAATTAAGAATTAATTTTTTTCTTGACCCATGAAAGAACTGAGGTTGCAGGGAAAACCACCACTCAAAAATATGGAGAGAGAGAATCAAATTCAGAGTCACAATCAATATCTACTTAGTTGAAAGAGAAATTATGGGAGCCATAGATAGATAAGAACACTTAAATGGTAAATTTGCTGAATTTCTGGAAAACAAATAAATGCAATAAAACTATATGAAAAGGAAGACATGGGAATGCTACACACAGGATTCAGGATAAACTTTACATCAGGTTGGAGCAAGAAAGGAGATGGGTTAATGGGCGGATTGTATAGTTAGGTATAGATGACTGTTAAAGCCATAACTTTGTTTGGGGTGGTGGATTTGCATATGCCTACCTTATGAAAAATAGCTATTTATATATTTTGTAATTGGATTGTGTTTAGATCAAAATTGAGATTTTGTCTCAAGCCATAAATTATGATTCAACCATTTTATGTATTTGAAGTTTATTCAAAGAAAAAAGGCCAGATTTTTTTATTATTATTTATTTATTTATTTATTTTATATTTTTATTGCTTAAAGCATTACAAAGGGTATTACATATGTGTCCTTTTTTTTTTTCCCCCACCCTTGACAATACCCCGGCTTCCCCTACTCCCCAGTGTCTTATGTCCATTGGTTATGCTCATATGCATGCATACAAGCCCTTCAGTTGATCTCTTAACCCACTCCCTCCTGCCCCCCAACCCTCCCCGGCCTTCCCGCTGCAGTTTGACAATCTGTGTGAGGCAGCTCTGCCTCTGTATCTATTATTGTTCAAAAGTTTATAATGGTCTTTATTATCCATGAATGAGTGAGATCATGTGGTATTTTTCCTTCATTGACTGGCTTATTTCACTTAGCATAATGCTCTCCAGCTCCATCCATGCCGTTGCAAATGGTAAGAGTACCTTCTTTCTTACAGCAGTATAGTATTCCATCGTGTAGATGTACCACAGTTTTCTAATCCATTCATCTACTGATGGGCATTTAGGCTGTTTCCAGATCTTAGCTATGGTGAATTGTGCTGCTATGAACATATAGGTGCATATATCCTTTCTGATTGGTGTTTCTGGTTTCTTGGGATAAATTCCTAGAAGTGGGATCACAGGGTCAAATGGGAGTTCCATTTCCAGTTTTTTGAGGAAACTCCATACTGTCTTCCATAGTGGCTGCACCAGTCTGCATTCCCACCAGCAGTGCACAAGTGTTCCTTTTTCTCCACATCCTCTCCAGCACTTGTTCTTTGTTGATTTGTTGATGATAGCCATTCTGACAGGCGTGAGATGGTACCTCATTGTTGTTTTGATTTGCATTTCTCGGATGATTAGTGACTTTGAGCATGTTTTCATATGTCTCTTGGCTTTCTGAATGTCCTCTTTTGAAAGGTGTCTATTTAGATCCTTTGCCCATTTTTTGATTGGATTGTTTATCTTCTTTTTCTTAAGTTGTAAGAGTTCCCTATAAATTTTGGAGATTAGGCCCTTATCAGATATGACGTTGGCAAATATGTTTTCCCACGCAGTGGGTTTTCTTGTTGTTTTGTTGATGGTTTCTTTTGCTGTGCAGAAGCTTTTTATTTTGATGTAGTCCCATTTGTTCATTTTCTCTTTAGTTTCAACTGCTCTAGGAGCTGTATCAGTGAAGAAATTGCTTCGGCATATGTCTGAGATTTTGTTGCCCTTGGATTCTTCTAGAATTTTTATGGTTTCCTGTCGTACATTTAAGTCCTTTATCCATTTTGAGTTTATTTTTGTGTATGGTGTAAGTTGGTGGTCTAGTTTCATTTTCTTGCATATATCTGTCCAATTTTCCCAACACCATTTGTTGAAGAGACTATCTTGGCTCCATTGTATGTTCTTGCCTCCTTTGTCAAATATTAATTGAGCATATTGGTTCGGGCCGATTTCTAGGGTCTCTATTCTATTCCATTGATCTATATGTCTGTTCTTGTGCCAGTACCAGGCAGTTTTGAGAACAGTGGCTTTGTAATACAGCTTGATATCTGGTATTGAGATCCCACCTACTTTGTTCTTTCTCAGGATTGCTGCAGCTATTCGGGGTCTTTTTTTATTCCAGATGAATTTTTGGAGAGTTCGTTCTAGATCTGTGAAGTATGCCATTGGTATTTTAATGGGAAGTGCGTTGAATTTATAGATTGCTTTGGGTAGTATGGACATTTTAATGATGTTGATTCTACCAATCCATGAACACGGTATGTTCTTCCATCTGTTTATGTCTTCCTCTATCTCTTTTTTCAATGTTCTGTAGTTTTCTGAGTAGAGGTCTTTTACCTCTTTAGTTAAGTTTATTCCTAGGTAGCTTAATTTTTTTGGTGCGATGGTAAATGGGATTGTTTTTCTAATCTCTCTTTCTGCAAGTTCATTATTGGTGTATAGAAATGCCTCAGATTTCTTGGCATTAATTTTGTATCCTGCTACTTTGCCAAATTCATGTATTAAGTCTAGTAGTTTTTTGACGGAGTCTCTAGGGTTTTGTATGTATATTATCATGTCGTCTGCAAATAAGGACAGTTTTACTTCCTCTTTTCCAATTTGGATGCCTTTTATTTCTTCGTCTTGTCTAATTGCAATGGCTAATACTTCCAGGACTATGTTGAATAGGAGTGGTGAGAGTGGGCATCCTTGTCTCGTTCCTGTTCTTAGGGGAAATGGTGTTAGTTTTTGTCCATTGAGTATGATGTTGGCTGTGGGCCTGTCATATATGGCTTTTATTATGTTGAGGTATGATCCTTCTACTCCCACCATGCTGAGAGTTTTTATCAAAAATGGGTGTTGGATTTTGTCGAATGCTTTTTCTGCATCAATTGATATGACCATGTGGTTTTTTTCTTTCAATTTGTTTATGTGATGTATCACGTTTATTGATTTGCGTATATTGTACCATCCTTGCATCCCTGGAATAAATCCTACTTGGTCATGGTGTATGATCTTTCTGATGTACTGCTGGATCCGATTTGCTAAGATTTTGTTGAGGATTTTGGCATCTATGTTCATGAGGGATATTGGCCTGTAATTCTCTTTCATTGTGTTGTCTTTACCTGGTTTTGGTATTAGGGTGATGCTGGCTTCATAGAATGAGCTTGGAAGTGTTCCTTCCTCTTGAATTTTTTGTAGTAGTCTGAGGAGGGTAGGTTTTAGTTCTTCCTTGAATGTTTGGTAAAACTCCCCTGTGAAGCCGTCTGGTCCTGGGCTTTTGTTTGCTGGAAGCTTTTTGATGACTGCTTCAATTTCTTCCATAGTTATTGGCCTATTGAGATTTTTAGATTCTTCCTGATTGAGTTTTGGAATGTTGTATTTTTCTAGGAATTTGTCCATTTCCTCCATGTTGTCTAGTTTGTTGGAGTAGAGCTGTCCATAGTATTTTTTAACAATCATTTGTATTTCTGTGGGGTCTGTTGTTATTTCGCCTCTATCATTTCTGATTTTGTTTATTTGGGTCCTCTCTCTTTGCTTCTTGGTGAGCCTGGCTAGAGGTTTGTCAATCTTGTTTATCCTTTCAAAGAACCAGCTCTTAGTTTCATTGATTTTCTGTATTATCTTTTTGGTCTCTATGTCATTTATTTCTGCTCTAATCTTTATTATCTCCTTCCTTCTGCTCACTCTGGGGTTTTCTTGTTGCTCTCTTTCTAATTCTTTGAGTTGTAGGGTTAGATGATTTACTACCATTTTTTCTTGCTTTTTGAGATAGGAAAGGCCAGATTTTGAAAAGAATATTTTATTCCAAATCTTTTCAGACAAAATTTGAGTATTCACATAGAAACAAAGCCATCCTCACAATACCATTCATCCAGTTAAAAAGAAATTCTTAGGTAACCTTTTATCAAAGAATGTATGAGCAAGGGGACAAAAATGAAAGGTGAATCTCCTGCATGTGGAATAGTTAACCACATGATGGCAATGTTGAGAAAGTAGTGATTTTAAAAAATGTTAATGGTTTATACTAGAAGCTGAGTAAATTACTGAGATATAATTGACATATTAGTGAGATTGGCAGGTCTCTGTACCCACTTATGTCTCTTTCTATTCAGACCCAGGTGAAATCTATCTCAAGAGTTTTTTTAGTCACTCAAATCTATGTAATTACATCTTTCTGAGTAGTTGCTATCACAAACAGGTTATCCTATGTAATAAAAGGCTAATATGCAAATTGACCAAATGTCAGAACGACTGGTTGCTATGATGTACACTGACCACCAGGTGACACTCAACACAGGAGCTGCCCCCTGGTGGTCAGTGCGTTCCCACAGTGGGAGCACTGCTCAGCCAGAAGCCCTGAGCTGGGCTCATAGCTGGGGAGTGCAGCAGCGGTGGCGGGAGACTCCTGCAGTGGCGGTGGCGGGAGAGCGGGCCTAAGCCATCAGTTGGACATTTGCCGAGGGCTCCCGAACTGCGAGAGGGCACAGGCTAGGCTGAGGGACCCCTTGAGTGCATGAATTTCGTGCACCAGGCCTCTAGTATCATAAAACTTGAGATGATATACTTCTCAAAGTATATTTAAAATCTGGAATTCTTGAACTACAGAGGTTACTTCTTTTCTTTTTCACCTTTTTTCTTTTACCATGATATTCTCATATATTTTCTAGTGTATTCATCTTGGGTCAAGAATTTATCAAAATCAAAAGACCTTTTAAACATCTGGATTTTTTTTTGTTAGAAAGTCTTTTAAAATATACATTTATATGATTTCTTTGTGACCCTCTTCATTCATTTACCAATTCAACAACTATTTACTTAGAGTTCAATCTATATACAACTCTGTGCTAAGCACTAGGGGAAAGTGGTAGTTGGAAAAAAATTTGGACTAGCTGTCCTTGAGATGTTTGCAAGAAAGATCCCCCAAACACAGCATCTCTTCTTTTCCCTTGTGTGTAAAAGAAGCTCCTTAGAATAGACATGCTCACCTACCTATGTGTTTTCTTCTATAGAGTATGCACTGCTTCGAGTGCTGTACTATATATTTGATAGGAGTCACTTAGTGTAGTGCCTAGGAAACTGAGGACTTAACAAACCAAGGTGTCTTCAATACTCCTGAAAAATAAGGCTATTTTTGGATCCCCATGTACTTTTCAGGTCACTTAAGAGATACATGCAGGGCAGAGGTAGTAACTTTTGCATGATATGTTGGTTCCCACTCCATTAATCAGTTTTTATAGCCTGTGAAGTAAGCCTGCCTGGGATGTTGTTGCAGCTTCTATGGCCTTATAGGAGAAAGAGGCTAAGGAAGGGTGGAGAGCCATACCTCCCACTCTGCCTCCAGGCTCTACTCTATTCTCGAATTTGGGGATGTAGAAGTACAGTGAGATGGCAGTCACTCCACATTCTTTTTTCATCCCCTCACTCCTTGATGATGAAACAACTCTTAAATTATATTGTGCAAGTGGTAAGCACCTGGTAAATATTTCCTGTCTTGAAACCTTGATGTAGAACCTATAGGGTGTAACTTAAATATTATTTATTATTATTATTTTTTAAAATATATTTTATTGATTTTTATAGAGAGGAAGGGGGAGGGATAGAAAGCTATAAACATCAATGAGAGAGAAACATTGACTAGCTGCTTCCTGCACAACCCCTAAACCCCTACTGGGGATTGAGCCTGCAAACAAGGTACATGCCCTTGACTGGAATTGAACCCGGGACCGTAAGTCCGCTGGCCGATGCTCTATCCACTGAGCCAAACTTTTTAGGGCTTAAATATTATTTATTGACTTGAAAAGTGTACACAGCTTATAAAAATACCTCTCATTTACTCCTAGAAAATAATTAACTCATTAAGAGGACATAACTAAATACTTTGATTAAGCAGACATTTATTTCATTAGAATGTAAGTTACAGAGGGTAAAAATTTTTGTCTGTCTGATTCACTTATATATCCTAAACTCTTAGAACTGTACTAGGCACATGGTAGACACTCAATAAATATTTATTGAGTGAATAAATGAGTGCATTTTTCAGTGTGCTAGTGCTTCAGGGAAATGGCATGTGCATGTGTGTTTAATATTTTCTTTTTTATGTCATTTGGGATGAAGCTTGGCACTAATGACTATTTTTAACACTAACCCAGCCCTTTTAATCTGTAATGCTAGAAATATTTAATGAAAACCTATTTGTGAAAATATAGTAAAACATAAATTTAAATATGCAAGCTTATTGAGGCAAAGACTTATCATCTGGGTGTCCCCAGATCTCATTGGTATTGTTTTATTTTATAGACTTTTCCCATACACCAGGCCAGCCACTCTGGCCCTTTACTTGTCTATTTTCTTACAGCAGTTAAATGCAGCCATTGGTCAGGAGCATTTTGTCTTACTATTTTTGTGTTAAGAAAAAGAAAAGAATAATGATTTATAAGTGATCTGGTTGTAGGTCCTCACATTTCATGTTCCATACCTCTAAATAAAAAAACAATTGTAAAATTAGACCAATTTTATTTACTTTTCAGATCATGTGGATGAGCGAACAGTATGCAATGGAATTGCCCCTGAAAAAGATGTAGATGGATTTCATATTATCAATATTGGAAGACTGTGCCTTGATCAACATTCTCTCATACCTGCCACTGCCAGTGCTGTTTGGGAAATAATCAAAAGAACAGGTTGGTAATTTGTGGTCTACAGGATGTGGGTGCTAAGAGCCAAACTGAGAACTTGTGCATTGCCTTGATGGAACCCCTTCAATCCCACTGATTCTGCAGAAAGATATAAAGTTCTGTAAGGCGAGGAATAATCCAAAATAAGATATACTTGGCTTACAGGTAACCACTCTTGCATCTTGTAGGGAATTTTTTAATAGTAGGTTTGCCTCCCTACTTTTAATCTAAAATCAATGTATTTTCATGTACATTTTATAAAATGTATTATATTTTTCCTTACCTTTAAAACAGAATGTGCTGAATATATTTGAATCATCTGTAATGACCTAGGTTTTTATTACAAACATTTACCCTTGAATTGTGCTCTAAATGCCATTTGTAAATTGACCCCCACATCAGTGGTTCTCAACCTTCCTAATGCTGCGACCCTTTAATACAGTTCCTCATGTTGTGGTGACCCCCAACCATAAAATTATTTTCTTTGCTACTTCATAACTGTAATTTTGCTACTGTTATGAATCATAATGTAAATATCTGATATGCAGGATGTATTTTCATTGTTACAAATTGAACATAATTAAAGCATAGTGATTAATCACAAAAACAATATATAATTATATATGTGTTTTCCGATGGTCTTAGGCGACCCCTGTGAAAGGGTCGTTCGACCCCCAAAGGGGTCGAGACCCACAGGTTGAGAACCACTGCCCTACATTAACTGACCCCTAAGGCAATATGGTGTCAATTAGTGTAGAGGCAAACATCTCTGTACACCTGTGAGAGCTCCGCCAGCGTCACTTCCATTTCTGGCAGCATCTCCTTTCTAATCTACTGTTTTCCAAATGAAAGGGAAAATTTCCAAAGGAAAGCAAATCCTAGAATTATACTCTGATAATTTTAGTATTTGAGAAAAAGCAACACCCTTAATTCTAACTTCTTCATTTTACTTATGAGAAACTATGCCCCAAAGTGGTAAATAGTGTTAAATCTGCAAGTTTTATCTTTCATACCTCTTAGGTCCCTAAGTTTAGTGCTGCTCTCCTGTGAAGTAAAGTGCATGAGCTTTGTGGAAAATACTGCCCCCACTTTATTTTATTCCAGTTGTTCTCAATGAAACTTGACATTGTTGTACTTTACTTTGTAATTAGCAGTTAATACATTTAAGTCTCAGTACTTCTAACTCTTCATGTAAACCTTAATATTTAAAACGCAATTTAATGGCAATTTGAAAATATTTGTGATTTTTTTCATGAGGACATAATCAGAGAGGAAGTGACAAATCCAAGAGGTATAAAATAAATATTTACAAATAATGAATGTGGACACATCATAGACAAGCCATACAGTAATTCAGATTCAATTAGAAAATTTTAAAGAATGTTTCAGTTGACTGTTCAAATGTGTACTTGCTTCTTGTTGATTATCTAAATCAAACTCTGTGTTTTAAGGAATTGAAACATTTGGGAAAAATGTGGTTGTGGCTGGAAGGTCCAAGAATGTAGGGATGCCCATTGCCATGCTTCTACACACTGATGGAGACCATGAACGACCAGGAGGTAGGTGGGACCTTTGAGATTCCATATACCTTTACAACTTTTTTACTTCTTGAATTAATAAAAGCTAGATATTTGAAATTGTGACTTAGTGTATTTGTAGGTTTTGCAAATGAAGGTGTCCTTTATTCCTCATCTAATGACATGAGCACATTGAAAGTGAGGAAAGGAATTACTGGAAATATGTGGCCTTTTTGTTTCTATTTTTTTTTTTTGGCTATATATACTTTCTTCAGATCATTTACAATGCAGATATTAAGAAAAGTAGGAAGCCAGTAGCTACATAAAATCTCATGATAGACATCTGTATGTTCGCTCTCTCTCTCTCACACACACACACACACACACATGTACAACAGCAATGTATAGATATATAGATTTCTTATTATTAACCTTAGAGAATTTCAGTTTCCTGATCTCATATTTTAAAATACTTGTTTTAGGATCTGGTTTGACATAATGCATATGAAATAATTTTTTAAGCTACAAAGCCCTATGAAAAAGTAAGCCTGATGAGAATACATTACTTATCGAAAATGGTGAATGATAAAGATTTTAAAATATTGTTTTTCTTTCCTGGTTCTAAGGATTTAAATATTGCCACAAAGCAAAATGTGTATGTGGATCACAGTAAATTAGACCCTGAGAGTGACTCCAGGTAACTTTAAAAAGCCTTAGTTTTGAAAAGCAAAAAGCTCTTCAATGAGAAAGGCCAAATCTGTGGCATGAACAATTTTCATGATAATTGTCTACAAAGTTACATTTTAGTTTTGCTATTCACTTCTAACTTACTCTATTGGGGCTTATCTATCTTTTCAGTATAATAAAATATTGATTCATAGTTACCTTCATGTGATAGTTTCTACATTAAGCAAGGTAAAACAACCAGGAAAGTTCACCTAGGAATACTATTTTTGTTGGAAAATCTTGCCCAAGAGCTAATAAGCAGTTTTTTCGTTTTCAACATTTCATTTGATCTCATCAATAACATTACAATAACATAGCTAACATAACTGTTAAACTTTCACAGAACCTTCTCATAAACTATCTTATTTAGTTCTCAATAATTTTGGCATCCTATCCAATAAAAGAGTAATATGCAAATTAACCACCACTCCCTCACTCCAACACAAAGATGGCGGCAGCCACGGAGCTGGAGTGAGCAGAGGCTTGGGTTGCCCCCAGCGATGGAGGAAGCCAAGGTTCCCACCTGCCCTGGCCGGCCCTGAGCTCCACTCAAGGCTACAGAGTTTCAATTACAGAAGATAAATAAATCCCAGATACCTATTCCAACTGGCAGTGGCCTCCGCTCAAGGAGGGCCTTGGCAACCCAGGCTTCGAGCCAGACCAAGGCTAGAAATTTCAATTATAGAAGTTAAATAAATTCCAGATACCTGCTTCTAGCCTGCGGACGTGGCCAGCCTGAAAACGGCCATCAGCCCCTCACCCAGGCTGGCCACACCACCGTGGGGTGAGGGTTCCCCACTGGGGGGCTTGACCAGCCTGCAAACAACCATCAGCCCCTCACCCAGGCTGGCCAGGCACCCCAGTGGGATCCCCACCCTGATCTGGGACACCCTTCAGGGCAAACCAGCTGGCCCCCATCCGTGTACCAGGCCTCTATCCTATATAATAAAAGGGTAATTTGCAAATTGACCCTAACAGCAGAACGACTGGGAATGACTTTGTCACTATGATACACATTGACCACCAGGGGGCAGACGCTCAATGCAAGAGATGCCCTCTGGTGGTCAGTGTGCTCTCACAGGGGGAGCTCTGCTCAGCCACAAGCCAGGCTGATGGCTGCAAGCATAGCGGTGGTGGTGGGAGCCTCTCCTGCCTCCTCAGCAGCGCTAAGGATTTCTGACTGCGGCTTAGGCCTGCTCCCTGCTGGCAAGTGGACATCCCCCAAGGGCTCCCGGGCTGCCAGAGGGATGTCTGACTGCCAGCTTAGGCCCAATCCCCCGGGGTCCCAGACTGTGAGAGGACACAGGCTGGGCTGAGGGACCCCCTGAGTGCACAAATTTTTGTGCACTGGGCCTCTAGTATAGTCATATAATTTGCATTTTGCAGCTACAGGAAATGAGCTTTAGAGACTTCAGGTGACTTACCCAAGGTCACTCTGGTAGAGGAGAGCTGGGAGCTGAGTACTGACTGCATTTTGGAGGATAGACTTGTAGTCAGACCCTTCTCCTGCCAAGCCCTGTGTCCTTGGACAAGTCATTTAATCTGTGTAAGCCTCCACTTCCTCATCTGTAAAATGTGTATAATATTAATATATCCTTCACTGGATTATTGTGAAAATTAAATGAGATATGAAAGCAAAGCACTAATTACAGTACCTGACACAGTGAGTTAAGTAAACCCTTGGTATAAATGAAATGTGGCTATTATGATTATTCCCATTATTGTGCTCAAGTTAATGATCTGTGACCATACTAATCATAAAATTTAGAGTAACATGATCCAAGGTTAATAATGTATTTTTCACCTTCATTTGAAAATTTTTTTTCTCTGTCAAGTTTTATGTTTGCTTTATTTTAGGTCAAATCTAGTCATTGTTATAATAATTTCATAAATGTAGAATGGGAATTTATAAAGCATATAAAGTATTTTATTAGAAATATGACATCATTATACTACAAACCATACTTTGTATACTTTTTCTTATAGATATCAATATATTGTATGCTAATTTCTTTATATATTTTAATTTTTAATTATTTGTCTAAGTCTAAGAAAATCAATTTACCTTTTATTCATTTAATTTTAAATTAGACACTCCTATGTCATAAAACATAGTAAGTTTATAAACATTTTATACTTTGTGTTATGAAATATTCTTACTTGAATGCCTGTTAAAAATTGAATTAAAGTGGAATTAGTTATATAATAGTGGTTACTTACAAGCCAGTTGATTGAATTTGCATTTATTATAGTGGCACCTAGGTGCCGTTATAATTACAGTATCTAAAGAGTAATAAATTATATTAAAATTATGTTGGACAATTTGTAACATGAGTGGTGGTTAAGCGCATGCATATTTAACAGGAGTGTGCTGACATACATGATTAATATACTGAATTTTTGAGAGCTGCTTACTGAAGATTTGGAGTCTGTGGGAAAGTTAATATTTCAAATGCCCATGTCTGTTAGAGCAGTAATTATATGTAATAACTACGTGTGCATTGTTGGCTAATAGCAATAATGCAGGAGGATTAGCTTGGTCAATTCAGATCTATAGAACTTGTTCTCATGACACTCACGATGTTGAGCATTCAGCTCACACTGTACTTATTTGCCAGAAGAAATTCAGGACCCTAATGATTCATTGTATATTAAAGCCATAGATAATTGCACTAGAAAAATGGCCATACTGCAATTTAGCTTGATATAATATGTGTCTATTCGGGGCTAGTTTTTAGTTCTTGATTATTTAGGACATGGGTTCCTGCTGTTTTGTGAGAAATTGCTGCTTTTAATTTATCAAGGGCTTGAAATATTTATAGGACTGAGCATGTGCTAGAATTGTGAAATAAATGGGTAGTGTGGGTACTCGCTGCAGCAGGGTATTAAAGGTGAATACCTTTTGCTGAGCATACATCTCCACAGAAGGCTTTGCGGACAATATGGCATTGGAGCCACTATGCAGTTTATAGAGAGTAGATGAGAAATAGTTCCTGTCCTCCAGGAGCTTATAGTCTTGATGGTAGTGGTGGGCGTGTTATATAAGTACTAGAGGCCCGGTGCACAAAAATTTGTGCACTGGGGGGGGGCCCAGCCCGGCCTGTGCCCTCTCACAGTCTGGGACCCCTCGGGAGATAACGACCTGCTGGCTTAGGCCTGCTCCCGGGTGGCAGAGGGCAGGCCCAATCCCTAAGTGCAGCCCCTGGTCAGGCTCAGAGCAGGGCCGATTGGGGAGTTGGGGCGCTGTCCCGTCATGCACAGAGCAGGGCGGATCGGGAGGTTGCAGTGCCACCCTCAGTCACGCTCAGGGTAGACTGATTGGGGAGTTGGGGCACCGCCCCCTGTTACACTCAAGGCAGGGTCGATGGGGAGGTTGCGGTGCCACCCCCGTCATGCACAGAGCAGGGCCGATCAGGGGGTTGGGGCGCTGCCCCCTGTCACTCACAGAGCAGGGCCCATCAGGGGTTTGGGGAGCTCTCCCCTGTCACTCACAGAGTAGGGCCGATAGGGGAGTTGGGGCACCGCCCCCTGTCACACACAGAGCAGGGCGGATCAGGGGGTTGGGGCGCTGCACCCTGTCACACTCAGGGCAGGGCCAATGGGGAGGTTATGGCTCTACCCTGTCACACACAGAGCAAGGCCCGTGGTGGGGGGGTTGGGGCGCCACCCTCTATCACCCACAGAGCAGGGCTGATCAGGGGGTTGGGGCACCGCCACTGTCACACTCAGGGCAGGGCCGATGGAGAGGTTATGGTTCTACCCTGTCACACACAGAGCAGGGCCCGTGGGGGCGGGGGGTTGGGGCGCCTCACCCTGTCACACACAGAGCAGGGCCGATCAGGGGGTTGGTGCGCTGCACCCTGTCACACACAGAGCCGCAGGGCAATCGGGGGATTGGGGAGCTCCCTATCAGGCACAGAGCAGGGCTGATCAGGGGGTTTGGGCGCTGCCCCCTGTCACGCTGATCCTGGTGCCGGGAGCCTTGCTGCTCCACTGATCCCGGTGCCGGGAGGCATATTACCCTTTTACTATATAGAATAGAGGCCTGGTGCACGGGTAGGGGCTGGCTGGTTTGCCCTGAAGGGTGTCCTGGATCAGGGTGGGGGTCCCCACTGGGGTGCCTGGCCAGGCTGGCTGAGGGGCTGAGGGCTGTTTTCCCGCTGGCAGTTGACTAAAAGCTCCCAACCGCTCCTTGTTTTCTTTTTTTTTTATTCTGGGCCAGCTTTAGCTCTGAGGCCTCGCTGCTGAAAACATGGATACAATGTTGCGGCCCGGGGCTGACTGAAAGCCAGTTTTGTTTAGCTTCTTATTTGCAACATAGTAATAGTTGCTTAGAGTTGCAGTTGAGAGTCCGGCAAGTGAGGCGGGGAACGTTGGAGTCCGCAGTCACTGAAGCAAGCAAGCTTCCCTGTTCGCTTCAGTGCCTGGCTGCCGGCCGCCATCTTGGCTGACAGTTAATTTGCATAAGGATACGCTGATTAGCCAATGGGAAGGGTAGCGGTCGTACGCCAATTACCATGTTTCTCTTTTATTAGTGTAGATGGATGATTTAAATTATATTCAGTGGCACAAAATGAAATTTGGCATCCATAAGCAAACATTCCAGTTGCTTAGGGAAGTGTCTGGTTAATTGGGGAACATAAAGAGACTGAGAATGGAGAGTTTCTTCTCATGAGCCCCTTTCCTTATTAAGATATTTGAGTACCATTGTGACCACGGTATATTCTTTTAACTTCTTTGTATAGAGTAACCTCCTTTCAGAATGAAAACAAAATACCATTGGCTTTAGTATAGTCTTTATTTTTAACTTTACTGTGAGGAAGTGAGAGAGTTCTGCAATTACTCTAAAACAGTTTTTTTGCCCTTCAGATAACAAAGTGCCATAATGACCAAAACATTATGATTTTGTCACCAAATGGATACAGAATATGATTTTATTTCAAATTCATTTAGAGAATTAGCAAGTTTCTTCCTGCATATTTTTATATTTTTATGTAGGACATCTCATCTAAATAGATCCCTAAATGGCATGGCGACAACATGGGTTATATGTGCCTCCTTTAACTAAAAGGTTGTGGTATCATTTGAGTGGCATTGATGCTGGGACTTTTTAAAGGAGCATTTTAAAAGGGCCAGCGACCAATTGCTGTTGCTTACAGTTCTATGGACCCAGGGGTGGTATTGATTTCATTCAGGCAGCTTGCACTCAGTGCTTATTCTCTGTGATATTTGCTGGACTTGGTAGTCAGCATTTTCAGGATTCATCTTTGGACACTGTTTTTTCAGACACTGCTTCTGCATTATTGTTCAGCTTTTGCACTCAAGCTGCCCTTCGGTTGCAACTTTATGTATATCAGGTACTTTTTATTCAAGGAGCACCCTGTGTCAATGGGAAACCTCAAGATATTTTACTAGTAGAATGCCTTTTCTTTTTGAAAATTGGCTCCAGATGGGAAAATGAACAGTTTTGCCAGCCAAGAGCATTGTCTCCGACCTACAGGAGGTGCCTTCAGGTAGCAATACAGGAGTGGATGTTCAAGGCAGTGCCACATGGTGTGTGTTGTAAGTGTGATTAAGGTCAGTTCAGTGCCAGGTGGGGCCGGGCACTCTAGGCTTTCAAAGAGAGGAGCCAAATAGGATCACCGAGAGATGCAGAGGTCATGCAGAGCGATCACTACTGAGACTCTTAGCCTTGGTAGTGGAGGGGGATGCTGCCTCTGTGGAATGAACCATTGTCAAACTGGGGCAGGGAGGTTGGCAGGCATTTTTCTCTGCTCCCCCCATCCCATGATGCTAAGTTAGAAATTCTCATGATGAGATACTAGGACATTATGTTTTGTGATGCTTCTATGTTGATTAGACTTTAGTGAATTATAGCTTTGAGTTTGCATAGTGGAAAGCAATAGAAAAATACAAATACTTGTTCAAGTCTCCTTTTCTGAGCTGCACAGTAAGAGTACTGTCCCACTTTCAACATCTCTGAAATTCAGCCAGATAGGATGTGAAAAACACGATACTTGGAAAAAATGTATTCTCACATCAAACAATGGAGACTATTACACTGTTGAAACTAGCATTAAACATTATTTAAAATGTAGAGTGAAGTCCAAATCTTTCTCTTTCCCTTTCATTTTCTTTTTTTGCCATGGCCTCGGAGGCATTTATTATATTACCAGCACAAACTATCCTTTTTCTAAAATCTGTATGCCTAATTGTTAGAGGCACCACTCATAAGGCTATTGTGGTCTGCTCCAACCTACCTTTTCAGCCATTCCTCCTGTTATTTTCTCTCTGGTACCTTATGCAGAAGCCCATAGCACTAAACATTGTTTCCCAAACACATCATCTCTTCCATGCCTCTTTGCTATTACACACTCCATTGCATGCCAATTCCCATTACTCACCAACTTTCTTCTCACGTCTCACCATCTTTCAACATGTGGCCCAAATCTTCTAAGTTTTGCACATTGTCTATACTGTAGACACAATACTAGACCTATTATATATTAGTTATCTATCTGTTCCCCTTTCTTACACACATGGGAAATGTGAAATTCTCAATTCTTTTTTTGTATCTCTGAAATTTAGCACAGGACTTGGTATGTTATAATATAACTAGTCAATTAATAAAAGTTTATTTAGCGCCTCCTATGTGCCAACTACTGTACCAGCATTATAGAAAATAAGACCACAGGCAAGGGTTTTAAAATAAAATATTGTCACTTATTGAAAAAAATTCCTGTATAGAAGCAAGGAAGGGGAGGAGGGAGAGAAGCTAGGTACTTACCACACACAAATTTCTTAATATTCTAAAAGTATAGGCATTTATGTAGAAGTATTACTTAAGATTCCCTTTCCCCAAGAATCAGCTCACAGGGGTGGAGGGTGCCTCATCACCATCAGGAATGGGAGAGGAGAAGTCATGACACTGGGAAGGGAGGGCAAGTGGTTGCTGACGGCATTCATTGAAAGAGGTCACAGTGTTTTCCAGTAAAACATCTAGAGTCTATCATTTTGTTTAGACTAACTTGTTTTTCCTCGAGCTGCTGACATGTAATGCTGTATTCTTACAGATGGACTGATTTCTTGGTGACTAAGCACAGGGCATATTATGGTGACTAAGTCAGATACTGCCCTGTCCTCTTACACTTATAATCTATTAGGAAAGACAGCCATTAAACAATTAGCTATGAATGATTAATCATTGTAATTGTGCAAAGTGCTGCAAAGGGGTAGAATCTATACTAATAAAAGGGTAATACGCTAATTAGGACGGACATCTTCTGGACATCCATCTGGACAAAGCCACAGCGGCTGTGAGGCCTGGGCTCAGGAAGCTGTGGGCTCAGGCAGCTGTGGGCTCAGGCAGTCATGAGTCCCGGCGGCTGCGAGGCCCCGGGCTCAGGCCTAGCAGCCACTGCGGCCTGCAGTGGCAGCAGCAGTGGGGTGATGAAGGTGGCACCTTCCCCTGATCAGCTCAGTCACCTCCCACAGAGGAGCGGGCCTAAGCCGTCAGTAGGACATCCCCTGAGGGCTCCTGGACTGTGAGAGGGGGCATGACAGGATGAGGGATCCCCCCTCCAGTGCACAAATTTTTGTGCACCAGGCCTCTAGTTTTCTATAATAAAAAGCTTAGTTGAAGGAAGAGATGAACAATTTCTAATTATAGTTATATATGAAGGTTAGCCCCCTTTTTTGTCTACCTTCTGTTACTGTTGTATTTTTATTATTTACCTTCTGTTACTAATTTTCATTTCTTACCTCACAAGCAAAAATAAAAAATCTCCTACTTGAAGTTATTAAAAATATCTAAAATCTAGAAGAAAAATATGTACTCTCTACAAAAAAAAAATAACTCATGCCATAATTATAAATGATGATCTGATGACTTAAAAATTTTTAGTTAATGCCAAACAGTGTAATTTTATAAAGTTACTAAATGCTAAAAAAAAGAATGTAGGCCCCATTTTCTTTGATCAATAAATATCTCTGAAGTTTCTTCTGTTTTTTATTCTTGTAGTTTGTTGCTCTTCTTTCATCTAAGGTCTTTTTCTGTTTCCCCGTGTAAATTTTTCTGCAGATTCTCAGGACTTCCCAGAATTGCTTTCATTTTCTCCTCCCCTCATCACAGTTCTGATTTAACCTCATACCTACATCATCCTTCAGCATCCCAAATAGTCATTGTTCCCTCCTGCTCACCCATTATTTCTCAGCTCAGGTGGAACTTCCATTAGCAGGCTTCTCTGATCATCCCTCCCACCCCACCCCACACACCACCATAGACATACTGAAGAACTTCTCTTTACAACATTTATCAGTTTGTAATTGTCACTTATTTGTGTCATTATTTGATTAATGTTCACCACACTCACTGGACAATTAATTTCACAAGAGTGAAGACCAGATCTGTGTTTCTTCCCATTTTATCTTCAGCATCTAACTGTCTAAAAAGTCTGTGCAATAAATGAATGAATAATTTACCTTAATTCTAGGCCAAGGGTATCATAAAAGGTTTAATACAGCTATTTCTAAGTTGTATTATTAAGAACACTGACATACCACAAGATCTTAAATAGGTTTTAAGTTTTAAAAAGAGGAGAGGAATTTGTCAAATTGGTTTGAGAAATCTATATTAAACAGAACCAAACTTATCTTGACTGTGGTTGTTCCCAGAGGCTTTACTATAGTAATATAGGAAGCACTGCATCTCTGAGAGAATAATAATATTTAGTATTGGACCCTGAAAGTATTTGTTTTTTCCTAAAGTTATATATTTTCTGTGTTTGTACTAGTATGCCCCAGAGGTCCACCCTTCTCCCAGAGGAAGGATGACTGAGAGGGCAGTAACAGCAGAGAGCTCTTTAAGATGTCTGCGTTTTTTCTCTCTCAAATGCAAGAGCCTTGGGAATGCTTACTAGTATTTAGCTTTAGTCTATGACCTTGTAAGCATGTTTACAGAATCAGACATTCTAGTAAGATTCCTGAGTTTATTTTCATCAGTTAATCTTGAAAAGCAGGAAATAAATGCAAGAATAAGTAAAACTTTACCAAACAGACCCCATACCCACACCTTTTAGTCAGAACAACTAGAAAAGGAAGAGCAATACTTTGGCTCATGCTCTCACTTGCCCCCTGTCGCATGGCTGAGCTGGCTGGTTCATTTTGTCTAGGCTTCAGGGGGGTCTTATTGCTTTAAAATTTAGTTGATTTTTTCTTTTTTTTTTTGTAGCTAAAATCTGTTTCATAATCATGAGTACTGCCCTCAACCCTGACCTGGCAATTTGGTACCATGAGCATTTGGTCACCTGGGGAATTTATTCATTTGGATACCAATACATTTCATTCCTATTAATAGAAGAGAATGATCCTAAAAACATAAGACTTTAAAACTCCTACTTTCATGTATAGCTGCCAAGTTGCTCACACCACAGTTGCAGTCCAGAGTGGTGAAGATGGCGCCTGGGGCATGAAAGCCTGGTAGGAAGGAGCACAAGCTCTCTGGTCACATTGCCAGAGGCCACATTCTGCTTCTGCATTTTTCTGTTTGATAAGGATATACGAGGGTCTTGGGAGAATTAAATGAGCTAATATCTTTAAAAATCTTAGTGTTTTCACATAGTAAGTACTCAATACATATTCGCTGCTATGGTGCACTTATTCTAAAAAGTATTTAAGGTGGGCCATAGTAATATCTAAAACACAATGCCAATGAGAAATAGGGAAGAAAAATTTAAAGGAAAGCTGGGACTGGAATGGAGCCAAGAATATGGCTACTGCTAAAACTGGACATATCATTAAATCTTCACAGGTATGTTCTTAGTGCCAATCACATTGCTTTTTATATACTGGTGCTGAATATATATTTGGCGAATTTATTTAATTAAATATAAATTATGCTTGCTATATGATTGGATCAGTAATTTTATCCTGAGAGCTTTTTAGCAGGAAAAAAAAAATAACTAGTTACTCAATAAAGTGTCTTTAAGATTAAAAATAAAAAATATCATATTCTGATATTAAGACCGAAGAGTAATTTCTCCTAAGGGTCCTTATAATCAGGAAACTATGTAATGGACTGAATTATATGTATAAAATGCTTTAAAATTTAATGAAATGGCAAAATTTTATAGAGCTATTGCTTTTATTGTTTAAGCACAGATTAAAGCTAACTCTGGCATGAATTTCTCTTATTTCATTAGACATTTCTTCTCATTCTCTGTTTCTGGGTCATTTTTCTTTTCCCAACTTCTAAACCAGTGTTTCTCAGCTCCTGCTCCCCACTGGGATCATCTGGGAGCTTTTAAAAAAATATAGCTACCTAAACCCGACACAGAACAATTAAATCATAATATTTACAAGTTGGACTTGAACATTAGTATTTTTTAAAAAACAGAAGATTCTAATGGTATCAAGGTTGAGGATGAGTGCTCAGAAGATTGGAATGAGCCCAGAGCTGCACGTTTCATTCCAGAGCCCTTCTATGATCAAATCTGGGCTTCATCTTCTTCCTCATTTCCTACCACTCTCACCCTCCATCTCTGACCCGCAGCCACTACTGCCTTTTGCATTTCTAGAATATGTCATACCTGCTCCTGTGTCAGTGTGTTTGCACTTGATTTTCCTTCTACCTGGATGCTCTTTTTGAAGTTATTTACATAATTTATTTGCTCACTTCTTTCGAATTTCTGTTCAAATGTCCCTGATCACTTTATTAAAATATCATCCATGTTATTACTCTCTATCCACTTACTCTGCATTCTTTTCTTCTTCGCACTTATTCCTATGTACAATTTTATTATCTACATATATAAAAGCCTAGGCGACCAGATGACAGGCTGATAGCTATGACGTGCACTGACCATTAGGGGGAAGACTCTCAATGCAGCAGCTCCCACAGCAGGAGTGCTGCTCAGCTGACAGATGGGCGTCAGACACCTGGCTCACAGCTGGTGAGTGTAGCTTCGGTGGTGCAAGCCTTTCCTGCGGACACTCCCTTTGTGTGCCTGAGTAGTGGAAGCTGCGGCAGGTGCAGCGGGGCCAGGATGAGCAGGAGCGGCACAGCATCCAGCCCAGACTTGGGCTCCTCCCCAGTCACACACTACTTTGTGCTGCGTGGGATTGATGTGGACAGCAGGCTGGAGCCCAATGAGCTAGTAAGGTTGGGCTGTGGCAGTGTAGAGGTCCACTGATCCCCGCAGGCCAGGCCGAGGGACCCCACATGTACCGGGCCTCTGGTGTGTGTGTGTGTGTGTGTGTGTGTATATATATATGTATATATATATATATTTGCTCATTTGTATATTTCCTTTGTTGAATAAATGCATCCACAATTTCAATTCAATAAATTTTGGCTAAAACTGGGACAGATTTTTAAAATATCTACAGACATTGATGGTCAGGATTCAGTCAGTTGTCCGTAAAACTCTTTCTCTCCAAGGAACAATAGGTCTTTAAAGAACTGAGCTTGAAACAGTATTTGACTAGTTAAAAGTGAAACAATTGGCCCAAAGTGTTTGGAAGACGACTGGAAGACTGCTAAACAGCAAGTCAAACCAGCCAGGTCTTGACCAGATAAAGACAGTAAAGCCTGCCCCATTTAAAACATGGACAGAAGGCTTAGACCTGAGTGTTCTGCAACAATATCTAAAATTTAAACAGTTTAATCCAGAAAAAGCAGCTAAATATGAGATAGAAAGCATGCAGTAACTGGAATTCAGAGTCAAGAGAGTGCGGTATTATTTTAAGATTCATTGAGTGCTGTTCTGTTGATGAGTACTGAATTTTCCTCAATGATTTTTTTTCCCTTTAAACCAGGTCATAGTGTGAGTTAACGTGTTGGGAATGACTTAGTTTTTCCTTATCTAGAGAAAGTGACAAAAGAAACCCTACACATGAGATTCCAGCCCTTACTGGGTTCGCCATTTTGCTGTATTTGCTGATGCAGACACAAGTAGGTATTTGAAGTTTTCTAGGCTATCATGATTTCTATAACTTATGCAAAACTGCAGAAACAAATAAGTTGCTTAAGACTCTGCTTATGAATTTTTACCTGGATGTGTGGAATGCTTAGAAATATTAGGTTCTTGCCAAGGCTGTTATCATCTGAGCAATAGGACGTGAAACTGAGTGAGGGGGAAAAGTCATCAGAGGGTCAGAGATACACATCATTCTAAGGAGTAGCTGTTGCAACTTGTTAGTACTGGTTACCTATGGAAAAAGCTGAGGAGACAGAATGGATTAGGTGCAGCAAGCCAGAGGATTTGTTGAAGAAAAGCAGTGGGAAACCAGGATTGGAAATAGGAATGACAAGATTTTTCACTATGTCAATTAAGACAGGTTAAATGAGAATATAGTTAGCAGGCGTCAAAAGTTCAGACAAAACATAATCAGTCACCGAAGTAATAATCAGTAAAAGTTTATTGTTTACACACCGAAAAGATAGTTTGCAAACTAGGAGCCCTCAAACCAAAATATGGATGAGGCTCAGGAGTATATTGTTCTAAGACAGCTTATATTAGCGAGAAAGCAAGGACTGTTTATTCTTCACAGTGATTGGTTATAGGATTAGAATTTTTTTTTAAATGATAGGGAATTGGTCAATGGTTACCTCATATGAACCTTGGGAAACAGTTCAAATTTTGTTTATGATTTTCAGAGGCATAAGCAAGAAATGATCCAGGTCAAATTAACCTTGTTAAATAAGCTAAGTTAAACTTTGCTTGTATGACTAAACTGTTTTGTCTGCTCAGAGAAATTTCAAGGTTAGTCTCCATTTTTATTTATTTATTTATTTTTTATTTTAACACTGGATAGCTAGCTCTCATGACCAGGAACACATGTTATTTGGTTTCCCATACCCCCACTCCCTCAGTCTGTTCCATGCATCCATGCCTCCAGACCTGTTTTGTTTGTGAGTTTATTTTGTTCTTTAGGTATCACATATAAATGAGATCATGTGATATTTGTCTTTCTCTGACTGGCTTATTACATTTAGCATATTAATCTCCAGGTCCCTCCATGCTGTTGCAAAGGGTAAAAGAGCCTTCTTTTTTATTGCTGCATAGTAGTCCATGGTGTAAATGTACCACAGCTTTTTTATCCACTCATGTATTGGTGGGCATTTGGGCTGTTTTCAGATCTTAGCTATTGTAAAAAATACTGCTATTGGATTTATTTATTTATTTTGCTTTTTTTTTTTTCTTGGGCCTGCCACTTTTACTTTATTTTTTTAATTTCTTTATTGATTAAGTTATTACATATGTGTCCTTATCCCCACATTAACCCCCCCCCCCACTCATGCCCTCACCCCCTTGTTGTCTGTGTCCATTGGTTAGGCCTATATAGGGTCTGCCACTTTTAAAATGTATCCTTTTATTTACTTAAGAAAACTGCATATAGTAAAATTCACTCTTTTAGGTATACAGTTCCATGAGTTTAGACAAATGCATATAGTCATGTAACTACCAATAGAACCTTGAACAGTTCTGTCACCATTCAAATTCCCTTGGGCTGATCCTTATATGATATGCGTTCAATGCTTTGTCAAATGCTTTTGTAAATTACTTATTGAAGAGTTGGATGTCTTGGATCTGCTATTTGCAGGATACTTCTGCTAGCAGTTGTAAAGGAGGTACTGGGCAGCCTTCAGATTTCTCCTTCACTTCATAGAATTCAACTACTTCCTTCCTGTTGAAATCCTTCCCTGTATAAGTCTTTGTGTTCCTTTCTGTTGAACTATACTGGGTCTCAGAAGACTTCTCCAGTCTTTCTTCCTATTTTATCTGCTACAAATATTTGCATTTTGATGTGAACTCTTCACCTTCAGGAAGTATATTTTTGCAGTCATTCTCAGAGATCTGTTGTTGCCGAACATCTTGTTATTCTGTCCATTTCTTTGCTGCCTTTCTCCCTGTGGTATGTCTTCTAGTTTTCCTAAAAATAGAGACTATGACATTTTTGTTGTATGTTATGCAGAAAGGGAAGAGAGAGAGTACTGTCTCACTCAGCCATGTTCATACCGGGAGTCCTTCCTTTGACCCATCATCACTGCCTTTCTCTCACTCACCTTCAATGGCTCTCACTTTAAGCACTGAAATCCCGCAGTCTGCTAACCTCTCTTATTCATACTTCACTTTGTTAAAGCATGTATGAATACTTTCCCTTATAGCCTAGACTTCTTCATCATTTCTTAAACACATAATTTCAAAGTTGGTTCATTTTTCCTTGCCATTCTTTTGCCTTGGAATTCCTTTTTTTCCCCTTCCCTGATTGGTGTACTACTACTCATGCTTTAAGAACTAACAAAGTATATTACCTCTTTTAGGAACCCTTTTTTGACACCTCCTCAAGATGAATGTGGTACCTGCCAAGATGAGGCAGAATTAATCTCTAACCTGTCCTGCTACAAGATGTTGCCCCATTTTTAGTGCACTTGTCTTGCTGTTTTCAGTATTTATAAATTTTATTATCAAGCCAATGAGTGACTGTGTATTAACTTGTCAATGCAGAACTTTCAAGTGCTAGGTTTCTAGGATCCTACTTATAGCTGTCCTATATGGTCAGCACATAGCCTCATTTGGGCTCATTTGATTTTCCACTGGTCAGTTGAAGGGTACAGTGATATGGGTCATCTATATTTTCTTATCTAGCTTTTGTTTTTAAAGTGATTTAATTATTTCAAAGCATTTTTTCACACTTAGGACGTAACTGAAACTCCTCTAGAATTGGAGCACTCATAAATTATGAATAAGTTAAGTAATCATTAATGGAATTCTTCTGCATTCCAGGTGATGCAACAGTGACAATAGCTCACAGATATACCCCCAAAGAACAACTGAAGATCCATACTCAGCTGGCAGATATTATCATAGTCGCTGCAGGTAAGTCTTTAGTGGGTGTTATTTGGTGGAGTATCATCAGCAGAGTAATTCCTGCCCTAAATGCCAGCATGTCCGTAAGAACCACTTCTTCAGAGAATTAAGATATGTATGATTAACTTCCGACAACTGGATTCTGTCTCTTGGCAATCATCATATTGGTCATATTGGTCCATTGTGCCTGTGTTAGCATTTGTCACTTCATTATAGAAAACCTGAATAACCTTTGGAATGAAATATTAAGCACAAGAACAGATGTGCATTTTGCCAATTCTTTTGACAACATGATTGCTTCTAAACATGAATGAATTATGGGGAGACTGGTAGGAAATGCTGTTGAAGGGATAGCCATGGCTGGTACATGTCGGAATTTGTAGGCCATGGTAAAAACTTTGATATAAGCTACGATGGCTGAGATCAGGAGGTTGACATGGTCTGGCATACGTTTTTAAAAGATTACTTACACTGAGTCAAGAATTGACTTTAGAGAGACAAGAATGGAAACAGAGAACAGTTATTATACTTTCATTTAATGGGTCTAGCTTTTTCTAATTTGTTTTACATTTGAATATACAAAATAATTCTACCCTTTACTTCTGCCTTTACCCATTACTCTTGCCACATAGTATTTCTACGGTGAAGACACTGTGACTGTTCTTTATCTAAGGCTGGAATGAGAGCCCTTTTAATTTTATCAATTAGATATTATTGATAATTTCTACACTTTACAGTTGAATTGCTGAGTATTTACAAATTATAAAGGGAGAGTAAACGTTTCATAATAAATTGAGTTTAATGGAAAATAATAATAATTTAAATTAGTTTTAACAGAATTTAATTCACTTTCTTATTCTATAGGCCCTTTATAGGAACTCAAAATATATATGTGATAACTTTAGATGGAGTAATTTGCCTCTTCATAGAGTATAAATAGAAATATTCCCATTTTAGAATCAACAATAATCTTCTAACTACAGTTCCTGTTTTTCTAAAAAATTATATTCAGGGGGTATACCAGATGTAAGAGTTTGAGCTCAATTGACAGAAGTAAGATGGATGTTTAGAGAGGCAATACACTTTGTTAGATCACAGACATTAGGTGAAATACTGCTGCAGCAACTGATAGATTCATGCAAGATAAATATTACATTGACTTTTTTTTAGAAACACTTGAAGTCACACACAAGACTCAGAATTTGGTGAGGAGAGAGGAATTTGAGTGGTCGTCATTGCTAATCTCTAATTTTAGACAAAATGAAATGTTCATTATTATTAAAATTTGATTTGATTCTGAGGTTAACAATATATAAAGAATATTTCACAGTTGATCTTAGTTCTCATTTATCAATTATAATATCGAATGCATATTTTCTTTATTGAATGCATATTTGGAGCAAAATCCCTCAGTATGCATTCATACTCATGTTTTTCATGTTATGAGAAATGACAAGTGGGTAATTACCATCCTCTTTCAAGAACCACTGATATTCTGTTGTGACTAAATCAAACTTTATGTCACAAGTCATTATGCCAACACTGTCATCATCCTTGAGTTTCTCATATAGACTCACTGTATTGTCACTGTGATCAAGGAGTTAAAAAATAAGAAAGGAAGGGGAAAATAAAGGGAAAAGGGACCAATTCTACATAAAGTTAACAAAAGAGGAGCCTGGAGGTACCCAGGTCTCTAGGTGATGAAGCAGTATTGAGGCTCTATATCTCAGCCATCCTACTCAGGGTATCCTATTACCACCAGAGGGCGCCAGTCCCGTGTGCAAGCTATTTTAGACAGCCAGTTGGCCACGCACAGTCTTAATCCTGGAAGGAAGACAATTTTGAGTGAAGGCAGTGCAAACAGGTATTGTTCCTTGCTTTGTATTCCAGCTCTAGTGCCTCTAACTAGATACAAATGTATGCTGAATTTTGGAATACAGCTCTGTATGTAGCCCTGCAATCATCCTTAGGAAATAAACATCTGTGTAATGGGAAATTTCAGGGAAGAAAATTGAGAATTTGTAAGAAATAACTAAAGATTACTACATTTTTACTTCCTTAATAATCACCTGGAGAATTTGAGGATAAAATACGTAGAGATTGGTAAATTATAGTGGAATTGTAAGGAAGGCATAAAAAAACAACAACCCACTAATAATGAATAACCACATCATGCATTCTGTGTGGGAAATAAACACATGCGATTAGCAGTGGGTATTACAAAAGGATATAATGACCTCATGGCAGAGGTATTGATTATTGTCATAACTAGAATGTCAGCATATATGGAAGCAGTACCATCTCAAAGTTAGGAGGAGTAGAGGAGGAGTAGTGGGTGATGTATCAGGCACATTGATAATGTCTGAAATGACAATAAAGAATGTGGTGAAGAAACCTTGGAATGGGTTTACAGAAGAAAAGTATAAGAGGAAATGGCATGTGATGATTCTGGTGCATGACTAAAATTAGCTTATGTTCATATTAATCTCACTTCTCCAGTTTCTCAAACTTTCATAGGTTTAACTATATAGGACTTACCTTTAAAGCATCTCACCAAAATTTGAAAAGTAGACTAATATAGAAGTTCAAATTTGAAAACCAAATCCTGTCAAATTATGCTGTTAGAAATAAAAGGCTCTAGGCTCCTACTCAAAGCTATACCCCTCTGCATTTTTCCCAGAGAGAAATAATCTGTTTCTAGGAACTTTGCTGTACCATGGTTATAACACATAAATATATATATATATATATATATATATATATATATATATAAAAGCAACCGTTATGACTGGCCGACTGGCCGGTAGCTATGATGCACACTGACCACCAGGGGGCAGGTGTTCAATGCAGAAGCTGCCCCCTGGTGGTCAATGAACTCCCACAGCCAACCTCCTGCAGTCCCTCCCCTCAGCCAGCCCCAATTATCCCCGATCACCAGCCAGGCCAAGGGACCCCACCCATGCACAAATTTGTGCACCAGGCCTCTAGTTCAGTGGTTCTCAACCTTCCTAAAGCCGCAACCCTTTAATACAGTTCCTCATGTTGTGGTGACCCCCAATTTCATTGTTACAAATTGAACATAATTAAAGATAGTGATTAATCACAAAAACAATATGTAATTATATATGTGTTTTCCGATGGTCTTAGGCGACCCCTGTGAAAGGGTCGTTCAGCCCCCAAAGGGGTCGCGACCCACAGGTTGAGAACCGCTGCTCTAGTTGTTTAAAGTTGTCTATACCCTTCTCTTTACAATTGCAGAAACAGAAATTTTTTTTACTGGTGCTCAAAATAGTACCTGATACATTGTGGATACTCAATAAATGTATGCTGCATTGATTTTGAGACGAGAACTGGAACAAATACTTCTTCAAATTATTACAAATGTAGCTGGTAATTTTTTAAAAAAAAATTAAATTTATTTAAGGATGGGGGTTGGAGTATCCAAAGGAAGGGCTGCATAGCACCAAGCCAAGGGGACACTGGGTCAATGATGACAGCACCCAGGAGCCAGAGTTTCATCCTTATACGCAGTCACTGGCAGGAAACTTGTCATCAGTGGGTTTGGGGGCTGAGCTGGTGGGCTTGGAATGTGGATGGAATGCAGGTGTGCAATCAGTAGCCTTCAGAACAGTTTCCTTTCCTTGTATGGTCTGGCTCCTGGTGTCTAGTGAGTTTTTCTTGGTCTTTTGTTCTCCTGTGGTGGGAAGCTTACAGATGGCTGCTAAGGATTGTATTGTCCTATAGGCCTAATGTTTCCCTCCTCTTTCTGTTTGTTAATAATTATTCTTAATAAACAGTTATGCCACATGTCAGAAACCAATCACCTAGCACCTTAGCGTGTCCATTATTATAAGGGAGGGTGAAATTATCAGATACCCAAGGCTGAGGAAACCAGTTGAATGACTTGAGAGGTAAAAGCTGGTCCTGAGGCAGCCACAGCACCACGTGTCTGGTTTTGCTGCTTTTCTGGGCCGGAAGCTGAAATACAACTGAGGCCTAGATGTTTATCTTTAGGGAGGAAAAGGTCAAGGGGTATAAATTCCTGACTAGAGATGTGAAATATCTGGAGTCCAAATCACATGACCAGTGATATGCTAGGGGAAGATAGATTACCTTGGGGGCCAGGTTCTTGTTTTCCCAGTTTTGCCCCTTGCTAGGCATCTAGGGCTTTCTGCCCTAGTGAGTTTCTGTACCTAGTCCATCATTCTTGCTCTGGGTTCTAACACTCCCCCCTCACCCCCTCAAGGATCTTGGCACTGAATTCTTTCAGAGAAAAGAGGGTGTAAGGTCTCTTCTATAGCTGCTTCCTGCTGAAAGGGGCAACATTTTTCTTCAGAGCCAAAAATCCTTGCTCTCTGTTAGGGACAATAAGGCCTGGCCACAAAAGGAGGTTGTGATGGTGTTGAGAAGTGGTATTTCCTGAGTACAAGCAGGGATTGTAACCAGATGGAGACAAACTGCTACAAATCTTACTATTATTGGGACAAAAGCTAGAACAGCAAGAATTATGACAAATGATTTGATGGAAGGAAAGAAAGAATAGTTTGGAGGGTTGTAGCCAAATATTTAAGATTAATTTAGGATCCAATTCAAATCATAAATGAAAAATAAAGCTGTGAGTCTAATATTCATAACTGTGTATTATAAAGTCTATGTAAATATAATTCCCCCTCCCTAAAATCACCCTCATTTTTAAAAAAATATATTTTATTGATTTTTTTTACAGAGAGGAAGGGAGAAGGAGAGGGATAGAGAGTTAGAAACATCGATGAGAGAGAAACATCAATTCAGCTGCTTCCTGCACACTCCCTGCTGGGGATGTGCCCGCAACCAAGGTACATGCCCTTGACCAGAATCGAACCTGGGACCCTTCAGTCCGCAGGCCGATGCTCTATCCACTGAGCTAAACCGGTCATGGCCACCCTAATTTTTATTAAAGAGCCAAATTAAGACCAATATATTTACTGTATTACATTAAGTTTCAATTTGGTCTGATTGTTTGCATGAACACAATAAGAATAGCAATAGATTCTATAGGCTTTTAAAACCCTTCTTTGCTGATAAATTTTTAAGAATATAATTTTATAAAGATGAATTTGTTTAACATGTTAAGCACCCAGCCTGTTTTGTCTTCCGGACGGAAAGTGTAGTGTCAGTCACCGGTGACTGACTGGGCGTTTAACGTGTTAAAATTTATTGGTCATTGTAAAGTAATTGATAAAGCCATCTAAGTGAGTTATTTTTTTGAAATAAAAGAGTAGTTTCTATCATTAAGTAGAGGAGTAGACTGATCTGAGTATAAATGTTAAATTAAGAAATTAGCCTGGCCAGTGTGGCTCAGTGGTTGAGCATCGACCTATGAATCAGGAGGTTCCTGGTCAGGGCACATGTCCATATTGCAAGCTTGATCCCCAGTGTGGTGCATGCAGGAGGCAACCTATCAGTGATTCTCCCTCATCATTGATGTTTCTATTTCTCCCTCTCCCTTCCTCTCTGAAATCAATAAAAATATATTTTAAAAAAAGAAACTATGAGAAGAGTGAAGAAAGAGACTATTATAGACAGCTAAAATTGAGGGTATTAAACAGTTGAATAAAGAAGTAGAGTAGCCACCCCTTGTCTGTGGGGATATATTCTAGGACCCCCAGTGGATGCCTGATACCATAGGTCAGTGGTTCGCAACCTTCTGGCCCTTTAAATACAGTTCCTCATGTTGTGACCCAACCATAAAATTATTTTCGTTGCTACTTCATAACTGTAATGTTGCTACTGTTTTGAATCGTAATGTAAATATCTGATATGCAGGATGGTCTTAGGCGACCCCTGTGAAAGGGTCGTTCGACCCCCAAAGGGGTCGCGATCCACAGGTTGAGAACTGCTGCCATAGGTAGTACTGAACCCTATGTCTTTCTTATACATACATATTTATGATAAACATTAATTTATAAGTTAGTCACAGTAAGATATTAACAAAATAATTAATAATAAACTAAAGCTTATGTGACTGTGTGCTCTCGCATTCCTTCCCTGTCTCTCTTTCAATATTTTATTGTATTTTATAGCTTCTCTTTAGCATATTCAAATTTCCAGCATGATTACTCGGGTGCTTTGAGATATTATGAAGTAAAATAAGGTTTACTCAAGCACAAGCATTACTTTACTGTGATAGGGGATAACTAACATGACTGCTAAGTGACTAAGGGCAGGGAGCGTATACAGAGTGGACACACTGGACAAAGGGATGATTCACATCCCAGGCTGAACAGAGTAGGGCGACACACGGTTTTATCCCATTACTCAGAACAGTGCACAATTTAAAAGTTATGAATTATATATTTATGAAATTTTTCATTAACATTTTGGATCTAGGTTGACCACAGGTAACTGAAACCACAGAAGGTGAAGAAACTGAGGATAAAAGGAGACTACTCTAGTTTTGGGGAAGGCTAAATTGGCTTGGGTAAGGCTAATGATAAAGAAGGTACTGCTGTGCAGAAGAGGGCACAGATTCTAAGATTGTGTTAAAAAGTCCTTTGGTTCTTCCATGTCTCATGCTGGGGAAATACTACATTTGTAAAGGGTCTAGGAATTTTCATTATCCAGGCAGGATTGGCAATTTTTTTCCAGACATTGTCTAAAGAACCCTCCACCCATCTGAGTAAACTTGTTGGAACTAGCTTCATTCAGAACATGAGCTGCTGAATCAATGCCACTTGCCTATTATTATTAACCTCTGGATACAGTGTCATAGTTGGTGAAAGCTGGCATTTTGTCCACTAAGCCATCCCTTCCAGCATGATGAATGAACTTTCACAGTCATAACTCAAGCATCTACTGCAACACTTTTAAAGATAGACACTGTAATATAAAACAGGATAAATGGGCAATTCAGTAGAGTAACTGGGAATATTCATACTTACTCTTCATAAAATACAAGGTGACCTACCAACTACTTTTCACCACTTCTTCCATCATATTTTCAAGTTCTAGATACACACCCATCAGACATCATCCTAGGTTCTCAATACAGTATTTCCTCTTCCTTTGAGCAGAATTAGTAATTTTCAGGATGCCAGGACACTGAGAAGTTCCTAGGGATGGGGTAAGAAAATAGTCTATGCCATCATTTGGAGCTCATGGCACTTGGGCGTGGAACTTACTCCTTTACAGCTCTGGGTGCTTCCTGAGCCAATGTCAGCACACTTTATGGTTTCACTGTGCTATTGTTCTTCCCATATTCTTCTTCTCATTCTCCATCTTGTCCCCGTTAGTCTCTGCTTCTCCTCTAGAATTCCTTCTGCCTTCCTAAATTTGTCATTTATCTTAATTTTGTCAATTATTGTCAATGGTATGGAGTGGTGTAAATGCACAGGCCTTGCTGGAGTAAGTATTTCAGAATTTAAATCCCATCTCTGCCAATTGTTAATTGTGCAACCTTGATCAAGTATGTGCTCTGTAGTTTTTCCTGGCCATCTAGTCTGTTTTTCTGGTAAGCCCATCTATTTTTTCTATTTATTCTTCCATTCCTTTCATCTCTCTTGAGGCTCTGGTCAAGGCAGAGATGGCCATGAGATTCATGTCAGCATGCTAGTAGGGATTAAAAGTCCACTATTTCTCTGTTAGCAAATGGGTTTATCTACAATAAAAATAGGATAGGATTGCCCTAGCCAGTTTGGCTCAGTGGATAGAGCATTGGCCTGCAAACTGAAGCATCCTAGGTTCAATTCAGGTCAAGTGCACATGCCCGGGTTGTGGACTTGATCCCCAGTAGGAGTGCGCAGGAGGCAGCCAATCAATGATTCCCTCTTATCGTTAATATTTCTATCTCTCTCTCCCTCTTCCTTCCTCTCTGAAATCAATAAAAATATATTTTAAAAAATAGGATGGGATCTAAGATAGCTAATCCATCCTAATATATATAAAGAGCTAGGTGCCATCATGACCGAAGGGGCGACCAGTCACCATGAAGTGCATGGAGCACCTTTCGGTACCCCCCTCCACTGGCCCCCGAGCCACTCACCATGAGGGGGACTGGTGCCGGGGTGGGACTGGGGACTGTTGAGCGACTGTGGTGGGCTGGCCATGAGCTTAGTGGAGCAGTCACCCGGGGGGCAGCAAGTTTCGCGAAGCAGTCGCAGGGCACGGGAGTTTCAGGGAGCAGTTACAGAGTGGGGGGAGGGAGAGTTTCACATAGTGTCCAGTGGGGAACCTTGTGGGGCGGCAGCAAGCTTCGTGGAGTGTCCTGGGGGGGGGGGGAAGCCTCGCGGAGCAGTCGGGGGCGGGGGGGGGGGGTGGGGAGGGATAGGCGGGGGGGGGGGGGGGGGAGGGGGAGGCGGGGGGGGAGGGGGGCGGTTCTCCGAGCATCCCGAGGAGGGGAGCTTCACGTAGTGTCGCAGGGTGGCAGAGGCCATGCGACGGAGGCCAGGCTAGGCCTAGGGACCCTAACCGTGCACGATTTTGTGTGTGCTGGGCCTCCAGTATCTAATAAAGAGTGTTTCCTACAGCCATTATTTTTTCCTGGTATATTAGTAGATGATTTAAAACCTAGTGTAAGGCTCTGAGCTCTTTTAAAATACGTATTTTGAATAGTATTACTCATTTCAGCTAGTGACTCCAATAATGTTATCTGGTCTACACTGAAGAGAAGGTTTAAAGCATTGTTTTCTACTATATCTTCACTGGATTTATACCTTTATAGTTTATTAATTTTTAATAGACCTTTCTTTATATGAGGCTTATCAAGTGGTAACTTATAGTTGTACAAAATATCTGCCTAGCCCTAGCCAATTTGGCCCAGTGGATAGAGCGTCAGCCTGCAGACCAAAGGGTTCTGGGTTTGATTCTGGTCAAGGCACATGCCTCGTTTACAGGCTCCTCTCCAGCCTGGGCCCTGGTCAGCACGTGGGCATGAGGCAACCAATCAATGTGTTTCTCTCACTTCGATGTTTCTGTCTTTCCCACTCTCTTCCACTCTCTCTAAAAATGAATGGGAAAATATTCTTAGGTGAGGATTAATACAGAAACAAAATATCTGCTTAACAACACCCACGCAAGTCATAAAATATGCTTTAATATTATGTGAAATTTGGATACATAACACTAACAGGGGATGGCATTGGGTGCCTTTATTTAAAGTAGAAAAGTCCCCTTTTAAGCATCATATTGCTAATTCTGAAATGTAACACAATAAAAGGGAGGAGAATGGAAATACAGAGGACCTAAGTGAGATATGAGATGAGTCTATAAAGAACAGCAAGAATTATGGTGGGTCAGTATGGAAGGTGACCACGTGGACGGGACGGCATTGAAGTGACTCCGAAGGTATTGTGACCTCCAGTACCCAGGACAAGGTTTATTTATTTTTAAATATCTACTGAAGAATCTTGCACTGGGGATTAGAAAACTCATTGCTGAATGAATATACTTCCTTGTTTAGAATTCAGGTGTTTATCTTTGGTGAAGCTTCTTCCCGAGAAGTTGAGGGGGCCTCTATCAGGGTAAATGATCTCTTCAGGATCCATTTCAACCTTAATACCTTGTTTGGGCTGTTCCACTTCACGAAAGCTTAATATGGCATTGCATCAGCACCCTTGAGTCAGCGCTTGCAGCTGCAGAGTTCAGAGGTAAGGTAGGGAGGAGGCAGAGAAAGAGCTGAGAAATGATGATCATCTTCAATGAGAGAATAAGAAAATACTTTGCTCTACTGCCTAGTGTGGGTAGGAACATGAGCCCTTCTTTGGTGAAGTCATTCCTCTGATGTATTCTGAGTGTGTGGTATTGCTGAATGTCTCTTCCAAACATGTGTTGACTGGAAGAAAGTGAAATGATTCCATTATCTATAGTCAGTTATTATTAGTTGTGGTTTTACAGTAACATTCACAAATCTAATTAAAATACAGGAAAATTGAAACTTTAAAAAAATCAGGGATCAAAATACCACACATCAACACTTGCGTAATCCATGTAGAGATAGTGTTTGAAATGGGCTGCAGGGAATCTTACTGCGCATCTGGCCGCCTGCTTCAGGTGTGGCTTTGGTTCTGAAGGACAGTGATGAGAAGAAAGGAATCACTGGTGCCAGCATATATCTCATCAAACAGCTTTGTATGAAAGCCCTTACTTTTTGCCTGTATGCATAGTCAAGGGAAGGTTTCTGTCCCTGTCCCTTCAAATTTCACCTGAGTGCATTTCCTCCAAATTTATTTCTGATTTGGTTAATTAATAATTGCCTATTTTATATTTATTTATTTTACATATATTTTTATTGATTTCAGAGAGGAAGGTAGAGGGAGAGAGAGATAGAAACATCAATCATGAAAGAGAATCATTGATTGGCTGCCTCCTGAATGCCCCCTACTGGGGCTTGAGCCTGCAACCCAGGCATGTGCCCTTGACCAGAATCAAACCCAGGACCCTTCAGTTCGTAGGCCGACACTCTAGCCACTGTGCCCTTTAAATCAAGATGGTAATCTATATCCGGGATCAACTATTACATTGCAGAAAAGTCAGGTACATTTCCATAATGTTCTTATTATGTTTCCCCATAATTCATAGTTACACTGACTTTAAAGATAACCAGGAAGATTTACTCTTTGTAAAACACACACACACATACACACACACACACACACACACACACACACACCACATTATGATATATATTCACCCTAGGATAGTTGGTCTGAATGAATATTCTTAAAAATAATGTGGCACACCATATCACAGTGAATGAAATTCCCTTTGTTTTTACTAAGAGTAACAAATTCTTTTAGGTTACTAAGCTATCACCCCAAATTTACTTTTTTGGGGGGGATTAAAAAACTATTTGAAGGGGTTTTCTCCTTTATAAGTTTTCTGACTTTTTAGTGGAAACTCTGCAAAGGAATGCTGAATGGCTTGGAAATAACTCAGGACATAATGTTAGTTTACCTGGGGCACTAGATGAGATGTAACTTGACTACATTTCTTCAAATAAAAATACATAGATTTAAAAACTTGGATATATGTTGTGAACACACATTATCTCAGTTCCCAAAATACTACATCCAGGAATTTATCCCATTGAGAACTGTAATGAGCTTACAGAGATAACATTCAAGGATATCCACTGCAGATTTATTTATGATAGCAAAGAGTTGGAAACAGTCTAAGCACCCAACAACATGGGAACATTTAAGGAATGATGGCATATCTACACAAAGGGATGCTTACAGCCAATTATATTCTGAAGAATACTTGCGTTAGATTACATGTGGTAGAAATACAAATATGTGTTTAGCTTTGCAGAGCTTTCAGATTGTGACTACAGTTCTCTGTCTGCCAATAAGTAGTGTTCCACATTCATCTATTTTAACAGTAAAAGACTTGGCATTTTCTTAGATGAGTAGAGTATTACTACATTTTTATTCTAGTTCTGCTTTTACAAAACACAGCCTGCCATATGTGTCCCTTTCATAATGTGCGGCAGTTATAAAGAGCATATCCTCACAGAGTGATGCTTTAGAAATTAATAATTTGTTGAAAGGGCCAAAAAAACTATTCATTTCCATTCCTTTTTGTCATAGACCCATATTTGTTTCTGCAAAATATGTGGTCCAATTGGAAAAAACATAAGCTTCTGGGACATTTTTTATATGATTTTGATGGCCAAGGAATTTGTAAATCAAATTAAAACCCCTTTCTACCTGTTACATATTTATTACATTTATTAAATATTCTTGCATATTAAATTATTTTTTCATCATCAAATGCACTTTAGGATTCTGGCCTATAAACTCTAAATGGAAGCTAGTTGATCCTAGAATAATTAATCCTATTAATCCTTTTACACCATTAATCCTAGAATAATTATGTAAAGAAAAGGCTCCTCTCTCCCCCTACTACCAAAAGACAAAAATAATCACTCACTCATGACATTATTTTCCTGGAATCAGCTGGAGATCATAGTCACAAAACAATAGTGGCTAACACAGGTAAAATCAGGGCATTTTTAGCTCATTTATACATGGCCTTTTAAGCTATCTATTTTTTTTAATATATAAGAGGCCCAGTGCACAAAATTTGTGCACAAGGTGGGGGGGGGTGTCCCTCAACCTGGCCTGCACCCTTTCCAATCTGGGACATTCCTCTCACAATCTGGGACCGCTGGCTCCTAACTGCTCGCCTGCCTGCCTGCCTGCCTGATTGCCCCTAACCACTTCTGCCTGCCAGCCTAATTGCCCCCTAACCACTCCCCTGCTGGCTTGATCATCCCCAACTGCTTTCCCCTACCAGCCTGATTGCCCACAACTGCCCTCCCCTACTAGCCTGATCACCCACAACTGCCCTCCCCTGCTGCAACCCACCTCCTACGCCAGGACTGGCCTCCTCCACACTGCACAGAGCCACAGGACCCCCAGGCCTCATGGCATGGAGTGGCCACTAGGCCCCACCCCTCCTGTACACATGGCCATTTTGTGGTGGCCATCTTGTGATGACTTCACGCAAGGGCATGATGCCACCTAGGCTTTTATTATATAGAATTTTTTTATTGATTTCAGAGAGAGGAAGGGAGAGGGAGAGAGAGAAACATCAGCGATGAGAGAGAATCATTGATCGGCTGCCTCCTGTACACCCTCTATTGGGAATTGAGCCCACACCTAGGCATGTGCCCTGACTGGGGATCAAACCATGACCCCCTGGTTCAGGGCTCAACCACTGAGCAATACCGGCCAAGCAAGCCATCTTTGTATTTTGTTCTAAAGAAATAATGGGATATTTGCAAAATAAATTGAGTTGCTAAAATTACCCAAAGGTGATTAATGGTGGAATTTTATTTATACTTTGAATTTTTTTGAAAAACGAAGTTTGAAGCAACTTATTTAAAAAAGAGACATTTTTGTTACATAGAGAGGTCACTTAAAGTAACTTAATACCACAAAACTATATATAACACAATATTCATATTGTATTTGACATTTCAATTAGAAAACTAAGAAGCCAAAGGCAATTGTCATTAATTGAATGCGACTGTGTGCCAAGCACCGTGCTCTGTGTTTTCATCTACTTAGCATTATTTTTACAGCAAACGGAGGGCAAGGGGTGGGGATTGTTACTGTGTTTACTTTTATAAATGTGAAATATAGTCTTACCATTAGTATACGATCACATGAAGCCCAAGTTCTCTCCGTGACTCAGACTGCACGCCTGTGCAGACCTAATGGCAAACCTTATTCCCTACTGGGTGTCTGCTAGTTCTCCACGTAGAGCTGTCAGTGTCATCTGTCTTCCCACATGAAGAATTCCTCAGACCATGCTTTGTCCTATTATGCCACATGGAACAGAATGACTGCTGTATGTCCACATTCCCCTGGAATCTGTGATTTGGACATTTCTGGAATTTCTGCTCACCTCTCTTTCCCCTCCTGCCAATTCTTGCTACGACTGCCAGGTAAGACACTCCCCAGACTTGCAGAGACACAGCTGTATCACCTTCTCGTTTCTTCTAAACAGCCCTGCAGTGCCAGCCAAGCTAATTAAAATATAAGGCAAAAATGAGAGAAACTACTCAAATAATGTCCTGTCTCTTCTTAGAAGCTCTTTCCTCCTCACTAGCGTGGGGCCAGGGGAAGGGGGAGAGTATGTCACAAGGAAAACTTTGAATTTCTTAGTCAGAATTCTAAGATGTCTAACAGGTGCTTACTGAACTGTATTCATTTGCTTTCTCACATGAACACATTTCCAACTTAAAGTATATAGAACAAGAGCCTTGGTGACTCTCTTGTTTTCATATGGGATGCTTCCTGTTATCTTTCTCCCCGTTAGACTAACGTGCCACTTTCCCAGGACTGGCCTATTAAGCTAGTCTAAGGCTACACTCTCCCTCCCTCTCTTCCTTTCCTCAACACATTTACTGAGCACCAAGTAGTGCCAGGCAGTGGGTTCAAAACTGACTTAGTTACTGCCCTCATGGAGCTTGTAGTCCACTTTAAACAGGCTTTAGTCAAATAGCAACATGCAAACAGAATGAAAAAATTAAAAAACTTGTGAGAAAGGAAAGTGCAGGGACTCTGGGTGCATATATAGAGGGGCACTTGGTCTCCTATTGGGTTTGGTGTCGCCACAGAAGGCATCTCAGGAGTTGAATGGCTGGCATATGCTTTTCAAGGGTCATTACTAATAGACAAGAAAGACCTTTGCAGTTTCCTTTCCTTTACCAGTTTCCACTGGGCACCTTGTGTCCATCCGGTGTGATTTTACTGCAGTGCGTTTCGGTTGCACCAGTCATCTCCCACACAGTAGGGACGTTCACGTTCACCAGGACAGGGCTCTGTCAGCTACCCTCCCACTCCCGATGTCAGCCTACTGTGTTTACACCCCCTTAGGCTACATGGGGAGGGCGAGTTATGGTCGGAGAACTCTACCACAAAGTCTGAAGCTTTCCAATCCACTTTGGTGAATTTTGTTCATTTTTAAACACAAGTTTTGGCCTTTTATGGTAGCTTTATTGTTTTGTTTTATTTATTTGCTTTTAATAAGCATTTTCTTAATCTCAAACAATGTATTCCTTTGATTTCCTTGCTTTTATCTCAGGTCTGTTTAGAGTCCCATGGGTCATTTCAGTGTTTCCAAATGAATATGAATGTGTTGCCCTAATTTTTTGTTTGGTTCTTGTATCACCAAACATGTAATAAGGAACTAGAAATTCTCACAAAACAAAGCTTGTAGGCAAGGTAACAGAGCCAACCATTAAATCCCTGAGAGAACAGAGAGCTTTTCTCATTCTCTCAAAGTGCCCGTTCTTTCCCGACTTTGGCTCATACACTGACCTCATCTATGACAGTGAACTCTGTGAGATTTGGTACCGAAAAATGTTTAATAATATTGTTTTGAATGTTCTACAGGGAACCAAAATTAAAAGTAACACTGCTCATTTTGTTGGTAGGTGTTACTATTTGTTTCAACTGTTGTTACATGGTTATTACAGTTCAAGGTTGTGCCACTCCCTGTTTGTGGGGGTGGGGTCTCAAGTGAGAGTGAGATTATTCATTATATTTGTCACCACAGTCTCTCCAATCTGCTGGGAAGTGGTATGATCCTCAGACCAAAAAGGTGGGGTGTGGGGAGGTCTTTGCTTGGTGGTAGAGATAGATCCTTTTATTGGCTTTGAAGGAAAGGGTCAGAGTGCCCAATGAACTGCTTTTGTCAGTGGGAGGGAAGATATGAAAACAAAGACTGGTAGTGGCTACAAAAGACATCCAGGTGAGTTGTGGTGAACTTGTACTAGCACTCTGGACTAGACGATAGTTTGATTCAAGCAATCTTAAAATTCTGCAAAAGCAGTGATCCCACTGTGAGCTTGACAGCTTCCCAATACGTTCCCCTCCCCTGAGATTGATGGTGATATTAACAAATACGATTTTTAAGTATTGTATAATGATGTGTGACAACATTGGGAAGATGTGTACAACTCAGTGAAGTGATATTTTTCAAATAAGTAATGCATGATATCACTATATCCACTCAAAATGTAAGGTAGACCAGTATTGGGTTTTAATACTATAGACTACGGAAAGCTCATTGAAATGGCTTCAAATTACACATTGCAACTACCCTGTAGAAACGGTTTCTTGTCTAGTTTTGATGTAGATTCAAAGAAAGATGACCACGATTAACTTATAAGTCTTTTAGAACACTTCTTCCTTTTCCAACTACATGTGAGAATGGTGCTGAATGCAAAAGCAGATTGAGAATAGCTTCTTCTATTACCTGGACATTAAAAGATTATCCAAATCGTAAAACAGTCCCTCTCTTCTCACTATTTTTTTGTTGTCATTTTGGGATATGTGGTTATTTTAATTAAAATCTATCATTTTAACATGTAATGGGATTATTATTGTCTTTTTAAAAAGAATTAAATAAATATTTAAGCAGTTTGTCAGTTTTGATTGCTTATATGATAAAGTCAATGGACATAAGCCACATAAAAAAAGTTCTTTTGGGTCTTCAATAATTCTTAAGACTGTAAAGTAGGTCTGAAACCAAAAAATTTGAAACCCACTAATTTGCATAATAACACTGTTTTCATTCATGTCTGTTCAAATGAACATATTAGAGGCCTATCTAAAAATAGCAGGGTTTTATTTTGTTTTCTGGCACTTATCATTGCCAGACACTGTGTGCGGTATTTATTTATTTATTTATTTATTTGCTACCTTCCCTATGAAAAAGTCGACTCCATAAGGAAGAGATTATTGTCTATCTTATTCATTGTCTTATCCCTTTCACTTTCTCTGATACCTAGCACATAATAGCTATTCTGCAAATATCTGTTGAAATAATGAGAATATTTCCCATCTGGATATTTTCCTTATAGTACTAAAATTTTAGAGATTCTCTGTATAATTCTTTTTAATTATGCCTCACACCTTTGCTGTTATTTTTACATCTCTCATGGATCTTTATACTCCATAACAAGTTTAGTCAGTTTTCACATAGTGTTCTCTTCTGCTTTAACCCCTCATCACCATCTCTTCACAACATACATTCATATAGAGATGAGTTTTATTTTTCCTGCCAACAACGCTGACCACTGTGGCCAGACACAGTCTCTTAGCTGCACAGTCCATCCTAGGTGTGCTGGAGCCCTCAAAGAATGAAGTTCTGTTGCAAAAAGGGAAAGAATGCCTCTCTATCATGGTAGTCTCCCTTAGAATGGCACAAAATATAATACAGAATTTTTAAGAGCTGCCAATTCTTTATTTATTGGGGTCTCCCTCTCTACATTCCTAAATGGACTCATGGGAGCCTGGAGTAAAGCCCGATCTGAGCTATGAATACTGAGATCTACCTAGACTCACCTCTCCCATATCAATAAATATGATGCTGCCATCAGTCCATCACATAAACCTGGTCCCCTCTTTCAACCTTGGTCACACATTTCAATTAATTGAGGAACTTTAAAAATGCTGATGCGTGAGTCCCACACAGAGAAATTCTGATTTAGTTGATTTGGGATGCAGCCTGATCACTGAAAGTATTCAAAGTTCCCCTGTGCAGACCGTGGTGAGATGTCCCGTGGAGGCTCCTCAGCCCTCCCCATGGCGACTTCTGTGATGCCCATTCCTCCAGCTCATTCTGGATACACCCAGCCGTGGTGTTTTCAATAACTTAATGCAATGTAAAACTAGCTATTTCCAACATTTTCAACGGAGAAACTATGTCTTTAGTAAATTCAGGATACACATGAACTAGAATATGATCCATTGAAAGTGAATCAGCCTTTCTCTGAAGTGCGTAGTGGGAACTGAGACTCCAGCTTTGTCTCCAGCCACTGCCCTAGGCATGCATCCTAGACTCTAACCATCTCAAATTCCTTTCGGTTTCCTTAAACCTACAAAGTTCATTGGAAGTTTCTATTTTTGTTCTTGATGTTGTTTATATACTCTGGTTTCTCTGTTTAGAACAGTCTTTCTGACCTTTTTCATCTACTTTTCAAGACATCTCTCAGAATCAACACAGTCCTTTGGAAAACAAGACCTCTCTGCCACAGGCTAAGTTAGCATCCCCTCCCTAACTCATCTTCCTCTACATACTGTACATTTCTATATCGCAATGCCATAGTGTAGTATAATTGTCTGGTTTTCTTGTTTGACCATGGATTTTAAAAAGTACACTATGTTTTTAAAAAATATATAGCTTTATTGATTTCAGAGAGGAAGGGAGAGGGAGATAGAAACATCAATGATGAGAGAGAATCATTGATCGGCTGCCACCTGCACACCCCCCATTTTGGATTGAGCCTACAACCTGGGCATGTGTCCTGACTGGGAATTGAACTGTGATCTCTTGGTTCATAGGTCAAGGCTCAACCACTGAGCTGGCTGGGCAATAGACTATGTTTTGTTGTTGTTGTTAATCCTCACCCAAGGATATTTTTCCATTGATTTTTAGAGAGAGTGGAAGGGAGGAAAGAAGGAGAGCAGAGAGGGAGAGAGAGAGAAACAGAGATATGAGAGCGACACACTGATTGGTTGCCTCCCATATGTGCCTCCACCGGGTCCAGGGATGAACCTGCAACCCAAATACCTGCCCTTGACCAGGAATCAAACCTGCAATCCTTCAGTATTCTTACCCCTAGGATTGGTCTAAGGATATCAGCAGGTGTCACGCAGTCTGGCTAATGGATGTCAGGTAGATGTATATGTGAGTCCTTCAGAGGCTAATCAGGTGGCCTGGATACAGGAGTTTGTCAGTGGGTAATTAGAGGGTTAAATGGAAGTCCAGATGTGTATCTAGGCATTTATACAGGATGTGGAAAGTTCAAAAAAGCTTAAGTTCCCAGGATAGTTAGAAGGAGAATGAAGTCTTTCCTCATGCCCCAATCTTCATAATGTTAATAATTTTAACAGGTTAGTTAAAATGACTTCATTTCATATATTCCCTATTTTCCTCTCTCTTCAGTCTCTATGGATGGGAAAATCATTTCCTTCTTCCCATCTAGGTTCTTTGACTGGTCTGATAAGCAAAGTGACATAAGACATAAACAGAAGAAAAACAAAAATTTAATAACATGTAACATCCTGTGTACATGGGACAGAACCAGGAAAACTGTGTAACTCCTTAAAATGGCCAAAGCCATCACTTTAAATACTATTGTTACCAGAGAAATGAGTGGGCCAAATTTACCCGTCATTCGTCGGAGTCGAATTCTTGGGGCACCACTGAAATATGCATTTTCAGAGGTCCCCACAGGAAAATAAGATATAGTAAAATACTTTATTTGCATGGAGTTACATTCCTGGGGTCCAAGATTTCATGTTCCTTAGTCCAGTCTTAAAAACCAGCAAAACCAGAAGCAGGGCCAATGTCCAGAGTCTCCATTCCATGTTGCAGCCGGGTCCAATTCAGCATCAGACTAATTAAATTCCATCAGTTTATTGTATGGAGTCTACATGGCCATGGGTCACATGGACAAATGCTGGAGAGTGTTCCCCCTGCAACAACAGGAATCCCAAGACAACTAGAGGGGCAAGATCTAAAAGTCAAGAGCATTCCTTTGTCCAGGAGTTTAAATATTCCAGTTTCATGCCGTTGTAGTGGCCATGCCTGTTCTGGCCACTGACTTGCTCCCAGGTGTGACTGACCAAAAAGCACCTTCCCACATCACCCAGACTTTACTGGGCATGTGTCTATTGTCCAATCCCTTCCCCAACAATATGAGGGGAGAATGTTAATTGCAACTTCTTGGCAAAGCTGTATAAATGGCATTCTTATATTATCTAGTCTTCCCTTTACACCTTTCCTGTTAAATAGCCAGATTATTATAACCATATAAATTCCATTTGAGTTTTATACTCTATATACAGTATATCATGGTGGTTGGTAATATAGATTCTTGCCTATTGCCTCCACAGGCGCCCGACCTCCACCCATGCCTCAAATGCACCATTGTCCATTTGAAGGGAGCAAGGTTTAGCTGATGGGAGGAAGGAAAAAGCAGCACACATCTTGCCCTCACATGTCCACTGGACTTTACAGAGAAAAGGTTCCAGGTAGAAGCTGATGGAAATATTCAAGAGTGATCTCATAACTTTCTGAGAACAAAGGAACCTAGTACTATTCTGGCACCTGATGGATTAGAAGCTTTGGAAGCATCCAGAGATTGTCCTTGGTGTGGATATTATTCTCATGAGAAACTTCATAAACCAAACAGGTATCAGATGGGAATGAGAAGCCAGGGAAAGAGAGACAAGGGGATATGCCCTGTGGTCATTGCCACTCACTCACTGGTTTATAAGCACTTCCAGAAGATGTTTAGAAATAGCAGGAAGACCCTTGGGGGAAGAAACTTACTACTACTGTAGGTTATATTTAGCTAGGTTGCATATAGCTGTTATCTAACTGCTTCCAGAGCAATAATGCTGAAGAAAAAAACTTCTAATCTAGAAAGAAATGTATGCATTAATACAAATTCCATTGCAATTACTCTTGTAATTTATGTAGTCGGACAGCTTCCAGCTGAAGGAGCCAGCCACCTGAATAAGCATTTTCATGGTGTTACTTTTACATCCAAACAAGAGTTCTGGTTTTGTTCCCAGTCTCACCTCTGACTCATCATTGTGAAACTAAGAAATCACTTAGCCTCTCAGCACCTCAAAATCTCTCTCTTATGAATGAGGATAATGGGTCGACCTTCTCTTGCTTCACTGAATTGTTGTGAAGTTTAATTAGATAATGTTTCCATAGCTCTTTGAACTATACTAATTAAATTTATGTGTAAATATGGAACTTCCTTTTATCAGGATGCCTTGACTGGGCTATTTCATAAAGACTTTAAGATGACTATGATAGGAGGATTCATTGGGAAAGGATTAATGTTTTTGTAATTCATGTGAACTTAATTCAGACATTGTCAAATAGGCATATGAATATTGGGTTCTAAATGGTAAAAATAAAGATATAGCCTGACACTTACTCAAGGGGGAATGGTTGTACCTTTATATCATTAAATTTAGGTCTTAGGGTGTAGAATCATGTTTGGTGTGTACTTTAGGTATTGGTATTGTTTTTTTAAAACATTATATTTATTTAGTTTATTTTGCTAAGATAGCACTGGTGATTAATTTCTTATTTCTCATATAGGAATTATAAAATAACAGATTTGCAATCACTTAACAAAAAAGTCATAACTTTTGAAAAGTGTAATTCTGTGTAGATCATCTATTGGTTAGGCTACTTATCAACCAAAGTAATTTTCACCCACAGCAGATAAATCTTAACTGAATCAGAAATCTATTTTATTAAATTTCCTGTTAAGAATAGTTTACCCTAAAATAGTTATTTTTGAAAATATGCATTCAAAATGGGCTTTTTCTACTGCCAGAAATAAAATCATAAATGGATTGTCTTGAAGAAAAAAACACCATAATTCCATAAACTTATGTTGGACTTTAGTGTATAATTATATTTATAAGCTAGAATTTTTTAATGTTGATATTATAAGTGTGTAACAACTAAATTTTATATATTACCGGATATCCCTAATTCCTCTGCAAAATTTATTTTTCTAACCTTTGCAAAATATTCAATGTGGCTTTTGGCTTAGAACAAAGACTAAATCTTAAAACCTAAGAGGTTTTCTCTACTCCAGGGGGAATTTAACTTTCTGAGGTAATTGTGCTTGGAGGTTTTGGGCCTGCCGGCTGGGAAAAGGAACGAGTCAGAAAGAAATGGAGAAACATAGCTGGGGGGGAAGAGGAATAATAAGATAAAGACTATTAGATTTGTGCTGAGATTTGAAAGGAGCTAGATGAGAGAACATTTTTAGTTTCTCTCTCTCTCTCTCTCTCTCTCTCTCTCTCTCTCTCTCTTGCCTTGGCCAAGACATCTTTTAAAGGAATAATTTTGGAATCTGAATACCTTTGGATATGCCCTCAAAATCATTTAATAATGCAGACCATTGAATGTTTAAAATTTTATTCCTTTACTAGTGGCCTGGTGCACGAAATTCGTGCATGGGGGAGGGGGGTGTTCCTCAGCCCAGTCTGCACCCTCTCCAATCTGGGACTCCTCAAAGGATGTCCTACTGCCGGTTTACAGGGATTGGGCCTAAACCAGCAGTCGGACAACCCTCTTGCAATCTGGGACTACTGGCTCCTAACTGCTCACCTGCCTGCCTGCCTGCCTGATTGCCCCTAACCACTCCGCCTGCTGGCCTGCTTGCCCCCAACTGGCCCCCCTGTTGGTCTGTTTACCCCCAACAGCCCCGCCCCCCACCAACCTGGTCACCCACAACTTGGCCTCTACGGCCCTCCCCTCTTGGCCTCTAACCGCCTCTACCTTGGCCCTGCCACCATGGCTTTGTCCAGAAGAACGTCTGGAAGGTCTCCCAGTCTAATTAGCATATTACCCTTTTATTAGTATAGATAGAGGCCTGGTGCACGGGTGGGGGCCAGCTGGTTTGACCTGAAGGGTGTCCTGGATCAGGGTGGGGGTTCCCTTGGGGCATGGGGTGGCCTGGGCGAGGGGCCTGTGGTGGTTAGCAGGCCAGCCACGCCCCCATGGGGTAAGGGTCCCCACTGGGGGGGCATGACCAGCCTGAGTGAGGGGCTGAGGGCTGTTTTCAAGCTAGCCACACCCCCTTCAGGATGGGGGTCCTCACTGGGGAGCCTGGCAAGCCTGGGTTAGGGGCTGATGGCTGTTTGCAGGCTGGCCAAGCCCCCCAGCAGGGACCCTCACCCTATGATGGTGTGGCCAGCCTTGGTGAGGGGCTGAGGGCTGTTTTCAGGCTGGCCACACTCCTTTCAGGAGGGGTTTCACACTGGGGTGCTTGGCCAGCCTGGGTGAGGGACTGATGGCTGTTTGCAGGCTGGCCACAGCCCCCGGGCAACCCAGACTCCCAGACCCTCCTTGAGTGGAGGTCAGAGCGGCTGGAAGCAGGTATCTGGGATTTATTTATCTTCTATAATTGATACTTCTATAATTGAAACTTTGTAGCCTTGAGGGGAGCCTCGGTCCCGCCAGGGTAGGTGGGAAGCTTGGCTTCCTCCATCGCTGGGGGCAACCCAAGCCTCCTATTCACTCCAGCTCCATGGCTGCCAGCATCTTGGTTGGGTTTATTTGCATACTCGCCCCTGATTGGCTGGTGGGCGTGGCTTGTGAGCATAGTGGAGGTACAGTCAATTTGCATGTTTCTTTTTTGTGTACATCAAAAGTTCATCAGAATGGCTACCATAGTTCTAAATTATCCTTGGTAAAATGATGCCATTTAGAAGGTAAGTATAAGAATTTGGGATATGGTCTAAAAATACATGTAAGAAGCAGTAATCTACCTCAGAGGGGCACAGTCTTAAGTTTAGACTGAGGTAGGGAGAGTCTAGGACTGGTCAATTAAAAGTGCTGCTTGTGTTCCTTGTGCCTCAGCCCTCCCCCGCCCCCCCTCCCTCATACACACACACAACCACCTAATTTCTAGCCCATCTCCAGCTGCCAACCGACTCTACAGATTTGCAGTTCCCAGCAGATAGAAAGGACTGGAGATATTTCACAGAAAATAAAAGCAAGACAAGACTGAAGAAAGTTCTCATAAAATCTTGCTAAGGGACCTGAGGCAAAATTTTTCTATAGGATTTTCCAAAGTTCAAAAGACACTGAATTCTTTGGTCCTTGGGGTCATTTTGAAAAGTAGATTCATTCAGTTTACCTCCATCCCCTTCCTGTGAAAATGTCCCTTATAGATATGGTATAAAAAATTAGAGCGACAAAACCACATTGTGTTGTAAGTAATAAAACCCATCTCTACCAAGGATAAACATTTTTTCACTGTGTAATTAGAGGATTCCTAAAAGGGACTTCTTATTCAGAGAGACAAAATAAATTCAGCATTTGGGGAGCTGTAATGAAAATAGGTCAGTTCAGATTCAATGCAAGACTCATCTTCCCAATCAGAGAGACCAACAGCTCCCTGACCCAGCAAGAGGGTCAAGGGGCCACAGAGGGCATCCATGGTTTCCAAGTTGAGGTCTTGGATCATGGACAAGAGAAGTTCTTAATTAGATCTTTGTGGATCCCCAATATTGTTGAATGCTGGCTCTTCCCAAATACCACCCATACAGTCCATTGATAAGACAGATCTGAGTTTATGGTTACTGAAGTATGAGGGAGCACCTTAGGAGCTGTGGTGTGCTGAGCTAGCTCCGATCAGCTGAGAAGCTGGATCCTGAGCATTTCTTTCCAATTCCCTGTTCGGTGATGTCACCTTGGTAACTTGAAGTTAGCCAATATAGGAACATTTCTACCAAACAAATCATCAAAGTCCACAAATCAGGGATATATTTTTATCTTCAGGGTTCCAGATTGCTTTAGTAGCATCTTAGGTTATAGAAGCAAAGTTGGGATATTTAGGAAATGTTGAAGTTTGCATTAAGGCAAATCTTTTAATGCAGAGGCTTGATTAAGATTGGGTAAGGATCATAATATACTGTAAAAGTTTAGGATTGGTAGACAAAACAAGGAGAGGGTTTTGAAGCAAGGTTTTCTAACAATCTTGGAGAATAGTCATTTGATGCTATCTATTGAAAAGTCAGACAGTTTGATGTTAATTAAAATGAATTTTTCTCTAAGTTCCTGATATAAAATTACTTGCAACTTTTATCTTCTGAGTGAGTTTCCTGGAGTACTAGTAATAAAGTCATGTTGGTGAAGACAGTGGAATAGTAAAGTCATGTTAATGTACACAGTAAGCTAATGGGTGTGGATGGTTTCGGTTCTCACATATAATACTTGAGCCTTCAAATTATATAAGAATTAAGGAGAGGCTTCAATGGAATTATCATACATAAAAAAGCATAAAGCTCATAGGAAATATTCTCTTGAAATAATTTTCAACTTTATAAAAAGAAAGAAAAATCTGACTCCACATCCTAATGATATGTGTGTCTTTTCTTTACCAAACATTTAAATAGCTTTTAATGCCCTTTCACTATTATCAAGTGATAAGGATTTAAATATATTGCACTTATATACTTTGGGAACAACTACATCAATCATTTGCTTCTACAAGACAATAATGTAAGTGGATGACTTAGAATATTTAACATAAAACTAGAGATTTTTATGTCTTTCATCATTTCAATCATTAAGTGAATTTTTAATATCTTTCTTTTCTTACCTTTTACTTGGTCAGAAGTCTACAAGCATTCAGAAATGAATTAATTGTGAGAAGAAATTTTTTTTTTCCAGTATGACTAGACAAAAGAGAATGTTTAAATCATAGAGTTGGAAGGAATCCCTTACCTTCCCAATTCTATCCCATTTTTACCCTATTGTAAATATTTGTAATGAAGGATAAACACAATATAAAGTTTCTCTTTGTAGCATATTTTATTATTCTTAAGACATGCTGATCTCTTTGTTAATCTAAAATCTATTACCTTCCTTTGTTCCCTCCTTTCTTTATTCTTCCCTCTGAAAACATACGGAATAAATATATTTTCTGTTCAGTTTAACATATTGAAGACACTGCCACAATTATTGAGTTTTGAACTTGGTTGTATTTTTTTCCTGAGATAGTCAGCCTGAGTTTATTGAACCGTTCCTCTATTTCAGAGGTAGTCAATGTGTGGACTAGGACTGGCCCATGATTATTTCTCACCCTTTGAGAACTATATGTTATAGGTCCTCAGGGAGCTGTACCAGAATATAAATCAATATCCTCTTGCCTTCATTGAAAAAGTCTTGCTATGGAAAAATAAAGCTAGCTGAATTAAATAGTGCTAAATAGTGTGGTTAATGATATAGTTGCTTTACATTGTGGCACAAGCTTTTTTATATTATTGCAGATAAACAGTTGAGCTAACTAATTTGACAGCATTTGTTCTTATAACGTAAGTTCTAGATCAGGGGTGGGCAAACTTTTTGACTCAAGGGCCACAATGGGTTCTTAAACTGGACCGGAGGGCCAGAACAAAAGCATGGATGGAGTGTTTGTGTGAACTAATATAAATTCAAAGTAAACATCATTACATAAAAGGGTACAGTCTTTTTTTCTTTTAGTTTTATTCATTTCATTTGCCCACGGCTGTTCTAGATCCTTTCTAATTATTCTTCTCTAGATTACAGCCAATGCTTCCAGAGAGAGAGTCTGCTAAAAATATAATGGAAAACATTACTTCCTTGTATCTGGACACTATTTGTCTTAGCATCATAGCCTAATAGTTTTTAATGAGTTTTAATCAAGTACAACACCTCAGGATCATATATTTATTTATTTTCAAATTCATGCTACTTATAGTTCACTAGAGGCCCGGTGCACAAAAATTTGTGCACTCGGTAGGGGGGGGTCCCTCAGCCCAGCCTGTGCCCTCTCACAGCCTGGGACCCCTCAGGGGATGACCACCTGCTGGCTTAGGCCTGCTCCCTGGGGGATTGGGCCTAAGCTGGCAATCAGACATCCCTCTGGCAACCAGGCAACCCTCGGGGGATGTCCACTTGCCAGCGGGGAGCAGACCTAAGCTGCAATCAGACATCCTTAGCACTGCTGAGGAGGCAGGAGAGGCTCCCACCACCACCGCTGTACTGGCAGCTGTCAGCCTGGCTTGTGGCTGAGCAGAGCTCTCCCATGTGGGAGCACACTGACCACCAGAGGGCAGCTCCTGCATTGAGCGTCTGCCCCCTGGTGGTCAATGTGTGTCATAGTGACCAGTCATTCTCAGTCTTTCTGCTGTGAGGGTCAGTTTGCATATTACCCTTTTACCATATAGGATAGAGGCCTGGTGCACGGGTGAGGGCCGGCTGGTTTGCCCTGAATGGTGTCCCGGATCAGGGTGGGGGTCCCACTTGGATGCCTGGCCAGCCTGGGTGAGGGGCTGATGGCTGTTTGTGGCTGGTCACACCCCCTTCAGGGTGGGGGTCCCCACTGGGGTGCCTGGCCAGCCTGGATGAGGGGATGATGGCTGTTTTCAGGCTGGCCGGCGACTGAAGCTCCCAGCCTCTCCTTTTTTTCTTTTTTTTTTTTCTGGGATTTATTTACCTTCTATAATTGAAACTTGGTTGCTGTCCTGCTCGCTCCAGCTCTGAGGACACAGCCTGCTGAAAGCAGGTATCTGGGGTTTGTTTAGCTTCTATAATTGAAACTTTGTTACCTTCGGAGCTGTTGCTTTCGGAGCTCAGAGCTGGGTCGCGGCAGGCAGGGAACCTTGGCTTCCTCCATCACTGGAGCAAGCAAGCCTCCTGCTGGCTTCAGCTGCGTGGCTGCTGGCCGCCATCTTGGTTGGCAGTTAATTTGCATATCACCCTGATTAGCCAATGGGAAGCGTAGCAAAGGTATGGTCAATTACCCTTTTTGTCTTTTATTAGATAGGATTATTTCAAAGTGGCTACCTACAAATTATTCTATCCAATTTTGTATTTTTTGACTGTAGGGTATGCAGTTATTGTCCTGTAAAACAAAACAACAACAACAAAAAACCGATCAACTCAGTCACTTTAAACAATAACATTTAAAAGGAAATTCTCATGAGTCTCTGGTTCAGCAGGTCAGTTGTGGTGACTTTGGCTTGTTCCTCTGATCTTGACTGGGCTCTCAAGCATTGGCTGGAAGCTGACTGGTCTAGGACGGTCTCTGCTGAGGCAACTCGGCTCTCCTCCACAGGATTTGTATCCTCCAGGAGACCAGCTGGAGCCTGTTCTCATGGCAGTGACAGGGTCCCAAGAGTGGTAGGAAGCACACAAGACCTCTGTAGGGATCAGCCTCAGCTCTGCATAGAGTAGATCAGAGAAGGGTAGAAAATGGACCTGGAGGTGGACAAGGAGAAAATAACTATCACCATGCCAATGTGTTCTTCAAAGTTCTTTATAAAGAATTTGAAAATGTCACTGACAAATATTTTCCATGGAATACTTAATGGACCTTACAGATGCATTGATCAATAGTTTAGAATATGTTACTTAAACAGCTATAACTGTACCAATAAGAGTTTTCAACCAATCCATGTTTTTCCATGCTGTTAATAAGGGTTCAAATTTGACGCTTCAATTAAGAAATCATCTGTAGTTTCCTGAACACAGGAATGATCATCACTGCATTATTTATAACAACAAAATACTAGAACAAATGCAGGGCTGAATAATTTAATATGGTAATCCACATTATAAGTTATTCCATGTGGTTTTTAAATTTTAAATAATTGATGAAATGGGAAAATGCTCACAATTTAATTTTAATGACAAAGTGTTAAGGTACATAGTGAAGCATAATATAAACAAAATTACAGACATCATATTTTATACCCAATATAGAAATATTTTGAAATCATAGAAAGAAATGCAATAAAAATATACTTATTATCTTTGAATGGCAAGATTATATTGATTTTTATTTTTAGCTTAGCATTTTTAGATATTTTCCAGATTTTCTACAATAAATATACATAACATCATATCAGAAAAAAATAAACATACATTTAATATTTTTGTATTTTGTAATTTTCCTGGGAATTAAAATAAAGCTCACATTTCCCTCTACTTTGAAAATTGTGCATTCGTCCATTGCCAATCTGATATTTTCTGAAAATTGTTATGAACAGTTATAATTGGAAAGGAGAGTAAAGTAGCTAGAATTTAATAAGTATTTCAAAAGCATAGTAGCAGGTTTTAATAAGTATTTCAAAAGCATAGTAGTTAGATTTTAATAAGTATTTCATCAACATTTTCATCTTAAAAATATTTCCTGCAGTCACATGAATGCATGTTTTCTTTTTCTATTGAATGCCAAAAAGAAACAGGACTTTATTATTATCTTGGAGCACTATTAAATTACTATTCTAGAACCAATAAAAAGGAAGAGGTCTGTGGGACAGAATGGGAAAGCAGGAGGAAAATATCTCCATTGATGCTTCATTGGTTATATCATTATGTGACTGAGGGACCTATGAGATAACTATATCTATTTTAACACTGATTATTTCTTTATAGCCTTTAAATTCTTACTAACGCTGAAAATCGTATGTCATGAGGTTACATTTAAGCCATCTGGAATACTTAAATGAATACATTCAGATGCTAGAATAAAGCCTCTGAAAACACAACAGGTAACTCTTTTCCTGCAAAGGATGTAGAATGTGAAGGTGAGTAAATCACCTACCAGACACAATGTCTACCAGAGGCATTGTGGTAAAGTTGGCCACAAATTCTCTGATTCTCCCACTGAGAAGTGGAGACTCTACCCCTCCTCTTACATGTAATTGGATTCTGTAGGGTAGAATATAGCAGAAGTGACACTGTGCCAGTTTCCAGGTTTCAGCCTTAAGTGACTGGCAGCTTCTAATTCCTGATTCTTGGAAAACTCATTCCAGGAAGCTACCTGCCAGGCTGTGAGAAGCCTAAGCCACCTGGAGTATTCATACCTGTAGGCCCCAGCTGACAGCCCCAGCTGAGCTCAGCCAACTGTGAGCATCAATGCAGACATGTGAATGAGCCTTTTTGGAAATGGGCCAGTCACATCTCCAGGTGACCCCAGCCTCAGCCACTATGACTCCAATTATATGAAAGACCCCCAGGAAGATCCATGCAGCTGAGCTCAGACAACCCCCAGAACCATGAAACATAATAAATTGCTGTTTTAAGACACTAAGTTTGGAAATGGTTTGTTGATTACTAACCAAAACTAGAACATTAGCCATTTGCTGGTATAGTACTTGAGATAAAATGTGAAAATACAGAAAATAGATGGTGACATAAGATCTCTGTAAAACTATCTTTCAAACTGGAATGGAGACATATACTCTGTAATTAATCAGGGAAACCAAGAACAAATAAAAAGAAAGCCCAAGATGGCATTTCACATTTGGAGTATGTTTATGGCACTTTACAGTTTACCATAACCTTGAAGAATATGAATTATTATCATCATTATTTTTTATACTTTTCATCCCTCCCTCCCTTTCTTCCCTTTGTCTACCTCCAATTTCCAAGTTGTTTTCACTCCATTAAACCTCAGAAGGAGCCTCATTCATCTTCATATTCTCCCCATGCCATTTATAGTACACAAAATACTAAAGAATGCTGCTCAAACAGGTACCCATTTGGAGAAGTCTGGTAGGCACTCTTAAAGGTGAAAGGGTAAACCCTGGCAGGGTGTTATCCACAGAAGCCCACATTTTTTCTGTTTAATCAGAAATGATCAATATAGTTAGGAACAGTTTTTGTTGTTGTTGTTTTAGAAACAGTTTTTGTGTATTTTTTAAAGCCATGACAACAAAAATATTAGATGTGTAAACCTTTTTTATACTCATCACCAATTTTAAGACTTTTCTAGAGTGTTTTATAACTCTGTTTTGCTTCTAGGTATTCCAAAGTTGATCACATCTGATATGATTAAAGAAGGTGCTGCTGTAATTGATGTGGGTATCAACTATGTCCACGACCCAGTAACAGAAAAGATAAAATTAGTTGGAGATGTGGACTTTGAAGGTAATAAATTAAATCATTCTTGATAAGTAAAGGTAAAGAAAGATTGTATTCTTCATGTTTTGATAGTAGAAAGAGAAAGTTTCTATTTGATGGCGGCAATATTATTAATCAGTGTGACTCTTTCCTCTGAGGGCAGCATGGTGAATAAGAGCGAAGTGCAGTTGGAGCTTATCAAACCGCACACTGTTGCCCTCCTAGGCTGTCATAGGCTCCCTGCATGGATGGAGCTCCCAGTCCAGTAAGCTGGCTCTCCAAGGGAACATGCGTGTCTGTCTGTGTATGTGTGTGTTATGTGTACCTGTTGATCTCTTTAGGAAATGACCTCATTTCTTTATTTCACTTTTCATGCTCAGTCACTAATGTCAGATAGCAATAATTTATTTGAATGTCTCAACTTGAAAGAATGAGAATATATTTCAAGTCTTGACCCTATTTCCTATTTTTCTTGCACTGTCATTCTGCTTCTTGATAACATTACAGTTACCCTGTGTTGATTGTAAAAATCACCACACACTTATGATGCACCAGATGGCATAGACAGCACATGATAACCAGCTTAAGAAAAGCTGGGATGTTTTCAGTTCATAACCTTGACTGTGCTTGTGGGATAAACTTACCCAGCAGTTCACCATAACTTATAAGACCCTTCTCTTATATGATAATGTGTTGGTCTCACATCATTTCCATGCATTCTTATGATTAGCTAAGAATATTGTTTTGCTCATGAGGATATTCTGAAAATATTTTAAAATGAGCATTTGGGGGTGAGTGCATATGCTTAATGCACTCCAGCTGGCAAACTACTTCACTTGATAGAATCTATTAAATTCAATTGCGGTTGTGTATCAAAGTATATAACGAAATAAAAAAAAAAGAAATCACAATGAGAAACAAGCCATGAAATGGACCGGAAAGAGCATTTGTCTGGGACTCTGAAGAGGTGCTTTTAGACCTGGTATTCTAACCCACTAACTTTGCAACCTCTCTGGGCATCGTTGTTATTATCAGTTAAATGATAAAATGGCTCCTTCTAGTCCTAATGCTTGGTATATATTGTACATTCAACTGAGTGCTACCAAATGATTGTGTAAAACCCCATAAACGTTTGTAAGGTCAGATTTTTCTGATCCTAAAAATCTCACTCTTGCTACATTGCTGGTTCATGGAGCTAGAGGCCTAAGGAAGACCTGTACTTAGTAAAGAAGACCTTGCCATGAAGGCCATGACTCAGCCACCCAGAGGAGCAGGCAAGTGGTAGGTTTTGACATGTCGTTCTTCATGTTGTTCTTCAGGACTTAACCTGAGGTGAGGGCTGATCCCTTGGCTGAGAAGGAGGAACTTTTAACTTGGGTTGTGACACAAAACTTATAAGGTAGCATTTGGCTGCTAATTGCCACAGGGAAAGTGTGGCTGCCTTGTGAGTATTGGTGAAAGTTTCACTAGAACTATAGCCAAGATCAACAAAACGGATGTAGATAAAATCAAGTGCTGAAGGAAATTGTCCTTGCTGAAATCTTTGGCTTACTAATAAAGGAAACAGGACAACTGACGTCAAGTAGATTACTTTGATGGGAATAATTTTTTAAAGAATAATTTCATCAATGACCTATTAGAGGAATATTAAAAGTATGTAAATAATTGCAAATTTAATAATTTATAAAACCAGGAATCATTTTATCTATTTTATTTCTAAGAAAATTCAGATGCCTATTTGTAATCTTCATTATTAGATGTATTGGCCTCAGTTTGAATCACTCTCTCAAAAGAGTGATATTTTATAAAGCTTTTATTAACTATAGTTCTTGACAAAAGGAAACATAAAAATACCCTTTTTTCCTTTTTACTGTAATGTCAGGTTTGTGTTTTGGTGTAGGTATTATTTTCTCTAGAGCACATCTTTCTTCATCTACGTAGGTTTCCTGTTCTCAATTTTCCTCTGCTTCATTCTCTTCTTCCTTTTTTTATTTTTCTCCTCCTTCTGAGCCCAGAATAGAATAGAATAACCCTTTTTAGGGTAATGGCATTGTATAGTGTTCAGGACTAAAGGTGACATTGAGAGAAACAATTTTCCATCTCTCCACTACTGCTCCAACAACTCCCTACCACCTCAGTCACAGATTTGCCAATATTCTTGAAGAGGTGACAGGAAAATCTAGAAGAAAATTATATTGAGGGAAAAGAAAATATGAGAGGCTTTTCTACAAATGACCTGAGAAGATGGGGGCATTTGTATTGTTCTTCATTTAGTAATAACAGTAGCTAGTGTTTGAGATTCTTTCAATGTGCTAGGTACTGTTCTCATCCTCTTACATTAATTATTAATTTTTTATAAACCCCTTAAGGTAGGTGTTATCACTATCCCTAGTTTATAGAGGCACACAGACCCTGAGCATCTTGCCTGAGATGACATAGTCATGTAGCACCATTTGTTCACAGCCAGACTCTTGCAATTTCTACCTTCTATTGCAAGAGAAGGGGAAACTTCTTTCTGTCAAGGACCATTGGGATATTTATAACATCATTCGAGGGCCATACAAAATTATCAACTTAAAAATTAGCCTGCTATACTGGTATTTGGTCAAACATTAAATTAACTCACCCCTAATGCCTTGGCAGGGCCAGGCCAAATGATTTCATGGGCCTTATATGGCCCACGGGCCAGACATTCCCCACCCCTGCTACATCTCCACTATTTTGTACTTTACATGGTTAATGCATAAAGTCACTTTTTAATTTAATCCCCAGGTTATGTATATATCAAGTTTCAAATGTGCTTGGACAGTGCTTTGGTGTATAGCAATCCTCACTTTGCTTGGTTCTGGTGTGCAGAGATTTCAGTTACCATGATTTAGCTACATAACACTAGTCTCCCAACAAAGAAGTTTGAATTTTAGTGGTATCCTATCTAGTAAAGAGGAAATATGCTAATTGACCCTCACACCATCACAAAGATGGTGGCGCCCACAGCCAATAATGAGGGAATATGCTAATTGACTGCCCTTCCCTCAAAGATGGCGGTGCCCACAGCCACAAGATGGCCGGCAGTAGAGGGCAGTTGTAGGCGATCAGGCCAACAGGAGAGGGCAGTTAGGGGCAACCAGGCCTGCAGGGGAGGGCAGTTGGGGGGACCAGGCCTGCAGGGGAGGGCAGTTGGAGGAGACCGGGCCATCAGGGGAGGCCAGTTGGGGGCAATCAAGCCATCAGGGGAGCAGTTAGGTGTCAATCAGGCTGGCAGGGGAGTGGTTAGGGGGTGATCAGGCTGGCAGGCAGAAGCAGTTAGGGGCAATCAGGCAGACAGGCAGGCGAGCGGTTGGGAGCCAGCAGTCCTGGATTGTTAGAGGGATGTCCAACCGACAGTTTAGGCCTAACTGGCAACCGGACATCCCCCGAGGGGTCCCAGATTGGAGAGGGTGCAGGCTGGGCTGAGGGACACCCCCCCAAGTGCAAAAATTTCATGCACCGGGCCTCTAGTGCTAACTATAATTGTATAAAGTGCAAACTTCACTGCTAGGTCCTCAGTCCAAAAAGTATTATGTAAATATCAAATGTGGGTTGTGACCAATCATGTCACAAGTTTCTAAGTGTGTTGGTGATTGGCTCTGGCACATTCAGTTCATATAATAAAGTGCACAGTTCGGTTGACTCCTTGTCCCCCAGTGATAGACCTCATGACATTTTACAAACATAGATCATGGAAAGAGGGAATTACCAGGAAATAAATGAACAATGATGATACTGAAGGGGAAATTTGGAATAGCTGATCAGGAGATATTGACAATGTCTGCATTTGCCATTTGAAAGACTCTAAATATACAGCTAGAGGGATTTACTGAAGGCAAACTTATGGACATGTATAGAATGTCCCAGGACAGGTTAGGGGTGAGGCTGGGATGCCAGACAGATGGGGTAGCAACAGAGGGCAGGCCAACCACAGCTGAATTGGGCCATACTAGTTGATAGGTGGGCCACAGAGTGGGAGTCTGCTTTGAATCCAGGACCCCTGGCCTTGGGAGATTGGGCTATTGCCACTGCCATAGTCCACAAAGTCCCCAGTAGTTGGGGCAGCGGTACACTAAGGCAGCCCAAGGCAAGGAGGCCTGAGTCATATTTTCAGGAACCAGAGACAAATCTACAAAAAAAGCCTTGGTTTCCATTCCAGAGCCCAGGGTTGCACAGGGCTCCCAAGACTTTGCATATCTCCTGATTCAATACTAAGGTTCTTGTGTGTATGCTTCCCTGGGTGGGGCAAGTTACCTGCTGTTAGAATACAGCCCATGGTTATACCCAGAGTGGGATTGCTGGATTAAATGGTAGTTGTATTTTTAATTTTTTGTGGGACCTCCATACTGTTTTTCATAGTGGCTATACCAATTTGCAATACCTCAGACAGTGCACAAGAGTTCCCTTTTCTTGCCCTAGCTGGTTTTGCTCAGTGTATAGAGCATTGGCCTGCAGTCTGAAGGGTCCTGGGTTCGATTCTGGTCAGGGGCACATGCCCGGGTTGTGGGCTCGATCACCAGTGGAGGGCGTGCGGGAGGCAGCCGATCAATGATTCCCTCTCATCATTGATGTTTCTAGCTCTCTCTCCCTCTCCCTTCCTCTCTGAAATCAATATATATGGAGAGAGAGAGAGAGATCCCTTTTCTTTACATCCTGGCCAACATTTATCCTTTGTCTTTTTGATAGTGGGCATTCTAACAGGTGTGAGGTAATATCACATTGTGGTTTTGATTTGCATTTTCCTGATGATTGATGATGTTGAGCATCTTTTTATGTTCCTGTTGGCCATTTGGATGCCTTCTTTGGAAAATTCTATTTGGCTGCTTGGCCCATTTTTTAATTGGATTGTTTGGTATTTTGTTATTGACTTGTGTGAGATCTTTATATATTTTGGATATTAACCCCTTATCCATATATGGTTTACAAACCATATTCTCCTATTCTATCAGTTGCCTTTTAATTTTGTTGTTTATTTTTGTTATGCAGGAACTCTTTAGTTTAATGTAATCCCACTTGTTGTTTTTTGCTTTTGTTACTTATGCTTTTGGTGACATATTCAAGAAATCATTGCCAAGACCAATGTCAATGAGCTTTTTTCCTATGTTTTCTTCTAGGAGTTTTATGGTATCTTATGTTTAAATATTTAATCTATTTTGAGTTAATTTTTGTGAGTGGTGTGAGATAGAGTCCAGTTTCATTTTTCTCCATGGGGTTATCCACTTTTCCCAGCACCATTTATTGAAGCGGCTGTCCTTTTCCTATTGCATATTCTTGGCTCTCTTGTCAAATATTAATTGACCCTTTATGTAGGGGTTTATTTCTGGGCTTTCTATTCTGCTCCATTGGTCCATGTGTCTATTTTTATGCCAGTACTATACTGTTTTAATTCCTGTAGCTTTGTAGTTTGAAATCAGGAAGTGTGATGTATCCAGCGTTGTCCTTTGTCTTCAGGATTGCTTTGGCTACTTTGGGTCTTTTATGGTTCCATTCAAACTTTAGGATTGTTTTTTTCAATTTCTGTGGAAAATGCCATTGGAATTTTTTATAGGGATTGCATTAAATCTATAGATGGCTTTGGGCAGTATGGACATTTTAACAGTACCACTTCTACCAATCCATGAGCATGAGCTATCTTTCCATTATTTGTGTCTTCGATTTCTTTCATTAAAGTCATGTAGTTTTCACTTTGTAGATCTTTCATTTTCTTGGTTAAATTTATTTCTAAGTATTTTATTGCATTTTATACCATTGTAAATGGGATAGTTTTCTTTACTTCATTTTCATATATTTCATTGTTATTGTACAGAAACACAACATATTTCTATATGTGGAGTTTATGATCCAGCTTTCCTATTTCTTGATTAAATGGTAGTTGTATATCCTATATCCAAAGGAAATGAAAATAGGATATAGGAAAAATATCTGCACTACCATGTTTATTGCAGCCTTGTTCACAATAGCCAAGATATGGAAACACTCTAAGTGTCCTTTGATGGATGAATGAAATAAAGAAGATATAAGATAGATAATAGATAGATAGGGAGATAGAGATAGATAAAGTGGAATATTATTCAGCAATGAGAAAGAAGGAAATCCTGCCATTTGTGACAACATGGATGGACCCTGAGGGCATTATGCTTAGTGAGAGACTCCAGAGAAAGATTAATACTGCATGGTCTTACTTATATGTGAAATCTAAAAAAGCTGAAATCATAGAAACAGAATAGAGTGGTGGTTACTAGGGCCTGGCGGTAGGTGGATTTGGGAGATGTTAAATGGTATGAACCTGCAACTAGAAGATGAGTTTTGGAGATATAAAACACAGCATAATGATTGTAGACAACAATACTATATTATAAACTTCAAATTTGCTGAAAAACTAGATCTCAATTGTTCTCATCACAAAAAAGAAATGATAATTATGTGCCATGATATAATTGCAATATGTAAATGTATCAAATCAATGGGTTATACACCTTAAACTTACACAATGTTCTATCTTAATTTTAAAAACCCACACTGCACAGGATTTTAGTTTCATGCTGGGAAAGTGGGGGCAGGGATAGGGACAGAGTCTGTCTCTCTTGGTTCTCTGCTTTTTAATGCCCTATGTGCCCTTTGGGTCCTCCTGTGAGGCTCTGTGTGCCACTACTGCAGGGCACCCTTTCATGGACAGTGCCCTCCTGGAGCTGGCTCACCTCACCTTTAGGCCTCAGGGGATAGAAGGATGCAGGACCAGGACTAGCTCAACTGAACAACTGGGAAGATCAGTTTTCATGATGGAGTCTGCTTGAACTTGGAGAGGGATGTGTAGATACAAAGGGGTGGTCCTAGAGAGGGAGGAAAAGAGGGTCCTTAGCCCTGCTTCCCTGGAAAATGAGGGGAAAAGAGAAGGCACAGACCCTGAGCTGGTCTGTCTGTCTACTCTCCGTCCTACAACTCGCTCTTTTCTGAAACTGTACCAGAAATGAGACACCCCAAGCCTTGGAGGGGACACATAGCTGAGCCCACTCCTATTAGCAAATTCTTCCTGAACCATAATTCCCAGCCCAGTAGAGGCCCAGGGGCTTCTCTGACCTCTCACAACACTCTTTTGCAAATAGAGTTGAGGAAGACAGTGGGAAGAGGAGGCGTTACCCATGGCCCTCTCAGGAATCCCTAGAGGCCAGAGCAGGGCTTGTGATTGGGATACTGGCAGGGGTGGGAAGATGCTATGTGTCAGACATTGTTATAGTCACTTGGGACACAATAGTGACCTAAATAGGCAAATCCTTACCCTCGGGTAGCTTACCTTCTAATTGGAGGAGACAAATAATAAATAAATACATACATATTAATATAATATCTTAGGCAATGTTTAGTGTTACAAAAAGTAAACAAAATGAGGAGGTTAGAAAATTGTGGAGTGAGGTTGTTTAGAAAGGGTAATCAGGGAAGGCTCACCTCTGACCTGAACAAAATGAGGGAGAGAGACGTGTGGATATGTGGGAGAGGAACATGCCAGGCATCTAGAATAACAAGTGTGAAGACCTTGAGAAGCAGCATGCCTGGTGGAGCTCAAGAGATAGCAGCAGGGGTGCCATATCATGTGGGGCCTGTGGACCATGGAAAGAATTTGGATTTTCTAAGTGCAATGGAAAGCCACTAGAGGATTTTTTTGGGAAAAAATAACAGTGGACTTGTGTTTTAGCAGAATCACTGGCTTCTGAATAGAAAATAGATGGTAGAGAAGTAAGGGTATAGATAGGGTACCTATTAGGAGGCTATTGTAATTATCCAAATAAGAAATTATCCTGCCGAAACCGGTTTGGCTCAGTGGATAGAGCGTCGGCCTGCGGACTGAAGGGTCCCGGGTTTGATTCCGGTCAAGGGCATGTACCTGGGTTGCGGGCACATCCCCAGTGGGGGGTGTGCAGGAGGCAGCTGATCGATGTTTCTCTCTCATCGATGTTTCTAGCTCTCTATCTCTCTCCCTTCCTCTCTGTAAAAAATCAATAAAATATATTTTTTTAAAAAAAGAAATTATCCAAATTGAACTTGGTAATGGATGACTGTGTTAAGACGTGGTTAGATGGTATTATAATTTAAAAGGAGAGTTAGAATGATTGGGTAAATGACTAGATATAAAAGAAAGAGAATATAAAAGAATCAAGTATGACTCTTAAGAATTTTCAAATACACAAGAGAGAAGGTGGCAATTCTAGAATCCTTTTGAGATGAGTCTGAAAGGATCAATGAATTTCACCTAAGTATGTGTAATTACATAAAGAGTTGGCAGAGGGAAAAGGGACTCTTTTCAGGTAGAGGGAACAGCAGATCAAAGGCAAGGAAGAAAAAATTACAAAAAGTCTTTCATACTCAATAGTAGGCCCAGCATTGCATGTTAAATGAGTAAAGTATGATATTGTAACAATTGTGGCCAGAATAGCTGAAGCCTTACCTTGCATCCTTCCAAAGGATCTCCACTGGACAGGAAACCTCTCCTACAGCAAAAGGGACCCTATAATTTAGGACTCCATTTGGTCAGATTTATTCCTCATATTTGAAACCCAATAGTAGAAACATGAGGACAGAAGAGGATCTAAACCTATGTGGAAGCCTAGTACTATGTTTCTGAGAAAGTACTAGAAATGGAACTAAAACACCTGGAGTGCTCTTAAAGCAGTTTTCATCTATATTTTCTCTTATTACAGTTGCTTCTAGATGTCTTGTATATGCATAGTGCTCCACATTTGAAGCCTAAGCGCTACCTTTCACTCCATGCTTTTTTTATTTTATGTCCAACCTTTCATAAAAGATTATGGAGTCAGGCTGACTGAGGTTTCAAGCTTAGCTCTGTTGCTTAAAACAATTAGGCAAATCACTTCACCTCTCTGAGACTTGATTTTATCATCTGAAAACTGAGGTAATAATACCTATCTTAAAAAGTTGTTGTGAAGATTAAATGAAATAATCACCTCACATGAGCTGATGTATGCGACTTGCTAAGCATATGTCTGGCAGAATATAGTTTTTGTGTGTTTATGTATGTACACACTACTCACCTTTTCTCTCCATCCCCACTATAGTACTAATCTAGAAATATATAACTTCACATTTCAGTTACCACCCTGCTCTTTACTTTTCTGGCCTCAGCTCTCTTCTGTGTAATTACATCAAGCCTGTTCTTTACCCAAAAGTCATATGAATCAACTTAAGAGACTCATACTTATCCCCATCTTCTCCTAACTCCTAAGCAGATCTCATCTAACTTACTCATTTTGCTCTTAACCCTTTACTACCTTGAACTTTTACTTAGTTCTTCCCTACTATACGTTATGCCTCTGTAAGGCAAACTTCTTGCCCTGCATTTCTTTTGTATCTCCATCCCACATCAGCTCTCAGTCATCTTAGTCAGATCATTGGTCATTTGTATGACCATCCTCTGCACTTATAAATGTTAAGTATTACTCTTACAGAGATAATTCTTTAAAGTTGCCTTAATGGCAACAAAACTCCTACTCAAGGTAACATCAAACAAAGTATTAATCTATAGCAACGCAGATCTAATAATGATACATACATTGAGTCATTGTTGATTGACTCAACACATATTTCTCACCCAACACACCTTCAAGGTACCAGGCAGAGTCCCTGCCTCACAGAACTTATATTCTCTAGAATACATGTTAAAACAAGCTTATTTTGAAGTATTTTCAGCACTATTTACTCCCAAGTGTGTGTTGTACAAGATGGAAAACTAAGAGCCTATTACCAAAATCTAAGGACATAGGACTATTTTTTAACTATATCACTTTTACAGAACTATTAATCTGTGATATTGTAAAAAAAAACACACACAAAAAAACAAAAACAACAACAACAACAAACAAAACAAAAAAACAACCCACAAATTAAACTTACTCCCTACCAACTCAGTTTTCAGTGTTAATCATTTTATTTGATGACTAGAGGCCCGGTGCAGATTCGTGCACTGGTGGGGTTTCTCGGCCTGGCCTGCGCCCTCTCGCAATCTGGGACCTCTCAGAGGATGTCAGAGAGACAGTTTCAGCCCAATCCCCGCAGGCCAGGCTGAGGGACCCCACCGGTGCACGAATCCATGCACCATGCCTGTAGTGTGCATATAAGATTTTTGGTTAATCTCTTCCCACCCTCCCCCCTTCCCTCTGAGATTCACCAGTCTGTTCCATGTTTTCATGCCTGTGCATTGAGCATCTGCCCTCTTGTGGTCATTGTGCATCATAAATACTGGCTGGATAGCTGGTCAGCTGGTCGGCCGGTTGCTTAGGCTTTTATATATAGATATATGTCTTAGTCAGTTTGGCCTGATATAGTAAATTACCATAGCCTGAGCAGCATAAACAACAAGTTTTTATTTCTTATAGTTGGGGATGTTGGAAGTCCAAGATCGGGGTGCTACCATAGTCAGATGGTGGTGAGGATCCACATCTGGGTTACAGACAGCTAACTTCTCATTCTATCCCCACATGGCACAAAGAGTGAGAGAGCTCCCTAGGGTCTTTAAAAAAAAAGCATTAATCCCTTTCATGAGGGCTCCACCCTCATGGCCTAATCACCACCCAAGGCCCCACCTCCTAATACCATAACATTGGAGATTAGGATTGCAACATATGAATTTTGGAGGGACACAAACATTCAGTTCATAATAATACAGTTGATCAGTTTGACTCAAAATATCAACTATTTATGGTAGATGATTACAAGGTAGCCCAAAAGTCCAGCTTTGGTATAAGGGGAGACCTAACACTTAAACCCAGAAGTGATCTTGTCCAATCATTTTGAAAAAGTTGATGGAAATTTGCAAATGCCTCTGTTAAAGACGCTGTTACTAACACTGTGGTCATAGTACCCATACAGGTCATTTCACAAAACAGGTAGAGCCACTGATAGTCACTACAAGATCCCTGTCATCAGTGAGCAAACTATCTCCATTGTTGTTCATTATGGACAAGATACTCATTATGAAGTCTAGGTCTTTTTTTTTTTTTTTAAGAATAGTTTACTGATTTTTAGAAAGAGAGGGAGAGGAAGAGAGAGAAACATCAATGTGAGAGTGTAACATCATCCGGCTGCCTCTTGCATGCCCCCTACTGGGGATTGAGCCTGCAAGCTGGGTATGTACCTTGAGCTGGAATCAAACCAGCAATCTTTTGGTGCATGGGACAACACCCAATCAGCCGAGCTTCACCTTCCAGAGCAGTATAATATATTTAACATTGATTGACATACTCTTACAGTGAAGAGTTAAAATTGAAGCACAAAAAGGGCATCCACAAGAACAAGAGAAGTGCCTGATTTCCCTGCAAGTCCTTTTATTCTTACACTTTATGATGAGATTTTTTTTGCAGTTGTTTCTCAGGGCCTCATATTAAAATACAAAGATCTATGAGAGGGAAATTTTATGTTGTAGTATCTTGGGTTATGATAACTATTAGATCAAGGCTCTGCCAGGGGATTTTGAGGATATTCCAAACAGACTATGTAGCTTACAGATTTTCTACCATAGAATAGGAATATTCATGGGCTTGAAGGAAATGGATTGGAGAGGATGATAGGAGTAAATGATGATTTTGTTTTTTTAAGAAAGTAATGAAAGAAAGATATTTTCAGTCATTTTGATAGAGTACTAGAAATATCATAGCAATGATCACTACTCCTGATTTGCAAAATAGAAACTGGCAATGATAGCCAACAGCATCCATGGTCAGAGAGGAGGTTCCACTAGTGGATCATAGAGTTCATGAAAAGAAATTTCGAACTTCCATGGCATTACTGATTTGTTATTTGGCTCCACTGAAAGCCTTCTATGTGGTGTGAGCAGTATTTGTATGTATTCACATCTGTGAAGCAGGTAACTAGATATATATCTATTTGATTTACTATAAAGAGAAAAGTAATTAAAGCAAAAAAAAAAAAATGCTTAGCCACCCTACACACACAGATAGCATGGGAACTAGGGGAAGGAACTATTTGTAAGTACAGATCACCAGCCTAATGAGGCCAAAACAATCTACACTAATAAAAGAGAAACATGGTAATTAGCATACGACCGCTACCCTTTTCATTGGCTAATCAGTGAGTATATGCAAATTAACTGTCAGCCAAGATGGCGGCCAGCAGCCAGGCACTGAAGCGAGCATGAGGCTTGCTTGCTGCAGACTCCAACGTTCCCCGCCTCACTTGCCGGCCTCTCAGCTGCAAGTCTAAGCAACTATGTACTATGTTGCAAATAAGAAGGTAAACAAAACCCCAGAAACCAGCCGGACTGAAATCCAGCCGGACTGAAACATTGTATCAATGTTTTCAGCAGCGAGGCCTCAGAGCTAAAGCTGGCCCAGAATAAAAAAAAAAAAAAAAAAGAAGAAAACAAGGATCAGTTGGGAGCTTCAGTCACTTGCCACCCGGAAAACAGCCCTCAGCCCCTCACCCAGACTGGCCAGGCACCCCAGTGGGGACCCCCACCCTGATCCAGGACACCCTGCAGGGCAAACCAGCCAGCCCCACACATGCACCAGGCCTCTATCCTATACAGTAAAAGGGTAATATGCCTCCCAGCACCGGGTTCAGCGGAGCAGCGAGGCTCCCGGCATCAGGATCAGAATTACAGGGGGCAGCGCCCAAACCCCCTGATCGCCCTGCGGCTCTGTGTGTGACAGAGGGCGGGGCCACAACCTCCCTATCTGCCCTGCTCTGTTCATGACAGGGGAAGGCACCTCCACCCCCTGATCAGCCCTGCTCTGTGCCTGATAGGGGGGAGCTCCCCAATCCCCTGATTGCCCTGCAGCTCTGTGTTTGACAGGGGGGAGCTCCCCAACCCCCTGATCGGCCCTGCTCTGTGTGTGACAGGGTGCGGCGCCCCAACCACCCCCCCCCCACGGGCCCTGCTCTATGCCTGATAGGGGGGAGCTCCCCAATCCCCTGATTGCCCTGCGGCTCTGTGTTTGACAGGGTGCAGCACACCAACCCCCTGATGGGCCCTGCTCTGTGTGTGACAGGGTGCGGCGCCACAACCCTCCCCCCTCCCCCGCCCTCACGGGCCCTGCTCTGTGTGTGACAGGGCAGAGCCATAACCTCTCCATCGGCCCTGCCCCGAGTGTGACAGTGGTGGCACCCCATCCCCCTGATGGGCCCTGCTCTGTGGGTGATAGAGGATGGCGCCCCAACCCCCCTCCACGGGCCTTGCTCTGTGTGTGACAGGGTAGAGCCATAACCTCCCCATTGGCCCTTCCCTGAGTGTGACAGGGTGCAGCGCCCCAACCCCCTGATCCGCTCTGCTCTGTGTGTGACAGGGGGCGGTGCCCCAACTCCTCTATCGGCCCTACTCTGTGAGTGACAGGGGGAGCTCCTCAACCCCCTGATCGGCCCTGCTTTGTGCGTGACAGGGGGGAGCTCCCCAACCCCCTGATCAACCCTGCTCTGTGTGTGACAGGGGGTGGCGCCGCAACCTCCCCATCGACCCTGCCTTGAGTGTGACAGGGGGCGGTGCCCCAACCCCCCAATCGGCCCTACCCTGAGCGTGACTGAGGGTGGCATCACAACCTCCCGATCTGCCCTGCTCTCTGAATTACGGGGCAGCGCCCCAACTCCCCAATCGGCCCTGCTCTGAGCCTGACCAGAGGCTGCACTTAGAGATTGGGCCTGCCCTCTGCCACCCGGGAGCAAGCCTAAGCTAGCAGGTCGTTATCTCCCGAGGGGTCCCAGACTGTGAGAGGGCACAGGCCGGGCTGGGGGACCCCCTCTCCCCCCGCCTCCCGAGTGCACAAATTTTTGTGCACCGAGCCTCTAGTCTATATATATAAAAGCCTAAATGACCATTAGACCATTCAACCAGTAGCAATGACTCACATTGACCTTCAGGGGGTAGATGTTCAACACACAGGCATGGAAACATGGAACAGACTGATGAATATCAGAGGGAAGGAGAGGGGAGAGGGTGGGAAGAGATTAACCAAAGATCGTATATGCATACTAGAGGCCCGGTGCCTGTGCACCGGTGGGGTCCCTTGCCCTGGCCTCCGGGGATCAGGCCAAAACCAGCTCTCCAACATTCCCTGAGGGGTCCCATATTGCAAGAGGGTGCAGGCCAGGCCGAGGGACCCCACTGGTGCACGAATCTGTGCACCGGGCCTCTAGTTGGTATATAAATGTGGATCCAAATGTCATACTCTTGTACTCCATTAGGGCATTAATCCTGCCAGTCCCATTACTGCACCACAGGGGGCCATGATAATGAATGTCTTAATATATGTGGAAATCCTACAGAAACCCCAGGAATCAGGCAATCAGATAAATGCAAGAGAAAGCATAGTAAATTGCCTCTAGGGCACCTGATTCTTGTGCCTTGCAAGAGTTCAGTGGTGAGACATTCACTTGTCCAGGAGCTCTTTCCTCCCTCTAGCTTATCATGCTCTTAAGTGTCATTTTTATATCAACCACATGAGAAAGTGGAGTGGTTTCCATATTACCTCCTGAGTCATACTATTTCCGTAGACCTATGCCAGACAGGTTTTTCTGGTTGTTATTCATGCACTTCATTCTCCTGAAGCTTGTCTCCCCTTCACTGTACTGGATATGTTTAAGAGGTCATGCCTTAAATGGCCTGCATTTAGAAGCATGGGAAAATTCTCCAAGCATTTAATTTAGACAATTACACATATATACTAGGAGGCGGAAATTTACATGAGAGGAACAATAAATTTTTCTTCTGCTGCCTTGCCATGGGTAAGGAATCATCCCTTTTCCTTTTGGGAAAGGGAGTTGGTTTTCAAAGGGAGTTGCAGCATTGTTGGAAATCTGACATGGGCCATAGAGAACTTCCTTCAAAGTGACAGAGAGCTGGGCAGAATACAAAGGGAAATGAAATGTTCCTATAGAAACTTGAGACATCACTTCCTCCTCCTCCACCCAGAAATAGATGTATGAAGCACAAATATATTCTTTGACTTTGCCAGAATATACAAGTTGTAAATTGTATTAGCAAAATTAATTCTGTTTAGATACACCTGGAAATTCCATTATTTGGGACCTCTAGGTACATACTGTGCTGATGCAGAAATGCACTATCTGCCTGAGAATCAGTGAGTTTTCTTAACAAAGAAAGCACTTTAGTGAGAGTTTGCACTATTAAGCCCAGGGCCTGGGAACTTGGGAACATAAAGTTTCCAGAGAAAATAATGACATGGAACACACAAGCCAGAGACACCTGTCATGAAGCATGGGTTGTCAGGGCCAAAGGTTCATGATCACATACTTCTTCCTTTTTCTTATCAAAACTGTGAAAGGGCGTTTTAATGTCCCTTATGTTTCTGTTAGTGAGTGTTCTTTATGAGTAATATTTCTAAACCTTGTAACCATGTGTCACCCTGGATTTTGGAGGCACAGATGAACACTGAACACCTAGTTTCTTCCATCATCCTTGCCATCACCTAAAATTAATAACTTCTGTTCCTAAACTATAGTTTTTGTCCTGATAGTGAATAGTGCCTGTCATCAAGTAAGAATAATAAAATGATGTCAAGCTAATTCTTTCTTAATTTTTTTCCTTTAGAAATCTGAAGTCAATAACATGAAAAAGAATAGCTGTCCACATAGTGGATAAAAGGGAACACAAAGATTAGATATATATTCCAGTCTGCAAAATGATTTCTTGAATAAAAATTTAATAACATACAAGAACCTGAAACTTTACAAAAATGCAGCATGAATTCTCCTTTATTTTCATTTTCTTCTGAAAGTTGTTTAGTATTCATTTTTCTATTCAATTTCTCATCTTGCAAAACTTGCTATTATTAAATACTAGAGGCCTAGTGCACAGGTTTGTGCACTGGTTGGGTCCCTCGGCCTGGCCTGCGGGGATTGGGCCGAAACCAGCTCTCCCTCAGGGGTCCTAAATTGCAAGAAGGTGCAGGTCAGGTGGAGGGACCCCACTGGGGTATGATCAGGGCCGAGAAGGGATCACGGGAGGGCTCCAGGTCATGTCTGGCCCATCTCGCGCAGTCCTGATCTGTTGGACCCCAGCAGCAAGCTAACCTACCTGTCGGAGCATTGGCCCCCTGTTGGTTAGTGCACGTCATAGTGACTGGTCGAATGGTCGAACAAACAGTTGAACTAACAGTTGGACACTTAGCATATTAGGCTTTTATTATATAGGATATAAATGACCAAATTCATTCACAAAAGACTTTCTTAAAAATGTATTTACCTTGAACACAGTAATACAGCTGTAGTTACTCCAGAGCCCTCACCTCGGGGTCATACAGCCATGACCTCATCTCAGCTCCATCTCTTTCTACTCTCTCTTTTCACCATATTCTTTGGCCATAATGAACTTATTTCAGCTCTTCTATTGCATAAGATTCATTGTTATGTCCAAACCTCCTTCACTTTTACTATTCACTGTGTCTGCATTGCATTCGCTTCTTTCTTACTCCCTCAGGCATCCAAGAGATCTTGAAACTTTTCTGTCACTTTACAAATATTTCTCTGACCCCCATATCTAATTTCTGTTCCTCTTTGAAGTGCTCATACAAGTGCCAGAACTTATTTCAATCTTAGCACATTTCACTTTATGTTGTGTTCCTCGTTCCCTCTAACCCAGATGATAATCTAACTTCATTAGAGAAAGATGCAAACACAGAAAGTTTAGTTTCCCATTTGATCTTATCCTGCCTTAGAGTATTTATAAATATGTAAATACTTTAACCATTACTCTTAATATCCAAAATGTTCAACGTTATCTGCTAGGCTCTACATGAACTGGCCTTTCCTTGTCATCTCTTGCATCTCTTCCCCTTCGCTCCTATGTGTCAATCACACTGGCCTTCTTGCGGTGTTTCCAAGAGTTCATGCTACCTTCCACCTGCAAGAAGCTTCTTTCCATCTTCATCGCTAACATTGTTCCCTGACCAGAAGCACAGTCTACTCCTCACGTCTCCATTTCACTGGGAAAAGTTTGATTAATCAGATTTCTGAACTTGACATAGATAAACCCTACATGTGTATACAAAACTCAGGCTCAGTTAGGTCTTCTAACATTTACAATGCAGTGAACATTTCGTTTGTAGCACGTTTTATAGCCTAGATCAACTGTTATTTAATTCATTGTATTTGTAATATGCATCTCCCAACTAGACTGTAAGTTCTAAGGGACAGTGACTATGGCTGTTCTCAAGGAACCTTTGCTATAAATCTATCTGGGCTGGTTTGTAGCATGCGTGGGAACAGAGAGTAATTGAGTTAGGAAAATATGCAAGGGTTAGGAAATAATGCAAAACAGGATGCAGGGCCAGGCTATTAAAGATCTTAATTACCATGACAGAGAATTTATATTTTATTCTAGAGACAGTGAAGATTCATCCAATGTATATAAACTGAAATGATCTAATCTGTGTTTTAAAGACTAAATCTGGCTGCAGGATATATGTCTAATATGGTAGAGACTGGAAACCAAGAGACTATTATAATAGATTATAAAAAATGACTGCACATATCTCCTATCTCTACATGAACATCCCATTGGCATTGTGACTTTACTATTCTTTCTATTCCAAGTCTTCAAATTTGAGTTTGACCATGTGAATTCTATAGAATTTACTTTGCAGGGTCTAAAGTTCACAGAGAGGTCATTCAAATTGTCAAGATAATTGTTGCCTTTCCTCAAAATAATCTTTTTCTTCTTCTTCTTCTTTTTTTTAGGAACCTGCTTTAAACATGGCCACGTCATTTCCATCTAAGTCTCATTCCTTAGAGCAAGTTCCATGCAGATAATAGGAATTGATGATTGTCCTATTTGCTTAAGAGTTGTAGTGACTTTAAAATTATGTTGACTCTATGAAATTGAATTTAACCATGGTTTCTATAATACTGTTCATGAGTCTCTTATAAAAGTGCTGATATCAATCAAGGTCTAACACCTGATTCACGTATAAACAGAATTTTGGGCATTTTCCTTAAAACACACATATACTCCCTCACAGCTAGACACACTCACAGGAAGTCTCTGAAGGAAATTACTACCTTAAAATGCTTCTGTATTTCTTTTCAATGGAGCATATAGAACACTTTTGCCTGCACATTATAGGATTAATCTTTAAAAGCATCAACTTCTATAAGCAGGTACAAACCCTTGTCTGCCCTCAGGGAGAGACTGGCCAATAAAAGGTTATTCTGGAGAAGTAATGCTTGTTAACTTATTCTCTTGCACATATAATTGGGGAAGATGCTTTTTAGAGTATCAAACAGGTATTGAATTTAACTCATTCTCACATGACTAATTTTAGTCATAAACCACCTCTGATACTTTATAAACTCATCACTTAAGACAGCTATGAAATAGTTATGCAAAATCATTAGACTAGAGAATTTTTTTAAGCATTGGCATCTGTACCTACTGGCATTTGCCCATGATAATCCCCTATCTTTCCTGAGAAATCACTTCCATATCCTAGCCCTTATATAAATAGACAAAGAATGCAGTAAGACTAGCCAACAGAGCATTAATTTAGGCAGAGGTGGACAAAACTAGGTTTATAGCTGTGAGTATGCAAAACACCAAGTTTATTATTGCATTATTATTTATTAACTAGAGGCCCGGTGCACAAAAATTTGTGCACTCGGGGGTGGGGGGTCCCTCAGCCCGGCCTGTGCCCTCTCGCAGTCTGGGACTCCTCGGGGGATGACCACCTGCTGGTTTAGGCCTGCTCTCCGGGAGATTGGGCCTAAGATGGCAATCAGACATCCCTCTGGCAGCCCGGCAGCCCTCAGGGGATGTCCACTTGCCAGCGGGGAACAGGCCTAAGCTGTAGTCAGACATCCTTAGCTCTGCTGAGGAGGCAGGAGAGGCTCCCACCACCACCGCTGTACTGGCAGCCATCAGCCTGGCTTGTGGCTGAGCAGAGCTCCCTCATGTGGGAGTGCACTGACCACCAGAGGGCAGCTTCTGCATTGAGCTTCTGCCCCCTGGTGGTCAGTGTGTGTCATAGTGACCAGTCATTCCCAGTCTTTCTGCTGTTAGGGTCAGTTTGCATATTACCCTTTTACTATATAGGATAGAGGCCTGGTGCATGGGTGGGGGCCAACTGGTTTGCCCTGAAGGGTGTCCCAGATCAGGGTAGGGGTCCCGCTGGGGTGCCTGGCCAGCCTGGGTGAGGGGCTGATGGCTGTTTTCAGCTGGTCACACCCCCCTCAGGGTGGGGGTCCCCACTGGGGTGCCTGGCCAGCCTGGATGAGGGGCTGATGGCTATTTTCAGGCTGGCCACACCCCCTTTAGGGGGGGTCCCCACTGGGGTGCCTGGCAAGTCTGGGTGAGGGGCTGAGGGCCGTTTTCAGGCTGGCCAGTGACTGATGCTCCCAACCTTTCCTTTTTTTCTTTTTTCTTTTTTTATTCTGAGATTTATTTACTTTCTATAATTGAAACATTTTTGCCGTCACTGGTGCTCCCAGCTCTGAGGCCGCGGCCGGCTGAAAGCAGGTATCTGGGGTTTGTTTAGCTTCTATAATTGAAACATTGTTGCTTTCGGGCTCAGAGCCGGGCCGTGGCAGGCCGGGAACCTTGACTTCCTCCATCATTTGAGCAAGCAAGCCTCCTGCTCACTTCAGCTGTGTGGCTGCCGGCCGCCATCTTTGTTGGCAGTTAATTTGCATATCACCCTGATTAGCCAATGTGAAGGGTAGTGGAGGTACAGTTAATTACCCTTTTTGTCTTTTATTAGATAGGATTATATATTTTCCATATGAACACCTGTGAACCTATTTTTGCCCATCTCTGTATTTCCTTCTCAGACATAGATTCCCATGAAAATCAAATCCAAAGGAATGAAGACCTTGTATATATTATACTACAGGCCCAGTGCACGAATTCATGCACAGGTGAGGTCTGGCCAATCGGGCCAGACGGGGAGGGGCTGTGGGGTGTTGGTCAGCCAGCCCCGTCCCCTGGTTGAACTCCTAGTCGAACTCCCGGTCGAGGGGACAATTTGCATATTAGCCTTTTATTATATAGGATATGTTTTTAATCAAATTCATTACTGTCTGCCTTTTAGGACTATGTACAAATTTCATTTTCATATCTATTCACTTTATTTTAAAGATAAAATATATCTGAAACAAGTATTTGAATAACCAGGGGTATTCACAGCGATATAAACTTCTGCCTCGTTAATAATCTACAAGGCTCTGTTGTTGCTAAATGCTTATGGATGTCCAGGGAAGCCCTACTCCGGTTCAGGTGAAAACTCATTACCCATCACATAGTCTAATTCTATGAAGTGATAGGTAGGACAGGATAAATGTGTGTTAGTTCCTACCAGTAAATTGTGGGAAAATGCAAAAACCAAGCTACACATTTTGGGCAGGTATTGTTTCAGAAAACAGCTCATGTCCATTCCCTCTTCCTTCCCCACCAAGATCACTTTTTGAGCACAAGAATGCGATAGTAACCATGTTGTGAAAAATGTAATTTGGTAAAGAAGTGTCATGACACCTAAGCAAACCAGTGCTTTATCTGTCTTGACATCCAGGAAGAAAGCAACGCAGACCACTGAGCCAGCTGTGTAACTGGAAGTGTTAGATATAAGCCAAAGATGATAAGCTATGAGCACTTATAGTAAAAATGTAGGAAAACTACTAGATTAAATTTTTTCTTCTTTGTTTCTATTTTCAGAATGTCCTCCTAACCCTTTAAGAAAGCAGTTCATTTTTGGCACATGAGCCTTTCTTGGGACTTTTCCATTTGTTAAGGTCATGGTAATACAATTGTACTGGGAAGGGGTGGAATTATGCAATCATAGAATTTTTCAAACCTGGCTTTGAACAGTGTCTCTACAAGAGAGTAGTAAGTCAGTGACTTCAGTGAACACATTTTCCTCATCTATTAAAATCAAATAATATTTAAATATTATTAAAATAATGTATAGAAAGTTATTGGCAAGTAATAGGGGCTCAACTGATAGTACCTATGGTTATTTATTTTTTCAACATATACATAATTTCAAGCCACTTTACTTTTCAAAGTTGAAAATTAATAAAAATGATTTAATACCCACAATAGATTCCCTGAGATAATCAATTGTATCTACCTTTTTAAAAAATTATTGATTTCAGAGATGAAGGGAGAGGGAGAGAAAGATAGAAACATCAATGATGAGAGAGAATCATTGATCGGCTGCCTCCTGCATGCCCCACACTGGGGATTGAGACCACAAATCTGGCATATGCCCTGACTGGGAATCAAACTGTGACCTCCTAGTTCATAGATTGACACTCAACCATGCCAACCTTGCTTTTATTTACCTTTCAATTGTGAAATAAATCATTTTGTTTTCTATTGAAGATTTAATTTGTATTTGATTATTAATTTACCATATTATTCAGTATTTTATTTTCACCTATTAATATTTCAAAGTTAGTGTTTTACAAATCAAAGATTTTATACACTTTCAGTGTAAATAGTAGTAGTAGTCTATATAGTACTTTTTCGCTACAGACCTAAAATATTTGAAGGTGTTGCTTCTTCAATCATATAGAAAGGTCTTGGGTGGCATTATTCATGTCATCACGTCAGTTTATTGGAAAATGAAAAATGCAGTTTGTCACCCTCAGGAAAAATGAGTAGTTTGAATTTTCCAGGAAATTAGCTTGAGCTAAATTATTTTATATTGCTTGCATCCAATCAACAGCACTGACATATTCCTGCAAATTGATTTTAGATTTTAAATTTCAAGGGCTACTTAATTCATTTTATCAAAATGTAATGAATACCTAACATGTGCATGAAGTTCGAAGATTGGAACTGACAACTTCCACCAACATAAAGACTTGGTTCTGCCTTCTAAGTCCTGGTGTCTAGTGAAGGGAGCGACAGCAAAGTGTGAATTCCATGATGGAGGTAGCTGTAAAGTTCCTGGAAACATACATAGTGGAGCTCCATGTTGGAGGGGTAAATTTTTGAGAAAAATTAGAACCAGGTGACATTTTATTGGCTTTTAAAGACTAGTAATGTGTTTCTTAGTTGGATATGGTAGACTATTCCAGGTAGAAGGAATAGTGAGAACAAAGGACTCATAATTCATAGCTGTTTACAGAATGGCTCTGGACCTAGTGTAGGGCTTTTACTAGTACAGCATAGGGTGGGATGGAAGTATGGCAAGGGCAGGCTTCATGTAGAGAGTCATTTTGGAAAACTAAAATATTACCTTCCATATCACAGTATTCTTATCTTTACTTCGTTACATATCATAAGAAGATTTATAATACACACTAGTTGGATTTTTTTGTGTGATGTTTTTAAACTTATTTGGACTTTTCTTCAAGTAATATTATTCCTTTGCTTTTCCTATGGTTTTAAAGAATTATTGTCATCTGATACTATATTTCAAATAAGGTAAATATAAATTTTATAAGCCATATTTCAAGAAGGCAATATAAATTGTACAAAAATAATACTTAAGATCTAGAAAACATCTGCTGATTTTGATTCATGTAGAAGCATATATGAGCCAACTTGTGAAAGGCTATACATCTAAATAGCATGTGTTTAATAATATCAGGTTATGCATTAAAGAAGTATTCTTTCCACATTAGATATCATACATAGGAGTGTTTGTCTAAGAGTGTGTGTGTATTAGAGCCTACTTTATTTTAAAAATAATTTGAAGTTGTTTTGTTTAAGTTATATGTGTAAAGCAGAAAAATCTATAGTATTCTGTTAAGTTAATTAAATAAGGAGGCCAGTAGACTGAGGTGGCTCTAATGCCATGGCAGCCTGTGGAAGCAAACACAAATCTAAGCCTATCAATGAACTAAAGTTATGAAGTACAAACCTAAAGACCTCTAATCATAAACATCCAGCTAGACTCAAAGCTCTATCCATCAATAACTTGCTGACTTTGCTCCCCCCCTTTCTCTATGAAGGTCTCTGCCCAATCACTTCATAAGTTATATGAATGTCTAATTACTTTGTGGTATACCTGAAACTAACATAATATTGCATGTCTACTGTAATTGAAAAATCAAACACAATTTTTTAAACAAACAAAAAGCCTCTCCTGAGTTCCTGTCAGTGGAACTCTCCTAATCACTTCCGGTTTGGCGCTGCCCAATTGCAATCGATAAATGCTCAAATAAACTTAAAATTTTTTTAGTGCCTCAGTTGATCTTTTTAACAGTTCAGTGTGTTTAAAAATATAAACTCCCAGAAAAGTTTAAGAGTAAAGAGTACTTTCTGTTTCCTCCATTAGCTGTGAAGAAGAAGGCTGGCTTCATCACTCCAGTTCCAGGAGGCGTGGGACCCATGACGGTGGCCATGCTTCTGAAGAACACCCTCCTGGCAGCTAAAAAAGTCATTTACTAGGTCGCATGAAAGAACGAAGCAAGCTGAAATCATGCTATTTATTTACTCGACAAGGGGGAAAATCCTTTCTATTTTACTACAAAGCTATTTATTTCTACATTGTATTTATTTTTTCATGGATGGAATCACGGTGGATCAGAGGATTCACACAACTGTATGCATTTCCTGCTAACAGATTTTGAGTTTTAGGGAAAAACAAAACAACTGGAAATATTGGTAACATTTATTTTATGAATAATATTTGTTCATAATGTTAAAACAATAAAGGGCTCATAATAAATAATATATTTTGACACAATTAAATATCACATGCCATATGTTTTCAACAAATGTTTTGTCAGCCAAATGGACACCCATGTAAAATGTAATTCAGGTTTTGCCATAAGCTTGATCAATTTTTAAATATTTTAGTTCTATATCATATGCTAAAAAAGAACTAAGTTGCTAAAAGAAAGATAAAATATAAAAAATAAAATATTCATCTTATATATCTCCTAAATGCATCCTATGAGGCATCCTAATAATAAATAATGTTTAATAAAGAAAAGAGAAATATACAAAGAAAACAAAAAATACAGTGCTGCTTGGGAAGGTAATGATTATGTGAAATGATAAATGACTACTTGTTATAGTAAAAATGTAATAAGAATGTATTAGGTTTACATGTAATTTCTTTGTTGTTCTAGAAAAATATGTGGACAGTGCCTTCTTTGAGGAATAATAGAAAATCCCAAAGCAAACAAATGCACAAAACAAAACTAAGGTGGTCTTTCCCCACAAAGATCAGGAAAATATGACATACTATGAGTGAAGCCTTCATTAAAGAACAAATTATGTTTTTTCACAAATGCAGAAATCCATTGGTAAAACACACAAACAGTGTGCCAATGTTAAACATTAGAATATGTCTAAAAATCTACTGTTTTCTTTCCCACAGTTCTACCCTCTTCTCTTATAGCATTTGGTTCTCAAAGTAGATGCCATGCTTCTAACACAATTTAAATTTAGGAAATACATGTGACTCTCAGTTGAAGGTATCTTGAGACTGCTCTAGCCACATAATTGTATTGTTTTCATACTCAAATCCCAGTACATTTATGTACCAATAATAATTCTTACCCAATGCATGTTTTTAATGATGTGTATACTTATTATTTATGTGAGACTAGACTAGATGTTTATGATTAATAGTATTTTAACTGTATAATAAAAGCAATTTGAATAAGAATACCTGTCTTCTTTTTTCCTTAAGATATCTATAAGTTTATTTGTTCATAAATTTGTTATCTATTTTTTTTACAGCCTGCTGAGAACTGTCCAAGTTTTTTAAGCAGCAAAGTAAAGGTTCTATGTCCCATTCCACAATCAGCCTAGATCATCTTTGTCTGATAACCCTGACAGAAATTTAAATTCAAAGCTCTCACACAAACACTTCAGAAATGGGCCTTTTAAAATTTTTAAGGCTGCAAATTCTCAAAACAAACAAAATGACTGAATATACATGTACACTGAAAAGGTGAAGTCTGTCATTTTGAGCCCATCCTGCTTTCCCCAAAGTGCAGGAGGGGTTATTTTTTAAAGATTTTTGCCCCTTTGGCTAAGCTAAAATTCAGGAGTGAGCCTTTCCAGAAACTAATTAAAATACTGTAAAATAATAATTATTCTTATCTTTGTTAAGAAGGGTAAGAAATATTTCATTTAAGACTATAGCAATAGAGGAGATTGAACTCAACTCCCAGTACAGCAACGACAGCTAGGGATTTATAGCCAATGAGCAGAATGAGGGGATCAGTGGATAGAAAATTATTAAGAGGAACTTGATTGGTGTCAAGGGTTGGGGGACTCTTGCTAAACTAGCTTACTACCATTCTTGCTAAAAGACAGGCCAATGACTTATGATATTAAGAATTGGGGGATGAGCCCTAACCGGTTTGGCTCAGTGGATAAAGCGTCAGCCTGCGGACTCAAGGGTCCCAGGTTCGATTAGGGTCAAGGGCATGTACCTTGGTTGCGGGCACATCCCCAGTAGGGTGTGTGCAGGAGGCAGCTGATCGATGTTTCTCTCTTATCGATGTTTCTAACTCTATCCCTCTCCCTTCCTCTCTGTAAAAAATCAATAAAATATATTTTTAAAAAAGAATTGGGGGATGAGAAACTTGGTCAGATATGGGGGGTGGTCCATATACTGATTTAGCAAAATTCTTTTCTAAAACTGGGCCAAGCATGTCAAGTCAAGACCTAGTCAAGAAGAGGACCCACAGGAGACTGATTAAAATGTGGTCAAGGAGGCAACCTTTGTCAACACATAAAGGAGATAAAATTGGTTTGTTGTTGTTATGACTTTTTTAAATATTTGGAGTCCACAACAGATAGACATATGATGACTTTGTACAGAACCTTTGGAAAAGTAAATTGCCTTCTCCAAAAAGTATCTGTAAAAATGACCCTACAGAATTAATTGGGATTGAACAATAATACAAAAATATGGAGGCAAGAATGAGCTTAGCATGTATATATGGGATACAGTCATACTAAAAATGAAAAGTGTGTGTTGGAGAGCGGTGGAAATACAACTGGATAAGTATGCAGAAATAGATTAGGGAAAACTTGAACAAATTAAAATTTAGACCATATTGAGTAAATTATGAGAATTAAAATTAGAGCCTGGAAGAGGCTTTCACTGATTACATGAGGAAGTTATAAAGGGAAGATGATTTTGGAGAAGAGAGAAAATGTTTAAGACATGTTGAGTTTGAGGTGATAATATATAAATGAAAGTCCTAATGTAATATCAGTCTAGGAAGAGAATAAGAATTCATGGCTAGTGATGAAAATTTGGGACTCATCAGCATGTATCTACCACTGAACTCCTAGTCTTACTGACCATTATGCACACCCTGTCTTTCTGTATTTGTTCAGTAGTAACAGTTATCCTTAATAGAGAACCTATCATACGCTAAATGCTTTATTTTCTTTTTGTTATTGACAATCACCATTTGATAGGTAAGAAAATTAACTTTTGGGTTATTAAAGTCTCAGTCAAAGCCAAGTGGATGCTGAAGGCAGCATTGGAATTTGAAACAAATCTGTTGGGATGATATGAGGCAGAACGCACTCTCTTTTCACCAGTCTCCCTGCTTCTCCCCCACAAAGAATCCTTTCTTGTATCGGTATATGTCCAAATCCTACTTATTATGTAAGGTTTACTTCAATTGAACCTTATCCATGGAAACTGCTGGGGGAGTTTAAGTCCTACCCCTGAGCTCTCATAGTCTATGTAGACATTCATAGCAGTTATCAGTTCCTACCCTGACAACACCCATGTACATATTTTCCTCGTCTCCCTTTAGTTCCTTGAGGTCAGAATCCACACATGATTTGTCTATTTGTCCTGCATACATCATAACATCCAGCCCAGTGCCATGAACGATGCAGGCATTCGATATTTCATGAATGAATAGATGAGTGAATGATAACTGAATCCATAAGAATACCATTTCCTGCCAATATCCAGCATCAAATTTTGGTTGAGTTAGTGAAAGAGCAAGAAAAAAAGAAAGGAAAGGAAATAAGAAGAGAGGGAAAGGAAAGGGAAAGAAAAGGAAGGGAAATGGAAGGGGAGTGAAGACACTTGCAGAGATGCTTATAACTAGAGGAACAAGATGAATGCATTTAAAAAGGCACAAAGTGGTAGGAGGGGAAAATGGTAGTGGAGTGTTGCAGCTCTTAGCCTTCTCCTTTCTCCCTCCAACCTGCTCTAATGTGTATCAAGAATGAATAGGTATCAATGAAGCCACCTTACAACACCCATTTCACCCATTTTTCAGGATTGGAGAAAGGACTTGCTGAAGAGAGGATTGAAGAAGTGAAGATTGGAGTCTCTCCTACAGAGAATGTAAGTGGGATCCAGCAGGATCCAGAGGAAAAGAAGCATGTGGATGACTCAGAGCTATGTTCTGATAGAAACCTTAAGCTGAAGTGGCAGATGAGTTTCTAAATATTATGTGGCCCAACTCACCAGAATAGGGAAACATCTGGAGAGACACTGATCCATTTCTCTAAGCCCAAATGTGTGTGAAAGCCACAGTTAATATTTAGATTCCAATGATAAAGGTAATTATGTAAAGCTTGATTTTAGGAGATAATTAGAATTCCTCTGAGAGCAGTATTCCCACTCCTACCAGAGGGCACAGCTGGGGAAATGGAAAGTGCATATGTCTGGAATCAGAGCACAGATTCAAGTCTTAACTCTGGGGCATGGCCTTTGGCAAGTCACTTAATTCTTTTGAGCCTTCATTTCTTATTTGTAATATGAGAGTAGAAACAAGACCTGTTGTTAATTTCTTTATTCACTTAAGGCAGATTAACTATATAATGGATGCTGGAATTGTTAGGGCTGGGATTACTAAACAAAGAACAGAAATGTGTGCAAAAACCTTTAGTAAAATGTAAAGCACTACGGAAGCACCAGTTAATAGTTATTACTAAGATGGTTGGTTGTACTTCCTTGCCCCAGTCTTAAAAAAATAAAGATATCTGACATTAGTCCTAGCTTCTTCCTCTAAAAACTGCAATGGGTTGTGACAGTTCATTGAATCTTTTGTAAATGATTCCTTCTTAAATTCTCACCTGTGGTTCACAAGATGACAATTTGACTTATAATTCAAATAATATTTTCCTGGGAGAAATATTATCCAGAAATTATCTTAATAAATAGTTGAAAAAAACTCCACAGAACTAGAAAACAAAATGTGGGCACATCTAAAGTGAGCCAGGGACTATATATTCTTTTAACTTTGAATGATGACGCCTGTGGTAAGTGATTGCCCAAGTTATAATGAGTTCAACAAGCTCATTCTTGTGTGCTTTTTAAAGCCAAATTCATGTTTGAATAGTAATAGGGATCCTTTCTGGTAAATTGAATGTGCTGGGTGGACATGATGCAAATGATAACCTATCTTGACTTAAACAGCTTTTTAAGGTATAGAAAATATGAGCAACTGGAATTCCAGAGAGAAAGTCACAGCAACTCTGCAGAACATATTTATAAATTGTTCACAACAACTGGGGCAAGTAAAAGTTTATGAGAAAGTCCTTATAATCACAATATGTACTAACAATAATTGCATGTTTTTTCCTTTTAAATGGCACTCTAATAATCATAATTTTGAATGTTGTGTTAAGTTTTAAAATTTCTATTCATTAAATGTACCAACCTAAATATTTTAATTTTATCTCAATGGAAATTTTATTATATTATTATTGTTGTTGTTATTATTATTATTGTGTTTTCCTGGTCCTTTCTAGTCTACTCATTGGGGCACAAATTTAAGCAGTGTAGTTTCCATAACTTAGTAGCCCATTTTATTTATTCAGAAAAATGTTAAATGGCAGAATAGCATAATGATAAATGTTATACAATTAAAAATAATTATGTGTGCAGAACTTGTAATAGTAAAACTAGATAGCAAAAACTAAAATGGAATATGAAATCTCTGTTTTTACACAAATGAAATTGTTCTCCCATGCCACTAAATGACAAAATATCTTGATTTGCAATGAAACCCAGTTTGTACTGAAAGGCAGTGCAACTGGCAGGAATATTTCTTTTATTAACAGGTTATGCTGTTTCCTGGTTTGCAAATATCAAAACTCCCTTTATTGGAATCTGATAGAGGTTGCTAGGAGCATTGGAGCAGGTACAAGTCTCTTTACACCAATGGGGCCTTTCCTGACGTCAGATTCTTTTTTTTATTGTTTTAAGCACTTTTACTTTCCCGATTATGCCCACAGGTAACAGGAAATAAGGGTTTCAAAGGAAAACTTGATCATGTTGGGAGATAACACAGGTATCCTCACCCAGTGTGTGAGCGCCTTGAGGCTTTAAGTCACTGCCAGGAGTACATATTTTTTTGATTGGTAACTGCCAGATGACGCTTCATCAAATATAAATGCAAGAAAGACTCCGAGAGCTCCATAAAAGCCTTCCACCATCGGGAGGAGAGGAGCAGATACTGTCAACAAGGACAGGCGATGGCTTTCAGCGTTTCAGTGTCAGTCTACCTCTTATTCAATGGTAGGTGATTTCTTCTTCTTTTGTTAACTTGGTGTCAGTGTGAAATGTGAAAAGGATTTGTTTTCTCTGAATTAGGGAGAAGTTGGCTTTTCGGAGTTGTTCTTCATGACAAAGATTAGAGCAAGGAATCTGAATTAATTTAGTTTCTTATGTGATGTATGTTCCTCTCCTAGTACATATTTGAAACCTTTAAATATTTGCTTTTGTAAAACTGAAAAGAGGTTAATACATTTTAACTATTATATGACAGCATCCTTGTGATTAAATCAGTATATAAATGTATTCACTTTCTCTTAAATATTAATGTGTCCCTATTTTCTATAATTATAATATAGTCAGTAGACGGGATATGGAAGAGAAACTGTCAGGAAGTTGCCCTACTTAGGTGATGGATCTCAAATGTAAATGGATTCAAAATAAAACATAAAGGAAATAAATAGAATAACTTTCAATCTGTTGCTTATACATAGAAGGGGCTCACCTGCTAAAGATACCTTTCCCCCCTTCATACAGCAATGGCAGCATTAAGTGAAGAGGTGGCCTTGAACTTGACACTCGCAATCACAACCCAACCAAGTAATTGGACAGTTAACAAAACAAAAGGTATTTTCTTTGCATTTTTATATTTCAAGGGACTTTCTCATTTGTGAGAGAATTTGGATTGTGATAAGAGCAACATTGGAAAATGTTTAATATATATTTTATGATTAGATAATCAACTCTTAGCATGATGGTGTTAAATGGAAGTGACAGGTAAATGTGTCTGAAAAGAATTAGCTTTCTAAAAGGAGGAAGTGAGGAAATTAAAGAAATGTCTCCAGTTACTTTTCCTGAATGTTAATTTAAACATGCCACAGTTTCTGCTTGATTCATGCTTAGTTCCCTGTAACTCACACGTGTCCAGGGGCAATTTGTCACCATTTTGGCATTATATTTTGATCTGTGACTATGAGCTTTGCAGCCAAAGAAATTATGGCTACAAGATGAAATCTTAATTCATGTCCCCTATCTTTAGAAATATTTTTTCCTGTTTCTTTTGAGGGGCTTTTGTTGTTGTTTTCGCATAGGCTGTATTTTCTAACTCCTCTACCCACTTTTTTTTCTTTCCTACCTTATTATTATTATTATTTGAATAGCTTCCCACTGCTGTTGAGCATCAGCATATTTTCAAACCTGTTTGAACTCTTAGAGGTGAACTTGGAAAGCTTGTAACCTGCCAAGACCTGTGTACTGCATGGTTATGACTGTCACACAATGACATACTGCCCCCTGATGTGGGGTTCAGTGATGTGACACAGGACAGAGGAAATGCCATATCACGCTCTCAGAGCCAGGCAAATAAAAAAGATTAAGGCAGATATTTTGTTTCTGAATATGAGGTAGTAATAATTAAGAATTCATTTCACAAATAATTTTAAATTTAAAAATGTATTTGAAATATTTTTGCCAATTTGAGTTTTAAAAAATTTTATTTTTATTATTGAAAGCATTACAGATGTTCCCCCCACAACCCATTAACTCTCTCCACCCTGCTCCCACACATTGAACTTGTAAATACCTATTAATCTGCAAACCAAAATAAGTGTAGGGCTTAGAATGACTTTTATATCTCCCTGTTTTCTGAGCTTTCGAACAAAAAGGGAAGGAAATATGTTTAGTAGAAAATAATACTGCAGAAAAGTAAAATATGGCTTCTCTCTATGACTGAGTTCATAACATTATGCCCAGACCACTATTTTCTTTCTTAATAGGGAACTGCAAGTAAAATTCTCCAAGTTACAGGTAATAACAATGGAAAATGAATATATCTCTATCATTTTCCCTTGCTTTCTTGATGGAGAACTTTAGTTTTTCCTTGCTTTTTACTTGACTTAAAAACCTGAATCCAGATTTGTATAGGAAAGCTGAATCTCTCCAGTATACCCTTTCTTTGCCAATGTCTTCTCTCAGGTCTCACATTTTCTAGCAAATCTTAATTCAGGCCCTAGGAAGAACCTAGCCCAGTTTATAATGCAAAATTCTCACTGCTTCAGAATTAATTATTAAAATGAGAAAATAGATTCATGACTCCACATGAATGTGAATCTTAAGATAATATTGTGTGTTCTCAACCAAAAGGAAGTTCTACAAGAAGGGATCTTGTTGGTGTCTTAGTACTTAAAAATTTAGTATTTTCATTATCAAAAAAAGTCTGCCTTTTTAGATCTGAACAAATAAATAGGAGTGTCTTAATCTGCTTGGCAAGACAAATATTGTGAAACATAACTAAGGATGCAGAGATATTCATGACATATTTATTCATAACGCTGACAAACTAAAATGCCACTAAATCTACTGGAGAAAAATTTAAGAATCAGCAATGAAAGTATAGCAAAGAGGACTCAGTTATAGTTTTACCACTGTGCGTCCCACTTCATAAAACCCAGGGATTATATAGGCGTATGTTCTGAGTACATCAGGAATGAAGAGTAAGCGTCCCGAAGGAGATACATTTTGCCACATCACAGCTTCCGCCAGGGGGCTTCCCATAAAGAAGCTTCTGGACACGTGGCCACAAAAGTTCTGTCAGGTGTGGTCACTTGCACAGTATAAGAGTTAGAAATCAAAACCCAGGTTTTTAAGTTCTAACTCCAAGGCTTTTCCCACTATTTCGTAATATCTCTTAAGTGAATAAAATTTCTAAATGATATTTCAAAGTATGGTCTTAACTATGTTAAGCCTGGGCCATAAGTTGTTTCTGGCTTCTTGTGTAGGTCATAACCATACCTCTTCTGAAATCAGTTAGGGAAAATATTCCCTTTTCAGTTAGCCACTCATGGCAGTCCACATAAGAGGGAGTGCTCATCTCATGCTCTGGGAAAAGAGAAATCAAGTTCATTATCTCCCAGTTATAAGCCCAAATCTTTCTAAGCGCTGACTTCTCAGATGTAAAGGAGAGAATGAGAAAATTGTGTGAGACCTTTTATACTTATCAGCATTCAGGCACACATTTGGGAAGCCTTGATCTGGAAAGTTGCTAAAACTAGATTTGATGCTGCCACCTTTTGGCAAACTTGTATCTATCCCTTATTATGTGACTTCTAAAGAATGAAATTTGCCCTAACCGGTCTGGCTCAGTGGATAGAGCGTCGGCCTGCGGACTGAAGGGTCCCAGGTTCGATTCCAGTCAAGGGCATGTACCTTGGTTGCGGGCACATCCCCAGTAGGGGGTGTGCAGGAGGCAGCTGATCAGCTGATCGATGTTTCTCTCTATCCCTCTCCCTTCCTCTCTGTAAAAAATCAATTAAAAAAAAGAATGAGATTTACCTCCATCCCCTAATTAATGAATGATATATCTAGGTCAGTGGTCAACAAACTGAGGCTCGCGAGCCACATGCGGCTCTTTGGCCCCTTGAGTGTGGCCACGAAGTTTCAATTGCACTGTATGTGCCCGCCCGCATGTGGTATTTTGTGGAAGAGCCACACTCAAGGGGCCGCAGTTTGCCGACCACTGACTCTAGGTGATATTAACCTAAGTTTTGTGACTATAACCTGCCAAGGGAACCGATTAATAGTTCAGTGAACAGAGCACCCAAAGAATAGTAAAATTAAAGCTCTCTTTAACACGTTATAAAACTACTATAAAATATGACCTATTGCCCTAACCGGTTTGGCTCAGTGGATAGAGCGTCACCCTGTGGACTCAAGGGTCCCAGGTTCGATTCCGGCCAAGGGCATGTACCTTGGTTGCGGGCACATCCCCAGTAGGGTGTGTGCAGGAGGCAGCTGATCGATGTTTCTCTCTCTCATCGATGTTTCTAACTCTCTATCCATCTCCCTTCCTCTCTGTAAAAAATCAATAAAATATATTTTAAAAAAAATATATGACCTACTTCATCTGTTAATATTGTTTCTCCTTTTTCCTATCCGAAGGCGCAGAAGGACCTATAGCCTTGAAGTTCTCACACCCTTGCCTGGAACACCACGATAGTTACTGCATCAATGGTGTTTGTGCCTTCCACCGTGAGTTGAAGAAAGCCATCTGCAGGTAATTTGCAAAGAACTGCCCAAGTCCTGGACACAGGAGGAGGAGAATTTATGCCTTTGGTGCTTCACACAGTACATTTCCCACACCTCTATCTTATGGGGCTAAAAGAGTACATGATCTGATCGTGACTCACCAATCTTCTTTGTAGTTGGATATCTAAGGAGTCTGTTTCTAAGCTACCTAATCCTCATTACTCAAAAATATGGTTCCCAGATTAGCAGCATCTGTGAACCTGGGAGCTTGTTAGGAATGCAGAAGCTTATGCTCCACCTCAAAACTATTGAATCCATATCAGCATTTTAGCATCATGCAAATGTGATTAGGATGAAATGAAATAGGATAGGGTATGGTAAAAACACTTGGAGAATAGAGAATTCTAGAGCAACTAAAATACTATTTTTGGTGATCATTGATTTGCTCAGCATCTTCCTATATAAGAGAAAATAATTTTCTAGATCAAGGCATAAAGCACACATACTATCTTCACTTCGCCAATGAGAAAAGGTACATTGATATGCGGTCTTAATGAAATGATTATTGTAAAATACATAGCTTCTTCAGTACTTGTAACAGATTGGCTTTCATTTGGTATTTGCATCCTCATTCTTTGAAACTGGTCTTTTCTCTGTATTTCTGTCATTGTGAATCTTAAAATTATTCATTCTTTTCTTTTTGTAAAGGTGTTTTACTGGTTATACTGGAGAAAGGTGTGAGCATTTGACCTTAACTTCATATGCTGTAAATTCTTATGAAAAATACATTGCAATTTGGATTGGCGTCGGAGTATTATTAAGTGGTTTTCTTGCTATTTTTTACTGCTACATAAGAACGAGGTATGGAAAAAAAACACAAAATATGAAGTCAGTGGGTACTCGTTCATTTGAACAATATTTATTGAGCCCCTACAATGTACTAGGAATTGGCTGTTTAATTTTTTTAGTGAAAATATGGCTGCAAATCTGGCAAGTTCCTACATATTTGTTTTGATACCTTTCCTCATAAACCCAGATTAGCAGTAAAAATTTACCTGCAGTTGCAATAGGATAGCTCCAATTTACAACTTCCCTCCATCCTTGCTTCTGTCTGCCTACATACATCAAAGTTACAAATGCAGAGGCCAGTACGCCCCACAAGGGTAGTGAAAAGTGTGTCTTATTCAACATTATATATTCAGCGCCAAATACGGTGCCTGGCACACAGTAGACACTCTGTATATATTTGTTGAATGAAGAAATCAAGAAATGAATGTTAAATGAATAAACAGTGTGGCAAACATGGGCCATTTACTTCCAAACAATCAATTGAAGGTATATTCAGAAGATATTATCTACTGCTAGAAGCTTAAGAAGATAAGCTGGATCCACTAAGTATAAGTTACTTGTGTATTAATTCTGATTTCTAGTGTATCCACACTGGTAATTTTTTCCCTTGAATTCATGTAGCTAGGGAAACTCAAGAAGTAATGTGAGCTAAATTAAAGAAAAAAAGTATAAATACATTTCCCTGGCATACTCTATTAACAAAGTTTTCATTTTAAAAATGATCAAGACTGACTATCAAAATAAGAAAAATTTTGGTTGCTTAATAATTGTATCTTAGAGAAAATAAAATGTTATATCAATTGTAGAACAATTCATATAAAATATGTTATATCAACTTATTTATTATGCCAATTGCCTAAGGAACCAAAAAGAGGGGAAAAAAAGAAAGTAGACCTTTTAATGTTAATAATACCGCTGTCTGAGGTCAGGTTTCCTAGAAGCAGAACACAAAATGGGGATTCCTGTGCAAGTGATTGGTCAAGGGATGCCCTAAAGTAGGACCTATAAGGCAGTAAGGAAAGCTAGAGCAGAGGAAGAAGGTAAGCAAAGATGTGGTATTAGCTAAAGTCGAGTCTCAGCCTGACTCCACAGGATGATCTCAAATGTGAAGGGCTTTATAGACCTATCCCAAGAAGGTGAGGGATCTTGGTTTTAGTACCCTGTGTCATCAGCATGGGTGGCAGGATGCTCCTGGCAGGATAGTGGGCACAGACCAGGAGTCTCCCAGGAATTCAGGCAAAGTTCTCTGTGGGCCCAGGGGATCCTCTGGAGAAGGATACTGTTCTGGGTCTGTTAACACCCATAGCTGCTGGGGATGGATCTACCAATGGGTAAAAGGGATCTGGGTGGGGCACCAGCAACAATGGCTACCCCAGAACATTTATATAATCTGCAATAAGGTATACTAACAGCATTCACATTCTTATGAAAATCAATACTCTGTTTTAGGTGTCTAAAACTGAAATCACCTTATAAGGTCTGTTCCAGAGGAAGACCACTGTGAGGCGTGTGTAAGAAATTTTCCTGAGGCATTTGTAAAGATCAGTGGACCCCACACTGACATCTTCAAATGAAACAACTAAACTTCCTAAGCTGACTAGACTTGAATGTGATGGAAGTTGGGATCATGATGAAATGAGAGAATACATTTCAACAGAAATCACTAGACTTTGTCATTGTTAGGATACCAAGAGAGCCAATGGAGCAAGCTTACAGTGACAGAAGTCAAGTTCATAGTACTACTCTGGGCCTGTTCTGTTGTTGTGTGGTTATTGTTCTTACTGCAGAGAGTCTGAATGCCATGCATCTGACCGTGTCAGATGTGAGTTTTCATGAGAAGGATCATCAACCTTGCAACAAGTCAAAGCAATACCAAGTTTGGGCTCTTCATGTACTAGCTACCAGTATTTTGGATCACTGCTCAATGGACCTAATCCCAAACATGCTGCTTTCATAAGGTCTAAAAGAATGTGATGTCAACTATTAGGATAAGATCAGTGCTGTGGCACCTTCAGTGATCCAAACAAGTGCCTGGAGTCTAAGCCAGAGACAAGAAAATGGAAGGTCCAAGGCAAAATACATTATACCCAGCTTGTGAGAACATTGTGGAGCTGTTATCTGTGAAATATAAAATAAGCTAGAGTTTCTGATGACTGGGAGCTACTGGATATCAAGCCCTGAGTAGACAAAATATCTCTTTTTCTGCATGGATTATAACATGTTGTGTTGGACTCACTGGTATCCTAATGCTTATGTTTAGCACTTCCTCGTATTGTTAGTGGAATTACCTGGTGACTATTCATTTGGACTGAAATTCTAGAATTTTACTAATACATGAAATTCTACAACTGATCCTGAAAGAAAAACTAAAGAGTTGGACACAGGAATTTTTTCGTCAACCAAAAGCATGTGGGAAATTTATTAACCACTTCTGAGTACTTGATAGCAGATTTGCACATAGAGTGAGAAAATGCAATAGTTATTCTAGAAATAGCTATTTTGGAATTAGGGTCCTTCCTCTTTAGTCATATTTTTTTTCCATGTAATTAGAATAATCTTGGGCAGGACCACTGATATTGTTGGGCTTTAATTTCATTTTCTACAGAGCCCTTCTAGCTCTAAAATTTGACCAGGGGAGAAGAAAGCAATTTTTCCACAACTGAAAAATTGGGATATTCTCAACCATACCTCAAGTCCAAAACACACCACTGTCTATCATCTTAGGTGTATATTTTAGTGTTTGTTTTGTAAAATAATAATTTTAAATTTTGTTTTTAAGTGAAGCAAAACATATAATTTAAAAACAATGTCTATAACTTTTCTTTTAAATTCAATCTATAACTCTTGACTTTTTTCCATTGTAATTTTAATAAGCAAAACCATTTTGATCATGAGATGGGCTAAAAGAGGATCAATCATGAATATTCTTACCATGATTGCCTAGTAATAAGCCTTTCTCTTATATTGTTATGACTTTCATTCACTATTAAAACTTTACATTCTGCTTTCCTTTGAGTAGAAGGTATTTCATTTGCTTTGTTTTGCCTTCACAAGGAATGTAAGGCAGGTGAATGGCGTGTCAGCACTTTCTGATTGTCCTCACAAAGTATGTAAAGGTTACCTCATACCAAGGAGTGGGGAGGTGAAGGTTCCTCCCAGTGACTCCAGGGACCACACCTAGAAAGCTATGCTCTCCCTGAGCATTTCAAAGACGTGTTAAAAAGCTGGGGAGAGTCCAGGAAGAAACAATAAAGCTTAATTAAGGATTGCCTCCTGATGAAAGAGGAATTAATGCTGGAGTCTGGAGAGGTTATAACCTAAAAAGTTAAACATATTTGCTGTCTATAAATATTTCTAAATTATAAACACAATATAATTGAAATTAAACAACATCAGACAAAAATTAAAATGTCCAGATTGCCAAACTGAAAAGTACACCAAAACAAAAAAACAATAGAGATTCCAATTTTTTCACCTGCGGAACAGTATGCATTAACAGTATAAAATCCACCCAGTGAGACTATAGAAAGTTAGAGTGTGACTCATAAGAAACCACCTGTTTATGTTCTGTCCTACACATGATCTTGTGACCCCATAACCCCAAGAGTTAAATTTGCAGGAAGGAACCTCTGGTATTCCTATGGAGCTAGAGCTGCCAATATTTATGTATGGAATCAGGACTTAAATAAAAAAAAAGTGAAGAAATACAAGATGTTCTGCAAATATTTCACTTTTTATTTTTTCCATGTGCAATAAAGCCCTGAAAGAAGTCTACCAGTGAGTCCCTTGCATCCAAACTACATTTCCTCTATCCATCTATGGATCATTAGGTGGGTGGCTCCTTTAGGAAAGAAATGGAATATGTTCTGGCATTTTTTTTACTAAATTAAACTTGCCAAGGGGTTCATCAATGTCTTTCATTCCCATTTTGTCTTCTTCCTGGGTCTACCCTTCAATTCTTTGAGAATACATGCTAGGACTTCAATATTCATGAGTTAGCATTTTGAAGCATGATGGTGTTATTGGTAGAAGTGGAGTTCTTGGGGTGCCAAGAGGAAAATAATTTCCTGAGGCCCTCACAAGAGGATGGGGTTTCATGGAAAGCTTTACTGATGGTGTAAAATTAAGGGGGTCTCCTCCAAGTTTTCATCTCTGTCTCCCTCGCCTGGAGAAGTGCAATCTTGTTTTCAGGAGGGCCAGAATTAAGGCCACTGCCCAGAATTTCTGTTCCATCTTAAAGTCCAGTCCAGTCGAGCATCTGTTTAGTTTAGCTTGTGTTCTCAGCTACAATCCACCCGGTGGTCCCATGGCCATGGGCCATGTGGCGGCTTAAGGCCACATGGCTATGGAGAGAAAACAGGTGAGCGCATGGGCGAGTGCGGGTCATGGAGCTAGAGAGCAAGTGAGAACAAGCACTAGCAAGGGCACAAGAGAGAAAAAGCTTCTTTGGGGATTTTAGGCAGGAGCTTAGATTTCATGGGCTTCTGATGGGGTTCACCCTCTAGCCAACCTATTGTTCCCCAAGCCAGACTGACAGACAAGCACCTTACCTGCATCACCCCAATTTCACTGCACATGTGCCCATCTTTCCCTTTGTTAGATCCCTTCCCTAATGATCTGCAGGAAATGGACCAGGGGTTCCCTGGGGAGAGTGAAGCTGTAGCTTCCTGGTGAAGTTGCCCAAATGACCTTGCTTATAATGTCTGGCCTCCCCTTTCTCCCCTTTGCTCTCTTCCTATCTATACATATAAAAAGGCAGCTAAACGGCCATAACGACCTAACAACCGGTCGCTATGAAGCCCACTGTGGCCAGCAAACTGGCCTGATCAGGGGGTGGGGCTGGCGGCCAACCTCACAGTTCCCCCCCTGCCCCAGCCTGCACCTGACCGGACTCTCCCACCCTGATCAAGAGCCAAATGCCCCCTTCCTCCCCCCCCCCCTCAGCTGCTCCCCTGATCAGCCCAACCCACCACGATAGACCCACAGCCCCTCCCCCTGGACATCCCCGCCCCTGATTGCCACCCCACCTCAATAGGGGGTGGGGCTGCCCGGGCCAACCTCCTGCAGCCCCTCCCCCAGCTGGCCCCACCCAGATCAGGGGCGGGGATGGCGGCCAACCACCCATGGCCTCTCCCCCAGGCCACTGGCCCCTGATTGGCACCCCCCACCCACCCCACTCAGGGGCAGGGCTGGCCAACCCACCGCCCACAGCCCCTCCCCATGGCCAGCCTTGCCCCCAATCAGCCCCCAACCCCAATCAGGGCAGGGCCTTCGGGCCAATCGCCTGTGGGCCCCAGTCTGGCAGGCAGCTGGCCAATCTCCTGCCATCTCCTCCTCCCAACAGGCCCAGCCCGGATCTGTCCTGGTTGGGGCCGGGGCCAGCCAAACCCCACCTGTGCACGAATTTGCACACTGGGCCTCTAGTTACTAATATTAACTAGCTAATTACAATGATAATAATGGGAGTGGGAGCAAACACTATAATTTCACTCACACTTGAGCCAGAAATTTATAAAAAGGAAAGTACAGTTGCTTATTATTGTGTCTTCTTTCCGCAAATTAGTTTTTTTTAATAATTACGTTTTTCTAACGTTTGAAGTAAATAAAATTATAACATAGTTTATCTTTTAGTGTTTCCCAGAACAATGCAAATCTAATCCTTTCATTTTGAAATGTCCTTTTGGAAGATTTTTATTCACTATATGTAATTGAAAAAAAAAAAAGTCTTAAGAAAATCACAAGGCAAACACCAGCAATTTAAGCTTTTGGTGTTGAACATAAAAACAATTCCTCTCTGCAGGAGATCGTGAGTAAGTTATCTGACTTTTGTGAATTACAAAAATGTAACACACTCTCTGTGGTATAATGTAAATATTGATATCCTGCAGCTCACACTCATGGGGAGGGTTCCCAGAATCTCTCTATTGCAAAATGCCACTCTTTGTGGCTTACATCATGGCTGCATGACATCAGGACACTAGCATCTGCCAAGATGAACTGGAAGTGTTGAAATTTAATGTGTCAGAGTCTGGCACTGCTAATCTGGGTGAGTCCACATTTCTGTCCCAACCTTTGGCACAGCCCTATTCAGTAGCACATGCAGAAGCATATTTTCCAAATTCAGCTCTAAATGTCTGTTAATTATTCAACCAATGAATGTACAGTTCAGAGAAAATTGCTTAAAAATTCAAAGACTAGACCCCTTAAGAATATCCACCTGAATAAATGCATTCCATCATTATATTTCACTCCTCTGCCCAAAATCAACGTGATGGTTGTTCCAGATTGTGGGCAACACCCACAGCTTCCAAAGAGCCATCTCGTAAAGATTAGCAACGTTATTATACAGTAACAAGGAGGACTGAATCGCTTAGTCAGGGCTTATCTACACATTTTATGTCCTTTCTTTGTAGTTTTTATGTCTCAGATATTATTGGGGCAAAATCATTTAGATTGAAATTAGGCGAGGATCACAGTCAAGCAAGTGTCCAACTCGCCATGCTTCTGATCTTTAAGAGGATGTTAATCAGGCCTCCCAACTTTCTGGAAAGAATGGTATCTCTAGATCTTTAAAGCCTCACAAAAATATTGACTTAATATAAAGTCCCTTCACAGATCAAGATGAAGCAATTGTGTAATAGAGCTACCCTTTATGAGCACTTACGGTGTTTGAAAAGCATTATTAGTACGATTTTAATGAATCCCACTCCCGTGCATATTTGAGATGTAGAGAAGGACCTGAACCATGTAGATCTGATGCCAAAGTCTCTCATCTAAACTCTATCCGATAACACTTTGCAATATTCTATGGAAAATATCAGTATTGGGAGTTAATTGCTTAATAAGCTTAGAAATATACCCAAGTGATTTATTTGCAAATGAAACAGGTTTTTTTTCCTATAAAACATATAAAATAATAACTTTTGTCATGGATCAGCCACAAAAACTCCCTGCTGTCAGCTGCAGATTATGAAGCTATGCATTCCATCCTTAGGGTGCGGTCAGAATAGGCCTGGAGTGCCTGCTGACAGTTGACTGTACAGGCTGGGGAGAGACTGTAGACTGTAAAGTAATCCTGACTTAGCCTCCGCACTCAGGGTACAATAAGGTCACTTGGGAATACTTGATCCCAGCCTGAGAACAAGGGTTCTCTGGCACTGATGCTATGGGAACCGGGACATACCTGTCTCAGTTGATGATGGGGTGAGGAGTGAGTGGTTTTCACATCTACAGTAAAATCTTATCAACTGCCTTTTCACTATAGCACCCTCAATCTTACCCCTAGCTTCACAAACACCTTAAAGCAAAACAGTCACCTTCAATCTTACCCCTAGTCCCACAGACACCATAAAGAAAAACAGCCACTGCTGGTGGGCCAGCTTGGGGCAAAACCTGTAAGCAACGTTAAAAAAACTGCGCGGTGGGTGGGTACCTTGATGACCTGTGGTCTCATTCAGCTGTGGGATCATATAACTGGGCTGGGACCCTTTGGACATGATATTCCTGTCTGGTAAGTGGAGAAGTTCGACTTTAAAGATGAGCTCCACATTCCCTTCCTGGTTGGAAGCTGTGTGTTCAAAATGTGCATTTCAGAAGGCAGAACCAGCCTACAGACATGTTTATTTTGGTGCCCACAGTGTGGTTTTTTGTTTGTTTGTTTTAATCAAGACCACCTCTAGAAATCAAGGTGTTTATCTATGAAAATCTAGGTTCTCCACCTTCTTTTGAAAGCTAGAAGTATAGAGCACTTGCCCTATATTCTTACGCAGTTTTGGCTCAAAGGCGTGTGCCCGGGACACCCACCTATTTCTGTCACCATGCTAACCGGTCAGGCTTCCCAGGGGCCTTTGAGTCTGCAACCTTGGTTCTTTGACTGGATTTTACTATGAAGATCCTGCCTCATCTAAATTCTGAGTCTAGTCATCACGATGCCTGCAGAGGGCCTCGTTGGACTACAAACTGCAAGAGCCCTGAGGGAAGCTCAGGATGGGCTGCCCAGGAATGTGCTCTTCAGGAGAACCCACATTCACCTGGAGGCTGGCAGGGCAGCCTCGGGGAATCAGACACCGCCCTGCCTACACCCTCAGTCACTCTCTGCTACAATCTCTGACAGATTTGTTTGCTCAGTGTTCACCCCTACTCATATTACCTCCTTCCCCAAAGCTGGTGCTAGCTTCCCATTGTATGCCATGCTTAGGGCAGGCTCCTCTCCAGCTGGCCGGCTCTCCCCCAGAAGGCTCATGGGCCTACCCTCCCAGGGCTCCCTACGCAGAATCTACAATTCATATTTGTGTTAGGGTCTCTGCTATTTTCTCCGTATATATTACCCTCAGCTCTGTGGGCCAAGATCCTATACATTATTTTTTTCTAATGCTGCCTTTTCCTTGAAGAATCATGTTATTTACAAATGTCATCTTTCTCTCCTTTGAACTCCCTAGACATCCCTTTTTAAAAAAACAAGCAAACAAAACTCCATGGTGCTTACATTGTTTTGTATTATAATGATTTATGTTCTTGGCTAAGTTCCAGTGGTAATAATATTAATAATGGACTTCATTTATTAAGACTAGGCACAGTGCTAAGTAATTTCTATACAGCATCTCTTTAAATCAGAGACAGCCATGAGAAAGTTATATTAGGGGCTGTGATGAATAGTGGTTAAGGAGACAGTTCTTTGGAATTTAACAGACTGAGGCTTGAACCTCACCTCTGTCCTTACTGATCTGCTACCTTGATCAAGTTTCTAAGCCTGAAAGTTGTCACTTGTAGAAAGGGAATAATATTTATCTCCTATAGTGTTTTGAGGGTAATAGTAAGTGATCAATGAATAGTCTCCTATATAATAAAACCCTAATATGCAAGTCGACTGAACAGAGCAACAACCAGAGCAACTACCGATCACTATGATGCACACTGACCACCAGGGGGCAGATGCTAAATGCAGAAGCTGCCCCCTGGTGGTCAGTGAGCACCCACAGGGGGAGCGCAGCTCAGCCAGAAGCTGGGTTCATGGCTGGTGAGTGCAGCAGGGGTGGTGGGAACCTCTCCTGCCTCCCCTGCAGGAGGGCTGTGAGGAGCGAGGGGTTGGGCCTAAGCCGGCAGGCAGATATCCCCCAAGGTTGTCCCAGACTGTGAGAGGGTGCAGGCCGGGCGGAGGGAACCACTCCACCCCATGCATGAATTTCATGCACTGGGCCTCTCTAGCTTTATTATAATGGCCTTCCATTTTACAGATTAGGAAACAAAATTTGTAAAGTGTCAGTCACTTGTTCAATTATAAGCAGCTGGTAAGTGGTGGGACCTAGATTTGACCCCGAGGATGCCCAGTTCCAAGGTAGGCTTCACTCAGCACAGCTGTCTATGGCTGTTACTTGGCCAATGTTCTTTGAAGCAAGATCTGCAATCTCTGAGAGCTGGGTGTTTGAATCCCAGTTGTTTCTTAGTTCTGTGATAGAGAATAAATTATTTATCTCCTCTAAATCAGTGCCCTCTGTTATACAATGGAGATAATAATTACACTTAACTCATAGGGCGATTTTAGGATTAAGCTAAATTAGATAGCTAATGTATGTAAAATATCTAGTACTCATTCAATAAATAGTACTTATAACTAGTAAATATTTAAAAGTGTGTTGAAGCTCTTATTGGTACTAAATGCAGTCAGTTGTATCATAACATGACATAGGTGTTCCTAAAAATCATCACTTTGCAAAACCAAGCAATAGAAACCACAGGGCTTATAATAAGGAAAGCTAGAGTTAAGGGGTATAATGCTCAAAAATTTTGTCAAGGACACATTAAAAAATTTTAAGTAGCACAGTTTTATACATTTAAAATGGTTCATAAATAAGTAATATGTATTTATAAGTCGACATGGCACTTTATCTTGAAAAACACCTGAAATTTGCTTATGAAAGTTGGTGTCCAAGGGTTGTAGCTTGTACGTTATTGTCAAGTGGTGAAGGGTTATAGAAATTGTATAGAAAGTTAAATCAGCCAATGTGAGTGTAGCTCATAGCACAAATGTGAGCCAAGGTATCTGGTGTATGTTTGAGATTTGTGCAGATGTGTGCGTTTGGCACAGTTTATGCTGCTCAGTTCAACAGCATTATGCATTCATCTAGCCCAGTGATTGGCAAACCGAGGCTCGCGAGCCACATGCGGCTCTTTGGCCCCTTGAGTGTGGCTCTTCCACAAAATACCACGTGTGGGTGCTCATGTACAGTGCGATTGAAACTTTGTGGCCCATGCACAGAAGTTGTTTTTCGGCCTGGGGGAGTCTATTTTGAAGAAGTGGTGTTAGAAAAAGTGGGGATACGTTCGCTGAGGTCGACCCCTCAGGTTGAGGACATTTTTAGCAAAGGCCAGCTTAGGAGTACCCTAATTAAGTTAATAACAATGTACCTACCTATATAGTTTAAGTTTAAAAAATTTGGCTCTCAAAAGAAATTTCAATCGTTGTACTGTTGCTATTTGGCTCTGTTGACTAATGAGTTTGCCGACCACTGATCTAGCCGATCTATCAGATGAAATCATGCATAAGCAAACACAAAATGCTCAAGTTGTTCCTTTATGTTGGAATAAATTCATGTTTTCAAAACAAGCCTTAAGTCAGAACTGACTGTACCTTGAAATTATCACAACCTTTGTCTCTCAACCTAAACCTCAAGTATACTTATTAAGCACTTGAAATATTCTGATTATATTAGGCACTCAAGACCTTGGAGACCAGGATTATGATGACTCATTTCTCCACCTAAATTTTAACAGCGTATCAAGAGCTTAACTCCAAAGCCCCATGTTACTGTGGATTCATATTCTCTGAGACAGACTTATCATAGTGTGTTTGTTCTCTTCCATTGTCAAGCTACAAATAGTTAGAAAACTTCATGACTATATTTTTCTAAGCCCTAAATTTATATCACTCTATGAAGAATCCAAATTATTCCTCCTTTCATCTTGACTTATTCCCTTCCTCTTTTTTTATTCTCTGAGTAAAATATTACTTTTATTCAAAATTGTTTAAATGATGCAGAAGTTAAAAAAAAATTCCAGCAAAGCAGATTCTTAAAAGAGCCTATGTTATCAATTGCTATTCTTATTGCATTTATACAAATAATCAGATCAAATTTATTAAAACTTGACCTATGCAGTAAATAAGATGGTCTTAATTTGGCTATTTTTGAGAAAAATAGGGTCAAATGAGAAAAGTTGCTTTTTAATAGAAACAATAATATACGATGTAGGTATTAGAATCTAGCTAAGTTAATTGTCTTTAAAGTTCTTTTTTTATCTATAACCTGGACTAAATCATGTTTTTTTTCCTACTTTTCTTAAATATTTGTCTACAACTCTCCAAACTGATGTTTTATTTTTCTCCCACCCATTGACCTGGAATTACTGAGAACTAGGACTTCATTTTTTTCCTGAGACTTGCAATTGCAAACTGCAGCTAGACAACATAACATAAACTTTAGAGAAATTGTTACAACAGCTCATGCTTAACTGATCCAGTCACTGATGCTGGATAAGCCACCGAGAATTACCTGAGCACCTGATATCATCAGAGACATTCAACTGCAGGTCAGGAGAATCTATCAGATTGTCTGCCTTCATTCCAAAAGAAGCTTTAAGTCTTACATCTAGAAATCTTCTGGATGGACAGCCTTACAGGCTCAGAAACTGGTTTATAACTTGCTGTGATCATTAACCTTTGTTTTATTTTGTTTTCATAGACACACCTCTTATGAAATAACAGATTGCTTGCTTATACGATGTAGGCCTCATGATGGGTGCCCATCTATATCACTGCCTCCTGAAATGAGACTCAACTACTTAACTGAACTAATTTATCCTCAGGACTAAATGATTGGGTCAGTGAAATATGGAGCAAGCTGCCAACTTCGCTTCTGGAATGTGAAACTTATTTAAGGGAATGTGTACCATTATTTCCGAGTTGCCTAGCAAGAATGTTCCTGCCACTTACGTTCTACTCTTCAACAACTCCCTTCTGAAACCTAAAACCCTATCTAGCACACTCCTTTTCTTTTTTTCCTAAATGTCTTATATACCCAACGTTGCCTCATTGTCTTTGGAATTTTCATGCTTATGTGAATTCCCCTTGAGCATGAATTAAAACTCAGATTTTCTCCTGTTAATCTGTCTCTATTAATTTAATGAATAGCCCAGACAGAAGAACTTAGAAGATGGGAGGAAAGGTATTAATATTTTTTAGCCCCCCACTAAAAGGCACCTGCCTGAAGCACTCTGATTTACCAGACTTAATATAAATTAGGCTGAGGTGAGCATTCTAAGATCTCCTTCCTGTAACAGGTTTCTCTGACTGAATCTCTTTTGCAGGTGATAGGGAGGGTCAAAGGTTCTTTCAGAGTTTTGTTTCTTAATGAAGAACTTAAAATCAACATCCCAATCAAGGCAGCTTCAGGATGACAAAACTTTGGTTCTATTCTTATTCTTATTCTTATTCTTATTCTTATTCTCAACTTATTCTTTTTCAAATGAAAGCTCCAAGGCTAAAATACAATGAGTGATAGAATACTATGCCTTTTTTTTTAAACTTGAGAGGATTTGATTTGGATGTTAACACTGCAGTTAGTAACCCTCATGGCTATGCTGGAAATTACGCTTTCTAAATGCATCCATCCAAAGGCCCTGCACAGATAGATTTTTCTAAAAAAATTAGTTTTTAACCTCATGAATTAGTGGCAGTTTTAAACTTTTGATTACATAAACCCCTGGCTCTCATAAACCAGTTTCATTATTTGTCAGATTTGTTCTCTAGCAAATGTTTTTCCTGTTAAATGTACAGAGTTCCACTGTTGTGCAAAAGTTCCAGATAATACAAATGGACCAAAAATTCTGCTTTTTATTTTTTAATGTTTTAAAATAAATCTTTATTGTTGAAAGTATTACATATATCCCCCCTTCTCCCCATTGCCCCCCAACATAGTTCTTTATATACTTAAGACAATATATTTAAGTCATGTGCTTATAGAAAAAATATTTGTGATGAGAAAAACTCAAAACAAGCTGAAATCATGTTGAAAAAGAGTGATTGTCCATTAGGCCTCCTGCTTTGAACTTGAAAGAACTTGAAAATGAAGTGGTTGAGAATAGGCCTTTGACCACAAATAGTGAATAGTAGTGGCCAGCAGCAGCAGCAGCAGCAAATCTACGAATTCTAACAGGTACTGAGATGCTTAATTAAAGATCAGTTTTATTGCTGTAAAGCTGCACATGATACCAAATATTGTTGTTTCTTTGGTGAGAAAACCCCAAGATAAGAAATTCTTAAAATGTTCATTTTAATAATTTAAAAATCATTATACACATTTGAAAAAAAATATCAGTCTCTTTTGCAACTTCAAAAAGAGAAGTCTTAACTATGTAAAATGGAGAACCCAATCAGAGGGTCGAATTAAAACTGTTTAAAAGATCCTTCAAAGTCAATATCAGAATCATTTTGGGCAGTAAATTGGAGACAACTGGAGAAACCTATATGCAACCCCTTATATGTGAAGTCAAGCTGAAGAAGGTGTTTTTATACATCAACTCAAATTTTAATATTAAACCAATGACAAAGATTGAGCTCATTTCAACATTATTTAACCTTAAAAATGGAAACAGAGAATTTACTTGCATTTCATGTTATTAAATTTACAGATGATATTAGTGATGACATAAATTTGTGAATTGATTTATGGTATAACAACCAAAGACTTTTTAAAGAGTCTTTTTTTTTTTTTTTGCAGGGGGCTGGGGGTGCCCTTAGTATTGCTTGGATAAGAAGGTGCAATGTTTACCACGAGTAAAACTTATTACACAAAACGCCTGATGAAAGAGCCCACTACAAAGCCACTATGACTGTAGTTGGCTTCTCCTTCTGTCAAAGAGTTTGCTTCATAATTTTCTCAGTGTGTCTGATGGGTTGGTATTGTTAACCTAAAAATAAAATAAAAAGCCAAAGTGAGAGACAACTCGCATTTATTTAAGATACAAAATAATAGCTATTTTGGAAGCACTGATTCAGATAGAAACCTTAATAGTGTTCATATAAGGATATAAAGGTAAGGGGGTATTTTTGAGAAAGGACAAGGGAATAATTACATAAATAAAAATTTTTTATGGGTATTAATAACTTAAAGAAGCAATTTCTATAGGTTTAGATAAGCTAAAATGGCCATGCTAATCTTATGGAACACAGTTGTTTGGAACACAGTGCAGCTTTAGGCCCAGTCCAGAGGTTATTTTTCCTAGTTCTAACATCCCAAAGTTTGAGGAGTAAGATGTGCAAGGTAGTTTCTCTGGGATGACAGCTCACACTCCATTTTGAAGTGGCTCATTTATATTATTTTTTTACAGTATAAATGTTAATATTTATTAAAACAAAATAAAATAAAAATTATCATAGTTTGAATTTTTGTTTTACTTAAATGTCTAATAAAATGAGAATAAATTAAGAAGCAATAAAATAAAAATACTTTAAAAACTTGTTCTATCGATAGGCTGGTATAGAGGAGCATAGGTGCTTAAACATTTTCAAACCTAAAATTGAATGATTGTTTTCTATATGAATATAATGATTGGAAAGTAATAATTTCACAACAATAATTAAAAAACTAAAAAGTAAAACTTATTTAAATTAAAAAGCTGTCTTGTTTAATAAGTAATATTTTAGTCTCTTATTTAATAGGTAATATATTTTATTCTCAGTTCTATTTTGAAGAAACTGTAAAACTTTGAATGTAAATGTTTTCATGAATAATACATTTGATTGTGTGTAGTTTCAGCTATTGATTTTGTGGGTTATTTCTACCATTTTCTAGTAAGTAGTCAGATTACTTGAATCAAAAATTCTAGGAATTTGGCCTGGCCAGTGTAACTTAGTGGTTGAGCATCGATACATGAACCAAGAGTTCACTAGTTCAATTTCTTCTAGGTCGGGGCACATAATTGTATCATTTTATGCTTACATTTTAACCTGGAAAATTATGTAAGTGTCAGAAATTGCTAATGGATGCCTAAACTCAGGAGAAAGAAATGGATATAACCAAAAGGAGAATGATCCCAGAATCATAGCACAGAAGTTGAAGCTATAAAGGAAAGAAAGGGATAGGGTAGTTGGAATCTGTAACAAAAATATATAAAATTGGTCTAAAGTTTTATCTATGCTCTCTTTGTTGGATTTAGTGTCAACATCATGCAGATTTAATCCTGTAACACGATGAGAAAAAGCCTGCATTCTAAAGCCAAATGGCCAGGTTCAAACCGTAGTTCTGCTACTTGCAACTATACAACCTTCGGCAAATTATTTAACCTTTCCATGCATTGGTTTTTTTGGATGTAAAATGAATGCGAGGCATCTTCTACTTCTGGTTCTTTTTTACTTCCAGGATGTAGCTCTTCAAGTGCCAAATGAAAGGCTGTGGATGTGGTAACAAGTACACTCGTTTTTTGGTAGGATCTAAATTCTAATTTTTGCCCCTGTATTTGTCCTAGTACCAATTCCAATATATGTATGTGTGTGTGAGGGGGTGAGGGTCAGTGGTTGGGTGTTCCCCACAACAAGTAATTCTCAGGATACTAGTTGGTATCTATAATTCAACTCATCTCTGACACTATCTACCCAGAGATAGCATCAGATTTCAGAGCTTAAAGGTTCAGTCTTACAAAACTGTCCCCCGACTCAAACAACTCTCAGATGCCAGTAGCCAGTTGTAAGCCCAGGTTGTTATCTGTGCTTCTAACCAACTGACTATAAATCAGAGGTTCCAAGGTTCACTCCTCGGGTTTGATTAATTTCCTAGAAGTCAGAACTCAGAGAAACATTTTACTTACTAGATCACTGGCTTATTATTAAAGGATATCCTATATAATAAAAGGCTAATATGCAAATTGACTGAACAGCTGAAAGACTGGTTGCTATGACGCACACTGACCACCAGGGGGCAGATGCTCAATGCAGGAGCTGCCCCCTGGTGGTCAGTGCGCTACTACAGGGGGAGCGCCACTAAGCCAGAAGCTGGGCTCATGGCTGGCAAGCCCAGCAGCGGTGGTGGAAGCCTCTCCCGCCTCTGCGGCAGTGCTAAGGATGTCTGACTGACAGCTTAGGCCCGCTCCCTGCGGACAGCTGTCAGTCGGACATCCCCCAAGGGATCCCTGACTATGAGAGGGTGCAGGCCAGGCTGAAGGACAACCCCTGCCCCGAGTGCACAAATTTTGTGCACCGGGCCTCTAGTATATAGTGTATATACCCTAGGAACAACTAGATAGAAGGAAGATCTGAATGACTGAATACATATATTTATAAGTCACAGTATCTCAGTCCCCATTGGAAGTCTGTCAGTAGTTCTGCTCAGCTTCTCATTCCTCATCTACTACTTTCTCCACTGGGAATTCCCCAGAGGAAAAAAGCAGCCACAGCTGGGCTCACACTCTCCCTGCCAGATCAAGATACATGATTGCTAACTGCTTTGCTAGCTGTTTGATGCCTAGAATTAATGATTTTTTTTTTGTTTTATTTTGCTCCAGTTTTTCTAAGTTTTCTTAGTAGAAAAGTTAATCCCAAATACCAGTCTTCTTACTTTTTGTCATTAATGTAATATTTAAATAAAGATTTTCTACTATGGTAGTTATTTTAATTTTGTTTATATCTATTATTTTACTTGCTTTTTCTAAATTCTGTCCTCAGTGTTTCCTCTGTGTTTTAAGCAATGTTTGTTGTCTTTTTTTGCTATTTAAAAGGTGTTCATCTATATAAAAATTTACCTTTCTTCTATATATTTTTGAACTTTTGCGTGCCTCTGGTCATTCTATTGCCTCATCACAGAGCCCTGAGATCTTCTATGTTATCTAAGAGAACTTTGGCTTTTATTCTAAGCAGTGCAAGTTTCTGTCAAGTGTTGTCATGGTTTTTATCTGCTCAGTCAAAATGTAGTAGGTACTTAGATAGGACAGGTGCAGAGGGTCACCAGGGCGGAGATCCTCAGGTGCCTAGCAATGGGCAAACTGTAAGTCCCTGTATGATCCCTCCCTTAAGCATTAACCCCTAGACCAGCTGTGGGCAAACTACGACCCGAGGGCCGGATCCGGCCCGTTTGAAATGAAAAAAAAAAAAAAAAAAAAAAAGACTGTACCCTTTTATGTAATGATGTTTACTTCGAATTTATATTAGTTCACACAAACACTCCATCCATGCTTTTGTTCCGGCCCTCCGGTCCAGTTTAAGAACCCATTGTGGCCCTCGAGTCAAAAAGTTTGCCCACCCCTTCCCTAGACGATGACCTCTAGGCTTCTTCTTTGTGTTAGCTCCAGGCCACGGCCAGCTGAAGCACAAGGGGGCACATCTGGAAAGCTGATGAATGTTCCATTGGGATCCATCGCTAAAGTCTCTACATAAAAGTCTTTAACCTTTGGATCTCTCTCTATGGAGCCTTTTCCCACCCCCTCCCCCAGGCAGGTTTTCCTTGCCTCTCTCTTTCTTCTAAGCTTCAAAAGCCCTTCCTTGGCCTTGGTAACTTGTTTCCTGAGCCCATTTCTTCCAGGCTCACTTCTTCTACCTCTGTGACTTTCTAGATAAACTTTCTCTTATAGTTTGAGTCTTTGCTCTGAATTCTTTGTGAGTCTGAACTCAAGCACGGAGGTTGCTGAACCAAGGTCTGGCCTACTCTGCCATTCTTTTCTTTTGTCCTTCTTTCCAGTCATAACTTTTAAGTTTGTTTTCATTAACAATATACTCAACTATACAGTAAAAGAAATATGTATAATGTAAATATAACTTTCATGGCGTTGTATATAATATTCAGTAAAGGGAGCAAAAAAGCTTGGTGGTCAAAGACAAGTCTCTGATTCTTTACTACTAGGTTCAAATCCTGGGTCCTTGTGCTTTAGGTTTTTGGTTGTTGTTTGTCGTAAGTGTTTCCCTCCACGTCCTGCGTGGTTCAGGGTTCGGGTCTGGAAGTGGAGCCGCACACAAACGAAATAGAAAAGACACAAGGTAATTCGGGAATATGGGGGACCAAGCGAGCAAGTCCAACTCAAGAGGAAGGACTTCCACTGTGCTCAGGCCTCACCAAGCTTTTTATAGTGAGGGGTAAACAAGGTAGTGGTTACCATAGTTACACAGTTCTTGTGAGTTTCGCTTGTTTACACTGTTCTTGCACTTCCTCAGCCCATTAGCTTCCCAGATAAGATCTAGGGAGTGTTATAAGATCAAGCTTAATTATGCTAAGAGGACTGTGCCCTCTAAGCCAGGACTTGTTTGTGACTTTGCTAGCAGGTCAGTCCGAAGCTTAACTCTTTATCAGTTTCCCACAGTTGTTGTTTTTCCTTTCTTGTCTATAAAATAATAATATGTAAAAATAATAATAGTCACAACTTTGTCCCAAGAGTTTGTAAGAATAAAATATGTATTAGTTTGCTAGAGCTGACATTACAAAATACAACAGATTGGATAGTTTAAGCAACAAATTTATTTTCTCATAGTTCTAGAGTCTGGAGTGTCGAAGATCAGTGTGTTAGAAAATTTGGTTTCTTCTGGGGCCTTTATCTGGCCTTACCTTCCTGCCACTTATTCATATGTTCTTGGCTTATAGACACGCATTTATCTGACATCTCCATGTTTCCAAATTTCCTCTTCTTATAAAGACTCCAGTTAGATTAAATTATGAACCAACCTAATGGTCTATTTTAACTTGATCACATGTTTAAAGATGCTATCTCTTAATTCAGTCACATTCTGAGGCACTAAGGGTTAGGACTCCAACATAGGAATTCCGGAGGGACAAAATTAAGCCCATAAAGGAAATCATTATCCATCCTGTTTTAAATGATATTGTCTTTATCTTGATAGTGCAAAATTATTCTCACTTAAACTAGTCAAATTGACACAATTTGTTTAACCAGGTAAACAGATGGTAAAAAGTGGTTTAAAAGGTGAAAAAAATAGTAGTTCTGTAAATATAAATAATTGTTTGGAAAATTTATTTCTAATACCAACAATAAAGTCACGTTGTCTGTGACTAATATTTAAATGAATAAATAATGTTAGAAGTATTTGCAGCAAATATTAATTGACCTGCAGTTTTACAGATAACTACAGAATTATAGATTACTAAATCTTTCAGGTTGCCTACAATGTTATTATTGTTTATGGTGATTATCATAACTTTAAATCAATCAAATGTGTGCTTTCAAGAGTCCTCTACTCTAAGTTGTATTTATTTGTATTTAATAACGTAGCTTCCTTGTGTTGACTTTAAATGGTTCTTGTATTGAATGAGATATTAATAGATGTTAATTATATAAGCTTTTAGTAGTTGGCACATTGTAAATGTATCATAATTTTTAGCTTTTTTAAAAAAATTAGGGTTTGGGACAAGCATTGTCCTGGTCCTTATAGTGCTTATTACAAAAATAAATAATGAATGTGTAATTACAAGAAGTGTCAGGTGCTGAGGACAAATTTTGAGGCACACTCTCAAGAAAAAAGATTTGTCTTGCAAGCAAGTCTAACAGTATTGGTAATTTAAATTGATACATAAATAAAATTACAAATTACTCTAAGTTACAACCTTTAGGACTAATGATAAACAGTCAAACTTAAAATATTAGACACTTGAATGCCATGGGTTTATTGTGTTGCACTTGCCTTTCATCTGATCTTGGTTATTTTAAAAACAATAAAAACCTTGTATGGTTTATAGTTTCTAAGTTTCTAAATTTCATTTGGCTAAAGTTTACTGAACTCTTGCTATGAGCCAGACATAATTCTAAAAACTCCGTGCTTATCTAACCACAACATTCTTAAGAGATAGTAATACTTTTATTTTCATTTTGTAAGTGGGGGGAAAACAGAGCACAGAAACATTAAATAACTTGCCCAAAGTCACACAGTCAGTAGATGGGATAGTCAGAACTTGAAACCAGGCAATCTGGCTCCATAGTTTTAACCCTGCACCTTCTTCAACGCGTTCACACATCATCCTATTCAATGCCCAACCCATCCATTCGCCTACCGAACATTAATAAAGCACTGATTATGTTCCAGGTATTGAGCCAGGTGGTGGATGATAAGAAAAAAAAGTGCAAGACATGGGACTTGGTTCACCATCCAGAAAAGGAGAGAAACTCAGAAAGTGTTGCTTGGCCTTTCCAGTGTGGCCTGGGGAAACGCGGTTCTCCCCATGTCCTTCCCTGAGCTACAAAAGAGGAGGGTCTTTTGGGAAATTCTATACACCAGAGTTCTCCAGATTGTTCCATAGGATCCCAGGTGCAGCAAACCTTCCTGGCTGAGGATCTGTACTTCACTTGAAAAATTTCTTGATTGTTTTATTTTTCTCAGGCTTAAAACCGAGAAGAAAACCTTTTTTTTTGTTGTTCCCCCTCAACATCAGTGTATTAGAAATACGAAAAGGAGAAAGCAGGGGAGGAAAAGTTCCTCTTCCCCACACCCTCCAAGCCCAGACCTAAATGTTTTCTCACCAAAGCCAGAGTTACTATCAAGTGAAGTCTCTGCATATGTATTAATCTAATTTAAGGTCCAGCCTAAACCGAGGCGATGTGACTTTCTTGCAGGAGACATCTTCAAACTGGGGCTCTGGTGTGGGGAGCGGTCTCGGTTTGACAAGGTCCCAACAGTCAAAGTGGGCTGTCACATGCTCTGTCCCACTAAAGTTCAAGTTACTGATTTAGCTTGCTAAATGCCAAATAAGCAGGAAAATTGTGCTGCAGCAGCATAGCTTGTGAGAATAAGGAAGTAGTCTAGCTGAGCTTAGATCATGAAAGTCGGTCTCAGCCGCCGAATGATTGGAAAAAAGGAAGTTGGCCGAGACTGTTAGAGGAGATGCTTGCACTGATCAAATCGAAAGTTGCTTAAGTTCTGCTAAGTGCATATGTAACCAGTGAATGTATAAAAAGACTGTGTGAAATAAGCTCGGGGCTGCAGTCTTGAACTGTCAGTCCTCCCGATCCCATCTTTGTGTCTGTCTCTTTTCTTAATCCTCACCCCCCTTTCAGGTACTGTTCGACTGTAGTGCCGGCGGGCTCTGGCAGGTGGCGCCCAAACAGGGACCTGAAACAGGGGACTAGGTGAAGGACACTGCCGAAGCAGGGGACGTGTCCGGATCCAGGTAAGCAGGGGCAGTGAGTATTAGAGTCGGGAGAGAATAATCATGGGGCAAGGCAATAGCCGAGTTTTGTTTATGCACATGCTTAAAAATATGCTTCGCGCTAGGGGAACTAGGGTTGGCCAGAAACAGCTTGAGCGTTTTTTAGACTTTGTAGAAGAAGTTTGTCCATGGTTTCCAGAAGAAGGAACTGTAAATTTAGAAACCTGGGCAAAAGTAGGAGAGAGATTACAAGATCATTCTTCTGTGCATGGGCCAAAGAAGGTTCCGGTAGACACATTTTCGTTGTGGAATTTAATCAGGGATTGTATTGATCCCAGACATGAAGGAAATAGGTGGGAACCTGAGCCCAAGTTGAGACAACGGAGCCCTTCTTGTCCTAGTCTCGGAGGACAGAAAAAGGGAGAGCCTGTAAAGGCACCCTCCGCTCCGCCGCTGCTGGAGGCTGAGGATAAGCTAAATTTGCCACCGCCTCCATCTTCTCCACCAGCAGAAAATCCTTATAGTAAAAAGCCAGAAAAAGAACCCCTTATGGCTTTTCAGCAGACCTTGGAAGATCATGATTATGATGAGCCTTTTGAATTGCCTAAAGAAGATCGTGAAGCCTTAGAGGAGGCTGCTGCTCATTATCATGATGATGATGAGTGGTTAGTGCTCTCGACCAGAGGCCCGTTAAAAGAGGAACAAGGTTCCGAGGATAGGAATTGAAAGTTAAAGGAAGAAATGAGAAAGCTGCAAGAGGCCATAGCAGCCTTGACTAGCAAGGTTGAGCAGCAAACTGTGTCTAGAAAAGTTTTAACACCTATATCCTCACGGGCGTCCTCTCGAGCGACCCTACATGAGTCAGCTACCCCGCCACCTGTAAAAACGCCAGTAATAGCTGTGGCACAAGAGGCCCCGGAGCAGAGATCTTTAACTATACCTTCCTTGCCTAATCAAGACCCTCCATGGGGACCTACAAATCTTAGGGTAGATAATGGGCCGCAGGGAGCTGGAGTGTCTCCCCTTCAGCTTACCCTGCAAAAAGCAGTAGAAAGAGGAGAGGACACTGGGGGTTTTCAATTATATCCCATAATGGAGAGAGATGATGGACAGGGAGGAAGGCAAAGATACCATCAGCCTCTTCCTTTTAAGCAGTTAAAAGAATTAAAAACAGCATGTGCCCAATATGGCCCAACAGCTCCTTTCACTGAGGTTCTCCTAGAGAGCCTGGCCACTGAAGCACTGCCTCCTAATAATTGGAAGCAGTTAGCTAGGGCATGCTTGAGTGGAGGAGATTATCTTCTATGGAAGTCAGAATTTGCAGAGCAATGTCAAGCTACTGCAGAATTAAACAGGACTCAGCAAATACCTGTTGTATTTGACATGTTAGCAGGAGAAGGGATTTACCGAGAAACTGATCAGCAAATTCACTTTGCTCCAGGTGTCTATGCCCAGACTAATACAGCAGCCTTAAGGGCATGGAAGAAATTGCCATCTAGTGGTAGGCAGACGGAGGACTTGTCCAAAATCCGTCAGGGGCCTGATGAGCCTTTTCAGGAATTTGTATCCAGGTTGTTACAAGCAACAGTTAGATTGGCTCTTGCAAAACAGTGATAATTGAGCCATCGCTTTAGCACAATATTCAAATGTCCTAGATAATCATTATCCAAAGGAAAAATTATTACAATTCGCTAGCAACCATGCCTTTATATTTCCCAAAGTGGTAAGGGATGCTCCAATTGCTTCAGCTGCCTTGGTTTTCACTGATGGCTCTTCCAATGGAAGAGCAGTATTTACAATCCAGGGTCAAGTTACTGTCTTTAATACTAGATACACCTCTGCTCAAGTTGTAGAACTCCATGCTGTTTTAGCCGTTATTAAGCATTTGCCTACTCAAGCTTTTAATCTCTACACAGATAGCCACTATGTTGTATGGGCTATGGAGGTAATAGAGACTGTACCTTTCATAGAGACTACCAATCCACAGGTACAGAGCCTTTTTAGGGAAATACAACATGCTCTTCTGCAGCGTACTTTACCCTGTTTTTTTGGCCACTTACGGGCTCATACTGGCCTTCCAGGCCCTCGTTCAGAAGGAAATAATCAGGCAGATCTAGCTACACAGCAAATTTTTTACTCTCAAGAACAATTAGCACAACAATCTCATGCTATACATCACCAAAATAGCAACAGCCTTCGCCAGCAATTTAAAATTACCAGAGAAGCAGCCAGACAAATTGTCAAACAGTGTGCCCATTGTCCTGAAACTCATACTGTTCCTCATTATGGAGTTAACCCTAGAGGGTTAAAACCCAATCACTTATAGCAGATGGACATCACTCATATTGCCTCTTTTGGCAAATTAAAATATGTGCATGTCACTATAGACACCTTTTCAGGGTTCTTGATGGCTACTGCTCAAGCTGGAGAAGCAAGTAAACATTGCATAGCTCATTGCTTAAAATGTTTTGCAGTCATGGGACAACCCAAATGCATGAAAACGGATAATGGACCAGGCTACATAGGTCAAAAGTTTCAAAAATTTTGTCATACTCTAGGGATTGATCATAAAACAGGTATTCCTTACAACCCTCAAGGTCAAGGTATAATTGAGAGAGCACACAGCACCTTAAAAAATCAGTTGCAAAAAATAAAAAAGGGGGAGCTATATCCTATATCTCCACAGAATTCTCTACATCATGCTCTCTTTATTCTTAATTTTTTAATTTTGGACTTACAAGGGAACTCTGCCGCCCAGCGATTTTGGGGTGCAGGCACCAAAAATACTTATGCTCAGGTGCGCTGGAAAGATCCCTTGACAGGCTCATGGTATGGGCCCGATCCAGTGCTAATCTGGGGGCGAGGGCATGTGTGGGTTTTCCCACAGGATGCCGAAGGTCCGAGTTGGCTCCCAGAGAGACTGGTACGACCTGCGGGGAACCGGGGACCTGGTGAGGAAGATGAAGAGGCTTCAACTTCGCTATACACCGTATGGGCAAGTGTACTCCACACATCATGCAGAGCTGCCCACCTGAGGCCAGTTGAAGCAGCTGACCACCCGAGCTGATCAGCTTGTTGTTGCTAGCGGATCCTGTAGGACCCCTGTCACGGTCTTCCTGGCCATGTTGGCGATCCTTGGATGCCAGTGCCAATGGTTCAGCAACTTGGAACGTAAGGCTTTGGGGACTTCCAGCGGAAAATGGGACTGCTGTAAATCTTACTCAGCTACAGGACCTTCCTCCGTGTGAGGAACGGGTGTTCACCAAGCAACATGTTGTCCCTTGGGTTTGATGTCATATACCGCAGGCTGTGCAACATGTCATCCCTGGAGCTAACAAGACTGTTTTGGACTGGGCACAACCAAACAAGACATCCTGGTCACAAGGCATGTATGAGGGACTCTGGACATCTGAGGGGGGATATGTACAATTGCAATTATGGAAGCTAGTAGCCAGTTTTGGAGATATAATTGCTATGAGGAATAATTGGTGGCTACTCCCGAATAAGACCTGGATTTAACAGCCTATGACCACCAGCTGGACTGTAAATGTAACGGCTTGTGTACCAGATCCTTATGCTTTATTGGTGGGAAATGTAAATATTACTTTTGAGAGAACAATGTTTAACATCTCCTGTAAGAACTGTCATTTAACTAATTGTATTACTAATATCCCATTAGGGAAGCAAGTGGTTGTTCTACACCAACCAGCCTTTGTCATGCTACCTGTCAATATCTCTGAACCATGGTTTTCAGACAGGGGTATCCAAGTTTGGAAAGAGTTAAATGCAGCGTTGACTAGGCCTAGAAGGTTTATTGGATTATTAATTGCAGGAATTACAGCGCTTGTTGCCATGATTGCTGCAGCTTCTGCTGCCGCTGTAGCCTTAACTCAGACTGTTCAGACTGCACATTTTGTAAATGATTTGTCTAAGAATGTGAGCACTGCTCTTGGTACACAGGAATCTATTGACAAAAAAATGGAAGAAAAATTAAATGCACTCTATGACATGGTGCAATACTTGGGGGAATAGATTCAGAGCCTTAAGCTAAGAACTAGACTAGAAAGTCATGCTCAATATAAATGGATTTGTGTTACTTCTATTAGATATCATCGGAGCTTATACACATGGGAAAAGGTACAGAAACATCTCACAGGTATTTGGCATCATGCTAACGAGTCAATAGATTTGTTAGAACTACATAAAGAAATTCAAGGACTCCAAAGCGCAGAACCTTTAAATTTTAATGCAGCACAAACCGCTTCGGAGTTTTTGCAACAGATGTTAAAGGCTGTCCCATCTCCTAAAGATATCCAACATTTGGCTTTGACTATTGCAGTAATTGGGACAGGAGTAGTAGTATTATTATGCTTACTTCCTTTTCTTGTCAGAAAAGGAATTGCTGGTCTATTAGCTTTGCAGGCAGGTATCCATGAGATAAGATTAAAAACTAGGCTTTAATTAATAAATAAGGGGGAGATGTGGGGAGCGGTCTCAGTTTGACAAGGTCCCGAGGAGACAGTCTTTCACAAGGTGGGCTGTCACACGCTCTGTCCCACTAAAGTTCAAGTTACTGATTTAGCTTGCTAAATGCCAAATAAGCAGGGAAATTGTGCTGCAGCAGTATAGCTTGTGAGAATAAGGAAGTAGTCTAGCTGAGCTTAGATCATGAAAGTCGGTCTCAGCCGCCGACTGATTGGCAAAAAGGCAATTGGCCGAGACTGTTAGAGGAGATGCTTGCTCTGATCAAATCGGAAGTTGCTTAAGTTCTGCTAAGTGCATATGTAGCCAGTGAATGTATAAAAAGACTGTGTGAAATAAGCTCGGGGCTGCAGTCTTGAACTGTCAGTCCTCCCGATCCCATCTTTGTGTCTGTCTCTTTTCTTAATCCTCACCCCCCTTTCAGATACTGTTCGACTGTAGTGCCGGCGGGCTCCGGCACTCTGGGACCATTTTCAACCCAGAGGCTTATTCTAAGGTACCCCGAGGCTGTGTAGTCCAAAGTGTAAGTTAAACTGGGGTCAAGTGAAGCTAAGAAACAAGGAGGGGGGCAGAGTGCTGTGCCTGAAGGGTGAGATGGACCCCCAAATGGAAGGAGTAATCACAAAGAGAATGATTGTTCATAAGAAGACTGAGAGGAGAGCAGGAGGAATGTGGCTCAGGGTCAGACATGGTCAGTGAGGGAGCCTGTGCTTGGGCAGCAGTGAGGAGCGTAATTACAGGGACCATGCAGAAACAGAATGGTCTTTGGGAAGCAAAGGGAACATCAGGAAAGACTAGGGATTTGAATTGAAACAAATCTAATTTCAAATTCCAGTTCCATCACTGCTTGAACTTGGATGTGTTATTTAACACTCAGGTCCTCATCAGTAATAGGGGATGTTTACATCGACTCAGTGTATTGCTGTGACGATTAAAATAAGGAAGACGTGTAATGCACTTAGCCTAATGTTTCACATATTGTCAATATTCAATAAATACAAGTTGTCTTGTTCTGCTTTTTAATCATCTTCCCCTCACTCATCTACATCCCAATCTTGATTCTTTTTTATTCTTATTTTTTTGGTATTTTTATTGATTTTTAGAAAGAGAGAGAGAGGAAGGAAGAGAGATAGATACATCAATGAGAGAGAAATAATCTTTGATTGGCTGCATGCCCCGTACTGGGGATCAAAGTGTGACCCAGAATCAAACCGTGACCTCCTGATTCTTGGGTTGCTGCTCAATGGCTGAGCCACATCCGCCCAGCCCAATCTTGATTCTTCTTTATAAATTGGCTTTACTGTTCCTTTCCCAAACAGATGTGATTTTAGGAAATTCTAACAACAATTTAAAATTCTTTCTAATTAGCTTAAAGCTGTGAATTATCACCTTTGTGCTTAAAATATTATATATTTCTCTGGGGAAAATGTGTTGCCATCCCTGACAAACAGATAAAGTCTAAAAAATATTTGAATTCTCCCTGTCACTGAAATAAAATGTTTATCTGAAAAATCATAAAGAGTAAAGCAATAAATAAATGATTTAAAGAAAAAATATAAATCCACTTATCAGAAACAAAAACAGTGACCACTCAAAATTAAGCATAGAATTTTAAGCGAAGGGTTAAATTCCATGCAAATTATATAAAAAATTAACACAATCTTATAATATAAACTTGAAAATGCTAATGCCAGATTTAAAGGATGTAAGGAAAACTGCATTAGAAGAAAATCCTAAGGACCTAGATAAACACTTTCGAGTTATTTTGCAACTTTGTTCCTGGAGTATAGCTTGAAATAAACAGCACATCATATAAAAAATGTTTTATCTTTAGTGATTTTAGAAGTAGTGATTTTGTCATAATAAGATTTGTCCTATAAGATAAGGAAATTATAATGTACAGAGGTAACTGCCAAACTTTTAAAAACCAATAATAGGTTTCTTTAAATGAAATTTTATATGGGAGACTTGTATGCATACAACACAAAATAGCAAAAGTGGGAGTGAGAACCTAGAATCCATCTGCTTCAGGAACACATATTGTCTCTCCCCTCAAACCTTACAGACACTCTGGGCCCCCCAGGCCTCAGAGCTCCTCAGGTTACTACTGCTCTGAAGCATCATTGATCTATTTGGTTGTTGTTGTTTTTGTAGTTGTTGTTGTTTTTTAAATTGCATGTTGTATCTGTGGGAGTTAAAAAATATAACAATGCTTTTTTCTCCTACCTTTTAAGTTCTTCTAGGCTGGACTAATAATCAAATTAACAAAGATAGATTAACAGGAGAAAAATCAAAATTTTAATAAATGCACATTCACATAAGCATGAAAATTCCAAAGACAATGAGGCAACATTATGTATATAAGACATTTTTAGACAAGGGAGAAGGTTGAGAGGAATGAGATATTAGATTTCAGAAGTGAGAAGGAGATTTACAAGAAGTTGAGGAGGAGCAGAACATACAAGGCAGGAAAATCCTTGCCAGGCAACTCAGACACCATGAGACACAGTGGGTATCTAGCTAACAGACGTCTTCCTGAAGCGCTCTTGTCTTTCACACTTAATTCAAGTTAGGCCAAGGTGAACATCCTAAGGTTCTCTTCCTGAATCTCTTGGGCAGAAAAGGGGGGAAGGGTCGCCCAGTCCTCATGGCTCAGTGGTTGAACATCAACCTGTGAACCAGAAGGTCATGGTTTGATTCCCAGTAAGGGCACATGCCTGCGGGGTCATGGGCTTGATTCCCAGTGTGAAGCATGCAGGAGGCAGCCTATCAGTGATTCTCTCTCATCATTCATATTTCTATCTCTTCCTCTCTGAAATCAATAAAAATATACTTAAAAAAAAACAAAAGGGGGGAGGGTCAAAGCTTCCTTCTTAATCTTTGTTTATTAATAAAGAGCTTAAAAATCAATATTCCAAAAGACAACTTCAGGGTGGCAAATCTGTGGTTTCCTTCATAATTAATTAGTGTGTCATTCAGTAAATTTTAATCAATCTCAGTTATTATTTTATCTTGCATATGAAATAAAGTACATCACAGTGCATTTCAACCAGATAAAGTATTGCTTTTGAAATATTTGTCAGGTATATATGAGTATATATGCCTGGGTATACTGTGTCATTATGTAAAGTGATTTTAAGCTCTAGTCAAGAAAACTCTGAATGCACCCCCCCGCCCGCCCCCCACCTCGCCACACACTATTTCATGAGGTTGAGAAAAGCTCATGAAAATAACACTTTGGTAAAATAATTTGAAATTATAAACTTCCAACTCTAATAAAATGGAGTTCTACTCAGAATAAAATGAAGAAGTTCAAAGAAAGAATCTTTTGCTAGCAATGAAGAAAGTAGCTGGATCTTTTTAAATTTTTATTTTAGAATTTATTAGTTATGAATTCCATGTTATTTTTTTCCTATCAAAAATGTTTTAGCTTTAAGCCTAAGATTGTTGAATACTATGTGCTGCCTTATCCTCTCTATCATAGTCACTAAGTCTTTCACAAATAAGGGATGCATATATAAAAGTATTACAAACGCTTCAAATGTAATAGTAATAACTAGATTAAATCATTACATTGGATGATGTTGTTTCTCTTCATGCATTATAGATATGTTTATCTTTTAAGTCTGAGTATCATTCTTGTGTTAATTTTCATATTAATGATCATCCAAATGTGATCAGCTCTTTTTCATGTGGCGCATAAGGGTCTTCTGTTGGTTGAGCTCCTAATCACTAGGTTCCCAATAGAATAAGTCCCTTGGCCTTGAGCTGCACAATGTTTTCTCAGAATGATTCATCTCATCTCTGACCAGGTCTCAGGATGATTCAAGATACTATGGAGTCTTCAACAAACAGCATATGATAAAGATTGCTTAAAGAATTTCTTCTGCGCAACAGGCTTTTAGTTGTCCACACCAAGCCCATCACATGACATAGTGACTTTTAAGTGGTACTGATCAATGCAGAGTATTGTTAAGTAGCCTGCTTAATGGGCAAGACTTCTTTACCACTGGCTCTGAATTTGGTCTGTAGGTGTCTCACAAAACCGGTCCAGGAGCTAGTTGAACGAATATGCATATCATTAATGTAATAGGAATTACAGTTGCAATAATTAACATTTTAATGTCTGATCACTACCATATATGGGACAACTGAGCCCCAATGCAATTTCCTTCTCTTTCTATAATTTATAATATGAATTTACCTTTTGTAATCCACAAATTCATTCAACAACAATATGTTTAGTGCCTACTATATGTAAGACATTACACTAGAAACAGCATGGCATCAAAGCACAAGGAAGACATCACTTTGGCTTCAAGAATATTGGAATATGGTATTGAGATGACAACTTTTAAAGTCACAATAAAATAGTCAATTCCTATTGTATAACTTATGTGTCAGGCAAGTTTCTAAAATTTTTAACTTCATGTTCTAGAACATTGCTTGGCACATAAGTTACTCAATAAGCATAGTTGTTGATCCTTCCTCCTAGAGCTTATCTTACAGTGAGAAAAGCAAAGAAGCAAATGTATGAACAACTGATAAGTTTCATGATAGAGAAAGTTCAGGATTTATGCACTCAGCAGAGTGCCTAACAGGGTCTAGGAAAATTAGGAAAAGCTATCAGAGGAAGGAATATTAAAATTGAGACTCACTTGAGTGTTAGCCAGAACAAGAAATAAGCAAAAATATATAAATAGTGTCTGATGTGTATATATCACAGCCCCCCACCACGCCACACACATATGCAAATACTGAAATAGGGACAGCTGGGAAAGGAATAAAAGGAAAGACTAATGCATTTAAATAAGGAGAGATGATAAGGATAGAATCTTAGTATCTCAAAAAATCACTTTGCCCCTAACTCCTCTACTATAATGTATAAGGATACCTTCTTAAAGCTACGTACGTAGTATTGAAGAAAATTATTTTTTAAATATTTCCCTCCAAATTAAATAATAAGAAAGTAAGAACTGCATGTTATAGTAAAGCCCACCACAAGCAGCTTCTCTATCTCATTCATTTGAATATAGTACGGGTTAAACAAAGGCCTACATGGAAGAATGACTCATCTCTATTACGTGAGTTTTACGCTTAGTCTTGACAATTTATGAGAAGCCTGTGCTATAAACATTCCCTTGCTGAGGACCACAGCTGACTCATCTTCTTTTATCATAATATTTGGTATTAGAAGAAAAACAGACTATTAATGTCTGTAATTTGACTTCCATCTTTTCCATTCTACTGAACTTTCTCCCGGAAGGTTACCAGTGACCTCACTATTGCCAAATCTCTGCCATCATTCCTCTTATCTTGACCTCATTGCTCCATCCGCTCTTGGTGACGGGGCCTCCTCTTTGGAACGCCCACCTCCTTTGGCTTTGGAAATCCAGCACTGTCATCATTGCCCTTTTATGTTTTTTTTTTAAACTCTCTTATGTATGTCCTGGCACTAAATAACTATCTGATATTCATTAATGTTAATACATATCTTATAGTTCTGTCCCATTATTTTATTAAACATTAATTTGTGTTCCATAAAAATACTAAGATGAATGAAAGACAGGAGCACTTATAATTGCTAAGTTTTACAGATGAGGTGATTAAAATTTAAGTAAGGTCATAAGGTCAAAAGAGTCAACAACTGATGGGAGCCAGGATTTCAACCTGTAGCTTCTGACTACTATTTTAATATCAGTTTTTGTCAATTGATTGCTTTATTTTCTGATTTTTAGGACATTTAATACCTATAATTTTTTTTTTCATCAAAAAGAGTGAAACTTTCCTTATAAATGTGGTTTGGGTCATACAACAATGCAGTTTTCTTTATGTGTTACAGGGTCTACTGGTAGATTTCCTAGTTGCTAAAGCCCCACATTTTTTTTACTTTTGGTAGAGTTCATGATTCTTAAGTTGTGAGCAAAGGAAAGAAAATTTTAACAGGCCTAAGCAAAGATCTTAGGGGTGATGGAGGCAAGATTCTAGAACAGTGTAGAAGCCTGGATGTAGGATAAACTACCTTTTCATATCCCGAGGACATTATCTGTGCTGTAACTCTAGCATATTTTAGCCAATACCTTTGTATCCTTGTCTAAAATCATTCAATCTTATAAGACACAGGATCAAGAGACAGTAAAGCTGTGGTTCCATATTAGTACCACATTTCAGATGCCATAGAGAGAATTTCCATTAAAGATTGTGTAGTTTAAACTTCCATTTTAAGGATGAGAAGAGTCTGACCCCGAGCAGTTAAATGACCTATATAAGATCACACAACAATTACAGTCAGGACCAGACCTTGGATCTAAAATGTGTGGTTTAGTGTTCTCTCCCTCTTTCCATGTTTTAATTAAAACATCAAGCTGCCTGTTTGTAAAAATACATTCATTTGAGGCCCTTCCCAAACCAAGTGAATCAGAATCTCTGGGAAGGTAAGGACCAGTTTTCCCCCCTGAAGCTGACCAAGTGATTTTAAAGAGCAGCCATAAACGAGAACCAGTGAATAACAAAATGTTAACAATATACACGAATAATTCCTTCTAGAGTAAGATGCATTGCAAGATAGAGTATTATCTTCTTTATGTGTAATTTTATTGAGGGATATTTTCCAAGTCCATTATTACTAGTAATATCCAATATAATAAAAATAAAGACTTCAGTAGCTTTTTGTTTTGTAGCCTTCACTAGCAAGTTTTTACTTGTCTGTTAGTGCTAGTGCTAAGCAGAGGGAAAAAATAAATCATAAAATATTCCTAGAATTTGGGGGGCATCCCACTCTGTCTTGTAATATTTTTACCCCCAGTGTCTACATAAATTAGACTACACTAGGTAATGTTTGTTACCATTTAGATTTAGAAAGTAATTCACAGGTACCTTTGAGAAGATTAAAAGATATGAAAGTTTCAAGCTTAAACATTTATCACACATGTTTTGCCTTTTTACACACCAGAGAAGAACATGAATATTCAATACTTGTAAAATTGCATAAATCCGTATGTAATCATGCCATAATCACGCAAATGATTTAGCAATAAAATGCAAAGTTCCCCAAAGGCTGATTGGTGGTTGAATGAGACATAAAATGACTGTTGAATGCCCAAGCATAAAATGATTGTTGAATCAATAACTTTAAGGAGGTTAACATTTTAACTGTAAAGTGTTACGTAAGGAGTAGCAGCCTGAATGGAGGTAATGTGCAATTACATGCAACTAGGCGTCAGTTAAACATGAAATAGTACTGCCTTAAATAGGGATGTTAATCTGCCTGCATTCCTAATTCATCATCACTACGTGTGAAATTAATGGTCTGTGGTTATACATAAGTGACCCAGGAGGCGCGTCTAGGGCACAACTCATGGCAAGTACAAGAAGCAGCAGCTTCAGAATGGCTCAGGTTCCTAGGAGTTTCAAATTGTATCTGCTCTTTTTACATTCCGTGGTTACTGAATGATTTTTCAGAGGATTCTGTTGATAAAATCCACAAAAAGCATGTTTGATGTGACATTTTTAGAATAACATGATTTTCATAAACACAAGGAACAATAAAAAAGATAGACAACTGCTCTGATAGTGGGAGGTGGAAGACAGGCACACACAGTTCTCTCCTTCATAGGAAAATAACAACATAGACTGCTCTTCTCAAGGAAAGAGTGTAAAACTATCTGCAAAGGGATGTGAATGCTTTTAGCCAATAATCTGAAACTAGGGAACCAGAAATGTGGATTTTAATGAGACTGTATGAGAGCGCCGCACATATAACAAACTTTCACTAAAGTGCACTACTTATTATAAGTAAAAGCAATGATACAGTGCAGTGGTGAAGAGTGTAGTGCTGGCTGGAATTAGGCTGCCTGGTTTGAATTCTGTCTTTGTAAAATGGAAATAAAACAGTACCTACCCCAAAGAATTATTTTGAGGAACAAAATAATGTGAGCAAACATTTAAAACTGCCAGGTGAATTTAAAATATTAGATATTAATATTAGTTGCTATCATTATTGTTATTAAGCACATCTCATTTAGATTTAAGAACAAATATCAAGTGCTTTCATGTTCCTTACCACCTACAGTTCTGAATCTAAAAGAAACCACAAACAGCAGATATTGTTTTTTAATGTGTCCCCTTATCCAACCACTTAATCACTCAGCATTCAGAGTATGTGACTTTTCAAATGTGTTGTCATTTTTAATTTAAGAAAAACCCTCAGCGCTAACCGGTCTGGCTCAGTGGATAGAGCGTCAGCCTGCAGACTCAAGGGTCCCAGGTTCGATTCTGGTCAAGGGCATGTACCTCGGTTGCGGGCACATCCCCAGTGGGGAGTGTGCAGGAGGCAGCTGATCGATGTTTCTCTCTCATCGATGTTTCTAACTCTCTATCCCTCTCCCTTCCTCTCTGTAAAAAATCAATAAAATATATATTAAAAAAAAAAAGAAAAACCCTCAAATTATGAAGTCAATCAATGACAAAATATAATTTACTATTTAGTAGACTTAAAAGCATTATCCATTTTTATTTTCTTCTACATCTTTGATTGCATGCTAAAAGAAAAAGAAGATAATTTTACCTTTTGAATTCTTGAACCAATTCTCAATTAAGAATGGATTACTCCAGAGAGAAAGACTCTTTTTAAAAAGTCTATGATAGAGGTTATTTAAATAAAAGAGAGTACCATATATTCAATATATGTTCCTCCTCCTCTCTATTTTGTTTCTTACTGGATTAAAAGTTCCTTGGCTTCAGGGATGTACCTGTCTTATCTGTATCCATATAACAATGTCATTACAAAGACATTCAATAAATATTTGACGAGCATATAAACTAAAAGAGAGATTTGTGTAAATAGCATTGTAGTCTGTTGATTTTGGTCAAAGAGAAAAGCAAAATAGTTATTATCTTATAAAGGTTATGGGTAAATATGGAGCCCAGAATTTTTCTTGGAAATGTGTGCTTTTTTTTGTATTTCATAAGACTTTATTTAATTTAAACATATATTTTAAAAATTATCATGAAAGACATAAATTCTTCATTCAAGGTGAACTTGTTCAAAAGGCCCCATGTAGATTACATCTAACTAAAGTTAGAATAAAATCATTTTTTTCCCAAAAGTTAGCATCTAATAGAACAGAATTATGTTTAAGTTCTTATATATTGAATATTAAACATAACACTCTCATTTTGGACACTTTCCTTATTTTTCAATGCCTTCATTGGCAAAAAGGGATCCAATATCATTCCAACTAAGGATCAACTAAATGAAAGACTTTAAACATTTGTGGTATAAAAAAGCTGACTCACCAGGTGTGCTCTGTTGTCAATTTAAAAAGCAGTGATTTCAAAATAAGCAAGTGTCAGTTGCAGTCCCAAAGAGCCCCAACTTGGGGCCGGGCATAGGGTGGAAAGGAAGAAGAATTGTAAGGTTTTATAAGTTCTTGTCTGAGGCTGGATGGTGGCTCTTTAGGGTTGGCCCAGTGATTGCTCTGGCTGTGGTCTGTAGGGCTGTACCAGTTTAGGGCCTGAAAGTGGATGCTGGCAGCCCAGGATTCCCTCACTTCTAAGAGGACCCACTTTAATGTAAAAAGATTATGTTTGCAGCATTTACCTGCCTGGCAGTGGTTACATGTTTGTTATGTATCAATTACAAACATAGGCCACGATCCACCTTGAGTTTAGTATCAATTTAAAATGAATACATTTTAATAATCATAATAGAGACTCAATGAATTTTAAAGAATAGCATTATATATATTTACTAACCTTTTAAAAGAAACCCCAATACCTCTCAGACGTGGAATTGCTCATCTAGCTAATATGTTTAACTCACTTCCTAGTAGGAAAATTCCATATGACTTGATTATTTTTTTCCCAAGTTGTTCTATCTTCAAAAATGTTTGTGCCTTTAAGAGGAATTATAATTGTAATTCATACTATGGGTATATATTTAAGTGAGCAATTAATGAAAATAGTCCTCAATTATTAAAAAAAAAAAAAAAAAAGTTGCGGAGGCAGTGGCCAATCTTCCCCGATGCGTCATGGTGGAGTCATTCTCAAAAACTAATGGCTACAAAATTGAGTAAACATAGAACCAATAAAGAAAAGATTTCTTCACACCATACGAAGAGTACATTGCTGTGGAAACTTCTGGGAGAAGCACAGCATTTTTTTTTTTCACAGTGATAATATCTCATGCTTGCAAACATCAGCCACAAAGTAAAAAATTCCTCCCCACATATCAATACCATAGAGCTGACTGTTGCGGAATGACCCATCCGCCTCAGTGCGTTCCACCCCATCCTTCTTTTGAGCACAAAGCACAAGACTGTATTTGGTGAAACAAGCCATTAGGACGGATACATTCTTCTTGTCACTCCTTGCAAGTGCCTCCCTATCATTGTACAGAGTAAGGAAACACTCCCAGTTGACACCTCATTCTTTCAAATTCTGCCTTAATTTTTCAAACGCTTGAGCTATTTATTTTCCAAATCTACTTTTGAAAAACAAAAGCTATTACATAGCCAGAAGTCCCTTTTCCTAATTCTAATTTACCAAATTGTGATCTCTATCAATGCTCAGAAAAACCTCAACTTAGTCCCAGGATCATATTTCTTGGTTTCATTTTTTCTTTACAAAAGAGCAGTTAAGTGATAAGTCACTTTCTGCTTCATTTCTTGGTAGATTCAGAAGCTGGATTTTGGAGCCCATAATTCTACCTCTCTCCCACTATGCATTGATTCATGACTATTGACCCCCCACCAAGTACCACCATCCCACCAAGTGCTAGCATCAATGTTTACATATAATAACAGATATTTTTAATGAGTGATAATCTTGTGGTAGGCATTGTGGTAAGTACCTTCATTATCTTGATTTTTATTATTATTATACCTATTTTACATATGAGAAAACTGAAAGAAATTAAATTACCCAAGGGTTCAAAAGCAGACTTACTAAATCCATGATCTTAAAATTAAGCATAGATGGAAGGATTTAGTAAGCATTTGTTTCCAACATGAAAGTTCTGGACATTAAAGGGCACCATTTGGGGTGAGGAAGAAAAAGGTGGGGGGAAAAAGGATAATAAGAAAACAATAAAAAGTCAGAAGGTAGGAGTTATTAACATCCATCAGATGTCATTTTCTATTCAAATATGTTTCAGTAACATTAAAATGACTCACTGTTCTTAGGCCTTACTGGGGGATAAAATAAAAAGTAAAATCAGTTATGTATTCATACAGATTTGAATATTTGACTTACAACCTATAACATTTAAATAATACCAAGTAGTTTCATCGGGTGTGAAGTACCAAATCTATAATTCTATGAGTCTAGGTGGAAGATAAAAAATAATGGCTGTACGAAGTCAGAATTAAAAGAGATATCTGGAAGGTCAAGAAACCCAGGCCTTTGAGGAGAACTGAGGAAATGAGTAGGACTTGAGTAGCTCCAGTAAGACTCAGCCATTCCTGCAAACTGTGAATCCATCAGCACAGACAGGAAAGTGGGAATAAGCAAGGGTGCAGTGAGTTTTCCAGCCAGGCTGGGGTGAGACCATTTGGTGAACTAGTGGGAGCTGAGGTTGAAAAGACTGGGTTCAGGTTTGTGGCAGGTCTTGTCCAAAAGGCAATGAGCAGGCACTGAACGATTTTGTGCAGGGAAGTGATAGGATTAAGGCAAAATTTGGGGAAGTTCAATCATAAGCAGCAGTCTGATGGATAGCAAACAGGACAGAACGAAATATATAATTTAGAACTTTCTTCATACTTACTCGCTACATTGAAGCCTTAAATGCATGTAGCACCATGGAAACAGAGGCACCGAGAAGGAAGATATGGACATGAAAGGCACCCCTGAGAAGTCACACGTGTACACACACACACACACACACACACACACAGTTCTGGCAGAAACCAGGCATCGTTTCCACTATTGGGAACACCAGCGCTGGTTTGGGGTCAAGTTATGCCTGTCACCTAGAGCAACTAAAGCCACCCACTCTTCAGGCAAGTGACCCCACAGAGCAAACCAATCCACCTGGCCCATGCTCCCCACCTCCGCCCTGAGGAGTCAGAGGGGAAGATGGAAAAGTTTGGGGAGTAGTCCGAAGGGCATTTTTTCAGCCACTGTCAGGTGTGAGAGAGGGAGGAGGACATCCGGACTGCGCGCGAGCCACTCCTCCCCTGCGGCCCATTATGAAACTCCGGACACTTTGCACCTCACCCCGCTAGGAAGTCCTCCAGCCCCAGGCTCCTCCCCGGGCTCTTATAAAAGTCACGTCATGGGGCCAGGGAGCTCCACTGCCGGACAGACCGGTGTCAGGGGAACGCGGCAGACGGGCGGCCCTCCGGTCTCTCCACCGCGCTCCAGCCGCAGCCCGGCCACCCCGCGCTCCCAGCCGGGCCGGGGAGCTCCCGCCCCGCGCCGCCCGCCGCCCAGCAGAGCCCGAGCGCGGAGTCCCCGCGGGACAGGATGGAGCCGCGCCTCGCCCCCCGCGCCCGCGCCCGCGCGCTGCTGCTCGGCCTGGGTAAGCCCCCGCCCGCCGCCGGGACGCCCGTGCGGCCGCGCTGCGCTCGTCCTTTGACAATCGGGGAGTTAGCGCCGGCTACCGGGCACCTTGGAAATGATGTCTCTTGCGTGCCCGTCCGTCTCTCCCTCCAGCCCGGGAGGTAGGGGGATCTGCAAAAGAAACGCTTTTCTTTGATAAATTAACTATTGGTCTATGTGTCATGCATGGATTTATACAGCTCCGTTTTAGGCAGAATAAAAAGTCGAAAAGTTTTTGGGTTTTGCTTTTAAATTTGCTTTCTAGAGACCAATGCGCTCTGACACTTCAAGCCGCGATCTTTCTCTAGGGGCCGGGGGTGGGGAGGGGGCGGGAGGAGATGAGCCCGGGGCTCGGGAGACCCTTTGGAAAGTGGTGCTTTCCTGCCGTTTGCCCTCCGTTCTCTAAGTCAAGCCTGGATGAGCTCCCGGGGGCCGGGTGGCAGGCTTGCTGGAGCCCCAGACCCCCGGGATGAAACCGCTGTTCTTACCTGGAGCGAGGGACGCGCCCAGGTCCTGGAGCTCCTCGCCGCCAATCGCCCGCTCACCTGCCCTTTCGGGTTTGTCCCTGAACCCTCCTGGCGGATGGCTGGTCAGCGCTTTTCACTGGCGGGCATGGCGCCCCACAGCCTGTAATCGCTGAGTGTACTTTGATGCCTATCATCATCCTATTTGAAATGAGTTAATGTTAGTCGACGGGGGAGGGGGGGGGGGGTGGTGGAATCTAGTTTAAGCTTCCTAGTTTGAAAAAAAAAAATATATATATATATATATATATATATATATATATATATATATATATAGCTTCTCTCCATTCCTTAAAGTTGAAGAGGAATTTGGAGTTGCATATGAAGATCTAAATAAGGAAATAAAACTTGCCAGTCTCACATTCTTTCTGGACGCGCAATGAGGCAAATTCCCCTACTTACCTACCTACCTACCTACCTGTGCAGGATGTGACAGTTAAATTGTTATTTCGACACGCCTTATCTCAGGGGTTGAGACCTAATGAAATGCATGCTACGCATAGTGGAACTTGTCCAAGTTCAGGAATGTAAGTGGAAACTGGATGTCTGATTTCTACCAGAACTGTGCTAAGGACTTGGTAGAAGATTCTCTAGTAAATAATGTGGCTTTTGCTGTCTTTGTTTTTAAATCTCTGTGAAAATAATAAAATTGGAAAGGTGACAGTCTTCCTAGAGTTAGAGCTTAACCTAGAGGTCACAATGGCTTAGCGCTTTCCCCCCTCACCTGTAAGGTTGCATCTGAACAATGCCAAGTGTCTGTTCCGGGGCAGTCATTAAATATTCTAATTTGAGACAGCAAGAGCCTATGAATAACCTGGTTACTACCCACCTATGTTGTGTGTGTTTTTGTTGTCATGAAAGTGCTTAACTCCTTTATTGCATTACTTAATTATAGTTCACTTATTTCATCAGCTGCCAAGCCCATTTCCAAATGAGCTAGGTCAGTTTCTGTTTTCCCAGTGTGTTCAGATATTTCTCTGCCACTAGGAAAGTTCCTGTTTGAAGTTCTATATCATTTCTCCACACTCTATGGAGGTATGCAAGTCCAATAGTTTTATTCTAAAGCACCTGGGGGGAAAAGATAAAGTCATCTGTTAATTCTGAAATTGCCCCCTCCCCAAGAAAATATAATCTAGAAAAACTTTTCCCAAATGACTTTTCTCATTTATTTTAGATTTCAGCAAACTGTTTATTATTTCCATTTTGTGGAATTCATATGTCTCTTTGATACTTAGGGGCTCTTGATCTAAAATAAAGCATTTCCATTGATACCCAAATGGGCTTTTGAGCATTTTCCTGAATGATATCTCCAAGACAATTTCTGCGTACCTCATTGCACAATGACAGAGAATTGAGCAGAATAAACATTTATTTTCTTGAAAATATGAGAAGCATGGATCTCAATGAGACATTGGCTCTCCTCAGATCTTTTCTGTTGACCCGAGAGTTCGTGAGCTGCCTGAATGTTAGCACACCTGAGATGACACCTCTAGGCAGAAAACATGACGACAGGCCTCTCCTGTCTGGGTTTTGACCCAGGTACCCAGCTGCCTTCCACATCACCTGGCCATATGAACAACTTGGGTAATTGGGGTATGTGGTTCCACATTGGGGGCCAAATCTAGGAGTTTGGAAGGGAACTAACAGTTACCAAATGCCTACTGTGAGCCAATCATGCTGTGTGGTAGGTGCTTTACACATATCATCTCACTTACTTCTTAAAGTAACTGTATAAGGTTGGTACGAATAGCCCAGTTGGACAAATGAAGAAACTAAGGCTCAGGAAAGAAACTAGAGTAAATGGCAAGAATAAATGTCTTCTGTCCATTTTTGCCCAAGAATCTCCCATTTCCTGGTTAATGGTCACACAAAAGATACAAATGTCATGTAAGAAATCCTCTTCAAAGAGACTATAATTAAGGTGTGGTTTCCTCATCTGTAAGACTTCACCCTGAGTATAGACTTATGCAAAGTGTCTAACTAATAAGGTTGTAATTTCTGCTGGGAACATTTCTTAGAAAGGAAGACAATGGTGAGACACCCCAAAGCTGTGATATCCTTGGGGAGGAGCACCCTGACAGCCATCCCCTTGGTATAGCAATTCTGGAAGCTTTAACAAGGGAAGTAATATGGCAGACTCAGTGTCCTCTGGCAATGTGTTATGAAAGACTGGGTGTCTACTTACAGGGCAAAGAAAAATTCTGTGACATTCTAGGTTAAAGTAATGACTTTATTAACTAGGATTCTATCTATAATAGAATGACTTGATAATTGTCCAGAAAAAATGTTAACCCTTAACTTTTTTAGGACAAAAATCCTGAATTTTAAATTTGAGGCATGAAAGTGAGTTAAATGCAAATCCTCTTGCAAACCCTCCAGATCAGGGAAAAAGTCTCACTCTCATATATAAAAATATACACATTTATATATGTCAAATTTGATAGTTTTGAATCAAGAGACATAGATAGTATATAGAATATAGGGTTCACACCCCAGTTTTTTTATTTGATACTTCCAGAAAGATTTATTCCTTTGTGAACCTCAGTTTTCTCATCTGTAAGATGGAGATCATAATAACTATGTTATCAGGTTATTGTATATGGAATTAACAAATTGAATATTAGAAAATAATAAAAAAATACTTTTAAAATTAGAGCTATTTTCATCATCATCATCATTAAGTGCTTTCTTATAAAACACCTCATTTAAACTTTCTAACTCTCTTTTAACCAGGAAAGGTATCATTATTCACATTTTTTAAACAAGGAAACAAATTTAAAAAGAAGTGTTATCCCTCGCATAAGGCTTTATTTTTTAATGTGGGGACCTTCTGCTGGGGACGACCCTAACTCACTCTTCACTTTTGGTGAAAGTTCTACTCATTCTTTAAGTCTGGAGAAAAGTGTCAAGCTTTCTCTGATAACCCCCTCCAACTTTCTTCTCCCACCACTCAAAAAGAAGTATATAGATTTACCTGACAGGGAAGATACCATGGTCACAAAGATGGTTTTCTCAGGACCAGGGGTATCTATTACACCCCAGATGTGCTGACCCCTGAGACGTCCCCAACTGTGGGAAACTCGATTGCACAATTTGTGGAAGTGGGGGACTGTGTTCACATTCTCCCCTGGCATAAATAAACAATATAAGATAAAGTAAAAATACATAAATAAATGTGCAGCATGTCCCCCAGTCCCCTTATACCTCTCCCATTTCTGTGGTCCTGCCCTTTTCAAGTAATACTGTGCATCTAGCCCTGTTTCTCCTTACTGGTGCTGCACTCGCCTGTTTTCATTCACACTGTGATACAGTAATATTAAGCACTCAGTAAATGTTAGTTGGATGCATGATTAGCTTGCTACTTTTAGAATTCTCACCACTATGTTTTGACTCAGCCAGCTGTTCTTCGGAAATGTACTTGAGAAGCTAAATATTTCGAGACTAAGCAGTAGTTCTTTAAAATTCAACTTTGTTGTTTATGATAAAACCTAATAATTGTTCTATAAAACCTAATAATTGTTCTTCCCACGTTTCCCCATTCATGTCTGTATTCAGTGATGATATGCCTAAAAAAATTTAAGCATATTTTAAATTACACAGTGTGTGTGTGTGTGTGTGTGTGTGTGAAAGAGAGAGAGAGAGAGAGAGAGAGAGAGAGAGAGAGAGAGAGAAATTGAGCAGTGATTGACTGAATGATGAATAGTCAGTAAAAGAAAGAAAAGTATTGTTTTAGAAATGAAAGGGACCTTAGAGTAATTTAATCTAAATTCCATCCCCCTCTAACCTACTCCATTCCTAGGTCTCTATTTTCAGAGAAAAGGAATCTCAGCTGCAGGGAAATAAAATTAGTTTCTGAGCTACAACTAGACTCCATCCCTCCTGTCTCTAATGCAGGGTTTGGGGACCTTGGCCGTATTCACATTATGGACTGGATAATCCTTTTATGGGAGCCTTCCTATGAATTGCAGGGTGTTCAGCAGCAATCCCTGGCTTCTACCCACTAGATGTCAGTAGCACCCCCCCCCCCCCCAGTTGTGACACCCAAAAATGCCACCAGGCATTGCCAAATGTCCCTGGTTGACAAAATTACTCTGGATTGAGAATCACTAGCCTAATGGGTTTTCCACTAGCACTCATAATTCAAAGTTTGAATAATCAATGCTTGAGTTACCAAGACAAATAAAATTAATATTAATGGTAAGCCAGATGCAAGCATAAAACCAATTCTAGTGTTAAAAAAGTCAACTGAGCAATTTTTATTGCTGATTTTAGCACTATTTGCCCTGAATAATGATGAATCCTATTTATGATGGTGTCACTCATACTTTCTTCATATATAATTGCTTTGCTGACTACCCCATGCCTCCTTTTATAATTCTACCTATTGATTCATACATCACTGAACTTCCTTTTTTCATGAATTTCCTTGGCCATTTCTAATCACTCTTGATTACCTATTTCCTGAAGTTCTATCATACTCCATTTCATGCTAGTTCCCTTGGGACATCTGAATGGCTCCTATCCCTTTAAAGGTCATATTCCCTCAGATGAATTTCAAATGGACTCCATCAACTCAATTCTTACTCTTTTACTTAAGATTTGTATTCCTAAGGGCCTAATAAGTGTAAATAGGTGACATATGAACTACATACTCAAATTCCTTCACTCATTATGTTCTCCGTTCATGTCTACCGTATTTCCAAGTGCCTCTGCAAACCTGCTGGTCTGCCTGTTTCCTACTCTTTTAATGGCACCACCCTCCTTGGTATTGTCTAGCCAGGAACTTGACATCATGTATGAATTCTCTCCTGTCCTCTTCATCCCCAGGTGTCTACCCCATTAACTCTATTTAGGACAGGAGCTATATATTTTCCACCAATTTTCCTTTCAGCATCTTGTTCAATATCTCACAGACAGAAAACCCTTAGTAGATATGTCTTGAACAAATATAATTTGAGACATGTAGTTACTAAAAATAAATATAGGCAAATCTAGTCTCCTTTTTTATTTATTGGGCGTAACTAACTTCTTCCCATCCTAGCATTATACTACGGTTGCATTTGTGCTTCTTACTGAAGCTGAAATCTCCAATTTAACAAAAATATTTTTTCACAAAGTACAACTTTTTAGCAGCTTCAGATGTGCTAGGTGTATGCAGTCTTGCTGAATGAAAAGCAATTAGCTTTGAGACTTTAATGTTACCTTTGTGTACTTATTTTTTCCTCTTTTTTTTGATGCTGGCTGATTAAAACTCAGTTCTTTTGCAAATTCATTTTTGGCATTAGGTCTTTAGAAAGAATGCATGTGATAATAATCTGTTTCTAAAGATGCCATTACATATTCAAAACTTCAGGCCACATACAATATGACCACAATGAAAAGAAGGCAAATGGCAAAACACTCATAATCTAAACTGTGGCCCCGTTAGGAGATGTTTCTTTTGAAACAATGATGTAATAGTAATTTATATTTCTGAATTGGCTCTATAGGGATAGGTGTGAGAAACAAGATGGAAAGGAGTCAAGGTAAAAAAAAAAAGTTATATAAAGATCCTTTCATATGACATTATCTTGGAAGGAAAAAATGTACAATAAAACATTTGAAATAATATTCTAGAAATATATCTGGCTTTTAGGGAATGCGTGCCCCATATGAGGAGGTCTTAAGCCACAAAATTCCAAACACTGAGATTAATAGCATTGTACCCTTTATACAAGAGGTGATATGCATCCACCTGCATTCTGAGAAGATTTCTATCATGAAAAAGATATATCTCTAAATCTATTTTAGGGTGAAATAAACTAATCCCTTATATTTTGACACACTGGTTCTTGATTTGAATGGCTTTAAGTGTAGTATTGTATGACTAATTATGAGCACTTTGAAGTATGATTTAGAAATTACTACCAAAATTGAAGGGTATAATGCGTCTGAATTGAAAAAAAAAGAAGGCCTATGAAGTCTTTCCTTTTCCCTTGACAAATAGGATCCTATGGCTATCTATTAATGTCAAAATTAAAAGAAATACTTATTTGAAACCATTATCATATCCACCTCTGGTTTCATTCTGTTTGGTCTCAAATAGTTTTAATTGGTTTTTACATTTAGTTTTTAATGAAGTTTAGTTGAAAAGTTAACATTGAAAACCTATAAGAAGAGAGTGGTTGCTTGAAACAAAGACAAAATTATTTATAAGTATATGAAAAGTAGGATGTTACTGTAAAGTATTGCCAGTAGTGTTTTACATTATGTCATGTAATAAAGATTTTCCAGTTATTTTAACCAAGGTGCAGCAAGACCTCATCTAATAGTGGAATGTAATTTAAAACAAAAGCATGTGGAAATGGTGAAGGTATATCCACTCTTTCAAAGTGTACAAGACATAAGGTGCCTACTGTGTTACACACATATGCTAAAGTTATAGACCACCATGGAAGAGGTGGAAATCTAGCAGTCCATGAGTAGATTGACATGTGACCAAAGCAAAAATGTGAATAAAACAGGCTTTACTACCTGTTTGGGCTGGAAAAATACTACAATTTATTATAAGTTTGGTGTTCTGTTCTAAACATAAAAGGTAAAATTAGGGAGAAAAAAATTGCATTCCTTTCATTCTGTAGCCCATTTCATTTTATTTTGGGTCATTTTTATGTGCTTGATTTTTTTTTCAAAGGGAGAAAAAAGGGAAGCCAATTTATTTCCGGAACTGCAATTGATTTTGCTGACTTGACTTGGTAGGCTAGTCACCAAGTCCCTGCCTTCTTCTAGATGAGCCCCTCAGTGCGGGCAAAAAAAGCAAGGTCAAAAGAAACCAGATGTAATTAGACACGTTTGACATTTGGCATTCCTCCTGCTATTGGGCAAGCACTTCTTAATGCTCCAGGGCCCACAACATTTAGTGCTACCCCCATTCAGGTAATGCCACTCACCTCTCCCACGCGTGCGGTCCCCAATATTGTGTAAGGGTGTAGGCCCAGGCCCTGACTCACAGGGTAGAGGTGGTTTGTATCCTGTGAGTCACCAACACCACTTCCTGCTGGCGCAGTTGAGATTTCACTGAGACACAGTCTTTGAAAGGTGAAGGTAGAGAGATGAATAGGTGAGCTTCAGGATCCTAAAACCCATTTGGAAGTTTGACAGAAAAAATGACCTCTAAAGGGATTTTGATTTTTATAGCAGTAATGAAACAGACATTTCACCTGCTAATTTTGAGTTCACAAATCATTTACCTCTTTTCACCTTGTGCAGAATTCCTCGTGTTTTAGTTACCAATGTGAACTTGCCACTAGACCTGTTTTTCTCACACACGGACACTATCCAAAATCTTTAGTATCATAGTGAATTATTTACTTAGCAGGGCCCCTGGTCAAGGATCCAAACCCAAGTAGTTGAATCTTAGAGAGATCATAATGTTCAAATTAGAGGCCCGGTGCATGAAAATTCATGCACTGGCAGGGGTAATCCCTCAGCCTGGCCTGCCCCCTCTCACAATCTGGAAACTCTCAGGAGATGTCCTACTGGTAGCTTAGGCCCACTCCCCAGTCTGGCTTTCCTCTGCAGGAGGTGACCAGCTGACCAGGGGAAGGCACCACCCCCATCAACCCTCTGCTGCTGCCACTGCTGTGGCTGCTGGCCCTCAACCCTCACTTCTTAGTGCTGGCCCCACCCCCCGCCCACCTGTGGGAGGGGGGCGATCTGGGGCCAGGCCAGCTGAGGGAGGGGCTGTAAGAGGTTGAGGCACAGCAGGTCGCACCCCATCCAGCCTCCGTGGAGGTGTGGCACCGGGACGTGGCCGTGCCACTGCTTCTGTGGCTGCCTCTGCAGAAGGGGCAGCACTGGGACTGGGACCGCGCAGCCCCCTTTCCTGCTGCCTCTGCGGAAGGGGCCCGCTGCGCTGAATCGGCCCGTGCCACCACCTCTCATGTGCCGCTGGCCCTCGGCCCTCACAGCCGCTTCAGCTTTATCCAGAAGGACATCCAGAAGAATGTCAGGAAGACGTCTGGTCTATCTGGTCTAATTAGCATATTACCCTTTTATTAGTATAGATAACACTAAAGTTATGATGCTAAAGTCATGAAAAACTATAAGATTAAAGAAATATATGGATATGACGTTAGCATCTATTCCTTTCCTGTATGACTTTAAAGTAATGAGTAGTGATTCTTAAGCGTACAGGATTGTAGATATCAGAATCTTTCATGGTGGAGTTTCAGTTTTTTTTTTTATCACCTCCACTTACTCCTTTACCCCAGTTTGCAGGGGTCTGGGGCAGAGGTGAGGTGGAGGGAAGCTTCAGAACCACTGTTTTAAAGCAATAGAGCTGTGCAGATGGACACATGATTGAGAGTTAGTTTTGCTATCTTACTGGTTACATACATTCGCGATGGAACTGGAGTCTACACACTTGCTTTTGAGAGTAGCATTTAAAATTATTTACAATTTCTTCTGTAAAACACCCGGATGTTGGATTAACGTCGTGAGTCTCACAGAAACCATCCCGAGTGATGGACTATGTCCAAGGGAGTGTCACAGGTTAGGAGAGCCCAGTTTTTGTGGAGGCACGCCCTGCACTGAACATTCTTTAGTTCACAAAGACAAATATTTCACCTGTGGCCTGACCAAGTGGAACAAAGTGCCCAACAGTGGGAAAATGAACAACTGCTAAAATCCTTAAAAAAAAAAAAAAAAGGCCGAGAAGCAACACCCCCAAACCATTAGCTGGATTCTAACACCGTCGCAGGTTGCAGCTGGAAGCAATCCTGAACAGGAGAGGCTAGTTTCTGATTCCTGCAAAGGATAAAAAAATGAGCTTCAAGTGTACATTTGCACACGGGACCTGGCTGGTCCTTTCCTGGTGGGAGAATTAGTAACATTACCTCCCAAGCACTCCTCAGTTGGAGAAATATGGAAGACTAGGAGGGTCAAGGATGTAAAAATACTTATTTAGAACTTCAGTTTGAGTTGAGCAGACTGTATACATTAAAGGGTTTAGTTCTCCAGTCGTTAAAGTGCATGGCAAAATTATATTGAGATGTAGAACAAAATGGACTTGGATGAGATTCTAGCTCATTCTCCATGAAAAACTATGTGGACAAAGTAATCTTTTTTCATCTCTGCTCAACTGACAATAAAATCCAAACTTTAGCCATTTTTTGTTTTTCTCATTTAAGAAAGATGGTTTCCTCCTTCCCCCTTATAATAGTAATTGAGGCAACATTTACATTGTTGTAGAAATACAGAAGGGGGGGTAGCTCTAATATTCAAAAAGTATTTTCAAATCATTGAAAGGTTATGAGGCTTGATGTCAAAAGGTACATTTCTGATTCTTATCTTCTATGGTCACTGGATAATTGGTCTTGGACAAGACATTTAATTTAACTGCACTAAGGTTGTTTGGGGCTAGTAACTACTTCACAGAATTGTTAGAAGTGTCAAGTGTAAAACATTAAATTACAAACTATGATGCTTGCTGGAATCCAACCCCAGCGGGTCCAGGGGTCCTCAAAGGTGTGGACGGAGTCGGCGAAGAAGGAATGACACGAAGACAGCCTTCAGTTGATCAGCAGCCTAGTCAGGACCTCTAGCCAGGATCTCCAGCCAAAGTTCTGGTTAGGAACTCCAGCCAAGCTCTGGTTAGGATCTGATGAGGATCTGATGTTTATTGTCTTGTTACATCCGTATTTATACCAGCCGATTTTAATCCTGTCAATTTCTATTACAAAGGTTAGGGCGTTTCTTATCTCCATTCCAGGGAGTAAAGATTATGTAGCTTAACTACCCGCCTGGCACTTAATTAGGGGGTTGTATCCCCTCCCTAACCTCAGGGAAAAATCCCCACCTGGGGAAACAACCTTTCTCGGAGAGGTGACCTTGGTTAAAACACATGGCACTAAGGAGAGCAAACATATTAAGAACAATATGCTATATATGCCAGGTCCCTTGAAACATATGCTGTGCAGATGTTTCTTTCCTGCAGCGACTGTGTCAAGCAGCAAGAATGGACCGGCTTCGGGCAGATGCTGATACAGAAAATATGCAATTTGCTTAACAGATACATGCCTCCTTGGAGAAAAAGAAAGTAATCTTGGTACAGACCAGCAGAGGGCACTGCCTGTACATACTGCTAACATTAGAGACTAGATCTTGACTTTGAAGGAACATCTCTGGTGATCTCTGGAATGTTAGGCATTATTTCAGAAAAATACCATTTTATTTAATTCTTCCAAAAACTCTAAGGGAGGGAAATACATTGCTCAGGTTTTCTCCCAGGATTGCCTTTTGTTGCCTCCCTTTGGGATTAAATAATCTGCTTCAATTACATTTCCCTTGTTTGTTCCATGTGATGTCTATTATACGCTAACATTGTTGTCTGTTTCCAAATTCTGCAAGTGCCCCGTTCACAACAATACTATGTACCCTCAGGAAAGTTGCTTAAACTTTTTATGTTTTAGTGTTCTCATATGTCTAATAGCAACACTAGTATCTTCCTCTAAGAGTCCATAGGGGATTAAATGAGGTAATAAAGACAAGGAGGATAGAATCATCCCTGCATGTAGTATGTGTTCAAGAAATGTTAACTGCTGCCAATGTTACCACTAACACCACCATTTATATAGATATTTTTAATATATTTTATTGATTTTCTACAGAGAGGAAGGGAGAGAGATAGAGAGTTAGAAACATCGATGAGAGAGAAACATCGATCAGCTGCCTCCTGCACATCTCCTACTGGGGATGTGCCTGCCACCCAGGTACATGCCCTTGACCAGAATCGAACCCGGGACCTTTCAGTCCGCAGGCTGATGCTCTCTCCACTGAGCCAAACCGGTTTCGGCCACCATTTATATTTATATAATAATTACTCATAATAATGGAAAGAGTGGTTGTAGTACAAATACCTGACTATTAAACAGATGAGACTAAACTCTCTTTAGTAAATACCTATGCAATTAAAAACATTCATCTTATGCTTTCTACTCAATGAAGAAACTACCTGAGTCACTCTGGTGCCTGTTTTCCAATATTTGCCTTTTTGTTGGAGATACAGGATGAAACGCTATGTTCAAATGCTTCCTGGGCTGACAGAAACTGTGTTCCTACGGCTCGGTGTATGTGTGTGCATTCCGAGTTAGATAAGATATACCCTGACTTTGCCTAGCTTACATTTTACAATGCAAGAGTAATTTAGAATTTAGGCACTTAGGTCAACAAGGAATATATCTTAGGTAGAGAGTCCTGCATAGTTGTTATCAAAAGTAGAACCTAATTCTTATTTGAATCATTCTTTTGTGATAGGTTCTATCTTGGAGCATTGCTTCAAGCATAACATGGAATAAAACATTAGAAATCCTACAATTTTTGAATTTCTAAGCTTCTTAGGATATCAAACTTCAAAATCAGGTCTTGGAAAAGGTTCCTGTGAAAGATTTGAAGCAGGTTAAATCTGTAGCTAACTATGAATACAATGCCAAAGCTTTTACCCTTGGCCCTAAGACCTGGGGGTTCATTTTCAATTATATGCCTGTTTCCAGGAATGATTTTCTTTTATGGTTTCAATGGATCAAATTCTAAATGCTGCATTATTGTGGAAATCTGACCAAGCTTTTTTTCCTTGAAGCATTAATTACATATTTGATTTTTTCCCCATAAACAGGTTTTCATCTTCTACATCTAGTTCTTGGACCCACTGTGATTCCTTCGTGTATCCCGGGAGAATCTGAAGACAACTGCACAGCTTTAGGTAAGCCCAACTTTATCAACAGCGCTTCAGAGGATTACATATTGTTAACAGAAATGCAAACTCAAAGACTATAAATACATATCAAAGTGGCGGGGGGGGGGGGGGGGGGGAGGAAGGGAAATAGCTACTGTGTTAACAAACGAATTTTTTAACTCCCTTATGAACTAGCAACCTGGAAAACATACAAAGAAATAATTGAAGGAAGAGGGACTGTGTTTCTAGTTACATGGAAAAATTTGATCTTGAACTGATAAGAAACAAGAAAATCAGATTCCCTAGAACAGCGGTTCTCAACCTGTGGATCATGACCCCTTTGGGGGTCGAATGACCCTTTCACAGGGATCGCCTAAGACCATCGGAAAACACATATATAATTACATAATGTTTTTGTGATTAATCACTATTCTTTAATTATGTTCAATTTATAACAATGAAAATACATCCTGCATATCAGATATTTACATTACAATTCATAACAGTAGCAAAATTACAGTTATGAAGTAGCAATGAAAATATTTTATGGTTGGGGGTCACTACTACATGAGGAACTGTTTTCAAGGGTCGCGGCATTAGGAAGGTTGAGAACCACTGCCCTAGAGCCATTCCCCAGAGCTTTGCTGAGAAAACATTGTTACAGGTTGGATCCCAGGCAAAACTGTCTTCACAGTTAAGACAGAAAACAATCCACGTGTGGCTCAAGCTGAAACTTTGTACACAGTAGATCATCAATGTATTTTCATTTTATTTTTGTAAGAGGAAGAAGTGGTGTTCTGTCTTTGTAGTCACAGCACTCATTCGGAAACATTCATGGATTACTTACTATGTGACAAACATAGTGTTTAGGCCTAGGGATGCAAAGATAAGTGGATGCACAGTCTCTCTCAAGGACCCTAGAGGACTCTGATGGGGGTTCAAGAGAGACTTGCTTTATATTTAGTCAAAGGTTGTTGAGACATTGAGTCAAAGGTTATCATCCTGAGCTATTGAGGCCAGCATTATCTGAAGAACCAAGATATTTTCCAAAAACTCACTTTCTCTCTTGTCGTCCTTCATCACGGTGCTCTCTGGAGGTCTGGTCTGCCTTCTTCACCCTTTTTTGATTATTTAAACTAGAGTATTGCAATCAAGATGCTATTTTTTAAAAAAAATTATGTCATGAGCATTCTTCACATTTTAATAACTAAAATATTCTAAAGTGAATTGTACATGTAAACTGCAACACTGTCTCTAACAAAGCTCCTATTTCCATTGCTATAACTGGCCTCAGTAACTCGAGGTTTATCCAGTTCATGCTCAGGACTCAGTGTTAGAGATGTTGGGAGGCTTTGGTTGATTTCTTTGATGATAACCTCAACAATTCTGGAATGCACACCAAAGCAAGCCTTACTAGCTTACAAGCCATTATAGAATTAAACTATTTTAAATAAATTAATGTATTCAGTTTAAAATCGCTTTTGGAATAATGAATTTCAGAATTATTTTGAGATTTGAAAAAATTGGACTCATTTTGGTTAAGTGAATAATTGTGGAGGGTAATAATGTGTGTGTGTGTGTACGTGTGTGTGTCCCTCAACTTACCTTTTCTACCTTTACATGTTGTCATTTGAGAATTAAATCCCCAGGTCTGTCTGGTTTAGTCTGTTGGCCACTTTCTTTTGGACTGAGGTGTTGTCTCTTGATAAGGGAGTGTGATAATAGAGTGACTCCGTGTTCCTGAAAATTTGTCTCTACTGATTGGTACCTGACCTGCTTCATCAGAGCAGATCAGTGATTACTATTATTAAAGGATGATTCATGGTTCCAAGAAGGCAATAGAATATATTCAACTCTCCATTTTCTTCACAGTTAAGACAGAAAACAATCCACGCGTGGCTCTAGTGTCAATAACAAAATGTAGCTCTGACATGAATGGCTACTGTTTGCACGGACAGTGCATCTTCCTGGTGGACATGAGTGAAAAATACTGCAGGTAATATCCCCAAACAAACAAACAAACAACATCTTTTAACCTAGATTTCTCTATTTTTATTTACTTACTGAAGTTACTCTATATTTCCATGGGGAGCAGTTTATATGTACTATGAGCATACAGTTTATATGTCTGATTAAACACTTTATTAAGTAGGTGGTTTTTTTTTAATTAGGGGGCAAATAGTAGTAATTATCAAATTGTACAGATACTTCAGGGGTACAGATTGGGGAGGGGTTCAGATGCCTCCCTCTCCCATGTGCCACAATAACAGCTCAATTTCTAATCTTGCCCCTGGACGTATAGTTACCAACCACTGTTTTAGGAATTGATTCCACTGATGTAGACAAAAAGCACTTCAAACCTGAAAAACTTACAAAACCCTATTCCAGATGGACAGTCACCTGGCCGCTGAACTGGACTGTCATTCTCATACCACAATTTAGCTTGAGAGCAATATGAGGCTCTTCGTATCTAGCGGCCTGGTTCTAGGTCAGGCTTTGAATGCATCTTTTGCCAAACCTTGTTGGTTTCTTGCATCATAGTGTGAGATTAGTTCTTACAAAACTAAGCCACAGCCATGATTTGAGAACATTCATTGATCTTCCTCTTGCCTTTCCCTTTAGGTGTGAGGTGGGTTATGCTGGTGTCCGATGTGAGCACTTCTTTTTAACGGTCCAACAACCCTTGAGCAAAGAATACGTGGCTCTGACTGTGATTCTTATTCTCTTCGTTCTTCTCTTCGTCGCTGGCTCCATATACTACGTCTGGAGATGGTAAGACAGCGCTTTTACACTGTTTTTATCAGTCACTTTTATACAATACAGACTTTTAAACTGGGTAAAAACATGGACAAAGTATTCTTTAGAGGGAGAAGATAGACTCTGCACTGATTTTATTTAAGGAGAAGTTGTAGTAGCAGAACATCTCGATTTGATTCTATGATTATCTCTGTTACTTATTACCTATGTGACCTTATGCATAGGGAGTGTGAAACTTGGGAGTATCAGTTCCTTATAAAATGCAGAGAGAATTCCTTATCCTACATTAATTACAGAACTCAGTATTGAATATGATAATAAATATGAAATAAGCCATAAGCCATGATGCCAGTGTTATACTTAGGCACTTGTATTTAATTTATTGGGTCAAGTTTTGTATTTCATAAAATACAGCATCATAAATTAATAACCCCAGAAACTTAGGGTCTTAAAATTTAAGGCAGACTAATAGAAATGAGTTTCCAGGCAATTATAAAACCTTACTTTTAAAATGTGGTTCAGGTCAGTCTGCAGAACAGTCCCACCCATCCTCATGTACAATGCCATGCTGCTAGGACCAAGGTGTGGGAACAGTGTGAATCAGATCCTAACAGATGCTATTAAAATGTCTCCATGAAATCCTTCTTATTTTGGAACTGTTAAAAATCGCTCCATGTACATTTGAATAAATTTTTATGAAAGTAGTGGACTTCTACTGTTGATGGTCTGAAGTGTGCTACTTTTATAAGATTAATTTTTTTTGCCTATGTTTGATTTTAACTATTCACCAAATAATAATGCCTTCCTAATTAGTTATGACCACAGAACTAGATATTAAATCTGAAATACACCTGGAAGGTCTTCGACTACAGTTCTTTCCTTGGTAAAGATGGGAAAATGAAGTCCAGAGTGGCCACCTGACATGCCCCAGCTCATGTAGTTGACAAGTGGCAGGACTGAGTCTAAACGAAGGCTTTTTAATGTATTCTTCCCCTACGCATAGGCTATATGCTTCATTCCAACATGGGTAGAAAATAAACTCAAAATGTTTGGAAGATAGCTTGAATGAAAGATGATTCTAAGTTGTGATAGCCCTAGCCGGTTTGGCTTAGCGGATAGACTGTTGGCTTGCAGACTAAAGGGTCCCGGATTTGATTCCCGTCAAGGGCACTGCCTGGGTTGCGGGCTCGATCCCCAGTAAGGGGCGTTCAGGAGGCAGCCGATCAATGATTCTCTCATCATTGATGTTTCTATCTCTCTCTCCCTCTCCCTTCCTCCCTGAAATCAATAAAAATATATTTTTTAAAAAAACCACAAAATAAATGGTGATAGATTAATGAATCCTATGTAGGAGATCTTGGCCAGGTTATGTGACCTATTTGCACTTCACTTTCTTCATCTGTAAAATGAAGATGGCAATGTAAATGTGAGGATAAAATAAATAATGAATGTATAGCACTTAGAACATTGTCAGTAACCTAGCTAGTGTCTGATAAATCCTAGTTATTTTAATTTTTATTGGTGATAGCATTATATCATTGTGATGGGTAGAATGTAATAATATAGTGTGATATTCAAAATACTAGTTCTTAAGTAGGTAGGTAGAGATGAAGGAAACAAAGGTGAAAGAGAGAGAGAGAGAGAGAGAGGGGAAGAAAAAAACAAAAACAAATGAGGCTTAAATGTGGTCACATGCTCTTGAAATTTTACAATTTTCAAGATAATGTTAAGGCCTCTGAGGTCTCTTTAACTATGTTTCACCATTTCCTCCCCCCAATTTTTAAGTCCCCCGCCCCCCCAAAAAAATTGTTTGACCACAGAATGTTATTTCTTCTTCTCTCTTTTTTTTTTCGTGTCCAACCCAAACCTATTCACCTTTGTCATTCTGGAAACACTATGCAGATGCACCTTTTGAGTCCATATACGTGTTCCTTTTGTTAACACACTTTATTCTCATTACTGTTAATTGCAGTGCTAACAGTTTCATTTCTGAATATTTCCAGGTACAGAAATCGAGAAAGTAAAAGGTCAATGCAGGAGTATGAAAGGGTGACCTCAGGAGACCTGGCGTTGCCACAAGTCTGAGTGGCGCCACCAAGCTCAAGGGCCGGGATGCACAGCAAGCCTGATGATGTTAATATTCCTATTTTATTAATAATATTTATGTTGGGTCATGTGTTAAGTCAACAATGGTATATTTTTAATATATTTGGAAACTTTTTTACTTCTGTTTTATTTTTAACAAACTATTTGGAAATGTACACAAACTAATATAGAAAGAAAATTGATATTTTTTTTTCTTGAGCTAAGTGCTTTATTGAAAGCTTCAAACTTATTTGTCTGCTACAAACAAGTTGCTCGGGAAGTGTCAGCAAAGGACAGATTGCTGTAAGCCTAAATATATGGTCAAATCAGTTTAATAAGTATATTTTTCCACTCCTCAAAGCAATGATGATTGGTTTGTTTATACCGTAGTTTGATGTATAACTTGACTCCACTGTGTCATATATTGAAACAATGATATAATGGGAATTGGGGAGAAGCAAATATAGATCATATGCTAAACACTACACATTTGAAACAAACTAAACTGGGAGAGCTCTGCTCCCTCCAGGCCCATCCTCAGCTATAACTCTGTTTACCTGCTTAAAGGGGAAGTGAACAATTCCTTATTCCAACCCACAGCTCCTATGGATACTAGTCACCCATCTAACAGATCCTCCTTAAGGAAAATGAACCAATTTATACCATCTTTTATGCAAATAGTAGATATTTTTATAGCTTCATAAAGTTCCTTTTTTTGTACAGCATTTATGTGAGGCAACTCTTGCTTCTGAGACTTTTTTTTTAAAAAAAACCCACATTTACAGCTTCTATTTAAGAGTATTTATTTTTGTAAGGATTTTGTTGAATTCTAAGGTTAACTCATAGTCCAAAATTTGATGGACTAATCATTATTTTAAAGTACAAGACAATAGTTATATATATTGTCTAAAGACAGAAATAGTTGTTTTCTACCGAATAAATTTTTAACTTAAGAAATAAAGTAAGTAGCTTCTTGTAGAATTTGAAATTATATATTTAAAATTGTATCCTGATGCAGAACACGGGGAAAACAAGAAAAAATAAGCCATAATGTATTTTTCCAAATGAACACATTTGAAAGTTTTTACAATTTAGACTTAACCATTCATTCCTTCTGATGAAGACTGGGATGAAACCAGGGCCTTATTTTCTGTCTTTTGTTTATTTTGGGGAAGAGACTATGGTTTCTCCTGTGCTCAGAGCCAATGGTCTAAGTGAGTTAGTAAGGATGCTTGGGGCAACTGCATAAGGAGTCACGGCTGTTACCACCTGGGGGTCGCAGGGAGACTATCTCGCTGAATATAGACCTTTAGTTTCTCAGCATCACACACCTGATCAGGGAGGGTCTCTATTCTTTCCCACTTGTTGTCCTGACATGTGCTAGGCTAGGGCAACAAAGATAAAATAAGTAATGGCTAACGTCTGAGGTGCCAGGTGCCAGGACTTGCTTCCACATGTACCCCTGCATTATATAACCTGGTGCATTCACATGATGCTTATCCAAGTCCTGAACCTAGTTCTTTACTATTAGGAGAACAAATTATTTGTGTATGTGTGCATATTCACATACAAACACACATGTACATGTGAGCTCAGTTAATCAAATTATAATCACTTGTTACTTTATCAAAAATATATAAAACTTAAAAACAAGATAAAGAGAAGTAAAATAAAATTCAGTGAGCTCAAAAAGGATATTTCTGTTTGCCATCTAATATAGCTGAAGTCAAATGTGTAAGAACACATTTTAAATCCTATGCATACTTATTGACACCTGTAAACAAAGTCTGCCTATTTTAAGTGATCTGCATTGCTTCAGAGTATTTATTGACTAACCAAAAAATCAGTTTCATTTCATTAATTTTACTGACAAGAAGGGAGTCATAGTGGTTTATCTGAAGCATCTCAACTCATATTGCATCACTAATTGTAAGTAGTTAGGTGTGTTTTTAATCTTCATTTAAGGATGTTTATAAAACTAGCCCCTGTAAAAGTTAAGTCTTTATTTAGAAATACATGTTAAATAATCAAAAGGTAGGGCCCAGATTGCTTTTTGTGGATGAAAAGTAAGTAAAAAATAATTGCCTTAATGAGGATAATGCTAGGCAAAAATAAAAGTAAAATTATTACTATCAGCTCATGTTTCCTATAAGCAATGGAAATATGTTGGCTCACATTTAGTCTGTTTTCCTTATTTTTACATATTTCTCACCAAATTTCTAGAAGGGGCTACTCATAGCCAAGATATTGAGAACAAATGTAAATCCAATGTATATATGTATATATGATCATTCATGGCTTCCTACCAAGACCATACAATAATGTAACTCGCTTAACATACTCTATAGCCAAGAACATAAGTACTATGATTAGTACTAAAGGTTTTACCTCAAAATTGAGATATATGTATATATATATATATGTATATATATATATATTGAACATTTATAGTACAATAGATCACTACCATTCTAGACATTTTTTATTTTGCTCTCATCTTTCTGCCAATGTCAAAGCAATGGGAGAAATGGTGCACTAGCATGACTAGTTAATTCAGATTTTTATTTTGTGTCTGGGAAAAAGCTAAAATCAATTTCTGTCAGATAATATATTTTCATACAACAAATGCATAATACTAGTTTCTAATTTCTATTGATTTCAATAATGCAGTTTGTAAAAGCTAATGTCTGATCCACTTTGTCATTTTTGCTGCAATATCCATTCTACAGACTTGGAAAAAATGCATTTATTTTGCTTCCTAATATTTTCAGTTTTTTTCTATTGTTACTTATATGGGAGAAAAGGGAGTAACAGCTTATATAAACAGTGTTCTGGAGTACTTTGTAACATTTTAATTTGAGAAAAATTTTACCTAAAACATAGCTGTTATTCAAATTGGTACGATGTTGAAAGTATTTTTCTCTTTGCTTTTTTTGTATTCTGTAATTGCACTTTTTAAAGTTGAAGAGCCATTTTGGTATACAGTTTATATTAAAGGTGCTATGGAACATAAAGTTGTATTGCCCGCGGATTAAAGTAACTTATTTGATAATGAATTTTATCAGAGTACTGAATTGTATCAATTTGTTTGTGTTCAATATCAGCTTTGATAATTGTGTACCTTAAGATATTGAAGGAGAATATAGATACTTTACAAGAAATTATTAATGTTTATTTATTTTTGTTGAGAAATGGAAAAAAAATTTGAAAAATAAAGCCGTGCATAAAAACTTTACCAATATAGTCTCTTTCTTTTTCCTCATATTGTATGCTACGACTTAAAAGCGGTGACAGGACTACAATGTGGTTAGATATAAAGACATATGGTCTTAGTTTGGGAAAGCAATATATAACTTTATCACATTTTATTGCCCACCATAGTAAAAAATTTCTTTGAAATATAAAAGTCACATTATTTATAAAATTCTAGGTGTTAGTATTTTAAAAAAGTATTTAGAATATTAAAGAAGAGTATTTCAAACAAAATAGATACCCTGTTTAATAAAAAATAATTGATATTATTTTGAAGAACATTTTTTTTTACATTTGATATTATTTTGTATTACTTTCAGGTGTTCAGCATAGTGGTTAATCATATTCTTTACAAAGTATTCCCCTGATATTTCCAGTACCCACCTGGCCCCATACCTAGTTATCACAATATTATTGACTATATTTTCCTATGCTGTACTCTACATCCCCATGACTATTCTGGGACTACCAATTTGTACTTTTCGATCCCTTCATGTTTTGCACCCTTCCCCTAAACCCCCTCCCCCTCTAGCAACCATCAGTCTGTCTGTACCTTTGAGTCTGTTTGGTTTGTTCATTTATCTTGTTTTTTAGAATATACATATAAGTGAAATCATATAGTGTTTGTCTTTCTCTGACTGACTTATTTCACTTAGAGCAGTGGTTCTCAACCTGGCCCAGAAATCAGGATTTTAAAAAGATTCCCAGGTGATTCTAATGTGCAGCCAAGGTTGAGAACCACCGACTTAGAGCAAAGTAGTGGCAATATGCTGAATACTAACATAAATAACTTCATTGAACAGCTTCTTATTTTAAAAGAGAATTTTTGTGCTCACAGAACACTTATTTTAAGTAAAGACTTATTTTTTCCTTTAAAAAATATGTGTATGTGAATAACTATGTATAGTGTCAGATGGGTACCAGACTTAATGGGGTGATCACTTTGTAAGTTATATGAATGTCTAATCACCATGTTGTACACTAGAAACCAGCATGATATTGTATGTCAACTGTAATTGAAAAAATTTTTAAATAAATAAAGTGGAAAGAATAAATACCTTACTAAGGAGTAACTTTTGAAAGAATACATCAGCCAGAACATGTATCATGATGCTCTCAGCTTCTACCAACTAAGAGGCTTGGCTTCCCCAGGCCTTTCGAGCACGAAAAGCTGGTCCCTCTGAACTCCATCGCAGTAATGGCTTTCTTCGTTCATGCTTCAGCAACCTGTAGAGTGCTGTACCAGTTATTAGCTCCTTGGACCATGTCACAGTCTGAAGATAGGGCAGGGAGACATAGCTATGACCATTTTTCAGGGAGGTAAAATCATTTGTCCAGGATCACAGTGATAGTAAAAGGTGAAGATGGTATGAGAAACAAGGTCTTCTGATCCTCGATTCCACTGTCATCCTGGCCCTGTAAGAAGCAGCATAACAATCACGTGGAGATAATCTGAGATTTAGTTTAGAGTTTCCTTTGGAGAACCAGAAATTTGTGTAAAATAAAATTCTTGGGTTCTCATAGAACCATTAGATTGACTCTGTTCACAGTCTGAGAGGCCAGAGAGTAAGAAAAAGAACTCTTTTGAAACACTTTCCTCTTGGCTTCCAGGATACCACGTTCACCTGGTTTTCCACCTGCTCCTCAGTCTCGTGCTAGACATTCCTTAATATCTCCCATCCCCCGCCTCTGATTTATAAATGTTGGAGTGCCTCCACTTCATGATCTTGAAACTTTTTTCTCTGTATAGCTACTCCCTACTTTATTTCATACAGTCCTATGCTTTTAGTTGCCATGTATATACTGGTACTCCCAGCCCAGATATTTCTGCTAATTACCAGACTTCATTATCCAATTACCTATCTAACATCACTTGGATACCCACTAGACATTCAAAGGTAACATGTTCAATTACTCATATCACCCTGAAAAGTTGTTCCTTCTACAATGTTCTCATTTCAATTAAATTCAACTTCATCCTTCTTATAACTCAGGCCAAAAATCTGATATCATCCTCTGGGAGGCGCTGAGGGACTCAGTTTCAAGTGATTTGAGGAAGGATTACCCTAAACTTTTTACAATGGCATAATTGGTCATTTTGAAGAGATTATGCAGAAGAAAGAAAATTCCAGGGAACCAGAATTAGATATAATATCACAATTTTTAAAAGGAAGATATTATAGGCACTGAATTTGACTTTGATAAATTTTCAAACATATTTTATCCCACATGGTTACAAAACATTATAAAACATAAGTGATGCTCATTAGGTTTCAAGATGGATTCATTAAGAAGGAGACATAAAACATGGGTATCTATTAAATATCCTGTTTGGTTACCAGCTTATGGTAACTACCCCTCATATAAAACCAAACACAGATACTCCATCCAGTTTATCTAAATATCTGAGAGGTATTTGAGAAAAGTCTTCCAAAAATTTCATATAAGCACAGCCTAGGTTCATTTAATGAAGGCATTTGGAATGAATCCATTGTGATAGGATGGTAGACAACTTCAGATAAGCATTTTTATTATACTCATTGGGGATATAAGAACCATACATAAAAAGCACTATCAGAGGAATGGTGACTTTTCCATTCAATTTCTCAAGAGAGAGCAATGATTTCCATTATTCTGCGGATGGCAGAATTGATACCAAGGAAATATATGTCAGATTCTTGGCCCTCAATTTGATACAAAGAGCAATTCACATTCTTCAAAAAAGATAATAAAAATTACTACTTTATTAATTAGTCAACCATTAATTATTGGAAAGCATTTTTGTATCTAGTAATATGTAAGGGGTTGTGGAATATTTAAAGAAAGGATAAAATATATTGCCATTTTCAAGAAAATTAGAAGAGAACTTTGCAATTATGGGGACATTTAAAGAAAAATTCAAGGCTTTAGTAGTTAGGGTTCTTTGATTTTTATAGAACATAAAAGAATTCTGGCTTAAGAAGAAATTTTTAGGAAGGATATGGGAGGTTAGATAGAATTAAAGTAAAAGCCAATGAACCAGGGAAGTCCTGGTGACTTAGTTAGCTATGTTCTGCGTTTAAAAGGTGAAGTTCTAAAAATCATAGCATTATTTTTTCTTGGGTGCCTGTGGTCTGAGACAGCATCTGATTGCCTCCCCGGGATCATGGATTCACCTCTTGGTCAGGAAGGCAGTGCATTTTGCTTGAGAAGCCACTAAATTTGTATCTAATGGGAGAGAAATTTCCCCTAAAGAAAAACCAGAGTGTCTCTACCAGAGGAAGAATAAATGAATTCTGAACAGATAAACAGAAGTCCCCCATATATACCAAATAGTAACGTATCAAATAATTTAGAGGAAGATTTCCTTAATAGGGAAACATTTATTGGGGAGATAGAACTTTAACTAGACCTTGAAAAATTGACAGGATTTTGATACGCAAAGGAAAGCCTGTCAGACAGGGAAGGATAATCAGCAAAAACACCAGAAAAAATCATAGTATGTTTAAGGTATGCCAGGGAGACCCTCTTGACAGTAGGATAGGATCTCTATTTGGAAATAGTTAAGTATTTAGTTTGAAGGATATTCAAAGCCATACTGAGAAGATAAACCTCACATTAATGGAAAATGGATATCATTTAAAGCTCTTGATCTGAAGAGCGACAGCATAAGTTGGTGTGGTCAGCAGAATAATGCCTCCTCACCCCCGCCTTCCTCCAAGATGCCCATGTCCTATTCAGTGACTGCGTCATCTTACATGGTAGAAGGGACATGGCAGATGTGATTAAGGTTACATATCTTGAAGTCGGGACGTCCTTATAACAACACTATGAAGTATATAACTATTTTTATGAAACTAATTTCTCAGATGAGGAAACAGGTACACAGCAACTTGCACAAGATTGCATGGGTAGTGATAAAAATAAGATAGTAACACATACACGCTTTAGCTTCAGGGCTGCTTTATCTGGGGTGGTCAGGGAGGCATGTCTGTGGAGGTAACATGAACAGGGACATATAGCAGTAAACTGAAAGCCATACAAACACGTGGAGTCAAAACTATTTTTTATCTGGAACAGCAAGTACAAAAATGCTAAAGTTTAAGGGGTAGTAGGGCCAGTGTGGCTGGAGCATGTTCCATGGTCAGTGGCAAGAGAAGTCAGAGAGATACACAAGGGTAGGCAATTTAGGGAGCATAGACTTTGATAGTGTTTTTTTTTTTTTTTATTAAAAATGCAATAAGCTATTAGATGATTGGGGATAGGATGTTGGTATACTTTGTATTTTGAAAAGGCCAGTTTATTTGCTCTGTGGAAAGTAGGCTAAAGAGGGGCAAGACAAACCTGGAGAAAAGGTAGAAGGTTATTTTAATCACCTGCTTAATAATATGGCTAGGAATAAAGATATATTAGTACAGGTGATTAGAAGTGGTTGAACTTGGGCTATATTTAGAATACACTTCATATCACCAGGACTTACTTATGGTTATAACCAGGAAAACAACTAAAGTAACCCAATGGCATGAAAACCAGGAGAAAAAAATAAAACAAGATTTACAGTAGTAGTCAACACTGTCAAGTACAAAAGAAATGTAGAAAAAACTGAGGTAGGGAAAAAATGCCACTGGTTTTGACTGCTGAATGTCAAGATGGTTGAAAAAGTGTTTTAGTGGATGATGGATAAGATTACACTAGATTAAAGGAGTTGATGGTGACTGCTTTTGGAAAATACCTATCCTGAATCTTGGCTGTGAAGGAGAATAGAAATGAAAAGCTCTCAACTGTTCAATAATTACGTAGTTTTTCTCTTTGGACTTTTCTGTGTTTGTTAAAATCAATAGTAAAAGAAAGTTGACATCAGAGAGGAGAGTAAGATTATTTGCTAAAATAGAAGTTGGGAATAACCAATGGATTTCAGTTCTTCAAGTTGTCTCTGGCATTCATACCACAGGTAACTGAGAGTTGGCTCTCACCCCAAGTTTCAGGAAAGCGACCAATCAATTCATGTGAGTCATGTGCTTACATAAGATGAAGCCAAGATTACAGGAGGAGGATATTGCTGTGGGAATATAAATAAGCCCCTTATCACTGGGTAGGGCCTCTTTATAAAACATGGGTTGGGCTGTGGAACAGAGAGTTGAACTGAAGAACATGCTCAGGAGCGATCTTGAGAATTTGTTCCCCCTCCAATGCACATGACGGCTCCTGATCTGTTGTTAGTGACATGTAATTTAGAAATCCTGAGTAGGAAGTTTCCGTTAATGGGTATAAATCACAGTTGGCTTCTCAGAGGTAACAATTTGCTTCCCATGTTATACATACTGGGAAACCTAATGAGGGCTTGGAGTCAAAATAAATTGCCTCATTATAACATTGTTTCTGCCTTTTTAATTTGTGCTTCAGTCTCCAATAGTCCATAGCCTCCTTGTACTATTTGGTAGGTTGGGACCCAACCTCTAGTAGCTTATATGCTTAATATATATTCATCTTCTGACCATTTGTCATTCTGTGGTACTTAGTAGAAGAGCTCAATATTTATTACTAATATGATAAGTAATAATTCACCATTAAGATCAATCTAAATTGTAAAAATACCCAAACCAAGACTATCATAGACATAGCATTTGCCTTGTTAGCGCGCGCGTGCGCGCGCGCACACACACACAAGAACACATTATTTTTATAGCAATACACAGATAAAACTACAATCAATTATTTAAAGTTGAATGACAAAGAAAATATTTTCTTTTTAAACACAGAAATCATTTCTAAATCCAGGCCCATACAATCTAAAATTTAGGTCCTTAAAAACACGTAAGAAACTAAACTAACCTTGGACATCCAATCACGAGAGAAATCATTGAATTTCTTTATAAGTCCGGGACATCACATTGAGAAAATGTAAATTTAGCAAATGATAAAAAAGTGTGCCTTTTTCATAGATTATAATACATCATGTTGCGTTTTCTTATCAGAATGCACAGCATTTGGGTTCAGCCTTGATATTTTCATCAGGAAACAAACCCAACAGGCCATGCCCCTTTATAACAGCCACTCATCAGTCTATCGCAATAGTAAAAGGATTTCCTGGTAACGGTTTTCAAACTGACCCTGGTAAACAGAGGGCAAGTAGAGACCTAAGAGAGATGCAGACCACTCCAGATTGTAGATGACAATTTTAATAAGCAAGGGACTTCCATAGAAGGCTCGTCTTAGGCTGTCACAAGATGAGATCTCTGTGCCCACCCACCAGAATCATAAAAGCCTGCATAGCTTATATAAAGATGCACTGTCCAGATGGTTTCAGCAACACCTTACTTACTCAAAGCTACATCCTTGAAAATGGCTCCTACCATGAGAAAGGAGGGCAGAACTACATTCCAAGGACAGAGAGGAAGGATGTGAGGCTAGACTTGTCATTGATAAGGAAATAACAGTTACGCATCTTAGCCAGGGGAGGAGGGCATTGGGTATTTTTGTGATTGCGTCACACCCTGTCTCTGTGTTGACACATGATTGGAAAGCGGTTTATTTTTGTCATGTTTCAGGGCCCTCTCTGACTCTTCTTGATACTCTGTGGGTATCGTTTATACTATTTAATCCTAGCTGTGAGTTGTCAGATGTCAGGGCTTTCTTATATTATTTTATTTTATTCTTAATTTTTAAAAAATATATAACTTTATTGATTTTGGAGAGGAAGAGAGAGATAGAAACATCAATGATGAGAAAGAAGCATTGATCAGCTGCCTCCTGCATGCTCACCACTGAGACAAACCGGCTAGGGCTTATTCTTACCTTTTTTGTTTTTTGGAACTAAGTTATTCTTACATTTAACAAGTATGTATGAGTTTCCAGATGCTTCTGGCACTGTGTAAAGTGCAAAGTATGGATTAGAAAAGAATACATGCAGGTGAAGCTCAGGTAACAGCAGTGATTTAGAGTATGGCTTTGTTGTAAGTAACATTCTGAGGCAGATGGTCAAAACTGTCTGACAGAATTTGAGTGCTATAGCAACAAAGTCTAACCTATTCCAGTGCTCTCTCTTCTATGAGACAAGCCTTTATATAAACTTAGACAGTGTTAAAAAAAAGAATATGGGTTTGGAGTCAAAGACATAGGTTTAAAACCTGGCTTATCCCTTACTGTCTCCTTGGGTAAGTTATTCAATGTCACTAACTCTCAGTTATCACATCTGTAAATAGGAATAATAGCTCCCTCAGAGAGTTGTTACTGACAGTAAATGTGTTAGTTATTCCCTCAGACCAGTGGTCGGCAAACTCATTAGTCAACAGAGCCAAATATCAACAGTACAACGATTGAAATTTCTTTTGAGAGACAAATTTTTTAAATTTAAACTATATAGGTAGGTACATTGTTATTAACTTAATTAGGGTACTCCTAAGGCTTAGGAAGAGCCACACTCAAGGGGCCAAAGAGCCGAATGTGGCTTGCGAGCTGCAATTTGCTGACCATGGCCTTAGACTAAAGAAGATAGGCTTTAAGTATGAAATCATGAAGCTGCTAAGTGCTACAGAGGAGGAACCAGAGTGTGCTATGGCGGTACGTTCCAGACCTACACAAATCCGAGGGAATCAGGAGAGTGTTCCACAGCAGCAAATGTTTAAACTGAGCCCTGAGCACATTTGAGCTAAGAGGAAGGAGTGAGAAGAATGGTTTCCTGTCCAGGTAGAAGAAGAATTTGGGCAAAGACTGAGAATGAAGTGAACCTGTCACATATGAAGCCTGGGGGAATGCCTGTGTGTCAGAGTCCAGACTGCAAGGAGGTGAGTGGGGGGAGATCAGACTAGTGAGGTGGGCAGATTAGGTAGGGCCTGTGGTCCTATTAAGGATTTTGGTCTGTCCTAAGAGCAACAACACACCGCCACCAATAGTGTCCTCCCTCCCCAACACCTTTTACAGGAACCACTACTCAACAGCTACAATAAGGAACTTGAATTTTTAACTATTTATTCCCATCTCTGGCTCCCAGATAGGTTCTCAATGAGGGGGTTTGAGTTATCAGCTCAGACAACTAGCATGGCCTTAATTTGTGCCCCCAAAAGTGTATTTAAAAGGAAGAGGAAAGAAAGAAGGATAGCAATGGGCAAGGTAGCTTTTCAAAGATTCAGATAGTAGAATACATGACACATTCTTCTTAAAATCCCTTAATCCAAGTATAATTGACCTAACATTTTAGGTTTGTATTTGAGAGTCCAGTGTTTCACAGATTTTCTTTTTTCCTATGCCTGTAATTTTTTTCCCCAATGTCTGTAATTCACATAGCTTCCAACTAGCTTAAGCGGTATGAGATCAACTGAGTATAAATGAGTAGTCTAAAATATGGATGTAGACCTTTTCAAATTACATATTTACATCTATAAAAATGAACATGATAAAATATTTAAAAACAAATATTAGTTATTTCTAGTAATTTTTGTTTTCTACTCTTAAAATTAGTATAATTATCTACCATGTCTTCTAGGATTGTGGTACAAATTACATGGAGTAACATATCCAATGGATATTCAGTATATGCATGTTACCTTCTCTTCTTCCAAAAGAAGGGCTATTCTGAGAAGAAGCCAAGGTTAACCAGAAGGAGTGGACCCTTTACTAAAGTTGGTATTTGAGCCTAGGATCAGTTAGACAATCTGCTGGAAAATTGAACAGAAGCACATGAATGCTGTCTTAGATTCCATTTCTCATCAAAATTGCTCTCCTCAAAGAAGAGTTTTGCAGTTATGAATCCATAACTTGCCAGACTTTGTTCAGGTGAAGCTGAACAAAAAGCAAACAAAAAAAACTTCTAACAAAATAAACTCCCCTAGGCTACCATTCATGTGATTCATTTGAATGGAAATGTGAAGTTATTTGAAGGTGTAAGGAAAAGTTTATATTAAGTGATCTAAGTAAAATGAATTAAATGTCAAGAGATGAGTCAATTCTTTTCTCCGAAAACACCAGAATTCCTGTCGACTTTACTTAGAATCATTAGTCTTCCTGTAACTATTTCACCTTTTCCTTCACCTTGCCCTCAATCTTTCTTGTACATTTAAATCACACAGACTCTCTCAAGACTGTAAAACCAGCATGCTGTTATTTAAATTTTGAGATTAAAGTTGGTATTTTTGCCTTTGATTGAAGGTATATGACTTTACCAGTAAACTTTCAATTTGTAATCCTTTCTTTTTATAAATAGTTGATACAATGCGTCAGAAGGATCCATTTATGTCAATAGTTCTGAGTAACTGATCATCCAAGAAATTTCCAAACTTTATCATGGATTACACAACAGAAGTATTTATAAACAAATCACAGTTGAAATAACACAATGTTTTGTTTTATCCATGTACGATGTACAAGGGATAAATAAGGTTCCTTCCCAGATGGTGGCTCCTATGGGTGGTGACATCTGTGTTGAAATGATCACACAGGCTTGCACGCTATTCATGCCCAGGGTTTTTCCATCAAAGAGAAATGACTAAGAGTGACCATACCAGCTCATGGGGCCAAGAATTTCAGGACAGTCTATGCCTGCGCAGGCCCAACCAGTCATAGGTTTAGGGATAGAAACCTTTTGTGATTTTTATCATAATCACTTAAAACTGGGAAAAATTAGTAGAGTAGTCTCTTAAACTTGCTATTACTTATTACAGATGATAAGTAACAATAGACAATGACAAAAATATATTTTCCCCACAATTAGATATAATTTTTGTTATTCCCTAACTCTGTTCATATCAACACTGATTACATATTACTATTAAATTTAAAAGATCAAACAAATATATCTATGCCTAGGTCCTATTCCAGACAAATTAATCAGCATCCCTTGGGGTGACACTTGGTTTTTACTAGTAGTAGCTCCTCATGATTCTTATGAGCAGACAGGATTTGGAACAATGGTCTTAACCAATGAGATCCCTTGGAGAGCTTTATCAAGTGGAGATGTGTGGGTCTACACCCTGAGATTCAGACTTGATTGGTCTGGGTGTGGCCTGAACATTGGGAGTTTTGAGAACTCTGAAGGTGATTCTAATGTGCAGCCAGACCAAGATGATGATCTTATAAATTGTCTGCATCTTTGGTTTAAACATCTGTAGAAATCTAGGAAGAGGAAGTCTCTTAAAGCAGTGGCTCCAACATTGGCCTCTTCAGAGAAAACAGCCATTTAGAACTGTAATAATCCTTCACATTTATTTAGCATGCAGCACATTTCAGAGTGTTTTTCCAAGGCATTACGTTGATATGGGGAAATGTCTTTAAAATAATTTTTAAAAATACAAAACCAATACCTCTCTAATATTGCCTATCATTTTCTTCTTTGTATTATCATCCTTAACTCCTCTAATAAGCTAAAAATCCCTTAAGGTTAACTTCTGTATCTTATTTACCTTTGCATTCCACACAAGTATTTGACAAATGGTTTTACTTGGTAAGTGTTCAATAAATGATTAGAGAATTCCATTTGCGTTGATTAATACTATCCAGAACTTCTGTGGCTGCCTCTGTCTAGGCCTTTGAGATAGAGTGAACCTTATACTTACAGCTCCTGCTGTCATGAAGCTTACATTCCAGAGAATGAATGAAATGCTAAGATTTTCAACTTCTGGGGCTGCTGCATATGCCTTACAGCATTGCTGACATGCCACAGCACAGCTGCACACTGGCACAACCCACACACTCAAGAGACATGTGCCTTTTCCTTTGCTAAATGGCAGTCAACAATCAGCCCGTAGCATTGTTGCAGTCCTACTATTTTAAATGAACAACTACCTATTACTAGTAAGTGCTGTACTCTCAAAAGAAATGTTTCATCAGAGGCAGCTGGGGACTATAGCATGATCTGAAGAAATCAGACTCTCAGGCCTTTCTGATCAAAACTGCCCTTGGGAATCTGGATGGCTTCACTGGGGAGTTTTACCAAAGAAAAACTAACACCAATTCTCCCCAGACTATTTCAAAAAAAATCAAGAATAAGGAACACTTCCAAACCCTTTCTATGAAGCCAGCATTACCCTAACCCCAAAACTAGATAAAGACACCACAAAGAAAGAGAATTACAGGCCATTACCCCTGATGAACATAGATGCGAAAACCCTCAACAAAATTTTAGCAAATCACATCCAGCAGTACATTAAAAAGATCATACACCATGACCAAGTGGGATTTATTCCAGGGGTGCAAGGTTGGAACAATATCTGCAAATCAATAAACATGATATATCACATAAGCAAATTAAAAGACAAAAACCACATGATCATATAAATTGATGCAGAAAAAGCATTTGACAAAATCTAACACTCTTTTTTGATAAAAACTCTCAGCAAAGTGGGAATAGAGGGATCATACCTCAACATAATAAAAGCCTTATATGACAAACCTACAGCCAACATCATACTCAGTGCACAAAAACTAAAACCATTTCCCCTAATAAGAGGAACAGGATAGTTATGCCCACTTTCACCACTCTTATTCAACATAGTACTGGAAGTGCTAGCCATAGCAATCAGACAAGAAGAAGAAATAAAAGGCATCCAAATTGGAAAAGAAATAAAACTGTCATTATTTGCAGATGACATGACATTGTAAATAGAAGACCCTAAAGACTCCATCAAAAAAACTACTAGAGTTAATAAGTGAATTTGGCAATGTAGCAGGATACAAAATTAACACCCAGAAATCTATGGCTTTTTTATATACACCAATAATAAATTCAAAGAAAGAGAAATAAACAAATTTAAAAATCCCATTTACCATTGCAACAAAAAATTAAGATACCTTAAGTTTATTAAGGAATAAACTTAACTAAGGATGTAAAAGACCTACACTCAGAAAACTACAGGATATTGAAAAAAGAGATAGAGGAAGACATAAACAAATTGAAGAATATACCTGTCTTTATGGATTGGTAGAATCAACATCATTAAAATGTCCATACTACCCAAAGTGATCTATAGATTCAATGCAATCCCCATTAAAATCCCAATGGCATATTTCACAGACCTAGAACAAACTCTCCAAAAATTTATATGGGATGAAGAAAGACCCCAAATAGCCTCAGGAATCCTGAGAAAAAAGAACAGAGTTGGAGGGATCACAATACCAGATTTCAAGCTATATTACAAAACCACTGTTCTCAAAACTGCCTGCTACTGGCACAAGAACAGACACATACACCAATGGAATAGAACAGAGAACCCAGAAATCGACCCAATCCATTATGTTCAATTAATATTTGACAAAGGAGGCAAAAGCATACAATGGAGTCAAGACAGTCTCTTCAATAAATGGTGTTGGGAAAATTGGACAGATACATGCAAAAAAATGAAAGTAGACCACCAACTTACACAATACACAAAAATAAACCCAAAATGGATAAAGGACTTAAATGTAATATGGGAAACCATAAAAACCTTAGAAGAATACATAGGTAGCAAAATCTTTACTGATACATCTCTTAGGACAATGGAAACTAAAGAGAAAAAAATAAAATGGGACTACATAAATATAAAAGCCTTCTACACAGCAAAAGAAACCAACAAAACAACAAGAACTCCCACTGCATGGGAGAACATATTTGCCAATGTTACATCTGATACAGATTTAATCACCAAAATAGGGAACTCATACAACTTAACAAAAGGAAGATGAACCATCCAATCAAAAAAAAATGGGCAAAGGACCTAAATAGATACTTTTTGAAAATGGGCATACAGAAGGCCAAGAGGCATATGAATAAATGCTCAAAGTCACTAATGATCCGAGAGATGCAAATCAAAACAACAAGGTACCATCACACACTTGTCACAATGGCTAACATCAACAAACGACAAGTGCTGGCGAGAATGTGGAGAAAAAGGAACCCTTGTGCACTGCTGGTGGGAATGCAGACTGGTGCAGCCACTGTGGAAAACAGTATGGAGTTTCCTCAAAAAATTAAAAATGGAACTGCCTTTTTACCACTTCTAGGAATATGCCCCAAGAAAACAGAAACACCCATCAGAAAGGATATATGCACCCCTATGTTCATAGCAGCACAATTTATAATAGCTAAGATTTGGAATCACCCTAAGTGCCCATCAGCAGATGAATGGATTAAAAAACTGGGTCCGTCGCGGGAGCGGCCCCCAGCGCTGCGCGGCCTGCGGGGACCCGGCGCCATGAGGCTGGCCCCGTGCGGACTGTGCAGAGCCACCGGGGGCCGCCTGGCGGGAGAGCTTCCCTTTGGGGGGTCACGATGTGGCGCGCTGGTTCCCGGGCCACATGGCCAAAGGGCTGAAGAAGATGCAGAGCAGCCTGAAGCTGGTGGACTGCATCGTCCAGGTCCATGATGCCCGGATCCCACTTTCGGGCCACAACCCTCTGTTTCAGGAAACCCTCGGGATTAAGCCTCACTTGCTTGTCCTCAACAAAATGGACTTGGCGGATCTGAAGGAGAAGCAGAAAATTATACGACACTTGGAAAGAGAAGGCTTAAAAAATGTCATTTTTACCAACTGTATCAAGGATTAAAACATCTAACAGGTCATCCCGAAGGTCACGGAATTGTTTGGAAACAGCTACCGCTACCACCGAGGAGAGAATGTGGAGTTCTGCATCATGGTGATTGGCGTCCCCAACGTGGGCAAGTGCTCACTCAACTCGCTCAGGAGACAGCACCTCAGGAAAGGAAAAGCCACCAGGGTGGGCAGCGAGCCTGGGATCACTAGAGCTGTGATGTCCAAATTCAGGTGAGTGAGCGGCCGCTGATGTTCCTGCTGGACACGCCTGGAGTGCTGGCTCCTCGGATTGAGAGCGTGGAGACGGGCCTAAAGCTGGCCCTATGTGGAACCGTGTAGGACCACCTGGTTGGGGAGGAGACTCTGGCCGACTACCTTCTCTACACCCTCAACAGGCACCAGCTCTTTGGGTACGTGCAGCACTATGGCCTGGGCGAGGCCTGCGATGACGTGGCAAGTGTGCTGAAGCGTGTGGCCATAAAGCTGGGGAAGACGCAGAAGGTGAAGGTGCTCACGGGCACAGGCAACGTGAACGTCATCCAGCCCAACTACTCTGCAGCAGCCCGTGACTTCCTCCGGGCCTTCCACAGTGGGCTGCTGGGCCCCGTGATGCTGGACCGGGATGTCCTGCAGAGCTTCCCCACCCCCCCCCACCCCCCCCCCGACAGACCCCAGCCAGGCTCCAGGCCCCAGAGACATGTAGTGTCCCAGACCTTCATGCCTGGGTTTTGACACTCAGGGCTTCCTCTTCCGAAAGCTCTATGCCAGTCACTACACTAAGGTCTCTGCTCCAGGAAGGGGCTGCACCCTCCTGCTGCTCCACAGCCAGGCCAGCTCCTGGTTCCAGGGGACAGTGCCTGGGGTGTGGATGTCAGGCACCGACATCCCTGAGCAGTCATGCATGCCTGGCCTGGCGAGGACATTCACTCCTGCTCACATCTCGTATGGAGAAGCGGACATTGTCCCGGAAGGAGTGAAGCTATAATCTAATTTAAATGTTTTAAACTAAAAAACAAAACAAAAAAAACAAACTGTGGTACATCTACACAATGGAATACTATACTGATCTCTTACCATTTGCAACAGCATGGATGGACATGGAGAGCATTATGCTAAGCAAAATAAGCCAGTCAGAGAAAGATAAATATCACATGATCTCACTCATTTGTGGAATATAATGAGCAATATAAACTGATGAACAAAAATAGATCCAGAGACAGAGAAGCATCGATCAGGCCATCCAACCTATGAGGGAAGGCAGGGGAGGGGGTAAGAGATCAACCAAAGAACTGTATGCATGCAGATAAGCATAGCCAATGGACGCAGACACTAGTGGGGCAAGGGCATGTACTAAAGAGCAGGAGAAGCTGGGGAGAGGTCAATGGGGGGAAAAGGAGACTTATGTAATACTTTAAACAATAAAGAATTTAAATTAAAAAAAAAAATCCTGCCCTTGGGAAGGAGGAAGGAAAATGAAGAAAAATGATCATAAATGGCCCTACTTTACTCAGAGTAGCATCCTGGCTCAACTGGCTCACCGGCACCCAGACTGTGGGCTGGGTTGGGTTGTTCTTTGGCCAAAAATTTAACTGCTTCCAGCTATTAAAATTCTGCTGTGGATTTTAGAATCCAAGCTTATTGGATTTTGTGATCAAATGACTTTTTAGGAATGCTGGCAAGCCTAATGGACAAACAGCAGTGATTCTGTTCAAAAATCTCTTTGTGCTTAACTGGGAGCAGGATAATATTCAATGCAGACAACTGATTAAAAAATTACCACTATACTGAGACTTGAGGTGAGGAGGTGGGGTTGGGGAGAAGAGATATTTTGAATTTTAAGTATACATATGTGTGATGCACATGGATGAAAAAACAGTCTACTTTCAAGTTCAACTTTCAACTAAAATTATAATCACAATAACCATTATTATGTTAGAAAGCACGTTGAAAATTATTTACAAAAGAATAGTAAATCATCTGAAGGTTAGAATCTCAGTGTCTGATCTAAAATTAGTTTTCTGTATTAATATCCTCTATGTTTCTATGAATGCTAATCTCAGGTTTATGTTTTCAGGAACAGATGTCTCTCAGCCCCTTATTAACCTTTTGAAATGAGATAATAAAAAGAATTAAGTAGTAGGAAAGAAAAAAGCACACTGCATACCCAAACAGCTGACCCATATTAGGTGTCACTTTCCCTCTCTAAGGCAGAACAGGATGATGCTCCAGTAACTACTTGTAAAGATTGGAAAATGAGATAATCATCTTGGCATGAAGGTTGTGTAGAGGACACTTTGGCTACTACCAAGTAATTAAGCAAGATGAAATTATCAATTGATGCTTGACATAAAGGCAAGAAACATTTTATAGGAAGCACAACATTTCTATGTTGCAAGGAAGGAATATAGTTACATCAGTTTTCTATTATCCATCAGTTTATTAACCAAAGTCCTCTATTAATTGGGACTCCTTAAAATTTTCAATACATTGATAGTTTTTATTCATTATTGTGATAATAAGAATGGGATATTGAAATATTATAAAGAATTATTTAAAGGCCACGAATATTTGTATAATCTACTACTTGCAAATAAATAATATTTATGTAAATCATCTTTGGCACACCTTAATTAACTATGAAATTACTCTCTAGAAATGTAAGGTGCCAGACCTTTTGTAAATAGCATCTACTTGAGGAATTCCTCATAAATTATATTAGGAGTAAAAGATTTGTCATTGATGTCAATTCGAAAAGTGAAAGTACATTAAAACAAAATTATTATTGTCATCAGTGTCATAATTCAAGTGACAATGAATTTTAACTCTTTGGTCTTACTTCTCCATCAGTTTTTAGATATTAGATGTTTTCTCATTAAGGTTGGTTTGTCTTGACTTGTCTGTCACTTTTGTGATTTGGAGAACAATATTTTAGGTCCCCATTATTGAGTTCAAGCACAGATGTGCAATGATGAAAGTGATTTTAAACTGTAAAAGTTGTGAGATTCTCAATACCTAAAAAGACATTAAAATTGAATTTTTTAAAAAATAGTCCTTGGACCACTTGCATCAAGAAACCAACTAAAATGTTTGTTGCACATATGGATTCCTGGGGCTCACTCTAGATCTAATAAATCAAGATCTTTATACAGGAATGGCACTTTTAAGTAGCTCAGTTGATTCCTACTCATGCTGAAAACGAAAATATCTGCCTAAAAACAACTTGTTTTCCTAACTTTTTTATTTATGTATTTATTTATTTTATTTATTTATTTATTTATTTTATTAAATTTTTATTGTTCAGATTACATTTGTTCCTCTTCCCCCCCCATAACTCCCCTCCTTCCAGTTCCCGCCCCACCCTCCGCCCTCACTCCCCACCCACTGTCCTCATCCATAGGCGCACGATTTTTGTCCAGTCTCTTCCCGAATCTCCCATTCCCCTTTCCCCCCCAAGAATAGTCAGTCCATTCCCTTTCTATGTCCCTGATTCATTATAATCACCAGTTCATTCTGTACATCAGATTATTTATTCACTTGATTCTTAGATTCACTTGTTGATAGATGCATGTTTGTTGTTCACAATTTGTATCTTTACCTTTTTCTTCTTCCTCTTCTTAAAGGATACCTTTCAGTATTTCGTATAATACTGGTTTAGCGGTGATGAACTCCTTTAGCTTTTCCTTATCTGTGAAGCTCTTTATCTGACCTTCAATTCTGAATGATAGCTTTGCTGGATAAAGTAATCTTGGTTGTAGGTTCTTGGTATTCAGCACTTTGAATATTTCTTGCCATTCCCTTCTGGCCTGCAAAGTTTCTGTTGAGAAATCAGCTGACAGTTGTATGGGTATTCCCTTGTAGGTAATTGAGTCTCTTTCTCTTGCTGCTTTTAAGATTCTCTCTTTGTCTTTTGCTCTTGGAATTTTAATTATGATGTGTCTTGGTGTGGTCCTCTTTGGATTCCTTTTGTTTGGGGTTCTCTGCGCTTCTTGGACCTGTAAGTCCATTTCTTTCACCAGGTGGGGGAAGTTTTCTGCCATTATTTCTTGAAATAGGTTTTCAATATCTTGCTGTCTCTCATCTTCTGGCACTCCAATAATTCTGATATTAGTCCGCTTGAAACTGTCCCAGAGGCTCCTTACACTATCTTCACACTTTCGGATTCTTTTTTCATTTTGCTTTTCCAGTTGGGTGTTTTTTGTCAAATCTTTGGTTTGATTCTTGTGCTCCTCTGGTCTGCTATTGGGTATAATATTCTTTATTTCAGTCCGTGTATGCTTACTTTCTAATTTCTTTATCGTAGCATCGAGGGTCTCATTAGTTTTCGTGAGGCTCTGCTCAAGTTTATAGCAAGCCCTCAAAATTGCGATTCTTAGCTCCATATCCTCCATTTCTGTCATGTTTTTTTGTCTCCGCATCTTTTATGCTTTCTTGGTGCACCCCCTTGTGGTCTTTGTGTACAGTCTTGTTCTAGCCAAGCCTTAATTGTTGTAGTTAACACTAGAGGGATTTGACCACCAGGCTGACTGGCTGTAGGAATCAGCTGTGTGGAAAACTTCAGTCCTCTGGGGAGGCGCTAGTCCAGCCTTTGCCTGAGGCGATCGGCAAATGGCTCTGAGCAGGGCTTGGGTGGGGCGGGCTCAACAGAGCGGGGGGAGGGAGCAGCTATGGCTGCTCTCAGTCCGTCTCCAGGGGCTCTGCCTCTCTGTCCCCGCAACCGCTGCAAACCTCGGAGGGACCGTAGCCAGACAGTCCCGCTTCTCCCGTTTGAGTCAGGGTCCCTAGAGACTCGCCCGGATCTGTAGCCCAGAGTCTGAGCCTCACTCCTGATTGAAAACGACAACCGCGCCCTCAGCCACCAGCCCGCTTTGCGCGCGCACCGCCGCACCACCGTACCTTTAAATTTTCCACACTGCGCCTCCTCTGAGCCTCGTAATGCTGTTGTTTTTCCTTCTAGTTGAAGAGTCTCTCCTCAGCCAGCCTTCCTGTGGTTTTGGTTGATGTCCGTTCCGTCTTTTAGTTGTATTTTTGAAGTGGTTGTTCAAGGCAGCAAACTCCTGTGTTTACCTATGTCGCCATCTTGGTTTCTTTCTGTTTTCCTAACTTTTAAAATCCCAGTGTTATAAAACCTGGGCATCCTTAAAGATTTTGACTTTTGTTGAGCTCTATGTTCTGCCTAATGTAAGACTATCTCTAATGGAGCCAAATCAAGAGCATGACCTATGAAGCCTCTAGAAAAGTTTCCCAGTGTTACAGGATGATCATGATGGTGGTGGTGGTGGTGGTGGTGGTGGTGATGGTGATAATGCTGAGGGTGGTGGTGATGGTAGTGATGGTGGTGATAAATATGACAATGGTAGTGTTAGTGGTGGAGATGATGCAATCATATTCATTCTGTTTCTTTTTCTTTTAAATTTTTTGTCTTTTTATTTAATTTATTTGGGTGACATTGGTTAACAAAATTATATGGGTTTCAGCTGCACAATTCTACAACATATCATCTGTACACTGTATTGTACATTCACCATCCCAAGTCAAGTCTCTGTCTATCACCATTTGTCCTCCCTATACTCTCCTCCACCTCCCTTCACCCATCCTCCCACCTTAAGCACAGCACTCATCTCAGGGCCTTTGCATTTACTTATGTTTTTCGTGCCTGAAATGATCTTTTTGGATTTTACATTATCTAGTCTTCATTTGTGCTCAAAAATCACCTTCTCTGAGAAATCTTTTCTGACCTCTCTAAAATTCTACCACCCTCCTTTACTCTCGATCCTCTCACTTGGATTTATTTTTCTTCATAGTGTTATCCTATTATATATGATGTATTTATTTGTTTACTTGTTTAAGTTCTTCTTCCATTAGAATGAAATATTGATGGAAGCAATGTCTTCATGTGTTTTATTCCCAGCTCTATTCCCAGGACCTAAGATGGTAAGTGGCACATGAGAAACCTTAATAAATATTTGTTGGAAGTGGATGAGCCAACATAGACAGTTTTAGTTAATCCCTCAGCAAATACATGTTCTAAGCTAATCTAAAAGGGAACTGGAATGTGAACTTGTAAAACCCTAACTTGCCCCATGCTTCTCATTCTACAGTAAAGTTGCCTTACACAGAGAATGTGCGAAAGGTAAATTCAGTTTCCAGTGTTTTAAGACTTTCCCATAATAAACTAGTCTCCTGCCTTCCACTATGGTCACATTCTAATTCATCCACCATACTGAAACCAAGATGCTCAGACCACCTCTGCTTAAAACCCTTCAGTGGTAGCCCATGTGCTCAGGGTAAAAGACCCCCAGGGTTTGCACCATTTCCCACCACTCTGCCAGATCAGCTCTTCCCATGGTGTAAACTCTGTCAGACTCAAAACTGTATCTTACCAGGACAGCTCCTATATCCTTTTGCCTTAGCAAGCTCCTCTTCATTCTTCACATATCAAGTGAAATGTCACTTTTTCTCCTTACCTTGCAATTTAAGTTCATTTTTCTTGATATATTAGTATATTCTAATAGCATACTATAATTTTATTCCATATTTATAACAATTCACATAGTTTTTGATGGTATATTAATTACTTTAAAAATCTTATCTCTACTAAACTCCAAGTTGTATTTTACAACCTTTTTGTGTTCTTTTTGGATCCATAGTAATTGTCATAATGCAATATGGATTCTCAATCAATATATATTGAATGAATGAATGATTTGGCCAAAGCTAGCCACTAGTAAGAATGGTGTTAAGATAGAGCCATTTTTACACCAGTGCTTTTGAAGTCCCCCAGAAAGCTTGAAGATTTTTAAAATAGTTTTGTTTTAATTCTGTTGTCCTATTTTAATTGTTAATAGTAAATTTCACACATTGTCTGATTATTTGACTTAATCCTTGAAAACCTTTCAGAGGTAACTCTTATCATTGATCCATAGGTGAGGCTTACTGCAAGTAATGGGCATCAGGATTTGAGTCCAGTCCTATGACACCAAAGCCTATGCCTTAGCCTCTACACTGTACCACCTCAGCAATATCAGAGCCGCCCACAGGTCTCTTGGACATTTCTGAAGAGCTTTGGACACTTCCATACTTGGGCAGTGCCCTGAATTCACCTTCACCAGAACTTAGTTCTTTGTCTCTGTTCATTTGGGTAGTTACAGAATCGAATGGAAGTAAGCTAAAGCACCCCATTACACTAATAGACACGGCAATAAAATATTCAATTTAGTAATCCATGAATAGTCTTGTGATTTTAGGTTCTGGGTTTGGGGTCTTATAGGACAAATTAGTATCTTACCTTATCTTTTCAATACTATGAGTCAAAAAATTTTAATGAGTACAATGATAATTATCAATCAAATTTCGCTTAATATGCAAGATGTGTATTTGGCAGCTACCTCATATGCTAAATGTGAAGCGTAAACACGCCTTGGCATGCACAAATGCATTTTCTCTCTCTGCCCTTTGATAAAGAAGGCTCCTGAGTTGAGAATGTCAGAACAGCTATGGAACTTGTAACATTGTTTGCTTTGAGTCAAAGTTCATTTGATCACCTCTGGCATTCCGGATATTGGCCTGGGTCCTTCTAAATTGTCCTAGTTTATTCTAAAATAAACCTCAGTGACATTTTCAAATCTTGATTAACAGGAAATCAATTGACTCTGCTGAAGTAAGTAAAAGGCAAAAATTCTTTTTATGTGAAAGTCCACTGAGCCTTTGAAGACATGCATGAAAGATATGTGAGTCACCAATCTGAGTGAGTTTCTTATGTATCACTATGATTTTACCTTTATTCACTCATATTTTTTAAATGAGATAATTGTACTTATTTAAAAACCACAGTAGAATTTCAATAGTCTGTATACCTTTATATTTTAGATTAGACCCCAAATCTAATTATATTTGCTTAGATTAAGACAACATGCCAAGACAAGAAATCATAAACTTTCTAATAGAATTTGTTATTTTATTGTGTGAGTTATAAGAAATACAGGAGGTAGTATGTACAGATTTTAGGATAACTAGCAAAGTTTTTATCCACATCTAAAATAGGAATTGGCCCATTTGGTAGGCCATGAAAGTTGCTTAAAAGTGAAGAGTATGAATAATCAGCTTCTCATTGATTGGCTGCCTCCTGCATAACCCTACTGAGGATCTAGCTATAATCTGGGCGGGAATCAAACCATGACCTCTTGGTTTATAGGTCGAAGCTCAACCACTGGCCATGCTGGCCAGCCAAGTAGTCAGCTTCTTATTTTCCCATGCTTAGTACATAACTGTAAACTGTTGCATTTTGACTTTAATGTGCAATTGGAAGCATCTGAGTATCGTGTTAAATAGTAGATTGTGACTCAGCAGGTTTGTACCTGAGATTCAGTCTTTTTATCAAGCACCAGCTGATTCTGATGGTTCCTGAACTACTCTCTTGATGTCTGACAACGATAAGAGGTCACTAAAGGCTGGATTAATTGAATTCAGAAAATGGACTTCATGAGGGCATGCTTTGTCATTTTTTCATTTATTAACCAAATGTTGTGCGTGCCTACCTTGTAGACACTATGCAAGGCACTCGGTATCCATGATGGAAAAAGCAGACACACAGCACCCTTGCCAGGCTACAGTAGAACCATCAGAATATCAGTCCTGCTCTTGCGTCAGAGTCCTGTGGAGAAGACAATATTAAAAATATAAACTTAAATAAATCATTGAAAATCATGACATGTGTAATCACTTACTATACTGGGATATACAGAAGTGAGTTTCAGCAGACTCAAAGGCCTAAATGTTTACATGAAGAGAAGAAATGTGTTCCAGGCAGGAGGGAGGGACATTTTTGGCAGGGGCAAAAAAATAAGGTTGGAGTTGAGTGACTACCTACTTTATTAACAATATTTTTTAGAGTAGCAGAGTGCATTCTTTATTACTTTAAGACAATTAGATACAGAGGAAGGTGCATGGTGACCACCCATACAGGCAGGCAGAGGCCAGATCACACAGGTGCTTTTAGCTGTAATGAAATTATTAGGTGTGTGTTTTTTCCTTCTTATGGGAAAAATTCCTAGTTACTAGAAGTAACATAATCTTATTTAATAGTTTAATAGATCACACTGGAAGCTGTTATGGTGAAATTTAAGGCATTTTATTTTATTTTATTTTATTTTATTTTATTTTATTTTCAAGCATACTTGGTTTACTTCAGGAGAAAGTGTCAAAAAGTTAGAACATTAATTTGAAAAGACTAAGGCCATACTTTTATTTTGTTCATTTACTTGCTTCATGTGGGTAGCAAATTTTCGTAAAGCCATATGATATAGCGGGGATGACAGCAGTGGTTCCATTTGTTTAATTAAAAGTGCATAGGTATTAAGTAAGAAATTCCGGTAAAAAAAATTTAAGATCCTCAGAATATTACAAAAATTCAAATAATTTTTAATGCTAGGAATGTAAATATGATGAACAAGATCTGATAAAAGACTTGGTCAAATGTCAGGTCTATGTGCTAGAGGCCTAAGCTGCAGAAATACATAGATATTCACAGAAACAAGGGTCCTTCACCTATCCATGTCCACTGGGAAATGAAAATACCTCACACAGATGCCATAAAGAGATCTCTGGGGTGCCTTAAACACCTAATTTTGCCTCAACTTAGTGCCACCAATTTTATTTGCATTGCTTCTCAAGAATTGACTTCTCATTTCCTTCCCAACCTGTCTAAACAAAAGACTGAAATGTTGACAATTTACAATGCTCTTTCTTCTACTGTAGAGATTCTTCTACTTTCATCACCTCCCTAACTTTGGTGTGTCAGATTCTCCCCCAGAGCCAAGCCGGTTTGTGGAAGTGATTTGGTTGCTTGGGGTACACAGTCACTCTTTGAAAATACTAAGGACTTATCATCATATTCCCCAAAACCTGGTGTGTGTGCATGGGTGTAGGTGCGAGGGCGCTCAAAGGCCCCACTGCTTCCTTTCTTCCTTCTTTCCAGTCCCTCACTACACACCCTCTGATGCCTGTTGACTCATTCATTCTCCATGACCCAACATCTCCTCTGGAACTGGGCCATGTTCTCCCGCCTTCCCATTTCCTCTGCCTGGAGCTTTAACTCTAAGACAGAGAAATGCTTTCCTAAAGAGATGAGTGATATCATATCCTTTTCAAACTGTTTATCTTATCCAAAGCCATAATACACCCAGCAAGTTTAATTCCTTTTGTACTAGAGATGTCCTTAACATTCCTGACTGAATCAAATGTATTTTAAATGCACTACAACATCTTTGCTACTGAAAATAGTTCTCTGAAGAATGCTTTAAAATAAAGAAAATTAAGTTAATATTTAAATCTACCCACCCATCATTTTCTTGTACTATGAGATGACATATCTTTTAAAAATAAGAAAACTATAACTTTTTATATTTACTGAAAAAACACACACAAAACAACCCACAGTAGAATACAGTGAAAAAAATCCATCCTTAACATAATCACCCAAGAATAAGCAAGGTCAAGTTTGGGGATCAAATAGATCAAGTTTTCCAAAATGAGTTTCTTGTTCTCATACTGGATAGGCAGGGCTAGAGAAGGGGGTAGGGATGAGAGAAAAATATTCATAGCCAATGACACCAAAGTATTTCTAAGTGGGTGGCAGAAGATATACATCATTTCCTTATCCATGCAGGATGTCACAGCTGCCTCTGTAGAGAGTAAGAAAGCAAGTGGAGAGAACAAGAAAGCAAGTGGGGGTAAAAGCAGAGAAGGGTATGTGGACAAAACTCTTTTATCTCTGCATTCCTCTCGACACTTCCTTGAATGGTAGAAAAGGTTAAAGAATAAAATATAATAGAACTCACTACATTAAGTGATTCAACAAGTCTCTTATGGGGACACACAAGCCTGGTTCTCCTGTGGATAAAAGGTGATCATAGATTATTGACTTAGATACTGGAAAATCTTAGTCCATTCTATTAATTTGGGAACAGGTGGCTGGAAATGTTTGTAACTACCTCTCACAGATTATAAAATTCCATATGATTACTAGTCCCACCATATGCTTGTCCTTAGGTCTCCTAGGGAAGTATATTTCAGCCTCAGGGTTTTATGCTTTTTATTCCCTCCACCTAAATCTATACATGGTCCAAGGTCAAATGCATAGTGGAAGAGAACTCCCCTGACCTTTTCAACATGCAGTAGCCACAATCACCCCAGCCCTCTCTTACTCACTTTATTTTCTTCACAGTCTTATCTACATTTGAAATTGTCTTTATCTATCTACTTATTTATTTAGTGTCCCAAATTATAATGAGAGCAGAGACCTCATATGTCTAGTTCACTGCTCATCTCCAATGTCTAGAAAAGCAATTGGTAAATGTTATTTTAAAATATATTTATTTATATTAAATAGATTTTTATTAAAAGAATGAATGAATAAAACAAACAAGTGATGCAAATTATACTGATAAAATAATTTTATTGAAAGCAATAAAGCAAGCTTATTTGTTGCAATGGGCTAGTCAATTGAAAGCTAAAGCAAATAAAAGTAAACTATTTTGAGTATAATATGAGAATTGGTCCTTCTCTGAGCAAAAACTCAGAAGATGAATATAGGTCCTAGGGGTTCCCTTTATCTGCTTACTCATTTCTTTTTCCCAGATGCTCTTAATTTATGTGTGTGAAAACTCTTTGTACACTGTGCAGCACTTAATAAACATAAAATATTTTAATTTGTATTACCAAGGGTCATCTTACATGCATCTACCTCCTTGTTGAAGATGAGGAAAACAACCTGTGTTGTGTGGGGGAGAACGAAGACATAAACTGTGTGAAGTTGCAGCACAGGGAAGGGAACCAACCTTTACTGGGAGCCTAGAAAATACTCCTTAGTCCCCATTTATCAAATGAGGAAACTGAGACTGAAAGAGCTTTTAACAACCTGTTCAAGATCATATAACTTATAAGTAAAGCTAGTTCTGCTTCCAAAGTTGATGCTTTCTGCTGTGCCATGGTGCTCCAGAAGGCCAAGGACATGTGAAGAAGAAAGACAACCCTATTTCCACTGTCTCCACTCCTCCCTCCCCATGACACATGGTATTTAAACATGACAGCTTGTAGCAATGGTAGAATTCCTTGAAATATGGAGGAAAAACATAGATTATTCACTTCTGCCTCATGTACATGTTTCTCTCCCTGAGATATCATTTCCATTGTGACTTTGACTCAATTTACCATCTATGAAGAAGAAAAGGAAGGAAAGGGAGAAGGAGGAAAAGGAGGAAGAAAGGGATGGAGGAAAGGACAGCAGGAAGATAAATATATTAAGGCTCTGGGCAGCAGGATTCTGCCTGTCATTTTTTAAAAATTTTTTTGGCTTGTTTTCTATAGACATTTATATTTCCTATTGCAGAAAATGAGACTAAACTGAGAGCCACCTTGCCTGCATTTATGCCAAAATATCTGGCTCAGCATCAGTATAGATTTTGTGTTTTTCTCTTTCCACAGGTATCACTCTCCTCTCACTCAATTTCTGGCCTCCAGTTTGCTTTTCATGGTCTCTGCTAAATGACCTTTAACAGAGAGATTATTATTATTATTTTTTGCTATCTTTGTCAGTTTTTTTTTTGGAAATACTCATATCTTTAAGTAAGCTTGGGGAGAAGTTGGTGTATAGGAGGTGGAGAGGGGGAGATAGGAAGAGAATAGGTGCTGAAACTTAGTTTTTCATGAAAACTTTGGGAAGGAGTATACAGTAACCTCACTCCTCCCAACTCAATGGACTTGCTGGGTCATAAGTTAGATGTAAGTTTAGCCCTTTTAAAGCCTGCGAAAAATTCTCCAAAGTAGTTGCACCATTTTACACTCACACCACCAATGGAGGTGAGACTAGCTGTTCTGCATCATCACCAACATTTTGTGTTGTCAGTCTTCTCGATTTTAACCATTCTCGTGGTTGTGAAACAGTATCTCATTGTGGTTTTAATTTTTATTTCCTTGATGACTAATGATAGTGAGTAACTTTTCATTCATGTATTGCCCACTCATATAATCTTTGGTACAATGTCTTTTCATGTCTTTGCCCATTGTTTTACAGGATGGTTCATTTTAGTGTTGTCAGTTTGATTGAATTTTTTGTATAACCTAGATGGAAACTCTTTGTCAGATATATGTGCTATAAATTTTTTTTTTCTAGTCTGTGGCTTGTCTATTCACTTTCTTAATGATGACTTTTGAGACTCAGAAATTTTGAAGAAATAAAAAAAAAGATCATTTTTTCTTCTATAGTTTAGTGTTTTTCTGTCCTGTCCAGAAAATCTTTATCCATGCCAAGGTCATAAGATTTTTCACACTTTTAGTTTTAGAACAGTACAGCCTAATAGAACTTTCTTTGATGATGAAACTTCTTGCCATGGCTACACTATTCAGTACAATAACCTGGAGGCATACCCAGCTGTGAAGCACTTTAAATGTGCCTAGTATGACTGAGAAACTGATTTTTAAATTGTATTTAGTTTAAGTAGACACATGTGGCTAGTGACTACTATATGTGACAGAATAATTTAAGAAGTTTTCAAGTTCTGGGATTTAGATTTAGGATGGATCTAGAATTAATCTTCATAACTGGAGTGAGAAGGTATCATTATTCATTTATTTCCATATGGATATCCAGTTGTGGCAGCAAGATTTGTTAAAAAGACCTTCCCTCCGCCCCCTCCCCCCCGCCCCCCTTGAATTGATTTGGCATCTTGGTAGAAAAATCAAATGAATGTATAAGTATGGATTTAAAAAGATTTTTAATGAACTATACAAATATTAAATAATTATTCATTGAGCACTTTCATGTGCTAGGCAGTGCTAGACCCTGGGTAAGTAAAGGGTCCTCCACTGAAGATTCATTCAAGATATTATTGACCCTGGTCTCATTAACATCTCAGTGCAATTTGGAACACATGGTAGTCACTAGGGATTGCAAGATGGTGGGGAAAATACAGGGTGCCTTGGAGATATGTAAGAAGGGCATGCACTCTGGGTTAGGGGGCAAATGTCATAGAAGGCTTCCTTAGAGGATTTAGTTTCAGGCTGAATAAGTAGTGGTCGATGAGTGAGAAAATATGTGTCAGGGAAAGAGAGAGAGGTAGCGAGAGAGAGAAAGAAAGAGATGAAGAAATAAAGTAGTCTTTGTGTGCTTCAATTAGCCAAAAACAGTGTTTTATGTGGGTTATTTTAGTTAACCTTCACAGCAGTCTACTGAGACACAATAACCCTACCATTTTGTAGATTAGCAAATTAAAGCAATCAAAGATTAAGTAACTTTACAAGTCTTATCCTATCCAATAAAGAGGTAATATACTAATCTACCCTCACACCGTCACAAAGATAGCAGCGCCCACAGCCAATAACGAGGGAATATGCTAATTGACTGCCTTGCCCTCAAAGATGGTGGCGACCATAGCCATAAGATGGCCAGCAGGGAACGGCAGTTTCAGATGACCAGGCCGGCAGGGGAGGGCAGTTGGGGGCAATCGGGCTGGCAGGGGAGCAGTTAGGCGTCGATTGGGCTGGCAGGAGTGTGGTTAGGGGGTGATCAGGCTGGCAGGCAGGCAGGCGAGCGGTTGTAAGCCAGCAGTCCCAGATTGTGAGAGGGATGTCTGACTGCCGGTTTAGACCCGACCCCTAAACCGGCAGTCAGACATCCCCCGAGGGGTCCCAGATTGGAGAGGGTGCAGGCTGGGCTGAGGGACACTCTACCCAGTGCACGAATTTTGTGCCCCGGGCCTCTAGTATGTAATAAGTAGAAATATCAAGATTTGAAAAAAGGCTCCAAAAGCCAAACTTTTATCCACTACTTAATATCCTCATATTTTTTGGTATTTATTTTATTATTCTGTATTTTTGTATTTTAATTGTTTTACTAGTAATAGCTCGTCATGAATTAGGTCTCCAAAATGTATCCATCTTATAACTAAAAGTTTAAATGCTTTGATCAACATCCCATTGCCTCCACCCTCCCAACTCCTAGCAACTACCATTTTAATCCTTATTTCTATGAGTTCAGCATTTTTTGATTCCACACATATGTGAGATCATATAGTACTCATCTTCCTCTGTCTGACATATTTTATTAGATAGGATAGGCCCTTAGGCAGTTTCCATTTCTTGGCTATTGTGACTAATGAGGCAGTGACCATGGGGGTGCAGATATCTCTGAGAAAGTGATTTTATGTCCTTTGAATACATATCTAGAAGAAGATTTGCTGGGTGCTATGATAGTTCTATTTTCAATTTTTTGTGGAAACTTTACACTTTAACACGGTGATAAACATCTTATTTTAAAGGGTCTAATGCTCAGGGCAAGGCCATATTCCAGTCCACAGTAAGAAATGAAACCAGTTCAGAGTACATGAGTCCCTAAGTTATCAAGAGCTGATGGTAATAAACTAAGAATAGTGTGTAACTCACTTCCAAGTCGTTGGTGTCAGCTCTATAGTGCTGACAACAGGGAAAGTAAACAGTCAACAAAATGGTTATGACTCAGACAGTACACAGTATGTTTATAGAAAGTCATCTGCCTCTTTTTTGCATCCCACATAGTTCCTCTTGAAGTCTATTAAAACTTTGGGGTGGAAATGAATTAGAACAAAACCATAGGTGGGAAAGCCAGTGGTTTAAATAATAATCATTTGGGAAAAAATCATTACATCTGATTAGGAATCAATCTCAAATGATTTCCTAACATCATGCAGGTGAAAGTCAATTATACCGAACTTAGAGAATGGATAATACCCAAGTGTTCTTTCTTTTTTAACACTTCATTTGTAAAATGACATGTACATTATAAATATACTTTAGTTTGTACAGAACATTTAATAATAAAAGTGGAAAATGCATCATATTTCTCACTTAAAGCTATATCAAGAATTTTTAATTCTGTCCTTCATTTTATTGTCAGAATTATTAAGCCTTTTAATTTATTCAACTAAAATTTCATTTAAAAGTATTTACAGCTAAAAAAAAATCAAATTTACTTATACTTGAAAGCTTTAACAGTGCATGGAAATGGAATGGTGATTGCCAGAACTGGTTTGGCTCGGTGGATGGAGCGTCAGCCTGCGGACTGAAGGGTCCCAGGTTTGATTCCGGTCAAATCCCCAGTGGGAGATGTGCAGGAGGCAGCTGATCGATGTTTCTCTCTCATCGATGTTTCTAACTCTCTATCTCTCTCCCTTCCTCTCTGTAAAAAATCAATAAAATATATTTAAAAAAAAAGAAATGGAATGGTGATCTTCTGTTTTATTTTAAAATACCATCCACAATTCATTACCATATTCCTTGAGAGAAAACCCCTAAAAGCTTATAACTGATACAGGCGTGATAACATGTGTTATACTGGTGATATGTAACTTCTCAGCAGCAACACTGGGCAGCGAAAGGCAATGAAGCAGTGACTATAATGTTCTGAGCAGAATAATTTGAAAGTAGAATGTGATATACAGCCAACTGTCAACCTAATGTAAGAGAAAATACATTTCAAGATGTATAAGAATTTAACACTCACACAACCCTATGTCAAAAAATTTATCTGAGGAGAAATTCCAGGAGGAAAAAACAAACCTAAATGGAAGAACATGACAGGGAATGACATGTCGTTCAAGAAAGAGTAGCAGATCATATGACCCATAAGAAGAGGAGAAAACAAAATAGAAAGACACCTTGAGATAGACTGATAGACAAGATTCTATTTTGAGCAGCAGAATTTAAATGACATCTTTCTTCACAGATGCAATGTATTGCTTGTTTCTATAATGTTGCAAATGCTATTTATTGATTTTCAATTTAAAAATAATCTATATAAAAAAGCAAAAGGACACTAATTATTTATATATATATAAGCCCAGCAACTATTACTGTGGAATGACCAGAACAACCAGAACGACTGGTCGCTATGACATGCACTGACCACCAGGGGGCAGACGATTAAGGCAGGAACTGTCTTCTGGTGGTCAGTGTGCTCCTACAGTGGGAGCACTGCTCAGCCAGAAGCCGGGCTCACGGCTGGCGAGTGAAGCGTCAGTGGCAGGAGCCTCTCCCGCCTCTGCGGCAGTGCTAAGGAGCAGGGAGCCAAGTGGTAAGGAGTGAGCAGGGGGGTGGTAAGGAGCGAGTAAGCGGGTGGTTAGAAGTGAGCAGGAGGATGGTTAGGAGCAAGGGGTCCCGGATTGCAAGAGGGCGCAGGCCAGGCTGAGGGAACCTCCCCCGCTACCAGTGAACAAATTTTGTGCATCGGGCCTCTAGTAGTAATAGAATAGGATGTTGGAGTAACAAAATAGGGCAAAATTAATGTAATAAAGTAACCTAAAGAGATTAGAAATTGACAAAGTAAAAAGTGAAAAAAAGAAAAACAGTAGCATAAACTCATTTCTATTTTTTATTTAGAGAAAGTAAAAATGTTCTATGTAAACTCAATAAATCCAAAACAGTGTTTAAAGTATGTTGTTTAAAGTCTTTTCGTAAAGGCAACTGAATGCAGAAAAAATACAACTATGCTGTAACTTACAAAAAAATGGGAACCAAATGGAATTGGGAACAGTGTCAGGTATTATAGTTCTTTTTCTTCATTAGAGGAACTTAATAATGTCTAAAACTGAAGTCAAGAATAGAGCTACCACTGTATTATGTAAAGTTATAATAACTACCAGAAGAACCCAAAACAAATGGATACCAGTGACTACATCTGAGAAATGGCATTGAGGGAAGTAGTGGTGGAGACAGAGGCCTTTCTGAATTATTTCATGCACACTTTTACTCTTGATATGATCTAATCATGTCCAAAAATTATTTTGGAAATTTAACAATGAAATGAATAAAACTTGTTTTAAATTCTGTGATCTAGCCATTTATTTTTATTCATTGACATTCCAAAAGTAATATAAGAAAGCTCATGAGATTTTTATATTTATTAAAAGTTTTTTCTCTCATAAAGAAGACATTTGATTTTCTTTTTCTCCAAGGTATGTTTTGGACATCTCAAGCATATAAGAAGTTGAAGGCAAATGTCCTTAAAACAAATACATGGTTGCTATAAGGCAACATGTTAATGATTTAGGAGATGTTAGAGAAACACATCCTCATTCTCCTATTCCACCACTGTGCTTAAAATGCAGATCCACATTAACTGACACACACCTAAGCTTTCATATGTAGGATGTGTCTATATTCTCTATAATTCTACACTATTCCCAATATTATTCTATACTGAAATTTGCCTTTCTATGTTGAAACCCTTAAAAATGTTATCTTCAGCTTGTACTGTGAAAGTTATCCTTTGATTCTACAAAATTTTAAATAATAATATTAGAGGCTTTCAACTGTAGGCTCCAAATCCCTAAACTATGTGTCATTTGCAAATAGTACTCGTATCGAGAACTCTTGAATGCATGAAGAGTGCTACATGTGCTAAGGTCTCCAGAATGATTCATGTTTAACAGACCTGCCACAGCAACAGTTCTTGGTAGGTAATAGTCCTTCTCAAAATATGAGGAAACAAAGCAAGCTGATGTCATAGAGGATGAAGTCTAGAGGAGCCCCACTCACTGCCTGGGCTTTGGTTTCCTGTCTATGTGGCTTATGACAAAAAGGTCAAAGAAGAAGAGTACTTGTTGTTATAAGGATGAGACACCACATATGTCTCAAGAGTTAGATCTGTTTTACCGTAACTTTGTAAGGCTGCTGACAGTGGCCCAGTTAACTGGTAGACAGAGCTGTATCAGCAGATAGTCCCCAGCTCCTGGTTAAATATAGGCCTTTACAAATATGGTTTCCTTTGCCTGAAACACTAGTGTTTTCATCCTCACCCCCACTCTCACAATAAACAAGCATACAATGTCACCTACTCTTCATCTAATAATCCAACTCATCTTTCTCAGATGTCATTTCTCTCTGGAAGCCTTGCTGAACTCCTAAGTCCAGGCTTCATTCCCACACTATGTAGATCTCAGGATAATATGTCATTTATGTAGTATCAAGCCACTTAATACAATGCATTATAATTGTCATCTGTAGCTAATTGTGCACTATAAACTCTGTAAAAGAACTGTGTTGTTCAATTTTGTGTCCCTAGGGATTATCACAGTGCCTGGGATATAATAGGTAATATATAATAATACATACTAATATGTAATAGGTAATGGGTCTTGAATAAATGAATGAATGAATGACTTGCAGGTTCAGAACACTGCCATGGCCATTCTGGAAGGATAAAGCTGGCTTTTAGGAGTGGTCTAATCAAAGTTGCACTGAGTGATGGTGGAAATCCAGATGTCAAGGTAATAATTTATAGTGAAAATATGACTGCTGATGTACCTAGATACAGGAATCCCTCTAGCCTGCACTAACATTGGACAACTAGAGAGAAAGACAAATTCTAATCAGAAAGTTGCAATGGCATGAGACTGAGTGAAATGGATATATCTACATTTTTTCAATAATGACTTGTCAGCTACCAAAATAAAAAAGATGGACTATTTAGGCCAGAGAATACCCTTCCTGGAAATGTGTTTGGATGGACAGAATGAGCTATAGCCTTCTTAAATCTCCCTTATAATTAGTACATTTGTCCTTCAGTTTTATTAAAACAGTCAATGTCTAGTAGGCTTATGAATATTTTGGATCTTTAAGAGTTACTTCACGTCTTCTCTGCCCTATCAGTTATAAAGTCATAGGTCGATTTATTACTAGATTCTTTTACACCAAACATGTCAAACTTGCAGGCCATGGCCACTTGCAGCCCATAATGAATATATTTGTGGCCCAGCCAATATAATGGTATGTAAGAAACATTTTAATAAACATTTTATAACTTAATTTTTACATTATCCTGTTATACTTAATTATTAATAACAAACTACAACATTTTCTAATGACTGATTAGTATAATCACGTTGCATTCATTTCCCTTACGCGCCTTACGAGCAGGTGCACCATTTCTCTCCACTAATACTAGCAGCAAATATTTTAGCAGTCGATCGCCAGGTCATTAGTCTTGGACTGACTTGTTTGGTGTGCGCAACAGGAAATATTTCGCTTTCGGAAAACAAGAGAAATAGGTTTATTTGCGTGACACTTATTAATTTGTGCAGTTATTCAGTATCTGGCAAGTTAATGTTCAAAAAAAATTAAGCTTTATTAAAATGTTCTATTATTTTATGTTAATGATTACTCGTTTATTTCAGCCCTTTGTATTCAGCATGTCTCTATTGAAATAAACCTACGTTTCTATGAAAATTGAAGTTTTTGGTTTTTTGTGGCCCACAGAAACTTAAACCTTGTTATTTGTCCCTTGTTAGGTTTTGAGTTTGACATGCTTGTTTTACGCTATGGAATTATTAGTATTTCAGTTTACCACGCAAGTTCCATTTAAAAGAAATTTTGAGCACCTACTATATATCTAGAACTATACTAGACATTATATGTAATAGTGACTAATGCCTGAACTTGGGATCATAGAAACCTAGGTTTGGATCCCACTTCTATCAAATAAATGTGTGACCTCTAGCAAGTGAATTGCCTCATCTGTTACTTTGGGTTGGTAACAATTCTATACAGTTCTATAAAGATCAAGTGAGGTAATATCTATAAAGTATTTAGAACCTAAACTCTTAATAAATGCTATCTAAATCATATGATAATTTTTATAGCTTGAAGATACTCTTTCCAACCAGAGGCTTTTCTTACTATAAAGGAAATAGAAACCCAAACTAATAGTTTCAGAGTTAACAATAAATTATGAATATTTTTCTAAGTATAAAAAAACACTTAATGGATTTTTCAGGACCTCTATATACAATGATAAATACTATTATTTACTAAGATCATCCAATGTATATAAAATTGAATTAAGGGTGATGAACAGATGAAGAGAATGAAATTCCTGCCCCTATTCTTACAAATTATCCATTTTAAATATAGTTAATTCTCATTCTCAGTAGCTTTTTAAATATCTCGCTGAACTTTGGAAATAATTTTAATCTAATCACCACACAATTTTCTTATTTAAAAAAAATCATTTAAAAATAGTATAAGTTCATTCAAATGATATAAGGCTAGTCTATATATGTATATGTATGCAATATATGAATATCACATATAATATATTAACATTAAATATGGAATATATATGTGTTCATTGTTCTTTAATATCTAAATACAAATAACTAAAATAATTTCTGTGAAATAAGCATAGTAACTGTATGTTTTTGATAAACACTTGTTAATTTGTTCCATTCATTCAACCAACATTAAATGAGCCCCTACCCTGCACCAAGCATTGTTGTAGGTGAGAAAGAAAAGGCAGTCCCTGGCATCCAGGAGCTGGTCTAGTACCTTGGCCTTGGTGTTCCCCTGTTGAACATAATTTCCCAAAACATACACATTGAATAAGACCACTGCATGGCCATGATGGATTATGGCAAAAATCCATTTTACAATCATGTCTGAACACAGACAAAACATGAGCATTGTCCAAGGCACAACAGTGACTAAATACCCTCCTATACCAACTATTATGGTGACTGCTAATTCTTTAACAATTATGGCTTTAGCCTCTCTCCTGTTCTAGAAGATTTATTAAGATACTCATTGAATTCTGCCCGATTCCTGATAGCATCCAATCCAAAATGTTGTTCCTTCAACCCTCACCTAAATCACCTAACACAAGCCCCAATCCCCTGTGTCCTTTCTAACACTACACTGAGATATTCATAGTTCCCTAGAGTGTGATTTCTCCCTCAGTGCAACGTGTCCGCTGTGTTCCTGGTGGTTTTTGGCTGGAGGACATTGACATAGAAAGGAATAGTGTAATGAATACAACCTAGTGTCTGATTACCAAATCATTCAGTGCTGGGCTCAGCTAAATGATTTATATCAGAAAACCTAAAACAACACTGACTTAAACAAGATAGAAGTTTTTCTCTCACATGTAAAAGAAGTCTGAAGGTAAAGAGCACAGGGCTGGTGTACAGAGATTCGGGCTCTTCCTGTCTGTCTCTTCCACCATTCTAGCACAGGGTTAGGCCCAGTGTGATTTCTACAGAAGCAGCCAAGGGTCCATATTTCAGGCACCTGGAAAGGAGTAAAGGGAGAAGCACAGTAACAGTGTGGTCCCCACCTTCATCAGCTCCCTTCAGAAAGACACCCAGGAAATTCTACACATCACATCTGTTTAAATTGACTGGACCTCACTGGCAAAACTTAGACACATGGTCAGCAATATCTTTGAGGAACCCTGAGAATGCTATATTTTATTTGGGTATATTTCCAGTCTGAATAATATCAAGGTTCTGTTATTAAGGAAAGAGTAAGACTGGATGTTGAGTAGAATCTACGACAAAATTATTGATATGGTAGTTAGTACTAAAAAAATAGCTTTCCCTTTTACTTTTTGTCAGTTGGGTTAGTTTGTAGTGAAATGAAATTTAACAAGCAACGTATTTACGGCAAAAATGGCCTGATTCTATAGGAAATTTTGGTAAATGACATCACAAAATAAGAAAATATTACACAGCTAAGGTAAAGTGAGAAAAGGAAAAAAATTTTAATGGTTTAGATGTTTAAGAACAAGCAATGCTCTGGAAATGTCTTATCTCTTGAATCAGCAGTACAAGCTATTTGAAACAAGACCTAGATAACAGGTCTCATTCTGTGGTTTTCATCATTCTAAAAAGTTTTGAATTCTTACAGGCTATGTGTCACAGTAAACAGAGGTTCTGAAGTTAGGAAATCAGTTAAAAGAATTTTACTCCTCCCTGGCCATAAATATTCATTAGAAAATTTTCCATTGACATCCTTAGTACTCTCTTCATTGCTCTCAATATTAATAATAGAAATACCCTATATAATAAAAGCTTAATATGCTAAGTGTCCGGTTGTCCAGTCAACCAATCAAAGTGTAACGTGCTAATGATATGCTAAGGCTGTTCAACCGCTCACTGTGATATGCACTGACCACCAGGGGACAGACCCTATGACTGGTAGGTTAGCTTGCTGCTGGGGTCCTGCAGATGGGGACTGAATGAGACAGGCCAGACATGCCCTGGAGCCCTCCCACAGTTCCTCCCCAGCTGGCCAACCTCCTGTGTCTCTTCTGGGCACCCATTCATGCACTGGTGGGGTCCCTTGGCCTGGCCTGCACCCTCTCACAACCTGGGACCCCTCGGGGGATGTTGGAGAGCTGGTTTCACCCCAATCCCGCAGGCCAGGCTGAGGAACCCCACTGGTGCCCAAATCTGTGTACAGGGCCTCTAGTTTTGAATAATTATGAAATCAAATATTGTTCTAAGTGTTGTATGCATTATCACATTTACAGCTCACCAGGACCCCCTGACTTAGATACTGTTATTATCATCTTTTTTTTCTAAAGATGAGAAAACTAGAGCCACAAAACATTTAATAATTTACTCTGGTTGGTAAGGGGAAGAGCTGTATGAAAATCCAGTAGTTTCACAGCATCTCAGATGCTACAGCCTTAATCACCTCACTCTATTCCTCACTACACCACATGGCAAAGGCAAGCACAGATGTGAGGGAAATTGTACAAGAGTACAAAAGGGTCTGGAAAAGCAGACAACTTAAGTCATCATTTTCTTTTAAAATTGACATCCTCATTGGCAAAATAGATGTACTTAATTATAAGAAGCATAAAAAAGAATCCTTGTGCACTGTTGGTGGGCTTTCAAATTGGTGCGGACACTAAAGAAAACAGTATGGAGTTTCCTCAAAAAATTAAAAATAGAACTACCATATGCCATATGACCCACACATCCAGGTATATGAGAATCTAAAAACACTAATTTGAAAATATATACACCCCTATGTTCATTCCAATGATATTTTCAATAACCACAATCTTGAAGCAAGATGAATTTGAAATTTAGGCAATAACATCATATTAACAGAAGATGTGGCACATATATACAATGGAATATTTCTCATCCATAAAGAATGAAACCTTGTCATTAGCAACAACTAATGGATCTAGAGGGTTTTATGTTAAGTGAATAAGTCAGACAGAAAAAGACAAATATTGTATGATTTCATTTATTGTGGAATCTAAAAACCAAAACAAAAAGTAAAAACAAAACAAAAACATATTCATAGTCATAGAGGATAAATTGATGATTGCCAGAGGGGAAGGGAGTAGAGTGAAGAGCAAAAAAAGGTAAAAGGAAATAAAAGATACAAATTTCCAGTTACGAATCAGTAAGTCATGAAGATGTAATGTATAGCTTAGGAAATTTTAGTCAATAACATCATAAATATCCTTGTGTAGTGTCAGAAGATTACTAGACTTCCTGGTGACCACTTTGTTAGATATGTAAATGTTAGCTATGTTGTACACCTAAAACTATTAAATAGTGTATATTAACTCTAGTTTAATTAAAATAAAAAAATTCAAACATTAAAAAATGATGTCATCAGTTTGCTTGAGAAATCATCTTTTTTCCTAGATTGGATTTTTAACTAAAAAAAAAAAAAAAAGATGTAACACACGATCTTTGTACAGAGATACTTAACCAAAGGTAAACATTATCAACATTTTTATATATGCTTTCAAAATGTTTCTGTGCTTGTAAATATGTATACACATATTTATATAGGTAAATAAATATTTGCAAATATATTATTAAAAGTTTCATACTATATGCAGTTTTTAAAAATGTTTACGTAATAGGTAACATATTTGTAGAATGTTAATAAATGCATATCTATATACTTTTTCTCTTTTTTATTGTTCTAATCTTAAAAATAATGGAGTCTTTAAAAATGTAGACTTGTTCTTACACTATTTTTTCTTACTTCTTGTGTATGTGTCTGTGGTACATCCCAAATATATGAGTAGAAATAGATATACACTTTCAGTTATTCCCAGGAAAATCCTGTTGAAACTAGTCATTTTGTACAGATTGAAATATCACTGTAAGGAAAATAAAAATAAAGCATATTTTATAAATTAGTATAGACATATATTCAATTCATTGAGTTAGGCAGATTTAGAAACACAAAATTTAAAACAGAATTTGTACAAGTTTTTATAGTTTTCTCTCTGGCAGTAAAAGAACTTGTAAAAATGCAAGCTGCTTGACTTTTCCAAAGGTGTAATTTCACTTTTTGGGGTTACCACTTTATAAGATATATAAATGTCTAATCCCTATGTTGCTCACCATATTGAAGTATGTCAACTATAATTGAAAAATAAGTTTTAAAAATATTTTTCTTAAGAAGTGACCAAAATTAATGAGTTTTGGGATTCCAGTGGAAAGAAAATTAAGAGTGAAATTACATATTCTGCAAATGGCTAATTCATTTGGGAGCAAATAAATCCAAGATTAAGACAAATCTATGCATTTTAGGAAGAATGTTGAGACATACAATGTTTATTAAATTTATAACTATATTTTCAATTCTCTATGAGATCTACATGTGTCTATTTTCCATATTAACTAACAAATACTTTCTCTTATTCTGGCCATGAAATTTCAGCTCATACATTCAGGAAGGTTTGGGAAGTATATGACATATAAAGACTAGTTTCTGCCGAAACCAGTTTGGCTCAGTGGATAGAGCGTCGGCCTGCGGACTGAAAGGTCCCGGGTTCGATTCCGGTCAAGGGCATGTACCTGGGTTGTGGGCACATCCCCAGTGGGGGATGTGCAGGAGGTGGCTGATCGATGTTTCTCTCTCATCGATGTTTCTGACTCTCTGTCTCTCTCCCTTCCTCTCTGTAAAAAATCAATAAAATATATTAAAAAAAAAAAAAAAAGACTAGTTTCTGAAAGGTTAAAGTGGATGGTGTGCATGGGTAGGTAAATAGCCATCTCAAACAGTGGTTAAAGAAACATTGAATTGATTTAGAGACTAGAGGCCTGGTGCATGAAATTCGTACACTGGGGGGGGGGATGGGGGAGTGTCCCTCAGCCCAGCCTGCACCCTCTCCAATCTGGGACCCCTCTCACAATCCCGGACTGCTGGCTTCCTACTGCTCGCCTGCCTGCCTGCCTGATTGCCCCTAATTGCTTCTGCCTGCCAGCCTGATCACCCCCTAACCACTTTCCTGCCAGCCTGATTGATGCCTAACTGCTCCCCTGCATGCCCGGTCACGCCCAACTGCCCTCCCCTGCTGGCTTGGTCGCCCCCAACTGCCCTCCCCTGCAGACCCGGTTGCCCCCAACTGCCCTCTCCTACAGGCCTGGTCATCCCCAACTGCCCTCCTCTGCTGGCCCAGTCACCCCCAACTGCCCTTTCCCTGCAGGCCTGGTGGCCCTAACTGCCCTCCCCTGCTGGCCATCTTGTGGCCACATGGGGGCGGCCATCTTTGACCACATGGAGGTGTCCATCTTGTGTGTTGGAGTGATGGTCAATTTGCACATTACCTCTTTATTAGATAGACTAGGGGAAGGGATATCCAAAGGGAAGGGCTGCAGAGCACCCACCCAAGGGGACATTGGGTCAATGATGGCAGCACCCAGGAGCTGAAGTTTAATCCTTACATGCCGTCATTGGTGGGAAACTTGTCATCAGTGGGTTTGGGGGCAGCACTGGTGGGTTTGGGATGGGGATGGAATGCAGGTGTGTAATCATTCAGGTGCCTTCAGGACAGTTTCCATTCCTTATATGGTCTGATTCTTGGTGTCCAGTGGGTGTTTCCTGATCTTTCAGTCTCCAGTGGTGGGAAGCTTACAAAATGGCGTTAAGGATTGCATTGCCCTACTGGCCTAACAGTTTCTTTCTGGTTTAACCTGTCTCTGCATATGACAGACTGTACAGGGGTGGTCTCTACAAAAAATTAGTAATTTCTTCACTAATGACATTTAAAACACTGTTACTGTCACTGAATTTGGAAATAAAAGCCTGTTGTGCTCATGGGGAAACACAACAAAATCTATATATAATCCTAGCTTGGCTAAAAATGCATGAATGTTTAGATATTAAACTCATAACAGAACTCATGTAATTCTTAGAGGAATGCATATGATATCCATTTTTAAGTAACAAGAGTTACTTAAAAGTTCAGCAACTCAGCAAGTGGTCATCATACAATATTTGAATATGCGATAACTGGAGTGATGAAATGTAAAATAAAATGCAAAAACAATAAGGAAAGTAGAAATGCTTTAAAGAAAGGTTAAATGCATATAAAAGGTTGTCTGGACATAATTTAAAAATCAAGGTTATAATTATTTAATTACTACAAGTAGTAAAAAGTTTTCATAGGATTCTACTTCAACCATCTAACTTCAGTATATAATTTTTCTGAAATATTAAAATGCCAAATCTTATCCTGAAATCCTAAATTTATGAAGAATTAATAGCATACTAAAATTTGACATGCTTCCTATTTTAGTGTCTGATGGTTGCAGACATCCTGTTTCCTGGTCTCTCCTGCAGAATACAGTTAGGGAGCCTCCATATTAATTCAGTGTAGTTCTGATTCCATTTATGCAACAAATTGGTTCCTGAAGGACTTAGTAAAAAGTGACTTTTTCCCCCCCAGACATCTTTTTAGTACACTAAAGTAGTTCCCTATTTAAAGAAATAGCATTTGAGTCCATTTGTAACATGAGTTTCTTAGAGGTAAAATAGGTGTGTGCAACACACTAACTCACATGCTTCCTGCTGAAATTCATTTTTCCATCTTTCACATTTCCAACAAAACTTCCATCTATATGAATGTACAGTCCCACCAGTTTATAATATCTCTGAACATACCTTGACTTTTTTCATCTTTGCATCCCCTACTGGAGAAAATTTTAATCAGAGGTACAATCAGAATTTTCTTGAAAGTTTAAAAAATATATGTAGTTGGACCCCATACCAAACCTACTGAATACAGTGAGAATAGAGTGAACATTTTGAAACGTTTCTCAGGTGATTCGATTAGTTTGCCTTCCTTCAGTAAGCTAAAGAGAGCTCTTGTCTAGCCGTGCTACCAGAAATATTTGAGAAACAATTAGTGAAAGGAATTCCATAATCTTCTAAATTCCTCCACATTGTTGAAGCCCAATTCAAGGCTTCTGTCTATTTAGCATCCCTCATTCTTCTCTATCTCTACCTTCATTCCTGTCTATATATATCTCTGCTCTTCCACACTGTCATTACTGTTCAGTAGGAAAATCCTCTTTTTTATCCTGCCATCTGTTTATCCTGGGAATTACTTAAGTGTAGGAACTATCTTGTATTTATTTTTATTAACTTTCACCATCATCCCAAGTTCTCTATATCTCATATTTTATTTCTTTCTTAAATATATTTTTATTTATTTCAGAGAGGAGAGAAGAGGGGAAGAGAGATAGAAACATCAATGATGAGAGAGAATCATTGATCTACTACCTCGTGCATAGCCCCTACTGGGGATGGAGGCTGCAACCCAGGCATGTGCCCTGGGAATTGAATCCTTCAGTCCACAGGCTGATGCTCTACCCATTGAGCAAAACCAGCTGGGGCTCATATTTTATTTCTTTTCTAGCACTTCTTACTACTGAAAATTATTTTGTGTTGTGCCTTGTTTATTATGTGTATCCCCTTAATAAAATTTAAGGTCCTTAAAAACAAGGACCTAATGTCTAGAAGAGTATTTAGTTCTCCAAATACACTTGATGAGTAAATGAACTACCCAGACGATTCATTTTTGTGTGTTTCCATCCTATCAAACCATCCACCACCTTCAGCCCCATCTGTTTAGTCCTTGGTCTGCAAAAGCCAATCATGTTAAGGCTATAAAGAGCAAATAATTTTATTTTACTAGTATGTCAAGGTAGCCAACAATCAAGTTCATATAAACCTCTTTATGAAGGAACTATAAATCATATATTCTTTAGCATGGATAAATTCTAAGGTGAAAAAGTTGAAAATTATAGACGTCTAAATGGAGCTAAAGCATTTACTAATAATATAGGAAACATTACTTATACATTAGAAAATTTCTTAATTTTAGTTTGGGGGTTCATGTATTTACTCATAAAAAGAGTCATAATATAATTAATACTCAGACACTGGCACTATTCATAAAAACTTATGATTAATTATATGAACAAACACATCTCTATACTTTGGTTATGTAGCACACCTTTTTGGCATAGTCAAAGTGAGTTTGTTTCCACTATATGTATAAAATATTATCAGGATCCAGACACTAGGCACCAAAATGAGTGGTTGGCTAGGAGCATTTGCCTTTAGGACTGCCCTTTACCTCATTCTAGATGAGGGAACCATCAATTCACCAGGATAAAGAATTGCTTTTCTACTTAATTTATTAAAATTGTTCCTCTTTGTCTGAGCTTAATATGCAGAATGTAAAGAATCTCACACTTACATGGGGTTGGTTTCCTTCTCATGCATATATTCCAGAATGCCACGAGTCATCAAGCAGTAATGCCATTGTGATTCGATTATGATGCTCTAAGTTACCCTATGATGCACATAAAATGTTCAAAATGGTTAGTCTTAATGTGAAGTAGGTACACAGTGCATGGCTTGAAAATACTGAAGGAGATTATTTCACTTGCTCTGTGAGTAGCTCCATTTATAAGAGTTTCTTAATTCCTTAAGGTGATTAATATAACTATCATAATATCATGGTTAGTAATAATAGTTACCATTTCCTGAGTACTCACCAAATGCTAGGATCTATGCTACTTGTTTATGTATCTTATCTCATTTGATCTGCTTAGCAGCAGATAGATATTTTTATTCCTATTTTCAGATGAAGAATCTGAGTCTTTCAAATATTAAGTAACTTAGTATGTGGTAGAATTTCTATATGAAAATTCAATTGGATTGAATCTAAAGGTCATACTAAGCACTGGCCATCGTGGTCCTATGATGCTATGTTATATTCCACACAAATGTAAATTATCAGCCTCTAAATTTCCAATTGTAATGTGAAGAGCCAACTTTCACTTCAAAGTAAAACATTTATGATGACATATATGCACAACTTGCTTTGACCTCCATAAGAAGAAAGCACAAGAAAGGGGGAAGAACAGAACTAAAAAGAAATGGACAGCTAGCAGAGCAGAAAGGTGCAAAAGTGTAGGCTCATGGCCTGAAGTCTAAACAAAATCTCCACCATATTTTGAAATTTGTGGGCAGGCTCTGAATCTCATCTGCCAAAAAGGATGACAGTGCAGGCCCCTGCTTTACCCTCGGGTGGGTGGTGCCATCTTTCTAGTCTTATTTTCTATTCTCAGTCACACCGTGTCACCAGGTAGTTCTTCCGTTTAAATTTTCTGCTGGGAAAACTACTGAGCGTACTCTCCCTCTTTCTACAAAGCTTCCCCTTGATACGCATGGGCAAAATTGAACTGCATCCTTGTTTCCCATTGCACTCTGAATCCTTATCATCTGATGTAACAGGATTACTCTTCTAGCTGGCCCACAGCGCACCGCACTGGACAGCAGGGAGCTGGTCATCATTTAATCTTCCTCTGTACTGCCTTCCCCAACCCCGCTCACCCCAACACACACGCATAAAAAAACAAGTGAATTTCACAAAATATGCTCTCAGTAAATGTTGAATATTAGAGAAGGCATGAGTCATGACAATATTCTGCTAAATGTATTACTTAGCCTGTGGGGAGCGGTCTTGGTTTGACAAGGTCCCTAGGACACAGTCTTTCACAAGGTGGGCTGTCACACGCTCTATCCCACTAAAGTTCAAGTTACTGACTTAGCTTGCTAAATGCCAAATAAGCAGGAAAATTGTGCTGCAGCAGTATAGCTTGTGAGAATAAGGAAGTAGTCTAGCTAAGCTCAGATCATGAAAGTCGGTCTCAGCCGCCGACTGACACGAAGGATTGGAAGAAAGAAAGTTAGCCAAGACTGTTAGAGGAGATGCTTGCGCTGATTAAATCGGAAGTTGCTTAAGTTCTGCTAAAAGTATATGTAACCAGTGAATGTATAAAAAGACTGTGTGAAATAAGCTCGGGGCTGCAGTCTTGAACTGTCAGTCCTCCCGATCCCATCTTTGTGTCTGTCTCTTTTCTTAATCCTCACCCCCCTTTCAGGTACTGTTCGACTGTAGTGCCGGCGGGCTCCGGCATTAGCCTACTCAGTATGATATGCCATTAAAAAGTAGCATTTGAAAAGTTTCTCAGAATTAGGACGCATGCTCTGTGACCACATTGCTAGAAAGCCTGCTTTACTGGAAGGATGGGGAAGAGATATGCATCGTCAGGACATGGAAACACTTAGAACAGTGCTTTTTTCTCTCAAGTCAAGGAAAATCCAGTTCTGGGGTTGTTTCTACATCATGGTTAGTCAAATTAAGCAGCTCTGGGTATAGTCTTGGGCACCACCCTTCATCCATATGCCAATATGCTACCAATAGAGATTATTCCTTTGTGCTGTGTTGTTCTCTTCAGAAACTCTCTTTTTAAAGATCAGTTTAGTCTATATTCCTTTATCAGAGTAGAAAGATTTTAGAGTCAGCTGAATGCGAATTTAAATTTATCTGGCTTCTGCCATGGCCTGCTGTGTAAAGTCCTCCTGGCTTTGAAAAGCTGGCATTTGTCCTCCTTGTAAAACAGGGAGATAATACTTTACCCAGCAAGGTTGTTGAGACGGTTTAATATTTCAAGTGCATAGTTTGTCGGTAATAAATGGTTAATATCAATTTTGATGAGCGCCCTGGACCACCTAAAGAAATGGGAAGGGAGGTGGTTGAAATGGTGGCCACTTCATAGTGGTGGGTGGGAAAGGGCCCTTGGTTGAGATATAAGGAGGTGCGCACTCTCTGGTCACTTACTGAATTTCATTTATCCTTGTTAAAGACACTGGGCTATCATTAAGTCACTCGGTCTTAACGTGCTTTTACATCTTCTGTTCCAATGAATCCCCACCTGTTGTAATATTAAAACCAACCGAAGTATACGCGGAGGTTTTTCAGAGAGCTTGAAAAATTGGGACTTTGTCAGATACTAGGTCACAGCCTCCACTCCCGCCCTCAAATCTGAATCTGATGTTCTTTCTGTTTGCGGCCAGGGGTTTAATTTCCATTTCCTCCCAGCGGCTTTCTCTGCTCGAGGTAGGCGGGGTGCCTCCATCCGTGTGTGGTTTTGGGGTAGTAACCTCTTCTGGGGCGGCGGCCGCCTCCACCCACGGCGGTGGCCTTGACGTCACGTCGCGGGCGATGCCGGAGTCCCCGCCCTATAAAGCCGCAGGTGAGCGCCGCGCCTCCGGTAAATTCGCACACGTCGAGCCAGCACCCGAGTCGGATCCCGGAGAACCCGAGGCGAGCTCCCCGCGCTGCGTGCGGCGCCCCGAGCCCGGCCGGGCCGGCGAGCACTGCCGCTCACTCCCCGTTTCCCCCCGGTCTTCTTCCACCACCTCCTCCTCCAGCCGCAGCTCCCGATCCGGTTGCCCCAGAGACCGCGACGCCGCCGCGCCGAGGGACCAATGAGAGCCCCGCTGCTGCCGCGGGCGCCCGTGGTGCTGTCGCTGCTGATCCTGGGCTCAGGTGAGGACATCCCGGCTCTGATCCGCCCAGCGCTGCTCCTCTAAAAAATGCGTTTTGGGCTCCCAACTCTCCCGCGGGAGGTACTCACAGTAGCTTCCTCCCCGAGGTTGCTCCCTGGGAGGAAGAGAAAAGCAAGCAGGTGTCCCCCGTCCCAGGCCAGGAAGCGGGTGCGGGAGACCCCGTCCTGTACTCTAAGTTCAGCCGGAGACCTGAGAGATCCTGTGATCCGCAGCCTCCGCTTTAGATTAGAGAAACCAGGCGAAGTCCAGAGAGGTGACGTGATCTCTGCAGATCTCAGAGTTCTAAGCCCTGGACCCAGGCGTCTCGTCTAAATTCTGTCTAGCGATTTGGTTTTTACTTTCTTAGAGGACCTGGTATCGCCCCAGGTTGAAGTTCAAAGCACCAGTGTTTTCTTGAAGTCTAAAGGCTAAAGTTGGGGTACCTTACCTAGTTCCCAGGTGTTTTGTGTGTGTGTTTTTTTTTCTCAATCAAGAACAACAATAATAAAACTGACAGGAAGAATCATTATTGACTACCTTTTATGTTACTTTTTACATTTTATGTACATTGGCTTTTGAAAATGTGAGCACGTGTTAAGGAAATCTGATACTTGTATCGAGAACCTGTCTAGGGTTCTAGGTATCATGGGGCAGGCGGCATTCTAGCAACCAATGCATTTGGTATGTGAAGAGATGGGAATATTTAGACAATACCTGTTAAGTAATTATGTATGTTAGATTAATTTGCCTACTTGGCAGTATTTTTTTTTTTTTGATGTGGAAATTAATGTAGACTCTCCGTGGAAAAGAAAACCTCGATGAAAGAAGCTCTGTAATTGGAACAGCTGAGTTTGCTTGTTGGCAAAACGTGGAGTTGCTTTCATGAGTGACGCAATCGCAATAGCACATATGCAATAACTGCTTTGATATCAGAAGATAAACATTTCTCCTGAACGCGGCTGACTGACGAGAAAGGCACTCTGCTTTACCATTTCTTCCCTTGTTCTTTCTCCCATAGCCCATTATGCTGCTGGATCGGCCGGCAATGACAGCTACTCTGGAAAAGGGGAGCCCTTTTCTGGGGACTACAGTGCTGATGAATTTGAAGTCACCCCAAGAAGTGAGATTTCCCTTGTGAGTGAGGTGCCTTCTGATAGTGAACTGTCCTCTGGGAGCGACTATGACTATGCAGAAGAATATGATATTGAGAGCCAAATATCTGGCTATATCGTAGATGATTCAGTCAGAGGTGAGTAGAGGATAAGGCGAAAATGTATTCTATGCAGTGTGTGCTTGTATGAGCAAAGCGAATTCCAAAGAAAAGCCGCTCCCTGAATCTTCCAGTGGCTTTATGGTATGTGTGGCTGTTGTATAGCCTGCTAGGTAGGCCCACAAACTGAGATGGAAAGAGCTATATGAGGGCACATCCTATATGTCAAGATCTCTAATGTTTTATGTCTATTAAATCCAATCTTCACAACAGCTCTATGAATAGGAAATATCGTTTCACAGATGTGATCATTGAAGCTTGAAAAGGTTCAGTGTTCTGCTCAAGGTTCCATTAGCCAGTAAGCAGATGAGCCAGAATGAGAACTCCAATCTGTCTGATTCCAGATACTATGCTCTTTCCCACTGTGCCTCACACACCTTATTCTGAGAGACAGACATAGACACCTGCTAGTTCTGTCTCCTCTGTATCTCAGCTTCTGTTCCCTCTCCCACCACCACTCTTCCCTAAAGGAAGTACATTCTAGCACAAGGGAACAGAGGAAAAGGAGCAATTGGACTTCAGCCTTTAGCACTAGGTGTTGAATAGGTAATTATAATATGTAATTATAATAGCATCTTCTGGAAATATTAAGGAGCAGATATGCATGGATTTTACGTCACTAAAATCACAATTTAACTCCAAATCCCATTTGTCTGCTCAATAATAGTGAGTCATAGTTTTCTTCGCTTTGTCTGTTGGCTTTAGAAAATAACATTTACTTAAAATGAGAGTATCTAAGTAGGAGGTAAAGATTGTTCATTACCCTCATATTACTTCCGAGTTCGAGGGCAGACAAGGTCATCAGTAAATCAGATCTGAATATCCTAGTATCATCCACTGTGAAGGCAGGACATGAGGCCCCTTCTCTACTAACATTAGCTTCCTGGACTTCTCCCTCTCTGCCTGGATCCCAGAACTGGTGAGAGAGGACAGGTGATACCATAGGGACAGTGACCTGCTTAAGTGACAGGTGGGAAAAGCTTTAGTGAACACTCCACTTTATTCCCTTGCTTCAGAACTTGTACTTTGATGTATGGTGGGAAGAGGTCCATTTATAATTCTTACTTTTGGAGAAATTATATTAGACCATTAAGATTCTAGAAACTGTTCTCTTAAAGATGTTTCCAGTTGTTAACATTTCAAAAGGTCAAGTTGTTAGTAGTGAAAATGGCTAGTGGTTAAAATTGCAGTACATTGTGTGATAAGAGTGAAAATGTTGGTTTAACTCCTTTGAAAGGCTATTAAATCCAAGAGGTTATTCAGAATAGCAACTATTTGCCTCTGTCTAAACTTTGTAATATGTCTGGTAAAATGCAGTAATAGCCATTTACAATGTACCTATAAGAGGACTTATTCTAACTTGTGGCACTTTTTTAATATCAGAGGAAAGTTTCAGTATAAAAATTGAATAGCTACCTATTAAACATAGCTCCCATTTTGACTATTCTTAATGTTGTTGTAATAACCTGCTGAAATATTTATAATATTTATTTGTTGTTTCTTTAATCACAAGGTTCTATCTTGATACCCTTCCCTATGTTTCTAATGTTTTCCATTTAGTGGACACTGTAGGACCATTATGACTAATGGGATTATGACATTGACATTATTATGATCATTGCCTCTTGTCATTGAGCTTTGCTCAATATTTGGTCAGATAAGTCTATTCAGGGATTAATACTACAAAATGCACAGCTCTAACATTAAAACTCCTCCTCTCTATATTTAACATGTAGGGAAACTATACCCTGCATAACGATGACAATGAAAAAAACATTTCTGTGGATCTGGGAGTTAAGATGAGTCTCTGAAGCATCAAGAACAAATATATCTAGACTCTTTTTTAAAAAAATATATTTTATTAGTTTTTTACAGAAAGAAAAGGAGAGGGATAGAGAGTTAGAAACATCGATGAGAGAGAAACATCAACCAGCTGCCTCCTGCACACTCCCCACTGGGGATGTGCCCACAACCAAGGTACATGCCCTTGACCGGAATCGAACCTGGGACCCTTCAGTCTGCAGGCCGACGCTCTATCCACTGAGCCAAACCGGTTTGGCTAGACTCTTATTCTTTCAAATTGATTGACCACAGAAATGAACCCCCTGGAAGGTATCGATTAATTATAGTCCATTGTAATCTGGGAGTTGGAGAAAACGGATGATCTCTAATGTATAAGCTTCAGGTTTTCCCACTCTCAGGCAATGCACACTAATTCCCAATTATGATAGTGAGCACTAGACCCATATGGATAAATAAAAGCCACAAATATGCGCATGTCCCATTTTATGACATTAAATGACACTGACCTTTTCCAAGAGAAAACATTATGGAGTGGGGAAATGACAGGCTGTGAAGTCCCAGCACTGCCATTTGCAAGCCGCGTGTCCCAGGGCCAGTTATTTATCTTCACTCAACTTCAGGGTCCGCCTTTATATCATCTGGGTAACAATACATTCCACTGTTATTTGAGTTTAATTTAATTAATGTCCAGTACCAAGAACTTGGTATTTACTAGAAATTTGAAAGCTGTTTAAAATATTTTATGGGTTTTCTTGGACAGGTAACCCATATCATCAATAATGGTAATAATGATACATATAAATTCAAAATGTGTTTCTAAGTGAATAAATAACAAAAGGGTTCAGATTTATAAGTGCCACATGATACATGTATTCTCTTTGCCCTATTATTGTGTATGAATTGTGTTACATAATGAGACAAATATGCTGGTTATTCCCATGAGCTCTCACTATTAGGATTTCTTTCTGTCATGTCTCCAAAATGATATTCAAAATGAAGAGAGACTCTTGTCAATAAATCTTTTTTTTTTTTTTTAGTTGAACAGGTAGTTAAACCCAAGGAAAACAAGACAGAAAGTGAAAACACTACAGACAAACCCAAAAGAAAGAAAAAAGGACAGAAAAATAGAAAAAATCGAAAAAACAAAAAGAAAAATCCATGTGATACAAAATTTCAAAATTTCTGCATTCATGGAGAATGCAAATATATAGAGCATCTGAAAAGAGTATCATGCAAGTAAGTTTTCCTAAATTACGTAGAATTCTGTATTTCTAACACCATGTCTGAAACTTCCAGCTGCAGAAAACCATTTTCATATTTCCAATGTATAAACCAAGAGTCTGCAAACCTTTTCTTAAAGAACCAGGCAGTAAATATTTTAGACTTCCTGGGTCAAGATTATGTACTTATACAACAAATTAAAAAGTAACTGGGTAGCCCTGAGAAGTGTGGCTCTGTTGGTAGACAGATTCTGGGTCAGGGTACATGCCCTGGTTGCAGTCTAGATCCCTGGTAAGGGCATGCAGGAGGTGGCTAATCAATGTTTCTCTTTCACATTGATGTTTCTCTCTCTCTTTCTCTTTCTCTCCCTCTCCATTCCTCACTCTAAAAATCAATTAAAATGTAAAAAACATTTTTGGCTTGTACACTTTAAAAACCCTGACAAATGGCCAGATTTGACCCATGGGCTGTAGTTGACTGACCCCTGGTACAAACCATCATTTTACAACATAGGTTTTACATAACCTCTTTGTAAAAAATGACCTAAAGATACTTTTCACACAATGTTGTTCTATCCTCCTTCCCCCCAAAAGCTGCTAGTACATGAAATGACAGTGAAATGTTTTCGCTGCATAACAAATCACCGAACTCATCAGCTGGTCATAAAAGGAGCACAAAGAATGAAAAGGTGTGTCTTCCTAGAATAACACCCAAACTAATCTCAACTTGTTCTCTTATGAACAGATCTTTGGCTTGAATGCATTGCATGTCTTAGAACTTGAAATACAAATAAGGCGTGCTTTATTTTTTAAATATTAGAATTAAATGGCTATAACCTGGAAAGTAAGCCTAAAATATATAGAATGTTTTCAGAGATTATAATTTTGAAATGTGGGTTGTTTACAGATGTCATCAGGATTACTTTGGCGAACGGTGTGGGGGAAAGTCCATGAAGACTCAGAGCATGGTTGATGGTGACTTATCAAAAATTACGTTAGCAGTCATAATTGCCTTTGTCTTAACTGTGACCTTCGCTGTTGTTGCTGCTATTATTAGAATCCAGTAAGTATGGCATAACTTAAACATTTCTCATGAAATCATGCCAGGTTAATTTCAATATTTTTATTATACTATCATGTTTTAAATAAGTTATTCTATTGGTGGCATGTGATCTTTGGTCATATTTTTATACTCCATTGACAAAGATCACAGTATGGTCCAAATTTATGTTACTTTGACCACCACAGAAACTTAATATGTAAAGGCCTTTTCCACAAAATCTAGACATTTTTTGAACTTGAAAATTGATGGTTTTGTTTCATGTCATATTTCTACTCAAGACTACTTTCAAATTGCAGAGTGTTGGTATCTACTATGAGTATCTTAAGTTTAAGCTAGCCTCCCAGAATCTAAGGCCTTGTTCAAAGTAGGTTGTCAGAGGTACTGCTTTGATACTAAAAATCACAGAGAGCTCCAAAACAGGAGCCCAGAAAAGATACGTCTTTGCTTTTATTAGAATGCAAAATTCCAAATTAGGAATTTTATAGCGTGATCCTAATTTACTTAGAGCTTATGCCTATTTTGTTATGGTCAAATGCAATATGGGAACTCAATTATTAAAAACACACAACATTTCCTCCATATGGAGGTATGGTATGGCGTAGGAAGCAGGGACAATTCTATTACTTGTTTCGCTCCTGCAATATCTTCTCTGTGCTCACAGTAACAGATCAGATACTTCACTTCATGACCAATGAATGCTAGAACTAGACTGTTCCGGCTTGTAGACACTGGTGGGTATGTGAAAATGGCATTGTCTGTCAAACAGAAGTCAGTGAAGTAAGGAAGCTGGGGGAGGGTGTGAATGGCTCTATGATGACTCATGTGCTACTGGAGCTTGGGAAAAGCAATAGACTCATTATTCTAATTTTAGGTCTTGGTAAATTACTTTAACAACTGGATTGTGTACATGATCCACCACTCTTGCCATTCAGGAAACAAGGGGTTATCTCTGCCATTGTTTACTATTATTTTAAATGCGGATCAGATAATGATAAAATGGCACTTAAAAAAAGAACACTGTTTTATGGTGCACATAAAGTTTGATCTGTGGTTTAAATTTGTTTTGCACACCCTAGAAATGATGTTGATCTGTTAGTACCTCAAGCTAGATATGCAGATATGTTTAGGAAAGATACCCTCAGACAAACCATTATTATTTGACATAGGAGAGAAAGAAAAAAAGGTTGCCAATTAAAGATGTTTTGAAGTAATTATTTAAACCTGTAATTATTCAAGTTGAAATATTTAATAATCCTTTGGAAAACATGAAAAAAACTTTATGGTGTAGGGTATAATGTATAATGGTCTATAAAGGATGCACAAAAAGGAATTCCCTGTACTCCTGAAAACCCCAGTTAATATATGATAAATAAAACTTTGATGACAGTAGCATATTTTGTTCTCTGAAGGCTTCGAAAGCGACACTTCAGGGAATATGAAGGAGAAGCTGAAGAACAAAAGAAACTTCGACAAGAAAATGGAAATGGAAATGCACACATCATAGCATAAATGAAGATGATATTACAGGTTTGTATTTTAAAAGATATCATTAGATCACATAATGTAATTTTGAAAAAATATAGCACCTATTAAGAAAAATGAGGAAAGTAAGTGTTCTTAATTATGGATACACTGTGAACATTGGCTACATTAAAGTGTTATTCTTTAAACAGGAGGTAGAGTTCAATATTGAGAAAGGGCTCTGTCCTTAGTATTATAAGGGATATAAACATGAGGGAAACATAGATGCTCTTCTCAACAAACTTAATGTTTAGTAGACAGAAAATTGGGTAAGGAAACAGAATACTAGGTGAAGTAAAATGTGTGTCATGAGAAAGGAACCAATGTTGTTGCAAAGGACCATTATTTCATCTTTTCTTATGGCTGAGTAGTATATATATATACTGAAATAATACACATCTTCTTTGGATCCTGAGAATATCATACAAAGCTAGCTAAGTAAGACAGAAAAAGCCAAGAACCATATGATTTCACTCATGTGGGACATAAAACTGAAAGTAGTAAATGAGCAAATGAGAAAAATAAAAAGTTATAGACGCACACAATGGTATGATGGTTTCCAGTGGGAAGGAAGGTGGAGGGGGAGTAAAAGGTAAAGGAGATCAATTATATGGTGACAGAAGCCTTGACTTTGGGTGGTGGGTACACAATGCAATATACAGATGATGTATCATAGAAATGTACACTTGAAACCTATATAATCTTCTTAACCGATGTCACCCCAATAAGTTAATTTTTAAAAAAAGAAAGAAACCAATGGGATATGAGGAGTTTCCAATGAAGGGGTAGAAGGAATCCAGTAGGATGCATTCACAGAGCATGAGAGAATGGATATATCAGGTGGCATTGGAGTAAGCCTTAAAGGACTGATGAGATTGGGACAAGCAATTATGAAAGGAGAGGAAGATTAATGTTGTGAGATGCACTAGGTCACTTGGAAACTTGTGACAAATAGCCTAGTTCAAATGCATGTTGGGGGAGAGTAGGTTGAAATGGTAGATTGAGCTCACATGATGGAGAGCCAAAGTCGGAGTGCTTGCATTACAAATGTGAGGTGGAGACAGCAGGTTGAATATCCTTTTAAAGGAACAGAGTAGGAAGGGTGAAGGGGGTGCAGATTTGTGAGAACTTAGAGTATATATTGCAGTTTTTATTTTTAATTTTTTTGTAAAGAAGATGAGTTGAGCATGTTGGTAGGAAGAAGGTAAGAAAGTATGGAGAGGGATATTTGATAGATAACAAAGTGAACACTAATGAAGCAAACTTCTAGAGGAAGAGGGAGGCAAGGAGCTCAAGGACACACTTAAAATCAGTCAGAAGAAGGAACTCTGTTTCCTCAGACATTTAGGAAAGATGTCCCATCCTTAAGTCATTGATTTTTTTCCCCTTTGATGAGTTTAAGAATGACTTGAGATGCTTATTAAATATGCATATTTTTAAGCCAAATTCCAAATTGACTAAATCAGCATTTCCATTTTAAATTAACACTCTAGATCAGTCGTGGGCAAACTACGGCCCGCGGGCCGGATCTGGCCCAAATGAATAAAACTAAAAAAAAAAAAAAGACCGTACCCTTTTATGTAATGATGTTTACTTTGAATTTATATTAGTTCACACAAACACTCCATCCATGCTTTTGTTCCAGCCCTCCGGTCCAGTTTAAGAACCCATTGTGGCCCTCGAGTCAAAAAGTTTGCCCACCCCTGCTCTAAATGCTTGCTTGGGAAAATACCACATTTAACATTGGTATGTTGCAAGCCTATTACATAACTAACTCAGTAAATTCAGGAAATGGGTAATTATCCATGCCAATGCTATACTCAGGTCCTTATTGTATGAAAACGTATTAATGTATGGGCTTAATGTGCTGATGCTAAGACTACCAACATGAATGAGGGTGGATTTTTGGTGTCTTAGTGCAACTGAGATTTCTTTTTTAATTTTTTATTATTTTTATTGAATTTATTAAGGGTGACATTGGTTAATAAAGTTATATAGGTTTCAGTTGTACAGTTCTATAATATATCATCTGTATATTGTATTGCGTGTTTACCACCCCAAGTCATGTCTCCTTCCATCACTATTTACCCCCCCTTCATCCTCCTCTCCCTCCCAAGCAGGTCCCAGATGATTTTAGGTAAAGGAATATGCTGTGCTGGCACACACTGGCTGCCTATTAACTGGTAGCTACTATTATTATGCTCTCGCTACTAATTATCTTAAATTAACTGTATAACATAAATACACTGAGCCACTTAACCTTTGTTTTTAACTATGTCCACTGCATAGATTTGGTTACTGTTGTTGCCTCTTATTAAGCAGAATGTAATGGAACAGGTTTAAGCATATGCAGCCTTCTACCTAAGTAGGCATGTAACCAAAGGTGTGAAAGAGGGATTCAAATCAGTGTGATAGTCTGGCTCTGAAACGCTTGTAGCATTCATTCTTCCTAAGACATCCTAGAAATACAAGTTGACAGAAATTCTGATTCTTTGACATATTCTTAAAGCTGTGTTGGAACTGAGCTTGTTTCTAACACCTTATTTTATTTTTGAACAGGGATGGGAGTCACTGCCAAGTCACAACCAGGAGTGATGAGTTGGTTCCTCTTTTCAGTGGATCATAAGAAAACAGAACGTTCTTGTTCTAATGGTTTCAAACTTTCAATTGTCACTTTTTATGCAAGTCTTATGTCTGTATATAAAGATGCATGGAGAGAAAAAGTATTTTTTCAGGTTGTAAATAATTTATTTAATATTTAATGGAAGTGTATTTATTTTACAGCTCAATAAACTTTTTTTAATCAAACAGATTGAGAGTTTGAATATTGAGAGCTACTTTTGAGATTGTAAGACTCTGGAGTATTTTCTTAGGTGATTGTTTTAAAAGGAGTTCCTTCCCTTTTCTTTTTTTTTACTGGTTTATGTTCATATTCAAAACGTATCCCTTTTCTTAGAAAGCATTTATCATGGGAAAATTATAAACTGGAGTCACTTAGTTCTCCCACAAATACTAATGTCTCAAACTGGCTTTCTTATTTCACATAGAGTTTATTCCAAGTCCTGGTAATTATAAAAGCCTCTAAAATGAACATATGACACTGCATAGACACTGGTAATATAAAAGAGAGAAAATCTACTGCTCATCATCATCATCACCATAAATAAGGTGACATGAATAGGATTGAATATTACAAATGTGGCATTTCAAGAGAGCTAGAAAGTACTTAGATTTAAAACTCTTTCCCTAACAATGGCATGGATGTATAAAGCATCTAAAACCCACACCTCCCTTTCCTCCTCTGGCTACATTTTCTTACATCTTTTAAAACAAATACATGTGTATTTGTGGTGGGTAGTCTTTCACGAACATTAATGTTATGGAATGACTCAGTCTGGTTCCTGGCTGGTCAACTAGGTTACCTGCATACAAAACAATCTTTAAAATATGTGGAGAGCATCTTGGGGAAATTAACCAATAACAAGCATAATCCCAGCAATCATCACACAGAATTTCATGAATGAAAGCTGCCTTGCACATCAGTACTTCCATCTGTCTCTAGCATACAACTTATGAAATTCTTGCCCATTGATCATCTAACCAATTGCTACCCAGCCTCACCTGCACTTTGTCACGTGAGGTTTAAATGACTACATGCCCAGGCTCCCCTTTCTGACCTTTGGATTTAAAGGAATGGGGTGTGGGGTTTTGTTTTGTTTTTGCTTAATTCCTTTACCTTTTTCACCAAACCCCTCCCCTCTGACAGTTATCAGTCTGTTTTCTGTATCTTTAAGTCTGTTTCCACTTTATGTGTTTGTTTTGTTCATCAGATTTCACATTTAAGTGAAATCAATGTTATTTGTCTTTCTATGACTGGCTTATTTCACTTAGCATAGTACTCTCCAGGTCCACCCATACTGTTGCAAAAAGTAAAATTTCCTTCTTCTTACAGGCCAAGTTGTATTCCACTGTGTAAATGTACCACAGCTTTTTTATCCACTTATCTACTGATGGGCACTTAGGCTGTTTCCAAATCTTGAGTATTATAAATAATGCTGCAATGAACATAGTGGTGCATATACTCTTTTGAATCAGTGTTATGGTTTTCTTAGGTTATATTCCCAGAAGTGAAGTTGCTGGGTCATAAGGCAGTTCCATTTTTAATTTTTAAAGGAAACTCCATACTGTTTTCCACAGGGCTGCACCAGTCTGCATTCCCACCAACAGTGCACAGTGTTCCCTTTTCTCCACCACTTGTTTGTTGATTTATTGATGATAGCCATTCTGACAAGTGTGAGGTGATATCTCATTGTGGTTTTAGCATCTTTTCATATATCTATTGTCCATCTGTATGTTTTCTTCAGAGAAAAATCTATTCATTTTTAAATTGGATTATTTGGTTTTCCTTTGGTGTTGTATAATTTCTTTATAAATTTTTGATATTAACCCCTAGATGTATAATGGGTGAATATGTTCTCCCATTCAGTGGGTTGTCTTTTCATTTTGTTGGTTATTTTGTTGTGCAAAAACTTTTTAATTTGATGTAGTCCCATTTGTTTATCTTTCCTTGACTGAGGAGACATATCAGGAAAAAAATATTGCTACAAGAAATGTCTGAGATTTTACTACCAATGTTTTTTTCTAGGATTTTTATGGGTTTGAGTCTTACATTTAAGTCTTTAATCCATTTTAAGTTTGTTATTGCATATGGTGTAAGAAGGTGGTCTAATTTTACATTTTTGCACATATCTGTCCAATTTTCAACACCATTTATTGAATAAACTATCTTTACCCCATTGTATGTTCTTCCTATTTTGTTAAATATTGATTTACCATTGATCTGTATGTCTTTTTATGACAGTACCATGCTGTTTTGATTACAGCGGCCTTGGAGTATATAGTTTGATATCAGGTAGCATGATTCCTCCAATTTTGTTCTTTTTCAAGATTGCTATGGCTATGTGAGGTCTTTTGTGGTTCCATATGAATTTTTCGAGTATTTGTTCTAGTTCTGTGAAATACATCATTGTTATCTTGATAGGAATTGCATTGAATCTATAGATTCCTTGGGTAGTATGGACATTTTAATGATGTCCATTAACATGATATATGCTTCCTTTTATTTGTATCTTCTTCAATTTCTTCCTTCAGTATCTTATAATTTTCTAAGTAAAGGTCTTTTACATCCTTGGTTAAATTTATTCCAAGGTAATTTTTTATGCAATTGTAAATGGGATTTTCTTAGTTTCCCTTTCTGATAGTGTATTTTTGCTGTATAAAAATGCAACCTATTTCTAGATATGTATTTTGTATCCTGCTACATTACTGAATTTGTCAGTTCTAGTAGTTTTTTGGGGAATCCTTAGGGTTCTCTATATATAGCATTGTGTCATCTGCAAATAATGAGTTTTATTTCTTCCTTTCCAATTTGGTTGCCTTTTATTCCTTCTTATTGTCTGATTGCTATGGCTAGGACTTCCAGTACTATGTTTAATAAGAGTGGTGAAAGCAGACATCCTATCTTGACTATGAAATACAGACAACAGTATGGTAATTACCAGAGGGAAAGTGAGCTGGGTGGGGGGAGGTAACAAGGGGAAAGGGGGGATAAATGGCAATGGAAGGAGGCTTAACTTGACGTGTGCACACAATACCACATACAGATGATGTGTTATAGAATTGTACACCTAAAACCTATATAATTTTATTAACCAATATTATCCCAATAAATTCAACAAAAATAATAAATTTAAAAAATAAAAGTAAAAAAAGATGCTGTGAAGTGGATCACAGGTCATTTATAGATAAATCAGCCAGGCAACTCAAAGTTTTGGCCTGTTTAGTGTAAAACAGTTGATACTTGAAACCTGCATAATTTTGTTAACCAATGTCACCTGAATAAATTCAATAAAAATGAAGGAATAAAATCACTGAATTGCAAAATAATGAACAACAATAAAAAAACCCCACATAAAATACTTCTAGAAACAGAAAACAAATTAATGGTTGCCAGAGAGGACGGGTTTGGGGGAATAGGTGAAAAAGGTTGAAGGGAAACAGTCAATAATATTGCAATAGCTTTGAATGGTGACAGAAGATTACTAGATTTAGTGTGGTGATCACATTGTAAGATATATAAATGTCAAATCACAAATGTTGTACACCTGAAACATCTAATAGTGTATGCAAACTATACTTTAATAAAAAAATTTAAAAACACAACATAGATTGGGGTGGGCCATTGGCATCTGTATTTTTTAAAGGTTCCTAGGTATTTCCAATATAAGACTTGTGCTGAGAACCTCTGATTCACCTCAGCCTAAATATCTACAGTATACATTTTCTTCAGCCTTACTCACTAGACATTGTGGATGACTCGAGTATAATGCTAGAACATGAAGCAAATCTCTGACTTTGATATGTTTTCCTCCTAGCTGGTGCGAGAAAGTGCAGTAAATAACTGGATGAGGTGTGTACCAAGATCCTTGGGTGTTCAGGGAGCTCTCACCTCACTCAGACTGATAAGTTAGGGAGGGCTTCCTACAGAGATGCTACCCCAACATTATCCTTGAAGGATGAGTAGGAGTGACATGGAGATCATTATAGGTACAAACAAAATTATGAAGTCATTAAACAGTACGACCTGAAAGTGAAAACACATAAAATAGTTTAGTGTTATTGAAACAGGAAGTGTGAAGTCAACAGGCTGCAAAGGAAGCTGGAGTGGTAAGGGCAGGGTCACATAGGGCCTTTGACTTACACTCTAGGCCATGAGGAACCATTAAAGCCCGTTGATCAGTACTATAAACTTGATCAGATTTGTATTCCAAGTAGGTCACACGCAACCATATGTAAAAAGGGACTTGAGCCAAAGCCAAAGGGTGGAAGATTGTCTTGGAAGCAGTGGAAATATGCCAAGCGAGAAATGAACACCTGAAGCTGGGAAGTGAAAGCAGGGAAAGAGAAACTCAACCTGTATTTGAATACTTTTTCTAAAATAGTTAAAAGCACAAAAACAAAGTTATTTATTATAAAAGTAAGGCTGAGCATAATGAGGAAGGTGAGAGAAAAGAAAAAATCTAAGATGACTCTCAGGTTCCTGGCTTTCGGTGGCTAGGCAGATGGTGACATCATAATTTAAAGTAGGGAGTTTTTTGAACTAGCTTAATGAATATACTAAGTGGGAAGCATGGCTTTTTAGTTGTCCTTGACTGACGAATGGCTCTTCTCTATTTTGCAAAGTCATCCTTACCAATTTGTAATGAACTTATGAGGCAATAAGTACCAACCAGCCCAGTCAATTAGTCCACTGAATCAACCCAGGCCCTTACCTCATATCTGAGATTGAGCAACTAAGAAGAAAAGTCCAGTTCTGAAAGTGTGATAATGAGTTCTGCTTTGGATCTGTTGAGTTTGGGATGTCAGGAGACACCTAGTAAGCATTTAGATACAGTCAGAAGTTCAGGAAGGGCAAGAATTATAGATTAAGAGTTGCCAAAATATATATGGTAACTGCAACCACAAAGGCAGCTTCAAGGTAACCTAAGGAGGCTATAATAAGTCTGAAGAAAATATGTTTATACTAGAGGCCCAGCGCATGATATTCGTGCACTGGGGGGAAGATCCCTCAGCCTGGCCTGCACCTTCTCGCAGACCTGGACCCCTTGGGGGATGTCTGCCTGTCGGCTTAGGCCTGCTCCGGGCAGTCGGACATCTCCCCAGGGGTCCTTAGTGCTGCTGCAGAGGCAGGAGAGCCTCCTGCCACCGCTGCTGCACTTGCCAGTCCTGAGCCCAGTTTCTGGCTGAGCGGCGCTCTCCCTGTGGGAGCTCAATGACCACCAAGGTGCAGTTCCTGTGTTGAGCATCTGCCCCCTGGTGGTCATTGCACATCATAGTGACCGGTCATTCCACCATTTGGTCAATTTGCATATTAGGGTTTTATTATATAGGATTGACAAAATTTCCCAGTTGTTACCAAACACTTAGAGTAAGGACCCTGACTATTTATAGCCACTGTGAAGGTTTTAGGCACTTATCTGTTATCCCATGTACTTTTCTATCCTTTAAAATAAAACTTTAGCAAACTGTTACAGTAGAATAGAAGAAAAAAATTACTACTTTCATAATAAAAATAATACTTTTAAGTTAATTAAGTACTCAGATATTCCCACAGATTGTTCTTTTTAAAAATATTTTTAATTGATTTTTTAGAGAGAGAGGAAGGGAAAGGGACAGAGAGAGCTAGAAACATCAATGAGAGAGAAACATCATCAATAGGCTGCCTCCTGCATGCCCCCCACAGGGGATTGACCCCACAACCTGGGCACATGCCCTGACCTGATCGGGAATTGAACCAGTGGCCTCTTGGTTCCTGGGTCGATGCTCAACCACTGAGTTACACCAGCTGGGCCCCCACAGACTGTTCTAAATGCTTTATACATAGTAACCCATCTAATCTCCATAACTTTTAGAAAGTAAGAACATTTTAGAGATAAATAAAGTAAGGCTCAAGGAGATTAAGTAACTTATCCAGGGTCACCCAGCTAGTAAATGACACTCAGGCTCTCTGCCTCCAGAGCTGGGTTACTTAACCTCCTTTCTCTGCTAGTGCTCCTATTGTCAAGGTGCTTGCTTTGGGTAGGAATGCTATCTCCATTCCAGCTTAGCATGGTTTACAACCTCTTAAAATAGCTGGTTTATTTCTACAAGACTCAGAGAAGATGACACTTTCTATCTATCTGTGCTGCCTTCACAAAACTTCCCAATCTATACATTCTCACAGTACAGAACACACACCTTATAGTTAGCCCACCCAAGGGGTAAGGAAGCTAGAAGAATTATCCATAAATTTTCAAATAATTGGTTAAGAGCTGCTCTAGGGTAAATGAGGTTAATTCCATGAAACTTTTGGCCTGCTTCATGTGTAGGCAAAGTGAATTGCAGGGGTCAGAGAAAATCCCCAAGCATGAGATACAGGTGGGCTGTAGGTAGGGCCAATGTGCTTAGAAAGATACAACCTGGGATATATAGATGGGGCATAAGGAGCATCTGCTAAAGTGTCTGGTTTATTGCTGAACAATGTAATTCTTACTTCTAGGCTACTTTGTCATTCATTCAATAAATAATTACAAATAATTATTAAACTTCAACTATGTACCAGGTAAACATAGATTACTGAAAAGCAACATCTCATAAGTCCTAAGAAGTATCTGCAAAGTTAATAACAGAAGGGAAATGGCAGAGTAAAAGATTTAGATAGTGCCAAGATAGATTACTACTCTCAATAATTAATAATTCACTTTGTTTGATACATCTGACCTTTATGAGGTGTGACTAAAGTAATGATGCTTATTTTCTTTTGTGTTTTAGAAATCAGCATAATTATTTAGAAATACCTCATGCAAGTATGTTACATTACTCTCTAGTTGCTCAAATTACAACATATACTATGTTCATTTAACTATTAATTAAATGCTAAATATTTATTGAGCATCCTATATAATAAAGATGTAATATGCAAATGGTCATTATGCTATGAACCGTAATGATCAACTGCATAACTACTGGATCACGGATCAGCAGAAGGGTGGGGAAGCAAGCTACAAGCAGGCAGTAGAAAGCTACAGGAGGGGGCAGGGCAGCAAGCTATTGGGGGGTTGGGGGGAGGGCGGGCAGGAGTCTACAGGAGGTGGGGCAGCGGGCGGAGAGCTACCAGAGGGCAGCAGCAAGCTACTGGAGGATGGCAGCGAGCTACTGGCAAACTACTGGTGCACAGATTCATGCGCAGGGCTACTAGTCTATTATAAACAAAGTGATGCATTGGACAGTGCAATCCAACCTTCTTCCAGGACTCTCTGGGAAGATCAAGTGTGTCATCAACTGCTCTGGGAGTTGATGTATGTGAGTGCTGGTGTTAAGTGGTTGGCAGCTTGAGTCATAGGGTCATAATGCAATGCAATAAGAAAGTTTTTAGAACATAACTAACATAATACATAATTTTGAGTTAAAAGTTATCTTCAGGAAAATTACAGTATACTTAGAACTGAATAAAATCTTTTTTATTGCTCACAATTAATGAAGCTCAGTTAAAAGAGAAATTAGCAGATGATTTGTAGATTTAAATATATTTTTCATTAAAATAAGAAAAGCTTAACTCAAAATTTATAAAAAGATCAATAGAATAAACCCTAAGAAGGGACTATTTAAAATAAAGGCAGAAATAAAGATAATTGAAAAACAAAGCCAAAAGGTTCTTTTTAAAAATATTATTAAGATAGCCTTGGTTAAAATTATCAAAATAAAAAAGATACGCAAGATGAAAGGTAAAAAGAAAAAGAGAAATAACTATAGGAACGATTTAAAAGTAAAAGAGGGTGAGTACTAAAACCCACAAACATAAATTTTAATGGCTTAAAAGGATAAGTTTATATCTCATAAATGAAATATAGAGGTAGGATGCTCTAAGTTTGCTTAATTCAATGATCCAATAACAAAATTAAAGATCTAAAACCTGCCCAGCCTGTGTGGCTCAATGGTTCAGCATTGACCTATGAACCAGGAGGTCACAGTTCGATTCCTTGTCAGGGCACATGCCCCGGTTGCAGGCTCCATCCCCAGTAGGGGGCGTGATGGAAGCAGCTGATCAATGATTGTCTCTCATCATGATGTTTGCATCTCTCTCTCCCTCTCTCTCCCTCTCTCTTCCTCTCTGAAATCAATAAAATATATTTTTAAAAGATCTAAAATTCTTCCCTTTTGCTAATGTTGCAAGGTGATACTAAAATACAAAACCCCAGGTATAATGAATACATTTCTATAAAAACACAAAAACTATGTATATTTAAAATGTCTAATGGGACAAATAGAAAACTTAAACCAGTAAACAATAAAAAAATTGAAAGGGTGATCACAGTTCAGCACACACCCCTCCAAAAAACCCCAGCTCATATGGCTTTCTAGTTGTTAAGAATGTAAAGAAAGAGTAGACTAGGTGGTGTGGCTCAGTGGTTGAGCATCAGCCCATGAACCAAGAGGTCCCTGATTCAATTCCTATTCTGGGCACATACATGCTCAGATTACAGTCTAGATCCCCAGTAGGGGCCTGCAGGAGGCAGCCAATCAATGTCTCTCTCTCATAGATGTTTCTATCTCTCTTTCCCTCTCCTTTCCTCTCTCTCTAAAATCAATAAAAACATTTAGAAATAATAATAATGAAACAATAATACCTTGCAATTGTTAAGTTAATGTAGAAAGGGGAACAAAAAGACTACTAGTAAAATATGCCCAGCTTATTGTATGATACTAGTGCCAATGTGTACAAGGGCAATATAAGAAAAAAAAAGTCACACCCTATTCAGTTTGGTTCAGTGGATAGAGCATTGACCTGCGGACAGAAGGGTCCCAAGTTTGAATCTGGTCAAGAGCACATGCCCAGATTGCAGGCTCAATTCCCAGTAGGGGCATGCAAGAGGCAGCCAATCAATGATTCTCTCTCATCATTGATGTTTCTCTCTCTCTCTCTCTCTCTCTCCCTTTCCCTTCCTCTCTGAAATCAATAAAAATATAAAACAAAGAAAAGAAAAAATCATGGGCACATTACACTTATGAGACTAGATGTGAAAAATTAATCATGGAAATAGAGTTTTTCCAGTAATTCAAGAATGGTTTACCATTAGAAAGTATATCATCCTATATAATAAAGAGGTAATATGCAAATTGACCATCACACCCTTGAAAAGATGGCCGCCCCCATGTGGTCACAAGATGGTCACCACAAAATGGCCAGCAGAGGAGTGCAGTTGGGGGCAATTGGGCCAGCAGGGGAGCAATTCGGCATCGATCAGGCTGGCAGGGGAGGGGCTAGGGGGTGATCAGGCTGGCAGGCAGAAGTGGTTAGGGGCAATCAGGCAGGCAGGCAGGTGAGCGGTTGGGAGCCAGCAGTCCCAGATTGTGAGAGGGATGTCCAACAGTCGGACATCCCCTGAGGGATCCCAGATTGGAGAGGGTGCAGGCTGGGCTGAGGCACACCCACACCCTCTAGTGCACGAATTTCGTGCACCAGGCCTCTACTTGTTAGATAAAATAGAGTAAAAACAAATAGAATTTTTTTCTCTTATACAAATAGAACAAAAAAGGATGTTCTTTAAAAAAGTATTTTCTTACAAAGCAAAGAAAGCAGTTAAGTGCAAAATCTATTTGTAGTTTAAAATGATTTTAAAACTAGGAATAAAACACATTTGGAGCTTCATTAAGGCTATATATTGGAACTTACAGTGAAATTTATACTTATCTAGAGATGCGTTCTCTTAGTGATTAGGAATGAGGCAAAATGCTTATTAACACTTCTATTGTTGAACATAGCAATGTTGACTAAAGTTGAAAAAAAATGTAATAGATAAAACAATTTGTTGAAAATAAATAAAACTGTTCTTGTTTGCAGATATGATAAGCTACCAGAATAGCAACTCTTAGAATTTATAAGATAATTTCATGGGATTGCCAGATGTAATATAAAATTCCAAAATTAATAGTATTTTTTTCACTGACAAATTAAATAAATATTAAAATAAAATAGCATTCACAATTACTAGAAAACTATAAGATATATGTGTTTTAACAATGAATATATGATTTCATTTAAAAAATTTAGATGCTTGTTAAGAGAAATAAAGAAATTTGTCATGGAGAAACACCTCCTTCTTTTAGACTTTAGGATAGAAAGAGGTTAATTAATTCTCTTCTCAAATCCTCAGATTCAACAAAATGCTAATCAAAATGCGTATTTTGAGAAACTTTATAAATCATATGCTAAAATTTGCATAGGACAATAACAGTCCATGAAAACCTGCCATTTTGAACAACAAAAAAGCATGAAAAGGAGCCTTATACAAAGTAAAGTAGTAAAACAGTGTAGTTCTAGCATAAGTATAGACAAATAGAGCAATGGAACAACACAGAGAGCCCAGAGAGAATTTATTATAAGATAAAGATAGCACTGTCAATTAATAGGGGGAACTACTGACTGCTCAGCAGATATAAAGGGCATTAGAATGTGGAGAAAAATAAAATTAGATAACTACCTTACATTATAGTCAAATGTGGGTTCCACGAGGATTAAGTATCAAAATGTGAAATGTAACACTACTATGTTAATCAAAGTGCCCGGGCCAGTGTTGCTCAGTGTTTAGAATGTTGGCCTGTGCACCAAAGGGTCACAGGTTGGATTTCAGTTAAGGACATGTACCTGGGTTGTAGGTTCAGTCCCTGGCCCCTCTCTCTCTCCTTCCCTTTCACTCTCTATAAAATCAAAGGAAAAAATATCCTCAGGTGAGGGTAAAAAAAAAACACCACCCATGAAGCAAACTATTGACTATTTTTTAATTATGTCAAAATTAGGAAGTTTTATTGAAAAAAGGTTATGGGTAAATTTGACAGACAGTTGATAGAATTAGAGAAAAATGTGCAATTTACCAAACCCCAAAGGTGTTATGATATGCAAGGAATGACAAAATCAACAAGAAAAGACAGGACCTTCAACTTAAATGGAGGGAAAGGATATGAGCAAGGAATTCCCAGAATTTAAAGCTTAAGTGACTAATCAGCATGCAATCTAGACTAGTGCCTGCCCAGTGAGAAGTAGCAAATTCAGCTCTTCCTCTAGATAGCTGTAGCCTCATGCCAGGACATGCAGAATAGGGCTGGATCTCTGCTCCCACTCACATTCTTGGCTGGGCATTCTTTTGTGAGTACCTAGCAGACATCTATACACCATGGCCCTGCATATAAAGAGATGCCCGAACTTATTAAAAATATGGAAATACAAATCAAAACAACAATAGGATATCTCTTTATCTCCATCAGATTTACAAAAATAGAAAGATGAATAATGCTGGCAGAAGTCTGTGGACATAGGGACTCTTAAATATTACTGGTTGGAGGTTAGCCTAGAACTGTCATTATAGTATTTAATCAAATGACAAATAAACATGTCCTATTACCCAGAGTGAACATATCCTTGAGACATGCAGGCCCACAAAGGGGCTCACATGAGGATGTTCATTGCACTGTTGTTTACTATAGTGGCAACCTAGGTGTCTATTACTGGCTAATGTAGAAGTCAAATGTGGTGGGTCACACTGGGACACTGTGCAGCCATTAGAAACAAAGATATTCTCATAGAAACGTGGCTAGATTTTTTTAAATGTTAAAGCAAGGAAGAAATAAACCAGAACAATTCATATTTTCTTATGTTGATTAAATACACATTTTACACAGGTCACAAATTATTTATATTAAGTAAAACTTAAGTTAATGAAATATAAAAAGGTCACATAGAACATTACCATCAGAATGGTTGCCTAACCGTGTGGGAAGGGTGATAGGAGCAGGGAAGTGGCAGGGGAGGTATTGAGAAGGCAAAGAAGAGACCAGTGTGAGAAGAGAAGTGTGGGGGTACATGTTAAGACAACATATCAAGTTGCTATGTAGAGAATGAACTAGAGAAGGACAGGGAGGAAGCAGAGATCAGTTGGCGAGGTGACTTAACCCTTTCAATGGATCAGATGAGAGAGATAGCGGTAGCTTGAACTGGCAGTGGTGTTGGCACTGGCAATGGAGAGAAATAAGAAACTTGAAAGGACATGAGAGGCATAGCCTGGAGGATACAGAATTTGGGGGAAATAAAAACTCTAGACAAGTGTTTAAACTTTATCCATTAAAAAATAAAATTACTCTGTTACTCCAGAGTAAATAACAAGTTTCTATTGTTCACATCTTTAAGAGCTGATTTTGTTTAATGCAAATAAGAAATACCTGAGAATTGTCTAACAAAAGATGTTACTGCCTCTGAATTTCTGGATTCTCAGTCAGTGAAAACACTTAAGCCAAGAGTATGTCTGAATCTGTGGTGGGAGGGAATAGATAGCAATAGTGAAAATTGCATAGTATGGAGAGGCTGAACTAAATTACTTTTGTGGTGTCATTCAATGTTAAGTACATTCATTTGATGAAAAGAGCAGACAACTATGTAACTAAGTGGAAGATATTCACTCATAGTGTTGTTAAGTCCTAGGATAATGAAAGCATTGACACCATGGTAATGTGCTTACATTGGAATGAGTGGAATCAGGTCTCAAATACCTCCTTGAAGGAGCAGAGCTTGAATCATTTTCTTGATAACTTCAATTGTTTTTATAGAAGTTCATAATCATTGTTGAATTTTAAGAAGAAAAAAATAAAAACCACCCCAAATTTCAGCAGAAATAACACTGTTAATATTCTGATATAAAATTCTTTCAGATACTTTACCAACAAATATATGTTATCTAAGAAAATTTTTATCACACTTTTAAAACTTCTTTAAAAATTCTGATTCATTTGAAATATATTATAAATATCTCTCCAATATCATTAAATGTTATTGTATAATATAACTTTTGATGCTGTAGAGTATCCCATCATTTAGTCAATCCTTGAACATTTTGTGGATAATTTTGAAAGTGGGATGATGGAACACAGTGTGGATAATATCCTATCTAATAATAGACAAACAGGGTAATTGACCATACCTTTGCTACGCCTCTCATTGGCTAATCAGCGTGATATGCAAATTAACCGCCAACAAAGATGGCGGTTAATTTGCATAAGTAGGCTCCAAGCGGTGGAGCGAAGACTGAAGGCGAGCCGGAGACCCAAAGATGAAGGACCGGAAGGCAGCTCCGGCCGGGGCCAGGAACACAGAGGACGGAAGGCAGCACCGGCCAGAGTGAAGGCCTGGGTCCTGGGTGCTGGAGGAAAACCAGAGCCGGCAGCCAGGAGAAGGGAAGGCCTTCTCTTTGTGCAACAGGCCTCTAGTTTCTAAATAAAATGTATGGCTTAGTCTATAAAATTGTATGAACTGAAGAACAGTGTTAGAAGGATTTTTCTCATGTGATAAACTCCAAAGCCTTAGCAAGTAGCAGCTAACTTCTATTGAGTGCTTACTATGAGCAAATGAGATTTAAACACTTCACATGTATAACTTCATTTATTTCTTATAACAGCCTTATCAGCTATTAACTGCCCATATCACAAATGAGGATACTAAGGCACAGAGTCTTAGCACCTTGCTCAAGGCCACACAAGTGATGAATCTAGGAATATCAGGCTCTAGTCCTGTGGAGCTGACTCCATGCTGTGCTACCTTAGGCATGGGATCAGAGAGAGTAAAGGACACATATAGCAGCCTTAACCTCTGGTTAGTGCAAAGGTTACATTTACGAGCTTACTGAACTTACTTTCACAAGGCTCAATGAAAAGTAGATTCTGAGTGATGTACTTCAAGTGTCCTGTTAGCTAGGAACCCTTATTCCCATACTACATTTCCACAGAGGCAAAGTGACTTGCCCTCTTGAAATATTTTCTCTTTCTTCTTTTTCCCTGTTCCTTGATTCTCCCTAAAAGAAGATGGAGGGCATACCTACTTGGTGAATTAGTAATAGGAAAAAATCCACTGGGCCATGGTTATCAGAAAGTGGTCACTGGCTTGCAAAGACAAGGCTCCTGAACCTCCTGCTCTATGTTCTTCCTTCTTCTTGGATCGCTGTGAGCAAGCAGTCTGAACTTCAGTGTCTCTGCCTGTAAGGAAGGGTAGGCAAGGGAGGTCCACATCTTCTGTCGTTCTTTAATTCAGAAAGGAGGAAGTCAGCCGTCCTATTTGAGGCTCAAATCTCCCACCATTGTTCAGTCCAGGTGTACCAATCTTTACCATTAATTCATTGGGTCAAATTTAGGTGCATTTTTCTATTTCCAGTTAGTTAGGCCTTAAAGAAGGGAGAAGAGAGTGATTAAAACTCCACACCACCAGCCATTCACACTTGCTAAATTTTTTTACTGTGTGGATAACTGTGGGACCCTTTGGATAACTAAATCCTTTGAAAACCAATGAAAGCCTTCCCCACCCTTTCATATTTTTTTTGTGGTTTCCAATGACAGTGGGCCACAGACTTCCTGATGTACATTCTTTAGCCACCCAAGAGTTCATGAGCCAGGATTAAAAAAAACCCTGGATTAAAAATGCCATTCAGGTTCTATAGGCCTTCATTTTTTTTTTATTTTTTTTTTTAACTCTCTAATGTACTCACAAAGTTTTTGGTATTCTCAAAGACTCAACTCCAATTTTAGGGACCTGTTAGGTAATCCTAGTCCTTACTCTTCTGTTAAACATAGGAATGCTTGGTAGAACACACAAGAATCAGGTCTCTTCATTCATGGGAAGAAAGTTGAAGGAAATTGCTAAGACTAGGGATGGCAGTTGAAAAAAATAAGTTTAGCAGTTTAGAGTACCAAGAAAGGGACGCAGCAGAAGAAGAAATAGTGCAGAAAGATTAGCAGGAGAAGAATGTCACTAAAGCTAAAGAAAGAAGCTTTTCCTTATACTATTGAAAATGTGAAAAGTACTTTGTGAAAATAATAGGGATGAGCACACAGTCCAAAGATCAGGAGGGCTGATGTGAACCCTTGCTCAAGCCTAAAACAAAGCCCTTTGATGTTCTGTGTACATCAGTGAGCTCAGGATGTGGATCCTTGCTTCTCCTTTCTAATTCATTTGGTGCATATTTTTTCCAGGTAAGGAGAATTCCTGAACTCTTGTTTTCTTGCAGGGTTTTCATTTTGCAGGCTAAAGATTTAATGGAAATCATGCTTCACTATTAAGAAAATAAATGGATATATACGTAGAGTGAACTTAAGAATAATTATGTTGGCTTTGCAGATATGGTATTTCTGGAAAAGCAATTTATATTATGAGTTTAGCATTCATATAGGCACATGAATGTAATATGGACATTCATACATATCCCAGTTAGTGGGAAGATATACTCACTTCATTTCAGAAACATTAACAGGTACTCTAGACTAAGGCACTGTACACCTCTGTGACTCTTACCCATCATGAAGGAGAACACATCAGGAAGGGCCTTATTTTAAGACACTGGTTCCTATCATCCATGTAAACATATATCCCCAGTTGCTTGGTTATTAAATGTTTATTTAATTCATTAGTTAATTAAAAATATTCTGGGATTCCAAGTCTGGCCTGAAATCAGTGACCCATTAATTTGCAGGTACTTTTCTTAGTCAAAGGTCACCTACAAGTGACTTGGCAGGCTGCCAGGGCTATTGGGTTTCTCCCAAGGATCATTTCAAGCACATGACTGATTCTATAGAGGCCCTTTGACCCAATAACCTCAGTGCTAAGGACAAGGGCCAGAAGAGATGTGGCTCACTGAGTAGCTTTCAATAAAAAGTGAGCAGGGAGAATCTTAATTGGTCAAAATTTGATTAGAGACAAATCATGGACAAGGAAAACAAAATACTGAATTAAATCTCAATCAGCTGACTCTGCCGCTCAAATCCAAGAGGCCTTCAGGGAGACCAAGTAGCTGACTGTGCTGGACCACCACAGGCATAGTCCTAAGATGCTGAATCGGTGATCTGTTCACCCTGTCATTTGTGCTCACCGAAAGGGCCAGTGTGATGAGAAAGGACTTTATGTCCATTCCTGATCAGCCTGGACTTGCTGTGTAATTTTTGCATTTCTCCCTTCTGTGTGCCATTTTCCTTCATTTATAAAGGTTCAGGCCTCTCCCCTGAGAGAAGATAAGGTTATCTTTAAGATACTCTGGACATTACAGAAAGGAATGCTGGAAAGGACAGGAAACCCTGAGTCAGGAGACCTGAGCCTGGTAAACAGACTCTTTGGCCTCCTATGAGCTGTAGAGGGAATGAATGACTTTTTGACATGTAAAATGTGTTACAACAAAGTTTGTTGCACTTGGATTGACAGTGAAATATAGTACTCAATTTGCCATCAGAAATCCCAGGTGTGAGGCCTAAATGGACTTTGACAAGGCAGGTGGCTTTTCTAAGTCTCAATGTTCTCATTTGCAATGAGAGCAATAATAATACCCATCCTATATGCCACACAAGATTCTAATAAAAAATCAAATGATATCTGAAATGCTTTGCAAACAATAGTATTATAAATAAATGAGATGTAACAATACCCTGATTATTACTGGTAATGCATTACTTCCCCTTATGTTTCTTTCAATATTTGTGATTTAACTGGAGGCCTGGTGCATGAAAATTCATGTACTCAGGGGTCCCTCAGCCCAGCCTGTGCCCTCTTGCAATCCAGGAGCCCTCAGGGGATGTCTGACTGACAGCTTAGGCCCACTTGGCAACCAGTAGGCCAATCAGGGGACAGCGCCCAGCGGCAAGTAGCCAGCCCCCTCCCAATCGCCCCTCTGCCGTTGCTGGTTGTCACCACCCCCCGATCGCTGTCCCCTCCCTCTGCCTGCTGGCACGTGCCTTGGATGGCCTGGCCCCGCCTGCTTGCTGGCCCCACCCGTCGCCGACCAGTTGTTCCACTGTTCAGTTGGTTTGCATATTATGCTTTTACTATATAGGATGTTTCATTAGTAAGCCACTTGACTCATAAATGAGGGGGGAAAAAGTGTTTTCTACAAAATTTTTTTCAAGGAAAATATATATTACTTTTCTAACATACATTTTAATCTAATGAATACTATATATGTGAGCATGTTATAATGACAATATCTGAACGTATTTCATTTCCTAGAGGCTTCTTAGGGACCTTTAAAATACATATCTTTAATCCTTTATCTGCAACTGCTAAATCTAAAAATCTCCAAAAGGCAACTTTTTTGTTTTTATTTATTTATTCCAGTTAGTGAGAATATTTACTCATTTCATTACAGAAATATGGTGAGTGGTTTCTCATATTGCCCAATCCCAACTGGAGATATAACATATATGAAATATCTAAGATATTACCTTTCCAAAACCAGAAAAGTTATATATTTCATAGTGAATTTGGTTTTAAAAGTTTCTGATGAGTGATTGTAGGCCTATCCAATATAAAAAAAGTGGTAATATGCAAATTGATTGTCATGCCCTTGCACAAGATGGCTGCACCCAAGGGGTCACAAGATGGCTGCACCCATGTCATCACAAGATGGCCAGCAGGAAAGGACAGTTGTGGGCGATTAGGCCAGCAAAGAAGGGCAGTTGGGAGTGAACAGGCCAGCAGGGGAGGGCAGTTGGGGGCAATTGGGCTGGCAGGGGAGCAGTTAGGCATCAATCAGGCTGGCAGGGGTGTGGTTAGGGGGTGATCAGGCTGGCAGGCAGAAGCATTTAGGGGCAATCAGGCAGGCAGGCGAGTGGTTGGGAGCCAGCAGTCCTGGATTGTGACAGGGATGTCCTACTGCCCCTGAAGGGTCTCAGATTTGAGAGGGTGCAGGCTGGGCTGAGGGACACCCCACCCCCAGTGCACGAATTTTGTGCACCGGACCTCTAGTACTATCATAAGAAAAGGATGAACGCATAAAAATAGCAGCTCAGGCATATTGCATACTAATTTTTTCCTTGGAAATATATCAGAATTTAATTAGTAAAGTCTGTGTTGGCTTGTTGGAAAGCTCTATTCTTAGTTTATTGGTACTCAAACTTTCCACCGAAATTTTCACTACAGACTACATTACATGCCTTTAAAGTCCTCAGTGATGGCAAATCTTTATGTTTTTGTATGGATTACATTCTTGGAATCAACCAAACCTTCAAAAAAAATTATCCATTGTGGAGAGACCTTGTTGGACACTTGAGGCATTCAATAGAGACTTTAGTAGAGTCATGTCTTATTAATAGACTAAAGGCTACTCTAAACCAACCCAAATAAAGCTTAAGGAGAAGTCACAAAAGCATCAAATTGATCTGAAGTAACATAGCTTCATACTAAAAAGAAAAACTCTTAACAGGAAGACAACAAAATCTAGACACTCACATAATATCAAAATGTCCAGCAACCAATCAAAACTTTCTGGACATCAAAACAACATTATTATGCTCAAGTTTCATTGGAAAAATAGAACACCTGTTATGTTTTCTCAATTTCTGTTTATTATTTATACTAGGGGCCCAGTGCACAAAAATTTGTGCACTCAGGGTGGTGGTGGTGGGGCGGGGGGGTCCCTCAGCTTGGCCTGTACCCTCTTGCAGTCTGGGACCTCTGGGGGATGTCCACCTGCTGGCTTAGGCTCACTCCTCGGGGGGATTGGGCCTAAGCTGGTAGTCAGATATCCCTCTGGCAGCCTGGGAGCCCTCAGGGGATGTCCACTTGCCAGCGGGGAGCAGGCCTAAGCTGCAGTCTGACATCCTTAGTGCTGCTGAGGAGGCGGGAGAGGCTCCCGCCACCACCGTTGTGCTGGCAGCCATCAGCCTGGCTTGTGGCTGAGCAGAGCTCCCCCTGTAGGAGCACACTGACCACCAGAGGGCAGCTCCTGCATTGAGCGTCTGCCCCCTGGTGGTCAGTGTGTATCATAGTGACCAGTCATTCCCAGTCTTTCTGCTGTGAGGGTCAGTTTGCATATTGCCCTTTTACTATATAGAATAGACGCCTGGTGCATGGGTGGGGGCCAGCTGGTTTGCCCTGAAGGGTGTCCTGGATCAGGGTGGGGGTCCCGCTGGAGTGCCTGTCTAGCCTGGGTGAAGGGCTGATGGCTGTTTGCAAGCTGGCCACACCCCCTTTGGGGTGGGGGTCCCTGCTAGGGTGCCTGGCCAGCCTGGGTGAGGGGCTGAGGGCCATTTTCAGGCTGGCCACAGCCCCTTCAGGGTTGGGGTGTCCCACTGGTATGCCTGACCAGCCTGAGTGAGGGGCTAATGGCTGTTTGCAGGCTGGTAAAGCCCCCCAGTGGGGACCCTCACCCCATGGAGTGTGGCCAGCCTGGCTGAGAGGGTGAGGGCTGTTTTCAGGCTGGCCATACCCCCTTCATGGTGGGGGTCCCTACTGGGGTGCCTGGCCAGCCTGGGTGAGGGGCTGAGGGCCGTTTTCAGGCTGCCCACAGCCCCTTCAGGGTTGGGGGGTCTCACTGGTATGCCTGATCAGTCTGGGTGAGGGGCTGATGGCCGTTTTCAGGCTGGCTATGCCCCCTGGCAACCCAAGCTCCCAGCCTCTCCTTTTTTTCTTTTCTTTTTTTTTTTTCAGTGCCTCCTTGAGCAAAGGCCACGGCTGCTTGAAGCAGGTATCTGGGGTTTATTTATTTTCTATAATTGAAACTTTGTAGCTTTGAGTGGAGCCTAGGGCTGGCCAGGGCAGGCGGGAAGCTTGGCTTTCTCCATAGCCGGGGGCAACCCAAGCCCCCTGCTCGCAACAGCTCTGTGGCTGCTGCCATCTTAGTTGGGTTAATTTGCATACATGCTCCTGATTGGCTGGTGGGCGTGGCTTATGAATGAAGCAGAATGATGGAGAGATGGTTAATTTGCATCTTTCTCTTTTATTAGTGTAGATGTTGACTTTTTTTCTACTTAAAATTTCCTTCTGAATAACCCTTATTTTAAACTAAAATTAACTCTTTAGCTGTTTGTCATAGTAACAATCTATTTGAATGAATGACATCTTTGACAGATTTAGCATTTTTCTGGATTACCAGGTGCTTGAACAGTAAGGTGCAACTAAGCACATATGGGCAGGCTTGTGTATCTATGGATATTATATTATTTTAATATGTTATGTGGCCCCCAAATATTTCTTTTCTGGGTGGTACTTTCTTCCTCAGTTTTATTTACATACCTCAAAGATTTGTTTAACCCCACTCAAAGCTAATAAAGAAGGACCTGCTCTAAATAACATATATTTCTACTAGAACATGAAATACCATGTCTTCCTATTCCCATTTGCTATTACTTCAAGGCTGACAGGCTTCCTTTGATGCATAGTGGGACTACAAGTTGAAGCATAATGCAAGATGTCCCTGGTGTGATGACTCATCTTCTGCACTAAAAAGACTGGAGAAAACTACTTTCAATTTGTTTTCTAGTCTCACCTCAAATAAAATGATAATAGATATAGCCTATGCTTTATTAATACAATTTGTGAAGAAAAATATTACATATCAATCCTGTAAAAAAATGCATAAAAATAATCTTATTCAACTCATTTTAAGAAACATACATTGATTATCTACTATATGCCAGATGCCCTGATAGACAGTAAAATTCTATAACAGCAATAAAATGCTCAATTTTTCATCTTATAAAGGTAGTCCTGAATTTCCAGGCATTTAATTTTCAATTTTCACTTTTATGCAATATAAACTGGCATCCTTAAGTGAATTTTAATAAACCTTATTTAAACATCCATGCAGCAATTGATACGCATTTCAAGTCATGGGTTGACAGAACTTCCTGTCAGCTAAGAATTCAGTTTGGAGTTTATTGTCCTTGTTTTTAGTATGACAGTTCTCATTTCTGTCATTATTTAATTATTTTGCTGTAGTGGTTTTTATGGAATTGTCCCCACCTCAACCCAGTATTATCCTCTGGGTTGAGGTGGGGACAATTCCATAAAGTCTATGTCCTCTACTCCTATTCCAATTAGGAATCTCTGCTTCCATTTGTGCATTGAAATGGCCTTCTAAAAAGGTCCTCATATGAATACACTTTTAGACAACTTAAAAAATAAAAATCACTAATATTACTTTGCATTTTAATTATTAACTCATAAAGTGAATAGAAAATAGAAAGATCCAAGTGCCAATAAGTTAATATAAAAAAGTCAATACTCGACTACTTACATAACACATTTTTAACCCTGGACAGACACTTATTGTGATCAATTAGTATACTGCTTTCATTTGAGAAGAGAAAAAATAAAATTAAAAAGTACCATTAAAATTATTTGAAAGAGGCAAAATTATGGATTTTAAGATATGTTTTCACTTTCTGGGAACAAATCCCTTCCCATGTAGCATATATATCCCTGTTTGATTGCCTACCGTCATACTCATTGCACGTTTTTGTTTAAAGCAGATGTAGGAAATATTTGTGCCAGGTAATGAAAAAAAAAAAAAATGAATCAAAACCATCCTTACTGAAAGTTTATCTCCTCAGTTAGAAGATTTCCTTGAAATTTACTGAAGACAATCAGAGACAGGTGAGGTGAGGGGGGTAGCTCAGAGATCTAGCAAGACATTTCAGGGAAAGGTACTGTTTGAACTTGTTCTGGGAGGGCCCAGCTGATTAGTTAGATTCTATCCAAACACAACAAAAGCTCTTCAGGGCAGAGCTGCAATCTCTGGGGAAAGCTTTCTATTTAAAAGCAGGGATTGCCTGTGGTATTAGGGCACACCAAGACCTCTGACAACTAGTTTCAAGGCCTGAGGAGATAACAAAAAATAGCACTGAAGCAAAGGGATTTAAGCAAAATTATGGAACTAGCAACTGGCACAGGGGTAGAAGGAGTTGTGCAGAGAAGAAAGAGGGGGGGTGGGAGAGGGGGAAGTGAAAGAGAAGAGATCAATTAGGAAGAAGGGATGGGTTAAAAAAAATCTAACTTGAACCAAACTTGCCCAATCAGTCCCAATCTCTTGTAGGTTTATTGACTTTCTAATTTCTGCCTTCTCCAATTTTTCTTATTATTTTCTTTGGAATAGCAATGGAAGAGTATGCACTAGCTTTTTAAGAGGATTATTTTCCCTTTAAAATAATAGTTTATTGTCAGATAGATCTAAATTATAATTTCAAATTTGATTGATGTTCAGCTAAGTAACCTAGCTTCATCCAGTAGCCACCCTCCCTCACTCAAAAATAGAAGAAATTGATGGTGTAAGTGGCTAGTTGTTAACAAAAGGGAAGGGAGCTAGACTAGCTGGGCCTGACTGAGTCTGTGAATTTCAGCTTCAGACATCCCAGGGGATAGTCAAATCCCCCACCAAGGGTTTAACCTTCCCCACCCTGTGTAGGGAGCCACCAGTCCATTCATCCCAGATTACCCGAGGGAGAAAGAACCAGTAAGGAAAGGAAATTCCTCTGCTTGGGCATGCATAATAGGAGCCATGATGGCAACCATAATGGAGAAGTATCTAATCTAACAAAAGAATCAGATTGGATAAGGGACACAAACCACAAAACCTCAGAAAATCTAGAAAAGAGTTGGGGGGGGGGGGGGGGAGCGGGGGTTGGGAGCGGGAGGAGACCCAAAACATGCCTGCAAAGAGCCAGGAAAAAATTTGGTTACTTTGAAAGAAAATTTACCTCTATCCAAAGGCGAGGTAATACATATAATTAAAGCTTAACAAATGACCCTATAGGTAGCATGCAGTCCTCCCTTCCCCTATTTGGTCACCCATTAGTGCACTTCTCTCTCAGTAGCAGTCACAGGGCTCCAAGCACGGGTTCTTACAGCTGCATGGGCCCAGCAGCTGTGCAAGCCCAAGTGTAGTCTCCAGTCATGAGCCTGGTTGCAGCAGCACTGTGCCACCCACCAGAATGCAGCCAGGAACAGAGACGAAGGTAGCCAAGTGGGACAAAACGGAGCTGGCTAATCTTCGGCCTGGACTAAACTGAGCTCCAGACCTGGGCTGTGACTTGTCAACAAGCTCCCTGGTATTGATCCCAGCCTGCTCCCCCTCAAATCTAGCCCAAATTATTTGATCTCTAATGAGAAATATGTACCTCGATTCAAATAGTGTATTCTGACTCTGAGCCTTATTCACTTAGTGACAACAATTTGCCCCTTCCTTATGCATAAGACAAATGTGGCTTCCCACTCTTCCATGCACCGTGCAGGATGTTGTAAGGATGGGTTGAGGGAAGCTGTCAGTAAAGGGACAACAGTGATCCTTCTTTTGGAAGCTACATCTAAGCAGCCGCCTAGAGTGCTCAAACCCAACTTAGTGGAATGATAAGAGTTTAATTAAAATATAAAATAAAAATAATAAGTAAAAATATAAAATAAAATATTTTAAAAATTTTAAAACTAAAAATGGTTTTTTAAAGCATTCAACTGAAAAGTGTTATCTCAGACAAAACATACACTTTATTATTATATCTTGCTATGTTAGATTAGGCATAGCAACACATTGATTGAAAGTTGTTAAAAGTACTGGGCTACAGCATGAAAAAACATCATAATGTGAGGTGATACCGAGTGCATCTTTAGTGCATTGATTCAAACAAGCAATAATCTGTAGTTTGATGTGGTCCCATTTGTTCAATTTCTCTTTTCTTTTCCCCATGCTCAGGACGATATATCCAAAAATATATTGCTGAGAGTGACATCAAAGAGTTGAATGCTTATGTTTTCTTCCACACAGACTAACTTTGAAACTCAGCCAGAAATTTCAGAGTCCAGATCCATAGGTCTTCTAGCTCTCTCTTCTCATTTCCATGTCCTGGGTTTAATGCTTTCTGGGGAACTTATTTCTCCCACTGTAGACTGGGTTTTATGTATTTATTTACTTTTTCAGAGAATAGACCATCTTTGAAAATGCTGGAGCTTCTTCTCCAGAACCTCTCCATTTTTCCATATTTTTTCCCCAGAGTTGGCTCCTTCTCCCAAGTTACTTAGTTTATCTCTGATTGTGCTGCAGTCTCCTCTGGGAGTCACCCCATCACTCTGATTCCTTATAGCTCAGGATGACATTTCAACCAGTATTTTCCAAACAGAAGAAATTACCTTATTTCTGAAACTTCTGTGTTTATTTATGTCCATCACTTACATACTTTCTTTCCTCCCTTCTTCAGTGAATATAAAATCAAAATCATACTGAATATATCCAAATAAAACTTCTTACATTGACTCCCTATTTTTTTATCTCAACTGCTATTAAGTGGCCCCAATTATCTTGTGCTTAAATAGTCACAAAGCCTTCCAATGAATTGCTTGCATCTCAACCACTTATTACCTGTCCCTGAATCAATTTTTTATAGAACTCCCTGATTCGGTCATATTATGAAGAGATGTTCAACGCCACTAGGCTTCAGAGAAATAGACATTAAAATCACAATGAGATATCACCTCATACCTGTCAGAATGGCTATCATCAATAAATCAACAAACAAGTGTAGGTGAGAATGTGAAAAATAGGGAACCCTTGTGCACTGTTCTTGGGAATGCAGATTGGTGCAGCCACTGTGGAAAACAGTATGGAGTTTACTCAAAAAATTTCAGGGTATTTATAAAAAAATCCAAAACACTAATTAAAAAAGACATATGCACCCCTATGTTTATTGCAGTATTACTTACTATATCCAAGATAGATGATAGACAAATGGATAGAGATGATATGGTAAATATATACAGTGGAATATTACTGGGCCAAAAAAAGAATGGAATCTTACTATTTGCAGGACAGCATGGATGGACCTAGAGGCTATTTTACTAAGTGAAATAAGTCTGTCAGAGTAAGACAAATACCATATGATTTCACTTATATGTGGAATCTAAAACAAAACAAAAACAGACTCATAGATACAGACAATAAACTGATGGTGCCAGGTCGAAGGTGATTGGAGGGGTGGGCGAAAAGTGTGAAGGGATTAAGAAGTACTAGTATGTTGTAAAGTACAGCATAGAGAATATAACCAATAATATTTTAATAACTATGCATGGTGTCAGGTGGATACTAGGCATCAAGGGATCACTTTGTAAATTATATAAATGTCTAAACACTATGGAATGTCAACTATAATTGAAAAAAATATATATTGCTGGTTATATCATTTCCTGCTAAAATATCCATTGCCATTAATCTTCAGTATTTCGTAAATGACTACCCACTCCTGCATGCTCATTACCTATCTGGAAACCTAAAGTGGAAACAGATATAATCCCAGAAGTATAATCCAGTATCATTCCTGAGACTCACTCTGATTTTTGATAGATGAGGCTCCCCATCCATACCCTACCATCACCACTACTAGTATATAGCACAGCAACTTCTACACAACAGGGAGAATATGACATTTTAAAATTGAGACCAACATTCCCATCCTCAGCTACTTCTGTGTGGTCAGAATAATCTATCTCCTCCAATCAAAACTGTGCTCCTTACTCAGTGCTTAAGCATACCTGGAAGTTCTTCTTTTAGATGATGGTTTTCTAAGACAAGTGCAAGCTGGAAGAGTAATAATGAAATAATGTGAAAATTAGCCTTAGATTGTCTATTCAGCAACTTTCCAGGGTGTATTACCAAAACTGCAATTGTAATAAGAGATTCAGAAATGTTCTGGGCACCTTCATGATTTGCCATCTCCTCCAGGAAGTGCTGTCGTTGTGTGTACTTACGAGAGCCGATTGGGTGTTCCCACACTTTCAGGCAATCAATCATGAAAGGAACCAAAAATAATTGTTCTTCAGCCATACTCCAGCTGGTATCTTGTACATATATCTAAGCCATTAATATCTTTTAACCCTTAATCATCTCAATGATATGGGAATTGATGAGCTGTAGGAAATGCATTGATAAACCTGGGGGAGGGGGACAGTGCAGATGGAGAAAGATCTTAGGATGTTCACAGTTTTATATGTGTAATTAAGAATCCCTTAAATCTGGGCAAGTTGACAGCTTAGGCTGATCTCTTTCCCTTGCCAGATAAAATGTTCTGCAATTCTCCTTAAGTTGTTGACAGGGTTGTTAAAACAGGGCAACGTGCCCTCATCTAACCCGCCTCAGCTTGAGTCTTTGTTCATGGCCGTGAGTCCTTGGACTTGCCAGGGAGAGGTGTGGCTATGGGAAGAGTGCACCAAGTTCATGGTCTTGAAGTCATAGTATACAAGACATCAAGCGGGTCATGCTCCTGTACCCGAGTACAATAAGCAGGGCCTGGCACTGGTAGGTAGGAGATACGCCACCTGTAAGGAGTCTGCAAAAGAAGGATGTCAGAGATGGGGGAAAGCCGGTCAGAGGGTCTGAAGGTGTTGATTTCTATATTTGGGCACATTTCCATGTGTCTGTTCAGTGAAGGTCAAGAGCCATCCAAGTCCAGCAGGTTTTGCTGTGGTCCCGTCATCATTTACTTTGCAGAGAACGTATAATCCTGGGTTGATGAGCTTCTTTTGATAAAATGGCTCTGCTGCAATAAGGTTGACATCCATGTGATAACCTTTCAAACATAAATATAACAATAAAGTAGAGAAAGTGAAACAAAAATTATGATCTTTTTTTTTTTCTAAGCAAAACTGAACAAGAACCATACTTTAAATCCCTTTTCTGCTCCAACTGAGAATATGTAAACAAAAGGCTGGTCTAAAGCTTTATCCTAAACCCTTGTATAGTCATATAATTTTATAAAAATCAGAGTACAAAATGCATACATAATCTAAATATTTTCAAACCTAAATGAAGTTGCATGAACATTATATTCATGTAATTTGTGAAGTCCGGTGCAAAGTAAAAATAAGGGGTTGCTTATTTAAAAATCAGGAAAAAGTGCTATTAAAGGAGCTAGAATATAAAGCTTTTGCATTTTTCCTACAGTCTTTCTTTTGACCTATCATGGTGTTTTTGAATGTCCTCTAAGAAAACCTAAAAATTGTATAATATTAGCTTGAATGTTACCATTCATGTTTATATTGTGCAATGCTGATTTTTAAAAGCATCTATAAAAGCACGTCACTTGTTCTCAGAATCAGTGAAGTTACACAACTCTTCCTTTGTGTATCACACTTGTACATGCAATTATTTCTTTCCAGAATAATTGAAACACTTGACAAAATGACTCAGCTGTTTTTATTTCACTTCTTGATATGCACACTTTCTGCCAATAGGCTACCTTCATCTTACTGAAGGGCAAAGAGAGACTGAAGGACAAAGAACTATGGGTGACCCTGTCTTTCCCTTTACTTCTATGTGATTATTTTCAGTGTAAGTGATTGGCTAATGTAGGAATTAACACAAGAAAGAAAAGATGCTGTCCATTGGGGTGAGTTCCTTGAGACCGAAAGGTCTTTCACATATCAGCAGTCTAAGGGGGGGGGGGGGGTGAAATAGGAGACATCTGTAGTACTGTGAACAATAAAAAATAAACTTAAAATTTTTTGAAATAAAAGAGTTAAATTTAAGGAAATACAGTGATGAAAAGGTATCAGAAGTCAGCATAATATGTTACAAAAGCAGTATAGCAAACTGAAAATTTTGAGGCAAGGAAGTGAAGTGTGGGAAAGGTCAACATCATTAAAAACAATGTCCTTATTACATTTTTCAACAAGAAGAAAGAACAGTCTTTTAACAGAGAAAATTTGAATTATGGTTGGGATTTGGAAAAGTAAAGATGGAAACAAAGAAGCCAAGATGATGGAAAATTAAGATAAAAAAATAATCCTGGACCAGAGTAGGAGACCCCAACTAAAGCATTTCAGGTTTATTACTATAATAACAATGGTTATTATTAATAATAAAATAATAAAAGCTGCCATTTAGTAATTCCCTATATGTTGGGAACTGTAGCTGTCTTTTACAGTATATGTATTAATTCCTTTAATCCTCATGATAAGATGTGAGTTAGGTACTATTAATAATTCTCATTTTTACAGAAGAAAAAATTATCTATAATAATAAAAGTATAATATGCAAATTGACTGAATGACCGAGCAGCAGAAGGACCATCAGATGACCTCTAGACGACCACACTATGACACGCACTGCTGCCAGGCCAGCCAAGGTGGGAGTGATGTGATTGGTTGGGGAGTCCCACCATCATCCCATGATCACCCCGCAGAGGGAAGCCCAGGCCACTGGCCAGCGACGCTGTGGCAGGTGTGCGGGCCAGCCAGTGATCGCTCCACAGAGGGAGGCCCAGCCCAGCCAAGCGATCACACCCCACACCTGTTGCTGCAGAGGGAGGCGACTGGTGGTGGGGGAGGGGTTGCACCGCCACACAGATGGCAAGCAGTGGCAGTGGCAGGGGCAGGTCCAGCTGCCAGCACCTGAGGAAAGGAAAGCCCTGATAGACCTTCATTGCCAGCCAGGCCTAGGGACCCTACCTGAGGGGTCCTGGCAGGCCGGACTAAGAGACACCCCCCCCCCCCTGCCATGCATGAATTTCATGCACCGGGCCTCTAGTGTTAAATAAATTGTCCATGGCCTCCTAACTGGCAAATGGAGGTGCCAGAGTGTTTGAGGGTAAATACTGAAGCACTTGGAAGAGAAGATAGACTGAGAGGCAGCTAAATTTGCCAATAAGGTGCAGGACCATTGGAGTGAGGTTGTGTGGAGGTAGTTGTTAAATCAAAGGCAATATTGAAATATATAGATACAAATTTTTTAAAGCATGGATTAGGGAAGAGCATGGAAATGGAAAAGATAAAGAAAGATATAAAAATAATGCAATAAAAATGTCAACAGATTTGAGAGCCTTGGATGTATAATTGGCTCAAAGATAGCTAAGAATCAAAGACTGTCAGTTTATATCAGAGGTATATTATTCTTGCTCTGTCACACTTTGTGAACAAAGGATTGACCAACAATTTAGTGAAATAAGGAATTTATCCCAAAGCATCAGCACTTCCTATTTGTCGTACATTTGTTCTTGTATTTACTGATTTAACAAGTAGTGATTAAGTGCTGTAAAAGATACTAAAACAACCAACATTTCTATCAACATTTTATATTGACCTCTCAAAATCTTCTAGGTATTCAAGTTGCAGTGGTAAATAAGGTAGATAAAGTTCCTACTCTGGAAAAGCTTACAGACTATTTTAGAAGAAATAAAATAGAAAGAAATAAGAAAGAAACAATGAAGATAGTTAGCATTTCCCTCAAAATGATAATATCAGAATGTCAAAAAAATAATTAATATGAAATGAAAAATAAAGGTGTCAGGAAATATAGGTGCTATGAAGAAAGTCAGATATAAAACAGAGTGATGTAACTGAGAGTGACTACAAAGTAGCACATTTAGGTAAAAATGGTCAGGGTCACCTGAGGTGGTGACAGCTGAGCTGAAATTTGAATAATGAGAAGGCTGCTGTGGTGGTGAATAACTCTAGTGCAAAAGGCCCAGAGGATGGCCTTGGTATGTCTGAGACACAAACAGTCTTGCTAGAGGTTGGTGAGGAGAGGGAAAGTTGTATAAATTCAACTTGGAGAGGTGGGTAATGGCCAGGTCATTCAAAACCAAAAGATCCAGTTTCTCTGTCCAAGTAATTCATGGACTAGTGCAAGAGCAGACTGATAGACAATTGTTTACGCTACAGTAGCGTGATAAATGCTCTGATAGCAACCTACACAGGAGATAAGTGAGCACAGAAGATCAGCTACACTTCAAAGCTTGATAGATGTCTGTGATTTTCCTTCCTACAGACTACCACTACACCCCCAATGCCCTCCTTCAGTGCGGCTCCAAGGCGACCACACTCCCCAATCAATCTGAGGGCACCTCTGAACTGGCAAGCAAAGACTTGGGTTTGTTGCTTACAAATCACTTTGAGCCCTTGGGAAGAGAGGTACTCAGTAAACAAGGCCTGGGATTAACTCACTGCTTTATGAGATCAAAGCACTTTATAAACATTAACTAATTGAGCATATCACATTGCAGTGTCTGTGTTGTAATGAGTCTCTGTTTGAGCTCTTTATTCTTTCTAAAATACCTGACTACTCTTGGAAGGTATGACTTCCATGCAAACTTCAATGGACAGAAAGCCTTTATTTAGCCCCCATTCTCCACTCCTAGAGAACTTTATCTCAGCTTGGGGAGAGGGGAATTGGTGAGAATGCCACTTGACAGAAGTATTCCTTTCCTTACCCCGCAGCCAATTTGAGAACATTTGAGTTAGAGATCTGTATTAATAAAGCTAAGATTATAGGGCCCAACCCTGTATAGACCTGTACTCTTTGCCATGCTCTGTGAACTCAATGACACCTCTAATCTTAGCCAGCTATCTTACAAATACATTTTGTCACAAGGACTTGGACAGAAAGCACAAATAGATCCATGCTGCAGAATCATTTGGTTTGTTGAAAATGCAGGTTCAAGAGCTGCTGAATCAGAATTCCAGTAATCTATATTTTTATAGGCTTCCTAGTTACTTCTTGTGCATGTGCATGCAATTGAGAACTACTGCATAAAAATCGACTCAAATCTCAAGTTCATCCCATTCCATTTGGTACATATTTATTAAACATCTCAAGCGCAAGGTGCTAAGCCAGATGCTGCTAAGGAAAGAGAGAAGAGGAAGACCCAGTTCTAGCTCAAGAAACATATTTCCCCAATAGGAGAAATAGAATAAGAATAAGAGGTGATTTTAATGTGAAACAGAGCATGATAAAGGCAGAGCATAATGATGGTTCAGCAGAAGTGGGGATGATACTCATTTGAGGTCCAAGAAATGAAGGGTCCGGTCTCTTTGTTGAACTTTGCAGGAGAGTAAAGATTTAAGCTGCTACAGCCTCATAATCAGAAGCACAGGCTTTGAAAGGAGAAGGCCCTTGATCCTGGTTGGGGCCCTGCTACCTCACTGTGTGATCATGGGCAAATCACCTAACATTTATGTGTTTGATTATTCCTCTATAAAATGAGGTGGCTGGCAACATGATTTGAGGTCCTTCCTACCAAAAAACCTTAGCACTTTGACTTTATCTGCCTCAGTGATCTAGGGGAGGTATTCTGGCTTTTCAGACTGACTGGATAAAGACTGTGAAACATGGAATCTTGTTGGCAGCGAGACTTGTGTGCCAGGTAGAGAGGTGTGTTGAAGCCAGCACCCCCTTAGGCTGGGCTCCCAGACAGGTTTGGTGAGAAGTGCTCTTGTGTAGTGTCTGTCATTGCTGGTTTAAGGTTGTTTACTTCTTCTTAATTACAAAAAGGAGAAAACAGAGTTCTGTTGCTGCTTTTGAAACAAATTCCTCGCAAGAAATGTCAGTAAGGCCTCCATAACTAATTCTGAACTAAGGAATAAAAGATTAGGAGGAAATGTCCTGAGTGGGACTTTGTCCTGGGTGTAAGTGGACCTCCAGAGAGATAGGGCTCAGCTAGGCAGAGAGGAGTTTGCTGGGGACTGATGATGGCGGCTTCTTTTCTCCCAAGTTCATGCTGATACATATTTTTCTTCCTTCTTTCATTTGAGGGATGGAGGTTTTGTAGGGCACTGTGGGGGAATTTGTCAAGTAAGAATTAGGCTAACATTCTTCTGGTGCTATTCTGAGCTTTCGAGGGAAGGACTTTCTGGACAAGCAATTCCTTTGTTTCTCCTATTTCTATGTGACTGTTGCTTTGCAGGAAGAGAGAGTAAGCCAAGTCCTGTGAGTTTCTCAAGGTAGATGTGTGGTTTTGAAGCCTTTGAACAACTTTCAAAGTTTGTGTGTTGATGATTTAGAATGCCTTGAGGGCAGTAGTATGCAGATAAAGCTTTAATGTCTGGGGAACCTTGATTTGTAGCATTTGCAGATATCTCTGGCATAAATATTCCCGTGATGGCTGATTTCAATGATGTGAGGTCACTGAATTCAGAGTTAAGAAGAGATACATGTCCAGCGAGTACCAGCTGGCTTCTGCACACCGCTCTGGAGGATATTTCTAATGTCTTAAAGTAGGTTGGCCACTTAACTAAAAGGTTTAGCTTCTGAGAAAGAAGAAACCAGAATTACCTCTAGTTACTCACTAGGACTCTTAAGTGCCAGGGCTGAGTCCAGTCATTCTGGACCAAGCACTGCTTGACTGAGGTTAAAGATCACAGATGCATCCTAGGCCCCAGTTACGTGAGCTCTACTTCCAAAGCTTCATTTCTATCTGGTGTAGTCACTACTGTTGTGAATAATCACAATTTTCATCCCACTTTAAAAATCATTCAGAGGAACCAAGTTGGGTCATGAAGTTGGGGAGAACGGGGCTGGAGGCATCTTTACTCAGCATGGTGAGGCTGAGAGTCTTCTGGAAGACTTGTGAGAAATCACCAACGCAAATACATGTGCTTTAGGATAGACTCCAAAAATGTTTTTAAATACAGAAATCTCACTTTATACTTGTTCAAATGTGGTATTTGAAAGTTCAGTATTTGGACAATGTTATGCGTTGATTCTCTTTGGATATATTTTCATCTTTTTTTTTTTATTTTCAAAACAGAAAGAAAGAAATGCTCATGGAAATAAAGATAAAACAATGCAGAGGCCCATAAAGTAAAAGCAACACTCCCATTGTTGCCAACCTCCACTTACACATTTTAAAGTTAACCACTGTTAACAATACGGCATGTATCCGTCCAGGTTTATTCCTATTCTTACTCAAATGCAGATATAGATCTTTTATTTATATTTTTAATATGTTTGTTTTGATAGTGTACAAACATGAGAAGATAGTACATATAGTCTAAAACTTGATTTTTCAATTACCAAAACACAGAGAGAATATCTTTTCAATTAGTTCATTTAGCTCTATATAGCTCATTTTAATGGATGCTTAAAATTCCAAGTGAATGCTTAAAAATGATGCTATTTAGGTGGTTTTATTTTTCCCCTATTGTAAACATGCTAAAATAAACAACTTTGTCATGAGGGGGTAAGTGGTTAAGTTTCGTGATTCCTTGGAAGTCATTGTTTAAGTTGAAATTCTGGCTTGCCTTCTATTTTCTGTGTGATTTTAATCAAGTTGTTTAGCCTTTAAATTTCATAATCTTTAAATTGAGGTTGATGGTAATTCATAAGAATTAAGTAAATTAACACATGCTTAAAACAATAACTGGCACACAAAAAGCATTCAATAAATCTTAGTTCCTATTATTGGTATCTTTGTGCATTCCCAGTAGCTTATCGGTATTTTAGATACCTAGAAGTAAGTCAAAATGTACATAATCAGCTCTGGAAAGCTTCTGGCTAGCTCTAGCACCCTGCTGTTTGAGGTCATTCTTACAGCTATTCCTAAAGTATGCAGATTTTACATTTTGATAATGTCAAATTGTCCACGACCTTCAAGGTTGTACCACTTTGAATCCCAACAACAATGTAAAGTAGGTCTCTTGCCAATACTAGAGCTTATCCATGTTACCAGTTTGCCATATACATATTATGAGGTTTGATTCATCCAAAGAATAAGTTATCTAGGAGCAACGGGTGCTGAGAAGGATTATGAAGAAAGGGCCAGGGGAAAGGGAGCTAGGGATCTCATACTCTTTTTACTGGGGACAAAGATCTTCAATGCTGAGATTGCTGCTACTGCACACTGAGTCTTTCTCCAGGTGAAGTTTTAAGAAGATACACCTCTTTCCCCCATTTTTGTCTAGAGTCTATGTGCCTGTCTAGAGGCAGAGATGAGTTATAGTGGTTTGGGATGGTTTTGCTAGCACGTCCATATCAGATACATGCCGGTAGAAGCTATGACACTAAGAGCTATCTCAGACAGCAGTAATGTGGCTTCACCTCCCCTCCAACAAGATAATGTTCTCCCAGGCAGTCTTTGTCAAGGCAGGTTGGCCAGGTTATATTTGTCAGTGATCACACCTCCCACAGGTGTAACTTTCCAGTTCTACTTGGTGAAGTGGCAGTTGGCATGGGGAATGAGGAAGAGCTGTATTTCCCAGAATCCTCCTCAGACAGTATAAACAGTGCTGACAGACCTAATGCCACAAGGCAGTGGTGCATTTGAATGCTTTCTGGAAGTTTGGTATCGCTCAAGAAAGGAGACTAGGCTCTATGCTCTGTTGAGATCAAGGTATTGTTCAAGGATTGCAAAGTGAATGCGATCCTTTTTCAAACAATGTAATCTCCTTTCTCATCAGATTGAGGCAATCTCATTCTGGATCATATAGAGCCTTAATTAATAAATCAGAAATCACAAACTGAGGTTCAGAACCACATACCTAGAAATCAGCTGTTGTAATAGTTAGAATAGAAAGAGAGAAGGTGAAAGTTTTGGACATCTGGTCAAATAAAGTGATGTATTATTTTGGATACATCACTCATTCACGTAATTGCATACTCTGTCACAGATTGGATTGGAGCTATCTGGTCACATGTATAAAGGTAAGGAAGCCATATTCTCAGCTATAAGTAAGCACGCTCAATTGAAGTGAAGATCTTATGATTACCCCAAATTAATGTAAGCAATATGCACATTTCTGCTATAGACAAAAACAAATATATTGTTGCAGTGGCTTAGATGATCTGTTAAGTACTAGCGGAACTACTAGGAAAACAAATCTGCACTTTTACACTGATAGCATCTGTATGGGCCTGGTGACATGAGAGCCTGTAATCAGGATAAACCTCCATTTTAGAACTTCCAGAACACAAAAAGGAGATGATTGTTCTTTTAGTTCCCACATTTCCCCTAGTTTAGCAATTTGACTCAAAACCTATTAAAAGTTTTGGACTAGTTCATAAGCATGCAAGGATTGCCCCTGTTTTTTAGTCTATGTGCCTTGTCTAGAGGCAGAGATGAGCCATAATGACTTGGAATGATTTTATGTTCATTGGGGTTAAAAGTAAGAAAAAAGAACTGACACATCATTTTAACTGAAAGGAATGTTCTCCTGTTGATTTGGGGAAATTTATCTCCTAAGACATGACAGAAAAGGATACTATATTAATATGATAGAATGGCCCAAAGCCAGATTTTGTGTAAAAACACAGAGATTTTTACTTTTAGGAAAAGTTTGAGGGACTTCTTACAACGCAAGGAACCAAAGTATCTCCTCCTTTGTTTCCAGGCTGTATCTCTTTTTTATCCAAAGTCCTCTTGGAAGTCAACTATGTCTCAGCACAAAACCTGGCAGGTAAGAATCTAGATTGAGATGAGTATCAGGCTCTGCTCCAGCCTCAGGTGTCAGGCAACCAAAAAAAGCTAAATATTTTCTAAGATCTATCAAAACTCAACAACAAAAATGTATGAAATGCCTGAAAAGATATGGAGCCTAAGCAAAGATATACTCAATGGCAGAAGGCGTTCTATATTGATAAATGCATTCCATTGATATTTAAAAATTTATCATTTTCACTTAGCATAATAATCTCCAGGTCCATCTATGCTGTTGCAAAAGATAAGATTTTCTTTTCTTTTCTTTTCTTTTCTTTTTTTTTTACTGCCAAGTAGTATTCCATTGTGTAAATGTACCACAGCTTTTTATCCACTCATCTACTAATGGGCACTTGGGCTGTTTCCAGATCTTGATTATTGTAAATAATATTGCAATAAAAATAGGAGGGCACATATTATTTTGATCTCTGGATAAAAAAAAGGCAGTCTCATTTTTAATTTTTTTGAGGAAAAAAAGTCTGCATTCCCACTAACAGTGCACAAGAGTTGCCTTTTCTCCACATCCTTGCCAACACTTGTTGTTTGCTGGTTTATTGATGATAGCCATTTTGGCAGGTGTGAGGTGATATTTCATAGTGGTCTTAATTTGCATTTCTCTGATGATTAGTGATAGTGGAAATTTTTTCATATGTCTATTGGCCATCTGTATGTCCTCTTTGGAGAAATGTCTATTCATGTCTTTTGCTCACTTTTTAATTGGGTTATTTGTCTTCCTGGTATTGAATTGTATGAGTTCTTTGTATATTTTGAAAATTAAGCCCTTATCAGATGTATCATTGCCAAAAATGTTCTTCTATTCAGTGGTTTACTTTTTCATTTTGTTGATGGTTAATTTTGCTGAGCAAAAGCTTTTTAGTTTGATGTAGTTGCATTTGTTTATTTTTGTCTTTGTTTCCATTGCCTGAAGAAATATATCAGTAAGAATATTGCTACAAGAGATGTCTGAGATTTAACTGCTTATGTTTTCTTCTAGCATTTTTATGGTTTTACTATTCTTTTATCCATTTTGAGTTTATTCTTGGGTATGGTGTTATTTGGTGGTCTAGTTTCATTTTTTTTTTTTTTTTTGCATGTACCTGCCCAATTTTCCCAATACAATTTATTGAAGAGACTGTATTCACTTTTGCCTCCTTTGTCAAATATTAATTGACCATAAAGGTGTGGGTTTATTTCTGGGCTCTCTGCTCTGTTGGATTGATCTATGTGCCTGTTCTTATGCCAGTACCAGTTGTTTTAATTACAATGGTACTGTGATGCCTTCAACTTTGTTCTTTTTTCTCAAGATTGCTGAGGATATTTGGGGTCTTCTTTTGTTTTATATAAATTTTTTGAATATTTGTTCTATATCTGTGAAATATGCCATTGGTATTTTAATAGGAATTGCATTGAATCTATAGATTGCTTTGAGAGTAGTATGAACATTTTAATTATTTTAATTCTTCCAATCCAGAAACACAGTATATGCTTATGCTAAGTGAAATAAGCCAGTCAGAGAAAGAGAAATACTATATGATCTCATATGTATGTGGAATTTAATGAACAAAATAAACTGATGAATAAAAAAGAAACAGAGGAATGGATATATGGAACAGACTGACAGCTGTCAGAGGGGAGTGCGGGTTGGGGGACCGGGTGAAAGAAGTTGAAGGGATTAACCAAAAAACAAACATACATAACACATCGACACAGACACAGTGTGTTGAAGACCAGAAGGGAAAGGTGGTAGGGGTAAGTGGAGGTAGGCAGAGTGATGGGAATATGGGGACAGAAAAAACTTTGCTTGGGGCAGTGGGCACATGATTCAGTGTGCAGAGGATGTTTTCTTGAGTTGTACACTTGAAACCTGTATGGTTTTGCGAACCAATGTCACCCCAATAAATTCAATTTAAAACTTTTACCTTTTTCTGGAATCACTAATCTTTTAGAAAATGGAAACTAGATTCCTTTCTAGTTTGTATATGTAAGACTCTAACTCAGCATCAGTAAAAGAAGCTTGTTGTTTCTTCCAAGGATATGGAAATCTCCACCCTCATGTAGTCAGTTTCATAGGCCTGTGAACTCTCTAACTCTCTAAAACCAACTGAAAGAAATATTCAAATGAATTTCTTTATCTTGCAAAGGGTATCTGAGAAGTAAATCAAAACAAAACATTCTTATTTCTCCACCCATACCTGCCTGCAATTATAACCTGTTGTATCTGGAACTCCTTTGCCTATGTGTAGCTAAGTACATCTGACAGGCAGACACCGAGCTTCTAGTCCATGGAGAACTAAAGCTTGAGAAAGCAAATAAATTCACAGACTCAATTTCAGGGAAAAACCAATGATCTCCCAGGGGCTTTAGGAATAATCCCGAATGCTGGAGATGGAAAAGGCATAACATACTGTTACAGGCACCTCTCACAGACACAGAGGGATATTATAGGACAGGCCCCTGGCCCCTGAGTCAAAGGGAGAGGGCTGTCCCAGGTTGATTCTTGTCATGCTCTTAAGAATGAATTCTATTCCCCTAAGAACAGGAACAAGACAGGGATGCCCACTCTCACCACTCCTGTTCAACATAGTACTGGAAGTATTAGCCATTGCAATTAGGCAAGAAGAAGAAATAAAAGGCATCCAAATTGGAAAAGAGGAAGTAAAACTGTCCTTATTTGCAGATGACATGATATTATACATACAAAACCCTAGAGACTCCATCAAAAAGCTACTAGACTTAATACATGAATTTGGCAATGTAACAGGATACAAAATTAACCCCAAGAAATCTGAGGCATTTCTTTACACCAATAGTGAACTTTCAGAAAGAGAGATTAGAAAAACAATCCCATTTACCATCTCACCAAAAAAATTAAGATACCTAGGAATAAACTTAACTAAAGAGGTTAAAGACCTCTACTCAGAAAACTACAGGACGTTGAAAAAAGAGATAGAGGAAGACATAAAGAGATGGAAGAACATACCATGTTCTTGGATTGGTAGAATCAACATCATTAAAATGTCCATACTACCCAAAGCAATCTATAAATTCAACGCACTTCCCATTAAAATACCAATGGCCTTCTTCAAAGATCTAGAACGAACTCTCCAAAAATTCATCTGGAATAAAAAAAGATCCCGAATAGCTGCAGCGATCCTAAGAAAGAACAAAGTAGGTGGGATCTCAATGCCAGATATCAAGCTGTATTACAAAGCCACTGTTCTCAAAACTGCCTGGTACTGGCACAAGAACAGACATATAGATCAGTGGAATAGAATAGAGAGTCCAGAAATTAGCCCGAACCAATATGCTCAATTAATTTTTGACAAAGGAGGCATGAACATACAATGGAGCCAAGATAATCTCTTCAATAAATGGTGTTGGGAAAATTGGACAGATATATGCAAGAAAATGAAACTAGACCACCAACTTACACCATACACAAGAATAAACTCAAAATGGATAAAGGACTTAAATGTACGACAGGAAACCATAAAAATTCTAGAAGAATACAAAGGCAACAAAATCTCAGACATATGCCAGAACAATTTCTTCACTGATACAGCTCCTAGGGCAGTTGAAACTAAAGAGAAACTGAACAAATGGGACTACATCAAAATAAAAAGCTTCTGCACAGCAAAGGAAACCATCAACAAAACAACAAGAAAACCCACCTCGTGGGAAAACATATTTGCCAACGTCATATCTGATAAGGGCTTAATCTCCAAAATTTATAGGGAACTCATACAACTTAACAAAAAGAAGATAAACAATCCAATCAAAAAATGGTCAAAGGATCTAAATAGACACCTTTCAAAAGAGGACATTCAGAAAGCCAAGAGACATATGAAAACATGCTCAAAGTCACTAATCATCCGAGAGATGCAAATCAAAACAACAATGAGGTACCATATCACACCTGTCAGAATGGCCATCATCAACAAATCAACAAACGACAAGTGCTGGAGAGGTTGTGGAGAAAAAGGAACACTTGTGCACTGCTGGTGGGAATGCAGACTGGTGCAGCCACTATGGAAGGCAGTATGGAGGTTCCTCAAAAAATTGGAAATGGAACTCCCATTTGACCCTGTGATCCCACTTCTAGGAATATATCCCAAGAAACCAGAAACACCAATCAGAAAGGATATATGCACCCCGATGTTCATAGCAGCACAATTCACCATAGCTAAGATCTGGAAACAGCCTAAGTGCCCATCAGTAGATGAATGGATTAGAAAGCTGTGGTACATCTACAAGATGGAATACTATGCTGCTGTTAAAAAGAAGGAACTCTTACCATTTGCAACAGCATGGATGGAACTGGAGAGCATTATGCTAAGTGAAACAAGCCAGTCAATGAAGGAAAAATACCACATGATCTCACTCTTTCATGGATAATAAAGACCATTACAAACTTTTGAACAATAATAGATACAGAGGCAGAGCTGCCTCAAACTGATTGTCGGACTGCAGTGGGAAGACCAGGGAGGGTTGGGGGACTGGAGGGAGGGGAGTAAGAGATCAACCGAAGGACTTGTATGCATCCATATAACCATAACTAATGGACATAAGACACTGGGGGGTAAGGGAGGGCAGGGGCTTGTTAAGGGCGGGAGGGAAAAAGGACACTTATGTAATACCCTTTGTAATACTTTTAGCGAAAAATAAAAATTAAAAAAAAAAATTAAAAAAAAAATAATAAAATAAATTAGTCTTAAAAAAAAAAGAATGAATTCTAAAGAGTGATTCCAGATAACTGTGTTGTGTTAAAGTGAATTTATTAAGAAAGCCACTTATTGAGAAAGTAAAACATGCAAATTTATTAAAGGAGCAAGGCAAGCAATCTGTCATCTGGTTTATGAAGTGCAGATGGGCCCTCAGCTAATCTGAGAGCAAGTGGGGTTGGGGGGAGGGTTCTGCCTTATACACTTTTCTGTCTATAGATTTTTTTCATTCCTCTACTGAATATCTTGGTACTGATTGGTTTTCAAGGTCTCCCTTTTACTTTGTCGTGGCTTTCCCAGAATTTGTGAGAAGCACCTGGCAATTTTATCTTGCCAAGCCCAGAGACTGCTGGCTTCTGTGTTTAGGGGGTGAAAAGAAAACTGCCTCCTTTTCATTCCTCTTTCCCCTCCCTTTCTGCATTCTCTCCTTAGGGAGGCTTTTAACCATTTGCTCTTAAGTGTCCTTGGTTCCAGGAAGATAATGGCTTGTTATTTACAAACCACTGCAAGCTGTCCAAGCTGTTTGGCCTTGTTTAATGTTCTTGTCTCAGTTTCCATATTCCTCCTGTCTCAGAATTTTTCTAGCTTCTCCCTATCCTGTAACACTACTTTTTTGTTATAGAGGATCTAGCAGGAAAAGCAGAGATTCACATAATTACAATTCAATGTAAGGTACAGTAGGAATATCATCAATGTTTATGAGCTATGAAGTTAAAAACAAAGACCAAAGTGCCCATTGAAAAAAGGGTTTGCTTTCATTTCTGAAGACAGAGTCTCCAGTTTTATGGTTTTGAATAGCCTTAAATGCTCTCTGTATTCGTGCAAGCTGATAGACCTATTTGCAAATATGCTTACTTAAAAATCAAATCATTTTAGCAGTAATCTCTGATTCCCAGAGACACACTAATTAAGATTCAGGGACATGGAGTTGAAACATAGCAGCATTCCCAATTAAATTTTTGCCATAGCTGATAACCATGATGCCATGTTTAACTGAATTTACCATTTGGGCAGCTTAACTTTTATTTGGTTCCACCTTTAGATCTCAGTCCTTCATTTATAATCTAAATTTATCCTAGAATCATAAAGTCCATCTCAAGTCTGTTTTCCATCATTCACTTGTCCTCATTTTACACATGTGAACACTAAGGTTCAGAGGTGCCAAGTAGCTTGTTACAATCCCTGAGTTGCAGACTGTCATTCTTCACAAACTCTATTATAAAGCCTTTAGCATTTCCATCATTCCAGAATGCCAGGCACTGATTTTCTCACCGAGTTTAAATTCTGAGAGAATATAGCTCAATAAAGGTTAAGTAATTTATTTTATGTTTGCAGGAATGAAGGTCTGTGATCCCTCTACAGCATACAATTAACTAAACCAATGCATATTTTGTTCTCTGAAATCATACTTAACACTGGTCATTTTCTGTGTAATTCAAATTACATATTTTGGTATTTGATACAAATTTATAATTGGTGACATCTTTCCAGTTAAAAGACAACTGGAAAATTTCTATGAGATTTTTTTTTTTTTTTGCCAAAGTTACTCTTACACCTACATAAAGAACATTCCATTGGTGAGGCACATAATCCAGAAGTGTTTGTGGTTTAGAAGAAAGAGAGCATGCAACATCCCCTGTGTTTGGGCAAGCAAATGCATGAGACTCTTTCCAGATACACAGTTTACATGACTTTATGAGAAGCTGACTGAGATTAATTGGCAAGCCGTACAAGTGGGTAAACACTTCATAAAAGGGCACAAACTTGAAATTATGTGGTTTCAGAAGAATAATCATTGATTTAGTTTGAGGCAAGCTTTTAGAGTAGTGCTGTTCAGTCAAAACATAATGAGAATCATATATGTAATTTTAAATTTACTAGTAGCCACATCATAATTTTTTTAAAAAGCAGATGGAATTGCTTTGAATAATAAAGTTTATTTAACTCAATATATCTAAAAGTAAAATGTCTCATCAATAATTGCTATAATCAATATAGCAATTATTAATGAGACATTTTACTTTTTTTCCTATTGGGTTTTGACGTTTGCTGAGTACTCCATACTTGCTGGACATGTCAGTTCTGTTTAGCGGCATTTAACATGTTGCACATATGGCTAGCAGCTAATTTCAAAACTGCATGATAGCAAAGGAATGGATGGTATATTGGATTCTGTTTTTTCTATAGGCCCAGAAGAATAGCTGCCTGGTCTCTGAGCTTTGCTCCAACGCCTCTCTCTTTAGCTTTGGGGTCTCTGTGGGATTGCACCAGGTTCCAGAATTCACACAACCAGTAGCTTCACTCGGGGCAAGTAGCATGAAAATCTGATCCACCTGAGGATCAAAACTACCCTGGGCCCACTTTTACATTTTTATTAAAATAATAAATATTGTCATCATAAAGTAGGAGTTTTTCAAATGCTACAAGAACTGTTAACCAAAGCCTCGGTCCCACCCAGCATTACCTGAAGATTGTGATTAGTCAAACCCTGATGAAGGCAGCCATCACCATATTCTTATAGCAAAATGGCTTGTGGATGGGTTGTGGGTTTGATCCGATTAATCAACCATAAATGGAACATGTTTTCTTGTATGCTGAGAGTGACTCATTATCATTCTCCACATAATAATTACATACTCCTAAAAGAATGATTATTTTGCATTATGTTTCACACCAATATAATCATTAATATAAGTAAGGCAAGGGTGTCTCAAATAGCATAAAGTTCAAGATTCTTATATGAATCTTATTTTTTCTTCTAGAAAAAAGTGATAATGTTTCTCCTGTAATTATCCAACAGCAGCAGGAAAGCAAAATGAAGAAATGACCCAAGATTTTTGTGTGTGTCCCGTGAAGAAAAGAACATTAGGGACAATCACACTATGTGGGCACAGCAGGCTGCACTGGGCTATTCTCTCCAAACCACAGAGTCTTAAAGGACTGTCTTCATTAAAGACTTCCTAGGGCTAAATAAGAAGGCCTCACTCAGCTATAGTTCATCCCAACACAGAACATGTGCTCACTATAGATTCTAGTGCCAATGGGAGAGTTAAAAAAGGCCTGCTTATCATCCGATGAAATGGAAAGAAATTGAAATATTATTCCTCTATATTGGGTATTAGTGGTCCATTTCAAAGCCTGAAAACTAACTATATTATAGAAAAATATCCCCCAGTCCTTCTCCTTCTTTCCAACCCTTTAGTCTTCATTCTATTCTTTGTACCTGCCTCTCCCACTATTTTGTGGGAAGTAAGGCATGAAGCATGTCTCATCTTTCCCCCCTTCTTCATTATCATTGTTCTTCATAGCTATGGTATCTTAGTTTCCAAATTATTTGCTTCTTCCCTGTGACAGGCTTATATGCTCCCACCATTGTCATGTGAGAAGAGTATAAGTCCATACCTTATTAACTTTGGGCTGGGTCCTATGGCATGCATTGGATAATGGGATGTGAGCAGATATGATATTTTCAATCTTTGAGTAGCAGCCTCCAGTTGGATTGTGTGGTTTGCCCTCACCTATGAGAACAGCATGTCTCAGATAAGGAATACTACAACTGCCCAAGTCTCTGGACCTAGAAGACACTTGGAACCAAGCCAAGCTGAGTCAAGCAAAGCAAAGCTAAGCAAAAGTACAGCTGGCTTGCAGCTCTTATGTAACATGAGCAAGAAATAAGCATTTATGGTTGTTAGTCTCTGATAAATTGGCATGGCCTGTTGCCACAGAAAAAGCTAATTCACTGATAAAGCTGAATGGTAGGTATTCACCAATGTGGCCTAGTGCTAGAGCTGTCTTTCATCAACCAGGTAACTTAATTCACCTTCTTGGGGAGGAAGAAAGGGTGGGGTGACTAGTCAGCTGTGTTTAGGCAAATCCTGCCTCATGAAAACCAGAGAATTGGGGAACAGGCATTTATCACTATCATACCCAAGTCATACAGTTGTTAGAAGTAAGCAGTCTGTTAGGACTCTCCCCATCCTCACGGGGTCCATTCCTTAATACTAACCACTGTTCCTTTTGTATTCTCCCAAAACATCTAGTAGCCAATGTTGGACTGGGTCACAACAGGTACTAATTAAATTAATTTCCAGGTTATGCTCTATCCAAAGCAGCATCTTCAGCTTCTATTCTAATTTGTACTTCAAATTTTATTGATCTCTATTGTCCAATATAGCTTATTACTTATTCAATAAATTAAAGAGAATTGAAATATTCTATTAATAAAATGTCAACATTTAAATGCCCAAAATTTTAATGTAACCCTCTTCTCTGTAAAATTCCCAGGAAATAATGAAATCATAGTTCCAAAGAATTTAATGTCCAAAACACTGAAAAACAGAATTCACACTATGTTGTTCTTTTGACTTAAATATAAAAGTAAAGTTCAAAATTTCTTTTTTTTATTATTTCTAATGCAATGGAATTTTTTTACTATATTTGATTTAGAGAATAGGCAAGTGGTTGTCTCTTCATGCCAGAGATTCTGGCCCAGTAGCTCTAACACACCATCCTCAACTACATTCCTGTATCGCAGCAGTTCTCAACCTGTGGGTTGCGACCCTTTTGGGGGTCAAACGAACCTTTCATAGGGGTCCCCTAAAACCATCGTAAAACACATATATAATTACATATTGTTTTTGTGATTAACCACTATGCTTTAATTATGTTCAATTTGTAATACTGAAAATACATTCTGCATGTCAGATATTTACATTATGATCCATAACAGTAGCAAAACTACAGTTATGAAGTAGCAACGAAAATAATTTTATGGTTGGGGTCACCACAACATGAGGAACTGTATTAAAGGGTCGCGGCATTAGGAAGGTTGAGAACCACTGCTGTATAGCTTTTTCAGCAAATGGGATCAAGCTTCTCAATCAACCACTCCCTGGTAAATGGCTTCCAAATGTAGGGATGAGCCATTTATAGTGGGGTATTGCTCACTTTCTTCTAGAATTGCTGTCCTACCTTCTTTTCCCAGTTTGAACGAGGGAAGAGTCTACTGTCTCCAATTGGAAGTGCTCTCATCCCAAAGCAGAGTCTATAGCCTTATGCTGTGGAAAATGTGAGGCCTGCTGACACGTAGCCCATGCTCAATGCCTTTGGAACACCAGGTTTCATCTGCCAGATTAAAGATCTGGCTAGAGATTTCTTGGGAAATCATTACATGAAAAGTCACAGAACAAGCAAAATCAGCTAGAAGATATCTGATAAGCCTGTGTTCAGACAATCACCTCTGACTCCAGATCCTGATTTGTATATCCTAGCATCTAATCTCCAATGTTAGTGTATTGCCCAAACAGATTCTTCCCTCAATCCAGGTCACATTCCTTTTAATAAAATTTCTTCACTACATCATGTAGATGCTCCCTCAATATTCCTGTGCTTGTCCTTAGAGCCTCTAGACCAGCCGTGGGCAAACTACGGCCCACGGGCCAGATCCCGCCCATTTTAAATGAATAAAACTAAAAAAAAAAAAAAAAAAAGACCGTACCCTTTTATGTAATGATGTTTACTTTGAATTTATATTAGTTCACACAAACACTCCATCCATGCTTTTGTTCCGGCCCTCCGGTCCAGTTTAAGAACCCATTGTGGCCCTCGAGTCAAAAAGTTTGCCCACCCCTGCTCTAGACACTTCCAAGCCCCATCTAAGTCCTTAAAGTGGTTATTTTTGCAAGAAACAGATTCTATATCATTTGCACCATAAGCTAGTCATTTGTATATTCTTAGCTATTCTTTCTAATACCTCAGTGCTGCCATTAATCACATACTAAATAAGCCAAGTATGTATGGCCACTCACGGTGTCTTGCAGCCTGTATAATGTTTATCAGAATTCCTGCCTGGAGACCCTACACTGTAAGACACAGATAGTCTCAGAGTTAGTGTAGCTAGACTTCTTTTTCTCCTCTGGTTAGGAAGTTAAGAACATTACCTGAGAATCCGAGTTCCCAGTGACCTCAGGCTAGGTCTCTACATAGCAGAGAATGTTGTTTGCTTTGTTTTTGTTTTGCCTTAGAGCCCTTAAGACAGCAGTAATAGATTATACAATGTTAGAGTTTATGACATTCAATAAGTTACTCTTAGTGATGGGCACAAGAGCCTCTTTTCTATCTTTCTTTCTATCTATCTATCTATCTATCTATCTATCTATCTATCTATATATCTATCTATATCTATCTATCTATCATCTATCTAATGGTGGGGTAGATTACAACAGAGCAGTCCCTCAAATTAGCCACTCCTTATACTTCATGTACCATTGTACTTTCTGTAAGGTAGCTTTACACAAGAAGGTCAGATGTCACTCAGCCATGGTTTACAAAGTCTGGCTATGCTAAAGCAATATATCCATCTTAGCTAGTGTTTATGAGCTAGAAAGATCCTTTAATTGTTGGGTTTATCCTCACACTTGATATTTACAATTATAGCTACTTAGGTCACAAATTCAGCCTCCTAAAGATATAACTTCTATGTTCAAACTAGAGGCCCAGAGCACAGAATTCATGCCCAGGGGGTGCCCTCAGTCCAGCCTGCACACTCTCCAATCTGGGACCACTTGGGGGATGTCTGCCTGCTGGTTTAGGCCTGATCCCTAAACCGGCAGTCGGACATCCCTCTCACAATCCTGGACCACTGGCTCCTAATCACTCACCTACCTGCCTGCCTGATTGCCCCTAACTGTTCCCGCCTGCCAACCTGATGGCCCCTCACTGCCTCTGCATGTCAGCCTGATCACCTCTCCTGCACACCCCCCCCCCCGCCCCGCCAGCCTGGTCACTCTGGTTGTCCCTCATGGCCCACCAGCTGGCCTGTTCACCTCTCGCAGCCTACTGATTAGTCATTTGGTTGTCCCTCACTAACCCCCCTGCTTACCTGGTCGCTCCATGCAGCCTGCTTGTTCAGTCATTTGGTCGTCCCTCATGCCCTACCCCCCCACCGGCCTGATCATAAGCAGCCATCTTTGTGAGGGTGAGAGGGTTAATTTGCATATTACCTCTTTATTATATAGGATAGGTAAAAATTTGCATCCCAGTCACTCATGGTTGCTTCTCTAAATATTTTATATGTTAAATATGTACTTGTCCCAAAGTTTCCCACATCTGAAGAAGTGCTGAAGTCTTCACATTTTTCTACTGTCCCCCAATTTTCTTTGAATCTCACAGGGGCAGTTTTCCAGACATCTGTTTCCCTATCTCTAGGATGTAGGCAATGCAATGATTATTTTAAAAAATCAAAACTCAAGATCAATAGAAACCTGAAAAAGTGAGTCCAGGCCTTGGGATTTCTTGGACAGAATGATAACCTAGAGTTTGCCATTAGTTTGTGTGGGTCAGAGTGAGGATAAGAAGAATAGAAGAGAAGAAAGATGATTTGCTTATTTCCTTTGTTGTAAATTCAGTTTTCCTCGATCGTGTGTCTAGGTTCTATCTGTCCTATCTTAGTTTGGGTAGTCTCCAGATAACGACTTGTGAGTAAATAGGTGATTTGGAAAGTGATCCCAGAAAGCATGAGTGAGGGAATGGGCAAAGTGAGACAGGAAAAAGAACAATTAATAGATTCTACATTCAAGATCAGGTAGGTTTCCATTGTGGACAACTGAAGCTTAATTTCCCAGGGAGCCCACTGAGGTAGTATGGGAAATGTACCTCAGAATTGTTCCACTAAAGGTCAGAGAAACTGGGGTACTTATTCACTGACTCTGGTCCCTCATTGATAGATGGTTGTCTTGGATGCATTAAATCCAATAATTCTGGACTGCCTTCTGTGAGCTGAATGAGCACCTATGCACCTGGAGAAAACAGAGAGAAGCTGGATGGGAAGTTACGGGCATGTGTGGGAACTGTCCATCACACCCACAGATAAACTTAAAGGTGAGCCCAGGGTAACATGGGGCTAGGTATTAGCAGCATGCACTCTCATTCCTGGGTGGTTTTTTGAGGCTCGGTAGCTTTTGATGAATCAGTTCTTGCCTAAGCCCTTTAGTGGTTCTCAGTCAGTTTGGGACATTTTGAAGTTATGCATAAGGTTTTAACTGTGTATGGAGTGTCTATATTCAGTGAATATCCTGGGAATGGAAATATAGCTGAGGAGCTGATCTATCTGCTGAATGCATGTGCCATGGCACATAGATGTAACACAATAGGATTTCTAGAAATTTTATCTTAATTTTACCTCTTATACTCAAGGATATTTCTATGTCTGTTGGAAAACATTTTGTGAATCATATTCTGTTGTCTACTAGAAATTGCATCAAACAGCTGAAGAACCATTTTTCAGTATCCTTGTGTAACTTTTGTATTTGCCCTATACAAAGAATCAATAGATTTCCCCTATCAGTCATGGACCTTTTCTTGAAGATCTCATGAGGTACACATCCTATTCCCTTAGATATGTGGGCCCTAAACCTCATTCAGATAAAAAAGGATCCTCAGCTTGGTTCTTAGCTCAGTTTTGAACGTTTTACACTTTTTATTTGTTCTCTGCAGCCTATATTTAATTGAAGTGTTATGTCTATCTTCTGAGTCCATGATCTTGGGGACTCATCATTTTTAAACTAGCAATTTGGTACTTTGTCAGGAAACTTCAACTCATATTGTGAATCATCAAACTCATCTCTTACCACTAAAATAAAAAAATGATCCTTAGACAATTCTTGATTTGTTAACTTGTAAGATCTATTCATTTAGTATGCCCTTTTTGTTACTCTAGTAGACTGTTGTCACACTGGTGCTTGGTCTTAGGCACTTTATATCTGCATGCTTCAAGTTTGACACATGATCTAGTTTATATTCCATCAATTTATTGCAATAGAAAATTTGATATGCAGGATCAAATTGTGTTAGTAAGGGTTCTTTTTTTAAAATATATATATTTTATTGATTTTTTTACAGAGAGGAATGGAGAGAGATAGAGAGTTAGAAACATCGATGAGAGAGAAACATCAATCACCTGCCTCCTGCACACCTCCTACTGGGGTTGTGCCCGCAACCCAGGTACATGCCCTTGACCGAAATCGAACCTGGGACCTTTCAGTTCACAGGCCGACGCTCTATCCACTGAGCCAAACCGGTTTTGGCAGTAAGGGTTCTTTATAGAAATAAAACTAATAGGAGAACTAATAAGAATTATTGATGGAACTAATAGGAGAAATAGAAGAGAGAGAGAGAGAGAGAAAGAGAGAGAGAGAGAGAGAGAGAGAGAGAGAGAGAGATTATAGAAATTGGCTCATGCAACTATGGAGGCTAAGTCCCACAGTCTGCCATCTGCAAGTTGGAGAATCAGGTAACTAGTGGTACAATTCAGTCTGAGTAAGGGGTCCAATGGTATAAGTAGTTCTGGACTGAGTGAAAGCTTGAGAGCCAGGGGTGCCGATGTCCAAGGACAGGAGAAGATGGATGTCTCAGCTCAAGGAGAGAGAGAAAATTCATCCTTCCTTCACCTTTTTGTTCTCTGTAAGCCCTTAATGGATTTAATAATGCCCACCTGCACTGGTGAGGGTGCTCTTCTTCATTCAGCCTTCTGATTCTAATGCTAAGTTTTTCCAGATACACCATCTTAGACAGACTTAGAAATAGAGATTTACCAGCTATCTGGGCATCCCTAGCCCAATTAAGTAGACACAAAAAATTAACCATCACACAAACATAAGACATTTTGTGGGACTCTAACTTTATCATAGACCCATTTGTTACCCCAACCAATGTGTGGAGGTCATCTATCAATACCCCATGCCCTTTTAGGTACCTAACTCCAAAGGCAAATGATGTGGGTTCATCACAAGTTAATGTCTCTGGTCTGATGGTCCTGTCTTAAGCACTCTATTTTTTAAAATGTTTTTTATTTATTTCATGGAGGAAGGGAGAGGGAGAAAGAGAGAGAGAAACATCAATGATGAGAGAGAATTATTGATTGGCTGCCTCCTGCACACCCCCACTGGGGATCAAGCCTGCAATCCAGGCATGGAGAATCAAACTGTGACCTCCTGATTCATAGGTCGATGCTCAACCACTGAGCCACACGGGTAGGGCTTAGGTGTTCTTAATACTACTAAAATCCATCTAATACTAGTAAAATCCATCTTAAGTGATTATTAGCTGAACTCAGGGGCCTTGCTTTGCTTCTGAATATCTGGTCAGGATTGGTTACAAAATATAATGCCCAAACCTATTTTCCTTACTCTGTTTTAAAGGTAACTGGCTCTGATTCTCGAGCAGCTGCCAGGGCTCTTGATATTGCCAAGTACTAATTTCCACAACTCCCCACACCCATGTATAATACATAACTACCCTAATTCTTAAAATACTCATATTTTTACCAAATATTGAACAATTAGTACTATAGAACATACTATCTCCTTAAATCTGCTGTATTGCCTTGCCTAACAGAAAGGTTGTTGAGATTTATGAGGACCCATGGTTCTGAACATGCTCAGAATCTAGTCTTGCCCAGACTGTAGGTTATTATGTTTGTTTCATACAGATCCATGTGGAGTCTAATGACAGCATATGCTAGGCAATGTGTTCCTTTCTGAACTTCCTTATATCATCTATGCCTCTGAATACAAATGGAAGGGGCTTTGGTAGAGCTAGAGCTGGATATGTGGTACCCACATCCTCATCCACCAACTTCTAAGTCATCCCAAATAATGTACAAATCAGACTTCACACCACCAAGATTTTATCTCAACATGCTAAGCCCCCAGGAGGCATAAATCACAAGTGTTTTTTTCTTACAATATATTTTTATTAGGCCTATGGCTACCATATAATATGAGATTATGATAGCTTTTACATAGTGAATTATTGTCAAACTATGAAATAGTTCTTCAAAGTGAAATATTAAAAACTATAAATATGAAGGTATAGCAGCAACTTATAAAATGTTTCTGATTTATTTTATTTACCAAATTATATGTACACAATGATTAGAGGTAGACAAGGATTTGAATAAAACATTAATAAATTGTTTATTAGTTGGTAGTGTAAATTATGGGTGAATATTTTTAGATTAAGTAAAATTTCAGTTACTACTATAATTATAATTATGATAAGCATAAGCAAGGAAGCCCAGCTGGTGTGGCTCAGTGATTGAGCATCTACCTATGAATCAGTAGGTCATGGTTCAATTCCCAGTCAGGGCACATGCGGGGGTTGTGGGCTCAATCTCCAGTGGGGGATGTGCAGGAGGCAGACAATCAATGATTTTCTCTAATCATTGATGTTTCTTTCTCTTCCTCTTTCTTCCTCTCTGAAATATATATTAAAAAATAAGAATAAGCAGGGAAAATCAAACACCATCTTGTTCAAATAATTCTATTTAATTATATTTAATTACTAGTATAGGTAAACTTGAAGAACAAATTAAATTTAGAATCTGGTCCAGTAAATTAAAGTTTACAAAACAAGATTTTTAGAGATTTTTATAAATAGGGAAGTATTTTAAAGCACAAGAGCAGAAAATAACACTAGCAGTTTTGTTGTGCTAATCAAGGCGCAATATCTTTATGTATTTTTTGGAACAAGACCACTTCCATCTAGTTGCTAATTCTATCTCAAAGAGACAATTCAAGGTGACAGTGAAACAAAGAGGACCTCTTCCGAGAGTGGCAAAGGATATTGCTTAGGTTCACTAAAGAGACTTATCAGATTTAAGCACTTGTTTTATCGTTTACTCTTTATTGCTCTCCACCAATTGTTCTATATATGGTAGTTTAAAAAGTGGAATTTGTTTTCTGGGTATCTAAGCAGCAGAAAGAGGTAAAACTTAATGACTATGCACATCATTATTTGATCTATGAGCATAGCACTGAATATCCTTTTGGAAGCCTTTCAACCTGAGCCATGTGCTCTCTGAAGAAATACATTGTAATAGGATCTTCTCAAGATCTCTTCTTTCAGAGAACTTGAAAGACTGTCCTTGTTTCCTGTAACAATACTTTTCTAATCCTATTATTATGAATTTGCAAAAACATTCCCTGTTACTCATGACAAATAATATTCAGAATCACCTGTAGCCTCTCCCACACCTTACCATTATTTTTGGCAAGACAAACCCATCTTAGCCTTAACCTCAACATTCCACAGCATCATCTTTAGGCAATCATACCATTTGTAATCACAAATCTTTGTGCCAATCAAAAAATTGTTTCCTGAGGCCTTAAATATAATGTAGTAAATAAAGTGTGAAAAGATGCTTTGGTAAAGAAACCATTCTCTGGAACCTGTCAGTATTACTATAAATTACTTGAAAAACACATTGTGAATAAAGTAATGTTGCTTATTCCCTATTAATAGTTCTGGGGTGCTGTGTACATATCCCTACTTTATGCTCACTATTGCTTACTAAAGAAAATGAAAATCTGTATGTATAATCCAAGTTGAATGATCAAAAACCAAGCAGCTAACACAATTCCAACTCTAGCACTCTTTCCAAACTAATCAATTTAGCTTGAGGTACTGGTGATACCATCAGGTTGGTAATTTGGATATGTTGAATAGCTGTGTTATATTGTTAGAGTTAATCTGCTTAATATATTAATAATAAAACTTTAAAACATAAAATTCAGCACATTTTGATGGAGTCAGTCAATGTGCATGGGCAGTGCCCTCTTAACATTAGGTAGACTGAAACAAATATCACTCCATCATATTTTATCTGTGAAGTTTCATTAAATCTATTGTGAAATTCCATGGGATAAACTGTGGATGGAGTTATTAACTACAAGTCTTTGTCTTGGTTGCTTAGCTCAGCTGGTCAAAACACAGCACAAAGGAGGATAAGAATGTGGTAATGATCACAGGAAGGATTTTATCTACATAAAATAATGACACTTGGCTTTTAGAATACTTTTAGCAATCAAAGTTAATGTGGACATGTAAGTCTGGGAATTAATCTCAAACCAAACAAAGCCACACCATGAAACCTTAAAACAGAAGGTGTGCCTATGTTGTCATGTTCTTCCTTCTGCCCTTCAAATATTTGCCCTCCATAAGGCTTCCCCATTCATTTGGGGGTGGAAGTGGGAAGGAATACTTGTCAAAATATTAAATGATTCCTTGCTCCTTATGGCTCCAACTTTTCTCAATAAGATGACAAATAAGTTAATAATGGTGATAATAATACTAATAACATCATCTTACATTGATTGAGTACTTACTATAAGGGCTTTAAGGGTTGTTGATTTTTTTTTTCTCATTTGATTCTAAAAATGCATTCATGAAGTAGGTAACTAATGTCAGCTCATGTTCACGTGAAGGCATCAAGACTCCAAAGAGGTTGAATACTTTGCCTAAGATCACTTAATAAATGACAGAGCCAAAGTGCATATGCTGCCTGACTCACTTAACATGTTGTGTTTAATCTTTCCTAAGTCAGCTACAAAAATAGAAACTTTTAAAACTACATTAACTCAGGAAATTTTAAAGTTCCACTCTATCCCCTACTCACACATAGTCACTTGACCCTCACCACTGATCATTTAAATATTTGTTTCAGATAACTACCCTATGTACTAGTGACTAATGGAGTGTTGACAATGACCTTTTGGTTAATGAGAGAAATGCACTTGTTCTTTGAAAAGATGATGCTTTTGAGATGATCCAACCATAAATGGGCCATGAACTTTATGTTGATTTCCTAATTGTGATGATGCATAGGTTTCAATTCCACTGAAATGTTCTCTTTAAGAGGCTACAGTCTTTTCCCTTTCCATTGTTGATACAACTGTGCAAGGTTAAAGTAAATGAACTAGCCCACATAGATTCTACCCACATCCTTGCCTTACCCTGAAATGTATTCTGACAGACTGAACTGAGCAAAGCAAACCAAAGAATTCTAGTTAATAACTCCAATAACCACCCACACTGGCTTGAGAATTTTGCAAGAGAGTTTCTAGCGAAATTTCAGAGATATGTTATAGTTATGAAACCTAAGAGCATTGTTTCTGTCCACTCTAGAACTGAGACTGTACTGTCAATGTGTATTCTCTATGTCTATCCAACACTAATCTGTTTAGTTCTTGTGAAGAACTATAGAATGACTCAGCAGGAACCAACCTCAGCAATTTATGTTACCTCAAATACCAAATTGGTGGTGTTACCAATCCCGGAAGGTAAATTTCTTTGGAAAGAGTACTGGAGTTGACATTGAACTTGCCACACAAATCCAGATGTTATTTTCCCTCCAGTAACTGTGGTATCTTGAGCAGGACATAATGCAGATGTTTCTGCAACCCTTCAGTTATGAAATGAGTGTATTAACTACAGTACTTCTTAGGACAAAAACAAGGATCAGATGGATAAAAGAAAAGTACATTAAACATTATAAATAATTAAAGGAGATTATTATTGCATTGGCTTAGTCTAAGATATATTTAATCATATTGCAGGTCTGGGAATTCTGAATGGGTTTTGGGGTCTCTGAAACCTTTTGCTTCTGGTATAACCATTTTAGTTAATATGTACCTCCCTTCTCCTATCCTCCCTTCAAATCTATAACTTGGCAAAACAGATCAAAAAAGGCTTCTGAAAGTCATTGATGCTTTCACCTTGGTAGGAATTCCAAAGACATCTATTTCAAATCTTTTAAACTAAAGATCCATTTTAGCCCAATATTATTCACAGATTTGTAAATCCCCAAGATATGTCAATAATTTGGTCATGGTATTTGTGTATATGAACAATTAATATTCTTTTTCATCACTTTTATCCCCCAGGGAATGAAATTGGTGGAAAATGTCAAAATTTTTATATTTTAATCTGTTAGGTTTGATACAGCACTTTGGATTTTTCTGTATCAAATTTCCATAATTATTTGCTAATTTATTTTGATAGTTTTTGGCATTGCTGGTAGTGGTTAGAAGATAGTGATGTGTGAGAAAAAAATACTGAAAATAATTAACTACAGGTAAATTTTTTTACTTTATTGTTTTTTTGTAACTCAATTTTTTTCAAAATTGCACTTTAAAAATATATTTACTTGAAATGGTCAACTAAATAAAACACAAAGGATTTGGTGTGTTTTAAGGGCAGATATCTACATAATAAAGGCTTATATTTTTCTAGAAAAGAGTTTCAAAGGAAGCTGGGAGATCTTTAAAAATAACTTCAGAGGGAAGGCAAGGGTGGGAGGGAGTAAGGGGACAGGAATAGACCACCCAAAGAATTTGTATGCATATACGCATAACCCATGGACACAGACAATAGGGTGGTGAAAGCCTGGAGTAGGGGGCAAGGCAGGCTAGAAGGGGTCTATGAGGAAAGAAGTGGTGGGAGGGGGGGGGGGGCGGCATATGTAATACTTTCTTTTTTTTTTTTTTTTTTAAATATATTTTATTGATTTTTTACAGAGAGGAAGGGAGAGGGATAGAGAGTTAGAAACATCAATGAGAGAGAAAGAGAAACATTGATCAGCTGCCTCCTGCCCATCCCCTACTGGAGATGTGCCCGCAACAAGGTACATGCCCTTGACTGGAATCGAACCTGGGACCCTTCAGTCCGCAGGCCGACGCTCTGTCCACTGAGCCAAACCAGTCAGGGCAATACTTTCAACAATAAAAATTTAATTTAAAAAGAAGCAGGTTTCAAAATATAGGTAAGCCTTGTAGTCTAGCCTATGAATATGATCTTTTAATTTTTTTACCAAATTTTTAATTCTGTATAAACTTTCCAATTAAAATTTCCACCTTCTTCTTACAAATAAATAAATAAATAAATAAATAAAAATGACCTTTATTCATTTCTATCTACAAGTGTGGGAGAATGACCACCAACTACTCCCTTGTGTTTTGATACTTCTCTGGTGCTCCTTGTACTCCATTTGAATTAAATAACCTGTTCTCTGAATAATTTGGTGGTCTTTCATCTGATGTTCTCTTTATAAGTAGTGCCCCACCTCACTTTATTGTCCTGGCAACCTCCTTCATCAAACATTTTCACTGAAGGATTCCTGTTTCTCCGAGGTCAAAATTCCATACTTTAAATGCTCTTTGTACATCTTTCTAATTTGCAATTTATTAATTCATCCAACCATCCATTCATTCATTCATCAAGCATTACTTGAGTACCTATTGTATAATATAGGCACTCTGTCAGGCACAGGATATACAAAACAAATAATACAAAATCTCAACTATTAAACGTTTAACCTGGGTACCCTGAATGAGATTTTAAGGTTTCTATGTAGCTTGCTGAAATTTTATGCACAGATCTGTAGGTATGTTCATGTGTGAACTTCTCAGCACAGATGGTTTTTAGATTTCAGAGGATTTAAAAAGTACTTTGTAATCCCAAGAAGGTTCAGACCATTGATTTAGTGAGAAGACAAATCATCAGTTGACTACAATGGATTATATAATCAATGAGAAAATGAAGGTATGCATACGACTAACTGTAATGTGTCTGTGATGGAACCAGAAAGTGGTGATGGTATCTGAGAAAGTGGTGATGGCATTTTGGGAGGAGGTGCTACCTGGCTGTGTCCTGAAGGATGCATGAGAGTTAACTCTCTTTACCTTTTTTCACTGTAAATTTCTGGAACTCATTTTCCCTAACATTTATCTCTTCACTTATAGATCCATCACTGTACTTAAACCCATCACTGTACTAAACCACTTGAGTAAAGTTCATCAATGACAACTTAATTCCTAAAAACAATAAAATTATTCTAATTCTTACCTTGCTTGACATCTATGCAGCATTTAAACCTCCCTCCTTTAAACAATTTCTCCCTTTTTATGATTATTCATTATTATAGCTTTCCTTCCACTTCTCTGAATCTTATTTCTAAAAATTTCATCAATATCTTTTCTTCTATTTTGTTAATGTTGGAGTTTCATCCCTATATGGCTTCCTTACTTAATTCATGATCTCTTCCTAGCTGATTTCATGCACATTCATGGCTTGATAGGGTTTCTCTATGGTGCTGCCATACAGATCTCTATGTCTTCGTAGCAGATTTTTCTCTTAAGATCCAGAACCATCTACCCAATTATCTACTATACAACTTCATTTCATGTCCCAGGAATAGCTCCCATACAAGATATTCAAAACTAGACTCATCATCTTCTCTATGACTATATAGAAAGGATTCTTCAATTAGTTAGGGGAAAAGAGACAGATAATGCATGAGAGTTATACTCGAAGAAGCAATAAATAATAGCAAGAATACTGGAGTTCTGCTGGTGAACTAGGTAGACACTCTCTTGGCCTTCGTGGAATTTACAGTTTAGAGAGCAATAGGGCAAATGTAGACATAATCACAACATAGAATACAAAGCATTACAAGAGAGTATACAGGCTGCTAATAGAGCACATGGTGAGACACCTAACCTGGACATGAGAGGTGGTAATTAGGACATAGAAGGTGATATATAAACTAAACGTTTGGTTCAGGTAAGCCACACTCAGGGATTATGTTTTCAAGATTCTGTCTTTATTCAGAACAGGTGGAGTGTCTGGTGTTTCCTTACTCAGAGTTATCTGGACATTTCCAAGAAGATAGTAGATGCCATCTCAAAGAAAGCTGAACTGAAATTTAGTCATTTGTTGTTTTGCAGGAAGACAGGTGAGAATACTGGACTTTGAACTTTTGAAGAGATGAGAAAAGAACATGCCCTAAATTTCTTTGTATCCGCTTTAATACCTGGGTCAAAAAAAATATATGATGAAATAAATGCTGATTTATGTAGGTGTTTCCCTTAAAATAAAAGTAATATTTTCACTGGATTAGAACATCAGTGGTGATTATAATATTTTATTTATTAGTCATATAATAAAGCCAGATCCTTACAGTCATATTTCAAAGTCTCAGTGGATTAACACAACAAAAGATTATTTCTTGCTCATGTCACAGTTCCATGTAGGTCAGGCAACTTTATTGCATGCTCTTCTACTTGCCCAGTGGTTCCCTTCTTTCATTTTCATCATTTTTGGGTCCTTTGCTTATAGCTACAGAAGGTTGCCCTAAACTTATCTAACAAAAGTCACACACTTCATTTCCTCGTACAGTTCACAGGCCAGAATTCATCACATAACCCCAATTTACATGTAATAAAAGTGGGAAATAAAAAAGGCCCATGAAATGCTTGGTTAATACTAACAGCTTCTGTCACAGTCTGCCCTTGTAGTGACCAATTACACTTAACTTCCCAGAAGGAGAAAACCAACATCCTAGCAGTTATCACATCCAGCTTGAAGCTCAGCCGCTCTGGATTATCACGGCAGGTTGGTCTCTCCATGAGTTACAAGTGTGGCTCCTCATTGGTTGACAAACCTATGACATTATCTATCCCTCCTCCAGCATATCCACACCCACAATTATTATACAATGGGGACATATTTGATACTGTTCTATAGGAAGAGTTTTATTCATCAGTGTTCTTTATGGTTACTGATTCTCTATTTTCCTTGGCCATATCTAATTTGTTTATTTTTTTAAAAAAATTTTCTTGATAATGAAAGGCTTTCTTTTTCCCTTTAGTATGGAAGTAGAATCTCATTTACAAATTTTATTCACAGTTAAACCATATCATTTCACAATTATGATTCTCATTAAACCTGAGTTAAATCAAGAGCATTGGTTAAACCCACTCTAGAAGACTTAGACTGTACTGCCTACACATATTAATTAAACCCACAAACATATCTAAATCTAATGTTTTAAAATTTTACCATTAATATATTGACAAAATTGAATAGATAGCAATATACTTCATTATTTAAAGTCACCATAAAATCAAATTAACACATAGCCACACTAGAAAAACAGTATTATTTTAGAAAGAGTGCTGGAATTGTATTTCTAAAACCAAATGATAAAATCAATTCCAACTTCAAACCCTTAATCTCAATGGCTAACCATAGCATAGTTCGTCTATTATTTATGGCATAGCCCAATGAGGGCTATACAACTTTCTTGTACTGTTCTCCTCCAGATAGTGATTCAGGGACCCAGGCTGCTCTCATTGTGCAATTTATCTTTCTTGGAGCCCTTCATTTCCAACCATAAAAGAGAAAGAATGTAGATAGTTAAGAGCATGAATAGCAGCACATATTATTAACTGAAAAAGGATGAGAAATGTGGAAGTGTGCATGGAATATTTGTTGGTTCCTCACTGCTGACACTACCACAATATTTATTTATTTAAGAAATATATATATTTTTATTGATTTCAGAGAGAGATGGAAACATCAATGAGAGAGAATCATTGATCAGCTGCCTCCTGCACACCCCTCTCTGGGGATCAAACTCACAACCTGGGTATGTGCCCTTATTGGGATTGAACTGTGACCTCCTGATTCATAAGTCTATGCTCAAGCACTGAACCATGCTGGCCAGCAACTACCACAATATTTAATACTAGAGGCCCAGTGCACAAAAATTCATGCACCCCGGGGGGTCCCTCAGCCCACCCTGTGCCCTTTTGCAGTCCGGGAGCCCTTGGGGGATGTCTGACTGATGGCTTAGGCCCGCTCTCCAGGGGATCAGGCCTAAGCTGGCAGTCAAACATCCCTCTGGCAGCCCAGGAGCCCTCCTTAGTGCTGCCACAGAGGCGGGAGAGGCTTCCACCACTGCCGCTCTGCTGGCCAGCCATGAGCTGGCTTCTGGCTGAGCGGCACTCCCCCTGTGGAAGCGCCCTGACCACCAGGGGGCAGCTCCTGCATTGAGCATCTGCCCCCTGGTGGTCAGTGCATGTCATAGTGACCGGTCGTTTTGGTAGTTCCACCATTAGGGTCAATTTGCATTTTATCCTTTTATTATATAAGATGTTGTACCACACCAGGCATTGTATCTATATTTTTCTCCCTAATTTAATAATTTTCCAGACATTCTTAATCTGGATTAACTTCAATTTTAACAGGATTCTTGCTTCTGTCATGGCTTTCCATGTAAGAAAGGGAGGATCTGGGGGCTATGTGTGTTTGTAATTGGGGAACCATGCTATAAATGAAAAATATACTTCATTAGAGATTTAAAGACAAAGCAACTAAATTTCTCTCCTGTTGGGGTGATCAGCTTTATTTGATTAGACAATGAGAACAACACAGCCCATTATTGTTCCATTTTTCCCCAATGCCATCCTATATAATAAAGAGGTAATATGCAAATTGACCATCATGCCCTAACAAGATGGCTGCCTATTACCAGGCCGGCAAGGGGGGTTAGTGAAGGATGACCAAACAACTGAACAAGCAGGCTGCATGGGATGACCAGGCCGGTGGGGGGGGGGGGGGCGCGAGGGGCGGCCAGGCCAGCAGGGGGGGCAGTTAGGAGCGACCAGGCCAGCAGGGAGGGGGCAGTTGGGGGCAACCTGGCCCCAAGATCGGGCCTAAACCGGCAGTTGGACATCTCCTGAGGGGTCCCGGATTGGAGAGGGTGCAGGCTGGGCTGAGGGGACACCCCTCCCCTGCGCACAAATTTCGTGCACCAGGCCTCTAGTTATATCTATAAGCACAAATAAATTGGACTTGAATTTTAAAAAGCAAATGTTTTTCATATTATATTTTTGAAGTACTCACAGTCACATAAAATTCAGTAGATATATTTTTTTACTGCCAATTATGTTTCTTAGTGTTTTTTTCCCCTATTAAAAATATGACTACTAATACATCACTCACAACAAGGTAATTACTAGAAACACTTAAAAATTGTTTTGCTAAATATTTCCTATACATTTATGTTCTCAATCAAATTTATTTTATATTTTTATTTATTAAATTCTAATATTTTCATATATAAGTTAAAAGTTGAATCCCATCACCTGACAAGGATAAGAGTATTTATTGAATTGATGGAACAGAAGATTTGAAATCAGAATTTATGAGAGGTAGCTTTTTCCATGTCTGGCTATAATTAACAAGTTAGTGCATATGCAAGTTAAATTTAATGAGAATCCTTTTCTCAGCCTCAAAACATTTATGGTCTTAAAGAGTAGTCCATGAGAAAATCCTACATAAGATGGTATGTTAAAGATGGAAATTTTTTATTATGTAAATGTCTCTGATTGATGCAGACACATTTGCAAAGCCTTTGAATTCACATTGACCTTTCACATGCCCGGGGTGGGTACCCTGCCCTTGTGAAGGTGTCATCCATCCGCCCTTGCCTTATCTCATTCCTCCTCCCCATTCCAGGGAGAAATGGCAAATGACTGTCTGGGAACTTCCTGAAATCTGCCTCCTCTTCCACAAGAAAACCTGCTCCTCCTGCTCTTGGAGGTAAAACAGCCACCATCACAGGGACAGAGTTCCAATCAGGTCACTGGATTTCACAGTTTCTGGAATAAGTGGCCTGCATTTGGGACCAGGAAGCTGGAGTTCCCTGCTGACTCTGTGGCATTCAAATAAAGAAAAGAGCAACTCTCTTTTATCCCCCAAAATGACATAAAGGAAAACATAAACAAATCTGTTTCCCACGTGGCAGCCTGCACAGTGAAGGCCATTGTTCCCTGGGAACTCCTACCAACACACGCCCCGCTGTGCCGGATCAACTGGCTCATCCTCAGTTTACAGGCGTGAGGTCACAGCAATGAAGTCCCCAGCCCTTGGGTGATTTTCCTCTTTGGTTGCACTCAGCTGTTTTCTGATGTACCTGATGTGCCTGGATTCAAAACCATAAGGAGCAGAGAGAATGTTGCTGAGAGACTTATTTTATCTTTAGGAAAAATAATCTCTCAAGAATATATGCACCCCTATGTTCATTGCAGCATTATTTACAATAGCCAAGGTTTGGAAGCAGCTCAAGTGTCCATCAGTAGATGAGTGGATAAAAAAGCTGTGGTACATTTCCACAAGGGAATATTGCTCAGTCGAAAAAGAAAAAAAAAAGGAAATCTTACCTCTTGTGACAGACAAGTACCGTATGATTTCAGTTATATGTGGAATCTAATAAACCGAATAAACTAACAAACAAAATAGAAACAAACTCATAGATACAGAGAATAAACTGACAGCTGTCAGATGGGAGAGGGTTAAGGGGTTGGTTGGGTGACAAAGGTGAAGGGCTTAAGCAAAGAAAACAAACAAACAAATAAACAGCCCCACCTGGTTTGGCTCAGTGGATAGAGCGTCGGCCTATAGACTGAAGGGTCCATATGGTCAAGGGCATGTACCTTGGTTGGGGGCACATCCCCAGTAGGGGGTGTGCAGAAGGCAGCTGGTTGATGTTTCTCTCTCATTGATGTTTCTAACTCTCTATCCCTCTCTCTTCTGCTCTGTAAAAATCAATAAAATATATATTTTTAAAAACACACACAAAAAACTCATAGACAGACAACAATATGGTGATTACCAGAGGGAAGAGGAGTGTGAGGAGGTAGAAGAGGGTACAGGGCGGATAAATGGTGATGGAAGGAGACTTAACCTGACGTGGTGAACACACAATAGAATGTAGAGATGATGTATTAGAGAATTGTACAGCTGAAAAAGTATATGATTTTATTAATCAATGTCACCTCAATATAGTCAATAAAAATAAATTTAAAAAAAGAAAAGTGGTAAAGGATGCTGTGAACTGAATCACAGGTCATTGGCAGATAAATCACCCAGGCACCTCAGTGTTTTGGCCTGTTTAGTGTAAAACAGTTAAAAAAACACATAAAGTGGATCCTCACAATATTGATTCATTTACCCATAAAGGAAAAGCTTTAAAACAATATTCATGCTGCTTGCCTAAGAGATGCTTTGGAGATAAATGCAAACCTCTGTGGGTTACACGTGAAAACAAAGGAGAACAAATTTTTAAGGAAATGGAACACTTGCAGGTATGCATGCTGAGTCATACTTATTAGTGAAACCAAGCAAATGAGATCTGTTCCCTGGTAGGCACAAGTGCCTGATGGCATCAAGGCATCTCTCACATCCCAGCGGCCTTCCTGTAGTACTAGCAGAGCTGAGCTTCAGCAGCTTATCCCTATCTCCATTTAATGGTCTTATTTTCTATGAAGTCCTTCTTTCTTCTCTACCTCAAAACCAATGTTAAGTAAAAGCACAATTTCTATTTCAGTTCTACTGTCATGGGCAGAGGCGTCCATGATAGGCAGGTATTTCTTTTTCTCAATATGGAATGATATGATGGGAACACAGAGAGATCCAAAAATATCATCCCCATCAGCTTACCTCAGTAGTTCATCATTGAAAGTCTGGGTCTAAATAGTGATTGTATGTCAATTGTGGGCTAGGCAGTAGGCTGTTAAACAAGGGTGCTGAGATTAACATGATCCTGCTTTGCTCTGCCTCAGTATCTATCTGAAGTATTATTATTGCTCACTTAATTATCTGTCTCACCACTTTGACCATGAGGGAAGGGCCTTTGTGTTGGTAACCCCTATCTATATGTGACAGTGATTGATGCATAGCAGGAGTTTCATTCATGAGTGATGGCTAATGAATAAATGAATGAATGATTGCCAATGCAGGGCACATTATCAGTCAGTGACTAGACATTGATTAGATCCTTTTCAACAAGAAAAGCACCTGAAAGTATTAATGGAGGACAGAAAAGACTGCATAAGAGCCTACGTGGTCTTCAGAGGAGGGTACACACTGGAGGAGAGCCCAGCACCTGCTCCTTTCTAGCCCTTCAGAACAACAGTTCCAAGAGGAGAAGGGGGAAGGTACCAAGCAAGGACAACCTCACCTAGTTTAGATTCATGCCAAATCTCTGCCTTACTCATGATGTCTTAGGTGCCAATTAAATAAATAAATAAATAAATAGCTGCCCTAGCTGGTTTGGTTCAGTGGATAGAATGTCAGCTTGCAGACCAAAGAGTCCTGGGTTCGATTGTGGTCAGGGGCATGTACCTTGGTTGCAGGCTCCTCCCCAGACCGGGCCCTGGTCAGGGCTAGTGCAGGAAGCAACCAATCGATGTGTTTCTCTCACATGGATGTTTCTGACTTTCACTCTCTCTTCCACTCTCCCTAAAAATCAATGGAAAAATATCATCGGGTGAGGATTTTAAAAAAAGGATTTTACCCTAACTTTCATAAATTAAAAATAAAGAGTTTTAGGAAACATGCTTCATCTGATCCATGAGTGAAGGGATCTTCAGATGGATTTATCATAGCATGTGGGATCAACAGATGGATTTATCATAACATTGAATTTGGAATTTGAAACCAGCAATACTTTTATTTTATTTAAAAAAAATTTTATCTGTGGCTCAAATTTGTTTATGTGTAACAGAATATACACTTTCTGAAGCTTTCCTCTCTTAAACAAAGATTGGTAATGGAATTACCAGGAATGTGTTTTTCTCCTGGGTTTCCACTTTGGAAGTTCTCCTGAAACCTGAGATTTTTGCTAAATTAGGTTAACTCTTTAGGACCACAGCCAACCACTCAGCTGGTTGATCAGCTCAGACTTAGGAGACAGCTGTCACTCTCTAACACACTGCCATCTTTTGGCAGTAAGAAGTATAGCAAAAAAGGCAAAAGAAGAAAGGATCCTTATCTGTCACTAGTTCCAGTTTACTAATAAAAGCAAGGCTGATGACAAAACTGATGAAATACAACAAAACAAAATGAAGAAGAGCGCCATGAAGTTGCTTACAAATAATTCACCTTGAAACCATTTCACTTTATACTGGGGTTCAATTTTTTAACATATAAAATATGAATACTACTGCAAGACCTTTAATGTTCTCCTTTTATATATGACTAGAGGCCCAGTAAATGAATTCGTGCATGAGTAGGGTCCGGCCAGCCCAACCTGATGGGGGTCCATCAGGTCAGGCTGGAATGGGGGAGGGGCTGCAGGCAGTTGGCTGGCAGGCCCTGCCTCTGATCAAGGTGTTGGGGGCCAATTGTGGGTGGGGCTGGCTGAGGGGAGGGGCCAATTGGGGCCCAGATCAGGCCAGTTGGCTGCCACAATGTGTGTCATAGCCACCAGTCATTCTGCCGTTCTGGGCTTATATATATAGATCATATAAGAAAAAAACATGCAAATAAGCTAATTAAAGGTCATATGTTTTGAGAGTCTTCTAGAACTTTCCACAATATTGGACACGTGTTATTCAAGCAATAAATATTCATGAGCACCTGCACTACATGCAAGGGCATGATCTGGGTGATGGGGACTCAGTAGAGAACAAGGCAGCTATGGTTCCTGTCGCTGTGAATGTTACAGTCTAGTGTGAAAGCTGTGGGATAAACGATAATAAGGCACAGGATGATCTGAGAGCAAAAAGGGAATTTTGTACATCTGTGATCAAAGTTGGCCTCTTCAGGAAGTGGCATTTCAGTGAGAATCAGAAAAAGGCCAAAAATTAGCAAAAGAAAGTAGAGGAGGGCGAGCAGGGGCTGCTTTCCAAGAAAAAGAATGAATCTGTGTAGACACAGCACCAAACATATGACCTCAGAACTTATCAAATGGGTTCTTATTTTGCATAAGATGCTTCACACTAATGTCTAAAATTTACATTTTTATCTCCTAAAGCAGGGGTGGGCAAACTTTTTGACTCGAGGGCCACAATGGGTTCTTAAACTGGACCGGAGGGCCGGAACAAAAGCATGGATGGAGTGTTTGTGTGAACTAATATAAATTCAAAGTAAACATCGTTACATAAAAGGGTACGGTCTTTTTTTTTTTTTAGTTTTATTCATTTCAAACGGGCCAGATTCGGCCCACGGGCCGTAGTTTGCCACGGCTGTCCTAAAGTATAATATTGTACACTTAACTATAGTTACCGGGAAGGGGTGTGTGGTAAACAAAGTAAAAGGCCTTGAAGTTTCAGAGGCCTGAATTCAATTAGCTCTGGAAGTTTAAGTGGCTTACTTTTCTGAGACTATCTTGCAAATGGGAACAGTTGAATCTAGCCTTGCTAGTTTATGACAAGATTTAAAGTGAGAAAGTGTATTAAAAGTCCAGCACAGAGTTATACACAATGTAGATGCTTAATAAATATTAAATTGTCTTTCTATCTTAATTGCTTTGGGATAATTGGGACTTCCTACCTTTAGGAAGGCTCATTCAAACACCTTCATAAATATATTGTTTAAAATATTTTGATTACAGTCTTGTGATTAGTGTGTGAGAAATGTAAGGTATTACGAATTTCTTAGAATGCATTATTTGTAAAATTGCTTGAATGTACTGCTTCAGCAAGTGGTTGGCCAGGCTGTTTTGTCATTCATGGAACAACAAAGTCTAAACAGATGGAAAGATGGGTGTATGCTTAAGTAACTGAAAACTCCTTTGCTTATCCAGAACTATTCAACTCAATAAGTACACCACTGAGTTAGCTTTAGCTGTGCAGAACTGGTCATATACTACTCCCCCAAATAGCCCAAAGTGTGTGGCTAGTGGGTGACAGGAGGAGGGTACACTTTTAGCTACATTAGAAGATCTCAGTATGTTTTTAAAGTTTTGCCATTCTAAGATTTAAGCACAACTTATCAATACAAAAATATGCTAACATTATTTTAAAGCATGGTGAAAACTTAAGTCTATTTTATAAAGCTTAAATGTCTTCCATTAAATAATACCCTTTGTATTAAGGCAGTGGTTCTCAACCTTCTGGCCCTTTAAATACAGTTCCTCATGTTGTGACCCAACCATAAAATTATTTTCCTTGCTACTTCATAAACTGTAATGTTGCTACTGTTATGAATCGTAATGTAAATATCTGATATGCAGGATGGTCTTAGGCGACCCCTGTGAAAGGGTCATTCGACTGCCAAAGGAGTCGCGACCCACAGGTTGAGAACCGCTGTATTAAAGCATGAAAGAAAATATCGAAGCTGGAAGGGATTTTAGCATCATCTGCTTCAGTCTACTATTCTAAAGACCAGGACACCAAAGCAGAAAATTACAGTTTTCCTAAAGCTAATGGGTATCAGAACAAGGATTTTCATGCAGAGGTTCTGGTACCCAAACCAATGCATTTTCTACTTTTTTATACTGCACTCACATTTCACACCAGTTAATCAATGGAATGGGCCCTTTCATCTGAAACCAATGTCATAAAAAATACTTTACAGACTCTAAAAAAGCATTATTCTAATTATTAAGAATAACTTAAGTAATGCCTTTGTGTTTTCAACTAGAGAAATTTTTACCAAGTATTCCTCCAAATAATATTGAGAAGATTGTTAAGCACTCATTTATTCAACAAATATTTACTGAGCATATAGAGTTTGTAAGACACTGTATTAGGTAATTGATTCCTATCCTAATTTATTAAGCAAGGTAAATAAGGGTGAAGGGGAGTGCTTATAGAAACAAGTCATCAAAAACTTTTCTCAAGTTTCTCCATATTCTCAATTAATTTAACAGCCTGTATCAGTAGAACATTTCACAGTTTCCAAGCACTTTCTCATGACATTGATTTTCATATCACATTATTTTAATTCTTTATGGTGCTTAACATTATCAAATTGTTTTTACTGTTCTTGATGTTGATGTTATTGACCTACCTCTTTGCTTTTAAGTTTATAAAAACTGAGGTTATTTTAAACACCACCAAGTCTGCCATGGCGCCCAGCCCACTTTCTTGAATACAGTAGGTGGCCAATATTTGATGAATGGATACTAGTAAATGATGTTTCATTTGAATCTCAGAAATATAGTATTCATGATTATCATCATATTAGAGAGGATGACACTATAGCTTATGTAGCTTAGAGAAATTCATTGTTGGCTCTCATTGCTAATAACACTTTGAGCTCCTAATGGGGTCTCTTTCTGCTTTAACTCTTAATTAAAATCATGTAGTAATCCTTACTCAAAATAGAACCATTTCCTCTCCTATCACCACTACTACAAAAGCTGCTAAATAAAATGTCATATTCACATTTGTTAAACTATCTGATTTCTCAAGTCTGAGTTTACTTTTATTGCACAAAATCATGGAATACCATCAGTCTGGCTTTTTTGGCTGTAATTCCCAGGTTATTGCTAGGATGGTGATTGTGACAAGGAGAATTCTAAGTTCTACAGTGGAGAGTAAAAGATAGAAAAGATCTGGTTTTGTCTGTGTGGTCCAGTGCTACTTTACTCATGTTTTTCATTTACCATGACTGACTTCCTCTTTTCTGGGATGAGTTTCAAAGGAATGAGAACATGGCACCCCCATCTCTTGTCACTGACAGTAACTGAACTCTCAGATGAAAAAAACTCACATGTGAATTCCAGTGAAAGACTTCCTTTCAAAAATAAAAATGTGTCAAGGGGATATCTAAATACTGACTTAAAGTTATGTGGCTTTAGCAACAAAGAAAGAAATTATTACTTGGTGGACAAAAGAAATATTTTCTTTATGCCTCTTTTATACCATGCTGTAGATAAAAGAATCTCTGAAAGAAACTTCAACCATGAGCCCTGAACCCTCTGTTAGTACTGAATGAATTCTATTCTGCCAAAACAATTAGAAAAAGCAAATTCACACTTTAATTTGGTACAATTAAAATCTGAAGCAGTAACATTTAAAATTATTTTTTAATGTGTAGAAAGTTTTATGTTTTATTTTTACCTCATTTAAGGAACGTTCACCCCATTCTGAATTTTATATCCTTGTTCCTTGGGGAGAACTTTATTGCCTTCATGTGAATAAGCATTTGGCAGGTGACCAACACCTCACATTATACTGTGTTTTGTAGTTTCAGAAGCACTTTCATACACGTTATCTCACCTGACCCTTCTACTTGCTCCGTGGAGTTGGCAGGAAAGATAACTAGAAAAGAAGTCTTTGTTTTTATGATTATCTTGCTGCCTGGCTGCAGTAATATGTTAATTAAATATGTCATTTTAAAAATGATGAATAAAAAGGTCTAATGTTACCAAAGGTGATTGCTTGTAATATGAGAACTAAAAATACATGTTTTTGCAGATTAAAATCTGGAGAAAAATAAAAGTTTAGATTGCATGTAATTGTCTCTTCTGAAAAACACTCAGCTATATATAGTTTCTTGCCTTTTTCCCCATTGTGTGTATTTGTGTGTTTGTGTGTGTGACTCCACTAAGCCATCTTGTAATTTTTTCAGGTATGGCTGGTTACGTCAGAGAACATGGAAGCGTGGCTTCTTCCTTGCAATGAAATCTTGGCTGCATAGTTTCCAGAAAAGGATTAATGAGATTGCAGATGAGGAGGAGGTTGATGACTTAGAGTCTTTGATGAGGTTCAAGAGCAAGCACGTAGGTATTAGGAACTGGAAGATGTGGGAGAAGAGAAGATTGTAAGCAGAGAGAGGAATTGCATGTTGAAACATGTAGGTGGAGCAGTATTGAGTGGTGTTGAAGCCTACGTTATGGTAACAGGAATGAGTGACGGACATGAAGAGGATATGGAGATCTCTGATTGGAAACCATTGGGGAACTAAGAAACCTGGGTGGCAGAAAGGTAACTAATGCTGAGAGCAAACTTTCCAAGCTTGTTGGCTAGAATTGGAGTGAAACACAAAAGCAGGTGCTGGCATCATTGAAAAAGGTGAAAACACTCTGAAAGTCAGTAAGTCACTAAGCATGAATGTATAATGGGACAGCAACCATGTTGAAAACAGGAAGGGGAGAGAGCTGTGTGTGCAGAGCCACTTAGAGTCACCTTGTGTTGGCCACTCAACCTCTCCACATTTGGTTTATTTATTTGTGCTCTGGTGCATGTTTAGAAAGATTTTTCAAGTTCTTGTGTGGAGCCTACATTAGATAGAGGAAAGAGAAAGAGTGGGGAGGCAATTTAGGAAGCTACCAGTCTTTTAGATAACAGGGTGGCTTGAGTTATAACGATGGCAGTGGAATGGAAAGAAGTGTATATTTTAGATCGATTTGAAGATAGAACATAACAGAGAAGAAATAATCAAAGTGAATTTCCAGGTTGATGTTGCCCTTTATCAAGAGAAAAATGACAGCAAAAGAAATAAATTAGGAGGTCAAATCACTTCTAGATATGTTGGGTTAGGAAACAATAAAATAGAGATTTCAATTAGGAAGTAGAATATTATGATTCCTGTGGTCAGAACAGAAGACTAGGCTCAATAAGTAAGTATATAATTTATTCTCTAGAAAGTGAGTAAAACCATAAGAATAGATTAAATCACCTGGAGAAGATACCGAAAAAGAGAATAGAACCTAGGGCAAAGCTCTAAAGAATTATAACCTCTAGAGCTGAGGAAGGTGATCAGCACAGGGCACTGAGCATGAGTGGACCAGAGAAGTAAAAATAAAACCAGGTGAGTGTGATGTGGAAGTGGAGGGAGGAGAGTATTCCAAGTCAAATGCTGTGGATAAATCCAGTGGGTGAATGCAGGGGAGGTAAGTGGATTTGGCGAGCTTGTTGTGAGCTATTTCCCAACGAGACTATTTATTTGTAATCGAATTTATGGAAGTGACATTGGTTTGCAAAACCATGCAGATTTCAAGTGTAGCATTCAATGAAGCATCGTCTGCACACTGCATTGTGCTCCCATTGCCCCAAGCAAAGTTTCCTTCTAGCCCCATTTTTACCCCTTTGCCCACCTCCACCTTCCCCCACCCTCTTTCCCTCTGGCTATCACCACACTGTTGTCTGTGCCTATGCGTCATGTATATATGTTTTTTGGCTAATCCCTTCACCTTCTTTCATCCAGCCACCCCACCCCCTTCCTCTAAACACCTGTCAGTCTGTTCCATGCATTCAAGCCTCTGTTTCTATTTTGTTCGTTAGTTTATTTTGTTCTTTAGATTCCACATATAAGTGAAATATATGGTACTTTGTGACCTGGAGATTATGTTAAGTGAAGTCAGCCAGTCAGAGAAGGACAGATATCAAGGAGACTATTTAAATTATGTCACTTTCCATTGGTCAGAACCATGATATTGTGCTTCAAGCTCCCAGCTAAAGGCTGGAGTACTGTTCTCACTGCTAACTTCCTAGGACTATGAAATTCTTAGGTAGAAAATTTTATCGGAGTTGCATATACATTTCCTAATACCCCCTATTTTGTTTATTCACTTTCTGTCTATAGCCAGATGATTAGGTAGATCATCAGCAAAGAGGTGGGTTGTTTATACCTGTGCTCTCTAGTCCCTGAATCTCCACCGAGGAGTTTCTACTTGAAAAGCTTCCTCCACTTCATTACAAAACCTAAAATATTTCAAGGAATAAGTCACAGTGTCCCTTCCCACATAGACACTTTCCATTCATTGCCCTATTTAATAGGGACCCAATATTATTCAGACGTAAGAAGAATGGAATGCTGTATCGATGTAATATAGTAAAAACAGCTAACACTTCTTTAGCAGTTATGTTCCAGACAGTGACCCAAGTGCTTTGTATTCATTAACTCACTTGACCCTCACAACAAATCTATGAGGTCATTAGGTTGTATTATTTTCATTTAACACTTGAAGACACTGAGGCCCAATGAGATTAAATAACTCACACAAGTCAAATTCCAGAATCCAGGCTCTCAACCCTTACATAACACACACACACACACACACACGCACGCACGCACACACACACACACACACACACACACACCGCACTCCAATTGTGAATTCAAGCAATCTTATAAAAGAGAACCAATGAACCCAAGAGCCAGCGTTTTCACTCTAAACTGACAGTCACTGGCTTCTACCAGTAAAGTACCTTTGAGGACAGCGTGTGAAAATAAATCAGCTGATAAAGACCTGGACTTTGGTCAGTTTCACATCTAGGGCTCCTTCTGGGAATTCACCTTGTCTCCTAACTCATTACGGGAAATCCTTAAGCATTAAGGTGGCTGGCCAAGGTTAAACATGCATTCAGCCATAATGGTAACCTTTAGTCTGGTTATGAAGGTCAACTGAATGGAAGCCCAAGATGATCTTGCTTTAGAAGCAATCTTTTCATTTCAGTCTGCCAGTTTTATTATAGGAATGCCACGTGTTTTCTTGTGTATGCCATTCAGTATGCCATCTCCTGGTAGTAGCATACTTATTTTAATTATTATTAAAGTTATCAATGCACTCAAAGGTTACAAACTAGCAACATTGGAATAAACACAAAAAGAAAAGCACAAGTAACATAAATCTTTTAGTTTCAACCTCAAAGACTTTGCATATTCATAGATACTGTCTCAGATTTTGTTACCAATTTGTACTATGATGAAAAGAAAATATAAGTTGTTGGTCACATGCTGCATAATGCTTTGTGGTTATTATGTTAGGAAAAGATATTTTTGTTCCATGGGTCCTATTCAATATATATAAAAGGTAGTTAAGAAAATACAGTTATTTCCATCCTCTTCATTCATCCAATAACAATTTATTAATGCTTTACTATGTTCTAGAACTTGAATCACAATGACGAATAATATAATACTCATATGTCAAAACCTCATAGTTTGGGAGAAAAATAAATAGACCACATTAGCATGGTGTGGTGAGTTAGGTATAAAGATAAGTTTTGATGGGAGCATGCAAGAAGCCAGGGGCTTATTTGAAATAGTTGGCAATAAGAAAAAGAAACCCTCGTCTTTCTCTACCCCTCATGAGTGTGACCTTTCTCCTGAGGAACGTTTGTTTTGAAGACAACCCACATGAAAGAGCATTTCAACCTCTCTCCTCACCCTTGCCAGGGCATCAGTCCACCCCCCGCCCCCAAGGCTTCGTGGGCTGGGGCTGCAGAAAGCCAAAGACATGTGAGAAGCTGGAGAAATAGGTGGGAAGAAAGGCAGTGAAGCTGAGGTGCAGGTGAGGAAATGTAGGACAGCCATGTATCTTATTCCTTTTCAACTGATGCTACACTGAGTTGCATACAATGCTAAACTCAGCCAATTCTTCCTTAAAACCAGGGGTTCTCCTACAGAAATTTCTAGCTGAGCTTTAAGGGGATAGATGAACCCCCTGAACTAGTAGGACAAACTTTATCTATTTTTTCTGGAATGCATGTATGGCATGCACAAAATTCTTAAATGGGTTTATTTTTTAAATGTAAGAATATTTCAGTGACAAATTTAGATTTTGTAGGGAGAGATGAAACATTGGGGGCTCTATTTAAGAAAAATATGTAATAAGAATTACAAATATAATATTATTTATGAAAGTGACTATTATTTAGAACTAGAGGCCCGGTGCACAAAAATTTGTGCACTGCTGGGGGGGGGGGGGGTCCCCCAGCCCGGCCTGTGCCCTCTCGCAGTCTGGGACCCCTCGGGAGATAACGGCCTGCTGGCTTAGGCCTGCTCCCGGGTGGCAGAGGGCAGGCCCAATCCCTAGGTGCAGACCCTGGTCAGGCTCAGAGCAGGGCCGATTGGGGAGTTGGGGCGCCGCCCCATCATGCACAGAGCAGGGCGGATCAGGAGGTTGCGATGCCACCCTCAGTCACGCTCAGGGTAGGGCCGAATGGGGGGTTGGGGCACCGCCCCCTGTCACACTCAAGGCAGGGTCGATGGGGAGGTTGCGGCGCCACTCCCTGTCACTCACAGAGCAGGGCCCATCAGGGGGGTTGGGGCTCCGTACCCTGTCACACACAGAGCAGGGCGATCAAGGGATTGGGGAGCTCCCCCCTATCAGGCACAGAGCAGGGCTGATCAGGGGGTTTGGGCGCTGCTCCCTGTCACGCTGATCCCGGTGCCGGGAGCCTCACTGCTCCGCTGATCCCGGTGCTGGGAGGCATATTACCCTTTTACTATATAGGATAGAGGCCTGGTGCATGGGTAGGGGCTGGCTGGTTTGCCCTGAAGGGTGTCCTGGATCAGGGTGGGGGTCCCCACTGGGGTGCCTGGCCAGGCTGGCTGAGGGGCTGAGAGCTGTTTTCCGGAAGCAGGTGACTGAAGCTCCTAACCCCTCCTTTTTTCTTTTTTTTTTCTTTTTTTCTGGGCCAGCTTTAGCTCTGAGGCCTCGCTGCTAAAAACATTGATACAATGTTGTGGTCTGGCTGGCTGAAGCCTGGCTGAATGAAAGCTGGTTTCTGTGGTTTTGTTTAGCTTCTTATTTGCAACATAGTACATAGTTGCTTAGAGTTGCAGCTGAGAGGCCGGCAGCGGCAGGCGGGGAATGTTGGAGTTCGCCGTCACTGGAGCAAGCAAGCCTCCCTGCTTGCTTCAGTGCATGGCTGCCGGCCGCCATCTTGGCTGACAGTTAATTTGCATAAGGATATGCTGATTAGCCAATGGGAAGGGTAGCGGTCGTACGCTAATTCCCATGATTCTCTTTTATTAGTGTAGATGAGAACATAATATTCCTATTAATTTACTACAGGACCTAGCTCTATATTTTTTCAATGACTTTTGGCTCTATTTTGTTGGTCATTTCTTCATGTGACAGCTGCAGTTTCATCGTCTCTAATATCATTGTGTGTAATTCTCCCAGTTGGTAGGAGTCTTTAATACGTAGAAGAGGTTATCATAGCATAAGACTCAAAGTGCTGCTTGTGACGAACTTTATTTACAGCTCTAAGAATGACCTGAATTGTGTGGTAGTTCAGAGAAAACAACTCTTCTTTTAGTAACAGTAAAATTCAGAAATTTATAGCACTATGGATTCACTCTATTTCTCATGTACTGTGCTTTCCATGTGTAATTCACTTAAACTTCACCGTAATTCTAATGAGGTTGATGTGATTAGAATGGCTTATGATATGTAAACTAAGGTCCGGGAAGAGCAAATAGCTCTGCCCAAGGTCACACATCTGGTGAGTGGAGAGACAGGCGAGTCAGATGTTAAACACAGTCAGATCAACTCCCAAGGCCTGCATATTCCATTTTTTACACAACTGAGTACAAGACAGGGATGAATATGCTGGCCACTTCTCAGGGACCCAGCCCCACTCTGCCCTGGACTTCACCCTGAGATGACAGTGAGTAGTGAGATGATAGAAACTTTATATACAGAAAGGGGTAGTGTGACAAAAGCAGGGGTTTCTGCCCCAGGTCACATTGGAACTACAAGGAGGGACCACCTCAGAAGGTTTCCTGCTCCAACGTGGTTGGCAGCAGCAGAGAGAAAACCGCACAGTGGCATGTTCAGTTAGGAAGCCCCTCTTTCAATGGCAGAATTTCATGGTTTTATTAACACAAATACAATGCGCACACACAGGCTGTCTATTTGTTTTCTTCCCTGTGTAGCCTGGCATTGGGATTGGTGACGCTGATGGCCAGCACAGCTGCTCTTTCCACACTGGCTTTGCGGACCTTCGAGGGGACGCTGTGCTTTGTTGCACATCAGCAGAACTTCAAGCTCCTTGACATTGTGGACCAGGAACTTCTGAAAGTGCTTGGTTTGCTTGTTGCTCCCATAACCAACGCTGGGCATCAACATCTGGCCCTTGAATCTCTTGTGCACGTTATTGTCAATGCCTCTAGGTTTCTACCAGTTACGCTTAATTTTGACATATTGGTCTAACTTCTGCTGCATGAACTTCTTGGTCCCTCTTTTGATGACCTTGGACTTCCCAAGGGGTCTGAGGGCAGCTAAGGTGATGAGTAGGAAATGGCAGCCACCTCTGTAGACAGCGCTGAGGGAGAGAGGGGAAGGTGGAGTGCAAGGGCTAATGGGACTTGACCTCTCGGAGAGCACCTTAGGTAGCACCTTCCTGGACCCCAAAACCTATTGTTGCCTCAACACCAGAAGCTAGCGCAGCACTCAGACGCTGGCAGTGGCTGCCTACACACTTCCAAAGGGCAGGAGGGATTAGGTGCATCAGAACCAAAGGCAGCAGGAACGTAGGCCCAATCATAAAGATGACCCATTGCAGGCCAGTAATGACCAGAACATTGATCCAGGTCTTGGAAGAGGAAATAAAAGAATAAAAAAAAAACACACAGATATTTCAGAAAATATGGTAAGCCAACCTGTCAGTCTACTATCACCACACATTTTCTCACGATGCTTTTTGCTTCTGAGAAAAGCCGAATATTTTCTGGCTTGGAAAATTTCAACTCTATAAATATTCTATTTCATAGCACCCGGAGATCTAGAGTGTGTATAAATATATTCCTGAGATTAGTGGGAAGAAGCTGCTTTCTTATGACTGAGAGAGTAAGTATAGAATAAAGCATCCTTTCAGACACCTAAGAATGCAATGTCTATCCATGAATGGTCATTCTCTTGTTAACAAGGTTTCATAAGGTGAGCACTTGAGATATTTCTTAAAAGAAAGTGGAAGAAGACATGGACATTAAACTTATGAACTCCAGAGGAGCTTTGGTCAGCATGAATCTCTGAAAGCAGGTAGGTTCCTTGTCTCTGTGTGAGAGAGAGAAATTCTTTCACTAATCCTTTGATCTCTTTATGGTTTCGCAGTTCATTCTACTGATTGTACCAGAAACAAGTTTCACTTCAGATATAATAGTTAATGATAGACAATAGAAAAGGAACTGGGTGTGGAGCCCTAGTTAACGATAATAGCGTGAGGGCTGCTTGCTATTTATAGCACTTGTTAAACTTTCATCCCTTTAAATTGCTATTTTCATACAGCAAACTCAAATCTCTGGGGCAACAGGGCAAGCACCAGGAGATTAGAACTGGAACTAGTTTCTGGCATTAGTCAAATATGTAATGACTAAGAAAAACATCTTCTTCAGCTGAAGTGCCACCAGTTAGCAATGAGAATAGGAAAACAAACATTCCCAAGGGATCCTTGCAGTGATCCTGTGAGAAAATGGTCACATGCAGGATTTATGCTGTAGCATATCATCTATCAGGCAAAGCCGATGAAATTTGAATTTTGAACAAATACTTTTTTTTAGTTGAAGCAATTTTATTAAAAAGAACTTGTCAGAAGACCATTTTCCCTTTTTTTAAAAAAAATGTATCTTTATTGTAAAAGTATTCTAGATGTCCCTTTTTTGAAAAAATATAATTGGTGGGGAGACTGAGAGTGGCTGAATCTGAGACCAGAAACTCCGAGCTGTGATTTGAAACCTTGTGATTTGAAAGTTTCTAATTTGCTGTATGACTGGGAAATTGTATTGCATTTAACTACCCCGCATTCCTCTTTTTTAGATTCATTCAGTTCTGTGATAGATTCAGTCACTTAGGGAGGAATAAAGAGTGTGGGGTAGAATATGATAGGATTGGGGTTGACAGGGAGGGGCTGTGAAGAGGCTCAGTCTGCTGTCCTGTGACCCCCTCCCCCCACCTTGCCTACTCTACATTACAAAGACCATGTCTAGGTCTCCTTTTGTTAGACTTTAGTGCTTTTTTTGTCAGAACCTTCATTTAAACTGTCTGGACTTACTTCAGTCCTTATATATAGTAGGACTTACAGTTGTGTAGGTCAGTGTTGTTGACAAATTTTGGATGATTTTTTTTTTTATAGCTAAAAGTATTACAAAGGGTATTACATATGTGTCCTTTCTCCCCGCCCCCCCCCCACCCCCGACCTTGACAATCCCCTGGCCTCCCTTAACCCCCAGGGTCTTATGTCCATTAGTTATGCTTATATGCATGCATACAAGTCCTTCAGTTGATCTCTTACCCCCCTCCCTCCTGCCCCCCAACCCTCCCTGGCCTTCCCACTGCAGTTTGACAATCAGTTTGAGGCAGCTCTGCCTCTGTATCTATTATTGTTCAAAAGTTTGTAATGGTCTTTATTATCCATGAATGAGTGAGATCATGTGGTATTTTTCCTTCATTGACTGGCTTATTTCACTTAGCATAATGCTCTCCAGTTCCATCCATGCTGTTGCAAATGGTAAGAGTTCCTTCTTTTTTACCGCAGCATAGTATTCCATCGTGTAGATGTACCACAGTTTTCTAATCCATTCATCTACTGATGGGCACTTAGGCTGTTTCCAGATCTTAGCTATGGTGAATTGTGCTGCTATGAACATATGGGTGCACATATCCTTTCTGATTGGTGTTTCTGGTTTCTTAGGATATATTCCTAGAAGTGAGATCACAGGGACAAATGGGAGTTCCATTTCCAGCTTTTTGAGGAAACTCCATACTGTCTTCCATAGTGGCTGCACCAGTCTGCATTCCCACCAGCAGTGCACAAGTGTTCCTTTTTCTCCACATCCTCTCCAGCACTTGTCGTTTATTGATTTGTTGATGATAGCCATTCTGACAGGTGTGAGATGGTACCTCATTGTTGTTTTGATTTGCATCTCTCAGATGATTAGTGACTTTGAGCATGTTTTCATATGTCTCTTGGCTTTCTGAATGTCCTCTTTTGAAAGGTGTCTATTTAGATCCTTTGCCCATTTTTTGATTGGATTGTTTATCTTCTTTTTGTTAAGTTGTATGAGTTCCCTATAAATTTTGGAGATTAGGCCCTTATCAGATATGACACTGGCAAATATGTTTTCCCATGCAGTGGGCTTTCTTGTTGTTTTGTTGATGGTTTCTTTTGCTGTGCAGAAGCTTTTTGTTTTGATGTAGTCACATTTGTTCAGTTTCTCTTTAGTTTCAACTGCCCTAGGAGCTGTATCAGTGAAGAAATTGCTTCGGCATATGTCTGAGATTTTGTTGCCTTTGGATTCTTCTAGAATTTTTATGGTTTCTTGTCGTACATTTAAGTCCTTTATCCATTTTGAGTTTATTCTTGTGTATGGTGTAAGTTGGTGGTCTAGTTTCATTTTCTTGCATATATCTGTCCAATTTTCCCAACACCATTTATTGAAGAGACTATCTTGGCTCCATTGTATGTTCTTGCCTCCTTTGTCAAATATTAATTGAGCATATTGGTTCGGGCCGATTTCTGGGCTCTCTATTCTATTCCATTGATCTATATGTCTGTTCTTGTGCCAGTACCAGGCAGTTTTGAGAACAGTGGCTTTGTAATACAGCTTGATATCTGGCATTGAGATCCCACCTACTCTGTTCTTTCTCAGGATCGCTGCAGCTATTCGGGGTCTTTTTTTATTCCAGATGAATTGTTGGATGCCGGGAGCCGGTCCATCCTCGCTGCTTGACACAGTCGCTGCAGGAAAGAAACATCTGCACAGCATATGTTTCAATGGACCTGGCATATATAGCATACTGTTCTTAATATGTTTGCTCCCTTTAAGCGCCATGTGTTTTAACCAAGGTCACCTCTCTGAGAAAGGTTGTTTCCCCAGGTGGGGATTTTTCCCTGAGGTTAGGGAGGGGATACAACCCCTTAATTAAGTGCCAGGTGGGTAGTTAAGCTACATAATCTTTACTCCCTGGAATGGAGATAAGAAACGCCCTAACCTTTGTAATAGAATTGACAGGATTAAAATCGGCTGGTATAAATATGGATGTAACAAGACAATAAACATCAGAACCTCATCAGTTCCTAACCAGAACTCCGACCAGAACTTTGGCTGGAGATCCTGGCTAGAGGTCCTGACTAGGCTGCTGATCAACTGAAGGCTGTCTTCGTGTCATTCCTTCTTCGCCGACTCCGTCCACACCTTTGGGGACCCCTGGACCCGCTGGGATTGGACCCCAGCAGTTGAAGAGTTCATTCTAGATCTTTGAAGTATGCCATTTGTATTTTAATGGGAAGTGCGTTGAATTTATAGATTGCTTTGGGTAGTATGGACATTTTAATGATGTTGATTCTACCAATCCAAGAACATGGTATGTTCTTCCATCTCTTTATGTCTTCCTCTATCTCTTTTTTCAACGTCCTGTAGTTTTCTGAGTAGAGGTCTTTTACCTCTTTAGTTAAGTTTATTCCTAGGTAGCTTAATTTTTTGGTGCGATGGTAAATGGGATTGTTTTTCTAATCTCTCTTTCTGAAAGTTCACTATTGGTGTAAAGAAATGCCTCAGATTTCTTGGGGTTAATTTTGTATCCTTCTACATTGCCAAATTCATGTATTAAATCTAGTAGTTTTTAGATGGAGTGTCTAGGGTTTTGTATGTATAATATCATATCGTCTGCAAATAAGGACAATTTCACTTCCTCTTTTCCAATTTGGATGCCTTTTATTTCTTCTTCTTGTCTAATTGCAATGGCTAATACTTCCAGTACTATGTTGAACAGGAGTGGTGAGAGTGGGCATCCCTGTCTTGTTCCTGTTCTTAGGGGAAATGGTGTTAGTTTTTGTCCATTGAGTATGATGTTGGCTGTGGGCCTGTCATATATGGCTTTTATTATGTTGAGGTATGATCCTTCTATTCCCACCTTTCTGAGAGTTTTTATCAAAAATGGGTGTTGGATTTTGTCAAATGCTTTTTCTGCATCAATTGATATGACCATGTGGTTTTTTTCTTTCAATTTGTTTATGTGATGTATCACGTTTATTGATTTATTGATGTTGTACCATCCTTGCATCCCTGGGATAAATCCTACTTGGGCATGGTGTATGATCCTTCTGATGTACTGCTGGATCTGATTTGCTAAGATTTTGTTGAGGATTTTGGCATCTATGTTCATGAGGGATATTGGCCTGTAATTCTCTTTCATTGTGTTGTCTTTACCTGGTTTTGGTATTAGGGTGATGCTGGCTTCATAGAATGAGCTTGGAAGTGTTACTTCCTCTTGAATTTTTTGTAGTAGTCTGAGGAGGATAGGTTTTAGTTCTTCCTTGAAAGTTTGGCAAAACTCCCCTGAGAAGCCGTCTGGTCCTGGGCTTTTGTTTGCTGGAAGCTTTTTGATGACTGCTTCAATTTCTTCCATAGTCATTGGCCTATTGAGATTTTTAGATTCTTCCTGATTGAGTTTTGGAATGTAGCATTATTCTAGGAATTTGTCCATTTCCTCCAGGTTGTCTAGTTTGTTGGAGTAGAGTTGTCCGTAGTATTGTTTAACAATCATTTGTATTTCTGTGGGGTCTGTTGTTATTTCGTCTCTATCATTTCTGATTTGGTTTATTTGGGTCCTCTCTCTTTGCTTCTTGGTGAGCCTGGCTAGAGGTTTGTCAATCTTGTTTATCCTTTCAAAGAACCAGCTCTTGGTTTCATTGATTTTCTGTATTGTTTTTTTTTTGGTCTCTATGTCATTTATTTCTGCTCTAATCTTTATTATCTCCTTCCTTCTGCTCACTCTGGGGTTTTCTTGTTGCTCTCTTTCTAATTCTTTGAGTTGAAGAGTTAGATGATTTACTACCATTTTCTCTTGTTTTTTGAGATAGGCCTGTAGAGCTATAAACTTCCCTCTCAGGACTGCTTTCATTGTGTCCCTTACGTTTTGGATTGTTGTGTTTTCATTGTCATTAGTGTCCAGGATGTTTTTAATTTCTTCTTTGATGTCATCGGTAACCCAATCAATATTTAATAACATGCTATTCAGCTTCCAAGTGTTTGAGTATTTTGGGTTGTTTTTATTGTAGTTTATTTCTAACATTATGCCATCGTGGTCTGAGAAGATGCTTTTTATGATTTCAATCTTCTTGAATTTGGGGAGACTTTGCTTGTGACCCAATATGCGGTCTATTTTTGAATATGTCCCATGAGCACCTGAGAGGAATGTATATTCCATGGCTTTGGGGTGAAGTGTTCTGAAGATGTCATTTAAGTCCATCTGATCTAGTGAGTCATTTAGGATTGCTGTTTCTTTGCTGATTGTTTGTCTAGAGGACTTATCCAGTGATGTCAGTGGTGTATTAAAGTCCCCTACTATGATTGTATTGTTGTCGATCTCTCCTTTGATATCTTCCAGGAGTTTTTTTATGAATTTGGGTGCTCCTGCATTGGGTGCATATATGTTTACCAGGGTTATATCTTCTTGTTGTATTGATGCCTTTAGTATTATGAAGTGGCCTTCCTTATCTTTTGTTATGGCCTTCACTTTGAGATGTATTTTGTCAGATATAAGTATTGCTACCCCAGCTTTCTTTTCCTTTCCATTTGCGTGAAAGATATTTTTCCATCCCTTCACTTTCAGTCTGTGTGAGTCCCTTCTAATGAGGTGGGTCTCTTGTAGACAGCAGATGTATGGGTCATGTTTTTTTATCCATTCAGCCACTCGATGTCTTTTGGTTGGAGCATTTACTTGTTTGTAGCCATTTCTTTTTTGTGTGTGGCTGTTTTCTTTCTGAGCTTTTTATTTCTTCTTTTTACACCAGTCCTTTTAGCATTTCTTGCATGGCTGGTTTGGTGGTGATAAACTCCCTTAGCCTTTTTTTGTCTGTGAAGCTTCTTATTTCCCCTTCAATTTTGAATGATAGCCTTGCTGGATAGAGTATTATTGGATTCAGTCCTTTGCTTTGCATCGCTTTGTAAATTTCCGTCCATTCTTTTCTGGCCTGATGTGTTTCTGTTGAGAAATCATTTGATAATCTAATGGGAGATCCCTTGTATGTAACTTTCCGTCTCTCTCTTGCAGCCTGTAAGATTCTCTCTTTGTCCTGAACATTTGCCATGGTAATTATGATGTGTCTTGGTGTGGGTCTTTTCGGGTTCACCTTGTTTGGGACTCTCTGGGCTTGTGTGACTTTTTTCTTCCCCACCTCAGGGAAGTTTTCTGATATTATTTCTTCGAATAGGTTTTCTAATCCATGTTCATCTTTCTGTTGTTCTGGCACCCCTATTATTCGTATGTTGCTTTGTTTCATGTTGTCCCAAAGCTCCCTTAGGCTCTCCTCCTGTCTTTTAATTTTTTTTCTCCAATTGCAGTACAGTTGGAGTGTGTTTTGCTTCCTTGTCTTCTAATTCACTAATTTGGTCCTCCGTTTCTCCCAGTCTACTGTCGATACTTTCAATGGTGTTTTTTATTGCAGCTATATTGCTCTTCATTTCTTCTTGGGACTTACTTAAGTTGTTGATTTTTTCATCTGTTTCTTCTAGCTTCTTGCATATGGTATTGATTTTTTCCTCCGTCCGGTGCATGTACTCTAGGAACCTTATTCTGAATTCTTTTTCTGTCATGTTGCATGCCTCTGTCTCACTTAGCTGCTTTTCTGGCGAGTCTTCCTTTTCTTTCCTTTGGGGGTTTCTTTGTCTACCCATGTTTGATCTCACTGACATATCTAGTTGTTGAGTCGTTCAGTGGCTGCTCCCTGGGTGGCAGTGGCTGCTTCCTGGGTGGCAGTGGCTCCTTGGGCTGTGGTTGCTCCTTGGGTGGTTGTGGTAGCAGCTGCTCCTCCATTGGTAGCAGGGCCTCTGGTGGGTGCTGTTCACAGCTGTGGTGGCTCTTCTGGCTGGTGGAGGGAGGCTTCACACACAGTAACTGTTCCCCAGACAGAGCATGTGGTGATCAGGAGGCCGCTGTTGCTTGAATCTTTCTGTGGTGGGAAGCAGGTCTCCTCTGAGTTCATGTAGTCGCGCTGCTTGAGAGCCGTTGCCTCCGGGTTAGTAGCCGATCTCTGGATGCCGATAACAGCTACTCAAGATGGTGCGGTCTCGCGGCTGAGCTGGTGCCCTGGGGGAGGTTTCAGCCTCAATCTCTAACCGTCCCCATTTTCTAGGAGTTCTCTGTCTTTCCTGGCTGCAGACTGTCTCTCAGCTGAATCTCCTCTGCTTATTCGGACTGTGTGTTACCCGTTTCAGCTGCTCGCCCTTATCTGCTCCGGGACAAAGCACCGACACGTCCGTCTAAACCTCCGCCATTTTTTTCCTCTCTTGGATGATTTTTTAAAAGATACATTTTATTGATTTTTTTACAGAGAGGAAGGGAGAGGGATAGAGAGTTAGGAACATCGATGAGAGAGAAACATCGATCAGCTGCCTTCTGCACACCCCCTACTGGGGATGTGCCCGCAACAATGGTACATGCCCTTGACTGGAATCGAACCTGGGACCCTTCAGAACGCAGGCCTACGCTCTATCCACTGAGCCAAACAGGTTAGGGCAAGGATGATGGATGATTTTATTTTAATACAGCTTGTCTACTTATTCGAAAAAGTTTTACAAACTGTTGGCAGACAGATTACAGAATGAGGATAGTAAAATTCCCTGGGGCCGACAAGGAAATGAGACTGTAGTACTAAATGCTCAAGGGAGTAAGGCAACCAACCATATTCTCTGTTGAAGCAAGGGTGTTAAAGTAGAAATGTTTGATTTTAGTTAGAAATTAGAAATACTGTTAGAACTTAGTTTTAAAAAATCATTAACTTAGGAATTGTGTGACTTAGGAATTGATGAGAAGCAGTTGACAGGACTGCACACCTGATAACCATATGTGTAGTGACCTGTACTCCTCCCCCCGGAGAGTGAAACCAAGTGTGTTCATGAGTTTATTTACTAATATGCCCATTGGAACTAATGTTAAACTTGAGATCTTGTTATGCATGTTGTTTACCAGATTTTCCCTACTCCCCCTGGACTGCCGTGGGTACCTCAGGCTATTTAAAGGGTCACCAAACACCATTCAGGTTGATCATTGCTTGATCGCTGGACATGCTGCCATAACTGATCGCTCTGATCCCAGCACTGCACTAGTGGCTGATCGCTGGGCTGCCTTTGGCATCGCTGATTGCCCCTGCTTCCACTCTCCAGATGCCAGAAGAATGGCCAAGCCTTAGATTGATCCGTGCCACACCATGGCGGGGTGCAAGAATCTCTGACGGTGAAACCAAAACCACTCTCTGACCAGACACTAGCCCGAGACGATTGTAGCGCTGCACCAAACACTCAATGCCACTGGGATTCCATTAAATCTGAACCCACGCACCAGGAATTGGTGTGTGTAATAAAGTGCTGTGTGATTTGCAACTGCATATATGTGTGTGGCATAATTCCTCCAGCAGTCTTAATTATGTTAATATAAGGTCAGATGATGATGCCTACCCTTGGTCCTGCTTGCTTAGAGTAGTCTCTTCGCTAGCAACTACTTCATGTGCGAACACCTGCACGGATAAGTTTAACTCAAGGGACGCCTTGGATAACACCCCTCCTTTCTCGGACAAAGGGTGTATCTAAAGCTTGGTAACTTTGTTGAAACGGTCCTAAATGTGTTGACTCCTAAGAATTTAGATGTTTAAATACCTGAAATTTATTTTATTTATAGGTTTCAGTTTAACATCCAATTATATCTTACCAGTAGCCCATCAGGCGATATTAGGCACAGTAGACCACCCGCTGCTTCGGCAGGAGCTGGCAGGAACCACAGTGTGCTGTCAGGAGCAGCGCGTGTGGCTTGGGCAGGAGGTGGAAGCAAGCTGCTGGTGCCCATGGGAGCTGGTAGGGACCCACACCAATTCCGCAGGAGGCGGGAGGGAGCCAAGCTACTTCCGCAGGAGGCAGGCCCGCCAACTTCTCTCTGGGCCTGTGCTCAGCCATGGAGGCTGCAGGCTGGCTCCCCTGTTCCTATCCATGTCTGCTCCGGCTCCCGGGCCGGCCTGAGCTGGGGCATGGCAGCTTGCCGGCCCCTTGTCTCTGTCTCTGTCTCCACTCCAGGCCTTACCTGCACGCAACCTCCTCCTGTATGGGCGTGACCCGTTACGGCATCCCAGCCTAATTTCCATATTTCATCTTTATATATATAGATTGTTTGTGGTCAAGATCCTTATGATGTTGAGAATACTGTGAGTGAAACATTAGAAACAGTAAAGGTACTGGTTCTGAGTCCCTTCTCTACCAGCAGTAAAAATGTTAACCATATGATTAATGCATGAGCTGAAATTCTGAGACCTTCTAATTGTTCTTCCCTGTATACCAAATAGCATCATCCTGATAGCTGTGATTCCTGGTAATTGTTTATCTTCCTTGTGATTTGTGCAATCATGTATTTCAAGTAAGATTTCACTCTGGACCAACAGGTGGATAAGAAATATACTTATATCTCTTTTCATTACATCAATTAAAGACACAGATATGTATTGCTCACCTACTATGCATAACCTCCTATGAGATAGGCTGAGGGATATAGAACATTTAAGGACTGGCTTTAACTTTTAGGAAATAAAATTATCACCTGGAAAAAAAAAAATGACTGGCACTACAAGTTCAACAATCCCTGGCAGACAAGGAATACGGACACTGAGTGTTGTAAGGGAGGGTGAGCTCATTAGGCTGGGATGTTCAAGGAAGATTTCCTGGAAGAGGTGGAGCTTGAGCAGGACATTGAAAAATGAGCATATGTTTGGAAGTAGGCAAGAAGGTTTTCCAAGCAAAGGCAATAGAGTGTGCTCCAGTTGAGTTCTTTAGAGAAACTCATTTTAATCTGGATTTAGAAACAAACTTCTCCCTCTACAACTTTCCTCCCCACTCCCCCCCCCCCCCCAAAAAAAAAGAATTAGGTATTTATTGGCCCAGGTATCAAAGAGTCTAGGGATAGCTCCAGCGTCAGATATGGCTGAAGACAGATGCTCAAATGCCACTGTGTTTCTCTGTGCTGATTTCATTTTCAGTAGGTTTTCCTTTACAGTAGGTCCTAGAAGCTCTACATTAGTATCCTGCTGAAACAGGGATTTTGGGGGGTAAAAAAAGACAGGTTTTAGGAAATTTGAGAAATTTTGGAAATTAAGGGGACCATGGAGGAAGCACAGAGCTGCAGAGCAACAGAAAGTATATTTCCATAGAACAGGGAAGCTGAAAAGGTGCAACAGGTACATTTCCATAGAATGAGTGAGCTGGAAACAGCAAAAGGTCTATATTTACAAAATAAAGGGAAGGAAGCCCTTCATCCAGAAGGAGAAGAAGAAAGCCCAAACAGAATAAGAAAACAATAAGGAAGGGGGGGGGGGGGGGGGGAGAGAACCTCACAGGTCCCATGTAAGTTTTGACCTTTGATCCCAGGAGTTACTATAGTAACCAGTCTAAGGGAATAGTGACCAATCAGAGAGGATATCAAAGCACCAAGATCTGCAGCCTTTATAAGCCTTAGGGAAAAGGAACTCAGTGGGACCCTTTCCCTCTCCCCGAGTGGGGGTCCATTCTGTGGGGATCCATTCAGTGGGGCTCTTTCCCTCTCCCCATGTGGGAGTCTGTACTTGTTCTTCAATAAATCTCCATCTTTGCTATTCCACCCTCTGTCCGTGGATTCATTCTTTGACTTCAGTGGACAAAGAATGCAGATTCCAGTCCAAAAATCCCATAAAAACCAGAAAAACACTTTATGTCCTGAGGTTGAGTCCCATTGGCCTGACTTGAGACAAGCCTGTCTCTGAGCCCACCACTGAGGCCAAAATGACAGAATTCTCTTATTGGCTTATCTGGGTCATGAACCCTTGAAGTTGGATTAGGCTGGGGATGGGAATTTAGTGCCACCTTAACCTAATAGAGGAGGAGCTATATAAAAGTAATTATAAAGAAAAAGAAGGAGAAATGAACACTAGGAGTCAGAAACCACAATGGTATAAATAAATATTCAGAAATGAGAGATAGGTTAAGGTTTATACAGACCTAGATGTCCTTAAATATGAGCACAAATGATTAACATGAAAATAAATTATGTTTTATGTTTTCAGATATTTGTTCTACTTTGCATCTGTTTTTTAAATATATTTTTATTGATTTCAGAGTGGAAGGGAGATGGAGAGAGAATCAGTGATCAGCTGCCTCCTGCACAATCCCCACTGGGATTGAGCCCACAACCCTGGCATATGCTCTGACCAGGAATTAAACTGTGTCCTCCTGGTTCAGAGGTCAACACTTAACCACTGAGTCAAGCTGGCTGGGTGCATCTGTTTTTTTAATGATCCACCAAGCCAGCCTTTTAAAATGCTCAACCTAAAAATCATGTGTAACGCCCATCTCCTCCCCGATCCTTGACTGTTATTTTATACTATTAATACTCCAGAAAAAAAAAAAAAAAAAGCATGGGATGTTCTCTATTGCTCAGGAAAGAGTATTAAGAAAACTTTTCCGGGGAATTCCCCATGTTTCAGATAGAACAGAAGTTAAGTGGCTGATTCACTCATCATTAACAGTAGGGAGAATTTATTGAGGTGCTAATTCATCCTGAGCTCAGAGGATCCTCCCTAATGCCTGTTGTCGCAAAATGCCTCTACAATTTCAGGGGTGTTTACAGGCATTTGTTCTCACCCAATGCTAATATGCTTATGTCATGGTACTTTATTTATGCTCTATAGATGTTGGCATACTTTGTTTCTAAGCACAATAAATAGCATTTAAGCAGCACCCAATACTCATTCAGATGACATATCATTTTTGGCTTTTCATTGTTAATTTCAAAGTCTACTTTTTTGAGAGTTTTGAAAACTGGGGATCGAGCTTGCAACCCAGGCATGTGCCGTGACCAGGAATCAAACCATGATCTCCTGGTTCATAGGTCGACACTCAACCACTGAGCCACGCCAGCTGGGCTCAGGTAACTTTTTAAAGGACTCCATTGTCCTTTCCTTTGGCTGACCTGGTCCCTATCACCTTTCAAGGAAATAGAAGAGATCTCAGAGAAAGAAGAGTATAATAAATCATTTCTCTATTCCTGCTAATCTCAGTGTCTGATAAGGGAATACTTTGGACTTCACTCACTATGAATTAGCAATGCTGGGGGGAAAAACGCAACCAGCAATTGTCCAGTGACACATAAAGAATGCTGGGTTGGATATTCAAAGCCTGGACAGATCTTAAGGACACAGCAAGAGGCTTATCTTCCCTTTCATTCATCAAATATTTCTTAGGTACCTTCTATGACCAAGGCACTGTGCATATATTTGTTAGCACGCAACACATATTTATTGAACATGAATAATAACTAATATTTATCGAACAATTATTATGTGCCAGGAGCTTTAATTCTCAAAACATCTGAGTGAAGCAGGTATTATTAACTGTATTTTACAACTGGGGAAACCGAGGCCCACAGAAGCTTAGTAGCTTGACCAAGGTTTGAAGCTATTATGAGTCTGGATATGATGCTTTTACCAGGTGTACCGGTTAATAATGCGGATTTTTTTCAATAGATGGAGTTACACATATGTTGATTTTATATATATATATATATATATATATATATGCGATTTGATATGTATGCTATTTTGTTGTACTTACAGCAAGCTTCAAAATTTCATATGTCAAATTTTCTGAAGGTGTTAACATCATAGATGATATTTTTATGCTTAAAAATGTCGAATTTCAAACCAAAAAAAAAAAAAAAGCATTTGCAGGAAGTTTTAATTCATTACTTTATTTTGAAGAAAAGTGCTGCTGAAAGTTATCATATACTTTGGGAAGCTTATGGTGAACATGCTTCATCTCAAGATACTTGTGAACGCTGGTTTAAACGCTTTAAAAGTGACGATTTCGATGTGAAAGACAAAGGACATCCAGGTCAACTGAAAAAGTTTGAAGACCAACAATTACAAGCATTATGGGAAGAAGATGTGTGTCAAACTCAAAAATAACTTTCAGAAAGATTAAACGTTGCTCAGCAAACAATTTCCGATCGTTTACAAGCAATGGGAAAGATTTTAAAGGAAGGAAAATGGGTACCACATCAACTGAACAAAAGACAAATGGAAAACTGAAAAGTCATCAGTAAAATGTTGCTTCATTGGCACGAAAGAAAGTCTTTTTTGCATCGGATTGTGACTGGCGATGAAAAGTGGATTTGTTTTGAGAATCCCAAATGCACAAAATTATGGGTTGATCCAAGTCAACCATCAACATCGACTACAAGGCCAAATGGCTTCGGAAAGAAGACAATGCTCTACGTTTGGTGGGATCAGGAAGGTGTGGTGTATTATGAGTTTCTAAAACCAGGTGAAACTGTTAATACTAATCATTACCGACAACAAATAATCAATTTGAACCACGCTTTGATCATGAAATGACCAGAATGTGCCAGAAGACACGGCAAAGTAATTTTGCTTCATGATAACTCACCATCACACACTTCAAAACCAGTTAAAGACATGTTAAAAGATCTTGCCTGGGAAGTATTAACCTACCCGCCATATTCACCAGACCTTGCTCCTTCAGATTACAACTTGTTCCAATCGATGAAACACGCACTTTCTGAGCAGCACTTCAAAATGTACGAAGAAGTGGAAAATTGGGTCTCTGAATGGTTTGCCTCAAAACAAGAAAAGTTCTGTTGGGACGGTATTCACAAATTACCTGAAAGATGGGGGAAATGAGTAGCTAGCGATGGACATTACTTTGAATAAAACACTTTTGATGTTTCTCTTGAAATTATCCTGTTTTCTTTGATTACAAAATCTGCATTAGTAACCAGTACACCTGGTAACCACTACTTTATACAATGTCAATTCATTGTGGTAGGTGTGATTGTTAAATCTAATTTAAAAGATAACGATGTCAAGATTCTGATCTTCTGAATAACTTAGACAGAGCCTGGATAAGACCAAGTTGGACTGATTCCAAAACCTTAGCTGTTTTGTGTCACAGTGTGACTTCCACTGATAGATACACTACGTTTCCCTCTTAATTCTGGTCCACCTGCATTCCTGTAGCTATTCATCTGAAACCACCACTTTATCATTGTGGAATGAATGCACTGATGGCTACAAACAAAGGGCTCCCATTTTCAAGACAAAGGCAGCCACCCAAAGATCCTGAAAAAATCCAGACCTCATTTACTATAATCTCATCTGTTCATTACTTACATACTTACTAGACTTGTAGTTCTTTGAAGGACCCATGACAGTTTTGGTAGAAATTGATATCAAGGAAGATCAAAGCAACCTTCTTAAGTTTCTTTGGTTTTATTAATTATTCCTCATAGGTTTTACATTTATTATTATTTCTGGAAGCATACCAGTATGACCATACATTTTCCTCCATCTAGGACATATGTCTACAGCTGATGCTTCTTTTGAAAAGCCTATGTGAAAACAGTATCTATCCTATGTAATCAACTTCCTTCATTCTCTTATTGTCCCCATGTCTTTAAATTATGAATTGGTGCCATTGTCTAGGGAAAAGTATGTCAAAATTAACCAATAAAAATGATGGCTTTCGACTGGCTTCATGTTTCATGTGTATCGTGTGAAGCCTGAGTCTCAAATAGATTCCTAATAATGGTAGCCAGCCAAGTTAGCCCGGCTCACAACTGACAGAGGAAGTTGAAAGAATTATTAGATGACAGTGAGCACCAGCCTCACCACTTAGAAGTTGAAATTCTAATCTCAGACCAATGTAGACAGAGACAAACACAAAGGAACATAAACACAATCAAGTAATAAATTTCTGGGTAGATCCTTACTCACCTAGAGGAGCAAACATTTGTTTGGTGAGACACTGCACCCAGTTCCTGAGAAGATGGAAACATCATCATTCCTGTAAACGGCATAGCCCAAGCAGCATATTTATTTCATGTCTCCAGGCTTCTGTATCTTCACTTATTAAAAGAAGGTTTTCCAAAAAAAAACAACCCATGTGTGTTTGTCCACATTAGAGGAATATTTAAGGACTACATCCAAGTCCAAAGAGAAATTGCCTTTTCTCCTGTTGCAACTTTTTTCAAAAATGTGTGTAAATCCTAAGTACAGAATAACAAGAAATCTGGGCAGGTTATTTAACAGTGGACCTAAAGCTTTCTTGACATTTAATTCAATTATACAAAAATTAATTCTGCACATAATGTGTTCCTTTTGCTTCCTTGTTTAATTTCCTCCATGTTTTATTAGAAATGTGACTATAAAAAGCAGATGAGTTATCCATTTTTCCAACAGCAGATATGAAGTTCATATAAGGGATATGTTATTTTATTTTAGATGGAGATTTTCAAAGGAGCACCCTCTATTTCTGTTAATTAGAATCTAAATATTGGCTTTTAAAAAAGATTATTTATTTATTTTTTTTTTAGAGAGAGGGGAAGGAAGAGGGAGAGAGAAACATTGATGTATTAGTAAGAGCAGAACATTAATTGGCTACCACCTGCATGCCCCCTATTGTGAATCAAACCAGCAACCTTTTGATGCATGGGATGATGCCCAACCAACTGAGCCACACCAGCTAGGGTTAGATATTGGTTTTTTTAGAAACACATTCAAGTTGTCAATTCAAAGCAAAATAAATTAAAATGCTTTCCTGTTGGAGTATGTTAACAATTTGAAATAAAAAGAGAGAAAGGAAGAAAATCTATCATTAATTATGATAATAATACGCCATTCACTGTATATAAATATTATACTGCTGAGCCTGTTGAATTATTTTTCATGAGATAGGGTAGGTTGTGCTGACCCCTCCAATGTTGGGGAGCACATGAGACTTGGTTGGAAAGTTTGTAAGGAGAACATTCTGATAAAAGGGAAGTGTGTGGAAGGCTGCCTGCCCTGTTTATTAGAATTCTGACTTAGGGGAGACTTAGGGGAGTGTCGAAGGCGGGGCCCCTAATTATTCCTTGACCTTTCCAAACAAGCCTGTGCATATGCAGACCCTGGTGTTTACTGGAATCCCTATGCTTAATCCCTGGATGCCCTTGCCTAGAGGACAATGTAAACACATGTATCCTCACAAGATTACTCCCCCTACTGATTGTATCTAAAGATAAAAACTGCAATAAAGGGCTAACAAGGCAGGCAATCGAGGCTGCCTGGTTGCTATCAGCCAGGCTGTCCCTTAGCCCTCTCTTTCACAGTAAAACTGTGTCAGAGTAATCTGTTCATCCTTGGTTCAGGGGCTGCTGGTCAGCCCCGGCACTCCAAGATCTGTCACTCAGTTTTCCTTGTGAACATATCAAGGTATTTGTATGTTGCCATGAGGGTATGACCTATAGAACAAACTAAAGCCAGAAAAGCCATGCCCTAACACTCACATGGGACCCTAGTACCTGGACAAAAGACTCTATTTTTCCAGAAATTAAATGCAGGCCTTCTGAGACCATTCACTAAGTCCCTCTTGTACAAGCTGTGATCATTTAACCCTCCAAGTGGTGCTGTGCAAGAGCCAGAGACTGTAACCCACACCCACACATTTAGACAGAAAAGAGCCAGGCTTTCAGCTAGGTTTGTCTTACTCTTTCCACTGGTTCACATGCCCAACTCTAAAGATGCAAAGATGGGTAAAATCAACCCCTGCCAGTGGGACCAGCTTCACTGGTGGTCACTGGCAGTCGCATAGAAGGTCCCCATGTTTGGTTTCATGCTATGCTGCCATTGTTTTGAAATTTTAAATAACTTTTGAACCAGGGCCTCCAAGTGTATTTTTCCCAATTTTACCGTTATCCAGCCTGCCCTACCTGTAAGGATAACACATATCAGAAGAAACAGTCTCGCTAATGTCCCTCTTGGGGACTCTGAGATGAAGAAGACTATCTTCTGTATAGTTGCCTAGAAGATGAGTCATAAAAATAATCTCAAAGCATTCTAGGAATTTGGGGAAATGCTCAGATGTCTGTTAGTTTTCTTAAGGGGAGATAAAAGTGAAAAATAGTGTTCGTCCATTTTTTCTTCCATAGTTAGCTTGCCCCCCCTCCTGGTAATTTGCTTACATTTTGAAGTGTGTGGCAATATCTTATATCAAATGAAAGCTCTAATGGGAGAAATTATCTTGAATACTCTTGTGATTGCTTCTTTGGGGTGTCAATGTACAGCATACACTCCTCTTTTCATGCTCTGAAAAATTATCAACTCTTCTTAACTCTAGTACAGTAAATCATTGTTAAGACCAAGTCTACTGAAATTGCAAGAGAGATCCACATCTCCCCAGTTTTAAAACTCCCACAAGTCCTAAAGAAATGCAAAGAAAAAATAGCTTCCTTTACTGGTTTGAAAGTGAACAGTACTCTCACTGAATGCTCAGAGTACTACCTGATAATTATTCAATGTCAACAATTACATCAGACAGGGGACTTCTTCTCCTTCAAGGCAGTGACTAAACAGAAAAACTATGTGGAATTTAGTGACCAATTATACAGTGGAAGGTTTGGCTTTAAATGTAGGTGGAAGCTTATGTGATAACAATTTTGGAAATACAGAGAAGTCTCATGTGCCCCAAACTCTGATCTACCAACTTCATATAGCATTTGGAATTCTAACATGGGGTCTCTTTCTATTGGATTAAAATTCCCTTATTAAATATCCTATCCTCATATTACAACCACGCATCCCTTTTTTTGATGGTCGTGTGGACCCAGAGGGGACAGAGGCAAGTATAGGACACGCGGAGAGGGGAGAATAGACTATAGGAAATACATTTTCCCCATATTTTCCTATTCTGGTCCCATAATTTTGCCTAAAACGAATGCTGAAATCTGACATGAGGACTCTTGTAGAAGTAGCAGTTTTAACATCAACACAATAGCCACAGGGAGCATTACCTTAATGCATTGAGATTTTGTTTCCCGGCAATTGTAGACAGTTTGGCTCAAATAAACTTACAAACACACACACAACAACAACAACAAAACAAGAATAATAATAACAAATATGTTTGAGAGTTGTGTAGGGCACTGTACCAAACATACATTCTGTGTCAATTCAGCCACTTCTCAAAATAACTGTTTGGAGGGAAATATTTGGATCCATTCAAATGCTTTTATCTGCAAGAGCTAAAGTTAGACCTGATTCAAAATGGTGTAAATAATAAAAGAAATATTTCAAATAACAAGAAATGCAGAAATGGGTGGCTCTAAGGATGGGTAATTCAGCAGCTCAGTGATGATACCAAGGATCCAGGTACCATCATACCTTCTGCTCTCATGGCCCTATTTAAGGTTTATGGTTACAAGGTGGTAGTAGCTTCTCAGAGCATCATAACTTCACACAACATCCAAAGGACAGAATAGAGAACATGACCCATTTTGAGAAGAAGGGCAAGTTCCAATAAACTGCTCCATAGGTTCAATTCATGTCTTATTGGCTATAACTTCATGACATGCCCAGTTCTATATCAGTCTCTCTCACAGTGAATATAATTTCCTTGACTGGCTTAAATGAATCAATATTTGCCTCCTAAGGGATCCAGACTTCTCTGAAATCAAGGATGCTTCAAACATGAACAAATTAGTCGCTGTGCTAGCAAGGAAGAAGAAGGAAATGGATTTTGTGTAGAGAACCAAGTATGTCTTCCACAGACTTCTTTGTGTCACAGCAAATGAGAATGTGGAAGCCCAACAAGCCTGTCACAAGCTCCAGGACACAGCCAGGAGGTGATGACACCAAGAAAGAGTCAGCCCCACTCTCTGAAACTCAAAAGGTCATACTTTCAACCACTATGCCTTTCAACGCACTACCTTTGCACACACATTCACAAAGCCTCCCAACTCTTTGCAAAAGTAATTTTTAAGATTAAGCATCATAAGTTTAACAAAGAAATCTAGAATAACTTTACACCTGCCTGACCTGTGCTAGTAGATGGGTAGCATTTTGCTCAGCAGATAAACTCTTCACAGTTTAATATCAAGCTCTACACTGATTAAAACCTACTGGGATATCTTAGCCGAACAGGACCGCTGTGACCATGGAAAGAAAGTCTCAAACCTCTGAGAACAAAGGCAGCCACTGAGGATTGTTCCTATTTAAATGCTTCCATGTTGGTAATATAGTGAACTGGGTGAAAATTGCTAAATGTGGTGTATCTTTAGCCATCATATTTCCCTAAGATAACTAGTCATTACTAATCCAGGAAAACTAACTATTCCTAAACTAGTAAATTTATTACAAAGATAACTTCTGGATTTTCTGCCACTGGTTTTTATTTGGGTTAAAGTTGAATGAAAGAAATTATTTTTTCCCCCAAATATTTTGGAGAAATAATTATTTGGAGGAAAAAAACATAATATGTATATATACATATATATACATATATATATATTTCATTTGATTATTTCTAAAATGAAGGGAAAGGTGATGAGTTTATTAGAATCTTATATTTGAATGAAAAAAGTTACAGGCAGATATAGATGAGTCCATTAAAATTTTTAGATGACTGATTCTACCTAATTGAAAAAAAGGTTTTTGGTTTTTTGGTTATACATTCTTCAGAGGAAATGAAGAACTGAATCTGAATCCTGGACCTAAATTTGACTATTGGCAGTTTTCTATAAAATACAACAAAATAAAGGGACTAAAAAGCCTCATCTAGTGAATTTAAAAATTAAATGTGCCTCAGGAATTAGCAAAAGGAAAACACAGCTTTAGTTTTCCTTTTCAACCCACCTCTTTTTAAAATATATATATTTTTATTGACTTCAGAGAGGAAGGGAGAGGGAGAAAAACATCAATGATAAGAGAGAATCGTTGATTGGCTGCCTCCTGCACACCTGCAACCCAGGCATGTGCCCTTGACCAGGACCCTTCAGTTCGCAGGCCAACGCTCTATCCACTGAGCAAAACCAGTTAGGGCAGTCAACCCACCTCTAATCCATTGTAACTATGTTTGCAAAATCTAAGCAGATATACTTATGTTCTTCAAATGGAGACATTTTTAGCTAGCTGAAAACAGGTAGAAAAAAATGACAAAATTAAAGATGACTTTCGTCATTGAGAGTGGCTAGAGATACTACTTGTACCTATAATAAGGCTATCAGTGAATCAACCAAATCAATTCTTTTGCTAACGAATTGACTGGATGTTTTATGATCATAAAGAGACAGTATGAATTCAGCAAAAAGACTTCTTCAACTGTATTCAATAAAAAAAAAATCTGTTTTCCAACTAAGTTATTTATTATCATCAAGATCATTTTGAACTTAAAGAAGAAGAAATACATTATTATAAGATGTGCATCAGTTTCAAATGAAAAATCTTAACAGTCACTATAAACAGTTACTTGTCAGTTCATGACCTTGTGAAATATTTCATATTCAGATCACAAATAAGAAGAAAAATAATAAGGAAATGTGACTGGTTAAGATTTTACTGGCTACAGAGAATTCTAAGAATACTGTTTTATATTCTCACATAAGGTAGAGGTGACAGCTTAGAAATATGAAAAGTCATGGAAAACCAGAAAATTATTTTGAACCCTGAAACTTCTCAAAGAAAGTGACATCAGAAAACTTTTATCCCCTAGAAAATTTGGCATTGTTGTGATAATGAAGAAACTATAGATAGAGAATGATAGAAAATGGACTTCAATTCTGGCCTTTATATTAAGGGTGAAAATCAAAGAGGCTGAAGTGACTATTTCTCCTGTTGAAATTTTACTGACTCATTATACTGAGGAGGGAATTCTTAGCAAAGATCTTGCTGAATGAATGAATCAATGGTATGCATGGAATGCATATATAAATATCTCTAGAATCACTAAGACTTTTCAAAGGGTTTTAAAGGGAACACTTAAGCATACTAAGGTGGTGAAAGGTGGTTCTGAAATAAAACTAGTTAACAAAATTAAATCTTGCACTGATACATAATAAAATTATAAATTTGAATTCACTCCAAAGAAGGTAATGGAATGGGGTTGGGTCAATGAGGTCCAAAGGCAAAAAAAAAAAAAAAAAGGATTGTGTTGCTAAAGACATACATGCTTATGTCCCATTTTCTAACTGGCTTTCATTTTCTGATCCAATTTCCTGTTCAGTGGAGTGTGTACCTTGCTATAACCATGGAATGTGACCCAGGGAGAGTCTGCACATCTAATCCTCCTGAACGAGTGAGTCAGACATGGCATCCACAGTCATCTACAAAGAACCCAAACATGGAAACTACCATCACTGAAATAAGACCTACTTAGATGTCTTACCTGGCAATGCATAAGAACAAGTCAATAAATGTGAATAGTCTACAAATATTGTAAGATTCTCTGTTGTGCTTTTTATCTACAGTTCTAAATATTAATACTTTTATGAACATTCTAAAATAAACTTGATCATTTAAATATTACCTCTACTATATAAATAGAAACCTTGAGATGATATAAATATTGGTTTCATTTCAACAACTGTAATTTCCATGTTACCATATACGTAAGCCTGTTGTCTGAGCCACTCATTGAGTTGTGTATGGCCCCAGACTCCACTGGCATTTGCTCAGTTCCCTATAATTACACAAGTACCAGTGGCCACTTTAAGTTACTGCCTTAGAAAAATGCTCACTGATGTATCTTTGCAAATCAAAAGGATAGGAAAGCTGTCAAGGGTAAGATCACAATGGCAAGAGTTCAAGACTTACTCTGGAATCAGGCAATGGTGAATATACTACCTCTTAAAAGAAGGCCCAAGGCCAGGAGGATGGAAGCTAGATTAATTAATGATTGTCAGGCTTCTACAATGCATGACCAGCCTTAAATTGGCATAGTGTGGAACCTGCTTTTTTAAATTTAATGTTTTCCATCACCATTTATTTCCTCTATGCCTTCTTCCACCTCTACCCACCCCCTCACAATCACCACACTATTGTCCATGTCCATGAGTTCTCTCTCTCTTTTTTCTTTTTTGCTCAATCCCTCCCCCCTTAACACCAGAGCTGTCAGCCTGCTCTCTATCTATGAGTCTGTCTCTATTTTTTTTATTGTTGAGAGTATTACAGATATCCCCCATTTTTCCCCATGTCCCCCTCCACACATCTCCCACCCCAGGCCTTTACCTGTCCATTGTCTGTGTCCATGGGCGATGCATATATGTTTATAAAATTTTTAATTAATCTCTGCTTCTATCTTTTTTTTATACAATAAAAACTACTCCTCCCTCCTTTATTTAACAATATTTTTGGGCAATGTGCTATGCACTATGCTAGGAGTTGGGAAACAGTGGTCAGTAAGACACACTGAGTTTATAGTTGAGCAGAAAAATAAGACATTAACAAATATTTACACAGTTAATTAAATACAATTGTAAATTGATGTATAAAAGCAAAGTAAATGGTGCTATAGCAGTGTATTATAGATAGAAGGTGTATATGTTCTGTGCTGGCCAGGTGGCATTGCCCCCTACACCAAAAGGTTTCAGGTTCAACTCCAGGTCAGGGCACATATGGGAGACAACTGATATCTCTCTCTCTCTCTCTCTCTCTCTCTCTCTCTCTCTCTCTCTCTTTTTCTGTCACGCTCATAAATGCCCCCTTTTGGATGATAAATATATGATCACAGTTCACTTTAATCTATAATAATAAAAGCATAATATGCTAATTAGACTGAACATCCTTCCAGATGACCTTCTGGACAAAGCCGACGACCGGAGGGAAGCCCGGGTTCCAGGTGCTAGAGTGAAGCCAGTGCTGGCAGCAGGGGGAAGGAAGGCCTACTCTTGGATGAATTTTGTGCATCAGGCCTCTAGTACTTTAATAAAAGGAGACCTGACTTAGTCTGAGAGCCATAAAGTACTTTTTTTCAGAAAGTGACTTTTTAGCTGAGATATAAGGATATGAGAGGTACCCAGAGAAGGAGGTAGGGTTGCAAAATAAAGGAAGAGCAGAGGAAGTTACATATGCAAAGACCTAAGGGGTGGAGAAGCCCAACCCACTGAAGAACTTGTGAACAGGGATGGTGAGGTGGTGGCTGGCATGCTGGGCCTTATCAGTAATTTTATAGGTTTACGACCTAGATCAACAGTAATCCATTGAATCATAATGACATAACAACGATCACTAAAATGTAGAGTTTGAGATGTGCCCATATCTGTTTCACACATGTTAACTCAGTTGCATGGGACAGTTTGAAGCATGTGGTATTATATCCTTTTTTCAAATTAGGAGACTTATGCCCAAAATGTTAAAGGAACTTGCATAAAGTCACAGATCAAAACAGCGATGGAATCAGGCTCACAATCAGCCTGGTTGCTCCAGAGTCCTTACTCTATTAATCAGGGGAGGGACTATCGCAGATTTGAATGTTATTTTTATAAAAATTTAGTTGAGTCTAAAAGTCTTCAAAGTTCTGAGTTTATTTCAAAATGATTACGTAACAGAGAAATGTTGAACTTGCTATAATTTTCTCTTCATCAGGTTGAACTTCATATTCTCACAATAGTAAAGTATAATTCTAACTGTGTTAAATAAAAAACGGGGTATGGACGTATGTGTAAATGTGAAGGAAATAAAATTGAATGGAAAAAAATTGTTAAGTGATTACCTCTGAAGATTTGTGAAAGTGAGGCAGTGGGAGAGCCAAGCATCTTACTATTCCTCCTGAATTGTTAATTTTTTTTTCCCCATGAGTGGATATTTTTTAACAATAAAAATTAAAGAGTAACTATCAACAATCCTAATATTCCTGCTTGCTAAGGAACGTACAGTGTTTTGGGAGGTAAAGGGAGCTATTTGTAAAAAACACACACACACAAAAACCCTCACTGATATTAACCTTCACCTGTTCTGTGGGAACAGATAGTCATTAGAAAAGACTTCAAATAAACCACATAGGATGTTTGTTTGAACAAGAAATTAGGGATGTTGGTATTACCAAGGTACTGTCCATTCTGAGGATGAGTGTAGTCATGCTCTTTCCTGGAAAGGACGGTAACCCTTTGAAGAGAATCTAATGCTATCACAGCCAACAGACAATGCAACTCAGCATCAAGATGGCTTCCAGGTGGTATAAGCCAGTGTTAAGCAAAGTTCAAGTAAAATTGCTTTGGGATTGGACTGAGTTTTAGTCCACTTCTATACAGCTTTTAATTTTCAAGACATTGTTTCCATTGACTCAGTCATTCAATCAATAAATCAAGCAAGGAATCCAACTCTAAATGGTCCTGCAAATACCTTTTATTAATAATATGGGACTAGGTATGAATACTAGTGCTTTTACTGAACCATACTGGAGACTTTCAGATTACAATGTTTTTTCAAGAAAAGAAAGTTGTCCTTTTTTTCTAAGTGGAGTTTTCAGATACCCGCCATTTGCTTAACTGAGCAAACAAATTGAAATTTCCTTTTGCTTTAAATATAATTTTGGACTACATTTATGCCCATTTCATTTTTGTTTCTGTCTGTAATATTTATGTGAATGTGGTTTTTTATAGAGTAGAACTTATAGTTATCTATATATGCAACATGCTGTGACAATAAAGGCATCTTGATTTTGCTTAGTTATGATGATGATACTGTAACACTTGAAGTCTATAATAGAAGCCTATTATTTCCTGGGAAAGTTGACAGCTTTGGGAAACTCTTGAGTTCCAGAGATCCTCAGGTCTCAGGCTGCACTGATCCTTGTATTTAAAATGTATTGTCTTGTCTATGAAATAATTACTTTCCTGTATTATTCTGCAAAGGACAAGTATCAGAATATGGAATATTCCACTTAACTTTAAATCACATGTAGTTAATAGTTTATCTATTTTTCTGACTCCTTGCTTTGGGTGGGTGATACTACACATTTTAAAAACTGTATAAAGATTGATATCTGGGAACACATCCTTCTTCCTTTTGTTAGGCTGTATGTTAAAGAGAACCTTTCTCCTCTTTGCATCCATAGCACATCGTTCCTAATGCTATCACAACACATTTCTTTTTCATTATGTTTTATTTCTGTCTTCCATTGTAAATATATGTTTGGAAAGGTTAATGTTCAATAATACTATGATGATGATGATGTTTCAAACACTGAGGAACAGTATCTAACATATAGTAGGTTATCCACACATACATAGATTGAATGAAGGAAGGAAGAAATTTAAAAAAAATGCATGAGTGGCTATAGATATACACATGGTTTAGGCTAAATCCTTTTATTTAAATATTTATTAAAATAGTTGGTTTTCTGAATAGGGAAGGATAAAGAGTACCTTATTACATGCCTTATTCTGTATCTTCTAGTGGAGAAAATCTGGTAAAAATCTGGTGATTCTGGTGAGCCTGGTTAACAAGGAGCAAACATGATTGTATCGGGTGTGGCAGGATGATAAAAGAGATAACATGAAACAATTTTAAAAAAATAACAGTTATTTCTACTTTTAGAGTTACTGTGAAAGAGGGGAGATAAAGAAAAATATATTAGCTTTAGCCTTAACATTAAGGTAAGAGTTAAAGGCCACTTCTTCAGACCACGTGTGGCCTGTCTCATCCTACAGTGAAAAAAGAACCACCACATCCACTCTTCAATACCTAGGATAGAGATATCAACAGCAAAATTACCAAGACACCAAACAACTGAACTAGAACTCCTCGCATCAGTCAGCAGCATGAACATATTCCTCAACATGGCTCCAATCTTTGTCACCACCAGATAGTCGCAATGGTCCAGAGCAACCACAGGTGGTACAGTTGCAACTACAACAGTCCTTGGAACAACTTGCCGCTGTGCCCTAGTCCTAGTTACAAAACGTTTCAGTCCCATGCCTGACAACCCTCAATGATCAGGAAGTGAAAAGGGATAGAATGAAAAAAATCTTTAAAAGAGCTTATCAAAAGTCTGGCTATTTGAGGATTTCTAAAATCCTAGCATTCGTGAGGTAAGAGAGAAAGTAGAATGGTTGACATATAATTTCCAGTGAATAAAATAAGAATCAGACAATTTAGTTGACAACATATTAATATTTACTTAGGAGTTATTCAAATAATCTTCGACTTGAATCAGTGCCAATTTAGTGTAACAAAGTTTTATTCTATATTCAGGACACTGACCAAAGCTGTATAGAAAGGCCATGTCTCTATGGATTTAGCAGATTAACATTCCTCACTCCACTAAACAACCAGTTCAATGCATTAAATCATTTCCTCTACAGAAAATTCAACTCAAAGAAAGTGGTCCATCTGATAGTCTCATTTTAGAATTTTTGCCTTTAGAAGTAGAAGATCATTTTCTTCACATTTAAATGCAGCCAAAGTGGTATGTAATTAGTATCTCCATAGCATACACAATGGAGTCTAATTAATTTGAAGAAGAAAGAATCAGGGACTGGGGTTGGGGGAAGAGGCTATCCTTTGCAACATTGACAAAATGTTTATAATCCTGTGTTATTAAAGTTTTTGTTTATACAATTGAACACTTTAAAAAGGTAGCTATCATTTCCTAATGACAACCTGTACCTATGCATATGTGCTTGCACACACACACACATGCATGCATTACAAACACATGTGAACAGAGCTACACTGGCAGCTATATTTCCTCCATTCTTCTTACCATCTCAACTAGGACCTAAACTGAGTATGGTAGGCAGAATAATTGCCACCCAAACATATCCACATTCTAATCCACAGGATCTGTGGATATGTTATTTTACACAGCAAAAGGGATTTTTCAAAAGTGGTAACATTTAGGACCTTGAGATGGAGAAATTTTTCTTGATTATCTGGGTGGGCCCAATGTAATAATAGGAGTCCTTAAGAGCAGAGACTCTTTTCTGGCTGTGGTCAGAGAGAGGTGTGACAAAGAAAGAAGGGTCAGACGCTAGAAGAAGAGAGGTCCATCATTGCTGGGTTTAAAGGTAGAGGAACGAGGCCATAAGCCAAGGAATTTGAGAATCTTCTAGAAGCTAGGAATGGTCCTCAATTGACGACTCACAAAAAAATGGAAATCTAGTTCTACAATCACAAGGAACTCAATTCCGCTGACAACATGAATGAGCAAGAAAACACCCCTAGAGTTCCAGAAATGAAAGCAACTTTTTGATACCTTGATTAGCCAAGCGAAACCCACAAAGGCTGTGGTAATTTATTACAGCATAAGTAGAAACCTAACATACTATAAAATATGTAAATAAAGAAACTGTGTCTCAGAAATAATAAAGATGACTCTGTATAACTGCCTCTTCTACCTTCTCCTTCTCCTATATTCATAGATAAGAAGTTGGGTGACCAGTTGTTCGAAGTGCATTTATCACTAGAGAGTGCTGAAAACACTTCCTCACAGTAGGGAGTGCATCAAGCCTGATGGGAGATGACTAACAAGACAGACCAGAAGTGGCCTCTTTAACTTCCAAAACCCCTGGGCTATGTAAGGTTTTCAGAGGAAGAGCAAACTTTTTGAAGTGGAAGAGAAACTAACATACTGATTCTCTCCCTTAAAGACTGAGGATTCACCTCAGATAACTTTACCCGAGGGACTGGTATTTGGGAAAAGACTTTAATCCCATAATACCTGCTGAAGAAAGATCGCTTATAAAGATGGTTATAATTATCCTGGTTTGCAACTCTGTTTGGATGATACATTTACTGCAGCTGGGTTTTTACTTGCAAACTTTTCAAAAACTACACACAAAGGGATTAACTTGAGTGGCCAAATCAATATGCATGTTTCAACAAGTAGATTAAGCAGTTATACAGTAAGTGCAAACTGATGACTGAATATAATATTAAAGTTGTTATTACTCATTCTTAAATAAATTATGGTCTGTTTGGACAGAGCACACACACAACTACATCTGGAGCAACTCATTGAAAAAACACACACACACAACTTCCTTTACATACACAGAGGAAACAGAGATCATGTTTCATGAAGTAATTTTCAAATATGCAGAGGATATGACCTACATTAATTAGAGGGAGATTGTTTTCCTTCAGACTAATTTGTCTGAGATAACCAGCCAGTTAGTGAGTTAGTTAAAGTGGCTAGATCAGCATTTCTCAACCTGTGGATCTCGACCCCTTTGGCGATCGAACGACCCTTTCACAGGGGTCACCTAAGACCATCCTGCATATCAGATATTTACATTATGATTCTTAACAGTAGCAATATTACAGTTATGAAGCAGCAACGAAAATAATTTTATGGTTGGGTCACAACATAAGGAACTGTATTTAAAGGGCCAGAAGGTTGAGAACCACTGGGCTAGATAGATCTTGGTTTATGTATTAGTTTCCTATTGCTACTGTAACAACCACAAACTTCATGTTTAAAACAACACAAAGCTATTATCTTACTAGAGGCCCGGTGCACAAAATTTGTGCACGGGTAGGGTCCCTAGGCCAGGAAAGCGATCAGGGCCAATCTGTGGGACAACCAGAGAGGTGATTGGGGGGCCCCCACTGGCACCCGCCTTGGCCGGCCTGGGACCTGCAAGCTGGGGGCAGCTCCTGAATTGAGCGTCTTCCCCCTGGTAGTCAGTGCACATCATAGCAACTGGTCATTCCACTGTTCGGTCTATTTGCATATTAGGCTTTTACTTTAGAGGACTAGAGGCCCAGTGCACAAAATTCGTGCACAGGGAGGGGAGTCCCTAAGCCCGGCTTGCACCCTCTAGCAATCCAGGACTCCTCGGCGGATGTCTGACTGCCGGTTTAGGCCCGATCCCACAGGAATCAGTCGGACATCCCTCTCACAATCCGGGACAGCTGACTCCTAACTGCTCACCTGCCTGCCTGCCTGATCACCCCGAACCACTCTGCCTGCCTAATCACCCCTAACCACTCTCCCCTAACTGCTCACCTGCCTGCCTGATCACCCTAACCGCCTCTGCCTCAGCCCCCACCACTGCAGCTTCATCCAGATGGACTTCTGAAGGTCGTTTGTCTTTCCGGCCTAATTAGCATATTACACTTTTATTATTATAGATAGTACTGGAGGTCAGAAGTCTAAAATGGGTCTAAAATCCAGGTGTCACTAGGGCTTCATTCCTGCTGGAGGCTCTAGGGGAGATGCTATTCCTTGCCGTCTAGAGGTCACCTGCATTGTTTGGCTCATGGCTCCTTCCTTCATCTTCAAAGCACATCACTCCAACCTCTGTTTCTATAGTCACATCATCTTCTGACCCTCATGTTTCTGCCTCTGTTTTAGAAGGGCCCCGGTGAATACATTAGGATTCAGGATAATCCTCCCCTCTCAAAATCCTTAATCTTATCTGTTAAATCCCTTTTACCACATAAATTAACACATTCATAGGTTCTAGGAATTAGGACATGGGCTTCTTTGTGGAGTTGTTGTCCTGTCAACCAGAGTTAAATGCCCCTTTACCAATTACAAGGGGAAGTTTGAAATCTATAATCCTCATCTCATAAGACTTAAAGGAGACAATGAGTATAAAGCATTTAGTGCATTTGCTGGGACACAGTATCAATACATGATAGCTAGTATGTATTATTGTTATTCTTGGATTTGGCTAATCTTATAGATTGGTTCTTCCATTGACTCTTGTTGTAGTGACATAGACTTTTGAAGTACAGAAGCTTTAATTTTTATTTCCTCAAATGCTAACATCTCATGTTTTCAATTTCTATAGCAGGCCAGTAAAACCTATTTCCCTAAAAGGAAAATAATAATGAGGCCACAAGAGGAAAATAAAAATGAAGTAGAAATATCTTAGGAAGCTCTGGCTGCAGGAATTTTAACTGAAGCTGTTTTCATATCTGAGGGCATGCTGACCCAGTTGTTCTCAGACAGTCTCCCTGAGCACTCACTGGCATTCTGTTTCCTGCAATAGTAATCAGCTCATTGGGCTATGAGTGTGGAATACATACACACTCATAGTGGATGAATATACGCACAGACACATGCGTCATTTTGAAGATACTCAACAAATTAGCAAAGTACTGTGAGCAATGGCCTTAAATACCATATGTGTGTAATCTGTAAAAGTAGTTTATTCCCTCTTGTTTAACTTATGAAAATTGTTCAAAGAAAGTTCATTGTACACGTGTGCAAAAATATATATTTATCAAACTAGTAGTTTGACTTTTTTCCCTAAAACCTATGTAAGAATTCATTCATATGTATGTACTAGTCCACCTTTAGCAGTCTGCCCAGTTAGGGAAAGCACTTTGATATCTAACTTAATCCCAATTTTTCTTGCAGAGATAAAAAACAACAACACACAGTTATACTTTGTATCAAATACTTAAAGATTGATATAAATGTCATACCAAGATACACAGCAAAGCAGCAATCATTACTATATTTCATTAGATATTCATCTGTTATTTGTGTCTTCATTTATATCTTAATTATGTTTAATTTCATATACTGTGAAAATACTATTTTCTCATCTTTTGGCCCTTTTATAACTTGATGTTTTTATGTGTGTTTGAAAAAATTAATAAGCTATTGCACAAATTCATTCAGCAAATACATATTGAACATCTGTTATATTCCAGGAGAGCACCTAGGTACTGAGGATGAAATCAGTGACTCCTAATGCCAACTTTTATGGAATTTGCATGTAGAAGAATAGAGATAATAAAAAATTAAATAACACATGTGTTAAACTGTGGTAGTGAGCGACATATGCTATGAAAAAATAACAAATAAAAGTAAAGCAGTATAAGGGGAGAAAAAAAATGAGAAGTTGTATTTCAGATTAAGTGTGAAGAAAGATGTCCCTGACTGCTGTCAGCTCAGAAATGGCACAGTGCATTCCCATTCGACATAAATAATTTTACGGAAAACTACAATCAAACAAGACTACTAGACCACTCTCATAACTCTACTAGACCAAGATCAAAATAACACCAACTAGTAATCACGGCCAAGTACAGATAAGAACACTGTACAAGTCACAAAAATAACCAGATATCTTCCTCTTCTAGCAACATCAGCAACAGCTGATTCTTGTGGACTCCACCAATTACAGCTTCAGTCTCACTCCACTCCTCCTATTTAAAAATTAAGATACCCAATTATGGCCGAAACCGGTTTGGCTCAGTGGATAGAGCATTGGCCTGCGGACTGAAAGGTCCCGGGTTCGATTCCGGTCAAGGGCATGTACCTGGGTTGCGGGCACATCCCCGGTGGGAGATGTGCAGGAGGCAGCTGGTCGATGTTTCTCTCTCATCGATGTTTCTAACTCTCTATCTCTCTCCCTTCCTCTCTGTAAAAAATCAATAAAAATATATTTAAAAAAAAAAAAAAGATACCCAATTATGGAATTGATCCCACAGTCTGACAACCTGCAAAACAGAGCAGTTATGCTTCATTGAATCTTCCCTGAAATTACCTAGCACAGACTTGAGCTCTATGATAAGTTCCTTCCAACAACCCCTTATTGGTCCACCTCATGCCTCCCCATCATGTGCTGCCTCTCACTGCAGGAGCCAAGAAACTCAACATTGAATAGAGGTGTGTTCCTGGTGCACTTGAGAAGGCACCAGAAAGAGAAGTTGTCTCTGATAAACTGACAGTTGAGCAAATAACTGAATAAAGTGTGGAAATGAACCATTAATCATGTGAGAAAAAAGGGAAAAGCCAGTGCCAAGACCCCAAGGCAGGATTATGCTCTGGTAGATTCAAGGAAGAGCAAAGGTACAACGATGGTTAGATCTAAATAAGTGAGAGAGAGAAAAAAAAGAGATGAGAAATAAGGTCAACATCTAGATTGTGAAAAGTTTCATATGCCATGAATTTATATGCCCAATTCACATGTTGAAGTCCAAGCCCCCAGTGTGATGGTATTAGGAGGTGAAGCCGTTGGAAGGTAAATAGGGTTAGAGGAGGTCATGAGGGCAGAGTCCTGGTCTGATGGGATTCATGCCCTTATAAGTGAACCCAGAGAGCTTGTTCTTTCTCTCTGGCAGGTGAGCATGTAGGGAGCTGGGTGGCCAGGAAGAGTTCTCACTAGAGACCACTCAGGCTGGTACCCTGATTTCAAACTCCTAGCCTCCAGGATTATGAGAAAATGTATTTCTGCTGTTCAAATCACCAAGTCAATGGCATTTTGTTATGGCAGCCCAGGCCGACCAGGACACATGGGTGAAGACATGGATTTTACTCCACTTCAAGTGAGGTAGAAACTTTTGCAGGGCTTTTATATGACCTGTCATGTTTTAATGGAATCACTCTGGCTGCTCTCTTGAGAATGTATGGGAGGAAAGTCAGAAAAACAAGCAGGAGACTCAATAAGGAGCTCACAGGGTACATAGTGGTGGCTTTGTTTACAGTAATAGCAATGGAAGTGGTGGAAAGTAGGCATTGGGGATACAGCTGTCTACTGAAATGCAGTCCTAAATACCAAATATATTTTGAATGTAGAGCCAAAGAATTGATGATCCATTTGCTGTGGGCCCTGAAGGGAATAAAATTATTTTTTACTTTAGGCAATACCGAATTGAAACCCAAGTCAATTAAAGTAATTATCCTATTTCTTATCTTGAACTCTGTCTTTATTTAATTTAGGATGGTGATTTTTGCAACATTTAATTTTGCTAGGTTGATACACAGATAAGAATGGAGCCGAGGATGCTATTTCATTACAGATTTTTGTAAAGCATTGTAGTAGCAAAGTGAGTATCAGAGAAGGCTTAGACAAACAGAGCTGAGAACAGGAGGAGCTGGCCAGCAGCAGGAGCCAAAGGACACATACAGCCTTGAGGCTCCAGGTAAAAAGGGAGAAGAGGAGGGAAGTGTGTGGGTGTAGAAACCAGCCTTTTTCCCGGTATTGAGCTGCAGGATACACTGCAGTCTTACTAAATAAATAGGCTATGCATCCCAGGGGCTGTGTCATTTCCTCCCTGCGGCCACGGCATTGTTTGCTTTCAAGTTATTTCACAGGAAGTGAAAATGTTTAAGTATTTAATGTCAGGTCCTGGAGAAATTGCCTAAGAAGTAGCATTAGGATACTTGTTGGAGAACATGGAGAATTTGCTTTCGAAGAAGGTGTGCCTATAATAAGGGGTGTGTTTATTTATTAATCATTATTTTGTTGACTTAAATAGACAATAAATGCACGACTAAGAATATGTGAGAATGAATCAGTGACATTTATGCCTGGGTGGCTCAGTTGTAATTCTTATCATTTCTAGATGAGATTGAGGAAATGAGTTATATTTTCTGCTTGAATAACAAATGACCTGGATTCTGGTCAAACTAATATGCAAATCCATACCAGGCCCAGGGTACTCAGAAAGACATTGGGGAAATAATGATAGAATAAATCACATTTTAAATGCATGCTTCAGCCTTTGGGAAAAGGAGCAAATCTCTCTTCTCCAAGCTGGACAGCAGTGCCAGAGGAGACAGATGGGTACCAAAATGTGAGCAAAAGCCTGGAAAATAGCTATCTGCTGCTTTGTGGATGAAGTGTGTTGCAAGGTCATCTGAATTCACTTAAAATGTGTACATATGGAAGCTGAACACCTTTCAAAATTAAATCCTTCTTTGGTAATAGGTAGGGCTTTTGTATTATTTTGTTTTAAGATGAAATTTATTTCAATATTCCCTAAAACAGTCTGGTTTTATCAGACAATGAAAACACTGCCGAGGTAAAAAACTGATTCTGTTATGAAATATGTGTGAATTATTTTCTCTTTGGTCAGCAATTATTTTTATATTTGTGCAAAATACATTGATTAGTTTTACATTTGTGTTTAAGGACACAAATTGGATGCAGTGACACGTGTGTGCATAGCATCCAGAGAAGAGAGCTCAGGCAAAGCCAAAGCCTGTGTAGGGTAGCACGATAGACACAGCCAGCAGACAGAATCCCTGGAAGGAGGGCCTCCACTGGCTTGGGTGATGAGTCTGAAACAGGATAACAGCAAATATTTCACTTGACCTTTCCCTTCCTTTGCTGCACCATAATTCCTAGACAGTCCTCTTTCCTCCAGTCTTCTTCCTTCTAATTACATAGTGCCTGCTGCATAAATACTTGTTGACTGACTAAAAGAATTGGAAGAGCTCAGGGTAGCCTGGCCAGAGTGGTCCAGTGGTTGAGCATCAGTGCATGAACTAAGGTCACAGTTTGATTCCCAGTCGGGGCACATGCTCAGATTTTGGGCTCGATTCCCAATAAGGGGCATGCTGGAGGCAGCCAATCAATGATTCTCTCTCATCATTGATGTTTCTATCTCTTTCCCTTTCTCTTCCTCTCTCTGAAATCAATAAAACATATTTTAAAAAAATAGATTCAAGCTTAAAAAAAGAGCTCAGGGTCTAAAATTTGAAAGAATCTGCCCTGACTGGTTTGGCTCAGTGGATAGAGCATCGGCCTACAGACTGAAGGGTCCTGGGTTCGATTCCAGTCAAGGGTATATACCTTGGTTGCGGGCACATCCCCAGTGGGGGGTGTGCAGGAGGCAGCTAATCAATGTTTCTCTCTCATCGATGTTTCAAACTCTCCTTCTCCCTTCCTCTCTGTAAAAAGTCAATAAAATATATATGTATATATTAAAAATAAATAAATAAATAAATAAATAAATAAAATTTGAAAAATTAAATATCAGAAAATGAAAGCCATTGTAATCTCACTAACCATACTGAGGCAATCGGAATCATCAGGCTGAATAATTTTTATCCAAATTCTTTTATACAAACATACACACATATGAACACATTCACAAAGAATATTTTTAAATATTTTGTTTCACAATTAATGTTAGACATTCAAAGATTTTTTCTTTATTGTGTTATGTTTCCCCCATGTCCTGCGTGGTTCAGGGTTCAGGATCTGGAAGAGGGACTGCACACAAATGAAAGAGATGAGATAAGTAATAATTTGGAAATTGGGGGGCCAGGGGAGAGCCCATCCCAAGAGAATGGACTCTGCTTGTGCTCAGGCCTTGCCATCCTTTTATTCAGTTTGGGATCCACCCATAGCCCTTAGGCAGGCAAGTTCCAGTAACAGGCAGACTATCTTATCAGTAAGGATTTACATGACTATCTGGTGGGGAAGTTGCTTCAGCTACCACTGTCTGGACTAAACAGTGGGTGCATAGCCCTGACCTTTGCCAGGGCTCAAGGGTCACCAGCATTCCAGGCTCCTTGTCCACACCTCTCTGCTAGAGAAGACAATAAGCAGCTTCCCAAACTTAATGATCAAAATATTCATTAAAAGTATGATTTTTATGGCTACATAATATTCCAAAGTAAGAATGTTTTATCATCTACAAGACAGTTCACTTTACTGTTAAACTGTTTAGATGGTTTTGACTGTTATAAAATATCTTCATATATACATATTTCTCTGAAATTCAGATTACTATCTTAAGATATCTAATCTAATAAAAGACAAACATGCAAATTGACAGTACCTTTGCTACGCCTTAAGCCACACCCACCAGCCAATCGGAGTGACTATATGCAAAATAACCCAACCAAGATGGCGGCCGGCAGCCACAGAGCTGGAGTGAGCAGGAGGCTTGGTTGCTCCAGTGATGGAGGAAGCCAAGCTTCCTGCCTGCCGCGGCCGGCTCTGAGCTCCACTGAAGGCAACAAAGTTTCAATTATAGAAGGTAAATAAATCCCAGAATAAAAAAAAAAAGAAAAAAAGGAGAGGCCTGAAAACGGCCCTCAGCCCCTCACCCAGACTGGCCAGGCACCCCAGTGGGGAACCCCCCACGCTAAAGGGGGTGTGGCCAGCCTGAAAACAGCCATCAGCCCCTTACCCAGGCTGGCCAAACCTCCATGGGGTGAAGGTCCCCACTGGGGGGAGCTTGACCAGCTTGCAAACAGCCATCAGCCCCCCTCACCTAGGCTGGCCAGGCACCCCAGTGGGACCACCACCCTGATCCGGGACACCCTTCAGGGCAAACTAGCCAGCCCCCACCCATGCACCAGGCCTCTATCTTATATAATAAAAAGGTAATATGCAAACTGACCTTAACAGCAGAATGACTGGTCACTATGACACACACTGACCACCAGGGGGCAGATGCTCAATGCAGGAGCTGCCCCCTGGTGGTCAGTGTGCTCTCACAGGGGGAGCACTGCTCAGCCACAAGCCAGGCTGATGGCTGCCAGCACAACGATGGTGGTGGGAGCCTCTCCCGCCTCCTCAGCAGCACTAAGGATGTCCAACTGCAGCTTAGGCCTGCTCCCTGCTGGCAAGTGGACATCCCCCAAGGGCTCCCGGGCTGCCAGAGGGATGTCTGCTTGCCAGCTTAGGCCCAATCCCCCGGGGAGCGGGCTTAAGCCAGCAGGTGGTCATCCCCTGAGAGGTCCTAGACTGCGAGAGGGCACAGGCCGGGCTGAGGGACCCCCCCCCCCCCCCCCAGTGCACAAATTTTTGTGCACTGGGCCTCTAGTATTTTTATAAATTGAAATATCTTTATTGATTAGATACATAAAGTGGTTATCTTCTTACGTTAATTTATATCTGTTGTTTGTGTATTTATAGGTTGATCCAATTTTTTGTTGGGGTAATAATGTTTTTCTTACTGATTTATAAAAGTTGTTTATATATAAAGTACATATTAATGCTTTTTTGTCATGTTTGTTGTACATGTTTTCCCAGTTGTTCATTTACTGTTTTTTAAAAAGAGAGCGAGGAAGGAAGGGAGGGAGAGAGAGGGAGGGGGAGAGAGAGAGAGAGGCATCAATGTGAAAGCAGAACATCAATTGGCTGCCTCCTGCATTCCTCCTACCAGGGATGGAGCTTGAAACCCAGGCATGTGCCCTGACTGGGAATTGAACCAGCTACCTTTTGGTGCATGGGATGAAGCTCAACCAACTAAGCCACACCTGCCAGGGCTACTTTTTATTTTTTATACCAGTTTTGATATAGATTTAACTCTATGTCAGATCTAGCAATTTCTTCCTTTGTGATTTCCTCCATTGATTTTGTTATAAATACTTTCACTCAAAGTTCTAAATTACATTTTCTTCTAGTTTTTAATGTTAGGGTACAGTGTAAGGTAAAAAAAAATTACTCAATTTGCAAATAATTTATCAATTTTGATAAGAAAAGCAACTTGAACATAATAGTAAGCAAACAAAGGCAGATACAAAAGAATACATGCAGGATTAATAATACAGGTACACAATTTAAAACTATATAAGACTAATCTATGATGTTAAGAAGCAATATAGTAGCTACTTTGGGAAAGATGGGAGGCAGTAGAGATTGGAAGGGACATGAGAAAGGGCTTTCAGAGGGCTATTACTTGACCTACAGGAATGTGTTTTAATTCACGATAATTGCTCAAGTACAGCTTACTAAATGTATATACTTCAATAAAATTTTTTTAATTATAATAATTTATATAGCCATATATTTTATTTAAAGACAGTACTTTATAATTAGTAAATTATTTTGCATAAATTTTATAGTGTTTAGCATCTTTTACAGAAAATTTTCTATTTCTTTAGACTCCCCTTTGAACCAGTTCAAAATTATTTCAATTATTGTAATTTATAACATTTTATAACCAGATAGAGCAAGTTACTCCTTGTTGGTATTAATATTAAACTTTTTCTTAGCTTCCTTACCCATTTATTCATCCAGATAAACTTTAGAACAAGTTTTTCAGATGCATAAATAATAGCATGAAAAAAATTTAAAGTAAACTTGTAATATCATAAATTAAGTTTGCCTCTTAGATTTCAGATGAATGGGATTGATTACACAGTACATATTTTTTTGCATCTGGCTTCTTTTGCTCAACATTATGTTGTGAGATTTCTGCACATCATTCTGTGCAGCAGGAGCCTATTCCTTGTTATCGATGCATAGCCCTCCACTGTGTGACTCGACCCAATTTATTTATCTGTTGGCTGTTGAAGGATATATGGAATGGATATTTTTATACCCATTTTTTTTTCTGGGGTATGCCTCTTTAATCACTACTCATATTTTCTTTTTTAAACAAATGAAAATGAAGAGCATGGCTGATAAATGTTTAGAAATGTGAGACTATCACCCTGACGTTTTTCTAGATTGAGCACCAATTCACTGCCATATCCTCAAATACTAACTACGTAGAACAAAAAAAAAAAAAAAAAAAAAAAAAAGCCAAAACAAGACTCAAGACTCTCTCTTCACACATACATAAGAGTGGTCACATAGACTCTTAATATACAATGCTGTGTCTATGCAATAACCTCAGAGCAGTGTATCTCAAACTTTAAAGTGTATAGGGGACCCCTGGGGACCTGGTTCAAATGAAGGCTGTGACTTAGTAGGTCTGGGGTGGGCCTGGGATTCTGGATTTATTTACTGAAGCTGCTAGTCCACAAACAACACCATGATTTACAAAGCCTTATTGATAGTAAACTAGGTTATTACAAACAAGAGTAAGTATGAACTCACAAGTGTGAGAGACCTTGCCAACTGACCCAAAATAAATGCATCATAAACTACATTTTAAAGATAGAATCTACCCAATTTCAGCCAGATCTGCCCTACATACTGGTCAGAATGGCCTGAAAGCACAGAGAACAACCCACCACAGTGCAAACACTTTCTGATGGCTTATCTACTTAGTGGGACCACCTTCACTAGTCCTTCAGATTGCTGATAAGCCAAACATCTTCACAGACAATTTTAATCTGATTCAAGCATTGGCCTTTGGAAACTGAGATTTCTTTCTGATCTAATTATTTTTGCTGTCATCGGCAAAATATCTGTTGACGTGAGACAGATAGGACTTTTTTCTAAAACCTTCTAATAGTAATAGTACTAGTGTCTTGTACTCTGTAAAGGGGCTGAAATAAAAGTCTGAGGTCACCTGTAAATAGCAATAAGAAATTACCCTAACAGTTACCATTGACAGCATGGGCTTCCTGGAATGAAAGTCTGGACAGTGAGTGTAATTTCTAAGATAAAAGAGATGTGTCACAATAGACAGGAAAATTGATTACAAAAAAATAAAGTGAATTTTAATCAATTACTCTATTTGTGTAAGATAAGGAAATTTGAGACTTAAAGACAAATATCTTCTAAATTCTTCTTAATGCCTCCTACATGTTTGGTATGTGTTCATGTTCCTCAAGCCCTAAGGAAGAAATTCACATAATATCAGTGCCGTATCTGAAATAAAGGGAACAAGCTGACCAGCCAGTGGTGAACACCACATTTTTTGTTCTAAGTGAAGTACTAACCAAACTCATTTTTAGTAAAAATGACCTATTTACTAGACATTAAAATAACAAGACTAATTCATTAAACCAAATTACAGCAACTAGAAGATTAAGATCTAAACCCCTAAACTACTAACCTGTTAGCAAAATTTGAAGAAAATTACATAAGGTATCTTAATAATATTAGTAATTCCTTAATTGCATGAAGTTTAATTTTCAGTTATATTATTGAGAAAATGAAAAGAAAGTATTTATGCCAAAATAGTAAAAAAAAAATAACAGTCTCTGCTCTCTATATATCTCTATCTCTATCTCTATCTCTATATCTATATCGCTATATCTACCTATCTATAGTTCTTAAGAGAAAAACATGATTATATTTATGAAGATTTAAGTCTTAAAAGTGAAGGTTTTGAGAGAGACCTTTAAGAATAGTGCACTATAGATGCCTCTATTAACTGAAGGAAGAATACTATCAGAAATGTGTTTTTCCCTCTAAGGTTAATAAATAGCTCCTATGTAATATATTGCTTGCTAGCAAGACGATAGGTTACAGAGGAAGTGATATTTTGAAGCATATACGTGGGACTTCTGCACAAGAAGCAATGTTCACCAGGCTACTATTTTCCAGTTACTGTTGCTACATACTCCCCCCGCCCCCCCCCCCCAAAAAAAACTTAGTGTCCTAAAATAACCATTTTATTTGGCTCATAAATTCTTCCACAATACAAATGAAATTGTCCACAATTTCTGAGACCTCAGCTGGGAAAACTCAAAGGCTGAGCGCTGGAATCACCTGAAGGCGCGTCTGGCAGTTGAAGCTGACTGTCAGCTCCGCCTGGAACTCTCCGCTGGCTCTCTGAGCTGGAATCGCTACATGGTCCCTCTACACGTGGCCTGGGCTTCCTCACGGCGTAGACACCGCCGATGAGTCAAACTTCTTGCATGGTTTCTCAGAGTTCTCAGGCCAAGACTTCAGTTAATAGAGCAGAAGCTGCCTCATCTTTCACGGCCTCGCCTCAGAATCCGTATAGCATCAAGCACTTCGCCTGCATCTCAATAGTTAGGAGCAAGTCAACAGCCAAATGTTGTTGCAGGCGTCATTGGAAAATGCAATCTGCCACAAGCACTGACAAGTTTTTGAGATTTTACCTTTTCACTGCCATTATATTTTGTATTTTAATTATATGAACAAGACACTATATGTAAGACATGAGGATCACATCCTTTCCATTACCACGGAGCAGAAATTGCCTCACCGACTTCTGGAATTCAGTGTGAAAGAGAAAATACCTTAGGCCAGCCTGATATTTATTTCTCATTAAATATCCTTCTTATGTCACGTGCTTATAGGATTCTTATCATGTTGAAGATTTTTTAATGCAAATGCCTGTAAGCCACAGAAAAGGGTTGTGCTATAAAAATAATCCAAGTTCAAGTTCAGCATAATGGTCAGAACCCACTAGCCCTAGGGCGCTGGATGCTGTTGGCACAACACTTTCCTAACTACACTATTTTCCTTAGTATAAATGGACAAGAAACCCATATTCCTGGAAGCAGATGGACTTTATGGAATTATTCAGAGGAGCCACATGACTCTTCATGGCCTGGCCTACTTGTAGACTCCTGATTTAAAGAGGTAGCGAAATTGACGCAGAAGACTTGAGCAAAATTATCTCACTCGTAGAAAATGTAGGTATTAGTCTTTAATTTCAAAAGCATGCTGTGTTAGTTTTCTAGGACTGCCATAATCAAGTACTACAAACTGGGTGTTTTAAACAATAGAAATGTATTGATACTTATTCCTGGAGGGCTGGTTCCTCGGCTGTGAGAGAGAATCTGTTTCATGCCACTCTCCCAGTTTCTGGTGGTTGGCTGGAAACTTTTTATATTTCTTAGTTTTTGCTTCAGCAACCCAATCTCTAACTTCATCTTCACATGGTATTCTCCCTGTGAGCACATCTGTCTCCAAGTTTCCCTTTTTTTTTTTTTTAAGAATACAAGTAATATTCAATTAGAGGCCCACTCTACTATGGTGTGACATCACCCTAACTTAACTGATGACTTCTAGAATGACCCTGTTTCCAAATAAGATCACATGCCCAAGTATTAGTGGTTAGAACTTCAAACATATGAATGTGTTGGGAGATAAAATTCAGCACATAGCACATCTCTAATGGGTCTTATTCTCTAAATGGGACTCTTTATAAGGTAGATATAATCTTGCAATGGCATTTTTTGTGGGAGCTCTCTAATCATGAATTTGTTGTTAATCATCTTCACAGAAGCTCACATGTTGTTCTCATTTTTATGTGAACTACATGTACACATTTCACTTTCTATGAAGTTTAAAAATATCTGCTAATAGAGGGGAGCAGTGTTGCACATTAAACCCAAAATCATGGCAATTAGAACTCACAATTTGGTTTTAGAATGCATTGTAGGTATTTTTTCCCAATAGAATTTCTTCATAATTCTGTCTTGCTTGGATGAACATTAAAATTAGCGTGGATTCCCTAAAATCATATCAACTGGTATTGGAATTTAGTGGAAATAATTGTATAAATTAGACAGGAATTCAACAGTGACTAGAAAATACATTTAGGTAATTGTGTTTTGATTCTATTCATAGTGCTATGCTAACTTAAAAACAAAACTTAAAATAGCTTTACATGCAAATTGAAAGATTGACAAAATTGAGATTTTTTAAGAGCCTATAATCCAAATACCCAAATAAAGTTCTCTTGTTTATGTAGCTTTAATAAATACATGTCATTTGTTAGGATTTGAAGGGCTTATAAATTTCTTCTTTGCTGACTGCCTACAATTTCCAAAACTCCCACAACTTTACCTACTTTATAATTTGGTCTATAACAGATTTTCTTGAAGAGAACAAAACATTTGGACCCTGGTAGACTAGCCACCGGGGCCGTGGAGTGTCTTCTTATCAGTATTATGTAGAAAGGACACAACTTGAGAGAAAGAGTCGATGAGAATGAGTCACCTTTAAAATAATCCCTCTTAATGGGGGACATTACATTTAAGATATGTCTCATCTTCACCAACAGTCATTTGGAGATTAGACACTTTCAACGTACTTGAGAGTCTGAGTTGGGGACACTCGGTGAGAGATACAAACAAGATTTGGTAGTTACCCGCACTGTTGATTTAGCAGAAAAGTCATATTGTGCTCAGTTGAACTAGCCAGCTTTCTTTTCTGCATTTACACTGTGGAGAATGGTATGGCAGTTATTGTTACAGCATTATTTCTTTTTCTTCATGTGTCTTTCAATTCTGACTCACATTTCTGACACTGATGTTGGGGCGGGGGTTCAAGAGTAATACTCTAGCCCTAGCCAGTTTTACTCAGTGGTTAGTGTCAGTCAAGGAATGAGGGTCTTGGATTCGATTTTGGTCAAGGGTATGTACCTCAGTTGCAGGCTTGATCCCCAACCTTGATCAGGACAAATGCTGGAGGTGACCAGTTGGTGTGTCTCTCTCACATTGATGTTTCTATCTGTCTTTACAACTCCCTCCCACTCTCTCTAAAAATCAATGGAAAAAATATTATTGGGTGAGGATTAACAACCAAAAAAGAGTAATATTCTAATTTCCACTTTCTAGAGCAAAGGGGATACTAACTGATGGAGAAAAGAATATATAAGTGAAGTGAGTCCTATGTTCTTTAAAAAAATCCAAACTCAAGTAATATACCCATTTATTTTCTCATAGCTACATGTTCTTATTGAATGTCAGTCTCATTTACCAGTATACATTGTTTGCACAATATCTGACAAACAAAAAATACCATAAGTTGTCTGGCTTTCTGAATATCCCCATAAATTTTATATAAGGAAATTTCACTCTTCAAAAATCAAAAGTAAAATAGCTTTTCGTGGACTCTACAGAGAATATCTGCTGGTATCAGGGATTGGGTTTAAGAAAAGAGAATTTGCCTCCATTGCAAAGAGATGGGTATAATAGCTAGTCATGCTTCAGATATGCTTAAACAGGATTGTGATACTTCTAACAAGGCATCCAAATCATTCACAAGTAGATATGAAAACACAGATAATTTCTGTAGCTCAGTAAATGTGTTACTGAATTTATGTGTATTGCTTTCCCAATAACTTTCCTGTTATATCTGCCCAGGCCAATGTATGTCTCTTGGCTGGGAAGGTAACTTGTCTCTTTTTATGCTGATGAAAGATTGAACCAAATATGCACTGTGTTAGAAAGTGAAGCTCACATCTCAGGCAAATGTATTTTACTTCTGTGATTTAAAAGAAAGGTATCTTTGCTATTAATAAAGAGTCTAAACAATTCAGGTTTAATCATTAAGATAAACTTAAAGTTTTTCATTACATATACTCAAAAAATGTCTCTCTCCTCTCTCTCTCTCTCTCTCTCTCTCTCCTCTCTTCTCTCTCTCTCTCTGCCTGTCACTTACTCTCTTTCATATTGCTCATACTTATTGAGTCTCTCTTATGTTTTGATCTGGGGGTACTATGAGACTCTCACCTAAAAACTTTAGCATATCACAAAGAGATGGTAGTCACTTACCAAGTGAAAAAGAATAAAGAAAACTCATTTGTCATTTGCTTAGTTTCAACAGCCAAAAAAATCAAAATTACTCCTTTGATTCTTTTGAGCACTAAGTTTTACTACTAATATAATGACAAAACAAAAATATTACATATTAAAGAGTTATTCAGTTCAATGCTCTCAAATATACCCAAGTGGGTAATTGGATTATTACAGTAATATGTGTGCAAAATGCCTGACTATTGTTTAGAGTCCACCAGCAATATTTTAATAATTGGTCATTTGAAGCAAAGTTAAAAGAAAACTAAAACACATTTTTTAAAAACTTTTCCTTTTGTATGAATTCAAAGACAGTAACTTCGATTGCAGTTTTTCATATGTTTTGTTTATTTTACCTTCTGGTAATGAAGAAACCATTGATTGCCACTTTGGGGGGTGCAAAATAAACTTAGATTTTATACCTGTATAGTTCTGTTACAAGAAATTAGAAACTATTCTCCTATTTATTTTTATGTCATTCTTCAATACCTGGAAAGTAGTTGAGCTTGATTTTTACAGAGTATGAGAATGTTTGTTTTTACTAATTCTTCAGCCCTAAGTGTGCTAAACCCTTCCTATGTGAAATGCAACGTTCATCCTTCTAAGAAAAAAAGTAAGAAAACAGTTCTGATTTACTGTATTGGCAATTTACTATCTATCTATTTAAATCAAACAGCATTGATGACATGAAATATACTAAATAGAGGTCATTTGTGTTTCCAGATTCTAGTTTGATCTTAAAGTACTGTGATCTGCTTGAAACCAACTGTATCAGAGAATTGAGTGCATTTGTTGTTTTGGCATTTTGGAGACTAACAGCTTATTATTGGTAGCATGTTTTGCTCAACATTCCAGCAAGCTTTAAGCAGAAGTAGTGATTATATGTGGTCCGTCTAAATAATTTAGTGAAAACCAGAATGCTGGGAGTTTGTTTCTTGACCAAAAAAGAAGGCTTTTTAAATGATAAAAATATATTAAAATGATATCTTATAGAATTTTGTCTCATTCTGTTCTTTTTATTAAAAAAATAAGTACTGTGATCTGATAAAAATGAATCATCATTTACTTTTTGGAAAATTTACAGCTTAATGGGACCCAGTCCTGACGTAGTTTTAAAGGTAAACCTTGAATTGCTCATTATTTTTTTGGTAGATTTGGATAATGATTCATTTGGTGACTCATTTGTAAATATATTGATTGTTTTTTTTCCTGATTTTCAGTCTTTATGTGTGCAATTTTTTCTACTTAAAGTGAACTTCTTATCTCATCTTCATCTGAATAACTTAAACTGAAATTAATCATTCACTATTCTATGCTGGGTTTTCATAGAAGTGGGATTTCTGGTGTTATTTTATTATTATTATTTTAAATATATTTTTATTGATTTCAGAGAGGAAGAGAGAGATAGAAACATCAATGATGAGAGAGTATCATTGATTGGCTGCCTCCTGCACGCCTCCCACTGGGGATCGAGCCTGCAACACGAATATGTGCCCTTGACTGGAATTGAACCTGGGACCTTCCAGTCCGCAGTCCAACACTCTATCCACTGAGCCAAACCAGCTAGGGCTATTATTATTATTTTAATGTTTAGTGCCTGTATTAAAACCTGTCTTTTTTTCCCCTTTACGTTATATCAGTACACTTTCTAAGATAAGCAATAAGATAGAGAAGTTATACAGGATGCCTGCTACCTGTGCCTCATGGGAGCTTCGGGAAAGATGAGGAATGATCGCCTTCTTCTAATTCTCATCCTCACAGGCTCAGAGAGCTCATTTTACTAAGCAAACCAAACACATTAATTTACATAAAAACATATTTTTCACTGTATCACTCTACCCAACATATGGAATATTTACCTGGGAAACTCAAATGATAATTTGAAGCTTGATAAGCATGGCTATTTTAAGCTCATCATGGCCTGGTGAATTAATCTTCACAACAGGGATGAGCATGTCAATGAGACTGCACTACACTCCAATCTAATGGATCAAGCTTTCCAGTCCCATGGGAGGTGTTTAAATGGGCACTATCAGTATCTATCTCTGTCACTCTGGTTTATCTATTTATTTTGGTGAACAAGCTACATTATTATTGTCTTGAATCATGTAACTTGGTAGTTTCTTATTTTAATTCATTGGGTCATTCACTCTTTCCAAATTTTAAAACCATGTTTATAAATGACTACTGAAAATATCCGTGGCAGGTAACCAATCGATGTCTTTTTCACGTCAATGTTTCTCTTTCTCTCTTTCCCTCTCCCCTCTCCCTTCCCTCCACTCTCTAAAAATCAATGGAAATGGGAAAAATATCCTTGGGTGGAGACAAGCAGAACTCTCTAAAGAAGGACCCCAGGGATGCATCTTGAGCAGCCGAACAGTCTGGAACTATGGGCTCCCTTTATCCCCAGAGCCTTCATTTAACCCAAAATTCCCATGGGACTCAGATCCTAGAAATCTGATATTTTTCAACTCTCCCTTGAATAGTTGGCACCTAGGATCTGGCTACTTAGCTCCTGTCCCCCAAATACTTACCCACCCCCATAAAGTTGCTCTCAACTTTGCACAAGCATAAAGAGCCTCAGGAGTTCACACCACCTCCACTGGAATTCAGCCATATGTAGTATTCAACTGCCCTCTAGCCCAAGCATGTCTCTTCATAGGATACGGAGAGAAAGAGCACCCATACACCTGCTTTTACCTGAGGCTATTCCAGATATTGCTTGCTGGTGTTCACCTGAGCTCATTGCAAGACAGTATGCTCTGTAATGGGTTATCTGACCCTTAAGACAACTCAACTCCAGCAAAAATCTCCTCATTCTATTTTTCCTATCTCTGAATAGACTATTATGCATTCAGTTTGGAAGCCCAAAAGTAATTTTAGACCTTAACTTTTGCTGCTCCTTCACCTCTAACTTCTGATAACTAAATCCTGAATATTCAACTTGTCAAAGGTATTTAACATTTATCCTCTTTTCTATACTTCCATTGCCTCTATCTTTGCTCAGACCCTCATTATCTTTCATTATTTCACCATGAGCAATCCTGGCTCCCTGTCTTAACCTTGTCAAATTTACTTTCCATATTAATACCAGAATAATCATCCTAAAGTTTAAATATTACTACATTTTTTGCTGCTTAGAGACCCTCAATGATTCCCTATTGCTAACGTTAAAAAATCTAGTCCTTTATCAAGACTTGCAGAGTCCATCCTTAAATGCCATCTGTTCACAAGTCTTACTTCTCTCCCACTGGAACCCTGAATTTCAGCTATACCAACCTATTAAAGCTTCCTAAGCACATGATGTTTCAAACTTATATGCTCTTCCATTTTGTAGAAATATCATTCTCCCCTCTGAAGGCAAATCATATAGAAAAAATTCATTCTCATCCAAATTTGCTGAAGCCATTGTGGTGAAAGCAGAACTAAAGGTTTGGCAGATCCACAACACCACACACACACACGCATACCAACCCACCCCTTACCTCTCCAACCTCTGTCTACAGACACACCACAAAACTGAGAAGTTAGGTGAAAAAAGAAATCCTGGATGAACTCTATTGAACCTTGGAACCAAATAATACCTGAAATTACCATTAGACTTTTTAGTTATGTAAGCCAATAAACTATTTTTAACGTTTAAAATGAGTTAAAATTGATTTTTGTTCGTTGTAAAATGAGTTTTAATTAATATGAAAAGCCTTCATAGAAATAATTTGTGAGTGAGTGTGGAAATAATAAATTGTTAAAAATTGTGTAAAATAATAAAAACTGAGCAAAACTCATGAATCATGCATCACTCAATTACAATATAATATTACTATAGAATATAAAAATAGTATCATTTTAAGGCATATTATTAATGGTAAACCTCATTTCTTTTGTGAGTTCTACTAATGCTGTTCATTTTGAAAATTCTAACAGAAATAAATCATAAGATGTTTCCAGAGAATTTGAAAGATGTTAGCAAACAGTTAACTGATGGCTCAGCATGGGGTGCTGGCATTGTAAACAGGAGAGTCCAGTTTGCATTGCATAGACAGGCAAAGGAGATAAAGATCTTTAACTGCTGTTCTTCTCGTTTAGGAACATCTAGTGGAATTCAGTTGTTGACCTCCCTGCATAAAGCACAGCACTTCTTAACAAACTGGGAGATTCTTAATCTCTTCATCAAATCCCTAGATAGGCATCATTTAGATTAATGCTTCCACTGGTTACTGGCCAAGGGCTGTGTGCAATGCAAACATGCTTCCCTGAGGATCAAAGACCAATGGGGATAGTATCATTAGAAGAGAAGAAACAGAAATAAGTCTGGCTACTGCTTTTGGGTTGTGTCTTATTCCTCTCCATGAAACCACCATAACTTCTAACAGCCCCTCTGCTCAGAGATTTTTGTTTTTAGGAAAAAAGCAAGGTAATTCACTAAGAGGAGAATTCCATAGACTAGACAGGTTGGATTCTGGAACAGTGAAGCAATCCAATCAAGTGATGGCATGACATAGTCTCTCTGAGGCATTCCAGTGCATGAAAACTCTCAGTAGGAGTGAAAAAGTGCAAACCTGCTCCACCTCATGGGCTAAGCTGTAAGAACCTACCAAATGCTAACTCACCCAATATTATCACCAGTGGAATTCTTGGTCTGCTAGCATCTGCTATTATGTTTTGACAGGCTTGCTAGGTTATTATGAACCAAGAGATAAAGAACTAGCATCCAACGATATTCTCTTTTGCATTTCAACTCCAATCTATCTAGAAGCAGAAAGGCAAATCCAGGATATCTCATAATGCTTTGAATCTCTTCAGTTCTGTTATTCTACTACTCAGAAGCTCTATCATAGCCATAATATGATAGCTGTTTTAATATGTGAGACATGGAAAACCATAAGGAAAAGATGAAGGATATACAAAGGCAATTTGTCAAGAATCTTTCACTTAAGTCATCTTTGGTAGCTACCATGTGACACCCTAACTCATAATACTGTGAGCTTTTAGTGAATCTGAATATTCTACTATGCATCCACACCATGCATTTTCCACCTGTAGCCTTACCTTTGCTCGCTCTGAGGCCTTGGCTCTGAAAGCTCTCTCCACTTTTGTTCATCTAGCTATCTTTTATTCACCTTTAAGACTCAGCTGAGGTGTCATACCTGTATCTCCGAGTTAAGCAAAGAGTGTTTCCTCTCTGATCCTATAAACCAGTCAGTGCCAAACCTTCTTATAAATAAGAATCACTTGTTAAAGATGGAGATGCCACCTGTATCAATGGTTAAAAATGCTCATAAAAGTTTGTATTTTTAACAAAGTTCTCAGATAATTTTAGAGCACAGTTTCAGACTTCTGAGAAGGTATTCTGCCCAAGATAATCTCAAAAATATGAAGAAGAGACCCTGTGCCTAACTCTCTTAACAATATTCATATTATATCAGAACTGTCTACATAGGTAGTGATCTCTTTCTGAAGACCACAGTTGCTTTGAGAATAGAGATCACATGCCACTCATCTTTGCACCATTAGCACCTAACTCAGGGTCTAACATAGAGTAGGTGTCTGATAAGTGTTTGGTGATCAGAACTGAATTCTAAAATATGATTATTAGCCTGTCTTTTATGAGAATAATTTTTGGTATTTTTGAAAGTAAAAACAACTCCAACTTACAGACTTCATCTAAGTTATAACATACAAAAGGGCAACTGATTATGGAGAATCTATGTTCTCGATACTCTGATGCATTCTCCATACATTGATATACTTGATTATATTGGAAAAAATAATTATTACCTCCATTTAAAGGCTGAATAATTGAGATTTAGCAAAGTTAACTTACTTAACGAACATCACATAGCTATTAAGCCACTTTTATAGATGCCAAAGGTCAAGGCCATTAATGATCTCTTTCTCAACATCCTTTATTATATGCCCCTCATTGACTCTTCAACTGAGTGTTTCAGCACCCTAACACTCAATCTTTTAATCTCTTCTCTCTTTCAGCAACATGCTTGCTCTGATGAAAACTCTGTTCCTTTGACTTTATATATTGTTTATTTGTTGTGAATTCTCTCACTAGAATTATTTCAATACCTCTAAGTGATGCCAAACTTCTATCCTTGCTCTCCTCTAATCTATTCTCCTTACAAAAGCCAGAGTGATCCTTTCAAAATCTAACCAGGTCATGTCATTCATCAGTTCATATTCTTCCAATGGTTTCCTATCAAGCTAAGAGTTAGAGCCAAATCCTTCACCTGGACTACAAAGTCCCACACAACCTGGTTCCCAGTAGAGCTGTGACCCTATCCTGCTGCTCTCCTCACTCTCACTTCTCTCCAGCCTCATTGACCACATCACCCTTGGAACACCACTCCCTCAGAGGCTTTGCATTTGGTCTTGCCTCTGCATGAAGTATTTGTTCCCAAGATATTTGCTTGACCCACTCCCCCATCTCCTTCAGTATTGTTTAACATCACTCACTTTGTGAGACCTGTGACCATCCTATTTTAATCCTATCTATTTAGTCCCATATTCTCCACTCCTTTAGCCTAATTTTATTTTCCGCATAGTATAGATTATAATTTGTCCTATTTATCTCTGCCAGTAGAATATAAGCTCCATGTTATCATATAGTTTCATCTTTTTTATTCATTGAAGTAGCCCAAGTGCCTAAAACAGTGTCTTGTATAGAGGAGGTGCTCATAGACAGTTTTGAATACATTACACAAATGGAGAGGCTGCATCTTAATTTTCTTGGTATAGTCTGCAGCATCTAAAACAGTATCTGGAGCATATCATTCAACTTAAAATATTCTTGAGTCTGTAAATGAATAAATAAGTGAATAGTAATTCAACGATCTTTTCTGGGCCATGAATTCTACATTTTTTCCTAATCACTTACTATGTGTGCATAACATATAAACTTTCCAAGTAACCTTAATTAACTTTAGTGTATACAATTTTACTCTTACTACTATACTTGTCATGCTCTGAAGAAAGTGTATGAGCCAGCAAGTAACTGGGACATTGCCTCGTCATAGTAATAATAGACTGTAGACCACAAGCATGTTTCTATGGACCAATATTGTTTAAGTTTCTATGAGATTCTGTGTTTCTCTGATCATCTTAATTGTGCCTTATTTGCAGTGCAATTGCATACACATCAAAATGGCTAAAACATCAGCAGATTCTGCTTGAGCAATGTGCTAACAATCATTGTTCAATAAATCAGCAGCCTCTGCTTATGTGTAAAGATCCTAAGTTTAGAGCCATATGGATGTAAGTTGGAATCCTGGCTTGCCCAACCCAAGTACTCAAGACTACACCTTGGCCTACCTGATGAGCATAATTTTTAACACTAAAATGTGGATAATATACTACCTAATTAGTACACATCTAAAAATTGCCAAAAGTAATGTACATAAGAAGGCTAGTATGCAATTGATTTCCAAGTGTTTTTGCATTTTTATTTTCTTCATTTCAATTTCGTTACCCTTATTTGTTTTTTGTTTGTTTGTTTGTTTCATTTCTGCTCTTAGAAATATAAATTATTTTAATCTTTAGAATTAAAGACTAAATAGAGAGCCTTTACTAGGTAAGAAAAATTCATCCTCAGAGAACTTAAAAGAGCTTGAATTGGGGAGTCACTACCTGTGAGGTCAGCAGACTCACCTTCTTCCAGGGGCTCAACTTTCAACAGTCTCAGAGGTGCCAAAGGGAAGTGTTGTCCAGCCATCTGTATGGCCCTGCTCTCTTGTTGAAATGAAAGGGGCAGCCATATCCTTAAAAGTTTATCAGTTTTCTGTGTGTGTTTTTAAAAAATATATATTTTATTGACTTTTTACAGAGAGGAAGGGAGAGGGATAGAGAGTTAGAAACATCAACAAGCTGCCTCCTGCACACCCCCTACTGGGCATGTGCCCGCACCCAAGGTACATGCCCTTGACCGGAATCGAACCTGGGACCTTTCAGTCCGCAGGCCAAAGCTCTATCCACTGAGCCAAACCGGTTAAGGCCTGTGTGTGTTTTTTTTAAAGAAACATAGAAAGAAGCATATCAAGCTTTCTCTAAGAATGGACTTTGCCCTAGGGGAATGGGTTTCTAAGTAGCTGGACTGTAAATATTTCCTGAGTAAATGAATGAATAAATAAATGTATGAGTTAATTAATATTGTCTCTGATGCTGATGAGTGGCTCTGTGGTTTTTCTTTTGCAAAAGCCACTTAGCCTAGAAAAGAGGGAGAGAGAGGCAGCTCTTCAAACTGTTCAGGGTGTGACGAGTCTCCTAAGCTTGGCACTCAAACTGAGAGACTATGTCACTGTTTTGCTACTTGTTGCCATAGTAACCATGGGTATGGCCAGAATAGCCAAAACTAATGTCAACATTTTTTACCATTATTTTCTGGTTGATTTTTTCCCCCCATTAATCTCAAAACCAAGAAAAGCCACTCTTCTTTTTTCTTATTATTCTAACATATATTTGTTTGTACATTTTGGCTGAAATCATGACTGCTGCAATTAATGAGAGATTGTATTAATGTGTATGAAAAAGAAGAGTCCTGAAATTCACATCCTTTATGAAAAGTGTGGGTTTTAGATCTCTTTTTTTGAGCTTAGCACAATCTTTCCTGGCTTAGACTATCTCTTTCAAAAATTGAAACAAGTGCATGGGTATTCCTCCATTGAACTCTAGCCAATAGTAAAGTGAATTGGAACTTTATTCCTTAAGATTTGGTGTCTCCTTGCTAAGCACACTTTAATCCATGTAATTTCACATAAAATATAAGAAATCCACAATACCAGTTAGTATAATTCAAATTCCCTTATATTTCTCCTAAAGGATTTCATTACTAAAGGCCCAAAAATGGGACATTAATTTGTAGGTCTACTGGTAGGACATTTTCAACACTAACTCAAGAAAAGAACAATCATGATACTCTAACATTTTTTTCTCAGTCCCTGGTGCTGATTTCTAAACTTTATCAAACATACCAGTTTCCTGATTTACAATTTATTGGCAACAATAGTACCCACCTCAGGGGCTGTTCCTAGAAAGAAGTAAATTAGTGTACATAAAATGATTTGAAATGTTAATAATTATATTTATCATTATTAAGCCAAATTATGTTATTTTAGTTTTTAATATATTTTCCCTATTCCACGTAGGAAAAAAAGCAGTTTATCATCATTTCTGACCTAAATCTTCAATCCAACACATGACAAAACTGCTTTTTCCTGAACTTTTTTTTTTTTTCATTTTCTAGCTGCTTGTAAAAGGTTCAAGCAAGCAAGGTTAGGGAGGAAGAGGGTAATAAAAGTGGAAGGACTGAAACTATATTAAAGATCTGAACATATTAATATTACATTATAAGCTTGCAGAGAGCAGGGGCTATATCTTCCATATATTTTACTGTTCACAGCATGCAGAGTTTGCCTTGTGAAGAAAAATGAATGAAAAAGAGAATAAATAAATGAATGAGAGCTTCAAAGTGACCTTAAGGCCTTGCAACATAGGAACATCTATAAATTGAATTTATTTAGGTTTTCCTTGTCTTCCACAGTTATAATGTCTATCAGAAATGGTTATATTCACATCCCAGACTTATAAAGATAAAGTCATAGAAGGGGGTTGAGAATATACGAGAATCAGAAATTCTCTGGTAAATTCTATGAAAGATTATAATTGGAGTCTTATACTTTCAGAATTTAAACTTCAGAACCTTTGAAATAAAACTAAAATAAGCATTGCTTGACAGCAAGACTCAGTAGAATTTTAAATTTAGATCTTCTTAAATTTTAGAAGCATAATTTAATTTATGGACATCAAGTTTTTATAATTCTTAATTATACTCACTTATAAGATCACTTATTATTAAGTAAGATTTGTTTGAACATATAAATAAATATCTGTGGAATTTCCAAAGATATTTTATTTAAAAAAATGATAAATAGACATTCTAAACTCTCTTAGGGCTTCAGGCTATGCTGTGAGAGTTCCAGTCCAGTGGCTTAGTTGCTGATAATATGCATTTTGGTGCCACCTGCTGGGATTATGTGAGACATTACAGAAATATATAAGACCAAAGCACTTATTAATTCAAACACCAACTAGTTATCCAGTGCTATTCTGTGACAAATATTGTGCTAGGCACAGGAGCTACAGTGGTTAGCAAAATACACTACCTCCTCCTCAGTCAGAGGAGGCAAACATTAATCCATCACAAGAAAAGGGCCCAGGAGAGTCAAGATGGCAGCTGGCAGGACAGCAGTGAGGAAGAGAGTATGAGTGAGGGAGGGAACGAAAGGGGAGTGTATGGACATATGTGGGGTGTGTGTGTGTGTGTGTGTGTGTGAGAGAGAGATAAGGGATATTTAAATCCTGCAAAAGTATCAGGGGCTGGTAGACTGGGCTCTAGGAGATGGGGAGCCCCTGCTAATACTGAAAGCACTCCCAGGATGGCCAGATTTAGCATAGAAACCATGCCATCTTGTAGGTGAGAGCTACTATGATTAGGAGCCCAGCCTCACCACCAGCCAGACTGGCCTCAAACACCATACCAGATCCTACAGCCACCCTGTCCAAAGACCTGCTACCTCATCTGCAGACCCACAGACTCTGGGATTTCAGCCTCCCTGGCCGCAGGCTCCTGTGAGTCCCAGAGTGCATGACCTTCCCGCCAAGCCCACTGCTTCAGCCACAAGACCCACACTACCTGGGCCATCCTATGAGTCTCAGAGAGAGCGACCCTCTCATCAAACCCGACACTTCAGCCAAGGTGCCACACTACCTGGCAGCTGGGCCCTCCAGAGAGTCTTGGAGCTCCCACCAAGCTCACTACATCAGGCACAGGCCCCATCCAACTTGGCGCCTGGACACTCCGGTGAGTCTCAGAGTGCATGACACTACTGCCAAGCCCACTTCTTCAGCCACAGGCCCCACATGACTCAGCGCTTGGATCCCTCAGTGAGAGCAAAAAATGGGGAGACAAGGAAACAACCCCAAAGGTAAAAAAAAAAAAAAAAGGAGGAATAACAGCAAAGGAACCAAATGAAATGGAGTCATGCAATATGTCAGAAAAAGGTTTCAGAGTAAGGGTGAAACAGCTCTTAAACTGGCTGGATGAGAAAATCAACAACCTATGTTAGAATTAAGAAAAAAATCAAGAATGATATAGCTATAATAAAAAACACAACGGAAGGTTTCAACTGTGGTCTAGAAGAAGTGGAGGACAAAATTAATGAGTTAGAAGAAAGGGCAGAGAAACACACTCAATCTGAACAGCAATTGGAGAAAAAATTAGCAAGTTGGAGGAGAGCCTAAGGGAGCTTTGGGACAACATGAAATTAAGTAACATCTCTATAATAGGGATGCCAGAAGGACAAGAAGAAGAGCAAGGATAGAAAAACTATTTGAAGAAATAATGAGAGAAAACTTCCCTGATTTGGGGAAGAAAAAACTCACACAAGTACAGAGTGCCAATCAAGATGAACCACACCAAGACACATTGTAATTACAATGGCAAACGTTAACAACAAAGAGAGAATCTAAAAGCTGCAAGAGAGAGACAGAGTTACCCACAAGTGTTCTCCCATTAGATAATCAAATGATTTCTGAACAGAAACACATCAGGCCAGAGGGAATGGAATGAAGTATACAAAGTGATGCAAAGCAAAGGGCTTAATCCAAGAATACTCTATCCAACAAGGCTATCATTCTAAATTGAAGAGGAAATCAGGAGTTTCACAGACAAAAAATGGCTAAGGGAGTTTATCACTACCAAGCCAGCAATGCAAAAAATGCTAAAGGGACTGTTGTGAAAAATAGAAATAGAAAGGGAAGAAGGAACACAAGCATAAAGAATAAAAATGGCTACAAAAAAGTACCTATCTTATATAATAAAAGCCTAGGTGGCGTGATACCCTCATGAAATGTCATCACAAGATGGCCACCACAAGATGGCCACCACAAAATGTCCGAGAGGGGAGGGTAGTTGTGGGCGATCAGGCAGGCAGGGGAGGACAGTTGGGGGTGACCAAGCCTGCAGAAGAGGGCAGTTGGGGGGACCAGACCATCAGGGGAGGGCAGTTGGAGGGACCAGACCATTAGGGGAGGGCAGTTGGGGACCATGAAACCAATTGGGGAGGGCAGTCGGGGGTGATCGGGCTGGCAGGGGAGCAGTTAGGTGTCAATCAGGCTGGCAGGGGAACGGTTAGGGGGCAATCCGTCTGGCTGGCAGGCAGAAGCGGTTAGGGGAAATCAGGCAGGCAGGTGAGAGGGTAGGAGCCAGCAGTCCTGGATTTAGGCCACAGGGATTGGGCCTAAACCAGCAGTTGGACATCCCCCAAGGGGTATCAGATTGGAGAAGGTGCAGGCTGGTCTGAGGGATACTCCACCCCCATGCACAAATTTCATGCACTGGGCCTCTAGTCAATAATAAACTTCAAGATAAATGGATTAAATGCTCCAATCAAAAGACAATGAGTGGCTGAATGGATAAGAAAACACAACCCATATATATGCTGTCTATAAGAGACCCACCTCAGAACAAGGGACTCACACAGATTGAAAGTGAAGGGATGGAAAATATTCTTCAGGCAAATGAAAATGAAAAAAAAAAAAAAGCTGTGGTGGCAATTTTTGTATCTGACAAAACAGACCTCAAAGTGTAGGCTATAACAAGAGATAAGGAAGACCACTTCATAATACTTAAGGGATCAATACAACAAGAGAATATAACTCTGGTAAACATATATGCACCCATCACAGGAGCACCCAAATACATAAAAAAAATTCTGGAACATATCAAGGGAGAGATCAACAGCAATACAATCATAGTAGGGGACTTTAATACCCATTGACATCACTGGATAAATCCTCTAGACAAAAAATCAACAAAGAAACAGCAATCCTAAAGGACTCACTAGATCAGATATACTTAATTGACATCTTCAGAATATTTCACCCCCAAACTATGGAATATACATTCTTCTCAAGTGCACATGGGACATTTTCAAAGATAGACTAAATACTGGAAAACAGGTAAAGTGTCTTTAGAGTCAAGAAGATTGAAATCATGTCAAGCAACTTCTTAGATCACAATGATATAATATTAGAAATCAACTACAACCAAAACAATCACAAAATTTCAAACACGTGGAGACTAAATAGGATGTTATTAAACAATGATTGGGTTACCAAAGATATCAAAGAAGAAATAAAAAACATCCTGGAAACAAATTATAATGAAAACACAAAATCCAAAATTTATGGGACACAGTAAAAGTAGTCCTGAGAGGGAAGCATATTTCTATAAGCCTACCTCAAAAAAAACAAGAAAAACTGGTAATAAATTATTTAACTCTACAACTTAAAGAATTCAAAAGAGAGCAATAGGAAAAGCCCAGAGCAGAAGAAAGGAAATAATAAAGATCAGAGCAGAAATAAATAACATAGAGACAAAAAAACAACAACAAAAAAACAAAAAAATAAAACAATAAAAACCAAGAGCTAGTTCTTTGAAAGATTAAACAAGATTTTTGAACCTCTAGCCAGGCTCACCAAGAATACAAAGACAGAGGACCCAAATAAACAAAATCAGAAATGAAAGCGGTGAAACAACAACAGACCTTATAGAAATACAAAGGATTGTAAAAAAATACTATGAACAATTCTGTTCCAACAAACTGGTCAACCTAGAAGAAATGGACAGATTTCTAGAAATATACAACCTTCCAAAACTCAATCAGGAAGAATCAAAAAGCCTGAATAGGCCAATAACTACCAAAGAAATTGAAGCAGTAATAAAAAAAATCTTCCAGCAAACAAAAGCCCAGGTCCAGATGGCTTTACATGGGAGTTCTACTATGCATTCAAAGAAGAACTAAAACCGATCTTCCTCAGCTGATTACAAAAAATTCAAGAGAAGGCACACTTCCAAGCTGTTTTTATGAAGCTCGCTATGATGTGCACTGACCACCAGGGGGTGGCACAGAACATGATGCTGAGGGAGCGAGGGAAGGAGGAGGTGGGGAGGCAGGGAGGCGGGGAACCTGATTGGCCCTGATCACCAGCCAGGCCTAGGGACCTTACCGTGCACGAATTTCATGCACTGAGAATGGAATGGAATAAGAAAAGTCCCCAAATAGCCACAGTAATCTTGAGAAAGAACAACAAAGTTGAAGGGATCACAATACTAGATTTCAAGCTATATTACAAAGCCACTGTTCTCAAAACTGCCTGGTACTGGCACAAGAACAGACATATAGACAACTGGAACAGAACGGAGAACCCAGAAAGTCCACTGTATGGGAAAACATATTTGCCAATGTTATATACAAGCCATTATGCTCAATTAGTATTTGACAAAGGAGGCAAGAGCATACAATGGAGTCAAGAGTATCTCTTCAATAAATGGTGTTGGGAAAATTGGACAGATACATGCAAAAAAATGAAACTAGACCACCAACTTACACAATACACAAAAATAAACTCAAAATGGATAAAGGACTTAAATGTAAGATGAGAAACCATAAAAATCTTAGAAGAATCAACAGGCAGCAAAATATCAGACATAAGTCCTAGCAATATCTTTACCAACACAGCTTCTAAGACAATGGAAACTAAGGAGAAAATAAACAAATGGGAGTCCATCAAAATAGAAAGCTCTGCACAACAAAAGAAACCATCAACAAAACAAGAAAGCCCTCTGCATGGGAGAACATATTTGCCAATGTTATATCTCATAAGGGTCTAATCTCCAAAATTTATAGGGAACTCATACATCTTAACAAAAGAAGATAAACAATGCAATCAAAAAATGGGCAAAGGATCTAAATAGACACTTTTCGAAAGTGGACATACAAAAGGCCAAGAGACATATGAAAACATGCCCAAAGTCAAGAATCATCCGAGAGATGCAAATCAAAACAACAATGAGGTACCATCTCACACCTGTCGGAATGGCTATCATCAACCAATCAACAAATGACAAGTGCTAGTGAGGATGTGGAGAAAAAGGAATCCTCGTGTACTATTGGTGGGAATTCAGACTGGTGCAGCCACTGTGGAGAACAGTATGGAGTTTCCTCAAAAAAATTAAAACTGTAACTCCCAATTGACCCAGTAATCCCACTTCTAGGAAATCAGAAACACCAATGAGAAAGGACATATGCACCCCTATATTCATAGCAGCACAATAGCTAAGATTTGGAAACAGCCTAAGTGCCCATCAGCAGATGAGTGAATTAAAAAACTGTGGCACATCTACACTATGGAATACTACACTGCTGTAAAAAAAAAGGAACTCTTACCATTCACAACAGCATGGATGAACATAGAATGCATTATGTTAAGCGAAATACACCAGTCAGAGAAAGATAAATATCACATGATCACATGATCTCACTCATTTGTGGAATATAATCAACATAAACTGAGGAATAAAAATAGATCCAGAGACAGAAAAGCATTGAACAGACCATCAAATCTCAGAGGGAAGGCAGGTGAGGGTGTGTGGGGGGTGGTAAGAGATCAACCAAAAGACTTGTATGCATGCATATAAGCAAAACCAATGGACACTGTCTCTAGGAGGTTGAAGGCATGTGTTGGGGAATTGGAGTGACTGGGAAAAGGTCAGTGGTGGGAATAGAAAACATACGTAGTACTTAAAGCAATAAAGAATTTTTTAAAAAGGAAAAATAAATAAAGAAAAGGGCCCAGAGGGAAAGGTCCTCATCTCAGGATGCTGAGCTCACAATATGAAAGGGAAGAATCGGAAGAGGGAGTGGGCAGGTTGGGAGAGGCAGGGGCAGGAAGGATGCTGGCACATTTAGGAAGTAAGGGAAAGCCATGGTGGCTGGAACCTAAAAAGCTGGAGGAAAGAAAGATACTAATGGTGAGATGAAGCTGAATAGAGACTGATAATAGTTAACACCTACATAGTATTTACTATGTTTCCCGGAGTTTTTTAAGTGTTTAGAAATGTTAACTTTTTAAATTTTCCTAAAATCCTTATGAGGAAGGTACCATTATTAGCCTCACTTTATAAATGAGGAAACAGGCATAGTAAAGTTAGGTCACTTTTCAGATTGGCCCTGCTAGTGAGTGTTAGAGGTGGGAATTGAACCATGGCAGTCTTGGCTCCAGAGTCCATGCTCTTCATTTCTATGCACACTGCCTTTGCAGGCCATGGATCACCTGGTCTTTGGGGGACATGTCATCTTCACAACAACAGGCAATCACTGAAGCTTTCTAAGGAAGATGTGTCATGATGAGACTTGGGTTTTGAAGAGATTGTTCTGGCCACAATGTGGGGAATAGACATGAGTGACGGGCAGGTAGGAAACTATTCAGCCCCAAGTAAGGAGAGTGCAGTTCTGATTTGGACAAGTTAGTGTCTGGGGGAAAGGAGGGTAAGTAGACAGATTTTGAAACATTTAGAAATTATGAACTGATGCTGGATTGCTTATTTGAAAGAGAAGGAGCATTCAAGGACAATTTCTGAGTTTCTGGATTTATAACTAGATAATCCTTCAAAGGAAAAAGGAACATAAAAACAAACCCTGCCTTCAGTTGTGTCATGGCAACTCCCCAAATTTAAGAAGTTTAACAGAAACAATATACTTTATTCTTGGAGAAAAGGTGACGTGGTTCATTAATACTCTGAATTTTAGTGAAAGAAGAGTGTGCCCATCAAATGTCCTTTGAAAGTCAATCTTCTCCCACCTGCTAGAGCTACACTGGAGTTTCTTCCTATCAGAGTTTCTCCCCTTGAGTATGCTAGAAGCAGCAATAGAGCAGAGAGAAAGTACTGTACTTAAGAAAAACATGAAAAATATAGCCAACTCAACTCTACCACAAAGCTTCCTTGGAGGGCACCATATTGCCTTTCCTGTCAGAGCCAATTAAGGAATAAGAGGCCCTCAGTCTAATCAGAGAGCAAAGGTAGGTGGATCTATAACATTGAATATAATTATTCCCAACCACAAGATGATAAAATAAAATACCAGTAATCAAATATTCACACAATGAAATACTAGGAAACAATAAAATGTGATGTTTTAGGAAAATATGTAAGGAGTAAACAAGATTGTTAAGTATATGACAAAACAGTGTGTATAACCCTGGCTGGTTGGGCTCCGTGGATAGAGCATCAGTCTGTGGACTGAAGGGTCCCGGGTTTGATTCTGGTCAGGGGCACATGCCCTGGCTGTAGGCTCGATCCCCAGTGGGGGGCGTGCAGGGGACAGCCCTTCAATGGTTCTCTCTCATCATTGATGTTTCTCTCTCTCCGCCTTCCCCTCTGAAATCAATAAAAAGTATAAAAATAATAATCATAATAAATGAAATAAAAATAACTTCTATTTTAAAAAACTCACTGTGTATAATTATAATTCCACTTAAAAGATAGATATACATGCATGAAAAGAAACTGGAAAACATATTCTAGAATGTTATTCTTGGTTATGCCTGAACAGAGGAATTACTGGTGACTTTTATTTTCTTATTTTTGTTTGTATGTATTGTGCATAATGACACTAATTTTAATCAAGGGGAAATGTAGGTTAAAAAATAGGTGCTCTACAGTGGATACAATTATCTATTATGGCTTCATATGACTATAGTCTGTTAATATTCAATTTAATTGCATCAACCGGTTATAATGTTCTCATACTCAAGGTCATTGAAAATACTGATATCAAAATTAAAAGTGTAGCTAAATAAATTGACAAACTCAAGATTCAAAATGGTTTTGAACAACCAGGAACTGGGGGCTGAAACCAACAAGTTGAAAGTTAAAGGAAATTTTAAAATCTTATATTTAAGACAAAATCTAAATTATAAAACAGACATAGGAGAAACCTGCCTTTAAAAAAAAAATGATGTGGAGATTTTAGTTGACCTCAGGTTCAATAAATGCCAAAATTGTGAAAAGACAAAGAATTGTAATTTGCAATTTTTTTAAGTATCCCTTCAGGATCAGTGAAGGTAACAGTCACATAGTTTTCACAGTTCTCTGCTCTATATTTAAAGGACTTTGACAAACTAGAAAAAGTGACCTGGATAATGTGGAGTTTAAATGCATGGCAAATGAGATCCTTAGCTTTTGGGGGTGGAAGAGAAGGGGCTAGAGAAGATGTGGTGAGTTTTTTAGATATTAGAAAATTTGCCATGTAAAAAGAGTAGATCTCTTCTGTGTAAAGGACAGAATAAAGGCAAATGGATGGATGCTACTGGGGGTGGAAGTTAGAATGCAAGCTTCCTGAAAACTATAGGCTTTTACAAATACTAGTGGCCCGGTGTACAAAAATCGTGCAGGGGGTGGGGAGGGGGGTTCCCTCAGCCCAGCCTGAACCCTCTCTAATTGGGGACCCCTTGGGGGATGTCCGACTGCCAGTTTGGACATCCGTCTTGCAATCTGGGACCTCTGGCTTTTAACTGCTCACCTGCCTGCCTGCCTGATTGCTCCTAACTTCCTCTGCCTGCCTGCCTGATTGCCCCTAACCTCTCTGCCTGCCTAATCGCCCCTAACTGCCCTCCCCTGCTGGCCTGATCTCGCTCCCAACTGCCCTTCACTGCCAGTCTGATCTTGCCCCCAACTGCCTCTGCCTGCCTGATTACCCCTAACTGCCCTCCCCTGTCGACCTGATCTCTCCTCCAACAGACCTTCCCTGCCACCCTGATTGCCCCCAACTGCTCTCCCTGGCCAGCCTGATCACTCCTAACTGCCTCTGTCTTGGCCCCCACCACCATGGCTTTGTCCGGAAGATGGCCGATTGACCCGGTCTAATTAGCATATTACCCTTTTATTAGTATAGATAGATTATAAAGGATAGGATTGCTTTAATGAGTGGGGGGGGGGGGGAGCCTTTTTCAGCAGGAGGAGATGCTCTTGGCAGACAAAAACATACAATCCCTATATCTGGACTGATAGCTAGCCATATGTACTATACTGCCAAAGTGGTCATTAAAAAATTGAACTGCTTTCTTACTTCTTACACCAAAGAGCTGTTGCCTTTAAAACCTCTACTCAGCCCCCACCTTAGGTTCTCCCTTTGTAGTTCACCCAGATTAGGTTCTGATTGGTCGGTTTCTATCCCAGTCAGCATCAAAATCTCTGCCTCCTAGGCAACTATTGGCTCCTCACACTTCACCCAAATTTGGTTCTGATTGGTTGGTTTCTATGCCAGTGAGCATATCTCTGGAGCCTATCTCTGGAGCTGATCAAAAAGACAGGACTGATCAGCAGCCCCGTGGAGGCTTGGAGAGAAACAGAGGTGTGGCTGCTGGTGAAGCCCAGGGAGAAAGAGAGAGGCAATAGCTGATCAACAGCTGCCACTGAGGCTACAGATTAGACCCTGCCTCTCTGCAGGCCTCTCTCCGGGCCTAATCTGCAGCCCCCTCGGCAGTCAGTGCTGGGTTGCCATAGCACTGACTTCTGGTGTTAGGTCAAGCCTTGTGTCCTTATAGACCCTGGCTCTTTATATATATACTAGAGGCCCAGTGCACAAAAATTTGTGCTCTCAGGGGGTTCCCTCAGCCCAGCCTGTGCCCTCTCGAAGTCTGGGATCCCTCTGGGGATATCCACCTGCTGGCTTAGGCCCGCTCCCCGGCCAGCAGGAAGCAGGCCTAAGCTGCAGTCAGACATCCTTAGCGCTGCTGAGGAGGCGGGAGAGGCTCCCACCACCACCGCTGTGCTGGCAGCCGTCAGCCTGGCTTGTGGCTGAACAGAGCTGCCCCGTGGGAGCGCACTGACCATCAGGGAGCAGCTCCTGCATTGAGTGTCTGTCCCTTGGTGGTCAGTGTATGTCATAGTGACCAGTCATTCCCAGTCGCTCTGCTGTTAGGGTCAATTTGCATATTACCCTTTTATTATATAGAATAGAGGCCTGGTGCATGGGTGGGGGCCGGCTGGTTTGCCCTGAAGTGTGTCCTGGATCAGGGTGGGGGTCCCGCTGGGGTGCCTGGCCAGCCTGGATGAGGAGCTGAGGGCTGATTGCAGACTGGCCAAGCCCTCCAGCGGGGACCCTCACCCCGTGAGGGTGTGGCCAGCTTGGGTGAGGGGCTGAGGGCTGTTTGCAAACTGGCCACAGCCCCTTCAGGGTGAGGAGGTCCCACTGGGGTACCTGGCCAGCCTGGGTGAGAGGCTAATGGTCGTTTTCAGGCTGGCTACTCCCCCCCAGCGACCCAAGCTCCCAGCCTCTCCTTTTTTTCTTTTTCTTTTTCTGGGATTTATTTATCTTCTATAATTGAAACTTTGTAGCCTTGAGCGGAGCTGAGGGCCAGCCAGGGCAGGTGGGAAGCTTGGCTTCCTCCATCGCTGGGGGCAACCCAAGCCAGCTGCTTGCTCCAGCTCCATGGCCATGCCATCTTAGTTGGGTTAATTTGCATACTCGCTCCTGATTAGTTGGTGGGCGTGGCTTGTAGGCGTGGCTTGAGCATAGCTGAGGGATGGTTTATTTGCATGTTTCTCTTTTATTATATAGGATAGATAAGCTGTTTTAGTGATGATGGTGGTAATGGTGGTGGTGTTTGTTTCTGAGACAAGCATCCTGCACACTGGATAAGCCCAAACATGAATGGAGAAACCAACTCCTCTTCTGCTGTCATGGCTCATGGTATCAACAATGCTGTTACCCATTGATATCCTGTAGCTACAAAAGAAATATACAGAATAGCCGGAGCCAGTTTGGCTCAGTGGATGGAGCGTCGGCCTGCGGACTGAAGGGTCCCAGGTTCGATTCCGGTCAAGGGCATGTGCCTGGGTTGCGGCCACATCCCCAGTGGGAGATGTGCAGGAGGCAGCTGATCAATGTTTCTCTCTCATCGATGTTTCTAACTCTCTATCTCTCTCCCTTCCTCTCTGTAAAAAAATCAATAAAATATATATTTTTTTAAAAAAAGAAATATACAGAATAATGCAGAGAAGAGGAATAAAATATGATTGTACTAATTAAAAATCACTAAGGAAAAGACAAACTTTAAGAGAAGGCAGACAAAGAGAGAAGAAAGCCTTTCCTTTTGCTTTCTATTATTTAATCTCTCCTATGTCTTTTCACACCCACATTTTTGTTTTGATTTTTTAACTTTATCCTAAAGAATGAATACAATCTGGTTTAGTGAATTCCAGAACCTTTGAAAATTTATGGAATGTGCTTTAAACCTCACTAATTACAAAGTTTGTGTAGTAATAAACACCCCAAGATATTGCACAAAGTAAGAACAGATTAGAGTTTAATTATACTGATGGAATATGAACTTACAATGAGTCATTAAAGAGAAGTGAGAATACATCCTGCTGAGATGACATTACTGAGTTCTCACTTCTCTGTCCTATAAAAAGGCCCTTTTTTTCCCCAACCATTATATATATATATATATGAGACTGAATCTGCAGTGGGCCAGACCTAGTGTTGAACTTCCCATGTTCACACTCTCTCATTTATGACCAACTACTTAAAAAAAAATTCTGAATGGACAGAGCCTGGATTTATCTATGAGAACTAGAGTTATCTGTCTTGGTGAACAGAAAGGTTACAGCCTTGGTTTACTAATTTAAACATAATTAAATGTAATGAATAGATAAAATAAGGAGCTGCAATGAAAGATAAAAAAGAATGGGATTGTTTCATCAAAGGCACAGATGTACCTTAGCTAGTTTTAAAAGATAGAAATAATTGTTGGTTCCTGAGAAGCAGCAAATGGTCAGTATATTATTACTTCTGGATGGATATTAAATGGCATGTCAAATCCTAGGTTAACACATAAAGATGGTTTTACCTTGCATCACTCTGTTGGCTTTGGAGGAAAGGAAGGGGGAGTCACATCTTAATTCTCATTCAGAAATATTATTTCTTATATTATTTGTGCTTGGAAGAAGAAAGAAGACCATGCAAAATATTGTCTTCCAAATTATATTTTCCTGGCCATGTGACTAAACAGGTATCAATCCTCATGGTCATGGCCTGTATCAGCTTGAACTTGCATAAAATTATTAAAGAACTCTGTACTAACAACCTGCTCAGGTTGTTCTTCTGCCAAATAGAAAAAAAAGTAATTGTTTCACAGGGGGGAAATGTTGAAATAAATAAGAGATAATGCTGGCCCAATGCACTTAAACTTGTAGAGTGAGGAGTATAAATCTTAGCAATTACAAAATGGCTCTCAACAGTGTCAGTGTGTGATGTACTTTCATATTTGGTAATGTTCTCCATCACCCACTTGTGGTTGCTACATCTGTATTATGTGTTGAAGCATCTTCCCAATACATTTTTTATTTCTTCCTGTACATAGTAAAGGAGGCAAAAGTGAGCTGCTCCCCAAAATTAAAAATAACATCAGTCACAGGAGAGAGGTATACATTATGCTAAAGAGAAAATTGGCTCCCACATTGTCAAAAATGTTATACTACTAGATACCGCAACAGAAAAGAGAGAAAATGACTATCAGGGAAATCACTGTATCCACAGAGTTTAGTTCAGGAAATTAACATCACAAGCACGGAACCCTCCCCGCAACCATGGAACCATCTCCTCAAAGAACACTGCAGAACTGACTCTGCCTCAATCAAGTGGATAAGAAATCGGGAAATTGCCACTGACACTCTTTAATTCAAGAACATACCACAACAGCTATGATGCAAGGGTCAAAAAGATGCCACCACTTCAACTAGTTCTGAAAGCAAGAGATTGGGACACTGTTTCTTGTTATCAGAAAATAGCCAAAAGCATCAGAAAATAAAAATGACCGCAGTCTCTTGTGTGACTGGGGAAAAATTCTTCCCTCCCAGAACTCTATTATAAGAGATAAGGGAATGATTTTACCTTTCTAACCTCAGCAGTGAAGGAATGCCCACTAAAAGGAGGAGAGAATGTATGTTCAGAGCCAATCCACCCTGTCTGCCATGGCCACCATGTGCGTCTAAGGAACTAGTGGCCCTTACATTTTGATCATAGAGATGGATGCATGAAATTATTTTAGTCTGATTTCTTTCAACATTTATATTAAAGAACTACCTCTGATTAGATTCCACGTCCCCAGAAAACTGTCTGATTTTAATTTTACTTCCTGTGTATCTTTCATACTGAGAATAAAAGCACTGGCTAGGGGATCTCAGTCTTTTGGGGACTTATATTTCACATTTTAATCACCATATTTTCCCAGTGCTAAGATACTAACTCTAGTGTATGCCACTTATTTTAAAAAAAAATTAAAGAAAAAGAAATATTACATAGTAAGTGAGTTTTTTCATCATAAACTTTTTTACTTTTTAAAATGTTAAAGTATTAAAAAAAAGTTTCAATTTAGCATCTTGGAAATATAATAATAAATTTGCATCTTGATTTTATAACTTCTTTCCTAAGGTTACCTAAATCTATTGTGATAATCAGATCCATTTCTATTGTGATTATATATTCTGGTTTCTAAATCAACACAGCTGAAGGCCAAACTCTAGACTGCGATACTTTGGCCAGAACAATGATATTCTGTGTGGACTCCTCTTGGTATCCTGCCCATTCTTAATGAATGACATCTCTGTCTGACCTTTGTCCACAGCAGCTGGGCCATTCAAAACTGCAACACTTTTAAGTTGATGTCCATTTAGTTAGTAAAGTTCAGTGAAAGCAAAAAGGCAGGTCAAATTCAGATCCTCCCTACCTTAGCTAAACAGAAATAATACAAACTCAGAGGAAGAGGTTTCTGTGCCTACAATATAGCACTTTTCTTATCGTTGTTACTTTACTGTTTCATAGGTATCTCATGTAATGATTATCAATGGTACATGAGGAGCAATTTAAAAAAACTGAGGCAAATAAGGTAGATGATCAGAACTTCCTGACCTAAATATGTAGGACAGTTACCACCATCATCTTCAGCAAGTAAGCCAAGAAGCCAGTAACTGCAAGTTGGAGAGGTCATTTAAAACCAAAGGACCAAGTCAATGTACAGTCCTACCAATAAAAGAAATATAATAGAACTGATTCTACAGCTATCATAGTACATGTTTTCATATTCTCATTTAAATTAATAGTAAGCTGTGTGTTCAAATCCCAACTTTGCCACTTTCTATCTATATGGCAAGTTCATAATCAGAATGAATCTGCTTCTTCATTCTACATGGAGATAATATCTACCTCAGAGAATTATTGTAAAGATGAACATGAAGTAATATAAGCAAAATGCTTAGCACAGAGCTTGGCAATAAAATACACTTAATATAGAGTAGTTATTGTTGTAATAATTAACAAGCCCATAATTGTTTGGGAAGGAAGCTGACACACAGTACAAACATTGAGTAAATGATGGAATATCATTCAGTGGAAGAGGACATGTAACCGTGGTGGAAGCACTCTTGAGTGGAGTCTACTTTGGCCATGTTTGTGAATTTAATGAGCCATTCCTGTAAGTGGCCTGATATGTCTTACATGTGGCAGGGAAAAGTCTTCCAGATAGGCAGGAAAGGTGTGAAGAGGCAAACGAGTTTGGTTAGGCACCTTGAAATGAACTACCTCCTACCCTGCAGATAATTATAATGTCTTCTATGAATCAGCTATCAAGACTCCGTGTTGTCCTGGTCCTACTTAAACCTGTCTGGCAGAAACCTGGGAATTTCCACTGGCATTTGCATTTGGTTTATAGTCTCCAACTGGGTTTAGGTGCAAATACCACCTACCATAAAGAATTTATCCCAGTCTTATTTACATATCTTTCGAGTTTTTATCCTCTCGAATTCAGATACTAATGGGAAAACCAGCATTCTCACAGGTACTATTTTTCAAAGACAAATTCATAAGAGGATTTTAAGTTCCTGCAGATGAGCCAGAAAAAGAAGATAGAGAACAACATAGGCATGACTGAATAAAACTGCAAAACAGAGTCAAGCATGAATAAAGATGCATATGAAAGGGAGGACCACCTCTGAAGTTCATTCATCCTCCCTCAGTCCTGAGTTGTGTGCTGGTTGCTTCCTTGACCAGCTTCAGATCCGGGGAAGTGCTGGGCTGACCCTGAGCAGGAGGGATCTCATTTTTTCTCTGATGAGTCAGATCTAGGAAGTGCATGAGCTGCAATCCTGTGAGGACATTTCCATATCAAATCTTCTGTTTCGTGCCTGGCCACAGCTGTTGGTGCCATTGGAATGACTCCTATCTTTACATTCTTAGCACTGATTCTCACTTGACTAGCATTTCAGCATTTCTGTCCGAAGCCCCACCATTCTTTTAGTCACACAAACTGACATCCTCCCCATGATCTTTGACCTTCCTAGCTGTTGCTACCCACAATGAAATAGTATTCACCAAATGTTCCCCTTGGATATAAAAATGTCTATTAAATTCACCCATATCTAGTTGCATCGATGCTACTCTAGCACAAGCTCTCAAACATCGTACATGGACTTTTATAATTTACTCATAACTGGTTCCCTTCCCTCCTATTTCTCCATCTTTAATCTTAAACGTATTCTTTACTTCACTGTCATGTTCACCTACAGATTGTACAAAGCCCTTATTATGCTTTAAAATGTTCATATAGTGAAGACCCGCTAGTAGCTGGTCCCTTATCTTTCTAAATATTTATCTTCCACAATTCCTGTATTCCAAGCTAAATTTCATCCAAACTGAACTATCAATACTCATTACTCTGTGGGTGGGATATGTCTGCAACCGGTGTTTTTCACAGAATTTTGCTAATGGCTTAAGGCTGGTCTCTCACAAAGGAAGCTACTTCAGTGGTGCCCTCTTTATTGGTTGCTTTCTTTCCTTGCCGCACTCCCCTCACACCTCTGCTGGCATTTCCTTCAGCTGCAGTGGTAGATAGACTGATTGTATTAAGGGTCCCAATTTTTTATCCTTTCCTATATCTTACTCTTTATCATATCACCTTGCCATGCCTCTTACTAAAGAGGCAGAATATATTTCTCCACCTTCTGAATCTAGGCTAGACTTACGTTGCAGTCACTGAAGGTGCTTATTAGGCCTCCAACTACATGAAATATAACTAACCATGTGCCCCAGCCCCTATCTGATATGCTCTAAAATTAATTGCACTATATATACTGAGAAAATGCTTCCTAAGATTTCTCCTAGCCAATGACTGACCATTCTTGCAAGACACTGGAATTTTCTAATGGATAACTTTGGCTTGAGGACTTCACAGGAGTTTTGCCAACGCATCTTTAAATTGCAGGGAAGCCTAGGACACTTAGACACCTAAGCTCCTTCCCTCTCTCCTTTAGCAGACTGAAATCATGGCCTCATAGCTATCCCAGTGTTTCCAGCCTCCCCATCCCCTTCTATCTCAAAGCTTTTTTTCATAATAAAATCCTAACATGTTTATTCTCATCTTGACAGTCTTGACATCTGCTTCCTAGACTTGCTTTGTACCTTTGCTGTGGTGATTAGCAAACATGCCCAAAGCAGAGGCTTTAGATTCTAGAATGTACTTTTGTGTTTCTGTTGACCCTTGCCCTCTGTCATCTTCATGAGAAGGGTGTTAGGTCGGAGAGAGCCCAGGATCGGATACATGCAGACATGTGATGAGACAATGGACTCCCCTTGGAATTTCTCACAGATCAATGTGCCAGACACAGATACCTGCTTCTTCTCCCTGAATCCACATACCCCCACACAGATACTGACTCATTCCTGAATACCTTGCTGACCCCCCTGCAGCTGAAGCTTCCTCAACTGAATACCTCAGCTCATGTCCCCCCCCCTCACCCAAGCGCAGTATAAAAAAAGCGCCCCCCTCCATGTTGGCGTGAATCCACGTGCCCTGTCTTTGGGGGTACGTGGGTCTCCCGGGGACGCAGAATAAACTTTCCTTTCCTTTCTTTTCTGATTCACCGGACTCTCTGTTTCTTGCGCCGCCTCCTGAGCCACCTAACCTAACATCCTCCTGAGCCACCTAACCTAACAAAGGGTATGCTCTGTCCTTGGTCCCAGGAAGAGGATAAGAGACACCTGGCACACAGTGAAGTCACCCCAGTCTTCCATATGAGGCCTTTTCAGATTACTGATAGCCAGTTATCCCCGAGAAAGGTGAGCAAGTTCAGCCAAGATCAGCTGAGCCTGGCTCAAATCAGCTCAATGCTGCAGACCCCTGAGCTAAATATCTGCTTATTGTTGTATGCCAACACACATCAATAGCTACTTGTTACTTAGCATGTTTGTGTCAATGGAAAAGTGATGAACTTTTCAAATAAGTGACTTGCCCTTAAAGCTTTATTTGGAGGAACCAAAACCAAGGCAATATGTAAGTGTATTTTATATTATGTTGTGATATATACACTCAGCAGTTTAGAGTTGAAAACTTATCCTCACTTTCCAAGAACAGCACCCAGCACTGCACAGAACCGAAGACGAAGGGAGGCAGTGCAAAGATTCAACACAGAACTTCATGTTGGCTTTACCTGGGTCCTTTTAGGGCTAGAAGGGAGGCATATTTCCAATTAGAAAGTTATCTTGTCAGTTAATCCCTGTGCCCTTCCCAAACTGAACCAAGTGACCTTGGTGTTAGAGGAAAGCAGTTCTTTTCTTTCCTCTTAAGGGGCACAAGGAAACTCTGCATCTTCCAACACATCCTTAAAAAAACTGCTTTGGGAGTAAACAATCAGTCATGTCCAACTGGACAGATTTCTGCTGATTGACATGAAAGAACATCTGGCCAAGTTGTCCTGTTAATAAAAACAGAGGGGGATCATTCTAGAGAGACATCCTGCTTTCCTGCAAGTGTAGAAACAAGCAAAGTGCAAATAAAGTAGCCCAGCTGAGACTGTCAGAACACCGGAAATGGTCAGGAGGAAATTGCTGCTCAACCCTTTCTCCAAGAGTCACCACAGAGTAACAGCTGTTTTGAGGAAGAGCAAATAGAATTGAGCATTCACCTTTGAACATCTTTAAATGAGGACAGATATCTATCTCAACTTGATGGTTCCAGTCCCCAGTGCAGTGCCTAACACACAGCAGACACCTTGTACATATTTGAATGTGTGAATAAAGGTTGTATGACTATTTCCAAGATCCAACCATTTTTAGAAAAAAAATACTCATAAAAAACAGTGTTAATTTTGCTATTATTGTAAGTTGATGTTATTGTAGTAATTCTGACTCAGCCTCATACAAACAGAATAACTTAATCTCTTGGTGAGTCAATTTCCTCTTCTAAAAACTGGAGAGAATAACACGAAGTCATCGGGGTTGCTATAGGATAAATTGCAGTTAATACATGTCAAATGTTTATAACAGTGCCTGGCATCTGTTAATTGTTTTATTCATGTTCTCTAGTTGAAGCAATTACGATGGTGGTGGTGGTGGTGATAGTGGCAGTAGATAAGCAGATAGTATGAAAATCACTTTACACCATCCAAAGATATATCATAAAACTCAATTAAAATATGAGTTTTAGAGGACACTAGTACAGTTAAATTAAAATTCTCTCATGTTCAAGTAGAAAAAATAGGTCTTATAACTCTATTTTATAAGCCATACTATAAAATATTTTTTATAATTTGTTTCTAGCAACATAGCTAAGTAAATAAACCATTAAGAGATTTCCTATTGAAAAATAGTAAAATATTATAATTAAGTTTCTAAGTTGCACTAATTTTATATCTCCACTTTTTTCTAGAATGTTTTTGGATACAGTTACTCTTCCCCAGTCTGAAGCTCAGAGGCACTGGGCAGACGCATTCATCAGAGAGAGTTGACCGTCAGTCACTGGGGACATTTGCCTTTTGCTTAGGAGCAGCCAACCTCTCTATGCCTGGGTGGGTGGTTTCCTGTCTGTGTTTGGTTTGAACCTGTTCCAGGGCTTGTGGTTTTGGCCAGGTTTATACTCTGTGTTATTATCCTACTGCATATTTAACGATAGTGTTGATTTTGCAATTGGGCATATGACTCCTGCATTTCTCAGAGACTTGTAGGAATCTGTCATGTTCTGATTTACATATTCTTTTCTCTTTTCACTCTTAATAGCCAGCAAGCTCTATCAAGCCTAATGTACAAGCTTAAAATTTTTTCTTCAAGATGAGTAACACATTTTGAATACTAGAATCATAAAATATATGATGGGAAATTCAATTAAGCAAAAGCAATTGGGAAAAGAAATAAAAATTATTTTGTCTTATCATGATAAAGAACAAGGCAATATTAAAGGATGTGAATTTGTCATGTAACTTGAGTATGCAAAATTATTAGGGAGGCATGGAGGAGACTTCTTTTGACCTGCTGTCTCACTCCCCATATAAAAGTATGTCTACATCACCAGTTCCACTCCCTCTCTCTCTTTCTCTCTCTCTCTCTCTCTCGTGAGAAATTCTATTATTACAGATATATTTCTCAAGTTTATAATTGTATTCTCTATTAAGGAACCTCTGGAAAGAAAGAAGTGGTTAGGCTAATATCCATCATTTACACATTACCACCAATGTCTCTCTCATAAATTGATCTCTCTTTTTATCTTTCCCTGTCCTCCCTCTCTTTCTCTCTCTTCATCTGGACAGCCAGATCAAAGAACCATTTGATGAGGAAATGGGTGAAAGTCTGAAATCTTTAAAAGAGATTCCATTCACTCAGCAAGAATATGCTGCAAACTAATTTCCAATCAGATACTGTATTAAATATGAGAAGTGCAGATTCTAACAAGACAGACATGCCCAAAACCTCTGACATCTTGTCTGAGGGGAGAGCCAGAGAAGTGATGAAATCATTTAACCCTCAAATTTTTTCTGAGCTGAATTTTTGTGTCATTGTAAATGTCAACTGGGTTTTCCTTCAAAATTCTGAGACCGCTTGGTGAAGCAACATTATTCTAATTTCACCCAGTCTCTGCCATGGCAGCATCACCTTGGTATGAACCAGTCTTCATAAACTTTTTACAAGAACATCAAACAATGCACCACTTCTATTCTCTTCATATTCCTACATTTGTTAGAGGAAATCCCAGGTTTTTAGGACCTAAACCTATTTAGCAACTAAGCAGGCACTGATGGTATCCACAGGTCTGTGTAGATGAAATAGGAGTTGGGTGATGCAGAGGGAAGCATTCTAACCAGGAGAACCATAGATTTTACTAGAATTTTTTTAGTTCAATGTCTTGTTCATTTAGGGAATTCTCTATGCCTTATCTATTTGATAGATATTTCTCAATTATCACCAAGATTTCGAACTTTCTTAAGAAGTAGTGAAAGAGTGTCATGAGATTCCAGGTGATTGTCTACAGTTAGTCCAGTTGGTTAACTATAGGTATTATTTATCTGACCATTCTACATGGGAAACTTTCTCAGTGAGCTAAACATAGACACTATTGCCTACAAAAGAACTTGGCTGTTTAAATGCCTCAAATTGTCATGTCATCATTATAGGCTCCAAGAATGTCTACTAAGTTGATTTTACAAAGAAAATCTCTGTGATACTAAAGATTACTTTAGGACCGCTTGACAAAAGGACCATTTGCATACATACACAGACACACACACAAAATGATGATTTAGGTAACAATTCCATGTTTGTATACCACATTTCTATTTACAGAGTCCTTGAACATTATTATCCAGTTCATATAACCTTTACCACAAGTCTTTGATTTAGTAATATCTCCATTTTTCTGATAAGACTGAAGTTCAAGGAAATAATATAATGTATACACTCTCTTTAGGGTTAAAGTGACTACAGACTATGAATATCTGAGCAGCAAAATTCTCAAGTGAACAAATGCACCAATTCTTTATATCATGGTAAATAACAAAAACCATAAACATAGGTAAATAAATTAGGGGGATTATTATTCACGCAATTAGACAAAATAATTTTTATTTTGAATAAAGAATTAAAAATAATTTTTAATAATAATACCTGGCATGTTAAGTATGGTTTTACACTCCAAATTTTATTTATACACAATAACATTAAAAAATATCTCCCGGGTAAAGTGAGTCACAATTGTTCTCAAATGAGATAGCCCATGCATGAGACATTATTTGGGGGGGTGGGGACAATTAGTGAAATTCAATTTCTAGGTTTAAAATAATCAGTTCACACATTTACAAAATAAAACTGAGAACTAAAAGCTATTCTGAGATGCTGAGTACACAAAACTGATTATAGTCCAAGACTGATTAAATATTCCACAGGAATGGAAATATCAAAGATAAGATATTATTAATCCAGAACTATAAATTTTAAATAAGTTTATCTTAAAAGGGACAAGATAAACTAAAGCAGCATAATTTACAAGGTGAATGACCGTTCTTAATATGGTAAGGGAGGGGCTGAGGTGGGAGCCACCTCCCATCCCTGGATCCTAAAGCCTCTGACTCATCACTGACAAATGTACTCACCTGTAGGCTCCGAGCACCTGGAGATGTTGAGGCCAGAGGGTAGATTTTGTTAGCTCATTCTCCTATTTTTCCGAGAAGGCCTCAGCTAATGTCAAGTCACTAACTCTTATGAGCTTTGGCAAAGCGCCAAGACTAAATTTATGGTTTGGTCATGTAGACCTGTGACATCATCACCAAACCATTGTCTGGGTGATAAGGTCCCTCCATTGACTTTGATGCATGGCCTTCATCTGTGTGTTCTTCCTCACTATCAACTCACTCCAGGGGCAACTGTAAGACGAGCCACATGCCCTCCTCCTGAATGTTACCAGCTTCATGACAGACCCCTCTTCCAACTTCATAGTTTCAAGCAACTGTACTCTCCTTTCTCTGAGCAGATTCTATGAAGAAATAGAGGTGCTAAATTGTACAATTCCTGCCTCTTCAGAATGAGATTATGAGAAATCAAGCCCATCTCCAAAAAGGCCTTTATCATTACTGGTGACACTAACAAAGGCAGGATTATAGATCTGCCATCTTAAAGCATCAGAAGACTAAAGCTTGAAATAAACTTTAATAAATTTTTTATGTTTTCAGATTTTCATTAAATGCTTTCTACTATCTTAGCTAAGGATAGAAAACCTATCAAATATGTGATCTACTCTCTAATTACATGCTCAATCTTTACTTACACACTTATTATTACTTAAGCTAGAGATAGTAACTATATTTTGATTCAATATCAGTCCTGATAAAGTGAAAGCAATACTTAAAATGTCATATTAAAGATTCTGAGGTTGCATCCAGACTTTAAGAAAGAGTTGCTTCTTATACCTGAAAGGGCGAGGGCTAGGCCCTCCATCTTGCCCCAGGGTAAGGGCTATGCCTCCATCTTGCCCCAGGGTAAGTGCTACGCCCTCCATCTTACCTTGGCCATGTGCTTGGCTAGGAGCTTCTTCCTGGAAGTCTAAGCCTCTGCTAGCCACAACCAGGAACAAGACACCGACTTGTGCCTGGCCAATCGGCAAGGCCCACAGCCCTTTCTCCTCCCCTTACTCCAACCCCCTATAAAACCCCTCTCCACACAGAGTTCTCTCTCTCTGCTTCCTGCTGCTGTGTCGGCGAGGTGGGGGAGCAGAGCTAGCTCGAATACAGACTCTTACGCTTTTGCATCGGACATGACTGGTTCCCTGGTGAGGTTTCTTGGGGATCCTGAAATCTGGGCATAATAATACCCACCATGAGCAAGGAGGAAGAAATGGTGGCCTCCATTTTTCATCTTATAAGCCAAGCAATTAGCTTTGTCCCTGCAATCATCTGGAGCATTACACAGATTGTTCTCTAGACTGTGTCTTAGAAGATAAATGAAAAGTGAGAAAAAGAAGCAACCTATACATTTTACAGTCCTTATCATTTAGAAATAACTTGAAGTGAGACACATTTTAGTTTACAATTCTCCCCAAAACAAGTACTAGTATTCTACTCCCATGAAATGTGGTATAATTAAAAAACACAGCAAACTTAACAGCTAGTAAATTCTGCGTTTTAGATAGTACAATTATAGATTAATAATTATACTTTAGGAGGGCCATGTGAAAGTCCAAGGAGAGAAAATGAAAAAAAAAACTCACCCTCCCACCCTCCTATACCACAAAGAATCTATGAGCTTCCCTTTTATTATAATTTTCTCAAACATCAACATGTAAAAATAAGGAGATTTTGTACACTAGTAGTTATAAATTAGAAATATTTAATTTAAAAAACACATTCAACAAAGGAAAACATGATAATTTATCTAATAGCAGACATAATTTATATAATAATAATTTAGCTAATAAAAGACAATGAAAACTTTAAAGTTTTTATTGAAGAAGATAAAAGAACTGAAAATTATACCTCCATGCAGTAAAGACACTATTTATTCTTAATCTATAAATTCAATGAATTCCAATCAAAGTACCAACAAGATTATTTGTAGAATTTGATAAGCTTATAATAAATACTAATTTAGAAAAAAAAATGTATAAGGCCAAGAGAGTCAACACATTTTTTAAGAAGAGCAAGTTGGAATACTCACTCTATTAGAAATAAGGACTTGCAGAGATCTATTGTGATTAGACAGTATAAATTGGCTCAGAGATAAATCAGTCAAGCAGTGGAAAAGATGATAGAAACTGGAAGCATATACATGGAAATTTGGTATATGAGGGGTGACATTCCAACCTTGGGGGCAAAGAAAGATGTTTCAATGATTAGAACAATTTGTTATCTGTGGGGGGAGGAATATCAAATCCCTACAATGCATCATCCTCAAAAGTTAGTTTTAGAGGGATTAAAGACTTATACATGAAAGGCAAATTTTAAATTTTAATTTTTATACAAGTAAATATTGATAATTAGGTTGATAACAATATAAAAAGTATATTTAAAATCTACTCATTAGAAGACACCATTAAGAAAGTGGAAAGACATGTTACAAACTGGTAGGAAATATTTATAATACCAGTATATAAAACTAATGAAATATTTTAATTAAGAAAAAAATTATTGCAAAGAAAGACTACCACATAAAAACATTGAATAGAAAAGTAAACAAGAGATATTAACACACATTTAAAGAGGCAAACAAATTATCAAAGAAAAAGAAAGATACTCAACCTTCAAATAATCTAATTTAAATTTTTTCTGATCATAAATTGCCAAAAATCAAGAAATGGGACATAACCAGGTATCAGTGAAAATATGAAGCCACAGAAAGCCTTACTAATTATGAGTGGGAGTGTAATCCTTTAGAAAACAATTTGGCATTACATGTCAAAGTGTTAATATACATTTTGACCCACCAAGCATCTTAAAATCATCAAGGAAAAGCCAAAAAAAAAAAAAAAAAGCAGAAAAACCCACAATGTTAATTATCAAGATGCTAACTCAGAAGACCTATAACTTCAGTCTCTGTTGTAGGAAATTTTATTTAAGTAGCTAAAGGCATCCTGATAGGCACAGTCTCTCACTTAAATTCAAAAGAAAAGGCAGAAATTTTCTCTATTTTTATTATTTAGTAATCAAAATAAGATTTTAAATGGTATACTATAAATATTAGAAGAAGATAATATATTTTTTATGATTTTTAGGCATGATTATTATCTACAGGAGAAAAGTTTTAAATATCAGTGGAAATTTTATTTGAAATTATAAACCCATTTAACGATGTAGCACTTTTCTAAACAAGCATATGAAAACAGATAGCATTTTTATAGTTCTTTAATAACCAGTAAGAAAATTTAATGAATATTTAGAAATAAGTCCTCCCGAAATCTATAAACTATAGGAACATAACACAAGAACTGCATAGAGACACACATGGCATGTTTCTGAGGGGAAACAAGAGATGCTATCTTTTCCCAAATGTAAGACAATTCAAATCAGAATCTCAGTGTCTTAACACAGCATGCTTACATTAAATTTTTCTGGAGGACAACAAAAAATGAGAATAACCAAGAAAAATTTGAAAAATATAGTAATTGAGAAGGGCTTGCCCTTGTGAATTGTGAAATATACCACAAATCCATTGACTAATAACAATCTGAAATTGACAGAGCAGTAGATCAATAGAACAGCAATAAAGGATTCAGAAATAAATCCTCCTCACACATGAGAACTTTCCTTTAGTTCTGTGTCAATGTTAACCATGAGCTCATCTTCAGTGGGGACCATTTTCCCAGAGTCCTTAGGGTATCCAGACTCTAAATGGTGGAGCTGAGATTTAAACTAAATTTAACTCTAAAGTCCAAGTAATCAATTACCATACAACTCAGTCCCTAATAAATATATGAGACTAGCTAATATTTTAGAAAAGAAAGATAATTAAGAATAGTCTATCCCACATTAAAAAAATACATACACTTTCATGTGTCAGAATTCCTAGAACAGAGCCTGGTACATTTTAAGTACTCAATAAATATTTGCTGAATGAATGAATCTACCAGTCTCCCCATCTAGAATTAATTTAGCCCCAAGGACTAGTATTTGTCAAACATTTATCCAGTCAGAGAAAGATAAATACCATGTGACCTCACTAATATGTGAAATAAAATGAATAAAATAAACTGACAAACAAAACAGAACCAGAAGCATGGATACATGGAACAGACTGGCCCAGTGCCTGAGGGGAGGAGGATTAGCTAAAGAACATATATGCTTACTTCATGGACAGGGACAATAGTTTGGTGAAGGCCAAGGGAGGAGAAGGCAGAGGTGGGCGGAGGTGGGCAAAGAGTGGGGGGAGGAGGGACACATTAAATGTCAACATTAAAACATTTTAATAATAATAAATAATTAAAAAAATAATTCAGTTGGGGTGGTTGTTAAAATGCAGATTTCTGCCCGTCCTCTCTCCTTCCCACTGCCAGAAGGCTCATTTTAAAGAATCAAAGTGAGAATTTTTAATTTTCAACAGACTCCCAATGATTTCTGATGTGGGTGATCCTAGAAACACACCCTAAAAAAATATTACTCTAAATTCAGGGAATAGGCAAATCAAAGAAGGTGACTATCTGCCTGTTGAGGAGTTTCACTTCCCGTTGCAAATATATGTGTTGGCATTCTGGTTTCTAGAACAATAGCTTATGTGTTTGGTTAGTGTGGGTGTCCTCAAGCAATTGATCAACTTTAGGGAGTCCAACAAAATTAAATTTCCAGATCTAGAATTAGATCTTGAGCCTTTGTTGTGAATGGCCACCCTGGCTTATTCTGATGATGCCTCATCTTGCTATATATTTCTTATAAACTTCAATAGCTAGTAGGTGCTCCCTCTGTGTTACTTCCCTTTTCCTGTCTCACTTACTGTCTTGGTAACAAAATTCATTAGTCACTTTCTCTCACCTTGTATCCTGGTTTAAATATAATAGTGTATTTTCCCTTCTGTCATCTGCTTCTTTTCATCTGTAAATAACTAGTTCAGAGAAAGCAATAAAGCATTTTTCCACTCTCTACTCTTTGAACTTTCCTCTCCTAGATTATAAATTGTAAAGATTGTGAAATAATCATATCATTCTTCCTAAGGATCTATGTACCCAAGACAGACCCAGACTCTCATCTGTTAAAAAGTGACATCATTATCTGAATTGAATTGTATAACTCTTACTCAATACAATTTATGCTAACTCACTTTCACTCTCCTTTTGAAATGAAAAATATATTTCACTCCATTTATAGCTGGATTTTGACCCACTAATCGATTATAAAACTAATTTAGTGGCACTTAATCAACATTACTTTTTCATATGAAATAAAATAGATTAAGATAGAAAATATATTACACTGCAAGTAACTAGAGTAAATTATTGTTTCAATTACCCATGTATGAATGTATACGAGTTTTGGATAGAAATGCATTTCTGATTTATTTTTTAAAATATATTTTTACTAGAGGCTCAATGGATGCAATTCGTGCAAGACTAGGCCTTCCTTCCCCCAGCTGCCGGTACCAGCTTCCCTCCAGCTCCCAGGACCCGGGCTTCCCTTGCAGCCCCTGCTTCATCTGGAAGGTTATCTGGAAGGATGTCTGGTCTAATTAGCACATTATGCTTTTATTATTATAGATTATTATAGATTGCTTTCAGAGAGGAAGAGGGAGGGAGAAAGAGACAGAAACATCAATGATGAGAGAAAATCATTGATTGTCTGCCTCCTGCACACCTCCTACTGGGGATGGAGCCCACAACCTGGGTATGTGCCCTAACCGCAATGGAACCTTGACCTTCTGGTTCATAGGTGGACACTCAACCACTGAGCAACACCAGCCTGGCACATTTCTTATTTTGAATTACTGTAAGAAAATGTATGAAAACTTCTAATTTAATAAAGTTAGGTGAATTTTGTGAGCTGCAACAGTCTTTATTTTTCTCTAACAAAATTTATGTTCAATTAGAGGACTATTCCTATTGGTGGCTGACAACTTTGTCTCACTGATTCATTGTAACTTGTTCATCTCCATTTAAAGCCCATGTCTTTTTAAAGTAGGTCCTCAGCCAAATTCTAGGAGCTCTTATTCCCTTGGAGGTCTCTCTCCTTTCTATTCCAAAGTGATCTAAGTTTAAGAGGGCTTGGATATTGTCCTGGTGTTCTAAGAAGGATGCCTGATCTCCCCTCCTTTCTCTGTCCTTGCTGACAACTTCTGGGGATCTGTTGATTTTAACTAGTCCCTGTGCTTTTTAGGTGACACCTTCTCTTGGATGTTGTGACACCCACGATGACCTATTCTCACATGTGCACACTCTGTCCTACCCAGTATGACTTCAAGCTCTCCACTCACTCTAAGATAGTTTAATACTCTGTGTGGGAGTGGAGGAAGGGGATATACTCTCTCTTCCAACAAGCCTTGACTTTTTTAAATCAAAGGCTTTCAGATTCCTACATTTGCTATATGCTTACAAAATTTATACATAAATATGTCCTAGGCCATTATCACAGTTTTTGTTATAATGGAAATATGCTAAGTATAACTGCACTGTCCTATTCAGTAGCCACTGATCACACGTGACTCTTTAGCTCTTGAAATGTGGCTAGTGTGACTGAGGAACTGAGTTTTAAATTTTATTTAATTTTAATTAATTGAAATTTAAGTAGCCACAAAGTGGCTTCTATATTAGATAGCACAATTCTGGGATGTATCTGTGCCATCCTTGATGCCTGCTTTATAAAAAAGAAAAAAAAAAAGAAAAGCTATTACCGCCTGGTCAGGGTGGCTCAGTGGTTGAGCATTGAGCCATGAACCAGGAGGTCAAGATTCGAGTCCCAGTCAGGGCACATGCCCTGGTTTTGGTCTCCAGGAGTTAGTTAATCAGTGATTCAGTCTCATAATTGATGTTTCTATCTCTCTCTTCCTCTCCCTTCCTCTCTCTGAAATCAATAAAAACATATTTTTAAAAAAGAAAAAAAAAGCTATTGCTGCCGTCAAAATCATGGGGCAAGGGTAATGCACACAAGAAAAGGGAAAGAAAAGCAAATTTTCAATATCTTTTCATATAATCTTGCCACATTAAATTAGATTTTTTTCATCAGTTTTATTAAAGCATAATTTACTTAGAATAAAAATGTATGCATTTTTAAAATTAAATTTATTGGGGTGGCATACATGATAAGTTTCAAGAGTACAATTCTATAATACATCATCTGTATCTTGCATTGTGTGTTTGCCACCCAAAATCTAGTCTCCTTTTGTCACCATATATTTGACCCCCTTTACCATCTTCAACCTCTCTCCCCCACATCCCTCTGGTACCCACACAGAAAAGTACCCATTTTAAGTGTAAGGTTCAAATAGTTTCTACAAATGTATCTGGTCATGTTCATGTAACCATTGCTACAATTAAGATAAAGATTTCATTACCCCCAAATTTTCCTCCCCCTACTCCCAGCCCCTGTCAAATATTGATCTGCTTTCTGTCACTACTGTTTTGCCTTTTCCAAAATTTCATACAAATGCAAATTATACATATGTAATTTTCTGTGCCTAGTTTCTTTCAACCAGCATAATGAATTGGGATTTGTTGCTTATATGTAGGAGTCTGTTTTTTCTTCTTCTTTTTTTGCTAAGGTTATATTCCCTTGTGTGGATATAATACAATGTGTTTATCCATTCATAAGTTGATTTAGGTCTTTTTTAGAATTTAGCCAGTAAGTCTCCTTAATAATTTAGAAGATTTTTATGAGCTTATTGGGGACCCATGTCAAATGAAAACTTTGTAAGTCAGTTACTTTGTTCCCATTTTTTGCCCCCAAGAAAACCTTTAGAAAGGACTTTCTTACCTTAGTTGTTTTGGAAGTGGATATACCTAAATTGTACTGACTCAAGGCCTGATAGGCACTAAGCCTAAGAGAAAGAACAAAATAGGCTCTTCATAAGAGATTTCTTTAATTGTGTTTATGGGAAAGGGTTGGCATGGTAGCATTGCTCAACAGCTACCAGGCCAGCTGGGGTTGAAATCCTGGTGCTGCCTCCTCCTTGCTCCCCCGCTTTAGATAACCTTCAACCCCTCCACACTTCACTTTCCCTATCCTTAAAATGGAGGGAGATAGATAAGTTACCTGCGAGCATTGTAGAGATTAAGTAGAAAGTTCTTAGAAGAGTGATAGGCACATCAAAAGCTCTTCAAAAATGTACACTACAAAAAAACATGGAGGTTTAGACAGGTTAATGACTTTTTTCTGGTTACACAGCAGCACATCTAGGATTTGAACCCAGGTCTCTGAGCTCCTGATCTACAAGCTCAGACTTGGTTTGTCATTGCCGGTTCCTGAAAATTGTGTGACTAATTGTCATGCTGAGTAATTGGTGAAAATTAATTTAGCACCTCTGCCAAATGGGAAAGTTTTACTTAAAACTTTAAAAGAAGTTTTTGTTTGTTTAAACACAGGGTTTGATGAGAATTTAAATGTGTTAAAATAGGAAAAGCTGCAAATGAGTAGAGGCCTGGGGTATCAACTTTAATACTATGACTAACGGATTGTTCTTTCGAGACCCATTTTACCTCCAGATCTCTAAGCCTTCGAAGGGCTACTCTAGAGGTCATGGTTCTATTTGTACATTAACCATATTTTCTGTCTCAGAGAACTGATGAGGCCAGAAAGCAATAAGACAATGTTATTATTTTTAGTTTACTGTCACAATCCTTTGGGTCTCAGCCAAACATTTGCAGATGTGTTACTATTGAAGACCCCATTTTTCTCCCCACAGAGTCATCACAACCTTTGTAGATTGCTAGTCTTTTTTCTCAAACAAATGTATTTTTGACCCTAAAAGAGAATGTTGGCTGTGACACAAACTCTTACCCAAATAAGACAGCATGTTCAATTGCTACAGGATAAGACAAGTAAACAACAGATGTGATGAAACACACGTCCTGAAGCAACGGCACAGTGGAAAAATGACAATTACTGAAGCCTCCTTCTTCACATGACTCACCCAGGTGAGATGAAGGCCGTAAGTTTTCACGTACTGGTGGTCTGGGGGCACCACCCACCATTAACCCCTGGCCGCTAATTCTCTAAACAGTTCTATAAATTATTCGCTGACCCTGGAGAACGCCCATGAGTGACATTTTAGGGTCTAGTCTGAATGTGACTCATTCTCTGACATGGAGTTTTTGTGTAAAGAGAACAAATGAGTCTATAACAAACACGTTTGATTTCCACTCACCCCACCCATCCTAACTTCCCAGGAATTCCAGCCCAACCTTGACTTTTCATGACAAATGGGCTCTTCAGGTGTGATGCCTGTTATGAGAAAATCTGAGTAAGAGTTTGGACCATTGTCCCTCTACCCCAAAGACAATCTACTGGATGTAGAAAACTTAAATGGATTACTCCATTTGTTCCAGGACACAACTTCTCTCTAGATAAATGATAAGTTGACCTGGAAAGCACTTTTAAAAAGAGGTCTGCTCTTCAGTCAAGGTAACCCAATTTAACAGTAATTATCCTTCTCAGAGACCCAACAAACCTAATTCTACATATTTACTGTCTCTTATGTCACCTATGTGATTAGTTACTAAGAATTCTACCAGGAACCATTACAAGATATAGATTTCATAATTGTTGCTGTATCTATTGAACCCAAATAAAAAGAAACAAACCCAACTTCTCAGAGACATAAGGACCAGAGAAAATATAAGTAGCCTAAAAAAATAGTAATGATTGAATGCTTAAGTTATTTTTAAATGGATCAAAGATTTTTAAAAATAAGACTGTATTTATATGAAAGCATAGGTATATAAAGACAATTAGGTTAAATAAAACAATACAAAATAGTATTGTTAAAATGCTGTAGAATTCATGAATAATGACAAGGGTTGAGAATTCATTGAGAGTTATAGGAAAACATAATTAAAATACATACTTTATGGAATTTTCTATAACACAGGGTATCCTCAAAAAATGTATATATATACTTTAACAGATCAATTTTGAAAATAAAAGGTATTTTAAAAAACACTGCATTTATAATTATTCAAAGCGTGTGTATACATTTTGGGATACCTATATATACAATTGAAAAAATAATGTATATGAATGAATATATATTATTAAATATACATATTTTTAAAAATCATATATAATATGAAATAAAGTATGGAATTTAATTATGAAAAGCAACTGATATAAGAGATCATTTAATGACCAATTCTCTTAAATTAAAAAGATTTATTGCTACATAGTTCACAGTTATTCCAAACATTAGGGGTGGTGATATACTGCTGAAAAGGATAGGCTTACTCCCTGTCCTCCTAGAGTTTCAGTTTCAGTCTAGTGGAGCTTTAGTCAAGTTAACAAGCAATAACATTATCACCTAGTAAGTGCTAAGATGAGGGGCATGCATACAGGGCCCAGAGAACATATAGGATGCCCACCTTGTGGATTCCAGATGGCTCATTGGAAAAATAGAAGGGAACTCTGATGATGATATAGAAGTAATCTGGCAAAGAAACAGGAATTAAGAAAAGGGAAAGATATTCCAGGCAGATGGAAAGGCATATACCTATAAGATGTTCAAAGATATGAATAAAAAGAGTCTCAATTCAAGTCCCAGAGCATTCTGACATGACCTAGAAAATCAAAATCACAGGAGAAACAGTTGGTAGTTGCCTATATCTAAGGATGGCACTCTCGATCCAAAAGATTATCAGTAGACACACCAAGAGTACAATCAGAAGTATTCTGACACCAACGACTGTACAGATACAAAGTTAGAAGTTAAACATCTCATTTGAATATCATTGAAGGTGTCACACAAAAGCAGTCGACCCCAAGATCACCTCAATGTTTTAAATCTCATGCACAAAGGAAATGACAAAGTTCTTCGGAAAGGTGTTTCATGCACTTACTTTGTTGGCTTAAATCTTCCCTCCTCCAGAATCACTCAAACAAAATGTATCATTGTGCACATATGTGAGATAATAGGAAACACAAGAGGATTAGATTTCATAAACTTTGGCCCCAAAAGGGGGGTTATATTTTTCTTGGGAAAGAAGGTGAATTGACATAAATAAGGAAAGAGTGACTAGTTAATATGTCAGGTAACCAGATAGAAACCACAGTATTTGCTCTATAGACTATCAGTATCTGATTGCTAATGACTAAGTTAGATAAGTTTTCCTTGAAAAGAAAAGTTTTGTAGACTGAAGGGAATTTGGATTGGTGGGAAAAAAGAGGCAGGACCAGACCCTGGCTGATGTAGCTCAGTGGGTTGGCTGTCAACCTGTGCACCATAAAGTTGCTGATTTGATTCCCAGTCAAGGGCACATGCTGTGGTTGTGGGCTCCATCCCCAGTTAGGGGGGTGTGCAGGAGGCAGCTGATCAATGTTTCTCTCTCATCCATGTGTCTCAGGGACTAAGAAATATGAGTAAGGGGATGTGCATGGGAAGAGGTTGAACCAGCCCGGCAGAATTGCCTCATTGGAAGTATGGCTGGCAGTGATGGAAACAATGTGGGAACCACCCTGAGAGCCAAGAAAGAGTGGCGTGAGCAGGGTAGACAGCATAGGAAGGGTTGGGCTATCTTCAAACGGAGCTGGCAGCCAAGCACCCAGTAACAGTCAGTCTGGATCACAATGTACAGGGAGGTCAGACAAGGCAGTGGGTCAGAACCAGATGGGCAGTTCAGAAACTGGGAGCTCAACCCTGGCCAATGGTCAGAGAGACAGCATGGAATCAGTAAGCACAGGCTTAGTCAGCTGGATATTATTTGCATTGAGAATTGACTGGTCACTTGGACATCCATTCATTCATCAAAAACTATGTCCACGCTGCTAGGCCCTGGGATACCATTAGGGAGAGAAGGGCATAGTTCCTTGTCTTTGTGCACTATGTGCAAGAAAATTGCTCAAATTCCAGAAAATTCTGCTCTGGAATCCCTCCTATATCAAGGTACTTCCTGTGACCAGTGTTCATTCAACTCCACTTGTGAATTATACACTTTAAAGTGAATTATACACTTTAAAAGAGTGAATTTTATGATATGTGAATTATCTATAATAATAAAAGCATAATATGCTAATTAGACCAGATGTCCTTCCGGACGACCTTCCAGATGAAGCCAGTGCTGCAAGGGAAGCCCAGGTCCCAGGTGCTGGAGGGAAGCCAGTGCCAGCAGCCTGGGGAAGGAAGGCCTACTCTTGCACGAATTTCATGCATCGGGCCTCTATTATATTAATAAATCTTAAAAACAAACAAACAAAAAAACCTAGCCCTGCCACTTTCTAGTTCTGTGACTTGGGACAAGTTATTTAATATGTGTGTGCCTCAGTTTCCTCATTTTTAAAGTGGGACAGTAACAGCACTTACCCCACTAAGTTGTAGTAGGAGGAGAAGGAGGAGAACCTTTTACTTAGATGAGAGGATGCAGTAAATAAAATTATAGTATTAACATTTACCAAAACAACAAAATAATCTTTGTAAATGTCATTTTAAAAGATATGTCATGTCTTCTCAACTAGTCCTCTACTGTTGGGTCTTTAGATTGTTTTAATTTAGCAGCTATTAAAATTATGCTACAATAAGTATGTTTGGGTGCAAAGGTGTGTTTTGTTTTGTTTTATAATCATTCCATTAAAACAGATTCTCAGAAATGGAATTGCTATCTCAAAGGGTATGACATCTTAGAGAGATTCTATGTAAGGACTGTGAAAGATTTCTTGAAAAAGCTTGTTCTCATTTAGTCTGTGTGAAACTATATAGTCACCCACGCTGATTGACCTCTGTTTTTACAATCTTTGCTAATTGTATCTCACTGTTCTTTTAAATTTTGTTCATTAATTGTTATTGAGGTTGAATATTTTTTTAAACATTTTTTTGGTATTATTTTTTTGACCATTTATCCATCATTCTTAGAAAACCTGAGAAAACTTAGTCTCTTTCTTAGAACTTCAGGAATTCTTTATACATTGAGTATGCATGGTGCTGCAAAAAGTTTATACACACTTTGAATAATTATAAAGGCAGTGTTTATTAAAATATATTTCCTTTTCAAAATGTAATAGAATCAGTTGTTAAAGTGTGTATACATTCTTGGGGGGACATCTTGCTATTTCATAAAATTTAATTTAAATCGAACAAAATGCTTGGGATAAAAAATGATTACAGAGCAGCTAGTTTTCATTCATGATTCTAGTGGGTTTTGAAGTGGTTATATAACTACAAGTAACTTTTTTTCCTCTTAAAAATCAAGTTCCAGAAGTGGGAGAACCAGGATGGAGGTGTAGGTAAATGCTGTACTTGCACCCTACCACAACCACATCAAAATTATAATTAAAATACAGAACAACTATCATTCAGAACTGCCTGAAATCTGGCTGAATGGAAGTTCTACAACTAGAGAATTAAAGAAGAAAGAACATTGAGACTGGTAGGAGGGGCAGAGGGGCAGAAGAGACTGGTCTGACACCCAGGTGTGGCATTTTTTAATTTGGGAGGGATATTTTGGCTGAAAAGACCTCTTGTAAAGAGCAAGGGGTCCCAGCCCCATACCAAATCCCTCAACTGAGTGTTTAAGTGCCAGGAAGAGAATATTCCATAACTTCAGCCTGTAAAAACCATCAGGGAGTATGGCTGAGTGACATGGAAGCTGCTGGAGACCCAGACAGTTCCTCTTAAAGGGTGGCACATGGACTTACTGGGACTCACTGCCTCTGAGCTCCAGCGCTGGGGCAGCAGCTTGAAAAGATCCAGGGACATATGGGGAGGAACTAAATTGTCTGGCATCAGGGCAAGAACTCTGGGGCAGCTTTCTCTGAGACAAAAGTGCTCACAAAGGTTATTGTTCCTACGCTGAAACCTTTCCCGCCACAGAGCTGACTGGCAGGTACCATATCTGAGTCTCCATCAACCTGGCTCACACTGTTTTCCCTGCCCTCGTGATTCCCTGAGACTGCCCCCCACCCAATTTGCAGCCCCACCCAAACCTGACTCAGGCTTCAGACTTTCCTAAAGTCTCTCAAACAAGTACCAAGTGGATTCAGCATGCCCCATATCTCTTGCTAAGTGGCCCCAGGCCAGACAGTAGCAGAAGCCTGCCTTGGTTGACAGCTTGGCCTCTACTGGGTACCTACACAAGTAGCAGCCATCTGCAGATCTCTTAGTAACTCCTGCCACGTGGCCCCAGGCAGGGCATAGGCAGTGGCTGACTTTGTACCTCCCAGGGGGCTCCAGAATCAGTGCACCCAGTGGATAGCTTCAGAACATTTCAGATTACAACTCTACATATTCACGAACAACACAATCATGGGGTAGACTTGGTAAGCACCAAGGCCCCACTGAAGCAAGTCTTCCTCCCTAGGGGTGTCTCCTTCGAAGCAGCTCTTCTGTGTAGTCACAGCTGGTCCTCACAGCCAATTGGCCTGGGGGTCAATTCCTCTGAGTGACACCAGCATCAATAAAGGCTCAACTATAACAGGACAGTTCACACAGCCCACAGAGGGGGGCACCTAGAGTACCCAGCTCAGGACACCTGCAGGCCACCTACTACACAAGGCCACTCTACCAATTCCAGGAGACATAGAAGCTCTACCTAATACATAGAAACAAACACAAGGAAGCAGCCAAAATTTAGAGTCAAAGAAACATGCTACAGCCAAAACCGGTTTGGCTCAGTGGATAGAGCGTCGGCCTGCGGACTGAAAGGTCCCAGGTTCGATTCCGGTCAAGGGCATGTACCTGGGTTTCGGGCACATCCCCCATGGGAGATGTGCAGGAGGCAGCTGATCGATGTTTCTCTCCCATCAATGTTTCTAACTATCTGTCTCTCTCCCTTCCTCTCTGTAAGAAATCAATAAAATATATTAAAAAAAAAAAAAAAAAGAAACATGCTACAAATGAAAGAACAGAAGAAATCTCCAGAAAAATAATTAAATGAAATGGAAGCAAGAAAACTACTAGAGTTCAAAACAATGGTTATAAGGTTGCTCAAGGAACTTAATGAGAATTTCAAGAGACTTAGTGAGAATTTCAAAGATCTTAGTGAGAATATCAAAGACATGAAAAAGGACCAGTCAGAAATGAAGGATACACTAACTAAAATGAAGAATAATTTACAGGGAATCAACTATAGAGTAGAGGATTCTGAGAATCAAATCAGCGATTTGGAATATGAGGAAGCAAAAACCACCCAATCAGAAGAGCAAAAACAAAAGAGATTACAAAAATATGAAGATAGTGTAAGGACCCTGTGGGACAACTTAAAGCATTCCAACATTAGCATCATGGAGGTACCAAAGGAGAAGAGAAAGAGCAAGATATTGAAAACGTATTGAAGAAATAATGACAAAAAATTTCCCCTGTGTGGTGAAAGAAATAGACTTATAGGTCCAGGAAGCACAGAAAGTTCCAAATAAGAGGAAACCAAAGAGTTCCACACCAAGACACATTATAATTAAAATGCCAAAGGTTAAAGAAAAAGAGGGAGTCTTGAGAGCAGCAAGAGAAAAACAGTAAGTTACCTACAAGGGAACATCCATATGACTGTCAGCTGATTTCTCAACTGAAATCAGGCCAAAATGAAGTGGCAAGAAATATTCACAATGATGAATAGCAAGGACCTACAACCAAGATTATTCTATTCAGCAAAGTTGTCATTTAGAATTGAAGATCAGATAAAAAGCTTCACAGACAAGAAAAGCTAAAGGAGTTCATCACTACCAAACCAGTATTGCATGAAATGTTGAAGGGCCTTCTTGATGATGATGAAGAAGAAGAAGAAGAAGAAGAAGAAGAAGAAGAAGAAGAAGAAAAAGAAGAAATTAATAATTAAAATATGAACAATAAAATGGCAATATATACATATCTATCAACAATTGAATCTAAAAATCAAAATGAACAAGCAAGGAATTTAATGAGCAAAATAAACTAATGAATAAAATAGAACCAGAAGCATGGAGACATGGAACAGACTGAGGAATCTCAAAGGGAAATGGGGGGGGGGGGGGCAGGAAGGGATTAACCAAAGAATTTATAGGTGTACTAGTAGCCCAGTGCATGAAATTAGTGCACATTAAAAGTGAATTATTTGCCCTAACCGGTTTGGCTCAGTGGATAGAGCATTGGCCTGTGGACTCAAGGGTCCCAGGTTCGATTCCGGTCAAGGGCATGTACCTTGATTGCAGGCACATCCCCAGTGGGGAGTGTGCAGAAGGCAGCTGATCGATGTTTCTCTCTCATCGATGTTTTTAAATCTCTATCCCTCTCCCTTCCTCTCTGTAAAAAATCAATAAAATATATTTTTTCTTAAAAAAGGGAATTAATTAGTAGAGATATCTTAATATTGCTATTTGCCCTTTCTCTGTAATAGAAGTGTGAGAGATGAAAGGAAATTAGTAAAATGTATATGAAAATAATATATAAATTTATTAATAAATAAACAGTAACAAAAGGATATAACAACAACAGAGGCATGATATAAAAACAACAGTGATGCAAACAATGACTGATAAAGTGATTAAACTTATTCTAATATCTCCCTGTACACCACATTAAGAATGAAAACACTTTCAGAGTGCTTGACTAATTTCCCTTATGATGAAGTACTTAGAACTTTAACTGTAACATCACATGCTCTTCAAACTCGAGAGAAAACAACATATAACTGACCATGTGCAAAAACGGGTTCAGGTAGGAACATGCCTACTTTGTCTAGAGTTTGTCCTTGTGATTTATTAATAGTCATCACAAATCCTGGCATCACGGGAAACCGTCGTCGAATCAATTTAAATGGGAGGCCAGTGTCAGATGGGGACAAATTAATTCTTGGAATCAGAACAGCCTCTCCCTCTGCAGATCCTGTTAATACTTCAGCTTCGATAATGTTAGGTTGTAATCTTTTTTTGTTGTTTTTTTTTTAAAAATGTATTTTATTGATTTTTTACAGAGAGGAAGGGAGAGAGATAGAGAGTTAGAAACATCGATGAGAGAGAGAGACATCGATCAGCTGGCTCCTGCACATCTCCTACTGGGGATGTGCCCACAACCCAGGTACATGCCCTTGACCGGAATCGAACCTGGGACCTTTCAATCCACAGGCCGACGCTCTATCCACTGAGCCAAACCGGTTTTGGCAGGTTGTAATCTTTTGATAATAAATCTGGTACCATTACAGAGACCCCATTAATATTAAGATTTCTCAATAGAATGATGATTGCACCCACTTTCAATTTTAATTTATGACACAGCATTCCCGAAGAAGTAATACTATTAAGAAATTTGATGGGAAAATTTTCCTTTCCAGCATCATCTGTGGAATCAATGGAATCATCACTCAAATATGTGTGAAAATCTCCATTGAGTATATCCAAATTTTTTTCATTTAATTTTTGAACATGCTCATTTTTTGGACAAAGAATTGCACGTTTAGATATATTTTTAATATTATCTATAGCAGTGGTTCTCAACCTTGGCTGCACATTAGAATCACCTGGGAATCTTTTTAAAATCCTGATTCTTGGGCCTCATCCTCCAGAAATTGTTTCTTTGTTATGGGGTAGGGCCATAACATTAGTAACAAAGAAACAGAATTAAAACTTTATTGTGGGGAGCCACTACAGTGTTTTGAACAGGTTCAAGCCTTGGACTGATGAGAGGGCACAGTCCTCTCATTGCCACGTGCAAGTCCCAGCTTGGAGGGCAGGGCCCTCCCAGCACAATTATAGCCAACAGCTGTAGTTGTAAGCTTGAACCTATGGTCCAAATATGTGGCCCCCCGTGCCTGAGTGATGTAGGCTTGATAGAGTTCAGGTGCATGTAGTTGAGTAGGATTGAAACCCAGGAGAATGTTGTAAACATCTTGGTCACGCCCTTACTTTGCCTCGTAGCATCTGCTATAAAATAAAGGCACGGCTGTGGGCATGGTTGCTGTCTCTCAGAGCAAGACCCGGCGTGGTCCCACTGAGACCTGGCTTTCTTTCTCTTGTCTGTCTTTTCTAAGCCTTTCAGCCGCCCCCACTCAGGTTCACCCTTGGCTGTGCTGGCGCAGCACACTTTATAAAGATCTGCCTCCATGCACCCAGGGCAGGTTTCTACCTCAAACCCCGCCCTTACAGGAAACAGCTGGGGTGGGGGGGTTTATAGCCATTGCCAAGACAACCCCTGCAGGACTGACTTCCTTCCATTTGGTTGCGGTTCTGTTCTGGTCATGATGAACACCACCCAGGATTTTTATGTAAGTAGATATGCATTACCTATGGACACTGACAATAAGGTGGTGAAGGCCTGGGGCATGGTGGGAACCAGGTGGAAGGGGCAATGGCGAGGAGGACAGCTATAATACTCTCAACACTAAAGATGTTTTAAAATCAAGTTCCAATTTTTACTTTTCTGTCACTGCTTTTCAACAGAAAGTGGTTCTTGAAAGATTAGATAATCCCTTGTTGAGAGAAATTCTAACCAACGAGAAGTAAGTTTGTATATAATCTCTTATTTTAATGAAAGTCCTACCTGAAGAAAAGAGAGCATTATATATTCAATGTGACACCTCTCTGACTACAAAGGTCTTTTAAGTCTCCTTTCAGAAGGTATTCTGCCTCCACCCCAAGATATCCAGGGCAGGATTTCAGGACTTCCCCCTACCCCACCCCTGGTTAAACCCATACCCCATGAGTCTGACCTCTCTCTTTAATTTTTATAGCTGTACTAGAGGCCCAGTGCACAGATTCATGCACCGGTGGGGTCCCTTGATGTGGCCTGCAGGGATTGGGCAGAAACTGGCAGTCCAATGCCACCTGATGCTCCTGCCTGTCGCTTCTGCTCCTCCCAGCCCACTGCGCCTGCCACAGGCTCGTGGCCAGTCAGTCCCTGAGCAGGAGAGGCTTGCCTTGCTATAGTAGTGCTCACCAGCTGTGAGCCCTGCGTCTGGCTCCTGATCAGCTGAGCGGCACACCCACTGTGGGAGTGCACTAACCAACAGGGGACAGCTCCTGCATTGAGCGTCTGCCCCCTGGTGGTCAGTGCTCATTGCCACCAGTCAACCAGTTGTTCAGTCAGTTAGGCTTTTATATATATAGATAGATAGATTCCCAGAGATTGTCCTGGAATGTGAGGTGAATACCCTCACATTTAATCATTATTCAAATAAACCTCATATGGCTTGGCAGCTGTAATTGTAAAGAGCTTGCTTGTTTTAATGACTATTTTATCACTACAAAACTGAGATGTGTGAGTGGCAAAACCTCTGTGATATAGAGCTGCAACCTTTTTTGGTTGAAAAACTTGCCGCGTTTTATTAGCCAAAGAATGTTTGTTTAGCAAATCATGGACTTTTATGAGCTATGATACATGGTTCAATATCATGTAACAATTCCATGGACTTCTAAACACAAAGTCCTCATCAACGAAGCAGAGGTCCCCAGGTTTGTTTGGACAGAAACATAATTAATTCTTAGTGCAAGGCAGCATTTAACCAGCAACAGGCTTGGGAAACAAGAGTGTTTTCTGCAAATGGGAGATGATCTGTTCATGTGTTTTCGTTTAGTTTTGTTTTCTTTTTAAACCACAGCTGCTTTTTGGCTTTGTTTTTCTTTGTTTTGTTTGTTTGCTTCATACCTAGTCTGTCCTCGTTGAGGATATAGGATAGAAGTGGGTGGGGGCTATGAAAATAAAGGGGGGGAACAATGTGGGGGTACATTATTCTAAAGACAAAAGTGGGGTTGTTACAGCACTTCTATAGTCTAAATGAAACTCTAATATACTCCTTTTCACAGTTGTTGGAGAGGATGGTTGAACTGAATTTGAAATAATTTAGGTGTTGATTATAGTCCTGATTATAGGATGTGAAGAAACAGATGCTATTCATTTTTAAAAAGCTTAGTATCTAGAAACAAAGAAGTCATAGACCCACTTGTCCACTTGATCTACATAAGCCTGACATTGTGCTGCATAAGGAGGATTCATATATGACGAAAACTTTTCCATCACGTGATACAACTTGAGTATAAAGACTTTTGCTCATAACACTAGCTCAACATCAAAATCATTAGGGGATTTTTTTTTTTAAAGCAGAGATGTCTAGGTATCATCATAGATTTACCAAATCAAACATTCCTGGGGAAAAGTAGGGGCATTTATGTTTTTTAAAACATCTTTGAGTAATTCTGTTGTGTAAGCTGAGTTGAGAAGTTATTTTATGGAGTTAAAGTTTTGCCCACATGGAAAGTTAAATAAAATGAAGGGACTCGCATTCTTGCTCATTGGTGGGTAGGATTATGAACACTTGCATCTAGGCCAGGGGTTCTCAACCTGTGGGTCGCGACCCCTTTGGAGGTCAAACGACCCTTTCACAGGGGTCACGTAAATACATCCTGCATATCAGATATTTACATTACAATTCATAACAGTAGCAAAATTACAGTTATGAAGTAGCAACAAGAATAATTTTATGGTTGGGGGTCACTACAACATGAGGAACTGTATTAAAGGGTCAGGGCATTAGGAAGGTTGAGAACCACTGGCCTAGGCCTTATGATCAGCCTTACACGCTGACCATACAGTATCAGAAACAGTGAACTACAGTAGAGCAGAAAGAATTGTCTCATACCTTCTCATCCCTGATTAGCTGACAAGTCAAGGCGGTGCATAGTACTCTGGTAATTTTCAACTCAGATATGAATTGATAGATCAGAAAGGAAGTCAACATTTCAGAGAGATATACAAAAGAGAAACATATTCTTTGTTGGTCCCTTTTAGTAGATGCTACAATAAGCTTATTGCTATACTTTGGTTGTTTCCTCTATATCAAGGATTTAAACTAAAAGCTTGAGGTTTGGAATCAAGATCTTTCTATTCCCTAGACTCTGCTTCACATGGCTAACTCCTGCTCAGCCTCCATGCATCAACTCTGAGCAAGCCTTACCTGACCTCCATGCTGATTTATAAGACTATCTTATATGCTATTTTCCCACAGGGTCTTATGTCTCCTGTGATAATGACCTAAACGCACTATAGTACAGTCATTGTTTATATTTCCTGTCTCTGCCTAGACTATAAGATCCCTGAGGATGAAGGCTGTTTCTCCACCTTATATGCCCATACCCTAACACAGAGCCTAGCACAGAATAGGTGCTCAATAAATATTCGCAGAATGAATGAATAAAAGAAGGAAGGGAGGAGGGAAGGAACGAGGGAGAGAAAGAGTGGAGGAGGAAAGAAGAGAGGAGAAAAATAGAAAGGAAAAACAATGGAAGAAAACTAAGTAAGGAAACTAGAGATTTTCTTTGGAGATTATTGTCAACACAGCTCTCTAATCTCAATGGCTGAAAGACGAAAAGTGTATTTCAAAATAATAATTATAATAATGAAAAATAAAAAAGCAATTGGCAAATATGTTACCTTAGATCCCTAACAATGTAATAATAAAATTGAAATTTCTTATAAGGCTTCTTTTATTATTGCATATGAATTGCCTTTTATTCCAGCTAAATAACTTACATCAATAGGTAACAAAAGGCAACAGTGCCGCCAAGAGGCCAAAGGCAGAAGCTTGGGAAGCCACCAAGATTTCTTTCCTACAGGCAGAGTGCTCAGGGAGGTCCATGGGAGAATGGCTAAGTAAAGGGCAGGCTCTTGCACAGAATGGTAATGTGAAGGTGAAGGTTTGGGTAGAGTATAAATCAGAGCACAAGAGACCACTATTTTCACTTTACTTGTTTGTTTCTAGGGCACTAAATGCAGTTTAGTAACTCATAAAATATAGTCTCAGAGGTTGTCATTGAACAACAGCACCAAAGACAGGACAAAAGCCTATTTAAATAAAACAAAAATATTCCACATGGGTTACATAATACCCTACTAATATTTATTTTTACTATGAGACATTCAGTAGATGTGTGAGATGAATTCCTGGGTCCACATCCGCAAAAGTATTCACTCCTACTGGCTTTTCTATTGCTGGCTCTTCACTGACTGAGGGAGTACCTGGCATACAGCACTTGGTAAACAAATGGTCACTGAGTACATGGATGAGTGAATGAATGCATACATGTGCTTTCCTATGTCATTAAGATGAAACTAAGAAATATAGATAGGTGCCCCTGCTTATCTACTGAGTAGTGTGCACCCACGAATTCTTGATTGGGAGACTTTGTGCTGAGCTTTCTGTTCTCAGCACCATAGTTTATTATGCTTTCTTATTAAGAGATTAAAACAGCAAAATAGTATTAACAACAATTATCCTTGGAAATAAGAGTAAGCCCAAGCACAATTTAGTGCTTACTAAGAGCTCATGAGGAAGACAGCAGTCATCAAACATAAGTAGCCCATTAGGTCCAGAGCCTAATTGTAACAGAAACACTATCCCCTCATCTGCAAGGATTAGTCAGCCAATGGACTTCCGCCTCACACTCATGTTCAGAGGATATTACTGCGGTTCACTGCCTCATGTCTTGTACCAATCTTTCTCTCTTCTGCTCAGCATGGGCCCTTAACAATCAGGTTGTTGGGGATCTCTTCGCCTCACTGTGCCCTACAAATGACTCTGAGTCCTAGAGTCATCTTTCCCGTTCCCACTGTCCCAAAAGATGAAGAACCCCCTCGTTTGACTGTGCTGCACTCACAGAGCTCCAGTGCCATGCTCAATTCCAGGCTTTTTAGCTGTGTTGGCTCATGCCTCAACAGTACGTAGGCTTTTTCTACCCTTGAACATCTCTCCTTGACTCCTTTGCCTTACCTACTTCTCTCCTCTCCTTTTTAAACTTTCCCAGAGAGAAGACAATACATCCCTTCTTCCACCCCTTCCAATTTTCCCTCAAATCACAGCATCCTGGTTCTGTGCCATCATCCCACCAAGACCACAATGATAAATACAGTAGGTCCTCGGATTACCTCAGAGATCCTTTTCACTGTAAGTCGGATCCCACCTACAGAAGCACCTACGTCACTCACATGGAGCACATACACAGCAGTAATGAAGTGAAACAGTAAAAAAAAATTTAAAAGAAAGAGAACAGTTCCTGACTTTTACTTGTGGTAAATAAATAATAAAAAAACATAAAGCACATATGTACATACGTCCAAACGACGGAACTTTTTTTTTTATAAATTAATGGGAGATGGTGATGTAACCACAAAACAATGTACATGGAGTCCAATGTAACCCCAGGACTGTCTAAGGACATCCACATCAGCATTTGTCTTTCTTGATCTCACCCTCCACATCTCCCACTGGTACTTTCCCTGCAGTCGTGTAGCATTCAGAAAAGATAAATTGCATTCTCACTCTGCTCTGAGCTCCTAGATAGGTGACTCGCCCTTATATAAAAACAGATTTATGCTTATGCACTTTCAAACTATATTCAAATTAATTTGTTTATATTTCTTACTTTATTTTTCAGATGACAAGCTTCTTGTATATGCTGCTGAGAGTGGTTCAGTTTTGTGGATATTTTTTAAAATATGTTTTTACTGATTTTAGAGAAGAGGGAGAGAGAGAATGAAACATCAATGATGAGAGAGAATTATTGATTGGCTACCTCCTGCATGCCCCACACTAGAGACTGTGTCCACAGCATATGCCCTGACCAGGAATCAAACTGTGACCTCCTAGTTCATAGGTTGATGTTCAACTACTGAGCCACGCAGGCTGAGCAAATTTTGTGGGTATTTTTTAAAATTTCACTCCATGTTATTGACCCATTGATCAGTGCTCAGAAGATAAACAGCTTGCTTTCCAGAAGCAAACTCTCAAACAGTCAGGAAAACAGGAGGCACTCAAAGTCAAGCACCAAATCAACATTTACAAATTAGCTTACACTTTAGATTATGTAGAAGGACCTCCACAATACAAAACACATCTTCACTTTTGCCTCCTGCTCTCCCGTAAACTTCATGGGGTCATGTTCCTCGAATCTTGAAGCTGGGATTATTGCTCCCTCTTGTGGTAATGTCCAAGTCCTGTGAGTAGGACAAATGCTTTTGGACCATTTCCCATCTACATTTTACTCGCTTGAGGATGTTTGGGTCTACCTTATTCACGGTAAAGCCAAACTTCAGTGGTATGTCTTCTCAATGACATTATTTAAATTTCTATGCTTCAAGGAATTTTATTAAACTTTTATTTTGAAGTATGTAACTTTTTGAAAATTGGCTTTTTTTTTTTTTCCACTTAGGAGAGTGATCTGGAGAATCATCCAGACAGTCTGTTCCTGTTTCCCCTTGGCAAACCCTCATCATGGTGTATTGCGGATTTGGGGCTTTTTTGGTTTGTGTGTGTGTGTTTTGAGCACTTTATTACTTTTCTGGCACTGCAGGATGCAAGAGGTTTACCTTGTGTAATTTCTACCCCAGTCCTGGAATCAGCCATTTCTCCAAGAATCCCTGAATCCTTTTGCTGGAAAATGGTATTAGAAATCAACCTTTGGGTGCTGAGTATGCTCATTGCTAGTGTGGTATTATTGCTTCAAGGCCGTCTTAGCTCACCGATCAAGGTAATAGATGTGAATATATTAATCCATGTATACCCATATATCAATTAATATTTCCATCAATACTAATGTATTTAAGAGTTTTTGCTGCTCTCTCCAACTCTAATTCATCACTACATAGGTCAACCAGCCTTCTTCTTGCCTGTCTATAACCATCCACGCCAACAGTGAGAGACCTGGCTCTTCTTGGGATTTCTTTGTTGATTTCATAAATAATTTGATTGCCTACAATCACCTATTATCTGTTCTAGGGAGAAAGGATAGAGCAATGAACAAAACAGACAAAATTTCTGCTCTATAAAGCTTATGTTGCAGTAGCCAATTGAAGTAAATCTAAGTCCTCTTTGGAGAAATACATCTTGAACTCCGTCCTCAGATTCTGCATTCTTTGCTTGCTAGCTCAGTGATATATATTTGTAATTTTTATATTTATCCAGTATTGTTTCCAGCAAGAGGGTTGTTCAGAGTACCATATTGCCAAATATAAGCAATTCTTTAAAAAGTGAAATTTTTTTGAAGCTCATTTTATGAAATAATCCCTGGATTTTAAAACTAACAGGCCTCAAATACTTAAATTCATTCATTACCTTGCATGATATATTAATTCTTGTCATTTTCCTTTGCTCACTTCCATATATGTGGTCTTTCCATTACTCTCTTAGAGGCATTCATGCCTTCAAGAGAAGTAATATTACTGGAGTGAAAATGAAAAGAGGAAAAGTCTGTGTTTTTAGGGTGAGGTGTTGTACAACTTTACACTGAGTAGCCAGATTATTATGACTGGCCAGATTATTATGACCACCTCATCAATGCTTCGTTGGGCCACCTTTTGCCTTCAATACTGCAGTGATTCTTCTTGGCATTGACTCCACGAGATGTTGAAAGGTGATGCGAGGAATCTGACACCATGCCTGATGAATAGCATTTTCCAGTTCTGTGAGATTTGATGGTTGTGGAACCAGCTGCCTGATGGCTCTTTTAACTTGGTCCCACAAATGCTCAATTGGTTTGAGATCTGGTGATTGTGGGGGCCACCTAAGCAAGGTAAAGTCTCCCTCATGTTCTTGAAAGCACTTCTGCACAATAAGAGCACCGTGGCATGGAGCATTGTCTTGTTGGAGGAAGCCATCTCCATTGGAATACGCCATCAATATGATAGGATGAACTTGATCAGCAATGATACTTAGGTATGTTGTGCTATTCAGACGTTTGAATGATCTGGCCCTCTAGCAACTTCAGCGTGAAATTATAGCTAATTTTCTTACAAACGTCAGGTGGTCATAATAATCTGGCCACTCAGTGTATAGTAAAACAGTCTTTGGTCATCAAAAGGGAGGGTCTTTAGGAAACTCAGATAGTACATTATAACAAAAGAATGGGAAATGAGTAGGGAAAGAACCAAAACACTTTGCTCCGTCTGTTCCCCCAAACCTGGAGCCCTACCCCCTTACCGAAGAGTGGAGAGAGGAGCTACCTGGGTGGTGGGGAAAACGCAGGGGAATTACTTGGAGGAGAGCAGAGGTAGCTCAGGTCAGGGAGGCCAGTGGAGACCAACCAACTTCAGTCCTTCAGAGAAGAGTTACATCAGCTGTTGTCTCCTTGTCCTGGGGTCTGGTCCTCCTCTGGACAGTTGCCTACATAATTTCTGGGAACCATCCACTCTGAGACTTCGCTGAAGCCCATCCAATCTGCCCTGTGTGAATGCCACCATACTTTTCTCAATGGCAGATGACACATGAAGCAAAACAAAGAGGGGGGCCCTTGATACCTAAATAAACAGTGGATGTGGAAATAAAAGCCCAACACAAATATCTGGCTGGAGATAGAGATATGTAGTCATGCACTGCATAATGAGGTTTTGGTCAACAATGGACCACATGTACGATGGTGGGCCCACAATATTATAACAGATCCGAAAACTTCTTATTTCTAGTGCTGTCATAGCTTTCATAACATCATAGCACAAAACTACACTATTTTTTTAAATTTAATCCTCACCTGAGGATATTTTTCCATTGATTTTTTAGAGAGAGCAGATAAGAGAGGGAAAGACAAAGAGAAACATCAATGTAAAAGAAACACATCGATTGGTTGCCTCTGCATGCACTCCAACCAGGACCCGGGCTGGGGAGGAGCCTGTAACCAAGGTACTTGTCCTTGACTGGAATCGAACCTGTAACCCTTTGTTCCACAGGCCAACGCTCTATCCACTGAGCCAAACTGGCTGGGGCTACACTATCCTAATATATAAAAACCCAGGGTCCATAACAACCAAAGGCTCGACTGACCAGAAGTCAGTCCTACAGTCAGTGCTGGGTTGCCATGGTGACCCAGCACTGACTGCCACTGCTGCAGGCCCAGCAACCCAGCACTGACTGCTGAGGGGGCTGCAGATCAGGCCCAGAGAGAGGCCTGAAGAGAGAAGCAGGGTCTGATCCACAGCTTCCATGGTGGCTGTTGATCAGCTATTGTTTCTCTGTTTCTCTCCAGGCTTTGTCAGAAGCCACACCTCTGTTTCTTTCCCAGCCTCTGCAGGGGCTTCTGATCAGCCCTGCCTCTCTGATCAGGCCCAGAGATAGGCCTAGAGATGCTGACTGGAATAGAAACCAACCAATCAGAACCAAATCTGGGTGAAGTGCGAGGAGTCAATGGCTGCCTAGGAGGCGGAGCTTTTGATGCTGACTGGCATAGAAACCAACCAATCAGAAACAAATCGGGGTGAACTGCGAAAGCAGAACCTAAGGTGGGGGCTGAGGGCAACAGCTGTTTGTTGTAAGGTGTAAGAAAGTGGTTCAATTTTTTAATGACCGGTTTGGCAGTATAGTGCATATGGCTGGCTATCAGTCCAGATATAGGGATTATGTATTTTTGTCTGCCAAGAGCATTTCCTCCTGCTGAAAAAGGCTTCCCTCACCCCCCCCCCCCCCAATTAAGCAATCCTATCCTATATAATCTATCTATACTAATAAAAGGGTAATGTGCTAATTAGACCGGGTCAACCATCCATCTTCCAGACATCCAACTTCCTCCCAGACAAAGCCGTGGTGGTGGGGGCCGAGGCAGAGAGGCCAGTTGGGGGCGAAATCAGGCGGCAGGAGAGGGCCATTGGGGGCAAGATCAGACCAGCAGGGGAAGGCAGTTAGGGGCAATCAGGCAGGCAGGCAGAGGAAGTTAGGGGTGATTAGTCAGGCAGGCAAAGAGGTTAGGGCAGCCGTGGGCAAACTAAGGCCCATGGGCCAGATCCGGCCCGTTTGAAATGAATAAAACTAAAAAAAAAAAAAAAAAAAAAAGACTTTTATGTAATGATGTAATGATGTTTACTTTGAATTTATATTAGTTCACACAAACACTCCATCCTGCTTTTGTTCCGGCCCTCCGGTCCAGTTTAATAACCCATTGTGGCCCTCAAGTCAAAAAGTTTGCCCACCCCTGGGTTAGGGGCTATCAGGCATGCAGAGGCAGTTAGGGGCGATCAGGCAGGCAGCAGGTGAGCAGTTAGGAGCCAGCAGTCCCAGATTGCGAGATGGACATCCCCCAAGGGGTTCCCGATTGGAGAGAGTACAGGCTGGGCTGAGAGAACCTGTCCCTCGTGCATGAATTTCATGCACCAGGCCACTAGTTTTTTATAATTGTAGTTAGACTAAGTGTACAGTATTTATTAAGCTTACAGTAGTGTACAATAGTGACCTAAGCCCTCACACTTGGTTACCACTCACTCAGTGACCCATCCAGAGCAATTCCATCCTGCAAGCTCCATTGATGGCAAGTGCCTTATACAAGTATTACACTTCTGTTCTATCTTTTATATGGTACTTTTACTGTACCTTTTCTATGTTTAGATATGTTTAGAATTATAAATGCTTACCATTGTATTACAATTGCCTACAGTATTCAGTACAGTAGCATGCTGTACAGTTGGGGTGGGGAACCTTTTTCTGCCAAGGGTCATTTGGATATTTATAACCTCATTCATGGGCCATACACTTGAAACTTAGCCTGCTGTATTTGTCAAACATTTCATTAATTCACTTCAAATGTCTTTACAGGGCCAGACCAAATGATCTCACAGGCCTTATACAGCCCATGAACTGGACATTTTCCCACCCGTGCTGTACAGACTTAGAGCCTAGAAGCAATAGGTTATACCACATAACCTAGGTGTGTAGTAGGCTATATCATCTAGGTATGTGTGAGTGCGCTCTATCATGTTCACATTATGACTAAATCACCCAAAGATGCACTTCTTAGAAAGTATCCCTAACGTTGTGACACACACATATGGCACATCTATGTTACGTGTGTACCTATATACACACTAGAGCACACATTCACATGCACGTATGTGTTTCTCCATTTAGTCACAGAACAGAGATGTATATCACCTAAGTATATCACTTTTACTTTATTTTAAATAAACTCTAAAGAAACTTGAAACCAATCTTGCAGCAGACATTTGGATGAGGGTGGGGTGGATTGGAAGTTGAAACCAGTGTTATTTCTACACTGCACTCTGAGTCCACCAGGGAACAACTGTAGCTAAGAAGTCCTGTAGCAGGCACTTCCTAAGATGGACAAAAATCCACATCCTTTAGAAACACGTGTAATGAAACTATTTATAATTATAGTCTTTAAGACCAAGTCTTCTCACAGACCACTCATCAAACCTTTCAAGGAGTAAGAGGTTCCTGGCAGCAGTGACACCCCGGGTTCAGGCAGCGATTCTGGCACAGGACCAGGGGCACCAGAGACTTTCACAGGAGAGATGTGAAATTTCAAACTCAAGAGAAGACGACCTGCTGCTATCTCTACTTTTGCCAACAAGGGACTAAAAATACCAAGTGAACATTAACAAGCCCACAGGCCTCATCCATCTCCGTCCTCAGAGGAATGCCAGCAAACCTGCAACCCCTCCAGGGAACTGCCTGACCAGGGAAAGCAGAACTCCAGGGAGCCAAGAGGATGGAAGGAGGCTTGGAAATCAGCCCAGGAAAAGACTTTCAACTGAAAAAAGTTTTCACCATCAATTTTAAAAGATGCCCTTTCAATCGGAAATCTGCAAATGCTTATGAAATAAAAGTATTATTAAAGGAATCTCTATCCCACCTCTTCATTGAAAATAGAAGAAAATTTGTGGACAATTTCCAAAGTATTTTATATCCAGAACTCTCAGCCTACTAGGTGAAACAATAACTTTTGGGGGCACTCACAAATAGTGAGAAAAATTAGGAGGAATTTCACTAGAGACGGCAGATCTAGGGGCTCCACGGATGGACCGGGAACAAATAACTAGCCATTCATCATTTCAATTTCTATTCATGTGAAATGCTTACCACATGCAAAGCACTCTTTCAGTAAATGTCTATACTCTTCTTTCCTGCTCTAGAACAAATGACTTATATATAAAGAATGCACAATAGGCATTTGTGCCCAATATAATCAAAGAGCAGAAGGCATAATTAATTCTGTGGGGGGAAGACTTGGGGCTGGGGTATCAGGTAAAGCTTTCTTTAAAACATTGGTTTCTTTTGCAGGGAACTTCAGGGCTCTTTACTTCCTGCCTGAATTGTCCTCATCTTTCATCTCCACGTTATCTTCTGTGAATTCCCATCTACTAGAGCTAGTTACCTCCCTCCCCAATCTAAGAGACTGACACAATGAATGTCCACAATTCACCTTCACTCAGCCAACCTAGCTATATACTCTTTCTCTAAGGACCATTCCTATGATTAAAGCAGATATGGATTTTAATCACCAATTCTATATTGTATTTAAAGATGTATCCCAAGTGTCAGGCATGCAGATGGCTGCAAAGCACTCCACCCTTCAAGAGTCCTTTGTTCTCTAAGTCTTCTCTAAGACATAAATAAAGGAAGCAAGAATCCCGTATCATATACATTGGAGTGAATATCTGGTGTCTCCAAAGATTCGAGAGAGCAGGGAACTTAAATTGTTCCCAGCCACCTTTCTGCCCATCTGCAGCTGAATCTTTGACATCCATCCCTCTGCATCCTCTATCCTGTTCCCCCTGGCCCTTTCCCTCACCTTCTCCTCACAAGTACACATTTTCCTGCTTCTCAAAGTTCCTAAAGTGTCACCAGAAGTGTGAATACAGAAGGAATCTACATCTCAGTGCAGCATGGCAATCAGCCTAAAAAACACTTTAAACCTCCTGGTTCTTAAAATGTTCTTCATTCCTCCTTTTCCTCTCCCCTTCTCTTTTTTCTTCTTCCTCCTCCCACCGCACCCCCCTTCATGTCTCACTGTTTCTTAGGGAAGTTGGAGGTTTGAAACCTCTACTAGTTCAAGGCCCTTTTGAGGACAAGCATTACAAAATTATAAACACAAAATTGGGTACAGGGACTTAGAAAGTGCTCCACAAATGAGATGCCCTGAAACCTAAGCGTCATTAGCATCTCATTCATTTGTTTGTTGCTCTGACTTTCTTTTCCTGTGGCTGTCAGCTCCCAACACTTCAATTCATGCTGTTTTTCCTTTGAAGAACGAGAGAGATCAACTTTTATAACCTGAAAATGTTAGAATGCACTTTTCTAAGAAAAATGATTTTCTTTCCAAATACCTCAAAGCCTACAGCCTTTAAATGATCACATTTAACTTGCATTGTACTTAGGAGCATACAAACTCCTAAGCTGTTTTTCCTCTCCCTCTGTCCATCGACTCAGAAGTCAAGACATTCATTTCAGATTTTACCTAGAACACAACCCCTCTTGACTCGAAGGGGCTGGGGTATACTGCTAGATGCTACTGCCCTTTGTCTGTTCTTGCTCACGGGTGTGAATAAATTGAGGGATAATTAATGTGTGCTCCAGTCTAGGGGGAGCCTTTATGGAAAAGAGGCCTAACCTTCTTTTGTGAAATATGAAATAGAAGGGACACCAGGTTGGGATGAAATAGTATGACACAACCAGTCAACTTCAAAACTGTTTTGCAGTATCCTGTATTTCAGGGTGGAAACTGAACTTCATGATAGGGAGAAAGGAGATATACCTCTGGACAGAGGGGGAGGAGACTCTGAGGGAAATCTATGTACACAAAGACAGGTAAATTCCCTCCAGCAAGGCCAGGCTTCATAAAGAAGGTTCCGGGATACTACCTCATTGCCAATGATAACAGCAACAACAAAAAGAGCTGTCAATTATTAAGAACTTACTTTTTAGCGTAAACAGTAGTTTTAGCATGTAGGAGTTTTTCTCACATAATAGTAAGTGTGGATCTGGAGCAACTGCTTAATGATGTCATAGGGACTACTTCTGGCTCCTTATCCCACCATTCTTAAATTTCATCTTCACTGTTGTAAAATGGCTGATAAACCTTCAGGTATTATATTCTTAGTCTTGACAAAATAAGAGATCAGGACAAAAGACAGAAGGGCTGAATGTTAGCCAACTCTGTTCCTTAAGAAGCAATCGTATTTCCTGGAAGTCACACTAGTAACTCCCACTTACACCTCACTGGCGAGCACTGGGTCACTTGGTTACCCCAAGCTGCAGGCTTTCCAGCCTCAGGGATAGAGGAGGTCAAGGGGAAGAGCAAGGTACACAGCTTCTACCCATCCTTTTGGATACCCAACCTCCGCAGAGGGCCTTCCTCCTCATCATTGAACATGGTTTCACCTTTTCCAGGAAAGGCCACTCCCAAGTATCATCCAGTGCCCATCGAAGACTGCCCTTTGAGGGAAAAGATTGCTTTGTGGAAATACAGCAGTGTTTACAGCAAGAGGGACAGCTTCCAGTCAGTGCCCTGTGATCTTGGTGACTGGCTTTAGAGTTTGTGACCACACCATGATCCCTGTATTTGGGTGCTTCAGAGGAAAAGAACCAATAAAATATACATCTATACATAAAGTGTATATAACTAATAATACAATATATGAAATAAATAATTGACTCACATAGTTATGGAGGCAAAGAAGTCCCATAATCTGCCATCTGCAAGCTGAAGTCCCAAGAAATCTGGTGGTGTAATTCAGTATGAGCCTCAATGCCTGAGAGCCAAAGAAGCCAGTGGTGTAAATCTAAGTCCCAAGGCAGGAGAAGATGAGATGAGATGTCTCAACTCAGCAGTGGGCCAGGAACAAAGGGCTCGAATTCTTTCTCCCTCCACCTTTTGTTCTATTCAAGTCCTCAGGAGATTGAATGATGCCCATCAACATTCAAGAAAACAATTCCTGTAATGAGGCCACCAATTCAAATGCTAATATCTGTTGGAAACATCCTCACAGACACACTCAGATATAATGTTCAATCTGAGCACCCCGTGACACATAAAACTAACCATCACACCCCTCAGTGCCTGTTGTAATACATTCATGGAGAAACCAGATTAGCGTGAATAGAAGTTTCCCAGTTTAAGTACCCCACCCTCTAAGTCAAATAAAAGAGATATAGCTAAAACATATATCCCTAAGCTTCTTGGCACTATTTTCAAAATCTGGTTTAGTGCTGTGTGAATGTGTGTGTGTGTGTGTGTGTGTATAATATTACTAATTTTTTATGTGATAAGATTTTATGAGAATATTACTTCTGAAACCAGTTATTTCCTGTTCTCCTAATGCAAGAATTACACTTCAAATTAAAGACTATATTAGGGCAATTATTCTCAAGTGTGATTCAGGAGCTAAGAAAAGATCAAACACCATCCTATGGCAACATATAGGCAGACTGAATTGTCATGGTGCATGTAAGAAGCAAGAATAAAAGAAAAGTTATTCCAACTCTAAAACCTCCAACTGCCTATTCTGCCATGGGTTGTCCACAAACATGGACTTTTGATTTTATTGCCATTTATTGTGAACATTCACAGCAGAAAAAGTTTTATCACATGATAAATGTGTTCAAATTGTTTAATTGAAGTTTTCATGACTTAGAAATGGAAAATCCTAGATTAGAAAGCCTCGTTTGCATTTCTGTGTCTGTCCACTGGTGCTGTAAATGATTTCTCAAGTCGACATTTACATTACAAGCTGGGATTGCTCTCAGAGAATTCTGAAATGCTTTCTATATTTGGTAGAACTGCTCCAGAAACCAAAATATGCACATTCGATTTTAAAAGAACATACCATACTTTACATGTAATTCTAGCTCCCTATTCCCCTTATATTTTTCTTCCACAAGGGAAAAAGTGATTTCAAGCTATAGTTAACACTGGCCATTTGGCTGCAGACCAAAAATCTCCCAAAGACCTCTGGCTTCCTGAGAAAAGGAGTCCATAGTCACCAGATGGCCTGGTTTGAAGGGCTAGGCACACAAAGGGACCCCATGACCAGCAGGGGCTAGAGTGGATAATATTTTCTCCCTTTCTACCTCATCTCCATTCTTAAGAGGCACTCAAGCACACAGAACAGGTGCTGAGTGAATATTCAAGCATTAAGAAAATGTGCAATGCAAAGACTGCTAATTGTCTCCCAATATTATCCCCCCTCCTTCTGTTTTATTCCTGAATATTAGTTGAGTAAATGACTGCCCATCTGTAGGCTACTTCTCCCACCTAGGGGGGCTCATGTAGCCAGCTGGTGACAAATGGGGTGTGAGTGGAAGTTATTCCTCAAATGATGCTGCATGGCCTCCACTTTTCCCCTCTTTCTTTTGAGCATGTAGATGAAGACAAAATTTTAGGGGGTAGTAAAGCCACAAGATAAAGGATCATGGCTCCTTTATCATGGAGAAAAGCCACCTCCTTCTGGGGTGGTACAGGAGAGAAAAACAAACCTCAATTTTTTGAGCCAATGTATTTTTTGTGTGTCTTTATGTTCATTTTGTGTTCCTACTTGCATCCAAAGCAATTAATTCAACATGTATTCCATCATCTTCATTCTCTGTGCCATTGTACTATACTCAGCAGGGAATAAAAAAGATGAGAAAGCATAGGTCTTGCCCTCAAGGAGCTTTAGACTAGTTTTTTGTTTTGTTTTGTTTGTTTGGTTTTTTAAAGGTATGGCCCTAGCCTGTTTGGCTTAGTGGATAAAGCGTTGGCCTGAGGATGCAAGGGACCCAGTTTTGATTCTTGGTCAAAGGCACATGCCCAGGTTGCAGGCTCAATCCCCAGTAGGGGGCATGCAGAAGGTAGCCAATCAATGAATCCCTCTCATCATTGATGTTTCTATCTCTCTCCCCCTCTCCCTTCTTTCCTGAAACCAATTAAAAATATATATGTGTTTTTGGCCTATCTGGTTTGGCTCCATGGATTAGAGTGTCGGCCTGTGGACTGAATGGTCCTGGGTTTGATTCCAGTCAAGAGCACATGCTGGGGTTGTGGACTTGATCCCCAGTGTGGGGTAGGCAGGAGGCAGCCACTCAATGATTCTCTCTCATTGTTGATGTTTCTATCTCTCCCTCTACCTTCCTCTCTGAAATCAATAAAAATATTTTTAAAAATATGTGTATATTTTTTATATTAAAAATATACACATATTTTTAAAAAGGTATGTACAGAAGGAACTACAAAGCAAAGAAGGACACAGTAGTGCTTTGGGGAAGGAAGAGAGCAGCACAATGCCTGTCAATCTCTCAACGTGCTAGCCAACAGCCCTTCTCAAGCACCCAGTATGTGGAATGATGAGCCACCTCCACCAACGTAAGAACAATGAAGCTTATTTTCCCTCTTCTTTCCTGCCTGCTTTATCATCTTCTCTCACCAGGTGCTCAGAGACTCCATGCTGTCACAGGCCTCCCCTGAAGAGGCCCACCGGCTTCAGGTGGTACCCTATGTCCATATTGCCATCAAAATATGTGTCCAGCCCTAACCCATTTGGCTCAGTGGATAGAGCATCGGCCTGAGAACTGAAGGGTCCCAGGTTCTGGTCAAGGGCATGTACCTTGGTTGTGGGCACATCCCCAGTAAGAGGTGTGCAGGAGGCAGCTGATCGATGTTTCTCTCTCATCAATGTTTCTAACCTTCTATCCCGCTCCCTTCCTCTCTGTAAAAATCAATAAAATATATTAAAATAAAATGTGTCCAGTGTCTTTGTTCCTCAGGTCCTCACTACTTGGGTGACTACAAAGAGCCGATATGAGCCCAGGTGTTAAAGGTGTATTATTCTCTAATAACAATAGCTAACATTTATTAAACACTTACTGTTCCAAGATTTTATATGTAGCTTATTGAAGATTCGCTGCAGTCCATCGAGGAAGGTACTGTTAACTAGAACACTGAGGCACAGAGAGCTTCAGCAACTTACCTAACCTCACAGAGCAAATACGTGGTCAGTAGCTGAGCCCGGGCAGTCTGATTCCCAAGCTTGTAGACTCTGTGCTCTTAACCACCACATTGCACAGCTTTTAGCACTTTATCTCTCCCCTTTGGAAAGTTAAAAGCTTTGAATGCTAAGCAATATGATTATAGGAGTTAGAGCTGCTTTGGTAGAACCATCAGGAAAGAGAATTTGGTGTGAAAAGGTTGCACATCAGACTTTGTAGATAAGAACCTATAAATTATGTGTCAAACCAAGCTCACTGTCCTCTTGTGAAATTAAATGATGACTCAGGGAGATAAAAGGCAGCTTTCCTTATCTAAAGAACTTACTGCCTGAAAGACACCTGCAGCATTTCTGTCTGTTCTGTGACGACCTGGTGATTCTTTAAGGAATGAGTGGACACCTATAAATGGAGGAGAATCTGTTTAGGTTCCATTCTATGGGATGGTAGTATTTCCAAAGCCAAGAGCATTTTTGCTCACCTCATCTTCACTCTACTGGTGAGGGAAAAATTCCTCCCTAGGATTACAGCGATGGTTGAACACAAAACACCTGACACTGGATAGATGAGATCACAGCAGTTTATTGTCATATGGTCAAAGCTGGGGGGCGAGGAGGAGAAGCACTGCATGCCACCTGGAGGGTTTCACTGGAGAGAAGAATGAAAAAGCAGGGGCGTGGGAGGCAGGTTTTGTATTTGCAAGGGGGTGAGGTAACTCCTGGAAGAATGTGATTCTTGTTTTAGTAATCCTACAGGCAGGCAGGGAACTGAAGCCTGTTATTGCAGGGATAAGCAAGCACTGTGATAAGGAGAATTGATTGGCCAGAGGACTTTATCCACAGAGGAGAGTGGGAAAGGGGAGGTTGTGGTTGGCCATTCAAAGTCCTCCTAGTTTCAGATATAATACTAGAGAGAAGAAGGGAGAGAGAGAGAAAAGAAAAACATCTGTGTGAAAGAGAAACATCGATCAGCTGCCTCCTGTACACACCCCAACGGAGGACCAAACTTGCAACCTGAGCCACACTGACCAGGGCAAGAAATTTCCACTTCAGGTCTTAAACCACAATAAAGGAGGGAGGGTAGGAAGAAGTGTTCACATACACACCCATAATCACATTGAACATCTGGTGAGAAAGTTGTTCTTTTCAGGTCTTATTCAATCATCAGATTTTGTCAAGGACATCTGAGGTTAGTGACAATGAGCGTTTACTACCTCTCTAACACTTACTAATCTCCCTTTCTAACAATAACGGGGCAAGACCAGTACTTTCTCCTTGGACAGCTAATGCTATCTAACTAAAGTTTAGAAATATTATTTCCTTTTCATTGCATTAATTTTTGTTGTTGACCTACTTCTAGTAGGTGATACTGGTTGTCCCATTAAGTGATAGTTGCCTTTTAAAATAAATATGTTAAAAATGCAAGCATTAAAGAAAATTGAATAAATAATACAATAGATAATAGTACAGACAGAAGTAGAGTGATTAAACAGAGAACTAACATTTGGGAAATACTTCTGTAAAGTATAGAAACATCCATCCACTCTGAGCACAGTGCTAATGATTCTTACGTTAATTGAATCCATCAAGAGTGAGTATTAACACTCTCTGAGTTAGTTATTTTTAATTCAAGACACTCAAGGAGTAAAGACCACAAAAATATTTCGCTGGAAAATCAGAATCCGTACTATGGAATCAATTATATATAGTTTAGCAAATAGCACACACACAAATACATATACCCAATGATAGTTCAAGTAATGGTGCTTGTTAACTATTGCTCCCATCATCACAGAATAGACATAAAGATCAAGTCTGTCCTGATTCTAATCTTATTGCCCATTAGGTTAACACTTTTTACTTCTTTGTCATATGTGGTAGGTACTCTTCCTTGTTGCTGAAATGATGCAGCACAGTGCACAAGAAAGAACTCGAACTTTGTAGCTAGTCAGACCCGGGTTCAAAATATGCCTGTGCTATTCATTTGCTGGGTGACTTTGGGAAAATTATTTAGCCTCTTTGAACCTAATTTTCTCATCTATAAAGTGAGAATTATACCTTATTTGAAGATAGGTTATGAATATTAGAACAAATTCTGAAAAGGGCCTAGCACAGTGCCTAGCACCCATAAGCCCCTGAAAGCTTGCAAATGCAAGCAATTGCTCAAAGTCTGGGGTTGAAAGTATAGTGGTTCTCTGCCTGGACTTTAGTTGACCTCAAGTGCTTCACTCTCTATAATTCTTTTATTTGCTGGCACAGAAACATGACATCTAAGGAGACTGTTGAAAGAAATGTTCTCCTTCACTTATGCTTTCTAGCAAAATGCCTCTTAGAAAAATGCCTGCTCCAGTTGAAGATATAATGAGAGAATTTCTGTCAATCAACTTGGCTACACATAGAGAGAAAAATCTCTCATCTGAGCTCTTATCTGTTATGAGCAAGGTGCTCAAGCTTAAGAAGGTTTGAGATTGGAATAAAATGTATTGGTACCAATACATAAAAATAAATATCTTACTAAATCAAAATTGATAAAAGTTTAGCTAAATAACTACAAAATGCAATGTTATACTGGAATGGGCTCAATGGTAGCCCCAATGATAATCAGATTCTAATCTCTACAAGTCTATGAATGTTATCTTATTTGGGAAAAGGATCTTTGTAGATATGAGTAAGTTAATGAGGATGAGGAGATAATCCTAGATTATCTGAGTGGGCCTTAAATACCATCACCATTGTCCTTATAAAAGAGAGATAAAAAGAGATTATATATTCAATGAAGAAAGCAATGTGAAAATGGAGGCACAGATTGGAGTAATGTGGCTACAAGCCAATGACTGCTGGCAGCCTCTAGAAGAGGGAAGAGTCAAGAAACAGATTCTCCCCTAAAACCTCCAAAGACAGCGTGATCCTGCCAACACCTTGATATTAACTCACTGAAACAGATTTAGGCCTTCTGGCCTCCACAACTGTGAGAGAACACATTCTACTGTTTTAAATCATTCAGTTTGTTATAGCAACTACAGGAAATAATAAATAGGCCAAATTGTCTTCTGCACCTCAACCCACATATAAACAATAATAAAATTTACATCATAAAACCATGAATTCTTAACAGTACTCAACTTTGTAAAAAGTCTTTTTATACATTTTATAACATAAACTAGAGGCCCACTGGCCGCCATCTTGGTTGGGTTAATTTGTGCACTCGGTGGGGGGGGGGGGGGCCTCAGCCCACCCTGTGCCCTCTTGCAGTCTGGGACCCCTCAGGGGATGACCACATGCTGACTTAGGCCGGCTCCCTGGGGGATTGGGCCTACGCTGGCAGTCAGATATCCCTCTGGCAGCCCAGGTGCCCTTGGGTATGTCCATTTGCCAGCAGGGAGCAGGCCTAAGCTGCAGTCAGACATCCTTAGCGCTGCTGAGGAAGTGGGAGAGGCTCCCACCACCACCACTGTACTGGCAGCCTTCAGCCTGGCTTGTGGCTGAGCAGAGCTTCCCCTGTGGGAGCACACTGACCACCAGGGGGCAGCTCCTGCATTGAGTATCTGCCCCCTGGTGGTCAGTGTGTGTCATAGTGACCAGTCATTCCCAGTTGTTCTGCTGTTAGGGTCAGTTTTCATATTACCCTTTTATTATATAGGATAGAGGCCTGGTGCACGGGTGGGGGCCGGCTGGTTTGCCCTGAAGGGAGTCCTGGATCAGGGTGGGGGTCCTGCTGGGGTGCCTGGCCAGCCTGGGTGAGGGGCTGATGGCTGTTTGCAGGTTGGTCAAGCCTCCCCCAGTGGAGACCCTCACCCCATGGAGGTTTGGCCAGCCTGGGTGAGGGGCTGATGGCTGTTTTCAGGCTGGCCACACCCTCTTTAGGGTGGGGAGTCCCCACTGGGGTTCCTGGCCAGTCTGGGTGAGGGGCTGAGGGCCATTTTTAGGCTGGCCAAGCCCCCCCCCCCCCCAGTGACGGAAGCTCCCAGCCTCTCCTTTTTTTCTTTTTCTTTTTTATTCTAGGATTTATTTACCTTCTATAATTGAAACTTTGTTGCTTTAAGTGGAGCTCAGAGCCAGCTGCCGCAGGGAAGCTTGGCTTCCTGCTTGCTCCAGCTCCGTGGCCACGACTGGCTGAAAACAGGTATCTGGGGTTTATTTATCTTCTATAATTGAAACCTTGTTGCTTTGAGTGGAGCTCAAAGCCGGCCGCAGAAAGCTTGGCTTCCTTCAGCATTGGGGCAACCAAGCCTCCTACTCGCTCCAGCTCTGTGGCCGCTGGCCGCCATCTTGGTTGGGTTAATTTGCATATAGTTGCTCTGATTGACTGGTGGGTATGGCTTAAGGCGTAGTGAAGGTACAGTCATTTTGCATGTTTGTCTTTTATTAGTATAGATTGATATGTAATCCTATATAATAGATATAATATGCAAATTGATCCTCAGGCCCTAGCATCACAAGATGTCTGCCCCCCTGTCATCACAAGATGGCTGCCCCCAAGTCATCACAAGATGGCAGCCCCCATGTTGTCACAAGATGGCCACCACAAGATGGCCACTCCCACATTGTCACAAGATGGCTGGCAGGGGAGGGCAGTTGGGGGCAACCAGGCAGGCAGGCAGGTGGGCGATTAGGAGCCAGTGGTCCAGGATTGTGAGAGGGATGTCCAGCAGTCAGACATCCCCAAGGGGTCCCAGATTGGAGAGGGTGCAGGCTGGGCTGAGGGGACACTCCCTCCCCCTTCACATGAATTTTGTGCACTGGGCCTCTAGTATTGTAATAGAGTAAATGCTCAAACTCTCTGACTCTGTCTTTTTCAAGGCTTTTGTTCCCATGGCCTTCAGGCTACTAGCTTCTGCTTAGTCTTGCATATAGACATGCTAATCACTAGAGGAATGTTGCCTGCAGCTTGAGGAAATATGGGAAGTATTGTATTACTTATCATAGATTTGCAGGAACCTTAGGACCAAATTCACTTCAACTATTACAATCACATCTTGCCCCTCCCATTTCCCTTCTTTTGACATAAAAGATACCTAAACTCTGTACTTTCTTAAGACATATTTGAAAACTAGGTCTCTCATCTTCTCGATTAGCCCTTTCTTGATCAATAAACCCTTTTCTTGCTCCAAACTGTGACATTTTTAGTTTTGGCCTTGAGAGGCATTGGGCACACAAACTTTCAACTGCTTACAATATGAAAATCTGGTGTATTTTAATATATTTGATATGGTGAAAATTTGAGTTACTAGGAATTTGAGCATCTGAAATGTTCCTGGATTTGTGAGTCCTCAGACACACTCTAATTATTCAGAAACACTTCAGTGACATCTCCCAGGATAACTAATTGGTATTAAAGGCGAATTTACTATTTAACTACAGATCCATTGCCTTCCCTCCCAAATACCAAAAGAGAGAGATCAAGCTCATGGCTAGAGAAAATAATAAATTACTTTTAGTGAGAATAACCCTTTTCCCCCAGTTTCACTATGATTTAGTTTTCTTATAAAGACTCTGTTCAAATTATAAAATCACAATGAGAACAGTTTGATCTCTGTAACTCAGAATGTGTGCGTGCATTCTGCAAGCTGCTGTTCTCTGAGAAATCTTCAGGATTAGAAGATTTTATGACTTCTTTGCAATGATTAGAAGACAAAATAAGTGAAGATGAGAGGCAGAGTAATGTTGGGCAGTGTCCGGGATGAGCAGTGTGAACTTGGATGCACTTGGCTGTGTGGGCTCAGCCTGACTCACTCTGCCTGAACGCTGTCCTCGTCTGTAAACCAAGAGGCTGGTAACCTGACCTTTAAGGATACCTTTCCGCCGAAGCTGGTTTGGCTCAGTGGATAGAGCATCGGCCTGTGGACTGAAGGGTCCCATGTTCGATTCCGGTCAGGGGCATGTACCTTGGTTGCGGGAACATCCCCGGTGGGGGATGTGCAGGAGGCAGCTGATCGATGTTTCTCTCTCATCGATGTTTCTAACTCTCTATTCCTCTCCCTTCCTCTCTGTAAAAAATCAATAAAAAAATATATTAAAAAAAAAAAAAAAAAGGATACCTTTCCTTCAAAAAGTCTGACTCCAGTGCATCAGAAAAATGTCAAAATCAGTTTGACATTACCTCTGGCTGATAATAATGGATGATTTCCCCCGAATTACAGTTTTCTATAAATCTTGAAATTTTTGACAATGAACAATATTCCCCTTCAAAATCAGAAAACAAGAGGAATGGAGGGGGCAGCTCAAATTACATTCAATTTGTATTTATGTTCTAAAATGGAAGCCTGAGGCCTGGTTTCTTTGTTTAGGTGCTTGGTTATCATCTGACGGAGTCCCAGACTGGTCCTTGACTCGCTGGTGAGGAGCCTGGCTGCACAGAGTTTCCCTCTTGACTCGGCATCGCTCCTTCAGGGACTCATTAGGAGAGCCTGGAGGGCACCGCACAGTGTGGCTTATTGAAGTCTCTCTCAGTCTATCTATCATGATGAAGCTGAGTGAGCCGGTGCCGAAAGACAGGCTCAACAAAACGGCCACTTACACAACAGCATCTTTTTACTGAGACCAATTTAATTCTCAGTTTTCCTTTGACTTGGAAGATGGCCGCCTGAGGAAACTTGCTTTGATGCTGGATGAATTCTAAAAAACTACAAATCTTTATTCTTCTTCTCAAGCCCTTGCATGTGATCTCTCATTCAGGTAGACACTAATCTGCAAGTCTGGCAGCCTACATCTGGAGAAGGGTAATTTACCTTTCTAAAGAGTTTCAGTTTTATCATCACAAGCACCATTAGGTTTACCTCTGAATGTAATCAAGGTAAGGTTCACCCAGGTGATAATTCAAAACCCACGCATTCAGCTTTGTCCTTTCTCTTTCTTCTCACCTACATGGGTAGTTGAGAAAACACAAACCCCCAAACATTCAAAAGCCTACACAGATCTTTGTCTAGCATAAACTATTCCTAACAGTTCAGTTGCCATGGGGACAGATTCCTATCATACCTTTCTTTTCAACCAAAGCCTAACTAGAATAATTTTAGCCTCAGATAGCAAAATCTGTTTATTAAAAGTTATTAATTTGGGCAAACAAATTTCCGTGGGTGCAGGGATGGGGAACTTTTATTTTCCCAAGGGCCATTTGGATATTTATAACATCATTTGCAGGCCATACAAAATAATCAACTTAATAATTAACCTGCTATATTTGGTCAAACATTTAATTAACTCACCCCTAAATGCCTTGGCAGGGCCAGATGAAATGATTTTGTAGGCCCTACATGGCCCACGGGCCAGAAGTGCACCACCCCTGGAAAGCAACTGTGAATCACACATATCGGTGTTGGCTGGCTGGCTTTTGTTTGTTTGTTTGTTTTTGCTTTTATTTTTACTACATGATTTATTTCCCTCCAAAGCTAATTATTAGAGGAAACAGCACAGGGTGAGAAGAGAAACAACCAAGTGAGAAAACAGAAAAGCAAAAAAAAAAAAAAAAATGTTGAACATTTTTCTTGGGATCAGAGAAATCTCAATCAGGTAATAATTTTTTTCTACCTCCCTCTTAGAAAAATCAATTTCACTTGGTTTTTAAGAGAGATGCTTCAGAAGAGAACTGGGATTTTCAGTCAATAAACAATGACTGCCTCAGGCACTGGGCTCCCATGGCTATAAATAAGGCCTTGGACCCGCATGATGTTTTCATGCTGAACTTAAGGCATCTGGGGGGCTCTGAGCACAAGCCTGAGGGACATTTGGGGTCCCCACTCTCCAACATTAACCCACATAAGATTTTGCTAGAAAGAAGTAGGATTTGGGGGATTTTATTGTTTATTTAAGAAGAATTGAAAACTGGTACTGGTTAATATTCACTATAATAAAATGTACTGTTTTACATTTTATCATGCCTGGCAATTCTTTACATCAATGTCAATCAATTCTAGTCCTCACAACAATGCTGCAGGAGAGAGAGCATTATTTCCTTTTTACAGAAGAGCTGGAGGACCCACCACAAGTCTCTTCCCCTCCTCATATTCTATTCAGAATGTCACAAGCTGTAGATAAGTGAATTACAGGTAACCCACCTCTATGATCAACACCTCTATTTCCCCACATTGTTTTAATTTACATATACACACTTGTGTGCATATAAATTTTACTGCTTCTCTCTTTCAAGAAACTTAGGATACATCCCCCAAGGACTGGTCCAGAGACCCACTATTTAGATTAACTTTCCTCACTAACTATGAGTCATTGACCTAAAACAGATCCTGTAGACACAGATTCTCATATTTATTCAACATTATTCATTCAAAAAAGACATGAGAGGTATAGATCTCTCTATATATGTATGTAGATATATGGCAAGATATAAAAATAGATATATAGAAGTATAATATATATATAGAAAGAGAGAAGTAGATATAGTTATAGATATAGATATACAAAATGATCGGCTTCCAAATGCTGTCCAAATATTCCTCCTTACACACACACACACACACACACACACACCCTCTAGTACATGGCTATGACATGAGATACCATCTATTTTCTGGATTAAAGCTGCCACTAGCTCTGCAGTCCTGAACACTTCATCTATGACTTGGCCTCCAGTAGAACATAAAATAATAGTTAGAAATGTGAATGGCCTGGAACTCTTCCCCAGTTCTAACAACAAAATAATCTGAAAGCCAAGTCAATGTTCCAGAATGGAAAGAAACCAACCAAATGAACAATAAAAAGTAAATTAATTCCCTTTTTATGACAATTGCTAGCAATGGTTCAGAAATGACAAACCCATAATCATGGCGCCTTTAAATCTGGAAGGGTTATTAATGGTATTGAAACCAGTCTCTTCAACTTACAGGTAAGGAAACTGGGGACAAGAGAAGGAAAGTGCCTTGTTCAAGGTCACACCACAATTAAGGGGCAAAGCCAAACTCAAATCTAGTCCAGGGTTCTTTAAAAACACACAAAAATACTACCTCCCAGATCCAGACTCATTTAGAATTAGTGAAATATTCAACCAAGGTAGTCTTTCTTTTGCCAACTGATTGAATTTTATGAAGCATCCCTTAAAAATATATGAATTGTGTCATCACAATATTGCCTGAGGAATTAATTAAGGGTTTTACCAGGAACACCCATATCATGAGGATTTGTCTACCCTATTTACTTTTTGTGTGTTTTCTTAAACAGAACACGATTATATTTAATACAAAACTTCATTACAACCAAAAAGTAAAACACCACAGTAAAATAATAACAAAAAACATGGTATTTCATTTGTAATGCAAGAGAAATGGTTAACATCTTTAGTCATAAACAAGCTCTTAGAAACCAGTAACAGAGAAACTATAATCCAAGGAAACTGGAAAAAATAAAATGAAATGATACAAATGACAATTAAGGATTAAGCATATATGATGATTGCACCGAACAGTGACAGAAGAATAATTTCTCTGCAATATCACACCGTCACAGACTACAAACACTGACATCTAATGTTTTTCAGTTTTGAACAGTGTGGTACAGTTTTAACTCTCATAACTGAACTCTGGGAGACAGATTGATGAGGAGTATCTATAATTAGGGGGAAAGCTAGTTTTAAATCAAAATATAAATTTTTAATATCCTTCGCCTTAGCAAGTCTAATTCATTGAAATCATCTCAACAAATTAGTTGAACAAATTTAAGATGAGTTATATAAAGGCATGTTTAATGAAGGGAAAATATCCTATTTACTTTTTTAAGTCTTAATCCTTCTAGGTCTAGTTGCCTGTATCATAGTAAAGAAGCTGACTTGACTGAATGTACTCAGATCAAGGTTGGTCAAGGCAAGAGCCAAGTGCTAGTTTTAACATTTTAAATAGTTAATTTAAAAATAGCTTAATCACAGACCTACAAATGGGAAACACTGATATTTCACAGTATCTACTTTTATAATTAACAAAAGCTATAATCCTGAAATTGCACCTTAATGTAAAAATATGAAAACAGAAAAAAGAGTAATACAAAATTTTCTATTTCCTAATAATCCATTTAAACCAATTATATTAAATCGTGTCTGTTTTGATGGAACAATCCCCAATTAGGAAAACCTCTTTTAGACCTAACTCCACCACCAATAAGCATGTGAATTTGGATAATTCAATCCTCCATAGACTTCCAGGTTGTTGTTGTTTTCTATACCTTAATGGAAAAGAGAACTAAAGCTGATGATCTCTTAGTTTCCTTCCCCTCCAAAATGCTGTCTTGTGATCCTCCATACTGTGAATAAAAAAAAGGGGAGGGGGGGGGCTTATATGCACTCAGATGCTAAAATATAAAATATATTTGAGCCTAAGTCTCAATATATATATATTTTTTCCTATGGTAAATTATTTTTTTGTGTATTGAATAAAATCAGATACCCATTTTATCACAAACAGTAGGTGTATATGCCCAAAGAGTATAACAAGCCACTAGAAAAACAGTTTATCAGGACAGCTCCCTGATCTCAGGAAAGAGTATGACAAATGATCTTTCTCCACTGTTAGTTTCACTGATTTTCAAATCAAAGCCCTCAAAGAATTCCATTAGTATCCCCTGAGGTGCCTGTTAGCCTCTTCCTTTATCTAATAAATTAAAATGTTGGTTAGAGCAGGGGAAGGAAGGCATGTCCTAGTCAGCCCAGGCTTCCATAACAAAATAGCATAGAGTTGATGCTAAACAACAGAAATTTATTTTCTTACAGTTCTGGAGGCCGGGACACCCATGATCCAGGAGCTGGTCAATCTGGTTTCTTGTGAGAGCTCTCTTTCTGGCTTACAAACAGCTGCCTTCTCACCGTGTCCTCATGTGGCCTTTTCTCAATGAGTGTGCATAGAGAGTGACAGAGCTCCATCTCTCTTCCTCTTCTTATAAAACCACTAATCCTATTGGATTAGGACTCCCACCTGACTTCATTTAACTTAATTATCTTCTAAAAGTCCTATCTCCAAATGCATTGGTTAGGTTTCAACATATGAATTTTGGCAGGACACAATTCAGCCCATAACAGAGGAAAAATCTGCAATTTTAACAAACTCTCTAGATTATTCTTTTGCACACTAATATTTAAGAACTGCTGATTAGGCTCCAAAGAGAATTAATTTAGCTTTAAACAGCAAAATTTAAGATCACATTATATTTCCAACTTTTAGATCATAATTAAAAAATATTTATGGAAAGAGAAAGAGAGAAACAGGCAAAGACAGTGACAGGAACAGGGATAGAGACAGAATGTACCAATTTAAAATGAGATTTATATAAAGCTTGTCTTTTAAAAACTTATGATGTGGCAATGTCAAGGGGACATAGGGATCACCTGAAAGAGCTCCTCTGGCAAAGCTGGAACAATTTAAGCAACCAAATAAGTAAGTAGTATTGGATTATAACCCAAAGTATAAAATAAACATCCATGAGTCCATACCAATATACTATAAACAAATATAGTAAATAAAGACTAAACAAATCTCCCATGTAGAAGAATTTAAAATAATTTATGTAGATACTTCACCCTCAAGTAGGTGGAACATAACTCCCCACCCCTTATGTGTGGGATACACATAGTGACTTTCTTTCAAAGAATGCATTATGGAAAAGGTGAGAAGAGAAGTAACTTTACCATGAAGAGCCCTGACAAACACCACCTCAGTGAGATGATCAAAGTCAACAGCAACACTGAATAAGCAAACAAAAAAAGCCAAGGCAAACGAAATAAAGTATGGACTTTTAGTTAATAATAATATGTTAATACAGGTTCATTAATTATAACAATTGCACCATCTATAATAATAAAAGCATAATATGCAAATCGACCGAATGACAGAACAGCAGAACGACTGTCCGGATGACCTTCCAGATGACCATGCTATGACACACACTGGTGCCAGGCCAGCAAAGGCATGTGCCATGTGATTGGTTGGGGAGCCCGCCATCACCCCATGATCACCCCACAGAGGGAGGCCCAGGCCACCAGCCAGCGGGGCGATCAATTGGGGGCTCTATGATCACCCCAAAGAGGGAGGACCAGGCCACCAGCCAGCAGGGTGATCAATTGGGGGCTCTGCAATCTCCCCGAAGAGGGAGGCCCAGGCCACCTGATGGGGGGCGATAGATGGGGGACTCCGCAGAACTGGGGAACTGGGGATGTGTGGTGGCGGACACAGGCAGTGCCAGGCCAAGGTGGGTGCGGGTGCCGGCAGGGGGCGGGGCTGCAAGGCAGCTGGGGCTGCGAAGGCCTACCCTTGCATGAATTTCATGCATGGGGCCTTTAGTATTAATATAAGATGTAATAATAGGAGAAACTGTGTGTGGGTGTCTATGAGAATCCTCTGTAGTATCTTCACAATTTCTCTATAAATATTTGTTCTAAAAATAAAGTTTATTTTTAAAGTGATTTATATGAGTCAGACTCTAAATATGAAGAAATTTTAAGAATAATTTAATTACTTACTTTTGCCTAATTCTTAAAGAGCTCTTTCAATAGGAATAAAATAAGAATTCTATATAAAAAAGAAAAAAATAAGGCTTTAAGGCAAAATAAAAAACACCTGTAATGCCTCCTCAACCAGAAAAGCAGGAGAGCATAATAAAGTGCAAAAACCATATAAAAGTATTTTCTTTATATTAGACACTATATTGCAAGTACATTTAAAATTAGCAAGATATAACATTTATTTTATTGACATATGTCTTCCAAAGAGCTCACAATGTTAGAGTGTCAATTAAAAAATGATGGATGTGAAATCTTTAGTGAAGCAAATTTACTGTGAAATTACTGCCCAGGTAATACTTTATTTTAATTTTATTGAGTTCCTTCCTAATCATTGAGGATTATAGTTAGAATTACCAAGTATAGCAAATGTCTTAGAAAACACATTTCTAAGTTGCAATGACAGCATCCAAATGGAATCACATATTGTTTTCTTTTGCCCAGATATGACACACAGTAGGCACCTAGTAAAATAAAATACTGAATGAATGAATGAAGTTGTTTCTCATTGCTTCATTCAGTATACTATCTGAATTTGTCTCTTGACTGTAATCCTCACCAGAAGGACTGATTATTGCAGATACAGCTCTCTGTACCTCTGGATGGGTATAGATGCTTGTATACAGGGTGGGGCAAAAATAGGTTTACAGTTGGGAGTATGCAAAACACAGAGTTAATAAAGCTATTGTAATAATCATAACCTGCATGTCTTTTTCCATACAAACAACTGTAAACCCGCTTTGCCCCACCCTGCATGTTCTATTAGTTAAATCCAGTTTAGGGAAACTGTGATAGCACATAGATTTCCCTGTATTATCTTAACAAATGCAACTCCTTTAATGCCATATTATTGGAAAGTAGAAACGGAACTTCCTCCTCTCTACCTGCTCTCTATCTGTATGTTAATCCAATCAATACCAGTAAGCTTTTGCTGCATTACAAACCACCAAAAAACTTAATGGTATAAAACAACAACCATTTCATTTCGTTCAGGATTCTCTAGGTTATCAGTTTGACAGGGGACTGTCTTCTTGTCAAATTTCACCCTACAGGAAGCTAGTCCAGGCTTCCTCACATGGAAGATTCCAGAATAGGAAAGAGAAAGCCCCAGTGCACAAGAACTTTCCAAGCCTCTCCTTGTATAAGCCTCTGCTGTTTTCTAGAGCCCCACTAGCCAAAAGCAAATCACATTGCTAAGCTCATATTCAAGGGGTGAAGAAATACATCCCACCCACTGATGAGGGGAATCACTAACTATTGTGGCTATTTGTTTCAGTCTACCGCAGTAGACTGTCTTAGTACAATTATTTCTGTTGCACCCAATGCAAAATACACTGACTTCCTTATGACCATTCCCAAAATAGGATTCAATATGTTATTAGTGTCAAGACTTAATATTTAGTAACTTTTCTCTTGTTCAGATATGGATGAAATTCTGGAGTGTGGCTTCTTGGGGGCAGCTCCTCTTCATCCAGAGACCTCTAAACTTATGAGAAGATACCTGCTCTTCACACATGCCATGTAATGAAGAAAATGGAACAAATTAGTCATAAGAGACTAATTCTGAAAGAGAAGGAAGAGGACAACACAGCAGTCAGTATTCCATAGCAATTTTGAAATCCAGCTGAGCATATATAGTAAGATTTCCCCTTATGGGGAAAAGGAATGACCCCTGATAAGAATGTGATTCTGCTCCCAGGGAGCGGTTCCCTTCTTCAGTGCTCATTCCATCTCTTGGTTCCACTCCCTACACTCTTGCTTCCACCATCTGAGATGTCCTTCATTTTCCACATAAAATCACATGCTTTCTACCAAGTAGCTTTCTCAGACTGCTTTCTTCCTACTTATAAAAATTTGGGGACCCAGAAACATTTTTATTTAAAACTTTCTCTGTCTATTTTAAACCACATTTACATAGTGCATACAAAGTTTCAGAGAAGACTACTAGAGGAAGCAACACTTAAAATGAGACTTGAAGAATAATGAAAATTTAGCCAGGAGTCAGTAAGAAAGGAAAAGAACGCTATTGTTAAGCAAAGGGAATATTTTCTATCTATGAACTATGGGGCCTTGGGCAAGTACCTTGAACTCAGATTCTGAACCTATGTCCTTCTCTGCACAGTAGGATCAGTAATAGTACATATACCATAAGGTTCTTATAAGGAATAGATTAGATTTTTTTGTAAAGTGCTTAATACAGAATGTCGGGCATTAGTGAGTCTTAAAAAATAATTATTATTTTCTAGTGATGGTAGTAGCCTAGAAACAGATTTACTGAGTTTGGGTCCTAGATTTCTCACTTAACTAACTAGCTGTGTGATCTTGGGCAAGACCTTCCCCTCCTGTCCTTCAGCTTCCTATTCAGGATGACACCGAGTACCTGTGCAGAGGGTTGTTGGGAGGACTCCATGAGTTCCTCTGTGAAGCATTAGAACAATTCTTTGCACATACTATGTGCTACATGAATGTTAGCTTGTATGGGAATAAAAAAACCTCACAACAGTACAGTTAGACATTTATAAGCTATTTTATGGAGTTTAGAAAATTAAGACTCAACAAATGAATGTAATAAAAACAAATTTAAAAAAAATTAAAAATAAGGAAAAAAAAGTGTTAGTAGCTGCCCAGATTCACTTAGCTAATGAATATCTTGATTTGAAACTCAAACACACAATTTCTGTTTCTAACCTCACTGCATGAGGCCTCTCTAAGCTCCAGTAAAAATTGCTTTCTTGGAAACTCAAGGAACAACCTTGACTAATTCACATGATGGTGCTACCATTGCTACTAATGTCCCTTGGTCCTTTCCACATCAGTGAAGATGAGTTTCCTGAGAGCTTTCTGAGCTATGGGAAATAGGTGGGCATTCTTGTCACTGAATTAACTATGACAATATTTTAACTATAGCACTAATCAATGTATGTTTATCAACAGAAATAAGTCTCAGATTTGAATATGAGCTATAAGAAGTGCAGAGAAAAATCCCCTGGTCCTCGAAGCACTATTCATCTTTTAAGAACAAAATGAGAGCTTTTCAACATACAAATTGTCACGCTACTCTTATGTAATAAGTCTCCCATATCTAAATGCTAATGGAAAATACCACCCCAAAGCTGAGCTGCACACCCAGTTCTGTCTGACTCCAAATCCCTCGTACTGTCCACCACTCCCACCAGTGCATGCTGCCACTTGAAATTGCTCTTTTATAAGCTCTTGGAGGAGATAAAAAGAGTTAGAGGAGGGGCTAGTGAAAAAGCACTAAAAGGCACAGAAAACCTAGGGTTAGGCATGGCTTTAGGACTCACCTGGTGTATCTCTGAAAGGGATCTGTGGTTCACATTGTCATAGACCAAAGAATTTCAGATTTGAAAAAGCAGTCACTAAGGCCAAACAAATCCTTCATATTTAGCATTGTCTTTCTAGTCTCTTTTGGTTTGGTTTCCATGGCAACCTACTGAGTAATTTTGTGTGTATTTGCTGAAGGCAGGTGATTGCTTTGCTCAGTCTGGCATTGGGGGAAGTGGGAGAGAAAGCAGTCTGAGAGAGGTCATTTAGAAGTAGAAATCTTGCTTTATTTTGTGGGAACTCTGAGGCTGAGATCTTTAAAAATAACTGAGTTAATTTCTCAAACTTTGTGAGAGGCAATAGCTGAAACTTAAATTACATTAAAATTAATTCTAAGAAGAAGAAGAGGAACTGGAGGGAAAGAAGAGAGAGAGAAGGGAGAGAAGATGAGAGGGAGGGTGGGGGTGGAGAAGGAGGACTGGACTAAACACAACTGTGCTGTGTGGATATTCTCAGAGGAACTAGCTAAATTCTAGCCATTCCCTGCTTGCCTTCATACTCCCAGGGCATTCACCTATTTCCCCTCCTCTCTCCTCCTTCTGCTCCCTGACTTCTGCTATGTTACTGCAGTGAAGCAGAAGAGAAGGCTGGTGGACCTGCAGGGAAGCCACATTCCCACACTACCACCCCTGCCAGAGGCCAGTTCCATGGATCTAGAAAGTCTACCTTCCAACTCAGGTGCCTCCCGTTGTCTGCTTCTCTGTCTGAGGGCTTTCTCCACATAGAGGTGGATTGCTCTATCTGTGAGCAGGACATTCTGAAAGTACAGGTGATTTAATGTCACCCCCAAACATACCCCTCAATCGATGAAGGGCTGGAGTCTGTGGATAAGAATTCCATTTGACACACACCTTGGTGGAACATTTCTGAGGGGCACACTACATGGTTCCTCAAATGGACCCCAGTGAGAATAAGCTCAGTTGTCCAAAGTCATAATTCTCTCAGTAACCTACCTTTCTGGAGCTCCTCCTCTTCTCTGTGTCATGTTTCCTACTTCCTCACTTGTGTATCATGGACTTAGTAAACAGTTGCTCACAAATACTCATCACAAAGTCTACGTTTAATTAAGTGCATGGAACCTAAGACACTAAGTAATCCCTTCTTGGTTTCAACATATCTGGAAAATAGCATTAATACTTAAATTAATACTAATAATTATTGCTAATTAAAGCAAAAAGAAGTAATATTTTTGAGGTTTGCTGCTGCCCCAGTGTCTCATTCTGGGGTCCAACAGGAAAACAGAACACCGTGGGTCTCTATGTAGAGGAGTTTTCTTGGTGAATAAAAGGTCAGGATGATCACTGCTTCCTGGGATCATTCCTGGGCCAGAAGATAAGACCATAAGGTCACCTGCCTTGGAAATCTGCATCCAATGTCAGCAGAACACAGAACAGGTGGGTTAGAAGTCATAGCCCTAGCTACCAGTGAATGCCTGCCAGAACATTCTAAAGGACCACATGAGGCTTATGCCCCTTTCCTCCTCCCGTGCACACCACCTTAGTGAGAGAAATAGGAGGAGATGGAGACGCTCATGGTGAATAACAAATATGAGAGGTTATTCCTAATTTCTGGCCTAACCTATTTCTAATATAACCAATGATGTTGTGTCCACAAGTAGTGAAGTCCAACCTCACTAAATAAGGCTAGCATTATTTAAAAATGATTAGGCCTTTGATTATTTTCAATATCAATTCTTCTTTAATTTTTGCATTGGGTACTTTCAAGGGGGCAGTTTGGAAGGGAGAGAGGAAGGATATAGGGAGAGAAGTGAGGCAGTTTTATGGGGCCAGTCATTGAGTTGGAATTCTTCACCTAACTATGGCTTGTTAAGATAAAAGTAGAAAGACATTCTTTCCACAAGGATCATGAATCTCTAAAAATACAGAGAACTTTCATGGTGTCAGTGCAGTGAGTTCAGTTAAAAATGAATTCCTTGGCTTAGAAGATGGCTGCCGATGGGAAGGCAGACTGAAAGATAGTGTGTGAGTGAAAGAACGAAAAGAGAGTGTGTGGACGTATGGAGAGTGTAAAGTTGTGGGTGAGCGATAGCTATACTCCAGGGAACTGTTGGAGACTGCCGGACTGGGATTCCCAGGCAGCCTCCACTGCTGCTGAAATCTCTCTGGGAGCAGCCGGCTCTGCCGCAGAGACCACACCATCTTGAAGGGGAGAGTGGCTGTTATTGGAAGCATATACATCTCGGGACCCTGCAACCACAGCACCCAGGGACCAGCTACGAATCCTGGAACACTGGATCTCAAGCAGCACAAATACGTGGACTCGGACGAGCCCTGCTCCTCCTCTCGGAAAGGTCAGATTTCGCTAGGACAGGGGTGGGCAAACTTTTTGTGAGTGCGTGCCAAAACCAGCAAAATCTCTGACTCAAAATTCTTCTGCGTGCCAACCCTAATTTTTTGAGAACATGTTATGTCAACTTGCTATCTTTTAAGGTGTACGTATGTGAAGAACCTTGAAGAAATAATAAAATTCATTAGAGTGACAAAAACACAGTATATGATGATGAAAAATACATTTATTTTTTAATGTATACTTGTACACTGATAATCCGACAGAAAACTTTATGACTCCGTTTGATATTATCAGTGGGACTTTTGCTGCTGCATCACTGATGACAGAGATTTTACATCAGGTTTATATTTCATGACCTTCAGAGATATGCACAAGCTACTACTTTCATCCGTCAGGCTACTCCTATTATGAGACTTAACAAAATTCATCACTGAGAACAAAGATTCACAAGCGTATGTGGATGAAAACATGGAGAGTAATGCTGTTGCAAAGTTTTTTAAACAGAAAAAATTTTCTGGAATGGCATTCCAAGTCCTCAATAGTTTGTTTTGGACACTATTGAAATTGTTCTTCCCCTCTCTCATCAATCCATGTCTATGGTCTTTAAGATAACTTGTTATGTAAAATTATTTACTTATCTAAGATGCACCTACACTGAATTTATCTGAAAAATAAAAAAGTCGATATTAAGAAAAAAATTGTAAATGGAAGATTATAAGAGAGGGTTTTGTGTGCCAGCAAAAGTTACTGGCATGCCATGTTTGGCACGTGTGCCAGGGGTTGCCCACCCCTGGCCTAAGGGAACTTTGGGACAACATGAAATGAAACAACCTCTGCATAATAGGGGTATCTGAAGGAGAGGAAACTGAACAAGGAATAGAAAACATGTTTGAAGAAATAATGACAGAAAACTTTCCTGATATAGGGAAGAAAAAGCTCACACAAATCCAAGAAGTTCACAGAGTCCCAAACAAAATGAACCCCAAAAGACCGACACCAAGGCACATTATAATTAAATTGGCAAACACCAATGACAAAGTAAAAATCTTAAAAGTGGCCAGAGAGAGACAAAAAGTTACCTACAAAGGATCCCCCAACAGACTAGTGACTGATTTCTCAACAGAAACACATCGGGCAAGAAGGGAATGGAATGAAATATACAAAGTCATTCAAAGGAAAGGTCTGAATCCAAGAATACTGTACCCAGCAAGGTTTTCAGTCAAAATTGAGGGTGAAATTAGGAGCTTCACAGAAATGAATTCCTTCTTTTCCATAAGTCTGATTAGATAACACTATGATCAGCATCATGATCATCACTCCTATTATTGATGATACCACTAATAACTAATATTAATTGAAACCTTATCTTAAGAGTCCTTAAAGTATTTCAGGCGCTGGCTCAGTTTTTATTTCTGGCATTATCGCATCTAATTCACTCAGCCCACACTATTTATTTTCACCTTGTTGATGAGAACGGAACAGGGGATAAGTAACTTGCCCAGGATCTCACAGTAAGTGACAGACCTGTGACTGAAGCCCAGATCTGTCTGAATAAAGATTCCCCCATCCTAATTCCATCTATAGAACAATCAGGAGCACTGGTTTCGTTGAGTTCAGACACTTTGATGTGCAGTTGGAGTTAGGAAGCAGAGCATTAGGTACAGTACCCAAGACTCAATTTACTTTAGGAATAAAACCAACCAACCAACAAAAAACATTGTGTGATTTTTTTAGATTTACTAGTTCCAGTTCATTGACGAAACAAATGTTTCTAGGTTGTTAAAAAGAAGAATATGCTAAAAACAGTTTTATGAAAACTAGTTGACACATTGCGGTATTTCATAAAAGGTTTAACAGAGCAAGTCAGTTAATAGTTCTCTCTCACGTCTTCCTAAAACCCAATACGTGACAAATTGTTATCCAGCTTGGTTCACAGAGTTTCAAAGTATTATTTGTTCTGCAGATGTCTTACAAGAATAATTACACTTGCCACAGCAAGCAGCACTTAGTTCTGTTTGTGAAAAAGTTTGACTTCTTTTAAACAAACTGAAGACAAAAAAAAAAACTTCTTAAAGTACTTCTGTTGCACATTTTTTTTGTTTTGTTTTGTAAATTAAACAAGTAAGAATAATAAAATTTGAGGAAAATGTCTTTTTAAATATGTTTGGCTAACATTTATCTATAATACAAGTACTAACTTTAAACATACCTATGTTTCCGCATTTTGAATTTTTCAATAGCAGAAACATTCCTAACAATTTATCTCTCGAATATAATTGCTAAAGTCATTTTGGAGTCATATAGTTTATTTCTAATATAGAAATTCAGACTGCTTCAAACGCCAATGGCTGACAGGTTCTGGGAAAGGAGTTGACCAACGTGCCAACTAGATATTATTGTAAGATACACATTCCTAGGCACAGCAACATTAGCAAACAGGCAGGAATAGACTATTGCACATCTGTTCCAGCATTAACACTCAGCTGCCAATGCTGATCACATGGAACAGGTTCCTTTGCAGAAAAATGCTTTGAAGCATGAAGGATTCTTTGAATAAGAACAGATGCCCAGATACAGAAACCATACACATCAACTCTAGCACACACACTCACACACACACACACACACACACACACACACAAATACCCCAAACCAAGATTTTTACACCGAAGAAACATAGTTATACTTTCTTGCTCTTGAGAGTCATTATTAAAATATGTAAATTATTTTGGGTCAAGAGAAATCTGCTGATCCCTCCATAACTGACTGCTTTGAGTGCCCATCTTGAATTCCATTCTCCAAAACAGAGGGACAGGTTAAAAGTCTGATGACAAAGTCTGCTGGGTAACATACCCTCTTGGATAAGCCTTGTTTAAATTTCATGCTAGCCCTAGCCAGTTTTGCTCAGTGGATAGAGCATCAGCTATCCGAAGGATCCCAGGTTCAATTCTGGCCAAGGGCATGTACCTTGGTTAGGTTGTAGGCTCTTCTCTGGTCAGGGCACATGCAGGAGGCAACCAATCGATATGTTTCTCTCACATCAATATCTCTCTATCTTTCCCTTTCTCTAAAAATCAATGGAAAAATATCCTCAAGTGAGGATTAAATAAATAAATAAATAAAATGTCATGCTATAAAAAATTATATTCACTAGAATATAAACTCCATGAGGTCACAGGTTTTTTTAAATTAGTTTGTTCATTGATGTAGCCCTAGCATCTAAGGTACTTGGCACTTAGTAAGTACTTAATAAATATTTTTTGAATGAATTCATTACAGAGTATAAGCAGAATATATTAAAACTAGAGGCCCAATTCATGAATTCATGCATGGGTGGGGTCTGGCCTGCCCACCCCAATGGGGGCCGATCAGGCCAGGCTGGTAGGATGGGGAATGTGGGAGGTTAGTGGGGGGCTATCAGGGCCCCAATCAGGTTGGTTGGCCGCCACAGTACACATCATAGTGACTGGTCATTCTGGTCATTCCGTCATTCCTGTCATTTGGATTTTACATATTTAGATGGAGTTCTCCTTAAGGTAATGGCTTGGTCTTAAAGCCATGGGCACTGAAATATGTCCTGGACTTCCTTCACAGAATTTGCACAAACCAGGGCCTTATCCAAATAGCAAGTTATGCGACACAGGCCCAGTCAGTTTACAAAATAGACTGATAAGCATTATTTAGTATGTAAATAAGAAATATTACAATATGGGGGCACACCTAAGAAAACCAGGAGAACCTTTGGATATGTTGAGCTGCCAGATGCATTAAGAAATGTGTTAGATATCTGGAGAGCAGTTCAAGTTCATTAAGCATAACGCGAAATTAATGTAATAAAATAGGCCATTTCCCTGGTCTGCTTAACTAAAGTTCTGACCCAAACCTGGCATTATAAAAACTCTTTTTTTGCCATAAGGAGGTAAAATAAAATAAAAATCTTTCAATTTTTTAGCTGGAAGGAATTCTACAGATTATTTGCCTTAATCCTCTAATTTTACAGAAGATTAAACTAAAGGTGTTAAGAAATTTGTCCAAGGTCTCAATGGCAGAGCTCGGATAAAAATGAAAGCCTCCCAGGAGCTCAGCTTGTGTTTCTCATCCCTGAAGGTTGTGAAGAAAGGAATCACGAGACGCCCTCTTCTGGTCTAGACCGCAGACCAGAAATATTTGGAACAGTGTAGGAGGGTAGGCTAGCTTCTCAAGACAGGAAGATAACACTTGAAGAAAATGCCTTTTTAGCATACTACCAGACAGTTTTGGTCCCATAAAATATTGAATGTGTTTCCTAAAAAAAGCTACCTTAAGTTTTGTACCAAGCCACTCTGTCTCAGAGAAAAAGCAAGGTGTTTCTTGATTCCAAAAATTGTGATACATAATGAAAATTAAGAGACAAGAACAAGTGTGTGATCACCTTTTGTGAATTAAATTTATAATTTTAAAGTTTTCAAGAAAAAAATATTTTTGTGTTTAACTTTCAAAGTCATTGTGCCATAGAACAGCTTGAGAAAATAAAAGTCTTATTAAGGCTACTAAGAAACATAAAATATGGCTGCCATTAGGACTAAATAATTGTTTTTCTTTAAATTAGGAGATTTATACAAATTTAATTTTAAGTTATAATAATTGTGCTCAGTAAAATGACAAATATCATCTATCATGTGTTTTATTATAAATAAACTAGTGGCCCGGTGAATGAAATTCATGCACATTAAAAGGGTATTAATTAGAGGAAATATTTTAATATTACTATTTGCCCTTACTCTATAATAGAAGTGTCTGGCCAGCCCCACCCCCATTGGGTGACACCTAGACCAGGCCGGCCCCAATACTATCAAGCCCCGCCAGGTGGGGGATACAGCCTCACGTCCTGGTGCTGAGCAGGGGTGCAGCCTCAGGTCCCCTGGCCCTGGCCTTCACCATGCAGCCTCACCCATACTCACCGCACCACAAGACCCCAGACCTGCTGCACCACAGGACCCATCAATGCACCTCCTGGTGACCAGTCGTTTGGTAGTTACAGATGAAAATAAAGTCATGCATTTAAGCATGCACTTTCATTTTCAATGCCTGATTTGTCTACGTTCTCTAAATTGCAAAATAAATAAGATATTCAGCCAGATAGCATCATAATGCCAAGTTCTTTATATAATGACACATACCATTCTCTCCACTCAGTATGCTCCATTTGAATGGATTAAATGTATGTGACTCATATGAAAGGCACTGCTGCTTGCTCTTAATAGAGGAAGCATTAGTTCATTACCTAATGCCATAAAGTGATTTAAATGGTATATACTGACTTGAAGAACAGAAGGAAAAATAACAAAACAAAACAAAACAAAACAAAACAAAAGAATATTCATTGCTGTGGACGGCAGAATCCTTCCCTTTCCCTTTGTTTTTTTTCTGCTTTTCCCATGAATCTATTTGTGCTCTGCCTCAAAATCAAAACAGAAGACAAAATCAGATGCTGTAATCTGCATTTTATAGTGCCATTTGAGTACAAAGAGGTGTTTTTTAATCTTTACTTTTTTTTTTTTAATCAATGCTGCTCAAACTTGCTCCCAATGTTCCAGGAGCCAGGCCAACATGGCTGTGCAGACACACCTTTGCTAGGTGCTGTCAGGCTTCATGACTGGGGCAGGGAACACACCAGATGTTGCTGAAAACGAATGAATCAGCTCTCCTCTCTACATAGCAGGAGTCTTTTCATTATAAAATGCAAAGCAGCAGCAGTTTTCCATTACTCCCATCTCCAGCCCTCCTCACCCAGGGCATAGGAAGGGGCTGGGAGTGTATTTACTCTTGGCTCTTTGATTCCTCTTATTTAACGGAGCCCAGTGACAGCTGCTTCTCTGAGCACAATGCCAGCCAGCTCAGGGCTAGTGCACCTGGAAGGCAAGCAGCAGAGCTGGCCAGGGGCTTTGACCAAGCCTGAGCTCTCGGGTCACAGCAACTTCGGCAGCCAGGCTGCTCTAGAAGACTTTAGGCTCCTCCCAGCTCCACATCCCAGCTCCCTGCTTTCCCCCTTTCACCTACAGGTGCCACTGGCGTGGTGTTCCCCAAAGCTTGGTGTGCAGACGCCAGGGTTTCAGGTTCAAGACGCTCCACCTACTCCTGGCACTTTGAGCCATAAGCGCCGGCAGGTACCTTTTCACTCGGTCTTGGTCTTTGGTCACTGCTGAGGTTTTCTGGACTCTCTAGGCCGGGAACAGCCAGGGCCTTTGCCTCTGACCAATGCAATGCCTGCAGCCTGCCTGGGGTACCCCCAGCCCCAGGAAAGCATGGGGGTGTGGCCAGCCTAGGTGAGGGGCCATGGGGGGTGGCAGGGTGGGGGAGTGGGCTAGCTGCCCCACCCTCAATTAGAGTGGGAGAGACTGATCAGGAGTGGGGCTGGGGGAGGGGCTGGGCAGGGCAGCCATCTTGTGATGGCATTATGGCGTGATTGTCAATTTGCATATTACCTCTTTATTATATAGGATACTTCAATATAAATGATGATAAAGCTGGAAAAGTGATTCATTTTAAATCAATGCACAAAAGGAAAAAGTTAGGAAGGAGGGAAGGAAGGAAAGAGTCAGAAAGATATAGTTTCTCGATTTACTTAAAATTAAATTAACATGTGCAGCATGTGCAGACACCAATCACCAAAATGATCAATGGCACCATAACTGCTGTCAAACAAATCACCAGAATCTGTGCTGTGTCTCCTCTCAGGTAAAAAAAGTCAACTCTCTCACATCTCGCCCCCGCGTAGCCATCATCACAGCTATAAAAATAAAACAAGAACAAAACAAGGTGAAAATGGGAGTTTTCGGAATCTCTACTATTTCTTTTATGAAGAAACCAACACTGTTTTCATTCCTTGGAATTAATATGGGACACAATTCCTTTAAAATGTTAAATAGCTGTACACCACTATGTTCATGAGCAATTTCTCTTTCTTTGCTTTGCTGAAAATCTGTCATCAGTTGAACAATATTAACAAAATGTATAACATAAATAAATAGGGATGTTGACAATTTACTAAACTTTAGTTTGGAATTATAGATTTTGTGTTTGAATAGAGAAGATGATAAAATTCCCTCCACAACATTCCCAAGCTCTTAAATACCTACATGACAAAGGTTTCCCATTTCATCGTAGGGCAATAGGAACAATTTCAGTGTGCCCAGGTTCTCTTAATATAATTTATTTTAAAATTATACTGTTTCATATCATCAAAAATGGTAATGTGGATGGAAGTTCATAGTCATCTACCTACATATAGAAGTTCCATAAATATTATTCAACAGAATTGCTCTTTCTCTGTGACTTCCACCCATCAGTTCTAGTTCTACTGCTTGCAGGTGTCACAGATTAGGCACTGCTCTTCTATTCCTCTTCTAGTCACCACCTTCCCAACTACACCCCCAAACACAGTAGGTCTTATACTCTCTGGTTCCTGGTTTCTGGTTCCTTTATCTGATCTTCTAAGTCCACATTCTCAGATCTGGTCATAATTCCCTCTACTCTCTTCTAAATGGCCTCCCTTTCTCCCTGGCCTAATAAAGTGCAGTGACCAGAAATCAACAAGTTTTCCAAGTGGAGCTATCACTCCCCTCATTCTTTCAGTTCTGTATCTATACACACTTAGGATTCACCTCAACTCAGCAGATGCCCCGAGTCTGAGGCAACAGTTAGGGGTGTATTTAACCAAGCCAACACTTGTCTGAGCAACATTCAAGAATTTCAAGCCTCAATGATTTGGGTACTATTCCTAGTATTATTTGAAGTATGTCATATGCTTAAAAGCCATGTAAAAAATTTGAGGACGTTTAAAACCTCAAATGTAACCTTATTGCATGTAGTAATATCAGTGCCTTTAAATTAAGAAATATTTTCTCTTTTTTTCTCCTCAGACTCATTCAAAACAAGAGTTTTGGTCTTACAGATAAATATTTAAATCTCAAAAGAATAAATTTGGTTTCTTGAAAAGACTTGTATTTAATCTTCTATTATATTTAATTTTGTTCTGTTTGCTTTGTTTTTAGTTTATTTTTTAAAAAAGATCAATTGTCAGACTGTTCTATAGTTATGTTTGACAAGAACCAAGGCAGTTAATTTCCACAAAGCCTATATTTCACAAGTAAGGAGATCCCTTGATGCCAATATCATAGCTTATACTCTGCTATGAAGAAATACTTACTCAGTCACAACCATGAGATGAAAAGTATGGTTCAATGCAGACACAGGAGAAAGACACCTAATGCCATCTACTGCACAAGGACTCCAGGACCTATGAGAGAAAACTGCTTCCTGCAGGATAGCTAGTTATATTCACTTCAACATTAAAATTATAGAAAAAGAGGTTTGGAAGATGTTAAAATTTCAAAAATCTCTTGCGCTTAAGACTGGAGCTAGGGAAACATCACTTTTAATTGCATATGTGGGGTAAAGACTTTTTAAACGAGTCTTTTTATAAGGTCATAATTAAAACCTTACAAATATAGTCTCTTTCAATTAGCCTAAATGTTTCTCTAACAAATTTACTAAATATGGAATTTTTAAACAATAACTTAGCCTAAAAATACATTGCAATTACTTCTGCTCTTTTAGAATGCTTTTGTAATGATACGGTCTGGGTTCAGTGGTTTAACCACAATTTTGGTTGAATTTCTCAGTAGAAATACTTCCCGCAAGTTATAACCCAATGAGCCATGCTAGAAGGTCAAACTTTAACCAGTCATAGTGGCTCTAATGTTATTTCACTTCTCATCAAACCAATAATAACCTACACATTGATGATATTTCATTGGGAAAGAATTAGTCAAAGGGTACAAGTTCTTGGTAGATGTTTATTAATTCTGAATAAATGAGTTTTTATTTTAAAAAATCAATCAAATAAAATTTAAAATAATTTTTAAAGATATTTGTGACCCTTGAGGATTTTGCAACGTCATATTTGGGATCACTGGTCTGAAATAATCAACAGACACTTTTCTAAGAAATTTAATGTATTAACTCAATTGATCCCTAGAACAACCTCTGTGGTAGTTGCTATTATTAACCCATTTTACAGATGGAGAAACTGAGCTGTAGAGAAATTGAGTGAGTATGGCTGGGATTCAAATGCAGGAAATTGGCTCCCAAAGTAATGGCCAAATCTTCATGTAATACCACTTTAATGAAGTATTCTGCATAAATAAATAAAAAGTATGCATCTGGAAAACTAATCATCCCCATTCCAAGAAAATACAGAAGAGGTGAATAGAAGGATTGGAGTTATTTGAAAGACACTGTGGTATTTATATAGAAGCAGGAATCCACAAACTCCTATAAACCCAAGCAAAAGGAGATATTTCTGGTTCCCGGAATAGCATAGGCACCACAGGCAAGGCCGTTTTGCCTGAATCCTTGCTACACCAAGTCACCTAAAAGGATAGGCCTAAGTTCAATATCACCCACTCATCTCATGGTACAATTTATGGAACATCTACTCTTTGCTCTTACTATAATAAGTGTTTTTTGCTTACTGCTTTATTTTGCTTAGTTTTCAACACTTCAGAGGATACTGTTATCCCATTTTATAAATGACAAAACTGATGCTCAGGGTAACTGACCCATTGTCAAAACTGCTTATTATTGGTGGAAACAAAATCTTAACGTAGGTCTATCTGACTCTAAAATCTGTCTTGTTCCCTATGCTTTTCCACCTCCCATTGATTCTGTATCATTCTACCACTAAGAAGGTGTTCCTGGTTCAGATTAAGGCCTTGGTTTTGACACTTAGCATAGCATTTGATGGACCATGATAGAAGGACTCAGTCATTTATTCACTAGTCATTTCTTGAGCACCTAGTAAAATCTAGGCATGGAGCTTATCCCTGGAACACAAAAAGTAAAAGCCACGAGCCATGCCCTCTAGGTGTTCACAGTCATAGAAATGACATTTAAATAAACTAACATTTATGCTCCAGGGGAAAAGAGCTTCCATAGAAGTGAGTTTTCTAGATCCCAGAGAAAGGGCATTTGGCCAACACTGAAATGTGTCTGAGAAGAGGGAGTTAACGCAGGGGCCCAGGAAGAGCTGATGTTTGAGCTGCATATAAAACACCAGTGAGAATGAGCTTTGCAGATTCTGAGAAGAGCTTGTGTGATATACATGCAAAGGAATGCAGGGTTGTAGAGGAACATTTGACTCTATCATGGTGATGTGGTCAGGAAGTTAAAGCGGGATAAGAGGAGCTTTTGAGGGCAAGGACATGAGATTTCACCTCAGATGGAAGGGGCAGGTATGTATTGATCTTAGGGAGGCACTGTATTTTTTGTTTTAGAAAGCAGCAATATTAAAGAGCAATAAATGTTAGAAAAATGTAAGAAAAATGACTTAGGTTAAGAGCATTAATATTTTTAAAACTCAATATGTTCTCCAGTGAACAATTCAATGAAAATAAAAAAATAGCTCTATTGCCCAGCCAGTGCTGCTCAGTGGTTGAGGATCAACCCATGAACCAGGAGGCCATGGTTCAATTCTTGGTCAGGGCACATGCCTAGGTGGATGGTTCAATCCGCAGCAGGGGGCATGCAGGAGGCAGCCAATGGATGATTCTCTTTCATCATTGATGTTCCTATCTCTCTTCCCCTGTCTCTTCTTCTCTCTGAAATTGATAAAAATCATATAAAAAAGTTAGCTCTATCTTTCCCAACACACACCGTTAACAATACTTATTCCATTCTAAGAATTATCCATATATATTTACCCCTTAAATTAAATTTAAAAATAATTAAATTTTGAAGAAGTTCATGTTTCATATTTTCCACTAAACTAGAATTTGGAATCTCTGTTCTCAGATAATACTTGTCAGAGGGGAGAGTGTGAGAGGGGAACTGGATAAAAGAAAGTGAAGATAGTAGCCAATGCACATATATGCATAGCTAATAGACATAGACAACAGTGTGGTGAAGGCCAGGGGAGGAGGGGCAGAGAATGAGCAAAAGGGGGGCGGAAATGAGGGACATCTGTAATAGTGTCAACAATAAAAAGATGGGATGAAACCAAGATGGCGGCATAGGTAAACACGGGAGTTTGCTGCCTCGAACAACCACTTCAAAAATACAACTAAAAGACAGAACGGACATCACCCAGAACCACAGGAAAGCTGGCTGAGTGGATGTTCTACAACTAGGAGGAAAGAGAAAAGCATACCGAGGCTCAGAGGAGGCGCAGTGCTGAAGTAAAATACTAAGGTTCGGAGTGCATGTGGAGCGGGCTGGAGGCTGAGGGCGTGGTTGTTTTCAATCGGGAGGGAGTCTCAGGCTCTGAGCTCCAGTTCCGGGCGAGTCTCTAAGGACCCAGACTCATATGGGAGAAGCGGGACTGTCTGGCATCGCTCAGAACCCTAGGGCAGCTTTCTCTCCATGGGGCTTGCAGCGACTACTGGGACACTGAGAAGCAGAGCCTCTGAGGGCAAGACTGAGAGCAGCCATAATTGCTAACCCCGCCCTGTTGATCCCGTGGGACCCGCCCCGCCCAAGCCCTGCAGGGAGGCTTTTGCTGGATAGCCTCAGGCAAAGGCTAGATTAGCACCTCCCTAGAGATCCAGGAGCCAGGAAGCCCAGAGGTCAGAGTGGGACCATCCAGCTTTAAGCTCCGTGGAACCATAAAAGACACACTCAGGAGGCAGACTCAGTGAGCACCAAAGCCCCATCGAAGCAAGTCTAGCCCCAGAGGGGTGTCTCCAGCACAGAAGTTCTCCCACCGCAGACACAGCTGATTCTCACAGCCAATTGACCTGGAGGTCAATTCCTCACAGTGATAACTACAACAATCAAGGCTTAACCACAACAAGACTGTGCACAAAGCCCACAAGGGGGTGCACCAAGAGTGTCTACCTTAGGTAATTGGGACACTTAGCACAGAAAGGCACTCTATCGACACAGCGAAGCATAAAAAAATGCCGAGACAAAGAAACAGGACACAAACGACAGAATTGGAGGAAAGCAAACTGTTGGATATAGAGTTCAAAACCACACTTTTAAGGTCTTTAAAGAACTGTTTAGAAGCCCTCGAAAAGACTGGTAAGACCGCCGATAAATGTAGTGAGATCCTCAAGAAATCTAATGAGACCCTCGATGTTGTGATAAAGGACCAACTAGAAATTAAGCATACACTGACTGAAATAAAGAATATTATACAGACTCCCAATAGCAGACCAGAGGGTCGCAAGGATCAAGTCAAAGATTTGAAATACGAAGAAGCAAAAAACACCCAACCGGAAAAGCAAAATGAAAAAAGAATCCGAAAATATGAAGATAGTGTAAGGAGTCTCTGGGACAGCTTCAAGAGTACCAACATCCGAATTATAGGGGTGCCAGAAGATGAGAGAGAGCAAGATATTGAAAACCTATTTGAAGAAATAATGACAGAAAACTTCCCCTACCTGGTGAAAGGAATAGACTTCCAAGTCCAGGAAGCGCAGAGAACCCCAAACAAAAGGAATCCAAAGAGGACCACACCAAGACACATCATAATTAAAATGCCAAGAGCAAAAGACAAAGAGAGAATCCTAAAAGCAGCAAGAGAAAGAAAATCAGTTACCTACAAGGGAGTACCCATACGACTGTCAGCTGATTTCTCAACAGAAACTTTGCAGGCCAGAAGGGAATGGCAAGAAATATTCAAAGTGATGAATACCAAGAACCTACAACCAAGACTACTTTATCCAGCAAAGCTATCATTCAGAAGTGAAGGCCAGATAAAGAGCTTCACAGATAAGAAAAAGCTAAAGGAGTTCATCACCACCAAACCAGTATTATATGAAATGCTGAAAGGTATCCTGTAAGAAGAGGAAGAAGAAGAAAAAGGTAAAGATACAAATTATGAACAACAAATACACATCTATCAACAAGTGAATCTAAAAATCAAGTGAATAAATAATCTGATGAACTGGTGATTGTAATAGAATCAGGGATATAGAAAGGGAATGGACTGACTATTCTTGGGGGGGGGGGGGAGAAAGGGGTATGGGGGTGAGTGAAGAGATTAGACAACAATCGTGCACCTATGGATGAGGACAGTGGGTGGGGAGTGAGGGCAGAGGGTGGGGTTGGAACTGGGTGGAGGGGAGTTATGGTGGGAAAAAAGAGTAACTAATGTAATAATCTGAACAATAAAGATTTAATAATAAAAAAAAAAACAATAAAAAGATGTATACTAGTGGAACTACACAGAATATAAACATTCTGTGAATTATAGGTCAAAATTATACTTTAAAAAATCCTCTAATGAACAAAATAAACTGATGAACAAAATAGATCCAGAAACACAGAAGCATGGAACAGACTGACAAATTTCAGAGGGAAGGTGGAGGTGGAGGGTGTTGGAGAGGTGGAGGAGTGGGGAAGGAGTGATTAACCAGAGAAGTTACATGCATACTAGAGGCCTGGTGAACAAATTCTTGCACAGGTGGAGTCCAGCTGGGCTGCCCTGATCAGGCCCATCAAGCCTGGCCGGCCGAGGCCAGGGAGAGGAACATGGGAGGTTAGCCAGCCAGCCTCGCCCCTGATGGGGGGGGTGGGGGGGCGGGTGATCGGGGTGGGACCGGCTGAAAGGAGGGACTACAGACGGTTGGCTGGCTGCCACTGCCCCCGCACCCTGGTGGAACTCCCAGTCCAGGGGACAATTTGCATATTAGCCTTTCATGATATACTAGAGGCCCGGTGCACAAAAATTTGTGCACTCGCGGGGGGGGGGGGGGGGGTCCCCAGCCCGGCCTGTGCCCTCTCGCAGTCTGGGACCCCTTGGGAGATAACGACCTGCTGGCTTAGGCCTGCTCCCGGGTGGCAGAGGGCAGGCCCAATCCCTAGGTGCAGCCCCTGGTCAGGCTCAGAGCAGGGCCGATTGGGGAGTTGGGGCACCGCCCTGTAATGCACAGAGCAGGGCGGATCAGGAGGTTGTGATGCCACATTCAGTCATGCTCAGGGTAGGGCCAATTGGGGGGTTGGGGCACTGCCCCCTGTCACACTCAAGGCAGGGTCGATGGGGAGGTTGCGGCGCCACCCCCTGTCATGCACAGAGCAGGGCTGATCGGGGGTTGAGGAGCTCCCCACTGTCACTCACAGAGTAGGGCCGATAGAGGAGTTGGGGCACCGCCCCCTGTCACACACAGAGCAGGGTGGATCAGGGGGTTGGGGTGCTGCACCCTGTCACACTCAGGGCAGGGCCAATGGGGAGGTTATGGCTCTACCCTGTCACACACAGAGCAAGGCCCGTGGAGGGGGGTTGGGGCGCCACCCTCTATCACCCACAGAGCAGGGCCGATCAGGGGGTTGGGGCGCCGCCACTGTCACACTCAGGGCAGGGCCGATGGAGAGGTTATGGCTCTACCCTGTCACACACAGAGCAGGGCCCTTGGGTGGGGTGGGGCAGGGTGCCGCAACCTGTCACACACAGAGCAGGGCGGATCAGGGGGTTGGTGCGCTGCACCCTGTCAAACACAGAGCTGCAGGGCAATCAGGGGATTGGGGAGCTCCCCCCTATCAGGCACAGAGCAGGGCAGATAGGGAGGCTGTGGCCCCACCCCCTGTCACACACAGAGCCGCAGGGCGATCAGGGGATTGGGGAGCTCCCCCCTGTCACACACAGAGCCGCAGGGCGATCAGGGGATTGGGGAGCTCCCCCCTATCAGGCACAGAGCAGGGCTGATCAGGGGGTTGGGGCGGCTTCCCCTGTCACAAACAGAGCAGGGTGGATAGGGAGGTTGTGGCCCCGCCCCCTGTCACTCCCAGAGCCGCAGGGCGACCTGGGGGTTTGGGCGCTGCCCCCTGTCACGCTGATCCCGGTGCCGGGAGGCATATTACCCTTTTACTATATAGGATAGAGGCCTGGTGCATGGGTAGGGGCCGGCTGGTTTGCCCTGAAGGGTGTCCTGGATCAGGGTGGGGGTCCCCACTGGGGTGCCTGGCCAGTCTGGGTGAGGGGCTAAGGGCTGTTTTCCGGAAGCGAGTGACTGAAGCTTCCAACCGCTCCTTGTTTTCTTTCTTTCTTTTTTTTTTATTCTGGGCCAGCTTTAGCTCTGAGGCCTCGCCTCTGAAAACATCGATACAATGTTGCTAAAGCCCGGCTGAATGAAAGCCGGTTTCTGGAGTTTTGTTTAGCTTCTTATTTGCAACATAGTACATAGTTGCTTAGAGTTGCAACTGAGAGGCCGGCAGCGGCAGGCGGGGAACGTTGGAGTCCGTAGTCACTGAAGCAAGCAAGCCTCCCTGTTTGCTTCAGTGCCTGGCTGCCGGCCGCCATCTTGGCTGACAGTTAATTTGCATAAGGATATGCTGATTAGCCAATGGGAAGGGTAGCAGTCATACGCTAATTACCATGTTTCTCTTTTATTAGTGTAGATGATGATATGAATAACTCATGGACACAGACAATAGTGTGATGAAGGCCAGGGAGGGGCACGTGTGGGGTGGAAGGGTTCAATGGGGGAAAAAAAGGGACATCTGTAATACTTTTAAAAATAAAAATAAATTTTCGCCGAAACCGGTTTGGCTCAGTGGATAGAGTGTCGACTTGCGGACTGAAAGGTCCCAGGTTCGATTCTGGTCAAGGGCATGTACCTGGGTTGCAGGCACATCTCCCAGTAGGAGTTGTGCAGGAGGCAGCTGATCGATGTTTCTCTCTCATCGATGTTTCTAACTCTCTATTTCTCTCCTTCCTCTCTGTAAAAAATCAATAAAATATATTTAAAAAAAAATAAAAAAAAATAAAAATAAATTTTAAAAAATCATCTCTCTCCTTGATGAGGTAAAGCACTTTAGAGGGACATCGCTTTAAAAGAGAATGAATATTTAAATTATGCCAAAATGTTACTTGTGCCCCACTAAATTGAACTTGGATTTTTAACTCCTAAAAGTTGAAAGGATAACTTTTTCCCAGTTTCCTGCTCTACTAAACAAGCTCTTCAAATCTCTATAAATAGGACTAATTTTCTTGCACTTAATTGACACCTGTAAATGCAATTAGTAATTTGGCAAAAACTCCTTCATATTTAAATTAATGACAACCCATATAACTAATGCAAGAAGACTTTCTTTGTACTTGAAACAGATGGGAAATGAATTAAGCTATTGAAAGCATTCTCAACACTGGACAGAAACAGTCTTGCTTGTCTAAGTCAGCAGAGGACGTGGCCCTGCCTGCAAGCAAATCAGGACCCTCTGATGTGCACCAGTTTCTCCAGAAGCACCTGTGGAAGGAGCCCCTGAACAAGTGGCTGGGGTGGGACCAGGGGTCTCTGTGCTGGCAGATGGCTTGATTAGCTCAGACTTGCCAGAGCTTCGGAGCCCCCGGCCAGCACCATCCTGCGCCCCTTTGCTTGCAGGCTCAGGGCCTCCAATTACAGGCAGGAGGGTGTCTGCAGGGCCCCCACAAAGCGACATTTCCCATTGATGCAGTAATGCTCATATTTCTTGGGGCATGGAGAGAAGTAGTCATTCCACTTTGATTGTGTGGTGGTAGCTAAAAAATAAGAAAAACTTCAATAAGTCACTCACCTTAAAAATACATTTCTAAGTAGTAGTATACTCGTATCTTTACTGCCAGGTTTTCTGTAGAATATATTCCCATTTCTCTTTTCTCCTCTCTACACTGGGATAAAAGTTATACTTCTGTGGCTCCAAAATAATGCTAGAGATTGTATAATGGGAACTGTGGTGGGAACACTTCATATTTTAATTAGATTTATGAACATTCTACCTCTCAGAAACATTGGTGGTGTTTAAAGGGTAGAGCATAGTTGTGGTAAGAGAAAAGGTTACTCTTTACATGAAGATTATTAGAGCCGTGGGGCTGGTGGCATTGAAGAGAGAAGTATGCTTTTCTTTTCCTTTTTAAAGTTGTTTTAATTTAAACACTTACAAAGCACTTACTGAAAACCAGATGTTGGTCTGTATACTTTGTTTTTATGAAAGCATTTAATTCTCATAACATTCTTAGAAGTAAACAGCATCTTAATGTCCTATTTATTAATGAGCAAATCTCCTATTTATTAATGAGAGGCTAAGGCACCTTCCAGAGTCACACAACTAGGACTAAGCACGCCTGGGGAGCAAACGTGGACCATCTTGCCCCACAGTCCATGCTCTTGACCCCTCCACTCAGCACTCCATTGAGCCAGCTGTTCACAGGTGGCTGTCATCTGCTCTGCACCTGAGGCCCCCAGAAGCCATGCTTCCTGAGTGGGAGATTCTCTCTCTCAACTGAAGAAGGAGGAAGATTCTGAAAGCTTCACATCCAGGATTTCAATCCTGCACTGCCCTGACCTTCTTGCCTCACCTTTAGGGTAGTGATTGCCTATTTATTCACCTGGGACAGTAATATGTAACCATTTTCTCAGCATAGAAAGTTTCAATAAATAAACATTGTCAAGAGGAACAGTACAGAAATGCTAACTGGCTGTGTTGATTCACAGCAGACATGTGCTCACACCCAGAGAGAGCAGCTAACTAGCCAGGCCCAGCCCAGGGTCGGACTTTCCATATTCATGTCATGACCAGCAGCTTGCAGGAGTCAGACACCTGTGGAGCCAGAAAGACCACAGTGTTCGCTTCTGGAGGGCCTTTCACACTAGGTTTGGTGTGGCACCTGCCACCCCAATGACATCAAACAATCCTTTTATTATTAGCAAAGACTGCTAAACTTCTTCCTTCATGTTATGTAATGAGCACATATAATTGCTCAGGGCCACCAGAGAGAGGAGTTGCAAAGAGCTCTGACAATCTACACACAGCAAATGCCTGCGACGCCAGGTCACAGTTTTAGTGGGTGGCAGAATGTTGCTGAGGAACTGGCTGACCTGGTTTTGGTTGGTGGCTTAATTACCAGCCATGCTCACTGCTGGTCTGGCCAGATATTTCTGTCATGCGTGCCAATCAATGGGTTCTTACTGAAATTTTTGCCAGAAATAAGTGCAAATTGGCTCAAAGGCAAAGATCTGTGTATTTTGGCAAATAAATTGATTAGTCAACTTCCATTCATCAAGTACTTTCTATCTCCAGAGCCTATAGTAGACATTGGAAAACATCAAAGAAATAAGGGATATACTATCTCTCTCTCATAGTAAACCAAATTCAAGACAAGAATAAGCAAACAACAAGCAAGAGCAACCATAGCAACTGCATAAACAGTTGTGGTCCACTGGAAGCAGTGGAAAGAACACTGGATTGGGAGGCAGGAACTTAGTGTTTCATTTTCAGCTCTGCCTTTCACTAGCCACATGGGTCTGGGAAAGCAAATACAGCTGCCTGAGCCTGAGTTTCCTCATCGGCAAACTGAAAATGATAACATCTACCTTGTTCAGAGGCTCAAAGAAAATACACGTGGAATTCCTAGCAGAGTGCCTGGACTATAAGGCCCTCAGTAAATGGCTCAATTGTAGAATCTTGGAAATCTTGGCAATTCTAAGAGAAATCTGGTATTAGTTTGAAGGTCTTATTTAATTAAGGAAAATTTTCTGGAAAACATAGATTTTTTTATTTTTTATTTAGGAGGAGGCTAGTAAGCCGTTGAGGCTAGGAGAATGTCAAGAGTTAAAGCTCAAGGTCAAAAACACACAAGCCTTATGCAGAGGACAAATTTAATTGGAACAATGGAAGGGGCATGAGGACGAGCAGACAAGGATGGCTGTGAATAGAACTTAGAAACCTCAAATTGTCAGTAGGCTGAAGTGCTTACACTGAACTTTACTGCAGGAGAGATCTTACGAAGGTACTTATGCATTAAATTCAATGGTACATGTAAAAGCTTAACTGGGAAGTGTTTTATAAATGTACTAGAGGCCTGAAGATTCGTGCAAGAATGGGCCTTCCTTCCCCTGACTGCCGCCACTGCCTTCGTTCTGGCCGGAGCCGCCTTTCCACCTTCCCACGCTGCCCAGAGGCCCCGAGCTGCCTGTCTGCCTTCCCATGCTGCCCAGATGCCCAGAGTAGCTGGGGCGCTAGGCACCTGTGTATGCAAATTAACCTGCCATCTTTGTTGGGTTAATTTGGATACTCCCTCCTGATTGGCTGGTGGGCATTGCAAAGGTAAGGTCAATTTGCATATTTCTCTTTTATTAGTGTAGATTAGGTAGGAGAGTGCAGAGTGGATCAGAGTAGGAAGATGCCAGGATTAGGAAAAAACCAAGGCACAGCTGAGCCACGCAGACATATGTGATGTGGGCCTGTAGCCGGGGAATGGAGGGCAAGGAGAAGAATTTAAGAAGCAATAACACTTTGTGACAGATCTGCTGTGCTCCAGAAGGTCATTTCTACTTTGCAAAACACACCTGGCTTTAAATGTAAGCTGTGCCCCCTTAAACATAGCCAGTATTCTCATAAACACCACACAGACCAGAATCCCAAAGAGTGCCTTGACCAGCAGCTGCTGGATGCAGTGATTTGATCAGCCTCAGTTCATCCAGCAACACGCACCTGTGCCAGGGAAATGGTTGCCAGGCCCTGTTTTGATAACTCCACAGAGCTCACTTTTTTGCCAAATAACCTTGCTCTTAAATATTCACAGAATTATTTGGATTTAGAAACATTTTCATGCCATCAAGCAGAAAACATCCAGTGATTTCTCTATGGAACTTTAAAACCTGGAAGAAAAATAACTCACACATACTGTCCCCCAAAAGCCAGAGAGATCCTCTCTTCCTCTATCTTGGAAATGAAAGGCTGATCAGCATCACCTTGTTGGAAATGCATCTACAATCCCAGTTGCTTTCATCTAAAGTTCACGAAGGTCACATTTGAAAGTTGAACAATTGTGAAATCTCACATTTTCTGCCTATCATGAGACCTGATGAGATAGGTGGGGAATGGCAAAATTATACCATTCCGGTCCAGGAATGTGTCTCAAGAAGAAGAAAAAGTCAATCCTATGACAAAAGTAAAATTAGTCCCATGTACTGGGTTTCTCTTTTGAGAATTGAATGGCATGGTTTTGAACATGTCACGGGCTTAAAGCTTCCCTTGATTCTGGCTATGGAGGAATTAATTGATCTTTTGTCCTCCCACCTTCCTCTTTTCCAACCCACATGCCAAAAACCAAAACACTCTTCTGGGTGAGTCTGTCTCACAAAATTCCTCTGGAAAACTACATGCACTGGTGAGCCAGGTTGCAGCAGTCTCTTAACTGGATGGGCACAGGTAATATATCTCAATCTTTTCATGAGACACCATATTCCTAAGATTCTAATGCCAATTAAGTAAGAAACCACAAGGGTTACTGCAGGTCAGTGTATGTCAAAATCTGATTCTAGGAGTTAGCAACAGGGATCAGAAGTAAGAATCTCTTTCTTCAACTATTTGGGCAGATAGATAGTATCTTCCTTGGGTGATATGGATAGCTACATGAGATGTAATGGATTCTCTTGAGCTAAACTTAAGTGTAGGAGTATAGCAGATACCCAAATTACTTTGTTTAAATATGGATTTTTCCTCAATTTGATAGATGCTTTGATTAAGCAGCATTTTTCCTTAGTCTTTCTGTTCATGATTATTACTCTCAAGCCAAAACAGGTTTTGTAATATCTTGGTGATAAAAACTCTTCAGATTTGAAATATTAGTTCTATTTTTCATAAAACCTTCACTTACTTATTCCAATAGTGCTTAGTACAAATCTAAGTAATGATTTTATAATGATATTAATATCAGCAGCTCTTCTGAAAACAACTCTAAAGGTAAGGTAAAATTATTATTGAAATGTCTTTTGTAATTGTCATTACAATGTTCATAACCTCATAGTATATGTGACCCCTTGTTAGACACATAGTTCAATCTCTGTGTAAGATATTTAAAAGGGGGTGTTCAATACAGAGGTAGATGTCTTACAAGTGTTTACAAGGAGAGAGGAAGAAAAACAAATACCTAAAAATTCATCTTCCCACTCAGATACCTGACCTCAAGGTGGAAACACGCTGGGCACAGAAGAGTTTAAGGGGTCCCAGCAGAGTTTAGAGAAACGTTTCTTCTTACTCTGTGAAGGAGAGCCCAAGGCTTCAAACTTGTGTCCTTGTCTTCCAGGCATCTTCCCAGTGGGAGTTTCATAATATTACAACTTTTTAAAGCCAAAAGGTGAGGGAGAAAGTTATATATTTTTAGTTATTTTTTCTTATCTTTGTAATGATCTCCCTGAGGAGGGGAATGTAAATTCATGATGCCCTTCAAGTGCAAAATTTGACATTTACTGTAATTGAGGAATCCCATTTGTCTTACATCCAATGCCATTTCCTATAGAAATGTGAAAGTTTGCTCCAAGACAAGAAGCATAGAAAATAGATCTCACAGATGTGCTGTCACCCCTCCTGTGCTACCAGAATATGCTTGTACAGAGGGCTAATCAGACCCTATAGCATGTCTTTTAACCTGAGGGCTGTGCTAACCATTCTGACCTGACAGGAGTGGGCCATCCCTTAGAGCTGCCCTTTTTCTTTCTATACCTCTCAAGGAAGAAAAAACACACAAATCTAGTGTTGAAGTGAGTGTGTATTTGCATATATTTAAAATTATTCATATCTGGGAGGCAAATGGAAAGAACAAAAGACAGGAGGAAAACTTGTATTTCTTTTTTCATTTTTCAGGAGTGCAGACTATGGAATTCTTATGCCTATGATGCCTCTTTTGCTCATTCTCCTTTGCTGGTTCTTTCTCAGCTTCTACAACCTCTAAATTTTTCAGTGCATTGGGCCTCGATGTTCTCTCATCTCTTCTCCTCTCCCCACATCCTCCCTTAGTGTTTCCTGGCTTGAAAGACCTTTAAGGTAACAATTTCCAAATTTATGTTTCCACCACAGACCTCTTTCCTCAATGCTAACTCTCCAACTAACATGGCCACCTGCATGTCTAACTGGCACTTCAGCTTAACACTCCCAAAATGGAAGACCTGATTCCCCCTCAAATCTGGCCTTTTCCCTCATTTACTCATACACTCATGTCAGTAAATGGTGTCTACATTATTTCTGTTATTCAGGTCAAAAATCTTGAGGTCATCTTGACTTCTCTTTTACCTACATCCAATTCATCAGAAAATCCAATTGGTTGATTTCAAATATATGGATAATGGTCCCTCCATTTCCATTACCCTGGTCTAAGCCCAACATCCACTGTAGGCTGGAAGTAGTCTCCATGACAACCACCTCTAACGAGTCTCTCTTGTTATAATAATACTAGAGGCCGGGTGCATGGATTGGTGCACCAGTAGGGTCCCTTCCCATAGCTTGCAGGGATTGGGCTGAAACCGGAAGTCCAACGCCACCTGTGGCTCCTGCCTGCTGCTCCAGCTCATCCCATCCCCACTGTGCCTGCTGCCACCACCACTTGATAGGGTCCCTGCAGTCTCTGGGCTGCGGTGGCCAGCTGTGAGCCCTGCGTCTGGCACCTGTCTGTCAGCTGAGTGGCGCTCCTGCTGTGGGAATGCACTGACACCAGGGGGCAGCTTCTGCGTTGAGCATCCGCACATCATAGCAACCGGTTGTTCAGTTGTTCAGTCGTTCGGTCGCTTAGACTGTTATACATATAGATAACAACTATAATACACTGAATAATTTTTAATGTGCAAGATTTTTGCCTTAGAGATATACAGCCTTGCAAATCATGAAAGTTGTGCAATTCATTCCCATCACATTTTATAGATGAGAAAACTGAGGCTCAGAAATGTGAGTAGTTTGTGACCCAGGTTTTCTGTAATACACCTCCAATTTAAAAAGATTGAGCAGACTCCAAAACCAATTTTACATAATATTCCACCTCTGTTGTCCCGCCCAGAGGATTGTCTATATTGATGGGAATCTGAAACCATGTAGGAGAGGATAAAACCACTGTGGTAGGTGCATTAGGTATGGATGTTTGGGCCTTGTCATATCACAGCATTAAAGTTATGTCACTTAAGTGCTTTTCTACTTAGTCTACAGCTAGGACCAGAACAAAAGCTCATATTAAAAAAAAATTCAAAAATTATGTTTGGAGTATGTATGAATATGGTCAAAGAAAAAGATCATAAGAGTGAGATGAAACTAATAGATATAATATTACAGAAAAGATTATATCTGAGATTTATTAAACTTATATTGAGCTGTTACTTAAAAAAAAAAAAGATAGCAAGCCAAATGGATTGAGGCATACATGAAAAAAAATCCCTAAAAGACTGAAAAGAAAGGTATAATAAAATAGGTAAGAAAAAAATAATAATCCCCTTCCCCAGAAAAACTGCATTGTAAAATAAAATTCCTTAACTACAGCTTTTGAGCAATGATTTTTTACTGGTTTTTCCTTAGACATAATTCAATAACTTCAAATAGAATATTTGAAAGCTCTCCACATATATTGTACTACTACTTTTTAATAATTTATAATGCATAATATTTATCATTATTGTAAAAACGTATTTTGAGAGTTTTTCATCATTCATATTTCTTTTCATTCATCCATTCTTATTGAACTAAATAATGGAAATTACCAAGAGGAAGTCTTCCTATACTACCAAGTGCCTTACAGTAATAATTTGGAGAACACAGAACACAGGCTGAACTAGAATGTTCCTTTCTACCACCACATGTGTTTCTGTTTGTGTTGTGCTCCACAAAGAACCAAATATTGTCCTGCCCAGAGGGGTGGGGCAGGGGTGTTCCTGCTGAAGACTGCTCTGTGTAGGAAGAGAAAAGACTGATGCTACAGGCCCTCCAAAGGAATTCACTTAAGCTTCATACCAGATTTGAGAGGGCTGGTTTTACCTGCCTAAAGTTGGAACATGCAAGACACCATTCAAGCAATCTCTAGGTTGGGGATACAAGTTCTACCTTGTGATTCCAGTGTAGCTTTGACCAATGTCTCTTAGCAACCACCCACCTCACAATGTAAAGCATTGAGACACGCCTCAGTATGTGGATGAGGTCCCAGAGAGGTGAATTTTTACCTTCTACTCTTCCAAAGTTTATGCTTTGATCCCAGATTTACCTTCCTTTATGAATAAATGAAAAAGAGAGGGGGAGGAGGAAGAAGTAGGAGGAGGATGGGAGGAATAGGAAGGAAGAAAGGAAGGAAGGAAGGAAGGAAGGAAGGAAGGAAGGAAGGAAGGAAGGAAGGAAGGAAGGAGGGAAGGAAGGAAGGAAGGAAAGAAGGAAGGAAGGAAGGAAGGAAGGAGGGAAGGAAGGAGGGAAGGAAGGAAGGAAGGAAGGAGGGAAGGAAGGAGGGAAGGAAGGAAGGAAGGAAGGAGGGAAGGAAGGAAGGAAGGAAGGAAGGAAGGAAGGAAGGAAGGAAGGAAGGAAAGATGTTTCTTGACCTTGAAGAGATTGAACCTCCAGTGTCAGGAAATTTGGAAGGCATATTCTCCAGGGTACTTCTTTTATTTCTGGTAGTATGCTGGGGTCCAGCCCCAGCAGGTCCAGGGGTTCCCAAAGGTGTGGACGGAGTCGGCGAAGAATGAATGACACGGAGGCAGTGTTCAGGTGATCATCATAGCCAGGTTCCTCTTCCTTTTATTGTCATCTAACATCTGTATATATACTATTTGGTCCCAACCCTATCCATTCTATACAAAAGGCCAGGGGGCTTCCCATCTCCATTCAAAGGTTACTCTATTGTTCCACTAAGCTACAAGGAAGTAACTGAAGGAGGTCACTCCAAGCAAAGATCAAAGCGACCAACCACCCCTCTGACACTCAGTTAAAGGGTTTACTGATAAAAATCCTCACCTGAGGAAACAACCTTTCTTCTCCTAGCCAGGTTCCTTCCCCTCTTGTCCTTTTATATCTGCATTTATCCTATTTGATCTTAATCCCATCCATTCCATTCCAAAGACCAGGGCATTTCTCATCTCCATTTCAAGGTTACTTGAAACATCCCTGCAGAGACTGCCTCAAGCAGCCAGGGTGGATCAGCTTCCAGCAGTAGTAAATAAAGCCCTTAGGGAAGGTTATTGATTTATCTGGCCTATTTAATATATTGAATTACACTCTTTCATACTCTAGTGGCCTGAAAAAGTTAATTTACCATTTGAATGGCATGAATGATGAATACTTACACCAAGTCCTGGCACTTTACAATACCGAACAAAGATTTAGTATTTTTTTTTTTTTTTTTACTTAGGTGTGTTTTGTTGTTTATTAGTGTCAATGGAAAATAAAAATAAAGTAATGCTCTGTTGAAGGATAGCATGACTGTTGCTGGCTCAGGTGGCATCTCAGTGTGAAAGATGCCTTAACATAGGGCCCTGGTCCTCAGGAAAGAAGAGACTATCAGAAAGGAAGAGGAAGGAGATGGTGCCAAATCCTTGGCTTAATGTGCTCCTCTCCTTTTAGCTGGGTACATTAATAGTCTATCCCATGACCTCTCTATCAAGACTTTATGAACTGCCATGTGGAGGCTAGCATGGGATTCTGAAAATTAACAGTTGATTTTTGTTCCTCTGGACATATGGGCTGCTTGGGGCACTAAAATGGTGTAGAAAAAATGTATCATAATTTGTATAATTTAAGCAATGGAGAGGAAGGACCAGACCTCTGAACTGCATTTCATATGTAAATGCAGTTTACATATGGGCCTTGTGGATGTCCAAGAAATAGAACTTCTCGACGGAGGGGGCACGCTTCCACACACTGACCTTGCAAGAGGAATATAGATCAGACTGAACACAGCTGTGCCCTTTAGTTATTTTGGAGGCAAATTTATTAACCTCAAAAGGTAAGACTGGGTGCTGCTTTCTGTCTTTGAAAGCTATGAGGATGCCTTTGTGTTCCAGAAAATGCTTGGATCAGATTCCACTTCTCCATAAAAGAGGAGGTATGATGAAATAGAGACGGGCGAAAGGCATTCTTCTTATTTTTACAGATCCAATAGAGTGAATGAATTAAATAAATAAGTAAAAATACAATGGATCAATGAATAAATAAAGATATAAATGACATTTCTAAAGTAGCTCTTGGGGAGTCCAAACTCCCAGATAGCCAACAAATGATACATGTAAATAGAGGGCTTGTAAATTGTCAAATGCCTGAGGTTAACCACAGCACTGCTTGGCTCCAGTCCCTCCGAGAGACCGGCAATTGGCTGCAGGAAAGTTGGAATTCCAGAGCACATTTGACTCTCTGCTTCTCCCTCAGAGTTTAGCAGGCTTCTCCCTGGGCTGCCTGCAGGCCTGTAGGACACATCTGACTCCCGGGTCTCCTGGAGACCCAGGGGGGCGGTGCATTCTCTGCCTGCTCCCCGGCTACCTGTTTACTCCCCCAGGCGGAGGGACAGGGACAGTCAGGCGCGACCCAGCAGGTGGAGCGGCTGAGCTGGCCCCAGGGCAGCCCCAATATGAATCTCAGTGTGGGTGTGGGGCAATTTGGGTGGGAACAACCTGGAGACTACCACCTCGCCGTCCTGCGCCTGGCTGGTGGGGTGTGTGCAGAAAGAGCAGAAATAAATAGTAGGCTCCCTCCTCCCAGCGACTCTCAGGGATCCGGAGGCCGCCGCCCTGGGTGTTTGCCTGCCCTGTAGCCAGGGTTCCAGCCTGAAGAGTAGTTTCGTTTCCTTCTGGCTCCAGGATTAGTTTCCAGGCACCTCCTCGGACGCCCCGTGGCCTGGAAAAGGGACGCAGGAGGAGGCGGGAGGCTCGTCTAGGGGCTGCCCGCCCTGCAGCGCGGGTTTGATGGACCTGACCGCCCCGGGCGGCGGCGCCGGCTCCCTGCCGCTGCTCCTGGCCCTGGGTAAGTGGCCGCACTGGGTGCTGGAGACCCAGGAGGAAAGCCGGGGTGGAATCGCAGGGAGAGCGAACTCTGATCTGAGCTGGCATCTGGACCCACGGCGGCGTGGGGCTGACAGGGGCAGGTCAGGGAACTTGGGCTGCTGGGAGAGTGCGACGTTTTAAGGGCCTGGCAATGGGGCACCTGCTGGGGCTGTCCCTGGGCGCGCGGGGCTGCGAGAGGGCGGAAGGGATCCCGGGCCCAGCGGCTGGTGCTGCAGCTGTGGGCGCAGAGCGGAGGACCGGGGTTGCTAGGCAGGGTGCCCTCAAAACCTTGGGGGGCTCCGTGCTCATGAGTGAGAATTGGTGGGAGGAAAAGCAGGAGCATGGGAGAGGAAGAGGAAGCTATCCCGGGAGTAGTTGGAGAGAGAATTCCTTGGCTTAAGATGCGGGCTGGGAGTGCAGGGCAAGGTGGATGGGTCTTTCCTTGGTGTGTGTGCCAGAGGTAAGAGAGAGGTTACTCCTGGGGAGACTCGAGCTGGCCTAGGCTTGGGATTGAATTCTTACACCTGTTTCTTGCTGGAGCAGTGGGGGGAGCTGGAGGAGAAAAGGCAACTTCTGAGACCCGATCTCCTGCTGCTGATGGGGCAGCAAAGAAAAAGGAAATGACATGTTCCCCCTAGGGCACTGTCCATGAAACGCACAGGTGCTTTACTGGGGATCTAGTCACGTGCTGCTTAGACCGGGATGCGCATTCTAAGGAGTTGTTAGGGGATTTCACCATCGTGTGAACACCATGGAGTGTACGTCCACTAACTCAGAAGGTATAGCCTAATGCACCCCCAGGCCCTATAGTATAGCCTAGTGCTCCTAGGTCCCAAGCCTATACGTGTTACTGTACAAAGCAACATGAAATTAAATCAAGCACAAGAGCAAAGCATGCAACCAGGACACTTGGTAAACAAAGATGTATGAGACTGCTGCTAGTGTAACAAAGCATACTGTTTTACAGGACACTTGTTTTTAAGGAGTAGAGTAGAAAGATGCAGTCTAAAATAACAATAAAAAGTGTAGCATAGGTAATACATAAACTAGTAACAGTCACTTCTTATCATCATCAAGTGATCTGTACTGTACATAACTGTATTGCTATACATTTATAAGGCTGGCAGCACACTAGGTTTGCTTACGCCAGCATCACCCTACACCGGTGAGTAATGTGTTGCTCTATGACATCATGCTGGCTACGAAGTCATTGGGTGATAGGAATTTTTCAGTTTCCTTATAGTCTTTGGGGACCAACAATCCTATATGTGGTCCGTTGTTGGCCAAACCTCCTTAGGCAGCATGTGACTGTATATTCTTTATTTTAAGGAGAAATTGCAGGAGGGGAAACTTTTCTTCATTTCAAAGGTTTAATCTGGGTTGTTAGGTTAAGGACCACTGGGTGTGGTCACGTGGTGTGAGGGAAGAGAGGGCAGAGGCCGGTGGGAGGAGTTGCAGGATGCCCAGAAACCCCTGGAGGCTGTCCCCACTGCCTTGGGAGTAGGTGCTGGCAGACAGGAACCTGGAACTTCAGGTGCTGGGGGAGGTGTATGCAGCTGGAAACCAGGCTCCCTTGACCCTCCCATGTGATAAGGTAGCAGGAAAACCCACCACTTTAGGGCATCCCATCAACATCAGGGTCATTTTGAGGGGGGTGGAGGGAAGGAAAACTAGTATTTTGCAGGCTTAGCTGGGATGTGGGGCAGGGACACCTGGGCTTGGGGCATTTATGTGGGAGAGGAGAGTCTTCACAGCTGAAGCGTCTACAGCTTCAAGCCTAGGAAGGGCTGGGATTTCTCTTACGGAGGGAAAAGAAATGGAACCTAAATGGAAACTTTCATGTGGCTGTTCCTTGGAGTCAGAGAGGTGGCTAAAAAGGTTTGTGACCTCGGCTGGAAGTGGACAGACCATGGTTAGAGAGAAGGAACTGATTTAACAAATCCTGCGGAGGAGGAAGAAGTCAGGAACAGGTTAGTGGTGGAGTGATGTGGAGCCTCCAAGAGGAGCAATGGGTCTGAGAGTTACGCCCAGGGCCAGTGCTGATGCGATGCCAGTTCTGGATGAAGGTGGAACTTTCTCCTTACAACTCATATGGACTGCCCAACACTCAAAGTATTTACTGAGCATCTGCTCCAGTCAGTAAGGCGAGAGTATATGGAAATGGGAGTGGAACGAGGGCTCAGGAAACTCCAAGATGTAATTTCGAAGGCATGATTTCTGCTCTAAAAGATGTTATGTTGAATTGGGGATACAAGACGAACAGATATGACAAAATAAGAGAAAAATTCATGAAACCAGGAAGGGAGAGCTACCTCCACCAGAGCTTCAACAGTGGAGGGTGGGGTAGTAGGGAACAGCTGCCTGGAGGACACGAGTGGGTGCCTTGAAGCTTGGGTAGGATTTGAAATAGTAGAGAAAGGACGCCAATGATATACAAGGGCTGGTGATGGAAATAAGATTGTTTTCCTGGAGAGACAGTCAGTCAGCATGCCAGAAAGTAGAATTTATGAGAGGCAGACGGATGACGAAGAGCCAAAAAAAGCTACATTAAAATATTTGGACATGAATCAATAAACAGTTAAACACACACCATCATAGGTCTTGAATACGGAATGATATAATGCAAACAAAGATTCAAGGAGGTAAACTGGTCAGTGGGGTGCAGTGTGGGAGCAGGGGGAGAGGTGCTGGGGGCCAGAGACCTGATTGTCTCACAGCTGTGATCCAGGCATGAGCTAATTCAGGCCTTAAATTAGGGTGATGTGCCAGGAGAAATGTTATGGTAGAAATAATTATTCCAGATTAATGGATATTCTTCCCCCTTCACTATCACACAGTGCTTTATCTTTTTTCTCAAACCCTGTTAAAAAGCAGACAAACCCTAACCTAGTGTTATTGTACACTCAGAGTAACCTAAATGTACAACTGCCCTGTTGAATGTTTGGCTTAGGGAATTGAACTCAGTCTTTAGATCCCCTGAAGTTCCACTCGCTGCAAAATGCCAAAGGCTGTCTTTTGTTGGCATCCGCGTTCACAGAAAGTGGTCCTTTTCCTCTCATGCTCACTGTACTTTTAAGTCACATGTTATTGTACTTAACTTTTTGAAAGGAATGTGAGCAATGTACTGTGTGATGATGCACTAGCCAGTGTGTGTGTGTGTGTGTGTTTGTGTGTGTGTGTCAGTGAAAAGTACCTTGAGAACTGGCAATGAGCAGGCATGAGACCTGGTTCTACTCTGCTATTCCGTGACTCAGAGATGCCTGCAAGTTATAAATTCCTGGGCCTTGATTTTCTCATTTGCAAAATGAAGCAGTTGCTTTAGATGAGACTAAAGTTCTTACCAACTTGACATTGCAGTGATCTGTAACCAACACTTTCATTGGGAAATTTAAGAGAAAATCTTTTTACAATATCACTTAACTTCCATTTCCTATGTAATGGGATCTCTGTTTCAGGCAAATGTTATCATCACAGAGATAATCATGGATGCTTGATTCTTGGAGAAATATGGTAAAGGGGCAATAACTTTCTTTAAAGTGGGTTTTTTATCTTTAAAAAACTGAGTCATTCTCTGTAATTCTTTTTTTTTTTTTTTTTAGTTTCTCCCTCACATCCACTTGTTATGTAACACTAACACTGAAATTATAACCAATGATAAAGGGGAAAAACTTTTCTTTTGAAAAAAATGAGTGCGTTTTAAGGTAAAAAAATATGTTCTCCTTATTAAAATCTAAAATGTTAATATTTTCAAGTTGGTTTTAAGTTCTGCTAGAAAATATGAATGTATTTATGATTGTAATATCTAGCTTTGAAGTTATAAAGCAGAAGGTGGCAGCAGGTAAAATTCCCATTGTACAAATGATGTAACTGAAGCCCCAAACACTGGAAGATTTTAGGATTTGCCTCTTCAGACATGATTTTGACTTAAAAGAGAATTGGAGTTTTTGCATGTGCTTGTTTTTTTTCACTTGAAAAACCTCAGTTTTCGCAGGCCACACTTGCATATTAACAACTGTTACAAAATCAGTTTTCGCCATTGCATGATTCTCTCTTGTGGTGTGGAAATGCCCGAATAATTCTGGGAGAGCCCAATACTGCAGGCATACCCCGTGATGCCCATGCTGAAGCTTGGCCTGCCAATGCCTGTGCCAAAATGGAAGGTGCAGAGGACAGAGGATACTTATGTCTCTCCCAGGGGCGCAAGCCTCTGGCACTGCCTCATCTCTGTGGGGATTGTTCACCCCAGTACTCCTGTGCCCCTTAATCCACAGAGAGCCTAGAGGGAAAAACATCACCCTTTAATTGTAGTCAGCTAATGCCATGATATAGACATGAATACCCATGAACCATGCTCGTAAGCATTTCCGTAAGGATCAGTGTCTTTCCAGGAGGGTCCAGACAAGCCGGAATCAGGGCTGCATGCAGGTTAGGCTTAAGCCATGATCATGATGCACTTCCAAATTGCTCGGACAGACCTCTGGGTCCACAAAGAATCTGAAGTCCAGTTGGTCAGGAGTGCTTCAGACTACAACTTAAGAGAAAGCCATCTGATGGAAATGGGTATGCTCTTACTGCTAATGGCTGCTAGCTTTCCCAGGCATATTTGTATCTTGAAAAGGGAATCTTGGTAGCTCAAATGAATTTCTAATTGCTAAATAAGATAATTTTTTAGATGGTTGAGAGAGATGGAGTATTTAATCTCCATCAATTAGGTAATAACCTACTTTGATTATCAGCAAGGCAAAGTCAAATAACCATGAAATACTTTTACTTATTCTTTACATTCTGACTTGTAGACTAGAAACATTAATTCCAACACAGTGAGAAAAATTTGAACAATGTTTGTGTTCAGCCTTATTGCCTTATTTCAATTTGACTGAGTTGGTTGAATTACTAATGTAACATTTCCCTCTTTGGAAAATCATAGGTTTATTAATTCATTTAGCCTTATTTAACTTAATAATGTTATGTCAGAGGACCTCTAACTCATACCAGAGGACCTCTTCTTGGGAGTACAATACTAATGGATAATGGGTAGCTATTGTGGCATTTTTCAGAAGGGAAATAATACAGAGTATGCAGTGGTTTAAATATTGGTTTTAGTGTGCAGAGTAGATTAGAAAAAGAACTAATACAATAAGAGGCAAGTAAAGAGAAAGCTACTGTTAACTACCCCAAAAAGTCTGGACCAGGCAATGAAGACAAAGGAATAAACTCAATAAATATTTCTAAGCAAGAATTGATAGGATAGAATGACAAGTCATGTGTGGGTTAGGAAGGAGAAGGAACAAGTAAAACTGTCTCTGAGACTGTTAACCCGAGAGAGACAAGGAGTTTATGGCACATGTGAATGAGAGCTGTATTGTGTGTGTGTGTGTGTGTGTGTGTGTGTGTGTGTGTGTTTTCCTGTGGAGATATGAACTATTTTGGACTCCAAATCTGATTGTTCTCCCAAGGAATGTAAAAAGTAAAGGTTATCAGGCCTCTCCCCAGACCTACTAAAGTCTGGTTAATATGTTCCTATAAATATAACTGTTTAAAAAATTTCCAAGAGAAGGAAAAACATTTTCCTCAACAGGATAATTGCAAATAATATATGTAGATACTGCCCCTCTTGAAGGTGGAGCTGAGAACCTGTCACAGACCAGAGGCTGCTAAGAATTTTGACACAGAAAAAGGACATTAATGGAAAGTTGGTGAAATCAGAATAAAACCTTGGGTTTAGTCAATATTAATGGATCAGTGTTGAATCTTAGTTTTGATAAATGTACCTCAATAATGCAAAATGATAACATCAAAGGAAATGGGAGTGAGTGAGAGTGTACTATGACAATGCTCTATACTTTGCAGTTTCCTGTAAATCTAAATTTACAGGTGTCCCTTGCTTTTCCCCAAGCTTTTTACCCAGGATCTACACTCAGCATCTCAGGATCAAGTGGCTATAAAATTTTACAATGTCTGTGAGCATCTGTGCTTTATTTCTATTTCTTTTGTGCATCCATTAGCAAGATGTGTTTGCTCTAAGGTAATTGCTTCTTTACTTTATGCCATTTTAGCTTATGAAAGGTTTCATAGAAATATTCTACTTTTAGATAGTGGGGGAAACCTGTCTTTCAAAATAAAGTTTAACATATATATATATAAAGAGGTAATATACAAACTGTCCATTATGGTGTCACAGTAATGACCGAGGCTGAGTGCGCATGGAGCACCTCTAGGTCCGTCCCCCCCCCCACCCCCATCCCACCCCCACTCCCATGGGCAGTGGCTGCTCCCTCCAACCTCCCGAAGCGGTACGGGTGCCTCCTGCCTCCCATGGGCTCCGGTGGCTTGCTCTTGCCTCCCGTGGAAGCGGCACGGGTCCCTCCCAGCTCCCGCAGAAGTGGTGCAGCTCCCATTGACTCCTGTGGAAGCGGTGGACAGCCTACTGTGTGTGATATCATGCACTGGGCTACTAGGTATATATATACACTGCCCTCACCTGCCAGTCCAATCATCCCAACTGCCTTCCCCTGCTGGCCCAGTCACCCCTAACTGCCCTCCCTGCTGGCTTGGTCACCCCTAACTACCCTCCCCAGCTGGCCATCTTGTGGCTGTGGGTGCCACCATCTTTGAGGGCGGGACAGTCAATTAGCATATTCCCTCCTTATTGGCTGTGGGCACCGCCATCTTTGAGGGAGGGGCAGTTAATTCGCATATTTCTCCTTACTGGCGGTTGGTGCCGCCATCTTTGTGATGGTGTGAGGGTCAGTTAGCATATTCCCTCTTTATTAGATAGGATGTGTGTGTATGTGTGTTAAAGGTCTTACAGGAGATTCTAATGACTAGCCAGTTTGGACAATCACCTAGCTAAAAAATAGGACTGAAAATATAAAAAAGAAATAATTTAACTGATTAAAATTTCAGGATCTAGCACAGTACCTAGGACATAATAAATCCTCAGTATATATGTGTTCACATATGAGTCCATGGGTATTTTGTGAGATTGAATAGCATTATATTAAAAGAAGACAAAAGCAAAATTATAGAGAACAGAAAGTAGAAAGGTGGTTGCCAGGGGCCAGGAGAGGAGGGATTGGGGAGTTACTGTTTAGTGGGTCTAGAGATTCAGTTTTGCAAGGATGAAAAGAGTTCTGAAGATGAACGGTGGTGATGTTGCACAACAGTATGAATCATCCCAATGAACTGTACATTTAAAACTGGTTAAGATAGTACATTTTATGTCATGTGTATTTTACCACAATGAAAGAAAAGAGCTAGCACATTTGAGTGAAAATCAATGGACAATTCAGGAAGCCAAGAGTGGATTGTAGGTGGAAGATTTGGGAAGGTCAACTGTATCAAATACTGTAGAAATGGAGGAGGCTGAAGCTAAGGAGTGAGCTGTGAGGAAATCATTGGTACTTTTAAAAGACCAGAGGCAGATTGATGGTAACTGAAGAAGGCAAGTATGTGCACACACACACACACACACACACACACGAGAATAGAAGTTGGAGTGGTGGGTATAAAAGAGAAAGTTTTGGTTTATGAGAACCAACTTCAAATAGTTGAAAAGTTGTCTCAACAAAGATTTCCTCAGTTTAAATCAGAGAGCATAACTTCGATTAATTAATTCCAGAAAATAGAGCTCTTGCTTTAAATTAGGCAGAATTTCCTTCCAAGTAGAACTTTGAAAAAATGGAAACCACTGACTTGGGATGTGACGAGCTTCCCACATGTTTGTGGTCTGAATGGCACTTACAGGAAGTTGTACAGAGGTGATTCCTAGGTGAGATGGGAGGTGGACCAAATAACTACCAAGGGTTCTTATGTCTCTAAGAACTCAGGATGATGTTACTGTACTTTGGAAATGCTTTGGAGGTTGGTAGGTAAAATTTCAAACTAAGAAATTGTCAGTATATTTCTCTGGGAAGGAACAAAAAGGTAGGGCACTTGGAGACCTGGGAAACAAATGGTGAAGAATTTTTTTAAAAATTAAAAGAAAATTACTTGAGATTTTCCCTTCAAAACTGGATACAGTGAACATGCCTTCTCATGATCCTTATCTTGGGTGTAGTACTGATCCTATGCCATGGGCTCAGTTTTTGCCTTCAAAACTACGTTCTTTTAAATATATATATTATTGATTTCAGAGAGGAAGGGAGAGGGAGAGATAGAAACATCAATGATGAGAGAGAATCATTGATCAGCCACCTCTTGCCCATCTAATACCAGGGTTGAGCCAGCAACCCAAGCATGTGCTCTTGACTGAAATTGAACCCGGGGCCCTTCAGTTCACAGGCCGATCGATGCTCTATCCACTGAGCAAAACCAGCTAGGACAAAACTAAATCACTATTATCCTGTAATTTAGGGTTAAAAGAGTTACTGGAAGTGAGATTTATATTCCAGATAAAACTACAGACAAGAATAATAAGCTATGTTTCTCATGTGCCTTAGCAAAGCATACCAAAGGAAACACACCCCATTCTTGCTTACTAATTTCTATTCAACAGCATTCACCACTATTAAATACTTATTGAATGGGTTTCTAGACCACTCAGATTCTTAATTGGGAATCTGTCTTTCAAAATGTAGTGAACAGACATTACAAAACTTCAACTGGAAATATGTGGTGTGACCATTTCTTAATGAGTCTTACTTTTTTTCATAGGTCACACAAGAAAATCAATTGAATTATTTCATGTTCCCACCATACACATCAAGAAGTTCCTTTTTTAAAATGCTTGTTTGTATATTTTTTGGTTCCAGCTGAACAGCTTTACTCATTGTGTCCCAAACATACCAAACTCATTTCTATGTCGTTGCCTTTAGTCCTGTTTAGTTCCCACCTTCTATGAAACATTTCCCTGTGATTTCTTCACTTAACACATTGCCTCTTTTGGTAATTCCAATAGAATTTATTTTTTGTATACCTGGTACTTTAAAGATACTACCTGACATGTATGTATGTATGTATGTATTTATTTATTTATTTCTGGTCTCTAAAAATGATTTTATTAATAAAGATAATAATGATTAATGCTAAGTTGGGTTGATTAACCTAAATAAGTTTATGGACCTAAACTCTGGGTGGGTTTGTGTGTAGTTTTCAGATTGGTTAAGCAGCTACTTCAAACTCTATGTTCTCTTCTGTACCACTGTTAGAATCTGATGGCTGCTTCCTCGTGGGTCAGAGGCTGTGTTATCGCTAGATCCAAAGGCCAGCTGCACTCTTCCTCCTCACTTTGCACTTGGATAATCCTCCCTGGGATCAAATTGTTCTTTTTCTTGGCTCTTTTTTTCCTCCTCTCTTTGAACTATTGTGGAAATTCAGTGAGACCTTGAGCTTCTCATTCAAAGTATTACAATGTCTGATTGTCTGATCTGTTCCTGTCATAAAGGAGTAGGAATCAAAAAGTCAAGTTTTGACAATAATGATTTCTGAGAAACTAGCTATAGGTTATTATGGGGTCCCATTCAATTTAGTCATTGCTGTCACAGATTTAATAACAATCATGGTGGAAAAAAAGAGCATGATTTACTGGCAAAGGCATTTATTGTGATGTTGACAGTTTTCAGAGATATGAGTCAGTTTATATATGACAGGTTGTTAAATTACATTCCTCTCCGGGCTTTAAAAATATGATTGCGGAGTACTCTGATGAGTTAAGAAAAAGTGTGATCCATCATTCTCCATCTTGTTTCTACTATTTGGAATAGAATTTTACATTGGAGGAGAAAGGAGTTCATCTTTCACTTTCCTAATTTTGAATGGACATAAACTGTTTATGAAGATCCTCTTCTTATTTCTCTGCCCTCATCTCTGCTTCCCTTCGTGGTTCTGGAAATCCAAAAGCCTGTCTCTCAGTTTCACAGATTAGGCTGTTCTCTGGGTGCCACAATTTGAGAGACCTTGGAAAAATCCTTCCCTGTCCTAGAACATGGCTCTCTATGAGATGTCCTGCTATCCCTCACTGTATTGGGACACAAACATTGTGCACCTCTTAAAAACCTTTCAAGTACCTTCTTTGTCTCTTGCTCTGCTCCCCACCTATACCAGGTCACCCCCCTTTTTGTACAACATCATCTCCCAAGACATGAGTTCTGGCTTCTCACTCACCAAGGGACCAGAGATTGAGGTGTTGGGGTCCAACCCCAACGGGTCCAGGGGTCCCCAAAGGTGTGGATGGAGTCGGCGAAGAAGGAATGACACGGAGACAGCCTTCAGTTGATCAGCAGCCTAGCCAGGATCTCTAGCCCGGAACTCCAGCCAAGTTCTGGTCAGGAACTCCAGCGAAGTTCTGGCCGAGTTCTGGTTAGGATCTGATGTTTATCGTCTTGTTACATCTGTATTTATACCAGTCGATTTTAATCCTGTCAATTTCTATTGCAAAGGTTAGGGCGTTTCTTATCTCCATTCCAGGGAGTAAAGATTATGTAGCTTATGCCGAAACCGGTTTGGCTCAGTGGATGGAGCATCGGCCTGCGGACTGAGGGGTCCCGGTTTCGATTCCGGTCAAGGGCATGTACCTGGGTTGCGGGCACATCCCCAGTGGGAGATGTGCAGGAGGCAGCTGATTGATGTTTCTCTCTCATCGATGTTTCTAGCTCTCTATCTCTCTCCCTTCCTCTCTGTGGAAAATCAATAAAATATATTAAAAAAAAAAAAAAAGATTATGTAGCTTAAGCGTGATTGTTTGTAGTTAAAGTGATTAACTACCCACCTGGCACTTAGTTAAGGGGTTGTATCCCCTCCCTAACCTCAGGGAAAAATCCCCACCTGGGGAAACAACCTTTCTCGGAGAGGTGACCTTGGTTAAAACACATGGCGCTAAGGAGAGCAAACATATTAAGAACAATATGCTATATATGCCAGGTCCCTTGAAACATATGCTGTGCAGATGTTTCTTTCCTGCAGCGACTGTGTCAAGCAGCAAGGATGGACCGGCTCCCAGCATTGAGGAAGTTAGCACTCAGTGGGAGACATTTTGTCCAATAGGAAATGAATGATGAAAGTGATTGGAATAGACAAATTCTTCCTTCATTCTTTTTCTGTGGACTCATTGAAGACACAGTTCCTTTTCGAATGCTTAGCCTAGCTCCTGTATGGATGAACGTGTCTTCTGAGCAAATTTGTGTCTCTGGGTTTCACTTTGGAGCTGCACCCTGCATGATGGGTACACAAATTGCTTTGCTTTGCCTCCTTCTTTTTAGTTTCTTTCCTTTTTTCTCATTCTCATGGCCCAGAGCTTGTACCTCCAAGATAAAGTGCTAATCCCTTAATCTGTATCTCAGTCTCTGCTTTCTAAAAGATTCAGGTGGGGACACTTGATTCTCATGTATCTCTTTTGAGTTAAGTCATTTTTTTCCTGTTGCAGGTTTGTTTTAAAATCAAATACATTTAGAAATGGTAATATATTAAAGAATTATATTCTACTTGGGGGAATATTGAAGTAGTATAAGGATGCTAGTTTATAGGAGGGCAACGAAAATGATAATTACAGAAAAAGATGGAGAAGAACACCAATATCAAATTCACCTATTTCACAGTTTTTGTCTCAGCCAACCACAAACCCAGTGTTAAACATCATTTCTACCCCCTGATATTTTGTCAACTTTATGTTAGATGGGATCTCTTTTTGAATTTGGAAAATTCTCTGTCTAAAATACATATTCACGGTTCTGTTGTTATTCTTGACAATAAAGATACAGTGGGAAAATTGCCCAGAATGTTGATTTAAACTTTAAAAACCTTATTAACTTTATTTTTCCAAAGCCAGAGAGATGATTTATAATATACCGGGTTTTGAAATAGTATCATCTAAGATCTGACTTTATCTATAATAATAAAAGTGTAATATTCAAATCGACCAAGTGCCGAACAGCAGAATGACTGTTCGTCTGGACCTTCTGGATAAAGCCAGGGCTGCGAGGGCTGAGGCATCGGGGCTGCGAAGGCCTACTCTTGCATGAATTTTATGCATCGCGCCTCTAGTCTATTTGTGGCACTGAATCACTTAACCAACTGATTGAATCAATAATCTCATCTGGCATAAGCAGTGTGCTGAGTCACTGACAGAACTGTACTAAGAGTACAAAAACTGCACATGTAGAAGACACCATAGTTCTACCAATCAGTTGAGGCGCATTCACTTTAAATCTCTTTTTAAAAATCACTGGAAAGAAACAGCATGTGGGAAGACCAACAAATGGTTTTGCCTCACTGAGTACATACATATAAGCACACTGCTTAGTGTGTACTGTATAGGTAGCTATATTTATCTTATGTAGTTTATTTCATAAATGTGTTTTATACAGAAGGCAAATCACACCATAAATGTAGAAATTTTTCAATAGCCATTTATAAGAGGGAGAATGTTTTATCAGAGTAATAAGAATTCTTTTTTTACTTCAGGTCTCCTATAGCTGCTATTTTGTAGAAATTTTTCAATAGCCATTTATAAGAGGGAGAATGTTTTATCAGAGTAATTAGAATTCTTTTTTTACTTCAGGTCTCTTATAGCTGCTATTTTGTTGAGTGATTACAGTGTTCCAGACATATTACCAAGGTTACTAATTCATAATTTATTTTTTTCATTCCTTTACGTGCATAGCTAAATCTTTACCATGTAAATTATATACTGTGAGCCTCAGTTTATGGCTGGGAACCCTGAAGTTCAATGTTGAATAACTTAATCATAATTATAAAGCTCATAATTAAAAGGTACATCAGGATTCAAATCCATTTCCATTTATCTTGAAATGTATCCTTGTACCATTAATCTATACTGCTTCCCTTTAAAATAAATGAAAATGTGTTTGCCTCTGAAATACTATTCCAACTTCTGCTTATATTCATAGCTTGATACATTATCCTTTAATTTACAGTTCGGTTTTCTAATGGGGGTGGAGTGAGGTTCAAATCCTAAAATAAGATTGATAGGATTCATAGGAAATCACTGGGTTTATTAGATAGAAGTAGACGAGAGGATATCTAAAAAAGATGTCCAAAATTATCAGAATATAGATTAATTGACATTTTGTGATAATTTTATATTTATTTTTGAAATACAGGGTGGGGCAAAAGTAGGTTTACAGTTTATTCCTGTATCATTATGGATTCATTATTGTATTATTTTCCATATAAACAACTGTAAACCTACTTTTGCCCAACCCTGGATAAAATGCTCTTGGCTCCAAGAATGGAAAATTCAGCTCAGAGATGAGGCAAATACAACGTACATGACTGTTTAGGCTGGTCATATTTGATGTTTTTAAATAGTTGATCCAGCTGGTATACGACTTACCTCAGCATCAGCAGTAACTTTGAGACAGTGGGTCATGCTCCTTGTCATGCTGTGTCTCTTTCAATGCCTGCATTGTTCCCAATGACTTCATCCCCCACGCTGGCTGACAGGGATAATACTTTTAATACATTCAGTAATTTTTAATTTGAGAACCTCAAAGTGCATAACCGTAAATGGAGCTTTGACTCACTAAAGGAGGAAAGGGTTTCTTTTCCTTTTTGTCTTTAATTTTAGGAGTGGAGTTGATATTTAAAAAGTAACCCTGGAAATAGGGACTCAATGTTCAGTCACTTAGCAAACAAGCTAATCTAACATTATTTTATTTTATTATGTTTCTTTACTTTATGCATCTGAGAAATTCTTCAGGTCATGTGAAGCAGCGAGGTAAGATTGAATGAAATAATAAGAAAGCAAAAAGATTGTAAAATATTTGAATAGTAGTGAAATCTAACACAATAACATTTAAAAGGGCCAAGTATAAAATCTTATTTTTAGGAAAAAAATAAAAATGACACAAAACAGAACAAATAATCCTATCAACACAGTGCTTCCCAGGAGTAGAAAAACATTCTAACTTCATTTTACTATAACCCAAATGAACCCCCAGTATTTAGAGAGACAACTGAAAAAGGCTGACTCTTTGGGGCACATTATTAGAAATATGGTGTCCACAATGTGAAGGGTAAGTGTCCCACTCTATTCTGTTTTTGCCAGACCATGTGAAATGACCTTATTCTGACCTTGCACTGAGGGGCAGTGACAAAGCTTATGAAGGTCTTGATGATGTCAGGTAAAATACAGTTGAAGGAACTAGGGTATTTAGCCTGAAGAAAAGAAATTCTTTCAGGAAAACTTGATAGCTGGCTTCAAATATATGAGAATCTGTCAAGCAAAAAAAAGAGATATTACACTTATTCTAAGTGATTCTAATGTGCAGAATAAAATTATAGAAAGGCAAAAACCAGGTCAATATCAAGATGCCTTTGTAGAGCTTTAGAAATCGCTGTTTAATAAATTTTTGAATGAATGAATGACTGTGATTGATAGAATGGAGGAATGGTCTCACTGAAATTGGATGCTTTTGAAGAGAGTGAAGTCTCTATACTGAAATATTAAAGATGGGATTGATTAATTCTCCCAAGAAATGATTTTAGGGGAGTTGAGAGTTAGTGGGTAAAAGATCTTAATGCCGCTAATATTCTTACTAAATATAAATTAGTGACTCTCTTGAATGAAAATCTTATGTTTTCCATATCTATGTACCATATTTTCTTTAAAATATAACCCATACTTTCTCTGATAAAGATAATGATTATTATAATAGTGTATGTTCCTTTATAAACTATTTTACTATATTTTTTGCCTTATTTACATTTATTACATTATGGGAAGGGCAGGGAACCTATTATTTTAATTTTTCTTCAGGAAAAGGTCAGGATAGTTTTTTAATGAACTCAAAAACACATAGTGAATTATAATGAGTTTGGTGATCTTTCCACAATATAATGGTACTTTCCCTAAGAAATTTTTTCCCCTAAGAAGTCAAAATTTGAGACTTTGAGGATGTGCAATTGACTTAAAGCAGTAGATGCAAAATGAAAGCTATATATTGGATAAAAAATACTGAAAGAATTTGGAAAGAATTATAATTGTTCTCAACCACAAACATTTTCTTCCCAGGGATATTTGGCAATGTGTGGAGACATTTTTAGTTGTGGCAACTTAGGAGTAAAAGGAGGGGTGCTACTGGCATTTAGAGGGTAAAAGCCAGGGACACTGCCAATAACCCCACAATGCACAGCCTCCTGCAACAAAGACTTAGCCAGCCCAAAATATCAATAGTGTGAAAACTGAAAAATCCTTTGGATGTTTCCCATTCATTTTAAACCAGAACTTGGATTTCTTTGAACAATGGGGTGAGATGTCCAAAATATAAAATACATTTAAGCTCAATTCTCTAAAGACTTTTCATTGCTTGCCATTCTGAGTAGCATGATCACATCTCTTGCCCTCCGTCTTTGTCCTGCCTGGAGCAGTGCATCATCCCCTTGTCTAGCATGTCCACACTGTGCACACTTCCCACCCACTGGTTACTTAGTAGCCATCTCAATTATTAAATGGACTGACCAGATATGGCGGTGCTTGTGTTCAAGTAAGCCTCATTTTACTTAATAATGCCATGTAACTTTTATTACAGTATATTGTGGTAGCTGTTTTATTTTTATTATCACTGATCTCTTACTGTGCCTATCTAAATTGGATTTTATCTATATATGGGAGAAAACATAAAAAAAACAGAGGGTTCAGTACTATCTGAGGTTTCAGGCATTCACAGGGGGCCTTGGAACATTTCCTGCAGATAAGAGGGGACTTCTGTAATTAAAGAGTCCCTGCTTTTCTGCTAAACTTTCCAAGGTTTTCTGCATCTACTGGTAATTCATCCTTTGCTTTTCTTCTATGCCTTTGGCTTCTTTTTGTCCATTTTCTCTCGCATTTGAAACATCAACAAGAAAAAATTGCTTTCCTGTATATATTGACTAGTCTTCTCACTCCCTTCTTCAGTTCCACATCTTTGAAGCGTAATCTGTAATTATATGCATCTTCTTCATGCCACTACTATTTCTCTAGCAACATATTACTAGTGCTTCTTGGTTACAAATCCAATGTTTGTGTTTTTAAGCTCTTATCTGTAATTCCCCACCAATCTTTTTTGCACTGTTGATCAAATTCTTGTAGGAAAACTCTCTCTTCTTACTTCTGTGGCTTCTCCTTCTCAGTCACTTGAAGATGTTTCTTTTTCTGCCCCTGTATCATATTGATGTTCTTCAGGATTCTGTCCTTAATCATATTTCCCTTCTCACATAAATCTTTCTGAGAACCCCACTTTCATGGCATGAAATACCAGTTTCTTTCCCATGACTCCCAAATGTAGAACCTGTAGCTTTGCCTTCTCTCTAGAGTTCCAGGTCTAATATCCATTTACTATCTCCTAGATAAGCTACAGTTATTTCAAGTCTCAGAGTGTGCAAATAGAAATTCTCTCTCTATTCCTGTCTCCTCTCAGCCACTTTTGCCATTATAACAAAACTGGAGGCCTGGTGCACGAATTCATGCACCAGTAGGGTCCCTCGGCCTGGCCTGCGGAATCGGGCTGAAACCAGCTCTCCAACATCCCCCAAGGAGTCCTGGATTGTGAGAGGACACAGGCCAGGCCAAGGGACCCCACTGGTGCACAATCGGGGCTGGGGAGCGATGCAGGAGGTTGGCCAGCCAGGGAGGGACTATGGGAGGGCTCCAGGGCATGTCCGGCCCATCTCGCTCAGTCCTGATTGGCTGGACCCCAGCAAAAGCTAACCTACCAGTTGGAGTGTCTGCCCCCTTGTGGTCAGTGCATATCATGGCAAGCGGTTGAGCGGCCTTAGTATATCATTAGCATATTACATTTTGATTATTTGAACGGATGACCAGATACTTAGCATATTAGGCTTTTATTATATAGGATACCATAGACTGGGTAAGCAACAAACATTTCTCACAGTTCTGGAGGCTACAAATTTCAAAATGAAGGCACTAGCAGATTGAGGGTAGGGAGAGAGCCTGATTTTTTATTTATAGACAGATATCTTCTCTCTGTGCCCATATGGCCAAAGCAGCAAAGTGTTTCTCAGAGTCTCTATTATAAGGGCACTGATCCCATTCATGAAGCCTCTATCCTCATGACCTAATCACCTCCTTACACCATCACAATGGGATTTATATTTCAAATCAGTTATATCCTCAACCTGTTTGTCTTCTTTGCATACCTTATATCTGTGACAGTCCAGACAGTCACTCAAGCCACAAGCTCTGGCTCTCTTTTCGTCAGTTCCCACCCTATCCTATTAGTCACCAAATCCTTTATCTTTTACTTTGTGAATATCTCTCATAATCATTTCTTCTTCTCCATACCCAGTGACACCACTTTGATTAGGTGTGTCTGATTCACCTGTATCATTAAAGTAACCTTTTCAAACTAAAAAAAAAGAAAAGATTTTCAATATGTTCAACAACCCATTTTAGCTGCATAACAATTCACACTAATTAACTTGACTCTTAGGCCATGTGCTTCCTCCTTGCTCTCCAGCCTCCTGTTCCATCACAATCCCCAACCACCCTCCAGACAAGCTGGATATGTCGTATTATTTTTGCCAAGACTTTTTACAAATTGTACCTTTTGGTTAGAATGTCCGGCCCAGCTGGAATTGCTCAGTGGTTGAGCATTTACCTACGAACCAGGAGGTCCTGATTCAATTCCTGGTCAGGGCACATGCCCAGTAGGGGGTGTGCAGGAGGCAGCTGATCAATGATTCTCTCTCCTCATTGATGTTTCTATCTATCTCTCCCTTTCCCTTCCTCTCTGAAATCTATCTATCATCTATCTATCTATCATCTATCTATCTATCATCTCCTAGTTAATTACAATTTTATCCCTTTCTTAAAAATTCACTTTATTTTTAATAGTGTAATAAATATACATTGATTTTTAAAAATTATATAGTGCTGAGAAGTGTATAGCAGCAACAGCAGACCATTGTACCATGCCTTCCTGCCTCTCTACCTGAGAAGCAGACATTTTCAACTCTTCTAGGTATTTCTTCTGTGTTCACCTATGTCTTGCTAAATAATTTACTTGTAATGCTCTTTCTTGATTTGTTTAGTTTAGACTTTACCTGTTACGTTTCTCTTCTCGCATACTTCCAGTATAGTTACTAATGGGGTGGTAATCAAAACATTTAAGAATTGGCACAGCATAGACACTGATTAATCACAATGAGTTTTCTCACAATGGTGTATGTGGGCAAGTTACTGGCCCTGATTTTATGACAATTTTTTGTTAAGTTATCAGTATTTACATTATTATTGCCATGTGAAGGTTATCCACTATTGAGACAGATAAATATACTATGATTATGTTATCTTGTTTACACAATTTTTATTTTATAGAAGTTATTTTTTTTTCTTTCTTTTTTTAAAAATATATTTTATTGATTTTTTACAGAGAGGAAGGGAGAGAGATAGAGAGTTAGAAACATCGATGAGAGAGAAACATCGATCAGCTGCCTCCTGCACATCTCCCACTGGGGATGTGCCTGCAACCCAGGTACATGCCCTTGACCGGAATCGAACCTGGGACCCTTCAGTCCGCAGGCTGACACTCCATCCACTGAGCCAAACCGGTTTTGGCTTTTATAGAAGTTATTAACTGATGCTAAAAAATAGTTATTCCCTCATGAAAAACTCACCATAAATCCTCACCTACTCTGTGAAGTCTTTGCTGCTGGGCAGAGCTTATTCTCCATCCTGTGTTATTCCTCTATTTAGTCTATTACCTCTGCTGTTGTGCTTATTACACTTTAAAGATTTGTGTGTCTCTCTTCATTATCAGAATGTGAGCTCCTTGAGGTTAGTGATAATTTCTGTTATCTTTTAATCTTCAATGTCTTGCAGCTGTGCCAAACACATAGTGCTTAATATATGCATTGAATTTTGGATGGAACAGGAGTACCCTCTTTGAAGCAGCCTTCAGGATTGATTAGATGTTTTTGTGAGCATTTATCTAATTTCTGAGTCATTTCATACAGTTTACAACTGAAATTCCTGTCCGGGTCTAGGCAGTTCAAATAAATGAGTGTGGCAAGCCTGATGGAGTCTGTGGCATTTAAAGGTGTCGCCTACTACTTAGCTCCAGCCAGTTTTGCCATGAAGGAGTTTCAGAGCTACGTTGCCAGACTTTCTGCTTTTTCAGTGGAAACAGAAAAATCCAGGTTTGATATGAATTGTTAACTATAGTGGACATACAATATTATATTCATTTCAGGTATATACCCCAGTGATTAGACATTATGTATCTTACTTATTTATCATTATCCTGATAAATCTTGTACCCATCTGGCATCATACATATTTGTTAGAATATTATTGACTATATGCCCTATGCTATACTTTATATCGCCATGACTTTCTGTTACTACCAATTTGTGCTTCTTAATTCCTTCTACCTTTTTCACTCAACCCCCCAATCCCCCTCACATATGGAAAATATAAAAATGTTCTTTGTATCTATGAGTCTGTTTCTGTTCTGCTTGTTTGTTTATTTTGCTTTTTTAGACTCAATTGTTGATAGATATGTATTTATTGACATTTTATTGTTCATATTTTTATATATTTCTTTTCTTTTCTTCTTCTTAAAGAAGACCCTTTAACATTGCATGTAATACTGGTTTGGTGGTGATGAACTCCTTCAGCTTCTTTATATCTTGGAATCTCTTTATATGTCCTAAATGATTGCTTTGCTGGGGAGAGCAATCTTGGCTATAGGTCCTTGCTTTTTATAACTTTTCATGTTTTTTGCCAGTCCTTTCTGACCTGCAATGTTTCTGTTAAGAAATCAGCTGACATTCTTATAGGAGCTCCCTTATAGGTAACTAACTGCTTTTCTCTTGCTGCTTTTAATATCCTCTCTTTGTCTTTAATGTTTTACATTTTAATTATGATATATCTTGGAGTGGGTATCTTTTGGTTCATCTTGTTGAGACTCTCTGTGTTTCCTGGACTTGTAGGTCTATTTCCTTCACCAAGTTAGGGAAGTTTTCCTTCATTATTTTATTAAATATATTATCAATTTCTTGCTCTCTCTTGTCTTTCCTGCAGCCCCATGATGTAAATGTTGATACACTTGAAATTGTCCTAGATGTTCCATCACTACCCTCCACTATTCACCAGAACTGGGTACTTGAGGTGTGTCTATGTACACCCACCTGTTATAGTTGAGCCTTGATTGCTGTTGGTACATAAATGGGATGGATTTATCCCTAGGCCAATCAGCTGCAAGGACTGGCTATGACCAGCGTGGAGGATCAGCTGTGCAGGGGCCCACCCGCTGGAGCAGAACTTACTTCAGCAGGGGTCTGGTGCATGCTGAGTGTACTCCTTGAGTATGTCGCTTATGGAGCTGGTTGGATAGTGGTGCTTTGATGTGCTCTGAAGCTGTCCACTAGGTGTGCTGGCTCCAGGGCCTTCCAGGAGGTGTAGGCCAAGGTCAGCAACCATCTGTTCTGCCTGGGGCCACCTGGCACAAGCTACTGAGCAATCTGCAGATGGCTGTTATTTGTGCTGGGCTTGGAGGTGCTCAGGAAAGGCTAACCTAAGAACTAAGGCTGGCTGCTGCTAGTGCCAGGCCTGAGGCTACTTAGAGTACAGAGCGTGCTGAGATCAGATGCTGCTGCTTGTGTGAAAGATTTAAAAATCTCTCAAGAGTCCTAAGAATGAGCCAAGACAGGCCATTTATATGGAAAAAAACACTGGAATCAGCTTGGGTGTGCCAGTTGGTGGGACAGGGTCTTGGAATTACAATGGTGGGTGAGTAGTGATAGTCAGGTTGATGGAGACTTAGATATGGCACCTGCCTTCTGGGTCTGTGAGGAGTGTCTCAAAAAAAAAACCACAATGACCTTTGTCAACACACCTAGATGCCAGACAATTCATTTCATCATGGTATGTCCCTGGTTCTTTTCAAGTAGCTGTACCTGCAGCTCAGAGTGAGTCAGTCTGAGTAAGTTCATGGGTGGGCCCTTTCAGAGGAATGCCTTCTCACTCAGCCACTATCCCTACTGCTTTTTACAGCCAGAAGTTACTGGCACTTCTTTTCCCAGCACTGGAACCCTGGGCTGGGACCTGGTTGTGCAGCTGGGATCCCTCGCTCCTCAGGGGGTAATGCCACAGCTGAGATATCCTTCTCAATTTTTATCCATCACATGTGTGAGTGGGACTAGCTCATTTTATGCCCTGGCCCCCCTACCATTCACTTTTTTTCTTCCTACCATTCTTAATATGGCTTCTTTGTATCCTTAGTTATAGGACTTTCGTTCAACTAGATTTCAGGTGGTTCTGAATGATTGTTGTTTTGTAGTTTAGTTGTATTTTTGATGTGATTGTGGGAGGATGCAAGTACCATGTTTATCTACACTGCCACCTTTCCTGAAAGCCCGCTCGAGTTCTTATTTTAGACATTTTCAAATATATATATAAAAGTAGAGAGAACAGCATAGTGACTCTTGATATACCCACCACTCAGCTTCAAAAATTATCAATTTGTTTTATGTAAACAGAGTTTTAAAATAATTCCTATAAATTCCATGTCTAGGTCACATCTTTCCAAGAGGAAGGAACTCAATAGTTATTACTTGAGAAACATTTGGTCTGTGTGGAAAAGAGAAAGTATATTGCCATATGGTTCATCACCTATTCTCTCTGGAAACTCATTTATTAATTCATCCAGTGGCTAAGAACTCTATTTTCCATTTATATGACAAGTTTCTGTCACAAATTATGGTCAAGTTTCCTTACTTAAGGTGCATAGTTATGCTGGCTTGAAAATTCTCTTCTGCACTGAGCTTAAAAGAATGAGACATGCTGGTTTGTGTACACATCCCTCCCTGTGGGATAATGGATTAGAAATGGAAGCCACGGGCTTGTTATTTTTATAAATGGGTCATAATTTTGATAGAGTATTTCACGTTGAGGAAATATTCAAGTCTTCATGTTTGTTTTGGTTCTGTTCTGAACTTGAAGGTCTAGTGGTCCTCCACTGTGCTGTGGCAGATGGGAACTCAACCGGAAGTCCTGGGAGTGACGGCCTTCTCTGTGGAGATGCCAGAGAAGACTGTGCAGGTAATACTTAACAAGCAATGCATTTGTATTTCATCATCTTCATCTTCAATCTTGTTAAGTTTAGTTTTTTGATTACATAGTAATCATAAAACTAGGTAGTTGTTATTTTTTAGCACAAACTAATATAGCAGGTACTGTGCTAAGTGCTTTACCTAAAGTAATTTATTCACTCCTCTCAAGAGCCCTATGAGCTGGATAATACTAAGTAATTTGGCAAAGGTTACACACAGCTGGCAAAGAGTAAATCCAGGATTCACGTTCGGGCCTTTGTGATCCTAGTGCTTTCATTCATTCTTTTTTTTTTTTGAATCCTCACCCAAGGATATGTTTTTTGACTTTGAGAGAGAGAGAGAGAGAAAGAGAGAAAGAAAGAAAGAAAAAGAGAGAGAGAGACATTGATGTAAAAGAAACATTGATCAGTTGCCTCCCGCACACACCCCAAACACTCAACCTAGATAGGTGTCCTGACCTGGAATCTAACCCACAACCTTTTGGTGCACGGGAGGACACTCCGACCAACTGAGTGACCTGGTCAAAGCTAGTGCTTTCATTATTAATCATGACACTACTTTAGTGTCACAGATGTGTGCTCCAGACTCTGGCATGTGCTATCTTAGACTAGATTCATAAAAAGTTCCCCTATTCTATTCAAATTATTTTTTTTTCCTATTCCACAACTTAAAAGATGTGAAGAAAGCAATAATTTTTACATATTTCCCCCTGGAAATGCTTGAATTACTACTCTTAAAATTATTAGTCTAAGGCAGGGGTCAAGCCTATAAAAGGCCAGATAATAATTATCTTAGGCTTTGTGGACCATGAGTCGTTGCAACTACTCAATTCTGCACTTTTACTGTGGAAGTAGCCATAGACACTATGCAAATGAGTGGCCTTGGATGTGTTCCAATAAAACTTTATTTAGAGAAATAGGCTGTGGGCCAGATTTAACCCTTGGACCATAGTTTGCTGACCCCTGGTCTAAGGTTCTGTCTGCCCTTTATAGATTGTGTGGTCTGGTCTTCTACACTGGTTGTTTCTGATTTAAAACAAAACAAAACAAAAAACAGGCCAATTCCAAATGTAGGATAGAATGGAGATGGACCTCCTGTTCCCTGGAAACTTCTGAGAGTGTGGTGACTTCAGGAAGTTGTAACTGAGCCAGGAACATGCTGAGCAAGTCATCCTGATGTGAGTCATCAATTCCAGCCCTATCTTCTTCTTTCTTCCTCACACTAGTGGGCAGTCTGGAGAATGTCTGTGGAATCCACCCGTGTCTTAGTTCCTGCTTGTGTGGTCTTGTCACCCATGTAGGGAGAAGAACAAGGTCACTTTATGTGTGTGTGTGCTTTTCTTCAGTCAGGTTTCAAATGGTTTAAATGATGGCATTTTCACATTTCCTTTGGGAGATTATTCCATAACTTGATGATTGACAGTGTTAAACAACCTGCTTCATCATATCCTAAATGTATTTTCTATTTTTTTTTATTCTAGGAAGAACATTTAACATGAGATCTACCCTTTTACAAATTTTTAAATGTACAATACAGTATTGTTAACTATAGGCATAATACTGTATAGCAGATATCTAGAAATGACTCATCTTGTATAACTGAAATTTTAATCCATGGACACAAATTCTTTATTTCCCCCTTTCCCTAGTCCCTGGAAATCACCATTCTAGTCTCTGCTTCCATAGATTTAGTCATTTAGATACCAGACATCAGTGGAATCATGTAATATTTGCCCTTTCGTGACTGGTTTATTTCACTTAGCATAATGTACTCCAGGCTTACCCATGTTGTTGCATATTGAAGGATTTCCTTAAAAAAAAAAATACTGAGTCCTTCCTGGTGTGGCTCAGTTGATTGGGCATCATCCCCTGCACTGAAGGGTTACTGGTTTGATTCCTGGTCAAGGCACATGCCCAAGTTGCAGGTTTGATCCCTGGTTGGGGTGCTTACGGAGGCAACTAATCAATGTTTCTCACATCAATGTTTTTCTCTCTCTAAAATCAATAAAAACATATTTTAAAAATAAATAAATAAGATATTGAATGATATCCCATTTTATGTATATAACACAATTTCTTCATTCATTCATCTGTTGATGGATATTTAGGTTGTTTTTATATCTTAACCATTGTGAATAATGCTGCAATAAATATGGGAGTACAGATATCAGTTTGTTATACTGATTTTAATTCTTTTGGATTAATATCCAGAAGCTGGATTGCTGGATCATATGTTTGATGTATTTTTAATTTTTTGAGGAAACTACATACTATTTTCCATAGCAGCTATAGGTTGCCTTTTTAGTTCATCAATTCTTTGTTTAGTATGGAGAAGATATTTAGTTTGTTTAAGGTTACACAATCAGCAGAGTAGACTGTGTAGAGGTCAAAAAATTAATTTTCCTCTCACCTTTTTAATGTCTTCCGTCTGGGCTAATAACCAAATTTACAAGAGACAGATTAACAGGAGAAAATAACCAAATTTAATTGCTATGGCAATTGAGGCTTATATGCTATTCTGGAACTAAGGAAAAGAAAAATGTTGAGGTTTGGGACTTCAAAGGGAAGGAAGGCAATTCGCATGAATATAGAAAAGCAAATGCTTAGTAAACAAATGTTTGCCGGGCCATCTTTCTCAGTAGGACACAGAGAGGACTTGGATCAAGCAGGCCTGTTGGGTTCTTCCCTGTCTATCACTCACTAATCCATATTAAACTATGTTTAAACTGTGATGACATACATCTCCCTTCCTGGAAGACGTCCCCTATCAAAATTCCTTTTAGACGATAAAGAGGGATGATCAAAAGTTCTTCCTGAGTCTATATCTCCCTTAATTACCAGCTTAAAATCAATATCACAAGAGCCATATTTTGGGACAGCAAAATTTTGCTCCTCCTCATGTAACATGAATTCAGGGAGACTGGCTCTAGAACAGCAGTTCTCAACCTGTGGGTTGCGACCCCTTTGGCGGTCGAACGATCCTTTCACAGGGGTCGCCTAAGACCATCCTGCATATCAGATATTTACATTATGATTCATAACAGTAGCAACATTACAGATATGAAGTAGCAATGAAAATAATTTTATGGTTGGGTCACAACATGAGGAACTGTATTTAAAGGGCCAGAAGGTTGAGAACCATTGCTCTAGAATGTGTTGTTAATCACCATGCTAAACTGCTAAAATCATGTGGGAAAATCAGAATGCTGAATATAGGAATGAAGGAAAGTTTGAAAAATAATAGCTTAAAGTCTAAATAAGGACCAAAAGTTTTTGAGAAAGGACTTAATGAGGAACAGGAGCAAATTGTCTCTATTGACTAACCATGTGACCTTGGGCAAATCACTTAAGCTTTGAAAGACCCGGTTTTTAACCTGTAAAATGAAGAAGTGAATCAGATGATCTTTGGGAGCAGTTCTTACTTCTAAATGACTTCATGAGTTTAAGCATCCCATGCTTAGTTTACCACTTTCTATTTTGAGTGAGGAATTTATGCATTCCACCAATACTTATAGGCAACTGTTATGCAGCAGGCTCCGTTCCAGATACCAAGAATGTAGCAATGAACACAATGGTCAAAGATGAAATCAGAGAGGTTATGGGAAAAAGAAGTAACGGGTAGTGTAATATAGAGTCTTGCGGAGAAGGTTAAAGCCTTCAACTTTTACTCTGAGTGAGTTTTAATATCATCCATCTGGTTTCTGTGTATGCAGATTAGACAGTTAAAGGGACAAAAACAGGAAGACAACCTACAGATGGTTGCCATGGAGACTACTTCCAGCCTAGAGATGACATTGGGTTAGATCAGGTTATTGGAGATAAAGGGACAATTCTGCAAATTCAACCAGTTGAATTTTCTGATGAATTAGATATAGAGTAAAAGAGAAAGAAGTCAAGATAACCCCAAAATTGTTGGCCTGAATAACAGAAAGAATGTAGATACAGATTTACTGACATGAGCAAAGACCTGATTTGAAGAGGGAAACCAGGTGTTCCATTTTGGAAGTGTTAAGTTGCAATGCCAGTCAGATATCCAAGTGGAGATGTTAGTTGGGCAGTTGGCATTGAGAAAAGAGATCTGGGATGGAAACATAAATTTGGGAATTGTTAGCTTAAAGGTGTTTCAAGCCAAGAAACACTGAGGGAGGAAGTGAGGAAAGGAGAAAAGATGAAAGAGCATGGAAGCCCAATGCATTGCAAAATTTAGAGGATGGAAGAGCTGAGAAAGAACCAGCAAAGGAGAATGAGCAAAGGTGGCATCATAGGCATAAGAATTCCATAGTCTGCACTCAAAAAACAAAAAGAAATACAAGTATTTCTCCTGTCCATTGTTCTTTCCATTTGCCTCCCAGCTATGAATAATTTTAAATATATGCAAATACACTCTCACTTCCACACTAGATTTGTTTTTTCTTCCTTGAGAGGTATAGAAAGAAAAAGGGCAGCTCTAAGGGATGGCCCACTCCTGTCAGGTCAGAATGGTTAGCACAGCCCTCAGGTTAAAAGACATGCTATAGGGTCTCATTAGCCCTCTGTACAAGCATATTCTGGTAGCACAGGAGGGGTGACAGCACATCTGTGAGATCTATTTTCTATGCTTCTTGTCTTGGAGCAAACTTTCACATTTCTATAGGAAATGGCATTGGATGTAAGACAAATGGGATTCCTCAATTACAGTAAATGTCAAATTTTGTACTTGAAGGGCATCATGAATTTACATTCCCCTCCTCAGGGAGATCATTACAAAGATAAGAAAAAATAACTAAAAATATATAATTTCTTCCTCACCTTTTGGCTTTAAAAAGTTGTAATATTATGAAACTCCCACTGGGAAGATGCCTGGAAGCCAAGGACACAAGTTTGAAGCCTTGGGCTCTCCTTCACAGACTAAGAAGAAACGTTTCTCTAAACTCTGCTGGGACCCCTTAAACTCTTCTGTGCCCTGGGTGTTTCCATCTTGAGGTCAGGTATCTGAGTGGGAAGATGAATTCCTAGGTATTTGTTTTTCTTCCTCTCTCCTTGTAAACACTTCTAGGACATCTACTTCCGTATTGAACAGCCCGTTTTAAGTCCCCCACACAGACATTTAACTATGTGTCAAAATAGGGGTCACATATACTATGAGGTTATGAACATTGTAATGACAATTGTAATAATATTTTACATTAGAGTTGTTTTCAGAAGAGCTGCTGATATTAATATCATTACAAAATCATTACTTAGATTTGTACTAAGCACTATTGGAATAAGTAAGTGAAGATTTTATGAAAAATAGAACTAATGTTTCAAATCTGAAGAGTTTTCATCACCAAGATATTACAAAACCTGTTTTGGCTTGAAAGTAATAATCATGTACAGGAAAACCAAGGAAAAATTCTGCTTAATCAAAGCATCTATCAAATTGAGGGAAAATCCATATTTAAACAAAGTGATTTGGGTGTCTGCTGTATTCCTATACTTGAGTTTGGCTAAACAGAATCCATTACATCTCATCTAATTATCCATATCACCCACGGAAGATACATTTCTTGTCTATCTGCCCATGTGATCACAGAAAGAGGTTCTTACTTCTGATCCCTTTTGCTAACTCTTAGAATCAGATTTTGACATACACTGACCTGCAGTGACCCTTGCGATTTCTCATTTAATTGGCATTAGAATCTTAGGGATATGGTGTCTCATGAAAAGATTGAGATATATTACCTGTGCCCATTCAGTTAAGAGACTGCTGCAACCTGGCTCACCAGTGGATGTAGTTTTCCAGTGGAATTTTGTGAGACAGACTCACTCCCAGAGGAATGTTTTGGTTTTTGGCATGTGGGTTGGAAAAGAGGAAGATGGGAGGACAAAAGATCAATTAATTCCTCCATACCCAGAATCAAGGGAGGCTTTAAGCCCATGACATGTTCAAAACCATGCCATTCAATTCTCAAAAGAGAAACCCAGTACATGGGACTAATTTTACTTTTGTCATAGGATTGACGTTTTCTTCTTCTTTGAGACACATTCCTGGACTGGAATGGTATAATTTTGCCATTCCCCACCTATCTCATCAGGTCTCATGATAGGCAGAAAATGTGAGATTTCACAATTGTTCAACTTTCAAATGTGACCTTCGTGAACTTTAGATGAAAGCAACTGGGATTGTAGATGCATTTCCAACAAGGTGATGCTGATCAGCCTTTCATTTACAAGAGAGAGGAAGAGAGGATCTCTCTGGATTTTGGGGGACAGTATGTGTGAGTTATTTTTCTTCCAGGTTTTAAAGTTCCATAGAGAAATCACTGAATATTTTCTGCCTGATATCATGGAGCTGTTTTTAAATCCAAATAATGCTGTGAATATTTAAGAGCAAGCTTATTTGGCAAAGAAGAGAGCTCTGTGAGGTATGAAAACAGGGCCTGGCAACCGTTTCCCTGGCACAGGTGCGTGTTGCTGGATGAACCGAGGCTGATCAAATCACTGCATCCAGCAGCTGCTGTTAGGAAGGTTTAGGGGATCCTGGTCTGTATGGTGCTTATGAGAACTCTGACTATGTTTAAAGATGCACAATGACTAAGTGACTCAGTCGAGGTCAGAGCACAGAACGATGTAGCTTACATTTAAAGCCAGGTGTGCTTTGCAAAGTAGAAAAGACCTTTCTGGAGCACAGCAGATCTGTCACTAAGTGTTATTGCTTCTTAAATTCTCCTCCTTGCCCTCTGTTCACCTGCAGCAGGCCTGCATCACATATGTCTGTGTGGCTCAGCTATGCCTTGGTTGACTGCTTGCACTGGTATCTTTCTACTCAGATCCAGTCTGCAGTCGCCTATCTAATACATTTATAAAAGGCTTCCCATTTAGCTTTTACAGGTACCATTGAATTTATTGCATAAGAACCTTCTTCAGCTCTCTCCTGCCTTAAATTTCAGTGCAAACACTTCTGACAATTTGAGTTCTCTAACTTCTATTCACAGCCATCTTTGTCCGCTCCCCTTCATGCCCCTTCCATGGTTCCTATTAAATCTTCCCCTTTCATAAGCTTGCATATTCTTAACCCTGACCTTTAGACCTTGACATTCTCCGTACCTCACTTGCCTACTCACCTCCTCCTAAATAAAAAAATCTACATGTCCTAGAAATGTTCCCTTAATTAAATAAGCACTTTTGTACTGATACAAGATTTTTCTAAGAATTGCCAAGATTCTACAATCGAGCCATTTACTGAGGGCCTTATAGTCCAGGCACTCTGCTAGGAATTCCACGTGTATTTTCTTTGAGCCTCTGAACAAGGTAGATGTTATCATTTTCAGTTTGCCGATGAGGAAACTCAGGCGCAGGCAGCTGAATTTGCTTTCCCAGACCCATGTGGCTAGTGAAAGGCAGAGCTGAAAATGAAACACCAAGTTCCTGCCTCCCAATCCAGTGTGCTTTCCACTGCTTCCAGTGGACCACAACTGTTTATGCAGTTACTATGGTTGCTCTTGCTTATTGTTTGCTTATTCTTGTCTTGAATTTGGTTTATTATGAGAGGGAGATAGGATATCCCTTATTTCTTTGATGTTTTCCAATGTCTACTATAGGCTCTGGAGATAGAAAGTACTTGATGAATGGAAGTTGACTAATCAATTTATTTGCCAAAATACACAGATCTTTGCCTTTGAGCCAATTTGCACTTATTTCTGGCAGAAATTTCAGTAAGAACCCCATTGATTGGCACGCATGACAGAAATATCTGGCCAGACCAGCAGTGAGCATGGCTGGTAATTAAACCACCAACCAAAACCAGGTCAGCCAGTTCCTCAGCAACATTCTGCCACCCACTAAAACTGTGACCTGGCGTTGCAGGCATTTGCTGTGTGTAGATTGTCAGAGCTCTTTGTGACTCCCCTCTGGTGGCCCTGAGCAATTATATGTGCTCATTACATAACATGAAGGAAGAAGTTTAGCAGTCTTTGCTAATAATAAAAGGATTGTTTGATGTCATTGGGGTGGCAGGTGCCACACCAAACCTAGTGTGACAGGCCCTCCAGAAGCGAACACTGTGGTCTTTCTGGCTCCACAGGTGTCTAACTCCTGCAAGCTGCTGGTCATGACATGAATATGGAAAGTCCGACCCTGGGCTGGGCCTGACTAGTTAGCTGCTCTCTCTGGGTGTGAGCACATGTCTGCTGTGAATCAACACAGCCAGTTAGTATTTCTGTACTGTTCCTCTTGACAATGTTTATTTATTGAAACTTTCTATGATGAGAAAATGGTTACATATTACTGTCCCAGGTGAATAAATAGGCAATCACTACCCTAAAGGTGAGGCAAGAAGGTCAGGGCAGTGCAGGATTGAAATTCTGGATGTGAAGCTTTCAGAATCTTCCTCCTTCTTCAGTTGAGAGAGAGAATCTCCCACTCAGGAAGCATGGCTTCTGGGGGCCTCAGGTGCAGAGCAGATGACAGCCACCTGGGAACAGCTGGCTCAATGGAGTGCTGAGTGGAGGGGTCAAGAGCATGGACTGTGGGGCAAGATGGTCCACGTTTGCTCCCCAGGCGTGCTTAGTCCTAGTTGTGTGACTCTGGAAGGTGCCTTAGCCTCTCATTAATAAATAGGAGATTTGCTCATTAATAAATAGGACATTAGGATGCTGTTTACTTCTAAGAATGTTATGAGAATTAAATGCTTTCATAAAAACAAAGTATACAGACCAGCATCTGGTTTTCAGTAAGTGCTTTGTAAGTGTTTAAATTAAAACAACTTTAAAAAGGAAAAGAAAAGCATACTTCTCTCTTCAATGCCACCAGCCCCACGGCTCTAATAATCTTCATGTAAAGAGTAACCTTTTCTCTTACCACAACTATGCTCTACCCTTTAAACACCACCAATGTTTCTGAGAGGTAGAATGTTCATAAATCTAATTAAAATATGAAATGTTCCCACCACAGTTCCCATTATACAATCTCTAGCATTATTTTGGAGCCACAGAAGTATAACTTTTATCCCAGTGTAGAGAGGAGAAAAGAGAAATGGGAATATATTCTACAGAAAACCTGGCAGTAAAGATACGAGTATACTACTACTTAGAAATGTGTTTTTAAGGTGAGTGACTTATTGAAGCTTTTCTTATTTTTTAGCGACCACCACACAATCAAAGTGGAATGACTACTTCTCTCCATGCCCCAAGAAATATGAGCATTACTGCATCAATGGGAAATGTCGCTTTGTGGGGGCCCTGCAGACACCCTCCTGCCTGTAAGTGGAGGCCCTGAGCCTGCAAGCAAAGGGGCGCGGGATGGTGCTGGCCGGGGGCTCCGCAGCTCTGGCAAGTCTGAGCTAATCAAGCCATCTGCCAGCACAGAGACCCCTGGTCCTACCCCAGCCACTTGTTCAGGGACTCCTTCCACAGGTGCTTCTGGAGAAACTGGTGCACATCAGAGGGTCCTGATTTGCTTGCAGGCAGGGCCGCGTCCTCTGCTGACTTAGACAAGCAAGACTGTTTCTTTCCAGTGTTGAGAATGTTTTTTTCTCTTTCACTATAGTTTTATTATTATTATTTTTCAATTTAATTTATATTCAATTTATTATGTGTTAGTTTGAGGTATCCAGCATAGTGGTTATATAATCATATACCTTACAAATTGTCCCCCTATATTGAGTACCCACCGGGCACCTTATATACTATGACAATATTGTTGACTATATTTTCTATGCTGAAATTTACATCCTTCTGACTACTTTGTAACCACCAATCTGTACTTCTGAATGTCTTCATCTTCCCCCTCTAACCCCCCAACCTTTCCCTCTGGCAACCATCAGTCTGTTCTCTGTATCTATGACTCTTTTTCTGTTTTGTTTGCTCATTTGTATTGTTCTTTAGGTTCCACAAACAAGTGAAATCATATGGCATTTGTCTTCCTCTGACTGACTTATTTCGCTTAGCGTAATGGCCTCTAGGTCCATACATGCTAATGCTAATGGTAAGATTCCATTCTTTTTTATGGCCAAGTAGTATTCCATTGTATATATGAGCCACAGCGTTTTTACTCACTCATCTACTGATGGGCACCTGGGTTGCTTCTATGGCCCCATGGTGTAATGGTTAGCACTATTGACTTTGAATCCAGGGATCTCCATGGGACTTGCTTCTGTTTTGGTGATATCCTCCTGTGTGCTTCTTATAATTCCGTAGCCTTAAGCCATCTTGTGTCTGTGGAGTAGTGGTTATCACATGAGCCTCACACCAGGGCAGGAAGAGATTAACCAAAGAATTTATATGCATATATGCATAACCTATGGATAAACAATAGTGCAGTAAAGGCCCGGGGAGGGGCCAGAAGTGGGGTGGAGGCAGTCAAGGGGGGGGGGGGGGGAGGGAATATCTGTAATACTTTCAACAATAAAGATAATTTTTTAAAGGGTGCTTTTAAAAGCTCAATTTATCTCCCATGTGTTTTGAATGGAAACAACATTTTCTGGCATTAGTTATGTGGTTTGTAATTCATTTAAATATGAAAGAGTTTCTGCCAAATTAAAAGTTACTTTTGCAGGTGTCAATTAAGTGCAAAGAAACCCATCTTATGCATAAATATAGATTTCCAAAGCTTGTTTAATAGGGCAGGGAATTGGGAGAAAAATCTTCACCTGTTAGTACATTAAGAGTCCAAATTTTAATTTTCTCAGGCACAAGAAACATTTTTGCATAATTTAAATATTCATTTTCTTCTAAAGAGATGTCCCTCTAAAATGCTCTTAGAGCTTACCTCATAGGGTAGCAATGTGATTTCTTAAGTATAATTTTGACCTAAAATTCATAGAATATTTATATTCTGTGCATTTCCCCCAGCATAGTTTTTGTGTTTGTTTGTTTTTTAATCATTATCTCAGGACAGTAATTCTAATCCCTAATTTAGTGAAATGTTTGAGTCATGGACTTCTTCAAAATTTAATTATATTTAAATTTAATTTAAAAAATAAATATATAAGGATAATAATTAGAGGGGAAAAGGGAATAAGAAAAAAATGTGTGTGTGTGTGTGTGTGTGTGTGTGTTGGGGAAGTGCTGATTTTTTTTTCAATTCCATTTAATTGCTCATTGGTTTGGGAGAATATATTGAGTCTTTTAAATATTAATGCTCATTAATGCACTACATTTTTCTAACTGATCTCTATGTCTGTACATTTATTGCTCTGTAGTATTGCTGCCTTCTAAAATGAAAACCACAGTGTGTAATCTGCTCCCTAAGATCAATCAACACACAGCATGCTCTCTTCTGCCCACTCACTCATTTCCTCAGCCTCCAAAGCTCCTCTGATCCCGCTTTAACTTCCTAACCACATCACCATGATAGAGTCAAATGTTCCTCTACAACCCTGCATTCCTTTGCATGTATATCACACAAGCTCTTCTCAGAATCTGCAAAGTTCATTCTCACTGGTGTTTTACATGCAGCTCAAACATCAGCTCTTCCTGGACCCCTGCATTATCTTCCCTCTTCTCAGACACGTTCAGGTGTTGGCTAGATGCCCTTTCTCTGGGATCTAGTCCCACTTCTATAAAAACTCTTTCCCCCTGGAGCATAAATGGTTTCTGTAAATGTCACTTCTGTGACTGTGAACACCTAGAAGGCAGGGCTCATTGCTTATTCCTTTTTGTGTTCCAGTGCCAAGCATCACACCTAGATTTTACTAGGTGCTGAAGAAATGACTGATGAATTAGTGACTGAGTCCCTCTATCATAATCCATCTAATGCTATGCTAAGAGTCAAAACCAAGGCCTTGCCCGGGTGATGTGTCTCAGTCGTTGAGCACTGACCCACAACCAGGAGGTCACCTCCTCAATTCCTGGTCAGAGTACATGCCCTTATTGTGGCTTCAATGCCCAGTAGGGGGCATGCAGGAAGTAGCTGATTCATCTTTCTCTCTCTATATCCTTCGCCCTTCCTCTCTCTCTAAAAAAATCAATTTTAAAAACATATAAAAAACACAAACCAAGGCCTTAATCTGAACCAGGAACACCTTCTTAGTGGTAGAATGATACTGAACCAATAGGAGGTGGGGAAGCATATGGGGCAGGACACAGACTTTGGAATCAAATAGACCTAAGTTAAAATTTTGTTTCCATCAATAATAAGCAAGTTTAACAATGGATCAGTTATCTTTCCCAAGTCTCAGTTTTATCATCTATAAGATGGAATAATAATATCTCCCTCTGAAGTGTTGAGAACTAAGCAAAATAAACACTAATAAAAATATGTATTATGGTACCTAGCACAGAGTAAATGTTTCATAAATTGTACCATGAGATGAGTGAGAAATATTGAACCTAGGCCTGACCTTTTGGGTAACTTACATGGATTCAGACAAAACTGTCCTGCCCCTGGTGCCTATGCTATTCTGGGAACCAGAAATATCTCCTTTTGCTTGAGCTCCCAGGCGTTTGTGGATTCCTGTTTTTACATAAATACCACAGTGCTTCAAAGAACTTCAAAGAACTTCAATCCTCTATTAGTCTCTTCTGGAGATTCTTGGAATGGAGATAATTTGTTTCCAGATACATAATTTTTATTTTTTTATGCAGCACATTTCATTTAAGCAGAATTACATGGGATTGGGCATTAACTTGGTATGCAACTTCCTGCATTTGAGCCCCAGCCCCACCCGCTCAATTTCTCTATAGCTGAGTTACTCCTTCTGTAAAATGGGTTAATAATAACAACTATTGCAAAGGTTGTTTTTAAGAATCAATTGAGCCCGGCCAGCATGGCTCAGTGGTTGAGCATTGACCTATGAACTAGGAGGTTGAGGTTCGATTCCCAGTCAGGGCACATGCCAGAGGCAGCCAATCCAGGATTCTCTCTCATCATTGATGTTTCTGCCTCTCTCCCTCCCTCTCTCTTCCTTCTGAAATCAATAAAAAATGTGTTAAAAAAAAAAGAATCAATTGAGTTAATACTTCTAAATCTCTTAGATTTGTGTCTGGTGATTATTCCAGAAAAGTGATTCCCAATCTGATTTTGCAGAGTCCTCAAGGGTCATGGGCATCTTTAAAAATTATTTAAAATTTTATTTCATGGTTATTAAACCTCATTTGTTTATTTATTCAGCATTTAATAAACATCTACTGGAATCTTGTGCCCTTTGCTTCATTTTCACCTTTTAAAATGAACACCAGCATGTAGGTTATTATTGGTTTGATGAGAAGTGAAATAACATGAGAGCCACTATCACTGGTGAAGGTTTCACCCTCTAGCATGGTTCACTGGGTTATAACTTTTAGAGAGGGTTACTGCTCACTGAGAAAGTCAACCAAAGTGTGATTACACCACAGGATCTGAAGTTTATAATTAGAAAAGCATTCTAAAGAGCACTAAGTAATTCCTGTGTATTTTACAGGCAAAGTTTTTGTTTAAAAATGCCACCTTTCATGAATTTGTTAGAGAAACATTTAAGCTAATTAGGAGAGACTATATTTGTAAAATTTTAATTATGACCTTTAAAAAAAGACTCTTAAAATCCTTCATCCCACATATGCAACTAAAAGTGATTTTACCCCCCAGTTCCAGGCCCATGTACAAGATATTTTTTTGATGTTTTGAGATATTTCTAAGCTTTCTTTCCATGATTTTAACCTTGCAACAAAGATACCCAATTCTCTTGAAGGAAGCAGTTTTCTCTCATAGGTCCTGGGGTCCTTGTGCAGTAGATGGCATTGTCTTTCTCCTGTGCCTGCATTGAGCCTCACCTTTCAACTCAGGGTTGAGATTGAGCTTGTTTTTGTGTTATTGTTTTCAATCTTCACCTGAGGACATCCTCACAGAGAGGAAGGGGGGAGGGGAGGGAAGGGAGAGAAAGAGAGAGAGAGAGAGAGAGAGAGAGAGAGAGAGAGAGATTAACCTATTGGTTGCTTTCTATGATCATCCAAATGAGGATGGAACCTGCAACCCAGGAGTGTGCCTTGACCAAGAATGGAACCAGCAACCTTTCAGTGCATAGGATGATGCTCAACCAACTGAGCCACTCCAGCCAAGCTTGTTTTTTTTGTTTCGTTTTGTTTAATTTTTGTAGCATTGTTTCAGCTGCAATCTTGGCATTTAGGGAATCTCCTTATTTGTGGGAATTAACTGCCTTGACTTTTTGGTCAAACATAAATCATAGAACAGCCTGGCAATTCATCTCTTTTTACAAAATTAAAACTAAATCAAGCAAAGCAAATAAAACAAAAAGAGGTTGTACAGAAGTCTTTTCAAGAAGCATAATTTCCCCCTTTTCAGATGTATAGAATTATGACCAACATCTCTGCATTTTGAATGAGTCTAAGGAGAAAAGGGGGAAAGTAATTGATGTTACAACATATAATTTCAGTTTCAAATGTCCTCAAACTTCTTAAATACCTTTGAAGCACAGACACTCTTCAGAGAATACCAGGAATAGTCTCCAAATCACTGAGCCTGGAGCTTCTTGAGTGCTGCTCAGACAAGCCTTGGCATGGTCAAATACACCCCTAACTGTAACTCAGACTTGGGGCATCCGCTGAGTTCAGGTGAATCCTAGGACTGTATGGATAGAGAGTTGAGAGAATGAGGGGAGTGATAACTCCATTGGGAAAACTTGTTGATTTCTGGTCACTGCACTTTATTAGGCCATGGAGAAAGGGAGGCCATTTGGAAGAGAGTAGAGGGAATTATGACCAGATCTGAGAATGTGGCCTTAGAAGATCAGATAAAGGAACCAGAAACCAGGAACCAGAGAGGATAATGACCTATTTGGAGTGTAGTTGGTGACTAGAAGAGCAATAGAAGAGCAGTACCTAATCTGTGACGCATGCAAGCAATAGAACTAGAACTGATGGGTGGAAGTCACAGAGAGAGAGGAATTCTGTTGAGTAATATTTATGGAACTTCTATATGTAGGTAGATTTTATGAACTTTCATGCACATTACCATTTTTGATTATATGAAACAATATAATTTTTAAATAAATTATATTAAGAGAACCTGGGCACACTGAAATTGTTCCTATTACCCTGTGATGAAATGGGAAACCGTTGTCATGTAGGTATTTAAGAGCTTGGGAATGTTGTGGAGGGAATTTTATCGTTTTCTTTATTCAAATGCAAAATCTAAAATTCCAAACTAAAGTTTAGTAAATTGTCAACATCCCTATTTATTTGTTATACATTGTGTTAATATTGTTCAACGGATGACAGATTTTCAGCAAAGCAAAGAAAGAGAAATTGCTCATGAACATAGTGGTGTACAGCTATTTAATATTTTAAAGGATTGTGTCCCATATTAATTCCAAGGAATGAAAACAGTGTTGGTTTCTTCATAAAAGAAATAGTAGAGATTCAGAAAACTCCCATTTTCACCTTTTTGTGTTCTTGTTTTGTTTTAACAGCTGTGATGATGGCTATGCTGGGGCGAGATGTGAGAGAGTTGACTTTTTTTACCTGAGAGGAGACACAGGACAGATTCTGGTGATTTGTTTGACAGCAGTTATGGTGACATTGATCATTTTGGTGATTGGTGTCTGCACATGCTGTCAGTAAGTATTTTTAATTTAAAATAAATCTGAGAAACTGTATCTTCCTGATTCTTTCCTTCCTTCCCTCCTTCCTAACTTTTTTTTTGTTTTTCCTTTGATTTAAATAAATCACTTTCCAGGTTTGCCATCATTTATTTAAACTATTTATAACAAAACACATGCTATTTGTCATTTTACCAAGCACAATTATTATAGTTTAAAATCAAATTTGTATAAATTTCCTAATTTAAAGAAAACTATTATTTAGTCCTAAAGTTCATCATATTTTATGTGAGTTTGTTGGGCTAAATTAGACTCTTTTTCTCAAACTGCACCATGACAAACTAACTTTGAAAGATTGAAATACACTGAGTGGCCAGGTTATTATGACCGGCCAGATTATTATACCCACCCCATCAGTACAATGAAGTGAATTAGTTATGCAAATAATAATAATAATAATAAAACCTTGAGAGTATTTGCTTAGGAAGTTTTCAATATTCAGTTTTTTGGAAGTGTCAATGAAGTACTGATGGGGTGGTCATAATAATCTGGCCACTCAGTGTAAATGAACAAAACATTTTTCCCCACATCAAAATAATGAATTTAATTTATGAAAGATAATCACACTCTTGTTCTTCTCTTTTACTTTTCATTATATGCCACAACTTTGGCACTCAAGAAACACCTTGCTTTTGTCTGAGAGAGTGTGGCTTGGTATATTACTTAAGATAGTTACTTTTGGAAACCCATCAAATGGTTTGTTAGACTAGAACTCCCAGGTGGTATGCTAAAAAGTCTGCCCTTCCAGTGCTATCCTTCTGTCTTGAGAAACTAGTGCAGCCTCCTAAACTGCTGCAATTACTTCTGGCCTGTGGTCTAGACCAGAAGAGGGCGTCTCATGATCCCTTTCTTCACAGACATCAGGGATGAGAAACACAAGCAGAGCTCCAGGGTGACTTTTATTTTTGTTCCAGCTCTGCCATTGAGTATCTTTAAAACTTTGGAGAACTTGCTTATAACATCTGAAGCCTTTAATTGTATTTTCTGTAAAATTAGAGGATTAAACCAGATAATCGGTAGGATTCCTTCTAGCTATAAAATTGAAAACTATTTTTTTATTTTTATTTTACCTACTTTATAGAAAAGGAGCTTTTATAATGCCAGGTTCAGGACAGAGTATTTGTTGGACAGAGCTCAGAAGTGGCCTATTTTATCACATTAATTTTGAATTATACTTTTTAAAAAATGGGATTACAGTCCAGATTTCTAATGTATCTGGCAACTTAACATTCCAAAAGTGCTCTTGGTTTTCTTACATTTGTTTCCAATGTGTATTATATCTTATATACACACTAAATAATGCTGTATCCGTCTATTTTGTAAAATGACTTGTTTTAGAAAATGTTCTTGTGCTAACCAAACTGCATCAACGTTCAGGTGCCATATTCTTTCTGTCTATAGCCATACTCTATCCCACTGTTGTTTATTGTAGCGATCAACAGAGCCTAGGAAGAGAGATGATTTAAGAGAAAACCTCAAATATTTAAGGAAAATAAAGGAACCTATGCACTCTTAACAAGTATAGAAATAAAATCATAGGCTTTCTTGATGATTAATTTTGTCTTCGCATGAACTAACAGGCCCATGCTAATTTCTAACACCATTTTTCAAGTCCCCTTCGAAGGAAAAAGAAAGAAGATATGCCAAATCTTGGTAAAGATATAACTCCTGTAAATGAAGATATTCAAGAGACTAGTATTGCTTAATGGTGAGTGTGATAAATTTGGTAGATGGGAAACTATTCAGGTGGCATTTATCTGGGAAAATGGGGCTTTAATTGCATCTAATAAATCATTGACTGGAGTTTGATTATGTTTAAAAACATCTAAAAATAAATAAAATTTTTCATAGACTCTGAAGTCAAATAAAATGTTCTCATAACTTTCTCTCACATGTTATCACAGAGATGCATGCATCTGGGGAGAGGACTTTCATATACTTTTTCAAAGGTACCCAGATCAATTGGTTTTTTAATTTTTAAAAATAGATTTTTATTGATTGCAGAGAGAAAGGGAGAGTGAGAGAGGTAGAAACATCAATGATTGGAGAGAATCATTGATCAGCTGCCTCCTGCACGTCCCCTACTAGAGATTGAGCCCACAACCTGAGCATGTGCCCTGACTGGAACTCAACCATGGTCTCCAGGTTCAAAGGTGGATGCTCAACCACTGAGCCATGCCGGCTGGGCGGTTTTCTAATTTTACATAGTTGTGTAGTTATTTTATATTTTTTTCTTCCTCACTTTTGGACACAAAGAACAGGTGGAGAGACATCTCACATTGAGAGGAAATAACAATAGTAATATTCTATTAATAGCTTCATCTATTGAGCATTTACCACATACCAAACACCGTCCTGTGCTCTTTAAATGTTGTATCAATTAGTTTCCCAGTAGGAATCACAAATCCTCTGGGATGGTCCAATAAAGAGATTTTTAAAAATATATTTTTAGTAATTTCAGAGAGGAAGGGAGAGGGAGAGAGAAATAGAGACATCAATAATGAGAGAGAATCATTGATTGGCTGCCTTCTACCAGGGGTCGAGCCCACAACCCAGACATGTGCTCTTGACCGGAATCAAACTAGGGACCCTTCAGTCCACAGGCCGACGCTCTGTCCACTGAGCCAAACCAGCTAGAGCCAATAAAAAGATTCTGATGAAGGGACTGGGGTAGGGGTGGGAGGTTGGGGTAGGGTTGAGGAAACTCACAGGAACATGGAGCCTCCAGAGTCTCACAACAGCAGGAGGCTGTACCCCTCCCATGCTCACGAGGGCTGGAATTGTGTTCTCTTGGCCCTGAGAGATAGAGGGCCCACCAGGCAGGAGCTGTGGCTGTGGAAGGAAATAGCCACTGCAGTAACCTAAACAGGAGGGAGGCAGGAAATGGAGAAAAACACCCCAAACTTTCTCTCCTTCTGCTTTTAGATCTTCAGCAGTAGCCTTCCACTCGCTAAACCCAAGAAGAAACAGAAAGGCAAGAGAGTCCTTGTGATGCAATCTCTAGAGTCAGCCCCCTTGAGGGCACAGCAGGCAGAGAAGGGCTCTGAGGGGGGCAAACAACAGTCACCAAGTTGGTTTGGCTGTGATAGTGCCAAACACAACCAAGCTGGTTTCAAACGAAGGAGTGTTTGGAGCACATGAACTGGCAATCCAGAGACTCCCACGCAGGGAAGCATGATTTCTCTCTTTCAGCTCACTGTCTAAAGAGGTGGCTTTGCCCTAACTGGTTTGGCTCAGTGGATAGAGCATCGGCCTGTGGACTCAAGGGTCCCAGGTTTGATTCTGGTCAAGGGCATGTACCTTGCTTGCGGGGGCATCCCCAGTAGGGAGTGTGCAGGAGGCGGCTGATCAATGTTTCTCTCTCATTGATGTTTCTAACTCTCTATCCCTCTCCCTTACTCTCTGTAAAAAAATCAATAAAATATATTTTAAAAAAATAAAATAAAATAAAGAGGTGGCTTCATCCTTGATTACTTCCTCCAAGGCCAGTAGCAATCAGGGCCACGTGCTTCCTTGTTCACTTTCAGCAAGAGAGAGACAGTGACTTTCCATAGATCTCCCAGCATCACAAAGAATTTCCTTTCCCAGAAACTTCCAAATTAATGGGGTACAGTAAACACTTCTCAAGAAATTACAATGTTCTCTGAACTTATTACCAGGATAACACTAATGAATTGAAAACAAAAATTATGGCTATATATATATATATTTGGGGGTGGTGGTATTCATAGTACATTTTTCTTTTAAACGCTTGCTCTTTTTTGTTTCCTACAGTCTATAAAGGTACCTCCAGGCTGGTCACAAGCTACAAAATGCCATGCTCAACTGAAAATAGAATGTGTCTCAGGAAAACAGCTAACAAAATGAATTTTAAATAATGTTATTTACTTTTGTTTGTAACAGTTTGTGTTGTTTACTATTGTTTTTATTATAATAATAGATTTTGTTATCGTTTAATAATTGGGAAAAAGTACCCAGTTAAGAAGGGAATATTATTAAATTTCCACTTAATCCAGGATTTGTCACCAGGATTACCAGTTAAATAAGAAAAAGAAGTAGGAAGGACTCTAGATCCTAGCTGTTGCATTAATAATACATCTGCCATTTATCCAACACTTACCATGTGCTGGGAGTTTGAAATATGTTATTTCCTTGAATCCTTGCAAGAATCTCTGAGATATCTATTATGATCCTTATTTCCCATATATGGAAACAGACCCAAAGAAGTTAAATAATCTAACCCAGATTTTCAGAGTGAGGAATTGGTGGAGCTGAAACTGGAACCAAGATTTACCCCATTCAACGTTTGTGCTCTGAACCATCATTTTTGCTCCTCACAGTTGGTACAACCTAACTCGCTAGATAACCCAACACTTTCTACTGAACTGTGCTTTGTCATGACTCTGAGATACTGGGGCTATTTTTCTGCAGAAACTTTCTGCAGCTTTGACTTTTATTATGTTCCTTTGCTCCTTTATAAATGCTTAGAGACATGAATAAACTTTAGGTTAGTAAAGCAAACAGATTTGCCCCCTAGCTAGTAGAATGCGTAGAGCTATGGACAGGAAGTGCCTGGCAGTCATTAAGCCCCAGTTAAGTTCACTGAAGTATCAACAATAGCACTGGAAGATCTAGTTATCCCCAGGATAATTGGTCAGTGGCAGCATAGCAGAGCCCAGGCAGAAGCTGGTTGTGACCGTATGCTCGTTTTTGTCTTTCTAATAAGCAGTACCTGTGATTGCTCTCAGTGGAATGTTGTTGCAATGAAATCCCATGTATACAACTATTACCTGACATCATCTTCCCAAATGCTCCTTTAACTCCCTAGTAAATTTAATAAGGACTCTTTACAACTGAAGAAGCAAAATCTACATGTAACCAACATTCCATAGAATATGGAACTTTCAACACTGACAGGCTAGATCTTTTATAAAAACAGATGGAGGATGTCCCCAAATTGCTGCACTTTGGCTGTTGCATCTGTCATCCCAGCAGCTCCTTTTCCAGAATCTTTGTAAATTTTATTCACAGTGTAGACGCCATGCATAAAGTGAAGTGGAGAATTGGGAGAAAAGGTGAAGCTGTATATCACTTTCTATTACACATCGTGTTTGGGGAGAGACTGAGGCTGTGCTTCTATGTAATACAGACTTAGCTCAAATATCAATGAGAGCTAAGTCAACAACTGATGTCTCTAATTCTATTTTTTTCTCCTGACTTAGACATTCTTACAACAGGATTGTATACAGCTGATTTATGTTGTATATGTTTTCTTTTCAAGTCTTCTGGACTCAGTTCATGCCCTTTCTCTTTCTCAGTCTTCTTTGATGCTGAGAACACTTGAAACAATGCTTGTTTGAGCATTTAAAACAAAAAAGAAGGCGTAAATGTTTCTTCTTTCCTGAACTGATGTTGGTTGACCAAAGAAATCTCCCAAGACAATTCAGACTGGGGGATTTTGTTTTGACCCTAAGATGTTCATGGTGTCTTTTGAAAATTAGTAGGTTTGATGTCAAGAAAGAACTGAGGATTTTCGTATTTTTTCAAAATGTATTTATAATTGTTTTGCATATATTAAATGAACTTAGATATAAATTGTTAATATTATCAAATAATAAAATTAATTTATTTTTAAAACAAAGAAAACGCATATATACTCAGGAATTTTCTATTGGTACCATGTATTATTAAGAGAAATACATTTGAATATTACTCTTTGAAAAACTTTATATTTTATAGGGACTACCATTATTAAATTTGAGATAGTCCATTCTGACCAGATGTTTTCCTAGAAACTAAGAACTTGGAAGTGTGGTGGACATACCTATGGGATTGTCTGCCCAACAACCTGCCCATATTTTTGACCCCACTTCCAGCATTTGGCTGGTTGAAGGGGAATACTTAATGAAGTTGGGCCAATTGGAGTCATTCCCATTTCGAAGCTATGGGCAGTCATGTTTTTCCTCATGTGGATCAGAAAAGCAAAGGAAGCTGATTAGAGAGACCAGAGATATAAGATTCAACTTTCCTGAGAGTCTGAGTCCCTAGTACATGTATTCCCAGTTTAGCCTCATTCTGTTCCTGTCTGTGGCCTCTATGAGACATGTTATCTTTATAATAAATTCCTCATTTGACTTGCCATTTGGGTTTCTGTAACCTGGAACAGAGACCCTAATTTTAGTGCATCATGGGGTTGTGGACAATAGTTTCTTAAAGCAGAAATAACATCCTCTATCAAACAGAATATCAAATTATGGTTTTCACATAGTGCTTTCAATTGTATTAGAGGAACATTTCTAGCAACAATATTCTACTTTCACATACAGCATTCAAGATGATAATTGCAGAACATAGGGAGCAGGGAGCTCAGAAAACATTGACTGGGCACCTACAATATCCTAGGCACTGTGCTCCCCATGATGACAAATGCTAAGGAAAAATGACATGACCCCTTAGGAAGCTTACAGTTTAGTGGGAGGAACGGCTACTCACTGATCATCTCTATTCAATTTGGTTCTCTTAAAGGGGCTGAAGCCCTGGGGAGGGGGCAGGAGCAGGTGGAGGGGGTCAGTGAGGGGGGAAAGGAGGGACCTCTATTATACTTTCAGCAATAAAGATAAAAGCATAGAAAAAAAGAGGTGGAAGGTATGAGATCAGAGAGGAGAATGATTAAGGGAGCTTGGAAGGAGTCAGTGAAGGCTCCTGAAGGCGATTACATCTGAACTGGGCTGGCTCCAGGAGATAAAGGTCTCTCCCCAGTTTCTGGATAAGGGCAGATATTTCTTGGATCCTTGTCAAATTCCTCAGAATCTCTCTTAAATTCTAGCAGTGAAAGGACCAACAGATGTTGTTACAAGGGAATAAAAAAATTGAAGGAAGCAAGGTTTCATACCTTGTTCCAGAATACCCCAGGCATGATGGGGTGAAGTATACAGGCATGTGAGTTGTGAGGTGAGATGTTCCTGGTTCCTATGACGTTACATTATTAAGTGATGAGCTGTGATGGGAGAGAGCTTTATATTTCTTTCTTAAAGTAAATTATTTGGGCCTTTCACATTTTCCACTTTATATCATTGCTCATGATATAAGCAAGTGACATAGAGTGTGGAGTGAAATGTTCTGGGTCAGATAATTAGCTGCTTGGCTAAGGCCCTGGTTGGGGCAAAATTCTGTGAAAGATGTTCAGTACATATTTCAGTGGCCATGGCTTTAAGGCCAAACTATTGCCTTAACATGATCTTTATTTTAGTATTTTCTGCTTGCATTTTGTTATGAATAAAAAAGAAATTCATTTTGTTATGAATTTATTAAAAATATTTATTTTGTACCTACTAAGTGCCAAGTACCATAGGTGCTGGGGCTATAGCAATGAACAAAATGCTTTAAAAAATTTGTCACCTCATAGAGCTCATATTCTAGTGGGCATAATATTTCATAGAATGGAATTTAAACAAGGCTTATCCAAGATGGTATATTACCCAGCAGACTTTGTCATCAGACTTTTAATCTGTCCCACTGTCTTGGAGAATAGAACTCAAGATGGGCACTCACAGAAGTCAGTATATGGAGGGATCAGCAGATTTTCCTTGACTCAAAATAACTTACATATTTTAATAATGGCTCTCAAGAGCAAGAAATTATAACTATGTTTCTTCGGTGTAAAAATCTTGGTTTATACTTTAGGGTGTTTTTTGTTTTTGTTTTTGCACTATGGTTGATGCGTATGGGTACTGCCTTTGGGCATCTGTTCTTCTTCAAAGAATTCTTCATGCTTCAAAGCACTTTTCTGTAAAAGAACCTGTTCCATGTGATCAGCGTTGGCAGCGGAGCGATAATGCTGGAACATAACGTGCATTAGTCTATTCCTGCCTGTTTGCTAATGCTGCTGCTCCTGGGAATGTGTATCTTATAATAACATCTAGTTGGCACTTCTGCAAACTCCTTCTTCCCAAGGACCTGTCAGCCATTGATGTTTGAAGCAGTCTGAAATTCCATATTCAGAAACTAAATAAACTATATGGCTCCAAAAACAACTTCAGTAATTATACTCAAGAGATAAATTGTTAGGAATGTTTCTGCTATTGAAAAATTAAAATGTGGATATATAGGTATGTGTAATTTATCATTATAGTCAGTACTTGTATTATAAAAGAAATGTTAATCAAATGTGTTTTTAAAGACTTTTTCTTTCATGTATTATTATTCTTACACAAGTTTAAGTTACAAAAAAATAAAGGTGTGACCAAAGTACTTTAAGAGGTGTTTTTTTTCATTCTTCTTCAGTTTACTTAAAAGAAGTCAAACAAAATTCTTCAACACAGAACTCCTTAAAATTGCTTTTTGTGACACATGTAATTATTCTTATAGGATGTATGCAGAATATAAAATATTTCTATTATCCAAACTAAGCAATATGCTCTCAAGAGCAAGAAATTATAACTATGTTTCTTCGGTGTAAAAATCTTGGTTTATACTTTAGGGTGTTTTTTGTTTTTGTTTTTGTACTATGGTTGATGCGTATGGGTACTCATTTTTAGTATGCTCATTTTTAGTAAGAAATGAGAGAGAACCATTATCTCATTTTTAGTAAGAAATGAGAGAGAACCATTATCTCATTTTAGTAAGAAATGAGAGAGAACCATTATCTGACTTGCTCTGCAAAACCATTTGAAATACTGCAAAGTATCAACTAATTTTAATAAACCTATTTCTAGAATGTTCTTTTTTTTTTTACAACCTAGGAACATTGTTTACTACATGAACTGGAACTAACAATTCTAAAAAAGTCACTTACCCAGTATGTTTTGCTTGTTGGTTGGTTTTATTTCTACTGTTAATCTAGCCTTGGGCTGAACTGCCACCCCGCTGCCTCCTAACTCCAACTACATGTCAAAGTATCTGAACCCTTAATCAAACCAGTGCTGCTGATCATTCTATAAATGGCATAGGGATGGGAAACTGGCTGCTGAACTATTATAATACAAAGGCTACACGAGCACAGGACCTTTATTCTAACAGATCTGGGAATCAATCCCAGGTCTGTCACTTACTGCAAGGCCCTGGGCAAGTCACTTAACCCCTCTGCCATTCTCATCAATGGGTTGAAAATAAATAATAAAGAGTGTGGGCTAAATGGATTAGATGAGATAATGCCAAAAAAGAAATGCTTAGCCAGCACCTGGAATATTTGGCGCACTCTCAAGATAAGATTTCAATTAATATTAGCTACTATTAGTAAGATCAATAATAAGAGTGATGAAGAAGATGGTGATGATAATTCTGATATTCTCTAATAAGTCTTATTAAAAACAAGGAATTTATTTTTATGTTCAGTCATTGCACTGACACAGTGAAAGTTCTGTGTATTTTTAGGGATTGATGACCCCTGTGGAAACAATGTCTTCCTACTCTTATCTGAACAAGCCATGGTGAGGTGAAGAATTCCAACTCAGGGACAGGCCCTATAAAACTGACTCATTTCTCTCTCTATATTCTCTCTTGCTCCCTTCCCAATTCCCCCCTTGAAAGTACCCAATGAGAAAATTAAGGAACAATTATTATGTTGCTATTAAAAATAAATAAAAGCCTAGTCATTTTTAAATTATGCTGAGATAAGTTAGTTATTTTTGGAGGTGGAGTTGGACTTTACTACTTGTAGACTCAAAATTATTGGTTCTATTAAGAGTAGCTTAGGCCAGAAACTAGGAATAACCTCTCATATTTGTTATTGATGGTGAGCTTGCACAGTAAGAATTATTTTATCCATTTACTGGTTGATAAACCTAAGGTTCAGAAGCTTAAGTACCCTGACACATCAAATTACTAGAAAATCATTGTCATCTGCTTCTAATCCAATGAAAATTACACTGCAGAAGCAACATCGTTTTTTCATGGTAGTATCATCACCTCATGTGACATCAGGTACATGCTTGAAATAAAACACATTCTTGCAAACTACCTTCAGATTCTAATTCAACCAATTAAATATTTCCAAAAGATGACAATGAGCACACACACACACACACACACACACACACACAAAAGTGTTCAAAGTACAAGAAGGGGGAGAGAAAAACTGGAGACAGTGAATGTTTTCAAGTAAGAGAAAAGACATATACACAATAGCTATAACAAAAAGTTTCATACGTTTATACATCTATCAAATGTATATTCAGCATTTACTAAATGCATAGCATAGTGCCAAGAACTCAGAATAAAAGAATGAACTAGACTTAGTCCATGTCCCCAAGAATTTTGTTCTTTAGTAAAGATGAGCATTTTCCTGTACAAATAATACCTTGACAGTATGGACTAGGGATTGAAGGGATTGGGGAGGATTTCTCAGAAGAGGCCTGGAAGAATGAGTGGGACATGATAGGCAAGTATTTGCTAGAAGATATTCCAAGGTCCAAGCTGATGTCACACCAACCCTTTCCCTGATAGGCCACTGTCTGTATGGAGATGTTCCTGGTAACTCAGTGGCCCACCTTGAATAGGTGGCTCATTGGTGTGTGACCAGGAGATAAAGTTTAGTCATCACTTCCTGGTTCTAGTACCCATTTCATCTCTGGAAAGATTTGGGGGATTGTTTCTAAATTGTTTAAGTCAAGAACAAGTAGGGAGAAATTTGAACCCAATCAGGGTCATCCCAGGCCTTCAGTGGGATTCCCAAGCCCTAACTATTTTCCTCTCTACTTTCTCCCTCACACCATTCTCCCTTTAGGTATCCTGTCCCTCACTGTTCCCTGAAATCTATTGTTTTTATCAAATCTCAATCTCCTTATGTAGATGGTTCAGCAAGCAATTAGGAATGTAAAACTGGAGTTCAAGAAAAGTCCAGGTCAAGAAAAGAAGAGCCTTGAGCAGGGGAAAGACACAATGAGATGACACCTTTAAAAAGAATCGTCAAGAGTACTGGCAATGGTCCAACAATAAAGTTTTTTTAACAGGGGGTTGAGAGCATGAGTGGGGGGGGGGGGAGGGTGGGGGTTAATGGGGGGGAATGAGGACACATTTGTAATTCCTTAACTAATAAAGAATTTAAAGATAAAAAAGAAATAAAATAAAATAAGATTTTTAAAAAGAGTACTGGTGATGGACTAATGGGCCATGGATGAGGTCACGAGGAGAAGCTTGTATCCTGATTAATAATACCTTGATGTGCAATAATGAAAAAGGGGGAATGGAGAGATAAGGAGTAAAACTAGTTCCACTTCAAAGAGTGAATAGCCAGTACTACTGTGAATAAATGAGAAATGGAGGAAATAAAAGTACCTTTGATTTGTGAGCAAGAAAGACTGGGACACAGAAATGCTGTTGTCATGACAGCAAGAGCAAGGTGAGATGAGAGCTGACTTTAGGGAGACAAGATAGGTTCCACTGTACATTCACTGAGTTGCAGGCTGCTCATAGAACATCTAAGTTAAGATGTCTTGCTAGTGGTTGCAATAGATATATTATACACACAGGATGAAAATACAGATTTTGCAAAGAAGTGGAACCACAAATGTATTTTATTTCCAACTGTATGAATATAGAGCAGAAATCTTCACCCTCAGAGATGCCCTGAAGTCCTTGAAAAGGAATGCAAATCTGTGCATGTTTCAGTAAAAAAATGCAACTCACACTCCAAATTGGTTGTGCAGAAAAAAAAATTTAATAAGTTAATGTGGTCCACTACTAATTAGTTTTTCTCGCCCGAATATTTATATGCTAGGAAGTGTGAAAACAAACTAATTAAATGTCCAATTTGGTTTGAACTCATGTTAAGAGTCCCTTCCAAAAATCCCCTGGCTCCCTTGGAATACAAAGCCTCGGTTCTCTGAGAGTCTCCATTTCCTCCTGTTTCTCTCACTAAGATGCTGTGCAGGGATGAGGAAAGGGGCTTAGGCCTCATGTGGGCCCTTGGATTGTTCTGGCAGGCACCCACTGTTATCAAGAAGCATGCCTCCTGGCCAACCTGCTGTGTTCTGCTGGCCTTCGATGCTGAGTTCTGAGGCAGGTGACCTTATGGTTCCATCTTTCTGGCTCAGGCATGATCCCAGGGAGCAGTGACCATCCTGTCCATCTGACTTGACTTCTCGTACTTTATTGGCTTCTAACCTCTCAGCCTCTAACTGGCCTCTGACCAGGGTGTCAGGCCACTGGCAGGGTGTATAGTTCTCAACTCAGTGTCCAGACCACAAAGAAACAGATGAAGGCAAGAAATCTAGCTTCCTGGTTGAAGGTAGCTGACTGTCACGGCAGGGAAGACTAGGGCAGGCTTGTATACTCAATTAAACCAAAAGAGAAAATTAAATTTAAAATCAAAACACACCCCCCTGCCGTACATATCACGTGCATGTTGCTGAGTTGAGGATCTTTAGGTTTATCAGACTCTCAAGGTGATCTGTTACTCCCTCAAGTCTTAAAAACCTCCACAGAAATAAAGATAGAAGAGTTTAGGTGCCTCCTTGAAAGGAGCAACCTAATGAGAAGAAAGAGGGGCCAGCCAAGGACCAAAAGAAAGGCCAGAGATGGGAGGGGAACAAAGAAGTGAATTGTAAGGCAAACTACAGAAAAAGAGGAAAGGAGTGAACAGAGAGGGTGACCTGTGGTAGCATATGCCATGGGGGTTAAACTAAGAAAAAGTCAGAGGTTTCAATGGGTCAGAAACAACGATCTAGTTTCTAGAAAATACAGAAAGGTGCAGTTTCCCACCCATTGCAGATGGGCTCTTTTGAGTTAAGCTTATAGAAACAACTCTTTGTACTAGTATTAGACTTAAACTGTTATCCTAGTTTCACTTAAATAGAGAACTGGGAGAAGGAGCAGGATGCAGGTATTAGTGGTGATGGTGGCCACAGTGGGACAAGGTAATGAAAAAGACTGAAGATTTAGGAGATGTTTTGTAAATACTTAATGGAGAGCCCTAGGTAGGGACATGGGAGAAATCCAGGTGACTGGTATAAAAGTTTCACACAGGCTTGTTGTAGAAATCTCTTGATTTAACTGGTTGGCTGCAACCTCTCTACTTAATTATATTATGTCAAACGATATGGTGGTCCTCATGGAGACTAAAAAAGAAGTTATTGGGTAGCAAGACTTTGTCAGTGTTTATCCAGCACTGCCAGCCATCAGTGGAACCATGTGCCTGTGTGCTGAGCTATCTGCTATACCCTTAGCCTGACCACCTTCTTTCCTACATGCCCATCTGTATTTTAGGGCACATACCTGGGACCCTACTGTCCTTTTCTGCTTACAGATGAGAATCTGCGCAAAATTTGGGAGGTGGGAGGAAACAGAAGCTGTGATTTTCTAGGGACAGTTGTAAGCTGATGTCTGAACAAATGGCAGATAAGGTTCACAGTGGTTTCCAGGTGTGTTCCTGAGAACCACCTGCTTCTGACTGTAGCTCTCCTGATATTTGATTCCTCAGCTCTTCCAATGGTTGTACAAACTATTCTACATGAAAACACAGGGAGGTTCTATTTCCCTGATGGATCTCAGAATGAGGCATTGGGGCAGTGGCAACCCTCAAAAATATCACTTGCTTTGCTTTAATTATTAGTGTTAACGATTATTAATATTATTTCTTGCCTATGTTGATGCCAAGAAGGAGATACCTTGGTGTCCTCAGTCTCATTCATTTAAAATGAAGACTTGGAAACAACTATTTAGTTAGGATACGCAAGTAAGAAAGTAGGAAAAATGACACAGAAGGGGAGGAGCTCCAGGAAGGTAGATTACTGAGAGAATTATGGCTTTGGACAACTGAGCTTATTCCCACTGGGATCCATTTGAGGAACCATGTAGAGTCCCCCTTAGAAGTGTTCCATCAAGATTTGTGCCAAAAGGGAACTTTTATCCACAGACATTTCTGGGGTGACGTTAAAGCACCTGTACTTTTGGCATGTCCTGCTCACAGATAGAGCAATCCACCTCCATGTGGAGAAAGCCCTCAGACAGAGAAGCAGACAACGGGAGGCACCTGAGATGGAAGGTAGACTTTCTAGATCTGTGGAACTGGCCTCTGGCAGGAGGGGTTTAGAGGGGGTGATGAGGGAAAAGGCTTCCCTGCAAGTCCACCAGCCTGTCTCTTCTGCTTCACTGAAGTGACAGAGCAGAAGTCAGGGAGCAGAAGGAGGAGAGAGGAGGAGAGAGGAGGGGAAATAGATGAATATCCTGGGAGTATGAAGGCAAGCAGGGAAAAAAGCTAGAATTTAGCTAGTTCCTCTGAGAATATCCACACAGCACAGTTGTGTTTATTCCTGTCTTCCTTTCCACACCACGCGCTCTCTTATTTTCTCTCCCTTCTCTCCTCCTCCTCCTTCTCCTCCTCCTCCTCCTCCTTCTCCTCCTCCTCCTCCTCCTCCTCCTCCTCCTCCTCTTCCTCCTCCTCTTCTTATAGTTAATTTTAATTTAATGCTTATGACAAAGTCTGAGAAATTAACTCAGATATTTTTAAAGATCTTAGCTTATGAGTTCCCACACAATAAAATGAGATTTCTTCTAAATGACCTCTCTCAGACTGCTTTCTCCCTCTTAGGCTAAGCAAAAACAATCACCTGCCTTCAGCAAATACACAAAATTACCCAGTAGGTTGTCATGGAAACCAAACCAAAAGAGACTAGAAAGATAAGGCTAAATATTAAGGATTTGTTTGGCCTTAGTGACTACATTTTCAGATCTGAAATTCTTTGGTCTATGACAAATGTGAACCACAGTTCCCTTTCAGAGATACACCAGGTGAGTCCTAAAGCCATGCCTAACCCTAGGCTTCTGTGCACGTTAGTGCTTTTTCACCAGCCCCTCCTCTAACTCTTTTTCTCTCTTCCTGAAGCTCATAAAAGAGCAATTGCCAATGACCTCTGGTGGTAGCATGCATTGGTGGACAGGACAAGAGATTTGGAGTCAGACAGATCTGGGTGTGCAGCTCAGCTCTGGGTGGTAATTCTCCATTGGCATTTGATATGGGAGACTTTTATTACCTAAGGGTACCTTAACATTTATTTTGTATGTTCAAAAGGCCTCATTTTGTTCTTAAAATAAAGAGTGCTTCAAGGATGAGTGAATGTTTTTTTGCACTTCTTATAGCTCATGTTCAAATCTGAGACTTATTTCCTGTTAATAAACATACATTGATTAGTGCTATAGTTAAAATATTCTGACACAAGTAATTCAGAGTGACAAGAATGCCCACCTGTTTCCCCTAGCTCAGAAACTTCTCAGGAAAGTCATCTTCACTGATTTGGAAAGGACCAAGGGACATTATTAGCAAAGGTAGCACCATTATGTCAATTAGCCAAAAATCATACCTTAAGTTTCCAAGAAAGCAATTTTTACTGGAATGCAGGGAGGCCTCATGCAGTGAGGTTAGAATCAGAAATTCTGTGTTTGAGTTTTAGATTATGGAATTTGTTAGTTAAGTGAAGTTGGACAGCTACTTACACTTTTTGGGTCTCAATTTACTTAAAAGCCAGAAAATAATTTATAAGTGCCTAATTGGACTGTTGTGAGATTTTCTTATTCTTTTTTTAAATATTTTAATTGATTTCCAAGAGGAAGGGAGAAGAAGAGAGAGAGATGGAAACATCAAAGGTGAGAGAGAATCCTGCATGCCCCCTACTGGAGATTGAGCCAGCAACCCAGGCATGTGCCCTGAGCAGGAATTGAACCCTGCCCTCCTGGTTCATAGGTTGATGCTCAATCACTGAACCATACCAGCTGGGCTAGGGATTCTTATTCTTAATACAAGCTAACATTCATGTAGCACATATTATGTGCAAAACAATCATTAAGTCTACTGTGGTAGACTTAAATAAATAGCCACATTTAGTAGTTCTTTTCATCAAGAGGTGGAACCTATTTCTACACCCCTTGAATATGAGCTTACCTGTGTAAGAATACAAAAACTCTCCTATAATTATTAACATAAGTTCAATAAGAATCTGTTCTCTTTGTAACAGGAAATTGGAAACTGTTTATGTTATCAAGGCTTTGACTGGAATGTTTGAAAAAGACATGCATAGTCTTAGATATGACCAGGCAGCTTCAAGGAACACAGATTGACTGACAAAAGTCTTCATGGGAAACAGCCTGATACCTTGCTTACAGGGTTCCCAGCAGCCTTACCTAAACTTTGCACTTATCTTTCTCTGCTTTTAATATCCAATTAATTAATTAAAGGAGATAAAGGACTTAAAACACCACAATTTCTAACTAAGATATTATGTATACTGGAAAACACACCTTCATAAAAATTCTTTACCACCAAGATGAAGAGGTCCATATCAAGTACTCTAACCAATCCATGTGCAACAACAGAGGATTTGACATTTAAAAAAATTATTAGGAAGAGGGCAGATGAAATCTGTTATGGACAGCTAGCCCAAGATCCCAGACCAAGTCCGTGTAATTTACACCTTCATTTTTCCTTTTTGACTTATTTTAGTTCCTTCCCATCTCACAAATAACATGAGAGACCAAGTACTCACCATATTTGTTGTTTTATTTTTTCTATTTAATTTCTGTCTGGAAAGATAACTCAGTATTGGACATAATCTTTAATCCCACTTCAAATGTCAAAATTTGTAACTGGTAGTACACAGAGTCAAGAGTATTCAGTGCTTGGCACCAACCCCAGAAAAGGGCGGGCATTGCAATAAATGAATACATAATTATAAACTTATCAAAAAAAACTTAAGGTAAATTGCCGAAATTACTGCCAAAGAAATAGCCAACCAGGAAAAAATCTTCAGATTCATTTATGTAAATTGTATTAGACAATAGAATTTCTCTAGAATTTATATCAACAGAACAATGAGGCATATGCATGAGAATTACTACATCTTGCTGTGTATACATAAACGCCCCTCATGAAGTATAAACCTATTATACAGCATCAGAAAAGAAGCTACTTGCGTTGGTTCTAAGTCGATACCAAAGGACCAGGATTTAATGTATTTAGTGGCCTTTTTAGTTGGTTGCCAGCAGGGATGAGTTCATTATTTTTTAAAACATATTACGATGGTTTAATAATTCTACTTTACTTTTTTATCGTTATAGTCTTTAAGTGTTACACCTGTTGTTTCTCCCAGTTATGTGAATCCATGGACCAGACTCCAGCTAACATTATGTTTGTTCAACAGATTGAGCTAGCCACCTAAACATTTCCAGAAGGAGCTATTCTTCAAAACAAATTAACGATCTTCCTTGGTGGTTGACTGGTGACACCCTCTTTCTCTTTCTCACCCTCTTGTTATTCCTAACTGGCCTGAAATATCTCATCACCTGCTGTAACCCTTAGGTTTCCCTCTGTGGGACACGACCTTCTACTAGGATTAGGCTTCCTAGTAATGTGGGACAATTCCCTGAACATAAAGCAGCCATTTAAGCATAATTTAAAAAATCATGTAGATGTTCATCAGTGATGCTTTCTGCAAAAGATCTTGATGAAAAGGGGTAAATGATAAGATAAAAATTCTGAGATGTCCTACGTTAAATTATAGCAGGCCAGAGAGAAGGAGGAAGAGACAAAACAACAAGAAACTGCTCACATTCCCATACTGAAAGGGAATCAAATTCCAGGCGGCTATTTCAGTCATTGTCTAGGAAGAATAGCTGACAACCAGATGCCACTGCATCCTGCTTATGCATGAGTTTGCTAACCTGTTGCCTACCACCAATCCAGCAGCAAAAGTACTTCTTCCTTGTGGGCGCTTTACCTATTCCAGAACGTCACCATCTTCCACCCTCCTTATCTATCACCAATCTATATTCTTTCACAATGAATTACATCTTTCTTCCTAAACTAATTGTATGGAAGAGTCCCCACCCCCAACTCTAGGACAGCAGACATGCTTGTCTTCTCCATCCAGCCCTGCTGCTGGTGGTTTAGACTGCATGACCCAGGACCTGGTCCTTTTTCTGGCTAACATGTGACTCAGAGCATCCTTTCTTAGGACAATTTTTGATCTGGAAGGTTTTTGTTTAATAGATACTTATGTATGATAAGAACCTCTGTCTAAATAATCTAAACTATTTCTTTCAGCTAGACTAAAATTAAAATTGAGTAAACAGTGGTCATAGTTGTTTTTTTAATTAAAAACAATCTTTCTTAATTCTCATAAAATAATGGTGCATCTTATCAATGGCATTTCATGTTAGATAAAACATGGTATTTTGGACTCAAAACTATAAACTCCTCAATGTCCTCTAGTCAGGGGCCAGCAGTGTTTCAGCAGAGTGGCTGGTGCCTCAGCTGTGTTACTTTAGGGGCCCCAACATAAACACTGAAATGCCTTTCTGTGGTTTGCTAAAACTCTCATTCACTAAATTATTTTTCTTCTTGAGTAAAGTTCCTAGAGACACTTACATAAAACTCAAAATTGTTATCTGAGAGAGCTAATGTATTGAGATATTAATACCCCTTACCTTCCTAGTACAGATGAACTAATCTTAGTATAAAAGTTAGGCAGTCACTTGGTGAGTGTGACAAGTAATTTCTGATTGCTTTTTCTGGCTGAGATGTCAGGCTCAAAAGTAGGTCAATCTGCTATGGCAAAGGCATAGGAGAAGGGAGAAGGAGCCCAGGCAAAGAACAAGGGAGAGAGAGCTGAGCCAATCTTTGCTTTCCCTCTATTTTGCTTATGGCCCCCTTGGGGCTGCATGATAAATGCTCTTCCTTCCCTGCACAGCAGCATAAAGATTTGTAGAATTTCATTGGAAATGCAAACCTAGGTGACTCAATACTGGACTGAGGACCTGGCATAGAGCTAAACCAGGGGAGAGCAGTCCTTTCTCCTCTGACTGTACAGGTACATCTAACTGAAATGAGCATTATAATAGTGTTGATAGCTGCTTCTAATTTTGTGAAGTCCCTTGTATGAAAATAATATACAAAGAATTTGTTTATATTTTTCTTATTTAATTTTCACCATAAGTCTATGAAGTTTATCCTCCCCTTACCTTAAATATGAAAAAACTAAGGCTAAAATAAGTTAAATAATTTGCTTAAGGATATATAAATAGTGTGTGTGTAACTATTAGTAATAGTATAACTAGGTCTCTCTCTCTCAGAGCCTATGTTTTAGAACTCTAGACTTTTATATAAAAAGATCAGGCTTGTTTTTTGCATTGGCAGTTGTGGAGGTAAAATAAAATTGTAGGAGACATAATACAGGTGATTGCATATATGCATTCTGGGAGTGGTACCATCCATCCTGGCAATGGAATCCTCCAATCCCTTGATATACTTTCCTTCTTCTCGCGAGCCTGAATGTGAGAGGTCTACATGATTACATGACACCCTACCACTGCAACCACAATAGAAAAGTATTTAACCTCCTTAGAAATCTTAGACTAACTTTATGAACTGTAGCAAAAAAGGTAGGACTCTACGGCTGGATAAATTTGGGTTTGAGATATTCTAAATCCAGGTAACTAAAATCCAGACAATCTTTCAGGACTAAATACAATAACTGCCTTTCTCCATTAAACAGCAAAATTTCTAGGGGGAGAAATACTGTAAGAAAAAATCTACAGAGTTTATTATTCCTTCCAGTTTTTAATTTGTTCTCAAAAAGAAGAAATGTGCTTTAAAATGTCAAATGTAGAAACAAAAGAAAGAATATTAAGTATCAACAAACTCCTGGTCAACTGAATTGCCACAGTAATTAGCTCATCATTTGATTACTCTATTAGTAATTTTCCCTGGAGAGCTTATAATGAGCCAGGCTTAGTGACACTGAAAGATAATATAACCACCTCCTTGCTGCCTTTCCTCTAGGTCACATCTTGATCCTGTCCTTTGAATTTTATCAAACAGATTTCAAGAGGAGATAGGAGGCCAAGCCCAGGAACAAGAGAGCCATTTCCCCTAGATATAGGACAGCATTGACAGCAGGCTTGCCTCCTTCTCCTTGTACCATATCCTGGTCCTCCTACAATGCCTCAAAGCCTTGAACCAAACGATTATGCAGAACCAAGAAGAAAACAGCACCATCTACACCTTGCTCTTCCACCTAAACTCTTCACCTCTTAGCACAGTGGCCCAAATTGTGAAATTCTGAGGATGCCATTATGTCCTTAACTAATGTTGGCATTCCTCCTTTGGGATGAAGTACGAAAGGATATATAGAGCAGCCCTTAGAGAGTAATGCAAGTAACCAACACTTGACCCATGAGAATTAGAATAAACTCCATAAGGTAAACCAATTTGGAAGAGTTTTCAGACAACTGTCTTACATTTGCTAATGTTTTAAGTAAGAAAAAAAGTTAGAAAGTTAAAGTAAGGAGGACAGTATACTGGAGTCTTAAAATTTGAATCTTAAGAAAGGATATAACCTGAGTTCAAATCCTAGTACCATCCCTTATTAGCTGTATGATTGTAGGCTAGTAACTTGACTTTTCCGAACCCAAATTTTTATATCTCTAAATTGAAAATTATATGGCAGAATTTATTCTTAGGGTCCTTATGATGTTTAAATGGAAGATTTCAATTAGGCATGCAGCATGCTGGTTGATACATAATAAGTACTTGATATTAACTATGATAATAATACTCTTGTCCCTATTTTCCCATTCATCAAATAGATATTGAATGCTTATATTGTACCAGGCATTATATTAGGAAGTTCTGGGATTATCCAAATGAACACATCAGATATTGAGGGTGTTTGGCTTGTAGCATCTTTCATCCTATTGTGATACATTTATTCTGAACAAGGTGAATGGTCCTGTCCACCCCAGCTGTTCCATAGGTCTGCTTTAGAGGTAGGGGAGGGATTTTTTTCACTTAAGGGTACATGAGTGCCTCCTTCCTGTGCTAGAATAATAATAGCAATGAACACTTATTGATGCTTATTGTGAACCAGGCATCATTCTAAGTATTTTATCTATACTAACTTTTTTATTGCTCACCAAATATATTGTGCATTCTATATTATTATTATTATTATCTGTATTTTCAAATTTAAACACAAAAGTTAAATAAGTTGTCCCAAGTCACGTAGCTGATATGGGACAGAACTGTGCTATTACATGCTCAAGTTCTGAATCCCGAGTCCTGAGCACACTCTTCAAATCCAATGGCCTAGCAGTAAATCGTGGACTTTGAAGCAGTTTAAATAGTAGTGGTGGGTGAGGTCCATCCTTTACCCACCTGCAGGAAGTCTCATTTGGGAACAACAGTATATCTAATGAATTCTTCACTTGACTTCCTGAAAAATTGTATCTCTTCAAAATAAGAATGAAGAGAGGGGTGTAATTTAAGCTCACAAGGTGAAATTGGCTGTAAGGTTAAAAAGCAAAATAAAACATAGGAGAAAAATGACTGTGCGACCCTAGAATCAGTTATGGCCACATAGGAGAGGACTCGAGTCAATTGAAAGGAGACAGGCTTTCAAAGGCGTATCAGAGAAAAAGAGGCATGTTCTTAGGGCCTAAGAAGCTAAACAGAATAAAAATTTTAAGAGACTTAAAAGTGCTTATAAAACATGATTCCAGTTGTGTAATTATTTACAATTTCAGTTAAGAATTATGTAAAAGCTGGAGGAAAGTCACAAAGTCAAGGGCAGATATGACTACATGTCACATACCTATCAAAACAGCATCTGAAAAAAGGAGACATATGTAATACTCTTGGTAATACTTTAAGCAATAAAACAAAATTTTAAAAAAACAGCATCTAAAGAAGCTGAGGTGTATGGAAATGACTTGGGACTCACAGAAAGGCTGCTCTAATCATGTTCATAATGAAAATATCAGAGGGTCATGGCCAATTGCTTTGTGTCAATGGTGAAACATACATGTATCATACACACTCACACACATACACACTTTAAAATTTTTTTACTTTTAATGTAATTTAATTTTTTCTGCCAAGGAGAACAAAAGGGCTTGAATTTTATACCTCATCAGACTAGGCACCTGATGAGGTATAGAATTCAAGATGAGTACAGGACTTCCTTCTTTTTAAAGGTGGAATAGTATTCCTTGTATGTACATATCACATTTCTTTATCCATTCATTTGCCAATGGACATTTAGGTGGTTTCCACATCTTGGCTATTGTGAATAGTGATGCAATGAACATAGAAAGGAGTGCTAATGTCTCCTTGAAATGATGATTCATTTGGGGGGATGAATATCAAGAAGTGAGATTGCGGGGTCTATGGTAGTTCTATTTTTAATTTTGTTGAGGAAGCTCCATGCTGCTTTCCATAGTAACTGTATCATTTTATATTCCCACCAACAGTGTGCAAGGGTCTCAACTTCTCTACATCCTTGTTATCAATTGTTTTTTGTTTGTTTGATGACAGCTATTCTGACAGGTGTAGGTTTCTGCAATGTGAAACAACATTGATGAACCTTGAGGATATTATGTTAAGTGAAATAAGCCAGTACAGAAAGACAAATACTGCATGATTCCATTTATATAAGGTATCTAAAGTAGTCAAATGCATAGAATCAGAGAGTGGAATGGTGATTGCCAGGGTCTGGGTGGAGGGAGAAATGAGGAGTTATTTATTCAACAGGCATAAAGTTTCAGTTAAGCAAGATGAATCAGATCTATAGACCTGCTGTACAACAATATACCTACAGTCAACAATAATATATTGTACACTTGAAATTTTGTTGAGGATAGATCTCATATTTTGTTCTTACCACAATAAAATAAAACTTGAAATAACCCTGGATGAGTTTAGAGATTTTAATAGTTGTCAAACCCTTAGATGAATTCATAGTGTTTTGATTCATATGAATTATATTTCAAGATACTGGGCTGTGGGAGGAGGAGGTATTAATAATCTACTTGAAATCAGTTCCAAAGAACTGAAGATAAGGAAATATATTCATAGTGATCTCCAAAGGGAAGAAAGTGTATCATATAAATGATAAGTGGCTAAACTTAACAAGACTGGTGAGAATTCTTGCCACTGTTTCATAAATAACAATTCTTTATGGGTTGTTTTGCCTTAAGCAGAGAGGACAGAGGCAAGGAGTGAGGTCAGGAATGTGGCTTGCATGATAGATTTCTTCAAATATTTGAAGAGTTGTCACATGGAAAATAAATTATATTCATACTGTTCAACCCAGTTGCAACAAGGACCTACGGGTTAGAGGCAGATAAATTTGGATTCTATATACGAAAGATCTGTCTAATATTCAAATAATGAGTTCCTGGAACTGGAAATGCATGTGCTGTGTATTGTATGGAAATTCAAATAATTTCATCTTATTCGTAACCTAGATATTCTGAGATTACAAGACTAGATAACCTTATAAAACCTCTTCAAACCATAAAATGTGAATATAACAATGTCACAATTTCTTCTGTCATCACAGTTTTAAAATGACTAGATGGTCACTAAGAAATGATTTCTGGCCCTACTTGGTTTGGCTCAGTGGATAGAGCATCGGCCTGTGGACTGAAAGGTCCCAAATTCGATTCCAGTCAAGGGCACATGCCTGGGTTGCGGGCTCGATACCCTGTAGGGGGTGTGCAAGAGGCAGCCGATCAATGATTCTCTCTCATCATTGATGTTTCTATCTCTCTCTCCCTCTCCCTTCCTCTCTGAAATTAATAAATATATATTAAAAAAAGAAACCATTTCTGCTTAATCTGCCATGAAATTAGACATTTCAAAATTAATTTAAAAAGCAAATTAACATACAAATGAATAAGAATTCCCCATATTCTAGACTATCTTCAAATTGCAACTTAATGTAAAATTTAATTTAAAACTAGTTTATTTTTGGTGTACGGTTCATAATATTTATATGCTCCCCTGAAAATAAAAATAAATACCAAAATGTATTTATTACAAACCATGGTATATTAGTCTCATAAGTGACATAATGTAACAATTTATGCATTCTTAGCCTATCAACAAGTACAAACTAATGTCAATTATCAAATCATTTAAATGTGACTTACATAGGTTAAATTTTGACACAGCCCAAATCACCATCTATAACTGATCTGGAATATATTTTGAAATGCATGCCTGAGGGCACAAAATGTAGAATTAACACAGTAGTAACAACATAAGATTGCATTTAAGCAAAGTAAATATTCCCATAATCAAAGAAATCTAAAGGAAGGACTCTTTTTAACTATAGTAGATGCTCTAAGAAGATGAAGGGTGAGACTTGATATGTGGTCTAGCCTGAAAAGCTGTTATTGAGACTCCCAGCTGTGATGACAAATGACGTCTATAAATCTTAATAACTTCTAACTGCTGTATCCCTTTCTTTGGGCAAAGTGTCAAAATAATAAATTCAACAGAAAAATCCCCCAGAGTGAGTAAATAATTTTTAAACTCTCTCACTTCAAATGTTCATAATTTCAGATTTTATTTTTTCATTGTGAACCTTTCATGTATTTAGCATCTTCTTCATCCTCAAAAGCCCTTAAAGCATCAATTCCTACTGCTATCTTTTGTTGTCCTTGTTTTACAAATAAGTCGTAAAGAAATTTTATAATGCAAGGCTCAGCATTAGAACTAGAATCAAGGTCTTTTACTACTGAATTCAATACATCACCTAGCACAATAATTTTTCTGCCACAACTTTATTAGTAAAACCCATTTTGAGGCCATCCAGACTTGCAAATTGTCATTTGCCCAGTATCCCAGGGATAAGATAGAAATTATGCAGAAGATAGCATGGTAAAGAAATTGGAACATTTATTATTATAAAAACCTTTCCTCAACCCTCTCAATTTTTATATTTCCTTCATTTTTCAGTCTAAGGCTCTATTTACACTGC